>NC_073307.1:19571902-22070652 GCF_027595985.1 Sorex araneus | reverse complement strand
GATGGGGTGTAAGGTAGAAGGCAACCGATCTCGATCAAAAATATTAGCACACCAAGCACCGCCAGGAGTAATTCCTGAGTGCAAAGCCAGGAATAACCCCTGAGCATCGCTGGGTGTGACCCAAAAAGCAAAATATATATATATATATTAGCACACAAGTCGCAACATGTTAGTGATCTCTTATATAAGCACTTAATGGCTCCAGGGTGAAATACAACAATCTTCACATATTTTCCTCTAAGGAACTTTTGGATGGTATTTAATTCATAACAAGCAATACAAAATTATCTAGGACCTGCTTTTGGGGCAGGCTTGGGTGGTGGCGGAAAGGTGTAATGGTGGTGTTGGAATATTGAATGTAATGAATTACTGTGAACAACTTTATAAAAATTGGGAAGAATGGGAAGGGGTAAAAAAAAAAGCAAGGTGAATCATTGATTTTCAAACACACAAAAGCTGGAACAATTCATTTCCAAGATGCAATATTTGTAACTGTTAAAAAGCAAGTTCTTCATGCAGAATAAACGCATACCTACTGGAGAAACAGATTTCTACGAATACAGATCACTAGAAATTTAAAAAAATAAAAACTAGGCCATCTCCAGCTCCTACATTTACTTTATGAATTACCTGTTTCCCAAGTGGCAGTACTATCTTAATTTCCCACCTAGAGTGCATAAGGGTTTCATTTTTCCTACATCCTTGCCTATGTGCTTGTATTTTGTGGGTGGGAGGGAGAACCTGGGGCCATAACTATTGGTACTTAAGGGCTACCTTTGGCAGTTCCTGTAGGAACTGGGGAACCGTATTTGGTGCTTCGGATCAAACCAAGGTCACTCACATGCAGGCAAAACCTTAACCCCTGTGCTGTCTCTCTCACCCTCTACCCATAAATTTTTAATAGTAGCTATTGTAACAGATGTGAGAGATTTCATCACATAAACTTCAGCAAGACTTTGACCAGAGATAGATTAGGATACTTGGCTTGAATGGGGCTATGGCCACAACAATGCTTTGATTCCTGACGCTATATACAGGTTCCCCCAATGCCATCCTGAGTACCTCAGGATATGGCCCTTTCCCTCCAAAACAAACTTTTGGAAATAGTTTTTTCACCTGGATTTTAAATATTCAGAGCAGGAATCATCCACAATGCTAGGTCCTTACTCATATTTTTCCTAGCTTCCACCATACAAATGAACATAGCAACCAGATTGATACAAATTCATATATGAAGCGTTAGGTTTTATTTAAGGTGTGTTTTTTTTTCTTGTTTACAAATTAATTCAAGCTTTCATAGAGTTCCAGTGGTATAAATGTTTACATAGATCTTTCAAAGTCTGACCACTTAAGAGATCATTATTACGGGGCCAGAGCGATAGCACAGCGGGTAGGGTATTTGCCTTGCACGAGGCCGACCCGGGTTCGATCCCTGGCATCCCATATGGTCCCCCAAGCACTGCCAGGAGTAATTCCTGAGTGCAAAGCCAGGAGTAACCCCTGAGCATCGCTGGGTGTGACCCAAAAAGCAAAAAAAAAAAAATCATTATTACGGCGGTTGCTGTTCTATCAAATATTTATATTTGCACACACATGTATTTTAGAAGAGTATATATACTCGTTTACAGCCTGCCTTAATATATTAGTATCGTTTCATCTCTATAACAATTTTGTTACAGTATAATTTTTAACCAATTTCTTATTGATAGGCTTTTTTGTTTGTTTTTGTTGTCATCCTGGGCCTCTTTCCACCTTATTTTTACTTCAATCTCCATCATAAGTTAACATTGTACATCTTTCAAACACTTAAATCAAACTACTGTTTACTACCTGAACCAAACTGATTATTTTACTTTATTAGTAGGTGGGGGTTTTGTTTGTTTTAAATTTTGGGCCACTCCCAAAACTTGGAGGTCTTGCAGGTACAGGGATTGAACCTGAGCCTCCTACAGGTAAAACCTGTGTTTAGCCCATTGAGCGCTCTCTCCAGCCCCTAACCTGATTTCTTTTTGGTGGGGAGGGAAGCTGGGGGACACACCCAGGGTGCTCAAGGGTTATTACTGGCATTGCATTCAGGAATTACTCCCAGAGGGCTTAGGGAACCATATGGAATCCTGGGGATTGAATCCAGGTCAGCTGCCGTGCAAGACAGGCACCCTGCTGACTGTACTATTTCTCCAGCCCCTTCTCATCGAGTTTTTTTCGATCACAGCGGTGAATTCACTTTGAACTGAAATTCATTCTGGCACTACTGTGCTGAAAAAACAGCATACCTCTTTTAAGTTAAATAAAACATGATTTTTAAATATTACTAATCTAGTGATCTGTGTTACTATTATAAATTTCATGACTAGATGGTGGTTTTGGTTTTGGGTTTGTTTTTTTAGGGACGGGGGTTAGACCACACCCAGTGATGCTCAGGGATTACTCCTGGCTCTGCACTCAGAAATTACTCCTGGTGGTGCTTAGGGGTTCCATGTGGGGTGCTGGTGATCTAACCCAGGTCAATCATGTGCAGTGCAAGTGCCCTATCCACTATACTATCTCTCCAGTCCAAACAGCTTTGCAAAAAAAAAAAAAAATTATTTTTATTTTGTCATGCCTGGCAATAGTGCTCAGGGCTTACTAGCTCAGGGCTTACAGAAAGACCCCTAGCTCTCTGCTCTGGGATCACTCATGTCGGGTTGGGGGGCCATATGGAGTGCTGAGGGTTTGAATACAGTTGGCTATATGCAAGGCTAACACCTACCGGCTGCATCATCTCTCCGGCAGGTTTCTCTGTTTTTTGTTGCTTTTTTTTTTTTTTTTTGGCTCTCAGACATCAGCACTCAGGACTTATTTTGGCTTTCTGTTCAGGGATTTGCATGTGATCCTTGCACAGGGGCCATGCTAATCTTCTCTGTACCATTCCAGTTTTAGTATATGTGCTGCCAATGTTCAGGGATTGGGCTGGAGCAAAAGCACAGTGAGAGGGTGTTTGCCTTGCATGCAGCCGACCCAGGTCCGATTCCTCTGTCCCTCTCGGAGAGCCCAGCAAGATACCGAGAGTATCCTGCCTGCACAGTAGAGTCTGGCAAGCTCCCCGTGGCATATTTGATATGCCAAAAACAGTAACAAGTCTTACAATGGAGATGTTACTGGTGCCCGCTCGAGCAGATCAATGAGCAATGGGATGACAGTGACAGTGACAGTGATACAGTTCGGGGATTACTCCTGGTGGTGCTCAGGCAGCAATCTGGGTCTGCCAGGAGTAAGGTAAGCACAGTATCTGCTATACTGCCTCTCGTAATCAGGTTCTAAGTGTCCAGGTCACCTATATATGAAACATCATTTTTATTGTTTTTTGTGTCACACCCTGCATTGCTCAGGGCATTCCATCTTTGCCCAGGGATCACTCCTGGCAGTTCATGTGTGTAAGGGGAGGAAGGCATATAGGGTCCTAGGGATAGAACTTGGGCCAGCCACATGCAAGACAAGCAAGCACCCTGTCCCACTGCACTACATATGAAACATCTTTTTTTTTTTCTTTTTGGGTCACACCCGGCAATGCACAGGGGTTACTCCTGGATCTGCACTCAGGAATTACTCCTGGCGGTGCTCAGGGGACCATATGGGATGCTGGGAATCGAACCCGGGTCGGCCGAGTGCAAGGCAAACGCCCTACCCGCTGTGCTATTGCTCCAGCCCCCGAACATCCTTTTTTTTTTTTTTTTGGCTTTTTGCATCACATCCAGTGTTGTTCAGAGGTTACTCCTGGCTCTGCACTCAGGAATTACTCCTGGCGGTGCTCAGGGGACCATATGGGATGCCTGGGATCAAACCCAGGTCGGCTTCGTTCAAGGCAAATGCCCTATCCACTGTACTATCACTCCAGCCCCCTATGTATGACACATCTTAATTCTGTTCTGCTTCTCATATTCCTTCCAAACTCAGGTTGGTTGCTTATCTTTTAGGTTCCCTTGGTTAATTATATTCCACAAACCTATAAAACAGCAACATCCCCGTACCAGATATACATATCAAAGCCACAACCTTCCCATTTTCGTGTGAAGATTTGAAAACAGCCAAGTTGGCTTAACCCTGGAGCCTTGACATACACCTCATGATTTTTTTTATAGCAGTTTTATTCATTCTCAGCAAAATTTAGAGACGATACAATTGGTTAAAGGATAAACACACTACATTATATCCACACAATGGACTGACAGGAAAAAAATGGATCGGCTATTAAAGCTCATAACATTATGGATTAATGGATTCATCACAAACATATTATCCTAAATTAAATAATCCAGACATTAAAAAAAATCTACATATTATAGAGTTACATAAAATGACATTCAGTTTAGACCAAAATATTCATATGGAAGATGTTTCAAGGGATTGTGGAAAGAGAGTGATTGGCTATAATCTATTTTTTGCAATGCCAGGGGTTGAATCCAATACCCAAAATGTAATGCTGTACATTACCATCGAACCACTTCCCTGGTTCCAGGAGGGGGTCCCTATAAAGGGCCATCATGCCTATGTGTATATATACATATCTATAGTGATTATGCAATTTCATGCATTCATGCAAATTCATAAAACTATACATAAAAACCTGCACATAAAAAATGGGATACACCTCATGATTTTTGTTTGGGATTTTGAGCTGACCCAAAGCAGACTTTGAAATTGTCTTAAAAGGACCTAACAGACCCTCTTTAGGATTCTAGCCTTCCCAAAATGGGATATTTTTAGTAGATAGTAGATTTTAAAAACATGGTGAGTTTTATTGTTAGGTTTAGTGCCATATCTGCTGTGCTCCTCTTACTCCTGACTGCATGCTTAGAGATCACTCCTGACCATACTCAGGGGATCATATGGGTGGCAGGATGAATACGAAGCAAACATTCCTGTACTACTTCTCTGGTCCTAAAAGCTTTTAGGTGTTTTTGTTTTTAGGATGTTTTTTTGTTTTGTTTTGCTTTTTGGGTCACACCCTGCGATGCACAGGGGTCACTACTGGCTCTGCACTCAGGAATTACCCCTGGTGGTACTCGGAGGACTATAAGGGATGCTGGGAATTGAACCGGATCGGCCACATGCAAAGCAAACACCCTGCCCACTGTGCTATCACTCTGGCCCCTAGCACGGTGTTTTTTAAAAAGCTTATTTTCCCAGAGTTGAAAGAGGACTGAATACAGCAGATAGGATGTTCGCCTTGCACACAGCCTATCTTGGCTCAATCCATGCCACCAAAATGTGTTCCCCCAAACATAGCCAGGAGTGATCCCTGAGAGCAGAGCCTACAGTAAACCCTGGGCACCTACAAGTGTGATCCAAAAACAAACAACAAAAAAAAAATAAACCAACCAAAAAAATCTCCCATTTTCCTTCCCTAGAAGGAATAGCCAGTTTTTGTGTTTCCTCCTTCAACGTTCTTTTTTATGTACTAGATCCGGACCAAAACCACAAGACTTTGAATACTAGATTTGGGGAACAGGGAGCAACTTTGTATTATAGATTTCAACAAAAATACAACATAGATGGGGGCTGGAGTGATAGCACAGCGGGTAAGGCGTTTGCCTTGCACGTGGTCGACCCGGGTTCGAATCCCAGCATCCCATATGGTCCCCTGAGCAGTGCCAGTGGTAATTCCTGAGTGCAAAGCCAGGAGTAACCCCTGTGCATCGCCAGGTGTGACCCAAAAAAAAAAAAGCAAAAAAAAAAAATACAACATAGATTTTTTTAGATACTTAAACATGCTGTATATTAATTTTTTTTTAAAGCTATACACTATCGGGCTGGAGCTATTGCACAGTGGGTAGGACGTTTGCCTTGCATGCGACCTACCCGGGTTCGATTCCTAGCATCCCATATGGTCCCTGAGCACCGCCAGGAGTAACTCCTGAGTGAAAAGCATTGCCAAGTATGACCCAAAAAGAAAAAAAAAAGCTATACACTATCGGGGGCTGGAGCAATAGCACAGCGGGTAGGGGCATTTACCTTGCATGCGGCCGACCCGGCTTCGAATCCCAGTATCATATATGGTCCCCTGAGCACCACCAGGAGTAATTCCTGAGTGTAGAGTCAGGAGTAACTCCTGGGTATCGCCGGGTGTGACTCAAAAAGCAAAAAAAAAAAAAAAAAAAGCTATACACTATCTTACATTATCTTAATGTCGCTAAAATAGATATATTAGGATTGCCAAGGGGCTGGAGCGATAGCACAGCAGGTAGGCCATTTACCTTGCACTCAGTGGAACTGGGTTCGATTCCTCCGTCCCTCTCAGAGAGCCCGGCAAGCTACTGAGAGTATCTCACCCAATGGCAGAGACTGGCAAGCTACCCATGGCAAATTCGATATGCCAAAAACAGTGACAAGTCTCACAATGGAGACTTTACTGATGCCCTCTTGAGCAAATTGATGAGCAACGGGATGACAGTGACAGTGATTACAGGATTGCCAAGAATATAGCAAGGAAACAGGACCAGAGGTCTTGTCCTTTTCTCGCTGGACAAGTTATCCGCTCCCTTAACTTCCAGAAAGCATTCCCAGGCTGCCTGGACACCGCGTGTCCATTCTTTGCGTGGGTGTGCCCAGGTGTCGTTTTACACTGGGTGAGTCTGAACGTGTCTGCGGGTAGGTGCAGGTAGATCAGTTGTTACGCCTCTGGATCGGCCTCAGTTTCTGCCTTCACGTTTGCGTCATGATCTCTGAGTGTGACTCGGTGCATGTTACGATTTGTGGGACACTCATCCTGGGTGGCTGTGTCTGGCTGTATGAATGCGCAGTCGTTGTCTGGAGGTTCCTTTGCAGTGTCGGTGTGTCTGAGGTAACGGACAGGCGAGCCCACGTCAGTGTGTGTGGTCAGGGTCTCTGGAGGCCGCAGCTGCCGGGCTCACCGCAATCCCATCACTCCTAGAGGATGGGCGAGTGAGGGGGGATCTCGGCCCAGCCTCTCGCTCCGCTCCCCCAGAAAGAACTGCGGGTTCCCGGGGTGGCCCGCCGCCGCCCAGGTACGCCGGAAGAGCCGTTACGCAAGCGCGCGGGAGCCGGGGCCGCCCAGCCGATCTTTGGGGGGGGCTCTCGCGTTCTCGCGCGCCCTCTAGTGGCCGCGGCGGGCAGCGCTGCCCGAACGGGAGGGCGGGGCCGGCGGGGCGGAAGTGAAGTCACTTCCGCGCTGGGCTGTTTGTTTGGACTGGAGAAGGGAGGCGGCGGGCGAAGCGCGCGTCGAGCGGGGAGCGGCGCTGCCTGTGGAGATCCGCGGAGGCCGACCGGATTCGTTGGCTGCCGACCCCGCTACCGTGCACTGGGTGAGGGGTTCCCTCGGGCGGAGCGGCGTGCAGGCTGCTGCGCAGCACCCGCGCTCAAGGGACGGCGACGGCGGAGCGGGGGGGTGGGGGGTGATGGGGGGCGCCTAGAGGGTCCCGTGGGTTGTCGGTCCCCAAGCCCCGAAGAGCCTCCTTTGTTCCTTGCCTCTGAGCCGAGAGTCTAAGGGATGGACGTGGCCTGACCCCGTCTCTTTTCTTCCTTGAGATATGGCGGTCGCTTTAGAGCTCATTGTTATTATTTATGAATTGGAGCTCGCAGCTCTATCCGGGTCTTCGGTGGCGCGCGAGGGTTGCCGGGATCGCGCTTTCTCCCCCTACCGCCCCGTCCCTGCATGCTCGCTCTCCCCCCACACCCCCCCAGTTCTGGTACCCTCTTTCCCTGCGCACTCCCCCCTCCCTCCCTCACCGCCTCGGCAACAAAGCTCATTGTTTCTCCCCACTTCACGCCTGCGCGTCGCCACGCGCAGCCCCTGCTTGGTGCGCGTGCGTGCAGCTCGGGAGCCGGGGTGGGGGGAGCGAGGGGCGCGGGCCGGGCGGGCTGGCGCGCCGCCGAGGGGAGCCTTCTGCAGCCCGCGGCGGGCCCTACCTTCCCGTGCTCGTCGCTCCTGCTCCTGCGTCGTCCTCCCCCAGCTCTTCAAGCAAAGTGGCATCTTCTGCTGCCGCTTGCAGGGCCCGGCGCGGGAGAGGGAAACTCTTCCTCCTGAGGGTTTTGTGCCGCGTGAACTTGAGAGGCCCATTCAGTTCTCCTTCTTTGGATTGTGGTCTGCTTTTAATTTCTCTCCACCGGGAACCCCCCCCGTGCTTGCTCGCCTTGCTTGCCACCACCAATTTGGACTTGGAGCGAGGTTTGCTGTTTCAGAGCCTTATGGAAGCTTGCTGGCTGGAGGGATGTTCTAAGTGGCTCGGATGAGCTTCTGTCGTTCTTCCCGGTTCTGCAGTCCCATCACTTCATAAACGCTGCAGAGTCGACAATTTGGTCTCGGGTTTGCTAGGGGAGATGAACTAACAGCTGGCAGTTTTTGACATTTATTTCAACAAAAACTTTTTTTTTTTTTGGCCTGTGTAGGCTATTTTATCTTCTTCCCTGGTGGCATGACTTTTCACAAGTTTGAGGCTTTACATATGAATTGTCGATGGTGCCCGTTTGCATTTTCACTAAATATAGCCTTTAAGAGACCTGAGCAATAGTTCAGCGGATAAGACACTTGCCTTGCACAAGGCCAACCCGCGGGTTCAATCCCAGGCATTCCAGATGAGTCCCAGAGCATCGCGGAATGTGGCCCCCCCAAACAAATTATATATATATGCAAATTAAAGAAGAAAAAGTGTCGGTAAGGGTTTTTAATGAGATTCCCAATGATGACTGCTTTATGGTTTGTGAGAGAGTATGCGGCCAATTAGTCTGTTTATGCTACGTGTTAATTGTAGCTTTAAGAAAACAATTTTTTTTCCCAAACAGAGAGGTAATTTTCTGATTGTTATAGCCTACTTATCTGATTCTGTATGAGAAGGGAGAGCAGGGAAATTGAGAACACATTGTTAAAGGCTCAAGAACCTGTTTGTCTTTTTTTTTTTCCTTTTTGGGGTCACACCTGGCGATGCACAGGGGTTACTCCTGGTTCTGCACTCAGGAATTACCCCTGGAGGTGTTCAGGGGACCATGTGGGATGCTGGGAATCGAACCCGGGTCGGGTGTGTGCAAGGCAAACGCCCTACCCGCTGTGCTATTGCTCCAGCTCCGAACCTGTTTGTCTTTTAAAATAATATACTACACTTTTCTTCCTAAAGTTCTTTCTAGTTGAGATAGGAAAATTCTACTCTCTTGGGACATTTAGTGTTATCTTATTCGGGTTTACCCCTTTATGACTACAGAACGTGATATTCCCAATTTAAATCAAAATATGTGTATAAAAAGCCCACTGTTGGTACAGCAATTTTATGGATATTGTGGATGCGGAACTAAGGTGAAAGACAAAACCCTGCCTTCCCTTATCATAAGAGTACCTTTTGTGTTCTTCCTTATTTTGTTGGTTTTTTGGTTTTTGTTTTTAGGCCACACCCAGTGGTGGTCAGGGATCCAGTCCTGGCAGTGTTCAGAGCACCATTTGTGATACTGGGGATCAAACCCAGGTTGGCTGCTGTACTTTCACTCTGGCTCCAACCCTTTGAAATGCCTTTACATGTTCTTGTAATTTACAATATCTGTGTCATCTGGAGAGCTTTCCCCTATCTGGCTTGAAATTGAGGAAATAGCTTTAGAGATTATTTCAATTCAGTACACTTCTATGTACTTATGTCTCACTTTATTCTAAGTGCCCTTAAAAGTAATCTTGAGGGGTGGGGCAATAGCACAGCGGGTAGGGCATTTGCCTTGCATGCGGCTGACCCGGTTGATTCCCTCCATCCCATATGGTCCCCTGAGCACCGTCAGGGGTAATTCCTGAGTGCAGAGCCAGGAGTAACCCCTGTGCATCGCCTGGTGTGATACCAAAAAAAAAAAAGTAATCTTGAGGGACAGAGCAGTAGTGCAGTGGATCTAGTGCTTGCTTACGGCTGTCCCTGGTTCCATCCCTGGCACCCCAAATGGTTCCCTGATCCCAGCCAGGAGTAAGCCCTGAGCACAGCTGGGTGTGGCTCAAAAACAAAAAAAAAAAGTTATCTCAGTGTCCTGGAAGGTAAGTACTTTACTACTAGATAGTAGTAAAGATAACAAGTAAGAGATGTGCAGTAACTTGCCCAGTAAGAACTGGAATTCAAATCCAAGTAGTCCAGAGATGATATGACTTTTTTTCTGTATTTGGGTCACACCCAGTACTGCCCAAGTTACTCCCAGGAAATCTGAGCCCAGGGCTTCCACATGTGCCATCTCCCTGATCCATTTGTGCTTTTTATTATTTTGATTTTAGGGCTACATTTGGCAGTTCTCAAGGGCTACTCAGCTTTGTGCTGAGATGAGTTGCTTATAGAACCATGTGGTACTGGTGCCCCAAACCTGGACTTCATGCATGTTTTTGCATGTACTCCAATCCATTGAGCTATCACTCCAGCCTCATGGTTATATGCTTTTTTTTTTTTTGCTTTTTGGATCACACCAGGCAATGAACAGGAATTACCCCTGGCGGTGCTCAGGGGACCATATGGGATGCTGGGAATCGAACCCGGGTCAGGTGCGCGCAAGGCAAATGCCCTACCCGCTGTGCTATTGCTCCAGCCCGGTTATATGCTTTTTAACCATTATATTGTGCTACCTGTCTAGTGACATCCAGGTCTTACAGGTTTTTAGTGGCATAGCTAGAAGTTGAACCTAGTCCAAGATCAAAGTTGCTTGGCTTACTACCTTTGTGTTATGAACTTCCTTGTTGCAAAGCAGCATTGAGCTTCGGTTCCAGTAACAATTTTTTTTTGGTGGGGAGGGGGGTGCACATCCAGCTGTGCTGAGGTTTACCCCTGACCCTGTGCTTAGGAATCGCTCCTGAAAGACTGGGTGACCATATGGGGTGCTGTAGATGAACTTGGTTCAGCCGCATGCAAGGCAAGTGCCCTACCCTACAGTACTCTTTCCAGCCACCATTAACAATCTTTTTTTAAAATTTTCTTCATTGTTTAGGACCAGAGAGATAGTACAGGAGTTATGCACTTGGCCTTCAGCTTTCCCTGGTTTGACTTGACTCCACGGAGTAAGGTCCCCCCAGGCGTTCTCAGGCTTAGCCCCAAAATAATAAAGAAATGAAAACAAAATTTCTTTATTATAGTTTAACGAATTACCTGACCCAATAAAGTATCAACTAAACAGATGTGTCTACTGAGCACTTGAAATGTGACTACTGCAACTGAAGAATTAAAATTTTAATTATATTGGATTCTAGTTCATTTAAATTTGTTTTTTGGGGGAGCTATACTTGGAGGTGCTCAGAGCTCCTGACTCTGTGCTTAGTGATCACTCCGGAAGGCTTGGGGGACCTTATGTAATGCTGGGGATCGAACCCAGGTCAGCTGCATGCAAGGCAAACTCCCTGCCTGCTGTACTATCACTCCAGCCCCCAGTTAATTGAAATTTAGATCCGCCGGGTAAAACCATGTTGGAAATTGTGGTTTAGAGATTTGGATTGCCACTGCTGCTTTTTTGTTAGGCCTTCTGATTTGGTGTTTTGAAATGATTCTGAAATGCATTGGCATCCCGTGGCATATTCTATATGCCAAATACAGTAACAATAACAGATTTCATCCCCTGACCCTGAAAAGAGCCTTCAGTCTTTGGGAAAAATGA
Organism: Sorex araneus; assembly: GCF_027595985.1. Taxonomy (NCBI): domain Eukaryota; kingdom Metazoa; phylum Chordata; class Mammalia; order Eulipotyphla; family Soricidae; genus Sorex; species Sorex araneus. The sequence goes on along the minus strand of NC_073307.1, from coordinate 22,059,066 downwards.
GTAAGGAGAGGCTGTTAAAATCTCAGGGCTTGGGGGCTGGAGAGATAGCACAGCGGGTAGGGCGTTTGCCTTGCACGCGGCCGACCCGGGTTCAAATCCCAGCGTCCCATATGGTCCCCTGAGCATGACCAGGGGTAATTCCTGAGTGCAAAGCCAGGAGTAACCCCTGCGCATTGCCAGGTGTGACCCAAAAAGCAAAAAAAAAAAAAAAAATCTCAGGGCTTGGACGAATGGAGACATTACTGGCACCTGCTGGAATAAATTGATGGACTATGGGATGGCAGTAATACAGTGATTTTATTTTATTTATTTATTTATTTATTTATTTATTTATTTTGCTTTTTTGGGTCACACCTGGCAATGCACAGGGATTACTCCTGGCTCTGCACTCAGGAATCACTCCTGGCGGTGCTCAGGGGACCATATGGGATGCTGGGAATCGAACCTGGGTCAGCTGCGTGCAAGGCAAATGCCCCACCCGATGTGCTGTCCCGCTCCAGCCCCAGTGATTTTATAAAAAAGAATGCTATTTCTGATGTGCTTTGGCAGAGTGTGACTAATGATATTTATGGGCCCCCAAAGCTATACCCAGCCTCTCTATTTAATTTGTTTGTTTGTTTTTGTTTTAAGGCCACACCCTTCAGTGCTCCGGTGTTCATTCCTGCCTGGCTCAGCACTCAGATTATTCCTGGCAGATCCCCAGGGAACATATCTGGTGCTGGGTAAATGCCCTACCTGCTGTATTATCACTCTGGCCCCTACCCAGTTTCTCTGGAAGAACCATTTGATAAAGAGCTCAAACTAGGGGCCTGGCATATGCAATGTGTGCTCCACTGCTTGAGCTAACCTTACATCTTTCTCTCCCAACCAGGAATTATCCCTGGTCCCTGGTTTGAGTTTTTATCAGCTACAAAGGAGCAGTGCTGAGCCATATTCTCTCATCTGAGCATCCTTGTTACAGTTGGCATTGGGATTATAGTCATTTCTGCAGTACTGTTTCACTTCTATAGGTTTTCAGATATATGTTTTTGTTAAGTTCTCCTTTTCAGGAAGAGGATGGAAGGGGGAGGCCCCCAACATTGTTTGGGGACCCTACAGTCACTCCTGGCAATACTTGGCCTTGTGGTGTCACCCCAGTGGTGCTCAAGGAACTTACTAGGGATTCAACTAACTCTAGCTCTTTGAATTCTCTTTCACTGTTAAGACTTGTTTGTTTTTTGTTTTTTTTTTAACCTTACACCTTCTCTGGAGCGCAGGGGTAGTGTGTTTGCCTTGCACGTGGCCAACCCGGGTTTGATTCCTCCGCCCCTCTCAGAGAGCCCAGCAAGCTACCGAGAGTATCCTGCCCGCACAGCAGAGCCTGGCAAGCTACCTGTGGCGTATTCGATATGCCAAAAACAGTAACAAGTCTCACAATGGAGACATTACTGGTGCCTGCTCGAGCAAATCGATGAACAACTGGGATGACAGTGCTAACCTTACATCTTTCTCTCCCAACTTTTTTGAGAGCTCTTATCTAATAGTGTTGCGTGGAGAACTATTTGTGGTGCCAGGAATTTGAACTGGGGTTTGCAGGATGCAAAACAAGCTTGCCTTGCTCCTGAACTATCTCTGGCCCTCTAGCAACCTTCAGTTGCTCTAAATGTTTGATTAGCGACCCCCCAAAAAGATACTATTACAGGGGCTGGAGCAATAGCACAGCGGGTAGGGCATTTGCCTTGCACGTGGCCAACCCGAGTTCAATTCCCAGCATCCCATATGGTCCCCTGAGCACTGCTAGGAGTAATTCCTGGGTGCATGAGCCAGGAGTAACCCCTGTGCATTGCCAGGTGTGACCCAAAAACCAAAAAAAAGAAAAAAAGATACTATTATATACTAGACTTCCTAGGTATTACTGTTTTCTTAAGTATTTCCTCTGTATTAGTGTCAACTAATTTATTTACTTATTTTGCAAGGCAAACGCCTGTCGTGCCCTACCCGCTGTATTATCCTTCCGGCCCACTTGAATTTTTTTTTTTTTTTTTTTTTTGCTTTTTGGGTCACACCTGGCGATGCACAGGGGTTACTCCTGGCTTTGCACTCAGGAATTACTCCTGGCGGTGCTCAGGGGACCATACGGAATGCTGGGAATCAAACCAGGGTCAGCCGGTGCAAGGCAAACACTCTACCCTCTGTGCTGTCACTCCAGCCCCCTTGAACCATTTTTAAAGATGGGGAACGGAGCCACAGAAAGGCTAAATAACTTGCCAGTGGGCACACAACTAGAAAGGCAACTGTGGTTTCAGAGCCCATGTTTATCTTAAGTGTAACTTTACCACCAAACAATGTAATGGTTTTAATGTTTAGCATTGCGAAGTTCAGGTTTTCACAAACTTTTGAGTGGAAAACAGACTGGTGCAGAAATTATTTTGTCCCTTTATACACGAACAGTCATGGTAGTTCAAAGAAGGATCGCGTGGAATAAGAAAAGGTGGGGAATGGAGTGATGGTATGACAGAAAACAGGTAGGGTGTTTGTCTTGTACATAGCCCACCCGGGTTCGATCCCTGGCACCCATATGGTTCCCCAAGCCCTGCCAAGACTGATCCCTGAGCACTGCCAGGTATAGTCCCCGCTCCTCTCATGCACACCATCCCCCCCTCCAATTCCCCCCAATACCCCACCAAATAAGCTGGAGTCTGGCTTATGATCAGGCTGCAACAGAAGACATCCCTGACCTCCTTGTAAATTTTAATGAGTTCTTAAGAGATGAAACTAGGAGTTTCTAAAATGATTTCCATACTTTAAATATTTATAGGGCCAGAAAGAGAGAGTACTGGGGTTAAGGCACTTGCCTTAAATGCAGTTGGCCCCTGTTTAATCCCCAGCACAGCAGATAGTCCCACACACACCTCCAGGACTGATCCCTGAGCAGAGAAGGAGCATGCCCTACACAATGCTGGCTGAAGCCCAAAAAGGAAAAATAAATATATAAGCAAACATCATTTATCAAAATGTTAGAATTAGAGATCACATATTTTTCTCTTAAGTTCCAAGGAACATTGTGCAGAAATCAAAGTTTGCTTATTATTTACAACAAAACTGCTATTCTCTGCAGTAAAATATTTTATAATAAAACTAGAAATCAGTCAGGCGCTTTCCTTGCATACTACTGACCCAAGTTCTTTCCCTGGCACCCCATGTGATCCCCTAAGCTAGCCAGGAGTGATCCCTGAATGCAGAGCCTGGAGTAAACCCCTTAGTACCACCAGGTGTGGCCCAGAAAACAAAGCAAAACCCAAAAATCCCTAGAAATCAGAATGTCAACAAGTAATCAAAGGAACCTTAGCTTCTTGAAAACTAAGAAACGTGTTTTATCAGATAGTCTAGCTAATTACAAACTAATTTTTTTTTTTTCTTTTTGGGTCACACCTGGCGATGCACAGGGGTTACTCCTGGCTCTGCACTCAGGAATTACCCCTGGCTGTGCTCAGGGGACCATATGGGATGCTGGGATTTGAACCCGGGTCGGCCGCGTGCAAGGCAAACGCCCTACCCGCTGTGCTATCTCTCCAGCCCCACTAATTTTTTTTTTTTAAGTTGGGGGTGTGGGACCTGGTCTCCCTAGCAGTGCTCATGAAGTCTGGAAGTTCCAGAGGACCCAAGGATGCAGTGCTTCTAGGCCCAGTAGTGCAGCACTTCTAGCTCAAGAGCCTCTGGGGAAGCCCCTGGTAATGCTTGGGTAGCCATATGGTGCCAGCGATTAAGCTAAATATGGAGGTATGCAAGGCAAGCGCTGTGGCCCTTGTACTATTGCTCCAACCCCTTTAAAAAATATTTCAGTAGGTTCAGATTGATAGCTCAAAGAATTAGAGCTCATACTTTGCATATGAGAGCCACAGTTGGATCCCTTGGGATCACATGGAACCACCAGGTGCACCCCTTAAACACTGAGCCAGAAATTGCCAAAAAAACTAATTAAATTTAGCAAAAGTTAGATATAAATTTTTATCAAATTTTTTTCATGTTGAGAGAGCAACAGATTGGCTGAACCCATGTTCGATTCCTCTGCCCCTCTTGGAGAGCCTGGCAAGCTAACTGTGGCTTATTGGATATGCCAAAAACAGTAACAATAAGTCTCACAATGAGAGACGTTACTGGTGCCTGCTCAAACAAATTGATGAGCAAGGGAGTGACAGTGACAGTTCTATTGTTGCAAGATCTGGTTTTCACTTACATATTTGAGTTACATAGTTTTATATGACTCATCCAAATCTACATTTCTGTTGCTTATTTTACTCTGACGATGCCCACACACTTCTCTAGGAGTAGCCCCTAAACACTGTGGCTCAAAAAGAAAAGGGTGGAATGACAGCCTGGATGATAAACGCAAGTGGCTAAGGACATTGTAGCATATTCAAGGTACTGAGTTTGATCCCCAGTACCAAATGCCCCCACCCAAGCACTGCAGGGCCTAGCCCTGGTAGCTCCCAACACCACCTGCCTAAGAATGCTCAGCGTGTGCCACGCCCCCAGCCCATGAGTTGTGTATGACCCCTGCTAAGGGGAAAAATTTGAGGCATACCTGTAAAGCTTGACTAGGGAGGATGTTCCATGTACTATATTTAACATAATTCCATTAAAATAAATAAATTTTTATTTATTTCCAAAGTTTTGTATGTACAAATCTGAGAATACATAATAAATATGGTTTACCTTGGCCAGGAGGATGGCCGAAAGGGCAGGTGCACCAAGCTTTGCCTGTGATACGCCAAGTCAGTCCCTGCCACTGCATCATTCTCTGAGCACCACCAAGTGTGGCCGCCGGTCAGCGCGCACTCACACACACACACACACACACACACACACACACACACACACACACACACACACACACCATCCCCCGCCCCCCTTGGGAGGGTTGGAGAGGAAAGAGTATGTTTAACTTGTTGTGACTTGTGTGTTTTTGTTTGGTTGTGGCCAGCGTCTGGCCCCCAGTGTTACTTAGCTAACCAGACCAGACACAGTTCAATGCTAGGGCTAAGAATGCCTTTCTGGGTACCATCAGGGTCACCCCAGTATTGCCTGGTGTATGTTTTTCTGTTTCAGTTGTGTATGCTTTGTACATACATTCCTTTTACTTTATTAACTATGTGTGTAGACTCACTGTTAAACGTTTTTCAATTATAATTGAAAATATTTGATAAATAAGTTGATTTTATTTCAGGGGACTCCTATTACATGTAATCTTAGAGCTTCTAGATATATTAAATAACTTGTTCTGATTACTATTAATATAATTAAAAATAGATTATTGGGGCCAGGGAAATAATAGTACAGGGGTTAAGGCTGACCCTGGTTCAGTCTCCAGCATGTCCCCCTGAGCACCACTGAGTGTGATCTAACCGTCTTCACCCCCAAATAAAAATTAACTCTTGGGGCCAGAGCAGTAGTACAGCAGGTAGGGCATTTGCCTTCCACGTGGCCAGCCTGGACTCGATCCCTAGCATCCCATATGGTCCCCCAAGCAACGCCAAGAGGAATTCCTTCCTGAATGCAGGGCCAGAGTGAGTAACCTTTGAACATCGCTGAGTGTGACCCAAAAAGCCAACTCATAGTAGTAGTAATAATAATAATTTTTTTTTTTTTTTTTTTTTTTGCTTTTTGGGTCACACCTGGCGATGCACAGGGGTTACTCCTGGCTCTGCACTCAAGAATTACTCCTGGCGGTGCTCAGGGGACCATATGGGATGCTGGGAATCGAACCTGGGTCGGCCGCGTGCAAGGCAAACGCCCTACACGCTGTGCTGTTGCTCCAGCCCCGAATAATAATTCTTGACATGGCTTAAGCCCTTGATTTCAGTCTCCAGCTCAAAAGGGAAAAAGTAATAATTGGCATGAAACTAACACAGAAAATTTTATTCTTGAATTGTTAGAATTTTGAATTTTTTTTGCTTTTTGGGTCATACCCGGCAACGCACAGGGGTTACTCCTGGCTCATGCACTCAGGAATTACTCCTGGCGGTGCTCGACGGACAAACGCCCTACCCGCTGTGCTATTGCTCCAGCCCCGAATTTTGAAATTTTGATATATTTAATAAACGTTCTTTGAAGCAGATGGCAAACATTTTTAAATTGGGAGGATTATTGGCTTTCCTTATTTGTTCCTACCAGCTTATTTCATTTATTGGCGGTGGGAGGCCAGGCACACACACCCAGCAATGCTCAGGAGTCACTCCTGGCTCTGAGCTCATAGGCCTCACCTGGCAGTGCTTGGGATCATATACCGTGCCAGGATTTGAACCCTTGTTGCAGCTGGAGTTGCAAGGCTAGTTAGTGCCTCATCCTCTACTTCCTCTCCAGCACTACTTCATTTATTTAAAAGTGTTTGGAGGTGGGGCATACAAAGCAGTGCTCAGGGTTTATTCCTGACTCTCCTAAAGGATCACTCCCTGGGCTTTGGGGACCATGTGTGCTGGGAATTGAACACAAGTCAGCCTTGTGCTAGGCAAGTACCTTACTCACTGTACTATACCTCTGGTCCTGTTTTAATTTTATCTGGTTTTGGGTCACACATGGGCTGCTCAGACATTATTCTTGGCTCTGTGCCCAGACATAATTTCTGGCAGTACCAGGGGTGGGGGGCAGGGGCAGGGATGGATCACATGGGGTGCTGGGGATTGAACCCTGATTGAGTGTGCAAAGCAAACACACTCCCCACTGTATTATCTCTCCAGCTCATTAATTTTTTGCTTTTTTTTTTTTTTTTGCTTTTTGGGTCAGACCCGGCGATACACAGGGGTCACTCCTGGTCACTCCTGGCTCTGCACTCAAGAAGGAACTACCTCTGGCAGTGCTCAGGGGACCATATGGGATGCTGGGAATCGAACGTGGCTCAGCTGCATGCAAGGCAAATACCCTACCTGCTGTACTATCTCTCCAGCCCCATTTTTTTAAAAAATTACTTTCCTTAATAATTATTATTTCAGGGGGCTAGAGTGATAGTACAGCACGTACAGGAGTGATTTCTGAGCACAAAGCCAAAAAAAAATTTTTTTTTTTTTTAAATTATGATAACCAGGGGATTGCAGACTTGCCTGACATGGTACTTGTACTGTTACTCATTAAATCACACAACAGGTTGTGGTATTTATTGGGTCTTGCATTCCTACTTGAGACACATGAATAAGGTTATGATGCTTGCTGGGGGGCTCTCTGCAGTCCTCAGAGCCAAGTTTGCCAAAGATCACACTTCCTAGCCGTGGTGTTCACACATCTTTTTTTAGTTGTGCTCACCAGGGGGTTGTATCCCTTTTTGTGGTGCTGATGCACCTGGCTGTAGTCCAGCCCAAAATTACTCGTATGCCAGAGGTCACAGCAGAGCTGTCCGGCCCAAGCTGCAGAGCTGACCGAACTGTGTTTGGTGCTCGTGGGGACTCCAAGGGATCAGTTTGTGACTTTATGCTTGCAAGCAAGGCAGGTGCTCTTCAGCCCCTGAGTGATTCCTCCAGACCCTGCAGCCAGTTTTAGCTTTGTTTGGTTTGGGGACTACATTCAGTACTCATTGCTTACTTCTGGCTCTGTGCTCAGGTATCACTCCTGGCAATGCTTAGGGGACCATATGCAGTGCCGGGGATTGCACCCGGTCTAGGCACATGCAAGGTCCGCACCCTACCTCCTGCACTATCTATTGCTCCAGTTCCACCAACTGGTTTTAAAATGGTTACCACATCTTTCTTTATGACAGTCAGATTTTAATTAATACCAGCTTAGTTCATGAGTATGTGAAAAATCAGCCTCTCGGGTCTGTGGGTTTACTTAAGGGCTGGAGTTCTGGCTTTGCATATGGGAGCACCAGAACCAATCCCAACGCTGAGCTGGGAGTACCTCCAAAATGAAAGGAACAAAAAATTAGTTCCTCTCTAACACTGTCCTTTCCCTCAGATTATTTTATGCGTTTGGTTTTTAGGTTTTAGAGTGGAAAAAAAAGGAATTATAAGCCCAAATGACATTATTTCTAACCCTTTTATTACATAGTTCTAACTTTTTTGGTTTTGGAGTCACTCAGGGGACTAACCATGTTGTGTCTGGGATCAAACCTGGGCCTTCTGCATGTAAAACATGGGTTCGGTCATTTGAGCGCTCTCTCTCCCTTGCCTGAGGTTTTGCTATTTTCTGTTTTGTTTTGGAGCCACGGGTGACTGTGCTCAAGGACTACTCACAGCCTAATTCTCAGGGAAGCACATAGTGCCAGAATTGAATTCAGATTCACGTATGCAAGGCAAGAACTCTACCACTGAAACTCTGAAACTCATCCCTGGGCCCATCTTTCTTTTTTTTTTTTTTCCCTTTCGGGGTCACACCTAGTGATGCGCAGGGGTTACTCCTGGCTCTGCACTCAGGAATCACCCCTGCCGGTGCTCAGGGGACCATATGGGATGCTGGGAATCGAACCCAGGTCGGCTGCGTGCAAGATAAACACCCTACCCGCTGTGCTATTGCTCCAGCCCCATCTTTCATATTTTTTATGCCACACCCTGGCATGCTCGGGTCTTAGTCCTGGCCCTGTGCTTAATAAGCACTCAGAGCAGCTGGGGGACCATCTGGGGTGGCCGACATTAAACCCGGAATGGATGCGTGCAAGGCAGGCACCCTACCTGCTGTACTGTCACTTCAGCAATAGTACACACAAACTTTTAGTATTTAATATCATCAATTTAATTGTTGTCCTTCTGTCTTGTGACCAAAAAAGCGCCATGATTTTGTAAGTGAAATTACCTGTTAATTATATTGAGGATCCCTTGTATATGAAGTCACTTTTTCCTGATTACAAGAAATGCCCTTTTTATTTTTTTTTTCTCAGTTTATCAAGTGTCTCAGCATGGATCGCTCTTAATATATCTATTTGGTGTTCATTCAACTTCATAGGTTTGTAGTTTATTATTTTAGGGATTCACAAACTCGCAACCTTTTCATCAAATAATTCTGACCTTTTTCTCCTAGCATCCCCCATTATGCATACAAGTTGTATCCCTCTGGTTACTGACATTCTTACTTCCTTCCTCTCCCCCTTTCTGTTCCCCCTCAAATAATCTCAATTGACTGATCTCGTTTGTTGCTGCTTTCTTCTTGCACAGATCTTCTGTAAGCCCCTCTAATAAAATTTTTATTATACTGTTCAATTCCAGAATGTTTTCTGTTTTTGGAAGGATTTTTTTGGTGGTGGAAGTTTGGGTCACACCCAGCTGTACCAGGTCAGCCACCTTTGCAAGGCAAGCACCTTAACCCTGTACTGGCCCCAAGCCTTGCATTTATGTACATAGCCTGAAGGGGGCATAATTGGCATGAAACTAACACAGAAAATTTTATTCTTGAATTGTTAGAATTTTGAATTTTTTTTGCTTTTTGGGTCATACCCGGCAACGCACAGGGGTTACTCCTGGCTCATGCACTCAGGAATTACTCCTGGCGGTGCTCGACGGACAAACGCCCTACCCGCTGTGCTATTGCTCCAGCCCCGAATTTTGAAATTTTGATATATTTAATAAACGTTCTTTGAAGCAGATGGCAAACATTTTTAAATTGGGAGGATTATTGGCTTTCCTTATTTGTTCCTACCAGCTTATTTCATTTATTGGCGGTGGGAGGCCAGGCACACACACCCAGCAATGCTCAGGAGTCACTCCTGGCTCTGAGCTCATAGGCCTCACCTGGCAGTGCTTGGGATCATATACCGTGCCAGGATTTGAACCCTTGTTGCAGCTGGAGTTGCAAGGCTAGTGCCTCATCCTCTACTTCCTCTCCAGCACTACTTCATTTATTTAAAAGTGTTTGGAGGTGGGGCATACAAAGCAGTGCTCAGGGTTTATTCCTGACTCTCCTAAAGGATCACTCCCTGGGCTTTGGGGACCATGTGTGCTGGGAATTGAACACAAGTCAGCCTTGTGCTAGGCAAGTACCTTACTCACTGTACTATACCTCTGGTCCTGTTTTAATTTTATCTGGTTTTGGGTCACACATGGGCTGCTCAGACATTATTCTTGGCTCTGTGCCCAGACATAATTTCTGGCAGTACCAGGGGTGGGGGGCAGGGGCAGGGATGGATCACAAGGGGGCACCTGAAGGTGAGAATGTAGCATCTTCTCCAGTAGTCTTCCCCTCCCCTCCCCTTTTTGGGTCACACTCAGCAGTACTCAGGAATCACTCTTGGTGGGGTTCAGGGGACTATATATGGTGCCAGGGATCAAACCGAGGTCAGCCTCATGCAAGGTAAGTGCTCTCCCCCCTGTTCTGTCTCTGGTCCTGCAAAAGTGTTCTTTTGTTGTTGTTGTTGTTGTTTTTGGGGGGGTCATTCCTGGCTCTGCACTTAGAATTATCCCTAGCAGTGCTCAGGGGACCATAGGGGATGCTGGAAATTGAACCCAGGACGGCCGCATGCAAGGCAGACGCCCTACCTGCTGTGCTATTGCTCCAGCCTTCTTGCAAGAGCTTTTTTTTTAAGTCTTCATTCCCCTTTCTTTTTTACTGTTTTGTTTCTTTCTTTTGGGTCACACCCAGCTAGCTAAGGGGTTGCTCCCGCTCTAAACTCTGATTACTCCTGGTGGGCTCAGGAGAACATACAGGATGCCACAGATCCCAAACCAGGTTGACTGCATGAAAGTCAGGCACCCTGCCTGCTGTCCTTCGCCCTCCAGCCCCATCCCCAAGTTTCTTCTATTTTTTTTCACCAGCTTTTCTTCCCAGACTTTTGTTGTTGTCTGTTGTATGTCCTTCTAGGTGTGGCCCAAAACCGAAACAAACATAGTTGTGAAAACACCAGCACTGTCGGGAATGTCTGAAATAAGTTAAGAACAAGTCATAGAGGAACACAGGGTTGGACCATACCTAGCCATGCTCTGGGCTCACTCTTGACTCTGCTTTTGGTGGGGCTTGGGTACATATGATGTGCCAGGGATTGGACACCTTCGCTTTGCACACTCAATCAGGGTTCAATCCCCAGCGAGGCAAGCGTCTTACCCACTGGTACTATGTCTCTGACCCCGTAAAAGAAAATACTAGATCTAGTACGTTACCTTTCTCTGCCCGTCTCAGAGAGCCTGGCAAGCTACCGAAAGTATCTCGCCCTCACGGCAGAGCGTGGCAAGCTACCCATGGTGTATTCAATATGCCAAAAAAAAGTAACAACAGGTCTCATAATGGGGACGTTACTGGTGCCCACTCGAGCAAATCGATGAGCAACAGGATAACAGTGATACATTGCCTTTATTTATTTTGGGGGCTGGTTTTGGTTTTAGTTTTGGGGCCACACCTGGCAGTGCTCAGGGCTTACTCCTGGCTCTATGCTCAGGGTCACTCCTGGCAGGGATTGGGGGATCATATGAGGTGCCAGGATTGAACCCAGGTCAGCCATGTACAAGGCAAGTGCCCTCCTGTCTGGCCTCTGAATGCAGTTTTTATGCCTCTGACTTGCACTTTGACTGTAACCAGAGCTCTGGTCAGCAGTTGTTCTTTCCTGTCACTGAGTAAGATAGGTTAGCTCCTTCTTACTGGCTTCAGTCATGTTACCCAAATACTTCCTGACAGAGTACTTTTTTTTTTTTCTTTTTGGGTCACACCTAGCAGTGCACAGGGGTTTACTCCTGGCTCATACACTCAGGAATCACTCCTGGCGGTGCTCAGGGAACCATATGGGATGCTGGGAATCGAACCCAGGTCGGCCACATGCAAGGCAAATGCCCTACCTGTTGTGCTTTTGCTCCAGCCCCAATTGACAATACTGTTACTCTAGGATTTATATCAGAAGCACAAGCAGTTGATGAGGTGGAGGGGGTGGGGATGCTCATTCATGGCTTATTCCTGGCTCATGCTCACGCATCACTCTTGGTGGTGCTCAGGAAACCATGTGAAGTGCCAGGGAACACACCTGTGTCGGTAACATGTGAGGCAGGCACTTTACTCCTGTACATTTTCTCCTAAAGATTGAAGGCTGGGTCAGAGCAATGGGTACAGCAGATAGAGCGCTTGCCTTGTATGTGACCAGCCCGGGTTTGATCCCCAGCACCCAAGTGGTCCTCGAGGCCCCAGCAGGAGTAAGCCCTGAGCACAGCAAGGTGTGGTTCAAAAGCAAAGATTGAAGGTGAAATAAAATGTAATTCATTTCAGAGGAAGCATATATAAATTGTGGTAATTTGACATTTGAGGATGAGTAGTTTTCTTTAAAGGAATTGATGTGTCAAAAATTGTTATTAAGGGGCTGGAGCAATAGCACAGCGGCTAGGGTGTTTGCCTTGCACACGGCTGACCCAGGTTTGATTCCCAGCATCCCATATGGTCCCCCAAGCACCGCCAGGAGTATAATTTCTGAGTGCATGAGCCAGGAGTAACCCCGGTGCATTGCGGGTCTGACCCAAAAACGTCAAAAAAAAAAATTCTTATTAAAAAGGATTTTAATTTTTATTTTAAAAATGAAGGGTTTGAGGCCAGGGAGATACAAGGGTACAGGCTTACGCCTTTCTTGTGCCTGACACTGGTTCAATTCCCAGAACCGCTTGGCCTTCCCGCTCCCTGGAGGCCTCCAAGCATTGCTAATCCACATCACCACATCCCCTGACCTACGCATTTGAACTGCTTTTGCCCAGTTGATTCCCAGTCACCAGGTGTGGAACCCCAGACCCTCTGAGCATTACTTTGGGAAGAAGTGGGAAAGAGTTTAATTCCATTCATGATAAATGAAAAAGTATCAGAGAGGGCCGGTAATATAATTTAGGGTTGGGGTGTGTCCCTTGCATGTATGAGGTCCTCCCAGGTTGAATCCCTGGACTGCAAAAAAATAATAAGATACTGTTTTGTCTTTCATAATGCCTCAATTTCCTAAACTAATCAAAGCTAAAAAAAAAAAAACACATGGGGCTGGAGCGATAGCACAGTGGGTAGGGCGTTTGCCTTGCACTCGGCCGACCCAGGTTCGAATCCCAGCATCCCATATGGTCCCCTGAGCACCGCCAGGGGTAATTCCTGAGTGCACGAGCCAGGAATGACCCCTGTGCATTGCCGGGTGTGACCCAAAAAGCAAAAAAAAAAAAAAAAAAAAAAAAACACCTAGCACATAAATCTCAGGGCCTGTTTCTGCCTTTTCAGTTATATGCACATAGTATCTATGTCCGAAAATCTCAATTTAGGTTGTTGCTTTTTTTTTTTTTTATGCACAGGAGTTACTCCTGGCTCTTGCACTCAGGAAATACTCCTGGCGGTGCTCAGGGGATCATATGGGATGCTGGGAATCGAACCCGGGTTGGCCGCTTGCAAGGCAAATGCCCTACCCATTGTGCTATGGCTCCAGCCCAGTTCAGTTGCTCTTAACTAGAAATGTAAATACCATGATACTACTGTCACTAGTATTCAATATTTGAAAAAATAGTTGCATTGTTGGGAAAGGATCCTCGATCTACAGTTTAGAGAGACTCTATTACATGAGCAGCTATGGATTTTTCCTAGTTTTTTGAGCCACCCCTTGTGATGCTAAGGGGCTACTTCTGGCTCAGTGCTTGGAGGACCATGTAGTGCTGTAGTCAAATCCCAGACTCCCACATGCAAAGCATATGCTTAGTCTCTCCCTCTCCCCCTCCCTCTTCCTCTCCCCCTCCTTCTCCTTCTCCCTCTCTCCCTGTCTCTCTCCTTTCTCTCCTCTCTCTCCATCCCTCCCTTTCTCCTGAATTTTCCTTACTATGTCTTTTTAAGGACAAGTCCTTAAGTGAATTTAAAGGTCCATACAACATATACAGAGCAGAGCAAGACTTTCCCTAAGCCTTAAAAGACGATTTCTAGTAGATTCTCATTTTCAGTTTGATTATAACCTCAAAATAAGATCTGAATAGTTTTTTATTTTTTATTCTATCCCGTGTTGAGCTGTTTCCTCCTTTGGCATAAGTCACACTACTCTTTGAGTTATACACAAATAACTTGTTTTATATAAGTGTATTTTTAGGGGCTGGATCAATAGTATGGCAGGTAAGGCACCCACAGCCAACCTAGATTCAATCCCAGCACCACACATGGTCCCCTGAGCACTGCCAGAGTGATTGCTAAGCTCAGAGCCAGGAGTAAGCTCTGAGAACCTCCAGGTGTGGCCTCAAAATAAAAAACACCCTATTTTTTACCAATTTTAGATTTAATGAATTGTAGAATATGAGACTATTCTCCATACTTACAGAAGAGTACAGAAATTAGATCCACTAATATCATGGGCCAAGAGATAGCGCAAAGGGCTGGAGTACATGTTTTGCATGCAAGAACTCCAGCAATCCTCAGCATCACCTGGTCCCCCAAGCACTACCGTGTGTAACCCCTACACTCATGTGCTGGGGATGAAATATGTACTTTACCACTGAACCACCTTATCCCTTAGATACTGCTTTTACTTACACAGAAACGGGGACCAGGGGCCAGAGATAGTATAGGATTAAGGCGCATGCCTTGCATGTGATCAACATAGGTTCAATCTCTCATACCACATGTGGCACCACCCTGAGTACTGAGTACTGCATATGGTTCCCTTCACACTGCCAGGAGTAAGCCCCAAACAAGGGTACAAATTTGGGCCAGGCGGCTGGAAATACAGTAAATTGAATGTAACCAGTCTTGCATGTAACTGGTTATATTTTACTGTCAGGAGAGATAGTACAGGGCTTACGGTGCCTGCCTTGCAAGCAGCCAATCCTGGTTTGATCCCCGACACTACATAGCATCCTCCAAGCACTGCCAGATATGGCCCAAAGTCCCACAGCCCAAAAAGGCAGAATTCATTTTTCATAAAGCCACCAATTTAAGTATCCTAGATCATGGTTTTATAAAGCAAGGGATATATTTTTAAAAATAAATCATTGGTTTGGGATTACATTTAAACAGTGATTACCATTATTTACTGTTACCAGAAATTAAGTGAATCTAGGTTGTTCTCAACTCTAGCTGCATCTTGTAAGACATTTAAATTTTTATGGTGGAGGGTAGGGCACTTGCCTTGCATGCAGCCAATCCTGGTTTGATCCCCAACACCATATAAGTCCCCTGAGCCCTACCAGGAGTCATCCCTGAATACAGAGCCAGGAGTAAACCCCGAACACTGCTTAGGTCCCGAACACTGCTTAGGTATAACCAATAAATTTGCTTTTTCAAGCTCACTCTCATGTGCGCTCGCTTGCACTCTCTCTCTCTCTCTCTCTCTCTCTCTCTCTCTCTCTCTCTCTCTCTCTCTCTCTCTCTCTCTCTCTCTCTCCTCTCTCTCTCTCTCTCTCTCTCTCTCTCTCTCTCTCTCTCTCTCTCTCCTCTCTCCCTCCCTTCCCCCATCCCTCTCCTTTTTTCTTTCCCTCACCCTCCTGCCCACCCTCTTCTTCCTTCCTCCTCACAGCTTTCTAAGTAAATTTCAACAAAAGCTATTCTGCTTTACTAAAATAAATTACTGAGGGGAATGTGAAGCTTTTAGTTGCTCAATTTATTATATTCATTGATGTATCATGTACATTTAATACCTAATTATGTCTAGTAATAATAGATGCTCACTAAAAGTGGACAAGACCTAACTGGATCAATTATATTGCTCCTTTAAGGTTAAAAACTACAACTAACGCCAACCATGAAAGATCCAAGTCGCAGCAGTACTAGCCCAAGCATCATCAATGAAGATGTGATTATTAACGGTCATTCTCATGAAGATGACAATCCATTTGCAGAGTACATGTGGATGGAAAATGAAGAAGAATTCAACAGACAAGTTAGTTTTCTTTACAAATATGCTTGCTCCCCCTACCCTGCTCCCTGAAATTGATTATTTTTTTAATGTGTTTTGGGGAGGAGTTCTCTAACTGTGCCAGAAATTGAACTTCAGGCCTCCCACCTGTAAGGCATGCACTCCAGCCCTTTGAGCTGTCTTCTTTATTTTGTTTTTGGGCCACACCGGCGATGCTCAGGTGTTACTCCTGGCTCTGAAATCAGGAATCATTCCTGATGGTGCTCCAAGAACCACATGTGATGCTAGGAATCAAACCTGGGTTGGCTGCGTGCATGGCAAACACCTTAGCCCCTGTACTATCTCTAACACTCTTTGAGCTATCATCTTGCCCCTGAAATTCGTCAGGGCAGAATTGGGTTTGGGGGCCTCTCCCAACTCTGTTTGGGGGACCAGGCATTGTTTCACCAGCCCTGGAATTGATTTTTTTCTGGTCTTAGGGATTTATGTGCCACTGCTTGTTTCATTTGGATGTTAATTTCTATGGGGTTTAAAAGCTCATTGAGAAGTGAAATTCATCAGTTATACAGTTGGGGGCGGGGGGGTATACTGGGGTTTTTGGTGATGGAATATGGGCACTGGTGAAGGGATGGGTGTTTGAATATTGTATAACTGAGACATAAACCTGAGAACTTTGTAACTTTCCACATGGTGATTCAATAAAAATTTTTTAAAAAAAAAAGCTCATTGAAGTAAGTTAGGTGTTTTTCAAGGTTCTACCCCAGATTCTAATTTAGGATGACCAGGGTGGATCCAGGGAGATATTGGGGGAGTAAGGGGCAATTTCTGGCAATACTTGGCCAACTGGGCCAGTCAGTTCAGTGTTACGATCTGGCAATGTGGCATTACTGCTTGGGGCCTCCAGAACGGTACATGGTGCTGCTATACATGGGGTTATACGGTACTGGGAATCGAGCCTAGAATCTTGCATGTACAGGGCTGTGCCCCTGACCCCTGAGCTATCTTACCTTTCCCTGGAAAACTTGGCTTTAAATTTTTGGGGCAGGGGGTCGAGGGGCACATGGTGATGCGCAGGAGTTACTCCTGTCTTTGCACTCAGGTATTACTCCTGGCAGTGCTCAGGGGACCATATGGGATTCTGGGAATCAAACCAGGGTCAGCCGCGTGCAAGGCAAAAATGCCCTACCCACTGTACTATCACTCCAGCCCCAAACTAGGTTTTTAAAAACTTACAGATGGCTCCAGTTGAGTTTATGTATCAGATAGCTACATAACTGGAAAAATTAAATTAGTACAGAAATTAGGAGCAGAAAAAGGCATGTAATAGGGTACAGAATTATGCTGTTTTTCAGTTTTACACCTAAGATTCTCTCCACCTCATAGTTTTGGTTTGGCCACACCTTAGGTGTGGGCTACTCTTGGGCCTGCTGAGTAACCAGGATCAAAAGAGGGTGAGCCACAAGTAAGACAAGTACCAGCCCTGTTAGCTTGTCTTATATCACTATTTTGGTTTTTGGGGTGTGTGTTTTGTTGATACTGGGTTTGGGGCCATACCTGACTGCACTCCTGACTCAGTGCTCAGGAGTCATGCCTGATGGCTCTGGGGACCATATGGAATTTGGGGCATCAGACCTGTGTTAGCAAGGCAAGCGCCTTATCCACCATCTCCAGCCCCATCACTGATTTTCCTCAGAGAAGTCTCATGTGTTTGATGTTTTCTTTATTTTGGCATTTATGGCATACGTTTCCATTTCCTTTTTAGTTGCAGACTTAATCAGTAGACAGCTTAGCTTTGTCATATGCACAGATAATTCAAGACTAAAACAGTGTTGTGGCCAGAGAGATAGTATAGCCAGAGAGCAGCTGACCCAAAAAGGGAGTAAACCAGTGTGGTCTTAATTGACCCAAAAAGGGAGTAAACCAGTGTGGTCTTAATTCAATAAGAATCGCCTGGGGCGGGGGCCCACTGGAGCGAATAGCACAACAGGTAGGGCATTTGCCTTGCATGCGGTCGACTCGGGTTTGATTCCCAGCATTCCATATGGTCCCCTGAGGATCGCCAGGGGTAATTCCTGAGTGCAGAGCCAGAAGTGACCCCCTGTGCATCTCCAGGTGTGACCCAAAAGAAAAAAAAAAAAAGAAGAACCATGTGGGTCTTTGTTTTTTTCTTTAATTACTCATGCCCTAACCCTCTAAAGTCTTGGGTCGTTTTTGTTTCGGGACTTTTTTGTTTAAGCAGTTTTGGGTGGGGTTAGGTTGTTTTTTTTTTAATTAGTTTGGGGACTTCAAGCACCACAGATAGTTCTGATCACTAAACTGTGAAAGCCAGGGAGTTAATACCGGCATTGAGATAATATGTGTGGGATTCTGGCTTGATCCTTATCATCAGATGGTCCCTCAGTTATCATCAGGTGTAGCAATGGAGACACCCCACCACCACCACCCCCCAAGCACCATTAGGGTGACTGATGTATTCCCCAGCACCTCAGGGCCTGAGAAGGAAGCACTGCATCCTTGGGCCCTAAACTTAAGACAAGTAAAGATGTAACAAAACACTAACCATCTTAGCATAAACTGCAGAAATGTTACATTTTTATTTGAGGGCCACACCCAGTCGTATGCAGGCTACCTTCAGCTTAGTGTTTAGGGGACCGTGTGATGGCAAGAATTGAATCTGAGCTCCCTGAGCTTTATGTGCTCCGTGATACTGAGCTACACAGTTGACCCAGCATTGTTTGCTTTGGGGTCACACCCAGAGGTACTCTAGGCTCCCTTCTGGCCTTGAGGCCTCTGACCTCAAGATACTTAAAGCCATTTCTAGTAAAGTCTTACAATGTACTATAAATTTTTTAAATTTATTATAAATCTAGATAGAAGAGGAGTTATGGGAAGAAGAATTTATTGAACGCTGTTTCCAAGAAATGCTGGAAGAAGAAGAAGAACATGAGTGGTTTATTCCAGCTCGAGATCTCCCACAAACCATGGACCAAATCCAAGACCAGTTTAATGACCTTGTTATCACTGATGGCTCTTCTCTGGAAGATCTTGTGGTAAAAACCTATTTTTCCTCTTTTTAAAACCTAGCTCATTTTCTGTAAGTGGAAATAACACTAGCCATTTATTTAAGAGTTTTGTATTCGCCTTCAGAAATCATGCTATTTATTAAGAAGAAAGCAAAGGACTTTGATTTATCATTTAGAAATTGGAATGTCGGTAGCACAGTAAATGGTATTCGATTGAGCACCCCCCACCAGACTTACTGACTTTTTAAATTTTTTTTTTTTTTTTTGGGTCACACCTAGCAATGCACAGGGGTTCCTCCTGGCTCTGCACTTGGGAATTACCCCTGGCGGCGGTGCTCAGGGGACCATATGGGATGCTGGGAATGAACCCAGGTTGGCCGCTTGCAAGGCAAACGCCCTACCCGTTGTGCTGTTGCTCCAGCCCCCACCATTATTTTTAGTCTTGATAAGTTTTCCCCTTGGTACTTAGATGTCTTAAATTAATCCAGGAAAGTATCCAGTGTATCTTATGTGACTGACTTACACAAAAGTAGTTTGGTAGAGATTGCTCTTTGTCTTAATACATTTCATGAAAGCTACAAAAAAATTTTTCTAAAAGATTTAGATATTTTTCTTTTTCCCTGTCCCGGGATTTTTATTTTCACCTAACTCCATTTGGAACTTTGGTAATAATAAGGATTCTTGACATATGTAGTAAGTTCCTTAGCTATAACCTATTTGCATTTTTAGTTCTGTTTCATTGGTGATGTCACTTGCAGTAAAATTAGGTTTTTCAGGAATTGTGATAACTAAACATTAGTACTGGGATAGAATCTAATGAATCCTTTACTAAAACTAAAAAATAATTTATAGGACTGGAGTGATAGTACAGCAGTTAGTGACCTCATATGATGGTCCCCCAAGCCTGCCAGGAGTAAGCTCTGAACACCGCTGAGTATGGCCCAAAAACAAACCAAAAAAGTTAAAATTTCCTTTTAAACATTTCTCTCCATATTTAAAATCTCTATTTGCTACTATACGCTATGCGATTGTTATTTGGAATTTACCATGCGAAGAGACATATTTTTGGCAGTTTTATGTTCACTAGACCATGGTTTCGTAGCCCAACTTTACAATTACCAATGAGACATTAAAAATAAGTTCCTTAGGACTACAGAAATAATAGTACAGAGGTTTAGGCACTTGCCTTTCAGGCAGCGAAGCCCTGAGCACTGTGAGGTGTAGGACCCCTGGATTCCAAAAAAGTTCGTTAATTACATGACAGATCTGAAAAATCAATCCTAAACTTTATTTATTTTTGCTATGGGACTGAGAAGTCTCCGAAACAGTGCTCAGTAGGCCCAGGACTACTCCTGGTAATAATTAGCCTTAAATGTCTTAAATCAAGTAGTTTGTTGCTCAGGAGACCAGGCCTGCACTCTCGTATTTTGAGCTCTCTCTCTAGCCCCAAAGCATGTCAATTTTTTAAATCAACCCAGGTAACTTTACACAGCCAGTTTGCCCTATCAAACATTTGGAAGCCACGTCATTTCAGAATGCTGAAGTTGACAGTATGGCTTAGCCTTTGTTAGGACAACCCAGTAAAAACAGTAATCCAGTTGCGCAGATGTGCGATCTGACTGTTGGGATCTGTTTAGTTTCTCACTATGTTAGTCTACAGACAAATTTGATCGTCTTGAATAATGCTTTTTTTTTTTTGCTTTTTGGGTCACACCTGGCGATGCACAGAGGTTACTCCTGGCTCTGCACTCAGGAGTTACCCCTGGCAGTGCTCGGGGACCATATGGGATGCTGGGATTCGAACCCAGGTTGGCCGCGTGCAAGGCAAACGTCCTACCCATTGTGCTATCGCTCCAGCCCCTTGAATAATGCTTTTTGTTGGCCATAATGTCTAACTTTAATTTGGACCCGATATAATGCTGTTGTATAGAAACTGCTTTGTTCAGATCACTCTTTGGGCAGGGGAAGTTAGGAGCACACCCAGTGCTGTTCCTCACTATGTGCTTAGGAGTAGTTCCTGACAGTGCTCAGGAAGATTATGTGATGCTGGTGACTCTGACTAGGGTCAGCCAGATACAAAGCAAGCACCTTAATCCCTGCACTGTCCTCTTGGACCTCTGGTTGAGTTAATTCCTTCTGATTCTTTTGTGCAACTGCCAAAAGATTACACATTAAGAACACTTTCTTCATTTAAAAGGAAGATGTTCTAAGAAAATGATTATATATATATACATATATATATATACACATATATAAATTATGAAACTAAACTTTTTGCTCCAACATGTTTAATATGCTTTGCATCTTGTAGTAATGGGGTCAGATTCAATGTAAGGATCTGCATTTTATACCTCTTCCTGGTTTCTTTTTGTCTCTACTAACTAGTACTACTACGTGCAATAAAGAAAGATTTCTCAGTTTATTCCTATGGACTAACAATTATATATGAAAGTGAAGACTTAATAACAGTGGCACAAATCTCAAAAACAGACTTGGCCCATTTTTCTTTTTTTAACTGATGCAAAAGGAGTCCCAGACTTATCCAGGCTTACATGGGGCAGAGCTGGGATTCCGACTTAGTTCTTCTGACTTCCCATGTAGGTTTCTTTTCCTGTTACATACAATGCTTCCTGTGGGAATTAGAATACAGCAGTTGTAGAAAGACAAGATTCCTTATTTTCAGTGAGGATCATAAAATGAAAAATCCCGAACAGCTCCCCATTTTTTTTTTTTTTTTTTGCTTTTTGGGTCACACCCGGCGATGCACAGGGGTTACTCCTGGCTCTGCACTCAGGAATTACCCCTGGCGGTGCTCAGGGGACCATACGGGATGCTGGGAATCGAACCCGGGTCGGCCGTGTGCAAGGCAAACGCCCTACCCGCTGTGCTATTGCTCCAGCCCCCAGCTCCCCATTTTAAACATCGTTTCAGGGGCTGGAGTGATAGTACAGTGAGTAGGCACTGGCTTTGTACAGGTTCTATCCCCGGCTCCTCAGATAGTCCCCCCAAGTACACCAGGAGTTGATTCCTGAGTACAGAGCCACAACTAAGCCCTGAGCACTGCTGGATATGGCCCCAAAACAGTCATTTTAACACCTGTTCGATATTTTTTTTAAGTATTAGACGGCTTAAAGAAAGTCAAATTTAAATTAGCAGGATTTTTTTGTTCTGTAAAATTTCTTCAGCTTATTAAAAGTTACTGAATTTCTGGTTACACTTAAGCAAATTTAATTTTAATTTCTACTTTATCTTTAGGAAGCTGATAATGACTTCATATATATCTTTCTTCTGTTTCCTGCTTCCCCATAATTTTGGTTTTGGGGGATTTTTCAGAGAGAGAGAGAGAGAAAGAGTATATCTGACGTTACAATCAGTTCTTTTGTACTTTGAAGATTTTGGTTTGTTTGCATTTTAATCAGGGTTAAATATTTCTCTATCTGATGCCAACTGTTAATGAACTTACTTTTTTATGTACTTATTTTCCAGGTCAAGAGCAATCTGAATCCAAATGCAAAGGAGTTTGTTCCTGGGGTGAAGTACTAAAATATTTGAGTAGATGGGGCCCTCTTTTGGTGGATGTAGCACAATTTCCACACTGTGAAGGCAGTATTAGAAGACTTAATTGTAAAAGCTCTCTCTTGTCACTGTGTTACACTTATGCATTGCCAAAGTTTTGTTAGTCTTGCATGCTTAATAAAAGTGCTGAGACTGTTATTAAGTAAAAAAGCTGTCAAACATTTACTGAAAATAGATTTTTGGCCCCATGGCTTGATGTGAAGACAGCGAGGAAAGAAGCACCAGTCAAGTTGTAAGAAAGCACCAAATTAAATGACCTCCAAATCTTAGTGGACTGTCTTTTTTGACGCTAAACCTAGACCCTTATGGATAACTAACACTTGTTTTTGTCAAAACTTTTTAAAAATGAGTAAAACTTTAGTTCTAATTGTTAAGCAAATTTCTCAGTTCAGACTTGATTTATATTTTTCCCCATCAGAACTTTTTCTAAAGAAAGCTTGTTAATTTGAAACAATTCCTCTGGTCAAGTGTGTCTTTGTTACTAAAGTTACAAGGTAGTGGTCATGAAAGAATTCCTGACTTTTCTGGTATGTTATCATGTGAGAAAATATCAAATTCTGCTCCTAATGTTAGATCTGAGGAAGTATGTTATCTGAAAATTCTAAGGAATTCACAGCATTGTAGCTGTCCTGTATCAAGGCCAATGTTTGACCAACCCATAATCCAATTGAACAAAGAAATTGTAATAATATGATTTGAGTGGTGCTTTTCCTTGCTTTGTTAACTAGCACTACAATAGTCTGCAGCACAACTTTTCTTTTAACAAAGCTAGAACAGTTTTGGCTTCTTAAACTTCATATTTGAGTAGGTTAAGCTGCCATACGTGTTCAGTGTGAATAGTGTTTAAGTTGAAAATATTGTAAAAAAATTATATTTTTTCAAAAATATTTAAAAAAATAAATAATAGTAGAACTGAGCTGATGGTTGTGTTTATTGGTGCTGGAAGGCAGCCTCTTCGCTGTGAGCCTCTCTGTAGTGTGGGCTCAGTACTTCGGATTACCCTGCTGGAAGGTGTGCGTAGAGCAGTAGGTTCCACAGCTCCATTCCAAAATACAGCAATAAACTCATAGCCAGTCCCCTCTGCAATATGCCTTCAGTGTCTCAGCCTGTTGCATCAGGACAGTTATTTATTAATTTTAGTATTTTGGGGGCTGGAGCAATGGCACAGCGGGTAGGGCGTTCGCCTTGCACTCAGCCAACTAGGGTTCGATTCCCAGCATCCCATATGGTCCCCTGAGCACCGCCAGGAGTAATTCTTGAGTGCCAGGAGTAACCCCTGTGCAACGCTGGGTGTGACCCAAAAAGAAAAAAAAAATAGTATTATGGTAACTTGACTGTGGTATATTAGCCACTGACAAATCATGTACTCTAATTGGGCTGGTTTGCTGTTTCGATTCACCTGCACCTCCTGTTCTGTGGGGGGGGGCAGGGGGGAGGCTTTTGTTTGTTTTTTGGAGGGCTTATTCCTCTGTTCAGGGATCATTCCTGACTGGGCCCAGAGGACTGTATGTGGTGCCAGGGATGGAGACGGGCACTCTATCCACTGTGCAATTGCGCGGTCCGGCAAGCTTGTTTATGTATAGGTGACTAATCTTTATTCGGGATGGGCTGTCAACTAACAATTTCCTGATTCCCCATATAGTTCTGCCTCATACTAATTATTAAAAATATCTTTGTTTTAATTTTTTTGGTTTGGGCCATATCTGGAGGGGCTCGGGGACCCTAGGGGGTGCTGGGGGTCAAGCTGATCAGCCGTGTGCAAGACTACCATTCTGTACTGTTCCTCCAGCACTCCCCCCCCCTTTTTTTTTTTTTAATACCCAGAAGTGCTCAGGGTTTCTGACTGCTCGGGATCACTCCTGGTGGGGCTTGGGGCCGTATGGGGTGCTGGGGATCTAAATCCAGGTCAGCTACAGGCAAGTCAGTGTCCCGTTCACTGTCGCTCTGCTCCAGGCCCTCTCTCTATCCCCTCTGCTTTGCCTGAGCTTTTACGTGCCAGATTTAAAAGACCATGTTGTCTATTTTGTCAAATACTTTCCCTTGGCTAAGGAGGAAGGATTCTTTGGTTTGAGTACCAGTATTTAGCAATAGACGCCTGAACAAAGGGTGGTTTTTTTGGTGTTTTTTTTTTTTTTTTTGGTGGTGGTGTTTTGGGGGCCACAGCTGTTGGCCTCAGAGCTTACTGCTGGCTCTGCACTCAGGGATCACTCCTGGCAGGCACTGGGGACCATATGAGGGTTAGGGATTGAACCCAAGTTGGCAGCATGCAAGGCACCATTCCACCCCTCAAAAAGTTTTTTTGTTTTGCTTTGGGTTTTTTTGGAAATGAAGCAGAAATGATATTACTTGATTCTCTGGAACCTCGATGCAGTCGGTCCCATCTTTTATCAGTGCCACAGATGGCGCAGCCGGCTCCCAGTCTGCAGGCCTTAGAGAGCCTTTCCCTCGGAGCTTTAGTGGAAACGGCTGAGTTCCTTTCCACATACTGCCCGTTTACCATGGTGCAGAATGGAGATTATGGACTTGAGTTAAGAGGCAGTATAACCTCACAGTTAAGCGGAAAGACTAGCCGGAGCTCTTGTCTGCTAATCTAATTTCATGGGCAAGCACTTAACCTTTTACCAGAGTTTTCCTCTTCCTCTTAAAATGGGAGTAATGACAGTTTTTGGGATTGTGTTACTATTATACATTGAAACACTTCTGACTGTCTCTGGCACATAGAAAATAAGCAGCTGCTGCTGTTAATATGAAGGAGACATCTAGGCTGACCTCTCATTTTGTTCAAACTCTGAGGGAACTTATTGGAATGCTTTGATACTTAACTGGAAAGCCAGTCCATCTACATGGCGTTACAGGTAGAGGTAGGTGGAAAGTTCCAGAACATAAGCCACTTCATTTTAAAGCCCTTGGGACAAATGTCATCCCCATTCAGGGCCTGTCCTGGCATTTAGGGTAACAGATCAGCCCTTTTAACTGGACTCACTATTGAAACTAGACAACTTAAAAGATCTTTTCTATTCATGTACAGTTTGGTTAATTGGGAGAGGAGGGGTTGTTTTGAGGCCACACCTGGTGATGATCAAGGCTCACTTTTAGTTCTGTGTTCAGGCTTATTTTTAGTTCTATGTTCAGGGATCACTCCTGGTAGTGCTCGAGGGACCACATATGGTGCCAGAGATTTGAACCAGGGTCAGCCACATGTAAGGCAAGCACCTTAATTCCTGTATCGTACTCTCTCCTGCCCAAATTTGGTATTAGTATTTTATTTTTTCTTTTTCTTTTTCTTTTTCTTTTTTTGAGGGAGGGGTCACACCCAGCAATGCTTAGGGCTTATTCCTGGCTCTGCATTCAAAACTCCTAGTGGTACTTGGGGGCCATATGAGATATTGGGAATCAAACTTGGGTCATCCACTTGCAAGGCAAACACCCTGCCTCTCCAGTCCTAGGTATTTCCTTTTTCATATCATTAAAGCTTATTTGTTTAGCATACTGGAGAAGATGAAGCTGATTCGTGGGTTCCAGCTGACCCGTTTCTACCCAGATACCCAGAAGATGAAAATGGCACTATTTTGGCCTACTTATATACTGGCCCAGACCCATTGCAATTCTGCTCATTATAAAACGGCTAATGGATGGGGATGTAGCTCTGGTAGATACGGCCTTATGAGGCCCTGTGTTCAATCCCCAGTACTACATAAAGGCCTAGAATTTCACCGAACAATCCATATAATGACTTTTTACCTGGTCTGTCTTTCTACTGAGGACACTGATTGGTTTCTCTTAGCTTTATGATTTTCAACCCTCACACAAAACAGACTTAACAGTATCCTACCTTCCATGGGAGTAGTATTTCAGACCTTCGTGCACACAGATCCAGGGTCTATATTTTCTGAAGTGTCAACTGGTACTGTAAGTTGGTTTTTTGACCTTGAAGAAAATCCTCTGAAGACTGGGCAGATAGGAATGTATTTCAGAAAGTCAGTCCTTTTCACCATGCGCATTCCAAAGGGGAAGTCGTAGCTCTTAAGGCTGGCAGATGTCTCGCTGTTGGCGTGGGCTCCAGCCTTCCACTGGATCAGCCCTCGCTCCTCTGGGCTTCCTGAAAGAGGACACTGGGTCACTTGCTAGGGCCAATAGCCTTTTCCCATCTCCCTTTCCCATAACCCATAAAGCAAACCTCTGGAATCCAGTCTCTTAATTCAAAGTATATTCTGGCACAAAATTGCGTCCATGATTTCTCACCTCCTAATATAGTCAGTGTTCTAGGGAACCTAAGGGTATTGATATGATCCTTAGTATTTACTGTATGTCTTCATAATGCTGGGCTCTGATTAGTTTCTTTTTTCTTCTCATTTCTTTAAAACACTGGGGGGGTGGTACAACGGGGAGGGCACTTGCCTTGCATGCAGCCAACCCAGACTCAATCTCTGGCACCCCATATGGTCCCCTGAAGCACCGTCAGGAGTGATCCCCAAATATAGAGCCAGGAGTAAGCCCAAAATAAACCTGTGAGAGGGCTGGAGCACATACTTTGCATGCAGGAGGCACAGATTCTAACCTGGCACCTCACAGTGCCCTGAGCACTGCCAGGGGCAGCTATCCCAGAGATCCAGGACCAATAGCCTCTCAGCACTGGCTGTGGCCAAAAAAATAACTCTGGAAGCTATCTAGGCCCTATTAAAATTTTATGAAGAAAAAGTTTTAAGTTACTGTAAATGTCCATCTGAATATGTGACTTAGCACATCCTGGGTCCATGGGATCATCAAATACCCAGACTTTGCTCCGGGGGTAACAGGGACGTATATTTTGAAACATACATACTAAGCTTGTTTTATAATACCTCTATTCAGCTAAGTATATGTATATATTTAGTATATACATATATATATACTTAGTGTATATATACTTGGTATATACATATATACTAAGCTTTTTTTTTTTTTTTTTTGCTTTTTGGGTCACACCCGGCGATGCACAGGGGTTACTCCTGGCTTTGCACTCAGGAGTTACTCCTGGCAGTGCTCAGGGGACCATATGGGATGCTGGGGATCGAACTCGGGTCGGCCTCGTGCAAGGCAAACGCCCTACCCACTGTGCTATCGCTCCAGCCCCTAAGCTTGTTTTTTTTTTTTTTCTTTGCTTTTTTGGGTCACACCCGGCGATGCACAGGGGTTACTCCTGGCTCTACACTCAGGAATTACTCCCGGCGGTGCTCAGGGGACCATATGGGATGCTGGGGATCGAACCCGAATCGGCCGCGTGCAAGGCAAACGCCCTACCCGCTGTGCTATCACTCCAGCCCCTAAGCTTGTTTTATAATACCTCTGTTCAGCTAAGAAAAATTGATGTTAGGGATACAGAGGAGACTAAGGAGGGGAGTTCTCCCATAGTAGGCATCTTCCTGAGATCGCTGAGGTTTTCACAAGGGAGCTGGGGTTAATAACTGATGTAAGTCTAGGAACAAGTGAGATTTCCTCATGCTGGGCCACCCAGGCTTAGAACCCCAAGAACAGAGGAGTTACAGGGTTCCCCAGAGACCAGTCTTCTAACAGTTGTGGGTAGATTTCCCTTTAACAGAATTCTAGTACACCAGCAAGGAGGGTGTCTGATAATTTAACTCTGTGGATACCCAAGAGACAGCATTCGACCTCTTCCTTTAGAATCGACTCTTTTGGGCTGGGGAGATGACCAGACGCTGGAGCACATGCTCTGCACTCAGGGACCTGGGTTCAGTCCCTGCCACCACATGGGTCTCCCAAGCTCACCACCCCCTACTTCAGTCTCTGGTAACAAGTCCCAACTGTACTTCTTTTTGGTGAGGAGCAGAGTGCCACACCCAGTGTTCAGGGATTACTCCTGACTTTGCACTCAAAAATTACTCCTGGTGATTCTCAGGGAACCATATGGGATCCTGGGGGTTGAGCCTGGGTCAGCCACATGCAAGGCAAATAGTCTATCCACTGTACTATTTCTTCGACCCCATGAACCCTCAGTTCTAAGTAAGATTATCCCATGATTCATCCTCAGGGTTTATTAGTTTGCTAGAGAAGCTCAGGAAATCTGTTTACTCACTAGGTCACTAATGTAATTTATAGGATGTTCAGGGAGAGTCCGGTGGGAAGATGCATGGGCAAAGGTGTTGAGTTTCCATCATGCCCTTTCCAGAGTGCTGTTATCACCCACTCAGAAGCTCACCCATACCTCTCCCGAGTTTGTAGGGAATACAAGGGAATACACCCAGCAGGGACTCTTCCTCGGTCTGCTCACAAGTGACAACCTCAGGGGACAAGATGATACTGAAGATCAAACCAAGATTGGTCGCTGAAGCCACTGCATTCAAAGCAAGTTCCTTACCCTCTCAACTATCTCTGGCACCTTTGGGACTTCTTTTTTTTTTTTTTTTTTCTTTTTATGGGTCACATCTGGCAGTGCACAGGGGTTACTCCTGGCTCATGCACTCAAGAATTACTCCTGGCAGTGCTCAGGGGACCATATGGGATGCTGGGAATCGAACCCACATTGGCCGTGTGCAAGGCAAACACCCTGGCTTTTAAGGGAACTTGATTATTTAGGCAGGATTTATTAAATCACTAGCCTTCCCTGATCGAGGATAACATTCACCCCCATTTTTCTTCCCCACAGATCAAAGGGGCGGGACTGGAGGAACCAACCTTCTAATCACATGATTGGCCTCCCAAAAATGTCAGTAACGATAGACACCTTTTTACATTCTGTGTGTTTTGGGGGCACAGCCGGTAGTGCTCAGGGCTTACTCCTGAGACTGAGTCCCACGTATGGGACTTAAGAGACCATATGTGGTGCCAGGGATCCAACCTGGGTTGGCCACAGGCAAGGTAAGCACTTTACCCACTATTGTGTCTGGCCCCCACTTTATCTCTCTTAACACTTAGGAAATCCCAAGGTATTGGGGATCTGAGCCAAGACCTGTGGATGAAGATGAAATAAACATGAGAAAAACATTCTGATCATCTAAATGACCAAAATTATATTTTTCATAAATCACAGTTGTGCAAACCAAATAGGTCCCAAAATCTCGGGGGTCATTGGGAGGAGGGTTAGATCCTCGGAAAGTTGGCTCAGGAGACTGTTTGAGCTGAGCCCGCTGCACAAAGCACAGGTGGTGGCTGAGGGGCTGTGTGTGGCAGCTGGCCACCACCAGCACTGTCTGAGATCACCAAGCTCCCTTGCTGTCGCAGCCAGTCCGCCCCTGCATCCCTTTGCCTCTCTGAGCTCCTTGCATTCTCTGACGCCTCACCCAGCAAGCCCCACAGATGACTCCAGCACAGGCTCATTCAACTGTCAGGTTGAACTGACGGTTCAACTGACAATAAACTGCTTTATCTAAGTTTTGTTTCCCATCTTGCAACAGGAGTTCCTCAAAACATTTCCGCCACCCCACCCCCTGCATCATTGTGCAGCCCAGGGCCATAAAAATAAGTGCCACTAGAGGGGCTGGAATGATAGCACAGCAGGTAGGGCGTTTGCCTTGCACACAGCAGACCCAGGTTTGAATCCCAGCATCCCATATGGTCCCCTGAGCACCGCCAGGGATGGTTCCTGAGTGCACAGCCAGGAGTAACCCCTGTGCATCGCCAGGTGTGACCCAAAAAGCAAAAAAAAAAAGTGCCACTGGAAATGAAGGACCAGAGAGCACAGGGTTAAAGCACTTGCTAATGACCCTGGTTTGATCCCAGCACCACGTAAGAATTCCCCCAGGGTTCGCTCCTGCGCATAGACACGAGTAGTTTCTGATACCAAGTGTGTCTCAAAAAACACTTCCACCCACCCACTAAAATATTAAATCAACTGCCCCTCTGACAGTCTGAGGGTTGGACTGTCATGGGTAGAGAGCAAATGCATAATGACCCATTAGCAAAGTGCCCAACTTACAGAAAGCAGCTGTGAGGCCCATGGTTAAGGACTGGATTTAGACCAGCCACTTGGGGTTGCCAGGTTGCGTGACTGTGGGCAAGTGATTTACCCCTTCAGCTTCAGATTTATCAATGTACATTGAAAGGTAGTGGAGGAGTCTGCATGGTAACAGGGATCTCCAGCAGGGTTAACTGCTGATTGTTACCAGGTCAATAGAGTTGCGAGAAACTACCTGTTCTGAGACTCTTGTAA
This sequence comes from Sorex araneus, assembly GCF_027595985.1. Lineage (NCBI taxonomy): Eukaryota > Metazoa > Chordata > Mammalia > Eulipotyphla > Soricidae > Sorex > Sorex araneus. The sequence continues at coordinate 22,028,600 of NC_073307.1, read as the reverse complement.
ACATCCATATGAATCCCTAAATCATAAAGAAGCTTCAGCTGCTCACTTGGATGCCTTCCTGTTCCCAGGGTTCACTGGGCATTGCGGCAGCTGCTTCCCTTCACAGGTGTCCCCTCATCCATCCGAGGCATAAATGCTACTAAGAACTCACATCCCAAAATCAAATCCCTGGGCTGGAGCGATAGCACAGCTGGTAGGGTGTTTGCCTTGCATGCAGCCAACCCAGGTTCGATTCCCAGCATCCCATATGGTCCCCTGAGCAGTGCCAGGAGTAATTCCTGAGTGCAGAGCCAGGAGTAACCCCTGTGCAGTGCCGGGTGTGACCCAAAAAAGAAAAAAAAAAACCCAAAATCAAATCCCTGCAAGTGCTAGGAAAACCCTGGCCCTTTCCTCCCCACCCGCCAATCCCTGTTTCCAGTGCTCGGACCCATAGTAAGTGTTCGCAAATGTCAGAGCAACCATTCAGCTTTTCTGTGTGGGTCAGTAGGGTTCTTGGGTGTGAAGTACCCACAATCCCTGCCAGTAGGCCTGCTACCAAAGAGAAATGTTAGGGGCACATCTTGTAGCCAACATGACCAAAGGGTGTAATATTTGGGTGTCACCAACATAATCTTCCCAAATAGTCTCTGTCCCTCTCTAAGGAAGCATGAAAGGAACCTCACTATGTTGGTGGCATCTGGAAAGGGCAAGAACCAAGACCTAGAACACAGACGCTATTGTCTGTAGTTAGAGGCCACCAGCATATCTGTTCTTGCCACACCCCCAGGACCTGGTCCATCCAGCCTGGTCGGAGCTTCTGTCCTGGGGCCATCTGTGAAATGCCTTATGCGGCCTGCCGTGCTCTGGGCTTCCTGCCCGCAGTGGACCCATACCTGGCACCGTGTTGTCCAAGATAAAAGCAAGACATCCACCCACGAACATCTCCGTGGTCAGCAGCACAGTTAGTATCTGGTCGACTTCAGGAATGCCTGGGGAGTAGATCAAGGGTCAGTGGGTATCACGGCCCATCTGGGGAGCAGAGTTCAGGGACTTTCTCCCACTGGTGCACAGCCTGCTAACTTCCTGGTGCAAGAGGAAACCCCAACTTTCAAGTCTATCTCACCCTCACCCTTGCCCATCTCTGAACCCAAAATCCCAGTTTTGCGAGTCACAGCCAATTGACTCAGAGCTAATCATATACCCTCGGCCTCACAGTCCTCACTCCCGGGCCAGGGGACCATAGTAGAATTGTGCTGTGAAAGGCTTCAGAGCATGTGGGAAGCTCAAGATCTGTCCCTAGAAAGAGTGTTAAAGGACAGCAGGTAATTGGCCTCTCGGCAGCTGCTCAGCGTCTAGACTCGCAGGGCTGGGTTGAGCTGGGAGCTGAGCAACCTTTGAGAGGGGCTGCCCCCTCCTTCCACCCGCAGACTGTCTGAGGCACCTGTGTTGATGGCACCGGGGTTGGAGTCCAGGTAGTTGGGCAGGGTGAGCCCGAAGAACATGGAGAATCCGAGCACAAAGAGGTTGCGGGAAGAGTTCATGTCCACGAACTGCAGATTGGACAGTCCCACAGCCGTGATCATGCCTGAGGGTGCAGGAGAAGGGCTGGAGGGGTGGAGCAGCCAGGCCGGGCTCCAGCGCTCAGGGGCCACGCCTTGTCCCCCCGGACCTACGCTGCGACACTCACCAAACAGGGTGCAGAACATGCCCCCCAGGATGGGGTCAGGGAGTGAGGCGAAGAGGGCAGTAAACTTGCCGATGGTGCCCAAAATCAGCATGATACCCGCACCATACTGCACCACGCGCCGACTGCCCACCTGCCAGGGACAGGGGCGGGGCTCAGGAGGCAGGGAGGGGAGGGGTGCTGGGTCGTGTTAGTTGGCACAGGAGCCGGATCTGTTCCAAGTGGGCCTGGGCTTGGCACAGGCGTGTGGGGAGGGGTGCTTAAAAGGTGGAGTGGAGCTAGGCTGAAGCAGGACGGGCTGGGGGCAGGGCCGGCAGCACAGGGAAACGGGGCGGGCATTGGGCGGAGGGCCCCGCTGGCACCTTGGTAATCCCCAGGACGCCGATGTTGGGGCTGGACGAGGTGGATCCGTTGCCAGTGCCCAGAATCCCTGCTATAATGCAGCAGATGCCTTCGGTGAAGATACCCCTGGAAGGACAGCGCGAGTGGGGGGCCGGTGGGGGGCGGGGTCCAGCCTGGCAGCTCAGCTGGGGTTAAAGGGAACTGAGTTATCTGTTGCAGCTGACTCTCGTAGCCTCCCCACTCCAAACCAGGAGGAGCCCAGGTCCAAGCACTCATCCTGTCCCCTGGATGACTCTGGGCTTAGTGTCCTCAAATGTAAAATGGGGGTCCCAATAGTAGCTGCCTGAGAGCCAGTAGATTGTAGAAATGCAAAGAACAGAGAGAGAGTAGAGTGGGTAGGGGCTTGCCTGCACACCGCTGACCTGGGTTCCATCCCTAACACCCCAAATGGTCCCCTGGGCCCCAGCAGGAGGGAACCCTGACTACCGTTGGGTATGGCCTCCCCTAAAAAAACAAGCAAAAAAAAATGCACAGGAAGAGAGCCTCCCAGGGCCCCTGCTCATGCTGTTTGCTGTTTGCACTGGGGGATACCAGGCTTCACAAAGCACCTGCCCAGGAGTAGCCGCTGAGCACCTAGGATATACCCGAAACTCTCCTCCTCCACCCAAAAGGGAAGAGGTAAAAGTACCATTAAATATAATTTTTTTTTTAAGTGGGGAGAACAATAGCAAGTTAAAACCCTGGCATCCCATATGGTCTCCTGAGTACCACCCAAGAGTAATTCCTGAGTGCAAAGCCAGGAGTAACCTCTGAGCATCACTGGGTGTGGCCCCCCCTCCAAAAAAAAAATTAAAAGAAAATAGAAAAAAATATATAATAAAAACACACTTTGGGCCAGAGAGGTCAATGGGATAAACAAGTCCTTTGCTCACAAGAAGCCCAGGTATAATGACGGACTGCATGGCCCTACATGAGGAATGACCCCCCCACACACACACACAGAGCCAGAGTAGCCCCCAAGTACCAATAGATGCAGCAAAATATAAACGGGCTGGAGCGATAGCACAGCAGGCAGCAGGTAAGGCGTTTGCCTTGCACATGGCCGACCCGAGTTCGATGCCCAGCATCCCATATGGTACACTGAGCACCGCCAGGAGTAATTCCTGAGTGCATGAGCCAGAAGTAGCCCCTGTGCAACACCGGGTATGACCCAAAAAGCACACACAAAAAAAAAAGCACTGCAGGACAAGCTGGCCCAGGGGCTCCTGCTGCCCTTGCCCTCAGACCTCATCTCCTCCACTCCTCGCACCCCTTCTCTTAAGCAAGAACAAGGTCCAAGCATACCACTGGGTGCTCAGCCCTGACCTCAGCTGCTGGAAGCCTGGCGGGCATACCTGTTGATAGCATGAACTGGAGGGGGCGGTGCTCCAGCCAGGCGGGCACAGGCATAGTAATCTCCGATGGACTCGATGATGCCGGCAAGTGTGGCACTGAACATTCCCAAGACGGCAGCTGCGGTCACTGTGGGCAGACCCCACTGACCTGGGTTCAGGGGGAGACACAGAATGAGTGCAGCGCCCCTGGTGGGTCAGGAGTGAGCAAGGCAGTTCTTGGGAGGTGAGAATAGGGGAGGCAAGAAAAGGGATCACGGGGCGGGGGGGGGGGGCGGGGGGAGAGGGGGGCGGGAGTTGTTCAACTCCCCTGCCTGAGCTGATTTGAGATCTACCAGAGTCAGGGACCGGGAAGGAGGTTTTGAACCAAATGCTGCTGCTCCACCAGGCACTGAGCACGCAGCTGATGGTAGCTCTGCCCCCAGCATCCCTGAGGTGGACTCGGAGGCTGAGGGTCCAGGAAGGGCTGCTCACAGGGGTAGGGGATGCGGATCCAGGGTGCGATAGTCATGATGTCCCCGCGGGCATCTGTCCGTGCCTGGAAGCCGTAGGCTGTGGGGTCTGCAGGCAGCACGTCGGTCAGGGTCAGGATGTAGCAGAGCAGCCACACGGTCATGATGGCCAGCACAATCTGGGAGGAGGGGAGCAGGGGCTGCGCTGGAGGCCTCCTCTGGACTCCCTCAGCCTTCGCCCTCACACCTCAGCTCAGCTCCTCGGGCCTCCTACCTCTGCTTCAACTCTGCCCTTGACCACACCCCCCGCCCTGACCTTGGCCCTAGACGAGGGATTAGCTGCTGCTCTGGCCCCAGCCCCAACCAGCAACTCACAGGAAACATCTTGAATATCTGGACACGGAAAACAGTGAGGCCCTTGCCGAAGCGGTAGACAGGCAGCAGTAAGGTGAAGTTGCGCAGGTACTGGGAGAAGAGGACGATCAGGAGGATGGAGCTGGGGGCGGAGCACAAGGAGGAGATGTCTGGAAGGCCACGGCCTCAGGGAGACGGGAAGAGCAAGCAACGTGGGGCAGAGCAGGCCTGGGGCTCACTCACCACGCTGAGATGCCCCAGTGTGAGCCAGCTCGGTCACCGGCAGCTTGGAAAACAGAGAGGCCAATGAGGGAGACAGTAGGGGTGACCGTGAGAGGCCCAATGTAGCTCAGCAGGGCCCCAGGCAGTCCCATCAGTCCAATGACCACTTCCACCATGCTGGAGACTATGATTGCACCCTGGACCTGGAAAGGCAAAGGTTGGCGATAAGTCACGATGGAGAGGCCATGAGCTCTATATGAAAACCCTGCAGGCATCCTCCAAGTCAGCAGAGGCCTATTCCCACAGGCGAACCCACCTCTCTCATGCGGGGGTGCCAGATGTGAGAGGTGTTTAGAGGCAGGGTCCAGTTCCCGTAGATCTCCTCTGGGGACAGAAGGGGACATGGGGACAGGGATCAGATAATTCACCTTTTGGGGGCCCAAGGAATCAAAAATAGGAGACTCAGATTACAGTCTGGTTCTCCTCCCAGCTCCTGCTGAGGGACCACCTGCTCGGAGTTCAGTGGCCACAGGCCCCTTCCACCCCTGCTGCAGCTGCCTACAAGCTCCCGGGCCTCCCTTCTCCCACGTGGACCCACAAGTATGCCCACCTTCTGGGGGGCATTTCCATCTCTCCAGGGCCAGGATGGCTTTGGCTGGGACCAGAAATGCAAAGGCACTGGCCTGGAACAGCGGCAGCCTGGAAGGAGACAGGGCGGCGTTGGGACTAAGGATGACACGAGGACTGGGATTGGAGGGATAGTACAATTCCTGGCATCCCATATGGTCCCCCGAGCCCACCAGGAGTGATTCCTGAGTGCAGAGCCAGGAATAACCCATGAGCATCGCCGGGTATGATCCAGAAAATAATAATAAGGATGACATGGGGACAGAGACACAGAGAGATGAGGCTGGAGAAGGAGGAAGTCACTGGAACCTCAGGCAGGACGCTTCACATTTTGGGACCCAAGGAAGTGAAAATAGGAGCCCCAGATTATAGTCTGGTTCTCCTTCTGGCTCCTGCTCTGAGGGACTGTGTGCTTGGAGGCAGCGCCCCAAGTTCAGCGGCCACAGGCCCCTTCCACCTTTCTCCAGCCTGGCCACATCCACAACGCTTTCATGGGAGGCCCTGTATGGGGTGAGATCCTTAGGGGCAGGACCCCAAAGAGGGCCGCCAGCAGGGAATGAAATGGGGGTCAGGGGGCACAGCCTAGACCCTGAATCCCAGACATCCTCAAGTCCCAACTGGGGAGCCAGGGTGGGCCCCCGGAATCCTGACCCTAAGGCTGACCTAGGAGTAAGAGTAGCAAGAGAAGGGAGCGAGGGTGGGGGGTCTTTCTCACCCCGCGAGAGTCCTGGGAGATCCCTAAAAAGTTCAACTAGCTGAGCATGTGTTTCTGGATCCATCCCAGGCACCACATGGTACCCTGAGCACTACTGGCTGTGACCCCAAACTAAAGTGAAAGAGTGGGGTTGGAGCAAGAGTACAGGGGTGAGGTGCTTGCCTTGGATGTAGCTGACCCGGGGGGTTCATTCCCCGCCATCCCACATGGTTCCCTGTGCCCGCCAGGAGTGCAGTGTCAGGAGTAACCCCTGATCATCCCCAGGCATGCCTCCCACCCCCTGCAAGAAACAAAAATATATAAAAATAAAGTAAAAGAGGGGCTGGAGCGATAGCACAGCGGGTAGGACGTTTGCCTTGCACGCGGCCAACCCAGGTTCGAATCCCAGCATCCCATATGGTCCCCGAGCACTGCCAGGGGCGATTCCTGAGTGCAGCGCCAGGAGTAACCTCTGTGCATCGCCAGGTGTGACCCAAAAAGCAAAAAAAAAAAAAAAAAAGTAAAAGAGGGGCTGGAGCGATAGCACAGTGGGTAGGGCATTTGTCTTGCATGTGGCTGACCCGAGTTCAATTTCCAGCATCCCATATGGTCCCCTGAGCACTGCCAGGGGTAATTCCTGAGTGCAGAGCCAGGAGTAACCCCTGTGCACTACCAGGTGTGACCCAAAAAGAAAAAAAAAAGTAAAAGAGTGTTGTGAGAGGGGCTGGAGCAATAGCACAGCGTGTAGGGCATTTGCCTTGCACGTGGCCGACTCGGGTTCAATCCCCAGCATCCCATATGGTTCCCGAGCACCATCAGAAATTAGAGTGCAGAGATCCAGGAGTAACCCCTGTGCATGGGTGTGACCCAAAAAGCAAAAGAAAAACAGAGTGCTGTGAGAGACAGGGTCTACCCCTCAGTGCCAGAGGCAGGGGCCACTGTGGGGTGGGGCCACTCACCGGATGCCCAGGGTGGTCTGGATGAGGGTGGTGATGCCCACGCAGGTGAAGATGGTGCCAATGAGCTGACTCACCATGTGCTGGTCCCGGCCCACACACAGCGCCTCGGCCAGGAGGAAGGGCACTGCGATGGTGCCGCTGAAGCACGTCAGGTAGTGCTGGATGGGGAGAGGGCGAGAGGGGGCCCCCGGGCTCAGGGAACAGACCTTAAAGGTCCCCTGGCTGCCCCGGGGTCTGGCCTCCAGTCGCCTGAGCAATGAGCCTAGCCAGGCCCACTGCTCCCCACTCTGGGGGTTACTAACCCGCCCACTCAGTTTATTCCTGCAGCTGGGGGGAGGGGCTCTCCCAGAAGGCCCCGCACACTGCCCATGGATTAATCCTCTCACGCACACGCCCCCAGAGGCTCCCTCCCACCCTCCCTTGGTGACAGTCACTGTGCTGACCTCAAGTTTCACTTCCTGTTACCCCAGACAACTTTGATGACCCGAGCGGGGGCTGGGATCCTGGGGCACAGGCAGAGTGGAGCTGGGGAACCCCAGGGGAGCCCACCTGGAAGCCAAGCAGGATGCACAGGTACCAGGGCGGGACGTCCTCGATCTTGTACAACATGTCAAACTTGGGCTCTGTGGATAGGGCCACCGGGGGGTCCCTGGCACGGGGCTCTGCTGCCGGGCTGGAGGTGTCATGCTAGGGACAGCAGCAGAGAAAAGGGCCTGAGGCTGGCAGGATGGGGATGGGCAGTGTCCAGCGGCACTGAAGCCATCAGGCAGCCTGAGTGTAAGTCTCAGAATGGGGCCCAGGCCTGCCCCTCTCCGGACTGTAACCGCCCCCAGCTGTCCCCTGCCCCCTGCCCCACCCTTCTCCAGCACCCAGCACCCACCTCACGTTGCTTTAAGCCGAACTGTGCCCACTGAGCTGGCTCCCGCCCCCTGATGCCCAGGAAGAACCCGTCAGAGGCTGGACTTGAAGGGGCACTGACCAGGGATGGCCTGCTCACCCCCATGCCCACCTAGGGTGACCCCCAAGCTGAAGATCTGTGTCCCCCCGCCCCCCCCCCAGCTGCCAGGTGCAGTAGCTGGGACAGTTCCTCTTGATCCAGTTCATCAGAGAGAGGTTCTCTGTCCCGCCACCCCTGCCCCTGCGCTGCCCCGGCCAGCCCGTGCCACACCCCTCCCGACCCCAGCCCCGCACCTGGGTCCGGCCCTCGGGGTCCTCCTGGGCACTCATCTTTGAGGCACAGGTGTGAACGGTTCCTGAGGAGGAGAAAGGGGGTAACTTCGCGAAGGCCAAGGAGGACTTTACTCGGCACATCAGACATTGTTCCAAGTAAATCTGTAACCAGATCCACGGCCCCGATTACGAAAGCACCGGGTGGCGATAAGGTATTAACTCTGGTCATCGTGGTAAAGGCCGCTGGGCGCTGCCACCTTTCCTCCCTGGCACAGGCGGCTCAGCCACCTGACCGGGTTGCCAAGGGCGGGGGAGAGGGGGGGACAGTCTTGGATGATGACCAAGCCCCAGGGGAGGGAGGTGAGAGGAAGGGGAGTGGCAAGAGGCTCTTGGTCTGTCACATGCTGAATGGGGCTCCCCTCCGTGAAGAATAACAAGCTCCAGTCATTGTCATGCCTGCACTCATCAGGAGGGTGAGTGCGCCAGATTTCCTGCTTAGGGTGCGGGCTCTTGGCACCCTGAACCCTCCTACAGATGAGGAAACAGAGTCAGAGGATGAGCTGACCAAAGGCCACACATTTTAGAAAAATATTTCTAAAATGCAGCTTGGCCCCGACTTGACTCCCAAGTTCATGCTGTAAATCAATATCATAAGCAGGGCGGGGAGCGCTCATTGACCCAGGCTCGATCCCCAGCACTGCAACCGCATACCCCCAAGCTCCCAGGTGAGGACCCCAAAAAAAGGTGGTAAGCAGTTGGTTCCCCACTCCCTAGCCCCACCCCACTGCTGCTGGGGGGTGAGGGTGGGGGAGGAGGTCCTGGGGCACGTGACCGTGACCGAGGGTCTCTAACAAAAGAGCTGCCTGGCCTGAGGATTCCAGCAATAGGACTTGACTTGTGGGAGCCAATGCAAAATGCAGATGTGGGGAGCAGGGGCATCACTCAGCTGTACGGCATGTCCTACCTTGAGTGTGTGAGGCTTTCAGTGTGATTCAGCACACACATGCAGACACAGAAAATATGACATTCCCGCTCCCAACGCAAAAGTAATTCCAATTTGTTTGGGGGTTACATCCAGCAGTGCTAGGGCTGACTCCTGGCTCAGTGCTCAGGGATCACTCCTGGCAGGGGTCAGGGGTTCACACGCCGTGTCCAGGAGCAAATCTGGGTTGGTCACAAGCAAGACAGGCACCCTGCTCGAAGTACTATCTCTCTGGCCCCAGAATTAGGCATTTTTAGGCAGATGGACATTAAACAGAATCGGGGGTCAGGTGGGATTCTAAGGCCTCAGAGCTGTATCCCAGTCCAGAAAGGCAGCCCTGCCCACCCCCCCCCACAGCTCCCACAGGCCCGGAGCAGACTGAGTGCTGAGCCCCCCGCCGCCCCCCCCCACCGCCCGGATTAAGGCTTCCCAGCTGGTTGGGGCTGAACCTGAGGGCTACCCCTGCATTGGGCTCCCCTCCGCGCTTCCCCGGCCACCCCAGGCCCACCTACTTCTGGGTGGCTGTGCCCACGGCCACCTCGGGCCCACGGGCAGAACCGCTCTCCAGCTGGGCAGCAGCTTCATGCCGCCCTGCAGCCTCCACTCCTCGCGCGGCTGCCACGGCTTCTCTCTCCTTTCCTGGCTCCGGCTCCCCAGTTTCTGAAGAAGTTGTCTGACCAGTTCGAAGCTTCCTCAGCGTTTTCCTCCCCACCCTCTCCTCCCCATCCTCCCCAGGGGGCTGTGGGGACAGAGCCCCACCCCTGTCACGCGCAGTCCCTGTGGACACACGACTCTACCCAAACCACACACCACCCACACAGTGGCACATGGTGGCAGAGGCCCAGCCACAGATGCGCCCGTGGCGCTGGGAAGCGGCTCGGAGGATCTTTAAGTCATATACCGATGGCTGCACACATGGGGCCACGTCACAGTCACAGCCTCCCAGCCTCCCAGCTCCGTGGCCCGGACCAGACGGCTCAGCCGGTTCCTGGGCCCCTGGCTCTTCTCCTAATGCCCGGGGCTTCTCTCCTGACGTGAGGGCTGGGGGAGGGGGTGCAGGCGGCTGGGGAACCAGAGAAAGGCTCTCGGGTTGGGTTCAGTGTCAGTCGCTGAGGCTTCCCCCTTCCTCTGGGGACTGATTCCCCCCACCCCGAGATCTGGGTCCCCTCCCAGCCCTGCCTCTATCCAGCCTGGGGCTGGGATTGAATCTCTCAGGTCCAGCTCCCAGGCGCCAGAGGATCAGAGACTCACAAAGGAAATGCAATGCAAGTAGTAGCATCACCTGATCGGGCTCCACACCCCATCCACCCTTAGGGGGTGCTGGGGCGGGGGCAGGGTGGAGGCCCTCAGGGCTCACAAGTGAGACAATTTCCTTTCCAAGAGACGTGCAGGACCGCAACTTAGAGCAGGGACGCTAGACCCACTGGGTCCGGGAACCTCGTGTCCCACCATGACAGCCAGCCAGGGTCAGAGGTAAAGTGAAGGGGAGCAGCTGCTGACTGTAGACAGAGACGCATCCTGGGAGCACAGAGAGCCTGGAGCAGGCGCAGGGCCCTGTCCCCGTGGTGCTGCCTGCACTTCTCCACTCTCTAACCCAGTTTCATGGCTGTGACAGTCGCTGGCAGAGCGCAGAGCCATCTAGGCCCACCCAGGCCCCCAGCAGAGAACAGTCATGGGCTCAGAGGGTTTTATTTGAGTCCTCAGGGGAAGGCCTTGGTGGGAAGTAGGAGAGGGGCATGCCGAGGGAGAATAAAGCCCCTTGTCCTGAGAGGGGGGCTGCAGAGGTGAGTGGGGCCGATCCTGCGGTCTCCAGGGGCTGGCAGGGAAGAGGGGTGGTGGGTGGAACAGGGCTAGAGCTCGTCCCTTGGGGGCAGCACCTCCTCCAGCACCTCCTCTGAGCAGGGCCCCCGGGGCTGTCCACACAGCAGCGCTTCCAGACTCCCTTGGCCCTGTTGATGGGTTTCGTAGATCTGATCTTCTCCGAACTCACCCACGTAGTGCAAGCAGATCCTGGAGAGCCTGGTGGGTGGGGAGGCAGCAGGGCCCTCAGCCTGGTACGTGGCCCACAAGGGGCATACAAGCCTCCCCCACCTTCAACCTGTGCCCGCTTCCGGTTATCACCTGATGGGCCAGAGCCCCCCCTTGACGATCACGCTGATTCTCGGCTCCGGGTCCTTGTTAAGTCCCGGGCCTATGAGTCGTTTCACGTGATTCACTTCTCGGACTCCATAGCTGGAAGCAGCAGGGACAGGGAAATTAGTGGGGCCTGGGGTGCCCAGCCAGCGGTCGGGGCCCATCTCCAGATGATGAGGACATCGGGGTGTTAGTTGAGTCTGGCCCCCCACCCCCAACTCTGGTCTTCCCTGGTGGGTGTCTGAGCAGAAGCACCAGAAGCAGTGCCACTGCCTCAGTTGGCAGAGACCTTGGCATCTGGTCACCCACCCTTCTCTGTGCTCTCAGCCCCCCAGTTTGCACCAGAGCCCCCCAGCATATGTCTTGGGGAGCAGCAGCAGGGGGGAACCTCCCACACCAGCCCTGCCCCCAGAGGAGGAAGGAGGGGTGGCCGATGGGCAACTCACTCCTGCCAGGGCTGGGCACAGCACCGGTCCAGGACATCTGTATACTCTGACTCGCTCAGCTCCAGCCGGCCCCTGGCGCCCGAACTCTGCAGCTTGGCTTCTGCATTTGCCAGGTGTTGCCACATCTGGAATAAGGAAGTCCTCAAGCCAAGGTTTTGGAGATACTGGGGCAGGGGTGTGGGGAGGAAGGACAGGAGTCTCCCTCTTCGGGGAGAATGAGGTGGCAAGGAAGCCTTCCAAGTGGAAGCATTTGGGGCTGAAGTGATAGTACAGCAGATAAAATTCTTGCCTTGCATGCAATTGGCCCGGGTTCAATCTTGGCACCCCAATATGTCCCCTGATCCTTACCAGGAGTGATCCCTGAGCACAGAGCCAGGAGTAAGTCCTAATCACTTGTGGGTGTGGCCTCCCAAAAGCAAAAAAAAAACAAAACCCACAACTGGAATTATTTGAAACAGCTTTTTTTTTTTTCTTTTTGGGTCACACCTGGCGATGCTCAGGGCTGACTCCTGGCTCTGCACTCAGGAATCACTCCTGGTGGTGCTGGGGGACCATATGGGATGCTGGGACTCGAACCCGGGTCGGCTGCGTGCAAGGCAAAAGCCCTACCCGCTGTGCTGTCTCTCCAGCCCCAACAACTGGAATTATTTGCAGCACTATTCATGATATCCAAGATCTGGAAACAGCCTAGTGTTCTAGTGACAGGTGGGAGGACAAAGGGAAATTGCCATGAGTGCACACAAAGGAATAGACTCAGCTGGGAGCTGAGATCTTGGAACTAGAGGGGGTCATGTTAACAGTAAGACAGAAGAAAGATAAATATCAGTAGTTTTCTCTGTGCCATACACAGAAACAAAGCAAAGGAAAAACCCCTTTGGACTCTGACCATGGATCAGGGGCTACCCAGGGGGCAGTAAGGCAGGGGGTGAATGGGGCTGAAAGGGAGAGTCCTGTGCATGCTGGAGGGATATTGGCGCTTTGGAAGTAGCATTGGCATGGTAATATTAAAGCCCTAAAACATTAAACAATTACACTTTTTTTTTTTGGCTTTTTGGGTCACACCCAGCAATGCACAGGGGCTACTCCTGGCTCATGCACTCAGGAATTACTCCTGGCAGTGCTCGGGGGACCATATGGGATGCTGGGAATTGAACCCAGGTTGGCCGCTTGCAAGGCAAATGCCCTACCCGCTTTGCTATTGCTCCAGCCCCTACACTCTTCTTTTGGGGGCAAAAACAGCAGTACTCAGGGCTTACTCCTGGCTCTGCACTCAGGAATCACTCCTGGCCATGGGATGCCGAGGACCAAACCTGGCTTGGCCCCATGCAAGGCAAGCATGCTACCCACTCTACTATCGCTCCGGCCCCTCAACATTTACACTCTTGAGAGACAAATTTAATCAATTTGGAAACTCAAAACAGGAAACATCTGGGAAGCCGGCTTCAGGGCCTCCCTCGGCAACCAAAAGCCTATTGCTGTGGGGTCTATGAGGTGCGGAGGGTGGTGATCACTGAGGTGTTGGGCTCAGGCTTGGGGACAGAGGGGGCACCTCCCCACAGGCACAGCTGCCGTCTCCACAGGCTATTTTAAGCCACAAGAACAAGGGAAGGAAAAAACAATACAATACAAAACTCCAAGCTCAGTCTCCAGTGAGGTGTGTCCACAGACCCCGCATACACACTCACATACACACACATAGGCTATCACACACAGACACTCACAAGCATATATAGGCACACACACAAGTACTCATACACTCACACAGGCACTCACATACACACAGGCATTCATACACTCATAAGTGGGTGCTCATACACACACATAGACACACAGACACACATAGGCACTCACACACACAATTGCTCACACACAGGCACTCACACACACACATAGTAGGCACTCACACATGCACACACACATAGTAGGCACTCATATGCACACAAAAGTGCTCATGCACACAGGCACTCTCACACATAGGCACGCACACACAGGCGCTCTCACATACACTCAGGCACTCCCACGCATGCACAGGCATACTCCTGATCCCAGTCATGTTTCCGGAGGGACCCCAAACCCAAGGGTGGGCCTGAAAGATCTGAGAAACTAAGTTGGTGAGTCTCTGGGGTCTCAAGCCGTGGGTGAGAGAGCATGTTCCAGACTGTTCTCTCTTGGAAGATGGGGTGCAGAGGAAGGTTTGGGAGAGGCAGTATCTGAGGCTGGGCCCAGCTCCAGGCCCCAGGTGGGGGTCTGGAGTTCCAAGGTCAGCAGAAGGTCCTGAGGGGAGGGGCCGGGACTCACCTGGTAGGCCACCGCCCTGCAGGCATCGCAGCGCAGGTGAAAGGGCATGTGAGTGGAGAACTTTTCCTCGTCGTTCAGCTGCGGGGCCGTGGCTGTGAGGGGGAGCCTGAGCTCTCCTGAGCTGGCCCCGGCCCGCAGCAGCAGCAGGAGTAGCGCCAGGGTCCGCCTCATGGTCGGGAGCGGCTCAGAGAGCGGGGGCTGTGGTGGGGGTGCAGGTGTGTCTGTGCAGTGCATGAGGGGCCACCTCAGAACATCAGGCGCAGCCAATGGGGAACTGACACTTCACTCCTCCCCGTGCCCCAGAGGTGCCACGTGTACATCTCCTCCAGCAGCCAGTTCTTCTTTAAACAGTGCCGGGACTGATGGAACCCATAGTTTGCCATATGCAAAGCATGAACTCTACCTCTGAGTCATATCCTGGCCCTTCTAGAAGGACCTAGGGCCAGACCAACACAGCTCCAGTGCATAGATGGGGCAGAGAGAGAGAGCAAGGAGAGGGTCAGAGAGAGAGGGTCAGAGAGAGAGAAAGAGAGCGAGAGAGCAAGAGAGAACGAGAGAGAGAGGGAGAGAGAGAGAAAGAAAGAGAGTGCAGGGGTTAAGGCACTTCTTGCCTTGCACACATTAGACCCTGGGTCAATCACCCTCACCAGCACCCCTTATGGTTCCCTGGCACTGCCAAGAGTTCAGCTCAGAGACAGGAGTAAGACCTGAGCAATGTTGGGTATGGTCCCAAAGCAGTAATAATGATAATAATAATAACAATAATAATAAAGTGCAAGGAAAGGGGCTGGGCCAGGTAGGACATGTGGGGGCTGAAACTCCCTCATCCTGGGCCTGCCATGTGGCAGGGGCTCTAGGGAGGGGCCAAGGAGGGGGGAGGTAACTGATCACTGTCCTCTCTCTACTAGCCCTGAGGATACCAAAACTCAGGAGTGACACATCCAGTCAGATTACGCTGAGAATCCCAGGGACCCTAATGCCCACCAGCCTCTCTGCTATGGAAGAAGTAGCCCACAGGTGTGGCTGGGACTCCATCCTGGGGGGCAGAGTCACTGAAATGGGATGCTACAGTATGTGGCTCCTCCCCCTCCCCCAAGCCGGACCCCAGAACAGAAGCCGGGAATCAGACACCTTACACGGGCTGACAGATTACGCCTTACAGATCAGCAGTTTATTGCGTAGCAGGCTGAGGAGGGGCCGGGCACGGCCAAGGCTCTCCCTGCCTTAGATCCAGGTATCTGACTGGGGGAGCGCCAGGTGATTCTGGGTCCTGCTTCTCCCAGTCCACTTCTGCTCAGACAAAGCAGGGGGTGGGGCTCCAAGGGACGCAGACTTCCCAGAAACCTGGAACTTAAAACCCGGAACCCTAACAGCACTTCTAGCAAATCCCCAAACTTGCTATCATACCCCAGCCCAGCGAAGCCCTGGCACGTCAAACTCAGAACTCCATACGGGCTTTCACACTCAGCAACCCCCAAGTCATGCACACACACACACACTCCCGTCCTCTCTCCCTCTGCTCTCAGTGGCCCCAGGGGTCTCCAGACTCTACGCTGTGTCCTCTCTGCGAAGACCAACCTGCAGAGCTGTTCCCTGTTGGGCTTGGTGGCCACGTCTGTTACTAGGAAGTAGAAGCAGGTGAGGACCCCAAGTCTCTCTCTGCTCTGCCCCTCCAACTGCCAGCCCTCACCCACCCTCCATGCCCCACAAAGGGGTCTAAAGGCCCCTTTGAGATGTCCACTCCACATCCTTCTGCTTGTAAATCCTCCCCAATGACTCACTTCACAGCCCCCACGAACCAACTCAGCTCCGAAGGCCACAGAAGCTGAGTCAGATGCAAGGGCCCAGGGGAGGAATGAGGGGCAGTTGCCCCCCCCACCCCAGTGCCCTGCTCAAAATCCTAGAGTGACCCTCCACAGCATCCTCTACCTTCCTTCTCTGTCCCTCCCACCTGCTGTCCCCACAGCTCCCCTCTCAGAGCCACCCCACCCCCCTTCCTGGGTTGCCCTCTGCCTCACATCTCCCAAAGCACAGACTAGGGAGCCGGGCTCCTCCCTCCATCCCACCAGTGCTCACGAGTCTGCTCCACCTCAAGGGACCCACCTTCAGGGAGGGGTCTTGGCTTTCTAGCTTTGTAGCAACCCCCTCCCTGACTGCCTCCATTTCTTGCTACCCCCTGAGGGATCCCACCACATCATTCAGCCATACCACATCCGGGGACAAGTCCTGAATTCCTTTTACACACACCCACACCCACAACCCCACGCCCACACACACCCCATCCGGGAATGCCTGGGAGAGGGGGCTCCCGTTTTGCTAGGGAAGGAAGCAGGCAACCATTTCTAAGCCCCAGCTCCACCAGCCCTGGGAGTCGGACATTCGGGGAGGGAATGAAGCGAGCAGAGGTGATGGTGGAGGGAAAGGAGGGCAGGGACTGGGTGCCAGGTACCTCCAAGGCCATCAACAGGTCCACGACGTGGGGACCGAGCCCAGGGGCCTCACACGGGAAATACGGGAGCCTTGCGGGGCTGCTGAGGCCCCGAGCTGGGGGGCGGTGCGCAGAGGAACAGAGGAGGCGCGGGGCTAGGGGTCCCACTCACTGGCAGGTAGTACATCCCGTCCAGGGGCCCCGCCTCGGCGGCCCAGGGAAGCTGGTGGCCGCTGAAGGCCGGTGAGGCCGGGGCCGGCGGCAGGGGGAGGCCGGGCAGTGGCCCGTAGGCGGGCGGCAGGAAGCCGGGGCTCAGCGCCAGCGGGGTGTAGACGCGGCGCGAGGGCCCCGGGGGCGAGGGCGGCAGCAGCACCTCCACGTACTGCCCGTTCTCGGGGTCGAAGAGCAGTCGCGGCCGAGGCTGCCGCGGCGCCTCCACGAAGTAGTAACGGCCGCTCTCCGGGTCCACCAGGACCTTCCCGGGCGCCGCGGCCCCGGGCGGCCTGAGCGGCCCCTGGAAGGGGCCTTCGCGGCTGCGGTCTGCGGGAGGCGCCGAGGCCGCGCGGGGCTGCGGCGGGGTCGCTCCGCCCGCCGCCTCCTGGGGCGACCTCGGGAAGGACTCCGGGGCCGCTGGGCTCGCCTCCAGACGGGGTGCTCGCCCGGGACTCGAGTGAGGGTGCGCCTGTGGGGAGCTGGGGCGGGGCGCGCGCGCCCCGACGCCACCCACGGGCGATCGCTGGGGCGAGGAGCGAGCGGCTCGCTCCGCGGGGCTGGGCCCACCCTCGCCGTCGGGGACCAGGCGCCGGGGCTCGGCATCGCGGTTCTCTCCGCCGGCCGGCCCGCGAACGCCGCCGCCCCGCGAGCCGTCGGGCGGGCGGCCCAGGGCCAGGGCGCCGGGCAGGCGGATCTCGCTGCGCGCGAAGGGCTTGGCGGTGCTGTTCTCTGCTCTGCGCCGCGGGGCGCCGTTGGGCTGCGAAGCGTCCCTGGGGGCGGTATCGGGAGTCGGCTCCGGAGGCTCGTAAGGGTGCGACACGACGGGCAGAAAGTCCTTTAGAAAAACGGAAGTGTAGTGGGCCGGGGCTGGGGCCCCCAGTGCCTGATGATGCTCTTGCGTCTTGGAGGCACCGCCCTCCTCGCTGCGGGGGTCCGCTGGAGGCGCTGGCTGCCCAGAGCTCGACGACCCCGCCGGAAAGCTGGGCGCGTAGGTGGTCTTCACCATCTGGCGCACGTCGCGGGGCCGCGGGATGGCCACGCGCCGGCGGCCCGAGGCCGCTTCTCCAGGACCCCAGGTATCCGGACCCTCGTTGCCCTCCAGGCGACCGAGGGGCAGCTCGGGTGCAACCCCCTCTGGCAGCCGCCGACCGCCAAGACCGCGCGTTTCCCGCGAGGACGGGCTCGGAACCGCCGTGAACTCCGGTGTGCCCGGTGCGGAGGGCGCCACCTCCTCCGGGGCGGTGCCGTTCAGAGCGTCCCGCCGAGACTCGGTGGGTGAGCCCCTCGCGGTGGGTTCCCACGTTTCCCAGGTCTCCACGGGGTGGTGGGCAGCCCCCCACGATGACAAGGCCTGCGGGGATGGGCTCCTGCTCCCCTCCAGTGCGTCCCCCACTGCCAGATGATGCGGAATCTCCCACGGGGAAGGGGCTTCGAGGGATGGGCTACCCGCCCTGGCGACATCTCGCTCCCATTGAGAGCGGGTCGGAGGGGACGGGCTCCTTCCGCTGGCGGTGTCTTCCACGGCGGAGGCTTCGGGGTGCGGCGGGCTACCCACCCTCCGAATGGCCTGGTTCCACGGCGGTAGGTTTTGGGGGCCCGGGCGGTGAGGGCCCCGCACGGTCCCATTCGGAGCCTGCCACTGCGGGTCCACGGCTTTACTGGGAACCTCCCAGGGGCCCCGCGACTCCAAAGGTGGACTCTGTGCCCTCGGGAAGGTCCTATTCAGGGGCTCTCGCGGGAGCCGCGTCTTAAGTAACTGGTTGTGCGCTTCGTGGGTCTTCTCCCCCGACTGCAAGAAGATGCTGGAACTCACTGGACCCAGCGGCTCGGTGCCAGGAGCGGGTTTGTCCCGCCGAATCGCGCGCTCCCGGAGGCTGGGCCAGGGCCTTGGGGCTTTGGCGGGGCCTGAATTTTCAAGCACCCGGGGCGGCCGAGCCTTGGCGTGCTCCGGGACCACTCGGGTGCTGCGCGCCGCATCCTGGCTCTCGGGCTCCGGCCGTCCCGTGGATCCGAAGGTGGCGGTGCTCGGGGCAAGGGCCGCGGGGCCCAATTTTCTGGCCAGCGCGGTTTGCACGAGGTTCGCGGCGGCCTGCAGGCGGCCCAGTGACTCGTCCAGGGAGCCGGTTCGCAGCAGCAGGCGGGGATTCGGCGCGCTGGTCTCCCGCGGGGGGCTGCGGGCCCGAGGACGCAGCTCGATCTGACGCTTGGGCACCGTTCGGGGCCTGACGGGCGCAGCCCGCTCCTCCAGCGCCACTTCCACACATTCGAACTGCGTCGGGGTGTCAGGGCTCGGCCCGCCGGGCCTCAGCTCCAGGTAGGTGGCCCAGCGGGAGCCACCGTCGGGGCCGGGGGGCTGCGGTGCGGCGGGGGCGGGAGACCCGGCCCGGGGCGGGGAGAGGCTGCAGAAGGCCGGCTGGGAGGACGGCGGCACCTCGCTCTCCGCGGCGTCGGCGCGGCGGAATAGGGGTCCGGCGTTGAAGATGACTTCCATCTCCCCCGACGGCAGTGTGCGCAGCTGGGGCAGGGCTGGCCGCGGGTCCGAGCCGGGGCCCCGCGGGAAACCCGAGCCGGGCGCGGGCTGCTGGCGGCTATTCTGGGCGCTGACGGACAGGCGAGGCTGCGCGTCCGCCCCCAGCGCAGGGGCCACCCGGGGCCACTTCGCTCGGCCCTCCGCGTCCGGCCCAACGGCTGGGGTCTCTGGGGAACCCGGAGCCGTGTGGTAGGAGCCGGACGAACCAGAGGAGTCCTGGCGCCGCGCGGGTGCCGAGGACAGCCGGCCCGGGAGCCCGGGCAGGCCTGGCGGGCCGAGCGCGGTCAGCATGGTGGGGCCGGCGCCGCGCACTAGCGCCCTCGCACTCGCCTCCGGACGCCCGCGCCGTCCCCGCCCCGCCCGCGGCCCTGGGGTCACCGCGCCTTAAAGCGGACGCGTCCACTCCCGAGTCGGTGGCGCCGCTGGGAGAAGCACTGGGGCCCGGAGCCCTATCCAGACCCCCCGCCACTGGCGCGGAGGCAGCGCCTGGGTGGCTCGCCAGGCTTCGGTGGACAGGACACGAAGGCAAAGCAGTTGTCTGACTTGGAGCCGGGTCGGCCCACTTCATTGCAGGTGGGAAACTGAGGCGGGGTGGGGACCAGCCTGCCAGACTCTGTGGGGTGCAGACTGCGTGATAAGTAATCGGGACTCAGACCAGGTGGCTCACACCTTGCTAGCAGTTCGCTCTTCCCTGCAGGTCTCAGCGGCCTTCATCTTCCCACTGCAACCTAGGAGCCTTCCTCCCTGGCCCTCATCAGCTGGAGCACGCACAAGGGCTTCCCAGCCTGTGAATGAGCCTCTAGCCTCATCCTGAGGCTTCAGGAAGGTCCGCTCTGGGCTAGACCTGCTGCCTTTTGTGGGGATCCAGTGTAAGGGTTTGTGTGGACAGCTCTTGATTCTTGATGTTGGGGCTCACAAAAGGCCCGATGCTGGTGTGTGTGTGTTAAGGACTCTTCTGGCTGTCCGCCCCTCCTAAGGTTCTCTTGAGGCAGCACAGCCCCTCAGGCCTTAAGTCCTCCAGGTGAGACTGAGCTATCACCTGAATGACAACGGACACCATATGCCTTACTCTCCTCGCCTCAAGGTTCTGCTTAGACTCAGGACGGCCTGCTCTCCCTCACATGATAGTTCCTGGACCTCAGGAACCTCTGACGGCATCAAATCTGAGGATCAAATCTGTCACTTCAGCTCTGCCTGTGCAGAGTCAGAGTTCCTTTTGTTTTTCTGGTGCCACACCCCGCGCTGCTCAAGGGCTTGCACTCAGGGATCACTCCTGGCTGTGCTTGGACCACCATGTGGTGCCAGGTATCAAACCAGGGGCAGCTGTGGGCAAAGCAACACTCTTCCTACATCACCTGCTGTACTATCACTCAGCCCAAGTCAGAGCTTCCTTCAAGACTATTTTCCCACCTTTAAAATAGCTGTGTTTCCGCCATCTTCCCATTGTGAAGATGAGCTTGTTTCGAGGTGCAGACCTGGTTTACAATGTATCATCCTTATATATGATGGAAATCGATTTCCCAAACTTCTGTTTTGGGGCCACACCCAGCAGTGCTCAGGGTTTACTCCTAGGTCTGCACTTGCAGATCCCTCCTGGAAGGGCTTAGAGGACCATATGCGGATGCCAAGGAACAACTCAGGACAGTGACAAAGAAAGCACCCTGCCTGCTGTCCTATTTCTTCAGACTTATCATTTCCCAAATTTATTGTGGTCCTGTGTGCCTTTGTTGTCTCTGCAGGGGACTCCTCCCTCCCTTTCTCTCTCTCTCTCTCTCTGTCTGTCTCTCTCTCTCTCTCTCTCTCTCTCACACACACACACACACACACATCCTCACTCATTCACTCACTCACATATCCCTTCCTGAACTGTAGCCAAGCTAAGAGAGTTAAATTTATCAGGGCACTAGGAGTGGGTGGGGTGTTACTGGGGTAACCAAGAATTGTTTATATAGGGAGGGATTAAATACCTTGAGCAAGAATAGTGCTTATTTGATGAAAAGATCTGATACTTTCCCTAGCTTACAACCCTGTACCTCATGCACCCCTACAAATACCCTAGGGCTCCTGGGCAGCATCAAGTTCAGGTGTGGCCTGGCAGGCAGTGTCCAAGACCTGTCCCCACCCGTCTCAGGTCACCAAGGCCCAGGAGACAGAAAGAGAACTATGCCTCCTGCCCTTCCCCTACCCTTTTCTGGGGGTCAGGACACTGGTGAAGCCTGGGAGAGGGGGCCTTTGTGCATGTGGGGGGTACTGAGATGGGATTGCTAGGGATGGAAAGCTCCACAGCAGAGAAGGCAGAGGTCAGGTGTTATAGCCAAAACAATAGCGACGACCATTTTATTTTTCCCTGCGACGCTGATGCCTGCGGGCCTGATGGGTCCCGGGAACTTTCTTATGCTTCTGGTCCAGCACCTGGGCCATGTAGTTCTCCTGCTGCTTCTGGATCTGGCAGTCAGACATGTGATTCCTGCAACGGAGCCAGCTGGGCGTGGGCTGGGCTGGCCCAGTGCAGGGACCAAGATTCTGGCTCCCCACTCCTATCAGCAACCCCCAGCCTGACCCACACCCCTCACCTGAAGATCTGTTTCTGCTGGCTGATAACTTGCTGCAACTCCTTAATCTCATTCTCTTTGCCATTTAGTATATCTTCTTGCTTTATTATGTGAGACTCAATCTCTGTGGGGGAGAGAGGCAGGGGGGAGGGGTGGTTCCCGCCATGGCCTTTGTGAGATAATGGTGCCCTCCCAGGCCTTGGTGTTTGCTTCCTCCCTCCCAGGGCTGGCAAGCAGCTGCTAACAACCTTGGTATGAATGAGTTTATTGTGGACTTGACAGGACACAATGTCTGATGATGTATTAGTGATGTGACAACTACTAAGCACCAGGTTGACCCACTGGGGAGGTGGGGGATGGGAGGGTTGAGAGGGGGTATGAGGATCCCTCATTCCTGAAGCTCTTTACAGACTACCCTCCAAGGAGGTGGCTCCTGATGGGAGACTTAAGAGCAGAACTGATCAGGGAACAGAACAAGGTGATGTTGCAACAAGGTTCACACTGACGAGGCAGCAGGAGTACTTCGGCAAGATGCCCCGCTTCCAGATTGTTCCTCATCTTACAGATGCAGCCACAGTCCCTATTCCACCAGCCAGAGACTCCCCCCAAGTGAAGTGCTCATTAGATGCAAAGGTGATTAGTGTGTCTTGGGTCAAAATCCACTGAGCCTATAGGAATCTGGGGAGGGAGGTGTGCTTGATTTATACAATTACTCCTTGGGGAGCCCTGGAAAAATCGGATCCTCAGGCAGGAAATGAACAAAGATGAACTAGAACACAAGCTCTGAAATGCAAAAATGCTACAGCACTAAAAGTTTTGAAAAGATGGGGCCAGAGTTGTAGTCACGCAGGTGGGGAGGGAGCTGCCTTGCCCGTGGCAAACCCAGGTTCAATCCCCAGCACCCCATGTGGTCCCTTGCGTCCCATCAGGACTGATCCCTGAGCACAGAGCCAGGAGTAAGCCCTGAACATCGCTGGGTGTGGCCTCCCATAAAAACAAAAAGAAAATATTAATAATAATAATAATGTTTCAGAAGATATGGTAAAAAGTTAGGGCAAGATGGAAAAGATCTTTTCCAAACCCAAACCCCCAGCACAACCAGAACAAGGAACCGTGGGGCTGGGCCGCGGCTCAGCGGCAGCGTGCTCTCTTGCCCTGAATGTGAGGGCCCTGACCCCCAGCTCACTAAAAAGGAAAAAGTAACATTACAGAGTGAGGTAAGTGTAAAAAAATAACTCCACAAGGGAGGTGAGAGGTAGGAAAGACACAGGTCAGGGGGTGGCTCACGTGGGGGCCGTTGCCCACTGGAGGGGTTCCGGACTAGGGCAGGTAGCCAGACTGTCCCCAGGATTCACACACTTTCCATGACAGTCCAGGGCCTTGGCATGTCTTTCTGAGGGGAAGGATGTCTTTGGCACCAGCAGGAGAACGCCCTGGGTTGCTCTTAGGAACTAGAGGGCTGCCCGGGGAGAGTGTAAGGACTAGGGGACCCATGGCCTACGGTATGGAGGCAATGCTGCTTCTTGGGCCCCTGGACAATCTGTCAGAATGCTTGTCAACCCATCCGGCCAAATCAAGGTGGCAGCCTGTTGCCATCCTGCAATGCGGGTAACTCAGGGAGGGGAAAGAAGCGGGACTGTGCAGAGGGGAGGGGCCTATTTCTGGCTTGGGTATATACAGCAGTTGCTACGTGCCACTCATATCTGTATTTCCTGGGGGGCTCAGAGAACCTAGGGACCACACCTGGCAAAACTCAATGAGAACAGAGGGTTCGAGAATGCCAAGATGCTGGGGCTGCGGAGTTGCTTAAGCCGGGTTGGTGCTCGGAGGCCTCCAAGGTCAAGCCAGGCAGTGCCCAGGGATCCATGTGGTGCCAAGGTTTGAACCCGGGACCTGCATGTTTGCAAGCACCCCTCACCTCGGAGCTGTCTCCCGGCCCATCTCTCTATTTTTAGAGTAGGTAAAGAAGTGTTGCATTCTGGGGAAATGAAAGGGCTGTAGAGGTATGGGGACACTGGGCAGCTGAGTGCAAGTTCCTTAGAACTCATAGCAGAATCGACTGAGCCAACAGTAGACATGGGCAGAACTGAAACTAGTGGCTCCCAGAAATAATTCACCTGGCCCATGTACTTCTTCGAAAATTTCTAAGTTAGTGAACAGTAAAAATCAAGAAAAGTATTAACATCTGGTTTCCAGGGGCTGGAGTTGCAGAGTTAAGGTGGTGTAGTGGGAAGACACTTGCCTTGCATGCAGCGACCCTGGTTCAATCCTGGCACCAGAGATGTTCCCCTGAGCCCCATACCAGGACTGATCTCTCAGCACAGAGCCAATAGTAAGCCCTGAACATTGGCCAAGTGTTTCCCAATAACCAATAAATAATAAATAAATAAATAAATAAAACCTGGTTAACAGCGGCCGAGAGAAAGTACAGGGGTTAAGGCACTGCCTTGGATGCGACCAATGCCAGTTCAAATTCCAGCACTGCAAACGGACCCCTATTACCAGAGAGGATCCCTGGGCAAAGCCAGGAATAAGCTCTGAGCACCATTAAGTATGGCCCCCAAACCCAAACCAAACCAAAACCCTGATTTCCAGGGGCCAGGGAGATAGTGTAGGGGCTAAAGCACTTGCCTCGCTTGAGACCAACCCCATTCCACCCCAGGCACTGTACGGTCCTGAGCACAGCTGAGTGTGGCCCCAAGCACCCCCCTTTCCAATATAATAAAACCTGCTTCCCTTTACCTCTTCTCTGCCACACCCAGAGGTACTCAGGACTTAACTCCTGACTCTGTATTCAGGGATCACTCCTGACAATGCTTGGGGAACTGAACCTAGGTCAGCTGTGTGCAAGGGAAGTACCTGACCAACTGTCCTATCTCACTGCCCCTTACAGCTACAGCTTCTTTTTAAAGATCTGATACTACCAGGACCCCATCCCCACAGCAGAGATTCTAACCCTAAGTCAGAGGCTGGCTCCAGACTCCCTGCCACACTCCTTCCTACTATCCCCACTGCTGACACTCAGGGTCAGCTCCCAGACTGTACTTGCTCTATTGTTCCTCTTGTAACACAGCTGAAAGTTAAGTTCCCTGTTTTTTTTTTTTTTTTCTTTTTTGGGTCACACCCGGCAATGCACAGGGGTCACTCCTGGCTCTACACTTCAGGAATTACCCCTGGCGGTGCTCAGGGGACCATATGGGATACTGGGATTCGAACCCGGGTCGGCCGCGTGCAAGGCAAACACTACCCGCTGTGCTATCACTCCAGCCCCCAAGTTCCCTGTTTTTAACTGCCATCAAAAGTGGGAAAATAAAAGGTGGACTAAGAAGGTCGTATGTTTCACGAAAAAGGGAGCGAGCCCGTTCTTTTATGGCTGTGAAGAATATCGTACACCAGCTGCTTCCCTCATTTCCGTGACCTGCCTGGTCCCTGAAGGCTTTTTCGAAGGTGAGACCCACATGGGCCTGCCTGTATCCTCAGCCGGGAACAGAAGTTGGGGTGAAACCCTCCCCTGGACACAGGCATTGGGCTGTGAGGGAAGAGCCCGGGGATGTAAGCGTGGGAGGGAGTACGGCCCTCCCGCCTACCATTGCACTTGGTGATGAGCTGGTCCTTCTTGCTAGACTCCTGCAGGGCTTTGCTCTTAACGTTTGAAAGCCTGGGGGGGAAGACAAGACAGGGTGAGCAGGCTGGTGGGTAGATGGGACCCCCAGCCTGCCCAGGAGCCCCCTGCCCCCAGCCCACTCACGCTTTTTCAAAGGCCAGCTTCTCTTTCTCCAGCTGTTTAGATAGCACCTCTACCTCTCCAAGGGCAAACTGTAGCTTCTCCTCTTCCTTGGCCAGGAGAACTTTGGTCTTGGCATGAGCAGCTTTCTCTTCCTGCAGGAGCAACAACAATGACCACATTACCTCCAGTCACCTGGCCTCTCCGTGAGTCCCTTAGCTAGCCAGTCCCCTTTCTCAAAGGAAGCCAGGGCACAGGAAGATTCTGTCTGCACGATGGGATCAGAGGGGCTCAGGCTCACCCACTGGTTCTGCTGGCCTCTGAGAAAATCTTAGAAAACGGGGCAAGATTTGGGACCTGCAGAGACCATCACTTACCACCAGTTTCTTCTCGATTGCCTGGAACTCTTCTTTACTGACATAATTTTCATCCTGAAGAACCATCTGCAACAGAGGCTGGCTCAGAGAAAGCCTGGGGTAGGACTTGGAGCCCAAGAGGGCAGCGGAATGGCACCAGGGCAGTTAGGCTAAGATTCAGGTCCTGGAAAGTGGGTATTTGGTTTCACAAGATTCACTGAGGTTTAAATGTTTACACCAGGGCCCGAAGTGATAGTACTTGTCTTGCACACATCCAACCTAGGTTCAATCCCTGGCATCCCATGTGGTCTCCTGAGCCCCAACAAGAGTCATCCCTGAGCACAGCGCCAGGAATAAGCCCTGAGCATCACCAAGTGTGGCCTGCTCCCCCAACAAGTGTTTACACTACTAGAAACATGTTACCTAAACTATAAAAATAAAATTTAGAAAATGTAGTTAATCTAGTACAACAAAGATGCTGAATAAAAACCGCTGAATTTAAAGAAAAGAACATTTTTACTGAGGGTCAGCTCAAAGTCCGGCTGCCAGGGAGCAAGAAGTGTGGGAGGGAGAAGTTGCCAGCGGTGGTAGGACCCAGCACAGGGGGCCACGGTGCCCTTCAGAACTGCTGGCTAACAAGAGGGTGTGAGACTGGAGAACTGACAGTTCAGGAGGGGAGGGCCCAAAGAGAAGTGTCTGGTGAGAACACGCAGGCAAAGGCAGCCACCAAGAGGAGGAGCTGCACACCAAGGGACCCGACAGTGATTCAGTGCTCAGAGCTGACTACAACCATCAGGAGGTTGTTAGAAGGGAAGTCAGTTTTGAAGATGGAAATACAATGACCTTCCTTCCCGCCTTCTACCACCTTCTTATCAAGACAGAACACAGCAGAAAAATAAGGAACTCTAGGCTTGTCTCAGATTAGGATTTTACCAGGTTGGTCAAGCTAATCTGTGGCTCCAATGCTTTGCACCCACAAACTGAGATGTGACTGAGGGAGTGTGACTGAGGGCAAAAGTAAAGGGAAAGAGCCAGAGAGATAGTACAGCAGGTATGCGCTTTGCACGGGGGCCCACCAGGGCTCAATCCTGGGCATCCCATGCCAGGAGTAACCCCTGAGCACTGCTGGGGGTGCCCCAAGAACAAAACCAAAGGAAAAAAGCAAAGGGGCACAAGGGTTGAAAGCCCTTTTAATTTGTTGTTGTTGCTTATTTTTGGTTTTGGGGCCGTTCCCAGTGGTGCTCAGGCTGTAGGTATCCAACCAAGGCTCCCACATGTGCCACAGTCCAAGTACAAGGACAAAACCTGTGTTCCCTGTATCCAGTAAAGCGATAGTCAATACTGGGACAGCCCCATTCTACAGATGAGGAAAAAAAAGGGCTCTAAGACAACGGAAAACTTGCCCAAGGTTACTCTGAGGTTCTCCACCAGTACAGAGCACCATGGGAAGTCAAGAGTCATCCCCAATGAGAAATGGGGAAACACGGGACCAGAAAGTACAGCGGGTAGGGTTTGCCTTGCACGCAGCTGACCCAGGTTCGATCCCCAGCATCCCATATGCTCCCCTGAGCACCGCCAGGAGTGACCCCTGAATGCAGAGCCAGGAGTAAACAGGAAGCCCGAGTGCAGAACGTTTGAGCGAAAAATAAAATTTCCTAGTAAATACAGGGACTGGAGCACAGTGGGTAGGGCGTTTGCCTTGCACGCAGGCGACCGGGTTCGATTCCTCCGTCCCTCTCGCAGAGCCCGGCAAGCTACCCCTGGCGTATTTGATATGCCAAAAACAGTAACAGGTCTCAGAGACCTTACTGGTGCCCGCTGGAGCAAATCTATGAACAACGGGACGACTATGCTACAGTAAATATAGCAGGAAATCCCCTAATAAATATTCAGGAAGACCCTCCCCTTTGCGGCTTCACAGCAAACAAATCTGGGCTCCGCCTCCTTCGCAGGCGGCGACTGACGGTGACTGGCCGTGAGCCTCTATGGGGGTCTGGCTGCGGCCCCAGGTGGGCTTCCAGAACGGACTCGCCCCCGTTCCGTTTTTCGTCGTACCACGTTCCTCAGCTGGTGGATCAGTTCCTCCTGAGACTCAATCACGTCCCGCAGTTGATCGAAGGCGAGACATACCGACCCCGAGCCCCCCTGCGACCACCCAAGGGGCGTCGCCATCTTTCGCCCCCGCCAGCTCGTTGGAAATGGCTGCTGCGAGATGCCGCACCACCGCCGCTCACCAATGAAAACCCGACGCCACAAAGCACCATGGCAACGGGGGCGGGGACTTCCTTTGTTAGCAGGCATGGCCCCGCCTCTTAAAAGAGCCGCTTGGGGAGCGGGAACACGAGCCTGGAGGTTTTCACGTTTACCCGGCATTTATTTGCGCGTTATATGCTGTGTTCTTACGTAATCAAGAGGAGCAGGCAGGACCTGAATCGTACGTCCTTGAAGGGCAATGCTCAGACATGGCTCTCAAACCTGGAGCTGACAACTCCTGCTTTAGCGTCTCTCATTTTTTTCTCCTGGGAGCACACTTCTCAGGGGGCTTGAGCCTGCCTGTGCAATAAAGGAATGCTCAGAGATGGGGGGGAAAAAAACAAAAAAGGAGAGTGCCTTCTGCCAAGTCAGAGTTCTGGAACTGATAGCAAGCCAAGCTGTTGGGCAGCGCCATGAAGAGGCCAGGGTTTAGGCACTCTGCAGGGGGCCACGAAGGAGATTTCTAAAATGGAGGCCGGGAGGATCACAGATCTTCGCTAGTTTCCTGCTGAGGACTTGTACTTATTTTCCATCCACATTAGATTAAACCAGGGAAAATTAGAGCTAATATTTATCCTGTGAGCATTCACTATTTTGTGGCATCATGATGCCTTATTTGTATTATTTTATGTCATACTAATTATAACCTTGTGTTTTCTTGTTTTGTTTATTGGGGGGGCACACCAGCGATGGTCTGGGCTTTCTCCTGGTTCTGCACTCAGGAATCACTCCTGGTGGTGCTAGGGAACTGTATGGAGTGCAGACGATTGGAACCGGGCTTGGCTGCATACAAGGCAAGCATCCTATCAGCTGTCCTGTCTTTCCAGCTGGTGAAATGTGTTCTTTTTTTCTTTTTTTTTTCTTTTTTGGGTCACACCTGGCGATGCACAGGGGTTACTCCTGGCTCTGCACTCAGGAATCATCTGACAGTGCTCAGGGGACCATATGGGATGCTGGGAATTGAACCCAGGTCGGCCCCATGCAAGGCAAACACCCTACCCGCTGTGCTTTGCTCCAGCCCCTGGTGAAATGTGTTCTGATAGCCCTGTTTTACAGAACATGAAATGCAGGCTGAGGATGAATCACTTACCTACTTACCCTTAGTACGCCTTGGGATGTTTTTGTTAGTTTTCACACCCAGCAATGTTCTGGAGGCTGCTCTGGGGTACTATATGCAGAGTTAGGGACTGAACCTGGGCCGGCCATGGGAAGGCAAGTATACTCCATGCTATAGTATCTCTGCCCAACCACCATTTTTTTGTTTCTTTGTTTTGGGCCACACCCTGAGTGCTCAGGGATCACTCCTGGTGGGGCTTGGGGAACCATGTTGAGTGCTGGGGATGGAACCAGATTGACTATGTGCAAGGACAGCCCTACACACTGGCTGTACTACTGCTCTGACCCCTAATTCAGGGACATTTAAACATAAATAGCCACATGTGGCTGTTGGGCTGGCCTGGGTGGGCCCAAAAGGTGCTCTATTGATTGTGTGTTTCAGCACGGAGCCCTCTCGAACTTTATCATGTGAATGTTCATCTGAATTAGCCTGAACAAAGTTGCACATTCCTTTGGCACAGGGATCCTTAAGTCCTTTCTATGAACTGTGTCCCCTCTCTAGGGTCTTTTATGAGGTGATGCTTAATGTCCCTTGTCACTGAGTGTTTATTTCCTCACACTGGAACAACTGGAATTTGCCTGCCAAATTTTGGGCAAAACCCTGGAGGTCAGTAGGGTCGTTCTGTCAGCTCCCCAGGAGATGGGGGGTTATGAGCAAGAGAGAGACTCCTGGATCCAGATCCAAGCAGACCTGAGGGATGGTCATCTGGTTGGGGACTGCTCCTACCATGTTAAAAACACCCTGAGTTCCTGGCCAACCAGGGCTCCACAAGGCTCAGGATGACATCACAGCACAAGCAGCTGGGTGACCCCCCCCTGAGAAGGACTGCCTTTCTGTACAGGATTGTTATTCTGGTCGATGGTCCAATTATTTATTGCTGTGTAAACTTCCCCCCTGCCCCCCCCAAAAAAAAAACTACACCAAAACCCTTACAGGTTAGGTAAATTTGGGGCTTGGGAGAGTGCTCAAAGGGCTGGAGCATGGATGTGGCATGCACTGGACTGAGGTTCAATCCCTGACACTGCATGGCCTCCTGAGCATGGCCAGGTGTAGCCCTGGTAGCCCCCAGGATTGCTGGGGAGGCCCCCAAATAAAGACAAAACAAACATGATAATTTTGCTCACAAGTCTTTAGTTGGGCCAGGATCAACACTGAAAGCTCATCTCTGCTCTGCACAGTACCGGCCGAAACAAGGGGTGCAATTATATGGGGGGGGGGAGCAGGAGGATGAGAAACCCCACTCCAAGGATAGCTCACCCACATCTCACTCCCATAGCCAGCAATAGGTACTGCCCGCTGGGAATTCATCTGGCCAGGGTCTGATTCTCTGTGCACCACTGGGCTTTCTCACGGCATAATGACTGGGTTCAAGAGGAAGCATTCAGAGTGACAGAATGAAAGTTAGAAGCCAGTTTGTGCTTTGTTTTGTTTTGTTTTGTTTTGGGGGCCACACTTGACAATGTTTGGGGACTACTTGCAGTTTGGTACTGGGGATCATCCCAGAGGTGCTTAGGAGACTGTACAGTACCAGGGATCAAACCTAGGCCTCTCACATGCAACGCATATATACCAGCCCACTGAGCTATCTCTTCCACCCCTCAGCCAGGTCCTTCTTTTTCCTTTTGTTTTTGCCACACTTGGTGGTGCTTGGGGCACTATGTGGTATTAGGAATTGAAATCATGTGCACCCCAGCCTATTGAGCTCTCGCCCTGTTCCCCAGTATCAGTTTCCTCAGGCGTGGGTCTAAAAACTGGCTTGGTATCATTTCTGCTCTATTCTGAGCGTTAAAGCGCCAGAGTCCAGTTCAAGGGAAGGAGAAATAGTTTGCTTCTCAGTAAAAATAGTTGAAGACTTGAGCTGTCTTCCAGAGAAAGCATGTTATTACTTTGGTGGTGGAGAGGGCATACCTGGTGCTGCAGGGCGATTCCTGACTCGAGTTAAAGGCGTCAGGAGATCGTATGTGGTGGCTGTGTGCCAAAGAAATACCATGGGTAGGGTATGCCTTGCACACATCTGACCCTGGCACCACAAATGATCCCTTAAACAGAGTCAGGAGTAAGCCCCGACCACTTCTGTGTGTGTCCATAAAATAAAACAACACAGGGGCTGGAGTGATAGTACAGTGAGTAGGGCATTTGCCTTGCATGCGGCTAACACGGGTTTGATCCCTGCACCTCATATTGTCCCCAAGCACCACCAGGAGTAATTCCTGAGTGCAGATCCAGAGTATCCCCTGAGCATTGCCAGGTATGACCCTAAAAGGCTAATGATAATAATAATAATAAAAACAAATTAAGCAAACCAGGTTTGGCCACATATAAGGTAAATTCTCTCCAGCATCCAGATGGCGCATTATTTCAAGTTCAGATAAAATCAGACAAGATTTTATCTGAAATCTTGTAAGAGAGACAATAATGAAATAAATACACAAATCCAAAAATAAGTAATTTCATTACAGCTCTGACAGGAGTCAAGAAAGAGAAGAATGTGAGTGGGTTTTTGTTTGTTTTTCTTTTTGGGTCACACTTGGTGATGCTCAGGCGTCTATTCCTGGCTCTGAACTCACTCATGAATCCCTCCTGGAGGTGCTCAGGGGACCATACTGGATGTTGGGAATTGAACTGAGGTCGGCCAATGCAAGGCAAACACCCTACCTGCTAAGCTATCACTCCAACCCCCCAGAGTGTGAGTGGTTTAAAGGGACTGAGCACAGGCAGGATGGCTTCTTCGAAGCAGCTGAAACCCCAAGAGCACGAAGCGAAGGGGGTTGGGCATGTGATGGGGGGAAAGTTTCCAGAAGGTAGGAAATATGCAAAGTATATGTAAAGGGAGTTGGCAGAGTGTAGTAAAAGGCTTGTTTTGCAGGGGGAAAAGTCATATATACAGGGCAAGCAGTGGCAGAGGCCAGAAAGTTGGTGGAATCTTATTTAATGTTAAAATAGGTGAACTCCCAGCTGTATACTCAGGAATCGCTCCTGATGGTCTTCAGGGAACCACATGTGGTGCTGGGAATTTGAACTGGAGTCTACGCATGCCAGGCTAGAACCTCAACCCCTATACTGTCTCTCCAGCTCAGAGCATAGTGTTCTTTGGGGGGCCTAGTCCCAGCCCAATGCCTGGGGGATCATGCAGCTCGGTGCATCAAATCTGGGTGTTCCACACACAAAGCAAGCACTCCAGCTGAGACCTCTCCAGGGCCTCACAATTCACCATTTGAACAGGGTATGGAGTGGGGTGGGGAGTAGGGGCAGAATCTCGTGCTGCTGGGAATTGAGCTGGGGGCTTCCACATACTTCTGCTCCTGAGTCATCCCCAGACAGACCCGATGCTGAGTAGCGTTGGTCTGTAGTAAGCAGCATTGTTAGCTCACAGCTCCCTCCTGCTCTGACGCCAACGGCACCTGTGATGGATGAGGGTTCTGCAGCAGGGGTCAGAGGCATCTCTCCGTCTCAGTGGCTCCAAGTAAGTCAGGCAATGTGCAGCATGCAAGGTCCAAGAACAAAGGGAAACAAGCCACTCTTTTTTATATAGAAAATTGTTTAATTTTTCTCTCTGTTCAAATACACTCAAATCCAGATGCAGCAGATCAGGTGACCAGATCTTGGAGCTGATTCCATCTGTGTCAAACCTGCCTCTGGCCACAGAACACTCACATCTCTAATTCCAAATACTGAGTGTGATGCAAATGATGTTGTGAATAGCTAACACGTGGGTATATAATTACTCGGTGGTCACTGTGCAAGGCATCAACAATGCAGGCTCAACAACAACAAAAATAAGATGTAGATAGAGTAAGTAGCTTGGCCCTTTTAAAAAATAAATAGATCGGTAAGCTTACATCTTAAATGAATCCAAAATAAATTTTAAGTGCGAGCTCCTGTGAGGAGCAGTGCATGCAGAGACAATGAACTTGCAAGTATGGCCAGGTGGAATAGGAAGCTTCTGGAATCCAAACAGCACCTCCTCCCGAAGCCAGTCCTGAGTGTTAGGTTGAAATGAGGAGGACACACACATGGCCAGGCTGCTAGACCCCATGTTCCCCTGGGCTTTGGAGTTTAGTGTAAATTCCAGCAGAAAACATAGCAATGACATTTTCTTACCACTCCTCCCAAACCCCAAGGCCTGGGGCTGATCAAGGACGTTCGAGTGTTCTGGTGTGAGCAGAGGAAGCCCAGGGTTGCCAGTCTGGGGACACAGTTTTCGTCATGCTGCAGAGTCCTTTGTGAAGAGAAGGCTTTGCATCTTTCCCTCGCAGGCCGCAACTAGGCTCAGCCTAATAAATAAGAGCCGCTTCTGCCGGAGTCTCGAAAGCCCCATCTCCCAGTCCTGCTCCCCTCATGTGTCCACAACCTGCATTTCCTGTTCATAGAATAACTCAGCCCTGCACGCCAGGTACTGACAGCAAGAATAAGCCTTATCAAAGTGTTTATATGATCAGGAAGCCTTTCAAGGGATGCAGGCAAAGGGAAGATGCTTATTTTACCACCATGCAGACAGCCCATCTAAAATATAACCCAGGAAATGATAGTTTAACAATATTCTTGACAGTACCAAACAGATTAAACTACCCTTCAACCTAAAGCAAATACCATCCCCTTGAGGAAACCCAGATGTAAGGGTTGTGTTCTATTAGGTAATAAATAAAACAGTACCATCGCTGCTATAAAAACAGGTGATAGACCTGACATTTAATGGAGTTAGTATTGCCTCTATTTATATCATTGCAAATAACTCATCTCTGCCCTGAAATCCATAAAGTGTGTGACTACGCTATTCACGGGCAGCTAGAGAGGGTCTTTTAACCTGTCAAGTCAATGTAATTATGGCCCATTTTCTAGCCAACATTGGGTTGAGAGCCTTAATTTCTGTGTGTGTAGAAAAAAACTTTCCATATACCTATTTGGCCCACAGGCACATTTTGCAGTGTGAAACCCCTCCTCATTCACTCAGAATTAACCAGCAAAATCCGGCCATCTCTGCTCACCCTCCCAGCAGTTGAGCAGTTGTTCCCCCAGGTGCCAGTCTATACTCCTTACCTCCGCTTCCATGGCCTGACCTTGTGAAATGCCCGTATGTAGAACCTGCTAGTCATGTCTGCCTACACATGGTTAGCATCTGCAGGGAGAAACTCTACTCTGGCAGATAGTGTTAATGTAGCCTCTCCTCCCAACAAGAACTTTTCTCCTATCCTGAAGAAAACACAGAGGGCAGATTAGAGTGACTGACTCTATCCTTTCACAGATTCTGGACCACCTGGACAGTTCAACCCTGGTCACTTGCCTCCAGCCCACTCAGCCTAGACAACAGCTTGCTTCCGTGTCTCCAGTGAGAAGGGATGCTTGCCTTTCAGGAGCCTCTTGTTTCATACTGAGAACTGGTATAGAGAGGGTTTTACTAGCGCTTCTGAATGGGTACGTCCATAGGAGGGTGACATGGTCACAGGCCGGGTGGGAGGGAGAAAGGGAAATCGTTGCATAATATTCTGCTCAAACCACTGGGCTAGAATCACCTGAGAAATGGGGCGATCTCATCTCGGTATCTGATCATCAGCCTAGCTCTGCCACAGCTAGGCTTGTGGCCCAGGTCAGTCGCTCCTCCTCTCTGGGCCACTGTCCTCATTCAGAAAAACAAGGAGACTAACATGTCTACTTCACAGAATTGGGAGGAGGCTAAAGTAAGAAAAAATATAGGTGCAATCCCGTTTCATACTAGGCACTCAAGAATATATTGGATACACAAAAAAAGCGTCTCATAACACAAACTACAGGGCACCGGATCAAATAAAACAACTCTGGGACCCCCCAGATGCTCAGAACCATGGAAAGAGGCTCTTTCCTCACCATCTGCCTCCCCTAGGCTAGAGCAACAACCAAACTGGTCAACACAGTTCCTCTTTGGTCTAACCACTGCACTCACAGGGTGGGGTATAGGGCATCCTGCAAGAAGACAATTTTCTGGGTTCCATGATGGAGCAGAGAACCACCAAGCAGCTGAGACTCAGTGACTGCACTTACCTCCACCACTAACCTCTGCCCCTGCTTCCTGCTGCCAAGGGGGCCACTGAGCTGTTTTTACTCCAGGACGCTTCATTTCTGGACCCTCGACAAGACGGGGCGGGCAAGGACATCAAACCTGGCAGATTCCTAATGCTAGGAACTCTAAGTAGCTATTAGGCATATAGAAAATTACTGACAATGATAATTTACTTTTTTTTTTTTCCAAAATACATTTCCACTTCCTTAGAAAATGGAAAGCTAAAGTCGGAACACGTTCCAAAGACTGAATTCCCAAGGAGCGGGATGATGGTGATGAGGGGAGAGGTGAAATTCATGGTTTCACTGTAAACAACTAAGGTCATACTGCTTTGGCTAAGTCAAGGACTAACAGAATACTGGGACTTAACTAAAGCAGGAGGAAGAAACAGGTCTATCGGGGATATTCCGGGAGCAGAAAGGCCTGGAGCAGGGGCACTGATCTGTCACTTTGTCACCAATTTAATTCGGATGGGCTGTTCCTGGGCCCTGGCACCAGCCCCCAGGAAGGATTGGTGATGACAAATCTGACTCCATGCTCAAGCGCTGTCAACTCTGCCCACCACAGTTAGCACATTGTAAGATGTTCGCCACATGTCCTAATTTTGTATTATAAAATGGAGTTAGGAACATAAATAGTAACGAGTAGCAAAAAAAACCCCAACCCTGTTGTAGGACTCTCTCATCCTCTCAGCCACCTCTGAGGAGGCCAATGATTTTGGAAAGTTTATCACAGTTTTCCAGTTTCAGCGAATCTGCTTTCTGTTTCAGCCGTTCATCTCTGTACAAGCCTGCCAAATTTGTCAGCTCCGACTCTGAAAGATAAAAGAGGTCACCCGTTCGTCAACAGAGCCGAGCTCTCGGTTTCATGTGGAAAGGCTGGAATCAAACGCTTTCACTTGGGAGTTCACGCTTCTTTCCATGACATTTCAGGCCCACCCAGCCACAGAGGAAACACAGGCCAGGCAGCTCCATGGCACCAGGTGCAGAGGATTAAAAGACACCTGTGTCCCCGGGGCCTGCAGGAGCTGTGCCCTGTCATTAAAGCACTGCGCTCAGTTCTTATCAATAGAACATTTGGCAGCGGACTTAGGGGAAGCTGCACGTGTGCGGCAAGAGGCGCCTGCTCCCCGCCTTCCCACCAATGGTATTCTGAGGGCAGTCCTGTGGCCCGCTCCTGTCACCGAACACAGACAGCTGCTTCATTCCTTCCCCTGCTCGCTGCTCAGACACGCGCGCCCACAGAGTCATGCCCAGCGCCAGGCCTGCTAGCGAAGGCAGCTTGCTTCGTCCCCTCGCCGCAGGTGGGATCCCTAACTCAAAGGCCAGCGGCAGCTGGGCTCTTGTAAAAGGGAAATCATCTGGATCCAGTGACCTTTGTCTCCTTGACTAAATGCATTTCATTTTCTCTTCATGGCAGAGAAGGACATTCTATTTTTAACCAGACTATAATCTCTGCTGTCTTCCCTGGCTCAAAGGTGCTTTGGCCGCCTTCTATTTCTGAGGCTTTTGTAAAGTTCCAGCCAGAGACACTCTCAGGCTGGACTGCCAGAAAAGCACCTCCGGGGAGGTGTGTGTGGACGGGCTGGCCGGCAGCTGGGGGTGCGGCCGGAAGCTCCGACTGGTGGCAGCCACTCGAGGACCAGACTCAGGGAAAGTGCTATTTTAATCACTTGGAAAGATGGCTGCCCATTCTTAATCATCTTGGGGGCAGATTTTGTTTTTCTTGGTGGAACAAGAGGCACCTGTTCCGATTGGAAGCAAGAATGAATACTTAGCCCAGGGTAACAATGGGCATTCGTTTCTGAATAAGTTTCTACCAACACAAAGGCTGGCATTTCTGCTCACAATGATTCTATTTACACCAAATAAGGCCCAAAGAGCAGATTAAGAGCAGGACTCCAGGGTGAGGGGTGGATATGCATGAAAACCCTCCTCTGACAAAGGAGGCTCAGAGCCTGCACCCTAGTCCGGTGGCAGTTGCTTGGCAAACAGCAGATCTCCTGGGCTCCAGAACTATGTGCTCTCACCCCCTGGCATGAGTGCCCGTAGTCTGCTAGCCAGAACTTGCCTTGGCACAAGCATCTTTGTAGGTGGATGGGTTCAGGGAAATCCTGTGTTGTCCCCAAACCCTTTGCTCCTGGGCCCCGCCGAGAGCATGGCACGGACCCCATTTTGCGGTTCTCTGGCCTGTGGGAATCCTGTTCAGGCCTCTGGAAGATAGTCAAAGTCTGAATATTCGATGGCTTTGCTGTTCCTTGAAATGATTTCCTCAAGTATTTTTGTTTGTTTTCTTAGTTTTTCCAAATGCCTCACTGCCTGAAATCTCATTCAGAAAACAGAGTTCTTTCTGTTTCTATGGTAAAGACCCCCCCAAAACCCATGAAAGACAAACACATCACTAAGAATGCTCTTCACCGGAACTCATGGGCAGGGAGCTGGCCCCTTGCTCCAGAACAGTGACCTTGCACAAGGTCAGTGAAGAAAGGTCAACTCATGAGTGGGCTGTGGCTGATGCCGCCTTTTAAGTAACTCAAAAAATAATCTCCAAGAGGGATAGATCAAGAGAACAATTTTAATTTCTTGCTTTTTGATTTTGGAGATGCACTCGGTGATGCTTGGGGAACCATCCGATGCTTGGGATCAAACTTGGACCTCCTCTGTGCCTACGCTCAGCCCACTGTGCCCTCTGACCTAAAAACACCTTTGCTTCTCTGCAAAATACTTCTCTTGCCCTGAGTGCTGGTGTAATATGTGGATGGAGCACTGAGTCTTCAGGGTAAACTGACTCAGGAGAACTGCCAAGAAAACTATGCCACAGTCTCCCCCAAGAACATGCACGAGCGCCCAGCTTTGAGTCTCGACAACTGGAAGACCCCAAGAGATTCCAACACCTTCCAATCCCACCCCATGATCCAGAGGGTCATCAGGTCGAGCAGGGCTCACACAGGCCAAGATTCCTCCAGAAATCAGGCACTTAATATATGCTAACGCCGTGCTGAGAGTTATGTCTACACCACCTTCCAGAATCCTTTCTGCTCCTGCTCTCCTGAGAAGTTTATTCCATCCCCACCGCAAAACCTAAGCCCTAACTCGCTCTGCTACCCTGATCCTGGGCATAGAGAGAAGTGTTTTTCTCTGCCAGTCATGGTGATGAGCTCAGTCCTGCCTGTTATAGTTGGTCCAGCCCAGCCCAGTGGCATAAGTTTTATTAAAGCAGCTGTGGGGGCGTAAACATGGCAATTAGTGCTCATAGTAAGGAATTACTCATTGATGTTCACTCAGAGGAAGCATTTGAAAGAAGAGCGCACAGAATAAATGAAGAAAAGATTTAAGAAAGACAATTGTTCATTTTGCTAAAACACAGTTTCCATTCGGTTTTTTGCCAAGAGGGAACTTTGTTCTCAAGTGGGTTTATTTTTACAGCTCCCAGTGCTAAATTTAACCTTGTTGGCTGCACTTGTGGCTGGATCCAGAGAGCAGATGCTGCTTGTTCTCAAATGGCACTTGGGATGTGTGGAGGCTCCAGACAGCCCCCATCCTTAAATGCCACGAATAGATTATTAAGGGGTGTATGCTGATAACCCCCCCCATTTGGAACTTGTGGGGACATGCATCATGCTTACCCACTGGGTAATTTATAGAGTGCCAAAGCCCCGGGAAGAAGCTTCATGGAGACGGGTGGGAGCACAGAATCTACCTGAGCTGTGATCCTTATCACGAGCTCTGAGCTGGAGTTCCAGCTCAGGGGTATATTTGGAAGAATATGAAATGCAGATTTTTATCCAGTTCTCACAGAAAGCAACAAATTCAAAATCCTCACACAGCTAAAAATTATGGAGACTTTTAGGACACAATGTAGTTTTTACCTGATTTGGATCCATGTATGTACATGCCTTTTATTTATTTATTTATTTATTTATTTATTTATTTATTTATTTATTTATTTATTTATTTTGAGGGAAGGTGCCTAGGGCTCGCTTCTGGCTCTGTGTTCAGAAATCAGTCGTGGCTGGGCCAGGGTTGGGGGGCACCGTATGTGGTAGCAGGGATCAAGTTTGCATCTCAAAAGTTAAAGCTGGGCTGGTAAGAGAGCCGGGCAGTTAAGGCACTTGGTTTGCATGTGGCAGACCCTGGTTCGACCCTGACACTGCCAGGTGCGACCCTGAAGTGCAGTGCCAGGAGTAACCCCTGAGTACCACTCAGTGTGGTTCCAAATCCATACCACCCCAAAATTAAATAAAGCTTTCTCTCTCTCTCTTTCTCTTTCCCTGAGAGAGGGAAACACTTCCAGTGGTACTTAGAACCCATCCAGAACTGAAGATCAATCCTCAGATTCTATATATGTAAAATATGTACTCCAGCCCTGGTCCCTAAAGTCAAGTTTTTGTTTTGTTTTTCTTTTGGGGCCACATCCAACTGTGCTCAGGGGTTACTCCTGGATTTGTGCTCAGGGATAAATCCTGGCAGGCTCAGGGGAACATATGGGATATTGGGGATAGAACCTGGGTTGGCCACAAGCAAGGTAAGCGCCTTCCCCTCTGTCCAATCTCTCCGGTCCCCTAAAGTCAAGTTGTGAAAGTAGTTAGGAAGCCAGAAAGGTAGACCAGGAATGAAGGCACTTGCCTTTCAGGTGACTAACCCTACCTGAATCTCCGGCACCACATACGGCCCCCCATCCACTGACTCACTCCTGAATCAGAACCACTTGACTGGGCCCCCAAATGCAACCCCAAATAAAAATACAGTTAGGGGCAGGGCTGTGTGCGCACATTCTATGCAACTCAAGCAGAATGGGAGCCTGCTGGGGGCATGCTGTGGAAACCCAACATATAAGTTCTTAGAGCACACATTTTTTGTTTGTTTGTTTTCTTTTTGGGTTATACCCGGCATTTCACAGGGGTTACTCCTGGCTCATGCACTCAGGAATTACTCCTGATGGTGCTTGGAGGACCATATGGGATGCTGGGAATCGAACCTGGGTCGGCTGCATGCAAGGCAAATGCCCTACCCGCTGTGCTATAGCTCTAGCCCCCGAGCACACGCTTTGCAGGTATGTGACCCTGGAATTGATTTCTGCCACCCAATGGCCACTCACGAACCAATGGCAGTGTTTTTTACAACAAATAATTTTATTTGGGGTGGGGGCACACCTGCTGTCAGAGCTCAGGGGCTATTCCCAGCTGTGTTTGGGGGTCACTCAGGGGACCATGTGGTGTTAGAGATTGAACCTGGGCCTCCTTCATACATGGCATTT
The DNA here is from genome assembly GCF_027595985.1 of Sorex araneus. Taxonomy (NCBI): domain Eukaryota; kingdom Metazoa; phylum Chordata; class Mammalia; order Eulipotyphla; family Soricidae; genus Sorex; species Sorex araneus. The sequence continues at coordinate 21,988,404 of NC_073307.1, read as the reverse complement.
GCTCAACCCACTGAGCCACCTCTTCGGCCCCAAATAAGCCAAGTGGCAATCATCCCACACAGTCACCCCGCTGGCAGACTCACCTCCATCCTTACTGAGGCAGCAGATCCTGGGAGGGACACTTATGCTTGGTGGCCACAGTGAATGGAGGGGACAAGGCATATGACTCATACCAATGACCTATAAAACTTTGATCTGGCTCCAAAAGTTAGGCAAGCCCAGTCAGACTTCTCTCTAGGGAATGTAGAATTAGGAAACGGTGGACTGAACCAGCTGACAATGGGAACTTGAAGAAGAAGCTTGTGAGAGCAAGAGGGTCAACGGCTACAGAGGGGGTGTGAAAATTGTGAGTGATTGGATGGGTAGCAACCAAAATAAATCCCGGAAAATACGGCTCTGGAGGGAAAGAACATGAAGATACAAAGGGAGGGAAGGTAGCTGACAGATGGACAGAGAGAGAAAGACTCAGCCAGCCAGACAGCCTAGTGCTGGGAAGATCCCAAGTTTCCCAAGCACTGGCCACATGTTCCTGTCAATCAAGTCCTGGTTTTGTGTTCTGAATGGGCCTCTGTCCTGTCTCGGTTCCCATAAACGCACATCACTTAAGCAAGGGATGAGGAGGGAGGAGCCCACCCAGGAAGTTCAGCCCCCAACTCCAGCCCCTTTCTGAGCATCTTACTTTGCTGTTTCTCCTTCCAACAGCTCGTCTGGATGTAATCAATGTAATCCTTCTCTATGGCTTTCTCCAGGTCATGCAGAGCCGATCCTCGGTAGGTCTTGTCAAAGTTTTTATCCACAAAGTAAGGCACCTGCAGGTTCTGGGTTTCTCTAGAAACGGTGTAGCCCAAGCTCCTGAAATAAGCAGAGAAGCTCAGGTAAACATGTTATAAATCATGTCCAGCAGTGGCCTAGTGGACATCAGTACCACATCCACCTCTGCTCAGAGCAGATCCAGAGAGCACTTTCTAATGCACCCAACATTTATTATTTCCCTGGTGCAGTAGGGAGTGTAATATTATTGTCATGGCATGGATAGTACAGTGGGGAAGATGCTTGCTTTGCATGCAGTCGACCTGGTTTGATCCCTTAAGCACCCCCAGGAATAATTTGTGAATGCAGAGCCAGGAGTGACCCCTGAGCATCGCCAGGGGTGGCCCAAAACCAAATAAACAGTGGACTTCTGATGCTTGAAAAATCCATCTGTGGGGCGGAGAGACAGCTCAAAGGGCTGAGTGCATGCCTTGCATCCTGGAGGCCCGGGTTCGATCCCGACACCACATGGTCCCCTAGGCACTGCTGGGAGTGACTCCTGAGCACTAAGCTGGGAGTGGTATCAGAGCAGCATGGGTGTGGCCCAGATACTTAAAAAAAATAAAGTAAAATGGTGAATGGTGTGATGACTCATTTCTCATAACTAAAATTAATCCAGTGATTCTCCAACTTTACTGCAGACATTATCTGAGGGCTTGTTAAAACTCAAGATTGGGGCTAGTGAGTTAGTACAGCAGAGCAGGCACTTACTGGTTCCCTTCCCCCCCCACCCCCCGATCACCACCAGTGATCTGTGAGCACAGATTAATTCGAACCCGGGTCTGAATAAATCTCCAGCGCCACATACAGTACCCTGAGCACAAAGCTAGGAATAGCCCCTGAGCACCAGCCACGGGATTCCCCAAAACAAAAAAACAAACTAAACCAAAACCAAACCAAAAACCCTCAGGGCTGGTGCTCATCTCTGTTTCTGATTTAATAGTGGGCCCTAAGACCTGGTGTTTCTAACATGCTGCCAACTGACACTGATGCTGGTCTGGGGATAAAACTCTGAAAAGGAATTTAATTGAGAAAATTAATTAAACAAAAAATACTGTCAGAACTTAAAATATGCATGCAAAAAACATCAATGAATATATTTTCAGCAAAAGCAAACAATAGCATAGAGTCTCTGACTATGTCGTTTTAACAGGAATAAAACTTTTTTAAAAATTCAGTCCAGACCTATTGGTGCTTGGGGCTTACTCCAGGCTCTGTGCTCCGGGACCACTACTGATGGGGCTGGGGGAGCCTGGGATCAAACTCAGGTTGGCCACACCTGCCTTACCTGCTGTATGATCTCTCTGGCCCCAAAACTCTTATTCTTGCAATATTCTAAAATTGAAAACCAGCCCTGGATCTCGGCTACTATGTTCCAAGACCCACAGGGATTTACGGATCCTGTCACAGTAGGGTCCTCTCTAACTCCAACATGGGATGTTGAGGATTGAATCTGAAACTGGACTCATTGCACTGAACCTTCAGAAACTAGCTGCCATTCTGCCACTGACAGCATGATGTCGCTGTAGAACAAAACATGATCTTTTTCCCGCCCCCCCCCCACCCTCACACATGCCTATCCTAACTGCTGAGCCCAGAAGCCTCAGTCTCTGTGTTATTACTATCCAGCTGCTCCTTCAAACATAAAATCAGTGTTTTCTACAATGAAAGGTGAAACCAGATGCCACACACCAGCCAAACTTTCAAGACGTTTACCCTCCAGATTAAGAAAGATTTATAGGGGAAATAAACAAAAAGAAAGATTTATAGGGGCCAGAAGATAGCTCAAAGGGCTGAAGCACATACTCTGCAAGGAGGATGCCCCGGTTTGGTCCCTGGCACCGCGTGAACCCCTGAGCACACCAGGAGCAACCCCCAGGCACCCAGCTGAGAGCAGTCCCTGAGTACACACACAAATATATATATATAGATATATATTTGACTTACGATTTATAGAACAGACTATACGGGGGATTAGCAGCCAGCAGCTGAGTAATGACAGATATAATAACAATCACCAGAATTGGAAGTAACTGAATAAATGCAGAATATGTAGTCTGAAACAGAAAAAAGATTGAGCATAAGTGTCATGATACATATAAAGCTTATTGCAAATAGATTTCCCAAAGCAAGCACCAGTCTCTTGCACAAAGCTTAAGGATTTCCTGGGAACATAACACTTTCTGCAGAGAAGCACCGGACAATGCTCATTCCCTTGACCTGGGACCATGAAGGAGGCCCAACCCTCACAACCTGGATTGATAACCAGTAACCCTGAACCTCCTTTTTCCCAATCACCAACGAAGCAGACACTGGAGGTTGAGGTTAGGATTATGCAACTCTGCTGCCTTGGCCACAGCTGGTCAGGGAGAATCAACCTTTACAGGGATACTTTGGGACTGAAAATCTCACATGGTCTCTGGCGAGGCAGTCCCTGACAAAAGGACACTGGACGAAGGACAAAATTCTTAGGAACTGGGGCCAGAGAGATAGTAAAGTGGGTAGGTCTCTTGCCTTGCAGGCCACAGACCCAGGATAATCCCCAGCATCCCATATGGTCCCCATCCCTCCCCCCCAAGCACCACTAGGAGTGATTCCTTAGTGCAGAGCCAGGAGTAAACCCTGAGCATTGCCAAGTGTGGCCCCCCCAAAAAAACCTCTCGGGAATGTAAACATGGACTGGATCATTTGGAAGGCTGGCTGGAGAACAGAGCTGATGCTGAGAGGCAGGAAAACAGAAAACAATCTGGCCCTGGAGAAAGCAGAACTGCGTGGGTGTGGACAGTACCTGCCTCTGGCTCCCATGCATCAAGAGATCCAGGTTTGCTTCCTGCCCTTCAGCTTCGTGAGACTCTCAATTCCTTACTTTAAACCTTACTGTTTTCAAAATTTTGAACAGGGTGCCTTTACCGGCAGTCATGAGAGACAAGACCAACCTGGGTCTACAGAGAAATTCAGATTCTGGGAGAACGGGGAGGAAAGAGGGTCTCATTTTGCTCTATGTGGGTCAGTTATCTGAGATCTTACCACTTTCTGACCATTTTTCCTAAAGCACATTTTAACAACACAATTCAAGCTGAACTTCTCAAACCTAATCATTAGCAAAGAGCAGCTAAGGTCAAGTGTTTCTAAGCAGTGGTTCTTTCCTTGCCAGACACCTGAGGTTTATCTTCTTCCTCTTCCTTCCGGGTCGGCATCTTATCATGTCGGTGCCGCCGGTGGTAATAGTGGGTGTCATCTGTCACATTTGAAAACATATGAATATTTCCTAGAAAAGAAGAAAAACAAATATGCGGTGTGGAATACGGCAAGAATTTCTTCCTTGTCCCAAATAGGTCCTCTGATGGTATTGTTCCAGTTTAGCCAGTAGGAAAATGAGGCAGCTTGAAAGACAAGTGGAGAGGGAATGTACTAAGGTCACTTATGTGTGCATGCATATACATGTATATATGCATTTATCTACTGAAGTGCTGGGGACTGAACCCAGGGCCTCAAATATGCCAAGTAAATAAATCACTGCTGAGCCACATCCCAGTTCTGTCCTTATTTTTATTTATTTATTTATTTTTTTTTGCTTTTTGGGTCACACCTGGCGATGCACAGGGGTTACTCCTGGCTCTGCACTCAGAATCACCCCTGGCCGTGCTCAGGGGACCATATGGGATGCTGGGATTTGAACCCCGGTCGGCCGCGTGCAAGGCAAACGCCCTACCTGCTGTGCTATCTCTCCAGCCCCAGTTCTGTCCTTATTTATTTATTTATTTATTTATTTATTTATTTTTTTTGCTTTTTGGGTCACACCCAGCGATGCTCAGGGGTTACTCCTGGCTTTGCACTCAGGAATTACTCCTGGCGGTGCTTGGGGGACCATATGGGATGCCGGGGATCGAACCCGGGTCGGCCGCGTGCAAGGCAAACGCCCTACCCGCTGTGCTATCGCTCCGGCCCCCTCTGTCCTTATTTAAACAGTTGTTTGTAACTGTTAATGAATCCCAAAAGCCTAGTAAAAAATAAATATTTAGCCCATCAGTCCTGTCTGACATGCTGCTGCTTTGTCCCAAATCATATTATGTCATCCGTATCTTTAGCAGCAACCCATAAAATTAAATTTATTTTCTGAGCATTTAATTATACCAACCTACAACTCCCTAAGGTACTTTTCTTTCTTTCTTTTCTTTCTTTCTCCCTTTCTCTTTCTCTCTCTCCCTCTCCCTCCCTTTTAAATTTTTTGGCCACACCTAAGCGATGCTCAGGGTTAATCCTGGCTCTACGCTCAGGAATTACTCTTGGTGGTGCTCAAGGGACCTGGGGATTGAACCTGGGTCAGTTGCATACCAGGCAAATGAAATGTCCTACCCACTGTACTATATCCCCAGCTCTCTGGGGTACTTTTATTCGTTTTTGGGTCACACCCGGCGATGCACAGGGGTTACTCCTGACTCACGCACTCAGGAATCACCCCTGGCTGCGCTCAGAGGACCATATGAGATGCTGGGAATCGAACCCGGGTCGACCGTGTGCAAGGTAAACGCCCTACCTGCTGTGCTATTGCTCCAGCGCCCTGGGGTACTTTTCTAACTACTCTTTTTGGCCACATTGGCAATGCTGGGCAAGGGTAGGAGCAGGGAGAAGAAAGTGGGGGCCAGGGGTCAGGGTGTGGTTGCTCCTTGCACAGTGCTCATGATCAAACATGGGTTCCTGCATGTACACCATGCTACCAGCCCTTTGAGCCACCTCCTTGGCCCCTACTTTTTTTTTTTATTTGTATTTGAGGTCATACCTGACTATACTCAGGGTTTACTCCTGGCTCCGCACTCAGGAATCACTCATTTTGGTGCTCTGGGGACCATATGGGATGCTGGGGACCAAACCCTGGTGTGTAAGGCAAGTGCCCTACCCACTGTACTATCTCTCTAGTCCTTGCCCCTACTTTGTGATAATAATTGGGATTTTGTTACTTATTAATAAAGCACTTTGGGGACCAGAAAGATGGTACAGAGGTTAAGGAGCTTGCCTTTCAATGCTGCTGGTGTTGCTGTCATTCTTCAAACCCATTTTTGGTCCCCTAAGCACAACCAGGAGTTACTCCTGATCCAGGAAGAGCCCTCAGCACCACAGGTGTGGCCCAAACACCCCTCTGCAAGCATATAAATTATAAAGCATTTAAAATGATCTAGTCCTCTGCAGGGAACTAAAGCTCAGTGGTAGAGTATTGCATGAATGAAGCTCTGGGTTTTTTCATTTTTATTTTTGTTTTTTACAGTTTAAGCTATAAATATAATTATTACAGTTAGGAGACGATAACATTGCCAACATTTTCTGTACAGAATGCTTTGTATTAATCATTTTACTTATACTAGTTTGGCTAGTTGGACTGGAGTGATAGCACAGCGGGTAGGGTGTTTGCCCTGCATGTGGCCAACCTGGGTTCAATTCCTCCATCCCTCTCGGAGCCCGGCAAGCTAAAATCAGTATCCCACCCACAGGGCAGAGCCTGGCAAGCTACCCGTGGTGTACTCGATATGCCAAAAACAGTAACAACGAGTCTCACAATGGAGATGTTACTGGTGTCAGCTCGAGCAAATCAATGAACAACAGGATGACAGTGCTACAGTGCAGTTTGGCTAGTAACAAAATACTTACAGTGACAGTATAACATTTTTGTTTGTTTGTATTTTTAATATTGATTCACCATGAGGTACAGTTACATACTTACAAACTTTCATGTTTGCGGTTCAGTCATACAATGATCGAGTACCCATCCCTCTACCAGTGCCCATTCTCCACCACCAATGATCCCAGTATCCCTCCCTCCACCCCCACCCCACCCCACCTCTGCGGCAGGGCATTCCCTTGTGTTCTCTCTCTCTCCTTTTGCATGTTGTGGTTTGCAATAGAGGCATTGAGGGGCTATCTTGTTCGATCTGTAGTCTACATTCGGCATGCCTCTCCCAACCCGAGCGGGTCTTCCAAACACTTTTACTTGGTGTTCCCTTCTCTATCTGAGCTGTCTTTTCCTCCAGCATGTAAGACTGGCTTCCAAGCCATGAGGCAAACCTCCTGGTTCTTACTTCTACTATTCTTGAGTGTTAGTCTCCTATTCTGTTACTTTATATTCCACAGATGAGTGAAATCTTTCTATGTCTATCCCTCTCTTTCTGACTCATTTCACTTAACATGATACTTTCTATGTTGATTCACTGATATGCAAATTTCATGACTTCATCTTTTCTAACAGCTGCACAGTATTCCATTAATTGAGCTCCCATTTGACCCAGCAATATCACTTTTGGGAATATATCCCAGAGAGGCAAAAAAAGTATGGTAGAAATGACATCTGCACTTATATATTCATTGTTGCACTGTTTACAATAAATCTGGAAAAAAACCGGAGTGCCCAAGAACAGATGACTGGTTGAGATTCTGGTTTTTGATCCCCAAAATGCATCCAATACTCATGGCAGCCTGTGAGATAAGTGATTACCAGCCCCATTTTTCAGGTACAGAAACAGGATTAGAGAGACCAAGTAGTAGTTGAATCAAAATCATGTACAGCTAATTCCAAATTTTTACTGCTTCCATTTTTCCATCATCTCAGTATTCAGATCTTCAAACAGGAGCTTCTAAAAGCTAATGTGTGTATGTGTGTGTGTGTGTGTGTGTGTGTATTTCTATCTATGATTTTTTTTTTTTTAATGATAGTGGGGGATACTAACCTGTAGGAAAATGTCCTCCAAAAAATACGTTGAACAGCTCTTCTGGGGTGATGTCAGCCTCGAAGTCCCTGTAATAATTCTGCGGTCTGGCTCGAGGGGCTGTGAAAGTCACCTGCTCGTCGCCGTACTCATCATAGCGCATTCTCTTGTCAGGATTGCTCAGGACAGCAAAGGCATTTCCTATCGCTGCAACCAAAACAGATAGTGACTAAGCATCAGTTTTGACTGTCGCTGAGAGTGAACATAGAAGCAGCAATGAAGAGCTTCGAATCGACTGGGGCTGGGGCTGGAGCCATAGGACAAGCAGACAGGGAGCTTGCCTTGCACAGGGCCAACCTGAGTTTGATCCCTGGTATCCCATCGAGCACCACCAGGAGTGATTCCTGAGCACAGAGCCAGGATTCACCTTGGAACATTGTAGGGTGTGGCCCCAAAGCAGAAAAATTAAACAAAAAAACTGATTGGTGCTGGATAACTTATAGGGGTCCAAGAATAAGAGCGTGGCCTCAGGTTTAGAAACCACTAGGGAGGGGCTGGAGCGATAGCACAGCGGGTGGGGCGTTTGCCTTGCACGCGGCCGACCCGGGTTCGAATCCCAGCATCCCATATGGTCCCCTGAGCACCACCAGGAGTAATTCCTGAGTGTAGAACCAGGAGTAACCCCTGTGCATCGCCGGGTGTGACCCAAAAAGCAAAAAAAAAAAAAGAAAAAGAAACCACTAGGGAATTTGTACTTGAAATTTTCCAGATGCAGTTTGAAAAGACAGAAATGGCACCGAGATCCTGATGAACTAAGATTTACTATTCAAGTGGGAGTTAACTGCTAATTAACAGTCATTCCTGCTGTCCCAGAAATTAAGTCACCCCTCCAGAAGCCAGTCACCATACCCCAGCAGACGAGGGGTTGCCTACCCCTGGCCAGCTCTCTCATTCTTTGAAATGTGTTTGTGTCACGGATGCAGCTCTGTGGTGGAATGCATGCCGCACATATGTAAGGCCCTGGGTTTGATCCCCTCTACCACCAAAAATGTTTGTGATGCAAAGCACTGTTTCACATGTGCATTCACCCTGGGGTTCATCTCTAGGTACTCCCCAAAAGTGTCTGTTTCACTTGAGTTTCATCCATAAACAGAAGTGTCCTAACTTTATTTCTCAACCTTTTTCTGACCATGCTCTTCTGGTCTACCAATTGGCCCCCTTACCCAGGATGTGGCCCTCCATTTATACAATTTTCACTATATTGCCCTCAGTTGAAAACGCTACTCTAACTGGAATCTGAAACAATAACTTGAATAAAATAATCAGTAAAAATAACCTTGCATAGCTAAAAGTAAAGTTTTTATTTATTAGGTTTATTTCAGCTGACTTCAGAAAATGGACTTTGTACTTTACTTGTAACTTCAATATATCTCAATGTGAAATTAAAGACTGAATAATAACAAGCTTACTATCACCTCTGACCTGTGCATAAATATGCAAACTATCCAATTTCACTTAACCATACAATCAATACCAACAAATAAATCTTGAAAAAAAAATTTATTTTGGTTCATTTTAGGGCCACACCGGCATTGCCCAGGGCTTATTCCTGGCTTTGCACTAAGGCATCACTCCTGGAAGTACTTAGGAAACCTTTGTGAGGCCAGAAATTAAAGCCAGGTGGATTGCATGAAGGGCAGCTCTGTACTGCTGTACTATCTCTCTGGCCACAGCAGGGTTCAGGGGACCCAGGGAACATTCCCAGTGATTCTCAACCAATCAAACAATGCCGGGGCCGGAGGATACAGAGCTGCTCAGCCCTGCAGTGCTGGGGGCCAGCAGGGCCACCCCTGGAGTACCCAGGGGCCTCCAAGGCTACACTCCACGATGCTTAGGGAAACTTATGTGAAGTCAGGGAATTGAACCAGGGCTGGGCACATAGGAGGTGTGCACCTAGACCCCTGTACCATCTCTCCAAGTCCTGGTACACTTGATGTATGTATGCAATGGGTTACATATATATATATATGAAATATATATATATACATATATATTTATTTATTTAGCATTTTTACAGAGAGATCTACAGGCATCACCACTCTCTAATCCCAGGATATTTTTATCACCTCCCAAAAGACCTCCTACTCATTAGCAGTCATTTCTCTATTCCCCAAACCATAGCAACAACTAGTCTTTCTATAACACACACACACACAAAAAATTTAGACATTTTATGAAAAGAATGATAGAATCCACAGCCTTTTGTGTCTGATTGCTTTCGCTCACTCAGTGCTTTCAATGCTCATCTATGTTGCAGTGTGCTATATATTGTGGAGCTTGGAAGACATGCGGTGCTAGGGATCCAACTCAGTGCTCGCCCCCCCCCCCCCGCCCCGAAAGGCAAGAGCTATCCCACTTAAATCACATCTGCAGCCTGCCAAATATTTTTTAGGAGCAAACAGCAGTTTGGCACATGGCAAAGTATCCACTCCAGCCTACTGAGCTAACTCCTCAAATATTTTTTACTCCTGGAAATTGGAGCACAAGCTTTGTATGTGAGAACGTTGGGTTCAATCTTTAGCACCTGAGCACTGAGCAAGGAGCAGTTCTTGAGGACTGCAGTATTCTAAAAACAAAACCAAAACAACTAGGAATATATTTGAGGGGGGTGGCAGGGAGATCACTCAAGTGGAACAGCATAGGCCGAGCATGTACAAGGCTCTGAATTTGATCCCCAGCCTCACATGGCCCCAAACACCACTGGAAATATAGAAAATATATTTCTGAAAGTATCATGGAAATCACTGGGGTAAAAAAGATTTGGTCTTCAACTGTATTAATGCTCTTATAGCTTTCTCATATAAGCGCATTAGCAAATGAGTGTCAAGAACAAGGAGGTCAGTGGTCAAAGAAGTCTGGGAATTCTGTCTGGGCCCTCTGCCATCTACCTATAAATTCCACAAAAAAGGAATCATATCTGCTTTGTTCTCCATGCCACCTGGCACACGGGCTTTCAATAAATAGTTGCTGAGCCAGTGGATACATGGTCCCAAGAGGTTTTAGAGATACCCATGGGCCCTGGGCAGTGCTCACAGGTCACTCCTGCTCTACACTCCAGTCACTCTCGGCAGTGCTCAAAGAATCAGATGTGGTACTGGGAGCTGAACCAGGTCAGCCACATGCAGGACAAGAGCCTTCATCCCTGTACCATCTCTCCACACCAAAAAAATTTAGACAAAGGAATAAGGGCGGTTTCACCGATAATCACTATTTACAGAAATGTAACAAGGGAAATCACTCTGTGAGCTTATAAAACAGTGACAGGGGAGGCTGAAAGCAACAGGTTGTGATCAAACATCACAGGCAAGGCAGACATCAGCATGAAACAGTCCAAAGTCAGACCTTTGAAAGCATCTGTTGCTCCAGGAGCACAGTTCTTGTCGGGGTGGAACTTCAGGGCGAGTTTGCGGTAAGCTTTCTTAAGCTCTTCATCACTGGCATTCCGTGACACTCCCAGAATTTCGTAGTAATTTCTGCATTTCTTGATCCTAAAAACACATCAGAAACACGTATGTCTACAAAAGCCCCTTTTGTACAGTTTGCTGCAAAACAGTATCACAATTCTCTTTCTAGTCTGTAAGCCCCCATAAAACCCTAAATTGAAATTCATGAACACATTAACAAAACAACTCAAAATTGTTAACAAGTTCCTCCTCTCCTCTCTCTCTCTCTCTCTCTTTCTCCCTCTTTTTTTGCTTTTTGGGTTACACCCAGTGATGCTCAGGGGTTACTCCTGGCTCTGCACTCAGGAATTACTCCTGGCGGTATTTGGGGGACCATGTGGGATGCTGGGGATTGAACTCGGATGGGCTGCACACAAGGCAAATGCCCTCCCTGCTGTACTATCACTCCGGCCCCAACAAGGTCCTCTTCTCACCAATCACTTAGTGTCTTTGACAACTTGGGGGGCCTCCCAAGCAGTGCTAGGGGGTGCAGGGGCCATTACCGGGGACAGCTCCTGGTGGTGCTTGCAGAGAACCAGGCAGTGCCGGGCCTCAAACACCAGCCTCTAGCATGAAAAGTAGGTGCTCCAGTTTGTTGAACCATCTCTCGAGCCCTTGGTGTATTTTTACATCTAATATTTTATTCTTTCATTACCCCTTTCACTATCAAGTGAATATAACAAGTATGATCATTATTATTTTTTTTTTTTGCTTTTTGGGTCACACCTGGCAATACACAGCGATCACTCCTGGCTCTGCACTCAGAAATTACCCCTGGCAGTGCTCAGGGGACCATATGGGATGCTGGGAATCGAACCTGGATCGGTCGCGTGCAAGGCAAACGCCCTACCCGCTGTGCTATCGCTCCAGCCCCAAGTATGATCATTCTTTCAGTGTCATTTTTTGTTTGTTTTTGGGATCCACACCCAGCGGTGCTAAGGGTTTACTTGTGGGTTCTGTGCTCAGGGATCACTCCTGGAGAGCTTGGGGGATCACAGGGGTTATGGGGATCAAATCCAGGTCAGCCATATGCAGGGTCAGCACCTCTACCCACTGTACTCTCTCTCCAGTCAGCAAGTACGATGCTTCTCACATCACAGCGCACCTAAGGTCCTGAAAGTTGAATACAGGAGAGCAAAACCAGAAGAAACAACACCTAAATGCCACCTCATTTACTTGTTTTCATCTCTTTTTCCTGAAAGTTGTTATCTTTTAAAACTTTGTTTTAAAAGGTTAATATGTACATGTGACAGAAGAAAAACATCCAGTAATACTAAGCCATACACAAAAACATCTTTGAGCTTCTTTGATCCCTGCCCCAAATTCTCTGACCCTAAGGGAAATCATTTGGAGAAGTTTCTTTTGAACCTATGTATAGAGAGGATCTGTATAGAAAATTCCCCATTTTCCCTTACTTAAATAATTACATATTCTACCACTTTTCTAAATCGTGCATTTTGTAAAAAGGAAAATAATAATGTATTTTGGAGATTGAGCCATAACATACAGAGATGGGAAGTAAAGGAAACAGTTTAGAGTGGACATTTTAGAATTTCATTTAATAAATTAACTAATTTGGGTTTGTTTGGCCACACTCAGTGATGCTTGGGGGTTACTCCTGGCTCTGCACTCAGGAATTACTCATGGCAGTGCTCCGGGGACCATATGAGATGCCAGGGATTAAACAAGGGTCAGCCACATTCAAGATAAATGCCCTATCCGCTGTAGTATCACTTCTGGTGTCATACATTTTGAAATTTCAGAACTATAAAATCTTTCATAGTACTGTAGCACTGTTGTCCCACTGTTCATCAATTTGCTCGATCAGACACCAGTAACATCTCCATTGTGAGACTTGCTGTTACTGTTTTTGGCATATTGAATGTGCCACAGGTAGCTTGCCAGGCTCTGCCTTACGGACAGGATACTCTTGGTAGCTTGCCGGGCTCTCCGAGGGGACAGAGGAATCAAACCTGGGTCAGCCGCATGCAAGGCAAATGCCCTAGCCGCTGTGGTATCGCTCCAGTCTTTTATACTCCTGAAAATTATTTCAAGCATCCCAAAAAAGTTTTTTTGAAAATTGTTGTTATTGTTGTTGTCTACTTGGGAAGCAAACCCAGGGCTTCACATATGTGAAGCATGTGCTCTACCACTGAGCTGTATCTCTTGTCAAGGAGATTTTGTTGGGGCTGGAGCGATAGCACAGCGGGTAGGGTGTTTGCTTGCACGCGGTGGACCTAGGTTCGATTCCCAGCATCCCATATGGTCCCCCGAGCACCACTAGGGGTAATTCCTGAGTGCATGAGCCAGGAGTAACCCCTGTACATCACCGGGTATGACCCAAAAAGCAAAAAAAAAGAAAAATTTTGTTTATGTAAATCTCTCTCAATATTTACCATATTAGAAATTTTAAAAAAATTTAACACAGAGGAACGATATAATTACATGTTCTATAGTTTCTCAAAACTTCACTATATAATGTCATTAAGGAATGACAGTAAGAAAGATGAATTTGAAATTATGAAAATTATTAAAATAATCGTAAGTTTGCAGATTCCCTCTGAAATTCAGAGTCTGGGGGTGTGGGGGTCTCAAACCTTACTTAAGAATTAATGGACTGGGCCTGAGTGCAGTGGGGAGGGCACTTTCTTTGTACTTGACTGATCAAGGTTCAATCCCTGGCTCCCCATATGGTCCCCAAACCCCAGGGATGACCCCTGAGCACCACTGAGTGTGGTCCCAAAACTAAACTAAACAAAAAATGGCTTGGAAATGTCTTGGCTAGGATCTGATCTGCTGTGTACTTAACCTTCGTGCTTTGGTGGTATTTTCTTCAGAAGATAATAATCTTCTGGTAAACTAATAATTATACTTATATTACACAAAGCTCTTGTTATAATTAAATGTAGTGTTCATTAAAAAGGTTGATAGCATCTAACATGACATAAATATCAGATTTTATCATATATATCTACCACATTCTTTTTAAAAAGCTACATAGGGGCTAGGGAGATAGTACAGCAGGTAGAACATTTTACCTTGCACATGTCCAACCCAGATTTGATCCCCAACATTCCACATGGTCTCTGAACACTGCCAGGAGTAATTTTTAAGTTCAAAGTCAAGTGATACCCTTGAACATTGCCAAATGTGGCTCAAAAGCTCAAAAAAAAGGAATGTCAGTCCGGACCCCTCCAAGAACTGCCCATGGGGAACCTTTAGATCCCCAAGTCTAGTTTTCAATCTCTGCTTTCATGGCAGATACTGACCTACCTCTTCCTCTTATACATTTATTGTTTGATTAATAATAGCTTATTGATGTATAATTCACATACCAGAAAGCTAGCTTTTTTTTGTTTGCTTGCTTTTGTTTTGTTTTTGGACCACATTTGGTGATGCTCAGGTCTCACTCCTGACTCAGTGCTTGAGGTTCACTCCTAGCAAGTTCAGGGGACCATGTTGGATGCCAGAGATCAAACCCAGGTCAGTCACATGCATGGCAAGCACCTTAAAAGCTGTACTAATTCTACAGCTCTACAGAGTTAGCTTGTTTAAGCTGTGCAATTCAGTGATTTTCTAGTTATTTACATTTATACATCTACATGACCACATTTTTCCAAAACATTTTCATCATTCTCAAAAGAGACATCATACCAGCAGTCACTTCTCATTTCCCTACTCCCCAAGTTCTAGCAACAACTAAACTTTCTGTAGTTATAAAGTCACCTATTTTACAAAGTTCAGTAAGAAACTCTACAGCATATAGATTTTTGTTTTGTTTTGTTTTGGGCTACTTCTGATGATGCTCAGGGGTTATTGCTTTGTAGTGCTTAGGGGACCAAATGGGATGTTGGGGATTGAACCCAAGACGGCCATATGCAAGGCGAGCACCCTACCCACCGTATTATCTTTCCAGCCCAACACATGGCTTTTTGTGCCTGGTTTTTTCATTCACACAATGTTGTTGTTGTTTTCTTTTTTTTTTGCTTTTTGGGTCACACCTGGCCATGCACAGGGGTTACTCCTGGCTCTGCACTCAGGAATTACCTTGGCCGTGCTCAGGGGACCATATGGGATGCTGGGATCCGAACCCGGGTCGGCCGAGTGCAAGGCAAATGCCCTACCCTCTGTGCTATTGCTCCAGCCCCCTCATTCACACAATGTTTTTAAGGTTCATTCGTGTTGTATTCATCAGTACTTTATTCCTTTTAATATATCAAAGCATATCTATTGTATAGCAATTTCTCATTTTATCTTTTCATCAGTTACTGGACACTGGATTATTTTTTCTTGGATATTATTATTAGTAATGAAATATGAACTACATATTCAAATTTTTATGTAAAAATGTTTGTTTTTGAGGCTACACATGGTAATGTTCAGGGCTTACTTCAGACTCTGCTAAAGATTACTTCTGGCGGGGACTGGAGCAATAGCACAGCCGGTAGGGTGTTTGCCTTGCATGCGGCCAACCCGGGTTGGATTCAACTCCCAGCATCCCAGATGGTCCCCTGAGCACCGCCAGGAGTAATTCCTAAGTGTACAGCCAGGAGTAACCCCTGTGCATCACCGGGTGTGACCCGAAAAGCAAAAAGAAAAAAAAATTACTTCTGGGGGCCAAAGCAATAGTACAGTGGGTAGGGCATTTGTCTTGCATATGGCTGACTTGGGTTTGGTCCCCAGCATCCCATGTGGTCTCTTGAGCATAGCCAGGAGTAATTCCTGAGTGCAGTCAGGGATAACTCTTGAGCATTGCCAGGTGTGACCCCAAAAGCCAAAACAATAAATAAAAAGAAAGATCACTTCTGGAAGGTTTGGGGAACCATATGGGGTACCTGAGATTGAACCTGGGTTAATCACATATCAGGTAAGTGTCCTTGCACAAGGTACTATCTTATAGCTCCTTTATGTAAAAGTGTTTTAAAATTTTCTTGGAATGTACTTAAGAATGTCTCTGTGTGAGCATGGGTGTGTGTCTGTGTGTGTCTATGTATATATATGTGAGTTTGCATGTGTGTCTGTTTATATATTTGTGTGTCTATAGGTCTCTGTGTGTCTTTGTATATGTCTGCGTTTCTCTGTTTATACACGTGTGTCTGTGTACATGTCTGTATATCTATATATTTGTGTGTGCACATTGGTGTGTGTCTGTGTATGTCTGTTTCTGTATGTGTGTGTCTCCTGAGTATGTGCCTGTATGTCTGAAATTTGTGCATGTTTGTGTCTGTGTTTATGTCTATACATGTGTATGTGTGTAGGTGTGTCTATGTATATATCTGTGGTGTCTCTGTGTCTATGTATATATCTGTGTGTCTTTTGTGTCTTTGTAGGTATCTTTGTATCTTTGTTGGTATCTGTATATGTCTTCCTGTATGTCTATTTCTGTATGTGTATATGTGTCTGTATGTTCATGTGTCTGTGAGCATGAGTGTGTGTCTGTGTATATGTGTGTGTGTCTCTTTATGTGAGTACATATGTCTGTGTGTCTGTGTACATCAGTGTCTGGGTGTATATGTCTGTGTGTGCATGTGTGTGCCTGTCTATATGTATATGTGCCTATGTATACATCTGTGTTTTGTGTGTGTGTGCATGTGTCTGTGTATATATTTGTGTTTCTCTGTGTCTGTTTCTGTGTATATGTTATAGTTTATCTGTGTCTATGTATATATCTATCTATATGTCTGTGTGAGCACATGTGTGTAAGTCTGTATATATGTTTGTTGTGTTTCTGTGTACATGTAGGTGTCTGTGTATATGTCAGTGTGTGTCTCTGTGTATACATTGGGTATGTATCTGTGTACATGTCTATATGTATCTGTTTGCATGTCTTTCTGTGTATATGTCTATGTGCCTTGAATGTGTGTATCTGAGCCTGGCAAGCTACCTGTGGCGTATTCAATATGCCAAAAACAGTAACAACGAGTCTCACAATGGAAACACTACTGGTGCCTGCTTGAGCAAATCGATGAACAATGAGATGACAGTGCAATGCAGTGCAGTACTTAATAATAAATTGGACTGGAGAGATAGTACAGAGGTTAAGGTGCAGGTTTGCACACAGCTGTCCCTAATCTGATCCCCATCACTGCGTATATTCAGGAATGAACCCTGAGCACAATGCCAGGGGTAAACTCTGAACAATGCTGGATGGCTGGATGGGTAGCCTCCCTTCCCCCTGCCAAAAATATTAATTGCTAGGTCATATGCTATGTTTAACCTTCTGAGGAACTGTCATACAGTTTTCCAAACTGGCTGCACCATGTTAATTCCTACCAGCAATATGCATTACATAATATCCTGGTTTCTCTATGCTCTCAGCAATACTTGTTATTTTCCCTCTTTTTAATTATAGCCATCCTAGTGACTAT
Organism: Sorex araneus; assembly: GCF_027595985.1. Taxonomy (NCBI): domain Eukaryota; kingdom Metazoa; phylum Chordata; class Mammalia; order Eulipotyphla; family Soricidae; genus Sorex; species Sorex araneus. Next base: position 21,971,028 of record NC_073307.1, on the reverse strand, counting down.
GAGGTAGTATAGTATTTTATTGTGCTTTTCATTTGTATTTCTCAAATGACTAATGGTGTTTAGTCATGTGCTGATTGGTCATTTGCATGCCTGCTTGGAGGAATGCCTATTCGGATCCTTTGTTCATTTATTTCATCGGGGTGTCTTTTTATTGCTGAGATGCAGAATTATTCTCTAAGTTCCAGCTACAAATCCCTTATCAGAGATGATGTTTGAAAATATTTTCTCCCATCCTGTGGGTTGTTTTTTACTTTTGTTTGTTTGTTTTTTGGGACATACCCAGCTGTGCTCAGCGCTTACTCCTGACTCTGCTCAGGGATCACTCCTGGTGGTGTGTGGGGGATGACAACATGTGGAGCTAAGGATCAAACGGATCAAAACTGTTTGGGCTATTCTGGGTCCCATGTATTTATATAACTCTCTCTCTCCCTCTCTCTCTCCCCCTTTCTTCCTCTCTCTCTTTCTCCCTCTCTCTCTTCCCTCTCTCTCTTTCACTCTTTTGTTTTGCTTTTGGGCCACCCTCCCCCCCAAAAAAGAATATTTCCCCATCCCCTTCCCTTTTTCTGCTGTTGGTTTTTGGCTTAAACGGCTGCACACACTTGTTTGTGGTGCTCATACATGGCTGGGGTGCTGAATGAGGCGATGAGCTGAGCTGGGGGATCATGACAGGACTGTACTCTAAGTTTGGAGGTGCTAGGGACAGAGCTCACAGCTCATGCCTTTAAAGCAGGTGCCCTGCCACTGGGCCAAAGCCCCGCCCCCCTTGCCCCCCATGAGGTCTTTTTTATATAAACATCTACTTTGGAGCCGCAGCAATAGTGTAGCAAGAGAGGGCTTGCCTTGTATGCAGTTGATCCAGGTTCAATCCCTGGCACCTCATTTGGTCCCTGGAGTTCCCTGCCAGAAGTGATCCTTGAGCACAGAGCCAGGAGTAAGATGTGGGCATAGCCAGGTGCATCCCCAAAACCAAATAAAGTAAATAAAAACATCAAAACAAAAATCTACAGGTTTAAGTTTCCTTCAAAGTATTGCTTTAGCTGTATACCATGTTTTGATATGTTTTTGATTCCTGGTATATTTGGCATATACAGAAAACTTCATATACTCATTTTCAGATTATTTTCTGATTTTCTTTTTTTCTTTTGGGTTACACCTGTGGTTCTCAGGGATCACTCCTAGCAGGCTCAAGGGACCATAGGTGTTGCCAGGGATCAAACCCAATGTCAGCTGCATGCAAGGCAAGTGTCCTCCCTGCTGTATTATCACTCTGACCCCTTCATTATTTCTTTTGTCAACCTACTTGTTACTTATAAATATGTTACTTAATTTTCACAGTTTTAAATTCCCAATTTCCTCCTATTATTTCAGAAAACATATGCTGTATGATTTTAATCCTAAATTTCTTTTTGTTTTAGACTATCAAAGTCTAAAATATTCATTTTCTAGCCTTCTACAGAAAATCCCACTGATCCTTATTTAAAGAATAACATCCCAGGGAACATCTGAATGAGTCATAAGACACTAGGGGGTAGAGGCTGGAGCAATAGTACAGCTGGTAGGATGTTTGCCTTGCACATGACTGACCCAGGTTTGATCCCCATCACTCCATTCCCAGAGTAACACCAGGAGTGATTCCTGAGCGCAGAGCCAGGAGTAACCCCTGAGCATCGCTGGGTGTGGCCCTCCCCCTCCAAAAAGACACCAGGAGGAATCATTACTTGGGGAATACTCTGAGTTCCTATAACAGAGACCCAAAATGTAGTGCTCTCACAAGGAACAATTGAGAGACAGGAAGGTCGGTCCAGGGTCAATAGGTAACTCTGATCCCTGAGTTCATTCAGGACTCCATGATGCCTTTGTCCTTAATTAAGAATTTGTCTTACACAACAATTTCCTATTGCAGACTGACATTGCAAACTGACGAAAAGGAAGAGTTGTTTTTCTTTTTCTTTTTTCTTTTATTTATTTGTTTATTTATTTGATTTTGGGCTAGATGTGGAGGTGCTCAGGGTATACTCCTGGCTCTGCACTCAGGAATCACTCTTGGTGGGATTTGGGGGACCATATACGGTACCAGAGATGCAACTGGGTCTGTTGTTTATAAGGCAAGAGCCCTTCTCTCCAGCCTCAAGGTTTTCTTTTCTTTTTTTTTTTTGCTTTTTGGATCACACCTGGCGATGCACAGGGGTTACTCCTGGCTCTGCACTCAGAAATTACTCCTGGCGGTGCTCAGGGGACCATATGGGATGCTGGGAATCGAACCCGGGTCGGCCACGTGCAAGGCAAACGCCCTACCCGCTGTGCTAAGGGTTTTCTTTTTTAAAACAAAATATGGATGGTAGTATTTTCTACTCACATATCCTATTGATGAGAACTTAAGTCTCTTGCTGCTTTAGAAGCAAAGAAGGCAAAGTACTTGGGCTGCAGCAACAATATAGTGGGCAGTGGGTAGTGCAAATGCCTTGCATGAGGCAAACCTGGGTTCAATCCCTGTCACCCCATATGGTCCCCCGAGCCCCACCAGGAGTGATTCTTGAGCACAGGGGCAAGAGTAAGACCTGGGCATAGTCAAGTGTGGCCCCCCAAAAAAAACAAAACAACAACAAAAAAGCAGACAAGGTACTGTGTTTCTATTTGGATATAGATATGCCTAAATGAAAGTGGAAATTTTATTGCTAACCCAAAGAAGAGAATTATTGTTATTGGGGGACAACCAGCAATCTGTCACAGTGACTCAGACAGTCACTGAATTCGTCCTGATCTTCGTTACTGAATGCTCAGTACATAGCAAACTGCTCAGTATTTATTTATTGAATTAATTAAAATGAGAAGGAAACCGGAGGCAAACTTTGGCCCAAGAGTGGAATTAAAGAAGAAATCCAAGACTTAAAATGGGAACTCTTCTTAAATTTCATGGCCAATCCTGTATTATTACATGTACGCTTGAGAAGATGTGTAATCAGTATTGTCAGGAGAATTCTGTATAGATATCTGTGGGGTTCTAGTTGAATTTTCCTGCCTTTCCTTTAGTAGAAAGACTATTTTCTACTATTCTATTTCCACCTAGCTTTGACCTTGAAGTCTCGAAGTTATTTTGCTTCAGTAATAATCACAACAATAACAATACTTATACAATTAATACTTATTCAGCACAAGGTCTGCAGGAGACACTCTAGACAGAAGGTGGTAAATAATTCATTTAATCCTTCACAGGCTCACCTTTGTACGCCGAGCAGCTGCTCCTCTGTGTAAGTGGCTGTACCCTCCCCCTGCCGGGTTTGACTCCACTCATTCTCAGATTTCTTTTCCTTTGGTGCCTTCATGCAGTTACAGCAACCACAGGGGTCATGATTTTCAGAAGATCTGTCTTCTGAGTATTTATTTCTTCTAATTGCATCAATGTACGCTGCAAAGTAATGGACCATTTATTAGGCCTCAGTCTGACCTGCAGTACAACTTTGCAAGCTGCCTCACTATCTGAGAGGTGCTTGTAGGAGGAGTGTGAAGGCCAGCCCACGTCACTCTATTAAGCATCCTCAGAGCTGAACAAACCTCTCCCCTGAGGATGCAATATGGAAAATAAGGAGGTTGGGGCTGGAGTGATAGTATGGCGGATAGTACACTTTGCCTTGCATGCAGCCAACTCAACTTCAATCTCCAGCATCCCATATGGTCTTCTGAGGGCTGCTGGAAGTGATTCCTAAGTGCAGAGCCAGGAGTAACCCCTGAGCATCGCTGGCTGTGGCCCCCAAAAACAATAAAATTAAATAGAGATGACTTCATTTCTTAAACATTAATAGATTATGCACAAGACACTTAGCTCAAGTAGGGTTAAGACCTACTCCTGGCCACAGGAGGGAATTAATTAACTGAAGGGAGTGAATTCAGTTAATTCGTAATACCAGCTTCTGTTGAAGAAGGCCAAATATTCATGTCCTATCTGGAGGATCTGAGAAAGGCTTTAAAAGCATCTTTCTTAACATCCGTTAGTGATGGCCCACTGTCACCTGTCTGTATTTCTTATTATGGCCTCTCCAGTGTCCTCTTTCACCATTTGCTTGCTCCTTTTCTCAGGGCCTTTGCACAGGCTTCTCCCCCTACCTGCAGTATTTTTCCTCTGCATCCCCCTGAGTAACTTCAAGGCATCCTTTACGTCCTATGTCACACTTTCTCCATGAAGCCTCTATTAACACCCAGGCTGTATGGAGTCAAACATCCGACCTTGCTGTGCAGGCCAGGACTTACTGGTTCTGCTTTGTGATTGGCTGTTTAGCTGTCAACCCCCCACCCTCACCCCAGCCCCTCCAATAGACTGAGGTTCGGTGAGCTCAGGGGGGTCCAAGCCTGTCAAATCTCTGCTGGAAGATTAGCATAAAACCGGGGTGGAAAAGCGGCATTAGATCAAGGCTGCGGCGAGTGTCTGGGAGTCGGGAGGAAAACGCCGCCCGCCCGAGAGGTCCTGATGTGGGCCACGCCGAGATCGCAGTTCAGGCGTCCGGGTAAGGCAGATGCAGGCACCCCCATCCCTCGGGTCCCACTCCCGCCCCCAGGGCGCGGGCTGGGTCTGGACCCTCCGGCCCGGGGCGGGGCACGGGCGGGGCGGGGCTGGGGGCTGCGAGGCAACAAGTTCTCCTAGTGTCACCGCTCGCCGCCGGGCCCCCTGCTGCCTGTGCTCCTGCCTTCCAGATCCCGGCGCCTCTCCCGGGAGAACCCCGGATCCGGACCCTGACTTGGGCGCAGCATCCTCTCGTAGGCCTTCATCCCACCTCAGGCCCGGGATCTCAGCTCTTAGAAGTCTCCAGGAGCACCGTCCCCAGGCGTCTCCCGGGGCCCGGCCTGTCCCACCCTCTGATCAGGTCCTGGTACCTTCTGTCCAGCGCTCCCCGCTGCCCAGAGTCGCTGCCATAGCGGTTCCCGGTCAGCAGGTCTGCGGAGCCTCCCCCGCGCCGGAGGCTGAAAGGGAAGGGGGCAAGAATTGTGGGGCATGCTGGTCATTGTAGTCCAAGCCGAAGACGCCGCTAGGCACTGGACTACAACTTCCGGCAGCCTCAGCGCGAGGGGCTGTCAGAGAAGCGGTGATGAAAGGCAGGCAGGCGACCCTGGCCAGCGGAATATGTTGGTACTGCAAACGTGGGCAACCGCGATTGTGCGTTTTTTCCCCAAACAGATCTTTGGAGTGGGACTAGTGGTTTCAGCTCCACCCAGCACTAGGAGCATTCAAGGAGAGTCAGTGAAAACCAACCTGGAGGGCTAGAGACAGAGTACAGCGGGTAAGGCACTTGCCTTGCACGCAGCAAGTTCGATCCCTGGGGCCCCATATCGCTCCCCACCCCGTCCAGCATTCAGGGATCAGGAGTGATCCCTGAACGCAGAGCCAGAAGTGGCCCAGAAACCAAAAAAGAAAAAGAAAACCAGCGTCATAAATAGTTTGCATTCTGTGCACTATTTTTCACTCTTGGGATGTCATTTTATTTTATTTTTATTTGCTTTTTGGGTCACACCCGGCGTTGCACAGGGGTTACTCCTGGCTCATGCACTCAGGAATTACTCCTGGTGGTGCTCAGGGGACCATATGGGATGCTGGGAATCGAACCTTGGTCGGCCGCGTGCAAGGCAAACGCCCTACCCGCTGTGCTATCACTCCAGCCCTTTGATATCATTTTAAAAGTATGCTAATATCTGTTCTGTGCTCTGTTGTATACTAGATCCTGGTGATTGAGAGATGGGGCTAGGCACTGCTGAACCCAAGCCTGGGAACATAGCTCCAAAAAGACCTCTTCAACTTTAGGTCAATTGTTTGGGTTACTGAACAGTTGGGGCTGGATGAAATAGATATAGCCTCAGTGGGTGCGGTGCCAACCGGTCCTGCAGTTGTGGCCCTGGGTTTTATGAGCACCAGGGCACTCAGAGACTGGGTGTAGAAGTCACTTGTGCTCTAGTATTGCTGCCTGATGATCAAAGGTAAGAAGGAAATTTGGGTTTTGGAGGCTTAAATAGACTAGAAGATGGATAGAGGAAGGTGGGGGACACGTTAGAGTTCAGAAGCTAAGGTCTAAAGTGATAACTCGCTAACAATGGGGAATGCCAGAGCCAGGGAGGGGAAATTGGGTTGAGAATGAGGTAATAGAAATTATTGAGCTATGTAGTAGCAGAATCCAGGTTCCATAAAGCTAAGTAAAGCTGGGGCCTTTTAGAGATGGCCTGCCAGATCATAGCCTTTATGTCATCCTCTAAAACCTCACGTCCCTCTTCTAAACAGCTCATTTACTACAGGTAAGGAAAAAAAAGAAAAATGGTGGCGCTGGAGAGCTAGTACAGAGGAAAGGTTACATGCTTTCCTTGCATGCAGCCGATCTGGATTCAAACCCCTGCATCACATAGGGTTTCCTGACCTCCGCCAGAAGTGACCCCTGAGCACAGAGCCAGGAGGAGGCTCTGAGTACTACCAGGTGTGGCCCCCCAAATAAAATTTTTAAATGGCCTGAGCTTTGTAACCTTCTCAGATATTGCCAGGCAAACCTACCCTTCAGCTTATGTATACCTCAGTTAACACCTCTGGATGAATTTTTATGTGACTGCATTACCAGGACTAACATGAACTCCCAACCTCAACATTCAGAACACTTCTGTGCTAGATTTTTCTTAAGTGCACCAGCCACTCAACAACAATTCTCACTGTAAGGACTGGGGGTGTATAGCTCAGTGGCAAAGTACATACTTCACATGTATTAGTTAGGCTTTAGTTTTGATCTGGGTATCCCTCCCTCCCTTGAAACTATTCCCACCTTTAAATTCAATCTTTCTGTTTTGTGAAAGAGGAAGTTGTGGGATGAGAGGATTCAAGATAGGGGTGCCAAGGGGAACAACCAGCAGGAAGAGATAAGAAAGGACATCCATAAACTCAAGAGTGAGCAGAGCCTACAGTATTTTCAGCATATTCAAATAGAATTGAGTGGTACTAGTACTAGTCTGTTTTTGGGAAACTGTGCAAGAACTGGACTGGAGTGATAGGACAGCGGGTAGGGTGTTTGCCTTGCATGCAGCTGACCCAGGTTTGATTCCTCCGTCCCTCTTGGAGAGCCCGGCAAGCTACCAAGAGTATCCCGTCTGCACATCAGAGCCTGGAAAGCTACCCGTGGTGTATATCCGATATGCCAAAAACAGTAACAACAAGTCTCACAATGGAGACATTACTGGTGCCCACTCCAACAAATAGATGAACAACAGATGACAGTGCTACAGTGTGACATTGCAAGGATTACTTCAGTTGTTGAAATATATTGCTTACAGACACTCTTTTTTTTTGTTTTTGTTTTTTGTTTGTTTGGTTGATTGATTTCTGGATCACACCCAGGGATGCTTAGGGCTTACTCCTGGCTCTGTGCTCAGGGATCATTCCTGGCGTGCTCTGGGTGCTCACAGGACCATATGGAATGCCAGGATCAAATCCATGTAGGCTGAGTGCAAGACAAGTGCCTTATCTACTGTACTATAATTCTGGCCCCAGTCTCAGATTTCTATCAGCATTCTTTACTTCTCAAAATTGCCCTGGACTGAATTATTGGTGGTGCTAGATGCTTTTTCCGTGTGCCCTATATTATGGAGATGTCACCCATCCAGCCCTGGAAGAGATTGTGAGTAAATGAGTCCATCCCCTGTCCAACAGAACGTGTGCTGGATTGTTGGATGGGGGGTAGAGGGGGGGAGAGGGGAGAGGACACACTACAGCAGCTCCAATCCCGCCACCTGTTCCTGCTTTGGGGCCAGAAAGTCCGGAGTTAGAGTGGGGAGGAAGTTGTCCTGTAAATGGCCACCATCCTGTTGTCTAGACATCAAGGAAGAGATATGGTCTCAGGGAAGCGGCAGGGACTGCAGAAGGCTGCAATCAGATTTCCTGCCAGCCATGGGGTCTTGCATTTGGATAAGTAGAAGGAGCCTCCAGCAGAGCCCCTGTCTAATATAGATTATCAAGAGAGCAGAAGTCAGCCTTAAGTGAATTCATTCTATACCCCTTCCCAACAAAAGATATTTAACAACAGAAAAATCAATCTGGTTAATGCATTGTAATGTCATGTAAATACCAGTTCCCCCCACCTCCACACTTATAAATACCTTATGGCTAACAGCTCATATTTGCAGGACATTGTCCAGACTCAGAGAGAAGTTTGTGGCTTTATAATGGAAATGTCAACTGAGTTACCTAAAATGAAACCCATGTCCTTGACCTGATTAGTCCAATGTGATAAGCAGCGGAACTAGGTGCTCATGGCAGCAGGAAGAACAATAACAACTGAAACAGAATCCAGCACTTCTAGGTATTGTTAGGTCACCTGGAGAGTTCTATTACCATTTTGTTACTAGCTGACTCCTAAGCCCTGTGTGTTTTACAGTGTGGTTTAAATCAACATTCTTTAATTATTTCATTTCTGCAGAGGGTACCTATCCTGCATATCAATTAGGGGGCTGGCAGTTAGAACCTTAGTGGCAAGTCAGGGACTTTCAACCTTTCTATACCTGCAGATCCACTCTGCTCCATGAACTGGTGTTTGAAGACCACTGGTTTAAACAAAAGCGATCTAGGGGCCAGGGATGTGGTTTAGCAGGAGAGTACTTGCCTTGAGTGTGTAAGGCCTTGGGTTCAATTCCTGGCACCACCGAAAAAGAAGAAAAAAATTAAACCTATCTAAATTATCATTTTTTTCCACTATGGGTGCCTGGAATCAAACCCAGGACCTATTAGATACAAGCACACGCTTTACCACTGAGCTGTAGCCCTCCCTTTACCTGGATTACTTTTTTAAATAATCTTTTTAATGAATCACTGAGATATACCCTTACAAAGCTGTTCATGATTGGATTTCAGTCATGCAGTCTGAATTACTTTTCAGAATGCTAATTGTTGTTATGGGTTGGGTGCTCCAGAAAACAGGCTCTGAGATTTGCATGCAAAATATTCTTGCTGAGGGCTCCTGGAAGCAGTTAACTGTGAGGAGGAAGGGAAGTGCGGTCAGGAAGTAAAAATGGACACGGAAGATCCAGGTCTTCATCCTCTTCCCATCCCCATTAGCCACCTCTCAGCCCTCAGCAGTCAATCCTCCCAACATCTGAGGGAACAAATGCCTAGAGTCTAAGTGGGATAAGGGTCCAAGTACCCCACACTGTCTAGTATTATTATTTTCCTTCACAGTTTTTAATTCCATTTTATCTCTCAAGTAACCTCAGAGGTCTACTTGTGTTCTAAACTACCAGTCAACAGATACCTTGATTTCACCACATAATTATTGCATCCTGTTCCCCCCAACAGCCTCAACCAAAAATTGGTTGATAATCTTTCACTGCGTAATTGTTGTATGGTCTAATTCTATTTGTCACGCCTCTTAATAGGTAGACAGAACAGCAATGTATGCACTAGGGGCAAATGAATGAGCATTTGTCTTCTCGTGCACTTGGAGCCATGAGCCTAGAATTCTCAGCACACTTGGGGCTGGAGCGATAGTAGGGCAGGTAGGGCATTTGCTTTGCATGCGGCCAACCCGGGTTCAATTCCCAGCATCCCATAGGGTCCCCCAAGCACCACCAGGAGTAATTCCTGAGTGCAAAGCCAGGAGTAATCCCTGTGCATCACTGGGTGTGATCCCCCTCCAGAAAAAAAAAAATTAGAGTTCTCAGCACATGCACATCATTGATATATATCTGAAAACTTCCTAGTGTGTTGGTTTGCAGCGCTGCGGTGCTGATGCTATTGGCACTCAACCCAGTAAAGTGCTGTAGGTGCCAAGGATGCTGGTGGGGAGGTGAAGGTGCCTTGTAAGTCATGTGATATCACAAGACTATTATCCTCCCAAGCCAGCTGAACCATATAGTTCACCAGCCAGTGATTCAGTAATGGGCAAAGATTTTCTTTCTGATTATGGGTTAGTATAAAAACTATTCTGTGGGCTTTGAACCGAAAGTGTTGACTTGGACTATTCAGTTTTAAGGTCTAGTCATGAGTATTCAATGCATGTGAACCTTGCATCAAAAACTAGTTTAGTGGGGCTGGAGCGATAGCACAGCGGGTAGGGCGTTTGCCTTGCACGCGGCCGACCCGGGTTCGAATCCCAGCATCCCATATGGTCCCCTGAGCACCGCCAGGGGTGATTCCTGAGTGCATGAGCCAGGAGTGACCCCTGTGCATTGCCGGGTGTGACCCAAAAAGCAAAAAAAAAAAACTAGTTTAGTAATACATACTTTTAAATGCCAGCATAGTTTTTTTTTTAAAAATCAAATAATGACTGCACCCCACTTTTATTTTGGAAAAAAATACAGATTTTATTTTGGCATAAAATCTGTAATGATTATGCACTGAAATCCAGCAATGTGGCAGTACTTAAAGGACTGGAATGCATGCTTTGTATGTGAGAGCTCTGGGTTTGATTTCTGGTACCTCATGGTTTCTGAGAACCCCTGGAATATATGTCCTGCCTCAAAAAAATAAATTAATAAAATTAAGTCAAACACTTCACACACTATACTCAGATGATTTCTTCATTGATTTTCTCCAGCCAAGATTCATTTTCATTCTAGTGTTGTGGGAGAGATATCTATTATTATGAAAACAGAGAACTGTGTGAGAGAGATAGCTCAACGGGCTAGAGCACTTGTTTTGCATGCGGAAGGCCTGGGTTCAACCCCCAGCACCACATGGTCTCCCAAGCACTGCTAGAATTAACAATTAGTTTTCTCCACCTCTCAGGTTTCTCAGAGAGAAACCCACAGGGGCAGAAACTTGTATACGTGATTTGCAAAAAAATATATATATATCAAAACTATTAGAATACTCTTGTAGGAAATGCACCTGGGCACAGAAACCAAGAACAAATTAGACAGCACTCTAGAAACTCATTTTAATGCAAAGGAGAAAGGACAAATCCACTTTGTCATTTTCCTTGCTCTTGCTTGGCTTTGCTCTTGCTTTCCGGTGCCTTCCAGCAGGGAGAGGAGCAGGCTGTATTTCTAGAATGACTGTCCACACCGGAACAAGTCTCTCATGTTGATAGCTTGCTCCTAGATGGGGAGGAACTGCAGAATCCTTCAGAACTGGGAGTGAGTGTAGGAACAACAAAATAATTTAGATGTGGTCCAGTGTCTGCCAATTCCCCTGCACTCCTTCTCACAGTCATGGGACAGCAGCCTTGTGTTCAAAGCACCCCTGGTGGCCTTTAAAGAACCTGTGAAATCAATCCAGGGTAAGGAAGAGAACTTCTTGGGAGTGGAGAGATAGGGAAGAGACGAGGAAGAGCCTGGGTCCTTGGAAGACCCTCCTTTCTGGCTAAGAAAGTAGGGGCAGAGGGCAGCAAGGGAGAGACAGGGAAGGAGGCGGCCGGAGAACTTCACCTTCTCCGCGGAGAGTCCTCCCACGCTGTTGTTCATGTTGATATTCTTCATGGAGAGGAGGGTGATGCTGTCTTTCTCTGCATTGGCTGTGGAGCAGCTGAGGTAAGAAGGGAAGGGCAGTCCATTAGGAAGAGAAGGAGCAAGGAGGGTAATGGGAGGACTTGGCACAGATAAATACCCCGTGAACTTAGAGGGAATGTCTTCTTTTTAAAGGGTATATTAGAATTGGAATTCCTCTACTTTTCCTGAAGGGAGGATGGGAAGGATGGAAGGGGGATGAAGAGTCTGCTCCACTTCTGGTCACCTGATTAGGTGACCTTGCCCACCCCTAGCACTGGCCCCAGTGGGGGCTGTCAGGATTTTGCATGTGTATGTATGTGAGAGAGAGAGACAGACAGACAGACACAGAGAGACAGAAACAGAGAGAGACAGACAGACAGACACAGACAGAGAGACACAGAGAGAGAGAAGATTCATCCCTTACACCTCTGATGGTCTTACCTTTCAGACAGCCCTGAGCTCCCTGGCTTCCGGGCATCTGTAAAATCCAAGAGTGGAGTTGAAAGTCTCAGCCTGAACCCAGAAACTCACCCAACGGCCCCTCCCACCTCACCCAGCGGCACTTACGTGCCCCCTCTTCCCTCACCCTCGGTTTGAATCTAACTCTGAGTCCCCCAGAAAAGGGCAGCAGTGTGATGAGCCCAGAGTGGTGAGGATGTACCTTCAGGCTCCTTATTCTTCCGACACTTGAACCTCAGGCTGACCACACTGACCAGGACGATCACCACCACCACCAGGATGGCAATGAAGCTGATGACACCTGAAGCAGGAGCAGGAGGGGTGAGGGGGGCAGAAGAGGGGACAGGCCGTGGAGGGGGCAATCGCAGCCAAACCTCATCCCAGCTAAGAGTGACAGACAGGCTCTTAGAACAAAGTAACTTCCCCTCTTGACTGGCCCAGTGAGCCCGTTGCTCCTGGCTAGATCCTCACCTCAGCCCCGGTCCATCCTCCCAGAATCTAATGGAACCCAGAGGGCCAAGAAGAGTTGAAAGGTGGCAGGGATTGACGGGTCGGGGGGACTTTATAATGAAGGAGGGGTTCATGCCCGATGATGCTCAGGGATTCCTCCTGGCTCTGCTCTGAGGAATCACTCCTGATGGTGCTCGGGGACCATATGCAAGGCAAGCGCCTTCCCCACTAGACTACCACCTCAGCCCTTGGGTCTCTTTCATCAGCCTGGAACCAACAGCTGGGACTTGAATTTGTGTTCCCAGACCATGTCACCTGAGCCTGGCACGTCCTCTCTCACACTCTCACCAAATGCAGCCACAGTAAGCACCGTTTCTGAGGTCGGGCTGGGCAGGACGGCCATGTCTTCGCTTGTCCGTAGGCTGGTGGTAACTGATCTGGGAGTGACCCCTTGAGAAGTGTCTGAAATGAAATGGATGGACACAGGGAAGGACTGAGGAGCTTCTCGGGGAGCCACTGGCCCTGCTTACCTCCCCAGACAGGAAAGGGGCCACAGGTACCCTGACAGTGACTGCATTCCTACCCTAGCCCCCAGAACTGTGAGTTGATGGGAATTAGGATGCTTCCCCCATCCTGCTCTGCCTGGCAGCCCTGGTGGAGGGAGGGGTGCTGGGGGACGGGGCAGCAGCGGGCAAGACAGAGTCTATCTGTGCTTTGCCAGGGCTGAAGCATGAGAAAAGTGCAGCGGCTCTTTGTTCCCAAGCGTGGATCTAACAGGCTCCCTGATGATGCAGGGACACTATAAATGCCGCAGTTGGGGCTGGAGCAATAGTACAGCAGGTAAGGCATTTGCCTTGCACACGGCTGACCTGGATTTGATCCCCGGAACCCCATATGGTCCCCCATGCACCACCAGAAGTAATTCCTGAGTGCAGAGTTAGGAGTAACTCCTGAGCACTGTCGGGTGTGACCCCAAAAGCCAAATAAATAAACAAAAGTGCCATGGCCCCCAAATCTGGGAGCGTCCAGAGTCAAGGGTCGGAGAGAAGGGCAGAGATCTGGGCAGTGTCAGATCATCATGGGGATCCCTGAGCCCGTGGCACTGGCAAACACCCTCCCGGCTCCTCTCTCAGATGTGGGGGGCCAGGCTGCCTTGCCGGAGACGCACGTGCCCTTCCCGCCCTCTCTGACCTCCTGCCGCCCACCATCACTTTGAGTTTGCCTAGGAGTTCCTTTCCCCTGTGCCTTTATTTGGCCCCAGTCCGGGTTTCTTTTTGTGTGGGGAGCTCCCACATAGTGCTCAGGAGGTTGGATTCTCCGTGATTCTCAACCAACCAGGCTAGTGAGCCATTGCAGGGCCAGAGATCAGGTGCCGCCAGGCCTGGAAGGACTGGAGCTGTAGCTGCATTCAGGGGTCTTCAGGGACCATGTGGCACTGGGAGTCAAATCAGGTCGGCTGCAAGCAAGCCTGTTCCTAAATTCCTATGCTACTTGTCCCTTCTCTTTTTATTTTACTTTTTGGTTTTGGAGCCACAATTGGTGATGCCAGGGGCCATGCCTGGAGGTACTTGGGGGACCATAGTCAGTGCAGGAATTTCAAGACTCTGGCCCCATGAATATCTTCCTTCCCTCCCTCCCTCTCTCCCTCCCTCCCTCCCTCCCTCCCTCCCTCCCTCCCTCCCTCCCTCCCTCCTTCCTTCCTTCCTTCCTTCCTTCCTTCCTTCCTTCCTTCCTTCCTTCTTTGGGCCACTTCTGGTAATGGTCAGGAGTCACTCCTAGCAGTGGTCAGGAAATCATATGTAGTACTGGGAATGGGTTGGGTACATGTAAGGCAAGTGTTTTTTTAAAAAAATCCATTTTGGACAGAAACTGAGTGTTGGAAGTAGGCAAAGAGATATACCTAATAACAATTCAGTATCTATATTGTAAACCGTAAGTACCAAAGGGAAAGAGAGAGAGACAGACAGACAGACAGACTGACTGACTGACAGAGACAGAAAGAAAGAGACAGAGAGAGGAGAGAAGTGCCTGCCATAGAGGCTGGGGGGCTATGGTGCCAGAGGGAAACTGGGGACACATGTGTTGGGAAATGTACACTGGTGAAGGGACGTGTGTTGGGACATTATATGACTGAAACCTGATCATGAACAGCTTTGTAACTGTGTATCTGACTGTGATTTAATTAAAAATAAATAAAGTACACGCCAAAAAAAATTTTTTTTTAAATTTTGGGCTACCCCGGTGTGGCTCAGGGCTTAACTCTGAGGGATCTATGCTTTATGCTTATCTATGGCTTTATGCTCAGGGATCTCTCCTGGCAGGGCTGGGAGAACTATATTCCGTGCTGACCTGGATCAAACTCAGGTCAGCTACATGCAAGAGAATTGCCTCCCCCCTCCCCCTCTGCCCCTTCTCTCCAGCAACCTCCATTCTTTTAATTCAATTTCTTGTTTGTTCTGGGGCTGGAGTGATAGCACAGCGGGTAGGGCGTTTGCCTTGCACACAGTCAACCTGGGCTCGATTCCCAGCATCCCATATGGTCCCCCGAGCACTGCCAGGAGTAATTTCTGAGTGCATGAGCCAGGAGTAACCCCTGAGTATTGCCAGGTGTGACCCAAAAAGCAAAAAAAAAAAAAAATTCTTGTCTGTTTTGTCTTTGCTTTTGGTTACACCTGGCTGTGCTCAAGACTCACTCCTGGATTTGTGCTTAGGCCATAAGCAGTGCTGGGATGGCACCTGGGTTGACCACGTGCAAGGCAAGTACCTTACTGTCTCTCTGGCCCCAATTTTATTTCATTGCAAAATTTCCCCTACTGAGGGTCAGAGACAGTGGGACTGCGAGGATTATAGGCATCCCAGGGTTTGCTCTCAAAGCCTTAAGTGGTACCCAGGGCATTCTGAGCCACGGAGCTCAGAGGGTCTCCAGAGTCCCTCAGGGGGTCTTTAAAAGGCATCACTCCCTCTGCCTGACTGAGCCAATAACCCTTTTTTCCTTTTCATTTTTATTTTATTTTATTTTAATATAATATATTTATATATTTGGCTTTTGGGGTCACACCCGGCAATGCTCAGGGGTTGCTCCTGACTCTGCACTTAGGGATTACTCCTGGCACGCTCAGGGGACCATATGGGATGCCGGGTTGGCCACATGCAAGTCAAACACCCTACCCACTGTAAACACCCTACCCGCTGCACTACTGCTCCAGCCCCTCTCCCTCTTTTTAATAGGAACCCCGCAGCAGTGCTCGGAGGCCCTGAGGCTGCCCTGGGTGACTCCCAACCCAGGTGGACCTGAGTTTACCGCTCAGGTTTGTATTCTGGGGCCACCAGAACCAGACCCAGCCCGCTCAGGGGCCACCAGTGCTGCAGACCGCTCCCGTTTCCTCCCACCATACGCGCTGCTGACCTGCATTTCGACCCTGAGGCCTCTCCTGGCCGGGCAGAGTGTGAGTCTCTGAGAGAGGAAGAAGGCGTCCCCGCCCCCCGCGCCCCAACAAGACCCAGACCTGAGGACTCACCCAGTGCTGGTGTGTGCCTCTGTGGCTGGGTCTGAGTGACAGTCAGCAAGGACAAGGTGGGACCGTCCACGGTGCTTGACCACGGAGCCTCAGCTTTGCTGGATGTCGTGAGCAGCTGCGGGTTCCTCCCGGAGGCTGCTGTGGACGAGGGAACAGGCGAGGTCTGCTCAGACACAGTCGGGGAGGGTGCGGCCAGTCCTGGTCCTCCTGTCCCCTTCCCCTACTCCTGTCCAGCGCGTAATGAACCATCCTGTCTCCCCCTGACCTGGCTCTTACCTGCATCTCGGTGGTTCCTCAGGTCTGCTTCAGAGGACACTCACTCGGGGCTGCTTCCCAGGGCCCTATCTAACGTGTGTCCACCCGCCCACCCCCAACCTGCTCCTGCTTCTGCCCAACCCTGACATCCCCCCTGCTCTGTGCTCGCCTTCATGAGGCTCTGTCTACCTGAATGTACCCCACCCCCATCGGGACCCTCACTCAAAACAGAAACAGCGTCTGGCCCCGCTCCCCGCTGGGACCTCTCTGGTGGCAGGTGTCCTATGAGTACCAGAGTACCTGGGGTCGCAGTGCTGGCCAGGGGCCTTGGGCTGGCAGGCTCTGAGGAGGAGCTGACTCCTGCAAGGCAGAGAGGCAGGGGCGTGCTGGAGCTGGGGCAAGGGAGGTGACACCAAGCTCCCACCCCCACCAGGGTCCCCTTGGGCTCCAAGGAGGTCTGAAGGGATGGGCAGCCTGTAGGGCTTGTCCCCGGGATTACAGCCATACTCACCTGCGTTGGTGGAAGTTGACTCTAAGGTCAAACTGGAATTGCCGAGGCTTCCTGAAACAGACCCACGTGGGCTAAGGACCTGCTGTCTTCTTTCATTCGCTCATTCTCTCTGCGCACCCCCTCACCTTTGGGGGCTATACCCACATGGTTTTATTCATTTATTTATTTTGCTTTTTGGGTCACACCTGGTGATGCACAGGGGCTACTCCTGGCTCTGCACTCAGGAATTACTCCTGGCAGTGCTCAGGGGACCATATGGGATGCTAGGAATCGAACCCAGGTCTGCCGTGTGCAAAGCAAATGCCCTACCCACTCTGCTACATGGTTTTATACCCGACACAGGAAAGGGGAAAACAGTTTCACACTAGTGATCCACCCAAGGGTAGAGGGCCAGTGACCTGCTATGTCTAGATTAGCGCCCGGGAATCTAGGTTCCTAACTAATTGAATTCCCTCAGGGCTTATTCCTGGCTCTGCACTCAGGGGTCATTCCTGGTGGGAGAGCAGATGTGGTGCTGGAACAGAACTGGGCTGGCCGCGTGCATGCCTTCCCCGCTGCACTCTCTCTCGGCCCCAGCCCGTTCTTCCCCCCTTACAGTTGGTGTCTTTTCCCCAGCCCTGATTTCCACTCCAATTTTTTTTTTTTTTTTTTTGCTTTTTGGGTCACACCCGGCGATGCACAGGGGTTACTCCTGCTCTGCACTCAGGAATTACCCCTGGCGGTGCTCAGGGGACCATATGGGATGCTGGGTTTCGAACTTGGGTCAGCCGCGTGCAAGGCAAATGCCCTACCCGCTGTGCTATCCTCCAGCCCCCTCCACTCCAATTATTTTACTCTCTCTTCTTTCAATTAAATGGAGCCAGGCTGCACAAAATGCCCAGGAGATTAACTTCCTCAGGTTCTGGCCTCGCTGTCGTGGAAGTCAGATCCATACAGACCCAGACCCTCTCTCACCCTTCCGAAACGAAATCCCAGGCCTAGATGTGGATTTAACCCTTGAGCTTGATCTTACCCTGAGAGCTGGATGGCTGCACCGTGGTGGGCTGGGAGCTGAGGCCTGCAAGACAGAGCAAACCACATGGAGTCTCCTGAGGGGTGCAGAGCCTGTACAAGAACCTGGGCCTTCGGGCTTTCCCGGGCCCGTGCTAGAAGGTACACACCCTGGGCAGCGAGCAGAAGCCCCAGCTCACAGTCCTGGCTTCTGCAGAGAATCCGAAGCACCATCGCCACCACCTCATACTCCACAATGTCATTTTCTGTCTTAAATCTCACAAGGGTTGTTTGTTATGTTTTGTTTCACTTGGCTTGGTTTGGGGGTCACACCCGGCAGTGCTCACAGGTTACTCCTGGCTTTGCTCTCACTCTGGGGGTGCTTGGGAGATTCATAGCTGGTGCCAGGCATTAAACTGGGTTCAGTCATATAAACAAGTGCCTTAATCCCTGTACTATCTCTCGGGCCCTCCACATTGTTTTAGACCCAACACAGGGCAGGGGAAGGTTGTTACACACTAGTGACCCATCTGAGGGTAAGGGGGCCAGTGTTCTGCCTCGTCTAGACCAGTGCCTGGGGAATCTAGGTTCTTAGGTAAATGAACCTCCTATACAGTCGCAGGGCCATGCATTTTAATTTCTTTTTTTGTATGGAGCACACCCAGCAGAAATGGGGACTACTATCAGTGCCATGCTTAGGTGACCCCTGGGGACCTTGCAGTGCTGGGGACTTATCCTGGACCTCCCAGGTCCAAAGCCTGCACTCAGCCTCTTGAGCCATCTCGCCGGCCTGGGCCATCTGTTTGCCACTGTGAATACTTTCATCCAGGCTGGGTTCCACAGGAAGGCACAGGAAGATGTGGCAGTCAGGGAGCATTAGGGAGCAGGGGTGCAATCTGAGCCTCCACATTCTTGAAACCACGTGGTGCAGGGGATGGAAGCCTAGTGTCTCACGTGCAAGCACATGGCCTTGCACATGTGTTTCTGCCCTCTGCATGAGCTCCCTGGCCCGGAATGCACATCGGAGTAAACAAAGGCGGCGGGAAGCTCTAGAATAAGCAAACCGGTGTATTCTCAGAGGCACAGACCACTTCAGAAGCGGTGGCTGTTGGCCCAGCCCAGAGAAGTGTCAGGGAGCAGAGCCAGGGCCCCTGCCCGCTCGTTGTGGATGTGTTTGTGTCCCTGTGTATGCGTTTCCCGCGGCCTGTGTGGGACCTGAAAGGTCAGCTTCTGTTTGCTCATTTTCCAGAATGAAATCATTCTTGAAACCTGTGAACAATGTGAAAGGAAAACAAGGCGGGGAAGTGGAACCGCCCAGCTGGGTTCCCGTCCCTGCACTGGGCTGGAGCAGCGGCCCGGCCGCATCATCAGGGAAGCGCAGGCGGCGTGGGGCCTGGTGCCGCCCAGCCTGGGGCAGCCTGCTGTCTGTTTATTTTCCTTAGCTCAGGCCTTCCTCCACAGCGATCACTTGGATAGTGTGGAATTAATTGTTTCCAAGCAGAGCTTGTATAGGATCTGTTAGGATTTTCCTTTTTCCTTTTCTCCGTTGTTCTGGGGAGTCAAACCCCAGGACTCATGCATACAAGACAAGTGTTCTACTGCTGAGTCACATCCAGGTCACGGCCGGATTTTTCTAGGTGGGCATCTCTGATGGTCTCAGTCCCTCCTTAGAGGTGGGGTGTATGGGATCCAGAGGTGGGTTAATAGTTGCAGGTGCTCCTGGCTTGAGTACTTTTGCCCTCTGGGAAGATGCTGAAAAACACCTTGTTCTATTTTGGGGACCCACCTCAGTGGTGCTCAAGGCCTACTCCTGGCTCTGCGCTTAAAGATCACTCCTGGCTACATTGTAGTCGAAGGCCATGTGGGGGAAGGGAGTTGCGGGCTGAATGAGGGCTAGAGACTGAGCACAGCGGCCACTCAACACCTTTATTGCAAACCACAACAGCTAATTAGAGAGAGAAAACAGAAGGGAATGCTTTGCCACAGTGGCAGGGTGGGGTGGGGGGGAGATGGGATTGGGGAGGGTGGGAGGGACACTGGGTTTACGGGTGGTGGAGAATGGGCACTGGTGAAGGGATGGGTTCCCAAACTTTGTATGAGGGAAGTATAAGCACAAAAGTGTATAAATCTGTAACTGTACCCTCACGGTGATTCTCTAATTAAAAATAAATACATTTAAAAAAAAAAAAAAAAGATCACTCCTGGTGAGGCTCAGGAGACCACAGGTATTTCTGGGGAGTGAACCCAGGTCAGATGCATGCAGGGCAAGCACCTTCCCCACAGTACTAACTCTGCACCTCCTGGGGAATCCTTTCCGGCTAAAGCACACCCTCAGAAAACATGATCAGGGAGGCCAGAGAGATAGTGCGGCAGGTCTGGCACTTCCCTTGCACATGGCCAACACACATTCAATCTCTGTTATCCCAGATGGTCCCCCAAGCACCGATAGTAATTCTTGAGTGCAGAGCCAGGAGTAACTTCTTAGTCTGATTGGTTATGGCTCCAAAATAAGAAAGGAAGGAAGGAAGGAAGGAAGGAAGGAAGGAAGGAAGGAAGGAAGGAAGGAAGGAAGGAAGGAAGGAAGGAAGGAAGGAAGGAAGGAAGGAAGGAAGGAAGGAAGGAAGGAAGGAGGGAGGGGGGAGGATTAAAGAAAATGTGATCTGTTATTAATCTATCATACTTTTGGGACTAGAATATAACTTCCATTTTTAGGGGCTAGAGATGTCGCACAGTGGGTAAGGCTCTTGCCTCACTCACTGCTGATCTGGATTCTATCCCTGAAACTTCATATGATGCTCCAACTATGCCAGGAATGATCCCTGAGCACAGAAACAGGAGTAAACCCTGAACACCTCCAGGTGTGACCCAGAAACATAAATAAATAAGTAAATAAATAGAGTTGGTCATTGGCGGGCCCTGCACCTCACTGTCCTCCCAGGTCCTTCTATATACTGAGCAAACACCCTGGAAGGAGTTCCAACACCAGACTCTGGACCGCCTCCCCTGTGGAAACGATCAGGGGAGGGACTTAGCATCTCCAGGCCAGGGGGTTTCCAAGCTCTGGGCACACAGACACTTGAAAAAATTTTGGTGATGGGAGTTTTTATTTTTTCTTTCTGGTTTTGGGGCCAGACACAGTGATGCTCAAGGATTACTCCTGGGTCCTGCACTCAGGAATTACTCCTGGCAGTGCTCGAGAGACCACATGGAATGCTAGGGATCAAACCAGGGGTTGGTCGGCCAGGTGCAAGGCAAAAGCCCTACCTGCTGTACTACTGCTCCTGCCCAAGTGACGGGAATTTTCCATCTGCCAAATCTCCCTCTCTCCATCTCTACCTGCTTCATGCTTTTGATCTCTCCTCCTGCTCATCCCCTGACTCCCTCAGCAGTATTATTTAGAAGTCAGGATCGTAGATTCTGGAGTTTGACCGGCTTAAGATCAAGTTCTGATCCTGTCACTTACTCTCTAACCCAGGCATCTGTTTCTTTTCTTTCAAATGAAATTGTCGGGGGCCAGAGAAATAGTACAGCAAGTAAGGTGCTTGCCTTGCATGCAGCCAACCTGGGTTCGACTCACGGCATCCCATATGGTTCCCTGAGTACTGCCAGGAGTGATTCTTGAGTGCAGAGCAAGGAATAATTCCTGCGAATCGCCGAGTATCACTGTATCACTGTCATCCATTGCTCATTGATTTGCTCAAGCAGGCACCAGTAATGTCTCCATTGTGAGACTTGTTGTTACTGTTTTTGGCATATTGAATATGCCACGGGTAGCTTGTCAGCCTCTGCCATGCGGATGAGATACTCTCGGCAGCTTGCCAGGCTCTCCAAGAGGGATGGAGGAATTGAACCCGGGTCAGCCGCGTGCAAGGCAAACATCCTACTGCTACAGCCTAGTATGGCTGAGAGAATTGCCGAGTATGGACCAAAAATCAAAACAAAAAAAAATTGCAATTGTGGGGGCACAGGGATAGTACAATGGGTAAGGTGCTTCCCTTGCATGCAGCCTACTCAGGTTTGATCCCTGCTACCACATATGGTCCCCTGAATACCACCAGGAGTGATCCCTGAGCACAGAGCCAGGAATAAGCCCTGAGCATCTCCAGGTATGGCCCCAAACCAAAACTTAATAAATAAATAAATGCTGTTATGCGAGGATGGTATAGAGAGATAGTTACATAAACTAGAGCGTATGCTTCACGTGCAGAAGGACAAGAACGATCCTTGGCACCACGTGGTCTCTTTAACACCACTAAGAACAGTGCCTGAATATAGAGCAGGGAATAAATGAAAACTAGGGGGCCTGAGTGATAGGTAGTACAGTGGGTACATTTGCCTTGCACATGGCACACCCAGGCCCAGTCCCTGACACTCTGTATGGACCCCTGGGCCCTTCCAAGGAGACATCCGTGAGCTCAGAGTCAGGAGGAATCCCTGAACACCACCAAGTCTGGCCCCAAAACAAATGCAATTGAGGGATTCAGGGTGATAATTCAGTGGACTGTGTGTATACTTTGCTACGTGGGAGACCAAAGTAAATCCCAAGTACTCATGACCCCCTGAGCACAGAGCCAGGAGCAGTCCTTGAGCACTGCCAGGTATGGCCCCCAACAGAAACTAAACAAATAAAGTGCAATGGGGGGCTGGAGAGACACAGATTAAAGGGCTGAGCTCATGGTTTGCATGTAGGAGACCTGGGTTTGATTCCCAGCATGCCATGGTCCTCCCAGCACTTTTAGAAGTGACCTCCAAGCACAGAGCCAAGAGTAGCCCTAAGCAATTACAGGTGTGTACCAAAATCTAAAATTAAATAAGTTAAATAAATAAAGGGCTTATGACACAGCAGGTAGGGTGCTTTCCTTACACAGAGTTGACTCAGATTTAATCCCCTGAGCACTATCAGATGTGGCCCCCCAAAACCAAAAAACAAAATAAAATGCAGCTGGGGGCTGGAGCTGTAGCTTAAGTGGTAGAACAACACATGCCTAACAAGTTAGTGATCCGGGCTTAATCCTTAACATTGAGTGTGAGCCTCATAACAATAAAGCAAAAATGTCATAAGTTAAATTAAGTGCAATTATTAAATAAATTAAGCATATTTCCTATACCTCTAGTAACTGGTTATGAGGATAAGAAACTAGATAGCACATGGGGTATGGTCTCATGAACCCACCAGGAATGATCCCTTAGCGCAGTCATGAGTAACCCCTGAGCACCACTGGGTTGGCCCATTCCTCCCCTCAAAAAAGAAGGAAACTACATTTAGAGGTTAGCAAAATAGTACAGTGGTGCTTGCCCTGCATTTGACTGACCCTAGTTTGATCCCTAGCACTGCATATGGTCCCTTGAGCACTGCCAAGGGTCACTCCCGTGCACAGAGCCAGGAATGGCTCTTGAACACTACCAGGTGTGATCCCTGAGTGCAGAGCCAGTAGTAAACTCTGAGTACCAGCAAACGTGGCCTCAAGCCCCTCCATCACCACCCCCAAAAGAAACTGTATGTAAAGGACTTAGTACAGTGTCTGACCACATGTGTGTGCTTTAAAGACTAGACGTTTTTATTTGAGCCCCATTCTCTCCCATCCTCTTGGTCCCGGGTTTGTCCTGTTTCTGTAGCCTCAATCAACTCACTTCACAGGCCTGAGAACCCTCAAAAAGATTCCTCAGTCACCAGAGAGGGAGACAGCAGGTGTCTGCGCTCTCTCCAGGGCAGGTAGAGAAAGTCAGGGTGAGAGGGGTTAGGGTGGTTTTCCAAGGGCGCACCTGCACCTGCTTGGGGCAGGCCAACAGGTAGGGGGCTGGAAGAAGCAGAGCCTGGGAAAGGGGTCTCACCTGTTAGCGTCGCCCACCCACCTCAACTTACAACCCGGATCCCAGCCCCAGAGCGAATGTCAGGGGTGTGAGGTCAGCCCGTGGCCTTTGGAACAGTGTGCCTCAGGAGGCAGATGTCCTGCTGCTCGCCTCCCCACTATTCCCGCAGAAAGGACCCTCCAGCCACCCCGTTCTAGCACTCTCATACTCCTGTCGCAGTTCTGAGCACAGTTCCCGAAGAATCTTCCACAGGGGACTCATGCGGGCGAGGCGGGGGTGGGGATTAGATGCCCAAGGGGAAGTTGCTGGCCTGTGACTCAGAACCTCCTGGATTTCTCATGATTCCCAGCAACTGCTCCTTAATGAGAAGCCCCCCAGGAGCCGCTTCATGGGCATCATCTGGGAAGAGCCCCACTGACGGAGGCTGTTTCCGGAGGGCACCTTCCCTGAGCCCTTGGCTGAGGGTGCTGTGACCCTCCTCTTCAGCATTTAGTTCTTTGTATCTAACCTGAGTCCTTTCAGCTGTGAGCTGAACTGAACATCAGTCAACGTGAGGAACTCCTGACAGTGCTCTGTCACTCCTCGGATAAGTGAAGAAAATAATAGTGGGGGCCGGAGAGATAGCACAGGGGTGAAAGGACGGCTGGCTCAACCCCTGGCACCGCAATGGTCTCCTGAGCCCACCAGGAAGGACCTCTGAGCACAGATCCAGGAGTAGGCCCTGATCACTGCTGGGTGTGGCCGCCCCCAAGGGTTGGCCACACACACACACACACACACACGCACACACACATACACAAGAACGCCCACCAAGCACAAGGGGTCAACACTTTTATACTAAAACAGCGGACAGAGTGACCGGCCATCTACCTAGCACCCAGGCTGGAGTGTGAGCTGGGGCACCCCAGCACCCCCGGGCAGTCTCTCCCGAGACCATCACTCCACACATGTCCCGAACCCAGTCTCTGTCGGGACCTCAGATCGCCAGAAGGCTTGAACCATCCCTGGCTTGGCCCCTGACTGGTAATGGCCACCTCCCAATCCCACTGGTTCCCTTCGCAGAAAGATCCTGGAATTTCCCTAGGCACAGCCCGGATGGCCAGCTCAAGGGGTCTGAGTCCAGGGCCGGGACAGGTACCCGGCGCGTCAGCGGGCGAGTGGCCAGTGCCTCTTACCTGGGAGGAGGAGGAAGCCCAGGATCACCCCGCACAGCCGCGTGGCCCCAATGGTGCCCATGTCAGCTGGGTGGGAGGCGGGCAGGCAGCTGCCGGGCTCTGTCCATAGTGCAGAAGAGAGAGGGAGTGCAGGGGCGGGGGGAGGGGGCGGCGCTCCGGGAGCTTCCTGCCAAAGAATAGAAGGAAACAGATTGGGACTAGCTCCAGGGGCCCTGCTCGGCCCTGCAGCAGCAGCGAGGATGTGAGGCTGGAGCGCTGCGCCCAGGGCTCTGCGTGCGCAAAGCCGGCCTGCCCACCTGGCCCCGCGCCCCCCGTTTCTCCAGGGCCAGAGGGTCCCAGCACACACACCCGGAGGGTTCCTGGCCACACGGCCATCCTTGACCCCCAGCCCCACCCCCCCACCCCCCGCGCAGACTGGGCACTCCTCTGCCTCTCCCGTGACTGAGCCCCACAGTCCCGCCCCGCTGTGCGCACAGAATTCACAGTCCCTCCCCTCTGGGCTCTCAGTGCCGATGGACGATGGACGGGGCAGCTCCCAGCGAGGCCTCACAGACATTGCTCTGATTCACAGGAAACCCAGAGGGCCACATTCCTAGCGCCCCCCTCTCTGGCCCTTCTCTCCCAGGTGCTCCGTATGCTGTCACCTTAACGTCCCCCCAACATAAATCCCAGGGTTCCCAGTTTAGGACTTTGGGGGTGAGGAGGGTGAGGTACACCCAACAGTGCTCAGGAGTAACCCCTGGCAGGGCTGGGGGGATCAAATGTGGTGCTGGGGATTGGAGAAGGGGTCTGCAGCATGAAAGGCAAGTGCCTCACCCCTGTACTATCACTCTGGCCCAGTAGTGTTACTTTTGTCAATAATAGTGATTTTGTAAAAAAGTATTTTAGTAAAAATAATACTTTCCTAATTGGGTCCCTGGCACTCGACTCTGTATCTGATATATAGCATGATCCCAGAACCATACTTAATGAGCTAAACTCAGAAAAGATTGGAAGGCAGGGGCAGGAGAGATAGCACAGTGGGTAGGGCACTTACTTTGTACACAATCAACGTGGGTTCAATCTTTAGCACCATGTTTGGTCCCCTGAGCCCTGCCAGGATGATTCCTGAACACAGAGCCAGCAGTAAGCCCTGAGCACCGCCAAGTGAGCCTCCCCACCACAAATAAAAAAAAAAAAAAGAAATCCCAACAAAGGCCCAAAAAGACAGAAGAGAGTTTAAGGCCTTGCACATGGCCAAATCTGGTTTGATCCCTGGCACCACACTTTATCCCCCTCCCCCCACCTCTGCTGGGTACAACCCTGGAAGGTCCCAGTGATGCCCAGCACTACAGAGCCTGAGCAGCACCTCACTGTCAAGCCTGAGGACCAAGAGTCACCAGGCCAGGGAGGCCCCTGAGCCCCCTGACATTTGTTGGAGGTACACCTCCCCCCACCCATCACAGAAAAAGCCATCGAGACACTTCATTTGGGGGCCAGGGCAATAGTACAGCAGATATGGTGTTTGCCTTGCATGCAGTCGCCCTGGGTTTGATCCCTGGCACCCCACACCCTTCTACAAGTGAGCACTAAGCTCAGAGCCAGGAGTAAGCCCTGAGCACCACCAGGTTGACCCAGAAATTAAATGAAAACAAAAATTCCCATTATCCCCAAATATTTTAGTGGGGGGCTGGAGCAATAGCACAGCGGGTAGGGCGTTTGCCTTGCACGTGGCCGACCCGGGTTCGATTCCCAGCATCCCATATGGTCCCCTGAGCATGGCCAGGAGTAATTCCTGAGTGTAGAGCCAGGAGTAACCCCTGTGCATCGCCAGATGTGACCCAAAAAGCAAATATATATATATATATATATATATATATATATATATATATATATATATTAGTGTATTTCTTACAAACAAGGATAGTTTCTTACATAATCACCACACAGTCATCAAAACGAGGAAAATAAAACTGACATTTAAGACTTTTTCATATGCAGATGTTATTTAAGTTTTGACAGTTGACTTCGTAATGTTCTTTACAGCAAAAGGGTTCATGTAAAATTAATACTGGGCCTAGACAGAGTATAAGGTGTTTGCCTTCCACACAGCCGAACCCAGTTCAAATCCTGACATTTGGTTTCCTGAGCACCACCAGGAGTGATCCTTAAGCACAGTGGCAGGGGTAAGCCCTGGGCACTGCAGAGTGTGGCCCCCCCAAAAAAGAAATGTAAATAATTACTCTTTTTTTTTTTGCTTTTTTGGGTCACACCCGGCGATGCACAGGGGTTACTCCTGGTTCTACACTCAGGAATTACTCCTGGCGGTGCTCAGGGGACCATATGGGATGCTGGGATTCGAACCCGGGTCGGCCGCGTGCAAGGCAAATGCCCTACCCTTTGTGCTATCGCTCCAGCCCCCGTAAATAATTACTCGTATGGCCCCAGAGAGATAGTAAAGTTCTTGCCTTGCATGTGGCTGACCTGGGTTTGACCTGGCATCCTATATGGTCCCCTAACCCTCTAGGAGTGATCCCTGAGTGCAGAGCCAGCAGTAAGCCCTGAGCACTGCTGTGTATGTGTGTGTAAAAATAAATAAAAATGATATATTTATATATTCCTAATATATATTCTTAGCATGTCACTTTAGTCTCCAATCTGGAATAGTTTCTCAGTCTTTCTTTGACTTTGTTGACCTTGACACTTTTGAAGGTTATTTTATACAGTGTTGCTGAATTAGATTTGTATACTTTTTTTTTTCTTTCTCACTCACTCTCTTTCTTGTTTGGGGCCATACCCAGTGGTGCTCAGAGCTTACTCCAGGCTCTGTGCTCAGGAATCACTCCTAGCAGTGCTGAGGGGATCAAACCAGGGTCATCTGTATACAAGGCAAGAAATTTAAACCCTGTTTTATCTTGTCAGCCCAATTGTCTTTTATTTTCTTATGATTAAATTTAGGTCATGCATCTTCAGCAGGAAGGTCACAGCTGTGTCTCTCTCTGCATCCTTTCAACTGATGTGTGATTTTTGACTTGTCCATTTACTAAGGATGCTCCCTTGCTTATTAAGGTGGTGTCTGTTAGTGTATTAGTTTTCTCTGACGGTTAAATCAGTGGTTTTTCAACCTTTTTCTAACCATGGTCCCCGCTGACCTTGTTTCCTTCCTGTGACTCTCTTGTCTTACTGGTTGCCCCACTAGTCTCATGCAATGACCCCACTGGGGTCTGGCTGAGAAATGCTGTGGTAAATAATTGCCATAAACTTAAAACAACAGAAATTGGGGCTGGAAATAGTGGGATTCCCAGCACCCGATATGGCCCCCCAAGTTCCACCAGGAGCAACTCCTGGGTGCTTAGCCTGGAGTAAGCCCTGAGAACAGTCAGGTATGGGAAATAAAAACACCACCAGAAATATATTCTCTTATACTCCCAGAGAAGTCAAAATTAAGGTCCTGGCTCCTCGCCCCCTGTAGGCTCTAGGAGAGAATTTCTTCCTTCACTCTTTCAGCTCCTAGAGACTGCCAGGCATCCCTTGGCGTGTAGCCTCATCATTGCCTTCTCCACTATGTCTTTTAGTACACTTGTCTGAGGACCTAGCACACATTTGGGTAATCCAGGATGCTGTCTTTATCCCAAGATCCTTAACTTAGTTGTATCTGCAAAAAATCTTCTTGCAATTAAGGAACGTCACAAGTTCTGGAGAAAAACACATAAACACAAAGTTTTGTTCTGTTTTTTTTCTTCCAGACTAATTTAGTGTGGTTCTTTCCCCCTTTATCCTCGTATGTTTTATTTATTTATTTTTAATTTTATTTTATTTTTATAAAGTTGTTCACAATATTTGATTACATTTAATATTCAAACACCAATCCCATCACCATTACACCTTCCCACCACCATATTTCAAATGTTTTCATCCAAACCCTGCCCCCAAAGCAGAATCAAAATAATTTATTTTGTATTGCGTGTTATGAATAATCTACTAAAAATGATCAATAAAAGATTCCTTAGAGGAAAATATGTGAAGATTGTTGTATTTCACCCAGGAGCCATTAAGCCCTTCTATAAGAGATTAGTAACATGTCATTAAAGGTTGAGACTGTGTGCATATATATATGTATACATATACATATGTATATATATACATATATTTATAAATACATTTCCCCCTAAGAAATGTATTTATTCCCCCTAAGGTTGCCTTCTATTTTAAACCCCATCAAATGTGGTGTACTACTCTTGGTATATCAGTGGTGTAAAATATGAGATTTCACGTGGCTGCAAATGTGGCCACACGGTCCAGGAATAGATATCTTCACTCATGGGTGAGGCTCATCCGAGTGTGTGGAGAGCAGCTGTGAGCATGGCAAAAGTTGAATTCTGGAGGTTTTCAACTGCTGGGGTGGGCTCCTTTGGACCTCACCCCGCCCCCCTCTGGGTTGCCCCAAATGAGACAGTCTGGAGGCATGTCTATGGTGCATCCCTAGTATGTTTTTATTCATTTTTTGTTCTAAATTTATTATATATATAGACATTTGACCATACCTATTGGTGCTGGGTGGAGACCTGAAGGAGGCTACCTACTTGTTATTTTCATTTTTTTTCTTTTTGGGGGGGCCACAGGTGTTTGGGCCACATCCAACTGTGCTCAGGGCTTATTGCTGGCTCTGTGCTCAGGGATTATTTCTGGTTTGCCCCAGGGGGCCATATGTGATGTTGGGAAGTGGGACTGCTGTTTGCAAGGCAAGTGCCTTACCCACTGTACTAATTCACTGCCCCTCAGCTTCTTGCTTGAGGCTTGCTCCTGATGGTACTTGGGGGAATTTTAGAAAATGTAATTTAAGATTAAATTTTTATTTTTATTTTATATAATTAAATTTATTAAGTTAATTGATTTAACTGAACATGAGGCAAGCGTCTTACCTATTGTAAGGTTAAAATTTTAACCTTAAAGTAAAAGTAAAATTAACAAAAATTTTAAATTTAAACATTCCATTTTAGTCACATTCCTGGTACTCATCTACTGTTATTGAAGACATATCTTTTAGACATCGAATAGTACAGCAGATCAGGTGCTTGCTTTACACATGGCTGGCCCAGGTTAGATCTCTGGAATCCCACATAATCCCCTGAGGACTGCAATGAGTAATTCCTGAGTGCAGAGCCAGGATAACCTGTGAGCATCTCAGAGTGTGACATGTCCCCCCCCAAAAAAAAGAAAAAATAGATATGTCTAAAAGATATGTCTAGGGGCTAGAGCGATAGCACAGCGGGTAGGGCGTTTGCCTTGCACGCGGCCAAACCGGGTTCGATTCCCAGCATCCCATATGGTCCCCTGAGCACCGCCAGGAGTAATTCCTGAGTGCAGAGCCAGGAGTGACCCCTGTGCAATGCCAGGTGTGACCCAAAAAAGAAAAAAAATAAAAGATATGTCTATTAACTTTATAATTTTATAAAGTTATAACTGTATAAAATTAATAGATGTAACTATCAGCTTTATCTATTCTATATCTATTCTTATCTATTCTGATATAACTATCAGCTCTATCTCTGTGAATGTAACTTTATCAGCTTTATCCACTTTAAAGTTACTGTTTTACTCTTTGTTTTGGAGAAAGCAAAGATTTTGTGGGGAAATAAAAGTGTCCCCTACTGTTTTTTTTTTCCTGCTTTTTTGGTTCATACCCAGCAATGCTCAAGGGTTACTTCTGACTCTGCACTCAGGAATTACTCCTGGCAGTGCTCAGGGGACCAAATGGAATGCCAGGATCAAACTGCGTTGGTCATGTACAAAGCAAATGCCCTACCCACTATACTATCACTCCAGCCTCTGCACCATATGTTTTGAAAGGCAAAAATATGCCACTTATTGGCCACTAAACACCTTTATTGCAAACCTCAACAGCTAATTAGAGAGAGAGAACAGAAGGGAATGCCCTGCCACAGTGGCAGGGTGGGGTGGGGAGAGATGGGATTGGGGAGGGTGGGAAGGATGCTGGGTTTACTGGTGATGGAGAATGGGCACTGGTGAAGGGATGGGTTCCCGAACTTTGTATGAGGGAAGCATAAGCACAAAAAGTGTATAAATCTGTAACTATACCCTCACGGTGGTTCACTAATTAAAAATAAAATAAATTTTAAAAAAAAGAATATGCCACTTAATTTTATGGACAGAAATGTATTTATTACTCACCCCTCAAAAATATGGGCCAGATATAGCTTAACAATAAAGTGCTTGTATTTCCTGGGTGAGATCCTGGGTTTGATACCCAGAGCTGAGAAAAAAAAATCTGAAGAAGATTTTCACTTTTATGACAAAAGAGTAAAAGCAAAATGTGAGTTTAGCGTTTGTGTGGCAGGGAGTCATGCTAGAGGCAGTTCATTCCTAGGTCAGCCAGGGGGCGCCGCTCCACTCCTTCGGCACGCGCTAGTCTTGCTGTGTGACATACCTCGCCTCCTGCTTTGAGTATGTCTGATTATTATTGCTGTTTTGTTTGCTTGTTTGTTTTCCGCCACACTGGCGGTGCTCAGAGGCTACTCCTGGCGGTACTCTGGAAAGGTGGTACGTGGGATTGAACCTGAGCTTCCAGCATACAAACCATTCACTCAGCCTGTTGAGCTGTTTCTCTAGCTGGGTTATCTTGAGTTTCATGTCATTTTTTTTCCCAGGTTATTTTTTTGGGGAGTTGGGAATACTTAAAACTTTTCCCATATAAATTCATGATAATTGCTTCTTACTCTGTGCCACTTCCACTTAGAAGAGATTTCGTAGGAATGTTCTATTTCAAATAGTGGAGGGACTTTGTCCTTTGAAATGCTATAAAATACACATTACACTCACTTATTAGTTTGACTCTCAGACTGTCCCTATTTTAGGACTCTGGTCTAGCTGACTTGGGTGATGTTTGGCCCCATGTCCTGCATTGCTTGAATCCTTTGTTGCTTTCTGCCACATCAAAATGTCTCAGGTTCATCTGGGACCTCCTCTCCCTGCTGCAGGTCTGGAGTCAAATATTTCTTTAAGAAGCCTAGGCTTTTTGGCTTGTGTGATTTATGTTTTTGCCACACTTAGCAGAGCTCAGGGATTACTCCTGTCTCTGTGCTCAGGAATCACTCTTGGTGGTGCACAGTGAACTATATGAGATGCCAGAGATCAAACCTAGGTCAATTGCATGCAAGGCGAGCACCCTACCTGCTGTACTATCTCCCCAACCCTTTTTTTGTTGTTGTTTTTTAATACACACCCAGCATTACTTTGGGGCTACTCCTGGTTTTGTGCTCAGGGACCCATCCAGCATGAAAAGTATGTTCGGGTATTATGTCTGGGTATATTTGAAAGTATACAGTATGTTTTGAATGCTAAGTGTGTGCTCAGCCTTTGAGCTATTTGTCTGTTTGTCTTTGCTTCCTTTTCCCTCATTGTATGTTTTTAAAAGAGCTTTACACACTGCTATAGGCTAAATATGTCCCCTCCAAATTTATTCTGTTATTCTGTTACTGAAGAGATAGTACATTAGTAAGGCACTTACTTGCCTTGTACGTGATCAACCAGCGATCGATCCCTGGCATCCCATAAGGTCCCCCCCAAGCACCACCAGAAGTGATTCCTGGATGCAGAGCCAGGGGGAACCCCTGAGCATTGCAGGGTATGGCTCCAAAACCCAAAAATTAAAAATTTATTCTGGTTCTCACTTTGGCAGCATATATACTAAAATTGGAATGATACAGAGAAGATAATCATGGCCCCTGCACAAGGATGACATGCAAATTTGTGAAGCATTCCTTATAAATTTTTTTTTAAGTATTCTGTTGGGCTGGAGAGAGCACAACGGGCTGAACACTTGTTTCGCATTCTGAAGACTCAGATTAGATCCCTAGTACCACTTGGTCTCCCCCAAGCACAGCCAGGAGCAACTCCTGAGCACAAAGCCTGGAGTAGTGCTTGAGTTCCACCAGGCGAGGCTCAAAAACAAAACAAAAAGTACCTCAAAAGTTGCCCCTGAAGTCAGTTGCCCCTCAGCCCTCATGCCTTGCAGCCTCCTTGTAGGCAGCTATTCTTTAGCACTCTGACCCCACCGCGGGCCTCCTCTGACTGAGAGTGCAAAGAGAAGCTGCCATCCCCATCTTCCTCCCTGGACAAGGGATGTGCCCCTCTCGACCCCCCAGACCAGTTCGAGCCACAGACCTGCCAGCCTGGAGGGGTAATGGTTAGTAGGACACCGAATCTTTTCATCTTTGATTTCAGCTCTCAAACCGCTAAAGCTGGGGCTTTTCTTTTTTTTTCTTTTCTTTCTTTTTTTTTTTTTTTTTTGCTGTTTGGGTCACACCCAGCGATGCACAGGGATTACTCCTGGCTCTGCACTCAGGAATTACCTCTAGCGGTGCTCAGGGGACCATATGGGATGCTGGGAATCGAACCCGGGTCGGCTGCGTGCAAGGCAAATGCCCTACCCGCTGTACTATTGCTCCAGCCCCAAACTGGGGCTTTTCTTTGTGAGGTAAGAGCACATCCTGGTCATTCTTTTTTTTTTTTTTTTGCTTTTCGGTCACACCCAGCAATGCACAGGGGTCACTCCTGGCTCTGCACTCAGGAATTACCCCTGGTGGTGCTTGGGGGACCATATGGGATGCTGGGAATTGAACCCAGGTTGGCCGCATGCAAGGCAAACGCCCTACCCGCTGTGCTATCTCTCCAGCCCCACATCCTGGTCATTCTAGCTCCAGACCCCATCCAAGAGGCTCCAGGATGACAAAAGTTCAGAAGGGACAGAGGGAGAGTCAGGGAACATTCAGTGGTTCTGGGGCACCTCAGTGTAGGGGAGGTGAAGAGACTCAACAAGAGCTTTGAGGACCAAGTCAGGAGTGGATGGTAGTGCTGGGGGCCCTTTAAGGGGTCCCTATGCTAGTCATCAATTTTTTGTCTAACATCTTCTGCGTCATTTCTGGCTGTGTATTCTAGGATACTGACAGAATGGTTTCATGGAGTCACAGGTAAAGCAGCAAGATGAATACCCCCCTCACCCCACCACACACTCACATCTGTGATATTAGACGAAGGGTGACAAATGTCAGCAGCAAGGTCAGAACACTAGGGTGTGGGTTTACGGAAGAGGAAACTGGCAAAATAGAGACAGAGGAAGTAACACCTGCACGTATGCCATAAAGGATGATGCGGGTTCAGATAAGAGGGGGTGAGGGGGGCTGGAGCGATAGCACAGTGGGTAGGGCATTTGCCTTGCAATGCGGCCGACCGGGGTTCAATTCCCAGCATCCCATATGGTCCACTGAGCACCGCCAGGAGTGATTCCTGAGTGCAGAGCCAGGAGTAACCCCTGTGCATCGCCGGGTGTGACCCAAAAAAAAAACAAAAAAAAGAGGGGGTGAGGAGGAGGGGAGTGGTCAGGGGCCAGGGCTATATTTTACACCAAATATTTGAGTTCTCCAAAATTTTGAAAGCAAATTGACCAATTATTAAAAGATGAATGGAGCGAGAGGTTAAGTCAGAGAGTGGAGTGTCCCAATTGAACATAGCATGTGCTTGCCTCATTCCAGGAAGGAAAGAAGGAAGGAAAGAAAGACAGACAGAAGAGAGAAGAAAGAAAGAAAGAAAGAAAGAAAGAAAGAAAGAAAGAAAGAAAGAAAGAAAGAAAGAAAGAAAGAAAGAAAGAAAGAAAGAAAGAAAGAAAGAAAGAAAGAAAGAAAGAAAGGAAGAAAGAAAGAAAGAAAGAAAGAAAGAAAGAAAGAAAGAAAGAAAGAAAGAAAGAAAGAAGGAAAGAAAGAAAGAGAGAGAGAGAAAGAAAGAAAGAAAGAAAGAAAGAAAGAAAGAAAGAGAGAGAGAGAGAGAGAAAGAAAGAAAGAAAGAAAGAAAGAAAGAAAGAGAGAGAGAGAGAAAGAGAGAGAAAGGAGAGAAGAAAAAGAAAGGATGAGAGAAAGAAAGAGATAAAGAGAAAGAGGGAGAGAAATAAAGAAAAAGAAAGAGAAAAGGAAACGGAAGAAAAAGAGGGAAACAGAAAGAAGAAAAGAAGAAGAAAGAAGAGAAAGAAGAGAAAAAGAAAGAAAGAAAGAAAGAAAGAAAGAAAGAAAGAAAGAAAGAAAGAAAGAAAGAAAGAAAGAAAGAAGAAAGAAAGAAAGAAAGAAAGAAAGAAAGAAAGAAAGAAAGAAAGAAAGAAGATAAGAAAGAAAAGAAAGAAAAAGCAAAAGCAAGTCCGCCAAAGGCCGTATTTGGGGTGGGGCAGGGAGTGGCAGTGATACTGGGGACACGGTGGGGTGGGATGAGCGGGTCCCCACAGCCTCTACCTCGGAGTCAGGGGTTGGGTGCGGGGAGCCCCGGTGCTGGAGGAAGTGAAAGCGCAGGGCAGAGGCGGTGAGTGTGTGCTGAGGGTGTGTGCTCGGTCCCAGACGTGGCAGCTCCGGGTAAGGGCCCGCCGTGGCGCCCGGCTCCACTGCCAGCGCCGACAGAGCGGACAGAGCCAGAGCGTCGCGGGGCAGACAATGCACCAGGTAGGCTCATCCCTTCCCGCAGGGTTGGCCTGAACCCCGCAGAGTCCCCACATGGACCCTGCTCTTCACCAGGTACATCTGGAGCCTCTTCCCCACCCCCACTCTGGCCCGGAAGCTCTGTAACCTGGGCCCCGGAAGCTCTGTAACCTGGGCCCTCAAACTCTAGCTGGGCTGATGGGGCTGAGGGATAGACAGTGGGTTGGGTGCTTGCTGTGCACGCAGCCAGCTGGGGTTCCATGCCCTGCACCCCATATGGAGTGCAGGGGAGCCTGAGTTCTGCCAGGAGTGATTACTCAGCACAGAGCCAGCCCTGGGCATAACTAGTTGTGCCTCCCGCCAAAATACAAAAACAAAAAACAAATGAGAGGAAGGTCTAGCCGGGTGGTTAGTCCGGGTATCCACATGTGGGGTGGACAGTGTGACTGAAGGTTTGTCCTGACAGCTTGTCCTGAGCCCTGTGGGAAGCCCAGGGTTAGGGATGGTTGGGGAGGGGGTCACTGCTCCCGGTGGTCCTGCTAGGGCAACAGGTGGGAGAAAGGTGTGTGACTGTGGTGACCCCAGAGACTCAGGTTGGGAATTTGTTGGGATTTGTGGCAGTCACTGGAATCCCTACCTTCATCCCATCCCACACTTTATTTTTCTTTTTGGGTCACACCTGATACTCAGGGGTTACTCCTGACTCTGCACTCAGGAATTGCTCCTGGGGGTGTTGGGGGACCAAATGGGATGCTGGGCATTGGTCAGCCGCGTGCAAGGCCAACGCCCTACCCGCTATACTGTCTCTTCGGCCCCGCATCCATCCCCACATTTTGTAGAACTGAAACAGAGGTGGGGACCAGGAACCCCAGCTTTGGGGGAACCAGAAAGCACAGGGCCCAGAAAGAGGTTATGACGGGTTGGGCGGGAGAGATAGTACAGGAGCGAAGGCATGTGCCTTGCATCCTGTGGATCCTGGTTCAAACCCTAGCACCATATGGGGTTCCCTCTCCCAACCTCAGCACGGCCAGGGCTCACTCCTGAGCACAGAGTCTGAGACCCCCTCCCCTCAGAAAAAAGAGGAGGCTCTGGTACTTGTGCCCTCATCCTGTCCTGGACAGGATCTGGAATCCTCCCAGGGATATAGGGGGTCTGCAGTCTGGGTTTAATTCTTCCTCTGGGCTCACGTTCCCACCTCCTCTCCCGCTCCTTCCAGAGAGCCACCCCTGCCTTCCCTGGGAATGGATGTTGCTGGACATAACGACTTTTCCCAGCATTTCAGCAGCAGCTGCTGCTGCCAGTGCCCGGGCCTAGTGGTCAGGGCCTGACCCAGGACCCAGGGCCTAAGTAGCCATTTTCCTGGAGAGAAGCCAGTAGCAGGGGACTTGGGTCCCAATTCTATGTGCCAGACAGTCTTTTGTCCCTTTCTAAATGACTGTCCCTTGCTGTCTCTCATTATTTCTTCTTTGTTTTTCCCTTCTCTGTCTCTCTGTTTCTGTCTCTATCTCTGCCTCTCTCCTCCCTCTTTTCAGGCCATACTGGTGATGCTCGGGGTCACTGCTGGTGGCGTTCAGGGGACCACGAAGCGGAAAGGGGTTCAACTCTGTGGCTTTGAACCCTCTCCTCATTTTCTGCTCTATTTCTTAAAAAAAAAAAAAAAAAAAAGTTCCTTGGGGCCACAGCTGGTGGTGCTCAGAGCTCACTCCTGGCAAGCTCAGGGGACCATATGGGTGCCGGGGATTGAACCCAGATTGGCTGCATGTAAGAGAGCAAGCTCTGCCCACTGTGCTATTGCTCTGCCCCTTCTGCTCGCTCTTTCTCTCTCCCTCTCTCTTTCTTTTTTTTTTTCTTTTTGGGTCACACCTGGCGAAGCACAGGGGTTACTCCTGGCTCTGCACTCAGGAATTACCCCTGGCCGTGCTCAGGGGACCATATGGGATGCTAGGATTTGAACCTGGGTTGGCCGCGTGCAAGGCAAACGACCTACCCGCTGTGCTATCGCTCCAGCCCCTCCCTCTCTCTCTCTTTCTCTTCCCCTTTTACTCTTGCTGATGCTGAGGTGTCTGTCTCTGTGATTCTCCTCACCATTCCTGTCTCTGCTGGCCTCTGCCCCTTTCACTCTCTCTGTCACTGTCATGCTCTCCGTTTCCTCTGGGTGTCTGTCTCTAGTCTTGGCCTTTATCCTGTGTGCCCACACCCATGCCACCTTTCTCTTTTGCCCTTCCCTCCCAGCAGTCCTCCTGGACTTCTCCACCTGCAAATGGCTCCTCGGTACACGCATCTCAGAAGCAGCTGCCAGAGGTGCTGGGAGGAACCCTGGACCGCCCTCGCGAGGATGGACTGCCCGTGCTCACTGCTATTGTCGCCATCTTTGTCCTGTTGGCGGTCTGCATTGTGGTGGCGGTACACTTCGGGCCGCGGCTGCACCAGGGCCGGGTCACTCTGTCTATGGAACCTCCAGCGCCAAAGCCGGAGGGCGGCATCTACCTCATCCACTGGCGAGTGTTGGATCTCCAGGACCCTCAGGGACCCCCAGTCCTTGGCGCCTGCCCTGTGCCCCAGAAGCGTGGGCTCAACCTTGAGGAGGTCACATATCTGTAGGGAGGAGACTGACTTGACTCAGAACAAGAAACGCAGCAGAGAACTGGGGCAAAACTGGGCCTGGACTTTGGCCCTTCAGCAGAGCTCACATGGACGTGGCTGCAGTTGAGAGTTTGCTGGGAAAACCCTGCTGAGACTGGGAGAAATGAAAGATGCTGAGGCCTGCTCAGAGCCCTGCCTTCTGGAGGAAGCCTAACCCCACTCTTCCTCCTCCTCCAGCCCCCCCCCATCCCAAGCCTCCTGCCTGTTCCTGTGCCCAGCGGCCACCCTGAATCTCCCCTTCCTGTGGGGTCACAGTACTTCCAAGATCCTTGCAAAGCCCCAAGCAGCATTTATTTTGGTTTTCTTTTTTGGTTTTTGTTTGGGGGACACCCAATGGTGCTCAGCGCTTACTCCTGGCTCTGTGCTCAGGAATCACTCCTAGTGGGCTCAAGGGACACAGGTGATGCTGGGGATCAAACCCAGGTCGACCAAGTGCAGGACAAATGCCCTACTTGCTGTACAATCACTCTGCTCGCCTAAGCACCCTTTGGGTTTGTCCATGAATTGTCTGTGACAGCAGCCACTGACTGTCTCTTGCCTTCCTAGGATGGAACAGGGGACTCCTGAGGGGTCACATTACAGGTCATTTTCTGTATGTCTAGGCTTGTGGGAGCTAATCTAGCCTTTAGCCCAGGACATTTCCCAGAGCCAGAACCTTCCAGTGATAGGACAGGAAAGGGAAAGGAGTTCCATGAGCTCGTCTGGAGAGAAGGTGGGAGTGGAGCGGGCCTGTCGGGAGAGGCCTGGAGGCTGGACGATGCAAGAGGTCAGGGAGGGCCCCAGGAGATGGTGCAAAGGGCTGGACCACATGTGCGGCATGCATGGGCTTCAAGCTCAGTCCCTGGCACATCGCCACCATGGAGGCCACACAGCTGGATTGAGTATCACTAGAATAAACCCTAATCACTTCAGAGGTCATCCCCAAAACTACCAGTCACTGGAACCAGGGGTGTAGCTCAGTGGTAGAGAGCAGACTTCACATGTTTGAGGTTCTGGGTTCCATCCCTGGAACCCCTCCAGAATGCCAGCCGTCTCTTGAGTCAGCCAATCCAGCCAAGGTGTACTCGGAGGGGTCCTGTGAGGAACATTTAAAAAGGGGACTAGAGTGCCAGAGTTATAGCACAGTGGGGAGGGCGTTTTCGTTGCACGTGGCTAACCCGGGTTTAATCTCCAAATCCCATATGGTCCCCAAGACACCGCCAGAAGTAATTCCTGAGTGCAGAGCCAGCAATAAAAAGAAAAAAAAATGGGGGGAACTAGAAGAAAAAAGGAGAGATAGCACCACGTACAGCACTTGCCTTGCATACAGCTGCCCAGGTTCAATCCCTAGCACTCCATATGGTCCCTTGAGCCTGCAAGGAGTGACCCCTAAGTGCAGAGTCAAAAGTAAGCCCTGAGCACTGCTAGGTATGGCCCAAACTGCCCCCCCCAAAAAAGGAGGGGTCTAGGGGACAAGGGACCAGTGATGTGGCTCAGTGTTGAGCACATGTCACATGTGTGAGGCCCGGGTTTGATCTCCAGCATCACAAAAACAATGAGAAATACATAAAAAGGGTGCCGGAGCAGCGGGTAAGGTGTTTGTCTTGCATACAGTCAACCCGGGTTCGATTCCTGGCACCACATATGGTCCTCTGAGCCCACCAAGAGTAATTCCTGAGTGCAGAGCCAGGGGTAACTCTGAGTAACACTGGGTATGGCCCCTCAAAAAAAGAAATACATATAGAGGAGACTAGAAGGGGGATGAGGAAAGCACAGTGAGCACAAGGACCCCAAGATGGGCCTCAGTGGGGTGCCCACAACTCTGCTAGGTGGGGAAGGGCAAGGGGAGGAAGGCTGCAGAGAGCCCTCTGGGACCTGGATCGCAAAGGAAAGCAACGGGAATAAATGCCTGGCCCTCCCCCTCCCCCTCCTACTCCCTCTCCCCCTGCCCTCCCCCACACCTGTTCTCCCAAGGTCAGAGGACTCAGGTCAAAGAGTGAAGGAGTCAGCAGCACCAGTGGGGAGGGAGGGAGTTTATGTGGCAGTAGAAAGTACAGGAAGGGCCCACAGTCAGTCTTCACAACAGCCCCAGGTGGAGGTAGAGATGGGGGATGGGACGACAAGCCCATCTCCCAGAGTGGGGTCTTCTCAGAGGGGCCTCGGGCAGGCCCTGCAGTCACTGAAGAAGCCCCAGCCTGAAATCAGGAAGGTGACCCGGGCCTCAGATGTCGGAGCGCAGCGGAAGGGGCTGGTCCATGTCTTCCAAGTCACTGATGAGCAGTTGGGGCTCTTGGGACAAGGTGGGGGTCCCAGACACCCCTGAAGTCGTCACACTGCACACAGGGACCTTCTCCTGTTCCTGCTGCAGGTGCCGCAGAATCTTCTGAGACAGGGAGCAGCTCTCCTCCGCAGTGTCTGGAAAGGGTTGGGGGCAGGGATGAGGACCTGCCCGTTCCCCTGGTCGCCCATCCCTCCTGCCCCCAGCCCCTGTGCCCCACGCCCTGCACCCACACTGTGAGTTTCCTGTACCCTAGCACCAGAGTGATTTTTGAGGTGACAAGAGTCCCACCCTCTCACTGCTCAGAGACAGACACCAGCCCAGGGTCACACAGCAAAGGGGCAGCACAGCACAGTCAGCCCAGGTGACAGCCCTCTTCCACTTTCTCTGGAGTCTCTTGGAAGAAGTGAGGGACCCCCAGAGCCCCCCTCTCCTCATTCCACCCATTGCCACAGAGCTCAGGAAGCATCCGCGCTTGGAGGAAGGAGGCAGGCTGAGTGTCCTGATGGCTTGGAAAGTCCAGGGCACAGATAACCTGCCTGCTCTGACCC
Source organism: Sorex araneus (assembly GCF_027595985.1). Lineage (NCBI taxonomy): Eukaryota > Metazoa > Chordata > Mammalia > Eulipotyphla > Soricidae > Sorex > Sorex araneus. The sequence continues at coordinate 21,930,518 of NC_073307.1, read as the reverse complement.
CCAGAAGTCCCTGGGGCCCCCACGCCTCCTGCCCTCAGTCCACCAGCCTCTACCCTGGTAGATAATGAGGCTGAAGTTGTTCTGGCACTCGAGGGCATCATCCAGGATGTCCCCAAGCGTGCGGCAGAAGAGTTTGGCCTGTTCCAGCCGGTCCTCCCTGCTGAAGCCGGCTCGACTATCCTGGGACATGGCGAACAGCGTCTGCAGCGGCGTGGCGTACTCAAGGACACATGTGGCTACCTGGGGAGAGACGAAGACCAGACCCCACCAGGGGTCAGGCACGCAGTCTCCGAGCCTGGCTGAGGGCACCCCCTCCCCAGTCTGCACAGATGGGCCCGGGATGCTGTCATTCTCATGGCATCTGTGCCATGTGGCTGACCTTCGCTACCTCATTTCAGGGCTAAGCTAAACAGATGCTCATCCTAGTGGTCCTCAGTGGGAAATCAAGTCTGGGCCTGGGCTCAGGGACATCCTAGGGCAGCTTTATGACCCAGGGCCTACTTTCTCACTGACTGTCTCTCTTCCTCTGTAATGTGTGGGTCTTAGCACTCCTGGGCCCATAATCAATCAGGTGTTGGTGAAGAACCTGGAACAACTTCTCCCGTGAATACTGGCGGGAACTACTGACACAGGTAGAGAGTGTGGTGTAGTAATATTGTACCCCTAAAACACAGCCATCTTGGGGCTAGAGTGACATGAGAATGAGTAGAGAGAGCACTTGCCTTGAATGCAGCCAACCAGGGTTCAATCCCGGGAACCCTATATGCTCCCCTGACCTGTCAGACTCGGGAGCACAGATCCAGGAGTAAGCCCTGAGCACCACCGAGTGTGGCCCAAAAACAAACAAAAAAATTAGAGTAGTGTCTAGCACAGAGTAAGGGTGCTGCGGGTTTGAACCAGGGTCTCAAGGCCTTGTGGTCACATGCAAAGCAAGGGCCTTCTCTCCAGCCCCTAACTGCTCCTTTTCAGAGAGGAGAGAAGGGAGGAGAGAGGAGAGTATCACCATCATCTCTCATACGAAATTAGAGCGGAGTTCATGCCTGCTTAATCAGTGGCTGAATAAAAAGGCAGTATAAAAAAAATAAAAATAAAAAAATAATAATAATAAACCACAAAATCTTGCCCAACATTGACCAATTTGAGTCAATTGGTCAAACAGACTTAGAGGGAGGAGTGGATTCTCTCAGTGTTGCTGGGGGTCCCCAAGGGCTATTTATTCCCCAACATGTTCAGCCAGTGATACGGGTCTGCAGTGCCTGGCCTGGCCACCGGGCCTTGCCTGCTCAGCTGATGTGCTGCTGGGGACCAAACTCAGGGTCTCACGCACTACACCCTTTGCGCCCAGCCCAGGCCCAAGAGTGAACTCTTTTTTTGTTTGTTTCTGTTTTGGGGATACAGCTGGTGTGGTGCTCGGGGCTCACTCCGGGCTCTGTGCTTCAGGTCACTCCTGTAGTGCTCAGGGGGCCCTAGGTAAGTACCAAGGAATCAAACCAGGGCCAGCCACAGGCAAGTCCACATTCCAGTGCCTCCCCCCCTGCATTATCTCCTTGCTCCCACAGAGTGAGTTCTTATCAGTACTTAACTAGGACTCAAAGTTCCGGGGTTCTGGGACTTCCCAGAGAAACCTGTCCCTGCACTCACCCGCTCGCCATTCTCCAAAATCTCATAGACGCTGTTGGTGTAGACGCGGTTTTTGATAGCAGCCCGGTCAGCAATTTGACTGGGCAACTCATGCAGGAAGCGAATATTGGGATCCACCACACTCAGGTTGTCGGGAACCCCACAGTCCAGCGGGAAGAGGATGTAGAGCTGATGGCTCGCCGGGCCCCGAAGGATGTTGTTGTGGAGCTGATTGTACTTTTGGATCCGGGCCGGGAGTCCTGGGGTGCAGAGGTCAAGGAGCGGCTTCTCCCACTGTCCTGTCTCTCACCCAGCCTGGGACAGAGGCCCTAGCCATGATCCCCTCAATGTGAGGGTCAAAGGGAATGGAGGGCCCCCTCTATTCAGGAGACCCGCAGAGAACAGGGCCTCCAGGACCCTCCCAGCCCTCACCCACTCTCCGCTATGGTTAGGTTTCAGGACACCCCACTCCTTCCCACCTCAGCTCAGGCACCTAGAGGTGACAGTCCCTGTTCCCAGCCTCTGCTCCGAGCCAGAGCATCAGGGCAGAGGAGGTCAGAGGACAGGTGACACCGGGGCTCAGGATAGGACGGCCAAGAGCCTGGGCTCTGGGCAGATCTGGGTCCAAATGCTCCCTTCGCTCAGCTGAGAGATTTTGGACAAGTCATTCTCTCTTGGAACCACAATTTTCTTACCTCTAAAACAGAGATGATGATTTTTCCCTTCCTCACAGGGCTAAGAATTGAAAGAGAAAACGCAGCCAGAGCGATGGCACAATAGGCTGAGTGCAGGAGGCCGGGTTCGATCCCCAGTACCATCTACTTCCCGGAGCAGCACTGAGGGTGACCCTTTATTTTTTTATTTATTTATTTTTTTTTGCTTTTTGGGTCACACCCGGCAATGCACAGGGGTCATTCCTGGCTCATGCACTCAGGAATTACCCCTGGCGGTGCTCAGGGGGACCATATGGGATGCTGGGATTCGAACCCGGGTCGGCCGCGTGCAAGGCAAACGCCCTACCCGCTGTGCTATCTCTCCAGCCCCGAGGGTGACCCTTTAGCACAGAGCCAAGAGTAGCCTCCAGCCACCAAAGGATTTGGGCCCCCCCAAAACACAAATAATCATAATGAAAACGTCCTAAAGGGCACCCTGCTGACAGCGAATAGCTACCGAAGGGATTCAAGCCAGACCTTGGGCAAGTCACTTAATAGCTCCAAGCTCCGAGTTTCTTCTGTTTACTGCGCATTCACAGCATTAAGGTCCTTCGCACCTACAAAACCGCTGCGATAATTATTTCTGAGACAGGAAAATGCTTTAAAGTCTAGCACGCTCTGGACACAGGGGGCAGGTGGTAGGGCGGGGGCTTCTATCTGCCACCATTGGCCTTGCAGGTTGGAAACAGGCACAGGGCATGACCCACCTGGGAGGATCAGCCGCAGGTACCCGATGTAATAAGACCAGGCCAGCCCGTGGGCCACGTTGAACTTCCTTTTTTCACAGACCTCGGAGATCTCTGCAGGGAACAGGTCCTATGGACAGCAGCCAGGGAGCTTGGCAGGGGCTTCCAAGAAGGACAACCAGAGCCCCCACACCACCCTCTGTCCCCCCAGCCAGCTGCTCATCTACTCTTCCCTCCCCCGCCAGGGCTGAGCCCTGTTCCAGCCTTCCAGCCCTGCTCCCAGCACCCAGTTCAGAGCAGGTCGCGCCAACCACAGCCCTCCCTCGGCCGTTTCCCCACCTCCCCATGTGTCGCACCTGGAAGCCCAGGAGGATGTGCAGAGCCTGCGAGAGGCCCAGAAAGGCAAGTCTCTGCATGAGGGGCTCCTGGGGGGGAATGGCATACAAGCAGCAGAAAAACAGCAGCAGGGCCCCGTACTGGACGCGGCTGCACCTCAGGCAGGCTGTCACGGCCCTCCAATAGCTGTTCTGGTACCTGCAGGGGACAGCTCAGCCAGCGAGGCGCGGAGAGGGAGGCCAGGGAGGCAGGCACGTTGGGAGACACCCCAGGGCACAAGGGACTGCAGGCACTCACCTGGAGGGGAGGTGGCACAGCTCCTCGGCCAGAGAGCAGAAGCCTCGGAAGAGCAGCGACAGCGTCTGGAAGCCCAGGTGGAGCAGCAGCCCCTTCAGAGCGCCGCTGAGGTCGGTCCCGCCAAGCCAGAGCACCACCAGGCTGGCCGCCAGCAGTACCATGGCTGCTGCCCAGGCCCTGTGTGCTCTGGGCCGCGGGATGGACGGGTGCAGGCTCACGTGAGACATCTGTGGGTACCAAGAAGTTCACAGCCATGACTCCCTCCCCGTCCGGCTGTTCCAGGCAGGAGCCGCCACCTTCAGCAAACCCCTTCCCTGGAGCAAGCCATACCCGGGCGGGCAGCACCCCTTAAGTGCCTCTCCAAAACGCAGGCAGGAACCCACACCCACCCACGTGCACACCCCAGCCAGCCCCTGTGAAACCACAATGAGGAGAGAGAGAGAGAGAGAGAGAGAGAGAGAGAGAGAGAGAGAGAGAGAGAGAAGGCCTGACTGGAAAGTATGCCAGAGGGCTACCACCCTGGGGGTCCTTAGGACAGGGCCTCCCTCTCCCAGAACCCACCCCAGGGACAACCTGGGTCAGAAAGCGGAAAACCAGAGCCGGAGCAATAATGCAATGGGTAAGGCACATGCCTTGCATGCAGTGAACCCAGGTTTGATGCCCGGCACCCCATAGAAGCCCCTCCAGCCCCCACCAGGAGTGATCCCTGAGTGCAGAGGCAGGAGCAAGCCCTGAGCACTGCTGGGTGGGTCCCCTCAAAAAAAAAAAAAGGCAGAAAACCAGAGTTTAGGGGATAGAACTGCTACCTACCTCTGAGTCCCTGAGGACCTTGGCCTTGGGGGGTCTGGGAGGACACCCTACTTTCTACCTCTCAGAATGTGGGAGCTTCCTGGGAGATGCAGAGGAAAAACCCAGTGCACGGCTCTGGGGTGTGTAGGCAGCCTGACAACAAAACACTGAAAACAAGTGAAGTTTCCTCACAGCAGCTCAGCACAGGAGAGGAAGTGTCCCGCCCCCCACCCCCACCTCCACCCCCGGCCTATGGGAGGGCTCTCCTCCAAGGTCCTGGCAAGTCACACCCCAGGGCTGAGAGGGGAGCCTGAGAAGAACCCCAGCCCACTTTCCTTAACTACCTGCACACTGAGGAGGTTCTGGAATCCCTTCTGCTCCCCTGAGGCAAAAACCCTGACCTGCACTTCCCCATGAGCCCATGGATTCAGACACAGCTTCCACCCATGCAGGACAGCACCCCCCCCAACTCACACCGTGCCCCCTCCTTCCCCTAACCCAGCCACGTGCATGCCAGCCCGGGCTCTCCTGCCAGATCCTCTTTCCTCCATGATGTCACTGGGGGAGGAGCCAGTGAATCAATTTCCTGTAACAGCAGTGTTTTTTAGTAAAGGGCTTGGAAGGAGTAGAAAGTCTGTGGAAACATGGAATTCTGGCTGGCCACAGCATGCAGCCACGCTTGTGACTGTCCAGAAAGAAGCCTGTGATTGCTGTCAAAAGTCAATCATGTCGGGGCTGAAGCAATAGCACAGCCGGTAGGGCGTTTGCCTTGCACGCAGCCGATCCAGGTTCGATTCCCAGCATCCCATATGGTCCCCTGAGCACCACCCAGGAGTAATTCCTGAGTGCAGAGCCAGGAGTAACCGCTGTGCCCCTGTGCATCGCCAGGTGTGACCCCCCACCAAAAAAAAAAAAAGTCAATCATGTCACCTCCCTATACTTCCGGAAGCCTCTGCAGTCACAGTCACATCCGCACTTCAAAGCGGCCACCCAAATGAAAAGCTACTCCAGCCTTACTGTCCCGATAAAAATAACGAATGCCCTGAACAAACAGCATGACCTCTTAGCACCTGTATTGCAAACCATAATACACAAAAGAAAAAGGAGAGAGAGAGCAAGAAGGAAAGTGCCTCCCATAGAGGGAGGCTGCGGTGGTGGGGAATGGGGTGTTGGGAGATGGTGGGAGGGAAACAGGGGACATTAGTGGTGGGAAATGTACACTAGTGGAGGGATGAGTACTGGATCATTGCATGACTGAAACCCAATTATAAACAACTGTTTAATGGTCTGTCTCACAGATATTAAATTTAAATTTTTTTTTTTTTTTTTTTGCTTTTTGGGTCACACCTGGCAATGCACAGGTGTTACTCCTGGCGGTGCTCAGGGGACCATATGGGATGTTGGGAATCGAACCTGGGTCAGACACGTGCAAGGCAAATGCCCTACCCGTTGTGCTATCGCTCCAGCCCCAACTTAAATTTTTTTTAATTAAAAAAGAAAGTAATGTGGAGTTCATGCCCAGTTCAATCAGCTTAATCAATAGTTGAATAAATAGCAGTATTCCTATACTAAAAAAAAAAGTTAGTGGCTAGAGAGATAGCACAGCGGGTAGAGCATTTGCCTTGCATGAGCCTGACCTGGGCTCGATTCCCAGCATCCCATATGGTCCCCTAAGCACTTCCAGGAGTAATTCCTGAGTGCATGAGCCAGGAGTAACCCCTGTGCATCACTGGGTGTGACCAAAACAGCAAATTAAAAAAAAAAGTTAGTCATGTATTAGTAATAAACGCATAATAATAGAAATAAACCAGGGTGAGAAAACGCTTGTCACGCCCAGATATACCAAGGGTTGTAAATAGAGTATTTTCCTTCAGCCACTCAGCCTGTGTCAGGTAGGCGCATGGCGGCTCCCCACATGGCAGCTGAGTAAGCACAGGCTCAGGTGGGTGAAGGAACCGACTCTGCCTGAGGCCCGGAGTGAGGGAGAACGAGTCTTGAGGCAGGAGTGTGGCTGTTTCCCTTTCTGGGAAAGGACCAGCACCCAGTTTCACGCGTAAGCTTTTCTGAGCTTAGGGGCTGACTCCCTACTTTTTGGCAAGCTGACTGGCCGAGGGGGACTTGAGGAGCGGGGAAGCCCCTCACCAACAGGTCCTGAATGGAGAGCCATGAGAGGTAGGTCCTAAAAATAAAACAGGGGCTGGACTGATAGAACAGTGGGTGGGGTGCTTGCCTTGCACACAGCCGACCCTGAGTGCCATGGGTTCCATCCCTGAGCACTGTCAGGAATTATCACTAAGCATAGAACCAGAATAAGCCCTGAGTACAGCCAGGTATGCCCTATCCCCCACCAAAAAACTTTTAAAAAACAAACAAAAAAGTAAGATAGGACCAAGGAGATAGCTCAAAGGACTGGTGTCCACCTCCCCCCAGCACCTCAGGAACTGGCAACGAATTGTTGGACCAGATTAACTGAGTACAAGGAGTAGTCTGGAATAGTCCCCTGATCTTGCTTAGCATTGCTTGAGATGCAACCCTAAATTAAAAAGAAGTTAAAATCAATAAATGTCTGGGGTTGGATTACACAGGGGTAAGAACTTGCACATAGCTAACCCTTGTTCCATCCCTGGCACAACACATAGTCCCCTGAGCATCACCAGGAGCGATCCCTAAGCACAGAGCCAGGAGTAAGCCCTGAGCACTGCCAAGTGTGACCCCAAAACCAAATAAATGAAGTCTGAGTCAAGGGGTTGTGTAAGACAGTGCTTTCCCGAAGCCTCTAGGGGCGAAGCTTTCTTAGCCCCCTCTACCTTCTGGAAGCCCCGATCACTCCTAGGTCTGCAGCTGTGGCTCCTGAGTCTCTGCCCTGCTGTCACAAGGTCTGTGTCGCCACTCTGCACTAGCTCATCCCTCTTTTTCGAAGGACACCAGTCCTATTTGATAGGACCCATTCCAATGACTTCATCTTGACCGATTACACTAGCACTGCACGTTGGACTTCAACATCTTTTCATCAGGAGCCAGACACAGTTCAACTCTCAATGGCTCAGTGGTGGAAGAGAGGGACCAGGGAGATGATGCCAGGCCCAGAGCACAGGCTTTGCATGCAGGAATTTGATCTCTGGCACTGCATGGTCCCCTGAGAATTATTGGAAGTGATAGCACTTCCAGTAGTAGTGGAAAGAGAGAAGAGAGAGAGAGAATGAGATGGGATAGAGAAAGGCTGGGGGGGGGGATGTTGAGAAGGAAAGAAAGAGAGCCTGGAGAGTGAAAGAAGCCTGAGGGGCTGCAGCCACATCCTCTGGGCCTGGTAGGACACAGGCCTGGACTCATCCTCACCCTCAGTTCCCTAGACCCATGGACAGGAACCCAAGAATCTCATGATACAGCAGGAGTGGAAAGATGGAGGTCAGGTAAATTTAATCAGTCACTTTAAATCTCACCCAGGAACAGGTAGCCAATCAGAATAGACAATGGGATGGCAGGGGTCGGGCTGGGAGATGGCAGCAGATAAAAGGAAGCTCCCCAGTCTCACATTCTGACAGTCTCTGCTCAGCAGCAGGTGCAGGGTCAGGTAGGACTGAGTGCCCGGACAGATAGATGGCTGAGCACAGGCTGGCCGCGTGGGCCCAGACAGGACAGACTACAGGCAGGGCCCAGTCGCCCAGGAAAGCCCAGGTTCGGGCAGGGCCTAGGTGCGCAGGAAAGTAAGGTTCGGGCAGGGCCCGGACACCCAGAGGGTAACAAGGTGCTGACTACAGGAGTCTCACCCACGCGTGGGTGGCTGTGGCCGGAGACTAGGAAAGCCGGGACAGGATGACAGGAACTGTTGGGGTACATTTTGGAGGCCCAGCAACAGGTACAGAGCACAGTGATCTCGCCCACACACATGTGGCCATGGCGGACACAGTATAGATAGCCATGCAGGTACCCACGGGAGGCAAGCAGACAGACAGGGAGGTTGTTCACAGGACAGGACAATGTCAGAGACAGGATCAGGGATGTTCTACACAGGTCCAGGAGAGGCCTGCATGGACATTTGGGGAGGAACCCAGACCCATCTATGTAAACTGTATAATAAACTAATTTGTACTCTTCCGAGCTCTGTACGTACAAATCTCAAGACCCACCAGCACGGGAAAATCCATGTTCGCGCTAACACTCAGAGCTCTTCTCTACCCAACATCTGGCTGCGAAGAGGAAGGAAAACAAGGCCACAGAGGGAAGTGAGGTCCAAATCCTCGACAGCTCAGCTCACCCTCCCCACCCCCGCCCGCCCCCTGCACAGGCCTCTTCACTGAGGGCCCATTCTGCAACTCTTGGTGCCTTCTCACTTCCCTCAGAGACCCGAGAAGTGCTGATTTAGCTGCTCTTATTTCTGTTCCTGGCCCCGTAAGGCTCCCACAGTTCTTCCTTAAAAACTCTCACTGGTGGGGCTGGAGCAATAGCACAGCGGGTAGGGCGTTTGCCTTGCACGCGGCCGACCCAGGTTCGATTCCCAGCATCCCATATGGTCCTCTGAGCATCGCCAGGGGAGATTCCTGAGTGCAGAGCCAGGAGTAACCCCTGTGCATTGCCAGGTGTGACCTCAAAAGCAAAAAAAAAAAACAAAAAACAAAAAAACTCTCACTGGTGTTCCGCAGGGCATGTGACTGGACTGGTGCTAATCTCGTGCGAGCGAAGTAGAGAGGTCGTGGATCTTTAAAAGACTCATGTTGTTCCCATACGACCACCCCTATTAGAAGTCCCTGAATCATTCGTGAATAAAGGTCCCTGAGTCCTGCTCCCAGAGAAATGTGCGTAGAGGGTTTGTGACACAGCTGACCATGGTACACTGGACCCAGCCTGGCCTCTGCCTTGCTCAGCTGCATGACCTCCGCGCAGGACTTAATTCCTTTGAACTTCCATGTCCTCCGATCTAAAATGGGAGTGCTAGGTGCCTCAATGGGGTGGGGTAAGGACAGGGAAGAGAACACGACAAAAACGATGGGGCGAAGTGATAAGCCGGGTGGAGGAAGGATTGGTGAAAGGTGAGATGCATAGAACCCACCTGTAACAGTTCTATAAACCACAGTGCCAAAGTTATTTTAAAAAGAAAGTGACTGGGGCTGGAGAGATAGCACAGCGGGTAGGGCGTTTGCCTTGCACGCGGCCGACCCGGGTTCAAATCCCAGCATCCCATATGATCCCCTGAGCACGGCCAGGGGTGGTTCCTGAGTGCAGAGCCAGGAGTAACCCCTGTGCATCGCCAGGTGTGACCCAAAAAGAAAAAATAAAATAAAATAAAATAAAAAATAAAAATAAAATAAAAAGAAAGTGACTGTCTTAGAGGCAGGCTGAGGGGGGAGAAGGAAACGGAGGGCACTGGTGGAGGGTAGTGGACACGGGGGAAGGGATTGTTGTTGGAACATTGTATGTCTGAAACCAAGTCATGAATAACTTACTAACGCACAGTGAGGAAATAAAATACATTTTACATAAGAATAAAAATAAATAAGGGATGAGTAAGCGATCATTGTATGACTGAAATGCAAACACGAAAGTTCATAAGTTTGTAACTGTACCTCACGGTGATTCACTAATAAAAAATTTAAAAAAGAGGGGCTGGAGTGATAGCACAGCAGGTAGGGTGTTTGCCTTGCATGAGGCTGACCCAGGTTCGATTCCCAGCATCCCATATGGTCCCCTGAGCAGTGCCAGGAGTGGTTCCTGAGTGGAGAGCCAGGAATGACCCCTGTGCATCACAGGGTGTGACCCAAAAAGCAAAAAAAAAAAAAAAAAATTTAAAAAGATATAAAAAAGAAAAAAGAGGGGCTGGAGCAATAGCACAGCGGGTAGGGCGTTTGCCTTGCACGCGGCCGACCCGGGTTCTAATCCCAGCATCCCATATGGTCCCCAGGGGTAATTCCTGAGTGAAGAGCCAGGAGTAACCCCTGTTCATTGCCGGGTGTGACCCAAAAACCAAAAAAAAAAAAAATTTTTTTTTTAAATAAAAAAGAAATACTCAGGAAGTTTCAAAAAAATAAAATTAAATTAAAATAAATAAAGTGGGTATTCTAGGCTGGAGAGATTGAACAGCAAAGAGGACGTTTGCCTTGCACGCGATCAGCCTGGGTTCAATCCTCAGCACCTTACAGGGTTCCCTGAGCCCCCCAAGAGTGATCCCTGGGAGAAGAACCAGAAATAGGCCCTGAACACAACCAGGTTTGCCTCCAAAGAACAAACAACCCTGACCCCCCCAAAAAAAAAATTTTCATGGGGATAGAGAGTGCATGGAGACCTGACTTACCGCAAAAGTTATGAGGAAATTGGAAAGAAAACTATCTTCCTTTGTAGCATGTCCTTTTAGCACTAATTTCATAAACCACTGTCTAATATCCCAGTCTAGGTTAAGTTCTGTGCTTTCTGTTAAATTTCACTTTGGTCTATTTTGAGGTATTTTTTCTATGTGACCTTAGGGAGTCATGTTTGCACTTTTGCAACTAGATAGCCACTTAGCACATTTGTGGAAGAGTCTATTCTTTTTACGTTTATTTGTTTTGGGGTCCTTGTCAACAATCAACAAACTGTGGTTGGGACCCGAGTGATAGTACAGGGGGTAGAGCATCTGCTTTGCTTGAAGCCAATCTGGGTTCGATCCCCGACACCTCATGTGGTCCTTGGGCACTGCCGGAGGAATTCCTGAGTGCAGAGACAGATGGATGTGGCCCCAAAATGGATTTTCCTTTTTATACTTGGGGAACTGATTTGTTTTGTTTGCTTGTTTGTTTGTTTAGGTTTGGGGCCACACCAGCTATGCTCAGAGTTTACTCCTAGCTCTGCACTCAGGAGTAACTCCTGGTGGTACTCAGGGGACCATATGTGATGCCAAGGATCGAACCCGGGTCAGCTGCCTGCAAGGCAAATGCCTTGCCTGCTTTATCTCTCCATCTCCTGATCCCCCTTTCTTTGGCTGATCACAAGCAATCTCTCTAGGAGGATCCCTGACTGTGGGCTGAGGGCCTTGCCCCCTGCTCCGTGTCCAGTCTCTCCCTTTGGTCCTGTGCGTGTAGTCTGGTGACTGATGCTCAGGCTTGCTGGGTTCCAGGACAGATCATCAGCCAGGAGGGGCAGACGGACCTTCCCGCTGCTCGCTCTCTGCTGCGGCCCTGAGGCCTGACACACGGTATGTGCTCATACATCGCCAGGAATCACGAGCAAACTTATTTGTGGGAACTGAAAAACTCTTCCGAAGTCTGAAGGGTTGTACAGGGCAAAAAAAAAAAAGTCTTCTTGGTGACCAGAGTGCAGGACAGATGCAGAGTAAATCAAAGCCAGTGTCAAATTTTGATCCTGTATCAGGAAGAATCTTCTAGTGACGTTGGTTGATTTGTGAGGGGGCATCTGCAGCTACCGACAAGCATTTCAAGGAGCCGATGGTTAATCTCAGGGAGTGACTGTGCAGAGGCTGGGAGTTCCTGACATCCGGGGAAGCAGGCCTGTTGAGGAAAACATGAGGTGTCTTTAGGCGGCAGAGGGGAGTGGAGAGGCGGGAGGAAGGGGATTTTCCTTTTTATACTTGAGAACTGATTCAGGAAGGCTGAGCAGGGCTGGTCAGTTTATACTTGCCCATGCCGGCCTCTTTCTCGAGAGCTGCCAGGGGTATTGTGGCTGGCACTGGTGACACCTGGTGGCCATTTAGAGGACAGAGGCAGCGCCACTACCTCACTGCCCATCTATTTCAGGACTGCATCCAGGGCCTGGTCACAGAGGTTCATTTACCTAAGAGGAAGGGAGGGAGGGAGGCAGAGAGGATGGGGAGGGAAGGAGGGAAGGAAGGAAGGAAAGAAAAGGAGAAGGAGGGGTCTGGAGCAATAGCACAGCGGGTAGGGCGTTTGCCTTGCACGCGGCCAACCAGGGTTCGATTCCCAGCATCCCATATGGTCCCCTGAGCACCGCCAGGGGTGATTCCTGAGTGCAGAGCCAGGAGTAACCCCTGTGCATCGCCAGGTGTGACCCAAAAAGCAAAAAAAAAAAAAAGAAAAGGGGAAAGGAGGAAGGAAGGAAGGAAGGAAGGAAGGAAGGAAGGAAGGAAGGAAGGAAGGAAGGAAGGAAGGAAGGAAGGAAGGAAAGAGGGAAGGAGAGAGGGAGGCAGAGAGGAAGGGAGGGAGGGAGGGAAGGAGATAGGGAGGGAGGGAGGGAGGGAGGGAGAGGAAGAACCAACCAGATGGTCGACAGACCTTCTCTCAGGGACGAAGAGGGGCTCTGCTCTTTCTCCCTGCCCCTCTCCCTGCACCTGCACTGTGCCCTTGGAGGCTGTGAGGTGAGGAAAGGGGCCTTTGGGGAAAAGGCTAAAGTCCGAAGCTGCCCCTGCCTCTGAACGCAGCATTCTCTGGAGCTCTGAGCGGGGCAGTGGGGAGTGGCGACAGAAGGTCCCTTTGAGAGAGGGGTCCGGGGGCCCCCACAGCAGAAACTTCCTCCAGTTCTCACAGCCTGACTGGAACAGGATCAGGAATCCCACCCAGGTCTGAGGTCCAGCCACAGCACTGGACCCCTCAGAGAGGCCCTGAGGGGAGCAGTCATTATGGAGCCCAAAGGAGCAAGTGCCAGCACCAGGGCCTGGTAAGTACCACCCTGTAACCCTCAGGCCTGCCTTTCCTTCCAACTGCAGAACTGGGCCACCATCTTCCCCCTCGGCCCACCTAGAGAGCCCCAACCTCAGTCCCTTCACACCACATGTCCACCTGTAAGGACTGGCCTGACTGCCCCCACCTCCTTTCCTAGCCTGCAGAGGGATTGCTTGAGACTGACAGAGGCTCTATGTCAAGTGCTCCAACTGAACAGGCATGAGGCACCATTCTATCGGAATCCACCTACAAGCACCATTCTTGAGACTGAGCACAAGTTTCCCCCCCGCCCCCGCCCCGTCAAGATGGAAACATCCTTGAGGGTTGTGGTCAGAGTCCCTTGACTCTGTCTCCAGAGAAGGCCTGGGACGCAGTAGAAACTTGCATTAGCCATAGGGCACCTGCCAGCTGCCTTCCCTTGGCGCCTTCCCTCTGGGCTGGGCAGGAGTTGGCCCTGATGCCGAAACCTGGTTTTCCAGCTTTTATTCCTTGAAGCTGCGATGAGTTATTTGTCTGAAATGGGCTTAGATGAGTCACTTCTCTGATGAGTCACACACACACACACACACACACACACACACACACAACACCTCAAAACAGACAAAGGTGCTGCAGAAGGCCAAAGATGCTCTCTCCCGATGCTCTGGATGCCTCTGCCGACTCAGCGGGCCCCCAGCACAGGAGCAGAGGGAGGTCAGTGGGGTCAGGGAGAGGAGATGGTATTCAGGCCATCCGCCAGGGGCCGGTGGACCATAGCTTGAGGGGAACTGGAAGGGCTCCATCCCCTCCTGTCACACCCTCCTCTCCACCCTCTGTCTGACCTGCTCAAGGCTGGCTCCTCTCTCACTCTTCATACCAGGTCCAAGACGTGCCTTGAACTCGGAATGTGACCAAATATTCACTCATTCACTCATTCCATACTCAACACATTTATTTAGTCACTTTTCTGTGCCGGGCATCATACCATTTGGGGGAGAGACAAAGAGCAGACAGCAAAACTCCACTTCTTGGGGCTGGAGCGATAATACAGTGGATAGGGCGTTTGCCTTGCACGCGGCCAACCCGGGTTCGAATCCCAGCATCCCATATGGTCCCCCAAGCACTGCCAGGAGTGATTCCTGAGTGCAGAGCCAGGAGTCAGCCCTGAGCACTGCCAGGTGTGACCCAAAAAGCCAAAAACAAAACAAAACAAAAAACACTTCTTAAGAGCTGTTTTATGTGTAAACTCAAGATTTGGTGCAAGAGTGGAGTTAGAGAGATAGTACAGCCAGTAGGGAACTTGTCTAGCACGTAATTGACCCGGGTTACATCTCAGCCACCCCGTATGTTCTCTGAGCCCACCAGGAGTGATAGATCCCTGAGCACAGAGCCAGGAATAAACCCTAAGCGGCACGGGGTGTGCCCCCCTCCCTGAAAAAAAAAAAGTTGGGGGGAGCAGGAAAAAGTGTCCACTGTAAACTTGACTTGAAGGAAGTAGAGAAAGTATAGTTTTAAACAAAGGGAGCCTGTATATAGGCCAGGAGGGGCAAGAGCCCTGGGGTTTTGGCTCACTTGCTCTTTCATTTGTTTGTTCTGGTGCAGGAGCTCACACCCAGAGCCTCAGACATGCAAAGCACACACTACCCTGAGTTATAGCCCTGCCCCCAGCTGTCTTATTTTGGAGGATTTGCAGGAAGTGGGTCTCAACCACAGCTGCCTCATTCAATCTGGGAGCTGCTCCCAGGGACAGTGACTTGGTAAGCCTGGGCCAAGGACCCAGCTCTGCATAATTCACAAGATGCCACGGTGATACTGATGCAGCTGGAACTGTGGCCTCAACGGGGGAGTGAGGGTTAGGAAAGAGAGCCTGGAGGCAGGAACCAGACTCGTGGGTCAGATGAAGAAATTGGAACACACACACACATACACACACACCCCAATTTAGAAAACCCCAGAAAAGCATTACTCCTAGGACAAACAGAAGCTTTGCAAAGATGTCCCCGTGGCTGGAGACAGCTGCAGGGGCTGACTGTGCGCTTGGCATGCAGGAGGCCGCGTTTGAGGCCCAGCACCTCATGGTCCCCCGCATGGCCCCCAGCGCCTCCAGAAGAAACCCCCAATTCAGAAATGGGAGTAGCTCTGGAGCACCACTGGGTGTGGCCCTGAAACCAAAACCACATAAACAAAAACCCCAAATGCAGCTGCCGTGCAGAAAATCAGTGGAGGAGGAGGAGGAGGAGGAGGAGGAGGAGGAGGAGGGGCTGCCGACTGATGCGGCCTTCCAGCCTGGCCTTCCAGCCTGGCGGGGCTGCTGGCCTGAAATAGGAGAGAAGCAGAGAGCACAGAAGCAAGGCCACAGATGAGGGAGGCGGGAGGGGGAGGGCTAACCACCGTCCCCCAGTCCGGGCAATGCTAAGGGGCATTCCGAGGGCACCTTGGGAAGGGCAATCTGAGGGGTCTGGAAGGGACAGAGCTGGCGCACGGACTGGAATGAGGAAGGCGCCGCCTCCCAGGGCTCCGCGTGGCTGAGCTCACGCCCAGAGCGAAGCCGGGGCGTCCCAGAGCCCAGCAAGCCCTCCCCGCCCCCGGCGGACCCGCCCGGGCGGCTGCTTTCCCGGCATGCCTCTGGGCGGTGACCTCATGGCGCGCGCGCGCGCAAGGCCTGGGCCCCCCGCTAGATGGCGCTGCTCCCGGCACCGGGCGCGGCCACCTCTGGACGCCCCCCTCGGCGCGCCTGTGATCTTTGCACCCTTCTCCCAGAAACCTGGGCATCGCCCCTTCCCGCGCGCATCCTCACATCCGCGTGCAGGCGATCTCCGACTGCCCGGTGCAGTCCTCTCTCTCGGCTGTATGCAGAATCTTTCCTTGCTGACCGCCCTCTGCCAGACCCTCTGCACGGGGATTAAAGGGACAGATCCTGAGACCGGATTGCGTACAGGGAGCTTAACCTGCAGGCGGCCCACCGGCCTCTATCCCCTCTATCCCCAGCATCCGTTGTGATCCCCCAAGCACCGCCAGCAGTAATTTCTGAGTGCAGAGTCAGGAGTAACCCCTGAGTATCGCCAGATGTGGCCCAAAAATGATGATAAAACGAAGGGACAGGTCCTAGGTCGACCCCCACCTGTACCTTGGAGGATATGATCTCCACCCACTTTAGTTTCTTTGAAAATGAGATGGAAATAACGTCACCTCATCGGCTTATTGGAAGACTAAATAAGCTAAATCACCTCTTTCATTACAAGGCAGCAAAGCAAGTGATCAGTAAATTTCAGCTATTTAAAACAGTTCGTTGTGCTTGGGGCAGGAGAGACTATAGGCGAATATAGTGTTTGCCTTTCATGTGTCCGACCTGGGTTTGATCCCCAGCAACCCATATGGTCTCCTAAGCACCATCAGGTGTAATCCCTGAGCCAGGAATAACTGCTGAGCATCTCTGGATGTGGCCCAACAATTAGCTCTGTGTGTGTGTGTACGTGTGTTTGTATATGTGTGTGTGTGTGCGTGTGTGTGTGTGTGTGTGTGTGAGAGAGAGAGAGAGAGAGAGAGAGAGAGAGAGAGAGAGAGAGAGAGAGAGACAGACAGACAGACAGACAGACAGACAGACGGACAGAGACAGACCAAGTGGTGTAAAGTCTGACTCCAGCACTGGGAGTGGTAGTTTCCTCAGCCCTTATTTGGCATTTTCCATGAGGACATGTAAGTCAGGAATTTTTTGCTTCCTCTATCCCAATCTATTTACTTTCATTGTTTTCATTTCTTCTCTTTGTTTTGGAGTGGGAGGTGTGTGGTCCACACCTCGCGGTGCTCAGGGCTTACTCCTGGTACTGCACTCAGCAATCACTTCTAGCAGTGCTCAAGGGATCATATGGGTGCCAGAGATCAAACTTGGGTCGGTGTTTGCAAGGCAAGTGCCCAACCAGCTGTGCTATTGCTCCAGAACCTTCACTTCTTTTGAGGGGGAGATACCCTCCCGTCTTCTCTACCTCCTCCCACTCTTTACACAAGTAACTTAAGTTCTATTGTTATTGTCCTTTGATGTTCTGTTTGTCCATCAATTTTATATCCTTACATTTCCTTCAGACTAATTTGACATTGTGTAATTCCCTCACATTCCTATTTTGTTGCAAATGGTGAAATTTCATTTTATTTAAAAAAATACCTGAATAATCATATTTGTTGTATATATGTACCACATCTTTTTATTCAGTAATTTTACCCAGGATCGCTTCAGTTGTGTCCATATTTTGCCTACTAGAAAAATAAGACAACACTGTGGTGAATATAACATTGTTTTAAATATAACTTTTTATGTTAACATTTTCATGTTCTCAGGATGGATACCCCAAGGGAATTGCCTTGCCACATCATATGGTGACTCTCTCTTTAGCTTCTTTTGGGGTAGTGCTCAGGGGATCGTGTGCTGCCAGGGATCAAAGGGGGTTGGCTGTATGTCAGCATTTACCTGCTATTTGATCTCTCCAGCCCTATCTTTAGCTTTCTGTGGAAGCTCCAAAGTATATTCCAAAATGGTTGCACCAATTTACATTCCCACCAATAGTATAAGAAGGCTCCATTTCCTCTATGCCTTCTCCAACACTTATTCCTGCTGCCTTTGATTGCAATCACCCTCAACCACTATTTTAACACTTTTCTGTTGCTAGGACATATTCACTGGTCCCAAACTCTTTTGTGACTTCTGATTGCCCCAGGTTCCAGTCTTCACCATTAGCCTGACCTACAAGTCTCATTTGGCCTCATTTCCTGTCAACTTCTGGTCTTTTCTTCCTCTACATCCTTCTTTGGCTTTATCATAGACCCCTCTAGGTCCTTGCCTCTTTCCCATCTTCTCTATCTGTGCTCACTCTCCTCATCTCTTGAGACCCATCTCAAAAGACTGAGACCCATCTCAAAAGACTTCCTGTCACATATCTTCTAATATCCTCCAAGGTTTGGGGATTTTGTTGTTGTTGTTTGTTCATTTGTTTGTTTGGGGTCACACCTGATGATGCTCAGGGGTTAATCCTGGCTCTGTACTCAGGAATCACTCCTGGTGGTAACCAGGGATGGAGAGTGGGTGATGTGTGCAAGGAAAGAGCCCTACTTGCTGTCCTATCACTCTGGCCCCCAATAATCCCAAAGTTTGAAGACGCCCAGAACTGAAATGATTAGAAGCAAAATGCAAACACAAAATGCATCAGAGTTATATAAATATAACTATAAATATAAATTTGAGCACTCTGCTTACTTTTACAGACAAAAATAATCCTACTTCTGTTTAGGATGGATTTGCAGTAAGTAGCTTGGGAGGAAGAAGAGGACAGGCAGGACTATGGTTGCAATGGAGAGCTCAAGTCTGTCACCTCAGGCCCTTCTCGGCACTTGTAAGTGTGTGCCAGATCGTAGATAGCAATGTTGGAGAGAGAGGGAGTTGAAGTGGGGGGTGCTGTTGGTTTGGGCCACACCTGGCCATGCTCAGGGATCACTCCTGGCAGGGCTCGGGGGACTATATGGGGAGTCAGGGTTTGAACCCAAGTTATCTGTTTGCAAGCTAAATGCCCTGCCCCTTGTACCATCTCTCTGGCCCAAAGGGGGCATTCTTGCCCTCTTGAGACTCAAGCTTGGAGGACAAAATGAATAAACCCTGGAGACAAAATATGACACTTTTTTTTCTTTTTGAATCACACCTGGCGATGCACAGGGGTCACTCCTGGCTCTGCACTCAGGAATTAGCCCTGGCGGTGCTCAGGGGACCATATGGGATGCTGGGAATCGAACCCGAGTTGGCCGCGTGCAAAGCAAATGCCCCACTCACTGTGCTATTGCTCCAGCCCCAAAATATGACACTTTCTGTAAGAGGAGTAAATGAGGGGCTGAACGTTAGTACAGAGGACAAGGTGGCTTGCACGCACCAACCCTAATTCAATGCAGCATCAGATTTGGTTCCCAGAGCACATAGCCAGGAGGAACCCTGAGTACTGCCAGGTGTGCCCCCAAGAAACAAATAAATAAATGAAGCTAATTCTCAGGGACATAGGGAGGGGAAAGTAGGAGAGAGCAGCTGATCTGAGGCAGCTGATCACCTCACTCTGGCTTCCTCACATGCTACAGGTTCCCACCAGCCAGGGCCACCAGAAGGATTTTTCTTTGTTTTGGTTCCGGGGTCACGCCCTAGGGTGCTCAGGCTACTCTGGTGGTTCAACTCTGGCTTCTCTGGGCCTGGGAGAGAGGATTGTTCCTGCTGGGGATGGAACCAGCAGGAATGATGAATGATGTCTCCAGCCCTCCAGAAATATTTTTAGCAGGGGAGGGAAACTTATTCCTGGGGAGGGGGAGATTAGCGGATAAAATTATCTCCACCTGAGTCCAGTAGAATGTAACCGTTGAGCTAAACCATTCTTTCTAGCACAGTCACCACCCCGCCTGACATCTCTCTTCTCTTGTAGGCCACACCTGCTAGTGCTCAGTGGCTGCTCTAGACTCTTGCTAGGAATTGGACCAGGAGATGCTGGGAGGTGTCGTGGTGCTGAAGCTCAAACACAGCACCCGCACCGCATGCCCCCACGTAAAGCATGCAGTTACTTTTTGCAAGTTACTCAACTTGCATTTCTTTTTTGCTTTTTTTGTTTTTTTGTTTATTTGGGGGGGGGGGAGGGTGCACACTGGGCAATGTTCAAGGATTACTCCTGGCTCTATGTTCAGGAATTACTTCTGGTGGTACTTAGGCAACCATATGGGATGCTGGGGATCAAACTCAGCTCGGGCTGGCCAAGCGCCCCACCTTCTGTATTACTGCTCCGGCCCCGCCCGACATGACATGCGTTTCTTAATAGAAGTTTCACTGTTCCTGATTCATGGAGAAGGCACAGAGGAATGAAGTGATTTGGCCAGGCCCTAGAGCTCGTGATCAGTGGCTGGAGACTTGCACTGGCGCCCTGCTGGGTGGGCTGCCACGTTCCCATCCGGATTTGGTAACCTCCAAAGATCCAGGCCTGCAGTCAACATTTAGGAACTGACTGTGGGAAGGAGCAGACTCCCCCAGAGTCCCGACCCTGGTGGCCTCTGGCGCTTAGGTGGATTGGCTCCCCTCAGAGGTGGCTGGACAGAGAGGGATGGGGACCTAATTTCTTTCTGCCTCCAGGGAGGCCCTGAAGAATGGGAGCAATAGTGATTGACAATGGGGGTTTCCCAGTGGGTGGGCGGGAGGTGAGAGAGGATTCTCCAAATCTCTTGCTACAGGGCTGTCAGAGGAATTGATGGAGGAGAGATGGGAGGGGCAGGCCTGTGGGGAGAAAAAGCCCAGCGGGCTGCCAGGCCTGCAGGAGCCACAGTATGAGCTCAGCCCTTTGTTCCTGTCCCTTCCTCTCTGCCCCTCTTGTCACTCTCTTCTTCCCTCAATAGTCATGATGGGCTTCTGCATCTAATAATCACTTAATAATTGCTTGCTATTATTACCAAGTGGTAAAGATACAGTTCTGGGTGTGAGAACTATCCATAGGGCTCCAAATTCATAGGCCCTCATTATACATTGTTAGGCCACAGGTGGAGGCCCAGCTTAAACCTCTCCTCCAGCAGGGTTTAGGGATCAAAGGGTCCCAAGGACTCTGAATGTGAAAGACCCTTGGGAGGTGCCCAGGCTCCCAACCCAGGAAGGAGGCCTTTAGGATGCTTATTAAGCCCTAGTCAGGGGCCCAGTCTTAAATTTTGCCCAATCACTTCAAGCCTTTCTTCTCTTAAGAGATCAATAGTCCTCCTGGGGCTCTAAGGAGGGAAGTCAGAAGATCAGAGTGGAGGCCGGGATGTCGCTCAGTGGTGGAGCACTTGCCTCCGAGTATGAGGCCTTGGGTGTCTGGCCCCAGATCAGGGTTGAAATAGGCAAAAGTCATGACCAGAAGCTGGGCTAGGTGCAAATATTTTTCACCCCAGTCCCCACCAGAGAAAAGCATTTGGACCTCTGTAAGTACATGGCAAAGAGTAGGAGGGACCCTTCCCCAGCCCCCAACACACACACACACACACACACACACACACACACACACACACACACACACACACACACATACACACAGAGGCACATTCTCCACCCCCATATGCTGTCTTCTCTGCCCCTCAGTTTCATAGATGGTGCATAGAACCAGAGGAGAAAATGAAAAAGTTCAAGCTCTTAAAATAAACTCCCCTGGGAACAGAGAACACACTGCAGGGGTGGTAGCAGAGATCAAGACAGGGCTGTCATAGGGATTTTATTCACCCACTGAGAGCAAGGGAAGGAGGCCTCTTCTTGTTACAACTCACAGGAAGTTGTTGTTCTGCACAGGAAGTTATTGTTGTTCTGTTTTTTGTTTTGTTTGTTTGTTTGTTTTTCTTTTTGGGTCACACCCAGCAATGCACAGGGGTTACTCCTGGCTCTGCACTCAGGAATTACTCCTGGCGGTGCTCAGGGGACCATATGGGATGCTGGGAATCGAACCCGACTTGGCCGAGTGCAAGGCAAATGCCCTACTCGCTGTGCTATTGCTCCAGCCCCCTGTTGTTGTTCTGTTTTTTTTTTTTTTTTTTTTGCTTTTTGGGTCACACCTGGCGATGCACAGGGGTTACTCCTGGCTCTTGCACTCAGGAATTACTCCTGGCGGTGCTCAGGGGACCATATGGGATGCTGGGAATCGAACCCGGGTTGGGCGCGTGCAAGGCAAACGCCCTACCTGCTGCACTATCGCTTCAGCCCCCTGTTGTTCTGTTTTAAAGTCACTCTGCTTGCTCCAAATTTACTCCTAGGTCTGAACTCAGGGGTCATTCTTGGCATGGCTCCGGGAAACCGTATGGGTCGGCGGTGTGCGAGGAACCCTGCAGATACACATTCCTTTACCAAGTAATGACTGCTGCAACACTTGATATGTGGCAGACTCAGTGCAGGTATTGTGTTCCGGAGCTATTAACTGAAACAGTGACAGAAACTGAGGTAGTCTTGATCAGATCACCTTCATCTCTGTGGGATGGTGAGATTTGAACCTCCATTCTATTTCCCAAGTTTAAGAATTCACTGTGTTGAAGCTGGAGTGATAGTACAGTGGGTAGGACATTTTCACTGCACACGGCCAACTTGGTTTCGATCCAGAGCACCCTATATTATCCCCTAAGCCTGCCAGGAGTGGCCCCTGAATGCATAGTCAAGAGTAAACCCTAAGCAAGGCATGGCAGAAAGAAAGGAAGGAAGGAAAGAAAGAGAGAGAGAGAGAGAGAGAAAGGAAGGAAGGAAGGAAGGAAGGAAGGAAGGAAGGAAGGAAGGAAGGAAGGAAGGAAGGAAGGAAGGAAGGAAGGAAGGAAGGAAGGAAGGAAGGAAGGAAGGAAGGAAGGAAAAGAATTCCATTATTTATTTCTCAGTCTTTGCACTTCAGCCTTCCTTCTCCAACACATGTAAAGCCACCAGGAAGCTGGTGACAGAATTGGAGAAGTGTAGCTCAGCAGACACACCCCAGAGTAAAGTAAGCCCAGATCTGATCCCTGGCCACATGACTCCCCAGCTCTGTTAGTTTGCTCTGTTATGTTCCTCAACCTTCCTCAGACTCATTTTCCTCATCTGGATCAGGAGAAACACACCATACAGAGATAACTATCTACCTACGGTATTGGTATTTAAAGAGTCTGGCATACGTGGCAAATGGTCAGTAATTTAAATGATTAAGGTCCTTGATAGAAGGGGAGAGTATAAGTCTTTGTGTCTCTCTGCAAGGGATTCCATAGCTTACATGTGCTGAGATACTAGACTACAGGCAGTAGCTCCTTTGATCGCTTCAGTCTCCAAAGGCTAAAGGATCATGAAGGACATAGAGAGATCAGTTCTAGCGACTGTGTGCTTGGGTAGAACCAGATACTTTGCATCCCCTAATTAGCCACACTATTGTTTGTGTGATGATGGCATGTTACTAGAGACCAAATAGATTTTGAATGTTGGCAACTCACAAAATAAATACAATTATTCCATTAAAAAAAAAAAACACAACTAATTTAGGGACCAGAGAGATAGTACAGTGGGTGCTATTTTTTGCGTGGCCAGCCAGGGTTCCATCTCTGGCACTCCATGTGGTGCCTCAAGCCTGCCAGGAATAATCCTTGAGTGCAGGGCCTGACGTAATCCTGAGTACCACAAGGTATGACCCCCATCAAAAACAAACAAACAAAAAACAATAACAACTAGCCAACTAATTTATTAAAATAAATGAAAACTAAAAATCTAGAGTTATAGTACAGTGAGTAGGGTGCTTGCCTTACAAACTGCTGACCCTGGTTTAATCCCTGGCACCCGCTATGGTCCCTCTTGCTGTGACAAGTGATCCCTGAGTGCACAGCCAGGAGTAAATCCTGAGTATCACTGGGTGTGGCCCAAAAACAAACAAATAAAAAAAAAAAAGGTAACTCCTGAGAGAATGTAAATGAGCATAGTTTCTCTATGAGGGATAAAAATATTCTGAAGGGGCTGGAGAGATAGCACAGCGGGTAGGGCGTTTGCCTTGCACTCGGCCGACCCGGGTTCGATTCCCAGCATCCCATATGGTCCCCTGAGCACCGCCAGGGGTAATTTCTGAGTGCAGAGCCAGGAGTGGCCCCTGTGCATTGCCAGGTGTGACCCAAAAAAGCCAAAAAATAAAAATAAAAAAAAATATTCTGAAACTAGGAGCCAGAGAGATAATATAGTGAATAGGGCACTTGTCTTGCACATGGCTGACCCAGGTTCAATCCTTGGTCTTCCATATGGTCCCCGAAGTCCACCAAGAGTGATTCTTGAGTGTAGAGCCAGGAATACCTGAGCACAGCCAGGTGTGACCCAAAAACCCTCAAAAATTATCCTAAGACTAGTCTGTGGAAATGTTTTGTCTATAAATATACTAGCTATAAATATACTAAAACCATGACTTTATATACTAATATGAATCAATTAAATTGATTGATTTTGGGCTACACCCAGAGTTGCTCCTGGCTTACTCCTGGTGATATAAGCTCTGAAGTAAGAGCTTAATACAATTTAAATTTACATACCAATTTACACACCAGCTCTAATATAAAGGTATTTTAATAAAACCTTTAAGGGGGTGGGGGTTAGAGAGATAGTACAGGGTTAAAGGTGCTTGCCTTGCATGTGGCTGACCCTGGTTCAATTCTCAGCATCACATATGGGTCTCCTCACCCCCACCCAATTCTCAGGGGTCACTGGGAATGACCCCTGAGAATGGAATAAGCCCGGGGCACTGCTGGGCATGCTCCTTCTCAAAAAAAATAGTTTAAATATAAAAAAAACTATAGGACTACTACAAAGCAAAGCAAAAGAATGACTTGATATACAAACACAATCTTAAATAAATTTCAAGGATATTACACTGAGTGAGAAAAGTCAGTTTCAAAAACCTCACATATTCCCATGGCAACCACCATAGCTGAAAATGTATGATACCACTGTCAGCCTGTGTCATTGCAGCAACAATGACAACAATGACAAAGGGAAGTAGGGGAGGGTATGCAAAATGAAATAAAATATCACATGTCATATGATTCCACTTATAGACTTGTCTCAAAATGACAAAATCATAGACATGGAAAATAGGTTAATAATTGTCAGAAGTTAGGAATGTTGGGGTTGAGGATTTTGGTCCTAACTACAAAAAGGTACCATGGAGATGTTGGTAACAGAATAATTATTTGGGGAGCCACACCCAGCAGTGCTCAGCATCTCTGGCTCTGTGCTCAGGAATCACTCCTGACTGTGCTCAGAGGAACCATATATCAAACCATGGATCAAACTCAGGTCACATGCAAGACAAGTCCTTTATTTATTTGCTTTTATTTTAGTTTTATAAAATTGTTCACACTGATTTATTACCTTCAATATTCCAGCACCAATCCTACCACCATTACTCCTTCCCACCACCATTATTTCCTATTTTCCCAACCCACCCAAGCCTGCCCCAACAGCAGGCCAAAAGTGATTTATTTTGTATTGCTTGTTATGATTAATTCACCAAAAATGATCAAAAAAGATTTTCTTAAAAGAAAGTGTATGAGGAGGTTGGAGCAATAGCACAGCGGGTACGGCGTTTGCCTTGCACGAGGCTGACCCAGGTTCGATTCCCAGCATCCCATATGGTCCCCTGAGCACCGCCAGGAGTAATTCCTGAGTGCAAAGCCAGGAGTAACCCCTGCGCATCACCGGGTGTGACCATCCCCCCCCAAAAAAAGCAAAAAAAAAAAAAAAAGAAAGTGTGTGAGCATGGTTGTATCTCATCCTGGAGTCATTAAGCCCTTGTATAAGAGATTACTAACATGTTGTTGCAGGTTAAGCCTAAAACAAGTGCTTTTAACCCCTGTACTATGTCCCTATATTTCTTTTATTAGAATAGAGGCCTCCCCAGAAGTATTGGGATTAAGGGAGTCTGGCAGCTCCGCAAGGTGATGCTCAGCCCTGCAGGGTACGCCGAATGGTTCAGTACTTGGACATGGTGATTCAGTGCTCAAATACAGAAATTCAATATCTCTATCCAGCATTGTGGTGCCGATTTAACCAGGCAGTGCCACTGCACTGTTGCTCAGGGGTGCCAGGGCCCTACTCAGGGGTGCTCCGGGGATCTCATGCATGAATGTGCTCCATTCCTTTGAACTTTCACCTATAAATCATAGAATTCTCTATCTGGATTTTGATGGTGGTTATAGTAATCTGCGAGTGATAAATTATATGTATAATATGTATGTGTATATATATATCTAGTATCAATTTCCTGGTTTTGACATTGTACTATCGTTATGTAAGATATAACCTTTGGGGGGAAATGGATGAAAGGCATACCATTTTCTGCACTATTTTTACTATTTCAGGTTGGAGCGATAGCGCAGTGGCTAGGGTGTTCACCTTGCACAGCGGCCGACCCGGGTTCGATTCCTCCACCCCTCTTGGAGAGCCGGGAAAGCTACCGAGAGTATCTTGCCTGCATGGCAGAGCCTGGCAAGCTACCCATGACGTATTCGATATGCCAAAAACAGTAACAACAAGCCTCACGATGGGGACATTACTGGTGCCCGCTTGAGCAAATCAATGAGGAACGGGGATGACAGTGATACAGTGATTTTTACTATTTCATGTGAATCTATAAATATTTCAAAAATAAAACTTAAAAGAGTGTATTTATAAAACCTTATAAGTAACATGAGCGTACATCTATAAAACATTAAAAATAGCAGTTAGTACTATCATCCTCACTCTTCCCCCTTCCTGATGGCGTCGTGTGTTGTGAAGACCCTGAGTCACACATCAGGTTGGCTGTGCACATGTGCACACACACACCACGCTGGGAATCACATTCCAGGCTTTTTTCACATACTCAGTAGCACTTCCAGGATCCCAAACAGCAAAGCTGCAAGGTTTGGTTGAACTTGTGGCCTCATGATCACAAAGAAGCTGCTTTTTGCTACCAAGTCATGCCTCTACCCCAGCCTCTCTATCTCTCTCTCTCTCCATATATATATATATATATATATATATATATATATGTATATATACATATCATACATATATATATATATATTTTTTATACTTGGTTTTGCTCAGGGGTTCCTCCTGGCTCTGCACTCAGGAATCACTCCTGGTGGTGCTTGGGGGATCAAATGGGATGCCAGGGATCAAACCTGAGTTGGTCACATGCAAGGCAAGTGTCCTACCCACTGTCCTATCACTCTGTTGTCCCTCTCCCACCACCCAGCTCCAGCCTGTATTCTTAATTTTGTTTATCACTGTCACTGTCATCCTGTTGCTCATTGATTTTGCTTGAGTGGGCACCGGTAATGTCTCCATTGTGAGACTTGTTTGTTACTGTTACTGTTTTTTGGCATGTTGAATATGCCATGGGTAGCTTGCCAGGCTCTGCCGTGCTGGTGAGATACTCTCGGTAGCTTGCTGGGCCCTCCGAGGGGGCGGAGGAATTGAACCCGGGTCAGCCCTGTGCAGGGGAACGCCCTACTGCTGTGCTATCACTCTAGCCCTAATTCTAGGGAGTGGGGCGCTGCCCACACCCTAGGAATTTTGTTAATATCATATGATATTATGCGTGTATCTAGATATACATACACACAATATTTAGATCAAGAAATTGGGGGCCAGAGCTATAGTACAGCAGGTAAGGTGCTTGCTTTACACATGGCAAACCCACGTTCAAACTCTGCCATCCCATATGTCCCCCAGAGCACTGCCAGGAGTAATCCCTGAGTACTGCTGGGTATGGCCAAAAACAAAACAAAAGAAAACAAAAGAAAAAACAAAAGAAATTGAACAGACACACCATTGTGTGTGTGTGTGTGTGTGTGTGTGTGTGTGTGTGTGTGTAAGTGTAAAGGGTGTATGCTGGGAATTCAATCCGAGTGAGTCTCATGGCAGGTACTATATCTCTCAATCCCTACCCCACCACCATTTATTTAGGTGATTATTCCTGGAAAGACAGAATGAGGGAAGAAGGCCTTTATTTTCAGTTTTCTAAGTTGTTTGCTTCGTTTATAAACATGCAAACACTATTTGCCTTCAGACAAAAATATTTTTTAAAATTTCCCGTGGTGTGGGGGTGGGGCTGTGAAGCTAGTGAGCCATCCTATCCTCCCTGCCCCAGTAATGGGAGAATCTGCGTCATCCTACACCCATGGAGAGTTTTGTTTTGTTTGTTTGTTTGCCACACCCAGTGGTGCTCAGGGTTCATTCTCCCAGCGGTGCTTGGGGGATCATGCAGATCCACGGATCTGGCCACCTCATGCAGAGCATGCCAGCCAGCCCTTTGAGCTACCTCTGCCACCCTATTCTGAAAGATAAAGTTTATCCGTGTGGCTCCCAGTCTCTGAGGACGTTCCTCCTTTCCTGCCCTATTTTGCATTCATCGCTCTGGTCATCCTGCTTCCTGTGGCCCTACCATCCCTTTAAATCCGCGTGGTGCCTGGCTGAAGAAGGAAGAACGCAGTTCCGCTCAGTCTCCGTTCCGCCCCGCAGGAGGGCGGCAGCGGCCTGGGAGGCCGGGAGGCCGGGGAGGCTGCAGCCAGGGCCCGGCGGCCGCAACATCTTTCGCACTCGGGGCTGACGTTCCTCCAAAGCAGCCCCGCCCCTCGGGCCCGCGTGCCAGTTTCCCATTGGCTAACTTTTATTGGAACAAGCACCATTCCAAAGGAATGCTTCTAGGGCATCGGTAAAAATAGACGTTTAAAAAGTGATAACGTTCACGTGGAGCTTTGTCGCTAAGTCCCAGTTCTTTCCCCGAGCAGTGCCCGTGTTGCAAGGTCACGAGACCGTGGCATTGAAAGTCAGCAAGCTTTCTCCTTTCAGCAAGATCGGCTTCAACCGAAAGTTCCATTTCCAAACGTAACTGAGAGAAACCAGCAACATCAGGATCTGGCCTGGCACCGTTTGTCTGAAGCCTCTGAAATGTTCCTCCCTTCATTTTCTTCCTCCCCTCCCCAGCAGCCCGAGTCGACCGCAGAAATGCTCTCCCGAGGAGTTTGAAGAGCTCAGCAGGACTCTGGGAGTGTTTTGCCCGGCTCCTTCTTTGCTGTTGTTTTTACTAACAAGAGCAAACCAGGCCTATTATTTTAAAATGTAATTATGTTGAAATATGTGAAACCAAAAGCGAAAGAACCTTCCCTCAATTTTAACGGGGCAAAAATGTAGTTGCCTAGGTCTTTTTTTTTTTTTTTTCTTTTTGAGTCACACCCAGCAATGCACAGGGGTCACTCCTGGCTCATGCACTCAGGAATCACCCCTGGCGGTGCTCAGGGGACCATATGGAATGCTGGGATTTGAACCCGGTCAGCCGAGTGCAAGGCAAACGCCCTACCCACTATGCTATCACTCCAGCCCCCTAGGTCTTTTTCTAATTCCATTCGAGCATATGGGCACAGACACACAAAACCAGAATTGAATGAAGACGAAACAAAATATATTGAAGTAGAACTTAGAAACGTGTAGGTCTTCGGTGTACATATTTATGAATTTATATATCTATATGATCTATATGCATCATTGAAACTTGTTTTCGTTTGGGGATCACACCCAGCAGTGCTCAGGACTTGCCCCTGGCTCTGTGCACAGGGAGGGATCACTAGTAGAGTCAGCGGTGAGCAAGGCAAGCATCTTATCCCCTGAACTCACTCCTCTGATCCTTAATCATTAAGATTTTGAATTTTTATTTATTATTACTGTTGTGTTTTGGTCACACCTGGTGGTGCTCAGGCTCTGTGTGGGAACCACTCCTGGCAGGGCTCAGGGGACCATATGTAGGCAGTGCCCTACCCTACTCTCTGTACTATCTCTCTTGCCCCATCATTAAGGCTGCTTACACGCACAAAAATAGAATCGTACAAGCCACATTTCACTATAGTTGCATTCTCCCCTCTTTTTGTTTAAAGGGGTAGTCGTACTTGGAGTAGTATTTGGGGGTGGGAGAGGGGGTACCAGGACTACACCTAGGTACTCAAGGGTGTACCCAGTACCCAGCACCCCATGGCAACCTCATACATGTCAGGCATGCTTGTTCACTTTTAATTTTCTCCCCTAGGCTCTTTGTACTTTTTTCTTTTTTTTCTGGCCACACCCAGTGGTGCATATAGGTGCTGAGGATAAAACCTGGGTCAGCCATGTGCAAGGCAAGCGCCCTACCTGCTGTACTATTATTGTTCCCTACCTGCTATACTGTTACTGCTCTGCCCCCTATTTCTGAATTTTTTAACTTTTATTTGTGAATTTATTCTCTCTCTCTCTCCCTCCCTCCTTCCCTCCCTCCCTCCCTCTCTCTCTCTCTCTCTCTCTCTCTCTCTCTCTCTCTCTCTCTCTCTCTCTCTCTCTCTCTCTCCCCCTCTCTCTCTCTCCCCTCCGTGCTTTTGGGTCACACCGGTTGGTACTCAGGACTTACTGCTGGCTCTGTGCTCAGAGATCACTTCTGGTAGGGTTTGAGCGACCAAGTGTGGTACTGGGGTTTGAACTAGATTGGAGTGCAAAGCAAGCACCCTACCCTCTGTACTATCTCTCTGGCCCTCAGTTTCTCTTTTTATTTTTTGAAGTGCTAGAGATGGAGCCAGACCCTTAGACAAGCAAAATAAGAGCACTGCCACTGAGCAATGTCCCCAGCTCCACTGATTTTTAAAAAAAATTTCTTAATAATATCATGATAGTTCTTTATGGTAGGACATGTGCATCTACATCATTCTTTTTTTCCCTTTCTTTCTTTCTTTGATGGTTTTGAGCCAAAGCATCAACCCAGAGATGCTTAGGGATCACTCCTGATCCTTCACTCAGGAATTAGTCCTGGTGGTGCTCGGGGGACCATATGGGATGCTGAGGATCAAATGCCGGTTTGCCGTGTGCAAGGCAAATGCCCTCCCCACTGTATTATCTCTCCGACCCCTACCTCATTCTTTTCACGATCACTTAGTATGTTATAGTATTACTTAATAACAGTAGCTAGTTAAAATCCAGTTAACTCTTCTCAATTGATAGAGACTGCCAAATTTTTCTTACTGCCTGAATTAGGTTTAATCTCTAGGTGCCAGACACAAGTCATTAGATATTATTTATTTATTGTTTTAGAGCCATACTTGGTAGTTTGGCGTATTCTCTCTCTTTTTTTATTTTTTGCTTTTGGGGTCACACCTGGCGGTGCATAAGGGTTACTCCAGGCTCTGCACTCAGGAATTACCCCTGGCGGTGCTCAGGATGCTGGGAATCAAACTCATTTCGGCCGCATGCAAGGCAAACGCCCTACCCGCTGTGCTATCGACCCAGCCCCCTCTCTTTCTCTTTGTTTCTTGGCCACCACCTATTGGTACTCAGGCCTTACGCCTGGCTCTGTGCTCAGTGATTACTCTGGACAGGGCTCTAGATTTTTTTGTTTCTTTCACTTTGATCACTTCTGGTGGTGCTCAGGGTTTACTTCTCGCTCTTCTCTTAGGGATCACTCCTGGCAGCCTCAGGGGACCATATGGGATGCTAGAGATGGAACTGGGTTGCCACATGCAAGGCAAGCACCCTACTCACTATACTAATGCTCTAAGCCTGGATTTTATTTTTCACTTTAAAAAATTGGGTGGCTTGGGGCCAGAGTGATAGTACAGGAGGTAGGGAATTTGCCTTGCACATAACTAACTCGGGTACAATTCCCAGAATTCCATATGGTCCCCTGGGCATTGCCAGGAATGATCCCTGAGTACAGAGCGAGGAGTAGGCCCTGAGAACCACTGAGTGTGGTATCCATGCCCCACCCCATGCCCCCAACACACATACACAAATTGTGTGGCTGAGGCCAGAGACATAGTACAGTAGGTAGGGTGCTTACCTTGCATGTGGCCAACCTGGGTTCCATTCTTGGCATCCCATATGGTCCCCAAAACACCACCAGCAGTAATTCCTGCGCCTAGAGTCAAGAGCAATCTCCGAGCACTGCCAGGTGTATCCCCAAAACAAAAACAAAAAAAGGGGCTGCTGGAGAGATTATATAGGGGTTATGTGATCCAAAATCAAACAAAAAATTGTGGAGGGGTTTGGGCCACACCCGGTGTGTGCAGGAAACCATGTGGTACAGGGGATCATTCTGGGATCATCCATATGCAAGACAAGTGTCTTAATCCCTTTACTATCGCTCTGGTCCCTTAGATTTGAAAACTTTCATCGATCTTTTCTTTTCTTTCCCTTTCCCTTTATTATTTTTTCTGAACTGACTGGGGGGCCACCCACAAACCTAGGTATGGTTCTCGTACAGTTTTTCAGCCACGCTGTTCACTGTGGGTCACACCAGGCGTCATAGCTCTTGCGTTTTCCCTGGGAGTCCAGTTTTGGAGGAGGGGCACTCCTCCAAAGGAGGTGGTGTTCAGGGCTTGGAAGTCACATGTTGCTGGTATTGAAGCAGGGCCCCTGCATGCAGAGCAAGTGCTCCAGCCCACTGAGCTGCCTCTCAGGCCCAAGCTTCTATGTTGTAGTGCTCCCCAGGGATAACTGTGGTGCTCACACATGTACTTGAGAGGGTTCATACTTCCTGGCTAAGGTGCTGACACACCTTGTAGTTTTAGGGTTCCCTTTAGTTGTGGTGTTTGTTCACATACATACATGACTGCAGTGTGGGCGAAAATCACTTGCAGTTCCAGAGATCTCAGACAGTGGGACTGCCAGGCTCACACAGCACTGCTGCCTGGCTTGCACCCAGCAGATACAGTGACATCAGGGATTGAACTGATGGCCCTGGGCTACAAGGCAGGAGCTCTAAGCCAGTGAGATATCTAGTACTGCAGGGTACAAGCAGCTCCACATCCTCAGACCCAGGCAGTGAATTGTCCAGCATGTTTGGCCGAGTGGTTCCCAACCTCCCTGAGCACTACTTGAGAGGACCCCAAAACAACCAAGCAAAGAACAGCAACAAAAGTCAACATTTAATAAATCTATTGAACTGATTCTCTATCATTCAATAAAGCAAAAGTCCAAGGTCTGGAGAGAGAGTACAGCAGGTAAGTCACTTGCCTTGTATGCACCTGGTCCCCATTCAATGACACCAGCATCCCATATCGTCCCCTGAGCACCGGCAGATCCCCTGAGCACAGTGGGGTAGGCCTCCTTCATGAACACTTTCAGATAACATATAGATGCCATTCTATGCATATTCTACATATATCATCCATATTGAAAAGTGTTTCTATATTTTGAAAACTCAAGTGAGGTTACATACTGTGTATCTTTATTTTTTGTCTTTTTGGGTCATACCTGGTGATGCTTGGGGGGTACTCCTCATTCTGCTCAGGGAACCATATGGGATGCCAGGGATAGAACACAGATCGACTGCATGCAAGGCAAATGCCTTACCCACTGTACTATCACTCCAGCCCCTATTCTGTATGTCTTGTTTTATTTTGGAGCCACACCTGGTTGTGCCCAGGCCTTATCCTTGCCTGGCTCTTCACTCAGGGATCACTCCTATATGGAATGCCAGGGATCAAGCCCCAGTCAGCCATGTTCAAAGCAAGTGCCTTATTCACAGTACTATCTCTCCAGCCCTTAGACTGTACAGCTTGTTTGATGCTGAAGTCCTTGGGTTTTGAATTCTGAGTCCACAGTGATTAGACTGAACCCTTTTATGATAAAGACTGTAAGACCCACCGGTTCCTCGGAAGTGGGGACTCTGTGGCACTTTCCACACTATTCTCATCCAGCATCAATGTCCTTTGACCCTCTCCTTCCCCTCCCAGAGCAGCCTACCCATCCCTGCCTGTCCTTGCCAAGGGTCCCATATTCCTGTAAAAGTTGGAGTCCTTTTCTTTCCCATCTTTATAAGAGCCTTCATTATCTAAGGCGAATCCTTTATTGCAGCAGCAGGTTTAATAACAGTGTTACAGTTGAGAAACTACTTCTCCTGGGTTATTCTTCAAGTGTGTTCCCGCCTATCTCTCTTGCTTGTCTGTGTCTTTGCTTGCCTCTTTGCACCCTGGAGAAGTCTGTGTTCTCTCTCGAACAAGTGCCTCTCTGTTTCTCCTTACATGTGTCCAATGTTTTAATAGAAGTTTCAATAAAACAATTATTTCACGATAAATAAATAAACAAGTAAATAAAGATAACTTCTCCTTTCCCTTTGAAAAATGCCCAATAATAAGGAACAACACATTTGCTGGCCACGCCTTCCATTCAGGGGTTCCTCATCTTCCTTACTTTCTCTCCAGGGTATAGAGGAAAAACGGTGCAGGGGGCTGTCTTTAGATTAGAAGGCCAGGCTGTTTGTTTTCAAGGCTTGTGGGCTGAGGCTTCAGGGAGCGCTCCCACCTCTGCTGATGCATTTTCATCCCAAAGATGCAGAGGCTGAGAGCCCCAAGAAACCGAAATAGGATACTTAGTGTCACAGACTTTTTCAAGGAAACTAGTGTCTTATAACCCTACATTTCTCAGAAAAAAATCATCATCAGGGGCTACAGAGATAGCTCAGCAGGCTGAGTGCTTGACTTTGTATGTGCGAAGTCTGGGTTCAAGGCCTGGTAACACATTGTCTATTGAGCACTACTGGCAATGATCCCTGAGCATAGAATTGGCAACAAACAAATCATCATCATCATCATCATAACTAACATTCAATAAGCACTTTCTGCAGGCTGGAAACTTGATATAAATAGATATGGATTTGGTGGGTAAAGGGGGTCATAGCTAGTGAGGCTCAAGGGTCACCTCCATATGTAGGTGGAGGGGATTGAACCAGACTGGCCACATGCAAGGCAAGTGAATTAAACCTTATACTACCCTTCTGGTATTTATGTATTTTGTTACACAATCTCATCCTATGATGATGCTAATATTATTCACTATTCTACTCCCTCAATTTTAATAATGAGAAAAACTGGATTTCAAGGAGTCAAGGAACTGGTTCAAACTTTATACAGCATAAAGTTTATTTAAGGTTTATATATATGTACATATATATATATACAGCATAAAGTTTACTGTATAAAGCATGCTTACTTTATACTGTAAACAGCATAATAGGGTTCAAACCCACAGATGATAACAGCTTCTTGGCATTACAACTTCTTGGCATTACTGACCTCAGTCAAAGAAGAATAGTGTACACAATCACTTCCTTCTCCTTTCACATGATTTCACCAAGAGGAAGTCCACAATTGCACATTGACATCTTCTCTAAGCAGGGACGGTATTTCTCCTTTCTCCTAGATTTTGAACCCCTCTCCAAAGGGGCCAGCAAGACAGTACAGCAGATAGGGCATTTGCCTTTTATGCAGCCGACTTGGGTTCAATCCTAGGCACCTATATGGTTCTCTCAGCATGGCTAGAAGTGATCCCTGAGTCAAGCAGGAGTAATCCCTGAGCACAGTTGGGTGTGGTCTACCTCTACCCGCACCCCCACCAAAAAAAGAATGTACTTCCGTGAACATAAAGTTGTGGATATCAAGGAGTGTTTTTGCTTTTGTTTGCTTTGGTCTTGTTTTTTAAGGAAACGGCAACAACTTGTAAATATAAATGAGGTTTTCTTGAACTTCTCATTATTCAGCAGGTCATTCAATGAGTTCATTCAATGAGAGTCTTCAACAAACCAGGTGCTGGCCATTGAAAGAACAAGGGCCAAGGAGAAAGCTCAAGTGATAAGAGCACAAGCTTAGCACATGCAAGGCACCTGAGTTCAGTCCCCTGCACCACATGGCCTCTGGCTTAGATATGACCTTGGTAGTCTCCAGCACTGCTCTGCCTGAATGTATGTATGTATGCATAAAAATTTAAAATTATGTCTCCGTACAACTATGGAAGCTATATAGTCATATATAAAAATGTAAAACTTAAACATAGAAACATCATCTCCTCTCCAGAAACTGACAGCCTACTGAATAAGAAAATTGTCCAACAAATAAAGTATAATCAAGTTCTGGTGACAGGACTCTAAATAAGGCACCTAACGCATGCATAATGCATTTGTGAAAGAAACACCTTGCATTGTATTATTTATTTTGGGGGAACACACATGGCAGTGCTCAGGGCTTACTCCTGTTTTTGTGCTGAGGGATCACTCCTGTCAGGCTCAGGAAACCATATTGGGTGCTGGGGATTGGACCCTGTTGGCTGCATGCAAGGCAAGTGCCCAGCCTGCTTTATTAGCTCTCTGGCCCCAAGAGATGCCATCTTGTTTTGGTTTTAGTCATTCCAATAAGTATTAAGTGATATCCCATTAAGATACTAGTTTACATTTCCCCTGATGACTAATAAAAAAATGGTCAAAGAATAAATCACAAGGGAAATTAGAACTTATTTTGAACGAAGAGCCGGGGTGATAGTACAGTGGGTAGGATCAATCCCCAGCACCCTCCAAAGAGTCCCCTGAACCTTTAGTAGTGATTCCTGAACACAGAGCCAGGAGTAAACTCTGAACACTGCCAGGTGTGGCCCCAAACCAAAACCAAAGCATAAAACAGAAAGAAACTATTCTGAAGAAAATAAAACTTTAAAAAAAAATGATGGGATACAGCAAAAACATGTGCTTTTACTACTTGATAATGAAATGCTTATATTAGAGCTGGGGAGCTAGCTCAAAGGGCTAAAGCATATGTTTTGCACACAAGAGCCTCAGTTTTTATCTCCAGCACTGTATGGTCCTTGGAGGAGTGCCAGGAGTATTTCCCCTCCCCCCTAAAAAAAGTGCTTCTATTGAGAAAAAAGGAAAATATATGGTTTAAATTCTTAGAGGAGCTAGGAAAGAAATTAAAAGGGTCTGGGGACTGGATCAGCTACAGCTTGCCTTACTGGCCTTAGGTTCAGTTCTGGGCACTGCCCTCTCCACCACAAAAAAGGACAGGAACCAATTAAATTCAAAATAAATAAAAGGAGGAAATAATAAAAGATAAATGATTGTCTGGGGAGATGACTCAAAGGGCTAGAGCACATGTTTTGTATGCTAAAATCCCAGGTTCCATCCCTGGCACCACATGGTTCCTTGTACACTGGTGTGTGTAACCCCCAAATACAGAGCTGGGAGTAGTTCCTGAGCACTGCTGGTTGTGACCCAAATTCCTCCAAAAATAATTAACAATAAACAGTACATGGGGCTGAAATACTAATATAATGAATAAGGTGCTTGCCTTGTATGAGGCCAAGAGGGGTTCAATCCCCAGCATCATATATGTTCCTCCTAGCCTGCCAGGAGTAAGCCCTGAGGATTGGCAGGGGTGATCCATCCCCCCAACCAAAACAAAACAAAACAAAACTGTAAGAGCATAAATCAGTAAGATAGAAATGGGCCAAAAAAATTGAAGAAATACAAAGTCAATAGTTGGCTCTTTGAGATGGATCAATAAAATTGAGAAAACAAAAATAATCTGAGATACAAAAGGGGATGTTTATGGAAGCAACAAATTGTAATAAAAGAAGATAGAAGCTTCTGCAACTCAAAGTAAACTATGACCAGGATACAAAGACAGCCCATGGAATGGGAGAAATTATTTACCCAATACTCATCTAATAAAGGATTAATATCAAAGATATATAAGGAACTGGTAGAATTTTACAAGAAAAAATACCAAAATTCAACAAAATTGGGGAGAAGAGATGAAATGAAACTTTCTCAAAGAAGAAATACAAATGGCCAAAAGGCACATGAAAAAAATGCTCTGCATCCCTAATCATCAGGGAGATACAAATCAAAACAACAATAAGATATCATCTCACACCACAGACTGGACCACATCAAAAAGAACAAATGCAACCAGTGCTAGTGTGGATGCAGGGAGAAAGGGACTCTTGTTCACTGCTGGGGGGAATGTTAACTGGTCCAACTTTTTGGGAAAACTATACAGACATTTCTAAAATACCTAGAAATTGAGCTTCCATCTGACCTACTTCTTGGAATATGTCTAAGAGCCCTAAAACAAAATGGAGAAAAGACATTTGCACCCCTATGCTCCTTGCAGCACTACCCACCATAGCCCAAATCTGGAAACCACCCAAGAATAAATGACTGGATAAGGAAGCTATTATACATATATACATGATTTCACATGGACTATTACTCAGTCATAAGAAAAGACAATCATGCAATTTACTGATACTTGGAGGGACCTGGAGAGTATCAATCTGAGTGAACTTAGAGGGAGAAACACTGATCCAGAACAATCTCAAATGTAGCATATAAAGAAACATGATGAGGGAATAACGAATACCTAAAGACAGTGGAGACAAGAGTGGTATTCAGTAGGAAACATGCCACTTGAGGGGGCTGGGAGATAGGACAGGGAAGGGGAAACATCTATGGCGGAAAAAAGCATTCAACTGGAAGGAGGAAGTGCTGCTGAAAGGTGGTGCAGTGTTATGTATGAAAACCCTATCAGCAACAGTACTATGAACCACAGTGTAAAAACTTACATATTATATATATATATATATGTGTGTGTGTATTTTTTAAAAAGCCTCTTGTAGAAGCAGACTGGAGGGTGGAAGGCAAATGGGGAGGGGTGGACATGGTGGAGCGAAGTGGACACTGGTGCAGGGATTGGTATTGAAACACTGTGTGCCTGAAACCCAATCATGAATAACTGTAATTTCATGGTGACTAAATTAAAAATAAACATTTCTCATAAAAAAGAAAAATAAGATATAAGTAGCCTTACTCAAATGAATTGGACAACTTAAACAGAAAAATTTATTGGAAAACACAAATGGTCACAATAGATTCAAAAAGAAATTAAGAGGGACTAGAGAGATAGTACAGTAAGCTGGGTACCAGCCTTGCACAAGTCTGACCAGGTTTTAATTCCAGAACCCCACATGGTCTACTGAGTGATACCCGAGTACAGAGCCAGGAATAAGTCCTGTGTGGCCCTCCAAAACAAAACAAACCAAACAAAAAGAACCAAAGGAAATAGAAATAGCCCATGCTTAATAAACAAATTGAATTTATTTAATTTGGTTTGGGGGTCACTCCTGGCAGTTGTTGGGGCTGAGTCCTGGCTCTATGCTCAGGGATTACTCCCAGTGATATTCAGGGGACTATATGCCTTATCCCTTGTGTTATCTCTCTGGCCCCAGTGGCTAGTGTTGATTCACTGGGATCACGTTTGGCCCTAACTGTTCTTGTTTTTTCAGACTACACCTGGCAGTACCCAAGGCTTAAGTACTCAGGGATCACTCCTGGCAGGCTCAGGGGACCATTTAGTGTTCCAGAGATTGAACCCTGGTCAACCACATGCAAGGCAATCACCTACCCACTGTACTTTGCTCTGCCCCCTAACTTTCTCTATTCAGTAGATGAGCAGTATGAGTTCAGCACTAGCCTACTGTGAAACATTTAGCAGATCCTACCTTTAGAGCCCAAAGTTTAGGGGTGCTAGTGTCCTCTCTAAATTCAGAAGCTTGAATAAAAGCTTTTTAAGTCCCCTTCCAGATAGGAACACATATTTAGAATCTGAAAACGTAGGAGTGGACCTTATAATTTAGGCATCGTTGCCGATGAAAATATTGCTTACTATTATCCCATGAAAGTGTCTCCAGCCAGATAATAAGCACTTTCAAGTCCAGGCCTGGTCTTATCTTACTGGTCCTGGGAGGGCTCCCCATCGAGCAGTTGTTCTGTGAACTCACTTTTAGTTTCCACTTCCTAACAAACCCATCTCAGAATGGGATTTTCCCGAGTCACGTGAACCACAAGGTAGGCTTTTCCGTTGCTGGTTTTTAATTTTTCTTTTTTTGGGCGGGGAGGGGTTTGGTCACACTCTGCAGTGCTCAGGACTCACTCTTAAAAGTGCTTGGGAAGACCACGTAGTGCCAGGATCAAACCGGGGTCCACAGCTTGCAAGGCATTTAAATGCCTTAATCCTGCATTACTTCTCTAGCTCCTTTGCTTACTTTTAAAATAGGAGTCACATAACAACCCAGCGGGGAGATTTTAATGGTGGGACTATTCCATGCTGAGCACAGCTTACTGTGGTCTGGGAGCCG
Organism: Sorex araneus; assembly: GCF_027595985.1. Classification (NCBI taxonomy): domain Eukaryota; kingdom Metazoa; phylum Chordata; class Mammalia; order Eulipotyphla; family Soricidae; genus Sorex; species Sorex araneus. The sequence goes on along the minus strand of NC_073307.1, from coordinate 21,891,031 downwards.
CCAACGCCAAACAAGAGGCACTGAACTAGGCTGGGGAGATCTAGAACATGGTAGGAAACTGCTCTACCACTGGTGCCTTTTTCCGGTCCACACACAAAAGTCGTAGTTTACTGCACATATATTTCGCAAACGCACAAGTCCCGCCCTCTGTAATTGACAGTTTGTAACAACGCATCAAGTAAAGGCCTGACATCTGTGCTACAAACTGATAAGCTAGAGCTGGGATACTCAAGTTGTTATCCAGGTGGGTTATCAGTTTGGAAAGATCATGTCGGGGTTTTCCGCGTCACGTTCTAAGAAACCTCCGCAGCTGCCAGCTCAGCACCGCGCGGCTTCCATAAAGGGAGACCCACGCATTAAGGGAAGTGTCAGCTTTGCCACGACGTTGCTGTGTGACCTTGGACTAGTCCCTTCCTACTCCAGAAATATCGCAATGGGCCTAAGTGCCTCATCCTGGGGCGGCACATGCTCTAGGGACGAACGAATGATCCGAACGACCTCTGCCTTGAAACTTTTATTGACCTCCCCGGACCGGCGCCGGGCATCAGGGGCGCAAAAGTCTAGGCGCGCAAGGATCCAGAACCACCTCGCCCCGACTCTCGCGAGATCAGCCTCCGAAGCTTCGCGGCGTCATCCTCTCGGCGGCGGTGGCGGCGCGGCTGCGCCGGCGCTTCAGATACTCACAGGGGCGGCCCGTATCCCTCCGCCGCCGGCGCGACCCGGCCCTCCCTCCCCAGGCCCGCCAATCCCCGCGCCTCCCGACCTGCCCCTCGGCCTGGGCCCACCCCGCGCTCCGGCGGCCCCACCCCGGCGGCGCCGCCCGCCTGCCCGCCCGCGCGTCCCTCCGTCCACCTGCAGCCGGCAGTCCCTCCGGCTGTCCGACCCAGAGGCGCCGGCCGAGCCCTAGGCCTGGGCTCTCGCTACCCGGCGGAAGGATTCGTGGCGGCTGAGGAGGCGGCGCTGAGCTTAAGAAGAGGCAGCGGCGGCGGCGGCGCGGCGGCGGCTCGGGCGGCAGCGCATAAAGGGGCCGCCGCCGGGTGATGCGGTGACCGCTGCGGCAAGCTCAGGAGCCGAGCGGGCCCCGGCCCTCCATCGGTCCCGTCGGAGCCGCGCTCCCGAACTCTCCCACCTTCTCCGGCCGACCCGCGATCGCCGCGAGGCGGCCTCGCGCCCCCTCGCCCCTTCCCCGTCCCTCCCCTGCCCCCGTCCCCGCCCCGGGGGCTGCCGCCACCCGCCTCCCACGATGGCTCTGAAGAGAATCCATAAGGTAAGAGCCGACCGGGGCCGGGGAGCGGGCGCGGGCCTCTGGGCCCGGCCGGCGAGGAGGCTACGGCCTGCACTTCCCGCCGGCCCCGCCGCCCTGGCTCGCGGCCTCCCCGGACTCGGCTGCCGGCTCTCGCCCTGGCCGCGGCCCTCGCACCCCACTCCCAGTGATGGCGCCTGTGGAGGCCCCGGCGCGCGGCCCGCTCTCGGGCGGGAGGAGCGCTCGCCCGCCCCACTTCTTTCCAGGCCCCGCGTGGTCGGGAGCCCCAGGGCCGCTTCCCGGCCCAGGGCCGCTGCGCTTGAGGCCATTGTCCAGGCAGGCCGGGGTGGGGGTGGTGGGGGTGGAGAGGGAATGGGGGCCCTGGGAATAGGGCGTTGGGCGGCCCGATCGACCGGGGTCGAAAGGGCTCTTCGCCCCATTCCTGCTCCCCCACCCCCACCTGCCTGGCCGCCTCCCCGGGACCGCCTGGGCTTGGGGGCCCCGGCTCCGGCGGACCCAGGAGCCTTATTGTCTGATCCCCTCCCTCGAGGAGGGTTGAGTTCACCTTCCTCCGGGGCCCGTTGCACATTTGGGTCCCCTGTGCTCGGCCAGAATCTGTTTTGAGTAGGAAGTTGGGAAGGAGGGCGCGGGGGGGGGGGTGGGGAACCAGCCCTGCCTCGAGAGGGGAGGGAAGTAGAGGGAGAAGCATTTTGATTGCCCGAGGTTGCCAAGTGTAGTCAGAAACACGAACACTCGGGTTTTGCAGGAATGGATCTACGAGGAAAGCTGTTAAGTTGGCAAGGGTTCGAGGAGGAAACTTGAACACTTGAAAGCCAGTGAAGAAATTGCACAAAGTTTTCTTGTTACAGGCGCTTCACAAAATGGATTTTAACGCTTCGGGGTGTTCACAGTCACTTAGTTCAGAGGGGGATTTTTTGCTAAGTTTTTTTTTCCATTTAGGATTTAGTTGCCCCCTTTTATGATGAAGGATTGTTCGTTCAGTTATGTACCCGGCGATTTTCTAGTGTCTCCCGTCAGGTTTTTATTTTCTCTTCTTCTTTCCCCTTAGAAGTAGAGAAGTATCACCCCCCTCCCCCGCTTATGTTTTCACTTGGCTGATTGCAAAGGCTTTGTTAAATCTCTAGTTACTTTGTAAGAAGGAGATCCTGGGTTTTTCAGTTTATCCTGAAAGATGGAATGGATATAAACCAGGAAGCGAACCTGTTTTCACTGTGCCTTAAACTCAGGGAAAATGTGATAGTTCTATGATTTAAACAACTCATTTCAGCTGTTAACCATCTCTCTCTCTCTTTTCCCCCATCTCCTTTCCCTCCCTCCCCCCTTGGGTTAAAGGCCTTAATGTAGAATCCCAATGGTTACTGTGAATTAGGTTAGATCCTTGGCAACTTTGAAATTTTTTGATTTCTAACTCTTGAGTAAAGGCAGACTTTAGAGTCAATCTTGTACTGGAATGAGGTAGTTTGTTAAAGGAAGTTTGAACCTTAAGCAAAGAGCTTTGACCTATTTAAAGGAGAATGAACACACTGAAAAAGAGTCACAAGAATAGTATTAAATAGTAATACAAATATATAAATAGTAATACAAATAAGATATGTATTAAATTTTAAGACTTTTCCGAGTAACTTAGAGTTAATTGTAGAAGGTAACTTGTCGAAGGTTGTGCCCTTGTTTTAAAAACTGAAGATGAATGTGGGTATAATGCGTTATGACTTAACTTTGAACCTCTTTGTTGATTGGCATTTGTGTTAGATTTCTTTGAAACAGATCTCAAAGCATATATTTCATTTTACTATTTTGTTTGTTTGGGGGGCATACCCAGCAGTGCTAGAGCTTACTCCTGCCTCTGCATTCAGGGGTCACTCCTGGCAGTGCTTCAGGGATCATATGCCTTGCCAGGGATAGAACCTGAGTCAGCTGTGTGCAAGGCATGTACCCTACTGCTATATTGTTGTTACCTCACAAAGCATATATTTCAATCTTTTTGGTGTTTTTTTTTTTTTTTTTGTTTTGGTCCATACCTGACAGTGCTTAGGCCCTAGTTCAGGCTCTGTGCTCAAGGATCAACCTTGTTCTATGCTCAGGGTATCATATGTAGTGCTGGGGATCTACCCAGGTTAGCTGCAACAAGCACCTTACATACTGTACTACCCTCCAACTTCATATATATATTTATTTTTTTTAAAAAAAATATTTACTTATATTTGGGTCACACCAGCGATGCTCTGGGGTTACTCCTGGCTGTGTACTCAGAAATTATTTTTGGTGATGTTTGGGGGACCATATGGGATGCCAGGGATCCAACCTAGTTCAGCTGCATGCAAGGCAAGCACTCTACCTGTTGTATTATTTCTCCAATCCTTATATTTTTACTTTTTAAATATACTTGCCTTGGGTAGTACAGTTTTGAGATACAAGGTAGCTATAGATTTTTGTCTAAAACAGGTCTTTGAAAAGTTACAAAGTCACGTTTAACTAATGATGACTTGAACTTTGAGAACTTATAGTCTAGAGCTCTCTATAGAGTATGGCTTAATATTTGTTTTTGGTACACTCATCAGTAAGATTGTGGGTTTTTTTTTTTTTTTTTTTTTTTTAAGACTTTGTAGGACACCAATTTTGGGTGGGAGAGGGTCACTCTCCAGGCTTAGTCCTGTTTCTGTTTTCAGAGCTCAAACCAGATTCCACAGTGTACAGGGCCCTACTCAACTATATCACTCCAGCCCCTCTTTGAGAATTTCATCGCTCAATTTTTTTTTTCTCAGAAAAAGATGGTAGACTTTTTGGACACTTTTAAATCTTCTGGATTATATATGCTTTAACAGTGTACCAAACAGTCATTGTGAACATCTTAGGGTAGGTCTGTAAAGAAATTGGGACTCTGAGATAGTCTATACCAATGGTCTCAGCCTTTTGGTCTTGTTTGGGGCCACACCTAGTGATACTCGGGACTTTTCCTGGCTCTGTGCTTAGGGGTCACCCCTGAGCCAGGGATTGAACTTTGTTCACAGGGTGGAAGGAAAGTGCCTTACTTGCTGTATTACCCAGAGTTCTGTGTGTTGAGGTTTTCTGCTGACTTTATAGGTCTTCAGCTTTGATTTTGATGCTTAGAATGTCTGCCTCTAGCAGCACCACCCCCAGCCCTTTTCCAGTTGGCTGCATCTCTTATGTTGTGGGCTGGGAAACCAGATCACGGAGCTTATTAAAATTATGTCTAAAATAAGATCCAGTAGGCTCTGAGTGAAGAGGGCTTCGTGTGTTCTGTGAACTGTGTGGTCTTTTGACTGATCAGAGAGAACTTCTCAACTTCCTGTTTTTCTTCTTTACTTTTGTTATAATAATGCAGGAAGGTCTTTGGTGCTTTTTAAGTACCATAATTTGAAATACAAAGGTGAATTTCTTTATTCTTGGAAAGGGTTAATGACAATATCTTGATTCTTTGAGGAATTAAAGACAGACCAAAATTAGGACATTAAATATTTTCTTTGGCAATAATAATGCCTTGTAATACATTTTAATGATACTCTGCTAGTAATACTTTATTAACATTTTTAAGACATAGCTTTAATGCTAGGGATCCTCCATCACTTGATTTAGTTTATTACTACTGATGTAGATAGTTATGGCAAGCTTTTTAAAGGTCTTTCAACAGACTGATAATAAAATACTAGTAAAATAAAGGCCTCAAACTGATGGCTATAAAGGCCAGGCAGGTAACTAAAATGAGTGGGGAAAAAGAAAATGGGAACTAAAATTGCATGTTCTATCAGAAGAGGGCAGCTGCTACCCAGCTCCCTCCAAATGTTGCTAATCCCCGGGATCTTTGAGCCCAGTATTGCCAAATTTTCCTCTTTTTAATTGAAGCTGTAAGAACAGTTTTTTGGCAATAAATTCAATTTTTTATTTTATTTATTCGTGCAGTGTCCGGGATGGAACCCAGGGACTCACATGCAGAGCAAGTGCTCTACTGCTGAGCTATACCCGTGGTCCAAATTCACATTTAAAAACTTTGTTTTTGTTTTTGAGCCATACCTGACAGTATTTTGGACTTCTGGCTCTATGCTCAGGGTTCACTCTTGGCAGGGGTTGGGGGGTGGGGGACACTACCATATACAGTGCCAAGGATCAATTCCAGGTCTGCTGCATGCAAGGCAAGAGCCTCCCCTCTGTACTCATTGGTCCCTAGTTGAGATTTTTTTTTTTTAATCTATGCACTTGTGCTTGACATGTAGCTCAAGTAATAGAGCACACATCTTTTATGTGCGAGGCCTTTAGTTGGGTCCCCTGACTATGCATTGCCCACTGTGTATCACCAACTCTGAATGTGGCCCCTACAACTAACAAAATAGTGGGATGACAGCAGTTTAATTCATTGATTAAAAATAAAAGATTGAAGTTTGGTAATCAGAATGTGTGGATTAAATAATTTAAACCATACTTTATTGATTTGGGATTTTGGGGCTACATCTGGTGGTGCTCCACGGCTACTCCCAGCTCTGGTTTTGGAGTGATCGAACATTCCATGGTGGGGATGGAGCCAGGGTCAGCCAACTCCTGCAAGGCAAGCACCTAGTTATACAATGTCTTTGGCCCAGACCCTTTCTAAAGTTTTAAAAAGGAGTGGGGGGAACAATAGTATAGTGGGTAGGACATTTGCCTTGCACGTGGCCAACTCAGGCATCCCATACAAATCCCCCAAGCACTGCCAGGAATAATTCCTGAGTGCAGAGCCAGGAGTAAGCCCTGTGCATTAACAGGTGTGACCCAAAGAGCCCAAAAAAAAGAAAAAAGAAACCCTAACTTTTAAAAGGGCTGCAAAACAAAAAAGCACAAAGTATTGCTTTATACAGATGAGCAAGATTAAATTTCATATGAACTTACAGTTAACTTTGTTGTAGTTTTGTATGTTTATGTGTAAGGATATAGGCAGCCCAATTTAGTAGCTATGTGTAGGTCCCATAGTAGTTTATATCTTCCCCTTAACTTCATTATCATCTCTTTCATGTTATGAATCATCTCTATGTTGACTAGCCACTTTCAAAATGTCTAAGATTGGGAAATTGCCAAAGGATGATTCTTACAGATATGGGAAAGTAATTGTAGCACTGCACACTGTAACAATGCTAAATTTAAAAAAATTAAATACTCCAGGAAGTATGATCCTGTACATTATAATAGTAAGATGTAAGAATTACTGAATTTTTTTCAAAATAAAACAAATTAGCAAATAGTTTTTGTGGAGTACTGGAGCCATTTCTTTATCTTTTCTTTTTTTTTTTTTTCTCTTTTTGGATCACACCCAGTGATGCTCAGGGGTCACTCCTGGCTCTGCACTCAGGAATTACCCCTGGCCGTGCTCAGGGGACCATATGGGATGTTGGGAATTGAACCCCGGTCAGCCTCGTGCAAGGCAAACGTCCTACCCGCTGTGCTATCGCTCCAGCCCCTTATTTTGGTTTTTGGGGCCCACCTTATTCCTGATTCTGTGTTCACCTGAACAAACTGTGATGAGGCTCTGGAGACCATATGGAGTGCTGGGGATTGAATCTGGATCAGCTACATGCAAAGCAAGTGCCTTGCTTCCAGTACTGTCACTTTAGTTCTATACTAGGATTTTTTTTTTTTTTCTTTTTGGGTCACACCTGGCAATGCACAGGGGTTACTCCTGGCTCTGCACTCAGGAATCATCACTGCTTGCAGTGCTCAGGGGACCATATGGGATGCTGGGAATTGAACCCAGGTTGGCTGCATGCAAGGCAAATGCCCTACCCGCTGTGTTATTGCTCCAGCCCCATATACTAGGAATTTTTAATGAAATAAATGATTGACTGCAGATGACTGATTTGTTCTGACATGGAAAGCTGAAGTTTATCATTTTACTCCAAATGATAAACTCTGAATTCTAGACCTAGAATCTTTGGGAGATTTTTGGTTTTTTTGGTTGTTGTTGTTGTTGTTTTTGTTTTTGTTTTTTTTTTTACTTTTCTCCTTTTTTTTTTTTTTTGCTTTTTGGGTCACACCTGGCGATGCACAGGGGTTACTCCTGGCTCTGCACTCAGGAATTACCCCTGGCCGTGCTCAGGGGACCATATGGGATGCTGGGATTTGAACCCAGGTCGGCCGCGTGCAAGGCAAACGCCCTACCCGCTGTGCTATCTCTCCAGCCCCTACTTTTCTCCTTTAAGGAAGGATTCTGAAGAATTGAGAAGCTTCTTTGGCTCTTTCATGGTATATTTAAGTGTAATTTAAAGGGGGTGGAGAGCTAGTATAGCAGGTTGGGCTCTTGGCTTGCACAAAACCTACCTGGTTCAATCCCAGAGCACCACCAGGAGTAATTACTGAACGCAGATCCAGGAGCAGAACCAGGAGTAACCCCTGAGCATCACCACTTGTGAACGAAAAACTTTTAAAAAAAAGTTTTTAAGTAGTCATCATTGAAGGATAACTTAATAAATTAGGTTCTCTTTTGAAGTCTCTCAGTATGTATTACTGTACTGCTGACAAAAAGAAAGTTTTGACAAAGTCCAATTCTGGATATTTTAGTCCAACTTGAAAGAGGGTTGCTTAAATATCTTAGGCAGTTCCCTAGATAGGAATACCTGACTCATGCTTGGTGCTGCCAGGAACCTCTGTAGCCTCATCCCAGAAAGAAATTAAAAGAGCACACTTGTTTTTTTCTGTAGAAATAAGTTTTTGATGGTTAGATTTTCAAGCTGATCTCCAGTACATTTTAAACTCTGACATATTAAAATAAAATATGGTTTGTTCCTGTCTACAGTCATAAAGTGCTGGTGCAGCAATACATTTTGCTACTGTTTGAAAAGATCATGTGACTTATTCAGGCTAGATTAAGAACCTTCATTTCTTTTTTTTTTTTTTTTTCTTTTTGGGTCACACCCAGCCATGCTCAGGGGTTACTCCTGGCTTTGCACTCAGGAATTACTCCTGGCAGTGCTTGGGGGACCATATGGGATGCTGGGGATCAAACCCGGGTCGGCTGCGTGCAAGGTAAACGCCCTACCCGCTGTGCTATTCCTCCGGCCCCGAACCTTTATTTCTTTTTTATTTTATTTTATTTTTTTTTTTTTGGTTTTTGGGTCACACCTGGCGATGCACAGGGGTTACTCCTGACTCTGCACTCAGGAATTACTCCTGGCGGTGCTCAGGGGACCATATGGGATGCTGGGATTTGAACCCGGGTCGGCCGCGTGCAAGGCAAACGCCCCACCCGCTATGCTATCACTCCAGCCCCCGAACCTTTATTTCTTATGGCAGCTGGCTGGCAGGTCACCGGTACAGATAACTATTAGATCCATAAATCCAAAAGTGCATTCTTTTTATTTTGTTCAAACAATTGGGTATTTAAACTATGCTCCAGGACCAGAAGGTCTTTACTTCAGTATCCCTTTTTATTACTGAGGGCCTGTGAACTCCCTTAAAATTACTAAAATTACTAAAATGTTGAGTGTTCTGTTCTGTATAAATCATAAGAGTTAATTTTTTTAGCTCTCTGTAAAAGACTCCAGTAATTTAGGAATAAGGTACTTACCTTGCCTGTTTTTTATTTATTTATTTATTTATTTATTTATTGGTTTTGGGATCACACCCAGCGATGTACAGGGGTTATTCCTGGCTCATGCACTCAGGAATCACTCCTGGCGATGCTCAGGGGACCATATGGGATGCTGGTATTTGACCCTGGGTCGGCTGCATGCAAGGCAAACGCCCTACCCGCTATGCTATTGCTCTAGCCCCTATTTTTTTTTTAATTTTAAAAATTTATTTGAGGTAGTGTGATTTACAGTATTCATGATGGGGTTTCATGCATATAACATATAACCCAACACCCTTTGCTACAGTGTCACCTTCCCTCCACCCTTATCGAAAGGTCTTTTCCTGTCCTCCCCTTTGTAAATGCAGTTCTGTAGACTACTTCCCAGCAGCATTCTGTCTTCATCTCAGTATGTAACCCAATGACCTAGTCTATAGAAAAAATAAAATTTTTACATAATAAGTTCTTTGAGATTTCCTTTAAGGCATTTCAAGACAAACACAAAACCCTAATCACTTCCATCTTTATCCCTTAAAGAATTAGTGAATGGTCTGATCAAACTCTACTAGTTTGTTCTCTAGGTTAGATAATAAATTGGCCAGAATGCGTGCTTTTATTTTGGTGGCCTGAATTTTATACCTGGTTTTGCATGCCCCCCAGTAATGTGGCCCAAACAGATTTTATAAAGAAAGCTAGGTTGGAGAAACAAACATATTTATGATTGAATTATTATGGTAGGAAAGCCAAGATTCAGATGACACATAGATGACTATATATACCTGCAGATGTCTATAGAGCCGGTCATTGCTCTCATCTTTGGAAAAGCTATATTTTCCATTTACCAAGCTTTTGCTTTCCATTCTTTCTACCAGGTCCTTGTTCTCTAGTAATTGTCCTTACTATCCTCATTGCAGCCTCTTCTTACTATAAACTCAGATCTTTAGCCAAACTTATCTGTGATTTTTCCATCAATTTTTTTTAATCTCCTTGGGCTATAGAGAGGATTCGGTAATTTAGGAATAAGGTACTTAACTTGCATGTAGCTGGACCTGGTTCTATCTTAGGTCTGTCATGTAGTTCCTAAGTGTACTGCAAGTATGGCCCAAAGATGAAACAGCCAACAACAAAAAAAATTACCCTCTTTTTCTCTATTAAAGCAGTTTCTTATTATTTGGTGGTGGGGGTTGTCACACCTGACAGTACTCAGAATTTACTCCTGGCTCTATGCTCAGGGATCACTCCTGGTGGGTTCTGGGGGCCTTGTGGGGTGTCAGGGATTGAACATTTCTCTTTATCCTTGTGACATTTTAGTGCCAAAATTCTTTTTGTTTTTGTACCACACCTGTCAGGGCTCAGGGGTTACTCCCTGTGCTTCACTAAGGGCTTGCTGCTGGCAGTGCTGGGCGACCATATGTGGTGCAGGGCCTCCCACATGCAAAGCTTGTGCTCAGCCTGTTGAGCTATTTCTACAGTCCTCAGTGCTAGAATAGTCTTCCACTGTTCTGGGACTATTTAGTAAGGTCATTGGTGATTACTTAATTGCAAAATTCAACAGATACCTCAGTTTTTATTGTACTTTTGAAACATTTATCATAGTTATCATTTCTTTCCCTTAGTTTCTGATAAATTTATATCTCTTCCTTTCTCCTTAACTTATTAAAACACTTTTCAGAACTGGAGCCAGAGATTAGTGTGGCATGTGTTCTGCCATATGAGTGATACCCTTGGCTCCTAGAAGACTTTCATCCCTTCTCAAGAATCCTGTATGTGGGAGCTGGAGAGGTAATACAGTAGGTAGGGTGCTTACCTTCCATGCTACTGACTGACCTGGGATCCGTCCCCCAGCATCCTCTGTGGTTGGTTGCCTGACCCCTGCCAGGAGTGATCTCAGCACAGAGCCAGGAGAAAGCCCCAAGCTTGGCTGGGTGTGTTCCCTAAACCAAACCAAACCAAACAATCTGCTTTACAAGCTAGTATTATTGCTGGGTTAAAAAAAAAAAAAGTTCATGAAATAATTCATGTTTCAGTTAAAATTGATTGTACGTATGGTCAGTTAAAATATAATGAAAACTTGATATCAAAATAAGGCAGATTACTTGAAAAGTTTATTAAGTTGAAATAGCCATTGTCATTTTGTTGTAAATACTTGAATGGTATTTTTCTTAGAGTCAGAGTGATAATACAGTGGAGTAGGGCACTTGCCATGCATGTAGCTGATCCTGGCTTGATTCTCAGCACCTTATGTGGTTCCCCTGGCCCTGCCAGGATCTGTCCCTGAGTTCAGAGCTAGGAATAAGCCCTCATGAGCAAAGTCAGATGTTCCCCCAAAGTCAGATGTTCTCATCAGCTATTACATTGTTTGTTAAGGAGGACCAAAGGTAGTACTTGCTTTCACCTAGTCCACCCAAATTCGATCCCTGTCAACAAATAGTCTTTCAAAGACCATTAGAAGTGAGCCCTGAGTTTAGAGTCAAGAGTAAACCCTGAGCCTATTATAACCCCAAAACCATCCCCATCTCAGACGTGCTAGGGGATAGTTTTCATTACATTATAATAATGGTAATGTTGCAGGTTCATTATAGCAAAATAAAAATAGTTATGTAGAGTTTACAGAATCAGCTTAATATTGCTAGTGGTTTAACGGGAATAGATAAGTTAAAATTAAAATTATGGGCCAAACAGTGGGCCAGGCAATAACACAAGGGTTAAGGTGCCTCTGCAGACTGAAAGTATTGATTTAAAAATAATTTTTTTTTTGTTTTGGGGTCACATCTGGCAATGCTAGGAGGTAATTCCTGGCTCTGCTCTCAGGAATCACTCCCTGTGTATGGGATGCTGGGGATTGAACCCCAGTTGGTCTCGTGCAAGGCAAGCAAGCACCTTACTTGCAGTATTATCTCGATGGTCCCCTGAAAACAGTATATTTTGAGGGATAGGGAGATGGCTCAGAGACATGGAGTGCATCAATCCCTAGAACTTCATGATCTCAGAACACAGTTGGGTGTGGCCCCAAAGCCAAATAAATAAAAAGGAAAAGAATTTAAAACAGGCCAAGGGTTTAGCTCAGCAGTAGAATACTACTTGCCTTCCATGTGTAAGTCCCTGGGTTCAATCTCTGGCATCATCAAAACAAAAACAATTAAGATAGTATTGCCAGTGCAATTCTTAAGGGGAGATATTAATATTTTATGAAAAGTTACTGTTGTATTTGATACAGAATAAACTTCATAATAGTGATTTCCTTCAGTTTGGTCTTTTTTGTTTGAGAAAATGTTTTCTTTTTCACCCCCACGCCCCCATTTAAAATTTTTTTTCATTATTTTTTAATTGAATCACGAGGTACAGTTGCAAAGTTATTAGTGATTTCCCCCTCTTCTTAATTCTTTGTCCTTCCCCCAGAGATCAGCCAAAAATGGTTTATTTTTATCTTTTTTGGTTTCTGTTTTGGGGGGGTCATGACCAGCAGTTTTGTGGGCTTCTGGTTCTGTATCTGGGGTTCACTCCTGGCAGGGCTCAGCAGACCATATGAGAGCATGCAAGGCAAGTACTGCCTACTGGTTGTACTATCATCCCAGCCCCTAGAATGCTTTATAGCATGTCCCAGACATGCAGCTACAGTGTTCAACTATAGAATTGTTTCTCAGCACGTAAACATGATTAATTCTTTCTTCTTGGGGGATTGAGGGAGGCAATATCTGGCTATGCTCAAGACTTATTCCTGTCCCTGTGTTCTGGGATCACTCCTGATGGGTACTTAGGGGCCTTATATATGTGTACATGTGGTGCTACGGATCCAGTGCAGGTCAGCCAGGTGCAAGGCAAGAGCCCTACCTGTTGTGTGCTTTCCTGTTCTTGGCTTTCCTGGGCAAAGTCAGATGGTTTGGTAGAAAACACTTTATGGGCCAGAGTGATACAGAACAATGGATTAGGCCCTTGCCTTGCATAGAGCAGACCTGGGGTTGATCCCTGGCATCACATATGGTCGCCAGAGCACTGCCAGAAATCATCCCTGAGCAAAGAGCCAGGAGCAAGTTTCAGACCACAGCAGGGTGTGACACCCCGCCCACCACCACCAAACAAATCCCAGGCACCAGAACCAGAGCAGTAGTACAGCAGATAGGGAGGGTTCTCCTAACTGGGCAGACCTAGGTTCTCTTCCCCTGCACCCCATGTGGTCCCCTGAGCCTTCTAGGAGTGATCCCGAGTGAGCACAGAGCCAGGAGTTAGCGCTGAGCATAGCTGAGTGGCCAAAAAAACCAAAGCCAAGTAAAACCCTAAAAAAAAAAAAAAATGAAAAAAAGGAAAGAATTTTTGAATTATCTTCCTAGATAATTCAAAGGGTGGAGTGCATACACCGGACTCTGGATGTAATTCCTGACACCACATAGCCTCCTGAACACCAGGAATTGAGGGATTTGGTGGTGTTACCCTGCCGCCCACCCCCCAAATAAAATGGAATTTTCAGAACATGATTTCTATTCCTTTGACCTTAAACAGGTCACTTCACTGATACTTCTTAGCTATAGATTGCTTATATATAGAACAGAAACAGTGTTTGGATGCCTGTGGGGAATGGGGGAAAACATAAAAATTAGTTTTAAATATTTTCCCTTTAGATTGACTGCCCTGCTCTGTTAACCATGGGATTGGTAGAATCTTGTAAAACAGTTGTCAGCATTGTTAGTATTTCACTTTATTGTCTCCCTTTCCAAAAAAACAAAACCTAAAACCCTGATAACATTTCTACACTTGATTTTAGCCAAAAGGCTGAGAAACAATTTTGACATTTCTAAATGGAGGAAAAAGGGAATCAGAATTCTATAAACTTTTTCTTCAGACTCCAGAAACATGCTTCCGATATATGTGATTTTTGTTTTTAGGCCACATCTGGTGGTGCTGAGGGCTAACTCCTGACTCTGTGCTCAGGTGTCACTCCTGGCAGTGCTTCCAGACTCATGCAGTACCAGGGATTGAACCTGGGTCGTCCATACATAAGGCAAACCCCTGTATTGTCCTGACCACTGTACTCTGTCTGGCTCCAAAGTGGGAAATTTTTGTAGGTTGGAAAGAAATGAAAACAGGTTAGTTTGTTTTTGTTTTGGACAATGTCTGGTACTCTCAGGGGCTGTTCCTGGCTTGGTACTCAGAGGACCATAATAGTGTTGTGGATCAAACTCAGGCTACTTCATGAAAAGCATGTGCTCTGATTTTGGTTTTTGTTTTGAGCTTATTTATTTTTTAATTGAATCACTGTCGGGTACGTAAAATTGTTCACACCCCTCCCTTCACCAGTATACGTTTCCCACCCACCACCATTGTCCCCAATATCCCAGTTATCCTCCTGAGACCCCTGCCTCCCCCTCCCCCCTGCCTCTATGTAGGCCTCTCTCTCTCTCTCTCTCTCTCTCTCTCTCTCTCTCTCTCTCTCTCTCTCCCTCTCTCCCTCTCTCCCTCTCTCCCTCTCTCCCTCTCCCTCCCTTCCCTTCCTCTTCCTCCATCTCTTTCTCCCTCCCTCCTTTTCCCCCTCTCCCTCTCTTTCTCTCTCCCCCCCTCCTTTCTCCAGTTTTTTTGAGCTATCTCTCAAGTCCTGGAAATTTTTTTTTTTTTTTGGGTCACACCTAGCATTGCACAGGGATTACTCCTGGCTCATGCACTCAGGAATCACTCCTGGCAGTGCTCAGGGTACTGGGCTGCTGGGAATTGAACCCGGTTCGGCTGCGTGCAAGGCAAACGCCCTACCCACTGTACTGTCACTCCAGCCCCAAATTGTTTCTTAACATTACCTGTGACAAAGGTAGCTTTGCCGTGTTTTGAGTGCTTCCTTCCTGTCTGTAAAACTATGCCAGTATAGGTGATAGCACTCTTTTGTCAACATCTTAGGCCTTTAATCAGGTGAAAAATAAGTCAAAGTAGAGCTTAAAGGGCCATAGTGGTTGTTCAGTGGAGACAGCACTTGTCTTGCACATGGCCAATCTTGGTTCAATCCCTAGAATCCCATGGAGTTCTCCCAAGTACTGCCTGGAGTGATTCCTGAGTGTAGAGTCAGGAGTAAGTCCTAAACACCACCCCATAGCCCCAAACAAAACAAAAAAAAACAAAAATTGAACTTGATGCCAGTTTAGAAATAGATTTCCCTGGCAGTGCTCAGATGCCCAGGGCATACCATGAATAGATTTCTTCAAATCATAGTTTACTAAAGGAATTGAGTGAATTTCTTTTTTTGTTTTGTTTTTAGATAAGTGCTGTTTTATTTATTCCATATGTATTAGTTTCTTAGGGTGCTGTGAAGCTTCAAATGGAGAGACTTGAAACAACACAAATCTATTTTCATAGTTCCAGAGGCTAAATGTCTTACAAGACCACACTTTACTTTTTGGGGGGAGGTTGGAACCCTGGGAGTGGGGTCATGTCCAGTGGTGCTCAGGGCTTGCTGCTACTCTGTGCTCTGGGATCACTTCTGACTAAACAGAGGGAACACTATGTGATGCACGGTATTAAATCTGGGTCAGTCCTTGCAAGGCAAGTACAGTACCTGCAGTACTATCTCTCCAGCCCAATCAGGCCATAGTTTTCTGGAGGTTCTGTGGAATGAATAATTATCCT
The DNA here is from genome assembly GCF_027595985.1 of Sorex araneus. Taxonomy (NCBI): domain Eukaryota; kingdom Metazoa; phylum Chordata; class Mammalia; order Eulipotyphla; family Soricidae; genus Sorex; species Sorex araneus. The sequence continues at coordinate 21,875,615 of NC_073307.1, read as the reverse complement.
TTGCCTTTAATCAGGCGGGCTGTTAGCATTTCTTGGCTTCCTAGGTTTGTGGCCATATTCTAGTCTCTGCCACCATTCACATTTTCTTCTCTGTGTCTTCTCTCTGGTCTTTTATATGGACACTTGATATGTCTGTTTATGGCCCATCTAGGTAGAGTCCAGAAAAAAAGAGTTTGTGTGAACACTCATAGCTCCCAGGGGACCCCATATGCAGTATCAATGATCAAATCTATGTAGTCCACTTCCAGTGCTATTGCCTTACCCACTGTGCTAGCTCTTCAGCACTCCTTAGTTTTGACTTTTTGATTTTTATAGTCCAATTGTTTTGTAGACTCTCCCTTAATTTGGATTTTTCTTGATGTTTCCTTGTCATTAAATTCAGGTCATGCATCTTTGTTAGTGTGTTACAGAAGCAAAGCTGCATCCCATTGAGTGGGACTTTTTTTGTTGTTGAATTCTTTTCATTGCTTCTTACAAGTGGTATGCAGTTTTAATTCTAATCATTACAAAGAATTATCACCCCCATCACTGGATAAAAGGGGACCTTTACCCCAGTTCCCTACTACATTTGTATTGCCTCCTTTATGACAATTTATTGGGCAATACCATGAGAATATGTACTGGTCTATTTGTAATTATACAATTGCTACATTAAAAGTACTCTTAAATTTAGCAGCTTAAGACATCATTGCAATTTTGCAGTTTTCTGAGAACAATTTACAATGAGAAGATTACAGTCCAGTCCTTGGGGTTTGTTTTGTTTTGTTTTGTTTATTTTGTTTTGAGGCTTCACCTAGCTGTGCTCAGCCAGATAATTTCTCCTGGCTTAAGGGACTGTAGTAGTGCTGGGGCTCAAACTCAGGTTGGACACATGCAAGGCAAAGTGCCTTACCTTCTCTACTATCTCTTTGGCCCTTATTTATTTGTTTGTTTGTTTGTTTATTTATTTTGAAGGCTGAGGGTGTTGGGCCAACCCCCAGTGGTGCTCAATGGCTAATTCTGGCTCTGCTCAAGTCAGTCCTGGTGGTGCTTGGGAAACCTTACTTGGTGACAGGGAATGAACTTGGGTTGGCAGCATGGAAGGCAAGTGCCTTAAACCCTGTACTATCCCCAATTCCTGGGTAAGTCCTGTTTTTCTGTAGAGCTTGGGATCAAACCCAGATGCCTCGTGCATGTGAGGTCTGCATTCTACCACTGAGCCCCATCTCTGTTCTCCACTCTTTTTGGAGATTACAGACATGCTATTGTTTGGGGCTGCAGTTCTTTGAAGGGTAGATTATTGCTTTTGTAAATTCAATTCCATGATTGTTGGTAGATCTTACTTTGTTACCATCTATTATTGCATTAAGATACTTGCCTCTACATAGGTCACCATAGTGCTGCCTGAATATACTTAGACACTAACACGAGGCTTCCCTCAGGGTTATGTGAGTGAGATGTAGAAACCAAATAGAGCCACAGTATCTTTTGTAACATAAGCTCAGAAGTGATGGTCACTTCTGTCATACTGTGTTGTTCTCACAGACTACTTATTTTACTAAGAGTTGAGGATCACTGAGTGCAACTTAAGAGACTAAACTGTTACTCACAATTTTTAATTTGGAGCTTGGGAGATGACTCAGTACCTAAAGAACCTGCCTTGCAAACTTGAGGTCATGAGCTCAATCCCTAATGCTACCACATGTGCAAACTGTGGTTTTGGCATCTCTGCTTTCTATGTCTGGCAACTACTTTCTGAGATCTCTGGTCTTGCAAGTGATTTCCAGCTGTAGTTTGCTAGGTAGATACTGCATTATAGCAAGTAATGTGACCTTTGGTTAGCACCACAACCAGAATTTGTGCAAACACCACAGTGAAAGAGTGAATCCTGGGGAGCACATGTGTCAGCACTGCAACAATGCAGTGTGACCCTTAATGAGGACTGTGGGCTGAGTGTGTAAACATAACTAAACATGTGTGGTCCCTGGTCATTGCAACAGCACCAATGGACAGATGAAAAAGAGGAAGTATTTTTTTAACTTCTTAAATCTATACTGGCATGTAATCAAGTTTGTCTAGTTTATCTAGGTATAATAATTTATTAATCATCATCATCCTGTTGATAATTTTCTTGAGTGTTCTCTGTAACGTCTCCATTTGTCCTAGCCCTGAGATTTTAGAAGCCTCTCTTTACTCATCCTTCCCAACAGTGCCATATTGGAGGCTCTTTCAGAGCATATGAATACACCACGGAAAACTTGCCAGGAACTCCCATAATTATTATTATTATTAATTTTAATGTTCTGATTATTTTATTACATTGGTCCCTTTCCCCATCATTTTTTAATGAAATACATTTTGGCACAGCCTTTTGATTGTTTTGGAACCATACCTATGTTCAGGGCTTACTCCTGGCTCTATGTTCAAGGATCATTCCTGTGGTGCTCTGGGGACCATATAGGATGCCGGGGATTGAACCTGGATCGACTGTACACAAGAACTTTGCCTGCTGTTCTATCTCTCCAGCCCCCAGCACAAGATACAGTTTTTTCTTTTTCATTTTCTCCTGCTCTTTTTTTCTAAAGCTATTTAGATCTGTTTTTACTTTTCCACTTTTTGCTTGTTTTGGTAGTGTCGGGGTTGAACTCAATGCCTCACACATGCAGATCTTGTGATCTATTTCTGAGTCCCTTTTAAATGGAGAGTGGAATTTAAAAACCAAGGTCTGGGGGCTGGAGCAATAGCACAGTGGGTAGGGCGTTTGCCTTGCATGTGGCCAACCTAGGTTCAATTCCCAGCATCCCACATGGTCCTCCGAGCACCGCCAGGAGTTATTCCTGAGTGCAGAGCCAGGAGGTAACCCCTGTGCATCTCCGGGTGTGACCCAAAAACGCCAAAATAAATAAATAAATAAATAAAAACCAAGATCTGGAAGGTAGATAATCCTTATTACCATTAGAATTTTACTTTTAAGCTTTTTCAGTGTGAGCAGTAGCTGTAGATAGGGAATATACTTTGTGTGTGTGTTGTGTATGTGTATAAAGCAGTGTATGCATATACACATTTCTGTTTGCTTTTACCTATGACAAATATTCTGATTCACACTGGTGTCTCTAATTTAATCCAGTGTGAATCAGAATATTTGCCTGATACTGCTTTCTTTTAGTATTAATGTTCACGTTTCTGACTGAGAAATTTGACTTCTGTTATTATAGTTTGTTGTTTTTTTTTTAATTTTTGATGGGTGTTAAACTTTGTGCTTTGGGCTCTGAGATATGCACTTTGCCTGAGCTTATCCCAGCCTTAATAATGCTGTAATTTGATTAGTAATTGTTTATATAATTCATCCTATTGCTATAGCTTACCAGCATAGATAAATTTTGGAAAGGGATAGTGCACCATGGATTGAATTTATAACATAAGCAGAGCATGCATTTTATCATTGTGCTATATCTCTAACCACTCCCTATCAACACCAATTTCTCCCTCTCCTTTAATATGCTCTTCTTAATTCTGTCCCATCTTAACATCCTGTATAGTGTCATGTCCATTCCTCCATTTTTTTTTTCTTTTTGGGTCACCCCCTGCGACGCTCTGGGGTTACTCCTGGCTCTGCACTCAGGGATCATTCCTGGCAGTGCTTGGGGGACCATATGGGATGCCAGGGATTGAACTTGAGTCGGCCTCGTGCAAGGCAAACACCCTACCCACTGTACTATCTCTCCCAGCCCCTCCTCCATGTATGTTTTCACATTTTGGGGGATGGATAGGGAAGATGGAATAAAGTAAAGGACTTATATTGTAAAAAACTAAGGCACACTGAGGGGCATGTGCACTCGAGGGCTCTCCAGGCAGCTCTGTCTCACCACCCGCGTTCATTGCTCTGGAACCGCTGTGTGTGGGCTGGATCGGGACTGCCGTTGGCCAAGGACAGGCGAAGGAAGAACAAGGACCAAGCTGGTTGCTGATTAATTACCGTTTATTCAATCTTCCATCTTTCCCATCTCTCGCACTCCCAGCTCCGTCCTCTCTCTGGATCTACTGCAGCCTCTCTGGTTTCTCTGTCTCTCTCCTCCCTCGTTCTCTCTCCCCCTTGCCCCTAGGCTACACACAGCCAGGTAGCAAAAATCATCATAAGAAAGCCCTTCCTGAGGGCCAGGCATTCCAAAGCCCTTCCTGACTCTTAAGGTGTTTTTCTCCTTTCCTTAGTCCAAACACTCATTAACATCTTAATACTAGTTACTTTTTGTGTGGACCTAGCAAGAGATACATTGAGGCTTGCAAGGCAGCTCTCCTGGCAACATCTTGCCACAGACTCAGACTACAGCGCTCAGGCCAGATTAATCATTCCTAACCCTAGCAGGGTCCAAATCTAGTTATCACTGTTTGGATCATGACAGCATTTGTCCATGATCAAGCTCTTAACTTATAGTTAAGCATTAGGCACTTTGGCCAGGCCCATCTCGATGCCAGGGTAGCACACAACTCACCGCTTGCCCAGGGTCCGTCCCGTCCCTCGTCGGGACCCTGCTTTTGGGGGTGCTAGGAAGTAAGGGCAGCTGAGGCTTAGGTCGAGAGAACAGATGCCCAGGAGGAAAATATCATGTAGAGTCAAATGACTCCCAGGTTACAAAAGCATAGCATTTGCTAAGTCTTCCTGTGTTCATACAAAAAGGATATGGCTCTGAATAAACTATGCAAAGGACTCAGGAGAAGAGAAAAACAATATTTACAAGTCAACAGAACACTAAGAAAGAAGCTACAAATAAAGAGGAATGGGAGCACTGTGATGGGAGTAACCCAATAAGCCTAAATTACCTGAAGCTATGTTATCCTACATATATGACATGGACATTCTGTAAGGGATATTTAAAATAATGGTCATGTGGGCTGGTGAGATAGAACAGTGGGTAGGACACTAGCTCTTCCCACAGCTAATCTAGGTTCTATTCCTGGCATCTCATATGATTCCCCAAGTGCCGCCAGGAGTAAACTCTTTGAGTATCATTGGGTGTGACCCTAAAACAAAAAACTCCAGACTACCCCCACACCATGTCACATCCACCCTCAGCAGTCCTCTGCCAAAGGTCAGTGCCAGTAGTGTCAAGGATTATCCAGACCACATGGTGGTGGTGCTCAGGGGGCCTCCAGGGCTGCACCTGGAATACTTGGAACAGGATACTCGGAGACATATGGTGACTTGAATTAATCCTATGCTTAACCTCAGTACTCCCTCTCTCTCTGGCCCTTCAGTTTTTATGACTGGGTAATACTCCATTGAGTGCATATCTGCTTTTTTTTCTTTTTTGCGTCACACCCGGCGATGCATAGGGGTTACTCAGGAATTACTCCTGGCGGTGCTCAGGGGACCATATGGGATGCTGGGATTCGAACCCCGGTCGGCCACGTGCAAGGCAAACGCCCTACCCGCTGTGCTATCGCTCCAGCCCCTGCATTTTTGTTTTTGAGCTTCACCCACCAGTACTCAGGACTTCCTCCTGGTGGGGCTCAGGGAAACTTAGGGGGATCGAACTCAGCTTGGCTATGTGCAAGGCACGCACCCTGCTCATTGCTCTATCTCTTCAGCCCCTGTTTGTACTTGTTATTTATAATAATACTTGGGCTTAACGATTCCGGGCATCAAATCTGGGTTGACCACATACAAGGCAAGCCCCCTATGCACTATACTGTCCACTCCATCCTCTATATTTTCTTTAAATTTTGGTTGAATGAGACAAGTTCTTTGTCCTAAATGCTATACACATTTTCTGGAGATTGCTAATTGTAGCCTTATCTGATAGCTTCATTTGAAGTAGGGGTTGATTGGGCCATACTCCAGTGTACTTGGGTCTTACTCCTGGCTCTGTGCTCAAGAGATCAGTTCTGGTGGTACTAGGGGAAGCGATATTCAGTGCTGGGGATCAGAGCAGGTCCACAGTGTGCAAAAGCAAGTGTCTTAACCCTCGTGCTATCTCTCCAGCCTTTGCTACTCTTTTTTTTCAGTCAAGAAGTTTACAAGGTCTTCCTGGATTCAAGGGAAAGGGAAATAGGCTGATGATAAAAGTAGTGATATTTTGCTAGAAGTTGTGGTAAATGTCTGTCTTAATATTTATTTTTAGGGTTAGTAGAATTTTGCTTCCTTGCAGTCATTTAAAGGTAATTATAATGGTTCAGTAATTTTTTTTTTAACAAGATCTCTGAAGGTTTGTCAAGTCAGTAGGAAGAAGGAAGAGTGGAATAAGGGAAAGGGGGAATGTTGGAGGTAAAAACTAAATAGTGACTTGTTCTGTTTTGTGTCACACCCTGCGGTGTTCAGAGGTTATTCCTGGCTCTGTGCTCAAGAATTATTCCTTGCCGGCTTGGAGGAGTCATTGCATGTGAGGGATTGAACCCAGGTCAACTGGATGCAAGACATGCCCTACCTGCTATACTGTTGCTCTAGTCCCTAAACGTGATTCTTTTTTTGTTTGTACTTCAGATATTCACTTGGGACCTTAGCATTTAGGGAGTTATTCTGACAGGATGCTTAGTTCCTTTTTTTTTTTAACTCCAGTTTTATTTGGCTTATAATTGATGGATAACATTAAGGTGGATAGTATGCTGATTTAACATACTTATGAATTATGATTACAGCCTTAATGTTTCTTTTTTGTTCTTTGTGGGGGGGGGTGGGGGGAGAGATAGTGTTTCTAAGATGCAGCAACTAGGTTCTTTGAGCATTTAATAGATTATTTTGACCATAGTATGCTTTCCGTTTTTCCTGTAACTTTAAAAGCCTAAAGATCAGGTAGGTAGCTCTCAATTGCCTTTCTGTTCTCTAAAATGTCAGGTAAAGTTAAGTCACAGAAAGAAGTTTTTCTTTGTAGCCTTCCTACTTAACTCATGATCTTTTTTCTCTGGGGGCAATGGGATGGTTAGGGGCACATCTGGTTCGGGGGAGTACACCAGTTCAGTAGTGGGTTTTGCTCTCAGCAGTACTCGGGTGATCGTCTTGCAGTGCTAGATCCAGAAGCATGCATCCTTGACCCCTCTGCAGTCACCCCATTTCCAGCGCTTTGTTCTTAATGCCAGGAAGTACAAAATGTTGTTTTGTTTTGCTTTTTGGGTCATACCCAGTGGTGCTCAGGGGTTACCTCTAGCTCTGCACTGAGGAATCCTGGTCGTGCTCAGGGGACCATATGGGATGCTGGGGATTGAACTCGGGTCTGCTGTTTGCAAAGCAACGCCCTGCCTGCTGTACTATAGCTCCAGACCCTAAAATGTTTTCTTTTAAACCAACCTAACTACGGTTTTTACTTTTCTGTATTAACCTTCCTTCAATCCTTCCTTACTGTCATTAAAGTGAATTATGTATTTACTTATTTTTGTATGTTTTGAACCATACCCAGCTATGCTCAGGGATTACTCCTGGCTCTGCACTCCGAAATTACTCCTGTTAGTGCTCAGGGGACCTTATGGGATGCCAGGAATCAAACTTGGGTTGACTGTGTGCCAGGCAAGCGCCATACCCACTGTATTATCTTGCCATCTCCAATAACATGGAAATATATCTAGGGGGTGTTTTTTGGACCACACCTGGCAGTGCTCAGAGCTTACTTCTGACTCTGCTCAGAGATCATTCCTGGCTGGGCTCAGGAAACCACATGGGCTTCCAGGAATTGAGCCCAGGTTACTGTGTGTGAGGCAAATACCTTACCCACTATACGTTTCTGGCCCCCCAAATGGAAATTTTTCTTTAACTTTTAAAAATTTGGGCAGGGTCATTCCCGGTCATGCTCAGGTGTTACTCTTGACTCTGCACTCAGGAATTACTCCTGGTGGTGCTTGGAGGACCTTATGGGTTGCCAGAGATCAAATTCTTGTTGGATTTGTGTAAAACAAGCCCCCTACCTCCTGTACTCTCTGCTGTACTATCTCCTCTGCCCTAAAATGAAAACCGACAAAGGGTGTGATTTTCATCACAAAACAGTTCAGGGGATGGAGTAGAGAGGGCGAGGGTGGCACTAGCACTGCATGTGGCCTCTGTTCAGTCGCTGACACCCCAAATGGTTCCCTGAGCTCCTCCAGGAGTGATCCCTGAGCATTGCCAGATGTGACAGAAAAAAAAAGAAAAAAGCAATTCATAATTTTAAAAGTGCTATTTTTCTGTCGTGGTATTTTTTTTATATCCCAAGATAAAAGTAAATGTTATTACTGTGTAGATGATGTTTGATTAAATGACATTGCAAATGGTTTCAGTGTCAGTAAAGAGCTCCCATCTCTAAGCTTACATAAAATGTAAATTTGAATAGATTTTTTTTAAATACACATTTTCACACTTTGTTAAAACTGTGTATGACTAGTTTAGGAGATTGGATTGTTCTATGGGGACACAAAAATCTTTCTGTCAGTTGTTTTGAATAATTGTTTCAAAATATAATCCAAATGTTTAAGACTTGGTTCTGTTTTGTTTTGTTTTTTGTTTGGGGCCCACATCCAGTGGTGCTTAGGGCTTTCTCCTGAGATTAATTACTCTTGGTGATCCTCAGTGGTGAGGTGCAGGGGGCCATATGTTTTGTCAGGGATCAAATCAGTGTCTGCCACATGCAAAGCAAGTGCCTTACCCACTGTACTATCTCCTTGGTCCACCCAAAATAATAATTTTTACTGGATTGCAAACTGGCTTACTCATGGCTCTTGCTAAGGGATCCTTACTGGCAGGCTCAGTGACCATACAGTCTGCTGGGGATAGAACCTGGATCAGCTACGTGCAAGATTGGTGCCTTAGTTGCTGTACTATCTCTCCAGCAAGCACCCTCTCCCCCACCAAATAATTACTTTATTAAAAATTGTTTTATTTTTGGCCCATATGTGTCATTTCTCAGCGCTTACTCCTGGCTCCGCTTCGTTTTCAAGATTACTCTTGAGTGCACTCAAGGGATGATGTGCGTACTAAGGACTGAACTGGAGTTGGCCACAAGCAAGGCAGGTGCCTAAATACCTGTATTACCTTGGGTAGCTTTTCTTGAACAATATAAACGTTCAGATTAGATTATAGTTTTCTCTGGTAAGGTGGTGGTGTTGGGGCTCATGCCTTGCATGCCTGTTCCATGCCCTGTGGCATGTGGCTCCAGACTGTTGCTGGGTATGGCCCTGGAGGCCTGTTGCACCACAGTGTTTGTGCAGCATTACATCCTTGTGCCCTAACATGGAACCACTGGCCAACTGACAGTATTCCAGATGTGGTCCGTGGGGCCCCTGACTACTGCTTGGGAATTACTCAAAAAAAACCAGAAAGGTAGGGCGAGGGAGCGGGCGGTGAAGCAGAGCAGTAGTACAGCAGGTAGGGTGTTTGCATGAGGCCGACCTGAGTTCAATCCCCGCATTTCATATGACCACCTGAGCACCACCAGGAGTGATTCCTGAGTGCAGAGCCAGAAATAACCCCTGAGCATCACCCCCCAAAAAAACCCGTAACAGTGGAGGGTCGGGGAAGCATGGTGGTAGAGGAGTTAAGTAAGAAAAGAAAACTGCTATCATGGTTATTACTAGATTTGGGCTTTTAATTATGAAATCTGGTTCGCATTGGTATGATACAGTGTATATCTTAAGCTGTATAAGTATACAGTATTCAAACTACAAATACTTTGCAACCTTTTCTGAACTTATTTTTGTTTAAATTATGTTGCAATTATGTGCTGCTATTTCAAAGGCATTTCAAAGGGGAGAAAATATTTGTTTCAAGGATACACCATTCTGGGTTAAATTTTTATGTATTTCCAAAAACAGCCATATGCTGCTTACTAAAAATAGCATGGTTAGTTTTCTTTTTTAATTGTAGTGGGGGCCATGCTGTGGTGGGGATTGAATCCAAGACCTGGCTCATGCAAGGTTTGTGCTCCAGCACTTGACCTAGCCCAGGCCCCATATAGGTTTTTGAATTGTTGGGTCATGGTTATTCCGTATAATGGTAAAGAGGATGTCATTTTATCACATTTTGAGGTCTCATTGGCCTGTCATTTTACATAGCACAGAAGTACACCAAAATAGTGACCTATCTTTCTTCTCTCCATTTTCTCTAGCTCAAGCCTATAGCACAGGATTGTTACTGTTTTATTAGTTATAGAAGAGAGCAGCAAGTAACCTATGACAAAACAAATTCCTTGGTTTCTAGTTTGATACATAGTTACACACAGTTACATACATATGGGATCAGCTGGTGTTGAAGATTCTGGTTATCCTACTGAAGGAAGATCTTAGCCTAGCATATCCAGATCTTTGGAGCTTAGTGAATGACACGTCTTTTGGTACATTTCAGTATTAGCGTATAGACTGTTTCTACCTGGCTATGTGCCACCCTCATTTTGGGTATAGGATATTGTGGATTTTTGTGTGTGTGCGTTTGACCATGATTTATAAAACTGTCAGTAGTGATTCGTATCTATAACATATCATGGCCACACACTCCACCCCATCACAGAATATCATTTCCCTTCACCATTGTGTCAGGATCTCCTTCTCAAGACCACTGCCACCATAGATCTCCTCAGGGTAACCGCTACCGTTGTCTCAAGGTCTCCTCCTTAAGACCACTCCACCATAAGCTCAGTTCTGTAGACTGGTTCACAAATGCTGTGAAGGTCCAATGTTGGTTATTACTTTACTAGGCTTCTTTCTATCCCACCTATGAGAATATAGGTTATTGAGAGCATTGAACACTGACTCAGTAACAGAAAGACAAAGGAATTTTAGTTCTGACAGATATGCTGTGTGCGTCTAACCAGCTCTTAAGGACTTACCAAAGCGGGAGTTAGTAGTAAGGAACAACTGTTTGCCTGTTTTGCTTTTGCTAGCTTATATACCTCCCTAATGTTTTTGTTCCCCTAGTTATTACAGAAGTGGTCTTTTGTAATAGTTGTAATTCTTCTAACTAGTTTTGTCATTTAGTTTGTCTTCTTTGGGGGGTCACACCCATTGATGCTCAGGGTTAACTCCTGGTTTTACACTCAGAATTACTCTTGGCAGTGCTTGGGGGACCATATGGGGTGCAGGGGATCAAACCCCAAGTCTACTGTGTGCAAAGCAAATGCCGTACCCGCTGTACTAGTACCACTCCAGCCCCATTTCATCATCTTGTACTTTGATCTTGATTACCAAAATTCTAAGCCTGTGCTTTGTTAAAAATCTGATTCCGTGACTAATAATACCAGAGATTATTGCCTTTCTGTGTACCTTAATGGAATTTTAGATGCCATCAATTGAAGGACATACTATTCTTGTATGCATTACTAAGAGAGAGAACAGGCTGCGGAGAAAATACACTGCTAGGGTGCTTGCCATGCATGCAGCGACCTGGGTTCAACCCCCAGCACTCCATTGTTCCTTCAAGTACTGAGTACAGAGCCAGGAGTAAGCCCTGAGCACTGCCTGGAGAGACCTAAAAACGGAGGGAGGGAGGGAGGGAGGGAGGGAGGGAGGGAGGGAGGGAGGGAGGGAAAGAGGAGAGAGATAAGTCCTGAGCACTGACTCAAGACAGGGAGGGAAGGAAAGAAGGGAGAAGGGTGAAGTGAGGGGGAGGAAGAAGAGATGGAGGGAGGATGGAAGGAAGAAGGGGTAATTTATAACTGAAAGATCGTCTTTAGTTACTAATAATTGCTGTATTGTGATTGCTGCTTTTTTTTTGCCACACCTAGTGATATTTAGGGGTTCTTTTGGTGGGTTCAGGAGACCAAATGAGGTACAAGGGAATGAACTTGAGTTGGTTGTCTAGTAGGCAAATATCCTACTCCAGTACTATGTCTCCAACTCCAGCAATTGTGGCTGTTTATCAGCAAGAATTTACTGGGCACTTTGATAGACCAGTCATGAGGCAAAAAGCTGGAGTGACGTCCATGTTTGTCTCTTAGTCAAGACACATGAAATAATAAGTATGAGCTATTCTGAGTTGTTAAAACAACTTGTAATTGTCCTTTGTAGTTTTTAACAGGAAATTGAATGGAAATGGGGTTGAGAGTCCGCTAACTTTTTTTTTTCTTTTCTTTTTGGGTCACACCCAGCAATGCTCAGGGCGTAAGCACTCAGGAATTGCTCCTGACAGTGCTTGGGGGACCATATGGGATGCCGGGGATTGAACCCATGTCGGCCGCGTGCAAGGCAAACGCCCTACCCGCTGTGCTATCGCTCCGGCCCCTCTCTCTAACTTAAATGAATCTTAAATGTTCATGGAGAGGTATGTGTCAAGAGTATTCATTGTGAGCTGAGACTATTCCTGAGTCTTGGACTAGTAGAAATTAAGAATCTTGGGAGGGGAAATGGAAATGAGTAAGTTAATAGTAGCACTGTAGTCCCGTTTTTCATTGATTTGCTCTAGTGGGCACCAGTAACGTCTCCATTGTGAGACTTATTGCTGTTTTTGCATATCTACACCATGGGGTAGCTTGCCAGGCTCTGCCATGTGGGCGGTATACTCAGTAGCTTGCCCGGCTCTCCAAGAGGGATGTAGGAATCGGACCCAGATCGGCCGTGTGCAAGGCAAACGCCATACCCGCTGTGCTATCGCTCCAACCCAAATTAATAGTAGTTCAAATAATTAGAGTAAAGGTCTAGGAATTGTTTTTCATCTTTAGCAATGAACAAAGAATATTGTTTTTAATTAAGTGAGGAGTATTTGTTTCTAATTGTTTGCTACGGAAATATTCAAAAAATTACCTAATCTCTGATGTCCTTAGGTCTTGCCCCAAAATATCTAACCATTCTAGTTTTAGAATTAGTATTTTTCTTTTTAGTGTTTTATTTTGCTGGGGGCTACATCAGATGGTGCTCAGGGCATCATTTCTAGCCGGCTCGGAAGGCCATATGGGGTGCCAGGATTAAACCTAGCTTGACCTCATGCAAGAGAGGTACACTACCAACTGTACTATCTATCCATGGTCCATCCTTTTTTTGAGTGTTTTGTTTCATGTATTTTAAGTCACTCCTTGGAGATGCTCAGGGATGAAACCTGGGCCTCTTGCATGCAAAGCATGTGCTCCAGTCTGCTGTGCTATACCTCCATCCCTTGTACTTCCTGTATGTTGCATTAACTTTCTGTATCTTGATTCTGTAGTTAGATAGACCAAATGCACTGAACTTTCCCTTGGAAGTTGTTTATGTACTTTTTGTTCTCAGTTGCAAAAATTGAAGTACCACTTCTGCTCAGCATTTTATCAAATCATTAGGATATTTGAGTGCCGTTTATGTTCCAGTCTCTGGAAATGCTGTGAAGAGTATGATATACCTTGTATTTCGAGGAATTGCTAATTTAGCATTTGGGGGTAGAGTTTCAGATGTAAAGAAGTTAACTTTGAATTTTAACATGTAGTATAAGGACAAGATACAGTTCAGTGGGCTGAGGGCATGCTTTTCATGCAGCAGGCCTGGGTTTTAGCAGCAGTAGCACTTGGGCCCCCGAGCACTGAGTACAGAGCTGAGAATAGCCTACAAGTACCACTGTATATGGCCCCCAAGGGCCCCCACCTTTAAAAAATATATGACCATGTTCTGAAGAGATAATGTGGTGGGTAGGGTGTTTGCCTTGCACATGACTGACCTGGATTCATTCCCCAGCATCCCATATGGTCCCCAGAGCCTGCCTGGAGTAAGCCCTGAGCACCACCAAGTATGTCCCAAGCCCCACCCCTAAAAATAGTAATATGGGGGCTGGAGCAATAGCACAGCGGGTAGGGCGTTTGCCTTGCGCACGGCCAACCCAGGTTCGATTCCCAGCATCCCATATGGACCCCTGAGCACTGCCAGGGAGTAATTCCTGGGTGCAAAGCCAGGAGTAACCCCTGTGCATCGCCGGGTGTGACCCAAAAAGAAAAAAAAATAGTAATATGACCATGCCCTATATAAGATTTATGAGTAGTGGTTAATATAGGGTGTCCATGGGAAATAAAACAGATTGAAAATATTCACAGTTGATGTGTTTATAAACCAAAACTTCTGTTCTGAGGATAAATAAAAGTTACTGAGTATCTTGCTTAAGGCCCAGTGAATAACTTAACTGGCTGGTATGTATACTTCGCATGCAGGAGGCCCAGGTTAAACTTTAACTCTAGCTCTGCATGGACCCTGAGAACTGAGAAACTAACCCCCAACCACCATTGAATGTGACTTAAAAAGCAGTAACAAAAACATTGATTAACCTCAGGTTTATAATAGGATTGGTTATAGATATTACCCAATTTTATTTTGGTTTGTTAAGTCTTTATCTTTCTTGTTTTATTTTTGTTTTGGGTCCACACTTGTACTTAGGGCTTTTTTTTTTAATTACTGGCTGTGCTCAGAGATCACTCCTGGTGGTGCTTGGGGGCCTGTATACGGTGCTGAGGATTGAACCAGAGTCGGTCACATGCAAGTCAAGCACAAGTTTATTTATGTATGTATGTATGTATGTATTTATTTTTGCTTTTTGGGTCACACCTGGCGATGCACAGGGGTTACTCCTGGCTCTACACTCAGGAATTACTTCTGGTGGTGCTCAGGGGACCATATGGGATGCTGGGAATCGAACCCGGGTTGGCCGCGTGCAAGGCAAACGCCCTACCCGCTGTGCTATTGCTCCAGCCCCCCACAAGAACCAGTTTAAATCACTTTTTTCTTTCCCCCTAAGAATGTATTTATTTAATTTATAAAATGGTGGCAACCATTGGTACAATTCTGGGATTAAAATTGATTAGATAACAAAGTTGCAGGGTTTTTTTGGGAGGGAAGGGGGGCCACACCTGGCAATGTACAGGGGTTACTCCTGGCTCTGCACTCAGGAATTACTTTTGTCAGTGCTCAGGGGACCATATGGGATGCTGGGAATTGAACCTGGGTCAGCCACGTGCAAGGCAAATGCCCTATCGCTGTGCTATCCAGCTCCACAAAATTGCAGTCTTAATAAATCTAGAAAATAAATTTATGTGAACATTATTACATCTTATTGTAGATTATTGTAACATCTTATTGTTACATCTTATTGTAGAGTCCTTTACTAAGAATTTATTAAGCTTTTGTTGCTTTGTACTACACAGTCCAGACATTTCCAGATCTGTGGTTTGGGCCAAAGAATCAATAAGGCAGCAGACATGGGAGGTGGGTGGGACTGCTGGGGCTTCCGGAAGTATGGGGCCTGGGGGAGCAGCTACCTACCCCAACTCTGAAAAGTACGGAGTTCTCAGCCAAGGTGCTGGTATCTGAAATTACTTCGAGATTGGTGTCTCTGCAAAGAATATTTGTGAGCAGTAGAGTTGAGCCCTTGGCATAGCTGTAGTGATGGGATGGGTGCTGCTTTAATTCAATTTTAGGTAAAGCATCTTTTCCCAGATTTAACTTTCTGATTTGTCAATTAGTGATAGACCTAGTTATTCTCTGAATTCCTGGTTCACACCTCCCCCTTAAGTAAATTTGCCCATTTTGTGTAATAATAAGTTCAGTGATGAGCCTGAAGAAACACTTAAGATTCTGTAATTTATGGCCAAAGATACCAGTGGGCTCAGCTCATGCATTTGCATGCAAGAAGTCTGGCACTACATATGGTGCCCAATGCACCACCAGGAGCAACTCCTGGAGAGTGTGGCCCAATCCCTCCACCCCCAATTTAATAGTTTAGTTTAAGGCCGAGGATGTAACCACTAGTAAAGCACTTGCCTTACATATGTGACACTCTGTGTGTGAGGGAAGTGTGTCAGAGGAATGGAGCAGGTGGGTTCAGTGCATGATAGTGCTTGATTCTTAGCCTGTTGCCTGGAGATGTCCTCTTCACCCAAAATGGTGATTTGCTTTATGAGAACACCCCCTCCTTTTCCTTTGAAAATTTGTTGGTATTTGAGCCGCACCTGGCAGTGTCTGGCGCAGTACTACAGACTTAGTGCTTGTGGGGTCACTGTTGGTGCTTCTGAGGGAATGTATGGTACCAGGGGTTGGACCCAGGGTTCCCACACGGAAGGGATGTATTTCATTCCTTTCAACTGTTTCCTGGGGAATAGAATTTGTTTTTGTTTTGGGGCCATAAACCACAGTGTTTAAGGCTTACTCCTGATTTTATACTTACGGATCATTCCTGTAGTGCTTGGAGAATCATATGGGATACCAGGGATGGAACCCAGTTTGGCCTAGTATAAGACAAACTTTTTTCCTTTTTTTTTTTTTTTTTTTTTTTCTTTTTTTGGGTCACACCCAGCCATGCACAGAGGTTATTTCTGCCTCTGCACTCAGGAATTACTCCTGGTGTTGCTTGGGGACCATATGGGATGCTGGGAATCGAACCCAGGTCGGCTGCGTGCAAGGCAAACGCCCTGCCCGCTGTGTTATCGCTCCAGCCCCTGAATTAGATGGTTTGATATTATTTTTGTGTTTATATCCTTATCAATTGATTGGGGTTTGGGGCCAAATCTGGATGTGCTCTTGGGCTATTCCTGACTCTGCTCAGGAGTAAGTACTTAGAGATGGGAGGATCATTCATGGTGTGTTGGGGACTCGAACCAGGGCCTGCCATTTGTGTTTTTTTTTTTTTTAATTGAATCACTGTGAGATAGATACAAGCTTTCATGTTTGGGTTACAATCTCACAATGATCAAACACCCATCCCTCCACCAGTGCACATTCCCCACCACCGATATCCTGGTGTACCCCCCCCCTTTCCTATCCTCCCCCTGCCTCCATAGCAGACAATATTCCCCATACTCTCTCTCTACTTTTGGGCATTATGGCTTGCAACAGACACTGAAAAGTCATCATGTTTGTTCTATTATCTGCTTTCGGCATGTATCTCCCATCCCAACTGGTTCTTCCAGCCATCATTTTCTTAGTGATCCCTTTTCTATTCCATCTGCCTTCTCCCCTCCGCTCATGAAATAGTCTTCAGCTATGGGGCAATCCTCCTGAGGGCCTGTCATTTGTGACGCAAGCACCTTACCTCCTCTGTCTCTTCAGTTTTTTATTGCTCTTTCTTCCAGAATGCTTTTCAAGAGACAGAACAATTCCTTGGTTTTAGATTTTGTTCTGTGTTCACAATCCCAGTATTATATAATTTGGTACAGGACGACTATGAATATAGGTCAGAATGTAGAAAAAGTCAAAGAAATTAATATATAGCTATAAAGTTAACTGCTGAGCATTAAAAATACCAAATAATATAAAATAAAACCAACCTGGTATATTAAGTTTTTTTTTTTTTATCTGCCTGAGAGTTCTATTCTTCAGTGACTTTATTTAAATTTAGGGTTCGACTGTTGGGCTATAGAGATTCTACAGTGGGTAGGGTCTTTCAAGTGTGACCAACCCAATTCTGCTCCCTCCCACCACATACAGTCCCCCCACATGTACCACCAGGAGCTCAGAGTCAGAATTAAGTCCTAAGTATCACCCAAAAAACAACAGAAAACTCTATTGTAAATATTCTTGTGTGTGTGATGGGGGCAGGGTGTGCAGGGAGCCTAGCTGTTCTCAGGAGATACACCCTGTGGTGCTTGAGGGACAGTATGGTCTCTGGGCTCCCACATGCAAAGCATTAATTTCAGCCTTTTGGGTTTGTTTGTTTGTTTTGCTTTTTGGGTCACACCCAGCGATGCTCAGGGGTTATTCCTGGCTCTGCACTCAGTAATTAATCCTGGCGGTGCTTGGAGGACCATATGAGATGCTGGGAATCGAACCCGGTCAGCCACATGCAAGGCAAACACCCTACACGCTATGCTCTCACTTCAGCCCCTCTTCAGCCTCTTGAGTCATCTCCCTAGCTCCTCAAGTCTCCCCCATCTTCCCCCCTCCCATCTCCTCTTCCCCTCATCCCTCCCCCTCCCCCCTTTTCTCTCTTTCAGTTTTGGTTTGGGTTTGGTTTGGGGGCCATACCCAGGCAGTGCTCACTAGGACTTACTCCTAGTTCTGCTCTCAGGGATTGGGAGTAGCCCCTTGACTACTGCTAAATGTCTCATTCTCTTGTCAAAATAAAGCATTTATTTCCATACTGTTTTGTCCTCAAAATTTAGAGATAGGATGAAACAGTAAATGAATAAGTTAATTCAGAAGAAGGGACTTAGAGAAATAAAGATGCACTGTAAATTTAGATGTATATGATATTTAGAATATTAAATTCATACATGTAAAGATTGTAAATAGTTTTATTGTACTTTTAAAATATTTTGCTGTTTTTACTTCTGTTTTTGTTTTGTGTTTTCCGCCACACCTGGTTTCTTAAAAGGTTGTCACTAGTGTTTGGGAAACCATGTATTGTGGGAAGCTAACCTGGTGACCGTTTGTAAGGCAAATTCCTTATCTACTATACTCTCTCAGGCCCTTTACTGTGTTCCCCCACCCCCTGTAGTTTTTATTAAATGAAACTTGCTTAGATATGAGAGGAGGAGATTAAGCATTAGTAAAGCGGGTTGGGCACTTGCTTTGCATACTGCGACAAAGTTCAATCTCCAGCACCACAGATGGTCCCCTGACACCACTGGGTGTGACCCCAAACCAAAATAAAACCAAAATAAAAAAAGATGTTAATGTAGAGAAAGTGGGGAAAGATATGTTCAAGAGAGAACACACGCTTCTTCAGAGTGAAAGTAAGTCAAAGAGAGACAAACCAGCAAGATGTTTAATGTCTATGAAGAGAAAACCTGAGCCACATTTTGTTTTGTTTGGTGGAGGCAAAATAAACCTGGAGTTTTGGCCACACCAGGCAGTGTTCGGGCGCTATTGCCAGTTCAGTCTGTGAAAGTTCCTGTTAAGTGCTGGGCATTGAACTCCAGGCCTCTGGCATGCAAAGCACACAGCAGCCCCTTAAACTATCTCCCGTGCCCTTTGATTTTGGTTGTGTACCGTTGAAATCCTAGTGGTGGATATCAGCTGAAAGCATACCAACATCTTGTTGGCTACTTGTGTGTAATTTGAGGCTTTCATGACTGATTTTTCATCTCATGTGTAACTTAATAGTTCAACCCTGTGAAGAAATAGTGGAGTTCTATTGTCAGTCCTCAGCCAACCAGGCCTAGTGATTCATTGCAAAAGTCTAAGAATGCTCTGCTGCTCAGGCACTGAGGTGCCAGGAGCTTCAGGGTCCACTGCTGATTCTGGGGCCTCCGGGACTGCACCTGGCATTGCTCAGGCACCCTGACCTCTGTACTTTCAGCTAGCACGTAGCTTAATACTTTCAAGGCATAAAAAACTGGCTTGGATTTTTTTTTTAATTAGTGTACAAAGTTTTTACATTAAAACATTTTTATGGTTCTTAGTACTTAATATCTATGTTTACCTTTCTTATATTTGCCTCTGAAGTTAGATCCATTATTTTAAATGTACAGTTGCATTAAGAATCAAAGATACGGGGCTGGAGCGATAGCACAGCAGGTAGGGCATTTGCCTTGCACGCGGCCGACCCGGGTTCTAATCCCAGCATCCCATATGGTCCCCTGAGTACCGCCAGGGGTAATTCCTGAGTGAAGAGCCAGGAGTAACCCCTGTGCATCACCAGGTGTGACCCAAACCCCCCCCCCCAAAAAAAAAAGAAAGATACCTTTAAAAACAGGAAAAAGAGTTTTAAAGTTTTATGAGGGGCCGGAGTGAAGTTTTATGATAGTCTGTCTATATTTATCCTTGACAGTGTTTTCTTGCTAGCTATGAACAACTTTAATCAACTAAGTAAAATGTCAGTTCAGAATTTTCATTTTATAAAAATAGTTATGGTATAAATATAACACTAGAACTGCAAATTCTTGAATCTAGAACTAGTCTTAAAACAACACTAAAACTATTCTGGCTGGTCAAAGATAATCTGCAGTAATAAGGAAAAGCTAAGATTTCTCTATTTGTTAATATTTTGGACTTAGTATTTCTTAGTTTTTAGTAATATTTGCTAATTTTGCTTAGTATCATGAGCTGCTACTCTCAACTATTAAGAGATTCGAACATGTATTTCTACTATATATTTAAAACTATGTGGAACAATTTTTTTTTGTTGTTGTTGTTGCTTTTTGGGTCACACCCGGCGATGCTCAGGGGTTATTCCTGGCTTTGCACTCAGGAATCACTCTTGGCGGTGCTCAGGGGACCATGTGGGATGCTGGGAATTGAACCCAGGTCGGTCACGTGCAAGGCAAACGCCTTACCCGCTGTGCTGTCGCTCCAGCCCCACTATGTGGAACAATTCTTTGAAGTATAATTGCGTCCTGACTTATTTAAATTTTGTTATTTTTTAATTTTAGAAATCTCAAA
Organism: Sorex araneus; assembly: GCF_027595985.1. NCBI lineage: Eukaryota > Metazoa > Chordata > Mammalia > Eulipotyphla > Soricidae > Sorex > Sorex araneus. The sequence goes on along the minus strand of NC_073307.1, from coordinate 21,855,425 downwards.
TAATAAAATTATTCTAGCAAATCCTTTCTGATGAAAGGAAGACTTAGCAGACAAAAGATTTTTGCCTTTCTAAGCCATAATGCCCAAAAGTAGAGAGTATGGGGGATATTGTCTGCCATGGAGGCAGGGGTAGGGTGGGAAGGGGGGGGTATACCCCAGATATCGGTGGTGGGGAATGTGCACTGGTGGAGGGATGGGTGTTTGATCATTGTGAGATTGTAACCCAAACATGAAAGCTTACCTCACAGTAATTCAATAAAATTTTTTAAAAAATTACTAAAAAAAAAAAAAGATTTTTGCCTTTCCCTAAAGAAAAATCAGAAAGGTAGTCAGTTTTTTTGGAAAATTGCAGGGGGGTTGGGGCTGAGAATTGAAAATACTTTGATCTCATGATCACTAATCTGTCTTCAGTAATCTGTCTCTTAATTTTGAGAGAATGTTCCTAAAGAGCTCTGTTGGTGGGGCAGAGGTTATTAATAACTTAAAATTTTATTAATGAATAAAAGTTACTTTTTTTTTTTTCTTTTAAGGAATTGAATGACCTGGCACGGGACCCCCCAGCACAGTGTTCAGCAGGACCTGTTGGAGATGATAGTAAGTATTTAAAAGGAATCACAAGCTAAACAGTATAATAATCTGCCTCTGTGGAACTTTGAGACTACAGTATATGGTAGTTTTATACATGTATATATGTTTATATACAACTTATTTTTTATGAAGAGATTTATGCTGTAGAGAAGGGGGAAAGCTTTCCTTGGGAACTTGATTTAGTTCTGTTTCCTGTCGTGTTACTGCTCATTATAATTGGTGAACCTCTTCTATCAAATATTGTGTAGTGTATCTGATCCCTTTCTACCTGCCCTTCATTCTTCCATTCATGGTATTTTGCCTCAGTTTTTTTACTAGTAGCTAGCTGTTGTTAATTAAGAAAGTGATCAAAATAAAGATGTAAGATAGTACTTCTGGCTTATCTGTGAAGGCAGGTACAATTGATTTTTTTTTTTCTCTTTTTGGGTCACACCCAGCGATGCACAGGGGTCATTCCTGGCTCATGCACTCAGGAATCACCCCTGGCGGTGCTCAGGAGACCATATGGGATGCTGGGATTCGAACCCGGGTTGGCTGCGTGCAAGGCAAACACCCTACCCACTGTGCTGTCGCTCCAGCCCCTACAATTGATTTTTAATTTGCAGTTTATATGCTTAATTCTCTTACATACTTAGATCTTACCACACACTGGGAAAAAATTTTTCTTTTGTTCTACTTGATTACAGTATAGTTGTCCATCTGCCATTTTTAAAATAAGATGTGGGGCCAAAGAGACAATACAGGGATAAGACCTGCCTTGCACACAACAGACCCTGGTTCAGTTCTAGCACCACATATGAATTTTTGAACTTTTCCAGGAATGATCCCTGAGCACAGACAGGGATAAACCCTGAGCATATTTAGGTGTGGCCTCCCTCTGCCCCATAAAAAACACATAAGTGACACATTATTCCTTTCAGGCATAAAACATAATGATTCAATATTTGTGTATTAAATTTTACATCCATCACCATAGGACATAGTTGAGTATTGATGAAAACTTTTTTTTGGGGGGGAGGAAGTACACCCAGCAATGCTTTTCTCTAGGCATTGCTTGGGGAAGGGGGAACTTGTGCAGTGCTAGCAATTAGACAGGCCTCCTGCATGCAAAGCATGTAGCTGGCCCATTGAAAACTCTCTGCAGGGGCTGGAGCTATAGCACAGTGGGTCAGGCGTTTGCCTTGCATACGGCCAACCCGGGTTCAAATCCCAGCATCCCAATATGGTCCCCCGAGAGCACCGCCAGGAGTAATTCCTGAGTGCAGAGCCAGGAGTAACCCCTGTGCATCGACGGGTGTGACCAAAAAAGGAAAAAAAAAACTCTGCAGCCCCAGTGATGAAGACTTAGTGTCTTCTCCCAGCAACTTCAAATATGTACTTTAGAGGCCAGAGCAATAGTACGGCAGGTAGGGCATCTGCCTTGCGCACAGATTTGCTCCCTGGCACTCCACATGATCCCACCAGTCCCATCCGGAGTGATGCTTGAGCACAGGGCTAAGAGTAAGACCTGAGCACTGCCAGATGTGGACCCACGCCCCAGTCAAATATTTTTTGTTTTGGTTTTGGGGGCATACCCAGTGGTGCTCAGAGCTTACTCCTGACTCTGCTCAGGGCTTATTCCCATTGGGACCAAGGGACTATATGGAGTACTAAGGATCAAATCTGGATCATATGAGTGCAAGGCAAGCACACTACCCATTGTACTATTGCTCCGCTTCTATCCATTTTATTTATTTATTTATTTTTTGGGGTGTGTGTCACACCTGGCAATACACAGGGGTTACTCCTGGCTCTGCACTCAGGAATTACACCTGGCAGTGTTCAGGGGACCATATGGGATGCTGGGAATCGAACCCGGGTCAGCTGCGTGCAAGACAATCGCCCTACCTGTTGTGCTATCACTCTAGCCCCTTCTATCCATTTTAGTAGGGAAAATATTTGAAAAACATTTGTAAAACAATTAATTGATAAAAAAGTGATATTTATGCAATTTGGTAAAAATGAACGTAGTTGAGGGTTTTTTTTGTTTTTTGACCTGCTAACATCTTTTCAGAGGCAGGGGGAATCACTTGAGGGCTGGAGTGATAGCACAGTGGGTAGGGCATTTGCCGTGTACTAAGCCCACCGGGGTTCAATTCCCGACATCCGGTCCCCCGGGAACCCCAGGAGTGATTCCTTTTTTTTTTTTTTTCTTTAAGGAGTTATTCCTGAGTGCAGAGCTAGGAGTAACCCCTGAGCATCGCCGGGTATGACCCGAAAAGCAAAAAAAATAAAACAAATCGGTGCTGGAAATATACTTTCTTTTATTTTTTTTTCTCTAGCCCAACAAGAACTAGAAATGTAATTCAGCAGGAGGGTGCCAGCCTTGCATATGTGGAAACCTGGGTTCCATCCCCCCACCATAACATTAAGGCTATATTATACTTCCTGGATAGTTCCAGTGTCCAGCCCCCAGATCACCTCAGGGTAGGTGGTGGTATCACCCACTGTAGGAAATACTGATCTAGTGATCATAAAAACAAACATAAGGTTACATTTACTTAAGTTTAAAATTATTTCTCAGGGCTGGAGCGATAGCACAGAATGGGCAGGGCGTTTGCCTTGCACTCTGCCGACCCGGGTCCGATTCCCAGCATCCCACATGGTCTTCTGAGTACAGAGCCAGGAGTTCCCCTGTGCATCACCGAGTGTGACCCAAAAAGCAAAATAAAATAAAATAATTTCTCTTGGGGGCCAAAGAGATAGTATGGTGGGTAAGGCATTTGCCTTCCATGTAACCAGTTTGGTTTTGATCCCTGGCATCACATCCTGAGCATTGCCAGGAGTGATTCCTGAGTGTAAAGCCAGAAGTAACCCCTGAGCATGGTTGGGTATGGTCCAAAAACCAAAAATAAATAGAATTACTTTTCTTGATTTTTCTTTAAAAAAATTTTTTTTTTTTTGTCATGAGGCCAGATGTAGTGGCTAAGGCATTTGTCTTGCAAGCAGTGGATCTGGGTTTGGTCCCTGGTACCCCATCTGGTCCCTCGAGCCTGCCAGCAGTGATCTGTGAGCCCAGAGCCAGGAGTAAGGTTTAAGTATAGCCAGATGTGTTCCAGAATCGGGGAGGGGGCGAAGTACAGTGTGCTTAGTACTTGCCTTGCATGAGGCCGACCTGGGTTCAATCTCTGCCACTCTGTGTGATCCCCTAAACACAGAGCTGTGAGTAAGCCCTACGCACCACAAGACATGGCCCCAAAACAACAAAAAATGTGAGTGTAGGGGCAGTTGGGAAGAACCCAGTACAGCATTTAAACTTCTTTGCATGTGACTGAACCAGGTTTGATCACAGGCACACCATATGACTGGAAAGATAGCAGCACTGTAGCACTGTCTTCCCATTGTTCATCAGTTTGCTCGAGCGGGCACCAGTAACGTCTCCATTGTGAGACTTGTTGTTACTGTTTTTGGCATTCAAATACACCACAGATAGCTTGCTAGGCTCTGCCATGCGGGCAGGATACTCAGTAGCTTGCCAGGCTCTCCCAGAGGGACAGAGGAATAGAACCCAGGTTAGCCGCGTGCAAGGCAAGCGCCCTACCTGCTTGTGCTATCATTAGAAAGATAGTACAGCAAGTAAAATGCTTGTCTGGCCTATGACAGGCCCTGGTTTGATCCTGGGCACCACATATCCCCCTAAACACCACCGGATATAGCTCCAACACCAAGAAAATAAACAATCCTTGCCCTCAAACCCCTCAACACTTTCATTTATAATTTAGTATAAGAATAAAATGGGCTACTTGTGATTTGTTTTGAAATAACCCAGATTTTAATATGCCATCAATTTTCCCCTGCTTTTTGCCAAATCTGGTAAACGAGAAGGTATAAAGTCTGAAGGAAATAAGCTGAATAACTTAACTAATCATTACCTTGTTTACTCTTATTTTGAACACTCGTTGAATGTTACCCTCTAGAGACCTGTGCTTGAATTCAAAGGTATATCTCCTGAGATTTATTCTCAGACTAACAAATGCTGACTATTCCTTTTTATTTCAAGGCTTCATAAAATAAATACTTCATTAATCAATGAACTGTGAACTTCACATTTAAATTCTCATAAAAGTGACTTAGCATTCTTTCTGGTGATTTGGTTTGACAGCATCAAACGAAAGTAATAGTGGAAATTTCTGTGTTTTGGAACTGTTGAAACTTTTATTTTTTTGTTAATTTTTGAGTAGTGCCATTCTTGAGGGACAGTGCTGTGTTAGGGATGGGTCCCAGCATCCTGTATGTGGAGTTTGTGCTCTAGCATTTTGAGCTCTCTGATCCCTTTGGAAACTTTTTTGGAGGGGTCTTGGGGACTATATCTAGCAGTGTTCAGAATTGACTCCTGGCTCTGCACTTGGGGATAACTCTTACTTAGCAAGCTCTTTCTATCTCTTGAGCCCCTTATTTATAGGGCCTTACCTTGCTGTACTCAGGGCTTACTCCTGGCTCTTCATTCAGGGATCACTCCAAGCAGATTTAGGGGACTGTTTGCGGGATGGGGCCAAACCCAGGCTGGACATGTGCAGGGCAAGTGTCTTATCTGCTGTACCATCTCTCTGATCCCAGTACTGTGGATTTTTAGGTATTTTTGTTGTTGTTGTTGTTGTTGTTTTGGCAGTCACACCCAGTGATGCTCAGGGGTTACTCCTGGCAGTGTTTGGGGCACCATATGGGATGCTGAGGATTGAACCTGGGTCTACCATGTGCAAGGCAAATGCCCTACCGGCTGTACTATTGCTCCAGCCCCAGGATTTTAAATTTTTGTTAGCTCTTACTCTAAAGGGTTTTTTAAATAGATGTTCTTATAAAATATGTCATCAATTTATGCTTTGGACAAATTCTGTATCTTGTTATTACTTCTGTAATACTGCTTAGAACTTACAGTGATTAATGGATTATTTATAAAAATTTATTAAAGTTTGGGTCAAGAAAATGTTTTTGGGCAGGAGAAATAGCACAGAGGGTCAGGTGCTTGCCTTACACGTGGCCATCCAAGGGTCGATCCCTGGCATCCCATATGGTACCCTGAGCACTGCCAGGAGTGATGATTCCTGAATGCAGAGCCAGGACTAGGTGTGGCCCACAACCAGAAGAAAAGAACAAATAGACAAGATTTTCAGGGACTGAGAGTACAGTGGGTGAGGCACTTGCTGTGCCTCTTCAATCCTCAGAATCCTGTATAGTTTCTGTACCCCACCACAAGTGATTCCTGAGTGCAGAATTAGAAATAAGCTCTGAGCATCACTTACCCCTCCCCCCATAGTTTTTTCTCACTATCCTTATGAGATCTGCAGAGGAAGTGCTATCATTGTTTACAATAGTTATTCTTTTTTTTTTTCTTCTTTTCTTTTTGGGTCACACCCAGTGACGCACAGGGGTTACTCCTGCTTTGCACTCAGGAATTACTCCTGACAGTGCTCAGGGGACCATATGGGATGCTGGGAATTGAACCCGGGTTTGCTGCTTGCAAGGCCCTACCTGCTGTGCTACCGCTCCAGCCCCTACAATAGCTATTCTTATATTTAACCAGTGTGGCTTAAAGTATAATTTAAATTTTAGATTTTTTTTTTCTTTTTGGGTCACACCCAGCAATGCACAGGGGTTACTCCTGGCTCTGCACTCAGGAATTACTCCTGGCGGTGCTCAGGGGACCATATGGGATGCTGGCAATTGAACCCGGGTCGGCCGAGTGCAAGGCAAACGCCCTACCCGCTGTGCTATCACTCCAGCCCCAAAATTTTAGATGTTTAAATTCTTTCATAATTAAATTCATCTTATTTATTTATTTTTATTTATTTATTTTTTTGCTTTTTGCTTTTCGGGTCACACCCAGTGATGCACAGGGGTTACTCCTGGCTCTACACTCAGGAATTACTCCTGGCAGTGCTGGAGGACCATATGGGATGCTAGGAATCAAACCTGGGTCGGCCTCGTGCAAGGCAAACACCCTACCCACTATGCTGTCCCTCCAGCCCTTAAATGTATTTTTAGTTTTTCTTTACCTTTTGTTGGTATTGTAGTTTTAGGTCATTTTAGCAAAAGACCATTCAACTTAAGGGGTTGGAAAGAAATAGCACAGAAGGATGAGGTAGACTCACCTTGCATGTAACCAATTGGTCTTGGATCTCTAGCACTGCGTACGGTCTCTTGACCCCCACCAAGAGTGATCCCTGAGCACATAGCCAGGAATATGCCTTGAGGACTTCTGGGTGTATCCCCAGCCCCACACATTTCTTAAAAATACTGATCTTTCTACGTTTATTAGAAAGAGTATCCCTTCTGTAATCATAATTGTGTTAGTAGTGAGCTTGTCAAGATTTCTGTTCCAGATCTCTTGAGGCTTCTGTGTTGTCAGTTTTAGTGGATTTTAATCATAGAGCATTAAACGTTTGTTGCTTTTTCTGTTGAAGGAGTATTGGGAAATCTATTGTACACACACAAAAATTTTACCTTTAGTCAGAATTTGTACTGATTTTGATTTTTTTACAAATAAATTTGGGGAGCCTGGACGATACCCGTGGTGCTGAGGAGCCTGTTCCTGGCTGTTTTTAGGAGTGATCCCTGGTGATTCTTGGGGATCATTATGAGGTGCTGGGGATTCAAACCTGGGTTAGTGGGGTGCCAAGCAAGCACCTAAACTCCTGTACTATCTCTTTGGCTCCTACATTGTTTAGTAATAACTTAAGTTTGGTCTTATTGGGTGGGGGGGCAGGGATGGAGTTGCTGCTTGTGGTAACCGGAAAAGCAAAACGGGGGTAGGGGAGAGACCAGAAAACAGATACTTACATTTCTTTAAACAAAGCATTATCTTGTATTTCTTTTTTTTTTTCTGCTTTTTTGGTCACACCTGGCATTGCACAGGGGTTCCTCCTGGCTCTGCACTCAGGAATTACTCCTGGTAGTGCTCAGGGGACCATATGGGATGCTGGGAATTGAACCTGGGTCAGCCATGTGCAAGGCAAACGCCCTACCTGATGTACTGTCTCTCCAGCCCCTCTTGTATTTCTTTAAACAAGGCATTATGACCTTTTTTTTGACTCATTGAGTGCATTTTTTTTTTTTTTTTGCTTTTCGGGTCACACCTGGCGATGCACAGGGGTTACTCCTGGCTCTGCACTCAGGAATTACCCCTGGCCGTGCTCAGGGGACCATATGGGATGCTGGGATTTGAACCCGGGTCGGCCGCGTGCAAGGCAAACGCCCTACCCGCTGTGCTATCTCTCCAGCCCCTCATTGAGTGCATTATACCAATTTTTTTTTTCTTTCCTTTATACCATTTTATTTGGGCTGGAGCAATAGCACAATGGGTAGGGCATTTGCCTTGTATGTGGACGACCCGGGTTCGATTCCTCCGCCCCGCACTGCAGAGACTGGCAAGCTACCCATGGTGTGTTCGATATGCCAAAAACAGTAACAAGTCTCTCAATGGAGACTTGTTACTGGTGCCTGCTCAAGCAAATTGATGAGCAATGGGATGACAGTGACAGTGATACAGGGATATCATTTTATTTATTTTTTGAACTTTTTTATTGAATCACTGTCAGACCCTTACAAAGCTGTTCATGATTGGGTTTTAGTCATACAGTATTCCAACACCCATCCCACTATCAGTGTACATTTCCCAGCACCAGTGTCCCCAGGTTCCTACCCATCACCCCCCACCTCCAGCCCTCTGCCATATGTTAGGTGCTTTATCTTCTCTCTACCTCTCTCTCCTTCCCTCCTCTCTCCCTCCTGCTGCTTCTCTCTCTCTTTGCAATATTGATACTGAAGGGTTATCAAGAATATTCCTTTACCTACTTTTAACCCTCAGATCTTGCCCAGTGTGATCATTCCCAGCTATTATTTTCATACTGATGTCTTCTTTATCTTACGTACGCTCTGCCCTACACACACTTGTGGTTAGTTCCAACCATTGACCAGTCCTCCAACCCGTCTTCCCAGCCCATGGATATTAGTCTCGTGTGTATGTGTGTGATTAGTCTCGTGTGTGTGTGTGTGTGTGTCTCCACAAATGAATGTAGCACTGGACCAATCTTAAAGAAGCAAGCTGACTTTCTTAGCCATTTAATCCATTTTTTTAAAAAATAGGTTACGGGAATAAAAAATAATCCAGAGATTCAAGCACTTGCCTTGTATGCTGTTGACCCCAGTTCCATCTCTTGCATCACATATGGTTCCACAAGCTGGGTGTGGGCTTCTTCCCCCCCACGAAAAAAGTTTGTGGAAATTAGCAGGCATTTTTCTCAGTACTTAAGTGATGAATAACCTACAAGGGGGAGCCTTAGGAATATCTATCATCTTTAATTCCTAGTGAAAGGGCCACTCTTTGTTCAATACCAGTGAGGGACAGACCAACTGTAAGAGTAGTTTGGATTTTGGGGAGTAGATGGTTGGGGCTTGAGGCTATATCCAGTGGTTTTCGGGGTGCTTCAAGGGACTGTCATCCCAGGGATCGAACCCGGTTGGCCACAACAAGCAAGACAAATACTTCAGTGCCACAGACACCATTTCCTATATAGGATGTCAGAATAAACTTTAGGATTTGGACTGGTACCCTGTTAAATTTTTATGACTTTTTAGTTTTTATATTTTCCCAATGAGAGATGTTAACTGATTATAGTTCTTGACATACAGTTCTAGTGATGACTTCCCTTAGTTTGCCCAGATCCTAGTAATACTACTAAATGCCAAGTAGAAAGCTCTGACTTCTTATCTGTGGTTTATTCACAAAGTGAGCCCATCTTTGGAATAAAACAAGCACCACTTTTTTTCAGCTTGAGGTAAATATTTCCTTGTTAAATAAGTTTGTAGGTCTGGGATGTATCTCAGTGGTAGAGCATGTGCCTTGCATATGTGAGTCCCTGGCTTCAGTCTCCTGCACGCAGCATTTCTCGTTTCTGGGGACTATCCCTGGGATTTATGATCAAGTTTGGGGCTTTCACATAATAATTTTTGGGATTACTCAGATAACAATTTTCTTTATTGAAGTAATGAATTGGGATAAGATGTGCTATTATTAGGTAGTGGATTTTTCTTGATGATTTCTTTTTGTTCTTTTTCAGTGTTCCATTGGCAGGCTACAATAATGGGGCCAGTAAGTATTCATATTTATTTCAGCATAAACAACTTATCTAACTCACTCATTTTGACACTACTTTTTTTGTTATCAACAGAATGACAGTCCCTATCAGGGTGGAGTATTTTTCTTGACAATTCATTTCCCAACAGATTATCCCTTCAAACCACCTAAGGTAATTGAGATAAGATCATTGTTTCTAGTGTGCTTTTTATATATGATAATAAGCTGATGTACAGAAGTTTTTATTTTCTCCATAGGTCGCATTTACAACAAGAATCTATCATCCAAATATTAACAGTAATGGCAGCATTTGTCTTGATATTCTACGGTCACAGTGGTCTCCAGCACTAACTATTTCAAAAGGTAATATAGATATTTGATAACAAAATTAAGAATTTATATTTGTCTTGATTATTCGTTTTTGTTAAGATTGCTCATTCGTTTTCAGAGAGACTGCAGTGATTCCCCATATTCTTGGAAAGACCTTGATCCTACTGAAAGTTGATTTTCAAATAAAGATATTCCTTAGTGATATAATAGTCTGTTCATTGTGCTATTCAAGCATAGGTTGGAGGGTAGCCTTTTGGTATGAACTTTTAATGTGGTCAGCATTTGTAGGGGGCAGGGGGTTGTTGACGATGAAACTCAGAGCCTCTTATATAGTGTTTGCTGTATCCTGAGCTAAGCCCCTGGTCCCTTTGAGTATTTTTTTATTTTATCAAGTACATTTAAAGTTGAAAACACAGGGTGTCTATTTCAGCCTTAAAAACTATGAATGGGGCTAGAATGATAGCACAGCGGGTAGGGTGTTTGCCTTGCACATGGGAGACCCAGGTTCGATTCCCAGCATCCCATATGGTCTTCTGAGCATCTCCAGGAGTAACTCCTGAGTGCAGAGCCAGAAGTAACCCCTATGCATTACTGGGTGTGACCCAAAAAGCAAAAACAACTACGAATGGAAGGGCTAAGTCTTGTACTAGAAATGAAAATTACAGCCCTTTCAGATAAATGCTTATGCTGTAAAGATTACAGTAGATTCACAAAGAACAAAGAATAGATAAACTCTGAAATATTTAGAGTTTAAGGTTTAATCATCTTTTTATCTTTAGGTTTCTTTCAGGAACAGATTCTTCTCCCCTCTTTAAATATTTTAAAAATATTTTGAGATCATAGCCACACCCTGGGGTGCTCAGGGCTTACTCATGGCTCTGTGCTCCTCAGGAACCACTTCTGATGGTGCTCAGGGGATCAGTTGTGGTGCCAGGGATCAAACCCAGGTAGGCCACATGCAAGGCAAGCACCTTCCAGCTGTACTGTTTCTCTGGCCCCCAGATCGATCGTCTTAAGATCACTGTATTTATGTTTGTTCATTTTTTTTTTTTATTTGTTTTGTGTGTGGGTGTGTGTGTGTGGTGTGAGGGCACTGAGCTTTGCTCATGTGTTTCTCTTGGCGGTGCTTGGGGGACAGTGCAGTGTCAGGGATTGAACCCCAGCCTTCTGTTTAAGCTTGTACTTGATCCCTTAAGCTATTTCTTTAGCTTGACATAAATTTGAATTTTTATCTGAGCGCTTAATCTTTATTAGTATAGTTTCAGTAGTCTGCAAATATGCAGAGTAAATTGTTGACTATCTTTTTGATAGATGCAATAGTTCTAAATAAGACCTTTTTTCCCTCAACTCTTACCTACATTCCCAACCTCCAGAATTATTTTAGTATCAGTTACGTTAGTGGGTAGTAAACAACTGTGATTTTACTTGGGTGGTTTTTGTTTTTAGGGTTTGTGTATGTGTGTGGTGGTTTTTGAGGGTTTGGGGGTTGTGTGTGTTTGTGTGTCTGTGTGTGTCTCACACCCATTGATGCTCAGAAGTTACTCCTGTTAGTGCTCAGGGGAACAGGTCAGCTGTTGTAAGGTATCAGGGAACCGGGTCAATTGTGTACAAAGCAAGTTCCTTACTGGCCATACTCTCTAGCCCCTTATTTCATTTGTTAATTTGAAATTGTATAACCCCTCTGCTTCAAATGAAATCACCAGTTGATTAAGAGTCATCAAAAGACAAATACAAAAAATAAGCCAGAGGGGCTGGAGTGATAGCACAGCGGGGAGGGCGTTTGCCTTGCACGCGGTCGACCCGGGTTCAAATCCCAGCATCCCATATGGTCCCCTGAGCACCGCCAGGGGTAATTCCTGAGTGCATGAGCCAGGAATGACCCCTGTGCATTGCCGGGTGTGACCCAAAAAGCAAAAAAAAAAAAAAGCCAGAAATAGGATACAGATTAATAAAATGAATAGCAGGCTAGAGCACATGCTTTTTGCATGCTAGGAGGGAGTCCTGGATTTGATGCACGTTGCTAATTATTCTGAGAGCATGGATCCAGGAATAGCTTCTGAGCACCATTGAGTGTGACCTCCAGTTTTTTTGTTTCGTTTTGTGTTTGTTTTTGTTTTTTTGGTTTTTGGGTCACACCCGGCGATGCACAGGGGTTACTCCTGGCTCTTCACTCAGGAATTACCCCTGGCGGTGCTCAGGGGACCATATGGGATGCTGGGATTAGAACCCGGGTCAGCCGCGTGCAAGGCAAACGCCCTACCCGCTGTGCTGTCGCTCCAGCCCCTGTTTTGTTTTGTTTTTAATGAGTGCCCCTTTTCATTTACTTTTTGTTGTTGTTTCTGGCCTCACCCAGCAATGCTCAGGGGTCATTCCTGACTTTGAGCTCTGGAATTACTCCTGGCAGTGCTTGGGGATCGTGTAGGGTGCATGCAAGGCAAGCGTCCTACCTGCCATACTATCACTCTGGCCCCGAGTACCTCTGTTTGAAAAAAAATTGTTTCTTGGTTTGGGGGCTACACCTGGCAGTGCTCAGGGTATACTTCTTGCTCTGTGCTTAGGACTCACTCCTGGTGTTGCTCAGGAGACTATCTTAGTATTGGGGATTGAAACTCGGGTCAGCTGTTGTAAGGCAAGTGCCCTACCCACTGTATTATTTCTCCAGCCTCTAAATGAGTGTTTTTTTATACTACTGAATCAATGTATCATCTTGTCTGCCAGTATGAAAATATAAGACAACACTAATATGCTTTCACCTAATGCTTTTATTTTCATTCAGTAGTGATAACACTCCAGATGATGAAAAAGCTTTGCGATGGTATTTTTTTCTGAAAACTAGAAATTACTTGTACGCCCAACAATAGAGGGAAACGTATGTGTTTTCAGATTCATTTAAAAGAGTATTAATCGTTAAAATGTTGTGCATAGTGGGAAATACCGTGAGAAAAAAAATTTGAGGGCCAGAGAAATATACTCCAGTTCGATCCCCAGCATCAATATGGTCCCCTGAGCCCCATCAGGAGTCTTTTGTGAGCACAGCTGGGTGTGGCTTAAAAAAGAAAACACTGTGTATAGAAATAAATAAATAAAGTTGGTTTGGGCTTTTGGATAGTAAGTTGTATGTGAAATATTCTGAATAGGGGCCAAAAGATAGTATAGAGGGTAAGGTAAGCCTTATACTATACAGCCAACCTAGATTCAATTTATGACACCACGTAAGCTTCCCTGAACACCAAGAGTGGTCCCTAAGCCCAGCTAGGTATGAACCAAAAACAATAAAAATTTGATGTTATAACTAATCGGTTATTAAAATTAATTTTAAAAGTAAAACTTTTAACCAGATTGATGTTTCTGGCATTCTAGGCAATACTAAAAACAACCAGAGAGTTGTATTCCTTGGGGGGGGGGGGGTGTCACACCCAGCAGTGCTCAGGGAATACTCCTGGCTCTGCACTCAGGAATTACTCGTGGTGGTGCTCAGAGACCACATGGGATGCTGGGGATTGAACCTGAGTCGGCCGTGTGCAAGGCAAACACCCTACCCGCTGTGCTATCACTCCAGCCCCGAGAGTTGTATTTTAAAGTATTGTACTGGACCAGATAGTCTAGTGTTCATATAAGTGAACTCGCCAGGGATTGATCCCTGGCATCCTGTATAGTCCCCTGAACACTGTCAAGAGTAATTCCTACATGTTGAATTGTAACTTCTGAGCATCGCTTGGTATGGCCCCAAAACAAAAATATTTTGCCAGACCAGAGATAATACAGCAGGTAAGGTGCTTGCCTTCCACATAGCTTACCCAGGTTTGATCCCCTGAATCCCACATAGTCCTCTGAGCATCTCTGGGTGTTGCCCTAAATCCAAAAAATAAAAATAAAATGCTGTGCCAAGTCTTTTTTCCAGATAGTTGCCCCTCTTTTTTGTAAGCCCACTTGCATATCAGCACTAATTATAAAAATGTTCTTAGGCCTGTTGCTATGATTTCCTGTCCTAATTGAGCTTTCTTCACCAAGTAGCAGTAGAGATACAAGTCTAGTAAGGGGACCCAGAGCAATAGAATTGTGTGTGATGTGTTGAAGACTAGAGATGTCAAGATAGTCCCCCCTCCCACCTTCTGTGCATAGTATTGAGTTTTCAGTTATTCTAAATCATAAGGGCTATTAATTTGATTTACTATGCTCTCTGGATAGCTATCTTTTAAAATAATTGCAGTACCATTTTGTAGAATTTGGTAGCATTAACAAACCAAGTTTATGTTTTAATGACTTTAAGTTGAATATATAGGCCAAACTGCTGTGAAAGGTCTGAATCCTGTATGTGGTGTTAATTTTTCTTTAAAATACAGTTTTTGGAGCCAGAGAGATAGTACAGCAGGTAAGGCAAATCCCTGGCATGTGGCAGACCCAGGTTCGATCCCCAGCATCCGCTATAGTCCCACAAACCTTGTCAGGACCAATTCCCTGAATGTAGAGCCAGGAATAAGCCCTAAGCACTACCAGTTGTGGCCCCTAAACAAACAAAAAAGCAGTTTTTGAGTGCAAAAAAATTTGACCCAAAATTCCCTTCACTTTGAATGATGTGAGAATTATACACAAAATTTAAAAGGGTTAGTTGGGTGCAGAAGTTGGCATAAGAGTTAAGGCGCTTGCTTTTCATGGCAGCTAACCCTGGTTTGAACCTCAGTACCACACATAGAAACAGGTATATTGACATAGAGCATAGAGACAGGTATAAGCCTATTTATACAGATTTTATAAGTAATATTTTACACAGCTGAATGCAACCCAGAAACCAGTTTGGGAGAGAAGGGTTGCCCGAAAGCTACTATAGGCACTTGTATGCTGTGGATCCTGGTTTGATCCCCAGCACCAAATATGGTTCCTGGAGCACTGCCATGGGTCACTCTTGAGCATAGAGCAAAGAATAGCCTGAGCACCTCAGTTGTGTTGGCCCCAACCCCTCACAGTAAATTAAGAGGAAGCAATAAGTATGTCACTTGATTGTATTTTAAACAATTCAGAATTGAATTTAAGACACACCAATGAGGGGTTGGAGCGATAGCACAGCGGATAGGGCATTTGCCTTGCATGCAGCCAACCCAGGTTCAATTCCCAATATCCCATATCGTCCCCCAAGCACCGCCAGGAGTAATTTCTGAGTGCATGAGCCAGGGAACCCCTGTGTATGGCCGGGTATGACCCAAAAAGCAAAAAATTAAAATAAAAAAGACACCACTGAGGGCTGGAGCGATAGCACAGCGGGTAGGGCGTTTGCCTTGCACGCGGCCGACCCGGGTTCGAATCCCAGCATCCCATATGGTCCCCTGAGCACCGCCAGGAGTAATTCCTGAGTGTAGAACCAGGAGTAACCCCTGTGCATTGCCCGGTGTGACTCAAAAAGCAAAAAAAAAAAAAAAAGACACCACTGAAAGCCAGTATTTACTGACGAAGGTTGTATAATTTTATAGATCAGAATTTTCTAAGACTAGAACTAAGTAGTGAGTTGAGGTTCAATAAGCACCACTACATCTTTCTTTTTTGGGAAGAAAGTCAGAAACACTAGTACTTCTCCTTTTTCATTTTGGGCAAGGGACAGGGGGTGGGGGTGTGTTTTTTTTTGCCACACCCAGAGTGCTTAGGGAACCATGTAAGGGGATCCAACTGGGGTTCAAGGCAGGCATCTTAACCCTTTGTCCAGCCCCAGAAACACTACTTTTTTTTTCCAGAATAATTAGAAGACTAAGAAAAGTAAATTTGTACCAGATACTAATTTTAGGTGATGAATCAGTTGTACTCTTACCAATTTGATAGGCTAGAAAAAGTTTCTCTTTTCTATAGTCAATACTTTTATGAACATTCAAATATATATAACTCCCTGTTGTCATTTCCAGGAAATACTGAACTCTTTCCTAATTGCTGTTAGAATGTTCTGTGCTTGAAGAGGGCATCAGGTGATTCACCTGACAATGGGAAGAGAAGATGTTTTGGGAATGCCATCTGCCAGAATTGTGGGCAACAGGAATGAAGAGTCAGAAAACATCTTTCCTGATGTTTTTTATTTTCCATATACTCTTAAGGCAAGGAAATAGCTTTTTTGTTAATCTGAATGATAAAGGGCATGTAAATTTTAAAAAAAAAACTCTCAAAGGCCCTTGATCTCTATAGAATAGATTTGCTAGGAAAATGAATGAATTCTTTTCCTGCTGAATTTGATGTTTTGGGAGTAAAGTTGGCTAAGAGTTATTGTCTCTTGCTATAGAACATTAGAATGAAATGAGATGGTTCTGTTAACATCAGAAATATTGGAACTTAGTATGTCAGAAGCCATTGGACTTAATTCTTGTCCTTGACCTCTTTGTGTTCAATAAGGAAATAAGCTAACAGATGTAAACAGGGGATGTTATACTATTTAGATTTGTTTGGTGTGTTCCAGATGTCAGTAAGAAGATGGCTTATATGAGATTGTAAGTCATCACCGAAAAAAATTTGAGACTTTAATAGAATCATTTTGTATTATTGTTAAGCTTGGTCAGCCCTGTGTGGCACTACTTACTGACCAGTATGTTCTTAGATTTAGTTGTTTTTAACTAAATGGAACAAATTCATTGCATCTGAAAATAGTACCTGCATTGGGAATGCAGTGGCTATTAGATTTCCTGGTTGTCATCCATTAGTATGGTTGTTCTTGGAATTTTGAAAGCCATTTATCCCTGAACATGGGCTTCTAAAAATTAATAACGAGGATTTAGAAGACCTTAATTCTATCCGTTGTAATTACTCACTAGCTATGGACATCGGGCAAGTAAATCTCACCAACCTTGGCCAATTTCTTTAAGTGTTCAGACATAGAGAAATCTTAGATCTTTGATTACTATTGCTTTAAAATGAGGTAGCGTTTATAAAACTGCTAGGTAATACAATATTAATAAATTAGAATTTTCTCCTGTATTGGTATATTATGCTTTTCAACTCTGCTGTTACCTTCAACTAATTGATAGTTTTTTGGTTCTTTTGTTGTTTTTCATTCTAGTACTCTTGTCCATCTGTTCTCTGTTGTGTGATCCCAATCCAGATGATCCTTTAGTGCCTGAGATTGCTCGGATCTACAAAACAGATAGAGAAAAGTAAGTATGACCTACAGACTGAAAAGTATCTGGTGAAGTAGACATATTTGTACCTCAAATCTTAACTAAGGACTGAGTATGGATTGGATATTGTAAATTAAGTCCTAATATATTTCTTTTGGCGGGGGTAGGAGGGGCTTTTGGGGACACATTGGCTCTACTCAGTGGTTACTCCTGAATCTGTGCTCAGAGATCACTCCTGGTGGGACTCAGGACCATATGAGATACCATGGATCAAACCTGGTTTCCCTTCATGCAAGGCAAGCCCCCTGCCTGTTCTGCTATCTCTCTGACTCCCACCTAACATATTTCTGTGGAGATAGGAATATTTGCATTGAGTATCATCTTCACAAGGTGATACTGATCTTATCTGTAATAATTTCATGACTTCTACTTCTAGAAAAGCTCTTCTAGTATTGAGTGCAATAGCAGATCCCTATAAATTAATGTGGAAATAGATTTGATTTTTGTTGTAGGGTTTAAGGGTATTTGGGGTCAGTGGGACTGTATTCCAGCAGTGTTCAGGGTCCATTTCTGACTCTACCTAGTGGTCATTCCTGGTGCTGCTCAAAGAACCATATGCTGTGCCAGGAATTGGACCCAGAACTCTTGCATGCACGCAAAGCATGAGCTCCAACTTTAGGATTTTAGAATTAAGCAATAAAATTGTTGTGTCATTGGTTTTGGGGCCACACCCACACCCAGTAGCGATCAGCACTTAGTCCTGGCTCTGCTCTCAGACTAAGGGGTGAGGGTGGGGATGACAGATAGTAGGTGGTGCCAGGCAGACCTATTGTCTGCCACATACCTTAACCCTTTATATTACCTCTCCTGCTCAAACCTATGAGTTAGTGAAGAACAATCAGGATATCAGAAGTGATAGTAGTTGAAAGTATTCTAATCTCCTTATGTCATTCAGTAGATTTTAGGAGAAAACGGGAGAGAGTAGGGGTGTGTTTTGGGTTTTTGTTTGTTTATATCTTTTTGCGAAGTAGCACAGCGGGTAGGGTGTTTGCCTTACACATGACCAACCCGGGTTTGATTCCTCCATCCCTCTCGGAGAGCCTGGCAAGCTACCCATGGCGTATTCGAAATGCCAAAAACAGTAACAAGTCTCAGAATGGAGGTGTTACTGGCGCCCGCTCAAGCAAATTGATGAACAATGGGACAACAGTGCTACAGTGCTGTTTTTGCATTATATCCACAGTGCTCAAAGGACCATATGGTACCTAAAATCAAACTTGATCCATCCCCTACACACAAAACATACTCTCCAATCTGTTGAAAAACTCCTCTGGCCCAAGAGAGTAGATAACTTTTTTGTTGTTTTTGGCCAACTTTTCGTTGCTCAGAGCTTACGCTTGGCTCTGCACTCAGGAATCACTTCTGGTAGGACCACGGGGACCACTTGTGGTGCCAGGAGTCGAACCTAATCAACCACATGTGAGGCAGTCTCCCAACCCGCTGTACTATCTATCACTCTGGTCCAAGTCAGTAATTTTTAAGTTAAAATATAAGGAACCGGGCTAGAGCCATAGTACAGAGGTGAGGTGCTTACCTTGTAACACTAGTCAGTCTGAGTTCAATCCCCATTACCACATATAGTCCCCACGTCTCCCGCCAGGAGTAATCTTGAGCTCAACTGGGTATAGTGCCCCTCCCCAAATGTGTGTGATTAAGGAACTAATTTGAATTACGTTGAATTTAGAATATAAATAATATAAACATGACCTATTTAAATGGGATTAGAGGAGTCAGGGAGCTAGTACAGGGTTTCGGGCACATGCAGGTTATGCATCCAACCAAGGTTCACTCTCCAGATAAACATGGCCTCCAGACATTTTGAGGTTTCTCCCTGGGGATCCCCACCACCATTGGAAGTGGCCCCACAGGATCTAAGCAGTGCCTTGTCATTGGGCTCTGACACTGAAATGCCAGCCCAGTTGGCTGAGGATTACCGAGAGTGGCCCCTACCCTCTGAACATTGCTTGAGAGGCCTAGAAAAATAAAATGGTATTATACCAGGAATGAGGGAATTTTAAAAGTCGTTTACTCAGTTTAATTTTGATTGTGTTTAAATCTGGCTAAAGTAATAACTAGATTTCTGACTGTATTTGGGAAAATTAGAACATGCTTTTTCTATTTGTGAACTTACTCCATTTTTAAAATTCTGTTATTTATAAAGGGGCTTTCCAATTGGCACTCAGGGAGTACAGTGCCATATTAGCATTTCTCAGCTAACCAAGTTGGTTCAGTACATGGGCCTGTGATTGTGATACTGCTTAGTCCCTGTGTTGCTAGGGATACTTGAGCCACCCTGGTGGTATTCAGGGACCTCTAGGGCTGCTCTCAGCAATGATTAGGGGACCGTGTGGTGCCAGACATCAAACCCTGGTACACTATATGCTAGCCTTACTCCCTAACTTCAGTATCATCTCCCAGCCCGTAAAAGATTTTTTTTTCCCCTTTGTGGTTTGTTTTGTTTTGTTTTTTAAGTTAAAATTTTGTTTTAATATGTGAGCTATTTGGGCTGGAAAGATAATATTGTTTAATATGTGGGAAATGGGGGACTGGAGAGATCGTACGGTGGGTAAAGTGCTTGCCTTGCAGGTAGCAGATCCTGGTTTGATCTTCAGCACCCCATATGGTCTCCTGTGCACTTAGTCCCTGAGTGCGGAGCCGGGAATAAGCTCAGCACTGTTGGGTATGGGCCTACTCCCCCCAAAAAATAATATTGTTAATATGGAAAATATTATTATTATGGGCATGAGTACCTACTTTAGGCATTTTTCCAAGTTTATATGGTGTTATATTCAGCGGAACTATTTTTTTTCCTTTGGCTTTTTGGATCACACCTGGTAATGCTCAGGGGTTACTCCCTGGCTCTGCACTCAGTAATGACTCCTGGCGGTGCTCTGGGGATCATATAGGATGCCAGGCATTGAACCCAGATCGGCTGTGTGCAAGGCAAACGCCCTCTCCACTGTGCATCGCTCTGGCCCCTCAGCAGAACTTCTTAAATTTCCTTTTAGATGCACAATATTTTCTTTGCTTCTTTTAAACAGACTGAAGAATGGACCCATTTATTTTTATTTAACCCATTTATTATAGCAACTGAATTGTTAAGTTCTACAAAACCAGATTTTTTTTTTGATAGAGACAAAGGAATCTATTATGCCAACTTAACTATTAGTATATAATTTTTTTTTCTTTTTGGGGTCACACCTGGCGATGCACAGGGGTTACTCCTGGCTTTGCATTCAGGAATTACTCCTGGGGGTGCTCAGGGGACCATATGGGATGCTGGGAATTGAACCTGGGTTGGCCGCGTGCAAGGGAAACGCCCTACCCGCTGTGCTATCACTCCAGCCCCAGTATATAATTTTAAGAGTCGTGAAATACATAATTACATACTTTAAAAATTCCAAAGTCAGAAAGATAGTACAGTAGGTAGAGTGTTTGCCTTGTACACACCCAAACGGCTTCAATCTCTGGCCCCACATTTTGTCCCCTGAGTCCCACCAGGAGTAAGCCTGGAGCACAGCTGGGTATGGCCCAAAAACAGAAAAAGAATTCCACATAAGTGAATTAAGGACTGATGATCACTTTTAGAACTCAGTTGAAAAAGCATACCCTATTATATGCCAGTGACTAGCAAAATTTAATCAGGATTCTCTGCTAGTAGCATTTACAAGATTCATATTGGTTTTATATCTTGAGACTTTCTCCATTATTATTGAATATTTATTAGAAATTGGGAGTAAAAAGAGAACTTGAATGTACTTGAGTTTTTCCACCCAAGTTACAAGATAGGATAATGAATGAAATCTGTTGTTTGACTTCTCACCTGTTAAGCCAAGCTTCTCTTTGTGTGTACAGGTACAACAGAATAGCTCGGGAATGGACTCAGAAGTATGCGATGTAATTAAAGAAATTATTGGATAACCTCTACAAATAAAAGATAGGGGAACTCTGAAAGAGAAAGTCCTTTTGATTTCCATTTGACTGCTTTCTATGAGCCCACGCCTCATCTTCCCCCGTGCACATGTTTACCTGATACAGCAGTGCTGCGTGTTGTACATACTCGGAACAACAAACTAGAAATACTGTACTTCTGTACCAACATTGCCTCCTAGCAGAGAAATGTGTGTGTGACAAGCCAGTTCTCCAAACCTAACCTAGGTGTGAGATTAAAAGCGTTCCTTAATGATTTAAGCTTGGAAAATGGCAAGGTGAGGGGTGGTGGGTATGGTGTGTGCTCAAATGGGGAAGAAAAGCTCCACTGACCTATAGGAGAGTGTGTTTAAGTGGAATGTTTAAACAGTTAAGAAAAGCAAAGTAAAGAACACAAAGCTGTGTCTGTATTCATTTTATTTGAAGGACCTGTGTCTTAGGTGAAAGTATGACCAAACAGATAAAACTCCACCCGCATCCTGTATTTTAAGGTCTAAGTTTAACTGGTCCACATTTAAATGGATTGGAGCTATTAGTACATAAAGTGTGATGGACTTGGTTCCCAACTATTTTACATCTCCCTACCCTTCTACTTTCATCCTTTCAGCCCCTCTTTCTCTTTTCCATATTCTTTGGTTTGTATGTGGTTTCTCATTTAATACATAGCTAATAGCTCTTATTTTTCTTATGTTTTTAACTGCTTAGGTCTATCTGGATGTAAGGGTAAAAATTCATTTGATGGAAATACTTGTGTATATTTAAAGACCCAATTGCTCCTCTGGAGCTTGTACGTTCAAGAATGATTAATCTGTGTAATAAACTGATTACTACAGTCATTACATATAATTTTGTGTGAATAGGCTTTTTGATTTTTAAAACTTTGATTAGCTAAGTTAGTGGTAGATGTTCCCCACCCAAAATGTTTTTATTTCTATTGGTTTCATTTCAAAATCATGAAACAATTCCAGTTTACATAGCAAAAATGAGTATTTTGAGAGTAATTTTACTGAACATGATAAGCTTAAAAACATTTCTATGAAACTTATATGTGCAGTATTCCAGGAACATGACTGTTAACTTAAATAAGAAATTTGCTTTATTAATGAAACTGAGCTGCATTTCACGAAAACCTTGTGACATTCCCTTGGTACATAGGACATAAAACACAAAGGCATTGCTATTTGGTAAGTTAAGCTTCTGTGATTGTGATTGTACAAAAACAGCATTGACCAAACCCGGGAAACATGAGCACAATCTTGTATTGGAGAGTCTACATAATTACTTTGCACTAACATTTGCAGGATGTTCATCCAATTTTAAATTGTACTGTATGTGGCTTTTTGAACTCTTCCCTTGACTCTAGTAAAATGTAGTGTATAACATGTAAACAACTGTGTTTGCCAGAAACCGTTCATGTGAACTAGGCAAGTTACCCTTTTTTTTCCCTCCTCCTAATCTGATTGTAAACCAGGCCAGCCTGAAGGCCATAGCAGATGCTCTCTAGCCATCAGGTTCTTTTGAATGCATCTTTACACTCTTGCACAAAAATCGAGGAATAAATGTCCACTGCTTTTGGTTTTAAACTTGTTTAACTTGTCTTAATCTCTCAGTGTTAACACTCCTTCATCCATAACGTAAGTGTGATGTGACTTGTAACCTCTTAAAGTTATTTGTTGTAGTTTCTGGCTACTGGGTAGCATTTCTACCATCTTTGACTTGGCTAAGAAAGTTTGACTGGTTAAAGTGTGGGAAAAGGAAAGTTGAAGTCAGAATCACCTGTGTTATGACCAGAAATCACCTGCATTTTTTGTATATGTGGACAGGTGGGAATTCATCGACTTTTTACTTGCTATTAACTATACTGTTGGCTATGGGTCAGTTGCACATATCCTGAAAGCCTATTCTATAATTGTCATCTTAGAGTATAGCCAGCTTATTTCCATTTAATAGGTCATAATGTAAGTATTTTCACTAGAGTTCTTAGGTAACTTGTAAGTAGAAATAAAAGCCACCATCTTTGTTTGCCCAGGTACCAAATGAAGGGTTTAGGTAGTCACAAACATTATGCTCTTAAATGCAGTTCCGTGTTGCTCATTTGAGTGTGGAGCTTATTCGGTCCAGTGTGCATACTTGTGCTTTGGCCAGAGTGAAGTATTAGTGAGAACCACCTTGCTGCTCATAAAAAAAAGTGTTTCACTCAGGATGGTTCCAAGTTGGTGTTGCATTACTTTTCTGGCACAGACTTGATCACACGCGGAAGCTAGTTTGCAGTAACTTTGTTTATGGTTGTGAGACTGCTTAGTTTTGCTTTTGCTTCTTGGTAAAACTATACTTTCAGATATTTGCATGCTCTGTTATTTGCCAGTGGTAAAAGATAGCATTGTCTCACTAGCTTCAAGACTTTGGGTAGTATATAGACTTGGCTGTAGAGCTGATGAAGCAGGGAGCAGCCAAGAGGTCTGTAGAGGCGAATATGGCAGAGGGACATATGTTCTCTGCACTGACCTAGAAATACAGGCATTTCTTTTATACTTTGAATTGCTACAATATTCCACTTTTTGAGTCATTCTTTTTTGCCTCAATAAGCTATTTTGAGCCCTTGGTAGATTGTGAGGAGAATTGAATTATTTCTAAATTACAGTTGGAATGCCTATAAATTGTCTCTTGTCTGCAATTAAGGTGAAGCTCTGACTTTTGTCTCAATGTGCTAGATGATACCACTCCTACCTAACATCTAGTGACTGGGATTTAATAGAACTTTCTTCAGTTCCTGGATCTTCTGAATTAGGAACACAGCTTTCCTTTCCCTACTCGGGAATAAGTATCTTTATGTAACCTCTGCAGAATATTGTCATTACAGTTAAGGACCCATCTCTTTTCGATTCCTTAGTGTAACACTTTATTTCAAGTGTGGGTGTGATGTTATTTAAAAAAGAGCTTTTTATAAAAATAACTGCAAGGACCAGAGAGGTAGCCTAAGGGCTGAGCATATTGTTTTATGTGGGAGACCTGGTTCAGTTTTCAGGACTGCATGGTTCCCTGAGCACTGCATGGTGTAACCCCAAAACGAAACCTGCGGGTATAGTAAACTTTTTTTTTGGTTTGTTTTTGGGCTTTACCCAGCATTGCTCAGGGCTTACTTCTTTTTTTTTTATTATTTTAAAAAATTTTTTATTGAGTCACCATGTGGAAAGTTACAAAGTTTTCAGGTTTAAGTCTCAGTTATACAATGCTCGAACACTTCACCAGTGCACATATTCCACCACCAAGACTGGGATCATTCCCAGGGATCACTCCATTTGTGGATTAGGCACATACAAGACAGGTGCCCTACACTGTACTGTCTCTGGTCCCGAAGATAACAACCATATAAACTACACATACACACCTAAGTAGTTAAAATAGACCAACTTTTTTTTTGGTCACACCCAGCAGTGCACAGGGGTTACTCCTGGCTCTGCACTCAGAAATTACTCCTGGCGGTGCTCAGGGGAATATGGGATGCTGGGAATCGAACCCGGGTTGACCACATGCAAGGCAAATGCCCTACCCACTGTGCTATCGTTCCAGTCCCCCCCAAAAATAGACCAACTTTTGAGACATTTGTGAAACATTCTCTACTTCATTGCATGCTTAGAAATGTGAGATCTGACTCATGTATTATTTTGTTAGGGTTAATAGTCATAAATACATTCTCTTATTGTCTGTAGGAAAATGGGCCAGAGAAAGAGTACAGCACGCTTTCCTTGCATGTGGCCAACCTGGAATTGATCCTTGGCACCCCATAGGGTCCCCCTATACCTGCCAGGAATGATCCCTGAGTGCAGAGCCATGAGTAAGCCCTTAGCAGTACTGGGTGAGGCCCAAAAACAAACCAAAAAATTAGAAATGAGTGGGAAAGCACAAAGCATTTAAGGCTTTAGACTTTGGGGGCCAGAGATGGTCCAGTGGGTCAAGTGCATACCTTGCACAGAACCAGCTAGTTCTGAGCACTGGCAGGTGTGAACAGAAATAAGGCTTTAGACTTAAGGTAGCTGCATTGTATAACAAATCACCAGCCAGCTTTTCCCTTTCTCTGAGTGCTCTTAAACAGCTTGGGGTAGTCACACGTTTTTGAAGGAAAGGGCGATCAACCATCAGGGATAACTTTGGGTGGCAGTCTTTGTGTGACCAGGGACTAAACTCAGGACCTCCAAATGCAAGACATGCACTCAGACCTGTAAGCGATCTCCCTGACCCAAACAATTTTGTGAACAGTGATCATTTTTCATCTTTTGATTATTTGTGGAGCTGTACTTGCAGAGGCAAAGAGTGATCTCTCTCAACAGATGTAAATTTTAAGTTTATTACTATTCTAGCACCAAGACAATAGGCTTAGTAGGTTTCCACTGAGTGGGAGTTCTCTCCCCCCATCTTCCCACCCCCTATCCTGTGTGAGTTGTTATTGGTATAATTTGTATTTTACAGGGAGGGACTCCTGATAGCCTCATAGCCTAGCAGATACTTTGAAAATAAGTGGTTGATCACCTTTGGAAAGTTCAAGAAGCATCAACTGAGTGTTCCAGACCACACTTTCCGTGACTATTGTCCAGGAAAGAATAGCACTGGTTTTGGTGAACATTTCTTGCTCCTTTTCGGACTTTTTCCTTACTAAGGATTGAGATTCTACAACTGTCATTTTCCCAGGCACCTCTCCTTTTGAGCCAGTTTTCTATTTGAATTTCCTCCTAAATACTTTAAAATCACGAATTTTCTTTTAAACACAGATTTACAGTACTATAAAATTTCAAAAGTAATTCACACTTTTTTTTTCTTTTGGTGGGGCCCACACCTTACAGTGCTCAAGGCTCCTGGCTCTGCATTCTGGGATAACTTGTAACAAGACTCATACTAGGACTCCCTGTCTGGTATCAGGGATCAAACCCTGGTCATCTGTATGCAGGTAAGCACTTTGCCTGCTGTACTATCTCCAGCCCCATCTCACATTTCTAAATATGAGCTCTGCACCCACCACCAAAGCTCTAGTGTATCACACTATGAAAGTCCTAACTTGGAGCTGGGAAGATAGTACAGCAGGCAGGGTACTCACTTGCCTTGCTCCTGGCTAATCCAAGTTCAGCTAACCCAGACCATTGCATATGGTCCCAGCCAGTTGTGGCCTTAAAAAAACAAAATTTTTAACTCTTTTGTTTGTTTGTTTTTTCTTTTTGGGTCACACCTGGGATGTACAGGGGTTACTCCTGGCTCTGCACTCAGGAATTACTCCTGGCGGTGCTCAGGGGACCATATGGGATGCTGGGAATCGAACCCGGGTCAGCTGTGTGCAAGGCAAACGCCCTACCTGCTGTGCTATTGCTCCAGCCCCAAAATTTTTAACTCTTTGTCCTTAGTACAGGAGTAAAAGTATGTGCCTCGCATGCCATTGGACCCAGTTTAATCCCCAGCACCATGAGATCTCCCAAGTTCAGCCATCTGTGGCTCTGTGGGCAGACCCCTGAGCACTGCCAGGATAGCCAGCATAATCTCTAGCACCAGAGGGCCTGAGGAGTACCACCTTATTGCCCACATCCTCAGGCACTTGGGTTGAACCACCAACCACCAGACCACTTGGCCAAGAATTGCAGGGGTGGGTCTTCCTGCCTCCATAACCTCTTTTTTGTTTTGTTTTGTTTTGGTTTTGGGTCACACCTGGCGATGCACAGGGGTTACTCTTGGCTCTGCACTCAGGAATTACTCCTGGCGGTGCTCAGGGGACCATATGGGATGCTGGGATTTGAACCCGGGTCGGCCTCGTGCAAGGCAAACGCCCTACCCGCTAATGCTACCACTCCAGCCCCTCCATAACCTCTTGAATAGTATATTCCTGCCCAAAACTATAGTACCTCTAGAGAGAGTACAGTACTGCTGACCTACCCAAATTGCCAGATTTTTGCACTTTGAGACTTACACAGATTTCCTGACTTGAGGTTGTGGAGAAAGCACATACACCATCTAACACTTGGACTCCAGAGCCAGCACATCTTCTCATGGGTGTAAGAGCATAGGAGGGTGTTGCCAGACTGAGGTTGATGTTCCTGAGAGTGAGTTAAAAAGGAAAGGATTTTAGGAGTGTTGCAGGATCAGGGAGATGCAGAATTCCTTTGAAATGTCTCTTTTATCCCTCTGTCCTTGGGTTCATCACTGCTTTCCTTTCCCTGGCCACATCTTAGCTTTAGGTGACGGGTGGATGGGTTTAATTTTCTGTGTCCACACATGGAGGAGATGACTGGAGTTACATGTCTGTGTGTATACCCTGGCGGAGCAAGCTCGTCTGAGTCGGCTAGTGCCCGAGTGGCCAGCAGAGGGCAGTGGTGACACACAACTGGAACTGCCATGAGGCTGGTGGTCAGTAAATCTGCTTGGACAGAACCTGAGTAGGGCTTTTGTTGGGGTGGGAAGGCTTATTTGGATTGGGTTTTGTTCAGGTTTGTCTTCAGCCAGATAAGTAATGCATTACTAAGTCAGATTCCATCTTAACCTTAATCATGATCAGGGAATGAACATATTTTTCTGACCCAGGACCTGCCGAAGTGTCAAGCCCCTGCTCCCCTCTCCCCCTTTCCACTCAGATAGGACCCTAGTAGCCATATCCCAGTTGTAGACAGGTTAGTAGGGTCCGGGTCAGGGCCTTTGCCCACCTGGCAGCAGGTTGCATGGGGGGGCAAAGGGCTATCTTTTATGTAAACAAGCTCTCATTTCTAGCCATGCACTCGACCTGGTGCCCACTGTTTCTTTGGAAGCAGCAGCAATTTCATGCACCGAGCCCTGGCAGGAGAAAGGGGGCACAAAATCAAGCTCCTAGCTGCAGTACAAGAACAGGGCAATAAAACGGGCTTAGGCTTCCCAGAGTAGAGCCAGCAGCCTGGTCCCCAGAATGCCTTGCTTTCCCCCAGGCCTCCCCCTGGGGCTGGTTATCTGACTGCAGCAGGAGGAATGTGTGCTTGGAATAGGGAAGGGGGGTGGTGGGTCAGGGTCAGGGCGGAAACCTGGGAATGTGGACTCCCTGCATGCTCTGTCCTTGTTGGAGGGAGGGAGCCATGAAGAATGTAGCTGACAGGCCCCAGGCGTGGGAGACTGTAGACCCGCCTGTGTGTGTCTGTGCTGGCGGGAGTACCATGTGTGCAGGAACTTGTGAGTTGTGAGCACGAACATTCCTTAGTGTTTATGCATATGGGTGTGAGCCCAAGCTGTGTGTGTGCATAGTCTGAGGAACTGAAGTCAAATCTGAGTTTGAATCTCAGACACATGTGTTCAGTTGTCTGTTTAGGGCAACTAATTTTATCTTCCCTTTCCCTCGTTTTGAAAATAGGCACTTGGCCCGCAGCCTGACCCATGGGCAGAGCTCGTAGACATGGCCTTATCAAATAAAGGGCTGTGGATTCAGGGAGGTGGGCGTGACAGCAAGATCTCTTTCTCGGGTTTATGTACAATTAGTTGGTTTCCTCTTGAAGTAAGACCAGTTCCTGGGATACCTGTAGACTTGGGGGAGACTGTCTTGGCCCCTTTGATACCTTTGTTCACCAACCTAGTTGGCAAGGCTTTTACTAATATGCTCACAAGGTGATAGGTATTTGGATAGACACGCATAAGTAGCTTGAATGTTCCTGTGTAGGGCCTCTGCCCATTTGCTGCTTTCGTGCCCAAGAGGAGAGTCCAGTAACCCCTTGTGATAAAAAGTCGGGGTGGGGGTGTGTGGAGATTCTGGATTCTTACACGGGTGTTTCCCAGTTCTCCTAAGGAGGGGTGCCAGGCAGAAAGATCGTGCAGTGGGCAGGATGTTTGCCTTGCACATGGCCAACTGAGGTTCTGTCCCAGGTACCCCTTATGGTCCCTTGAGCACCACCAGGAGTGAGCCTGAGCACAGCAGGATGTGTTTTTTTTTTTTTTTTTAAATAGAACAGGAGCGTAGTTGGGTGGGTATAGCTCTTTCCACATCGCAAGATTCCTGGCTCTGCATTCAGGAATTATTCCTGGCTCCCTCGGGGATCATACGGGGTGCTGGGGATCAAACCTGGGTTGATTGTGTGCAAGGAAAGAACTCTACCTGCTGTGCTATTTCTTCTGTCCTTATTTTATGTTTATTTTTAAGCCCAGAATTATTTGCAGATTTGGGGGGGGGGGGGTTGGAGGCACACTCAGTGATGCTCATGGGTTACTCTAGGCTCAGCACCCAGGGATTGCTCCTGGCAGGCTTAGGGGACTGTATGGGATGCTGGGGATCAAATCCAGGTTAGCCACATGCAAAACAAGTGCCCTACCTGCTGTATTACTGCTCCTGCCCAAGCCCACCCAGAATTCTTGCTTCCACTTCCCTCTTCTATATCACAGGCCACCTAGTGGCCCTAAAATTCCCATGAAAGTATGCACGCATGCATGCACGCACACGCGCGCGCGCACACACACACACACACACACACGCAAGCAAGGTGTTGGAGTCTTGAGTGCAGGCAATATGGCAGAACTTGGAAATCAGGCGGAGGTGGTGGGTGGGGTCTTGCCCCCAAATTAGGGCATCTTGGAAGTCTCTGGGTGGAACTCTAGAGCGAGCTCCCCAGCTGCAGTGGAGTCCTGGGAGGGCTCAGGCCACACTGGAAGAAATGACGGCTGCAGCCCAGCTGGCCCTGCACTGGAACCACAGGAGTGGCCTGTAAGGGTGTGTTGAAGGAATGACGGATCTTGGCCCTGTTCCCATACACGCATGGAGGGAATTGGTGGCGGGGAGTATGGCTGTAAATCGCTGAGATCAGGGGCCAGTCCTATTTCCTGTTTTGGAATAGGGAGGTGGTTTTAAGGGGGGGATTTAAGAACTAGTGTCTCCCTTTCTGTTTAGGGGAAAGGAGGGAGGGACTGATAGGGAAGGTGCTAAGGGAGCTTGCTGAGGAGATTTTTAGTATTTCGTGACCTACAGTTTGGTGTGAGAGTGGCAGGAAATGGAGCCCATGGCTATGAAATTGGTTGAGGGGCACCCAGGAGGAAAGTTGGGGTGGTTTCCCCACATAAATCCTAGTATGGGGGGGGGGTTGTGACTGTTCCTGGGGGCAAGTGACATGTGTGGCCACTGCGGTGAGTTTCTGACCCTTAAGTTGTGTGTCATGGCAGAACTTGTTTTGCTGCTGGAGTCCCTTGGGTACGGGAGAGGCCGTGTCACAGTTCAGTGGGACTGCTCTGAGGGACTGCAGGTGTGTTAGCATGAATCACGGTCCTGAGAGCCAGTGTTTATGGAGCACTTACTGTGTGCCTGGCCCTGTGCAAAGTCTCTCCTACAGTAGCTCATTTTGTTTTGTCAGAAAGTTTGTCTGTGCCCCGGGGAATGGGGCCTGCTTGTTAATGCCCTGTTCTCTGTGTGGGGGATTTGATACAGTTACATCTGTGTTTCACTGGGGTACAGCTTGTGGTGCTCTTACATTCCTGCACTCTTCATCCCATTGTGTTGCCATTATGTGTCACTGCATAGTGTGACACCCAGTTTGACTGTTCTTTGAGTTGGTGGTAATGATGTATGATCTGGCTGACTTTTTTGCTTTGTTGTGTGACTTTGTTGTACGTAACTCTACTATTGTGTGGCTGAGACCATTTAGTGGAATTCGGTATGCCTCATTTTGTGTCCTGGTGATGGGGCATCATTTGTGATAGTGTGACTGATGGTAGCATCCTTATGTGTCTGTGACCCTATTGTATGTGTCTCCATGCCAACCGTTTGCCTGACCCGTTGTGTTGTGACTTGTGTCGGAGACCACTGTTGTGTCTTCTAACTCCATGGGCTGAGTCGGCCTTCTTTGTGGCCCCAGTACCCCGCAGAGGTGATTCCCGAGTGTCGAGTGTCGGTGTGGCCCATTGGCCCTATGCTGGACAGGGTGGTGTTTGACCTCGGCTGGGGTGCCCCCACTCGCGTCAGCCCCGCCGCCCCTCCCCCGCACCGTCCGCCGTGCAGCGATCGATCGCCATTGATTGTCCCTGACGAGCTGCTCCACTTTCCAGCCAATGTCAGGAGGGGGGATCTCCGCCGCCCTGGCGGTGTCATTTCCACACACTCCCTGGGCTGCCGCCGGCGCGGGCGCCGCCAAGAGCTGGCCTGGATCGCCTGGAGCGCGGACTGGACCGCCCATACGGGGCCTGGAAGCCCCCCCCTCCCCGACGGCAGGACCCAACCCCCATGTGCGCATTCTGCACCCAGACCCCCGACTTATCCCTCGTGGATGGATGCTGTCTACACCCCGAGTTTGAGCTTGGGCCCCGGGAGCTGGCTTGCACTGCTGGTGGGGCGCGGGGCTGTTTCCGGAGGGCGGAGGCGCCGGCGGGCCAACTTCACAGCGGCCCAAACAGATGCTAATGATTTTCCGGGAGGCGCCGGTTATCTCTGGCCGCAGCCTGCCTGTGCGCCTGGGCCTGGCACCGGCATCATCTCTCCGCCACCGAGTCCCCCCCACCCCCCGCCCTCTTCCCGCACCAGTCTCTAAATGACCACCTAGCCCCGGTGGGCAGTGGGGGTAGTAGGCTGCTTGTGGTGCCCCCAGAATTGTAGCTCTACCAGGCTGCTACTGCGCACACCTGACGGAGAGAACCAGGCCCCTTCTTTGTCGAGTGGGTCACCCCTTCCTAGGCACACACACACACACCCAAACTCAGCCCCCGTGGGCCCCCATTGCCTCAGAGCAGAGCTGGTTTTCAGACTCCAGGGTGGAAGTGCTGACGTGGCTCTGGGCAGCTGTCTGGGGCCGGGAAGCAGGGCAGATGTCACGCAGCCCAGGGGAGGAGGCGGCTCTGCCGGTCCAGTGGGCAGGGCCTGGCCAGACACGCCTCCTCTCCCTAGTCCTGGCTGGCAACTGGGGCACTGCCACCAGCCAGGCTGGCCAGCTCTAGTTCTAGCTTCTCCGACTACTGATGAATGCTGCAGCCTCCTTGGGACCTCTTTCTACCCCTTCAGGAGAGTACCAGCACCTGCTTTGGAGGGGTGCGAAGCTCCACTGAACGCCAAGGTATGCAAAGACCACAATCTGCTGCTGGACACGCAGTTCCTGCTCAATAAATATAAATGTCAGCTGCTATGATTTTTATTGTTGTCATCTTTGCAAATGGGGAGTTGGTGTCTCCAAAGGCTGAAGGATGGCAGCTAGCTTCAGAGGTCATTCCAGCCAGCCTCCTGCCTTGCCCCTGGCCTGCTGCGTTTCTCATGTCTGTCTAGCTTTGTTCCTTCTCACTGAAGTGTCGGTCCCTCTCAGTTCTGTCTGCTGCCAAGCTGCTGCCCTCCCCACCCCCCGCACCCCCATCGGTGTGGTTCCCTCCTATCTGGCCGCCACATTGGGTCCCTGGAGCAGCACAGCCCCATGGGAACAGCAATCGATGGGGCGGAACAGCCTCCCTGACAGATGGACCCACGGAGGCTGGGCTGCTTCGGCAGGGCTCCCTAGGAAACCAGAGACAGGCTCTGAGCACCGCGGCTGCCTCCTAAATAGAAACGAAGGGCGGGGAGCTGCAGTCCAGCCTCCCAGGGCAGGGCCTGGAAGGCCCTGAGCTTTTCCTTAGTGTCCTTTAAGGGAGGGTTGGAGCATGCCCAGTCCAATCGGTGGGATAAGCGAGTACCCCCTCTACGAACAGGTGAAGAGTTTCTCCAGGCTCTACTATACCATGGGCACATCATAGCCCAGAGGCTTTTGGGCAGGCAGGCTGCTTAACCACCATCCTCAGGGCACAAGGGGCCTTTAGCACGGTAGCCAAAGCACCATGACGGTGGGAGACAACGAGTGAGAGTAAATGTGTGTGCGCGCATGTGCATTGAGAATGTCTCCTGTTCCCCACCGGGCTCCCAGATTAGGGAAGTTCTTACCAGGAGTTTTCAACCTCAACACCATGTATTTCTCTGGTGTGTGTTGTAGATACTGTAGATGTTTAGTGTCCTCCATGACTTTTAGCCATTAGGTGCTATTAGGAACATTGGAGAACACCAAAAATGTTTCCAGACACTTGCCTTTATTCCCCAGAAGGCAAACCAACCAAGGTAAACCAACCCAGGCTGAGAACCTGTAGTCTAATCTCGGAATCAATGCCCTGGGGTGGGAGGAGAGGCCAAGAGCCCTTGGAAACACCAGAGATCCTACAAGAGAGATCCTACAAGAGCAGAAGAGGAGGTCTCCAAAGCTGACTTGTCCCCAGCTGTCTCCACCCAGGAGGTTGGTGGACACCTTCCCTCCCCCCTGGCCCCTACTGCCAGGTCGCAGAAAACATGCTCGCCTGAGACGCCAGGGCTATTGGCGTCACTGCTCAGCTGTGCCAGGCTTGGTGCCAAGACTTCACTGCTGAAACTACACAGCATGGGGGTGGGGGAGCGGCTGCGGTCAGGGGTACTCAGGCTGTCTGGGCAGCCTTCTGTCTGCTAGCTTGGGGGGTGGGGGCGGTGGGAATCAGTGTTGATGATCAGCCTCCACCCTTCCCTAATACCTGGCAATGTCTCCCCTTACTCTAGGCCAGTGACAAGCTGGGGGTGGAACTGGCAGGCCTTAAAGCCAGTGGAGGCCACTGCCTGGAGTAGGATTATGGACACCAGTCCACTGGGCCCCGCCAGCTGACAGCTGGGCCACCTGAGTGCTGAGTGGGCCCCTCCAGGAAAGGGAGGAAAGCGAGCATTGTGGGCTGATTAAATGGTGTTTGAATCCCCCAGCCAGCAAGTCCCTGGGCCAGAGGATCGGGGAGGGGCTCCCTCTGGAGTCATTTTCCTCTTCCTGCCCAAGCAGGCTAACCAGAATCGAGAAAGAAAGTTCTAGAGTGCACAGTCCCACTGCTGGGAAGTTGGTTCTTACATCGAACCTGCTTCCTTTGCTCCCATTAGCAGCCACCCTGTCCTGCCCTCGCTCAGGCCCGGTAGTCTCAGGAGCTCAGTTTGTGAGATTGTCTGAGCCAGGCGATTCCTGGGGAAGAGAACATTCATCCACTGGGGAAATCTACAGGTCACAGGGTTCCATGTGGGCAGACGGACGGGGATGCAGAAGGGCGCAAGTCTGAGGGCATAGAGAGGAATGTTGGTACTTATTGAAAGACCCACAGGGCCAGGTTGCCTTGAGACACACTGGACCTGCTCCAACCCAGAGGGTCTCCGCGGATGGGGCAGTGGCTTTGTAACCAGAGAGGGGCCAGGCAGGCTGTGGTAGCACATGGGGCCGGGGTTTAAAATAGCGTCTGGGCCTGGCCGGGATCGGGTTCGGGTCACCCACAGGCAGCATGGACACTACCATCTGGCTCAGGTTTCTTGCCTTTCTCAATGATTTGATAGAGGAGAGGGTCCAGGCCCTGCCACTCCAGGCTCCAGACCAGGCTCTGGCCTGATTACCTTGTCCACATGCACTCCTAAGGGACAGAGTCCCGGTCCCTCTTTCCTCTTCAGGAAATATTAAACGCCAGCTGGGGTCTTGGACGGAGCATGGCACTGAATAAGCCCTGTTCACTGTCTGAGGCCCCAGGAGTCCTGGCCTCAGGGGCGACAGGGAGGCACTCCGAAAGGAGAGGGCCATCAGAAGCATATGAAAAGCTAGGTCTTCTCCCTGAAGACCTAGTGTGGGGAGAGAACAAGAGGCAGAAGGGCTAGACCTCAGGTAAACCCACCAGAAAGGGGGCCAGAGAGATGGTACAGCCAATAAGGTGCTTGCCTTGCATGGAGCCCACTCGGGTTCAATCTGGCATCCTATATGGTTCCCTGAGCACCTCCAGGAGTGATCCCTGAGTGCAGAGCCAAGAGTAGCCCCTGAACATCGCCAGATGTGGCCCAGAAACAAAGCAAAAAATCTACTGGAAGAATGATGGGGAGAAGAGAATGCCCACTTAGAAGTTAGTCAACTGGGGCTAGAGAGTACAGTGGGAAGGGCATGTGCCTTTCATGTGCCCAACCCAGGTTTGATCCCTGGCATGCCATATGGTCCCCTGAGCATCACCGAGTGTGACCCCCAAACGAAAAGAAGTTAGTGATAATCTTTGAAGCTCCCACCCCATGTTCCAGGAGGAGGGGTCCAGACAGCATGGCCAACCTGCTTCCCAGAGCAAAGTCCACAGACAGGTCTGAACACGTTCTGGTCCCTCTGTCCAACTGAGGTGCTCACTTCAACTGTCCAAGGGTGCACAGAGGCGCCCCTCTCTTTTAAGGGAAGTAGGGAGTTCTAGCCATGCTATACTTTTGGAAAGGGGGAAAGGTTACCTTAACCAAAAAGGCCTGTCGTCCACAGTCCCTTCTGCTCCACTCTCCCTTGCTAGTCTCTGAGAGGTCCATGGAGGCCTTGGTAACCTCTGAGGCCTGGCCCCACTTAGCCCATCTCCAGCCTGGGTGTGAGTGGGCAGAGACGGACTGGGGGGCCAAGCCTGGTGGGGGCCAAATCGGCACTCCAAGGGGGATGATGGCCCAACGGAGCTCATGGACATCTCTGAAACAGCGTCTTGTCTCCTGTCATGATTTCTCAACAGCCTCTGATTGAAGCATGCCCAATTTAGCCCGTGCCGTAAGTAACTTTTTCTATTTCCTCAAGGAATCATTTCACTTATGAATCTTTTCTGAATTCTGCAATCTCGATTAAAAGTTGATTTTCTTTTTTTCTTCATTTCTTTGCTTCTGTGCTGCTTCCTGAGTGAAAGGGTGGGAGCACCACTGACCCTCTCCAGTGTGCAATCAGAATCCTCCAGGAATGTGGGGGGAGGAAGAACCTCCTCTGGTAGCACCTGGGAGTTATCATCCACTGGGGAACTGGCTGAGGAGAGTCACAGAGAGGTGGGGGCCCCAAAGTCAGTCTCACTTTTTACTTTAATTTTTCATTTGTTCTGGAGCCATATCTAGCAGTGTTCAGAGCTTAATCCTGGCTCTGTGCTCAGGGATCACTCCTGGCAAGGCTTGGGGGACCACGTGGGCTGCCAGAGCTAGAACTTGGGTCAGCCACATGCAAGGCAAGCACCCTACATATCTCTACAGCCACTCTAGTTCACTTTATTTTTTAAATTTTTGTTTTTGGGTCACACCTGGCGGTGCCCAGGGCTTACTCCTGTGCTCAAGAATAGCTCACTTCTGGCAGGGCTCAGGAAACCATATGGGGTGCTGGGAATCAAACCCAATTGATCACGTGCAAGTCGAGTGCTCCCCCAGCTGCACTATATTTGGCCTTCAGGTCCAGCTAAAAAAAAATTTTTTTTTAATTTGGTTTGTTTTGTTTTGAGCGACACCCAAAGGTGCTCAGGATTTAATTCTGACTCAGAGATCATTCTTGGTCAAACTCTGGAGGAATCAAATGGGATGCTCAGGATCAAACCAGGCACAGCTGTGTGCAAAGCAAGCGCTTTACCTGCTATACTAGCTCTTGGGCCAGTTTCATATCAAGCACATATCAAGTTCTAACAATGTAACACTGGGTAGAGGGTGTCCAGTCCATTCTGCCTAAAGGTTGTCACAAGTAACTTAGGCCTTTGAGAACGTATGGAGCACCTTTAAGGGTTCATCTTAAGGCCACAGAGATAACTCAAAGGTTCCAGAGTGCATGCTTTGCATGCATGTAGGAGGCCCAGATTTATGCCCCAATGCCCCAAGCACCAGTGAAAGGACACCCCTACCTCAGCACCGAGCCTAGAGTAATCCCTAAGCACCAACAAGTGTGGCTAAAAAATCAAAATACAGCATAGAACGTTCACACTCAAGGGGCTGGAGCAATAGCACAGCGGGTAGGGTGTTTGCCTTGCACACAGCTGACCCGGGTTCGATTCCCAGCATCCCATATGGTCCCCTGAGCACCACCAAGGTTAATTCCTGAGCGCTGAGCCAGGAGTAACCCCTGTGCATCGCTGGATGTGATCCAAAAAGCAAAAAAAAAGACGTTGCTCAGCTGTAGAGCAGTGAGTTTCCTTGCACATGAAGCCATGGTCTCAATCCCTGGCATCGCAAAAGAGAAAGACAAAAGGGGCTGGAGCGGTAGCACAGCGGGTAGGGCGTTTGCCTTGCAAGCGGCCAACCGGGGTTCGATTCCCAGCATCCCATATGGTCCCCTGAATACCACCAGGGGTGATCCCTGAGTGCAGAGCCAGGAATGACCCCTGAGCATTGCCGGGTGTGACCCAAAAAGCAAAAAAAAAAAAAAAAAAAAAAAAGGAGAAAGACAAAAGCATGAGTTCAAATCCTGGCCTTGGCCCCATGCATCTGCCGCAGTGTGGGTAACTCATCTCTCTTTGACCCTCCATTTCTGAATCTACAGAGCGAGAATGTGATTACTAAATGAATTACCAAGCAGGTAAGGGGATTCTCCAGAACAGTGCCACCAGAAAGACAGCCTTTATTGGGCTGGAGAGATAGTACAGCAGGCACTTGCTTTGCATGCAGCCAACCTGGGTTCCATCCCCGGCACCCCATATGGCTCCCCTGAGCCCTGCCAAGAGAGATCCTTGAGGTGCAGAGCCAGGAGTAAGCCCTAAGCATCCTCAGGTATGGCCCCACCCACCCAAAAGACACCCTTGGGGCACCCCATATTACTCTAAAAACAGATTAGGAACAAGACAGATTTGGAACAGCCTCTAGTTCTTTTCCTCAACCCTTCCATTATCTGCTCCTGGGGACACCCTTTGAGGTGCAGAAGTGGTATAATTATCTCCAAGGGGCCGGGGACTGTCCAGATGATCCACCCCCTGCTCCTGAGTCCCCCTGCCTGCAGCTGGCAGGTGAACTGGGGTGAGAATCTCTGAGTATAGAGAAAGGGGTTTTTCCACAGACTGACCAACAGCCATTTCACCCCAACTTCCCGCCACGTAGTTGAGAGGGGACTTGCCCAGGTGACCTCGGGGCTCCGACTTCTAACCTCTGACTTCTGGCCTGGGTGGGGGCAGGGGGCTCTCTGAAGGCCAGAGTCACAACTGGAGGTGGGGCTGAGGGGGACCCAACAGAATAGCAGGCGGAGGCCATCCTGGGAGTTAACCATTTACGAGAGGCCCCTTCCTGAGGCCCGAATCCAGCAGGCAGCTTGTGACTGGGCAGGCTGAGAGCAGATGCAGAACCAGTCCCACCAGTTCAAAGAGCAGCCAGTCCTCCAGGGCCCACCCCCAGGGACTGCCTGAGCACCCCACTCTGTGGAGTCTAAAGAGAGGACACAGGAGGGGGGAGGGGGCCCCTGATCTGAAGAGAAACACGGGGTCCTGTTTTCAAAAGGGCCAGGGTGAGGCATTTAGGACAGCCCTGCTTTTGGAGCAAGCCAGGCCTGCCTCCTGCGTGCACCCACCCTGCAGGTCACGGACAGGGCATTTTCAGGCCAGACTGGCTCTGGATGCCCAGACACCCCTTCCTGTGGGCCTTGTCTGGGGCCGCCAAGTTGGGGGGAGGCTTGGTCCTCCCCTCAAGGACCCATTTCCTCCCTCCAAGATCCTCTTTCCTGACCCTGCTGGCCTTAGAGGCACAGCTTGGAGACTGCACCTAGAGAAATAGTTATTGGTGTGTGTATCTGTCCATGTATCTGTCAGGGTACACCTGTCAAGGTGTGTGTGTGTGTGTGTGTGTGTGTGTGTGTGTGTGTTGTGTGTCAAGGTGCATGTATGTGTCTCAGGTGTGTTGTGTATCGGAGTATGTATGTTGTATGTGTCAGCGTGTGTAACATGTCTGTCAGGGTGTGTATATGTTCTCTCATGTTGTGTGTCAGGGTGTGTGTCTACCATGCTCATTAGGGGCGGGGGGTGTCAGGTTGTCCCTTCAGAGGTCACGGGAAGAAGGTGGGTAGGCCCTAAGGCCTGAGCCCTAACTAACTGGTCAATGCAGCTTTTCTCCCTTCCTCTGTCCCTGTTCCCACCCCCAGGCCCAGCCTGGGATATTTGATTAAGGTCACAGCCCTGCACGCCCCTAGACACTCCCGCATCCTGTCTGGGGCTGGGTTCCCCATGCCCACCCGTGTTCCCATCCTCTGTTGGCCTAAGAGGGGCAAACATTAGAGCAGGCTCTGGATTGGCCATCTTCATGGGGGCCCCGAATTTCTGCACTCTTCCCCATGTCCCCAGTCACTGGATGTTTAATCAGTGACAGACATTAGCTGATCAAAGACGTCTCTCTGGAAAAAGGGGCAGATTCTTGGTGAGACAAAGCCTGAACTTCAGTCCTCATTTTGCTACTTTGTAACCTTGAGCAAATGTCTGGGCCAGAGCATTCACTCAGCATGAACTCTTGTTTTTGTGTGTGTGTGTTTTTTTTTTTTTTTGGTTGTTGTTGTTGTTTTTCTTTTTTGGGTCACCTGGTGATGCTCAGGGGTTACTCCTGGCTCTGCACTCAGGAATTACTCCTGGCATTGCTCTGGGGACCATATAGATGCCAGGGATCAAACCCTCCCTCCAAGATCCTCTTTCCTGACCCTGCTGGCCTTAGAGGCACAGCTTGGAGACTGCACCTAGAGAAATAGTTATTGGTGTGTGTATCTGTCCATGTATCTGTCAGGGTACACCTGTCAAGGTGTGTGTGTGTATAAGGCCTTGTATAAGGCAATCGCCCTACCTGCTGTACCATTGCTTCGGCCCCAGTCAGCATAAGCTCTGAAGGTAGTTAGCAGGCCCCACAAAGAGCTCAGAAAGATGGGGACAAGGATTGTTTTACTGGTACCTGCTCCGAGTCA
This sequence comes from Sorex araneus, assembly GCF_027595985.1. NCBI lineage: Eukaryota > Metazoa > Chordata > Mammalia > Eulipotyphla > Soricidae > Sorex > Sorex araneus. Next base: position 21,815,688 of record NC_073307.1, on the reverse strand, counting down.
GGCTTCCGGCCTAGGGCAGGTGAGAGATTCATGTGTTCCTGGGTGCTGTGATGGGGTGGGAAAGAAATGAGCAGAGCAAAGCTCTTTCTGTGCAGGGAGGTCACTGTGGTCTTAGGAAGGACAGATGAGGTCCAAATGCCGGGCCACAGAGAGCAGAGTTGTTTAGTGCATGCGCTGCAAAAACGCCACCTGGCAGAGCGCAAGGCAGACGGAAAGTTCGGGACTTGCTGCCAAAATGGACACCTTCTTCCTCATTCGCACCAAGGCTTCAGGTGGCCCTGCAGAGCAATGGAAGTGAGAGAAGACCATACAGTGTCTGGGGCTTCAGGGAGGAGTTTGAGAGGCCGCCAGACGTGGGGCCCTTGGGGCAGAGGGCACAGTCCAAGAAAGTCACAGAACCTTGAGGGAGGCTGGGCATGTGAGGGAAACACCAGTGGTAGGAGGTGGACATCAGCAGGGCCCAGGAACTGTAGGTCAGTTAGAGGAGCCAGGCTGATGCCTGCAAGCTCTGAAGAGTCACTGGAGCATGTGAAGCAGGTGACCCCCGGCAGATCCGTATGCGAGACCTTCATTAGGACACAGCTGCAGCTTGCCGCAGAGGTAGGCCTGGCCAGAGGAGCACTTTGGCGCTAGTTGCCTTGTAGACACGTGGCGAAGTATTACGGGGGCTCATGAAGAAAGTGCTCTGCTCGGGGTCAGGGCTTCCTAGGTGTGGGCCACAGATGTTACAGTCCCGGATCTGCAGTCAGAGAGCTAGCAGCTCTCTCCTCACTCCCTGTTCCCTGTCCCTGGGCTCCTGGAACATGTAAGTTTCGGGACACTCAAGGAACTGGCTTCCTGAATTTAAGCTGATTGACTTACCAAGTGAAGCTTAGACATTAGGACGAGGCCAGGAGATAGTACAGCTGTTAGGACCCAATGTGCCTCGCATGGGCCCATCTTGGGCTTAATTCTGGACACCACGTGGTCCCCTGAGCACTGCTACATCCTTGGCTCCTTATGTTGAGGCTACCCGCCCCCTGTAAACACCCCTTACTTTCTGAGAAGGGAAGAGAACAAACAGTGAACCAGGGTGTTTCTGCTTCTTGTGGAAGTAGGCTGCTGTCGGGATAGCCTCCCCCAGCCCAGAGACCTTTCTCTAGCCTTGTTCAGTGTCCCTGATGTGTCTCACTTATGACAGGGGCAGGTTCTATGTTTTGTGCATGACATTTCCTGTGCCCGTTGTACTTTCCCTGTGGAAAATTCTGCCCTTCTCTTCTTTGGCTCCCACCTGGGTTGGGGAGGTGAGTGAGGGCCTGGGTTTGCCTCCAGTTGAGAAGAGAAAGACACTAAGATCTCCCTGAATCAGTCCTGGATACCTGCACCCCTTTCCTGGAAGTCACCTTTGGGATCTGTGGCATGTGGCCACTGCAGCCTGCTGTCCTTTGGCCTTTGCCTTCCTGGATAAGGGGATGGCAGAGGCCTCAAATAAAAGCAGGGCTAAAGAGACGGTACAGTGGGTAGGATGCTTGCTCAGGTTCAATCCCTAGCACCCTATAGGGTCCCCTGAGCCCTACCAGGACTGACCCCTGGGCATGGAGCCATGAGTAAGCCCTGAGCATCTCCAGGTATGCCACCACCACCCAAAGTTGAGGGTCCAGAGATAGTACAGCAGATAGGGTAGCTGTCCTGGGTAGAGCACTTACCTTGCATGTAGCCTACCTGGATCATTCCCCGGCACCCCGTAGAGTCCCCTGAACCCACCAGGAGTGATTCCTGAGAGCAGAACCACTAGTAACTCGAGCACCACCGGTGTGACACCCCTCCCAGAAAAAGTGAATAATTAATAATTTATTTGTTTTGGGGTGCCCACACCCAATGGTGTTCAGGCCTTACTATTGGCTTGGCTTGGGTACTGCCCGGGATTTAACCTAGGTTGGCCACGTCCAAGGCAAGCGCCCTATCCACTGTACTATCTTTTCCGGTCCCCAATAATTAATAGTAATTTCTTATTTGGAGCCATTATCCACCCGCCTGAATCCAGCATAAGGCTGGTGGGGTTGTCTCGGAGCCGATCCTGTGCCTACTGGACGCTCCAGAGCGCTGTGAGCGTGTTCGTGGCTTGGGTGCCAGTCCTCAGACCGGCTGCTAACCCCTGAGGAGCAGCCCTGCCCCTCATCTGTACCTCAGCTTTCCCAGAAAGGGCTGATGGAGGTGACAAGTGCTTGGAGACCCTGGAGTCTCTCCCCTAGGACACCCCTTTCCTTGTCTGGTTCTGCATAATGACATGCCCCATTTGGCGGGGGCACAGGGGGTAACCAGAAGGTGTTCATTCATCTTAAAACGTTCCCATCTTGTGTTTTACTTTTGTTCAACCGGTATGGTGTATGTGCTTGGGGTGCAGGAGAGAAAAGGAAAAGCTAAGCTCTCCCCAGGAGAGCCATTCTCTGGCGACCCGTTAAGGAAGGACACTCAGGATTTGTGGAAGGAAGGAGAGGGGGCTCTTGATGTCTGGGGGGGTCACTCCCCGCGCCTGAGAGGTCAGAAGTAAAGATGAACTCTGCCCTTTGACACTTAGTCTCCCCCACCTCTGGACCTGATTGAGGTCCCAAGGTCAAATTTAGAAGGTTTGGAAGATGGCACCACCACAGCTCCTGGGAAGGGCAAGCCCCCGGGCCTGCCAGCGGGCAGCTTAGAGGGAGGAGAGAACGGTGGTGAAGTGGGAGCTGGTTTTGCTTCTACAGGAGGTCATGCCTGTGGCTGGAGGCACTGGGGAGCCAGTTAACTCCCTGTTATCTGGGCCCAAATCGATCTCAGGCAGTAACGTTTAACCCCAGGCAGATTTCCCCAACGGTCCTAGCCCTCCCATAAGTGTCTCAGGTTTGAGAGCTATTTTTCTGGCAGAGGAAACCCGGGCCTCAATAATTGCACGGGTTATCTGCAGTTAGAAATTGTCTGAGGTGGGGGATTCAAATTTGGGGTTATCTGGGCAGGGATTCCTGTGGTGGTGAGAAGACCACCTCTGTAGCAGTCTGCAGGGACACTGAGTGCCGGAGCCCCGAATGGGGCAGGACTGGCTTTCCCTAGGCGGCCAGCATCATTGAGGCGCTACTTCCGTGCGGGGCACGAGGTCCAGACCCCGAGCTCGTTCAGCCCGAGCGCACGCCCACGCGTCCATGCAGAACACGCAAGGTCCTTTCCCGGGTCAGTTTCCTCATCTGTGGAATGGGGACAGGAGTCTCCACCCCTTCTCTCCCGGGAATTAGTGGCCCCCCGAATCGGGGAAGGCGTTCTGGGAAGGGTGAGGTCTCTGGACGCCACCGTCTAGTTCCCAGAGTGTGCCGTCTGGAGTTCGCGGCTGCACGCGCACCTGAGCTGAGGGGCGCGGCCCGACGCCCGCGCCCGGTCGGGGTAGCTTCGCGGGCAGCTCGGGAGAGGGGCCGCCCGGGGTGTGGAGGCGGCTTCCCCGGCCCCGGCGAGGTGGGTCCCCGAGCCCAGGCACCCCTCACGACGAGGAGGAGAACCTCGTTCTTTTGGGTAAAGTTGCAGAAAAAGGAGAAGACGGGTGGCGCTGGGGAGGTGAGCCCGGGCAGACCGCGTCACAGCGCGGGGAGCTCGAGGCGCCGCGGCTGCGGCTCCAGCCTCCGAGCCTGCGGCGTCCAAGTGGCCAGAGCGGCGCGGGGAGGAGGCGGAGGGAGGAGGGAGGGGAGCCGAGGTGGGAAGGGGGGAGAGGTGGAGGGAGCGGCGAGTCCGGTCCGGGTTTTGCCGGCAGCCCCCGGGCAGCGTTCAGAGCTCCTGCCCGGGCGGGCGCGCGGCGGCGGCGGCGGCAGAGGCGGCGGAGCCGGAGCGGGGATGTAGAGGCGGCGGCACTGGCGGCAGCAGAGGCGGCGGCGGCGGCGAGAGCAGGCGGCCGAGCCGAGCCGGGAAGAGCGGCCGAACCTGGTGCCCCCACCCCCCCCAGCCCCCGCGTCCCAGCCCTGCCCAGCCCCGCGCCCAGCCATGCGCGCTGCCTGCTGAGTCTGGGCGCCTCACGCTGCGCCCCTCCGCCCGCCGCGCCGCGCTTCGCTCGGGGGTGATTAGTTGCTTTTTGTTGTTTTTTAATTTGGGCCGCGGGGAGGGGGAGGAGGGGCAGGTGCCGCGGGCTCCCCCCCCTCCCCGCCTCGGGCCAGCCGCGGCGGCGTGACTCCGGCTCCGGACGCGGGCACCGCGGGCGGCGGGGCTGGAGCGCAGCGCGCGGCGGCGGCGGTGCCCGGAGCGGAGCGCAGCTCCCCGCCCCGCCCCTCCCCCTCGGCCTCGCGGCGGCGGCGGCGGCGGCGGCTCGGACGACTCCGCGAGCCGGTAGGTGTCGGGCCACGGCCCTCCCCCGACCCCCCCGAGGCCGGCCCCCTCCCCTTCCCCGCCTACCTCCCTCTCCTCCCCCGGGGCCCGGTGCGCGGCCGGGGCCGGAGTTCGCTGCAAGTCGGCGGAAAGTTTGGCGGCGCGGGCTCCCCCGAAGTTCAGGTGCGGAGAGCTAGGGACCGGGAAGGAGGGGTCCGTGTTTGGGAGGGACGGAGGGCGCCCGCTGCCGGAGCCCCGGAGCCCCGGGGACTGGGCGCCCGGGCGCCGGGGATGGCTCGGTGGCCGCGGCTGTACCCAAGCCTCCGCGAGCCGCAGTCGGCTCGGTCGCAGATCACTGAGTTCAGACAAAAAGAGGGGTGTTAGGGTCGGGGACGGCGGGCTGGGCGCCGGGGGTTGGGACCGGGGCTCTCCCGGCAGGGCACCGTGCGCGCCCCCAGTCCCGGAGCAGGAGGGCGCTGGGGGGGCGGGAGCCGGGGTCCTCACCTCTCGGTGCTGGGCGGGCGCTCCGCCCGCGGGGGCGGCTGATTGGAGATCTCCGGCGCGCACACCCCGCATCAGACCCCGCTCCCAGCCGGGTGTTTGGGGGGCGACGGGAACTGCTCCGAGTGCCCTGACCACGCATGGCTGAGCCTCCCCCCTCCACTTGGAGGGGGCGGCGGCCGCGTCCACATTTCCCTTCGGGCTCCTCGCCCCCGCTGCCCGCGGGGTGCCTGGCGGGCTGATCAAGTTTGACCTTTTTTTTTTTCCGCCGAAGTATCACCCCACCGCTGCCGCGGCTCCCCACGGCCTCTCTCTGCTTTCCTCCCCAGCCTTGGGGAGTCTTTCAAGCTGTCTCCTGAGCCCCGCGTGGCCAAGCAGCATGCAAAGCCGGGGCGGGGGGGGGGGTTCCTCTAGCTGCGGAGCTGTGGGAGGCGGGTGTCCCGGGCGCCTGCCTTGCAGCTCTGGCTCCAAATTTACCCATGAAGTTCGGCCCCGACCCCCCCGCCCCTCTGCCTCCTCGGAGCGAGGGGCTGAACCGCCGCGAGAAGAATGTGTTAATTTTCTTGCTGGGGGAAGTTGTCCTCTCCCAGAATGGGCTGCTTTCCGGCGGGGGGATCGCGGGGTGCGCCTGGCTTTGTTTATTTGTAGGACCCACAGAAAGTGACCCCAGTTTTAAATGGGGGGCCGCCTTCAGGACCTGTCAGAATTGCTGAAGCGCCTGTGCCGGAGCAAGATCGTCTCTCTCTCTTTTTTTTTTTTTTTTGTTGTTGTTTTGTTTTTCACCGACCCTTGCTGAGGAATCGGAAGGGGTGCGCGGAGTTGGGCCGGTGCCTCGGGCAGCAATAAAGCACCAGAAGATTTGGGGAGGGGGGCGGGGGTTCTGTGGGGCACTCATCTGAAAAGATCCCGCTCCCTCCACTTGTCTCCAGCCGTGGGGGTCTGAGGGGTTGGCAGCCGTGCCCTATTTTGCCCCCCGGACCCTGGGTGGTCTGTGAGTTGCGTCTTTGGATTTGGGGGGGGGCGCTTAAAAAGGGGGGAGAGCCAGCTTCTAGCTAGACCTCCGCCTTTCTCCGCGCGGCCGGCGCTGTTTGGAGCCCTGGCTTTTGTGGTGGGTCCAGGCCAACCCCCCCCCCCGCGCGCCACCCCCCGCGTTTGCGCAGGACGATCCGGGGAGGGGGGCGCGTGTGATCGTTCGGCCCTCGCCCCCGCCGGAGCCGCCCCGGGGCGGCGGGCAAACAGAGTCCCTTTCAAGTTTTCCGCTGGGGCCGCCTGGCGGGGGCTGCGTGCGCCGTGGCTGCGGACTTGTTTGGAGCGCTGTTTGAACGCCCGGCGCCACCTCAGCGCCCCGGCCGCGGGGGCGGGGGGCGGGGGGCGGTGCGCGCCACCGGGAGCCCGGAGCCCAGACGCTTTTTAGGGGGCGTCCTGACCTAACTTGACCCGATCCCCTTCCCGAAAGATCTCCACGCCCCGGGCTCCAGCTGCCACGGGAAACCCAGCCAGTGGGACCCGCAGCCTCGCTCTTCCCGACCCCTGGAAACCAGCGATGCGGGGACCCCGAGGCCGGCGCTCCCTACTACTGCCTAGTGTTGATTTAGCAGTTTCTCGGGATGAGATGCCAGCAAGAGCTGGGGAGGTGTGTGTGTGGGGGGGGGGGCAGTGACCCGCTCTGCAGCTGTCACCCCCTCCCAGAACGGAAATTGTCCTCTCGTGGGGAGGAGGGAGAGGGGGTGATTTTTTTTTTTTTACCCTGTGGAAAGGGTGGGAACAGCTGAAGGAGGTGGGTCTCCTAGTTTTCCATCAGCCTGGGGATCATAGTAGAAGCCGTCCCCCCTCCCATAACCACCCCCCCCCCCGCCCGTGCTGGCAGGAGCTGGGACTTCAACCAGACTAGCGCCTTCCTCTTCCATGCCACCTCCCTTTCCGAGGTGGTTGAGGGGACAGAGGCTCCTCCGTTGAAGCAGCCCCTTGGCGCCTTATTTATGTGCCTATTTGGGCCCAACTCTTCCCCCCCCCCCGTCCCCCCCCTCCGCTCAGCAGGTGACCCTGGCCGCGGCCTCCTATCTCTCCCCCGACAGAGCCTGTTGACTTACCCGTGGGCCAGCGGCCTCTTTATCACGTGAGGCCTGGAATGTCCACCCGGCCTGGATGGGGGGAGGGGAGGGAAGGGGAGGGTTCTGCATCCAGGGCCCAGGCCATGTTCTCAGGGCCCCCACTGTGACCCCCCAACCCTCACTTTCTCCTCTCCCCAGCTTTTTGCCAGCTTACACCCATTTTGCAAGTGTGAAACTGAGGCTTAGTGCAACGCGGGGTGGGGTGGGGGGTCAGGGATGTGCTGGGCAGAGAACCCAGACTCTTGGAAGCAAATACCCCACCTTCCTTTAGACCCCACCTTGTTATTGACAGGATGATGTCATGACGATGGGAGTCTCCCTGGGCTAGAATGAGGTCCGTTGCCTTTTCAGGGTGCGGGATAGGATAAAGAGTAGAGGGGATACTGGTGAGTCAGACCTAGATCTTTTCCTAGAGCTTGTTGGGGTGACTATTTAGTCCCAACCTTAAATGGTGATCTGGAGTATGACTTCGGCCAGCCATGAGGTGGGGCTTTATTTACTGTCATTACTGTTATTGTTGCCCACTTTTTCTACGTGCTTCTCTTACCCATTCATTGCAACAAAAGTGTGTGGAGCACCTACTGTGTGTTAAGCCCCACCCTTAGGGGCAGGGTGCAGAAATGAATCACTGAGACTGCGCAGACTCGGGAGGGCTGGGCCTGGGTGGAAGCCCCGCCCTCTGTCCCCGCCCCCAAGCCCTGATTGGCGCTTCCTCGTGTTTGTCTCCCCCGTTACCCCACAAACCAAGTCCCATCCCAGCCCCGGTGTGAGTATGTGTAGTGTCCTTGATTAAGTGTATTAATAGTTAAACTCTCACTCATAGCTGGAACTCACCAGACCACAAAAAGCCTCCCCAGTTACTCACGCACTACTGCCCAACAAGAATATCCCACTCCAGGGTTTTTTTTTTTTTCCCCCCTCTTTCTCTTACTTCCCTCTTTTTTTCCCCCCAACTCGGAGCCCACCTCCCAGGTTGCGGGCAGTGAGGACGTAGAGCCCCCCTCCAAGACACAGGAGTCGCCAGCCCGTCCACCTGCCCCTGAAAGTCAAAGGCAGTGTCAGCTGCTAGGGGGGGCCTGTGTCTGCCCACCTGCTGGTCACGGTGTGTGTGTGTGCTTGGGGCTCTGTGTACGTCTGTCTGGAGCCTCTCGGGAAGCTGAGCCCTGTGGATTTCTGGATTGGGGCGTGTGTATGTGGGTCTTGGGCTGTGTCTCCAGTGCACAGGTCCATGTGTATTTGGGAATCTGAGCCAATATCTGAGACAGCGGGACTTGCCCCTGGGAATCCGGGTATGTGTGCTGAGCTGTGTGACTGGCGGAGTATATGCCTGTGATTTTACTGTTTGCGTGTCGTGTGTACGTGTGCTTGTGAACCTGGAAGAGAGAGCCTCTGCGTTTCATGGGCAGTGGTCTGTGTGTCTGTCTTTGGCGGCTGGTCTCATGTGTTCCTTTCTATTTCTGTGTCTCTCTCTGCCAGCCTGTTTTTCTGAGTCTCCCCCTGCCTGGTGAGGCCCTGAGAGTGTGTGTGTGGAGCTTCAGCTCTCTCCCACCCAGCCCTTCCCCTCCCCTGCCCTCCCTGGCAGTAACTGGGCAGCCTCCCGTCTGCCTGCCTGCTGGGAGTTTTGGAAGCCTGGGAGGGAGACAGGCTGGGGCCGGGGTGACAGCGCGTATCCACGGCGATGGCAGCCTGTGATTAAGGGAATAAAAGGATTTTAAGGTCATGGGTGTATTTTTTTGTTTTGTTTTGTTTTTTTTCTCCCTTTTTGTGGAGCCGGTGGCAGCCAAGGGCCAGAGCTGTGTGTCTGCAGGTTGAGAGTATTTGGGGGCTCTCCTGGGAGCATGGACACATGTGTGTACATGCATGAGCTGAGCCTGGGAGAGTGTGTGTGCCTGGCTGTCTGCTCCCCATGTGACAGTCCACAGGGCTGTTCCCTGGGGGGAGAATTCCCAGAAAAACTTCTTGCTTCTCGGTATTCCATGGAGCTGCAGCCCTCTGTGCTGAAGAGCTGTCTGGCTCCAGTGCTGCCTTCCCGACCCCCACGCCGCCCCCAGCCACAGTCGGGTGTCTCCGACCGGAGACTGGTTAGGCCCAGTCACCTGGGCCAGGCCACATCTCGGGGTGTCAGTGCCCCTGGCCCTGCTCCAGCCCCTGTAATTGCATTCTGCCGCCTAATCCCCCGCCAGCTCAATTAGATCGCAAATTCTTCTTCATTTCCTGCCTCTGATGCTGGCCTCCCTCTGGGTTCGCAGGGCCTGGGAGAGAGGGAGGGGATCCCGCCCCCCCTTCCGCCCGCACTGGGGGCTCTGGGGGGGGTGTGTGATTAGTTCCTGGCACTCTAGCCCCGGGGTGCAGGTTGAAATCCTGGGCGCCCACAGGACAGCGAGCGCCCTACCAGCCCTGTTGGGCCTGTGCGGAGCCCGTGTTTCAGGGAGGGGGCGCGGATCCCCGGTCTGTGGGTCTGCCAGGCGGCCTCCCCCGCACTGCCCCAAGGACTCTCGTCCCTGGCCCGGGTCACTTGCTGTCCACCCCACGAGCGCAGCGTTGGTGACCTTGGTTTTCACTTGACGTGGTGTCCGCGCTAGGAGCCAGGAGGACCATGGAGCGCCCTCACCCCTCGGCTTCTCCCAGCCGCACTTGAGCTGCACCTCTGGGATCAGGCCGGCCCCCCACCCCCGTCACTGTCTAGCCAGAGGTGTGACCTTGGACGTGTGGCATCATCTCCATGACCCTCAGTCGCCCTCCCCCTGGAATAGGCGGAGTGGCCAGAGCGCCTGTCTCTCCGGCTGTTTTCAGATGGACACAGGGGCTGTTGGTGAAACAGCCCCGTGAGCAGCCCGCCCGCCACAGCTCAGAGCTCACAGCTCGCAGCCCACATCCGGCTTCAGAGGGACAAGGACATCGTTCCCTCCAGTGAATGGGAGGTGCACGTACTCGCGCTGAGCGTACCTGCCTCCGTCCTGCTGGCTGCCGGCTATTCTCTTGCCCGTCTGTAAAATGGGACGATAACTAGCCTGCAAAGTAGCCCTCCCGCGGGAGGTTATTTGCCTGCAGATACTTGGTCCCCACCAGCCTTCAGCGCATTTCTTAACCTCTTCTGGCTTTCCTGGCCCCAAGCCTGGGGTGGGGCTCCATGAGCTGGGAGCAGGGGTCTGACCGAGGTGGTGGGGCTGGTCGGACTGCCGGGCCAGCCTCCTTGCCGCCCCACGGCCTTCCCTCTCCGCCGGTCTCCCTGGAAAGTGGTGGCTTGGCTGATTTTTTTTTTTCCCCTCTGTAAAGGGGAAGCTGGATGTCTCCCCTCCTTCCCCAGGAGGCACCCGTGGCGGCAGCTGTGCTGACAGGCCTCCTGGCCTCCTTGCGAGGGTGGCTGGCAGCTCTGAAGGCCGCTGCTGCGTTCAGACCCGCCAGAGGGGAGAGGGGGCCGCTGAGGTCCCCTCCTGCTGCTCATCCCTGCGGCACCCCCCCACCCGCCAGCCTGTCCTCTCCGCGGATGGAAGGACAGACGGGCTGGGCCGGCAGGAAGGAGCCACACCAGAGAGCCGGTGGAGAGGGACAGGCGGGGACAGGCAGGGTCCCCGTATCTTGCTGCCTGCTCTCCTTATTTCTCTGACCTCTGTCACTCACCGGCCGGGGCTCTTTAATATTTCATGGCCCTTGGAGCCAGCCCCCTGCCCCAGCCCACACAGCCCCCTTTGTCTGCCTGCTTCCCGCCCCCCCCCCCCCAGCCCTATCCCGGGATTGCGGTGACTGACCCCACCCCCGCCCGACACCCCCAGGCCTCTCGCTTCTGACACCCCTGGCCATCTCCCAGCCCGGCTCCTCCATTTTCCTCTTTTGTTGTCCTCCTTCTCCCCTCAGCCTCTGGTCCGCCTGCCCCCCCCCCCCAGTCCAGCTCTTCCTGCCCCCTCCCCCAGCCGTGCTGGCCGTGAGAGCTGGTTTTATTTATTTTTTGTTTGTTTGGGAAGAGGGCAGTGGCAGTCCTGGGTTCTGGCTGCCGCTCTCTGCCTAGAGCAGTGGGCAGGCGGCCGTGCTGGCCTCCCAGGAATGCAGCTGGGACACCCCGCACTATATTTACTCCCCTCCAGCTGCCGGCCCCAGCAGGGCAGAGCCAGGCCTGCCCGGTGGCCCCGGGGGAGCCCTGTACCCACCCTCTCCGCTCCAGCAGACCACTCCCTCCCCTCCCGGTGACCTCTCCTGACCTCCGTGGACCTGCCCGGCTGGCCAGCAGGATCACCCACAGGTCGTGCCAGCACCCATGTCCAGCACGGCACCGGGCCCCAGTCGCCCCGAGTCGTGTGGGGCAGCACCTGGCGGGCCCCACCCCCTTCCCAGGGGCCTAGCCGAGGCCTGTAATCTGGTGGCCAGAACTATGCAAAGCATCTTTCCAGGCCTTTCCCCACCGGGCTCGGTCCCTGCTTGTGCACAATCCCCTCAGCTCTGCTCTGAGGCCCGGTGGCGGGCTGGGCGGCTCTGCCGTCGCCGTGAGCCGCTCTGGTCCCCGCACCGGTCCGCCCCGAGCACACCTGATGCCCGCACACGGGAACACGAGCCAGCGTGTGGCTTCCTCACAGGCAGCTCCTGCCTCCCATCATGCTGCCCCTTGTTCATCAGATGCTTGCGGGTGGGGCGTGAGCCCCCTCCACGCCAGCGTGGCAAGGGGAGGACTCCTGCATGTCGACTGCTGTGCTCCCGGGCCCTCACATGTTACTAGTTTCATCAGGATCTGTCCCACCGTGACGCCGCTGGGGAGGCAGGGGTCAGCTGTGCCCTAGCCCTCGCTTTCAGCCACAGAGCAAGTGGTTGCTGCTCATACCCTACCCCAGGGAGGAAACTGAGGCAGAGTGCGTGACTGCACCCTGGCAGGCAGCGTGGGGGGCCTCGCCTGGCCTGAGACCGGGCAGATTGGGTGGTGAGTTGCTTGTGACATTTCCACCTGCGCTCGACAGGGCCCCCTAAATTTGGGGGCCCAGGCCTGTCCAGGCATGATTGTCCCAAGCCCCCTCCCCCCAGCACCCCGGTGAGGAGTCTGGCATGTGCAGGGCAGACTGAGGGGCTGGTGAAGGACAAGCGATCAGTTCTATAACAGACTCACCAGGGACCGCAGGGTGGAGAGTTGCAGGGATTGAGATGGGAGGCCAGGCCTCAGTTTTTCCATCTACTGAATGGGCCGGGCACCTTTGCCTGGACTGGCAGCCAGCTGGCCGGAGCTGGGTGCTGGGAGGTGAGGGGACTGTGGTGGGAAGGAGGAAGCAGTGGGTGGTGAGGACAGGAAGATGCAGCGTGGAGCTTGGCTTGGAACCTGAGAAGTCAGGAGACCAGCCCTGACCTGACACCCGTCCTTCCTCGGCGCTGCGGGCTGGGGTGCAGACTCATTCGGCCCCCATTATGGACTCTTGACGGGGCCTGCCTGGCCGGCATCCGTCTACAGGGCAGAGCTCTGTGTGCCAGGAACCAGGGCCCGGGCCCCCCCGCACCTCCCAGCCCCAGCCTAGGCCAGCTCTCTCCCCAGGCCCACAGCCTAACGTTCACTTCCTGTTGACATGAAGGAAGCGACTGGGCCCCTCTCCGGCCTGACCCTTCTCTCCCCCAAAGCTCTGCGGGAAACTGGCCTGTTGCAGCAGGCAAGGATGGACTGGCTTGCCCCCTTGCTGCCTGCTCGTGTCAGATCTCGGTGGCCTGGAGTGTTTGGTCACAGGCGTTGAGAACCACAGAACGCTCGGAGCGGAGGGATCCTCGAATCAGGATTCCCGTCATGTTGGGAGTCTGGAATCACAGAACCGTGGGTTTTACTGCTGGGAGAAAGCGTGGATGGTCAGGTTTCAATCTTGCCTCTCGCTAGGGGACCTTGAAGGCCCGAGGGGAGGGGCTTTCCTGCCGTGCCCTCAGGTGACACGAGTACCTGCCGGAGACAAAAGCCCAGTTCCTCGGGAGACCTGGGGGGCTGTGTGGGCAGTGAGGGGACGAGGCTGGCCTGCAGGCACAGGAGGGGTTCTCCACGGTGCCCACGCTTCCCCAGGCACCGGCGTGAGGAGGAAACGCAGGCTGTTGCTTCCAGTGACAGCCGGCAGGGCCGGGCGGCTTCCCAGCTCCCCCTCTGATTCACGGCCGCCTGCGGCTCCCCCCTCCCCTGGGGGCCTCAGCAGCCCCATCTGTGCAATGGGGAGAGGAGGCTGCACCCCACTGACTTCCCAACACAAAGACCGCTGAGTTGGGGCTCTTTCAGAGACCGCCATCGGGCAGGAGACAGGGAGGAGGGTGGTTTGGAAGAATCTGCTGGGCGTTTGGACCCAGGGAGACTGCAGGGAGTCACCCTGGGGGCCTGAATTGATTCCTGGGGCCCACAGCATGGGCGCTGGCAGATGCAGAGAGAAGGAGTCTTGAGGTGGGGGACTGTCTCCTTCAGGATGACCACTGGCTATGAAGCCAATCTCTCCTGACCTCAGTGTACCCATCTGTGAAATGGGATTGTCTTTCTGTGGGGTCATTCATTATGTCCTATCCCTGGATATGTGTTGGGTGCCCAGATCAGGGCTGAGATGGGCCAGTGTGAGTGTGAGTATGTGTTGGGGGGGCTAGGGGGCATGCTCCTTGGCTATAAATATGGGGTGGGAGTGTGATTTGGCTAAAGGGGTGACTCTAGGAGAAGGAATGGGGGGGTTAGTAAGGATCCGGCCGGCTGGGCAGCGTCGAGCGGAAAATCCCAGCCCTTCTCAGGAAGCGTTTCCTCCACGGGTCCCCTGGGAGAGGGGCAAGGCAGGCAGGAAGGAGGCTAGTGGGGGAACAGACCGGCCCCCCAGCCAGTCTGACTGGAGACAGCCCAGTCTTGGCAGCTTGGCGGCTGCGCCCCCCCCCCACCACCACTGCAGGAGGGCTGGAACGCAACCCCCACCCCCCCACTCGGAGGCTGGGCCGGTGGTGGGGGGCCAGGAGGGACCGGGCCAGAGTCCACATTTCAAAGCCTTCCCCTGCGGGCCCATGCTGCCCTCCGCCCTGTCCTGAGCTGCCGCTGCGGGGGTGCAGATGCTGTTTCATCGACCGAGGCGAGTGGGAGGCCTCCGGAAGGTCCTCCGGGGAGGTTCCGGGGGGCAGCGGGGGCGTCCGCAGCTGCCACCCAGCCAGGGCTGGCTCAGTGGCCTACCCAGTCCCTCGGTCCCGCGCGCCCTGGGGTGGAGACAGTTCCCGCCTGCCTCCGCTCCCCCCACTGCCCACCGAGCGTCTTGGCTCGGCCCCCTCCCATCGCTGGCTGTGTCGGCAGAGCCCCCCGGGGAAGGAGGGAGGGCGCAGCGGGCTCAGAACAGCGGGTGCCCGCCCAGCCAAGTATTTGCGCGAGCTGTCAGAGACAGACAGGCATGTGGGGAATTCGGTGCGTGCGGGGCTGGGGGAAGCAGCCGGGTGGGCAGGCGGGCGGGCGGGAGGAGGGAAGCTGGGGCTGCTGCTCCCCCCACCGCCCCCCGGCTCCGCCGACCCCCCCAGAGGCACCCCCCCCTCGACCGTATCCCGTCAGCCCGGCCCCAAGGTACATCCCACCCCTTCCCGGTAAGGCGTCAAGAGGGTGAGACTGTGACCCTGGCTGGGGTCTGGTGACGCCGCCGGCTCTGGGGCCCCGACGCCCTGCTGAGGTCAGGGCCCGGGAGAGGCTCTGCTGCAGCGTGGGGCCGGGCAGGAATCCGGGTCGTGCCCGCCTGTGGCCTCCAGGAAACGGCGGCTGTCATGCTCCTGTGTTGTCCCCCCGCCCCCCCAACCCCAGCTCTGGCACAACCTGTTTCCTGGCCAGGGTCCGGCTAGGGCAGATTGGAGGAGCCTGGTACTGCCCAGCCAGGACAGGGAACGGCAGGTGGAGGCTGCTGTGTTCCTGCGCCCCCAGCACCTGGGGGTCAGGGACTGGCCCCCGCAGCCGCAGATTGGAGTTACTTTGGAAGAGGGTCCTCAGTTCCCCGCCCTGGAAAAGGTCCCAGTTTTGTCGCTGCTGTGGTCTCTTCCCCAGTACTGCCTTGTGAAACTGCAAGGCCTGTGGGCTGGGGGAAGGCTGATGTTTCATAGCTGAGAGCCCAGAGAGGGGGACCCGCTGGCTCAAGGTCACACAGTAACCTCCCCAGCCTTGTCTGTGTGGACGAGCGGGAAGAATGAACATGGGGGTTTTGCTGGGTGGGGGCCTATATTTAGTCGGTCCTGCAGAGCCAGGGGGCCCCTGGGAGCAGCTGTTGGAGGGTGGGGGGGCAGACAGAAGCTTGGAGCTGCATTTAGTCTGGACAGAAATATCCTCCCCCCCACACCCACCCACTGGCTGGGCGGCCAGGCTGCGGGCTTGTCCCCTGAGGGGCAGCTTGCCTGGGCCTGGCGGCCGTCGGGACAGGCAAGATGACCCGATAGGCTTCTCCCAGCTCAGGTTTCGATGAAACAGGAACCAGAGCCGCAGCCTGGGCCTTGGGGGCCAGGGCCGCCAGAGCCTGGGGGCCAGGGCAGCCGCCCCCGCTCCCCCCTCCTCCTGCTGCGCAGCCGCCCCTTCTCGACGAGGCCTGGGGAAGCAGCAGGTTATTTATCAAGCCAGCCTCCCCGCCGCGCCTGCCGCGCCTCCCCCCCCCACCTCCTGCGCTGGCGGCCGCGAGCCCAGCCGAGCAGGGTGAGCTGGGCGGGCGGGCGGCAGGATGAGCTCAGGAGACGTGAGTCACCCCATCCCCAGCAGCCCCACGAGGCCCTGCGGCCCGGCGGACAGAGCTCACTCACGCACTCCCCGCCAGGCACGCCCAGGGGCACGCGCTCAGGACAGCCCGGCACGCAGCACACGCAGTTCCTCACGACCCGGTGCACACGGCTGGCAGGCACGGAGCTGGCGCCTCCGGAGCCCCCTCAGGGTCCCACACCGCCGCCGCCTCCTACACGCCTGTGCGTGCACCCGGGCACGTCCGTGGGGAGTGGACCGGCACGCAGGGCTGTGGGGCGCCCTGGGAGGTCCCCACGCTGGCTCCAGCCAGGGGGCGGTGCATGTCCGCGCCCCTCGTCCCGGGCTCCGCCACCCTCGTGCCCAGATGGCACTGTCAAGTTGGGCCAGGAGCACTGACACAACACCGCCTGGGGTGCACATATGCACACACGTGCACTCCACATGCTTGGGGCTCCACTCCCCAAACGCCCCTGGCTGAGACTCACCCAAACGAGGCACGACGCCAGCTCTGGAGCTTGGGTGGACTTGAGAGGGGAGCCTAGGGGGCTTCGTGGTCCCCCCTCAGGCTCTCAGGGAGCAGGTAAGCTTCACTTTAACTGCCCCCCTCCCCGGGGGGAGCTCCAGCAGAGCTGGCTGCGGGTCGATGGGGGCGGGGGACGGTGAGAGGCTGCAGAAGGAAAGCCGTGGAAAATCAATTTCCCCTGGAGCACCGAGTGGCCAGCTGCTCGCCCCCACTCAGGCCTGGGTCCTTGGGAGATTGAGGGTGCCAGAGATTAGCGGAGGAATGAGACGCCTGGAGTCCGTCTGCCCTCCCCGCTCACCTGGCACCTGCTTTTCTGTGTCCTCACAGTTCACAGGCATCTCCCCCTCACCATTCACCCCCGTCTTGCAACCACTTCCCCAAGACTTAGAATTTGGGCATCGCTTTCTGGTTCCAGTCTACTGGTCTGCAAAACGGGCACGGAGCTGGCCCGTGGCCAGGGGAGAGGCGAGGCAGTCGGGTAGAGGGGTGCCCTCAGAGAGCCCCTAAGCTTTTGCTGCCCATTGAGATGGGGCTTTGCTAGCCTTCGGCAGGTTTGGGCAGAACTGGGGACTTCCTCATTTTTGTGTACTGAAAGAGATACAGTACAGGAGAATTGATCTGATGGGATGGCTTTG
This sequence comes from Sorex araneus, assembly GCF_027595985.1. NCBI lineage: Eukaryota > Metazoa > Chordata > Mammalia > Eulipotyphla > Soricidae > Sorex > Sorex araneus. Next base: position 21,798,963 of record NC_073307.1, on the reverse strand, counting down.
TGGTCATCATGGAGAACTTGGGACACCTTACATAACATCCAGACTTTGGAGGGGGCCCCGGGGTCAGCTCTAAGGACTTAGAAATGGGCCCAGGAAGGAGAGGGGGCGTCCAGGCATTCTGGGGTAGAGGGCTGGCAGCGGCTGGGCTGGAGCGGGGGGACCACCTGGGCTCCAGGTTGTCATGGTCACACCACCTTGGCTATGTATGCGATGTGTCTCAGCTACTTGGTCTTGGCTAAGGGACCTGGGGGTGTGGGGTGGAGTTGGGTTCTCACCCGGGACTTAAGGGGGATTCAGTCCTCCCCGAGCTGTCTGCTCCACCAAAGCTGGCTGGGAGTTGGAACCCCACAAGGGCTCCTTAGAATGTCTTGGGGTTAGCTTCCCTCTCTGGGGGTGCTCTCAGATGGGAACACCAGGGTGTGGGGGTGGAGATGAGAAGGGCTGGGCCTGAGCCAAGAGTCCCGTGTCCTGCAGGGACACTCCTGAGGGCTTCATGGCCTATGAACTGAATCATGCATGGTTCCGAGAATTTGTCTTCCCCCAGCCCAGCACATAGCCAGACCACACGTTAGATACAGCTGGAGCTTCCAAGGAGCAGTTGAGTTCTTTGCGGGGTGGGAGTTAAGAAATTTTGGCATGAAACAAGAAAAGTGGTCCTGAGAAGTATCTCAATGGGCTGAGTGCATGCTTCACGTGTCAAGAGCCCGGCTTCCGCCCTCAGTGCCTCATGATCCCGAACACCACTAGGAGTGATCCCGACAACCACCGCTGTGATTTTTAAAATGGAAGAAAGATACTGACATAGTGAGGGCACAGCCTGGGCTGGGGGGAGAAGGAAAGGTTGGTAGGGAGCATTGGTGGGGTCTTCCTGTGGCCAGAAAAGGAAGTACAGGGACCCAAGAGATGTACAGGGTATCCCCTTGCCTTGCGCATGGCCAACCCTGGTTTAATCCCTGGCACCATGTATGGCCCCACCAGCAGTGATCCTTATGCACTGTCAGGTATAATCCAAAACCGGAAGCAGAAAAGGGAAGGAAGTGAAAGCCCAGGCAGTAACTTGCTGCTCTCCTGCCTTGAAACTGACAGATAGCTCGAGATCTCCCCAGGTCCAGTGTGGGGCGGGAGAAACCGAGGCACGGAAGATGGGTTCAGAAGTGGCATTCCCTGGGTCACCCAACACCTGTGGCTGGAGCTGTCCTTGATACTCGCTTAGGCAGGTCGCTGCCGGCTGTAAAAATAACCCCACAGCTGTCTGCTGAGCGTCTACGGCGCGGCCCGCCCGGAGCTCCCATGTGACCTCGAGGACCTGGCGGGACTGTCACGGGGCGTCACCGGCTGCATTTCCCAGACCCGGAAATGGCTCTGTGAGGCCGAGGCTGAGGTCACCTAGCCTAGAGCAGAGCTGGGCTCCAAAGCCCTCAGACCCTTCCTGCCTGCCTGCGCCTGTGCCTTCGGGGACTCCCCACAGCCTTCCAGCTCACACCCCAAGGGCAGGGCTCCTGGTTAGGGCGGCCCCTTCCCCACTGGGACCCCCTGCTCTTAGCAGGCCACACTCAGCCTGGCTGGGGTGAGCCCTGCTGGCCTTGGCTTAGTGTATATATCGCTAAGGGGAACGTGGGCCAGGAAGTGTGTGTTGGGGGGATTGGCCTTAGATTGTGGAGGTCTCTGGCAGAGACCACCGTTCCCCCACGGGGCCTGTGAGAGCATTCCAGGGCCTGGTCTGGGGTCCACACCTGGCTCCTCACGCCCCTCTGTGGGTTCCTGCAGAGAAGAGAAAGTGCACCGGAGCCGGTGAAGTCTTCCTCTGCCGTGCACAGGGGCGCCCGGGGACCCTCTGCAAAGTCCCAGATGGGAGCCGGGAAGCCGCAGCGCAGCCCCAGGCCAGGGCCCTCAGCTGCGGGGTGGCTGGCACTTCCCCTTCCTGCTCTCGGTTTCTGCATCTGTGGTTGCCCGCGTCCGCCCTGCAGGCTCTCGGGGCTGAGGGCTTCTGCCGCCCTCGTGGCACAGGACAGGTCGAGGGGGGCAGACAGCCTGGACTTGGGCCTCACTTCCACCTCCCACAGTTGGTGGGGTGGGGGTGGGGTGCAGAGCCCCGCCTTCCCACGCGGCTGGAACCTCAGTGTCTTCACCTGGGAAATGGGAGGCCCTGGTGGAGCCTCTTGGGGTGGCCTGGCGGTGTAGACAGAGCATGCGACGTCAACCCGCAGGGTGGGGTGGCCCTCTGGCCCCACGCTCTTCTCCCGCGCGGTTCCCCCAGCCCTGGTCTGGGGGATTCTGGGAAGGAGACGGTGCCAGTCTGCTGGCTCAGCGGCTCGGCCACTGACCTTCAGAGCACCCAGGCTGCCGGGCAGGCGGCAGGGGGGAGCCGCGGCCAGCTCCCCGCCCGACGCTCGCCCGCCCCCGCTCCCACTCTCCTCTCCCTCTCTGCGCCTGTGTGCGAGCTAATTAATCTCAGCCCCTTTGGGAAATTAGAACGCCGCCGTGGCCTCCTCAGCCTCCCGGAGCCTGTGCCGCTGCTGGGCCCAGCAAGACCCGCTGTGGTTGGGGGGCACAGTGCGGGGGATGGGCCAACCCGGGGAGCTGGGCAGGCAAGGGTCTCTCTTATGCCCCCCACCTGCTGGCTGGGCTTCTGCATGCCCCCCTAGGGGTCCCCGGGCACTGCCCTCCAAGGGTGAGATCCAGTCCTCAGCGCCTCTGAGCCTGATCTTGGCGCCCGGCATGGGTGCCCCTCGCCCCACAGTCCATCCCATTACAGGGTCCCCATGCCCGCCCAGTTCGGGCTGACAGAGACAGATGTAATTATGGAATTTTGCTTGGGAAATTAATTTGAAAAAGTTAATTAATTGGCGGTTCCGGAGGTGGCGGGCTCCACGCCCAGTTGGTCCGACTGACGTCAGCGCTGACCCGCCTGAGACGCAGCTTCCTGGGCAGGCCAAGGAGGGGACCCCAGCGATCCCCTGTGACTCTGATGCAGGCTAGCGCTCGGTGAGCACAGACAAGGGTGCCCGTTTCCAGCGGGGTCCCAGGGAGGGTTTGTGGACTGGCCTGTGCAGAGGAAGAGGCCAAGTGGCTCACACCTCTGCCCCAAGCACCTTCATGCTTCCCGCCCAACTCTGGGGTCTCCAGCCCCCCCACCGCGGGCCTCTGCATGCTCGGCCTTGTTTCTCAAGGAACCCTTCTAGGCGCGTTCCCTTGGCTTCCCCACAGGGCATGACAGTCACTACTGGACCCGTCATACAGATGGGTGACTGTCTGGGGGTGTGCGTGGAGGATAGGGGAGGGTAAAACAGGATCTGTGCACCCCCCCGCAGTCTCTCCCAGGTGTGGGTGACAGGGACCTCCATGGTGACTGTTCCCCAATTCCGGCACCCTCCACCCCGAGTTCTTTGTGTCTCAGCACACATCTGTGCACCCAGTGTATCTCTGTAGGGGCTTCCCTGCCACCACGCTCAGATGGGCGAGGCAGGAGACCCCGGGCTCCAGGCCCCTCCTACCTCCTGGGCGCCCTACAGGGCTCCTGACCACAAGAGCCCAGCCTGTTCTCATGTCTGGAGGCGTGTGAACATGGGCCGGTCTCTGTCCAGACAGCACAGGCGTTGGGATGGGGCCAGGTGTGGGGATCAGAGCCGCAGAGGCCAGCAGGGCAAAGGTCCTGGGCTCACGGGAGTGCTGGGCCCGTTGATCCCTCAGGTTATGTGCAGGTCCCTAAGTTTCTTTGGGCTTTGTTTTCCCCTTCTGGGAAGTGAGGGTGATGGCTGTGACGAGGGTCAGGGGGAGCCGTCTGCAGTATCTGGCTTCGACCCTTGGCGGTTTGATGGCTGGCTGTAGACTGGCGGGCAGGGAGGCCAGGAGTGACTGGTGCCGAGATGGTGGGTGTTTGGGGTAAGACCTGGCAAAGGATGCCAAAGGGGGTGATAGCTTTGAGGCATCCCAGAGCCTGACTCTCGAGAGGGGGGTGTGGCATCTCAGTCTGTCCAGTAGATCTCCTGGACCTGCCGGGGTTGGCTCTTTCCCACTCCCCTCCAGGTGAGGTGGGGCGACCTCCCCCTTCCTTCGTGTTTAGTGGTCTGCACGGGGACCACCAAACTCAACACTGGAGCGCGGGTTGCATTGTGCTGGCCACAATCCTTGAGCATCCTGTGGGGACTGGGCATGAGGTCAAAGGAGAAGCAATTTCTGCCCTCCTACCCACCCCCACCTTGGCACAGAAACCACCCCTCTCCCTCACTTCAGCCACTGGCTGCGCACTCAAAGTTCTCTGTATAGGCGCAAATATGTGTGCGTGTGTTTATGTGCCCCTAAACTGGTAGCTCCCGCCCTCTCCTCTCTCCATCCCGTGCCTAGGACCAAGTTAGCACTAGATGTGGCTCCCCCAGGGCCAAGGACACTGCTCGGTCCCACTCAGCCTTTTGAGGGGCTGAGCTGGCCCAGGTTGGAGAGGGTAGGGCCTCTGGTGCCTCCTGAGGTTTTCCTGCTGGCCTCAGGGCCCCGAAGGCTTCCTTGCGGAGTGAGTTCTGACACGTAGGGGTGATACACCACCTTCATTCCCGCAAGACTCAGTTTCTTCGTCTGTAAAATGGGGTTGCTGGCCCGTCTCCTGGCAGTGCTGGAGGGGAAAGCTAAAAGGGATGGTGTCGTGATGCTTTTCGGTTGGAGTTTGGAGCCTTCTGCCTTCACTGCCCGTCGTGACTACTGACGTGGTTAGCCTTACATTCTTTCTGCTCCCGGGGCCCCGACTGGACGCAGGGCTGTGGTGTGCAGGAGCAAAGCCCTTCCTAATTAGTGCCCCTCGGAGACCGCCAGTGTTTCTTTTTACTGGAGAAGCCCACTGCCACCTGCCCAAGGCTTCACCAACGGCCCTCTCCCCCCCACACCCTGCCATCCGCCAGAGGCCCCCTCCCCAGCCTCAGGTAGAGGCCCTGACTCCAGGCAGAAACCTCCCCAAATTTCCCCAGCCTCTCCCTCCGCCTCCCAGACCTCCAGGGCAATGAATCATTTATGAGGCAAAAATGAAACCAATTAAGGACAAACTTTGAAAGCCTCTAATTGCTGTGCCTGGTGGCACCGAGGAATGAGGGGAGGCAGGCCTGCCCAGCGCGGAACCGCCTGGGCCCGGCCCGGCTGCCTGGCCCACCGAGTCTCAGGGCGCCGCGGCCTCCCGGCTCCCCGCGGCTGCCGCGGACGTGCCTGCGCGCCTGGCTGCAGCGTCTGCCGCCCCGGCGCCTGCCCGGCCGCGTGGTCCCAGGCCGACTAATTAGGTCCCGGCTCCCCTTCCCGGCTCCCCTTCCCGCCCGCGCCAGCCTGGGGTGATGGCTGTGCTGGCACTGTGGGGCCTGTGCCCCAGAGCTGGCCGCAGTTACGAGGGCGGGAGCCAGCCCCTGGCTGAACCCAGATGAGCCCCCCCCCAACCCCGTGTGTCGGGGGCTCCCCCCACCTTGGGGCAAGGAGAATAGGCTGAATCTGGACTGGGGGGATGTGGGGTGGGGTGGGGTGTTGAGCTCCTGAATGGATGTCCAGGATCCGAGGCGCCTGATTTTTTTTAGGGAGCCCCCCTCCCCAGCGCCCCCTGCAGTACTGGTGTGTGGTGCTCAGGGTTTAACCCGGGGCCTGGGGTGTGCCAGGCATACCCCCCCAGCCCTTTGATCTCTGTCCCCTGCCTCAGTCCCCTTACTTTGGCCCCAAACAGACCACATGCTAATTTCTGTGCCTTAGTTTCCCTGATTGTGACCTCTCAAGGAATGCCAGATTTTCCCCAGGATATATGGCCCCCACCTCAGGGCTGCCGCAGGGGTGCTGGCATGTCTGGAGTGGGGACCCAGCAGGCCTGCCTGGCCGCCGGGAGTCGGGGTACCAGTGAGGTGAGCCCAGCCTGCTCACCCCGCTGAGGGCCGGGCCGGCCCTGGGCACTCAGGCACGTTGTTTGCTGAAACCGAATTTCTGTGCTTGTGTTTTTCCATAATTATATTAGCAGGTGGGATTTTTCCTCGGGGAAGCGGCGGGAGGGGGAGCGCCGTGGCAGTGTCCCCGCCCGTCCTGAGCGCGCGCTCGCACTCCGCTCTGCCCGCCCGCTGCCGTAATGATTTTTTAATTATGCAGCCGGCGCTCGGAATTGCTAATCCGCCTCCAGCCCAGCACCCCCTCCTTCAGCTCACCCCCTGGCCCCTCTGTGGGCTCCCTAGAGTGGGGTCCCCAGCTCCTTGTCCATCACGGGTACCTGGGACCACCCCTGCCGAGGGAGCGAGGGCAGCGGGGAGGCGCTGCGGGGACACCATTCCATCTGCAAGTGACAACGTGTGTGTATGTGGTGGCTCTCTTTGTCGTCTCCACCACCCCACCTCAGTGTAGCTCACACCCACCAGGACAGTGGTGGCTCTGGAGAGGACAGGAGAGTGGTCAGTGCCCTCCTGGAATGGGGGGTGGGGGCCCACACCCATGCCGGGGTGCTCTGCCGCCCTGTCCAGCCTCGTGTGACCCCAGGACACGCACTCACAAGCCCCATCTTTGTCTCTGCCACATGCACACTCACACTTGGCTTCCCTCAGCCTCGCACAATAGCACGCTGTGTGCCACTCCCACACTCGCACCTGAGGGCCAGCGCCCCAGGACACCCTCTTGCTGCCTCCATGCCCCGCAGTGGGCCTGCTCAAAGCCCCTCGCCCCCTTCCCTCCCACCCGGAGGTGCTCCGAGGGAGGTGTCCCTGCTCCCCCAGGGGGGGCGGATGCCTGTGTGACGGTGACGGTGGGGGGCGGGGGGTGCAGGGAGGGGTGACGTCTGAACCTCCATCGACCTGGCCTGGGGGAAGGGGGGGCCGCGTGTGCGGCGCGGTGGCGGCGGCTCCTCTCCAGGCGCCCAGCTGTGGCATCTGTCAAGGTCAGATAGCGACTCCGGAACCAGCCGGCTCGGCCCCATGGCCCCTCTCGCCTCATTATTTTTGTGTTCCGGGCTGCGGCGACACCTCCCTCCCTCCTTCGCAGCCTCCCGCCTCTCGCCTGCCTCCCCCGCGCCTCTGCAGGGAGGGCCTGCGGTCTGGGGGCTTTTGTTTTCCAGTTTTCTCTGCGCACAGGCCAGGCGGGCGGGCGGCGAGGCGCTGGCCGGAGCTGCTGGCCCTGGCAGGGCGGACAAGGCAGGTGTCCCTGGCTGAGACAGGTTCTCGGCTAGTCGAGCCTGGGCCCGGTGCTCAGGGGGACAGACTGCACTTAGGCGCAGCCCAGCCCCACCGCAGCTCCAGTGCACCTGTGGACAGCTTCCTGTTCCCACAGGGGCCCCAGCACCTGACTCCGGTTCCTGTCTGCACCATCCCCGTCCCACGGGGTCTCGGACTCACGCCCAGGCCCCAACGAAGCTGCGTGTCAGCGGGCGCCCGCCCTCCCCCACATGGAGTCGTGGCAGAGAGGTGTTGACCGGCAGACTGGGAGAACCCACAGTATCCGGTCACCTCCAAAGCTTGTATGTTGATGGCACCCACTTCTCTGCTTCATGGGGGGGAAGGGTCACATGGTCAGAGACCACCTCCACGTGGCTCTGCACCGGGGCTCAGGCTCACACCCACCCTCCTTGAGGCTGCAGTCCCATGCCCCCACGCACAGCCGACCCCTCCAGGTGGGCGCGCACATATCCTTGTCCCCACGCGTGCACATCCTGTCCCCGGCACTGCTCCCTGCCATGCACATTCTATCCCGGCTGCATCTGGGGTACAGTCACGCCAGCTAAGAGGCTTTGTCCCCTGAAATGAGCTTGAGGTTCCCTTTTCTTTATTTTTTTTGGGGGGAGGGACAGGGGGACATACCCAATGGTGCTCACTCCTGCACTCTGCATCCCTGGCGGGCTCTGGGGACCATAGGGGGCGCCGGGATTTGAACCCGGGTCGTCCGCATGTAAAGCAAGCACCCTACCGTAGCTCTGCTGACGCTTCCCTTTCCACACATCCAGGTCTTTCACACACTCAGGGAGTCCCTGGAGTGGCCAAAGGTGGGTGCAGGTATAGTGTACTGGTTGGCCCGGCTGAGCCCCCCACCCCGAGGTGGAGGGGTTCCTGGCGGGACTTGGTGGTCGAGGCTGTGGGGGTAATCCTGCAGGCTCTGTCCCTGGGTCCCTCTGCCCACTGCAGACACTGCCGAGGGTGTGTGTGCGGGTTGGGGCATGAGACACAGGCAGGCTGCAGGCCCCCCGGGGTTTCTGGGGTAGCCCTGGCCGTCCACCCACTTCCTCCTCCAACTGTGGACGCCTGTGACCGCCCCTGAGAGGGGGAGCTAGCTGGAGGTTTAGCAGTGGCAGGGCCCCCACCCCCCCCAGGAAACTCAAAACCCTGGGCCAGTGGCGGGTTGGGGCAGGCACAAAGAGGGCCTCTGTGCGGCCGGCGAGGCTGCCCACAGGATTCTGGGGGAGGAGGCAGGAGCCGGTTTCCGTCCCATTCTGCTTCCTGCGGAGGCCGCCGGAATGCCCGGAGCTCTAGCCCGGCCTGTCCCGTCCGGCCCACCCGCAGCCCCTTCCCCTGCCTGTTCCTGGGCCTTAGGGTACAGCTGCAGACGGTGCCACGGCAGGGCCCCAGCCTGTGTTGCCCAGAGCCCATGCTCCAGCCAAGTCACTTCCTGTGCCCGCCATGGAGCCCTTGGTCTGTGGCAGGGGAGCAGGCCCTGGGGTCACGTGGTCTGATAGCGCCTCCACATTGTCACCAGGCATGTGACTTTCCTTTCAGGCCTCAGTTGCCTCAGGTGTAACTAGGAAACTGCATGAGTCTGAAATTTCATTAGGAAAAAGCCCGTGGGCCTCGGGCAACGCCCAGCAGGGAGCGAGGCCTGCGAGTGTGTCTTCTGGGGAATAGGCTTGGTGGGGGGGTGCATTGCATGCTCTTCACCACCCTGTAAGTCTCACATCATCTGGGCTTGGACCAACCAACCTTAAGAACCGACTTAAAAAAAAAATCGGGCTGGAGCGATAGCACAGCAGGCAGGGCATTTGCCTTGCACGTGGCCGACCCAGGTTCGATTCCCAGCATCCCATATGGTCCCCTGAGCACCGCCAGGGGTAATTCCTGAGTGCAGAGCCAGGAGTGACCCCTGTGCATCACCAGGTGTGACCCAAAAAGCAAAAAAAAAATCTACCCTGGCCTCAGTTTCCCTAATAACAAATCACATCTCCAGCTGAACAGGGACCACCCAGGGATCTGGAGAGTGGACAGGGCCTCTATCCCGAAGTCCTTTTCTTCCAGATCTCTTTTCTCGTTTTTGTGGGGAGGGTGGGTACCTCCCCAGCAGTGTTTGGGGAAGGGGGCACCAAGCTAAGGACTCTCACAGTTGGCCCTGGGAATTTTTGCATCTCTCCAGCCCCTTTCTCACAGACCACTTCATGGTGGAGACTATCGTTTGGGGTGAGGTGCAAGATCCATTGTCTGTTTCATAGATGGGAAATGGAGAATCAGCACCAGGAAGAAATAGGACGGAGCCCCGGGTCACAGCGATAGTACAGGCATTTGTCTTGCACAAGCCCAATCTGGATTCAATTCCTGGCATCCCGTAGGGTCCCCTGAGCACCGCTAGGAGTATCCTGAGTGCAGAGCCAGGAGTAACCCCTGAGCATCACTGGGTGTGGCCCCAGAACCAAAAAAAAAAAGAAAAGACAGCCCCAAATCAAGACCTCAGAAGTACTTCTGGCCCCAAAGGAGGCCCGTGAGGATGGGCATTGGTCAGCGGGGCTGGGAGGGACCCTCCTGTGGTGGTGTGTGGGTGCCAGTCCCGGGCTGGTACCAGCTCATACATAGACAGCTCTGCTTCTGGTGGTGGTGGGGGCGGGGAGGGGTGTTGGACCATGCCCCGTGATGCGCAGGGCTCATTCCTGGTGGGGCTCGGGGAACTTTGGGAAACGGGGCTTCCCATAGGGGGAGGCTAATCTCTGCAGGACACACTCCAACTCCTAGGGGAACAGCGGCTGTGACCCTGTGGAGGCTGGGCCTGGGGCTCCTGGAGAATGAAGGGTCGGTGGGCTGCATCTTAGGGTCCCACCCGAGAGAATGACAAAGTGACTGAGAGACCCTCCTGATCCCACGGCTCCTCCCAGGAGAACTGTTCAGCACTTTGTATTGGGGGTGGGGACTCCCAAGTGGAGCTTGGGAGTCCTGGAGGGGGTCACTCCCAGGGCTGGTGGTTCCGTATTGGGCCTGAGGAGCTGCTCGGTGCTGCAGTGGTACCTGTGTCTGCCTGAATCGAGGCCAACCTCCCGCCTGTGGCCTCTGCATTTCTACCAGTGCAATGGGCTGATCCCTCCCTCCTGGGGCTGCTCTATAAAGATCAGAGCCCCGTGTCCCAGAGTTTTCTCAACAGCATGTTTTGGTCTCCAGGTGAGGGAATTGTGCCCGTGTTGGGGGGGTTGGGGCATCCTGGGACACTGGGTGGGCAGTACAAGTCCCGTCCGTGGGTGTTGGTGTTTGGGACACTGGGGCGTTGGGCTCTGTGCCTACCCGCCTGCCTCCCGCCCTGGTGCGCCATCTCCTTGCGCCTGAGTGGGGTTTGTTTCCCTCTGGAAACTCCCCAGGCTGAATCATGGAAATCAGACCTGGAAACCCCCGGGCTGCAGCTCTGCTGGCTTCAGGAGGCTGCGGTCTGTCCTTGTCTGTCTGTCCGTCTCCCAGGTCAGCCAGCGCCAGCCCACCCTGATGGGTGGAGGCGTGGGAGGGGTTGGGGAACACTGAGAATCCCGGGGTGGGGTCGTATGATGAGCCAGGATCCGCAGAGCTGGGCTCCCGGGGCCATGCCGGGGTCCAGAGGCCCCTCCCGCCTCCTGGAAATGCAGCCCCCTCCCGCGGCAAGTCTCGAGGGGTCAGGCCAGCGCCTTGCTCACTCTGGCCTTGGCAGTGGTGCCGGTAGCACCACTCTGAATTCACTCAGCCCCTGGATTGTGCCCTGGGAAACGGGGCGATTTTGTAGCTTGTCAACTCTCCCTCAGGCTGGTGAGAAAACGCGCTCCCTGAGTCTCGGGACCACACCAGCTGGGCGACTGCCAGCCAGACAGGCGCACCCGCACCCATGCTCGCCCCCTTTCCTTAGGCGCCCCTGCTGGCTTGTGGCCTCTCTGCATCCCAGACAGCCCCATGCCCCGCCATGTCCCAGTGGGTCACCTTCCTCTGGCTTCCTGTGTCTCTGCGCGCCCCTCCGCGCCGCCTGTCCCCCCTCACAGAGCGTGACGTGCAGAGCAGCCGCAAGAACAATGCTCTGGGCCTGCCATGATCTCACTGCCAGAGGTATTGTGATGTCACAGCTGGGTTCTGGGGTCCCACCTGGGCATCTCCAAGCCCCTGAGTGGGCATTCCCCTGGGGTCTGTGACAGCTCACCGCCCAGCCACATCAAGCTGACAGGCATGGTAACCACGGGGGCTGGGACGGCTTCTCAGGGTGGTGGTGGGGTCACTGTGTCTCAAACTACTTGTCAGTTGTCTGGTAACACAGGCGCCACAGAGCCAGGTGACAGACACTACGTTGGGCTTTGGGTTCGAGTTCTCCTGCTAAGTCAGCAGCTGTTGATTCCTGGTTAGACTCTCATTCTCCTCATCTCCGTAGTGACCCCCAGTTTCTTGCCCCCCGGGACCTGGGGAGAAGATGGGCAGTGACAGGGAAGCCGGAAGTCCTGGGTGATAGGCTTTGAGTTCCCTTTTTGAGGTGTTGAGAAGGCAGACCTGAGGGCCCAACACCACAGCCAGAAGCTGACACCATAGCACGTGGACCCCCGGCCCTGCCCCACCTCTGCCACCTGCGCCTGCTCCCATGGATATGTCCAGCCTCCTCCTCTGGGTTCCCGCTCTGGGACTCCAGGCTGCTTCCACATCTGTGGGACCCTCAAGTCTCAGGGGGCGGGGCGAGGTGCCCTGGATGGGGCAGGGGGTGCTCAGTTCAGGTGCCCTGTCTCAGCTCCCCGTGGAGTCCTGCCGCTAAGCCTGACCGTTGACCCTCTCCTGCCCGGTCCCCTTCCCGCTGACCCACCCGTCGAGTTTCCCACCTCACCACGCTCTGCCTTCACCACCTGTCTCTGTCCCTCTGCCCCCTGCCATGTCCCCCTGTGCCCCCCAGCTCTCCACGACTGGTTCCCCACCCCCTGGGCTCCATCCCTGCCCGACAGCCCCTGGTCCCCACTCCCGGCCGGCCTGGCTCCTGCATGGACAAAGGGGTCCTTTGTGGGCTGACCGCGGCTGGCGGGGCGGCGGGGCGCTGGCTCCGCATTGCTGATGAAACGGAGCCCTTTGTTGGCCCTCCTCAGGCGCAGTATTTCTTTTTGGGGGCTGGATGCGTTCCTGGCAGGGCCGATGATGGATGCGCCCGCCGCCGCCCGCCTGCCCGCCAGCTTTCCCTCCCGCTCATTCCCGCTCCGCTTCAACGCAGCCCCGGCTCCTCCCCTGCTGCCTGGGCACTGCCAGGCCCTCCCTGGCCTGAGAGGGGTTCGCTGTGCGCCCAGCACCAATAGGTCTGGGAGCAGGTGGTCTCTTCCGCCCTAACCCTCCCAGGGTCCCGGGGCCAGGGGTCCACTGGGACTGGGGCATCCACCTATCGCAGGGTCGGAAGCTGAGTCAAGGACAGGGGCTGGGTCGTGGAGGATCAGATTTGTTGGGAGCTCGATGCCAGTGACCCTGTGTGCCAGTCATCGTTCCCACCTTCAGTTTCCGGGGCCGATAAACCACAGCGCCAACCCCCTAGCACCTGTGCGATGGCATATCACGTCCTCCGGTGCCCAGCACCTCCATCGACAGGCCCTGGGCCCTGGGGGGCTGGTGGAAGGGGGGGTTCCGAAAGGGCTCGGGGAACACGAGAGCTCCCCAGCTGTGGAAGGGAGCAGCGCGGGCGTGCCGTCCCCGTGCGAGGCTCAGGACGTAGACAAAAGCCGAGACTTCGCCAGAGCGCCAGCCCGGCAGTGTCGGAGGGAGCTGACTTCTAATTGACCTGCCCGCCCCGCACGCAGAGCCAGATCCTGGAGCTGGGAGGGTGGAGGGACTGGAGCGAGAGCAGCGTTAATGCAACTATTGATTTCTGCCACTAGCCAGCAGGCCACAGAGGCAGGGATGCACCGAGGGGCTGGGGCGCAGACTCCCCTCCCCTCCAGCCCGCAGGCGCCTGCCTCCTCCCGTGTGTGCGCACCGGATGGGCAGGGGGGCCGGTGAGCGTTGACTTGGGTGAGGGCCTCTGGCCCTGCCCTCATCAGCCCCCCGGCCCTGACACCTAGCCAGGGTCCCTGGGGTGTGGTGGGTGCCCCCTTTCCTAGGAAAGGCCAAACAACTGGCCTGGACTTGGTCCCGAGGTGCCACCGAGCACCGCTGTCCCCGTGCATATATAACCTCTGACCCCGGGCACCCAGCCAGGCCCTCCTGAGCCCGTTGGTGGAACCTGCCAGTCTGCCCAGCTTTCCCCTCCCCCCACCTGGCTTCACGTGGGCCAGTGCCCGCTGGGAGACAGAGGGCAGAGTCTGCTGCTGCCTGCCATGTTCCTGACCCCCAGTTACCCTTTTCTCCTCATGCCCGCCTGCCCCAGCAGCCCTGGGGCCGCGGCCGCCTCTGGGCCTCAATTTCCCCCTATGTGAATGTACAGGGTTGGGCTCTCTGACCTCCTGGGACAGGCTGAGTCCTGTGACTGGGGGGAGGCGGGGTTGTCTGGGGACAAAGACACAGTGTGTGCCGCCCCCAGGCCCAGGGCGGGACAGGCCCAGCCAGATGTGCGCCTCCCCCTCACTCCACCAGCTGCTCAGGGCTGGGCCCTCTCTTGGGGGTTGCTGGGCCGCGGCCGGCAGACAGGGATGGGAGGCGAGAGGGCCGGGCTGATGCGGAAACTGCCGCTCGGCTCCATGTGCCCCGAGTCCTTCCAGAGCCCCAGCCAGGGTGCCGGGCTGCTACGTGTCTTGAACTTGGGGCCTGACGTGGCACACAGCAACCCCCAAGTGAAGCCGACGTACTCCCTCGAGAGTACCCCTTCCTTCTCCCCCAGCCAGAGGCCCCTCGTGCCCAAGGCCAACTTCTCAGGCAGCGCCATTCCGTCCCCCCCCCCCCGCAGGCCAGGCAGAGCTGTGCGGTAACGTGGGGAAGGCTTGGGGGGGGGAGGAGGAAGTGTGTGGCCCCCAACTCTTGCAGGAAAAGGCCCTTCAACAGGGGGAGGGAGTGCATTGAAGGAGGCTTCGGGTCTGTCCCGTTGCCTTCCTTTGCTTTCGGTGTTGGGGTTCGAGCCAGCTCTACGCAGTCCACCACGAGCCACATCTGGAACACTCTTGGCCTGTCCAGCTGTTCTCCATTCCTTGCAGGACCTGCCTGGACAGCAGGCTGTGTGTGAGGAACGAGGAGGTGATCGGGGCTGCCCGCTGCCTAGGAGAGGGGATTCAGAGCCCCTTCTCTGTGCCTGGGTCCGAGTACTCAGCTTGACCACCCCCTCAACACTGCCTGTCAACTCTCCTCGGGGTTCCCTGCTCCCCCACCCAGCAGCCTGGGGCTGGTCAGTCCTAACCATCATGTCTGCTCCATGGCACGAGAAGCTGTGACTGACCCTCACTTTCTAGGCCATTCGAATTCGTAGCTAAATGTACAAATGAAAAAAGTCCTTGCCAGGGGCTGGAGAGCTGGTACCACAGGTAAAGGCGCTAGTTTTGCCTGCAGCTGATGTGGATTCAGTTCCTGGCACCACACAGGATCTCCCCTGAGCACGTAATCAGGAGAAAGCTCTAAGGCACTGTTGGGTGTCGCCCAAAAAACCCAAACACACCAGAGAAACCGCTGGTCAGGGTGACCTGACCTCAGTCAAGTTGCTTCGTCTTGTGAGGCTTGTCACACTGGGGATGCAGATCGAGGTGGTGGGCACTGCCCTGACCCTGTCCCTCTTGTCCCGACAGAGTGAAGACACTTCCGGTGGCCGCCTGACCATGCGTGTGCCCTGAGCAGCGAGGCCAGCAGCATCTCGGTTGTGGGCAGCAGGGCCCAGCGCACGTCTGTGGACCCCTCACGGTTGGCAGGTGCCCCCAGCAGCGGGCTCTGGGCCTCGGCCCCACCATGTCGAGCCTCGGCAGTGGCACCCAGGACACTGGCAGCAGCAGCAGCAGCAGCAGCAATGCCAACGGCAGTGGCGGCCCGAAGGCGGGCGTGGCAGACAAGAGCGCGGCGGCGGCCACTGCCACCCCAGCCTCGGTGGCCGATGACGCGCCGCCCCCTGAGCGTCGGAACAAGAGCGGCATCATCAGTGAACCCCTGAACAAAAGCCTGCGCCGCTCCCGCCCCCTCTCCCACTACTCTTCCTTCGGGGGCAGCGGGGGCAGTGGGGGGGGCAGCATGATGGGCGGGGAGTCCGCCGAGAAGGCCGCGGCAGCAGCGGCCGCAGCCTCCCTGCTCGCCAACGGGCACGACCTGGCAGCGGCCATGGCGGTGGACAAGAGCAACCCTACCTCAAAGCACAAAAGCGGTGCTGTGGCCAGCCTGCTGAGCAAGGCCGAGCGGGCCACGGAGCTGGCAGCCGAGGGACAGCTGACGCTGCAGCAGTTCGCGCAGTCCACGGAGATGCTGAAGCGCGTGGTGCAGGAGCACCTCCCGCTCATGAGCGAGGCGGCCGCCGGCCTGCCCGACATGGAGGCCGTGGCGGGCTCCGAAGCCCTCAACGGCCAGTCCGACTTCCCCTACCTGGGCGCCTTCCCCATCAACCCGGGCCTCTTCATCATGACCCCGGCGGGCGTGTTCCTGGCCGAGAGCGCGCTGCACATGGCCGGCCTGGCCGAGTACCCCATGCAGGGCGAGCTGGCCTCGGCCATCAGCTCGGGCAAGAAGAAGCGGAAACGCTGCGGCATGTGTGCGCCCTGCCGGCGGCGCATCAACTGCGAGCAGTGCAGCAGTTGTAGGAACCGAAAGACTGGCCATCAGATTTGCAAATTCAGAAAATGTGAGGAACTCAAAAAGAAGCCTTCCGCTGCTCTGGAGGTAACGGCGCCTTAGAGGGAGGTGTGTGGGCTCTTCCATCTGTCCGGCCATCCAACTCCCCTCCCCTCCCGCCCCTCCCAGGGCAAGTGTCTGGGGGGCAGGCCCAGCCAGCCCCGGGCTCCGGGGTTCTCGGCCCAGCTCCCAGACACTGCTCAGAGTCAGCGCCACATCCCACATCCCGTTAGGCTGTCACTTGCCAGGCCTCTCCGGGATTCCAGGCCACACCCTGGGATTCTGAACTCCTCCTCCCGGAATTCGGGGTCAGCAGCTGAGATTCCCAAACCGCCCTACAGTCCTCAAGCTTCTGGTCTCTGAGCTGAGTCTGGGGCTGTCCACTGCCCACTAAGAGGTCCTGTCTCATGGACTCTACAACGTTGGTGGGTCTGCCCTTCTCTTGCCCCTTCAGAGCCCAGCCTTTCCCCAGCGCCAAGCCCAGGGCAGCCCACCGTGCTCTGGGGCTTGGAAAGACCCTGGTTCGCTCCACCTAGCTGACATTTTTGAGGTGCCTTGAGGCCCCATAGTCAGTCTGGCTGCGTGACTACTGGCCAGTAGTCCAGGGGGCCTGGGGCTCGGGAGTGGCTCCGAGCCTACCATGGGCAAGGCCTGCCTGCTGTGGGATTAGCTTGCAGAAGGCAAAGGGGGTCTTTCTACCCCCTGGGCAGTGCCTGGCGCAGGGCTCCCTGGCTGGCCATGTCGTCAGGGTGCCAGGCCTGTGTACAGGAGCAGCTTTGCAGCCTACTGTCCTTGTCCTGTCCCCCACCCCTCTACAGTGAGCTTGACACAAGCGTCCAGAAGAGTCGGAAAAGAATAATGGCGTCCCAGCTGTGGCTCCCCACCCTGCCCCGGCCCTCAGCCCTGCACCACACATACCTGCTCTCCTGCCCAGAGAAAAATCTCTGCTCCCACTTAGAGGCACCTGCTTTTGTGCAAGGTACAGACACAAACACAAACGAACAGATACACACGTGCACACACACACACACACACACAGACACACACAGACACCTGCTCTGGTGCAGGGTAGACACACACACATATGCACAAAGGCACTGCTTTTGTGCAGGGTACGTGCACACGCACACGCACCCACCCCGCCCGGTGCACACAGTTCGATGAGAGACATCCTATGGATACGCGTCCCCGTCTCCCTGGGCCCACAGCTCGGCACACTCCACACTAGCTGCCCACGAGGCGCGCTGCCGCCACCCCAGCCGCCTGGCGCATGCGGCCTTTGGACCGGGGGAAGGGGTCTTCCTGGCTGGAAGGAGGGTTCCGGGCACAGTGGCTCAGGAGGCCTTGGGAGGGGGGCAGCAGCCCTGCCGCGGGCGAGGCTCCCTCTCTGGCCGGGCCTGGATGGCAGGACCTCCCCACCGGCCCCGCTGCCAGGAGGCCGTCCACAGGGAGCATCTTTGCGCCAGGCCAGCGGACCCTGACTCTCTCCTTGTTTTTGTCTCCCGCCCCCCCGCCAGAAGGTGATGCTTCCGACGGGAGCTGCCTTCCGGTGGTTTCAGTGACGGCGGCGGGACCCCAAAGCTGCCCTCCCCGTGCAATTTCACTGCTCGCGTGGTCTCCGGCAAGGGATTCGGGCGAAGACAAACGGATGCACCCGTCTTTAGAACCAAAAATATTCTCTCACAGATTTCATTCCTGTTTTTATATATATATTTTTTGTTGTCGTTTTAACATCTCCACGTCCCCTAGTATAAAAAAAAAAAAGGAAAAGAAAACGGAAAAAAAAATAACTGCTTTTTCGGAAGAACAACAACATAAAAGAGGTAAAAGACGAATCTATAAAGTACCGAGACTTCCTGGGCAAAGAACGGACAATCAGTTTCCTTCCTGTGTCGATGTCGATGTTGTCTGTGCGGGAGATGCAGTTTTTGTGTAGAGAATGTAAATTTTCTGTAACCTTTTGAAATCTAGTTACTAATAAGCACTACTGTAATTTAGCACAGTTTAACTCCACCCTCATTTAAACTTCCTTTGATTCTTTCCGATCATGAAAATAGTGCATAGTTTGCCTGGAGAATCCACTCACGTTTGTAAAGAGAATATTGATGGCGCGTGCGGAGGCCACTTCGTGTCTGTATCCAGTGGGCATGGGAGAGCCGCCCAGAGGGGCTCGGAGGAGAGGGAGCAGCCCCCCTGCCCCCAGGCCCAGGCCACTCATGCTGCACCCACAGCCCCCAGGATGGGCCCACCCCACCCCAACAGTGATGATTTTACAAAAAAAAAAAAAAAACCGGAAAAATTCTTTCATTTCTCCACTGAGATCTGGGGAGCCCTCGTCTCAATATTTCTGATCCTGGCTACTTCCCTTAGAGAAAATAAGTCCCTTTTTTTCTGGCCTTGCCGATGGTGACAGAAGAAAGGGCTTCTCCGTGAGGCCCCCTGCCAGTGGGGGTGGGTGCCCAGGGGGGCCCCCCCTTGCCCATGGCCAGCTTCCTGCTGATGAACATGCTGTTTGTATTGTTTTAGGAAACCAGGCTGTTTTGTGAATAAAACGAATGCATGTTTGTGTCACGAAGCACGGAGCACCTCTGGCTTCTTGCTCTCTGGTTGCAGAGCGTTGGGGAGTGGAGATGGGATGGTTCGGGGACTGTTGCTGGTCAGGGGTGATCTGGGATTACCATGGTGGGGGGCTCGCGGCCGGTCTGGGGACATGAAGGTTTGCATCCCGGGAAAGGGAGGCTGGCTGGGTCTAGGGGGGCAGGGCCTGGTTGCAGCCAGCCTGTCTCAGCATGGAAGTGGTAAGTCAGGAGCTGCTGGTACCTGGGCACTTTGCCCACCTGATTGCGCCCCTGTCTCCAAACCAGACCCTCAGGGACCTGTGCTCCCAGCGCCACCCCACCTCTGATCACCTAAAGTCATCAGGACCCAGTCACTACTGGGGGTGGGGTCTCAGCTGCTCTCGCAGTGCTATTTTTGTCCACAACCCCCCCCACCAAGGGGCACCCCAGAAAGCCGTGCCAGCACATGGGGCTACTGGGCGAGGGGCTGCCGCTGTCCCTGGATTTGGCTTGTGGCACCCGAGACCGTGCACCTGGAGAACTCGTTGCCCAGCCTTGCGGTCTAGACTGGGGCCGCCCGAACAAAAAGGGGGTGCTCCCAGCACCCCTGCTACCTGCCTGTAGGACGAGGCCTCTCATCCATACAAACAACAGGGTGCCATTGTGCGCCTAGCCAGGACTCCTTCAGCCTTGGAGGTGCGCCCCCAGACCGTGGAGGGGGGCACTCCTGGACTTGAGTGGTAGGAAGTGGGGGAGATGCACCATCTCTGCCATTGTTCCTGGCAGGAGGGCAAGCCACCATGTTGGGTGGGGGCCCTGACCCCCCCAACCCATTTCCCAAGTGAGCCCGGGAGCCCAGCGGCCTGGCCCGCACCGCGGGGGCAGGCCGGGGCGGTGGGAGGCAGCTTTCAACTCCATCCCTGCCTGCGAAAAATTCTCTTTCATGTGGCTGCCTGTGATCTCTCCAGGCAGCGCTGCCCAAGGGGAGGGTGGGGGGTTGTCCAGCAGGGAGAAAGGGGCGGTGTTGCAGATGGGGGCACCCTTGGCCTCTGTACAAGGCAAATTGCAGCCACCACCTCCCTCCTGGAAACTCAAGCTGTGGATGGGGTGAGTCGTCTTTAGGGGTGTGCGGGTGGGCAGCCCCGCCTGCAGGGGGCGCCATGCTGGAGTTCCCTGCCTGTCCCTCCTGACTCTGGCAGTGTCCGGCCACAGATGGCCTTGGCCGGTCGTCGCTGGCATGCCTACAGGTGTGGGGCGGACAGCTCTGGTGCCAGCTGGGGTGGGGGTGCCATGAGTCAGCCAGCCTGGACCGTTTGGAGTGCCAACCCACAGTCCAGCCATGGCTCTGGGGCCTGGCCCCCGACACAGGAGCCATGGGCCCAAAGCCCTTCTCTGCTGCAGCTCGTCTGGCCTGCACATTCCGCTGCTGCGTGGGAGCAGCCAGCCAGCCGCCCTCCGTTTCGGAGGAGGCCTCAGTTACCTCATCCAGGAAAGGGGGCAATAATAGGCTCCCCCCCACCCCCATCAAGTCGCCTGAGGGTGAAATGAGATCACTCAGGGCAGGGCCTGGCTCACCTTAAACCCTTGGCCAATGGCAGCTGATGTTTCTATTTTAAAACTCGCTGAAATCTCCCGGATGTGATGTCCCCCAGCTTCTGACTGGACTGTGGGGTCCCTCCAGTTCACTGTCTACCCGCCCCTGAAACTCAGACCCTCCGGCTCTGGCTGTGTGGTCAGCGCCCAAGCCTCTTTCCCGCACCCCCATCCCTACTAAAATGCCCCCTGGTGTCGTATGTCCAGTTCTCTCCTGGGGTGCTGCCCTCAGCTGCTCCCCTCTGCTATTGCCAGGAATCTAACTGCCTTCACCCCAGGGACCCCACACACATCTGGGTCATCTCATAACCAGGGTCAGCTAGGTGGCTGGGCCTGGGGCTCTAGGAGGGCTGGAGACCAGCCCAGCACCCGTCCACAGCCCCGTGTCCACAGAGCACATGCATGTGCAAGTGACTGTGGGAGTGTGCAAGTATGTGTGCATGCATGGGCGCGTGCGTGAGGGTGCGAGCGTGCGTGCACGTTGTGAGATACCATGTGAGGTCTGGTGCAGGGGCACTGTGGAGCTGGGTCTGTGGCAGCGTGTGGTGTCTGTGACGTGACCCGTGCCCAGGGTGTAGTGTTCAGTGTCAGCAGCCACCCTCAGGGACAGCCTGTGACACTACACTCATAGCAGGTATCGTGTGGTGACAGCGGACACAACCCCAGGTGGCCTGGGGCCTGCAGCTCTGAGGCTCACTCTCGACCCCGTGGCCTGTGCTGGCCGACTGTGGCCTTCGTGGGTGTGGGTCTGACAGGGTTACGTGTGAGTGTGACGCTGGCTTGTGACTTGACTGTGACCCAGTGACATTGCCCGGTGCCACCCCAGGGTGCGGTCGTGACATCGTGTCCCCACACACCCGGGGCCCTCTTTGGGGGCGCCCACACAGCCGGCTGGGGCTGCCTCCAGCATTTGCCCCGACAGTCACACCACTCTGGGGACAGAGCGGGGACTCTGGCGGCCCCTCTTCCCCTAAGCCTGGCCTTGAGGTCCGCTCTGGACAGCGGGGGCGGGGGGCTGGAGCAGCAGGCACAGTTCCCACAGCCACTGCGGCCGCCCGCTCCCAGCCCTAGCACGGCCAGCTTCAGCTCCACAGAATATCCTGGCAACCCCAGCCTCTTTGTTCTCTGTGGCCGCCAAAGGCCTCCCCCCTCCAGTCTGCCCCGCGCCTGCCAGGCACCCCCTCCCCCAGTGGTGGGGCTTGGCCTAAACCTCATCCCTCACTGCCCTTATCTCCCCGCCCCCACCCCAGACCAGGGTGCCCACCTCCCGCCCTGGGCCTGACTCAGAGCTCCGCACTGGGCCTGTGACCCCGTGCCTTGGGCTTGCTGAGGGCTTGGAGGGCAGGAAGAAGGAAGCAGGACAACTTGGGCTGGCCCGGCCAGTCGCCATCCAGACGCCCACCTCCTTGTCCCTGGACTGTTGGCCGCTCTGGACTGTGGTATGGGCCAGTTTCAGTCAGTTCACTGAAAAAGTTCGCTTCTTTGGTGACAGGAAGTCATCAGGAGGGGGATTGTGACCCATTTTACAGATGAGAAACCCAAGAGCAGAGAGTAAGTGGCTTGCCCGAGTCCCAGAGCCTGAGGGCAGCGAGGAGAGAGCCCAGCCCGGCCTCCGGGCTGCCCGTGAGGGGAGGATCTGTCGCTCCCAAGGGACGGAGCAGCCCAGAGCCTCCACACGGGCCCACCTCACTTCCTGCTCACCATATGTCAAAGCCAGGTTGTGTGTGTGCGTGTGTGTGTGTGTGTGTGTGTGTGTGCGCGCGCGCACACGAGCACATGAACATTCCTATGTGGGTGTGGGTGCGAGCACGTGTGCGTGCATGTGCAAGCCTTTGCTGGGTAACCTTGGCCAAACAACTCTCTGTTCCCAGAAAGAAGAGCGACAGAAGCAGGGGTGTGGGTGGGGCCCTTGACCAGGCGCCTCACAGAGCAGCGAGGTCCCTCGCTGAGTGCCAAGAACCACAGCCTCTCCGTCAGGGCCGGGGCCGGCACCCGTCCAGCCTCGGCTCCAGGGCTCGGCCCAGCTGTGTGACACAAAGGATGTGGTGATGGCCGCGTGGTCGCTGCAATCAAGGCCCCTCCGACCTGACCTGATTGCGGCACCAGCTCCCGCGCCCTCCCAGGTGCCAGAAACGGATGGATGGAGGTCACTGCCCACCCGTGCGCAAGCGCTCGGACGGGGCCTGTTGACGCCAGCGGGCGGGGAGGGACAGGCAGTCACCTTGGCCCAGGCACTCTGCGAGCAGGTACTGGGCACAGAGAGGTCCAGCTGCGCCCCCCGGGTCACACAGCCCTGCTAGAGCCCTGCGCCCCAGGACCACATCTCCCCTGAAGGCTCTTCCTGCTACACCCCGTGAAGAACGGCTGGGGAGGCAGGAGGGGGTGCCAGAGGGTCCCCCGGAGGCCGCCAGCCCAGCTGCCAGAGCGGACACTTTCATCTCTCTCCTGCCATCCCTCAGCGGCATTCAATTCCCCTCCTGCCGGAGAACAAGGGCGGCCTCAGATTCCAGGCAACAGGGCGTGAAGATGGGGCGGGCCCAGGGGAGGAGAGCGGCTTCTCGGGCTGGGTGCAGAGCGCCTGCACTGGGCTGGGGGTGGGGAGGGCTTGTGCAAGGGGGAGGCCTGGGGGTGCTGGTTATCCCCTTCCCACGCCTGCCCCTCAGGTGCTCTCTGTCTTCTCAGAGCCCTGATCCCTGCACACCTGGCCCGAAGTCCCCACACACCCACCACCGCAGGTGAGAACAACCTGTGCAGGCTGGACAAGGGACCCAGACGCCTCTGGGCTCGGTCCTGCATCTCTCCTCCTGGGCCTTCTGCTTTTCCAGCCCTGACTGGAGTGTTGTCCACAGGTGACAGGAACCCTGTGAGGAAGACCCCCCCCCCCACCCCGTCCCCCATGGCCTGGCCCCGAGCCCACAGTGCTGCTGAGAGCTGCTGCTGGGGGTCTCAGCCCACTCACGGTACTCTTCCTTGCTAGTTGTGGGGGCAGCACCCTGCAGTGCCCAGAGGTCTGGGCCGTTGGTGCTGGCATCCCACCACGGGAAGCCGGTCCCCAACCTCCCTCACACCTTTCAGCTTCCTCAGTCCCCGCAACAGCCATGACGAGCGCCTCAGCAAACTATTTCCTAGGTGAGAAAGTTGGGGCTCAGAGGTAGAGGCAGAGACATATGCGTGATCCCCGCCGGTCCCTCTGGCTTCAGCACCCCCCGCCTCAGACACTACAACTTTTCTGTACTTTCTGACTTTGAGGGGTTCTATATGTGTGTGTAGGGAGGGGTGGGGACATATATTGCTTTTCAAATCAGAAAACCCACTAAAGGCCTTTTTTTGGGGGGCCATGTCTGGCAGTGCTCAAGGACCATGCAACGTTAGGGCTCAATCCCCAGTGCTCCTGCATGCAAAGCAGGACAGTGTCCCCCACTAAAGTTCTTTAACAAAAAGTCCTCAAGCCCCAGAAGGTTTGAAAACAAAGAATACTGTGTGGTGGAGGGGTGTGGGCAGGAGAGAGGCCTCAGGACCACCGCCCCCGGCCCCTGCAATGATGGGGTTTGGTTCTCTCCCTGCCTGGGTTCAGCCTGAATCCGCAAAGTCCTCCCCTCCCCCTCCCGGGGCCTCCCCACTGCACCCCAGCCCCTCCCTGTCTCGGAGGTCTGCCCAGGAGACAGGGGCCTGGCCTCGCTAGGTTCCGCTCTGCCTCAGTGGGATCCGCAGGCCGCTGCCGGGGTCCGGGGGGAGCGGCTGCAGGGGTGAGGGCAGTGCCCGCCGTTGATAAGGCGACGGAGCCCTCGGGAGCCGGGACGCAGTGAAGCCATGGAAACGCGGCCGAGGTGTGAGGCTGGTTCTGCAGCTTCCCCAGGTGGCCGCCTCCCAGGCTTGGCGGGGGCCCAGCAGCGCGGTTCCCCCCGACCTCCTGGGGGCCAGGCCTGGGCGGGCTTGACATCACCAGTCCCTTTCCCCGAGGCCAGGCTGGGATCCAGCCTTGGGAGGGGAACACTGGGGAGCAGAGGGAGGGTGTTTTAAGTCCACGGACCCCCTCGCCCCCTCGCCCCCTCTGTGCCTCCCTCTCTCACTCACCCCCTCCTTTCCTATAAATATGTGTGCATTATTTCCCTTAAGCATTTTGATAAATCATAATAGCAGAGACATCTGCTGTCAAAACTGCAAACTGCATTCAGGGCTCAGCTGGCGGACGAGGGCTAGAGGCCAGGGTGCAAGGACTCCACTGGTGGGGGGCATACTACAGACGCCCCCACCACCCCTCATCCTGGCCTGGGCCTGGGAGGAACCCCTCCCCGCCAGCTGCTGGCCACAAAACCTTCCCAGGGAGGCTGCCCACTCCCCACAACTGTGTCCCCTCCTTCCTGCCTCCCTCTGCCTCAGAATTAATGCGGCCGTGACAGCGCTGAGAAGTCCCCCGAGCGGAGATTAACTCCTGGGGCACACGGGCGGGGGTTGGCCATGGGAGGCTGAGGAGCGGGGGGGCTGACGCAGGCCTCACAAGATTAATCGCCCTGCAGCCGGCCTCATCACGAGGGTGCGTCGCGCCCCGCACCAGGAGGGGCACTGAGTCCTGTGATGTGCCCCCTCCCCCCCCGTGGCACCCCTCAGCCCCCAGTTCTTCTAGTGAGAAGATTCTGGAAGCTGAGACTGAGCTCCTTTATGACTTTCTCTTCCTAGTGGCCCTGGGGGACCCCAGGAAGCAGGCAGCAATCCTCCAACCTTCCCCCTCTGCTCCTGGCTTGGCTCCATAGCCCCCCAAGAAAGGGAGGCTTTGCACCCCCCTCCCGCCGAGGCACTTCCTCCTCAGTCCTGGCCCAGCAGGCCACAGGGGGGTCTGCTGGTCTCTCCGAGTAGGGCTGAGAGAGAAGTATAGCGGGTGTGTGTGCCAGCCCCCTCCAACCGTCCTGGAGAAGGACAGAGAGGGTTTCCCGGGCAGACAGCAGGCGAGGCAGCCCATGGTAAATACTGGCCTCCAGACTTTGGGGACTGGCCTTTGTCAGCAGTCACCGGGTTAGGGGGATTTTAGGGGGAGAACAGTAAGACATGAGAGTGATGTTCCGTAGGCAGGCAGCACTCAGGGCCACTCCTGAATCTGTGCTCAGGGAACCATGTGGTTCTAGTGCTAGAACCCAGGGTTCCTCCATAGAAAGCATGAGCTCAGCTTAAACTTGGTGTTTACTCTGCCAGTCTGGCTGGGCACCTTCTGCCTCTACCCGCCATGCTGCACACGCCGGGCCAGCAAACTCGCTGGCACACTCCTGTGCACACTCTCTCCCGTGCACACGTTCATGCACACGCACGTTCCCATCCTGCGCACGCCTCTCCTGCGCACTCACCCGCCTGTGCTTGTACCCTGCCCTTCGGTCGCCTGTGCACATGCCCTGGCGCACGCGCTCTCCTGTGCACACACCCTTGCCTCGAAAGGGTTCTCCTACTCACAAGGACTTGCACACGCCCTTGTGCATGCGCTCTCCTTTGCACATGCCCTCGCCTCACGCACAGGCCCTCCTGTGCACAAGCCCTCGCACACACACTGTCTTTTGCACACACCCTGGGGCATGCGCTCTCCGATGCATGTGCTGGTTTTTGCAGCAAGCTTAGCTGGTGAGCTCATGGTGAGCATAAGAGCATGCAGTGAAGGACAAGAACAGGAGAACTGTGGGGTCTGAGATCGGGGATCCCAACTGTAGTGCCCTGAGCTGGTGAGTGTCAGGAGGGGTCCCCAAAACGAAAGAGGGCCTGGAGCCAAATTCTGAGTTGATTGCGGTTTCCCTCTAGTCTCAGTTTACTCTAAGTAACCGTAACTGGCCACGGAGACAATGAGGGTGGGTGGTAGAAGTCCTGTGTCATAGGTCCTGGTGAGCTTTCTAGCCTTGAAGCCTTTGAGAGCGTCCTGGATGAGAGAAGTCAAGAAAGCTTTCTGGAGAAGGTATGAGTGGAGCCGCGCCCAGGAGGACCCTGGGGCTCACTAGGAGATACGGCTCCTGGTACTTCTTCAGCACGGAGTCCCTGAGAGGGAGCCCAGGGGAGTGTGGAGGCAGCTTTCAAGCTCCCAGGGAAGGGGCTGTATTTTATCTTTGGGACAGTGGGAGCCAATCATGGTTCCAGCATCCGGTTGCCTTTGGAAGGCAAAGTCTGGAGTGGGGCCTCCGCCAGCCTGGGTAGGTGGAGTCTGGGCAACTTGCTCACCCGCTCTGGACCCTGGGCTGGAGGCAGGAGGCCCCTTCCGGGAACCAGAACATGTTGGGACAGGGGGTCAGTCTTAACAAGATGTGACCTGCCCGCGCTGGGGACTTGAGCGCGCACGGCAACATGAGCAGGCTGCCTGTGGGACTCTGGGAGCCCTCCCTGTCCTGGGAACAGGGATAAAGGGGCAGCTGGGCCCACCTCTTATCCCCCAAGAGCCTTACATAGAAGATAGACTCTTCCTGGGTTTGGGGGGGCCAGGACCCGGGCCCCCCACCCTGCTCCCACACCAGCTTCCCCAGGAGTATAAGACCCATCCCGCCACTCAGCGGAAGTGCTCTGCCTTTCTTATGGGCTCAGGTCTTAGGAAGAAAGAGTAATTTGGTGGGGCTGGGAAGATAGCACAATGGGTAGGGCTCTTGCCTTGCACATAGCTGACCAGGGTTCAATCCTGTCATTCCATATGGTCCTCCGAGCCCCACCAGGTGTGATCTCTGGACACAGAGCCAGGAGGAATCCCTGACCACAGCCAGGTGTGGCCCCTCCAAAACCAAAAATATTTAAAAAAAAATTGTAATTTGAGGGTTCTTCAGTCCAGCCCCCCCACGTTTCTCTTGAGTCCACCCACCTTGTGCTGCTCTCCAGCCACACCCCCTCACCCCTGACCCTGTGACCAGCAGTCTCTGAGCTGTCACCGTTGTCATGGGAACCTTGCAGCCCTGACCTGGTGGGCTGAGCTAGCCCAGGGCTCCTAGCAGGGGAAGCTGAAGGTGGGGAGTGGGTGGAGGGGATGTCTGCCCCTGCCAACTTGGCTGGGTGCCATGCGCCCTCCTGGGAAGAGGGCATTGGAAGGGTGACGTAGGTCAGTACCGAATGGGGTGCAGGATCTCAGAGCATGACTGCTCCCAGTCCCTGGGGGCTCTGCCCTTTTTCAGGCCACCTCCCCTCCCCAAAGCCCGGCTCCAGGCTGGCGGTGGTAGGGAGGGGTGGCGGGGACCTTCCCATTTCCCTCACTGCTGATGGTTGCTCAGAGCCCTGAGCTCAGCTCATTCTCGAGGCTAAAAATACCAGGGAGGCGGCAGCAGCAGCTCCCCTGACACCCTGTCCGCTGCCCGCCCCCCCACCAGCAAGGCACACCACACACACACACACACACACAAACATGCACGCACGTGCACACACACACGCATGCGCGCGCACACACAGGACTGCACACAGGCACCAAGGTACAGCTCTGGACCAGGCACCAAGGTACAACTTAACCCACACTGAGCCCCAGGGCTGTAGTCCACAGTCTCCTTAAAGGCTGCCCCATGTGAGACCCAGATCTGAGTTCTACTTTTACCTCTGACCTGATTTGCTGTGTGTTCTTGAGGAAGTCCTTTGACCTCTCTGTGCTTTGGCTTCCCTTTTTGTGTCAAGACCAAGATACAAAGGAACTAATGGTCATGACCTGGCTGCCCCCCACTGGATCACTCTGACAGTGTGTATGCAGCCTACAATATCCTTTTCCTCCTCCTCTTTCTCCTCTTCCTCCTCCTTCTCCTCTTTCTCCTCCTCCTCCTCCTCTTCTTCCTCCTCCTCTTCCTCCTTCTCCTCCTCCTCCTCCTCTTTTTTTTTTTTGTGAGACTGGGTGTATTTGGGGTCACACCCTGCAGAGCTCAGGGCATACTCCTGGCTCTGTGCTCAGGGGATTGAATTGAACTGGGGTTGGTTACATGGAAGGCAAGTGCCTCCCTCCCATCCCCAATACTATCTCTATGGCCCCAGAATCGCCTTTCCTGGGTAAGCGCAGAGGTTGTGCAGTGGGGAGCTATGGGATGTTACTTGGGCCTTTGGTTTTCAGGAAGGGTTCCTTGCCCTACAGTGACAAATCAAACTTCTGTGACTCTTAGATACTTGTTGAAAAATAGGTATGGGGGGCTGGAGAGATACTACAGGGGGAAGGTACCTGCCTTGCATGAGACCACCTGGGTTCAATCCCCACACAGCAGATGTTCCCTTGAACACCGCCAGGAGTGATCCCTGAGTACAGAGCCAGGAGCAAGCCAGGAGCACTGCTGTGAGTGGCTCAAAAATATAAAAATAAAGTCAAGGGGTGGCGCAGAGCTCAAAGGACTGGTGCATGCCTAGTCTTTGCATGCAGGAAGCCTGGGTTTGATTCCCACCCCACATGGTCCCCCTAGACCAGAACTGGGAGTAGTCCCTGACCACCACTGGGTGTGGCACATAAGAAAAGTAAACTAGGTCCGGGGGCCAGGGGGTGGGGGGCATCTGTTCCTGGCATGTACAAGACCCCCAGCACCCATGGGTGTAGCTCAGGCGACACCCCCACTGTGCAGGACAGCTGCTGGGCTCTGAATTGCAGCAACGGCCCCGGGTAGCCCCAAGTACCAATGGGGTGCTTAAGGATCTCCCAATAGTCTCTGCCCCACCCTACCATGCGACCTACAGTCGCAAAGGGGAGGGGAGGGGGGATAGTAAAGGGGAGATAGGCCTGTGCATCCACAGTGTGGACATGCAGGCCAGTGAGTGCGCCGGCTCTGAGGGGAGCCACAGCCCCGGCCCGTGCTGGGATCCTGGGGAGCTTCTGCTGCTCCCTTGCACTGCAGCCCCGCTACCTATCAGCCCCAGGCTCAGGCTTCAGTTTGGGTCTCTGTGGTCATCCCACATGGAAATCTCAAGGTGTGCTATTCTGCTTTGCTCTAGAAGCAGTGCAGCTTCACCAAGGGGCCTCACAGGGAAAAGACAGATGAGCACCTCTGCCATTTCCAGGACTCTTCTGTGGTCTAGGGACCCTCAATGGGAGTTACATCCCCTGGGCACTGGAGGCTGGAAACCCTGACTCAGACCTCAGTGGCCTCCTGGAAGTCCCTGCCCCGAGACCTCATCTTGCCATTTGCCTTGTCCCCAGTGCCACTGACATCCTGAGAACCATGGGACACTTCCCCAGGGAGGGGCCAGTAATCCTGCATGCCCCCTGAATGGGTACCTGGGCAGAACTCCTTACCTTTCAGGGCCGGCTGGTCCATCTAAGGAGTTTTTTTCAGGGTTTCTGTCCCTGAGGGTTGGTGCAAGGATTAAATCAGCTCATCCGACACTTGGTAATCACTCTTTCTGGAGACCATGGTGAAGGAATGTGGTCAGAAAGGCTTCAGGGTCCTTTGTTCATTCATTTTTCCGGCATCAAGAATGATGTTGGGGAAGGGAGGGTACGTGGGGGACTCTGAGACAATGGTGAAGGGAAGTGGACACTGGTGGAGGGTGTAGTGTTGGAACATTGCATATGTGAAACCCTATCATTAACAATATTGTAAATCACTGTGCCACAAAAAAAAAATTGTGTGTATCAGGGGGGGATGTGCTCAGGGCTTACTCCGGGCTCTGTGCTCAAGTGATCACTCCTGATAGGGCTAGGGGGTCCATACGGGATGCCAAGGATAGAATCTGGGCTGGCTGCATGCCAGGCAAGCTCCCTACCTGCTGTACCCCCTACCTGCTTCCTACCTGCTGTACCCCCTACCTGCTCCCTACCTGCTGTACTATCACTCTGGCCCCTAAGTAAATCTTTTTTTTTTCCTTTTTGGGTCACACCTGGCGATGCACAGAGGTTATTCCTGGCTCTGCACTCAGGAATCACTCCTGGCGGTGCTCAGGGGACCATATGGGATGCTGGGAATTGAACCCGGGTTGGCCAGGTGCAAGGCAAACGCCCTACCCGATATGCAATCACTCTAGCTCCTAAGTAAATCTTTTATTAAGACACTGGGATTGACAAAGTTGTTCGTAACTTGTTGTTTCAGGCCCTAAATAAATTTTTTTTCTTTTTTGTTTTTTCGGTCACACCCGGCAATGTATAGGGGTCACTCCTGGCTCTGCACTCAGGAATTACCCCTGGCGGTGCTCAGGGGACCATATGGGATGCTGGGAATTGAACCTGGGTCCGCTGCGTGCAAGGCAAACGCCCTACCCGCTGTGCTATCACTCCAGCCCCCCTAAATAAATTTTTCAAAGGATGATACGAGGGTGCCTAGGAGATGGCCTCAAGGGTGCACATTTTACATGTGGTAGTCCCATATTCCGTCCCCTACCACACCACCTGAAGTGATCCCTGAGCAGGGAGGAACCCCCATGCACTACAGGTGTGGCTCCAAGACAGTCAACCCACAAAAATGATGTCGGGGCCAAGATAGTGCAGTGGGCTGGTTGGGAGCATGCTTGTATGCAGGAGGCCCAGGCTCCATCCCTGTCACTGTTCAGTGCCCAGAGCACTGCCAGGAATAACCCCAGAATACAGAATCAGGAGGAGCCCCTGAGAACCACAGAGTACGGCGCCAACACCCAAACTACACCAAACAGAAAGGTACAGGGCCAGAAGGCCTGAGGCCACACCGGAAGTCCCTCACTCTCAACTAGGGGTTCCAGAAAGGGTTAGCCATCAGTTTTGTAAACATACTTTCAGTCCCTAAATAAATGTTTAGAGGAAAAACAATAAAATGCATCATGTTGGTGGGGGAGGATTAAATGCAAATTGGATCATTAAAAATGAAGCTGGAAAGAAAAAAAAATGAAGCTGGGAGGGACTGGATCGATAGTACAGCAGGTAGGGCGTTTGCCTTGCACGAGGCCAACCCGGGTTCAATTCCCAGCATCCCATATGGTCCCCTGAACACCGCCAGGAGTAATTCCTGAGTGCAGAGCCAGGAGTAACCCCTGTGCATTGCCGGGTGTGACCCAAAAAGAAAAAAAAAAAATGAAGCTGGAATCGGGAAAGATAATATAGTGCAGAGGCGCCTACCTTGTACATAGCTGACCCGGGTTCGATCCCCGACATCCCATATATCCTCAGAGCATCGCTAGGAGTAATTCCTGAGTGCAGAAACAGGAGTAACCCTTGAGCATTGCCAGGTGTGACCTAAAAAACAAAATAAATAAATAAATAAATAACAAATAAAAAATGAAGCTGATGCCCACTGCTTGGTGGTATTACCTCTATTAGAAGCAGAAAAAGGCTGGAACTGTGGTACAGTAGGTAGCGCACTTGCTTTGGCCTTACACCAACCCAGGTTCGATTTCCGTATCCCATGTGATGTCCCAAGCCCTACCCGGAGTGATCCCTGAGCGCAGAGCCAGGGGCAAGCCCTGAGCACTGCAGGTATGGCCCCAAAACAAAACAAAACAAGAAGTAGGAGAGCTAGACTTAGGTGAGGTGGGAACTTAGATGGGATGGGAGGGAAGGTGGGCCTGCCAGGGCCTTGTAGGGTATTTGGAAAAGTCACCTTGAGGGCTGCTCTCCTTTTTGGGCTCTGGGGACTTCTGGCGGTGGGGTGGGGGTCGGGTATGTGTGTAGGTCTAGCTGCCATCACTTACAGGTTCCTAGACCAGACTCAAGAAAGAGTTCACTCATCTGTAAAAGAATAATGACAGATGACAGATACTTCATAGCATTGAGGCTGGGGCACTATACTTGCAGAATCCAAGGTCTGTCTCTATAGAAAGATAAGTTGACAAGAGTATAAAGTATGGAGACTGGAGCAATAGTACACAGCAAGAGCGCTTGCCTTGCATGTAGCTGACCTGGGTACAATCCCTGGCACCTCATTTGGTCCCCAAACCTACTAGGAGTGATCCTTGAGTTCAGAGCCAGGAGTAAGCCCTGAGTACTGCTGGGTGTGCCCCCTCCCTGCCCCAACACATACAGACACACACACACACACACACACACACACACACACACGAGGTAAAGTCTAAAGCCTGGGACCTGGGGTGGAGAGATGGTATAGTGGGTAGGGCACTTGCCTTGTATATGGCCTACCTGGGCTTGATCCCCAACACCAAACATAGTTCTCGAACCCCACCAAGAATGATCCCTGAGCACAGAGTCAGAAATAAATGGAGTGCCGCCAGGTATGACCCTAAAGCAAAATTAACATAAAGTAGGGGGC
The DNA here is from genome assembly GCF_027595985.1 of Sorex araneus. Lineage (NCBI taxonomy): Eukaryota > Metazoa > Chordata > Mammalia > Eulipotyphla > Soricidae > Sorex > Sorex araneus. The sequence continues at coordinate 21,766,809 of NC_073307.1, read as the reverse complement.
CAGAGTGATAGTACAGTGGGTAGGGCATTTGCCTTGCATGCGGCCGACCAGGGTTCGATCTCTGGCATCCCATATGGTCCCCCAGCACCACCAGGAGTAATTCCTGAGTGCAGAGTCAGGAGTAACCCCTGAGCATCACCAGGTGTGACCCATAGAGACCAAAAAAAAAAAAAAAGGGGCTGGAGAGATAGCACAGCGGGTAGGGCGTTTGCCTTGCATGCGGCCAACCCGGGTTCAAATCCCAGCATCCCATATGGTCCCCTGAGCATGGCCAGGGGTAATTCCTGAGTGCAAAGCCAGGAGTAACCCCTGTGCATCGCCAGGTGTGACCCAAAAAGCAAAAAAAAAAAAACAAAAAAACCGGGGCTGGAGCGATAGCACAGTGGGTAGGCCGACCTGGGTTCGATTCCCAGCATCCCATATGGCCCCCTGAGTACCGCCAGGAGTAATTCTTGAGTGCAAAACCAGGAGGAACCCCTGTGCATCACCAGGTGTGACCCAAAAACAAACAAAAAAAAACCCAAGAAATAAAAACACCCATAAAATAATAAAATCTGGGGACTGATGTAGAGTAAGGACTCATCAAATTGTTATGACCTGGCTGGAAAGATAGTTTAGAGGTTAAGATATCTTCCTTGTATGCAGGTGGCACCAGGGTTTGTTCCCCAGCACCACATGGTGCCCTAAGCACAAAACTGGGAATATTGCTTGAGCATCACTGGGTGTGGCTCCCCTAAAAAAGTTCCTATGACTTGTTGCTGGGGACATAGTACCACGAGTAAGGCTCTTGCTTCGCATGCAGCTGACCCAGGTTCAGTCCCCAATGCGCCTTATGGTCCTCTCAGCCTCATCAGGAGTGGTCCCAAAGCACATTGCCAGAAGTAAGCCCTGAGCATAAACCGGTGTGGCCCCCAAACAAACATAAAATAACACACAGTCTGTAGCCACTAATACCAGTGCACTCTCGTTTCCACTGTGTCCCTCTCATCAGAGTACCCAGGCTGAGTCTGGCCAGCTGTCCAGACCGAAGCTCTGTAGAGGCTACTGGTCAGCACCGGATCCTGTGACCCCCATTGTCTCAGCAGAGGAAGGCTCGCTCAGACCAGGGGAACTAGGGCCCAAGTCCGCATCCTCTGAGGTAGGTTCCATTGTTTACTAAGCCAAGGTCACAGAGGAGAAGCCACAGGAGCAACACGCTCCTTCGGAGCTCGCTTCTGAGCTTCTCACACCCGACTGGGTTCCCGGCTCCTTTTTCCTGCACTTGCCGCCTCACTCCAGGCTCTGGCATGGGGGCCCGAGGGGAACATTCTGGAGTGAGGGAGAGAGCCAGAGCAGCTACCTCCCGAAGCAGCTGAGTCCAGAGAACACACCAGCCTGGGGAGGGGCTGCCAGGCCCCCCTTGGGGGGGTTCCGAATTTCAAGACTAGTAGAAAGTGGAGAAAGGGCACAGGGGTTGCAGGATGAGCCCCAGCCAAGGCAGGGCGGCCTGGGAAGCGCGGCCAGGCCTGCGGTGGGCTGCGGAGGGTGCACGCGGAGGGGGTGGGAACACGGAGCGGGTGAGTCACCGTTTCTGGGCCAGGCAGGCGGCGGCTGCGGAGCGGAGCGGGGGGCGCATTCCTAGCTGGCAGGGCGGCCGGCACTAATGTCTTTCCCACATGGCCCCAAATTCCCGGCTCGGCACGATCACACGGGCAAGACGCTCCCGCGGCCACCCCCGCCCCAGCTGCCTCCTTCCCACAGAGAGGGGAAGGGGGTGGGGGAGCGTGATGGGGGCTGGGGGCGGTGGGGGGGGGTGTGCGCTGGCCCCTCCAGGGGTTGGGGTCTTCAGCGCTTTGCACACGCGGCAGCAGCGGAGGGCTAGCACGTTTGGCGTTGTGGGGAGGAAGGCGCCCCCCGACGGCCTTGCTTCTCAGGCCCCCTGCATCCACCGCCCCTTCCTGCCCCCGCCCCCGCCCCTGGCCTGCCTGGAGGAAGGGGAGCCACAGCACCGCGTTCAAGGGCGCCCGCGCGATTGGAGGGATGGCCCACAATTTGGGCTCCCTCCCTGCGCTCCTGACCCCTGAGCCCTGTCGGGGTGGGGGACTCTGGGAGACTGCCCTGCATCCGGTGGGGGCCTGGGGTGGGGTTCCTGGAAGAGGCCACACCCAGCCCCTCATTCCGCCGGGCGGGGAGAGCCCCAGCGCGGTCAAGGGGACTGTGAGCCGCAGCTCTCCCACGCAGCCCCTGTGGCTGGGCCAGGCCCCTGGGGGGAAACTGAGGCTGCGAGGGCGGCCCACCCAGAGCTCCCTGTCTGCTGGGGGAAGTTGGCGGTTGTCCCTCCCAGCTGGGCTTAGAGGCGCTAATGAGAGTTAAATGTGGGGTGTGAGTCACCCTGGGGGGCGGGGGGGGCTGGAACCACCCCCAGATGTGGGTCCTGGGTGGAATGGAGGTTCGACCAGACCACTCAGCCTTTCCTCTTCTCCCCCGCACTGCGTCCCCCCTCCTTGGCAGGGAGGCGGAGGGTTTCCGACCTAGCAGGTCAGGCGTGTCACCTGGGCCCCAAATGTCTGGCAGCCTCAGGAGCGAGCCACAGACCCCAAGATGGGACCTAGCATCCTAGATCTGGGAGTGCGGTGGGTGGGGGGAGGCAGAGGAACACCTGGGACCACCTTGTGGTTCTGAGCCCTTGGGGTACCGTGATGTGACTTGGGATGGGGGGTGTGGGCAAAGGGCCCAGGCCACCCGGAAGGATGCCTCCCCCCCTCCTCATCTGGCCTCACTCAGAGGCTGTGACCACACAGGGTGCCTGTGTCCTCCCCAGCCCCCTCCCTGCCACATCGGCTGCACAGGGACTGAGTCTGCAGCCCTCATGACGGCATGCTCACATGTCACGGAGCCCCTTCCTGCTGCCGCGTGTCTGTGACTGAGTGTGCATGGCGTGTGTTTTAGTGCGGCTGCCCAGCCCGGCGGCTCTGCGTGTCCCTGCATGTCTGTGTCTGTGTCCCTCTCCGTCTCTGTGTGGGTCTCTGTGAGACTCCGACCGTGTTCGCCTAGACCATCGCAGGCCCCTGGCTCCGCCCTGAAGCTCCTCCTTCACCGCCAGGAGCCCCAGGGTTAGGGAAGTGGATCTGGGAGGGGGCTGTATGCCCGCTGTTCCGGGAATGTAATGGCCTGGCTGGGTGGGCAGCACCAGGGGGTGGGCGTGGGCAGCCACGGGAGAGTGAGAAAGGGGGACAGGGGAGGGCCCCAGCTCAGCAGTCCCCTCCCTGCTCCCTCCACTCCCAGCCCAGCGCCTCCTGGCAAGAGCTTATTTGCATGGTATTTACATTTCATTTGCATCGCGTTCAATTAAAAACCTGACCAGCTCCCGCCTGCCTGGCGCTGCCCGCCCAGCCTGGTGAAAACGTTGGTTGGGCATTGCCTGCGCCTCAGTCGTGCCCCCCCACCCCCCAAGAATTGACTGATGTGAGAGGGGTCCTCCTCTTAGTGAGATCATCCAAGTCACCCATCCCATTAGCCAGAGGGCTGGAAGTGCAAATGGAGAAACTGAGGTCCAGGAGGAATTGTGGGGAGCTCCAGGCTAAGGGCCAGCCTGTGACAGAGCTAGAATACCAGTAATAATGGCTGTCCCTTTAAGGAAGGTGGCAGGACCAGGAGTGTGCCAGGACCTGGAGGTAGGAGCCCACTGGAACTGTGTTACCCCTGAGGTCAAGCCTTGCATTACTCCCACTTCACAGATAAGCAAGCCAAGGCTGAGAGAACAAGCCAAAGTCATCTGCTGCTGCAGAACTGACGGTTTAGAATGACATTCACGCCCCATCTTCAGACTCTGAGAATGGCTCCAGGAAGTAAAGTGCCTCACCCCTTTCTCCTGCTAAATGGAGCCTATTACCTCCAGAGTTATTACTCAGGAGTTGTGGCCTCCTGGCCCTCACCCTCACCCGGCCCTCCTGCTCCCTGACCCTCCAGGCTGCAGGGTGGAGCACTCTTCATGGAGAAGTCCTTCCGGCCCTCTGGCCATTATCAGTTGGTCTTTCCTTCTTAAGACTTGGTACAGCTGGTGACTCTGTAAAAGGCTATCAAAGTTGGGGAAGATGGGGGCCAGGGAGAGAGTATAGTGGGTAGGGTATTTGCCTTACACATGGCTGACCAGGTTGGATACCAGGCATATGGTTCCCCAAACACCGCCAGCAGTGATTCCTGAGTGCAGAGTCAGGAGTCAGCCCTGAGTATCACTGGGTGTGGAAAAGGAAAGTTGGGGAAGATGAAACCAATTCTATGGGACTTAAGCTGTGCTAAGGCTAGGCAGAGAGACAACCAGTCCCGTCAGACATCTGCAGATCCAGAGCAAGAAGAGGTGTGGGAGGAGTGTGTGTGTGTGTGTGTGTGTGTGTGTGTGTGTGTGTGTGTGTGTCCTCAGACTCCTTCTGTTCTAGATCAGGATCTTTCTTCGAACATCTTCTGACCTGGCTAGAGCTAGGCTGGTTGATGATACCTACATGAGATACTTGGAATTGGGGAGTGGAGTTCTCAGGCCGGGCTTGAAGGGGCATCTGAAGTTGAAAATTCAGCCCTGGAGCCTTTAGCCCAGGTATTAACAGGGGCAGGGAGATCTCTTACCCTTTCCAGGAGGAACTACCTTTCCCTTCCCCAGTTAGGGGTTCTAGAAAGACTCCACCTACCTCTGGGCACTGCCCGGTCAAGTCAGAGATTTCAATGGTTTGGTCAAGGGTGAACATGTGACCTGGGCTTGGCCAATCAGGTTGCATCCCAGAACTTTGGTTAGAACTCCCACAGATACGTGTGTGCAGGCATGTGTATCTGTCTGTGTCATGAGTCTGTGTTTGTGTCTGATCTAGTAGTTTGGGAATTTGAGGCACAGCCATTTGAGGAGAGTCATCGCTGGCAAAGGTATACTGATTCTTCTACCTGTAGTTACCGGTTTGCTTAAGGCAGTGTGTGCTGGAGATCTGTCACTGTGTCAGGCACCCCCTCCCCATATGGAACTCCAAGTCTTTGCCCATGCAGTGTCTTTTTCTTTCTTTTCCTTCCTTCCTTCCTTCCTTCCTTCCTTCCTTCCTTCCTTCCTTCCTTCCTTCCTTCCTTCCTTCCTTCCTTCTTTCCTTCCTTCCTTCCTTTCATTCATTCACCTTTGGTCACACCCAGCAATGCTGCGAGGTTACTCCTAGCTTCACACTCAGGAATTACTCCTGGCAGTGCTTGGGGGACTATATGGGATGCCAGGGATAGAGCCTGGGTTAGCCTCATGCAAGGCAATCACCCTGTACTATCTCTCCAGCCCTGCAATGCATTTTTCTTGTTTGCTCTGAAGAGTCTTACCCGCTGTTTAGAGTTTCAGCTTACCTCTGTCTAGGAGACTCACTTCTGTCCTGTCCATCTCTCCTGGCTTCACTTTTCTCTAGGGTTGCCCAGAACTTCTCATCCCCAGGCTGTTGCTCAGCTTGTGTGCCCCTAACTGCACTGTCAGTTCTCTTTTCCATGTCTTTGTCTCATTGGCACTACATTACATTGTGTGTGTGTGTGTGTGTGTGTGTGTGTGTGTGTGTGGTGTCTGTGTATGTGTGTGGTGTGTGCGTGCATGTGGGTATAGGTGGTGTGTGGTGTGTGACAGAGATTGAACCCAAGGCCTCCTATGTGAGGAACATTCACTCTGAGCTACAAACCTGGCCCTTAAGTCATAAATTCCTTTTATTTATTATTTTTTTGAGGGGGAGGTGGGTGGGTAGAAAGGTTTGCGCCATATCCTGCAGTGCTCAGAGTTTACTCCTGACTCTGCCCTGGGGTCACTTCTGTCAGTATTAGTGGAACTATTTATGGTACCAAGATTGAGGTTGACCACATGCCATGCAAGTGCCTTAATCCCTATACTATTTCTCCCTTCTTTTTTGGGAGGGGGGCCACAGCCAAAGATACATAGGGCTTACTCCAGACTCTGCCCTCAGGAATCACTCCTAGTGGTATTTGGGGGACCTTATAGAGTGCTGGGTATTGAACCCGGGTTGGTCATGAGCAAGGCATACACCCTCTCCACTGTCCTATTGCTCCAGCCCAGCTTCTTGTTCTTTTAAAATGGGGGTCTCGGGCTAGAGAGACAGTATAAAGGTTAAGATGCCAGACCACCAGGAGCACCTCCCCCAAACACTGCTGGGTATGGCCTATTCCTCGGCCCCCCAGAATGGGTGTCTTGGGACAGAGAAAGGCTTCAGGGGTTGAGCATATGCTTTGCATGCAGGAGACCTGAGTTGGATCCCCAATACCACATAGTCTCCTGGGTATCACTGTGAGTGGCCCCAAAACAAAAGAAAACAGGACAAAGTAAAATTAAATGAGGTCCTTGAGAGAATTGAGTGAGTATGCACAGTAAATAAAAAGGACTTAGCACAATCAGGCCCCAGACAGTCTCTGTGCCCACTCATATCCCTCTGCAGAGACTGAGCTTGCCAGTGATACCCCCACATGGTGGTGGGAGTGGAGTGGGGTGGGAGGGGCAGAGGGTGGGACTCTATCTTTAGAGCCCCTGGGGTAGAAGTTGGGACTGTGACCTCAGAGGGAAAGGCCAACCAGGAGAGTGAGGACTGTGCTCCCCAGCTTGCTGGTGCTCCTCTCTCAGAGCAGGGGCCCCTCCAGCCCCCCTTCTTTCCAAGGCACTGGGGGCCGAGGTGGGGAAAGGCCTGGTCATCCCCTCCCCCTCCCTCCCCTCCCTGCCGTCCCTTGGAGCCAGCTCTGCTCAGAGTTAATCTCCTCTCCCGTCAGGGGGTGACAGGAGGTGTCTGTCATTCGGAGCCCAGGCCGTCAGCCTCGCTGGCTAATTGGGGCGCAGGCGCCGGGAGCACGGGAAATGGCCGGAGGGAAGGAGCTGGAATGAGGGAAGGGAGGCTGCCCGCCAGGCTGATCCATAGCGTGCCTTAGGGGTGGTGGGGTCGGGGTCAGGGGACTTGGGGGTGGGGAATGGGGCAATCAGAGGAAAAGGGGCTTTGGATGTGGGACTGGGACTCTGTGACCTTGGGCATCTTCTTGTTCCTCTCTGGGATTCATATTATATTATTCTTCATAACGACAACAGCAAGCCTTTATTGAGCAATTACTGTATAAATCAGTTCCCAGCATGCCTGCAGCCAGCCTGGAAACTGGTGGTTTTCTATAGTTCTTAAAATTAAAGGGTGACTCCTTACCCAGTCCCTGAGGAACTTCAGTCCTCCCCTCCCCCTCCGCCTCTCCCCACAGAGCAAAATTTCCTGTCTCAGGGCCTTTGCACATGCTGGTTTTGCTCCCTGGAACATTCTCTGCCTCTTAGTCTGGCCCCCTCCTCAGTATTCAGACCTCAGTTCCAAGGATTCCTGAGAGACAAGGTGACCGGACTCCTTCTCTGAAACCACCCCCAGTTATGCTGTTCTGTCACCTCTTGCTTAGCCTATTTATACTTTCCCAGCATTGTCATCATGTGAAATTCTTCCATGTACAGCATCACATGGGTGGTGTATAGCCATTCTCCCTCTGAAGATGGGAAATCTGGGAGCATTGGGATCTGACTGGCTGCTGAAACCCCAGTTCCTAAAACAGTGCCTGGCATGTGCAAGACACTCATGAGAAACTGAGTAAATGAAGTGAAAATCAGGTGTTCTGTTAAGCATCGCATGCAGCTTCATCCTCAGGAGACTCTTAGAAAGTTGACATTATCTCTGAGGAGCTGAAACTGAGGTGTAAGGAGGATCCAAGACTCTAAAAGGGACAGACCAGGACTCTGGAGTGTAAGACAAAAGGCCTTGGGGATGACTGTGGGTTACTGCTGAGCAGAGACAGGTGAGGAGGCCTGGGACCAGGAGAGGTCATGTCAGGGTGACAGTTCTTCTGGGAGCTCAGCTGAGGAGGCCTGAGGGAGCCACCCCTGAGCATGGAGCTGTTTGAGTCCATTCAAGTTGCTGTAACAAAAATATACACTGAAGGCCAGGTGATAGCTCAAGGCAGGGGTGGGAAGCTTCAGGCCCACGGAGCATTTAAAGTCCTGGAAATCATGTAGTGTGGCCCTAGTACATGATAGGACACACACACACACACACACACAAACACACACACACACACACACATGCACCATACACACACGAACACACGCTTCTCATTAGCTGCCCAAGACCTACCTGCCTGTATTGTATGATCTGTACATGAAGCTATAAAATATCCATCTTTCATCTCTGATTTGGGGCCACACCCAGCAGTGCGCAGGGTTTACTACTGGCGTGCACTCAAGGATCACTCTCGGTGGTGCTCAGGCACTGTCCAAGGCACCCAAGACCAAGCCAGGGCTGGTTGCAAGCAAGCAAAGCGCCTTGTCCACTGTTCTATCGCTCCATCCCCTGATGTTATAAATCTCCAATGGTCCTTGGCAAACAAACAAAAAACAAACGGGAGCTGGAATAACAGTATATCAGGTAGGGCACTTGCCTTGCCCACAGACGACCTGAGTTTGATCCTGGACATCTCATATCGTCATTCCCTGAGCCCTGCCAGGAGAGATCCCTAAGTGTAGAGCCCAGGGTAAGCCCTGAACATTGCTGGGTACAGCTGCCCCCCAAACAAAACAAAACAAAACAAAACAAAACAAAAACACTGGTTCCTTGGCCCTGTTCAAAAGGATGGAACACGTGTGCTCAGGGCCCCTCGGTAGATCCCTGGCTCCTAGCACTGTCTGGCTCAGGCACCAGCCTAGACGTGTGGTTGGCTGAGTATCACCAGGAGTGATCCCTAGGTTCCTAAGCATTGCTGGGGAGGCCCCTATAGATGTTACTAAGGTGCCAGAGAGATTTACAGAGGTCAGGCAAGTGCCTTACATCTGGCCAACACCAGTTTGATCCCTGGCACCACATAAGGTGCCCCGAGCATCATCAGGAATGACTCCCAACCTTGGAGCCAGGAATAGCTCCTGAGCACTGTTGGGTGTGACTTAAACTCCTCCATTCCCACCAGTATTATGAAAAATACTGGGGGCCAACTCAACACCCCTATTGCAAATCACAACACCCAATTGGAGAGAGAGAACAAAAGGGAATACCCTGCCACAGAGGCAGGGTGGGGTGGGGGGAGATGGGATTGGGGGGTGGGAGGGATACTGGGTTTATTGGTGGTGGAGAATAGGCACTGGTGAAGGGATGGGTTCTTGAACGTTGTATGAGGGAAACTCGAGTACGAAAATGTGTAAATCTGTAACTGTACCCTCACGGTGATTCACTAATTAAAAAAAATAAGAAATTTTTGTTTTAAATACCAGGGGCCAGAGAGAGAGAGTACAGTGGTAAGGTATTTGTTTTGCATGAGGCTCCCGAGGTTCAATCCCCAGCAACACATCAGTACCACATGTAGAGTCCCCTGAACACTGCCAGGAGACCCCTGAGCACAGAGCCAGGATTTGGCCTTGAGCACAATCTGGTGTGGCCCCCAAACCAAAAAATTAAAATAATTTTAAAAATCAAATACCAAGGGTCCGAGAGATAATACAGAGGGTAGAGCATTGTTTTTGCCCATGGCTGACCCTGGGTTGACCCCTGGTACTGCCTGGAGCCCTCCTAGCACAGAAAGGAGTGATCCCTGAGCACAGAGTCAGGAGAAGGCTCTGAGCACTACTGAATGTGACCCCCAGGCCACCACCACCAAATTCCATAAGCTGGATGGCTGGATGTCTTAACCATAGACGGTTATTTGTCATGGCTCAGAGACTCTGCCGTTCAGGAGTAGGGGCTCATGAAGTCTCATTTCCTGCTTCGTGGCTGGACATTTTGTTGTTTCCTCACACTGTGGACAGAGACTTGGAAGGCCTTTCTGGGGTCCCTCTTGGCCCCCCACAGTGCTCACATATTCATAGGCTCTACCCTCAGGCACCTCTCCAAAGGTACCGCCTGATATTGTTTTTTTTTGTGGGGGGGTCACACCCAGCAATGCTCGGGGGTTACTCCTGGCTTTGCACTCAGGAACTTCTCCTGGAAGTGCTTCGGGGGACCATATAGAATGCCAGGGATCGAACACGGATCGGCCGAGTGCAAGGCAAACGCCCTACTCGCGGTGCTATCGCTCTGGCCCGGTACCACCTGATATTGATTGTGGGTGTTGGGGTGGTGACACTTGAATGCTGCTCCTGGGTAGGACCTGATGTCCTCCTGCTCCGGGCTGAGGTTTCAGCCTCAGAGGCACAGGGCAGCTGAGTGGACCCCCTGCCCCCATCTCCCTCTCATGGGGGCCTGACAGCTTTCCCTTCCAGGACAGGAGGTCGTGGGCACTGGGAACCAGAGAGGCCAGAGGCTGAGTGTAAAACCTCTTCTGCTCCTCTGTCAGTGCTGGCTCCTGGGCCTAGCAAGGTCCAGCCTTTGCTTTGTCCCCTCACTCTGCCACCAGTAACCACCTGATGTGGCTGGCTTGGGCCCCCAGTGGCTGCTGTGTGTTCCCCCAGCCCTAACCCCCAGCCCCTAGCTCCCACCACCCGATAAGGCGAGCGCCAGGCCACTGGGAAAGAGTGCTGCCGCCTGCCCTCCTGCCAGCACCCTGGCTGAGGCCCCCAGTCTGACTTCTCGGGGCTCCGGTTTCCACTCAGCTTCCCTGTGTCTCTGAGGCTGAAACCTCAGCCCAGAGCGGGGGACAGAGCACTTGTGCTGTGCCTCCCTGCTGGCGTCTCTGCACACCACAGGCCTGACTGCTGACGCATCACGGTCAGCCAGGCACGCACGCAGAGTCTTCGGCCATGGCTAACTGTTCACCCCTCCCTCATCAGCCAGTCACTGCACCCCCCTCTCCCTCTCCTCTGTCCCTGTGTATTCCGGGAGGATGAGCTGGGCTGGGGACACCATCCCTCCTGCCCCACGCCAGTCTCCTTCCAGTCTCCGCTACCAACCCTTTATTGGCATCTTGAGTTCTTCCTGTGCCCTCACCTCCCCTCCAGCCCCAGCTGCTAGATCAGAAGGGTGGGGAGGAGTGAGGACTGCTGTGGGGGAGGCAGAGCGGGGTCCCTTGTGTGGAAAGGCTGGGGTGTGAGGGGCCTCTTGGGACAGCCCAGCCCAGCTCTGCAGAGGCACTTCCTCTTTGTCGGTCCTCTGAACCTCTCATGGGGCAGCTGGCCCCAGAGCCCTGATGTTTTTCACTGCACAGGTGTGTGTGTGTGTGTGTGTGTGTGTGTGTGTGTGTGTGTGTGTGTGTGTGTGTCACTGTGGGTAAGCATGCTGTGTCCTGCCACATTTCTCCATTTCTCCCTGAAGTGCCCCAAATCCCAACTCTCTGTTTTAGGTCAGCTGGCGGAGGAGACACCAAGAGGGGCAATAGGGTTCCAGGAGGCTGGACTTTATGCATTTTGATGCATACAAAGCAGGTGCAAATATTTATGCAAACTAGAACATTTCTTTTTCTAGTCAACAGCTCTGGTAGGCTCTGAAATGGGCTTATTGGGACGCGGGAACCTTGGGGTCGTGGGGATATGTGGCTGTGGGTGCAGTCACCTCACTGCTTTGTCAAGAAGAGGCTTCCTCTAGCATCTTCTAGCAGCCCTTGATAACCTCCTCTGTACCATGCACCCACTGGGCTCCCGAGGATGCCCCCTGGGGAGTAAGGGGGGTGAGGGCTAGTTGAAGGCCTTTCAGAGCCATAAGTTTGGCATGCTCAGGTCTCAGAGCTGGGTTGGTTCTAGGCCCAGGCCCACCACTTGCCTCATCTTGGGCAAGGCACTTCCCCTATGGAAGCTTTCTGTTTATTAGCTTCTAAATTAAGAACAGTACCAGTATCCACCTCACAGGTGCTTGCAAGGGCTCCCTGGTGTGTCTGGCCTGGGTGCAGGCCTACTCCACACCTGGCTCTGGGTAACAGCTCCAAGATTGGGAATTGTGATTGTGGTCACCCCTGCCCCTCCAGAAGCCCTTCACCCGCTTCCTGTCCAGAGCTCTTCGAGCACAAAATGCCCTAACAGCAGTCTAGGCTGAAGGCATCAGTCATCCTGCCTGAGGTCAAGGCCTGGTTCTGCTTTTCTTGGTCCCCACCACAGCCCTGCCTGGAAGGTCACTCAGCTGATTGAATGAACGATCACAGAAAGCTCGATTCCTCTGGCTGACAGGGAGCACAGTTCCATATTGACCATGGAGGGGGCTGGAGGCTGATCCCCGAAGCTAAGTCAGGGTCTTGGGATGAGGAGGGCTACCTGCAGTGTTTAGCACAAAGGAGCTGGGCAGGTTTCTTACCAGGGAGCTGAGCCCTGTCCTCTGAAACAAAGAGTGTAGGTGTGCTGGAAGAAGGAGGGACTTGTGCACTGTGTGAAGGGAAGCAAGACCAGAGGTGAGCTGGATGCTTCTAGTCCAGAGGGAGGGGAGAGGGATGCTGAGGATGGAGCCACTAAAACATCCGTAATAACAGCTAAAATTCATTGAGGGCCAGAGATATAGTACAGAGGTTAAGGCGCTTACCTTGCTCTCATCCAACCCTGGTTTTATCCCTGGCACCCCATTTGGTTCCCCATTCCCCACCAAGAGTCACCCCTGAGCAGAGAGCCAGGAGTGATAATCCCTGAGCACCTCTAGGTATGGCCAAAAACAAATACAAAATTTATTGAGCTCCTACCAGGAGCTGTGATAAGCACTGTTTTCCACGTTATGTCTTCTTTCTTTCTTTCTTTCTTTCTTTCTTTCTTTCTTTCTTTCTTTCTTTCTTTCTTTCTTTCTTTCTTTCTTTCTTTCTTTCTTTCTTTCTTTCTTTCTTTCTTTCTTTCTTTCTCTCTTTTTCTCTTACTCTCTTTCTTGCTTTTTGGGTTATATCCAGCGATGCTCAGGTGTTACTCCTGGCTCTGCACTCAGGAATTATTTCTGGCAGTGCTCAGGGGACTATATGGGATACTGGGTCAGTCGTGAGCAAGGCCCAACCCATTGATCTGTCACTCTGGCCCCTGTTATGTCATATTTTAACTTTATTTATTTTGGATTTTTTGGGGGGGCAGGTGATGGTTGGAGGGCACATCCAGTGATGCTCAGGGTTTACTCCTGTCTCTTCAATCTGGAATTGACTCCTGGAGGTGCTCAGGAAACCTGGGTCAGTCGTGAGCAAGGCCCAACCAACTGCTCTATCACTCTGGCCCCTGTTTTGTCATATTTTAACTTTATTTATATTGGATTTTTTTTGGGGGGGTGATGGTTGTAGGGCACATCCAGTGATGCTCAGGGTTTACTCCTGTCTTTTCAATCTGGAATTGACACCTGGAGGTACTCAGAAGACCACTTGGGATGCCAGGGATTGAACCCAGGTCTGCAAGGCAAATGGCCTACACATTGTACTACCGCCCCAGCCCCCCTTTTTTTTTTTTTCTTTTTGGGTCACACCCGGCGATGCACAGGGGTTACTCCTGGCTCTGCACTCAGGAATCACCCCTGTCGGTGCTCAGGGGACCATATGGGATGCTGGGATTCGAACCTGGGTCGGCAGTGTGCAAGGCAAATGCCCTACCTGCTGTGCTATTCCTCCAGCCCCTCCTTTTGGTTTTTGAGGGCAGATCTGGTGGTGCTCCCTTACTTTTGGTTTTGTGCTCAGGGATCACTCCTGATAGTCTGGGAGACCATATGTGGTACCAGTGATCAAAGCCGTGTTGGCTACACCCACTGTACTATCTCTCTGGCCCTTCTTTAATTAAAAAATATATATATAATAAATATATATATATTTGCAGTGCCAAGGATGGAATCCAGGTCCTCACACATGCAAAGCAATTGCCCTACCACTGAACTAGATCCTTACCTTCGTTCTTAAAAAAAAAAACAAAAACAACAAAACCTTGAGGGGGCTATAGCACATAAGGCGACTATCAGATACGCAGCCAAACAACGCTGTATATGGTTCCTGAGCACCCTCAAGAATGAGCTCTGGGGCCAGAGAGATAGTGCAGTGGGTAGGGTGCTTGTCTTCCATGTGGTCGACCAGGGTTTGATCCCTGATATCCCATATGGTCCCCTAAGCCCTGCCAGGAATGGTACCTGAGTGCAGAGCCAGGAGTAAGCCCTGAGCACTGCCAGGTGTGGCCCAACCCCCCTCACCTCCCCACTCCCCCAAAATGCTTGAGGAAGTACCCTGGTATTCTAGCCCTCTGCCTTACCCTTAACCTCTAAGTGCCCTTCCATGTTCTCAGAGGCCCACCTGGGTTCAGATTCTGCCTCTCACCAAGTATCTGCTGCTCTAACTCACTCTTAGACCACATCATGTGGGTCTGTAACTCTCTCCTCTACTCCTTTGTTCTGCCTCCCCTCCCCCTGGTCTCCTTCGCGGACAGCATTTGCCTTGCTCTGATCTGCACAGTAGCCAGGGGCATGTGGGAGACATTTAAATCAGGTTCTCTCCCAGGGTAGAACCCTTCACCCGCCAGGGCCCTGACCTCAGCTGCCATGCCCTGCTCTACCTGCTGCTCCTTCGGCCCACGCTGATGTCCACAGTGGCATGCTTTCTTTACCTGCTCTCCCTTGCTTGTCCAGCTCTCCCTAGTCTTTCAGGCCTCAGTTTCCATATCATCTCCACAGAGAGGCCCTCCAGACTACCTTATGGTTTCTTCCCTGAAATCAGTCTCACATGACTTTACTGACCTTTTATTGGGGACTGAGGGCTCCCCAGTGGTGCTCAGATGACCTGGATTACTTGGATCATACCAGCAGTGCTCGGGGTCTCCACAGTTGCTCTGGGTGGTGTTTAGGGACCATGTGATGCCAGGGGACGAACCTGGGCTTGACGCATGTTACACATATGCCCTAACCACTATACTATTTACTATCTCCTGGCTTGAATCTTTTATTATTAGAGGCCAGAATGGATGGGGGGAGGTGTCTGTAACCTTAACCTGTGTGTTTGGGGCCACACTTGGCAGTTCTTGGGGTAACTCTTGACACTTTCTTCTCAGGGATCACTCCTGGCTGTGCTACAGGGACCATATGTAGTACAGAGGTGGGGGTGGTGGTGCTGGGGGCATTGAACCTCTGTTGACTGCGTGCAAGGCAAGCATCCTACCTGCTGTACGACCTCTCTGGCACCACGGGCAGTGCAGTCTTGACAGGGTTCTCTCAGCCAGAAGTGCTCAGTTCTTGAGTGTCCCCCGGGGCCACACCTGTGGTACTTTCCCTGGGGGCCATGCAGCACCAGGGATCCACCTCAGGGCCATGTGTCTATGTGTGCACGCATTTGTGTCATATTGTGTGTGTGTGTGTGTGGTGGGGGGGGGTGGAGGCATGAAGTGCAAGGCTGAAGCCCGGGTTCTATCTATCACCTTTGATCCACCATTCTGCCAGGTCACAGTCCATACCTTATTTTAGTATCTTCATGGCATTTCAGACTCTGGAAAGATCCTGTTCAACAAAGTTTTGTGAAACTGGGTATGAGATGATTTGATATCGGGTCCCCCCCCATCCTCTTTACTATGGCTGGCAGTTAAGTCACTTAGTAGGCGCTCAATAAAGCATCTGAGTGGATGCTATGGGTGGAGTGGCCGAGTCAGCAAGTGCCTGTCCTTCGCTTCCTCAGTTTCCTTCTGCTGTCGGGCTGTGTCCTCCCAGGGAGCACCCTGGATGAGATCAGAGATGGCAAAAGGCTCCCTCGCGCGGAGGGAGGAGGGCAGGGTGCCTGCCGGGGGATGAGGTCAGCACGGTGGCACCTCTGCAGTGCAGACACGCCAAGCTGCACCGATCATCTTGGTCCGACCCCTGCCCGGCCAGAGCCCGGGACAGACAGGAGGGGTGCAACCCTGCCTCCGGTGGGAAGCTCCTCCCGGCGGGGCCTCCTCTTCCCCCCTCCCCGGGGAGGCAGGTGGAGCTGCGTCCTCATCTTTGTTCCCATCTGGAGCGCGTTTGGCGCGGCTTGGCGGGGGCGGGGCTGCGCCCCCGCGGTGCCCGGAGAGACGGGCCCGCCCGCTTATCTGATCTGCGGCTAATTGAAACTCCCTGCTCGCGAAGGTCAGCTCGGTCCCCTGACAGCTGCCGAGCCGAGCCGGGCCGGATGGAAAACCCGGGCTGTGCAGGGCCCGGCGGGGCGCGGGGGGAGGGGTTGTGGGGGGCTGCCTCTGCGGCAAAGTAGACAAAGGCGGCCCCTCCCTCCTCGTGCGCGCTGCTGGGGGTCGCCAGAGGTAGCGGCCTTCGCCCTCACTCAGCGGGGCGCTCTGGCCAGGGGTCACATGGCCTCAGGCTGCAGAGGAGGGGGGGCGCCCTTAATCCCTATGCGTCCGCCCACCCCGCTCCCACGCCGGGGCCCTGTCTGGGGTCTCTGGGAGAGTCACCCCCAACTTCCTGCCCCTACCCCGCCTCCACGCCCCGGCTCTGAGACTTCCTGCCTCCCCGGCTCCGGGCAGCTCAGGCTGTGGGAAGCTGGCGGGGCGGGGGCGGCCCGGTCCCCTCCCCCTGCGCGCTCGACGGGGCGCTGGGGGTCCGGGAGGAAGTGTGCGCCGCGGGGGGCACGGCCCGGCCCCGGGGCGGCCATCCGGTGGGGCAGGTGCGGCCTCAGCTCTGGGAGGGGCGGCGGGCAGGCAGGCCTGTTGCTAATGGTGCTGGGGCTGGCGGGGGGGCCCCGGTGGAACCGCGGGGAGCCCCGTTTCCAGGATTCCGGGTGCGGATGTGGCTAGCGCTGGAGACTCCAACCCCGCCCGCGGCGCTCCAGGAGGCCCGGGCTCTGCGCACTCGGCACGCGTCCCCTCGCTTCCCGCCCGACTCCGGGAGCTCCCGAGGCATAAGTCCCCAGCCTTCGAGGGGACCGCACCCGTCACTACATTAAGGTCCTCGGCAGAGAACGCGACAGGAAGGGTAACCTCAAAAAAAAAAAAAAAACCCCAAACTAAACCAGAAAACCCATCCACCCTGACTCAGAGCCATGTGCCAAACAGCGGCGTTCAGCGTACTTTGTCTCAGGCCTCGCGATTCCATTTTGGCACGACGATGAGCACGACGAGGCGCAGAGAGGTTGGGACTTGCCCGAAGTCAGAGCTCCTAAGTTAGCGGGGCGCGACGGTGGCCCCCCGGAGACCGCGGTCCCCGCCCCTGACGGTCTCCTTGGAACGGGGGCTCGGGAGTCGGGAGCCTATATATATATAGGTCGGTCCCCCATGGCATTCCGCAAACGCAGGGAGCCCCTCGCCGCCGGCTGGCTGCACACGTCCCAACCGGAGAGCCGGGCACGTGTTCCTTGGCGCATTCCCGCGTGCCAGAGCCCGGGGACAGAGGCACAGCCTGGTGCACCGGTGCCCAGGTGCGCCGTTCCCGCCTGGGACCCAGCCGAGTCAGACGGCCTGGGCCGCGGGCGGCGTGAGCGGGGGCGGGGAACTCGGAGTCGAGTCCACGCGGACCGCGGCGCCTGGGAGGCCGCAATCCGGGCGCCTGCAGCCGGCGAGGCGCGGGGTGACGCGCGGGGGCCCAGCTACCGTGACCTCCTCCGCGGTTTCCATGGAGACGGTGCACTATAAATAAAAAAAAAAAGAGGAGGAATTTCAAACCCGTTTTCTACGGTGCTTGGCGGGAGGGTGGGGGGGTGGGGGGAGGAAAGCTCTCTTTGAATCGAGTTTCCCATTTCACCTTCCCAGGCGGTGGGAGCGCTTCCCCCGCAGCCCAGCCGGGAAATTGCCGCCCCTCACGCCGCGTGGCGCCCCCCGAGGAAGCTAATTAGCGCAGCCCGGGGAGCTGGGGACTGGGGACTTGGCCCCGGGGGGCCAGGGCCCGCCTCTCGTGGTGGTGGGGGGCGCCTACAAATTGCCATCCCCCCTCCCCCCCAGCTCTCCAGGCGCGCACGCAGCCCGGCGCGGGCCGGGGCACAGGGCGCAGGCGGGAGGTCGCATCTGCAGCTTTGGCGCAATGAATCAGGCGCGGCCGCCGCGGAGCGCGTCTGGCATCCGGAGTCTCCCGGGATCGAAAATAATTTGGGCAAAGCGGTGGGAGGTGTGTGCGCGCGCGTTCCGCGGGGAGGGCGGGGGAGCCGGCCGGGCGGGGTGCGCGGGGCGGGGGGAGGTGCCATCCGACAGCCCCGCTGTGGTGAGAACAGAGTTGACACTTCTTTCCTTTCCACTTACTGCGGCAAGTACCCCGAGGAAGCTTAACCCTCTCGCTGCTTGCAGGCTTAGAGGCGCCGCGAGCGCCCTCATGAGGGCGCGCTAGGGCCGGGAGCCAGGTGGGCCGGCTCCCCCGAGACCCGGCGCCCGGAGCCCGCGGGCCCCCGGGACCGCCGCGCTCACCCGCGCCCTCCTGCAGGCGGCCTCCGCGCCGCTTTTGTCCAGGCGGTCTTTTACCTTCTCCAGATCTACATAGTGTCAGTCCCATGGCCTCAGTTTCCCCAGGTCTACAAGGCGGAGGCGAATTGCTTAGCAGCTTCCTAGTGTGTGTGTTGGGGGCAGGGGGGGCCGGATTTTGTGGCCTCCTGCCTGAGACACTGGCCGAGGTTGTTAGGGCGGCGGGTGCGAACCCATAACCCTCCTTCATCTCCCGCCCCGCACTCTGGGCGCCCTTCATCAAAATGGCCGGGTTCCTGTTTTTGCCTCTGACGGCAGAAATGTCACCGCTGCTGCATTAAGCACGCTCGGTGGGAACTCAGTTTGGATGGAGGAGCTGGCGCTCAGCCCTGCCAAACGGCTGCCGCAGGGGGTGGGGACCCTGCGGCTGGCCCGTAGGCCTGGCTAGGGTCAGCCTTTGTCTGCAGGGGTGAGGGGCCACCTTCCTGCCAGTTTCCTCTCCCTCCGCAGCCACCCCACGTGGGCTCTTCTCTTTGGGTGGTGGGGGGTGGTGGTGGAGAGGCCAGAGGGGCCAGGCCTTGGACTGTGCAGAGGGACCTAACTGGGTAGTTGCACTCACCTTTCTCACCTTTCCCCCCTTCCCTCCCCCTAGGGAGTTGACTAGTCTCCATGACCAAGCGGAAGGAGTGGTTGGCAGGCCTCAGCCTTCCCAGCCTCAAGATCTCAAGTTTCCCCTGGTGGGGTTTGGGGAGGGGGACTGCCTGCTGGCTCCCCTATCTTTCAGCAAGCTAGTTCTGCCCCCTCACCTCCCCCCAACACTCCTGATGCTCAAACATAGGTGGACATGACCACTTGGCCTTCAAACCATCAGCTGTGAGGAGTCAGGGAGGAAGAGCTGAATGGGCTGATCTAACTTTGGGGGTTCTGTGGAATCCCTGCCCGCACTCTGAGGCATAACAACTCCCTCCCCACCCCAGGAATCAGAGCGGGATTTCCCCAGAGATCCCCCAGAGATGGCGGCACAGACAGATGCCCCAGCTGAGAGAAGGGTCTGTGGACTGTGGTTTCCAGGGAGAGCCTTTCAGTGGGATGAGCACATGTTTTATTTACATGCTGGAGACCTGGGTTCGATCCCTGGTGTTACTGCCTGGTCCCCTTCACTCAGATTGACCTCTGAACAACTGAGCTGGGAATAGCTCCTGCCCTGTACTGGGTGTGGCCCCCCAACAAAAACAAGCA
Organism: Sorex araneus; assembly: GCF_027595985.1. NCBI lineage: Eukaryota > Metazoa > Chordata > Mammalia > Eulipotyphla > Soricidae > Sorex > Sorex araneus. Next base: position 21,747,383 of record NC_073307.1, on the reverse strand, counting down.
CAAGAATGTGGCTCCGAGAGCCAGGCTGTAAAGGGCTGGGGCGCATACCTTGCATGCAGAGGCCCTGAATTTGACTGTGGGTGCCACATGCCCCCCTCCTCAGCACTGCTGGGATGACAGCAGCACTCCAGGACATGGGCACTGCACTGCCGGCCCGAGCACTGAGCTGAAAATGTCAGGTCTGTACAGGCCGGTCAGTGCTGCTGGGAGTGGCACCAGGATCCCCCAGAACGCTGGGGAGGCCCTCCCACCTCCAGAGAATGTGGGTTCTGCTTAGTCTGCCTCCAGTCGGTCAGCCGCATGGTGGAGACAGTTCAGATGAGCTGAACTGGCTATGCTTTGATTTCCTCCATTGATTGTGCACTGTTGTTTTGTTGGGGCGGGGGAGAGGGGGAGAGGTCACACCTAGAGGTGCCCAGGGCTTAGTCCTGGCTCAGTGTTCACAGATCACTCCTGGCTCCGTATGGGCTTGGAGGCCATGTGAGTGCCAGGAATCAAGCCCCGGTCCCCTCACTGTACTGTCTCTCCAGCCCCTTTGTTACTGCTGTTATCACGACCAGGACCAGACCTGAAAGGTAAGTCTGGGCTGAAGAGATAGTTCCGCCTGGAGGGCGCTTGCCTTGGACACGGCCAGTCTGGGTTTGATCCCCGGCATCCTGTATGGGTCTCCTTAGCTCATCAGAAGGGATCCCTCCTGCGTGCAGGGCCGAAGTAAGCTCCCCAGAGCACAGCACGGTCCCCCAAACAAAAACAAATCAAAAAAAAAAAAGGAAGAAGAAAGGTAATATAATGGTTTGTGCAGACACTATTTACCTTGTGCGAGGCTGATCCCTGAGCACTGCCAATATGGTCTGTCCCTCCCTGCCTCCCCCCAAAAAAAGAGACACTAGTTTTGGACCTGGAGAGATAGTACAAAATAGGAGTTAAGGCACTGCATGCGGCTTGCCCTTGTGTTAAGCTGATCCCTGTTCTATCTCTAACACCTCAAGATATCCTGAGCATTGCTAAAGTGATCCCCAGGCTAAGTCTGGAGTAACCCCCAGCTCTGCTGGGTGTGGCTCAGAAAACCAAACAGCGGAGGGAGAGAGATAGTCCAGCTGATAAGGAGTTTACCTTACATGTGGCCCACCTGGGTGCCCTGGAGCGTATCCCTGGTACCACATCTAGTACACGGGGCCCCTCCAGGAGTGATCTCAGAGCACAGAGTCAGGAGAAAGCCCTGAGCAGCAGCAGGTGTTCCCCCAAACCAAAACACCCCAATCCAAACAACCAACCATACACAAATTTGGGGTAGGGCAGCAGAGAGTCTGGCTTGTTGCCTCAGCCTCAGTCTTTCAGGGTCTGCCTCCGAACCTGGAAGTGGAAGAGTGGGTGTTGGGTGGGTCAGTTCCCAGGGCTGGTCTTATCTCTAATTCACACGCGTGCAGCTCCAGGCCCCGGTGCTTTGGGCTCTTTTGTTGTGTTTTGTTTGCAGCCATACCACACTGGTGCTCAGGGGCTACTCCCAGCACGTTCATCAGGGCTTGCTCCAGATGGTCCTGGGGTCATAGGTGTCGGGAGATTACATATAGGGCTCCCTCGAGGGCCGGAGAGATAGTCCAGCAGGTAGGGTACATGACTTGCATGCAACCAACTTGGGTTCAATCCCCAGCTCCCCATATTGTTCCCCAGACTCCCACCAGGAGTGATCCCTGAGCATGGCCAGGTGTGGCCTGAAACAAAACAAAACAAAAACGGGGGCTTCCGTATACACGCACTGCAGCCCTTTAGGCCGTCTCCTTGGCACTGCTGTGGGCCGCTTTCACCCTTGGGTTGAGTCTTGGCCCCTCATGCTCCGGTGATCAGGGATGCCTACCCACTGGCCACTGACCTTCCCACGCCTGGACTAGCCACGTTTCATCAGGTCCCATCTGTGATGATAGGGAAGAGGTAGGTAATTTAGCTCCCTCTCTCCCTACCTCTAAGGAATGTTCCAGTGTTGCTGTAAGGCATCTGGGGGAGGGGGCAGGAATAGGATATACCCAGATTGGAGAGAGGCTTTTGGGAATGTGACATGACACTTCCCTCCTTTGGAAAGTCAGGTTGGGGCTGATCGCTGAGTGAGAACCTAGCACCGACTTGTACGTGAAATGAATGTAGGACTGACAGTCAGGAGTCGGTTCTGGGGAGGGTCCGGGGGTAGATTTCTGGGCTCAACAGCATTCAGGTCTGACTTGGGGAAGAGGTATGTGTGTGAACTTGAGACACATGGGTGGTCGAGATCCCGTCTTGGCTCCTTGGGCTCTGGGCAGCAGAAGTCACGAGCTTTGGGCCCTGCCATCCTAACACACCCACGGGCATCCTCTCTAGTCACGCTCATCTGGACTCACAGCAGCCCATGTGTTCTCATGCCCCCATTGCACATTCTTGCACAGTGAACGTTTGTGCACATGTGCTAAATCCTGCATGTGCAGCACAGGCGTGTAATGTACACCTTTGTGTGCATACAGGTACAGGTGTATTTGAATGCACCCATGTACACATAGATTCTGTAACATGCAAACCCCTAGTTTGTCCCATCAGCTAGTCTGTGTGTGTGTGTTTTCTGTTTTCCATATGGAAAGGACTATCTTTGTTCATTGCCAAGTCACTTATAGAACAGAGATTGTTTCAACCTCAGGGCACCCATGCCTGGAGCTCGGAGGTATACAATATAGTCTCTCTTTCTCTCTCTCTCTCTCTCTCTCTCTCTCTCTCTCTCTCTTTGTTTTGTGGTACACTCAGTGGTGCTGAGACTTACTTCAGGCTTAGTGCTCAGGAGTCACTCCCAGTAGGGTTTGGGGACACTCAGTGCCAAGATTGAACCCAGTCTTCCTGCATGCAAATCATGAACTCCAGCCTATGGATGTCTCTCTCCAGAATTCTCCCCCTCTTTCTATTCCATTTTATTGGAATAGTGTTTGCAGGTCTCTCATCCAAGTACTAATAGCACAGCGGTAGGGCGTTTGCCTTGCACACAGCTGACCCAGGTTCGATTCCTCTGCCCCTCTCAGAGAGCCCAGCAAGCTACTGAGAGTATGGAGCCCGCATGGCAGAGCCTGGCAAGATACCTGTGGCGTATTCAATATGCCAAAAACAGTAACAACAAGTCTCAAAAAAAAAATGGAGACGTTACTGGTGTCCTCTTGAGCAAATCGATGAGCAACGGGATGACAATGACAGTGACAGTGACAGTGTTTGCAGGAAAGTATGAATGAATATTGAACATCATCATAAAAGCAGCCGTCTGGTCCAATGCTAGTTGTTTTTGTTATTGTTGTCTTTGTTTTGTTTGGGGGCCACTCCCATCTGTGCTCAGGGCATACTCCTGGCTCTGTGCTCAGGGATAAATATGGTCATGGTTGGGGAATTGTATGTGGTACCTACCAGGCAAGCACCTATGTGCAGTATTATGTCTCTGACTAAGTGCTATTTTGACAGGTACCATCTCATCCAAGTCTCGTGGCAGCCTAGAGGGGAGCATCATTCGTGTTTAGACCTATGGGACCGCAGCTCCCAGAGCTACTAGCCTGCACCAGTTTCCTGAGGCTATCTTAGCCAAACACTGCGGACTGAGAGACCTAAGTAATAAAAATTTGGGGGGCAGGGTAGGTTTGGGACTACACTGGTGATAGTTAGGACTTAACCTAGTTCTAGTGCTCAGAGATCATTCTTGGTATGCTTGGGGGGCCCTATATGGTGTACCAGGGATCAAATCTGGGTTGGCTGTGTATAAGGCAAGTCAAAGCCTTCCCCTCTGTATTATATCTCTGGCCCTTAAGTAACAAAGTTTATTGTCTCCAGTTCTGGGGACTAGAAATCCAAAGTCAAGGTATATGCAGTCTCCGTTGGAGGGCTGTAAGGGAAGAATTTGTTTCAGCCCTGTCTTCTTGACGTCTAGCTCCTCCCCCCCCTTTTTTTTGTTTTAGCAGGTTTGTGTCTGAATTTCTCCTTGTCAGAACACCAGGCAGTGTGGATTAGTGCCCACTCCAAGGCCCTCAGTTTGACTGGGTCATGTCTTTCTCTAGCACTGAATAAGCATCCTGAGATGCTGGGAATAAAGATGGAATTTGGATGGAGGAGGAGATGCTATTCAATCCAGAACACTCTACAGGGCCAAGGTCACACAGCTGTGGGGCTGGAGAGGTGGTATAGCAGGTAGGGAGTTTGCCTTGCATGTACCTGACCAGGGTTTACTCGCCAGTACCACATATAGTCTCCTGTGCCCACCAGGAGTGATCCCTGAGTATAAAACCCGGAGTAAGCCCTGAGCACCACAGGGTGTGGCCCCCAAACAAATAAAACAAAAAAATCAAGACTACATAGCTAGGACAGGAGCTGGAGAGAGTACAGCAGGTAAGGTGTTTGCCTTGCAACTGGGTTCTGGCATCCCATGTAGTTCCCTGAGCACCACTAGGAATAATTCCAGGAGTAAGTCTTGAGCATCACTGGGTGTGGCCCCAACTCGCCCCCTAAAAAAAAAACAACAAAAAAACCCCACCACAGCTAGGACATTGGGTGATTGGGTGAGCAGGCTCTTCTCCTACTGTATCTCTGGACTCTGTGATGGTGCTGTGCGTGTGTGTGTGTGTATGTGTGTGTGTGTGTGTGTGTGTGAGAGAGAGAGAGAGAGAGAGACAGAGAGACAGAGAGACAGAGAGACAGAGAGACAGAGAGAGAGAGGAAGGGGAGACCCTACTGTTTACTCTTCATCAATATGTGCTCCCAACTCTGTCTTCTGTCAGTGGTGGGCATCTAGTGCCTGCTTGCATGAAGGAATGGGGTCTTTGCAGCCCTTAATTCATTGGCATCCTGATACCTTTGTTTCATGCTCCTTTAGCAATGGTAGGGCACCCAAAGCCATTACCAAGGACCCTGGAGGCAACACAGCCGACAAGTCGGCAATGACAGGAGTGCCTAGAGATACACACTGAGGGCCAGGGGGCGCCTAACTCCCCCTACCAGCTGCCATCTCGCATGCTGCAGCCTCATTTCAGACGCTGCTGGCTTTGAAGCACTCAGTCCAGTCAGGCGGGAAGCGGAAGCCGGTATGGGGGCAGCGAGGCGGACCCCAGTCCTCCCTTGAGTGGGATCCCCGGTGCCACCCTGTGCAGACTTTCTCTCCCAGTCTCTTCCTAGGCTGCAGGGTGGGGTGGCGAGGCTGGACCTCACTGCTTGCTCCTTGGAACTTGGCTGAGGCAGGTGGCAGCTAAAAAGGAGACCGTGGGGAGGGAGGGAGAGCACAGCGGGATCCCCAGCACTGCCAGGAGTGCTCCCTGAGCACAGTCAGGAGTAAGCCCTGAGCACTGCTGGGTGTGGCTCAGAAATCAAAGATTAAAATAAAATAATTAAAAGGAGACATTGCTCCCGGGCCAGTGAGGGAGACAATAGCACCCAGTCTGGTGAGGGTGGCCCAGACTCATAAAGAGGGGGAGTGATGAGAGGGTGTGGACTCTGCCTTAGGGACTCTGGTCTGAAAGGCCTCGGCTTTCTGTCCGTGCAGGAAGTGGGGGTGACAGTCTGGTTTGCTGGGAATTCAGCGGTGCAGGACTGGAATTGGGATTAGCTGCTGGGGTGGGGCGGGGGTGGCAGACGATGGAGCTGGTGGTGATGGTGATAAAGCGCCCAGTGGGATGTGTTCTAGTTTGGGGAAACCCTGGGGGTAGAGAGGGGAGGTAGGGGATTCCCCCCTCCCCGAAGCTCCGCCAGGCCGGCTGCTGCCTGCCGCCTGCGGGCCGTGCCCAGTGCGCGGCTGGCGTGAGTCAGCCTGGATGAAGTCACTCATTTCCGCACAGCCTGTGCCCCCTGACCTGGGAGGCGCCTGCCAGGGGCACCAGCCGAGCCTGCGGATGGGCTGGGCAGCTCTCCAGGTCGCTCTGTCGCAGCTGATTTAGGGGGGCTGGAGGTGTCCGGAGCCATCAGAAGCAGTTGGGTGTCTGGGGCTGGGAGGGCCATAAGTCATGCCGCCACTGCCGCTCCCTGCAGTGCGCCCCGAGAGGTCTGTGATGAATCGCCGAGGACTGGGCTCATCAAAATCAGTTTATGCCAAAGGGAGATTCATGTCTGTCTCTCGGAGATGGGGTGTGGGGCAGGGCAGCTGCAGAGGCCGCCTGTGACCGCTGCAGGCAGGGAGGAGGAGGCACCCTGGGGGTCCCAGACCAGAGCGGGCCCAAGGCCCTCTGCATCCTTTCGTGGGGTGACTGAGGGGTTTGTCAATCTCAGGACAAAAATCCAGATTTGATCGGCTGGACCGTGATGTGGTGGCAGAGGTTGCCAGCCCTGTGAGGCAAAACCTTGAGTGGGATCCCCGGTGCCATGCATCAGCAACGCAGCAGCGGTGGTCCCAGGAGCACTGCTTCGGGGTGGGTGTGAGCACTGTTGCTGAGCATCACAGTCAGGCAAGTGCCTCACCCAGACCCATCACAGCGACACAACAAAGGGCAGGACAGGGCAAACAAAAAGAACCCAGATATGAGGGAATTGCAGGGAGGGGGGCATACCTGGCTGTGTCAGGACTTAACTCCTGGCTCTGCACTTAGGGATCACTCCTGGTGGGCTTGGAGGACTCTATGGGATGCTGGGTATCGTCCCAAGTCAGCCGTGTGCAAGGCAAGTGCCATACCTGTTGTGCACTTGCCTTGCACACTCCAGCGCCCCGGAAGATTTTTTTTTGGGGGGTGGAACTTTTTTTCTCACTTTTTTTTTTTTTGTCATACCCCAGTGATGCTCAGAGCTTACTCCTGCATTCAGCAGTCACTCCTGGCAGGCTCTGGGAACCATATAGGGTGCTGGAATTGAACCCAGGTCAGCCGTGTGCCAGGCAAGCATCCAACATGCTGTACTATCATTCCAGCTTCCTTTATTTTTGATATGGTGGGTGGGGGTGCTATTTTTAGATCTGTGTTGGGGATCATACCATGCTGGGGACCAAACGAGGATTGACTGCATGCATGGCAAGTGACTTAACTCTCATCCTATCTCTCAGGCCCAAGATTTGGTTCTTTATTGCTATTTCCTCTCCCACCTCCCCTAGTTTTGTACTTATTGAGCATGTATTGTGTGTCAGGCACATCTGTGTGGGGACACAGTCATACACAAAGCAAAGTCCAGCTTTTATGGGGCATAGATGCTGATTAAAACAGACAGGTTTAGATAAGAAAGTTTGTGGGGATAGCATGGAGAGGTAGTACAGCAGGCAGGACGCTTGCCTAGCACAGGGCTTACCCAGTTCAACTCCCAGCTCCACATATGGTCCCCTGAGCCCACCAGGGGTGATTCCAGAACATAGAGTCAGGAGTAAGCTCTGAGTACAGCCAAGTGTGGCCAAAAAACAAAAACAAAATCAAAAAGCTATGTATGTTGGGTAAAAGTGTTAGATGAGCCTTAAAATAAATGTGAGGGACTGGAGAGATAGTACAGTGGGTAAGGCACTTGCCTTGCATGCAGATTACCTAGATTCAATCCTCGGTACCCATATGGCCCCCAACACTCTCTACAGCACAGAGCCAAGAGTGAGCCTTGAGGACTGCTGGGTGTGGCCCAAAAAACAAAAACAGAACAAAAAAGCAAGGGGCCAGAAAGATAATACAGGAGTGAAGGCACTTGCTACCCATCCCATCAATCCTGAACCACATGTGGTCCCTTGAGCACAGAGCCTGGAGTAGCCCCGGAGCACCGTCAAATGTGGCTTCAAGCGCCCCCCCCTCCTTCAAATAAGTGGGAGGCTGGAGAGATAATCTAGCAGGTAGGTAGGGAACTTGCCTTGCAGGGTGTGGTCTCCTGCACCCCATTATAGTCCCCTGTGCCCCACCAGGAGTGATCCTTGAGTGCAGAGCTGGGAGTAAGTCCTGAGCACCTCTGGGTGTGGCCCAAAAGACACCACCACCCACAAAATGTGGGTCAGAGAGCAAGAGCACAGGGGTTAAGTGCCTGCTTCGCTTGTGGCTGACCCTGGCTTGATCCCTGGTACTGTATAGCTCCTGAGCACCACCACCAGGAGTGGCCCTGAGCCCCAAGCTGGGTGTGACCCATCTCCCAGGATAATGTGGTCAACACACCCAAAGAGGTCAGAAAAATTTGTATGAGGTGACAGATAAACTGACACTTGAGTTTCAGGAGGATGGCCCTTTAGGGGCCGGAGAGATAGCACTTGCCTTGCACATGGCTGACCCAGATTCGGTCCCTGACATCCCAGGTGGTCTCCCAAGATTTCTAGGAGTGAATCCTCAGCAGGAAGTCAGGAGTAAGTACTGAGCACCTCCAGGTCTGTCCCTCCTACCCCCCGCCAAAGAAAAGCTGTAAGGCACATTTTCTGAAAATCTAGACCCACTGGGGCTGGCACTGGCACTGACAGGGAGTTTCCAGGGACCAGAATGCAGGGCAGGTACCCCCCAGGTCTCTGTGACCCCCAGATCATCCTACCTGTGGGACTCACCTGGGTCCCAGGGGGAGATAATGGGGTTCTGACATGTCCATCTTACTGGGGGACGAGTTCAGTAACTAAAAATGAAATTTGGGGGGTTTGGGTTTTGGTGTTACACATAGCAGCACTCAAGGCTCACTCTCAGAGTTTCTAGGGGATCAAATCTGGACCACCTTCATGCCAGTGTCACACCAGAGCCCTTTGAGCTGTCTCCTCAGCTCTTGAATACAATTTTTATTAGCAACAAGTGGGTTTTGTGTAAGAGAAAAATCACTAGACTTAAAAAAATCTTTTTTCCCATGAGGGCCACACTGTGGGACTAAGGTGCAGGCAGTGCCTTATCTGGGTGAACCACATTTGAGCAGTCTTTCCTGACTTATCTGTTTTGGTTTGAAGACACATCTGGTGTTGCTGGGGGTACTCCTGGCTTATTTATTTATTTATTTGGCTTTTTGAGTCACACTAGGTGATGCTCAGGGGTTACTCCTGGCTCTGTCCTCAGGAATCACTCCTGGCGGTGCTTGGGGGACCATGTGGGATGCCTGGGATGGAACAGGGTGGGCTGAGTGCAAGACAAATACCCTACCCAAAGTACTGTTGCTTCAGCCCCGTTTTTTTTTGCTTTGTTTGGGGGCCATATTTCACTGTACTATCTCTCAGCACATCTGCCCACACGCCCCTCACTCTCACAACCCCATCCATAATTTTTTTTTTAAAACGAGGCTCTGGGATCTTGGAACAATAGTACAGCAGGGAGGGTGCTTGCCTTGCACGTGGCCAATCCAGGTTCAATCCCCAGCACCCATATGGTCACCAGAGCCTGCCCGGAGTGATCCCTGAGTGCAGAGCCAGTAATAACCCGAGCCCTGCTGGGTGTGGTCTCCAGACAAACAAAAAAGAGGAGGCCCTGCAGCTCCCGGGGCCTGTAGGAGTTGGAGGTGTTTCCAGGTGGCAGCCCAGCTGCTCAGGCCTGAAGGTCACCCCCGCGCTGCCTTTTGGGACTGGCAGGGACACTTCTGCCCGCTGGTGGGTGCTGCTTCCCTAGCTGCATGCCCCGGACCTCGGCCTTGCTGACCCCCCGACAGCGACCTGGGTCAGGTAAGAGGACTTGCGAACTTGCTCGAGATCTGCTGCTTCGGCTCCACTTTCTCTGCTTTGCTGTTTCTTCCAGGGCCATTTTAATTACTTTTGCTTGGGTTGGGTAACACCTAATAGTGTTTAGGGGCTCCTTCTTGCACAGTGCTCAGGGGGCCATATATGGTGTCAGGGACTGAAAGGGGCCCTGCTGCTGTGCTCAGCACTCTCGAAGATTTTTCTGGAAGGCCTAGACTGTTTAACCTTGGAATTGGAGGTGTCGGAGAAAGCTTGGGTGGGACGGCTGGCACAGACCCCGAGGGTCTTGCTGGCCTTCCGCTGGAGCCCCATGGCTCGTGGGAGTGGCTTTTCCCAGCCCACCCACCTCTGAGTCTGTCTCTGGCTCAGCTGTCAGGGTTTTATCGTTGTTGGGGTCTATGTTCTCCATCCTGACCTCAGGCTGGCCATCGTGCTTGCATGGGACCTTTGTGCTGTCTGGGGACAGAATCTTACTCCCTTGTACTGATAAGGAAAGTCAGGAGGGGGGGGTGAGGAGGAGGATTTTCCACGTGACCCAGGAGATCTTCAGTAAAGCCCGGCTTCACATGCACAACCTGGTCATTAGTTGGTTTAATTGGCTCTGTCTCTCCGAGAGCCACATTCTCCTTTAATTTTTTTTTTTTTAATTTTACTTTGGACCAAACCTGGTGGTGTCAAGACTAATTTCTGACTACCATGTTCAGAGATCACTGTTGGCAGGATTCGGGGTGCCATATGGGGGACTGAGGATTGAACCTTCGTCGGCCGTGTGCAAGGCAATACAGCTCAGGAGGTATTACCCACAGTATTATCTCTGGCCCATCCCTCCTCTTGGTTTTTGGGTCACATCTGGCAGTGATCATGGGCTACTCGTACTGGCTCTGTGCTTGGGGGTTCATTTACTGCCAGGGATCTCACCCAGGGTCCCTGCATACAAGGCTCATACTTAACCCCTGGAGCTGTTTTTTTGCTCCCACATTCTCACTCTACCTTAACCTATTTCTCCCTCCTTCCCTCCCTCCCTCCCTCCCTCCCTCCTTCCCTCCTTCCCTCCTTCCCTCCTTCCGTCTTTCCCTCCCTCCCTCCCTCCCTCCCTCCTTCCTTCCCTCCCTCCCTCCCTCCCTCCCTCCCTCCCTCCCTCCCTCCCTCCTTCCCTCCTTCCCTCCTTCCCTCCTTCCTTCCTTCCTTCCTTCCTTCCTTCCTTCCTTCCTTCCTTCCTTCCTTCCTTCCTTCCTTCCTTCCTTCCTTCCTTCCTTCCTTCCTTCCTTCCTTCCTTCCTTCTTCACACCGGCGATGTGGTTGCTCCTGGCTCTGCACTCAGGAATTACTCCTGGTGGTGTATGGGGGACCATATGGGATGCCGGGGATTTGAAACCAGGTCAGCCACATGCAAAGCAAATGTCTTACCCGTTGTACTATTGCTCTGGCCCCAACGTTACCTGTTTCTTCTAGACAGAATTAGTAGTCCTTTTGCTATACCCCCAAACCACCTGCCCACATATTCTCACTTTAGAACTTCCTCCCCATGCCCCTCTTTTTTTGAGCCCTGTCTGGCAGTGTTCAGGGGTTTTCCTGGCTCTGCATTCAGGAATCACTCCTGGCAGTTATGGGGCATCACATGGGGTGCCGGGAATCATACCTGGGTAGGCTCTGTGCTAGGCAAATGTTCTATCCACTAGACTATCACTCTGGACCCTGATTTTTTTTTTTTTTTTTGTCACAGCCAACTGTGTTCCTAACTTTGTGTTCAGGGATCACTCCTGGTGGATCCTTGGGTGACAGGGATTGAGCCTGGGTTAGTTCATGCAAGGCAAGTGTCCTAGCTGCTGTCCTAATGCACCAGCCCCCACCTCAGGACCACTTTATGTGTCTTCCTTCCACCTGGAGTCCTTGTTTCTTTTTGTTGAAACCATAACAATTCTTTATGAGTTCAACAGCTTCTTCTTCCCTGAAGCTATTCCCACAATCTGGGAGCTAGTTTTTCTGTCTCTCATCTATCTATTTAATTAATTTATTTATTTTGGGCCACACCTGGCAGTGGTCAGGGGTAAATCCTGCCTCTAAACCCAAGAATTATTCCTAGTAGGCTCAGGAGACCATATCGGAAACTGGGGATTGAACCCAGGTCGACCCGATCAAGGCAAGCTCCCCACCTGTTGTACTATTTCTCTGGGCCCCTGTCTCTTACTTATTTTTGTTCCCCCTCCTTTCTTTTGCTGTTGTTGACATTGGGGTGATGGGTTTGCACACATCTCTTGCTGTGGTACTCGCACAAATCTTGGGTGCTTGCATGCATGTCTGCGGTGCTGATACATACATATATATATATATATGTATATATATATATACATTTTTTTTGTTGTTGTTGTTGTTTTGTTTGTTTTGTTTTTGTTTTTTTGTGGGAGGAGGACTTACAAACAGTACTTACAGAGACTTTGGGGCCACTCTTAGTGATACTTGGCTAACCCTATGGGACTGTTCAATGCCATCTAGCCTGGCAGTGCCATCTTGCTCAGGTCTGTCAGTGCTGGGGGACCCTCAAGGCCACACTTGGTGATGCTGTGAGCAGGGCATGAACTGGGCTCAAACTCAGTCCTTTCTCCCTGGCCCCTGCACTCCCTTAGTTTCTAGCTTCTTGAACTGCCATCATGGCTTTCTGAGGCACAGGGAACAAAAATGAACTCGAAACCCACCACATGATGAATCCATCATGTTTCTGGCAGTGCTCACCCATATAGTACTTCTTGGGAAAGAAAGTTGTGAGGATTGGAGCCACAATGCATCTGGTAAGGTGCCTGCAGCAGACACAGAGTCTATCCCCAGCACCCAGATGGTCCCCCGAGCCCTGCCTGGAGTGATCCCTGAGCATGCAGAGCCCCGATCACCGCTGGCTGTGGCCCAAAAGACAAAACAAAATTGCGAGTGGAAAAAGTTTGCAGAGGTTCTGCTTGAGTTGTAGTACCTGTAGGTGTTCTGGGGCTTGCAGTGCTGGTGGGGGGCTTGCTGGGGAGGTCTGCACATGGTCTCACCGGCAGCCATACTTTCTGCCTGTGCTCACCTGACATCATGCTCCTTTTGTGAGGCTCACACACACATGGCTGTGGGGTGGCAGGAAATTGCTTGTGACTCTGGAGATCTCAGAGAGCAGAGGCGCCAGGCAGACAGCAGGCTGGCCTGAATTGTGCTCATGTGGGACATCAGGGATTTGAATCTGCGACCATACTTGGCCAGATCAGTGCTCCAAGGCCAGGAGCTGATTGCTCTTTGTCTTTTGCACTTCTATTTCTGTGACTCCTAGGGCCCTCCTCATACACATTTTGTGTGCCCAGGGATTGTGATTTAGGTTCAAGTCTTGAATCTGGCTCCAGTTGTTTCTGGGAGGGCAACAACCTTTGGGGGTCTCAGTTTCATTAGTGAAAGGGGCTACATGGGGTATGGAGCAATGGTACAGCAGGTAGGGCGCTTGCCTTGCAATTCCCCAGCGTGGATTTGATCCCAGCACCACATATGGTCCACAGAGCCTGCCATGGGTAATTCCTGAGCACAGAGCCAGGAGTAAGCACTGAGCACAGCTGGGGGTGACCCCCCCCCTTTGATTTCTTTTTTTTTTTTTTGGTCACACCCAGCAATGCACAGGGCCTACTCCTGGCTCATACACTCAGGAATTACTCCTGGCGGTGCTCGGGGACCATATGGGATGCTGGGATTTGAACCTGTGACCCCCCTTTGAAAAATAAAAAAGAAAGAGTGAAAAAGAAAAGGGAGTGGGCTGGGGGAAGCAAGATTAAGGAACAAATAGACAATGAGTTAGAAACATTCAGTACAGAGTCTATTTGGCAACTATTGTTGCATAATTTCCTCCAATCTCAATTTCTACATCTGTAAAATGGGGGAAAGAGTATTTCATTGCTCCCTTGTAGAAGGTCAGAAGAAGTGACAAAGGGCACCCAGCGTGCCCAGCAGCCAGGCAGGGTTCAGCCAGAGAAGACAGAGGTAGGAACTCTTCTGTGTCCCTTGCAGGCCCAGCCCTGAACTCTGTGGCTGGGTTTTTTTTTTTTTTTTTGCCTTTTTGGGTCACACCCGATGATGCACAGGGGTTACTCCTGGCTCTGCACTCTGGAATCACTCCTGGCGGTGCTCAGGGGACCATATGGGATGCTGGGAATCAAACCTGGGTCGGCTGCGTGCAAGGCAAACTCCCTACCGGCTGTGCTGTCGCTCCAGCCCCAGGCTGGGTCTTTACTCAGTTGAAGTTGAGGATCGATTCCCAACCGCATCCAGTCTGGCATCTCAGTCAGGGGCGGGGGCCAGGGCTCTCCCAGTCCCCATCGTCATCACTGTCATTAACAGTGCATCTTTTTTTTTTTTTTCCACATGGGCAGCTGGCGTTTTCTTCCTTTTATATGAAGCACTTTGAGACGCTTGGCTGTTTTTGTTGACCTGTAACCTGTTATTTAAGTACAAACAGCAGCTGCACACGCAGCTTCCTCCCGGACAGATTCAAGTTCTTCCGGGGGTGGAAATGTGGGGGCTCTGTCCAGCGCCCCCCCTGCCCCCGCTCCAGCTTCCATTTTTTCTGAAGCCAGTTCTCTGGAAACTGCCCTTGCGTGACTGGGCTGGGGTGGTAAGAAGACTCCTGTTCCTTTCACGAGGGAGTCGTGGCCTTGGCGTCTTCCCTGGAGGGCCTGCTGGGAAGGGCGCTATCAGCAAGCTGGGCTGACCCTGGGCTGGTGGGGGAGGATGCTGACCGGGGAAGGCCAGTGGGGTCTCTGTCCCTACGGACTAGCAGCCTTTTATCTTTCTCCCTCCCATTGCTCGCTTCTCTTTCCTCCCTTCCCTCCCTCCTGCCCTTGCTCTCTCCTTCCCTCTGTCCCACATCTAGCTCTGTCCTGTTGAGGGGCTGGTCTGTGCTAGGGGGTCAGTGGCTCCCAATGGTGCTTGCAGGACCATGTAGTTCCGGGAATCCAGCCCAGACCTCCTTTGTGTAGGGCATGTGTTACCCTGTGAACTATATCCCTGGCTATATTCTTCTCTCTCACACTCTCTCTCTCTCTCTCTCTCTCTCTCTCTCTCTCTCTCTCTCTCTTTCTCTCTCAAAAATATTTATTTATATATATTTTTGAGTCACATTTAGTGATGCTTGGGGGTTACTCCTGGTTCTGTGCTCAGGAATCACTCCTGGCGGTGCTCAGAGAACCATATGGGATGCTGGGGATCGAAACTGGGTGGGCCATGTGCAAGACAAGTGTCTTCCCTGCTGTACCATCTCTCACTCTTTTCTTACTTGCTTTTGGACCGCACCTGGCAGTGCTGGGGATAAGAGAGGCTGCTCCTAGTCTGATGCTGTGGAGTCGCTCTTAGTGGACTCAGCACCAGCGTTGCAGGGGTCACTCTGAGGGTGTGCACTCCAGTCTGTTAAGAGTCTTCCCTACCCCTCCACCACTCACACCATTCATTCTTTGGGATTTTTTTGTTTGCTTTTTGGGTCACACCTGGCAATGCACAGGGGTTACCTCCTGGCTTTGCACTCAGGAATTACTCCTGGTGGTGCTCAGGGTACCATATGGGATGCTGGGAGTTGAACCCGAGTTGGCCGCATGCAAGGCAAACGCCCTACCCACTCTGCTGTGCTATTGCTCCAGCACCCTTATTCTTTTTTTATTTTTTTGCTTTTTGGGTCACACCCGGCGATGCACAGGGGTGACTCCTGGCCTTGCACTCAGGAATTACTCCTGGTGGTGCTCAGGGGACCATATGGGATACTGGGAATCGAACCCGAGTTGGCCGAGTGCAAGGCAAATGCCCTACCCGCTGTGCTATTGCTCCAGCCCCCTCATTCTTTAGATCAGTGTTTCTCAACCAGGGAACATATGTCACCCCTCCCCCCACTGGGGGCCCCCCAGGATATTCCAAGGGGCCACAGGTGAAAAATCCTGTAAATGGTAGGGCCATGCACAAGACCAGGGACCAAATGGAAGGATGGTGGGGGTGGGGTGGGAGAGAAGTGGCCACAAGAGTCTGAGGGGAGCCTTGAAAATCAGCTACTTGGGCCAGAGTGATGGTTCAGAGGATAGGGGCTTTGCCTTGCACCTGGCCAACCTGGAATTGATGTTTCGTATCCCTATGGTCCTTCAAACAACTCCAGGAGTGATTCCTGAGTGCAGAGCCAGGAGTAACCCCTGGGCATCACTGGGTGTGGCTAAAAAGAAGAAAACTGTTCCAGACTACCTCTCAGCCCAATTCCGGGGTGCTGGTCTTGGGATCCTTTCTCTGGGCAGTGGGGTTGTACAGAGACTGCCAATGGGAGCTGTGACTTGGCTGTGTTTTCTTTGTGGGGTTCCCCGATGGTAGAAATGGAACGTCTCAGGGACGACCCTTAAAAAGGAGGAGTGCTGGGTCTCTGGGTACCCAGCCCCCCTCACTGGTGTGGGGCAGGGCTGGCAGAACTATCCAGCACTACGGGAAGTGGATGTCAGAGGAGAAACCACACAGGCCCTCTAGTTTGGCTGAATGACTGCCCAGGGGTTCAAGAACCCCCTTAAGGGGAGACATGGACAAGCCCAGGTTAGGAGGGTGGCCTTCGGGGTCCCATGCCTTCCTCTAGTTTCCAATAGCCCCAGGGATGAGTGACAGAGTCAATGGCTTGGGGTACCCAAGGGGAGAGACAGTCCTCAACCTATTATGGAAGCCCCTACCTGCCTCTCTGGTATTAGGAGTTCATCCATCTTTATTTTATTTTTTGCTTTTTGGTTCACACCCAGCGATGCTCAGGGGTTGCTCCTGCCTCTGTACTCAGGAATTACTCTGGGCAGTGCTTGGGGGACCATATGGGATGCTAGGGATCGAACCTGGGTCGGCCGCGTGCAAGGCAAATGCCCTACCTACTGTCCTATTGCTCCGACCCCTGGAGTTCACCCATCTTTTAAAAAAAAACAACTTTTGTTTTTGGGCTGCTCCTGGCTCCGTGCTTGGGAGCGGCAGTTCTTAGGGTGCTTTAAGGTATTGGGGGGCGGGAACTGGGGCTGTCTGCATGGAGAGGATGCACACAGCATCCTGAGCTCTCTCCGGCCTGACCACTTAGATGGAGTAGAAGGCTGGGCAGTCAGTGTGTCACACATAGTGCTATGGGCCTTTTCCTGCCCCCCCCCAATATATCCCCAGGGAAGCCCTGAAGGGACTTACCCTCAAGAGAGGGTGGCTATATCTGTCGCCAGCTGGTTCTCTCTCAGCCGGGTAGGTGAAGCTTTTGGGTGCTCACAGCAAAGACCCCTAATTTGGTCTGAGGGCGGGAGTGATAATACAGCGGGGAGGGCGCTTGTTTTGCATGGTAACTGTTGACCCGACCCGGATTTGATCACCGGCACCTCACATACTTCCCCGAGCATGGCCAAGAGTAACCCCTGAGCTCAGATCCAGGAGTAGACCCTGAGCATCGCTGGGTGTGGTCCCCAAAACAGCAAAAAACAAAATGATGCTCTTAGGCCTGAGGACAGAGGGCTGCTGGGGACATGGCAGCGCCCTTTGTGCCCTGCTGTGCGGTGGGCTCTGTAATGGGCAGCTCATCAGGTGCTCTTTTTTTTTTCTTTTTGGGTCACACCCAGCGATGCTCAGGGGTTACTCCTGGCTTTGCACTCAGGAATTACTCCTGGCAGTGCTTGGGGGACCATATGGGATGCCGGGGATCAAACCCGGGTGGGCTGAGTGCAAGGCAAACGCCCTACCCGCTGTGCTATCGCTCTGGCCCCTCAGGTGCTCTTTTTTAAATTTTTTTTTTCTTTTTAGGGTCACACCTGGCGATACACAGGGGTCACTTCTGGCTCTGCACTCAGGAATTACTTCTGGCCGTGCTCAGGGGACCATATGGGATGCTGGGAATTGAACCTGGGTTGCGTGTAAGGCAAACGCCCTACCTGCTGCACTATCGCTCCAGCCCCTCATCAGGTGCTCTTTTGTTTTGTTTTGGGGCCACTCCCAGCAGTGCTCAGGAATCACTCAGAGTGCTCAGAGCTTACTCCCAGCTCTGTGCTCAGGAATCACCCCTGGTGGCCTCGGTGCCCATGTGGGGTGTCAAGGATCAAATCCAGGCAAGTCACATGCAACACACTGGACTGTCTCCAGTGCCCACAAGGTGTTCTCGGGGCTGATGTCCTGGGTGGCGAGGAATCCATTTCCCCCATCCTGCCTCAGGCAGGGCTTGCGAGTCCCTGTGGGCATTTGGCTGCCTTGTTGAGGGGACAGCCCAGGTGTGGGGCGGGACTCTTTGAACACGGTCCAGCGGGAAACTTCCCCCGCCAGGGGAGGGAGACTTGTAGGGGGAGATGGCTCAGAGGACCGGGATGTCGCCTTGGTCCCTTTGTCCCTGAGCACTGGGGCAAAGTGCTGGGAGTATACACACCCTCTCCGCCCCTGCCCAAAAAAGGGAACAGCCTGCGTGAGTGTTGGGGTGGGGAGAGAAGCTGACTTGGAGAGAAACAAAAAGACCTTGGAATGCGTATAAACTCTGGGCCTGGAGCTCTCGGCCTGTGCTCCGGGGCCTCGAAGGATCCTCCCCTTGCGCCCCAGCTTCAGCCCCGTGTGGCCTAAGAGGTTAAAGTCCAGTTTTGCCGCAGGAGCTGGGGATAGGGGCACCAGTTGCCCGGCCCCTCCCTCGCACTCCGGAGCCTGGAGGCTTTGGCATGGCAACAACACGGCCTTTGTGTCTGTCTGCGGGGCCAGGCACGTCTGACCCAGCCTCGGCGGCTGCTGGTTTCAATGCCCTGTGATCCTGGCAGGATGGGGTGGGCAGGCGCCTCGAGGATCCCCAAGGTGACTGTGTTGTGTTTTCTGCGCCCCCGCCAGGGCTCCCCAGGAGAGGGTGTCCGTGTCCCTAGTTTGGAGGGGGCTGCGTGGGGCTGGCAAGTAGGTGGGTGTGCGCACCAAGGTAGGAGGGCAGCGGGGTGGAAACTAGGGGCTTCTGAAGGCTCTAGTGTACCATAGCTCGTGCCCCCAGGGCGCCCTGGGGGGCTGCAAGCCTGAGGATGTGCTTCGAGGTGTGAGGGTCTGGGCTGAGCACGTGAGCTCCCCCGGCCTGCGCAGAACAGAGCACGGCTGTCTCAGCCACGCCAACAAGAAGGCCTCTCTCTCCGCGCATAATGTCCCCTCTGTATTGTCTGCCGCGCCGCGGCCACCGGCGGGCAGCATTTAAGGTCCAAATCCTATTCACGCTGTGTGTGTGTGTGTGTGTGTGTGTGTGTGTGTGTGTGTGTGTGTGTGTGTGTGTTTTGGGGGAGGAATTCTTGCTATTCCAGTTCTACGTGCTGGAGGGGGGTTGGGTTTGTGGGCGCTGCCCCTGCACCCTGACAAGGACAGACGAGGGAAGTCAGGGACTCCTTTGCGTTTGCCGGAACCCCCACCCCGAAGTCAGGTGCCCCCCCCTCCACTCTGAGGCCTGGGGGCTGGAACCTCTTCAAAGGAACGAGTCCTGCTGGCCCCTTTCGGTCACGCCTGTCTCTGCTGACCCAGATGTTTCTTCACGGCTCCCCCTGGCCCTTCCTGCTCTGGAGACCGAGGCTAGTCGTCAGCCCTTTGTTCTTAGGGCTCCTTTAATGATTTAGAATTATCCAGAGCACAAAGAGCTTTTGTTTATGTGTGTTACCGGCGCTCCAGACTGGCCTTACTAGAAATTAAAATTTGGGCTGGAGAGAAAACCCAAGGACCGGCTGAGCGCATGCTTTGCATGCGGAAGGGCCTGGGTTCAATTCCCTCCCCCCCCACGCACTGAGCCAGGAGTAGTCCTAGAGCACTGGCTGGTGTACTCTCCCCCCCATCAAAAAACATAATCAAAACGGTTCCTTTAATAGAACAGTGACCAGGCTGGAGAGAGTACAGACGGGAGGCTCTTGCTTTGCATGCAGCTGCAATAGCTGCAACCCTGGTTCAAATCCTAGCATTGAAGCTGGTTCCCTGAGCACTGCTGGGTGTGTCTCTGAACCCCAAATAGACAATAGCCAATAATTCACCATTTCAATGTACTCATTGTTTTGGGGCCTCGTGAGTGATCAGGGTGGGGGTGGGGTGGGGTCACTCCTGAAGCTACTCTGTGACTCAGCCAAGGGCGCAGTGCTAGGGGTGTCGGGCCCTGCAAGCCGGGACCCGGGAGGCTACACCTGCCCGTGCAGTGCTGGGGATCAGACTGGGGTCTTTGCTGACTCACGACGCCCTGTTAATTAAAAATAAAAGTAGAGGGGCTGGAGCGATAGCACAGCGGGTAGGGCGTTTGCCTTGCACGCAGCCGACCAGGGTTCTAATCCCAGCATCCCATATGGTCCCCTGAGCACCGTCAGGGGTAATTCCTGAGTGAAGAGCCAGGAGTAACCCCTGTGCATGGCCGGGTGTGACCCAAAAACCAAAAATAAAATAAAATAAAATAAAAATAAAAGTAGAGGATGGGGACAATAGCTCAATGCAGTGCTACCTGGCATGCATAAGTCTGCTCTGGCATTGCCCAGCTCCCAGAGCACCAGGGTTGCCCTGATTGTCCCCCCAGCACTGTTTGGCCACAGCAGAAGCAGGTTGCCGAGTCTGCACACTATTGCTGGAAGTATCCCCTGAGTTCCCTGAACATTATTTGGGAGGTCCCCACCCCTCAAAATAATTTAAAAAGTATAATAAAAATGGTAGTTTTATTGCTTTTTGTTCTTTTGTTTTGTTTTTCTGAGTTACATACAGCAGTACTCAGGTCTTACTCCTGGCTCTGTGCCCAGGGATCATTCCTGGTGGGTCGCAGAGGACTATATGGGATGCTGGGATTGAACCCGGGTCAGCTGCGTGCAAAGCAAGTGCCCTACCTGCTATATTATCTCTCCAGCTCCTCATTGCTTTTTAAGTTGTTGTTTGTTTGGGGGCCATCCCAGTGGTACTCAGGACTGAATCCTGGCTCTATGCTCAGGGATCACTCTCGGTGTTACCCAGGAGACTGTATGTGGTACTTGGGATTAAACCAGGGTCAGACGTGTGCAAGGGAAGCACCTTAAACCTCATACTGTCTCCCTGGTCCATAGTGCTGTTTATTTATTTATTTATTTTTGCTTTTTGGGTCACACCCGGCAATGCACAGAGGTTACTCCTGGCTCTGCACTCAGGAATCACCCCTGGCGGTGCTCAGGGGACCATATGGGATGCTGGGAATCGAACCCGGGTCGGCTGCGTGCAAGGCAAATGTCCTACCCGCTGTGCTATTGCTCCAGCCCCAGTGCTGTTTTTTTTAAAGTAAATTCTTACAGGGGGCTGGAGAGATAGTGCAGTGGGTAGGCAGGGTGCTTGCTTTGCATGTGGCACCCATGTAGTCCCCTAAGCACTGCTAAGCGTGATCCTCCTGAGACCAGAGAGATTGTACAGTGAGTAAGGTGCTCGCCTTGCATGTGGCCGACCTGGATTCCATCTCTGGCATTCCATATGGTCCCCAAAGCCTGCTAGGAGGAAGTCCTGAGTACCCCCTGATGTAACCCCAAACAAAAGCAGCAAAATTGTTGACAGTTTTTGAGCCACACTGGGACTTAGGAGTCATTCCCAGCACTGCTGAGAGGACCCTCTCTGGTGCTCGGGATTGAACCTGGGTGCGCCATGTGCAGGGCAAACTCCTTACTTCCCATACTAGCTCTCTGGGTTCCATATTAATATAGATCAGGTATATAATTTTTTAAAACACAGTCTTAATTTTTCTTTATTTTTTATTTTTTGCTTTTGGGGTCACGACCCGGCTATACACAGGGGTTCCTCCTGGCTCTGCACTCAGGAATTACTCCTGGTGGTGCTCAGGGGACCATATGGGATGCTGGGAATCGAACCCCGAGTTGGCCGCATTACAAGGCAAATGCCCTGCCCGCTGTGCTATCGCTCCAGCCCCGGGTGTATAATTTTTAAAACTATTTTTAGTACTAGAGATCAAACTAAATAATTTGGGAATGTGGGGGCATCCCTTGGGGGACTGAAGGTCACTCCTGGTGACTCTGTCTGTCTATGCAGACCCGATGGT
The DNA here is from genome assembly GCF_027595985.1 of Sorex araneus. Classification (NCBI taxonomy): domain Eukaryota; kingdom Metazoa; phylum Chordata; class Mammalia; order Eulipotyphla; family Soricidae; genus Sorex; species Sorex araneus. The sequence continues at coordinate 21,725,817 of NC_073307.1, read as the reverse complement.
AAAGCGTGGGCCCAGGGCTTCAGTGCTATTCTGGCCTGGTGGGTCTGGAGGCCACCAGGGCTACACCCCATCGTGCTCAGGGGATCACGTGGTGACAGGGATTGAATTCAGGACTCTGTATGCCAGCCATGCACTCCAGCCCTTTCAGCCATCGCCCATCCCCCTAGTTAAAATATATTTATCTTTATGAAAAATAACCATTTTGGAACAAAATGAACAAGAGTATCACCTTTTTTTTCCCTGTTTTTTTGCCCTATCAGTATTATCGCTCCAGCCCCAAGAGCATTACTTTTGTGTGTAGTTTTTTTTTTTCTTTTTCCTTTTTGGGTCACACTCAGCAATGCTCAGGGGGGCAACTCCTAGCTCTGAACTCAGAATTTACTTTCGGCAGTGCTCGGGGGACACTATGGGATGCTGGGGAGTGCACCTTCATTGGCTGCGTGCAAGGAAATGCCCTCCCTGCTGTACTGTCACTCTAGCCTCCTTTTTTGTGTGTTTCTGCGGGGGCCACATTTGGCATTGCTCAGGGCTTGCTCCCATCTGGGTCCTCAGGGGATGATCCCAGTGCTACTCAGGGGACCATGTGGTCCAGCCTCCTGCGCGCAGAGTGCATGCGCAGCCCTCTGAGCCATCTCCCCGGCCCGAGAATGGTACTCTCTTCACATTTTTGTGACTCATTAATATCTGACTTAATGGAGCAAACAGACCCCACAGGGTTGAATTCTCATGTCGCTTTTGCTTTCAATCTTCTGTAGTATTCTTGGCTTTTGTTGTTGAAGTGTATACAGAAATTCTGGCCTCACACAGATTTCTGGTTGGAAGAGTAAGGAGTATTTTTATAGCCCTTTCAGATAACTTGATACAACACCAAAACTTGACAACAGTGCTAGTTATTTTGGAGGGGTGTGGGTGGGGGAACATGGTGCTGGGGATTGAGCCTGGGTTGGCTACGGGCAGGACAGGAGCTCTATCCTCTATACTATCTTTCTGGCCCTCGTTACCGTTTTTTCTTTTTTGGTTTCCCCAGGGGTGTGGTCCCCTCCTGGTGATTCTCAGCTAACTGGGGTGGGGGCCCGAGGGTGCTTGGACTTAACCCCCTATGCTCTCTCTGGCCCATGCAGTGCAAATTTCTCAAGGTTGGTGGCTGTGTGGAATCTGAAACCTATCAATGGACTTTTCATATTGTTTAATTAAAATTCATTTGTCTGTCTTGCCCTGTGAATGGACCTTTTGCCCATTCATGATTTTATAACATCATACATTGGTCATTTAGAAAGCATTGGTTCAATGAGTTATTCAGATCTCTTAGATATTAACACATTTCATTATGTTAAGTACATCCATTTGATTATCACCGTCAATGTCAGTAGAAATGTACCAGGAAAGGAACCAGAGAAATATAACACAGGGGTTAAGGTGCTTGCCTTGCATGTGGCTGACCCAGGTTCTATACCCGAGACTGCGATGGTCCTCTGAGCCTGTCAGGGAGTGACCCCTGAGTACAGAGCTAGGATTTAGTCCTGAGCACTGCTGGCTATGGCTCAAAAACAAAAAAAAAAAACAGAGAATAAATATACTGGGAGGAAGTACAGAAGCTTACTGGTATTGTATATACAAGCTTTCCAAAATTCAAATCTTCGCTTACAAATAGGATTTTATCATTGGCAGCAAATACTGTTTGTTGTTTTCCTTGACATGGCAGGCTCACTTAATTATTTTTGAGAGACTATCTGCAAATATCCAAGTCAATATTAGTCTTTCTTGTCAAGAAAAATAATGGTTGGGGCTTGAGGGATAGGACAGTGTATAGGGTGTTGTTGCCTTGCACGAAGCTGACCCGGGTTTGATTCCGAACACCCCATATGGTCCCTCCTCCAGAAGTGATCCCTGAGCATCAAGCCAAGAGTAAGCCATGAGCACTCTCAGGTGGGGTCCCAAAACCAAAAAAGGGAAAAAGAAAATAAAAGGAAAGGAAAGAGCCGCTAGTACAGCCAGTAACTCAGACAACTGCACAAATACTCTTCCTGGGGTATCAAACATACCCTGGTGCTTTGTGGAAGTGCTGTGGAAACACTGGTTATGAATTTCCCTCCCCCCATTCACACAGTGTGAAATAGATGAACATGCACGGAGAGAGACTGGGGGGGACTGTTTTTACTGCTTCCCTTCAGTCAGGATATTCTTAAGTGAAACCAACTTTTTAAGAATGCAAATTACATGGGGGCTGGAGCAATAGCACAGCAGGTAGGGCGTTTGCCTTGCACGCGGCCAACGGCCAACCCGGGTTCGATTCTCAGCATCCCATATGGTCCCCTGAGCACCGCCAGGAGTAATTCCTGAGTGCAGAGCCAGGAGTAACCCCTGTGCATTGTCGGTTGTGACCCAAAAAGCAAAAAAAAAAAAAAAAAAAAAGTGAAAAAAATGCAAATTCCTCAGGGTGATGGCTGTAATGATTCCTTGGTACAGTTTGGTGCCCCTGCTATGATTCATGCCAAGGCACATGCTCTCCCCTCCCCCCACTTTCCCTTGGTTGTGCTGTCATGACCAAGGATCACACACACATGGGGCCACAGTTCTCTGGGCGCTTCTTCAGCCTTGGTGCATGGCCTGTGCTCCCGCTCCTGGGCGAGCACTGACTTGCAGCCCACAGCTATGGCTGTGCTCACCAAGGGTGCTATGGCACACACACGTGTGTATCATGGGTCGCTTTCTGGCTGGGGCATTAGCACATCTTTTTCATGGTGCTGCTTAGCAGGGCGCAAACACACCTTTTCTGTGGTTTTTGCACACATCTGGCTGGGCCTGAAGTCACAGACTGTGTCTCTGCAGAGGCTTGGACAGCAGAGCTGCTGGGATGATGCTTGGTACGTCTGTGACAAGGTGGGTTTGAAGGCATGACCGGACACTTGCAAGGCAGGTGCCACAAGCCACTGTGTAGTTCCAACATAATTCCACTACTGCTTCTTACCATCAGTTTGTCAGCAGGCGAAAGAGTTAAAAGGTACCTGATGACTTAGGGGGCTGGAGAAATAGAGCAGGTAAGGTACTCGCTTTGGATGCCGTGGCGGACCTGGGCCCAGCCCCACCAGAAGTGATCCCTGAGTGAGCCAGGAGTAAGGCCTAAGCACCACTGGCTGTGGTCCCCCAAACCGCCTCAAAAAAGTCTTAGAGGCCGGAGAGATAATACAGGGCACCTGCCTAGCATGTCTCCTGGGTATCGCCCGTGCACCTGGGTTGCTCTGGCGACCCCCAGCACTGCTGCGCCCAAGCAGTGCCTTATCTTCATACCCTCACTGGTTAGCTGAGAATATCCAGGAAGAGCCCCCAGACCCCTGAGCACTGCTTGAAAGGACCCCAAAGAAATAATGTCTTAGTCTCGTTAGTAATTCTCCCGTCCCCCTCTGCTCAGGTCTCGGAGACTCCCAGGCACCCGTGGGCCCTACTCTGAGAACTGCTGCTCTCCTCACTCCGTTCTGGGGGCGGGAGCCGTCGCACACCTGTGCCCCAGGTTAGGGCACCGTGCCCTAGCAGAGCCCCACATGGGTCCTCATCTTTCATTCCAGCGCTGAAGTGGGATTTTTTTTTCCTGGCAGGGATTGGGTAGGCTTCTCAGGGGAGGTGGCACTGAGAGGATGGCTGGGCAGAATGCCAAAGGTGGGGTGGGGCTTGGGAGTGTGTTGTGTAGGGCGCAGCTTTGGCAAAGGCCTGAGAAGAGGCACGTCAGAGGGAACCAGTAACTCCCGGCCTTGAGCACTGGTCCAGGACAGAGGCCCCCACTGGGCAATGTGGCTAAGGGGGTAAGCGGGAGGACGGTGTGGCCTCCAGGAGACCTTCCCAACATGGCTACCCTCTGGCCTGTGTCATCAGGACAGGACTGACCAGAACCACCTGATGGGCCCGCCTTCCATGGCCTTGCGGCCACCCTCCAATACCAAGGCATGTGGTCTATTGTCCAGAACCTTTTTGTTTGTTTGCTTGTTTGGGGCCACACCAAGCTGTGCTCAGGAGCTACTCCTATCTCTGTGCTCAGGAAGCATGCCTGGAGAAGCTCAGGGGCCGTATAGGTTGCCGGGGTGGAAGCCAGGTGGCCTCATGTACCCTAGTACGCTGCGCTCTGGCCCTGCTGCCCAGCGCTTTGCTGGAAGCTTTCTCCATCGGCAGGTAGTTTCTCTTCCTTCTATGGGGGCTGGGGCTCCCTATCTTTGCTCAGGTTGTCCAGAGGCCCCTCTTGGCACTATTTCTCTGCGTGTGCTGGGGATGTCACCCTGGCAGTGCTTCAGGGTCACCTGGACTCTCCCCGGCCATGCTGGGGTGACCGTGTTGGCTGGGGAAGGAACACCGCACTGACCCTTCGGTATCCCCGGCCCCCACGTCCTTTCCTTCACTTTGGCTTTTGTGTTGATGAAAAGTGGTGCCTGGCCACCACTCCCGGGGTCTTTCTTGTGCCAGGCGAGGTGAGGATGACATGGGCAAACGTGAGAGCTGAGGGAATTGGTCGGTCATGTGCACTATCACTTTGAGGGCCTGAGTCCAAGTCCTGTGAAATCGGGGAGGGGGCTTCAGAACTGATCCTTGGGGACCACTACCTCATACCCCACTGTCCTGTCCTCTGCCCCCATTGTGATGACTCCATTCCTGGCTAGGTGTGGTGGGGGAGGGATGTATATCTCAGCGGCCATGTCAGACCCCCTCACATCTGAGTACTGGGGAACACAGGGCCTCCCTGTGCCATGGCCATACTGTGTGGTGACTGAAGCCTCTTGTGGGAGGTGGGGGTGCGTGCCAGGCTGCAGCAGGTTCTACAGTGCAGATGTGCAGAGCCCGTGTACCCTGCTGTGCACACACCCGGTGCGTGTGCTCATGCGGATGGTTCTGTGTATCTTTGGGGCTGTGGGTGTCACTGTGGAGGGTGCATGTTGGTGGGAGGGTTTGTCAGTGTATATGTTGGCCCCGTCCCAGAAGAAGGGCTGCTGGGGCGGGGGTGGGGGCTGGGCTGGGACAGGGTGTCCGCAGTCGGGAGGTCTGACGGGGCGCCGGCGGTCCTCGTCTGCTCAGAGAGCGTGGCGAGCCCTGAAAGCGCCCTGTCCCTCTTCACAGTGGCCAGTCAGGGTGGTGGCTGGTGGGAGGCGGCTGCAAGGGAACCAAAACAGCCCAGCCCGCCTCCCGAGCCTTGAGCCCAGCAGAGGTGGCGCCGTGCCCCGCGCTTGGCTTCCTTAGGCCCCGGCACTTGGTGCTGAGGGGGCCAAGTGGGGTTGGGGGCAGGGGGTCGGCATGTGTGCACCACAGAAGCAGATTCCACCCGGCCGTGTTGTTCTGGGGCTGCAAGGGCAGCAAGCAGGGGCCCCCTGTGAGCCGGGCCTGATGCCAGATTCATCACATGTGTCACGCATTCAGCAAATATTTATGGGCCCCGTGCTCCGTCCCAGGCCCTGCATTTGGTGCTGGCAACACAGCCGTCACCTAAGTGACGGCTGGCAGGGAGGGGACCTGGGTCCACCTCTGAGGCTGGAGCCCGGCCTTACTCACGCAGTCTCTGTCCTGTGAGTGCCGTGACGCCCACAGGCCCGCAGAGCTGGCCGGGATGGAGCCACTTAAAGCTGGGTCCTCCCCTGAAGCTCCAGACTTTTGGCTGAAGAGGGAGTAGGTTCAGAAATGGGATAGGGGTCTCCTAGTTGTTCTGCAGGGAAGGCAGTTGCCTGGGGTGGTCCCAAAAAAGCCATGTGTAGAGGTGGTGAGGTGGAGAGTGATGAAGTGGATCAAGTCTGGGATGGGGAGAGGGTGTGTCCGTGTGTCTCTGGCTTGGGCCCAGGGAAACCCCCTCTCTGGCTCGGAGACCTGGGGTGGGGGTGGGAGCAGCTTTATTCTGAGCCTCAGTTTCTACCTCTGTAAAGTGGGTCCATAATTTGCTTTTTCTGCTCAGGGCATGGTGCCCGGCACACAGTAGGGCAGCTGGGGAATGGGGTAGAGCTGGAGGCTGGCAGCACCCCCCCGCCCCCCCTTCTCTGCTTAGCCCCGGAAGTGGGTGGGGGTGGGGAGGAGGAGGAGCAGCTGTGCCCGCGTCTCTCAGAGCAGCCGTATTTAGCCGTGGAGTCGGGATTGAAATATTCCTGAGGGAGAAGAACCCCGAGGCTTCGGGGCGGCAACAGCTCGTCAGTGGGGAGCGGGGAAGGGATGTTGTCACCATCTGCCTCGTGTCTGTCTGCGACTAAAATAATACTGGGGTGAGACTCGCCGCAGGCACGGGCCCAGCCGCAAGGTTCCCCGGAAGAGGGAGGGGCCGGGAGAAACTGGGCAGCTTGTTGGGGGGGATCAGCCTCGTGAGTGCTCCCCAGACCCGGCTGAGGTCAGCTCCGCAGGGAGCCGAAGCAGGTGCTGAGGTGCCCCGGAAAGCCAGGACAGCACCCGCAGCGAGGCGCGAGGGACAGCCAGAATCGCTGGATTCCGCTTCCTTGAGCGGATCTGGAATATTGAAACCAGAAAACGTAGCAGGGAGCTATTTTAATTTCAGCCGACGTGTACGTTTTGGGTCCACGGTTTACTGTGGTTTTTATTTTGAATCAAATATGGAGGCTGCTCCATCATCTCCCTCGAGCGCAGGGCTCCGGGGATGGGCCGAGTGTGCCGCCCACTGAACTCAGCAGTCACATGCCAGCCACCGGGGCACCGCAGGGCAGGGCAGGTGCCCCCTTGGGTCAGGACCTGGCCGAGAGCCTGATGCTTGGCTGCTGGGGAGCGAAGCAGCCACATCTGCTCTTTTGCTGTGGGTCTCACCAGACAGGATCCGTTGGGTGTTTGTGTGTTTGCAGAGAGGAAGGACCGTGGCCTCAGCAGTTTATTTTCACCGCACGGGCCCCCTGTGGCCCATTGCTGCGCGCTGATGCGGGGCAGGCCTGTCATTCAGCCCCTACTGTGTGCAGACCCGAGGGGCAGGCTGGCCCCACTCTGGAATAAAGGCTAGAGAAGGCGGTCAGAGCCGAGGGGAGCAGCCCCAGGTGCCAGGGAGGGTGCTGGAGGGTTCCGGCCGTGGCAGGAGAGCTTGGCTGTCATGGTGCAGGAGGTGACAGAGGCACTCAGCTTTGACGAGGAGGCAGGTGGTGACAGCAGAGGGGAGTGGGGAGGATGCCTAAGAGGGAGGTGTGTGCACAGACCCCCACTTGGTTCCCATCTCTGGGGTGTCTGTTAGCATTGCAGTTGAGTGGCCGGGGGGTGGGGGGCACTTGCTGTCACCCAGACCCACGCCCCTAGCTTGGGGTGTTTATCCAGCTGGTCCTCAGCACCACCCCTTGAGGTCGCTGCACGCAGCAGTACCCTTCCCAGACGAGGAAACTGAGACTCAGAGATGTCTGGTCACTGGTGTAAGTGGGTGAGATGGGCCTGGGTTATTGCTGTGGCTGCCCTGCCCAGCGCCCTCCTGGAGCACAGCCTCTGAGCACCCACTGCTTCCAGGCCCTGTCTGGGGTTCCAGATGCACACTCCGGAGTGTCCTCAGATGGTTGGGGTGACTTATTTCCAGCTGGCCACAGTGACTAAAGGAACCTTTCTTCAGGGTGGGTGAGTGGGAGGATGTGAGGCAAGTGGAGCAAGACAGTTCCTTCTCTGAGCCTCAGTTTCCTCATCTGTGAGATGGGGCTGCAGTCCCTGCTGTGCAGGCTCCAAGTGGGGATCAAAGACGATGAGCTGTGGCCAGAGTGGTAGTACAGCAGGTAGGGTATCTGCCTGGCAAACAGCTGACCCGGGTTCGATCCCTGGCATCCCATACAGTCCCTGAGCACCTCCAGAAGTAATTCCTGAGTACAGAGCCAGGAGTGACCACACATCACTGGGTGTGACCAAAGCCAAGCAACAACAACAACAACAAACTAATGGGCCTGCCCGGGGGACTGAAGTGATAGTACAGCAGATAGAGCAGCCCCCCAGCCCGTGCCAAGAGTGATCCCTGAGTGCAGAGCCAGGAGTAAGTCCTGAGCACCTCTGGGTGTGACTCCCAAACAAAGAACAAATGGGCTGAGTTGAGTGCTTTGGACACAGGAGGCTTGGGTTTGGATCCCGCACTGACAGATGGTTCCCTAAGCATTGCTGGGGGTGCTGGGCACCCTGGACACCCTTGGGCGTGGCCCCCGAACAAGAAGTGCATGCATGGGATCTGCTTACAGGGGTGGAACACATGCCATGGATGTGAGAAGCCCCAGTTCGATCCCTGCAGAGCAGCACGCTGTTGGTGGCACCCGAGTGCTGAACATCTGGCCCCACTGCCGGTCTTAGTATTTTAGCAGTGGCTGAACCCTCCCCAACAACACTGGGTGTAGCCCCGGTAAAAAAGTGAATATTGGGGCCAGAGCAAGAGCACAGCTGGTGGGGAGCTGCAGGGCTGTGCATGCAGCAGACCTCGGTTCCATCCCTGGCATTTCCTGCGATCCCTGAGCACCATCAGGAGTAATTCCTGAGTGCAGAATTAGGAGTAAGCCCTGAGCGCCACTGGATGTGGCACACAAACGAAAAGAGTACCCAGTTTCAGCCTGGAGAGAGGGTAGTCGGCTGGTCTCTTCCTCCAGACCCCATTTCCGAGCAGGGGGTGGTGCAGAGAGAGGCAGCCTTGGGGAAGTGGGTCGGTGATGGCTGGAGTCCAGCGGGGCCTGGAGCCGCTGCCCTGTGGGACTCAGACCACTGCCCTGTGTCCTGGGGTTTCTCATTTCCTCAGATCCTCAGAGGACGGGCCATCCCCTGCCACGGTCGCTTCCTCCTCCCTAGCATGTGAGGGCTGTGAGCCTCCACGGGTACGACAGGGAGAGTTCTCTCGGATGTATGGCCAGGTGGTAGCCGCCCCCCCACTACTGAGGGGGTGCAGAGGAGGGGTCGTGGGCCCACTGACAGCCTTGCCGGAGGGTCCCCACCCTCTGTCCGCCTGATGACCATTCCTGCTGCACATGGGCCCTGCCTGGGGCTGTTGTCCAGTGTGAGGGAAGATGGGGGCAGGGCCAGGGCTGGAGGGACAAGCTGGACGCCTGCAGTGTGTACAGGACGGGTGGAGGCTACGCCCATGTGAGTGGGAAGACCTGAGGAGGGGGTGAGGTGTGTTTGCATGTATCCCAGCACGTATGTGTGACTGGCCAGTCTGTTTCTGTGTGAATATCTGCTGTGTGACCAGGTGTGGCTGGTATTTGAGGGGTGAGAGCGGAAGTGCTGCTGTTTGTGTGAAGGGCGTGAGATGATGGACAGGGAAGGGGCAGGTGGCAGCCACCCTTAGCCCTGTGATTTTTGTCCTTCCTGGGGCTTTACTGGGCATGGCCTGGCACCCCGCCTGACTGCACTGGGACCACACAGCTGGAAGGAGGCCTGGTTTCAACTGACAAAAAATCAGAGCCCCATGACAGGGGGCTACAAGGAAGGCAGGGTGAGACAATTTTGGAGTGACAAACAGAGTCGGGTCCACGTTGCCCATATTTGGAGCCTGAGGCCAAGTGTACCTCCACCCACAGGCATGGCCTGGACAAACCTCTACGTTGGCTTTCTCACCGGAACAATTGAGGATCACGAGTCCTGGGGGTCACAGAACATGATCCCCACATATCCCTTGGGCCTCTCTTCTCCTGGCTCTAGGGAGCTGGCCAGTTGGAGGCCTGGGCATTGGGCCTTCAGAAACTGGGGAAAGGGAGCTGAGCGCTGCCCTCTGGGCCCTCGAGGGCCCAACTGACCCTGTTGTACTTTTTCTGTCGGAGGGACATGTGTCGGTGCGGGCGGGGGGTCCTGGGAGCATGGGCTAGGGGTTCTTCTAGAGTTCCCGAATTCTGTGAGGCCATCACACCGGGCAGTGTTCCTCATGCCCCTCCTCTTTCCTGTGGTCAGAAACAAACATGGTGGCAGTACTGCCATCCTTTCTCCTGCCTCCATTTCTCCCTCAGCACCCTGCGGAGGACCAACCGTCCCTGCTGCCAGGTCCACAGGGCTGGCCCGCTCCCCCGGAGGCCCACACCCGCTCGCCTGCAGAGCCGTGGCCTGGGCAGCTGTCCGGCTGAGCGGGTTAGCAACACAAGACAGATGGCGAGGGATTAGCTCAGCTTCTCAGAGCGCAGTGGCGGCGACGGCAGTGCGGGGAGGGGGGGTTGCGGGGGCTCTCATGCTCTCCCGTGTACACGCGCACACACACACACACACACACACACACACACACACACACACACACACACACACACTCTGCGCATACTCAGCTCCCCACTCCTGCCCCAGCTAGGTTTGGTGAATTGATGAGAACTGTGGGGTTTGGCAGTCTTGTCCCTGTCTCACTTGCCTCCTAGGACCAGAGGCTGGACCAGCTGGGCCTGGGAGAAGGCCCTGGTAGGCCTCTGTTGGACTCTCGCCCTGCTCCTAGGGTTTCTCTGCAGCTGCTGGCCCTGGGAATGGAGTGTCTGGGAGAGCAGGGCGTTAAGAGAGAAACGGGCTGCATCTGGTCACACAGCCTTTGGTTTATCAACAGAACTCTAGTGGACATTGCAGAGTGGATGTTCTCAGATGGCCGGGCCCTCCTGTGGGTCTTGTGTGAACAAGGTGTGTCTGCCCCCACCTTGCTGCTGCCATCTTAAGCCCCTGGGGTGTGTGCATAAGCTTTCATTGGTGCCACTGTCATGCTCACAATTACGAAATCAACCTTTCCTTCAACTATTCTATTTCTTTTTGGTTTGTGGGACACACATGGTTGTGCTCAGGGCTTTTTTATACCTCTGCGCTCAGGGATTACTCCCAGTGGGCTTGGGGGACCATATGGAATGCCGGGGATTGAACCTGAGTTGGTTGCATGCAAGGTGAGTGCCCTACCCGCTGTACTCTGGCTTTGATCCCCACTTCACATATACTGTCAAGCTCTGGCTGAGGTTGTTTGTAGTAGAGGAACAGAGTTGCGTCCAAGATGTGTCACTGGGAAAGCATGGAGGCGGAGTTAGAGCCCAGTGGAGTGAATTCACTCACCTGCTTCAAATTCACCATAGGCAACTGGTGGGGAGACTTTCTCTTCAGCTCCAGCTACAGAATTGTCCCCCCCCCCCCGCCCTGTCCCAGTGCTACCCTAGATACCCTCCCCTTTGCTCTGGCCTGAGTCATCTGTGCCCGGCCCCAGGAAGGGGTGTGGGCCGGGAAACTGGTCCAGATTTGCAAATGGCAACCTCTGGGGACCCCTTTCCCAGCATGGGCAGGAGGGGGAGGACTGGGTGGAGACTCCTGACAGAAACTGCTTCTCTGCTCATAGCTGCCAACATCCAGACCTTTCCTTCCTGCCCAGGAGTGACTCAGGGCCTACTGAGACCAGGAGTACAGATTGAGGGGAGTACAGGGCTGTAGGATCGTCTGATCCCACTCTCTGTTTTTTATTTTTATTAAAAAAAATTTTGGAGCGCTGGAGCGGTAGCGTTTGCCTTGCAAGCGGCCAACCCGGGTTCGATTCCCAGCATTCCATATGGTCCCCTGAGCACCGACAGGGGTGATTCCTGAGTGCAGAGCCAGGAGTAACCCCTGTGCATTGCCAGGTGTGACCTAAAAAGCAAAAAAAAAAAAAAAATTGGACCATACTCAGCAGTGCTCAGGGATCACTCCTGGCAAGGCTCAGGTGGTGCCAGAGCACAAAACCAGGTCAGCCCTGTGCAAGGCAAGCATCCTACCCACTGTCCCACTCTTTGGGGGAGCAAGCCCAGAGGCTTCACACTGGAACTGAGCTCCCACCGTCCTGTGTGCATACCTGTTGGACCCAAAGGTCAAACTGGTCTGGGTTTCAGCGCCAGAATCACTGGGCCTATCTTTGGATCTGTCGTATTGATGAGCTTGGACAACTTGGTGACATTACTGCAAGACTGTGTACTGCAGCTCCCTGTCCTTAAGCCAGACCATCCCCTCTCTCCTGCCTGCCTCCAGTAGGAAAAGACCTCTGACCACTCAACTGGGCATCTGGAGCAGAACGGATGAAAGGACCCTGGAAGAGACTCGTGACTTGGACTCAAGGCGACAGTCTTCATCTGTCTGTCTCGCCCCTCAAGTCGGTCATGTGTGTCGTGAGGGTTTGTCAGCCCACGTCTCAGCCTCCTACATCCCATAGACCTTGGCCCTTCATGCATTTAAAGGGGTTCTCCCCATCTCTTTTCCGTGGGACTTGTGAGTTTTCCGAAGGTTTCAAAGTAACAGTCTGAAGAGGCACCGAGGAGCCAATCAGAAAGCCCATGTAAATGAGGGCTCTCTGATTGGCTCACTGATTGGCTGTCTCCTTCACGCCCTTTACGAAACTTCAACTTCATCAACTCAGCAAAGATTTTTCCCTCCGGCCTCTCTCGCCCTGCAGGAGGCGGGGTTGGGTCATCCACGCCAGCCGCCTGCTGCGTGCTGCCTGTCCCATAGGGTGGCAAAGGGGCCAGTGAGTGTGTATGTGTGTGTGTGTGCCGGGGGAGGGGGGGCAACCAGGGCCACGCTGCAGCCCTGGGCAGTGGGAGGGGTTTATTTTGGCACACAGTACTCATAAGGGGAGGGGGGCCGCGCCAGAAGCGCTCCCCCTCCTCTTTGTAGGACCTCCGGCCGGCGGAGCGGGCTGCAGACCGCGGGTATCGAGCTTGGCTGGGCCGGGATCGATATCTGCCCGCTGGACTGATGCGCGGGGGAGTCGGCTCGACACGGCGGAGGCAGAGATGGCTGTGCGAGCGCACCCCCACCACCCCACCTCCATCGCTTTGACCGGGAAGTGGTGCTGGACTGGAGGGCCAGGCCAAGGGGCGACGATACCCACTCCCTCTCTCTCGACCGCAGCTCTGGGGTGGGGGTGGGTGCAGGGTAGACCAGGGCGATGCCGAGCGCCACCCCCCCACTAGACACTCCCCCTCCTCCAGGGAGGCAGCTCGCTGCTGTTGCTTCAGTACCTCGACCCTGTGCTCTGTCCCTCCCTTCCTCCCTTTCTCTTTGTGCACCTCCTCTCTGCAAACTGGGGTTCCGCCCTCCCTTCTCCTCTCCCCTTCTCTCCTGGTGGGTGTCTCTGTGTCTGTCTCTCCATCTCCACGTCTCCCATTTCTTTCTCGGCTTGCTCTGTCTCTAGCTGTCTCTGTCCCCCGTCTTTGCTTAGGTGTCTCCTCGCATTTTTTGCTCTTTTTTTTTTTTTTTTTGCTTTCTTTGTCTGGCTCTCACTTGCTTCCCTTCCTTCAGCGTCCTCCGCCCCCCCACCCAGCCCCCCACACCTCACAGCCCTGTTTACGACATCCCCAGGGCTGGCAGGTGGGCGGGGCTGCAGCAGAGAGAGGGTGAGGGAGGGAGACTCAGCCTCCCCCCCAGCTGTTAACCTTCACGCTTCAGGCCTCTGTGGATGGCAGAGGAGGGGGAAAGCCCAGCTGCCAGCTTGGCGGAGGTGACCAGGCGGGGGCTGGAGACTGCCCTCCCTCTGGGCTCCTCTCTGGGGAGATCTGGGGCCGGAAGGAGTGTGACAGAGGGCGCCTCTGGCAGAGAGACACTATTGGCAGATAAGTGGCCTCCCAAAGGCTTTTTTGCTGGCCGGGGCGGATGCCCAAAGGGGATTCTGAGAGGCGCTGGCCTTGCCCGGGCCGGCCGGACGTGGGGGCCGGTGTGAGAATCCCGCCCATCTGTGAGCCGGCCTCACGCCGTCAGACCCAATTTATCTCGCCGCCAAAGTTTCACAGCCATCTGCTCGAGTGGAACGGCTTCCAGCGCTGGCCCCACCGGGCCCCCCAGCCAGCGCGGGGATGTTTTCCAATACGGCAGGATCGCAGCGCCCCCACCCCAAAGCGAGGAGGGGGTGCGGGGAGAGGCGGCAGAGCGCGGTGCATGGGGCTGGCAGGCAGCCCTCTCCAGCGAGCGAGCCGACCCTGAATTTTAAGCGATTGATCAGGAAGCGCAGGCCGTTCCCATCACTTAGAGCAGCCAAATGCGACGGCGCAGGGATTTCAAGGGGCCTTTGCGGAGGCGGTAATGAGGTCACCGTCACCGCCGCCAGCCCTGGGCAGGAGGGGCGAAGCCTGTGGGCACACGTGTGTACATGCCCTGCGGACCCAGCCACTCCTGTGTGCACACCATCGGGGCTCCAGCACTGACCAGGAGATCGGGTCCTTGCCTTCATGTGCTGGCCACTGTCCCCCACCCCCTAGCCCCCAAACACACACTGTGCATCTCCAGGGCTTTCAGGAAGAGGAAGCTAGAACCTAGCACCCGATGGCCCCTCCAGGCTCACCTCAGATGCTGCATGTAGCACAGGAACGTCAACCCTTCCTGCTGTGTGCCTAAAATTACAGCACTGGTGCTCAGGCCCATTGCTTGCTGAGACAGATGCCCCGCCCCGTGACACAGGTGTGTACGTACATATGGACGGTACACCTGACCTCAATACTTCAGCAGCATCCATACCCCCATCCAGGGTCTCCCCAGCCCAGCACCTCTCCCCAGGATGCTCACACATGCACCTCGCTTTCAAAGACCCGGAGCTGGCTTGCCAAGTCTGCACTGGTGGCACCTCTGCCCGCGAGGCAGTGCGGGTGCAGACCTCAAAGAGAACAAAGGCCGCTGGGGTGGGAGGGAGAGAGGGGGGCTCAGTCCCCAGCCTCGTCCTCCTTGGCGATGCTCGTCTGTCTCGGCTCCACGGCCACCGCATCGAGCGGCTCTGATTGCCGAGTAAATCACTGAGATGATCTGAATAATTATCGTCTCCTGAAAAGAGAGAGAGAGAAAAAAAAAAAAACAGGGGAATAAATAAACAGGAGAGAGCAGCCACCTGATTTCTCGGAGCTCTGGGTGGGGGATGCATCAGGATGGGGGTTAGTGGTCCCCTGGAGAGCCTCAGGGCTCCTTGGGATGCAGCACAGGTTGGGTGGGGGGCTTAGGCGAGTCCTTCCATGAGGCGCCACTTAGGGTCTGGTCCCCTCCATTTAACCCCCCTGGGTGAGTCAGGGGGCCCCCATGCCCACCACACCCCCAGCCATACCCCCATGTGGCCTCACTCAGCGACTCACACCTTTTGGTTCCCTGGCCCTGTTGAGCTCCTTCCTGTCTCCAGACCTTGGCTCCCAGCCCTGCAGCCCCTCCTCTCCCGTCTACACCAGCTTGTCGCTCCCATCTCTCCTTACTCAGGCTCCTTCCTGTGGGAGGTTCTTCCTGACTGCTCAGGTGCCCAGAAGCTCCCTGCCCATGTTTCAATGTCTGAGTCCATCCTACGTGACTGATGTTGGGGAACGGGGAGGTGTTCACCTGGTCTCGGTTAGATAAAGGCTTTGGTGGGAAGAAGCTGCTTAAAAGACTTTTTTTTGGGGGGGTCACATGCAGCTCTGCTCAGGGTTTACTTCTGGCTCTGTGCTCAGGGATCACTCCTGGTGGGCTCGGGGAACTGTATGGGGTGCTAGGGATCGAACCCAGGTCAGCCATGTGCAAGGCAAGCGCCTTACCTTCTCTTCTATCACTCAGGCCCCTTGAAGTTACGTTTTAGATTTTTTTGTTTGTTTGTTTTTAGACCACACCTGGCAATGCTTGATGGGTTACTCCTCTGCACTCAGTGTTCAGGGGACCATAGGATACTGGGGATTGAACCCTGGTTGACCGTGTTACATGCAAGGCAAATGCCCTCCATGCTGTACTGTTGCTTCAGCCTGTTCTTTCTCAGAAGCTGTTTTGAAGAGAAATGTTAAATAGACCAGTTACAACCCTAATCCCGAGCATTTCTGATGCTAACGCTCCATGCTAGGACTGGAGAGAAGGCCCGGGACTTAAGGCGCTAGCCTGCATGTGCCTGACCCCAATCTGATCCTTGACGTGTCATATGGTTTCCCCAAGCTCCGACAGAAGTGATCCCTGTGTGCAGAGCCAGGCGTGAAACCTGAGCACAGCTAGGTATGGCCAAAAAATCCCAAACAAAACAAAAGTTAGAAGTAGGGACCGAAGCGCTAGTACAGCAGGTAGGGTGTTTGCCTTTCACGTGACCTACCCGGGTTCAATCCCCAACATCTCATACGGTCCCCCAAGCCCCCAAGGTCCACCTGAGGGTAGAGTCAGGAATAACCCCTGAGCACTGCTGGGTGCGACCCCAAAAGTTTTTTTTTTTTCTTTTGGGGTCACACTCGGTGATGCACAGGGGTCACTCCTGGCTCATGCACTCAGGAATCACCCCTGGCGATGCTCAGGGGACCATATGGGACACTGGGAATCTAACCCGGGTCGGCCTCGTGCAAGGCAAACGCCCTACCCACTGTGCTATTGCTCCAGCCCCCCCGCCAAGTTTTTTTTTTTTTTTTTTTGCTTTTTGGGTCACACCTGGTGATGCACATGGGTCACTCCTGGCTCTACACTCAGGAATCACCCCTGGCGGTGCTCAGGGGACCATATGGGATGCTGGGATTTGAACCCGGGTTGGCTGCGTGCAAGGCAAACGCCCTACCCGCTGTGCTATTGCTCCAGCCCCCCCCAAGTTGTTTTTTTTTTTGCTTTTTGGGTCACACCCGGTGATGCACAGGGGTCACTCCTGGCTCTACACTCAGGAATCACCCCTGGCAGTGCTCAGGGGACCATATGGGATGCTGGGATTCGAACCCGGGTTGGCTGCGTGCAAGGCAAATGCCCTACCCGCTGTGCTATCGCTCCAGCTCTCCCCCCCCCCCGGGGTTTTTTAACAAAAATTAAAAGTGAAAGATAGGGGCTGGAGCAATAGCACAGCGGGTAGGGCGTTTGCCTTGCACGCGGCCAGCCCGGGTTCGATTCCCAGCATCCCATATGGTCCCCTGAGCACCGCCAGGAGTGATTCCTGAGTGCAGAGCCAGGAGTAACCCCTGTGCATCGCCAGGTGTGACCCAAAAAGCAAAAAAAAAAAAAAAAAGTGAAAGATATTCACTGTGGGACCCTGAAGCACCATGAGCTGTGTGCCTCCCACCCCTCGCCCCACAACAGTCCTGTGTGGGAAGTAATATTCTCCCCGGTGGGGGCCCTAAGGGCAGGTAAGAGTAAGAATCTGCCCTTGCTTCAGAGTTAGAATCTCCTCCCCTTCTGGAGTTTTTTGGAGTCTCGATCCACAGCCCCCCAGTTCCTATAGGCTGGAAAAGTTGCTCTTAGGGTCCTAGCACCATGAAGCAAATAACCCCATCCTGCCCATCCCCGCCCCTCCCACCACCCCGCTCTTGTTTTCCTATCCTCAGGAGGGGTGCCATCCTGCCTTATGACTCCCAAACCCCCAGAGGGCTTGACCTTCCCCACAGCCCCAACATCAAAGGAGGGGCAGCTTAGCCCTCCGCTGCTCCTGCGTGAAACGGTTCCAGATGTGGGGGGGCAGGGCCCTGCAGAGGCCTGAGTGAGGCCTTGGGACAGTTCAGGGCAGAGGCCGACCTGGCAGCAGAGCCTGAAAGCGGGGAGAAGCCTGGTGAGCTCTACCATGGGGGCGGGGGAGGGGAGCCACTGGATCTGCGCCAGACCTGCTTCCCCGTCCCCAGGTCCTTTAGGCGGTGGAAGGAGACCTGGGACCCAGTGACCCAGACCAGTGCTACTTCAACTTTTTCATGTGTGACCCCTTTTTACGCAGGGTATTTTTTTATTGTTGTTCTTAGGCCATTCCTGGTAGTGTTCAGGGTTTTTTACTCCTGGTTCTGTGCTCAGGGATCAGTCCTGGTAGGACTTGGGGGACCATATGGGATGCCAGGGATCAACTTGGTTCGGCCACATGCAAGGCACGTGCCCTACCCACTGTATCATAGTTCTGGCCCCAGGTCCAGGACATTTTTATGCGATCCTGGCTGTATCATGGTATAAAAATAGCTACTCAAAACAAACATTTACTCATAAAAAGCCAAAAAGAAATTTATTCTAAAACAAAATTTTTTTTTTTTGCTTTTTGGGTCACACCTGGCGATGCACAGGGGTTACTCCTGGCTCTACACTCAGGAATCACTCCCGGCGGTACTCAGGGGACCATATAGGATGCTGGGAATTGAACCCGGGTCGGCCACGTGCAAGGCAAACGCCCTACCCGCTGTGCTATTGCTCCAGCCCCTAAAACAAAAATTTTTTAAAGTTACCTGCTCCACAGTTTAAGAAACCAGGATCTGGGGCTGGAGCGATAGCGCAGCAGGTAGGGCGTTTGCCTTGCACGCGGCCAACCTAGGTTCGTTTCCCAGTATCCCATATGGTCCCTTGAGCACCGCCAGGGGTGATTCCTGAGTGTAGAGCCAGGAGTAACCCCTGTGCATCTTGGGGTGTGACCCAAAAAGCAAAAAAAAAAAAAAAAAGAAAGAAAGAAAAAAACCAGGATCTAGAGAGATAGTGCAGGAGTTAAGATGCTGGCTTTGCATGCAGAGCACTGCCAGGAGTGATCCCGAGCACAAAGCCAGGGGTAACCCCATGGGCACCGTAGGGTGTGGCCCCAAACATCTGTGAAGTGGGAGTTCTTTTGGCTTGTGTCTCATTGCATGCCTGTGAAGGTTCTCTGAGTTACTCCAGATGTGAAGTTGAACCCAGAGCCAAGCCCCTGGAGTCTGCATCTCACTGTTGGCAGTTTAGGAGGGAGGGAGGGACTCCGGGTCGCATCCTGATTAGGCAGGGTAGCCCCTTCACAATAGAGTGTGTGTCCAGTCTCTCTGCTCACGGTGGGGGCAGTTGGCGTGTTGCAGGTTCTCTGACTGCATTGAACATTCCCCCCACACACACACTCACCCGTCTACCTTTTTCTACCAGTGGGGCTGGTTTTCACTTTCTCTCTGCCTACCCATGATTTCACCCATCCATGGTTCCCTTACATACTTAGGTCTCCCTCCCCATAAGCACATGCCTAGCCCCACAACTGGTTCAACTCATCAGGTCCATGTATGTGATACTGACAAACATATGAACCTGGGCTCACAGCAGCAAGGAGATGGCGCAGAGGCAAAGTGGGGGTGAGTGTGCACCATGTGTGTACCCCACTGAGTCCTGCAGCACAGACCCCCTGCAAGCACTCATATGTAGGGAAACCTGTGTGGCACATAAAGGTTTAGATAGGTATGTGCAGACTCGCATTTAGCACTCATGGGAATCCACAGGCAGCTGTGCTCGCTACCCAACTCCCCCCCCACCCACCGCACATTCAGGTACACAGAGAGACACGCGTGTGCTTGCACAGAAAGGCACATGCGTGCAAGTCCACGCACAGGCGCACCCCTGCACTCGCCCCCACCCCCGCAGGGAGCTGGCCGCCCGCCAAACTCCTCGCTTTCTGCTGGGTGTGCACAACCTTTCACGGCTCTAATTGAGTCGAGGGTGATTTATAACGCGGCAGCGCCCCTGCCCGAGTGGGCTTCCCCCTCCCGCTGCAGTCCTGGCCAGGGCCTTTGCCCCCCTACCCCCCATGCACAGAGTCTCACACACACACACACACACACACACACACACACACACACCACACCACACCACACCACACCACACCACACCACACCACACCACAGGCCTCTTCAGGGGAGAAAGGGACCTATCCCTCCTCATCACAAATCCCTTTCTTTAGCCTTGCTGGTCTCCTGAGCCAGGCACTGGGAGGTTTTGTCTCAGCCACCCGCCCAACCCTAGCGCTGCCATTGCTCCTGGCCTTTCCCAAGTGCCCAGCAAGGCTCAGCCCAGGCCCCACTGCAGGTCCCTGGTGTGCCCTGAGCTGCAGCAGAGATATGGGGCTTAGGCAGGAGAAAGGACTTCCTGAATGAGATGGGGTGGGCTCCGGCTAGCAGGGGCTGGGATTGCCCTGTGACAGAGAGCAGTTGGCTGCTGAGAATCACGTTTCCTGCCCCTTCATCCTTTTGGGTAACTGAGCTGACTGACCTCCCTCCCCAGCTGTCCTCATGGCCTGTGATTAATCGCATTAATTAGACCCTGAGGTTTGACTCATAAAGTACCCTTGTCCACCTAAGAAGGAGCTGCAGGGAGAGCCTTTGTCTCGGTGTGTGGGGAAGTACACACCCCTCACCTCTGACCTCAGCTCCAGCCATGGCCCAGGAGCTCAGCCTGAGAGCTATTTCCCAGCAGTCTCTAGTGCTGGATGCCAACGCCAGCAATGCTAACCCGTTTGACAGTGAAGGCACCCCTGGCTGAGAGAGGCCACGTTCTTGCCCACGTGATTCACTTGGTTCATAGTGGAGCTAGGATTTGAAGTCAGACAGCAGAGCAGAGATGCCTCTCCAGGGCCTGCTCCCCCCCAGAGCTGAGGCTACCCCCAGGAGGGTGCAGGAGAGGCTCCTTGCTGGGCCAGCCATCCCCTTCCAGAATCCAGCCGACTTCCAACGTGAAGGGTTCACATTTGACTTAAGCGGGAGTGGCTCAGCCATAGAGAACCTGGTTTGCATGTGTGACACCCTGGGTTCAGTTCCTGGCCCTGCAAACACAACTGAACATCTAGACTTAAGAGGAAGCCTCCTGGCACTGGAGAGATTGGGGGACTCGAAAGTATGTGTGCTTGAAGGGCTGGCCCCCCGGCTGGCCCTAGAGTCCACATGGCAATGGCAGCCAATAGTCCCTTACATTTCACCTATCCTGTGAAAGGGGAACCAGACCCCTTAGTTTACAGATGAGTTGGATTCTAGCATTTAGACCCCACCCTGGCCTCATGGGCTCAAGTCAGTTGTCTCCCTACCCCCCATCCTCTGTCCTTAAGCTGGTGTCCCAGTGAGCCCTCCTGTCTGAACTAGATAAGCTGGATTCATGAGTGAGGGTGGGAAGAAGGTGGTCCCAAGGACATGAGGAAGTGGGGGACAGAGACTTTGGGGTGGGGATTTGTACATGGATGGATGTGTGCTTGCATCCAGGCTTATAAGTGTATGTTGGTATGCATATGTGGGTATATATGGGTATGGGTGTGTGTGCATGTGTGTAGTATGTGTATGTGTGTAATGTGTACTGTGTGCACGTGTGTAATGTGCATACACATATGTGTCCGTATATGTACATGTGCATATGCATGTATGTGTATGCATGCATGTATATGTATAGTGTGTATGTGTGCATATGTGTATGAGTGCTTGTGTGTGCATGTATAGTGTGAATGTGTAGATATGTGTTCATGTATGTGCATGTTGTATATGTGCATGTGTGTAGTGTGCACACGTGCACATGTATGTGTAGTGTGTACATGTATGTATGTGCATGTGTGTGCATGTGTGTACATGCGGGTGTGTATGTGTGCATTTGTGTATGTGTAGTTTGTATGCAAATGCGTGTGTTCATATATTTGCATGTTTGTGTGCATGCATGTGTATCTGTGTTTTAGACTCTGGTTTTGTGTAGCCTTCCTTGTTTGCCTACAGGTCTCAGCGTGCTTGTCTTTGTCGGTATGACCTTTGGGATATGTAAGCGCGCGCGCGCGCGTGTGTGTGTGTGTGTGTGTGTGTGTGTGTGTGTGTGTGTGTCCATCTCCCTGTGTGAATATCTTTGATAACTGTGTCTGTCCCAGCTTTTGGGTTTGTCTGAGCGTTTTGGGAGGGCCCAGCTCGCTGTGTGTTCATGTGGTTCTGGGCCTGTTTCTGTAAGTGACTTTAGATGTGACCACTTAGGATGAGGTCTCTGTATGTGTGTGAAGGACTCTGGCAGGGGTGGGGTGGGGTGGGTCGGTGAGAGTGTCACAGCCCAGTCCTGTGTGACTGTCCCAGCCCGGGCAAGATGGGCACACAATTCTCCAGTAATCAGGAAAACTATTTTAGTGTAATGTTTTTCAAAAATCACAGTGCGTAAAATCCGTGATGGAAAAAAAGGAAAGAACATTAGAGCCAGGATCAGCCCGTGTGCGCGTGTGCGTGACTGTGGCGGGTGCGCCCCCCTCCCGCGCCCGCCAGGTGAGCGCCACCCCCCAGCGCCCCCAGTCACGCTGGCTGGGCTGAGCCGCGGTAATTTCCGAGTCGGCGGTGGCTTTGTGTGCACAGGCCGCAGTCTTGAGGGGCGGGGATGGAAGGGAGGGTTATTTCTCCCCCCTCTTCCTTTTTATTGGGTCATTAACAACAGCCCCGGACTGCGCGGCCCCCACCCCCTTTCATGTCTGCCGAGTCTCCCCCATTATCTCCCTCCGCAGCCTGCCGCGTAATTCGATGCCAATCAGGTTTGGGGCTGCGGGATCAAAGAGCAGCCCGGGCGCCCCGGGGAGCGGGCGGGAGACCCCGCAGCCGGCCCAGCCCAGGGCCTTCACCAGGCCCAATGGGGTGACAGTGGCAGCACCCCTCCCACCCTCCACCCCCCCAGGGCCACAGGTGTGTGCGGTGGCCCTGCAGGGCTAGGCCTGGCGGGGTGGGGTGGCCCCCAGCAGGTTTGGGTGGGAATGTGGAGGGGGAAGCTCTGGCTCCCGCTGAGCTGGGCGAAGACTGGGCCTTATCCTTGGGCTGGGGCGCTGGTGGGGTCCGGACAGGGAGGAATATTCCAGTTGGCCTCAGACTGCTGCCAGCTGACTGCAGGCTCTGCTGGAAGGCCCATGGGCTGGTTCCCTGCTGCTCCACAGAGGGTGCTGGCAGCTCCCCCCCACCCCCCGCCCCGACTTCCCACCAGCAGAGATGGGTGTCTGTCCTGGGACTGCACCAGCCAGCACAGCACCAGACACCCCAAGAGCCCAGGAAGTTGGTCATCCCTGGGGGGCTCCTGAACCAGATGCATAGGCCCGCTCCTTAACTTAGAATCCTGAGTTTGGGGCAAGTCTCCTGCCTCCACCCCCTCGCCCCCCCCCAAAAAAAATAAAACCCACCCTAGTCTGTCTGCAAAATGGACTTAAGGATTCTCCTTAGCTTGTCTCTGAAAATTCAGTGAGTGAATATAGCAACGGGTGATTTGAACTTGAAGTGCAAGATGAATGTTGTTTTTATTATTTTTCCATTGGCTGAAGATTGGGGAACAGTGGGGGTGTCACCCCATTCCTGGCAGAGGTTGGATAGCTGTCTTTACCCCCAAAGAAAATGCCAGTGTTTATTTAAAGTTTTTTTTGGGGGGGGGCTGGAGGAGTGGACTGGAGCCACAGTCAGTGGTGATCAGGGGTTACTCCTGGCTCTGTGCTCAGGGGTCACCCTGGCAGGGCCCTGGGGACCCTCTGTGGTGCTGGGGTGGAACTGGAATTGCTGTAGGCTGGGCAAGGCCTTAACCCCTGTACTATCTTTCTGGCCCCCCAGAATGCAGGTACTGGACAGTGGTTATGGACAGAGTTGTTCTGCTACGGCTGTTCCTGAGAGGGCAGAGGAGACTTTTCTTTCCCAAATAGCATTAGGTTGTCACAGCTGTAAATTTCTCCAGGGCAGGAGTGATAGTACAGCAGGTAGGGCGTTTGCCCTGCATGCAGCTCACCCAGGTTTGATCCGAGGCATCCCACAGGGTCTCCCGAGCACCGCCAGGAATAATTCCCGAATGCAGAACCAGGAGTAACCGCTGAGCATCTCCGGGTATGACCCCAAAAAGCCAGTAAATAAATAAATAAATAAATAAATGTCTAGGCCCAAGAATGTTTCACACAAACCATGACGTAGAGCGTGTCTGCATCTGTCCTCTATCTGCCCTGCCCCTCGAATCGGTGCTCCAGTAAGCCAGGACCGTTGGGGTTTGGGGTGGGGGGGTGAGTGGGAGACCCTGACTCTTTGGCTCCTTGCAGATGGTTTCCTGAGTAGGGGGGGGGGAGCCTGCTGGCCTGGGGAGACAGTGTAGGAGGCCCACAGTGCATCCACAGTTGGTGGGGCTGGTGTAGTGAGCCTGGCTCCTGGCTCCTGTCGAGATCTCTGGTCCCATGGGTGGGGCCCCATTGAGAAGAATGAGTGGAAGGTGACAGGTGGGGACCAGGCAGGAAGCACACGTCTGCCATGTGTGTGAAGCCCTGAGGCGCCAAGTGTCTGTGGGGGTGGGGCGGGCGAAAGGGTGGCTGGACCCCCAAAGGGGCAGAACAGGAAGGAGCCTGGAGGTGATGCTGGGGTCTGCAGAACGGAGGCCAGGGCCTCCTCACCTTTCCTTGGCTCAGCGGGGAAGGTGAAGCGGGCGAGAGAAGAGGAGGGCTGGGCAGAGATGGGGGCGCTGTGGCCTCCGTCCCCCTCAAAGACCTGGTCTGGGCGGCAGGACCAAGCGGGCTGTGAGGGGTCAGGCCATCTGGCCTGCAGAGGGCGTTTTGGTGTCTCGGGTCGGGCAAGCTGCTGCCCCCTGGGCGGGCCCACTGCTGGCCCCGCCTCTCTCCCGCCTCCATGTGGAGGTGTGTGGCTCCCCCCCTCGCCATTGTCCTCCCTCCTGGGGGGTCCCTGCCTGGCCCGAGCTGGGTGCCTTTGTGCGTGTAGGAAGCGGGTGGTGGCCGCCCAGCACTCTGCAGATCCCAGCTGCCTCTGGACGCTGAAAAATCCAATTTTCTTCCTAATTGCCACCGCCCGCTCTCTCTCCTCGCAGCCTACTTCTGCTCGGCGGCGCCGCGTTCCCCCCACGCTCCCCCTGTTCCAGCCCACCCCACGGCGGACGCCGCCCCCCCCTCGCGGTCACCCGTGTCGGGACGCACCATATATCATGTCCGCGGCCGGGAGGGGTGGGGGAGCGGACAGCCCCCGCCCTGGGCTCCCTGACGAAATCGTCCTTTTCCAGGCGGATGACAGGTTGTGGGAACAACAGCTTGAATTACGGAAAGAAGTTTCCCCACTGAGTTAATCTGCAGTGGCTGGAGGTGACCTTCTGGAGACGGCGATTAATCACGGGCCGTGCGGGCGCCGCGCCACGCCGGGCCCTTCGGGGGAATACTAATTCCACTACAAGATAAATCATAATTTGACAATAATCATCTGCCCTAATCACTCCAATTCTTCCGTTTAATTATTTGTATACACCATGTTTCTTCCGTGAGGATCCTGTGTGCCCATGGGTGGGGCGGGGCCAGCCACTGGGCAGCGACCCCCACTCTGGCCGTGGGGCCTGGTCTCCGGGACCCAACTCCGCTTCGGGGAGAATGCTTAGACCTGTGTGACTGGGGGAAACTGAGGCCAGGCCAGCCCGAGGTTTCCCCGGCAAGTCTGGGGTCAGCAGGGTGAAGGCAGAGGCCTGTGACGTTCTGTGGAGTCCGCACCCCTCTGCACGTCACTTCCACGCGCTGCTCCCGGCCTCATCCCCAGCGGCCTGTGGCATCTAGTCCCACTGCACATTTGCCCACGTGGGTGGCTGCTTCTGCTGCCCTGGGCCTACCTCCCTGTTCAGGATGCCAGGCCTGGGCTTGTGGGCATCTGCCCCCACCTCTGGGGGCTGGCGGTGGGGGGTGAGTCTCTCTGGAAGTTGCTGGGGGGGGCGCCTGCTCTCCCAGGGTAATGGGGGCCAACCTGGCCCCAGCCACGCAGGAGGTGCTCAGTGATGTGTCCCCATGGTCCTTCCTGTTGTGTCAGGGCCCAGCCCCCAGCGCCCTGTGTTTCCCGTGTTCATTCTTCTTCCTGGTCCCTGGGGCGCCCTGGGGTGGGCGGCTGGGGAGCTGCAGGGACCTCATGCTGCAGAATAACACAGTTCTCTTCCCAGCGGCACCTGGCTCCCTAGGAAGGCAGTGGGAGCTAGTGGGGAGATGGTATAATGGGGGCGGGGGACCCCTGGTGTGGGAACTGAGGGGGCACCTTTGTGGCCATGTGATGGGGTGGGGGCGTAGCGTTCCCCAACCACGGGCCAAAGGCTGGCTGAGAGGTGAAGGCAAGGAGATAATGAGCCCGGGGTGTAGCCCATTCATTCCTGCCCCAGCCTGCCCGCCAGGGACCGGCGGTGGCCCCTTTGCTCGGCTCTGGGAAGGAAGCAGGGAAGTTTGAGGGGACTGGCAGCGAGGGTGGGGTGAGGTAGGGCCACGCGTGCTGCCCTGGGATCTGCCCCTTTACCCACAGATGAGCTGAGGTCCAGGCCAGGGCTCATCTTGCTCTTGGCCGGGCCGCTGCAGGAGGACCAGGGGCTTCCCGGCCAGAGGGGCTGGAAAGGCTCTTGGGGGTAGGGGCTGGCCCTGCAGTGCGGGGACTGGGGGACTGCCGGGGAGCTCAGGCTGCTACTGCCCTCAGGCCTCTGTGGGTGCGACCAGCTCCGCCCTCCCAGCACAGCGCCTCCAGCAGCCCGTCCTGGAGGCTGGGACAGACCTGTCTGACGCCACCACCTGGCAACTCCTGGACATATTGGCGTGCCCCCTGGGCAGTGGGGGCCAGGGAGGGAAGTGAGCCTTTCTGAGCCTCAGTTTCCTTACCTGCATACCACCGGTAATTATAATAAGTGACATCATAATTGTCATCTATTGTTAGGATATAGTGTCACATCACACGGTGAGGTCACAGCAGAGTCAGCCAATTGTCACTTTCCTGGGGCTGGTCCCAAAGTTGCCTTTTGTGGGAGTTCAAGAGAGACGGGGCAGATAGGCCTCTGGGTCCCACCCCCTCCCCCCGCCCCCCGGTGGCGCCGGCCCCTCCCAGGAGGCTGGCTGGGGAGGGGAACAAAGGTTGGCAGGATGGGGGAGAGAGGCCGGGGGAGAGCAGCTGAGTCTGGGGAGGGAGGGAGGAAGGGCGGGCAGCGGTGGTGCTATAAATACCTCCCAGGTAACAGGACCCGTAAATGAAGGGAGGGAATTAGTCACATTCCGTGGCGCCTTGGAGAGAGGACAGGGAGCAATGACCTGGATCCATGGAAGGGAAAAAATTAGGCTAACCTTGAAGGGGGGTGGCCAGGGGCTGGCGGCTGTGCCTCCTCCGAGGGGGCGCTGGACAGGATCTGCGGGGCCGCGGGGAAGGCAGAGCCTCACAGGAGGGGGGAGGCGGTGCCCGCTTCACAGGGCTCTTTCCCAGGGTTCCCTGCTGGGGCTCAGCCACAGACCCAGCTCTTGAGCGTGCGCGCGTGTGTATGTGTGTGTGTGTATGTGTGTGTGTGTGTGTGTGTGAGTGTGCATGCTTCTGCATGTGTGCATGTGTGTGTGCCTGTGTGTGTGTGCTTGTGTGTGTGCTTGTGCATGCGTGCATGTGTGTGTACATGTGTATGTACGTGTGTGTGTATGTAACCCTTGTGTGTCTGTGTGCATCTGTGCACGTATATGTGTGTGTGTGTGTGTGAAACTGTGTGTGAAGCCCTCGTGTGTGTGCGAAACCCTCTGTGTGTATGTGTGTGTGGGGTATACCGGTTCCCCACTGTTCTCCTCACACCACTCACCTGGTGTCATGGCTTGGTCATGGACCATCATGGGCCCTCCCAGATGATGCCCAGGGATCCCTCCTGTGCTGCCCGCCTGGCTCACCCTTTCTGAGCCTCTCGGGATGGAGTCCAGGCTCTTGGGGCTGGGTGCTGAGCCCCAGGTGCTCCCACCGCCTTGACCCTCTCCTGGCTCCCCCCTTGTTCTGCCTTTTGGGGCTCCCCCCAGCATTGTCCTTTAGGGGCTCCTCTGGCTCCCCATGTCATTTGCTCCAATCCCCAGCTTGACCCTGGGATTTTCTTGGTTGAGCTGCGTCCGCCTCATCTATGAACATTGACCCATCTGCCAGAGGCAGTTTTTGGGGTTGCTGGTGGTGGGTTAGGTCAAAGTTGGGGTGGCTGGAGAGAGTATCCACGCTAAGGCACGTGTGGGGGAACTGGGTTAGGTTCACAGCACAGCATGGTCCCTTTGGTACCAGTGGGTGCAGCCGTTGGGTAATCTTGGGTGATCCCCAGCACCCCGTGGCCCAGACAGCACCCCAACTTAAACCTTCACATTGATCCGGCTGGCAGACTGGCAGTCATGGGGAAGCCGCCCCTCTCCTCCCCTGAGAAAGTGCCAACTTGGAAGACTTGTTCTACCGGCCAAGTGGCCCTGGGTGAATACATAGATTCTCCTGCCTCAGTTTCCTCCCCCCCGCAGAAAGGGGCTCTGCAGCTCTTCCCCAGGGCCCCTTCCGGAGCGCACAGCCAGCAGGTGACTGGTCGGGGTCACTGTATCGATCGATCGCACTGTCTGTGTCTGCCTCCGCTGTGGGCTGAGTTGGGGGGCGGGGGTGGCGCTGCGTCCCCGTGTGACTCCTCCGCAGCCGCAGTGGCCAGCTCGCGCCTGGCACCGAGACGGTCGGCAAATGTTTGCTGAATTAATGAGTGGGGGCTGCGGGGCGGCGGGGGCTGCAGTTCCGCCCGGGCTGCTGCAGCTGGGGCGCCTGTGTCCGTGTGTGCTGTGGGAGTGGGAGTCGGGGGTGTCTGTGGATGGGGGCCCGGTATCAGTGTCCCGGGGGTCTGGCGGCGCCGTGGGCAGCCTGGCGCGCCCGCTCCCTGGGGTCCCCGCGGAGCGCCTGCCTGGCTGCGGGACCCCGTTGCCAGGAGCAGTCAGGATGCGGCAGCGTCTCCATGGCAACGCGGCATCGCGAGCCGCGCGCCGCCCTCCCCCGGCGCCCCGCAGTGGGCAGGAGGCCGAGGCTGGCAGCCCCTCCCGGCCCAGCAGCCAGCAAGCTGGGCCAGGAGGCTGAAGCCTGGTGGGAGGGACTGAGGAGGGGGCTCGGTATTTTTCTGGAGACAGGGGCTGACCCGCCGTTCCGCGCTCCTCCCTGAAGGGAGGAGGACAAGATAGGGACTGTGTCCTTTGAGCTATGGCCACTACACCCCTCCCCGCCCACCCCCTATTTCTGGCCCCCAAACCGGGCACAGGTCTTGGTGGGGGTAGCGCCGGCACTAGCCAGGAGTCATCTCTGAGCTAAGTCCCAGCTGTGGACGCAGCGGGGTGAGCAGGGCTGAGGGGCACCGAGGCACTGCGGGAAAGTGCCACGCTGGCCCAGAACCTGCCAGCATGCCGCCTTTTACCCGGAACCCATACGCAGTGGGCCCACTGACCCCCTCCCTGCAGTTCCCACCCAGTGCAGTGTTCCCGGCACTCCCCCAGATCTTCCCACGGCTGCCCAGTGCTGCCAAGTACCCACTTGGTGTCTCCAGTGTCCCCTGTGTCTACCCACTGTATTGAGATAGCTCCTCAGCCCTTCCCCGTTGCCAGCCAGGGGCCATCTGGTGCCCTCCTTCCAGTTTAGTCCTGGTGCCCCGTCCTGTCCACCGCCCCCACTACCTGCCTCATCGTTCCTGGCTCCCTTCTGTTTCCACCAGTATATTGCTGCACACCTCGGCGGTTTCCAGTACCTTCCCAGTACTTCTCTTCGCCCAGTATTGACCCCTACAGTCACGCACCCACCGCCCGCCCTTCACTTCCTTCCGGGTAAACTACCCCCCTCTTAGCCTCCTGCCCTCTCAGGTCCCAGCCCCAGCTCAGCCAGACTGTAGTGCTCACGGCGGCCAGCAGGGGGCGCGCGAGCAGTTAGTCCAAGACCCAAGCAGGGGCGCGGCCAGGGTGGAGGTCGAGGGGCTGCATCCCAGGCCCTTGTCTTACAGAGCCTGCGCCCGGGCCCGCGGCCAGGGTGGAACTTCATTTCGGGGAAGTCTCGTTGGGAGTGACTGCACCCCACCCCTAATCCTCTCGTAGCCTCTCCGCCTGCAGTCGGAGTGGCTTCTGCTTTGGCGGGGGCGAGCGCCCTCTGGTGTTCGCGTAGCGACGCAGCTCCCTGGGCGCTCAGGCAGGGGTGGTGCTTTCATTCTTGTCCTAGTTTATTGGCTTGGCCGGGTACTGGCGCGCAGCGGGGTAAGGGAGGGGGCTGTGGGTTATCGGCAGCCCAGACCCCAATCGTGATCAGGCACAGGGACGAGTCTGGAATAAAAGGGACAGAAAGAGAACATTGGGGTCTTGAGAATGGGTTTGAAACAGTCCCTCCAGAATCACGGCGCAGCCCTGAGGCCCCCTCTCCCGCCTGCACCACAAGGAGGCCAGAACAGCACTATGTCCTCGGTTGAGCCTCTGGCGATGGAGGCTGAGAAACACAGGGAAGGGCCATGGATCTCCTGAATACCGCTTGGAGGCTCCCCAGCCCCCAAAAACAGAAAAAAAAATAAAAGAACACTGGTCAGGGGAGTTGGAATTGAGGACCCATGGTGGGGGGATGTGGGAAGAGAATGGTATGGGGGTTACGGAGCCCAAGTCTGTGGAAATGGCGCTCCACTAGGGGTGCTGCCTGCAGAGGGAGTGGCGGGGGAACACTGGTGGCTGGGTCCATTCCTGGCCTGGCAGCTCCCAAGTCCTTAAAGACAGGGGGTGCCCTAAGCACTTTCTCTGCCCGCTGCCAACCTGCCCCCCAGCCTTCAGCAGCCTGAAGGCACCAGGCTTCCTCTTCTCTTTGTATTGGGGTGATGGATGGGGCTGTGACAGGAGAGTTAGGTCAGACTTCTGCAGTCTCTCCTGAATTTGGGGATCTTGGCCTGCCTGCAGGAGCACCAAAGGTCAGTTATATGAGGATTTCCCCTTTTGGTTTGGGGGGGCCACACCTGTCAGTGTGTAGGTTTTCTTCCTGTGTCTGTGTTTAGGTATCAGCTCAGGCTGGGCTTGAGGGATCGTATGGGGTATGGAACTCAGGCGGGACATCTGCAAGGCCAGTGCTCTACCGTCTGTAATCTCTCTGACCCCGAACCTGTGATGTTCTTTTTCTTTGTATTTTGGGCCACACCTGGCGGTACTCAGAGGCTACTCTCAGTAAGGTGCTCAGAGGGTTTGGGGGGTCGCTCTGGTGGAGGTCCTTGGGGGAACATGTGATGCAAAGGGTGGAACCTGCATTGCATGCGAAGCACACGCGCTCAGTCTTCCAAGCTGTTACCCTGGTCTCATGGTTTCCTTCCTCTCCTTCATCATTATTATTGTGACGGGGGTCGCATGTACACTTGGCTGCGGTGCACACACTACGGGGGCACACCTGGCATTGTGGACTTCTGCTGTGGTCTCACTGCACAGGGACTGTGCTTGGCACATGTGGGTGTCACTGGGGATCACCCTAGAGGCCTCAGACTTTTTTTTTTTTTCTGTCACCAAGCCATTCACAGGTCCCCAGATGTGTGAGCCTGTGCTAATGTCTAGCCTGGTGTCAGGCTGGCAGACCCGTGTGAAGTGGGCAGTGTGTGCATACCCTTAGGTGCCACCCTCCTCGTCCTCACTGTGTGACGGGGGACATGGAGGCACCCAGCAAGTAAAGGAGGATTCCAGGGTCACCCAAAAGCCAGTGGCAAACTGGTGCAGCAACAAACATTACTAGTCTGGTCTCAGATCTGATACTTGCTGGAGGAGCTTGGGCAAATCCCCTCCCCTCCTTGCTCCTCTCTTCCTGCTTTTGGGTCACACCTGGTGGTGCTCAGGAGTCACAGCCGGCAGCATTCGGGGTGCCAGTGATCTAACCTGACTCGGCCGCATACAAGGCAAACACATGACTCCTGTGCTATGGCTCCGACCCTCTGCTTATTTCCTTTGTAAGCCTCAGTTTCTTCATTGCCCTGTTGGGTGTAAACTCTTCTCTGCTTCCAGGGTGCTCGGGGGGATGCAGAGCACAGCCGTGAGCCTGGGGGCTGGTCCTGCTAGCTGAGAGCACTCCCTTCGTGCTAGCTGCTGAGCTGCTCAGTACGCGGGTCCGAGAGGTTCTTATCTGAGATAGGCAGAAGCTCGCTGGCTCCAGGCTCCCTGCAGGGATGCAGTAAGACGCTGCTCCACAGCAGGGGCAAGGCCCCAGGGTGTGGGGGGGGCACAGCTCCAGACCACCAGGGGTACTCCCGGAGCATCTCTGCTGGGGCCAGGGCGGGAGGCAGCGGGAGGATTCACATGACCTTGGACTCTTCCCGTGCAGGACTCCTGGTTCCTCAGGCCTGGAGCAGATTTCCGGCCCCCGGGGAGGACGAGGGGGCCATTGACCAGCTGACGGAGGAAGCATGTGTCGTGGCCTGGGCAACCGGACCTGGGGGTCTCGCCTTGGACCTGGGGCCTTTCCTGCAAAGGGACTGTCCGAGGGCAGGAAGGAAGGAAGTGGGGAGGGGCCGGAAGTGCGGGGAGGGAAAGAGACCCGGCCCAGCCCCAGCTGGGAGCCAGTTTTCTCTGGTCCTGGCCAAGGAAAGGGACCATCTGGCCAGGCTGACCACACATGTTCTCGGTCACCCTGCCGGGGGCGTGCGGGCGTGCTGTGGTGGGGTGGGGTCAGAGAGGGGACAAAGCCCCTCCCTCTCGGGTGTGACTGTACACGAACCCCACCTTCTAGAGGGGAGATCTGGAAAGGGGCCACGGGGCTCGGGTTAGTAGCTGAGCCTGTGCGTCCTGGCCCGAGCGCCACCATCAAGCTGCTGCCGTGGGTTGGGAACAGGAGCCTTCACCACCTGCCCTCACAGAGCCTCTTGTCGTGAGGGCTGAGGACTGGGGGTTCTGCGGAGGGTACGGGGTGCACAGAGACTGTGATGGACCGGAAGAGGCAGCAGGTGGGGGAAGGCCTGTTGGTTCATTCCAGGACCCCAAGGATGAGTGTGTTGGCCAGTAGAAGGGCCCCAGCAGGGTCAGGGCACGCAGGGGCAGGGCCGGCAGCAGTGGAGTGCTTGGCGATGCCCCCTGGGTGCCAGGAGAGGAAGGGTCCTGGGGTGCAGGGATAGGCCCTGGACTTTATCCTAGGGATGCTGGTGAGCCGTAGAAGCCTAGGTCAGGCTGATATGGCCAGACCCTGGTCAGGAATCACGCTGGGAAGGCTCAGGGGACCATACAGGTACTGGGGGATAGAACCTGGGTTGACCGCATGCAAGGCAAATGTCCCTCCAGCTGTCCTATTGCTCCGGCCCTTCAAGGCCACCTTGTTGCAGGGGTGACCTTTCCCACACCAAGCCTTGCTCCTAGACTGTGGTAGCTTAAGTTTTCATCTGTCCTGGGGCTGGAGCAATAGCACAGCAGGTAGGGCATTTGCCTTGCACGTGGCTGACCCGGGTTCGACTCCCAGCATCCCATATGGTCCCCTGAGCACCGCCAGGGGTGATTCCTGAGTGTAGAGCCAGGAGTAACCCCTGTGCATCGCTGGGTGTGACCCAAAAAGAAAAAAAAAGTTTTCATCTGTCCTGCATGTTCCCAGCCTTTCTGGGCCACACCTTAGTTCCCTGGGGTTATCACTGATGCCCCACATCTCTAGCCTTGATGAGCTTTAGACCCAGCCAGGCTGTCACTGCTCTGCGGACTCAAGATGCTGATTGGGTCAGGCAAGGGCAAGTGACCAGAGTTGGGCCAATCAGAGTCCTCAGTGGGCAAGGCCTGAGGCGGGGCTCCCTATTTTCCAGGGCCTCTGGATTGGCCCTGGATTTTTATGAAGTGTGGATTTTTATTTATTTATTTTTGCCACTCCCAGAAATGCTCCGGGATTAGTCCTGGCTCTTGCTCAGGAGTCACTCCTGGTGGTGCTCCAAGGGACCATATGGGATGCTGGGGATCGAACCTAGATCAGCTGTGTGTAAGGCAGGTGCTCTACCCACTGTACGATCTCTGACCCCGTGATTTTGGATTTCTAAAAGCATTTTAAAATTTTAATTTTAATTTTAAAATTGAAATAGAATCCAGGTCCAGCACAGGCAAAGCCACTGCTCCCCCCGCTGCTTGGTTTTCTGTTGTCGTTGTTTTAATTAGTTTTATCTCTGAGTGTGTGTGTTAGGGGATAGGACAGTGGAGCATGTCCTGGTGGCCCCGGGCACACTCCTGTGCGTCACGAGCAGGCCGCTCCACGGGACCATGGGTGGGAGTTGAGGGAAACGGAAAGTAGGAGTGGGTGAGCGGGGTTGTAAGCGATTTTCACTTACGTCGACAGCCCTGAGAGGCCACACTGTCCGTTCCCATCAGAGCTTGCCAGGAGCAGGCAGAAGACCCAGCACTCTGCAGAACGTGAGGGCCAGAGGCCGCCTGTCCCCGCCCTCACCGGCCTCATTTCCCCAGATACACCAGCACCGAGTGCTGACTGTGACTCACGAGGGGCCGCAGTGCCACTGCACCAACCGTGCCCTCGAGCCCGACTCCGGAAGTGGACATGGGTGGGGGGGGAAGGTTGCAGAGTGTTTGCAAATCAAGCAAAACAGAATACAAAGAGAATTGTCTGTGCCGTTTCCTGGTGTGTATAGCTGCGTGCTCCAGTTACACATGACAAGTACAGTTTGGAGGATTCTGCCCCAGCACCAACTGCCCTCGGATTTGCACTTGAAAGTGGCATTGAAGGGCCAGGTGGACAATGGAGGAGTTAAGGGCCCCAACAACTGTAGCCAGCTGCGTGAGTCCCGCCCCACAGAGGCCCCTGCACGCTGTCAGGTGTGAGCACTGATAACTTGTCTCTGGAGGACACAGCATCTCTGAGGGGCCTCAGGACGGCTGGGCGCCCCCGCCCCCACACAGACCAAACCACTGACAACACAGTCGTTACGGAGATAAAGATGAGTGGCAAAATTCGAACTTGTCATTTACCCTTTTACGGTTTCTTCACTTAGAATGACTTGACATGGCCAGTGCAGAAACCAGTCCCAGGTGGAGGGAGCCCCAAGGGTGCTGGCTCAGGGGTCGGTGGAACCTGGGGACCCTTCCTGGCACCGCAAAAAAAAAAGAAAAAAGAAAGAAAGAAAGAAAGAAAGAAAGAAAGAAAGAAAGAAAGAAAGAGAGAGAGAGAGAGAGAGAGAAAGAAAGAAAGAAAGAAAGAAAGAAAGAAAGAAAGAAAGAAAGAAAGAAAGAAAGAAAGAGAGAGAGAGAAAGAAAATTACGGTCAAGTTTGGATGAAAATTTTACGAAGGGCCCAGAGTGATAACACAGTGGGGAGGGCCCTTGCCTTACACGTGGTTGACCCGGGTTTAATTCCTGGCATCTCATATGGTCCCCGAAGCCAGCCAGGAGTGATTCCTGATCACAGAGCCAGGAATAAGCCCTGAGCATTGCTGGGTGTGGGACACAAACAAAAACAAACAAGTTATGCAGATTCGAGTGGGGTGGAGTCGCTTGTGCGGAGGGCTGATTTGTGTGGGTCCTATGGCTCCTGCGACCTGCGGCACTGCCAGCAGTGAACCCTCGTCCAGATCCAGCACCGAGCCCTTGAGCATGGCCAGGTGAGGCCATAACAAAGCACACAAAGAAGAGTTCAATAAAGATAGCCTGCACAGAGAAGGCAATGCCTTTATTATTTATTTAGTTAGTTTTTGACTGTTTGGGTCACACCTGGCTATGCTCAGGGGTTACTCCTGGCTCTGCACTCAGGAATTACTCCTGGCAGTGCTTGGGGGACCATATGGGATTTCGGGGATCGAACGCGGGTCAGCTGCGTGCAAAGCAAATGCCCTACCCGCTGTACTATCCTCTGGCCTGGTGACTTTATGTCCCTATACTTTCCTTTATGTTTGAATGCCTTTAGTATCAGGCACATTCGCCTTGATTTTCATTTTTCCTCCCTGTGCCACGGGGCCCTTCCTGGTGGTGCTGGCAGTTGGTGGCTGGCAGAGGGCCGGGGCCAGACACGCAGAGCCTGTGCTGTGCCTCGTCAGCCATATCCCTGGCTCGTCCTTGCCTTTTTTTTTTTTTTTGGTCTGGGACACATTCAGCTATGCTCAGGCGAATATACTGCCAGCTCTGTGCTGGGGTGGGAGGGGCGGGCGGGCCGCGGTTGGTCGGTCCTGGATTTGCTCAAGGAACCAGGCAGTGCTGGGAGTTGAACCCGGCCTCCTGCGTGTGAAGCCAGCCAAGTGTCTCTCTGGGATGCCTGCTACTTTTTGAAGAGGATTTCTGGTACTTGCTTTGTGCCGGGCCCTGCAGTGTGACAGCCTGGGGTTGAAGACCCCTCCGTGTCTGTTGTTGGGTGGGGAGGCCTGTGAGGAGCGGGGGTCTTCTCCCTGGAGCCCAGGCGGCTCTGTGGGTGAGCCTCAGCCGGAGAAGGAGCGGCTTCCTTTGGGAGAGTTGCCAGCGGGGCAGTCCTCGGCCATCCCCAGGACCCCAGTGGGTCTGGGACAGGCCTGGAAGCTCAAGACGTCAGCCCCCACCTCGGAATGAGCGGTGGAGGGGTGGGGCAGTGACATCGTGTGTCTAAGGTAGTCTGTGGTGCTATTGTAAAGCAAGGAATCTCAATAAAACCGGTACATGAAATAAATAAAAAAAAAAGACGACAGCCCCCTGAGCACTGAGATGCTGTGAGCTGGACCCTGGGGCGTCTTCACTGCTGGCAGGTCCAAAGGGTTTTTGGCTTTTCCTCTCCCGTCCTTAGATGGGGCTCCCCAAGGCAACAGAAACAAGTTCTTGTGGAGTCAGAATGAGCTTGCGCGAGGCCTCTCCAGGGCACTAATGCCGCGGGGTGGGTGAGGGGCTGGGTTCTCTCCCAGCCTTGCTTTGTTGGGGGACAGTGACAGGAGGAATGGACACATTAGTCACTGGGTGGGGGAAGACTCGGGGTCTTTAGCCTCGGGGTCCCGGATGGGGGGCAGGGCATGAGCAGGCAGCGTGGGACTCCCTTTCCCACTTTTGAATTTTTGGATTTGGGGCCACATGTGGCTGACTCCTGGCAAGGCTGGGGGCCCCTGTGAGAGCCAGGGATCAAACCTGGGTGGGCTGTATGCCAGGCAGGAACCTTCCTCTCTGTGCTCCCCCCTCTTCCCTGCAACCTCTTCCCAAACCAGCCACTCACCCAATATCTCTGTCCCTCATTCGGTCTCAGACTGCACCTGCACCGTGGACCATTGCCAGTGCTCTCGAGCTGATCTACAGAAGGCACGGAGTGAGGAACTGTGCCCCGTGCTGCTGCTCCCAGACACTCACGTGGGAGCTGGTGAAGAGAAGATGGGGCTTCCCTCTCCTTCCCTGGGCTTGTTCCCCCTCCCTCTCTCTACGGCTTGCCCCATGCGCCTCAGGACCTTTGCACCTGCTCTCCTCTCATCTGCACTGGTCTCAGAAGTTTCTTCATGGTGATTATTTCCTGGAACATTTTTTTCTGCCCCCGCTCCCCAGTGCTGGTGATCAGACCTAAGAACTAGTCCTGGCTCTGCTCAGGAATGAGTCCTCAGGGCCTATGTTTCATTCATTTTCCACAGGCACAGACTTTCACCCTGGGCTGCATCTCCAGACTGTTTCTTGGATCTTGGCATTAAAGGCGCCTCCTCCAAGATGGTGTGTTGGATGGTCTAGTGGTTTCTCTGGTGGAGCAACCCTATGACACTACACTCTTTTTTTTTTTTTTTTTTTTTTTGCTTTTTGGGTCACACCCAGCAATGCACAGGGGTTACTCCTGGTTCTACACTCAGGAATTACCCCTGGCGGTGCTCAGGGGACCATATGGGATGCTGGGATTCGAACCTGGGTCAGCCTGGGTCAGCCTGGGTCGGCCGCGTGCAAGGCAAGCGCCCTACCCGCTGTGCTATTGCTCCAGCCCCTGACACTACACTCTTAATACTTAGCACTTGGTGGGGGTAGAGTTTTGTAGAATTTTAATTACTTGATTTAGGTTTGGGGCCATACCCAGCAATATTTAGGGGTGATTCCTGGGCTCTGGGCTCTGAAGTGAGCCCTAGTGGTACCCAGAGACCACGTGTGTTCTGGTGAGAACCTGGGTCAGCGCTGTAGCAGCTGCATGGAAAGAATGTACTTAATTATTTTTTAATTAAAAATTTAAAAACATTTAAAAAAATTAAAAGTTTTTAAATTAAAAATTAAAAAATTTGGGGGCTTGAGCAATAGCATAGCAAGTAGGGCGTTTGCTTTGCACATGGCTGACCTGGGTTTGATTCCCAGCATCCCATATGGTCCCCCGAGCACTGCCAGGAGTAATTACTGAGTGCAGAGCCAGGAGTAACTCCTGTGCATCGCTGGGTGTGACCCAAAAAAAGCAAAAAAAATTTTTTTAAAGTTTTTTTAATTAAAAAAAATATATATATTACTTTTGAGCGACACTTGGCAATGCTCAAGGGTTACTCAGAGGCTACTCCTGGCTCTGCACTCTGCAATTTGCATTCCTGATGGTATTTGAGGTATCATATGGGATGCCGGGGATCAAACCTGGGTTGGCCACGTGCAAGGCAAATGCCCTACTCACTGTACTGTCATTCCAACCCACAAATTTTTACTATGAAAAAATTGTTGTTTAGGAGTATGATTACCATAGTGTTGATTTTCATGGTTTTGATGAACAAAATGACGGCAGCGTCACTGCCACCAGAGTGCCCCAGGCCCCCTCTGTTTTTATGTCCCTCTGTCCATGGCTTCCTTCCTCCCCTCTGCTTCTCTTAGGGGGTGTTCTCAATATTTACAATCAAAGGCCAAGGATATGTCCTCCTTCCTTATTGTCTGTTTCCTTGTTTTGTTTCTCTGGGTACCCAGATGACTGAGATCCTACAGACACTCCCCTCTCTGACTCATTTTGCTTAACATGATGCCCTTTAGTGTCATCTAAGTTGCAGCAAATGGCATGATTTCATCTTTTATGACAGCTGCATAGTACTCTACTGTGTATATATACCACAGTTTCTTTATCCGTTCATCTCTCATTCGACTTTTATGTTGTTTTCTTATCCTGGCTGTTGTATTAAGCACTGCAATTTACGTGGCTCTGTACTCATATTTTCAGATTATGTTTTGGGGGTGGATGTCAAGGAATGGAGTTGCTGGGTCATACAAAAGTTTTGTTCTTAGTTCTTGAAGACTGCTCCATACTCTTCCACAGAGGCTGAACCAGGTGCCTTTCTCACTGCATCCCTGCCCACATTGGCAGCTTCCGGTCTCTCTGATGCCATTCTCACTACTGTGGGATAACAATGATAGTAAAGGTAATAATAATAATAACAGTAATACCCTGCTAACATATGAAGATGAGCACTTTTTTTACTTTACCTTTCTTCTTATTAAAAAAGTATATATATTTTTTCTTTTTGGTTCATGCCCCGTGGTGCTCAGGGGTTACTCTTGGCAGAGCTCAGGGGACCATATGGGATATCAGTGATTGAACCTGAGTTGACTGTGTTGACTGCGTGCAAGGCAATGGCCCTGCACACTGTGCTATTGCGCCAGCTCCTTACTTTTATTTTTTTGGTTTGTGATGCTTTGGGGTTACTTCTGGCTTTTCACTCAGGAATTACTCCTGGCTGGGCGACCATCTGGGATGCCAGGAATGGAACCTGGGACAGCTGCATGCAAGGCAAGTTCCTTCCTTGCTGCACTATGGCTGTGGCTCCTCTTATTTTTCAGTCTCCATTTTTCAACTACACCCGTTGGTGCTCAAGGCTGACTCCTGACTCTGTGCTCAGGGATTATTTCTGGTGGGCTTGGGGGAACGTGTGCAGTGTGTGTGTGGGGGGTGCCCCATACTGTCTCTCTGGCCTGCACACTTTCCCCTCCGCCTGCTGGGTGCTGTATGTCTCTCTGGGGAAAGCCTCTTCTTCTCCTCCCATTGTATCATGGGGTTGCTGTTTTCTGTTGCTCCTGTGAGTGTGTGAGAGGTGGAGTTCTTTGACCTGTTTGTTGGGTGTTGGGTGGAGTTTGTTGACCTGTTTGTTGAGTGTCCGTTCCCCTCCCTCAGGTTGGGAGCTGCAGCAGGTAGGCTAGCTTATCTTGGGGGTCTTCAGTGGTCTGCAGCCCTCCTTATGGTGCCTTCCTTATGGTGCTCCTACTGAAAGCACTCATAGGTTAGGACAAGCACACAGGAATTTTTGTTTTGTATTGTTTTTTTTTATAAATTAATTTTTAAATTTTATTTTCATAGTTTACAATAATTGTTTAATTCATTATATCCACACCAAGCCCACCACCATTACACCTTCCCACCCACCACCATTATTTTGAAATTTTCCATCACCACTTAAGCCTGCCCCACAGGCAGATGCTAGATAATTTATTTTGTATTGCTTGTTATGAATAGTGTGTAAGATGTCTATAAGGATTTATCTCACAGTGATTCAACAAAAGAATGAAAAAACAAAAAATAGTGTGAGATATTTTTAAAGCAGCCATGTGCTCCTGGGATTCTAAAAATTTAAATTATTTGGGTCCGGAGCCATCCCTGCAGTGAGCAACTCGGTTCTGAGATTCATTTGTATCCCTGGATCATGGCTGTTAATATGCTTAAAATGGCACCCGGGAGGCTGGAGTGATAGCACAGCGGGTAGGGAGTTTGCCTTGCACGCGGCCGACCCGGGTTCAATCCCCAGCATCCCATACATATGGTCCCCTGAGCATCGCCAGGAGTAATTCCTGAGTGCAGAGCTAGGAGTAATCCCTGTGCATCGCCAGGTGTGACCCAAAAAGCAAAAAAAAAAAAAAAAAAAAAAGGCACCGGGAGGCACTTCCTGGGCATGACAGCCAAGACCCCAGCAGGGCGGGGAGGTGGGAAGGGACGGCCTAGTCCCGAACCCTTGAGGTCTGGCTAAGCAGGACTTTTGATCATGGTTATGGTTTATCATCTTAGATTGTGGCAAGATCCACACAGCATACAAATTACCCTCTTGACCATTTGTTGATTTTTATCGTTATTATTATTTTTGGGCCACACCTGGTCATGCTCAGAGCTTCCTCCTTGCTCCGTACTCAGGGATCATTCCTGACTGGCTTAGGGGACCAAGGATTGGATCTGGGTCATCTGAGTGCAAGGCCCAGGGAACCTTGCACAGTGCCAGGGATCAAAACCAAGTAGGCTGTTTGCAAGGTAGGTGCCCTACCCACTGCACTAGTGCTCTAGCCCACCTGTATCTTTGACACTAGCTTTGTAGATACCCAGAGGTAAAATATTTGAACCAACATTACTTAAATATGGGCTGGGGCAATAGCACAGCGGGTAGGGCATTTGCTTTCCATGCGGCTGACCCAGGTTCGAATCCCAGCATCCCATATGGTCCCCTGAGCACCGCCAGGGGTAATTCCTGAGTGCAAAGCCAGGAGTAACCCCTGTGCATCGCCAGGCATGATCCAAAAAGCAAAAAAAAAAAATTACTTAAATGTATATATATATTTTTTACTTTTGGGGTCATCCCTGGTGGTGCTCAAGAGTTACCCATGGCTCTGCACTCAGTAATTACTCCTGGTGGTGCTCGGGGGATCATATGGGATGCCGGGGATCGAACCCGGGATGGCCATGTGCCAGGCAAATGCACTGCCCACTGTACCATCACTCTGGCCCTTAAATGTATATCACTTGTATCACTTGTCATCCCATTGATCTTTGATTTGCTCGAGTGGGCACCAATAACATCTCCATTTGTTCTTGTCGCGTGCTAGTGTAGCCCAATGGTATCTGTTCGCTCCAGGTACACAAAGAGCCTCAGGGTTTTTTTTTTTTTTTTCCTTTTTGGGTCACACCCGGCTATGCACAGGGGTTACTCCTGGCTCTGCACTCAGGAATTACCCCTGGCGGTGCTCAGAGGACCATATGGGATGCTGGGAATTGAACCCGGGTTGGCTGCGTGCAAGGCAAAAATGCCCTACCCGCTGTACTATTGCTCCAGCCCCCCATGTGGTCTTTTGATGTCCCATGGAATCCAGTTGGTAATAACTCTAGTCCAGTGGTCATCTCTAAATCGCATTACATGTCCGGCCCATCTGATTTTCGATGCCTTGGCAAACGAGACAGCGTCCCTAACTATTGATCGTCGATGGAGGTCAGAACTTCGGATTCCTTCTCTCACTTGAGTGAAGCGTGCTATTCCAAGCATAGCTCTTTCGATTCCTCTTTGGGAGACCCAAATAGTGTTCTTGTCCTGTTTGCGTAGGGCCCAGGTCTCTGAGGTGTATGTTAGTGCAGGAAGATCGGTGGAGTAAAAAAGATGTGCCCGGAGCCGGAGGTTCTTCGTCCTCTTAACAACTTCTTTTCTTTTCTTTCTTTTTTTTTTTTTTTTTTTTGCTTTTTGGGTCATGCCTGGCGATGCACAGTGGTTACTCCTGGCTCTGCGCTCAGGAACCACTCCTGGCAGTGCCCAGGGGACCATATGGGATGCCGGGAATCGAACCCGGGCAAACACCCCACCCACTGTGCAATCGCTCCAGCCCCTCTTAGGAACTTCTAATATAACTTCTTATATAACTTCTTATATGTATAATTCCGTGTAAACATTTTTCCTCAGGACCCTGGGGCTTAGTTCCTGCTGATGCTCAGTTGTACTTTCGTGCTGCTCAGGCCTAGAGATATGTGTGTGTGTGTGGGGGGGGGAGGTGCCAGGAAGCGAACCCAGGGCCTTCTGCTTGTGCCAATTCCCTAGTCCTACTCAATTATTATAGCTATTATTTTTGTTTTGGGGTCATACTCAGTAATGCTCAGGGCTTCCTCCTGGCTCTGCACTCCTGGCGGTGCTCAGGGGATTATATAGGATGTTGGGGATTGAACCCAGGTTGGGGGCATTCAAGGCAAGCGCCCTGCCCGCTGTCCTATTTCTCGAGCCCCAACTACTTTAAATTTTGCCCAGACTCCCTCTATTCTTATCTCTAGCTGCCCCACAAGGGTTCCGGTTTCTTCACCTGCATTTCCCGCCTTTGAGCAGTCACCCTCCTGGGTGTGAGGTGATTCCACTGCGCTTCTCCAAGGTCAGGGTGCAGGCTCTGAAGGAAAGTGTCTCCCAGAGTGGAGAGAGGGAGCCCAGGGCGGGAAACGTGGTTGAGATGGAGGCCTG
Source organism: Sorex araneus (assembly GCF_027595985.1). NCBI lineage: Eukaryota > Metazoa > Chordata > Mammalia > Eulipotyphla > Soricidae > Sorex > Sorex araneus. Next base: position 21,683,457 of record NC_073307.1, on the reverse strand, counting down.
AGGGGAGTGGGGGCGGCCAACGGAGAGGGAGCGTGACGGACGGTAGTGGGTGAGGCATCTGAGGGTAGGCAGGGCTGGGTGGGGCAGGTCCTGGGAAGGGGGGAGTTTGTATTTATATTTTAGGGTGAGATGGCAGTGGGGCGGGGGACGGGAAGGATGGGTGGAAACAAAAGCAGGTGCCCACTGGGCATTCTGGCACTTCGTATGAGGGACAGCGGCTTGAGGGTGTTTGTGGCTGGGCACCGGGCTTTGGCCTTGTGGGTCCTTACATCAGGTAGCTGCCGTAGGGATGCCCCGGGCAGCCTCCCCGACCCCAACTCCTGGCCTGGAACCAGTAAAAAAAGGATCTGGAGCCAGTGTGTAGGGGGTTGAGGTTGGGCCCGCCAAATGAAGCCAGACTTTTAACGATTTGGGGACAGGGACTTGCCAGAAGAGGAGAGACAGGAGATGACTGCCCACCCGTTACAAAGCCGTAGTGGACTCTGGACCCCTGGCTGGCTGCCTGCAGTACTGAGAAGGGCCGCACGGGGGCAGCCGAGAACGCCGAGCTACGCCCAGAGGTGGCGCGCAGTGGGGCGGGCGCGCGGGCGCTGTTTTGTTTGTGCCTCCAAGTGGAGAATAACAACGTGTGTGAGGGATTAAAATGAGGCCTGGAGCTCAGGGCCTTGGCGTTCGGTGACTGGCATCCTCACAGAGCTTGAGGAGTAAGGCCACTGAGCAGGAGTTGGGGCCAGCCTGGCCTGACCTCTCAGCTGGGCCCTGGGTGCACCTCTGGGGGTGGGGTGGATGGCGGGTGGGAGGGTGGGGTGCAGTGTGGCTTTGTCCTTTCCTCACCCCTCCTCCTCAGAGTGCCCTCCACTGTTTTTTTTCCCTCTTTGGGACCACACTCGGCGGTATTCAGGGCTGACTCCTGGCTCTGTGCTCAGGGATCACTCCTGGCAGTGCTCAGGGCACCATATGGGGTTCTGGAAATGGAACCTGGGTCGGTTGCATGCAAGGCAAGCACCCTCCCGGCTGTGCTATCTCTGGCCCCAGCAGCCTCTCTGCTTAAGCAGGGACCTTCTGGGCAGGCAGGTGGTGACCCAGACTCCCCGTGAGGTCCCTGGAGGGCGAGTTCAGAGGGTCCCACCACAGCAGCACCTCGTGGGTCCCGTTCTAGCTTTCCCTCAGGGATATAGCATCCGAAGAAGCTGCTGTGCCCCCTGACTGTCACTGGGCCTGTCTCCTCTGCCGGCTCTCTCCTCCTCACCCCCTCTGCAGCTTGGGACGGGTGGTTGGGCCCTCCTGCGGGGCTGAGAGAGGGCCCAAGAGCTGCAGGGGCAGGGCTGGGAGGGGCTGAGCATTGCCCAGTTGGGCGCTACAGGGGTTGGCTTCAGGTTCTTCCAGAAAGGGCCGGAGAAACCCCAGCTACAAGGGGTGGCGAGAAGCCTGTAGGCCAGTTGGAGATTGAGGGGCCGAAGGACAGGGCTGTGGCTTCTTCCTCCAGGAAGGCCTCCTGTGCCACTCGGGTCAGAAAGGACCTCTGAGCCGTCTGGTCATGGGGGTGAAAAACTTCCTCTGAGTGGCTGTGAGGCCTTGCAGGACCCCGAGCCTTTTCTCCATCAGCCCAGAAGCCCCTCTGGCCTGCAGGCAGGCAGGCAGATGGGCAGCTGCCCTTGTGCTTTCCCACGTCGTGTGGCAGAGCCCAGGCCCCTGTGCCGAGGAGCCCGGCTTCGCTGTCCCCACAGAGAGGGCCCCAGCCTGCCACCTCCTGGGCAGCGTTTTTGTTCTCGGCTCACAAGAAAATCAGTTGCTGGGGCTGGAGCCATAGCACAGTCATAGGGCATTTGCCTTGCACACAGAGACCCGGGTTTGATTCCCAGCATCCCATATGGTCTCCCAAGCACCGCCAGGGGTAATTCCTGAGTGCAGAGCCAGGAGTAACCCCTGTGCATCGCTGGTGTGACCCAAAAAGAAGAAAAAGAAAGAAAGAAAGAAAGTCAGTCGCTGCTGGTAGAGAAATGGGAAGATGCAAACTAGGGGAAGCCCCTCGCCCCTGCCTTCTGGTCCCACCACTCCTCCACTCCACGGGGATCCTCTTCCCAGAATGGGAGGGGGTCGTGGGTGCTTGGCATGTGGGAGCCCTGGGTTTGACCCCTGAGCGCCTATGGGAGCAGCTCTTGAGCATCGGATTGGGGATAGCCCCTGAGCGCTGCCGGCCGTGACTGGAAGGCTGGAAGGACAGACAGACCGTGTTTTGAGTGCAGTGCTGCCCCGCGTGCCGCTCGCCCTCATCCTGCAGCCCCCTCTGCCTGAAGAGCCGCTTTGGCAGGAGTGGGGTGGGCTGGACCCACAGTCTGGGGGAGTGAAGCCGCAGACGCGCTGATAGGAAAGCCCCCTGCTGCGGAGGCCAGTGACCCCCAGAACCTGCCCAACCCGCCATCCCGAGTGCCACCTGCTTCTGAGTCTAACTGATGGCACTGAGGTGTGAAGGAGAAGGGAGGGTGCCCGTGGCGGGCGTGGCAGTGTGTGAGGGAGCAGGGGACCCCTGAATGCAGGGTCGCTCGCTGCCTTGGGTGCTCGAGTCTTGTGAAGGGAAGGGAGAACATGAGATTTGCTTTTTCTTCTCAACTACATAAATCTAGAGACTGACTTAGCTTTCTTGCAAATACTCATGCACCATTTATTTATTTATTTATTTGTTTATTTATTTTTGGACTGGAACAACAGCACAGCGGGTAGGGCGTTTGCCTTGCACGTGGCCGACCTGGGTTCGATTCCTTCATCTCTCTCAGAGAGCCCAGCAAGCTACCAAGAGTATCTCGCCTGCACGGCAGAACCTGGCAAGCTACCCGTGGCGTATTCCATATGCCAAAAACAGTAACAACAAGTCTCACAATGGAGACATTACTGGTGGCCGCTCGAGCAAATCGATGAACAATGGGACGACAGTGCTACAGTGAACTTATTTTTGGGTTTGGGGCCATGCCTGGCGATGTTCAGATTCTGCGCTCAGGAATCACTTCTGGAGGGCTTGGAGGATCACTTGGGGTGCTAGGGATTGAACTTGGGACAGCCACATGCAAAGCAAGTACCCTGCCCACTGTACTATTGCTCTGACCCCCGAAGTGCTTTTTTACTTGTTGCATTGTACTCTGCAGCTTTTTAAAAAAATGGTGCTGGGACTTGAACCCAGGGTTTCACATGTGAGCATGTACCTTACTCCTAAGCTGCATCCCTGGCCACTCAGGATTCTTTTTATTTTTGGGGTGGGGGCCACACCTGGCATGCTCAGTGGTTACTCCTGGCTCTGTGGCGCTCAGGTGTTAGTTCTGGTGGGGCTTGGGGAAACCCCATGGGGTGCTGGGGATTGAATCCAGGTTGGCTGCACACAAGGCGAGCGTGCTACCTGCTATACTATTGCTCTGGCCTCCAGCAGGAACATTTTTTATTCTTTTTTTTTTTTTTTGCTTTTTGGGTCACACCCGGCGATGCTTAGGAGTTACTCCTGGCTCTGCACTCAGGAATTACTACTAGCAGTGCTGGGGTACCATATGGGATGCCAGGGATCAAACCTAGGTCGGCTGCATACAAGGCAAATGCCCTACCAGCCGTGCTATCGCTCCAGCCCTTCCAGCAGGAACATTTTATTTTATTTTATTATTTTTTTCCTTTTTGGTCACACCCAGCGATGCACAGGGGTTATTTCCTGGCTCATGCACTCAGGAATTACTCCTGGTGGTGCTCGGGGGACCATATGGGATGCTGGGAATTGAACCCAGGTCAGCCGCATGCAAGGCAAACGCCCTACCCGCTGTGCTATTGCTCCAGCACCCCCAGCAGGAACATTTTAAAGGCTTTTCTCCATGTTGGAAAATCACTTCCACAAAGGTGGCACCAGCTTTGACTCCACACAGGTAACAGCTATGCCAATATGCTGTTGATCTTAACCACCAACTGGGTTTCACAACATTTGTTATTAAAATAAACTCTTTTTGAGTCTCACTTAGAAGTGCTCATGGCTTACTCCTGACTTTGAGCTCAGGGATCACCCCTGGCAGGGCTTAGGGGACTATATAGGATGCCAGGGATCAAACCTGACAAATGCCCTCGCTGCTGTAGTCTCTCTTTCTGGCTCGATAACTTAAATTTTATTTTATTTATTTATTTATTTATTTGTTTGTTTGTTTTTTGGGTCACACTCGGCGATGCACAGGGGTTACTCCTGGTTCTCCACTCAGGAATTACTCCTGGCGGTGCTCAGGGGACCATATGGGATGCTGGGATTCGAACCCGGGTGGGCCGTGTGCAAGGCAAACGCCCTACCCGTTGTGCTATCGCTCCCAATAACTTAAATTTTAAACACAAAAAGTGGGGCAGATTTCACAGTGAACCCATGTTCATGTTGCTGCTGCTCAGTTTTGCAGTTTCCATGCTGACGGTGCTTGGAGATCATATGGGATGCTGGGGATTGAACCCAGGTCAGCTGTGTGCAGGGCACGCGCCCTGTGTGCTGTACTATTGCTCCGGCCCCATAGTCTTTAAGTATTTCTCGGAAGTGGAAGCAGACCATAATAATTATCCTTTTGTGACATGCATCAGAATCTCATCATCATTATTATTATTATTTGTGTGTGTGTGGGTGCCTCCACAGTGGTGCTTGGGGCTCCTGGAGCTGCCATGGCCCTGCCATGCTCGGGAGGTCACGTGGTGCTGGGGTGCAGTTCAGGCCCCGGTGTGTGCTGGGTGCTTGCTCCGGCCTCTCAGCCATCACCCTGGCCCACATTCTTCTTAAGGCTGAATAATATTTCATCGTAGCCTGTGTCACCTTTGTTTATCCACTTGTTCTATCCAGTTTGTTGTCTCCACCTGTTGGCTGGTATGACAGGCTGCTTGGAGCTTGTCATTCTGATCTCACCATCCCTTTCCAGCTAGGCCCACCTGAGTCTTTTCGGCTGCAGTTGGCAAGGTCTGGGGCCTGTTTGTCGCTAAATTCAGGGTCCCGCTCCGTCACTGTCTCCAGTGTCTGTTGGCCTCCTTCGCCTCAGCCCGTCTCTCTGGGGCCTCAAAACTGTTTCTGCGTTTAGTTCACAGACCCCACAAGCTCCAGCTTGAGCTCCAGCTGGCTTGGATTCCCCCTTTCACTTCCTCAGGCCCTTAACCCAGAGGCCGGGGTGGGGTTGGGGGTTGGGGGTGTGTTTCTCTCGAACATCCAGACATCTGCCTGCACCCCAGGTGGCCTCATCACATCCTCCAGAAGGGGCTTCTGCCCTGACCTCTGCTCACATGCTGTCCCCTCATCTGCACTGGGAATCTGGGCGCCCAGTTGCTTTCTCCAACCCCACCTGTCCCGAGGTGAGCATCTGTGTCTCCTCAGACATCTGGGCACCTTTCCCTCCTCTGGTCCTGACAGCTTTCCATCCGACTGTTGAGGCCCACAAGTTCCTCTTTCTTTCTTTTTGGCTCTGTACTCAGGAATTACTCCTCGTGGTGCTCAGGGGACAATATGGGATGCTGGGATTCGAACCCAGGTCGGCTACGTGCAAGGTAAATGCCCTACCCACTGTGCTATCGCTCCAGCCCCTTAAAATAACTTTTAAAATTGAATTTGTAGTGCTGATTTGTAGATCAACTCCATGGCCTCACACATACAAGGTAACTGCTCTACCACTGAGCAACATCCCCGGCCAGGCCTGGCACATATTTCTAAAGAATCCCTCTGGGATAGGAGGCGTCAAGTCTAAAACCCAGAAAGCCATCAGGCGGCCACTGCAGATTCCAGGAGATCAGGTAGCAGGAGTGGAACTTGGACAAAGTGGTCAGTTTGCTGAAGGTAAATCCAGGAAGATTAGTTGAGGGACTGAGTGTGGGATATAGAAAAGGGAGGGTCAAGAATGAAAGAGGAGGCACTGGAGTGATAGCACAGCGGGTAGGGCGTTTGCCTTGCACGCAGCCAACCCGGGTTCAAATCCCAGCATCCCATATGGTCCACCTGAGCACTGCCAGGAGTAATTCCTGAGTGCAGAGGTAGGAGTAACCCCTGTGCATCGCTGGGTGTGACCCGAAAAGCAAAAAAAAAAAATTTTTTTTTTAAATTGAATCACCATGAGACACACAGTTATAAAGTTGTTCATGTTCAGTCATACAATGTTCCAACACTCATCCCTTCACCAGTGTACAAAAAAGTTCTTAAAAGGACAGGAGATAAGGACAGTAGACACAAGGAGAATTTTGCTCCATAGTTGGAAGCCTGCCTCATGCGCTGGGGGAGAAGGCAGCTGGAATAGAGAAGGGATCACTAAGACAGTGATGGTTGGAGGAATTGTTCGAGATGGGAGATGTATACTGAAAGTAGATAAAGGACCAAATGTGATAACCTCTCAGTATCTGTATTGCAAACCATAATGCCCAAAAATAGAGAGAGAGGGGCCGGAGTGATAGCATAGTGGGTAGGGCATTTGCCTTGCATGCAGCCGACCCGGGTTCGATCCCCGGCATCCCATATGGTCCTCCAAGCACCACCAGGAGTAATTCCTGAGTGCAAAGCCAGGAATAACCCCTGAGCATTGCTGGGTGTGACCCAAAAAACAAAAAAAAAAAAAAAAAGAAAAGAAAAGAAAAAGAAAAAAGCAAAAGTAGAGAGAGAGAAATATGGGGAAATTGTCTGCCATAGAGGCAGGGGGAGGGTTGGAAAAGTGGGGGTAATATTGGGGACATTGGTGGTGGAGAATGTGCACTGGTGGAGGGATGGGTGTTTGTTCATAGTATGACTGAAACTCAAACATGAAAGCTTTGTAACTATCTCACAGTGATTCATTAAAAATAGAAGAAAATTGTGGATACCTCCTATGCCCTTGCTCTGTGGGAGAGAACATAAGGTAATATATTACATATCACCCCCCACACCAAAAAAAAAAAAAAGGACTGGCAATATAGTGCATAGGGAAGTCACTTGCTTCGTATGCACTGGTTTGAATCCCCAGCATCATTCTGGTCCCTGCTAAGGGGTCCCTGCTAAGCACAGGGCCAGGATTAGCCCCTAGTGCCACCAGATCCGGCTCCCAGGACTAACAAGAACTCTTTAGCTGTAGGACTGGGAGATGACTCAAAGGAATGAGTTCATGCTTTGCATGTGGGAAGCCTGCATGTGATTCCTATGACCACATGGTCCCCTGAGCTGGGAGTGACCACTGGGAGTGACCCCTAAGCACTAAACTCAGGAGCAGCTTGGTATGACCACACACATACACACACACCAGCTCTTGGTAGGTCCTCATGTCAGCCTCAGGGTGACCTCCAAGGCCCTGCGGCCCCCCGCCTGCTTACTCAGCCCCTTTGGCCTCCCCTGTTCCGTTCCTCCTCACCGTTCTAAGAACATCCCAGATGTGCTTCGCCTCAGGGACTTTGCACTGGCTCTTTCTGTTCCTTGGAAACCTCCGCCAAATACCGCCATGGCAGATCGCCGTAGTCATTTTTTGTCTTGGCTCAAACTCAATCCTTTTCAAAGTGTCTACTGGTTTACACGCTACTTAAAGCTGAAGAAGCCCTCGGCCTGTCCATACTCCTGACCCTTCTGGGTATCGTCCATTCTCTGGGGGATCCTTACCCCTAGCTCACTCTACCTGTTGCTTCTTTGGAAAAGCATGGATCAGGTGGGCAAGGACATTTGTCATCGTCTTTTGTTTTCTGATGTCTGGAATAGTGTTTAGGAAATGTAGTTCAGCAAAAGCTGTGTGTGAGTGAAGACGGGAAAATGTCTGATCACTTAGGGAGTGTGTGTGTGTGTATATGTGTGTGCGCTTGTGTATATGTGTGCGCGCGTGTGCACACGCATATATGGAATTCAGAAATGGGTTGCGGCCAAGAAAGGGCATGTCTGGGGGGTGTGGGCATTGGTGCAGCGGTTGGGGCAGAGGAACACATTTCGCTGGCTGGGCTGACAGTGAGTCCAGAGGCTCGTGATTGCATGCAGGCTTTTTCTTTGGGTTTCTGTCCGGGGCACCTGTGTGGGTGCTGGGGCTAGAGAGGAAGGGACTGGGCAGGGGTGCAGGGTTAGGAGTGGGGGTGCCTTGGTGCCGTTTGGAGAGGGGGACGAGGCTTGCAGAGAGCAGTCTGTGGTCCAGGCTGGGGACGGTTCCAGGGGCCACGTGCTCTGGCCTGGCCAGGGAAAGAACACAGGCTTCCGGGGCTCCTGCTGGACTAACTGTGAAGGGCTGGGCGCCCTTCCCACGGAGCTCCTTCCAGAGCTGCCTCAGTGCAGGGGCGGAGCAGGTGACGGGGTGCGCAGCCCCTTCCTCCCCCCCCCCCAACAGCATCTGGGCGTGCAGGCGTGGGAGGCGTGTCCCGCTCTGAGGGCTGGTGACCGGGTAGGTAGAGCGGGACCGATGTTCATCCTGGAGGCTTGCGGTGAGGATGTGTGAAGTGAGATCATGCCAAGAACTTTGCATGAACCTGGTTCGCGGAATTCTCCTAATAAAAGTCAGCTGCTCCCATGATTGCTCTCCCGCCTCTCCGAGCCAGTGTGGGTGGGCCTTCGTCGCGCACATGCAGTTCTTGCAGTCACCAGCAGGTGGTGCCCTGACCTCAAAAGAGCTGGTAGGCGGCAGGCGTTTTCAGGAAGGAGAAGAGGTGGGGGGGAGAGGGGTGGCATCTGGGGTTAGAGCCCGCCTTTGCGGTGAGCAGTGGCACCTGAACCCCCTCCAGCTCTCTATAATCGGTCTGTAAGTCCAGGAAGAGGAGCCTGGGTGGCCATGGGATAATGAGCCTCAATCTACCCTCTTTGAGGCAGGGCATGGCCTCCTGAAACAGGCTAAGTGAAGGAAATTCAGGGTGGACCAGCTTCCAGGATAAATGAAAGTCACAGCAGGGGGCTGGACCCGGGGCCCGGCTGATGTGGTGCTCACTGGGGTGACATGTGGGCCCTCAGCTTCCTTATTATTATTATTATTTTTTTGCTTTTTGGGTCACACCCGGCGATGCTCAGAGGTTACTCCTGGCTCTGCACTCAGGAATTACCCCTGGCGGTGCTCAGGGGACCATATGGGATGCTGGGAATTAAACCCGGGTCAGCCGCGTGCAAGGCAAATGTCCTACCCGCTGTGCTATCGCGCCAGCCCCTTCAGCTTCCTTTCTTTCCAGATGGGAGTGAGCAGGGTGACCTCTCACTAAGGGCCCGAGGCCTCTTTTTCTTGGTGGGGGGGGGGCGGTGAGGGAAGGGGGCACACTTGTCTGTGCTCAGGATCATTCTTCTTGGGCTTGGGGGACCATATGGGATGCTTGGGATCGAACCCAGTGAGTGCAGGGCAAGTGCCCTCCCCACTCTCTCCTTTCAGACCTCCGAGGTCTCTTTTTTGCTTGGATTTGGGACCCTGGCAATTCTGGCTGTGACCAGCAGAGGGAGGCAGAAAGCCTCATGGCTGGCTGAGGCCTCCCTGGAACCTTCCGGCAGCTGACACCCCCCCCCACCCGCCGGCCTGCCACCACAAGACTTAGTGGTGAGGGGTGGGGGCCGCCCCCCCCAAGACTCAGCGTGTCAGCTTGTCATTGTGAAGGGTTTGCCCTTCTTTCCTCCTTTCTCCTGCTGGGCTTCACGCGGGGGAGGGCTGCGTGCGCTGTGACAGTCACTCTATCCCTAACCGCCCCTCCCGCGCGCCTCAGTTATCAGGACGGAGCAGCCACCTTCAGTCCTTGCAGCGCTGACCGCTTGGGGCTGGGTGTGGTTATCTCCCCAAGGGCAAGGATGGGGATCTCTAGCCTCCCTTAACCCAGGCCCGGATGGCCAGCCAGACCTCCGGAAGCAGGGGAGTGCCCACCCCATCCCACCCTGCCCATTCCCGGCCTGCTCCTGGACAGGCTCCCAGAGGTCCACAAAGGCCCTCAGACTAAGTTCTGGGCCAGGCTTTGCCTGTGCCCGGGCGGGCAGCCGGCTGGCTCTGGGCACCGCAGGTCCTTGGCTCTCCTTCTGGGCCTTTGTCCATCAGCCCAGGACCAGTGCTGACACGGCCATGCTGGCTGAGAGCAGGGGGTGGTGGGTGGCCCTGAGTCTCCATCCTGCTTGCCGCCCGTGACCTTCCTCCGACCTCTGTGGCTCCTTGGGCTGTGCCCGCGCCCCACCTGCTCTTCACTCCAGCCCTCACCGTCCCCAGCCTCTCCTTCAGCCCGTGGGGCCAGCGTGCCGACAGCCCCCCTGTTTGGGAAGGGCAGACCTGCTGCCCAGGGCACTCGGCAGCCTTGGTCCCCGGGGAGCTGAGGAGGGACCGGCCCGGTTCCCAGGAGGCCCTTCCTGCCCACATTGCCCCCAGCTGCCAGGCAGGCGGTGACAGGGCTTGTGACTCCAGCTGCGGCTTCCATACAGCCTGCCCTGCTCCTCAAGGGCCGCGTCCCTGCTCAGGCCCGGTGCGTCCCTGCCCAGGCCCACCATGTCTCATCCAGGCCAGCCATATCCTCGGCCCATACGTGGCTCTGTCCAGGGCTGTGGGTGCCTGAGATGCTGGTGGTTGTGCAGGGGACCCAGACACCCGGAGAGACAGTACAGTGCCTAGGGCCCTTGGGTTCAAGTTCCAGCATCCCATTTGGTCCCCAAGCACCGCCAGGAGTGATCCCTGATTGCAGAGCCAGGAATACCCCTGAGCATCGACGGGTGTGGCCCTCCCTAAAAAACAAAAACAAAAGGTAAATAAAAAAGAAGGGTCCTTGGGGGCTGGAGCAATAGCACAGTGGGTGGGGTGTTTGCCTTGCACGCGGCTGACCCAGGTTCGATTTTTATCATCCCATATGGTCCCCTGAGCACTGCCGGGAGTAATTCCTGAGTGCAAAGCCAGGAGTAATGCCTGTGCATGGCTGGGTGTGACCCAAAAGGAAAAAAAAAAAAAGAAGGGTCCTTGCCAGCCCTCTCGGCATGTCAGTTCCAGAGAGAGGTACAGTGCAGAGGGCGCTCATGAACAGGCCTGGGGTCTGAGGGGGGAAACACCTGGGAGGTCACCCAGAGGCGGTCATGTCCACATTCTTTGTGCTTCAGTCTTTGAGGGGATTGGCGGGGAGGAGTGGGATTGGGGTCACATCCAATGATGCTCAAAGCTGACTCCTGGCTCTGTGCTCAGGGATCATTCCTGACCAGCTTGGGGGACTTATGGGGTGCCAAGGACCGAACTCGGTTGGGCCCACGTGCAAGGCAAATACCCTACCTGCTGTACTACCTCTCTGGCATTCAGTTTCTTTCTTTTTCTTTTTTAAAATTTATTTTACAGGCTGGAGTGATAGCACAGCAGGTAGGGCACTTGCCTTGCAAGCAGCGGACCCGGGTTCAATTCTCAGCATCCTATATGGACCCCTGAGCACCGCCTGGAGTAATTCCTGAGTGCAGAGCCAGGAGTAACCCCTGTGCATTGCTGGGTGTGACCCAAAAAGCCAAAATAATAAATAAATAAATAACATTTATTTTACGAAAACACCATGATTTGCCAAGTTATTCATAGCCGAGTTTTGGGCGTATGTTGTTCCAGCGCAAATCCCCACCCCCAGCGTCAGCTCCCTTTGGCCAGTATCCCCAAGTCCCCCCAGCCTCCTGCCCCCGGCCAGCATCTCACAGCTCCTTTAAGTTTGGTGGTTTCCTTCTTTGTCTCTGGTGCCCCCCTGTATGCCAGGCGCGGTGCCAGGCCCCAGGGGACTGCAGAGACAGGACATATTTCCTGTCCCCGTGGTGCTCTCAGTCCAGTGAGGAGCTGGTGGCAGAGAGAGCCAGTGTCTGAGTAGCCAGCTCAGCTTCGGACACAGACACAGACACACGTCAGGATGTCAGGAGGAGCGTCCAGGATGGGTCTGAGTGGGGAGCCCCTGGGGGGCTCCGGCGAGGGGGCAGCGAGGGCAATGGGCAGCCTCAGCATGTGAAGGGCAGTGAGAGAGGCACAAGGTCGGAGAGGCCCAGGTGGCACGTGGTGGGCCACTGTAAGGACGTGGAGCCGGGCAGACTGACTCCCCTGCTGGGCATGGTGCTGGGTGTGGGGTGGGGGCGGGTGGGGCCCCAGTGAGGAGCCCCTCCAGCAGTGCTATCTGGCCCTGCTGTGTGTATGTGTGTGTGTGTGTGTGTGTGTGTGTGTGTGTGTGTGTGTGTGTGTGTGTGTATGAGCAGGACAGGGCTGGCTCCCAGGGTTACAGCCAGTGCTGTGGAAAGGAAGGACCAGAGAAAGGACTGAGGGGACAGTCCAGCTGCAGGAGGCCCTGGGTCGCAGGGACGCAGGGTAGGGGAAGAGGAGGCGCAGGTTCAGGGCTGGAGTTTCCGGTGGCAGCTGAGCCTGGGGCAGGTGCTGCGGAGAAGTTGGGGTGAGACCCGAGACTTCCCCGGGCTCTGGCATTTCAGCAGGGCCCCTGGGGAGCCCCTTTACAGGGTGGTGCCCACTGCCCTGCTCAGGGGTCACTCCCGGCGGGGCTCAGGGGACTGTATCTCTTCCGTATCTGAATCACCCTCCCCGCTGCACTGTCGCTCCCACCCCAGCACTGCATTTCCTTTGAAGAGGCAACCTTAGTCGGAAGGGACCGTCACACAACCTGCTCTCCAGGGTCCAGGGTCTCCAGCAAGCTCTCTGCACAGTCCCCTGGCCTGGGCCAGCTTTAGGGGCCAGCTGCGAAGGCTCCTCGCTGGCCCCTGCCTACGCTCACACACTCGTGCTCACACACCTTAGCGCTCTCACACACACTCGCACTCACACACACATCACAGTCACACACACACTCACACACTGGCACTCCAGCACTCGCACTTATACTCACACACACACACACACACACACACACACACACACACACACCCCTGCACTCACAGCCATACACTCAAACTCTCACTCACATTCTCACTCACACTCGAGGGGCAGGCTGCTCAGCCGGTCCCAGGCAGCAACTAGGTTCTTGGTGCCGGGGCCTCAGGAGCGGCAGCTGTCCCGCTCGCTGTCTCAGGCTGTCCTCCCACCTCTGTTGCTGAGCTGTGCCCTGTATCTGGCACTGGATTAACTGTGACCCAGGGCGCTCCTGCCCTCAGGGAACATGCAGTCCGACTGGGTCCACTGAGGTTCAACCACGAGCGTCGTGAATGCGCAGCTCGTTCCTCCAGGAGCCGTGTGGGGTGCTGAGTTCATCAGGGTACCCAGCAAGCCCATCTGAGCACCTCAGCTGCTCTTACCTCCAGAAGAGGCTGTTCCTGCTCTGGCTGATGGGGTGGAGGAAGGAGCGCCAGAGAGGCGGCCCAGGGCTGGGGGCTCAGCGGAGAACAGAACGGCAAACAGTGAAGGACTAGGGTCAGGGTTCGAGGACAGCATGTCCCCGCCACCCCCTACATCTCTTCCCCTCACTTCTCCACTACAGCAACAGGGGAATAGCTGCTGGGCGGTGGGTGTGCCCCTCTGGAGGACACTTGTTCTGGGCTCCGTGGGGATACCCGTGGGTGGGCCGCTGGGTACCCCAGTGAGGAGCGTGTTAGAGTGTCTGCTGCCTCCCTGCTGTGTTCGCAAGGCCTCAGCAGGTCACTTAGATCCTGGGCACCCCCGTTTTCTCATCTCTAACATGGGTGGGAGGTTGTCTTAGGGGTTCGAGTCACACCTGGAAGCACTCGCTGTGCACCCCTGCTTCCCTTTGCGCTCCGTCCCCTCCCCAGGGACGGAAATCCTCCCCCCTCACTCTCTCCCTAGGAGAGTGTCCATGGAGAGCAGGTCAGAGAAAGCGTCATGGAGGGAAGGGGCGTTTGAGGGGGAGTTGAGGACTGAGGAGGGGTTCACTGGGCAGAGCAGATCAAGGCCAGGCGGAGGCTGGAGTGGAGGGACTAGGGCCCCGCGCTGGCCCTGGGCAGGCCTGGCCTGCTGCTTCTGGCATCCCTGACCCGACCTCCTTCCGGCCCTCGTGGGCTCTGTGCCTCGTGGGCTGAGCAGGACTCCTCTCTGAGATGCCCTCTGCACACTGTTCCCGGGTGGATTTGGGGGTGCAGGGCAAAGAGTCAACAGGCCTGAGGGTGGGGGACCCCTGGCCTCCCTCACCTCTGGGAGGACCAGCAGCTCAGGGGGATTGAGTCTGGGGGTCACTTGAGGTACGGTGGATGACGACTTGTGATTTGGTCTGGCCTGGCTCGGAGGATAGCTGAGGCCCAGCTGGATTACAACTTGGGGGGGCGGGGAGGTGGCGCAGGGGGGGTTGAGGGGTGGAACCTCAGATTGCGCCCCTCCCCCCTTTCTTAAAGGGTTGGGAAGGGGGGGTGGGGGCGGCGGGTGCAGGCGGCGGTGGCGGGTGTGGGCTGCGCCCGGCACGGAGGTACGGTGGGTCCCTGGATGGGGGGCGGTGGTGGGGCGGGAGGCGGCCTCCCACTCGCTCCCTGGCCGCCGCTGCCCGCAGTCGCCCCGCCCTTCCCCGCCTGTCCCGCTCCTCCCTCCTTCCTCTGGCGCCCTCCTCCCCGCCCTCCTGCCTTCCTCCGGCTCCCGCGCTGGCTCCTCCACTGCCCGGCTGGGCTCCACACCTGAAGGGCCGGGGACGCGGCCGCAGCAGCGAGGGGCCGGGGCGGTGGGCGGGGGCCCCCGCATGGCCCCGCCGTGAGGGGCTGCACCCCGAGCGCGGACCAGGACCGGTGAGTGGGGCCGCGGGCCACCTGGTCCCCGGGCGCCGCGTGCTGGGGGAGCCGCCCCTCCGCCCCTCGGAAGCCGGGCTGGGGGCTGGGACGGGGTGCGGGGGGGGGGGGGCGGCGTGCTGGGTGGACGGGCGCCGCCCTCCGCCCTCCAGGCCTCCCGGGTCTGCTAACAAAGCTGCGTTGGGAGCCGCGCTGGAGCATCCGAGGGATCCCGTTGTCATGGAGATGGGGCCGAGCGAGGAAGCCCGGGCTGGCCTGGTGTGGGCCAGCGAGGAGGGGGCCGCTGGGAACCCCAGAGCAGCCTGTCCCGGGCTCTGCCCCGCCAGCCCTCCTTTTGTATCGTGTGTGTGTGTGTGTGTGTGTGTGTGTGTGTGTGTGTGTGCATGTACGTGTGTACGCTCCTAGGTGGGGTGCAGTGGCTGCTTGGCAGCCAGGCACCTGGGTTGTAGGTGCCCGCGGTGCCACCCGCCGCCTTCACTGCGGAGCGGCTTGGAGGATTTATTTCTGTTTCCAGTTTCCCAACTTTGACAGCGGGGCTCGGGCCTGCCTGGCTGGGCTCTGCCGGGGGCGTGGCAGGCAGCCCTGGAGGCTGGGGAAGGAGAAGGAGAAGGAGCCACATAATGGCCGAGGCCGCCGCAGGAAGGGAGGGGTCCTCCCCGCTGCTGGCTGGGGAGGGGCAGGGCGTCCAGATGTGGGGACCCGCCTGCCCAGGGCCCTTGGAGGGGGAACAGTTTTGACTCTGGCTATCCCTGGAGGGTCTGGGGGAATTTCCAGAGTTAGAGCTGGGCGCATTGTCTCTGCAGAGACCCAGGGGGTTTCTGTCCCAGCCCTCCCCTTTGTCTTGGGGCCGGTTTAGGGGGTGTGGGAGAGAACCAGGGGCAAAGGCAGCAGCCCCCGGGGAGAAGGCTGAAGGTGAAGGGGGTAAGGGGCAGCCGGGAAGCTGGGGTGCCGGGGGTGGTATTTGGACTTTGCTGGTCTTACACCTCCGCCTTCCAGACCCTGGACAGGAGAGCTACTTAGTGGGGGGTGGGGTGGAGGAATGGGGGTGGGTGAGGGGCCTCCGGCAGCTGCTTGAGGGACAGTGGTAAAGAGCGCCTCCATCCCCACCTCTGCCTTTGGGGAGCGCTGGATTCTGCACCCCGAGCGGGAAGAGGCAGGGGCTTTTTGGGGAGCATGTGCTGGGCTCATGTTTAGGGGTGACCTCGAAGGTTGCCACGTGGTGGTGGGTGACTGAGCCTGCCTGGAGGGTCTTCCCATTTGGTGCCTCCTGTGGGGGGCCCTAAGTTCCTCAGAGCCTCTCACCTGGGCCTGCAGGTCAGCGCCTCTGCCAGACCCAGTGGTACCCCCCCTACGGCTCTGGGGCGCACCTTCTCCAAGCCTGAGCACCCCAGCAATGCCTCTGGGCTCTCCTGAGGAGGCCATGGGCTCCTGGGACTTCTCCTCCCAAGGGACTGAGGGAAGGCTCAGGTGCCCCTGGGTCTGGCTACCTGGGGCTCTCATGAGAGGGAAACGGGGGGCGCAGCTGCCATAATTTGCACCTGAGAACTTCCTGCTGCTCAGCTGTGTGGCCCCCGGGCCCACCGTGTGTTCCTGGGGGCTGCAGTTAGGAGGGAGGTGGGCCTGGAGTTTTTCCCTCTGGGGTAAGGGGGGCACATTCGGAGAAAGGGCTCCGTGGAGGGGGGGGGGGGGCTTCCAGGAGGGCGGCGTGCCGTGCCGGGCGCCCGCGTGCTGGATTCCGGCGCTGCCTCTGGCGACAGGCAGGGCTCGAGACATCCTGTGCCAGATGGTCTTTTCCAGGAAAATCTGTTTGGAGCAGCATCTTCTGTCTGGCTCCTTATTTAGCCTGGCTCCTCCCAGGAGAGGATCCCGCGGGCTGTCACCCGCCAGGGGTGCTGGGGGGGCAATGCTGGACCCGGGCCAGACCTGGATTCCCCCCCACCCCCCGCCCCAGCAGTGGTGGGGCAGGGTTCGATCCCGCCCTGGCAGTATGGTTGGTCCCCCTGGCGCTGACCAGCCACACCACGGCTGGCTCTGGTGTCCCTCACAGCAGCTCCTCTGACTCTGCCCCTATGGACCCTGGGCCTGAGCACTCCTTTTTGGAGTGTCTCCCCCCGCCCCTCCCATCCCCTCGCCCACAGCCTTCACTGACCCTTGGGTTATCTCCGTGGCCTCTGTTTGCTGCAGGCCCCCGGCCCAGGATCCTGACCTACCCCTCTGGTCCAGGGGGCTGAGTTCAGTCTTGCCCCCACGCGCCCCCCAGGCTCCCCATCTTGGGCAGTGCAGCTCCCCCTCTGGGTGCCATGGTGACCCTGTGCTCCCCAGGGAAGTGGCCCTGGTCTAATGGAGGGACAGTTTCAAACACGGGGCAAGTGGAAGTGCCCACCGCAGCCCGAGGAGGCCTGGACCTTCGTCCCACCGTATGCTGTAGCCCGAACACAGAGATGGGGACGGGGAGGAGAGGGAGAAGAGCGAGAAGGCGTGGAGGCTCCTGGAGTTGCGGGGCGGGAGAGACAGAGAGGTGTTTGCTGGGGCGGGGGCTACGTGGATGAGAAGCGAGTATCTAGATACTCTAGTGCAGTGGAAAGGCGGGCAGGGCCCTTTGGGGACATCCCTCTTGTCTACTGGTTTTTTGTTTGTTTTGGTTCTTGGTCTGCACTTCCTTGAGTAAGTGCTCAGGGCTTACTCTTGGCTATGTGCTCACACCTGGAGGAGTTCCAGGGACCACCAGGGAAGCTGAGGATTGAATTGGGATTGGCCTGGTGCAAGGCAAGTGCCTTACCCACTGTACCATTTCTCCGGCCCACTCTTTTTTTTTTTCTTTGTGGGTCACACCTGGTGATGCACAGGGGTTATTCCCAGCTCTGTACTCAGGAATTACTCCTGGCAGTGCTCGGGGGACCATATGGGATGCTGGGAATCGAACCTGGGTTGGTCGCATGCAAGGCAAGCGCCCTACCCGCTGTGTTACCACTCCAGCCCCTCTGGCCCACTCTTGGTATTGAGGCCGACTGGGAGAGACACTCAGATGGAACCCCCAGACCCAGCCTTCTAGCCAGAGCAGGACCAGTTGGAAACCAGCTGGAAGGACTGGCACTCAGTCAGCCAGTTCAGCCCCGCTTAAGACTTCAACACGAGGCTGACAGCCTCAGGGGTCAAATGTGGGTCCAGAAGAAGGGTGGGTGCCTGAGGCCTGTTGGAGTTTCAGGGAGCCCTTATCCAGAATAGCCTGGGATTTTGAGGTCCACAGAACTGAGGGATCCCCTGTGGGGAAGTCAGCTGGGGGGAGAGCCCCAGTTATAAACAGGATCTGGGACTTGACAGCAGGCCTTGTGAATCTCATCAGCCATGAGGGCTCTCTAAACCTGCATGCAGATATATGCAAATGCTAAGCAAGAAGTAGGGCGCCAAGTGGCGGGGGCAGAGGGTGGGCTGGGGGAAGCGGGGATGGAGAGAGAAGCCAGCCAGGAGATATCAAGGAATGACCTTTGCAGAGCTGGACCAAGGGGCCCCTGCAAGTCCCAGCAGGCTTTGGGACATATGCAGATGAGATGCAAAAGAACACTGGGGACCTCTGCTGGCCCCCACTGCAGGATGCAGGCGACCCCAGGGACCAAATTGAGAAGAGGGCAGAGGGTGCTGGGCCCTTTAATAACCTCAACTGGCATCATCTGAAGGGAGCACGCGCCTCTTATGGAGGGCTCTGGCCCTTGCCCCTCACCTGGCTTGTGGCTCGGGCCTGGGGTGGGAAGATGGGAGTGAGTGCAGGGTGGAAGGGCTGGTGCACTTGCCTGCCCCCAGCGGGGATTTTCTCTCTGCTACCCCTCTTACTGGGCCTCTGGCAGGCTGCCAAGAACACTTGGTTCCTGGCCCCTGAATGCTCTGTGGGCAGCCACTCAGCGCCAGGAGGCGAGGCTGGGAGCACTTGTGGCTTCACAGGGGCGCACTGCAATTAGAGGCTCAGAGAGGCGAACTGCTTCCCTGAGGTCACACAGCCTTTGGTGGGAGGGTGGGAACCAGCAGCAGGACGTTTTTCCCCCCAACCCTGCACCGGCCCCGATGGAAGCCCTCTTCCCTCTGCGGCACGGAGCGCAGTTCCGAGGCTCCTGGTGGACATTCCCTCTGTGTTCCTCGGAACCTCCCAGAATTCTGGGCAGTTGGGGCCTTGAGGGAGGGTCCTGGGGCCTCTCGTCCAATAGGAAGGTCTTGTCCTTGGTTGATGAGATTGTGGGGAGCATGGTGAGACCCCACCCACGGGCCTTCCTGTGCACACCCCACTGCCCTGCTGTGTGGTTGGAGCTTCCGTGGAGTACCCAGCGCCTGGGCCAGCCTGAGCTCATCCTGATACCTGTGTGCAAGTGACTGCGTGCCATTCATCAATTGAACATTCCTGCCCGCATGCCCAGATGAGCAAGTCAGCGTAAGACTGGCGGTAGGGCAGGACTCCTGGGGTATTCAGAGTGGGTTTGGGGGGTCTGAGAATGAAGGGTTTCTGGGTTCCTTTGCTTAGTGGCCCTTGGAAGCTCATGCTGAGTGTCCGGTGTCAAGGTGGGGTTTCCTTGGGGTGCTATGGGTGGGGCTCATACCCATGGCCACCGCCAGGCCCCCTCAGAAAATACAATATTTTGCACATCTATGAGGGTCAATCTGGGGTAGGACCCACAGTTCCACTGGATGCTCAGGTAGGTCCAGACTGGAAAGGGCTGAGTAGTCTCTGCTGCCCGCCGGGAAACGTGGCCGGACACGGCGGCAGTTGGCCGAAGCTCCCCAGCGACGCACATTGGAGGGGAACCCGAGTGTCCTGGAGTCACCTTGGTGCCACACCAGCGCATGATGCCACTCACTCCCGGGGGCTCTGGAGCGATGGGCGCTTTGGTGGCCTCCAGTGCAACTGGGGGCGCTTTCTGTCTGCGCACTTAATTAAGGGCAAGCCTCAGGGGTTCTGAATGATTTCTCTTCCCTGAAAAGGGGACAGAAGGTCCAATAAGTTCGAAACCCACTGGTCTACACCGATATCCTGAAATGGTTTTCTACAATCCCAGCCCTCTCCACACCACCCTGCATGTCACACACCCTTGGCCACCGCAAGGCGCTAAGGATTTTTGTCCCGGGAGGGGCCCAAGGCGTGGGCTGGTGTCCCACCTCTGCCGCCTGCACCCCATTCCACCAAGGGGGCTTGTATTTCTCTCTCTCCTGCCACCTGGATCTGCTGATAGTATGAGACCCTGTAACCCTGGGAATGCCTGTGGTCAGCGTGAGCTTAGCACTGGGCACTGGGCTTCCCACTCCCTGTCCCTGTCTCTCCCCATCCACTGGTTTCTCCTGAAGTAGAGCAGTTTCAGCTCAGGCTGCCAGTGGTGTAGATCTTGCTGCTCCCAACCTTGTCCTTAGGGCTGTAGGTTCCTCGGTGCCGCCTCAGCACCCAAGGGACCGCTTGTCTGTACTTGTGTATGTATGTGTGTATGCATACATGTGTGTGCTTATGCTGTGAGTTCCCATGCATACATGTGTGTGTTTATGCTGTGAGTTCTCATGCAGACATGTGTGTGGGCCCTGTGCCCCGTGCATGTCCCTTCTTTCCTCTCGGGCCTGTGCATGTGGGTCCCGTGGGAATGCATTGTGGAAGGGTCCCCAGCACAGCCTGTCCCTCAGCCTGTCTCGGCCTCCATGGAGGATGCTAATCATCTCCAGGTCCTCCAAGCTCTGCTCTGGGAAGACAGAAGTGAATGTGGCAGAACCCCACACTCCGAGCATCCTCCCTAGAGAGGGAGATGAGCAGGAAAAACGAGCACTTGGGAATGAGGATTTCCTGTGCTGGGGGATGCTTAGCAAGTGGCTGGGTGGGAGGGTGGTAAGGGCTGAATAGTAGAAGTGTCTGCTAAAGGCTCCGGGAAGGAGCATTCTAGGCTCAGGCCACAGCTAGTGCAAAGTCCCTGAGGTGGGAATATGCTCAGGGAGCAAAATGAAAGTGGGAGAAGGCAAAGTGATACAATGATAAGCTTTCAGTATCTGTATTGCAGACCAGACTGTAATGCTCAAAGGGGAGGGAGGGAGGACGGACGAGGGAGGGAGGGAGGATGGAGGGTGAGAGAGAGAGAGAGAGAGAGAGAGAGAGAGAGAGAGAGAGAGAGAGAAGAAAAGCACCTGCCTGGTGGTATGTGTGTGTTGGGGGTGGTATGTGTGTGTTGGGGGAAGGGGAAACTGGGGACATTGCTGTGGGAAATGAATACTCGTGAAGGGATGGGTGTTGGGACATTATATGACATTATATGACTGAAATCCAATCATGAACAACTTTGTAACTATCTTTCACTCTGATTCAATTTAAAAAAAATGTTGAAAAGAAAACCAAAACAAAACAGGGAAGAAAATGTGTGTGCTGCTGTGGCTGAGGACCAGCCCTCTGGGCCTCACCTGGCCATGCCACGGGGCTGCCGGGAGTGTCATGGATGAAGGGTGGTCGGGCATTTGTGTGCACCGGGCTCCCTCCAGCTGCCAGGGGGAGAGCAGGGGGAGGGGCAGGGTGTTTCAGGAGTGTCTGAGACCCAGAAAACGCCTTGTTTGGCATCCAGCCCTGAGCCAGCCCTGAGCCAGTCCTGAGCCAGCCTGGGCTCAGCCGTCTTGGTCGGGGTTGAGAAAGAGGCTGTGAAGCTCAAGGGCATGCCAAGGGCGCGGAGCAGGAGCCCCGTGTGGAGAGGAGGCAGGGGGGTCTCAGCCTCTGCCAGCCTGTCACTTGCAGCTGTCTCCTGGGGTGGCTGCCAGTGACCCCGCTGTACCCACCATCCCGCCCCCCAGCAGTGTGGGGGGCCACCCCCCACTGCTTTGAGGATCAGAGCCCTTGACCCAGTGGGAGGGGCTGGCCCAGGCCAAGGAAACGGCAGATCCTCCGAGCTCTACAGGCTGCAACTCGTCTGTGTGACCTCAGGCAAAACTTGGCTTGTCTGCCTCAGTCTCCCCTTAGGTCAAGTGTGTCTCTGAGGAGAGGGTGGCAGCCTTCGGACTTGGTCTCTGGGGACTTTGTCTTCGGCCCCTACCCTCTGTGCACTCAGGAATGTCAGCTCCTTCCAGCCCTCCACGGGGAGAGCCCAGGTGACAGCCCCAACCGCAGCCCTGGGCTCAGCGTTTCATGCCGCCGGCCTGCCTCTCCCTCTCGCTGTCTCCCTCAGGCTCACCCAGGGGAGGGGGGCTCCTGGCTCAGCTGTTTCTGGGCTCTGCTGGCCCTCAGCCCAGGCAAGGACGCTGGGCCCCCGCCCAGCGGGCAGCTCAATGCCACCCCTTGTCTGCTCACCCCTAGAAGCCCAGGACACGGCCCTGTGCCCAGCGTTGGCAGATCCCCCCGTCCCCCCTCCCCGTTCCCCCCTCAGCAGGTAGGGCCGCAACCAGCCTGAGGTAGCTTCTGCTGCTGGTGTTGGGGGAGGCCGGAGATGGGGCTCCCAAGGGGTCCTTGATTTTTGTCCTTGACAAAAATCTGGTTTGGGGCTGGTGTAGACGAGGCATCAGCCGCAGCTGCTTCTGCCCCCAAATCTCAGGCTTCGTTGGGAGCTCAGGTGGAAACCCCCATCTCTGCAGGGCCCAGCTTTCCCGAGTGAGTGAGGAACTGGCGGATCGGGGCTGGGACCCTGAAACCCGCATCTGGCGCCCCAGGGGCCGAGCCAGCTCTCCCACGCTCTCCTCTAAGCAACCCCCCAGGAACCTTGCGGAGCTGACCTGCTCTCACTCCCTGGTGATGGACGGGAATAGCACGGGCACCCGGGCAGGGATTGAGGGCAGACCCCCGAAGAATCCCTCCGCGCTGAGCCCCGCCGTCGGGGCCCCGTTATTCTAGCCGTTGTTCGAGCTGGCTTTTTTAGATTCTTAGCTTCGTGGAAGTCTTTGGTAAAAAAAAAATTGTATGAAGTTTCCCCCTTCGGCGTCTCTCACTGTGTTCAGAACTCTAGAGGGTGAGTGGGTGGGCCCCGGTCTCTCCCGCTCACTTCTTTCCCACTCCACCTCTGGAAACTGGGAGTGAATCTGAGTGTTCTGAGGTGTGAGAGCCCCCCCTTGAGGGTCCCAGGAGCCCCAAAGAGGCAGACCCCCTTCCTCCCCGGGCGCGTCTCCGCCAGTGGGATGCACCTCCCTCCTCAGCCTAGCTCAGGGTTTCTCAAACCGGCCCAGGGGTGAGGGTGACCTTCCGCACCTCCCTTCCCTGGGGTCCTGGCGTGGGAGGGTGGGCGGCGCACAGGTGGTGCTGTGCGCATGCGCGAGGGTCTCCGGGCCCCTGCCTCTGTACCCGCTCGGGTGGCGAGGCTGCTCTTGCCTCCTCCAGCCCTCTCGCCTCCCAGCATCCCTTCTCCAGAGGAAAGTGGGGGGTTCCGTGGGTGAAGAGAGGAGGGCCGGCTCGGTGTCCCTAGGGAGTGGGTGAGGCCCAAATGGCCAAGCCTGTGGGAGGCCAGTAGCCCAGAGCGCTGAGTAGGGTGTGGGGGCCGGAACGCAGAGAGCCCTGGATGGGGGCTGGGAGGAGGTGAGGCTCAGCCCGCTGGGAACTGTGCGTGGGGGCTAGGGCTGGCTGCCCACAAGGGTCTCTTCGTTTGGTAGGTGCTGCACAGGGTGTGGGGGGTCGGTGTGGGGCGGCAGCGGGAGGTGGGGCTTGGACTGGCCGCTGAGCTGAGCGGGGTCAGGATTGGCCCAGTCTCCTGACGCCTCCTCAGGAGCCCCTCTGCAAGGCCTCGCTCTAGATGGGGCTAGCTGGGTGGCACCGCCCCTGCCCAGCACCCTGGACAGCGCCGCGGGCCCCCGCTTGCGGCGGGGGCAGCCCCTGCCCTGCTCCTTCCCTTCACCCAGTGTCAGAGCCCGGCGGGAACAAGGAGCAAGCCAGGGCTGGGAAGAACCTGTGGGTTTGTCTTAAAAAAAAAAAAAATATATATATATAATATACACACACACACACATATATATGTATGTCTGTATACACAACATATATATATATATATATATATATATATAGGGTTTGGGGGCCACTCCCAGTGATGCTCGGGTTACTCTGGGCTTTGCATTCAAGGTTCACTCCTGGCGGTGCTTAGGGGACCAGATGGGATGCCGGGGATGGAACCTAGGTTGCCGCATCTGTGCAAAGCAAACGCTCTCCTCGCTGGACTATTGCTCCAGTCCTGGGTTTTGTCTTTTTGTCTCCATCATTCAATATCAAGAGAAGGGGACATGGATGGGTTGGCCTCAGCTTACCCCCACTCAGAGGACTTTGGTAAACTCTGGCGAGTATAGCACAGACTCACAAATGTCATGGGGCAGGCAGGGCCTGGAGCCGTGCAGGGAGGAGCTCACAGCCTGGAGCCACACTGGGGGTGGGGGGGGTGATCCCAGCAAGCCCCTCGAAGCTGTCTGACCCTCTCCTTGATTCCTTCACTGCTGCTAGGTGCAGAGGGGGCCTGGCCGGCCGGTAACACTGTGGATGTGATGGATGAGAAGCAGCCCTCGTCTGCGCTGCCTGAGGAATGCAGTGCCTCCCGGGACCCCAGCCTGGAGCCCACGGAGGAGACCGGGGCCCAGAATGGAATGGCAGCAAGGGAGGACCTGGGCGGTGTCCACAGCAGCCCAGGCTGTGGGCCTCCAAAGGGCCCGGACATGGCCCTTCCTGTCCTCAGCCTTGGCCTCAATCTTACCAACGGCCTAGCCCTGGGGCCGGACTCAAAGGTTCCGGAAGATGCCATGGAGTCCCGGCCCTGGAGGGCTGCCGGGCTGGCGGAGGGGGCAGATGCCGCTGCCGGGAGCCTCTCTGCAGACCCGGAGGGCCCTCAGCTGGGGTAAGTGGGTGTCCCATGTAGCCACCTGGGTTGTGGGTCCTGGGCCTCACCCTGTAGCATCTCTGGCTGTTTTTGTCCCTCATGAGATGGGGACTTCATGTCCCTTTCCTTCCGGGAGTCTGAGCCCCCCTTCCCTTTGTCGCTGTGCCGTCACAGCTGTTTATGGAGCGGGCACACCCCACTCCCTCCATCTCAGACTGAGCAGTCGAGTTGCAGAAGTCCTCACTGAGAAAGTGGGCTGGGCCCCCCTCCCTAGCCTCAGTTCTGCAGCTGCCCTCAGGACCCTAAGTGTCTGTCACTGCCCACCCTGCTCCATGGCAGCCAGGGCGCCCTGGCGGCAGCCTCTCTGTCTGCACCCATGGAGGCAGGGGGGCCTGGTGAGCAGGGAGGAAGGAGATGGAAGGGGAGTGTTTCTGGGGCCCCAGAGGGGCTGAGAATGGGAGGAGTGCGTGGGTCCTGGCCTGGCCAGGCTTATGTCTGTGAGGGCACCTGGGTGTGCAGGAGGGTGCTGGCGTGTGCCTGTCCTGTGTGTTTGGGGGTGCAGGATGATGTGTGCCAGATCTCCGGGTGGGAATGCGGGTTCGGGAGGACGGGTGCCGTGTGCTCTGGCCGAGAGTGGGGTGCAGCGGCTTGGAGCACACTGCGTGTAGGGGAGGTTTCCTGGCTGGGGGCCGGGGGACGGATGTCTCTCTAGCCCACCAGAACCGCCTTTCAGGGGTGTTTAGGTGCTGAGAGGGTTGGCCGTGCTGCTGGGGAGATCATCTGAAGCTCTGACAGGAGGCGAGAGCCCCCCGCGGCCTGTGTCATGGTCGGGGCAGCTACACTCTGCTCGTTTCCCACCCCAGGGGTTGGTGTGGGCAAGTTCTGCCCCAGCCTCCTGCCCCTGGGGGCCTCCTCCCTCTGCCTTCTCTGCAGGAAACCTGGAGGAGACCTCCCAGACCTGTGGGGCTTGGGGGAGTCTCACTGGAGCTGTCACACACACACACACACACACACACAGAGATACACTCTTTCTCTCCCTCTCTCTCTCCTTCTTTCTCTCTCTCCCCTCTCTCTTCTCCTTTATCTCCCCTCTTTCCCCCACCCCTCTCTCCCCTCTTTCTTCCTCCTCTCTCCTCTCTCCCCTTCCTTCTCTCTCCTCTCTCTTTCCCTATCTCTCTCTTCTCTCTCACTCTTTCTCCCTCCCCCCTGCCTCCTCTCTTCTGTATGCTTCTCCAGGAGGCACTCAGACCAGAGCTTAGGTTCTTAGAGGCCCATGGAGGCCTGTTTGTGGGGAAGGGCCTTTCCAGTTTCCAGCATGGCTTGGTCTCAGGCAGATCAGTGGGAGGGAGGGGTGCCCACCTCTGTAAACAATGGGCCTAGATTTACCAGGCCCAGGGCTCAACCTTGTGACTGCTTTTATTTGTTTATTTTGTTTTGCTTCATTATGTTTTTAGGCCCCACCCAGGGGTGCTCAGGGCTTACTCCTGGCTCTACGCTCAGGCATCTCTCCTGGCCGGGTTCGGGAGACCATCTGGGATGCCGGAGATTGGTTCCAGGTCCCCACGTGCAGGACAGGTGCCCTACCCACTGTCCTCTCTCTGCTCTCAGGCTTTCTCTCTGCTACTCTCTGACTCTGTTCCCTCTTTCTAGCCATTCTCATTCCTCCCCTTTCCTCCCATCTCTCATTTTTGTCCTGCTTTCGGTCTTGCTCTTTTACCCTCTTCTGCTTCCGTGTTCATTGCTCAGGCATCCTGAATCCTCCCAGGCTCGCTCTGTCTCTGCAGGATGCTCTGTTCCATGAACCAAACCAACACAACCGCCCGCTTGCACATGGTCATGGTCCAGTGCGGGGTGAGAGAGCTGTTGGTTAAAGTAGCATCTCTGTGCTCTAGAGGAAAGAAGGTTGGGAGAGGTTCTGGGTGGAGTGGGAGTGGGTCCAGCTACCAGGAGAGTCGTCAGGGACGGGGACTCGGAAGCTTCAGCTGGGGCTCTCCCCCTCCCCTCCAGGAAGGGCTCTCACCTGGGGCAGCCCTGGGCCCTTAAAGGGTTCTGAGTGTGGTGGGCCTGGGCGCCACAGCCTCTGTGCCCACCTCGTGCCCCTTCGGCAGGATATACTGTGTGTGCTGCTCCATGGCCGGGGTGGGGGCAGTTGGGTGATGCTGGGGACACAGAGAGGGGAGAGCCAGCGCATCCTATACACTGTGGGCTGGGAGGGAATGGTGAGGCCTTGAGGGTGTGTGTGTGTGTGTGTGTGTGTGTGTGTGTGTGTGTGTGTGTGTGTGTGTGTGCAGGGACCATGTGACCTGCCCCCCTTAGTCAGCCTCTCTGAGGGCGTCCTAAAGGCACCTGAGATCTAGAATGGGGTCAACCACGTTAGGAACTTCCCAGGTTTGGGGGGATACGACGTGCTGTGGCTCTCCTCTTGGTAGGAAGGTTCCCCTGCTGCCCACCCCCCCTCGTGCCCAGAGGAAGGGGCCTCTTCATTCCTTCAGACAGATGATGCTCTTGGAAGTGGGCCTGGGGGAGCAGGCCCACCCCTGTCCTCACTGCCACACCCCAATACCAGCCCAGGCCCCGGGGTGTGTTGGCTGACAAGCAGATAGGAGTGGCCCAGCAGATAGGAGTGGCCCAGCCTGGAGCGTCACCTCCAGGGCACGTCACCTCCAGGGCACTCCCCGCAGGCTATGGTGACCGGGATTCCCCTCCCGCAGGCCGGGTGGCTCTGGGGAGCCTGACGTGCGGGACGGCTTCAGCGCCACGTTTGAGAAGATCGTGGAGTCGGAGCTGCTGCGGGGCACCCAGTACAGCAGCCTGGACTCGCTGGACGTCCTGAGCCTCACGGACGAGAGCGACAGCTGCGTCAGCTTCGAGGCGCCCCTCACGCCCCTCATCCAGCAGCGGGCACGCGACAGCCCTGAGCCCGCCCTTGGCCTGGGCATGGGTGACCTGGGGCCCGAGGGGGATGTGGGCCTGGCTGGCGGTGGGGCCGGCGGCGAGCTGGGCAGCCCCCTGCGGCGCTCCATCTCATGCAGCCGCTCCGAGAACGTTCTGAGCCGTCTGTCCCTCACCTCTGTGCCCAATGGCTTCCACCACGATGACGAGGACGACGATGGACTCCGGGACCCTGGCAGGGAGGAGGATGAGGAGGACGAGGAAGGAGACAAGTTGCTGAACTCAGTCAGGTGAGCTGGCCCAGGCTGGGAACCAGGGTGGGGGGCGGGGAATCTGAGGCCCAGGGGCACATCATCGAGGCCATTCTCCATGCCGACACCCCCGTCTGTCACTCCTCCGAGATCTGCCCGTCCTGGGTGGGGTGGGGGGCGCTGCCTGTCCTGGCCCTGCTACTTCTCACTTGAGGGGTTCTTCGGAGAATCTGGCTTGGGTCCCTCCTGCTGCTGGGTGCTGCTGGGGTGCTGCCCGGTTCGGGCCTCTGCGGGGCTTCCCAGGGCTCCCTGACCCAAGCGCTGCCCCCTCTGTCCGCAGTGAGCCAGGCCTGTCAGACTCGGACTCGGAGCTGAGTGGCTCGGAGGGGCCGGAGCCCACCAGCGCAGACCCTCTGGCCAACGGGTGCCCCGGGGTGAGTGAGGCGGCCCGGCGGCTGGCGCGGCGTCTCTACCACCTCGAGGGCTTCCAGCGCTGCGACGTGGCCCGGCAGCTGGGCAAGAAGTGAGTGTTGGGGTGGGGGGCGGTGCCGGGGACGCCCCTCCTCCTGCCCTGTCCTCATTCCTGGCCTTGGCCTAAATCTGTTTCCTTTCTGGGCTGCCTGGGTGCAGGCTATGTCGGCGGGGAGCCCCCTTGGGGCTGGGGGAGGAGGCTGGGACTAGTTTGGGGCCCCAAGGTCGGTGAGGACAGTATCCAGGCAGAGCGGGGATGCGGCCCCCCCACACTGGGGAAGGACTCCTGTCTCCTGGGGTGGCTGGTGGGAGCAGAGTACCAAGGCCTGGCTGGGGTCAGGGGCTTGATGGAGGTGTGGCAGGAGCTGGGGGCTGGGTGGGGGCTGTGAGGCTGCGACACCCCTGCCTTTGCCTGTGGCACTGTGGGAATTGGGGAGGGCACCCAGAAAGCTCAGTGGGGTGGGACTGCACCTAGGCTGGGGAAGTGCTCTGCACCCCACCCTCTTCTGTCCCCCAGAAATCACTTGGATGCCCTCATTTTTCCTGCTGGGCTGTAACCTCCAACCTGGTGACATCCAGGAGCCTGACCTAGTCCATCACTAGGAGAGTTTCTCCTCTCCCTCCCAGGACTGAGCTGTCTCTCCCCTTAGAAACCAATAACCCTTCCCCCCACCTCTCCCATGCCCCATACCCCCTCCCCCTCTGCCTGGCTCCCTTCTTGGTTCTCTTGGGGCAGGCACCCTGGTTTACAGTTGGGTTCTTACATAAATCATCCTGCACCTGCCCCTACCAGTGCCCACTTCCCTTCACTGTTGGTCCCGGTGCCCCTTCCCCCATTACTGTCCCCTCTCCTGCCATTCCAACTCCCCACCCCATGGTAGGCTTCTTACTGAAGACCAGTTATGGGTTTCAGTTGCCTTTGGGCATTTGTTATTCTGCTATGTTCTTGATATCCCACTCATGAGAGAGATCCTTCTGTCTGTCCCTTGCCAGCACGATACTCTCCAGATCCAGCCACATAGCTGAAAATTCCCTGATTTTATCTCTTCTTATAGCTGAGTGGTATTCCATGGTGTATGTATGCCATGGTTTCTCTGTCTACTCGTCTATTCTTGGACTTGAGGCTTGTTTCTGAAGTTTGGCTCTTGTGACTAGTGCTGTAGTGAACATAGGGGTGCAATGACTTTTCTGAATAGAGATTTTGGGCCCTTAGATAGATGCCAAGAAGTAGAATTCTTGGTCATATGGGAGCTCAGCTCCTAGTTTTTTTGGTTTTTCTTTTTGCCACACCTGCTAATGCTCAGAGGTTACTCCTGGCTCTGAACTCAGTAGTTACTCCTGGCAGTGCTGGGGGGACCATATGGTATGCTAGGGATTAAACCCAGGTCGACTGCATGCAAAGCAGGCACCCTACCCACTGTACACTGTCTCCAGACCCTCAATTTTTTTTTTCCTGAGAAGAGTTGATATTATTTTCATGAAAGATTGGGCTAGTTGACATGTCCACCTGCCCTGAATGCGGGTCTCCCCCACAGGCACGCCAACACTGGTTGTTTCTGTTCTTTGTGGTGTGTGCCAGTCTCTCTGGTGTGAGGTGATATTGTTTTGCATTTCCTTGATGATAAGTGACATAGAGCATTTTAAAATATACCTGTTTGTCTTCATTGAGGAAGTTTCTTTTCATGCTTCCCCTTCCGTCCTACCCCTCCTTTTCTTTTTGTTTTGGGTTATACCCAGTGGTGCTCAGGGCTTATTCTTGACTCTGCACTCAGGGATCATTTCCGGCAGGGCCTAGGGACCATATGAGGTGCTGGGATTGAACCGGGGTCTGCTGCATGCAAGGCAAATGCCCTACCCCCTATGCGCTGTACTCAGGCTCTGGCCCCTTGAGGCACAATTGTGAATGGGGATGTTGTTTAAAAAAATCTCTCCCTCTTCTGGGGCTGGAGCAATAGCACAGCGGGTAGGGTGTTTGCCTTGCACGTGGTCGACCCGGGTTTGATTCCCAGCATCCCATATGGTCCCCTGAGCTCTGCCAGGAGTAACCCCTGTGCATCACTAGGTGTGACCCAAAAAGCAAAAAAAAAAAAAAAAAAAAAATCTCCCTCTTCTATTTCATTATTTGCATATGGAAAAGCCATGGCTTTCTTCACGTTGATTTTGTAGCTTGCCACTTCGCTGTACAAGTCTATTATTTCTAGGAGCTTTTTTGTTGAGTCTTTAGGCTTTTCTATGTAGAGTATCACATCATCTGCGTATAGTGGGAGTTTGACTTCCTCTTTTCCAATCTGGATATCCTTAATATCTCTCTCTTGCCTAATTCTATGGGAGGAACTTAAATTACTACATTGAGTACTAGTGGTGGGAGTGGATAACCTTATCTTGTGACTGATCTTAGAGGGAAGGCTTTAAGTTTTTCACCGTTGAGTATAATGTTTATTGTGGGCTTCTGGTTAATGGCTTTAACTATGTTGAGGACAGTTAGTTCCTTTGAACCCAGTTTTTGTTTTGTTTTTGGGCCACACCTGCTCAGGGTGTTTATATGTACACCACATCTTCATAATCTACTCATCTGGTCTTTGGACATCGTGGTTCATTTGAAATCTTAAAAACTATTGTACTGAATGCAGCAAGGAATAATGGTGTACAGTGTTCTTTTGAATGAATGTTTTTATGTCCTGAGGGTAGCACTGTCCACTGTCCTGTCCTCCCGTTGTTCATCAATTTGCTCGAGCGGGCACCAGTAACATCTCCATTGTGAGACTTGTTACTGTTTTTGGCATATCGAATACAACATGGGTAGCTTGCCAGGCTCTGCCGTGCAGGTGAGATATTCTAGGTAGCTTGCTGGGCTCTCCAAGAGGGGCAGAGGAATTGAACCTGGGTCAGCTGCTTGCAAGACAAATGCCCTACCTGTTGTGCTATTGCTTATGTCCTGAGGGTAGATGCCAAAAAGTGGAATTGCTGCTCAGTTCTAAGTTTACTGAGGACTTTCCATACTGTTTTCCACAGGGGTTGAAACAGACAACACTCCCACCAGCAGTGGATGAGAGTTCCTTTTTCACCGCATTCCTGTCACACAGATTGTTCCTGTTAATTTTTTTTTCTCTTTGGGTCACACCCAGCAATGCACAGGGGTTACTCCTGGTTCTACACTCAGGAATTACTCCTGGTGGTGCTCAGGGGATCATATGGGATGCTGGGAATCGAACCCGGGTCAGCCACGTGCAAGGCAAATGCCCTACCTGCTTTACTATCGCTCTGGCCCCCCTACTAATATTTTTATATATGCTATTCTCACTGTTTCTTGATTTGGATCTTCCTATTTTTTTAAATTTTAATAATGTAAGAGTACTGCTATTTATTCAGCCATTAATTAAGCTGATTCAATTGGGCATGAAATCCACAGACTTTTTAAAATTCTATTCTGAATGTTTATTTTGTTATTTTATTATTATTTTCCCCCTTTGTTTTGATTCACAGTAAGATACAGTTACAAAGCTTTCATGTTTTTTTTTTTAAATTTAAATTTTATTGAGGGGCTGGAGTGATAGCACAGCGGGTAGGGCGTTTGCCTTGCACACGGCCGACCCGGGTTCGAATCCCAGCATCCCATATGGTCCCCTGAGCACCGCCAGGGGTGATTCCTGAGTGCATGAGCCAGGAGTGACCCCTGTGCATCGCCGGGTGTGACCCAAAATGCAAAAAAAAAAAAAAATAAATTTTATTGAATCACCTTGTGGAGGGTTACATAGTTCTCAGGATTATGTCAGTTATACAATACTCAAACACCCTTCCCTTCACCAGTGCCCATATTCCATCACCAACCACCCCATTATACCTCCCGCCCCCTCCCGCCCCCCCCAGTCCCCGCCCTTGTAAGTGATAAGTTTCACTTCGTTTACGCTTTATCTTGGTTACATTCCATGTTTCAACACATAACTCACTATTGTTGCTAGGGTTTCCCCCCAAAAAAGAAAAGACAGTCCTACTGTCAAGGAAGCATTTGATAGCTCTCCATTGCTGAGAATGTAGAGATATTAAGTCCCGCTGTTTGTTACATAGCTTTTCTATTTTTTCCCCCCTCGTCCCGTGCCACCGAGTTCACGCCTGTTTAGTAATCACCACGCTGCCTGACGAAAGGAAAAAAACCAAAAAAGACGGTTATTTCCCGTCATCAGCCGGCGTGGGGCTCTGGCTTGGTTGATAGTCTGGTAGAATGTCTGCAAGCAGTTTCTGGAACCAAAAGTAATACACTGGTATCGGCCCTGGCTCGAGATTCCACCAGCGCCCCGCTGTTCCAAGTACATAATAATTTGTTCCCTTGTATCCCATTCCCACGCCTCCAGGTCCGTGTCCAAAGCTTTCATGTTTGAGCTTTGGTCATACAATCATCAAATACCCATCCCTTCACCAGTGCACACTTTCCATCACCAAAATCCCCAGTATTCCCCTCCAACACCCCCCCTTCCAACCCTTCCCCTGCCTGTGTAGCACACAATTCCCCTATACTCTCTCTTCTTTGGTTACATTTGATATTTGAAACCTGTCTCATCACCACTCAAACCTGCCGAAAAGGCAATGCTAGACGATTTGTTTTGTGTTGCTTGTTATGGATAGAATATTATATCCAGGAAATTCTATGTCATTTTCTTCCAGGAGCTTTAGTTTATATATAGTCTTTGGGTCTTGGCCATTAATGAAATTACATGGTGCCAGGGGCAGTTTGTGGGTGTGAATGCCAAGCTTCCAGGAAACTGGGGCCCTGTGGGGAGGAGGCCCAGTCCCTATCCAAGCGGGCTTGGAGATCTCAGTCATGGGTTCCCGAATATCTGGGTTTTCCTGCCGGTCTGCTCTTTGGTGAGGTTCATCCTATTTTGGGTGAGGCTCATGCCCTCTTGCGTGAGGTTTGTCTGAGCATGTGGAAAGTGGCCTTGGGCATGGCGGTGGTTGGGTTCTGGAGGTTTTCAGCTGCCAGGGTTCTGTTTGGGGCAGGGAGGGAAACTCAACCCGCCCCTTTTCGAGGTGCCCTGGTGTGGATCTTCCTATTGATAAGTGATGCTGAGCTTTTTCCTAAGTGCCTATTGGCCCTCTTCCTGTCTTCCTCTGAGAAGTGTCTCTTCATTTCCACTTCTCAGTTTTTTTTTTTTTTTTTTGCTTTTTTGGGTCACACCCAGCAATGCACAGGGGTTACTCCTGGTTCTACACTCAGGAATTACCCCTGGCGGTGCTCAGGGGACCATATGGGATGCTGGGATTCGAACCTGGGTCAGCCTGGGTCGGCCGCGTGCAAGGCAAGCGCCCTACCCGCTGTGCTATTGCTCCAGCCCCACCACTTCTCAGTTTTTGATGGGGCTTTTAAAATTCAAACTCTAGGGGTTGGAGTGATAGCACAGCGGGTAGGGCGTTTGCCTTGCACGCAGCCGACCCTGGTTCGAATCCCAGCATCCTATATGGTCCCCTGAGCACCACCAGGGGTAATTCCTGAGTGCATGAGCCAGGAATGACCCCTGTGCATTGCCAGGTGTGACCCAAAAAGCAAAAAAAAAAAAATAATAATTCAAACTCTGTCTTATTGAAAGTTTTTTTCATAAACTGGTACTGGATTTTACCAACTGCTTTTTATGCATTATTTATACGATCATATAGTTTTTATTTTTCCTTGCATTGATATGGTGTATTACATTCATTGCCTTGCATATATTAAACCATTCTTGTATCCCTGGGATGAATCTTACTTCATTATAGTATATGATCTTTTTGACGTATTGTTGGATTTAGTAGGCTAAAACTTCATTGAGGATCTTTCTATGTTCACTGGGGATATAGGTCTATGGTTTTCTGTTTTTGCGAAATCTCTATCTGGTTTTGGTGTCAGGGTAATGTTGGATTGGGAGGATTCCTGTTTCTTCAACTTTCCCAAAAGGCCTAAAATGGAAAGGGTCTTCTTTAAAGGTTTTGAAGAACTCAGTAGTGGCCTGGGCTTTTTTTTTTTTTTCTGGGGGAGGCTTTTGATTACCATATTAGTATTTTAGAGAGGGAGCCACACTCGTCAGTGCTCAGGTGCTCAAGCTTATTCCTAGTTCTATGCTCCGGGATCACTCCTGGAAGGGCTCAGGGGCCTTTATGTAGTGCTGGGGCTCGAACCCAGGTTACTATGTACAAGACAAGTGCCCTATCCACTGTACTACCATTCTTCCTGCCCCCCCTGCCCTTTTTTACCCCTATTATACTCAGTGGTGCTCAGGGATAGCTCCTGGTGGGGCTTGGGGGACAATCTAGGGCCATGGTCTCTCCACTGGTTGTAATTAGAGTTCTATGATTTCTTGCTCCCACAGTATCTTCTCTGTGTGTTTTATCAGCACAGCTAGGGGCAGCCAAGCCACTCCAGAGTTGGGGGGGGGGGGTGTTCAGTGTAGGAGTCCCGAGTGTGTTCCTGATGAGGTAGGAAGGGCGGAAGTGGGAGGTGATTTCCTGCCAAGGCTTGTTGTCATGGGTTGAGGAGAGGCTGGTCAGGTGGAGCTGGGGGGAAGGGCCACACTCCTGCTGGCCTGTGGGGGTGGGGGGGCAGTTTCCCACAGATGGTTTCCAAATGATGTCAGTGGACCTCATAGGTGGCTCACGTGAGTCAGGAGGAGAGAAAGACAGTTACCTTCTGTGACCCCTGCCTCTGCCACCCAGGACCCACTGGGAAGACTAGGACTGGTAAAGTCTGCAATGAGCCCCGGCTCGGCCTGAGCCCCGCCAGCCCCACAAGGTGGCTGTCAGGCCACTCCTGAAGTCTGATTGGTGTCGGCACGGGAGTCGATCCCCGCCACCTGCTTTCTTGGGGAGCCACGGACTCAGGCTGGAGCGAGAATTTGCTCTTGGAAGGAAAGGAGGAACTAGTCCCAGGCCTTATCCAGGGTTACTGGGTTCTTGTCTTGCTCACGGAAAAGAATTTCAGGAATAGAAAGCAGTGAAGTAAAACAGATTTTATTTGGAGGGTTTTTGAAGGAAAGAAGGAAGAGAAGGTGGGAGAGAGTAGAGAGTAAGAGAGACAGAGTAATGCACTCAAGAGAACGTGGACTTCTCCAAGGGCGGAGAGAGTCCCTACACGCATCCCAGCATTAGATAGGGAAGCATAAAAGTACACATCTCAAGAGGGGAAATGCGGGTGACACATGTGCTCAGGCCACACAGGCACAAGCAGCACTGGGGCTCATATGTGCGCCCTTCCTTTGTTCAAGGTGGCTTTTATAAGCTCTTCGATGTCTTGATCCGGAAGTTTTGGAGTTTTCTCGGGCTGAATCACTAAAGTTAATCGGATTAAAGGAGAGGTGCGAGGATTTTCGAGGATAGGAACTCCAATCTCCTCAGGGTCTACTGAAAGTCTTATCAGGTCCTTGTTCCACCTCCCGCCCCCCCAACCCCCGCATCCACAGGGTGGATCAGTCTTAAAATTTTTGTTGATCTAAGTTTCATTGCTGAGGGCCTTTCCCTATCTATCTGCCTACATCACAACAATTTTCTCCTCTTGTTGAATCTTCTCCTCCTCTGCTTTTATTTATTTATTTATTTATTTATTTATTTATTTATTTATTTATTTATGTTTCTTTAGGCCACATCCAGTGTTTCTGGGAGCTTACTCCTGGCTCTGCAGTCAGGGGTCACTTCTGGTAGGGCCCAGGGGACCATATGGAGTGCCAGGGGTTAAACCCAGGTCAGCCACATGCAAGGCAGCTCCCTGCCGGCTGTGCTGAGGCTGGGGCCTCAACCTCATCTCTTGCCTGGCGAGCCTGCTCCTGGCCACCAGGCCACAGCCCTTCTTGCACATGTGCAGTCTCCTCAGCAGGGGGCGCTCTGCCCCAGCCCTCCCTACCTCCCCTCCCCCCGGCTGCCTCTTCCTTCCTGTGAATGTTGGCTGGGACCTCTCTAGGACCCCTTGTCACCTCCTCTAGGACCCCTTGCTCACCTCCTTTCTCACCTCTCCAGCCCCACCGGCAAGGAAGTCAGTGCCCAATTGGCAGCAGGAGGAGGGAGTGGGTGAGAGGCAGGGGGCAGGTCTGGGTGAAGTGCCCACTGTCCACATGCCCTCCACCGTTGGCCATGACTGTGCTGATGGACTCCCCTTCTCTCCTGGCAGCAACGAGTTCAGCAGGCTGGTGGCTGGGGAGTACCTCAGCTTCTTCGACTTCTCGGGCTTGACCCTGGACCGAGCACTCAGGTCAGTGGGCAGGATGGGTCAGGGCTCACGTCGGCGCGAGTGAGGGCACCGGCTACGCGGGCCCTGACGAGGAGTCTTAGGGGCTCCGTCTCCCCCTGCATCATCCTCTAGAACCTTCCTGAAGGCCTTCCCGCTGATGGGGGAGACGCAGGAGCGCGAGCGGGTCCTCACGCACTTCTCTCGGCGGTACTGCCAGTGCAACCCCGACGACAGCACCTCGGAAGGTGAGCCCAGCCCCTGTACTCCCGAGCCGGGCCCCCAGCACCTGTCCCTCCCGCCCAGCCTGGACCCCCCAGCCCCTGTCCCTCCTGGTGGGCCCCCCAACTCCGTGCCTCCTGCCTGGGCCCTCAGCCCCTGCCCCACCCAGTTGGATCCCCTCTCCCCTGGCCCCTGTCCTGCTCTGGTACCCTCTATCCCCCACCCCTGCTCCAGACCCCGCCCCTTCCCCTTCCTGCTCAGTAAACGCCAGTGATGAACCATGGCCCCTGGGAAGGGATCTGCCTGCTGGGCCTCAGCTCTTTTCTGCCCACCCCAAAGCCTTTCTGGACGGTCCAGCAGGCCTCGTCCTCCTGGTCCCCTGTGGTAGTGGCTGCGGTGGGTGTGGTGGGACGTCTTGGTCTGGGGTCTGGGTTGAGCTTCCTCGTGGCTGGACCTGGATTCCAGGAATTGGGGAATTGGGCCTTTATTGGAGGGACACAGGCCAGGCCAGGGCCACGGGCCAGGGCTACCTGTCCCTCAGGTTCCAGGTGTTTCTGGCCCCAGGAGGGAGGCGTCTGTGCCAGAGCAGGCCCTGGGTGGTCCGGGAGCCCCCGAGTCTCACAGATTCTGGGTTCTGAGGTACATCTGGCCTCTTCCTATCTGGGGCCTCCAGGATGCTCTGCCAGGGATAGGTGGTGACAGGGCGGGCTCACCCCAGGTGCCCCCTCTCTGATTTAGATGGCATCCACACGCTCACCTGTGCCCTGATGCTGCTCAACACGGACCTGCATGGACATGTGAGTTGGGGATGTGGCGGGGGGGGGGGGGTCCTGTCTCTTCTCGTTGACCGGCCCCGCTCAGTCAAAGGGCTTTTCCAGGTCCCTCCTGAGACCTTTTAGCACTTTGCCTTTTAGACTAGTTATGCCTCAGTTTTACCCCCTGGGATCTGCTGTGTCCCTGACCCTAGGCAGGGCAGTGACAGCAGCTGGGAGCCCCGGTATGGCGGGGGTGGTGGTGGTGGAGGAGGGGCGTGCCCCTCTCGTGCTCATGTCGGCCACCCATTCCTCCCACCCTCATCCCTCCAGCCCAAATGCTGCCCCTTTGAAGAGCCCCTGGGCCACTGAGGTGGTTCCCTCGAGAGACATTCTTGTCCCCCTGTGCCCCAGCTGCAGGCACACTGAGGGGGCAGGTGCCGGGGCCCTGGGGTGTCTCAGTAACTCCTTCTTCTCTCCTCTGTCTGCTCCGGGGACCCCTCTCCCTCAGGTGGTAAGTGGGGCTGGTGGGGTGCATGCCCGTCTCCATGCGGCCCTTCTGTGTCGCCCATCACACCGTCTGCTCTCCGTCATCACCTCATCATTGCTCACCCAGGTGCTCACAGCCTCTGTGTGTGGTTGGGGACAGCTGGCACCATCCTCAGCCTGGCGCACAGAGGGGGGCCAGGAGTATCGAGGCGACCTACCTGCAGAACCCTGGGGGCACCCCTGTCCTCTCTGGGGTCCACCAACTCCCCAAGGTCCCAGATAAAACCGGGAGCCAGCGCCGGGGTCTGCCCCAGTAGGGAGTTCACTGGGACCCTGTTCCGATGCGAGAACAACAAAAGTATTCGTATTGATATGAGGATGGAAATGATGGGGGGCCGGAAGGCCATCCTGCAAGTGCCCAGGGGACCCTGGGAGGTGCCCTCACTGGCTGTGGCAGCTGTGTGGGGCAGGGCCAGGGCCGCGTGCTGGGAGAGCGTGGTGAGTGTGCGTATCCCCATGCACCGGCCTGGAGGGAGGCGTGAAATGCACCCCTGGCTCCCATCCCCACCACTTCCAGCCCTGCTCTTGGGCCCAGGCCTGCTGTGCCAGCCGCATGCCCCATCCTTCCCCCAGTCCAGGCTGCCAGTGAGGACAGCAGGCACTGCTCGGTGAACTCTGGGCTGAGGAATGCCCAGCTGCTCGACCCGCGCGGCCAAAGCTAACGAGCAACATCAGGAGTCTGCTGGGCAGGCGTGGCGGGCGGGACCCCCCATTTCTCCCCAGAGGTGCTGTTGTAGCTCAGCGCCTAGAACAGGGTCCCAGGTTCTCTGTCTTTCTCTCAGCTGTGCAGCTGCGGTGACTTGCTCTGGGCCCCGAACCTCAGTTACCCCTTCTGCAAGGCTGGGCATTGAAGCGAGGCGCAGCCCTGCTAGAGCACTTGGCCCGAGCTCGGGGGGTGCTGCAGCCCTGTGGACTCTGCCAAGGTCTCCGCGGTTCCCCGTCCCCCGCCCCCGGCTCTGCTCCTCACCGAGGCCTGCTGCAGTGGGGCCTCTCAGGAACACGCATCCTGCTAAGGTCCCCGGAAGCAGCATCCATCAGAAGGGGCCAGGCAGAGGGGTGGGGGCAAGGGTCCGGCGGGAGGAAGCACAGGAGCCCCACGTCTCCCCTGGTCTCTGGATGGCGTGGAGGCGAGCTCCTGCCTCAGGCCCGGCTGCTGGCCAGGGAGATGGTACATGAACAGGCCCTGGAAAAGCCAAAAGCTCCTGAAGGCAGCGGGCAGGGGACTGTGCTGGGGGTCTGCTGGGGTGGGGGCAGGGCACCCCTACAGGGAGGTGAGGCTGGGGCAGAGATGGGTGGGGCGACGGGAGCAGGTGCCTCCCCCTCTGCGAGCAGACGGTTGTGCACACCTGTTTTCAGTTCTGACGATACGCTCAGGAGTGGCTTGGAGGGTCACGTGAATGCTCTGTTGAACTTTCAGAGTGACTGCCAAGGCATTTCCATAGCCGCTGTTGTGGGAGTGCAGGTGGGGAAGGGCAGCGGAGATAAGTGAGGTGTCCTGCATGGGGACTGACAGAAGGCGAGTCTCTTAGACCTTGCTCATGGGGGAAGGAATGAAAGAGGGGAGAAAGGATGGCCCAGCATCTGACAGATGAAGGAGCCACTTTCTTAGATGTGGAAAGCACTTGTGTATGTATGTGTGTGTGTATGTGTGGGGGGGTGTTTGAGGTGCCTGTTGGCATTACCAGGGGAAGCGAATAAGGGGTGGGCACTGCCATCCTGACCAGGTGAGACAGGGGCGGGGAGGAGGCATCTGAACACTGTGGAGAGATGCAGACGGGTATCCTCATCTTGGTACCAGTTCAAGTCGAGCTGCAGGGAGACTGGGGAATAGCAGGGCTGGTGGTCTCAGAAGGCAAGAGCTGGAAATGTGGCAAGACACAAGCTGGAAGACACTAAATGATATAAAAGACCAAGTGAGGTCCACATCCTGGGGCCATTGGTGGATCTTTGTCACTAGAGTCATTTCCTTGGGACCTTATACAAAAGCCATTTAGAAGGAACTGGACGCCGTGGACAGCTCTTTTGAGAGTTGTCAAGGATTATGGCTTTAAGTTGGACCCTGAGATGTGCTGCTGGCTGGAAGGATCAAGGGTGGACTGTATTGAGCTCTGAGGAAGGTGTGTGTGCATGTGTGCATGTATGTATATGCACGTGCATGAGTGGGTGTGTGCGCGTGTGTGTGTGCATGCGCATGCGTGCATTCCACCTGGATCCACAGAGCTGGCATAGAGACAGGGCCACTGCAGGAGAGCTGGGGCACCAGAATTTCCCTGGAGCTTGAGCTTGGGGTGTTAGCCGGCCCCTGGGACTGGGTCAGTCCGAAGGTGGAGGATGGTAGTTCCAGCCTCCAGACAGGAGATGGCAGTTTTGGTCAGAAATGGAGTCGGGAGGGAAGTGCAGGATGGATTTTGAGGCAGAGCCAACAGCAGTGTTAGTGGAGTGGCTATTGGGATGAGGGAAGGTGAGCAGGCGGAGGGCAGAGGTGGGGCTTTGGAGAGGCCTTTCCTGGTGCATCCATGGTGAGACCAAGAGGAACTGCTGAGGACGGGTTCTACCTGGCCCCAGCCTTGGGGTGTTTCAATCCTGAGTGCTGGAGTGCGGCTGTGGCTGAGTGCAGGAGCCTTGAGTCCTTTGTGCCCTTCTGAAGGCTCTGGGGTGTCTTCCTGTTCTCAGGTGCTGAATGTAGGGACCAAAAAGGGATTCCCAAGTGCAACTCTGGCCCAGTCTAATAGTGATGGGGTGTGTCCCTCCACCCACACCCTGCTGCCCAGCTCCCTCTTGCCCCAATCTGTTTTCTTCCTGCTCGCCCTGTCTCATTCTGTTTCTGGGGTGAGCCTTAAAGATGGGCTGGGGTCGTTCCAGGGATGGCAGCAGTCACACAGCCTGGCTTCTTGGGTCCGAGACTGATGAAGTTTCCTGGGTGATAACCCTGCATATTCCCGCAGCCCCGGCAGGAGATGGGGCTGCCCTGCCCGAGGGAGCAGGGGCTCAGGTCTCAGGATGAGGCTCCAGCCAGACCAGTGATGACTCTTTTCTGCCGGAGACAGAGGCTCTGGGGAGAGGTTTTTTTTTTTTTTTTTTTTTTTTTTTTTTTTTTTTTTTTTTTTGGTTTTTGGGTCACACCTGGCGATGCACAGGGGTTACTCCTGGCTCTGCACTCAGGAATCACCCCTGGCTGTGCTCAGGGGACCATATGGGATGCTGGGATTTGAACCCGGGTCGGCCGCGTGCAAGGCAAACGCCCTACCCGCTGTGCTATCTCTCCAGCCCTCTGGGGAGAGGTTTGAGGGTCAAGGGCAGGTTGGGAGGCCCCGCTGATGGAAGCGGGGGTGGGAGTGAGGGAGGGCTGGGAGCGAGGCGGTCCCTGGGCCTTGAGCGATCTGCATGCATGGCTTCTGCCTGGTTGTTTTTATATTTTAAATCAGATAATTCGCCCAGAATGAGTTCACTTCTTTGCAATTTGCTGAGTCTTTCTTTTCCATTTCGAGAGAGATCCATCTGAATTGATGTTTCATGTGGATTTGAACAGAGAGTGTGTTTGTAGTTGTCGGTTTTGTCCTAGATGTGTTGATTAGGTCCGGTCTTTTAATTGTGGTAAAAGCTTGTTCATTCTAGTGATTTTTTAAAAAATATTTTCTTTCTAACCAGTGCTGGGAGGACTGGGGGCCACTCTGGAGATACTTGGTCATTTGGGATAAATGGTTCAGTGTTGGGGGCTGGTAGTACTATGCTAGGGGGTCCTGGGATTGGGAGGATTAACCTTGAGGCTCCCGCACACCAAGCTGGTGCTCCCGCCCTTTGAGTCACCTCCCTAGTCCTGTCAGTGACTTTAAAAATTGTGTTAAAAGACACGGAATCTGAAATGAACAATTTTAGCTCTTTAGAAGAGTGCCATTCAGAGGCTTCAGTACACTCATGTAGTGTGTGACGGTCCCCATTCTCTAGTCCCAGACCTTGTCACCCTGGAAAGGAAGCCCAGGCCACGTGGCAACCATTTCCCGTTCTTTCCCCCCAGCCGTTCACCCCTCCTGTTTGCTCTGCTCGGGACTTTCCTGTTCTGGGCCCTGCATGTCAGGGGTCCTGCAGTGAGTGGCTCTGTCCCTACCTTCTGACAGCTGGCAGGAGGTCCAGCTGCATGCCAGCCTGTGTTGGGACTCTCCTTTTCTTTTCTTTTCTTTTTTGGGTCCCACCCGGCGATGCACAGGGGTTACTCCTGGCTCTGCACTCAGGAATTACCCCTGGCGGTGCTGAGGGGACCATATGGGATGCTGGGAATTGAACCCGGGTTGGCCCAGTGCAAGGCAAATGCCCTACCCACTGTGCTATCACTACAGCCCCGGGACTCTTTCCTTTTCATGCCGAGCAATACACCACTGCCTGCCTAGGCCTCTGTCTTCCTCCGTTCTTCTGTGATGGGTCCACGTGTTGTTTCTACCCTTAGTGACTCCAGGAACATCTGCTCACATTTTTTTCTGAAGACCCATTTTGGTTCCAGGAGTAGCTTAGTGTGTGTGTGTGTGTGTGTGTGTGTGTGTGTGTGTGTGTGTGTTGGGGCAAGGGGGCAGATGGGAATTCGGTGTCATCTTCCTCTCTTGCCTTCACAGGGGTGCTGTACTCGGAAGGTCTTTCAGGTTTCCTAGGGTGGAGGATGTGGGGGTGGGCTCACACAGCTGCCTGTGTGCAGGGGATCCATGCTCTATTATAGCACCAGCGGACCCCCAAAGCAGAACCACCAGGCCTGCTCGGTGCCTCTGGGCAGTGCCAGGATGGGGCCTGTGGTTGCCGGCTTGCAAGGCAGGGCTTCCAGAAAGCCATGAGCTCCCCTTGGTGGCACTGGCTTTTTGAGGAACTGTGGAAACTGTTTTCCATGCTGGTTGGACCTTTTCAGGCTCCCTCCAGCCAGGTAGGAAGGTCCAGGTTTCCTATGCTCTTACCAGCACTTCTTTCAATAGTTAGTTGGTTATTTTCCGGGGGTTGCTTGGGGGCCCTGACAGCACTCAGCCCCATGGTTCAAGCCTGCTGGTTTGGTGTTTGGGCTGAGCAGCCCCCATGGCTACGTCCAGCAAAGCTCAAACTCGGCGTCCTGAGCATGTAGAGCGGGTGCTCCATCCCCCGGGCTGTCTCTGTGAATTATTTCCTAAATGGTGGCTGTCTTGGTGGGTAGATTTTGTTTTGCTCTGCATTTCCCTGATGACTAATGAGCTTGAGCATCCTTTTATGTGCTTCTTGACTCTGTGTGTGTTCGTGGGAGGGACATGTATTCAAGTCATTTGCCCACTTAGTTATTTGTTTTGGTTTTGGGGCCACCCCTAATTGGTGCTCAGGGATTGCTCCTGGCAGTACTCAGGGTGCTTGGGGGTCTCTGCCAGCAGTGCTCAGGGAGCCCTGTGGTGCCCAGGATCAGCAAAGCCTGTACCCCAGCCCGCTGAGTGCTAGCTATTTGGGATTCTACCTTTGGACTCCTGCTGTTGAACATGGGGGTGTGCAAGGGCTTTCTTTTGGTTTTGTTCTGGTTTGGGGGCCACATCCTGCAGTGCTCAAGGATGACTCCTGGCAGGCTTGGGGGACCATATAGGATGCCAGGGATTGAACCAGGATGGGGCCACCTGCAAGGCAAGCACCCTCCCTACTGGACTCTATCACTTTGACCTCTACACATTTTATGTTTTGATGAAATCCAGTATATATATATATGTATATATGCGCATACACACACACACACACACACACACACATATATATATATATATAAAATCTTTTTTTGTTGCTTGTGCTTTGAGTATCATCTCTAAGAAAACATTGCCTAGTCTTAGGGAGTAAAGATGTACTTTTTTGCCTTTCTCCCCCCCGCCCCCACTTAGAGTTTTATAGAATTGGCTCTTCTGTTTACATCTTTGAACTCTTTGGGATTATCTTTTTTTCCTTTTTCTTTCTGGGCCACACCCAGTGGTGCTCAGGGGGTATTGCTCTGTGCTGCAGAGTCTCTCCCAGTGGTGCTTTGGGACTGCGTGGTGCTAGGGGATGACACCCAGGCTTCCTGCATGCAGAGCATGTGCTCTGTTCCTTCCACTATCTCCCAGCCCAGGGTTCAACTTTGTTTTTTCCTTTTCGTGGCTGCAGTGCTGGGGCTTGTACCGGTTGCAGTGCCCAGGGGTTGCATGCTTGGTTGCAGCGATCACAGATTCACATTGCAAGGTGTTGGGGTGCTACACTGTTGGTCACATCAATGTGGGGCAGCGCTGGAGATGGAATCCCATCCCTCACACCTCCAAGGCAGGGGCTCTGCCACAGCTCCCCTGAGCCCTCTGCCTCGTGCTTCTGCTTCTGGATGTCCAGTGGTTGCAGAGACTGTTTTTATCCTACTGGATAGTCTTGGCATGGTTCAAAAATCAATTGACTATTGATATATGTCTCTGGACTATTAATTCTGCTCTGTTAATGTATATGTCTATTCTTGTGCCATTGCCTCTTATTAAGTTTTAAAATCAGGAAGCAGGTATCTTCTAGGAAAGAGCTTGTTCTTTTCCAAGATTGTTTGAGCTTTGGGATCCCTTGACATTCGGTATGAATTTGAGGATTAATGTGCATTTCTGCAAAAAGCATCGCTGGGATTTTGGTAGTGTTTGCTCTACCTCTATAGATCATTTGGGGAAGCATTAACTTCCTACTACATTAAGTCTTTCAACCACAAACACAAGATGTCTGGCTATTTTGATCTTTGATCTGTGTTTTGTAGTTTTCGGTGTACATATTACTGTCTAGGTACACGTATCTCCTGCTCTTTTGTTTTGTTTTGTTTTGGAGCAACATCCATTGATGCTCAGTGATCACCTGGCTCTGCACTTAGGAATCACTCCGACAGTGCTCAGGGGGCCATATGGGATACCGGAGATTGAGCCCGAGTTGGCTGCGTGCAAGGGGAAGCCCTACCCACTGCACTGTCTCCTAGACCCCAGATATCCCCCCTCCCCCCGTTTTAAAAGTTTGAGTTGTCACTTTCTTACAATAAACCTACATTAGTACCTGTTTTTGCTAGCCAAAGAAAATCCAAAGAGGATTCTGCTTTTAGGACCTAGGGTGAAAAGCCAAAAATAGCATTCAGTGTTCATTTTGCA
The DNA here is from genome assembly GCF_027595985.1 of Sorex araneus. Taxonomy (NCBI): domain Eukaryota; kingdom Metazoa; phylum Chordata; class Mammalia; order Eulipotyphla; family Soricidae; genus Sorex; species Sorex araneus. The sequence continues at coordinate 21,638,669 of NC_073307.1, read as the reverse complement.
GCACCCGGCAAAGAGGCAGCTCGAACCTCAACTGGCTTCTTCCCCAGCAGCAACTTCACACCGGCTGTGTATCTGCCACATCATTTACACTTTCACTGCCCCTTAGTGTTATTTTAGATTTTATGTGTTACTTGCCATGATTTGGTAGTTATTTTGGGGTTTGGGAATGTTGTAAATTTTTTTTTCAGGGGCCAGATTAATAGTACAGCGGGAAGGACGTTTGCCTTGCACGCAGCCAATTTGGGTTTAATCCTCGGCATCCCATATGGTCCCCTGAGCACCACTAGGAGTAATTCCTGAGTGCTGAGCCAGGAGTAACCCCTGAACATTGTTGGGTGTGACCAGAAACAAACAAATTTCGGGACCAGAGAGATAGTACAGTGGGTAAAGCATTTACTTTGCATGTAGCCAACCTGGGGTTAAAATCCCCAGCACTGCATATGGTCCCCTGAGCACTGCCAAGCTGCCAAGAATGATCTCTGAGCACTGTCAGGTATAGTCTCCCCACCCTTTCCCCCCAAAAAAAAACCCCTATCTACTTTTTTTTTTTTTTGGGTCATACCCGGTGTTGCACAGAGGTTACTCCTGGCTCTGCACTCAGGGATTACTGGCGGTGCTCGGTGCTCGGGGGACCATATGGGATGCTGAGAATTGAACTCAGATCAGCTGTGTGCAAGGCAAATGTCCTACCCGCTGTGCTATCACTCCAGCCCAGCCCCTACATATTTTTTCCACATAAACAATGATTATCTCTTTGTTTTGTAGCATATTGGTTTAAGAATGGTTTCATAAGACTGCTCTACTTTTGGAGGACAGGACAAATGTATTTTATTTCTTTTTGGGCTATTTACCAATAGAATTGTTTTCCATTGTAAATAGAATTGTCCTAAAAATTTTATTTTATGATAATTTGTTTATAACAGAAAAATAGTTGATTTTTGTGTGTTGATCTTATATCCTACAACTTTACTGAATTGGTTTATTAGCACTAATGATTTTTTTTTGTAGATTTTATAGGCTATATTATGTTTTCTGTGACGGAGATATTTTATCTCTTTCTTTATAATTTGGATGCCTCTTGTTTTTCTGGCCCAGTTGCTCTGCACAGAACTTCTAGTAATTCATTGACTTGCTAGACTGGTGTTTGTTCTTGCCTGTTCCTGATTCCAGGGGTGAGTGTTCAGTGTTTCACCATCGAGTCTGATGCTGTGACATAGATACCTGGTGGCTGTGCTCAGGGTTACTCCTGGCTCTGACTCAGGAATCACTCCTGGCGGTGCTCAGGAGACCATATGGGGTGCCGGGGATTGAACCTGGGTCAGGTGTGTGCAAGGCAAGCATCCTTATCCCACTGTCTTATAGCTTGGGCCCTCACTATGTGTTTTTCATCAGTGCCTTTTATCATGTTGAAGGATTTCTTTTCTATTCCTAATGGGTGTTTTTAGAATGAAAGGAGGTTGACGTTAATGCTTTTTGCTGAGTGGAGAGGATCATGTGTTTTTTCCTCCTTCATTCCATTAATATGATGCATTATATTGGCAGGTCTTTGTATTCTGAACCTCCCTTGTGTTCTTCTTAAAAGAAAGTTTTTTCCTCTCTACTCAACTTTTATTGTGGTTGCCATGACCGGGGACTGCAGAGCTCTCACACAGCCTGGTGTGATGCCCCGGAGATTGCATTTTGCGGCAGCATTCGGGATCCCAGTCAGCGTTGTTCTGGGGACCCAACTGGCATGTGTATAGTGGGGGGCACTGGGGATTGAACTTGTGATCTCATGTCTACCAGGCAGGCACTCTGCCCAGAGCCGCATCCCTAGGCTCTCACTCTTGCATTCTTGGGAAACCCTTCGCCTGCTGCTGGATTCCATCTGCTGGCATTTTGCTGAAGATTATTATATTATAGGCACAAGGGAGGTTGTTCTGTAGCCTTCTTGTGACATCTACAGCAAGGGTGCTGTCAGGACAATCTTGGCCCTACAGAATAAGTCAGGGTGTATTTTCTCCTTTTCAATGCTTGGAAAGAATTTCAAGAGTGTGATATTAATTTTTCTTTAAATGTCCAGTAAACTTTTCTGTGAAGCTATTTGTAACTGGAACTTCGTTTATTGTGAGATTCTTTGCTGATTCTATTTTTTACTTATTACAGTTCTACTTGGATTTTCTATTTATGCTTTAGAAGGTTTGGGAAGTGTGTGTTTTTCTAGGAATTTATTTGTTTCATCAAAATTTTCTAGTTTTGTTTATATTGATTATTAGCAGTTGATTAGTATCTTGTTAAAGTATCCAACCAAGATTGTGAATATATCTTTTTCCTTTTAGTTCCATTGATTTAAAATTTTTTTTTGGCTTTTTTGGGTCACACCTGGCAATGCACAGGGGCCACTCCTGGCTCTGCACTCAGGAATTACCCCTGATGGTGCTCAGGGGACCATATGGGATGCTGGGAATCGAACCCGGGTCGGCCGAGTGCAAGGCAAATGCCCTACCCGCTGTGCTATCTCTCCAGCCCCCTGATTTTAAATTTTTATTTAATTTACTTTTGTGTGGCCCATACCCAGTAAGTACTCACGGAACACTGAGTCTAGTGATCAAACCCAGGCTCTTACATATAAAAATAATGCCCTTCGGCTCTTTGAAACATCGCCCTGGCTTCTGTCTTTCATGTTTTAAGATTATGTGGTTCCATACATACAAATTGAGTATGTTTAAATCTTTGGGTGAACTGACCCCTAGACTTTTTTTTTTCTTTTTGGGTTACACCCAGCGATGCACAGGGGCTACTCCTGGCTCTTCACTCAGGAATTACTCCTGGCAGTGCTCAGGGGACATATGGGATGCTGGGAATTGAATTCGGATTGGCTGCATGCAAGGCAAACGCCCTACCCACTGTGCTATCACTCCAGCCCCGACCCCTCGATGTTTTTGAATAGGGGCTTCCCTAGGATTCTTGAGGGCCAAGGTCTGTCCCCAGTATTATGAAATAAATGTCTTCATTTTTTTCTCTTATAGTGCTTTTTGGGATTACAGCCTCTGTTATCATATACTAGTATGGTTTTAATAGAGTTCTTTTGTGTTTGCATTTACTCTTTTCTCACCCTTTTGCTTCCCATATTTATGTTCCCTTGTATTAGGATGTGTCTTTTTCATCCTGTATTTAAAAAAGAAATTCTGAGCATCTTTTGATTTACCCAAATAAGGAGACATTAGCATAACTGAGTTTAAACATACCGAGTTAATATTTGTTTTCAAATTGATTCATCTGTTGTACATTCCATTTTTTGGTTCCTTTTTTTGGTGATTTGAGTGTTTTTCTGAATTCATTGGCTGCTTAGTTGGGCACTCTTAGAATTCTTTTTGTGATTTGCACTTTTCATCCCAGACTGACAGTGCACTTGCACCACTTCCTGGATACTGAAAGCAACTTTGGGCACGTGAACTACATTGATGGTCCTCTAACTACTGCTTGGTCATGTTATTTTTTATTTATTTATTTTTTTGCTTTTTGGGTCACACCTGGCGATGCACAGGGGTTACTCCTGGCTCTGCACTCAGGAATTACCCCTGGCCGTGCTCAGGGGACCATATGGGATGCTGGGATTTGAACCCGGGTCGGCCGCATGCAAGGCAAACGCCCTACCCGCTGTGCTATCTCTCCAGCCCCCTTGGTCATGTTCTTAACTGTTCTTTCTCACTCCATACTTTTATCCCCCAGAGAATCTTAATGTTATTGCTTCACACAGTCCATATTCATTGAGACTCATCTACTTTCCTTTCTGCTTCATTGTGCTTCCACCGGAGATAATTTTCTCTCTGTCAGAAGAACTCCCTTTAGTATTTACTTTCATGATCCAAGCTTCTTTGTTGAAGAATGACTAGGGTGTGGCCCAGGACCCCTTGTCCCCAGTGAGTCTGAACTCTGGGTTTGTTCTCTTGTTTTCTGTGGTCACTCAAGCCCAGCCTCGAGACGGCATTGGCCAGTGCATGGGGACAATGCCCCTCGCTGGGTTCCACTCTGCCCAGCCCTTTCTTCCTGGATCTTACCTTTGCCCTCCTCACGGCTGTTCTCTCTCGAGTGCCTTTGTCCTGATGTTTTATTCATATTTAGACCAGCATTGGTCTCTGCTGGGAGCTGCAGCTGGGAGCCTGTGAGTTATTAGGAACAGAGATCTTGCCATATTGCTTTCTGGATTTTGCACTCCTGCCTCAAGGCTTGGGAGGTGTGTGTGTGTGTGTGTGTGTGTGTGTGTGTGTGTGTATGATAGAGAGAGAGAGAGAAAGAGAGACTTAGAATTGCTAACATTACCCTCCTACACCTCTGTTATGAATGCACACACATACATGGCTATATACACATATAATCATATGTACACATAACATATACATATAGACATATGCATCTCTGTGTCAAGGCACACACAGAACCTCTCCCCTTAACTTTTATAAGAGATGTTGAGAATTCCTTGTCAGTGATTGTAAAGATTATAACTTTGTTTTCTGCATTCATCTCTGTGGTGTGTAAATGTCCCATATGCTCATAATAGATTCTCTGCTACAGTGGCATTCAGGAATTTAGTCTGATACTAAGTTCTCCCCCTAAGTTTAAAAAATAAGGGAAGTTTCTTCCTTTCACTCTTCCACTTCTACTTTACAATAAACCTATACATAATAAACAAGGGTTTATTATATATACATACATACATACATTTACAAAGTCAGTATGTTGGACCTTGACCTTTTTAATAATATGACCTTGACCCCGTATGTGAGTATGTGAAGTCCCTGCTTATGAGACTTCCCATACTTGAGCACACAAGGACTCTGAAACATGTAAACACACTGATTTGATTATGAAATCCTTTTTTTCTTGGGCAGGGAGGAGGGTGGTGTTGGGCGTTGCTCAGTATTTACTCATGGCTCTGGGCTCAGGGCTCACTCCTGGCAAGCTCACGGGACCTTGTGGAATGCCAGAGATCAAATCCAGGTCAGCCATGTGCAAGGCAAGCGCCCCACCTGCTGTATTATCTCTTTGGACCCATGAAATCCATTTTTGATTTTGTTTGTTTGTTGGGTCACACTCAGTGGTGCTCAGGCCTTACTCCCAGTTCTGAGCCCAAGGCAGGGGTGCCTGGATTAGGTTGGGGTTGGCCGTCTGCTGGGCAGTGCCTTAGCCCTCTTGCTGTCTCCCTGGCCCTGACATCCATTTTGGGGGGATGCCTCTCTTTCTGTCTGTGGGCGTATCTGGGGGAACAGAGCCCATGGCAGAGCTGAGAGCTTGCAGCAGCCAACAGAGGAGCAGAGCCAGTCTGTGGAGCTTGGAAGCATAGCAGTGCATATTGGGAATTAGTCTGTGGGCCTGGCCCCTTTGCATCTCTGATCAATAAAGAGGGCAGAACTGAGGGACAGATTTTTCTTGTTCTGTGTATTTCCTGGAGTAAAACCTATGCAGGTTCCTTCGTCCCAGCTCTGCTTAGCACATGGTGCCCATGTGTGTTGGTGGACGTTGATTTTGGGGGGACTCCCCAACCAGTGCCCACTGTTATGTGTGGTGATTCTTGGCCGACAGGATCATGCAATCCACCATGGCCAGGCCTGATGAGGTGGTGCTCATGTGCCCAGCAGTTCTGGAGGCCGTATCCCATGGTTCTTTGGGGGCTGTGGGTGGGGGGGCTTGGGGTTGAAGTTGGGGCCTTGTGCGTGCTCCCCTGATCCTTGAGCTATCTTCCCATGCTGGATGTTGATTTGGGGTTCTCAGTATCTCCCCCACTGAACGTTGGAGGGCTCTGAGGCTGTGGGTGAGAGGGTGACGCAGGAGGGATGGAGCAATCCTGGGGGAATTGGCGACTGGAGCAGAGACTAGCCCTTCCACAGCCTTCTCATCTCTGAACCTTCTCCCCTCAGCTTCCTCATCTGTGGGACAGGACACTGCCAGCACCCACCTCCCCTCCTCTCTAAGCCATGCATGTTAAGCCTGTGTTAAGCCTGTGGTAGGCAGTGGGGGGCATCTGGTAAAGGCCTTGTAGCTGGACACTCTCATCTGGGTCAGAGAAGAGCTATGCAATGGTCTCCTGATGTTCTCATGGTGCCCGAGGATCACATAGAATCTTTTTTTTTAAGGGGGTTGAAGTGGGCACACCTGGTGGTCATCAGGACTTAGTCCTGACTTTGTGCCAGAAATCACTCCTGATAGGACTTGGGGGACCATATGGAGTGCCGGGGATTGAACTGGGGTTAGCTTCATGCAAGGCAAGTGCCCTGGCCCACTGTACTACCACTCCAGCCCTGATCACATAGAATCCTGGAAGAGTAAGTTTTTGGAACTCGTGGAATTGATGCAGGTTGTTTTCCCCCACACCTCACTGCCCTGCTGCTGCTCATCTCTCTGACTGGGCCGGGCCGGGCTGGCTGGTGGGGACCACACAAGTTTCCATCCCTCCTCTCAGGCACAGTCATTTCTCTGTTCCAGAATATCGGCAAGAAGATGTCCTGCCAGCAGTTCATTGCCAACTTGGACCAGCTGAATGATGGCCAAGATTTTGCCAAAGACCTGCTGAAGGTACGGGCTCTGCTTGGCTCCCCTGCTCCCACCGTGCTGCCCCCTCAGTCTGTAGTCCTGGAGCTGAGGCCACCATGATTGGGACCCCAGGGACCACACAGCTCTGCACTTGGTTCCTGCACAACCTGCATCAGGCAGATGACACAGCCTTTGTTGTCATTATCGCCGTCCTGGAACTCTTCACCTTTGCCACCAGTTTTCACAACTTCACCACCATCACCTTTGGGAAACACCCCCTCATTCCTTCAATGCCACCAAGAATAAGAGGGATCCAACTTTCTTGGAGAGGAAACTCTGACCTTTCAATTCTGGCCAGTTTTCTTTTCTTTTTTTTTTTTTGGTGGGGGGGAACCCTTGGAGATACTCAGGGGTAACTCTCCTGGCTCTGTGCTCAGGAATCACTCCTGGAGGGCTCAGGAGACCCTATAGCATGCCGGGGATTGAACCCAGATCGGCTGTGTGCAAGGCAAGTCCTCTCCCTGCTATCTCTCCAGCCCCTTTGGCCAGTTTTTGATGTTGGAGGAATTGAAGCAGGATTTAGGGAGGTTGGTCAATGATGAGTTTGGTTCTAGATAGTGGATTTGACGGATCTGGTAATACCAGGTGGGCCTTGTGAGTGAGTTTCAAGGCCAGAGGACAGAGCATTGTCTGCGTCCATCATTCTCCATCCTGTCATTAACATCCCTGCCATTGCCAAGTACATAAGGTGTTTGTGCCTGAGATTAGCGTTGCCATGTGCACATCTGTCAGCCCACCTGCTCATTCACTCACCCCCACGTCCGCTCCACACCCCAAAATGCTCCACACACCCCTCCACAGCGACTCTCCCATCTGCCTGCTCACCCTTTCCCCCACCTGTCCACCATATCTGTCCACTCGCCCCCACCCACCAAATAAGCAGGACTCAGGCTCCCGCTTTGCTCCACTGGCTGAAAATGTCCCTGCTCACTCCATTCACCCTACTTGGAGGTCGATGGAGGTTTCCTGACTCTTCACCTGCACGCTCTCTCTTTACCCCTCTCCCAGACCCTTTACAACTCCATCAAGAATGAAAAGCTGGAATGGGCCATGTAAGTACCCCACAGGGTCAGGTCTGGGTAGATGACTGGGAGGGGGCAAGGGATGGGGAGGGGCGGGCGGAGAGGGGGGGGCATTCCTGCCACTCTCCATGGTGCTGATCTCCCAACCTGGGGATCTGGGGACCTCGTCCCTCTAGCCAGGACACCATGCCAGGACGCCTTTAGGCCAGTTTGCTGTCTGGATTAAAAGGCTGCAGTGCTTCCACTGTGTGGAATAAGTTGTCAGCCATCTGTGGCTATGACTTTAGTTTTGTGATGCTCACAGTGGGTGATTTGTACTGGGGTCATTGCCACTGTCCCCAGTGATGGCAGAGAGAGGCAGGAGGCACAGGAAGATAGAACTTTATTCTGGCCCATGGGAAGGACATGACTGCCCACCGAGTCTTCCCCTGTGAAGCCCGGGTGACTCTGACAGGTGCTCAGCCTTCTAGAAAGAGCCGTGGTGAAATCTCTGGGTGGGGGGAAAGAGGTTTCTGGGGAGTGTGGCTGAACTTCCCCGCTGTGCTGCCCAGGGTGGCTGGGTCTTGGGGTCTGAGGCCCCAGGAGGGGGCTGTTAGGAGTACCACCCCGTGGGAATTGCTAACCCTTGGCTCCTGCAGACTCTCAGCGCCGTGTCTGCAGTCGGAGGGCCTGGGGACTGGCTCCATTGTGCCAGCTCTGTGGGGCTTTTCAGGAGAGGAGAGGGAGGACCAGCAGGGAGAGCTGGAGACAGTCAAGTTGCCAGCCCTGTGGCCCAGGGTGCCTGGAGGCCAGAAGGCAGAGATCCGGGGTCAGGGGTCAGGAGTGAGACCTAAGGGGATCTTCCTCATCTCTTTCCTCACCTCTGAGCAGCTTCCTGAGAGGGGTCGTAGAGGGGGAAGGCAGAGGATTGTTGACGGGGCGGGGGGCAAGACCTCCCCGCTGGCACCGTGCTCAGGCTTCATGCTCTCCCAGTGATGAGGATGAACTCAGGAAGTCTCTGTCGGAGCTGGTGGATGACAAGTTCGGGACAGGCACGAGGAAGGTGACCCGGATCCTGGATGGACGCAATCCTTTCCTGGACGTGCCGCAGGCCCTCAGTGCGGCCACCTACAAGCATGGGCTGCTGACGCGCAAGACCCACGCGGATATGGACGGCAAGAGAAGTAGGTGGCAGCAGGGCTGAGCGGTGGGGAGGGAGGATGCCAGCTTGAGGGGGCCTGCCTCCCTTCGGCTGCTCCTCTGGGGCGGCTGCCGGGGAAGAGAGGCTGGGGTGGGGAGTCGCAGCCACACTACCTGTGCCCCTCCCCAGCACCCCGTGGGCGGCGTGGCTGGAAGAAATTCTACGCGGTGCTCAAAGGGACCATCCTGTACCTGCAGAAGGTGAGAGGTGCTCTGGTGTCCCCACGTGGGGCTGAGGGCCCAGGGGTGACCCAGCCTGAGGCGGAGGAGGCGGGTACTTGCCTGTCAGGCCAGACCTCAAGCTCACTCAGGACAGAGAGGGGCTCCTCAGGGGGACATAGGGGTGCAAGGAGTGTCTGGCGCCTATTGGCACTTACAGGGCCTTGCCATGGCAGGAGCTGAGAGATGGGGGGGAGCAGGCGGAGGATGGTGCGGGGCCAGCACTGTCCTGACGGCTGGCCTGGGCCCTGCCCTCACCTGCAGGATGAGTATAGGCCTGACCGTGCGCTGTCCGAGGGGGACCTGAAGAACGCCATCCGCGTGCACCACGCTCTAGCCACCAGGGCGTCTGACTACAGCAAGAAATCCAACGTGCTCAAGCTTAAGACGGCCGACTGGAGGGTCTTCCTCTTCCAGGCCCCGTAAGTGTGAGTGGGACCCTGCTTCCTGGTTTGACCCCAGGGTTGGGGTCAGCGGGAGTGAGCTCGACCTGCAGCCTCCTTGGCCTGGCCTCAGCCCTGCACCACAACCATGAGAGCGTCGATGTTGGCACAGAGCCATGAAGTGTGTGTGTGTGTGTGTGTGTGTGTGTGTTTCAGGTGTTTCTGACAAATCATTGCTGCCCGTGGGAGCTGGTGAGCACCACCGGGCATCTACTTGCACAGGTAAAAACCAAAGACAAAGGCAGAGTACAGACTGTTTCTCTGTGATGAGAATGTGTGAGAATTAATGTCAACAGCGTCTGTCTCACCCACGACCTGTGCCACTCTGTCCACCTTAGGCTCAGTCCCCTCAATCAGAAGTGGGGCCTTCTGTCCCACTGCTCCCAGACTCCCAGTCTGATCTCTTTTAAATTTATTTAGTTTGGGGGCCACACCCAGCGATACAAGGTTTACTATTGGCTCTGCACTCCGGAATTACTTCTGGCAGTGCTCGGGGGACCATATGGGATCCAGGGATCAAACCTGGGTTGGCGACATACAAGGCAAATGCCCTCCCTGTTGTGCTAGCGCTTCAGCTGTTCTTATTTTTCCTCCTAGTTTGTCTTTATTTTTACTTATTTATTTATTTATTTATTGATGCTTTTTTGGGTCACACCTGGCGATGATGCACAGGGGTTACTCCTGGCTTTGCACTCAGGAATTACCCCTGGCAGTGCTGGGAATCTAATGGATGCTGGGAATCGAATGGATGCTGGGAATCGAATCTGGCTTGGCCACATTCAAGGCAAATGCCCTACCCGCAGTGCTATCACTCCAGCCCCTTGTTTGTTTTTCAAGTCCACGTGTCCCATGAGACCTCACAGCGTGTGTCTTTCTGTCTTGGCCCTTCCCTGCTGTGAGGGTGACAGCTGAGGTTCACCCCCTGCCCCCGCCTGCCCTGGGGTTCTGGGGCTCCCTGCAGTCCCTCTAGTAGGGCAGATGGCATCTTTAAAGGCCATCCTTCCCTTTGGGGAGCTTTAGGGTGGGGTGGGAGAGGCTTTCTGTCCACTGGCTGGGCTCTGTCCTTTGGCACCTGGAGAGTCTCTGGTCTCAAATGAGCTCTAAGGGAGATGAGGGCTGGGGAGATGGCCAGAGTAGGGGGCACATACCCTTGCTTAGTCGCTGGCCCCGCCCACCCCTAAAGAGGGGTACCTGGAGGAGAGCTGGGCATGGACATGCTGGGCGAGGTCGTGGAGCAGTGCCAGCAGAGACCTTTGCCTCTGCAGTGCCTCTCTCGAGCTGCCCACACAGGGCCCTTCGCTTGGCCCTGGGACGTGCCTGGACATGACCATCAGGTCCTGCCTAGGTGCTGGGACAGGAAGGGAGCAACATGGAGGCAGCGGGTCCGGCCAGCCCCCTCCCACCCCTCCCTCCCTCTTATGTCCAGTGGAAGATGGTTTCTGTGTCCGCTCTGTGCCAGGCTCATGCTGGGCAGTGCGGGGACTCAGGCCCTTCTCTCCCCGTGCCAGGAGCAGGGAAGAGATGCTGTCCTGGATCCTGCGCATCAACCTGGTGGCGGCCGCCTTCTCGGCCCCGGCTTTCCCCGCCGCTGTCAGCTCCATGAAGAAGTTCTGCCGACCCCTGCTGCCCTCCTGCTCCACTCGCCTCTGCCAGGTGCGGGCGCCGTGGTGTGGGGCGGGTGGCGGGGGCTGCTCTGCATTGGGGACCCTGGGCACTGTGTGTGCATCTTGGCATGCGTTTGAGGGAGTGTGAGCCATGGGGAGTCAGGACGAGGCGGGCCTTGGCTGCCCCCTGTCCGGGACTCTGACTGCCCTCTCACCCTTCCCTGCTTCATCCGACACCCCGAGACCCCCAGCACCGTGGCTGTGGGTTCCCAGGGTGTCTGGAGAAGAAACGAATGATGAGTCCTCCTGGAGGGGCGTCAGGGCTGTGCCCCCAGTGCACAGACAGCCCCCTGAGCATGGGCCGGTGTGTTTATACCCTCCCCGCCCCTGCCCCCTCCACCCTGTTCAACCACACACCCCGCATGGGGCATGGTTTCTGTCCAAATTTTCTTTTTTCCCTTAATTTTCTTATATTTTTGCTTTTTGGGTCACACCTGGCAATGCTCAGGGCTTACTTCTGGCTCTGTACTCAGGAATCACTCCTGGAGGTGCCTGGGGGACCTTATGGGATGCCAGAGATTGAACTTGGGTGGGCTGCGTGCAAGGCAAACGCCCTCCCCCTGTACTGTTGCTCCGGCCCCCACTCTCTGCCATGTTTGTGTGTGCTCCTGACTCTGGCCATTGGCTTTTTCTGGGCTGGAATCTGAGAGAGTTCGCTGGAGGTCTGTATGTTTGTGATGTGTGTGGGGTATATATGTTTGTGTGGGGTGTGTGTGTGTTTGTGTGGGTATATTCTTGTGTGGAGTATTTGTGTGGTGTATTGTACTGTGTAGATATGTGTATATGTATTTGTGTGTGTTGTGTGTGGTATGTGTGTTGTGTGTGTGGGATGTGTATGTTTGTGTGGTGTATGTATGTTTTGTGTATGGTATGTGCATTGTTTGTGTTGTGTGTGTGGTGTGTGGTATATTGTGTATATGTGTGTGGTATATGTAGTGTATGATGTGTGTCTGGTGTGTTTTGTGTGTGTTTTATCTGGTGTATGATGTGTGTTGTATGTGGTATGTCTGGTGTGTGTGTGTGCGGTGCATATGTTTGTATGGTGCATTTGTGTGGTGCGTATTTGTTGTGTGTGTGTCATGTGCATGAACCTGGAGGGGTGTCTGGGGAGAAACTGGCCTGGATTGTGAGCACCTTGACCTCTCCCTGAGCCCACCTTGTACCCCACCTTTCAGGATTCCCTGTGGAGCTTTTGCTCAGGAACGTGGGCGGGAAGGGCAAGGCGGGGAGTACCCCTTTGAATTCAGAGCCTGGATTTATCCCAACACCCATGATGATCCAAACAAGGCCTCAGTTTCCCTTTCATGGTGGAGACCCCAGGCAGGGCGGGGGTGTCAGGAGCGGACCCCTGAAGGCCTACAGCGTCCTCACAGTAGGGCCTCATGGCCCTGTCGGCCTTTGCAGGAGGAGCAGCTGCGTTCTCATGAGAATAAGCTGAAGCAGGTGACCGCAGAGCTGGCGGAGCACAGGGGCCAGCCCCTGGAGAGGGGCGTCCGGTCCAAGGAGGCGGAGGAGAGCCGGCTGAAGGAGCATTACCTCACGTTTGAGGTGAGCGCTGGGGGAGGCTGTGGCCCTCTCTGTCACCACCATCCCAGCCAGACCCCTAGTCAGGCCCTGTGGCTCTGGGGGTCCTGGGAGGCACAGGTGGCCTCCAGCGGGCCCATCTGCACAGGGCAGCGGGCAGTAGTTTGTCAAGTAGCTGTGCCCACACGTGTGTCTCTCAGAGAACAGCCAGGCGCCCCTGTGCAGGCAGGTGAGCTGCTCAGGCCCAGGCCCCGCTGGCTCCGAGCCCTGGCTGAGTGAGGAATGCATCAGCACAGTCCAGGCGGAGCCGCGTGATGAAGCGTGTCTGGTCAGACGCATGCAGCGGGGCCTCTAGACAGAGCTCTGCTTCTCAGTCATGGAGCGTCTTGAACTGTGGCCCTCTGGGCTCTTGGGCGGGAGCTTCTAGTGTGTGAGTGGGTTCATTCTGGGAGGTGGGTGAGCAGGAGACGGGTCACCAGTTCTGGGATTTGAGCAGAAGAATGAGTGACAGTGGGACCCGTAGGGTCTCTTGGGCACAGCTGCTGGCATGAGCAGCGGTAGCACAGCTGACGGTGCCTGCAGGGACGTGCCCGGCCTGGCCAGCCTCCGGGATAGGGACTAGGCGCCTTCTGGGGCAGAGGGGCTGCTGCTTGTCCACTTCACCCAAGAGCCCCGTCTGTCCTTCTCCCCCCTTTCTAAGCCCTTTCCTTACCTTCTCCAAATGCTGCACTTCTCGGCTGTCTTTGCAGCCACGCCCCGACCCTCCTCTCTCCCTCCCTGGCGCCCGTTATTCAGCCAGCACGTCTGGTCCTCTCTCCTCCCGGGGCTCCCTCTGTGTACCCGCTGCCCCTGCCCCGAACCCTGATTCTCCCCAGGCAAAAGGGACTGGTAGACATCACCTTGGCCAGGTGGACAGGGGCTCCATTGCCCTGCACTGGAGGTGGATGGGCAGACAGACTCGGCAGGAAGTCACCAGCCTCAGTCTCTGGGTTTCTGTGATTTCTGGGTGGATGCTTGAGGCAGTGTGGTGGTGGTGGTGGGGGTTAGTGTCCCTAGGGGAAGAATGAGAGCAGAAAGTACCACAGATTTGGGGTCTTCTTAGCACCCCCGCTCCCTGAGAGCATGGTGGAAGCAGCACCTGTCCATCTCCGTTGTCCAGGTGGGGTGAGGGCTGGGATCCTTATATTGGCTCTGGGTGTGGGGGCTTTGTCCCCATTTTTCCCATTTGGGGAACTTAAGGCTTAGAGAGATTGGGTCACTTGCTTGGTGAAATAGTTAAGAAGTGCAGGATCCAGGCTGACCTTCATACCCTGTTCTCCCTTGAACGTGGGTCTCACTTGCTTGTCTCTATGTCTCTACCCACCTGGTTCCACTCTAGTTTGCTTGTCTCTATGTCCTACCTGCCTGGTTCCACTCTAGCTTGCTTGTCTCTATGTCTCTTTGCCAGCCTAGTTCCACTCTAGAGAAGCCCACGTTCTCTCTGCAACACATTTTCCCTCTTTCTTCCCTCTTGCATCTTTTTCTTTCTTTCTTTCTTTCTTTCTTTCTTTCTTTCTTTCTTTCTTTCTTTCTTTCTTTCTTTCTTTCTTTCTTTCTTTCTTTCTTTCTTTCTTTCTTTCTTTCTGTTGTTGTTATTGTTGTTTGTTTTTTGGGCCATATCTGGAGGTGCTCAGGGTTTTTATACTCCTGGCTCTTCACTCAGGAATTACTTCTGGTGGTACACGAGGGACCATATGGGATGCTAGAAATCGAACCTGAATTGGCTGCATGCAAGGAAAGAGGCTTCGCTGCTGCAGTAGCTCTCTAGCCCCTCTTGCATCTTTCTAAGCAAATTTCATTCAGTAGCAAACACCTTGCTTCACACACACACACACACACACACACACACACACACACACACACACACACAGAGTGCTCCTCCAGGGTTTGCTTGAGGTCCCAGTGTTCTGCCCTTTCTCACTTCCACTGACTTCCTTGGGGGGTGGAGGGAGGTGAACCCCCCCTCTTCACAATGGCCCCTTCCCTTTGCAGTGCGGGGACAGAATAGGGCTTGTAACCACGGTCTCTGCACCCCACTCTGCAGCCCAGAGCCAAGGCTTCAACCACTGCCAAGGCCCTTTTTGAATATTTACCAGCCACAGTTTTTATTAGCTCATTCCTACTCCTTCCTAATCCTTCTACAGCCTTGGATATTAGTGGATACTTTGTTCTCACTCATCTGATAGTTTCGTTTGTTTGAAAATCATATCCAGAAGTGCTCAGGGCTTACTATGGACTTACTTGCTCTGGCCCCCTGTGATAGGTTTGAAAAGTGATGGTCTGTGAGCTGGAGAACTAGTACAGCAGCCTACCCGGGTTTGATCCCTGTCACTGCATATGGTGCCCTGAGTATCATAATGAGTAATTCCTGAGTGCAGAGCCAGGAGTAACCCCTGAGAGTCACTGGGTATGGCATCAAACCCTCTTCCCCCCAAAAAAAAAGTGGCATCTCAGTACTATCTTAATTTTGATGAAAATATTTTTAAAAATTGTAATAAAATACATATAGCATGATGTTGATAATTTTGACTATTCTTAAATACATTATTCTGTAGTGTTACTATTCACATTGTTGTTCAAGCTCTAGAACCTTTTTATCTTTCCACACAGAAACTCTACACCCATTAAATAGCGGCTCCTCAACCCTCCCATTCCTTGGGCCGGATCTGGACAGTGACAGTTCTATTCCTTCCCCCTCCCCCTTATTTATTTATTTATTTATTTATTTATTTATTTATTTATTTTTTATTGAATCACCTGAGATACACAGTTACAAAGCTTTCATGATTGGGTTTTAGTCATATGATGTTTCAACACCCATTCTTCCAGCAGTGTACATTTTTCACCATCAATGTCCCCAGTATTCGTCTTACCCTCGCCCCCAGCCTGCCTCTATGACAAGCACTTTTCTTCCTTTCTCGCTCTCTCTGTCTCTCGTTTTGAACATTTTGGTTTTCAGTAAAGATACTGAGAGGCCATCATGTTTGGTCCTTTATCCTCTCTCAGCACACGTCTCCCATCTAGAGTTATCTCTTCCAACCATCATTGTCATAGTGGTCCCTTCCCTATCCCAACTACCCTTTCCACCAGGACTTGAGGCAGGCTTCCAACTGGAGACCAATCCTCCTGGTCCTTATTCTACTGTCCTTAGGTGTTAGTCTCATACTATGTTTTTTTTTTTTTATCCCACAAATGAATGCAGTCATTCTATGTCTGTTCCTCTCCTTCTGACTCCTTTCACTCAACATGATACTCTCCATGTCCATCCATTTAAGCAAATTTCATGACTTCACTTTTTTCTAACAACTGTATAGCATTCCATTGTGTAGGTATACCATATATATATTTTTTTTGCTTTTTGGGTCACACCCGGTGATGCACAAGGGTTATTCCTGACTCTGCACTCAGAAATCACCCCTGGCGGTGCTCAGGGGACCATATGGGATGCTGGGAATCAAACCTGGGTCGGCCATGTGCAAGGCAAATGCCCTACCTGCTGTGCTATCACTCCAGCCCCTATACCCTATATTTTTAACCAGTAGTTGGTTCTTGGGCACTCAATATGCTTCCAGATTTTGGCTATTGTGATCAATGCTACAATGAACATACAAGTGCAGATATTTCTGCTGTGTGTATTTGCATCCCTGGCAGAAGTGGTATTGCTGAATCATATGGAAGCTCAATTTTTTTTTTCCTTTTGGGTCACACTTGGTGATGCACAGGGGTTAATCCTGGCTCTGTATTCAGGAATTACTTCTGGCGGTGCTCAGGGAACCATATGGGATGCTGGGAATCAACCCGGGTCGGTTGCGTGCAAGGCAAATGCCCTACCTGCTGTGCTATTGCTCCAGCCTCAAGGAAACTCAGTTTTGGAGAAATACCCATATTGTTTTCCAGAAAATGCTGGACCAGTCAGCATTCCCACCAGAAACGAATGATAGTCTTTTCTTCCCTGCATCTGTGTCAACACTGGTTGTTCTTGTTCTTTTTGACGTATGCCAGTCTCTGTGGTGTAAGGTGTTATCTCATTGTTGTTTGGATTTGCATCTCCCTGATGATTAGTGATGTAGAGCATTTTTTTATGTGCCTTTTAGCCATTTGTATTTATTTTTTTGAGGAAGTTTCTGTTCCTTTCTTTTCTCCATATTTTGATGGGGTTGGAAATTTTTTTTCTTGTAAAGTTCTATCAGTGCTTTATATATCTTGGATATTAACCACTTAACTGATGGGTATTGGTAAATAATTTATCCCATTCTGTGGGTTGTCTCTGTATCTTGGTTATGTTTCATTTGAGAAGCTTCTTATTTTAATGTAGACCCATTTCTTTATCTTTGCTTCCACATGCTCGGTCAGTGGTACTTCATTTTAAAAGATGCCTTTAGCTGTAATGTCATGGAGGGTGCGGCCTGTGTTTTACTCCATATAGCTTATGGATTCAGATCTGATGTTGAGGTCTTTAATCCATTTTGATCTGTTTTGACTTTTTGTGACTGGCATTAGAGAGGTCTGAGTTTATTTATTTATTTTTGCATGTAGCTGCCCAATTTTCCCAGCACCACTTGTTAAAGAGGCTTTCCTTGCTGCACTTCATATTTCTTGCTCCTTTATCAAAGATTAAGTGATCATTTATTTGAGGGTTTGTGTCAGGATATTTAACCCTATTCCATGGCCTAGGTCTGTCTCTATTGCAATACCATGTTGTTTTAATTACTACTGCTTTGTAGTACAGTTTGAAGTTGGGAAAGGTGATGCCTCCCATCTTCTTTTACCCAAGGATTTCTTTCACTTTTTTGTGGGGGTTTATTGTACCATATGAATTTCAGGAAAGTTTGATGTATTTTTCTGAGAAATGTCATGAGTATCCTTATAGGGATCACATTGAGTCTCTATAATGTTTTGGGAAGTATTGTCATATTGGTAATATTAATCTTCCCAATCCATGAGCAGGGGATGCATCTCTACTTCCCCATGTCCTTTTTTATTTCTTGAAGTGGTGTTTTGTAGTTTTCTTTGTATAGGGCCTTCACCTCTTTAGTTAGGCTAATTCTGAGATATTTGATTTTCTGAAGGCACAGTTGTGAATGGGATTGTTTTTTAAATATCTCTTCTCATTATTTGTATATAGGAAAGCCTTAGACTGTGGGGTATTGATTTTGTAACCTGACACTTTACAAACCTGTTTCTAGGAGATTTTTTGTAGAATCTTTAGAATTTTTTAAGTATAGCATGTCATCTGCAAATAGGGATTGCTTGACTTCTTCCTTTCCTATCTAGATGCCCTTGATATAATTTTCTTTCCTAACTGCTATATTTAATAGAAGTGGTGAGAGTGGACAACCTTGTCTTGTCCCCGATCTTAGAGGAAAGACGTTAAGTTTTTCCCCATTGAGAATAATGCTTTCTGTGGGCTTGTGGTAGATGGCTTTGACTATATTGAGGAAAGTTCCTTCAACTTCCATTTTGTTGAGAGATTTTTATCATAAATGACTGCTGGATCTTGCCAAATGCTTTCTCTTCATCTAGTGATATGATCAGTTGACTTTATGATTGTATTTAATTACCCCCTTTATTTAATCACTATGATTTACAAAATTGTTCATGATGATTTGCTATAGGTATTCAATATCCCAACACCAATCCTACCACCCCTATCACCTTCCCTCCACCATTGTCTCCAATTTTCCTAACCACCCCTCAAGCCTGTTCTTGTAGGATACCCACAATAGTTTATTTTATATTGCTTGTTACTAATAAATTGTTAATGGAATGATAAAAAATTATTTTCTTAGAAGAAAATTAGTGAAAATTGTTGCACCTTACCATAAGGTCATGAAATCCTTGTCTGAGGGATTACTAAAATATTAAAGAGAAGCCTTCTTAATGTTTTTGTTAGTGGAGACTGTTTGGCTTCTGTGTTACATCCCATCCTATTTGCTGTGCTCCTACTTGATTGTCAATGTTGTAGAGTTTCGAGAATTGAATTAATATGACCATGCATGCAGTCCATGAATGTATCACTGCACTCCAGGAAATCCAGAATTTTTAGACAGTTCTATTCCCGACTGATTCTCTAGGTACTTCATATAAGCGGGAACCTCCAGTATTTGTCTTCTTGTGACTGGCTTTTGTCACTTTGGTTCAGCCATGTTGCAGCCCGCACCAGAATGCCTTCCCTTTCAAGGCTGAATATTATCTCCTTCTGTGGAAATAGGTCTGTTTCTTCTTCCATCTGCTCTCATGAGTTCCCTTTTGGTTCTGGTTGTTGTCACTTGTGCTACGATGACTTGTGTGTGTAGCTATTTTCTTAGAGATGCTTCTCCTATTTTTTGGGGGTATGGTCACAGGAGGTACTGCTGGGCCATATGGAGATCTTCTTATTTTCTTTTTTGGAGGAACTTACAGACCATTTCCCATAGAGACAGCTCCACTTTACATTCCCACCAGCTGTACCCAAGGAAGCATTTTCAACATACTCTCCACTACTGCATTGTATTTTTCTGGGCTTTTGTTGGTTTGGGCGTCATTGTTCTAATGGGTGTGAGGTGATAGTTCACTGTGGTTTTGATCTGCCTTTCCTGGGTGATGAGTAATACTGAGCATCATTTTGTATTTATCAGCCCCTTGTCCACCTGTAGAGATGCCTAAGCAAGTCTTCTCAGCCTTTCCCGCTCCCCCAACACAGGGGACTGCTTGTGTTGAGTTAGAGGGGTTTGAAATAGTATTCTGGATTCCAGCCCCCTCTTCTATACTCAGTTTTCGAACATTCGCCCTCCCTCAGTAGGGTGACTTCTCACACTGTTGTGACACCAGAGCTTGACATTTACCATGAACCTATTTGACTGTCATTACCTTTTGTTGCTCTTGGTGTCCTATCCAAGGAGTCATTGACAGTGCATTTAGATATTTAAAAGCATGAGTTAAATTTCTGTGCATGTCCCATGCCTATTTTGGGGAGTGGGGGAGCTTCCCTGACTCAGAGGTCACTACTGATGATTCTTGGCCTGATGGCAATGGAAATCTAATGATTTAGCGCTGCTGAAGCCCCACAGTGGAGGGTTGGGGGGTGGGGAGAGCACTGGGGCACACATGTCAGTGCTCAGGGCCCATGTGGTGCAGAGGTGAGCCTGGGTCTTGTCCACTCAGCACAGGCACTCCTGCCCTTTATCCAGACCTTTTAATTTGTTTTTTTTTGGAGGCTACATTCAGTGGTGCTCAGGGCCTACTCTGGCTCTTGGCTCAGGGATCATCCCTGGTAGGCTCAGGGGATAAGGTGGGGGTGTCCATTATCTAATCTGGGTCAGGTCTATGACCATACCACCCCGAACGTGCCCGATCTTGTCTAATCTGAGTCAAATAAGTGCAAGGCAAGAGTCTTACTGCTGTCTCCGCTAAGACACTTATCTCCCTAGTCCAATTGTGCCTATTTTATTTTAAATGTCTAATTCACTGAGGCTTGAATATAATGTGATAGTAGTAGAAGCATGTGTGTGTGTGTGTGTGTGTGTGTGTAGGGAGGGAGGGAGGGAGAAAGAGAGAGAAGAGGGAAGGGGGAAGGGGGAACTGGCATATGGATTATTAATAAATGTTTGTATAAATGAACTAATTAATAGGTGGTAGTTTTAGGATCTTACCAAAATCAAGGTTGACAGCCTTCTCTGGATAAGACATTAATTCTGGATCTTTAAGGTAAAGATAGAGGAAATTTCAGGCACAGATATCAGAAAATAGTTCAACACTTCTTTTAGTGCATCTTTATTCTCTGCCAAAACAGAGGTTAAATCATCTTGGCATGGTCAGTTCTGGCCTTTGCTGGTATGGCTTCTCCCTACCTGCAAGTATTCTGTCCTTTCCTCCAATGTATGTCATCATCTCTTCCTTCCTTCCTTCCTTCCTTCCTTCCTTCCTTCCTTCCTTCCTTCCTTCCTTCCTTCCTTCCTTCCTTCCTTCCTTCCTTCCTTCCTTCCTTCCTTCCTTCCTTCCTTCTTTCTTTCTTTCTTTCTTTCTTTCTTTCTTTCTTTCTTTCTTTCTTTCTTTCTTTCTTTCTTTCTTTCTTTCTTTCTTTCTTTCTTTCTTTCTTTCTTTCTATCTTTCTCTCACTGTGCCTATTATTTTCGGGATTATTTGTTTTCTTTTTTTGTCGATGTGTTAGAACTCTGAATGTCATGGGATTTAGAGTTTGGTCATAAAAGATACATTTATAATTATTATTATTATTTTGCATCTGTTGTTAGTTTTTTGACTTTGTATTTTGGCCTTTTTCTATCCTTTCCCCCAGAAAAGCCGTTATGAGACCTATATCCACCTACTGGCTGTGAAAATCAAAGTGGGCTCGGATGACCTGGAGCGGATCGAGGCCCGGCTGGCCACTCTCGAAGGGGATGACCCTTCTCTGCGCAAGACACATTCAAGTCCGGCCCTTAGCCAGGGCCATGGACCTGCAGCTGGCAGCAAAGCTGGGAAGGACAGCCCGGGGCCTGACACCTAGCTGGCATGGATGGGCAGGCCCCAAGGCTGGCAAATGCCCCCAGTGGGGTCACTGAGCACAATGCAGCCAGGGGCCACTCTGCGTACATAGTTGAAGGGCAGGTTGGGGGGTGCGGAGGGCCCCAGGGGTCCAGGAGTTGGAGAGGCTGTTCATGGTATTGACCTTTATCCTGGGGCTCCTCTGGGCCACAGCCCCTTCCCCCAGCCCTGGCATTCCCTCCACCAGGAAGCATCATTTTGTAGTTCAGTGTGTGGGTGCCCCAGATGCCAGGTCACTGGAGGAGCCTGAAAGGGGTTCACTTCCCAAGCTGCTCCTTCCAGGGCGGTTCCCCTTGTTCTGAGGGTAGCACCAACATGGGACCTCGACCTGTTCTTTCTCCTCCCTCTGAGCCAAGCAGTGGGGCTGTAGACCATCAGCACGGCTCTCTCCTCCCTCCATCCTTCAGCCTCTGGAACCTGGACCCGGACCTGCTCGAGTGGTACCATGCTCTCGTCTGGGCCCACCTCACCTTCCATTCATCAAGGGCCCCACCAGTGGCCTTTTCTATGGACATAGATGTACAGATGGAACAATGATATACCTAAGAAACCCCCATAAAGATGGGGTCGGAACCTGCTACCAGATAGAGGCCAGAACAAGAGGAAGGAAAAGGCCATTTCAGGTCTCTGCTATTTGCGAGGAGGCTGCAGTCTGGCCTCTTGTGACGTTGACGCTCCAGAGGAAGACAGGCACTGTCTGACCTCCTCTGACCTCACTGTCCCTCTTCCGGCTCACTTGTGACTCATACACGCTTTGACAGTTGATGCTTTGGAGTAATTGCAGTGCGTGTGCGCACCACCCACTTGTGCCACTGGCAGCCAAGCTCTGAGGGAGATGGGGCCAAGGCCCCGTTTCTCTTTTAGTCTCTCTGTCGGTGCTGCCAGGTCTCTGCACTCTAAAGGTGGCCTCTTGTACAGATCTACTGCCACAGGAAAAGAAGACACTCTGCCTTGCAAATAGCCACTTCTCAACGAGCCCAAAGATGTTTGCTGAGGGATACTTATGGAAGCCATTAGCTCTTGGTCTTGGGAAAAGGTAGAAGGACAGCTTGCAGATTCTTTTTGAGGTGGATGTTTTCTTTCCCTTCTAGTGTCTCAGAAACACTAAAGGACATGTCTGAGAAGAACAGAGAGACTTGCTGTGTGTGATGCTTGCAGACCAGTGTCCGTTAAAACCAGCGTTCCTCGTGCGAACAAGTGGTACTGACGTTGGCAACACCACGCATCTCGATCGTGATGAGAAAATCTTTTCTTCTTTGAAATAGATTTCTATGGTGTGGTCAGCGATTCGGCCTCGGTGGTGACATATTTAGTGAAGATACGTCAGCCTTGCAACTAAGTTCTCTACAGTTACTCATATTTGATGCGGCAAAGGCGAGCCTGAGGGGAGATGTCGTGACTTAAATCCAGATAACGTAATTCGGATCAACTTCAGTGGGTTTTATACCCAACTATCTAGACCCTTCATTTTGCTGAGGGGCAGGAAATGCTCACTTAGATGAAGTTGAAAGAGTAATGTGGTGACCTAAAAGAGCTGGACTTGCTCCTTTTGAGTTCGGAGGTCAGCATCCCGCCCTCCGGCTCTTGAGGGGGTGAGAGGAAGCGGAGGGGCAGGTCGCATCTGCTGCAAACTGATTGCTTCCCTGAGCACTAGCTGTGCCTCCCAGCAGTAAAAAGAAAAAAAAATTTTTTTAGTTCATTTATTAATTGTATAATTATTTATTGTAAATTATATACATGTACTACTGTACTAAAATATTATGTACATTATAAAACATACACAAAAATAGAAATTTAAAAAAGATGAGATGAAAATAAATCTAAAAGTTCTAATTTTTTTTTTCCTGCATTCTAAATGGACCATCATGTTCCTCCTACAACCTCTGCCCCTCGTATGCCCATTTTCCAGGACTGCCTTCGAGGGGGCTGGAGGACAGCAGATGAGATGCAGTGATCGGTGGGAGCCGCAGGAGGTCCTGGGGGCTGACCCGGGATGGCGACTAGCATCTCTTGAGCCTCCACCCTCTCATTCGGTGAAGTCAGCTGTGCTGGGTTCTCGCGGGCACTGTGAGGGGATAAGGACGGGGCCAGTTTGCTGTCCACATGGGGCTCACAGTCTAGTGGGGAAGGGGCAGGAGTCACCATTTCCTTATGGGACTTTGGGAGGGCTGGGGAGGAGCCTCAGCCTTTTAGACATGACCTGGCTAAAAGAGGGTGCTTTTGGAGTTGGGGATAAAGGCTCCACCTCTGAATATCTGAGGGGGGCAGGGTGGTGGGAGGGAAGTCACTTAACTTGTGACTAAAAATGCCGCCAGGCAGCAAGAATTCTGAGAGGCTGACTAGAGAAAGGGGGCCCAGGCCCCATTCTCACTTGTGGGTGATGGGACTTGCAAAGAGTGGCAGGACTAGAAGTTCCCTTCTGACTTGATACTCTCAGCCTGAAGCTCAGAATTCTGAACAGATAACCAAAGTGCCAACTGGGGTCATGGCAAGATGAATAAGTGCATCAAGTGCTCCTTTAGAATTATTCGGGGTGACATATTTTGTTGGGGTCATGACACGTTTCTGACTGGGACTTTAGAAGGTAACAGCTCAGAGCCTTGAAAAGGGGGCAAATGAAGACGCAAAGCTGTCATGAGGTCAGCGGGTTCACCAAGAGGTCGCTCAGAATTACTCGAGTCACATAGGGGTCAGGATGGAGAGGAATTACTGGCTCTTGAAAAAATATCTAAAGCCAACAGCAAACTCAGCCAATATTGGATAAAATCATCAGCTGGGGGCCGGGAAAGGCCAATGCTTTGCAAGTTTATATACTATTTAGTTCATTATTTTTCCTTGTTTCTTTATAACATACTTTTTTCCAGTACCCCCAACAATGAATACAACTTTAGTTCTTTTCTCCATCACCTTCCTTTCATCCAGGTTTTGCCAAGCTGTGATTCAAGAATGCAAGGCCCAGCCTACCATCATTACCATCACCAAATTAACCATTAACAAGTATCATGTGCCAGAAACAACACTGGGTGCTTTATATATATATAACTCTCCACAGCAGCCCTTTGAGGTAGGTAATAGTTTCACCACTGCACAGCTGAGGAAACCAGGGCCTAGTTTCCTCTGGTTGTCACTGGGCTGTCACGGCCCAGGCCAGCAGGACCTGGGATTTGAACCTAGGCCCTGTGGCTACCTGAGCCCTCTCAATTCCGAGCCTCTCAGCCCCGCTCTCTGTGACTCTCCGAACGGAGCACACATCCTGGGGTAGCTTGGGCACAGATGCGCGCGCACCCACACACACACTCCAACCACCCGAGCTCTTTGGCTAGCAGACACCCTCATGTCTAGCTGGAACTTAATGGCTCCTGGCACTGGGCGTGGGTTAATAATCAATGAGGGAAAAGGCTTCTTCACCCTGGACCTCCATATGCTTTCTCCACGCCTGAAATCTTCATCAGGTTGAGACAGGCCCTGGCTCTGAGGGGGCACGGAGTCGGGGAAAGCATAATACTCCGTGGGCTGACAAGCCGCAGCAGCTGTGGTCCTTCTGGCAGCCGAGGGTACCCATTATGCCACCTTGCATGTCCAGACTTTGCCTGTGACATGCCTGAGGCCCCAAGGGTCATCTTAACCCAGTACCAACTGCACAACCCTTCCCTCCTCACCCACCTAGGCCCGGAAACTGTTGCCTCAGTCCGGCCCCTGTAGCTCCAGGCCAGGAACTGGGCCAGGGTTCTGCGGCTGAGCTCAAAGCAGAGTCATTTGCGTCAGTCCCTTGGCCTGGTTCCCCGGGAGCCAGGGGGGACACCTTGTGAATGTTCTTGGAAGCGGGAGGAAGCTTGGAGCCTGTCCTGGGAGCTAGGGCCAAGGAGATGGGGGCTGGGGGGCTGGGAGGGCCTGATCTTCTCCACGCTGCACACCATCAACTAGCTCTCCGGGCTCTGCTGCCTTCCCTCCTCACCTGGGGGCTCGCACACAGAGTCAAACATACGTGATTTCTGAGTTTATTTATCATATAAAAACGTTCAAGTGTCAACAGTCAGGAGTGTGGACATTTCAGGGCAGGGTTCCCATTTCTTTGGGAGATTTGTTCTTTTTTTTTTTTCTTTTTTTTTTTTTTAAAAAAAAAAACAATGACCTTTTTGACAAATCTATGTGGACCCAGTTTTGGGGGACAGGGCTGGAGGGGGAGTGGAGTTGGGGGCGGGTTGGGGACTGGGAGTAGGGCTGTGGGAAGGAAATGGCGTTTATTGCTAAAAAGGGGAGTCAAATACACTTTCCAGTGGCTCTTCTCGGTCCCAGCGTGACCATGCATCCAATCTAAAGAATCTGAAATGCAAAGGACATGCAGGCGTACAATAGAAAAGACGACCTGTAAACGGAGGTGCTGCAGACAGGGACGCCCTGGAGGCCGTGGGGGAGGGGGAGCCGCGCACGGGCTTGGGCACGGGGCGACGGGGCTACTGGGAAGCAGCTTTCTTGTTATCCCCTGCCATGCCAGCTGTGAGGAGCGGGGTGGCCCCTCCCCTGCGGGATGCTGTGGCTGGGCTTTGGTGTCCCCCCAGGATGTGGCTTGGCCCCCAACTAGTTCAAGCGCAGGACCCCCATCTTCTACCCAGGGGACCCAAGGCTCCAAAGAGCTTGCAAAAGGGCTGAGCTACTCGGTCCAATTCCTGGCTGGGGCCAACCTCTCTTCTCCCCCACCAGAACCCCAAGCCTCCTCTTAGCTGGCTGTGTCCCTTCCCCCGCCGCACCCCGACTTCTCTCCAGGAGCTCCAGGTTAGCGTACAGCAAAAGGCACCACAATATAGGTTTCTATTAAAGAGTCAAAAAATTGGCTCATCTCTTTTTTTTTTGTTGTTTCTTTTTTTTTTCCGAAGCTGTAAATCAGGATGTTACATATAAATAGTTTCCCTATAAAAACGTCTTTGCCGTTAGCTAGTATGACAATTTTTGCTAAAATGAAAATAAAACATTTTTTGTTATACCTTTTCCTTTTATAGAAAATAAAAATATTTTTATTTCTGTTTCTCCTCCTCTCTTTCTCTCGCTCTCTCTCTCTCTCTTTCCAGTCGGTGGTCTCTGTTCTCCTTCAAGCCAGTGGGGCGGAGGGGGCGCGGCGGCGGGGCCCTAGAGGGGCGCCGAGTCCTGCGGGGCGCGCGGGGGCGGCCCGCGGCTGTGTCTGCTGCTGCCGGCGCGCGCGCTGTGACTGTCCAGCGAGTAGTAAGTCCTGCTGTCGCCCGCGGGGCCCAGCGGCGGCGAGTCCGAGCGCAGCGCGTCGTGGGCCGCGCGCAGGCCGAGGAACGGCGTGCTCTCGGCCGCCAGCGCCCCGTCCGCGTCGTCCGCGTCGTCGTCGGACGCCGAGCCGCCCCCCGAGCCGCTGCTCAGCGACAGCGAGTCCCGCGCGGCCCGAGCGCGCTGCGCCGCCAGCCCGTTGAGGCGCGAGCGGCGCCAGCGCCGGGGCCCCGCCGACGTCCTGCGGGACGCACCGCGGGCGCGCGGGCGCGGCGGCGGCGGCGGCGCGCACTCCTGCGTCGTCTCGTACTCGTCGTCCTCAGGGATGCGGAAGGGGCTGGCGGGCAGGCTGCCCAGGCTGCCGCCCAGCGCGCACGCCCCGCGCCGCGGCCCCGGGCCCCCCGGCGGTGCGGGGTAGTAGTAGCTGTCGTAGCTGCGCTGCATGTCCGCGCTGGGCCCCGGCGGCGGCGCCGCGTGCCGCAGGAGCGGCTGCTGCTCGGCCAGCCGGTAGCTGATGGGCGCGGCCGGGGGCAGCGACACGGCGTGCGCCGAGTTGGGGGACGTGATCTCGAAAGTGGGTACCTGGGTGGCCAGCGAGTAGTGGAAGTCCACCGGGGAGAGGCGCGCGGGCGTGGTCAGCGCCGACACGTACCTGCGGAAGAGGGGGCTCAGGAGGGCGGGGAAGATCCCCGGGCACAAGCCCGAGAGCCCCCCGCCGGGTGCCACTCCCGCCATCCCCGCCAGCTCCCTTCCTCTGCTCTGGCACCGGCCCTGCCGGCCCAGGCCTCCGCAGGGAGTGGGGGGCCTGGCCCCCCGATGACTCCTGCCTCTTCCTGCCTCCGGGCGGCCACTGCGCGGGACCCCGTGGTGGCGTTTGGATCCCGGGGCCTGGCGGCTGATCCTGCGGGGGCCCGCGGCCCCCCGCGCACCGATGAGTCTCCTCGCTGACAACCTCCCCTCCCACGCTCCGGGCCGCTCCGTCTTGGTGTCTTTCTGTGCCTGCTGGGACAAGGGGCCTCTAGGTGACACCAGGGCAGGGCAACCCTGTTCCCGGGAGAGCCCGTGTCTCGGGGCAGTTATCTACACACATCCCCTTCTGCTGTGGAAAGGTCTCGGTCGTGAGACCCAGGGGCCCAGGCGGGGACTTGAGGGGCATGGGCGCTGACCTCTCGCTGTGCGGCGAGTCCCGCAGCGAGTCGATGGAGTCATGGTAGGGCGGCGCCGCGGCCCTGCGCTGCTCCTCCAGGCTGTACGCTGCGGCCCGCCGCGCCCGCGCCTCCACGCACGCGGGGCTGTTGCACTTGCTGGTGCCCACGGATGACAGCATGATGCCCGACTGGGAGTCCGATGTCAGGCTCTCCGAGCGCTCCAGGCTCCATGTGTGGCTCTCATGCCTGGGCGGGGGAAGGTGAGGGTTCAGGAAGGGCTCCGGCTTCCCAACCCCCTTCATTGCGGGCTCTTTCAGGTGCTCTCCCCTGCAGTATTGCAAAAGCCCACCCCCTGGTGAGCCGGATGAAGGGGGCTGGGGTGCTGTGGATGGGGGAGCTGTTCAGGGCAAGAGATCTTCCCTTCCCTCTGCCTCCCCCATCTGGGAAGCTTCTGCTGCCCTGGTCCTTTGTGCCCTATCTGAAGAGCACAGTCCCCAGGGTGCCAGTCTGTGGGTGCCCTGCCGACTCCGGACTCTGCGGTGCCCAGGGAAGAACAGGCCCCAGGATATGCCTTCTGGAGCTGCGAGCATGCGCTTTCCACCCCTGGCCGAAGGAGTCCAAGAGGGCCTGGGCTTCATGGGTGCAGTTGGCTGTTTGGTGAGGGGCTCTTTCAACCAGATTAATAATGAGGTCCGGGGCTGGAGCGATAGCACAACAGGTAGGGCATTTGCCTTGCACGTGGCCAACCCGGGTTCCATTCCCAGCATGTTATATAGTCCCCCGAGCACCGACAGGAGTAATTCCTGAGTGCATGAGCCAGGAGTAACCCCTGTGCATCATCGGGTGTGATCCAAAAAGAAAACAAAATAACAAGGTCCAAACAAGTGTCAGGGGACCCCTGGAGATGCCTTTGTGCTTCTGGGGGGCCGCTTTTCTGGAACAGGGAACTAAGAGCCCTGAGGAGGATCGGAGGGAAACTTTAGTTGCAGGGTCCATGTGAAGTGCCTGTCCTTACACCCCCTCACAGAGACCCTCAAAGCAGCACAGCCTGGCTGGGGAGTTTCTGTACAGGGTTTGGGGCGGGGGGCATGGGAGCGAATCGGGGGCTCACCTGTGACTGGAGGTGGGCGTGGCCGTGGAGCAGTGGTGAGAAGGAGAACAGGAATGGCTTCCCGAAAAGGTGGACTCGGTTTCCCTCCGGATGACATGGTCTGTGGCTGGCACATTCTTGGAGATATACTGGAATGGAGAGAATAAGGCGGGGGTCAGTGACAGGTGACCGCTTGCCCACCAGGAGTGGGCCCCCCTTCCTGGTGGCAGTGGTGGGTTGTTGTTGGTGGCTGGTTAGGGGACTTGGCCCCGGAAGACCACCTGGCCTCCAGCCCTTCCATAAGAAAGTGGGCAGAGCGAAGCTAGTTATCCAGGTGAGCAAAGGCCAGTACGCAGGGCACAGGGTGGGATAGGCTGAGGGCTGCTCTGGCCCATCCTTCAGGGGGCACGGAAGGCCTGGCTGTGAGGGCAGAGGGGCCCGGGAATACCACTCACGTCCACCATCTGGATCTCCTCCGGGTCCAGGCGGGGGTGGCTGGGCCCGTTGGCCAAGCTTCGGTTCTGGTGGGCGGGGCACATGTTCTGCCGCAGGTGGTTGTGCATCTGCTTCCGCTGTTTTCTGCACGGGGGAAGCCGGGTGAGCCCCGCACGCCCCCTAGCTGTGGCTGGGGGAACCATGCACCCCTGGCCTGGGGGGTGGTCTCTGGCTCCCAGCTCAGGTTGTTGCCCTCAGCGAAGCCCCCCATGTACCTCCTACACTGGCACCCCGCCAGCCTGAACCCCTGGAGAGGCCTGAGTGCAGTGCCCTCACAACAGAACTCCACACCCTACTTTGCCATCCTGGGCACATCACACAGTTCCTTTCCCTTATCTGGGGTGGGCTGGGGATCCTTTACCCAACCCAAGAGCAGAATTAGTGTTGGGGCCCAGTGCTGGGCGGCTCACTTGCTCATGGTCCTTAAATTTGGAGTTTTGTTAGGTGCAGGGGCTGTGTTGGTGCAGGGACATGGTGGTCCTGCCCTGGCGGTCAGTGAGCCAGCAGGGGAAGCCCATGAGACCACAGAAACAAGGGGACAAACAAGTGATTTCCAGCCTGGTGCTCTGAAGAAAACGAACAGGGTGCCCAAATGCTCCACACTTGTGTTTCCAAATGAGCAAGTTTGGTCAAGCCCCACCCGCACCCTGAGCCTTCTTGGCTCCCAGTGACTGTTTTGTCCAGTCTGGGTTGTCTCCCCCCGATGTGGCCTCTGCACAGGCCGTGGTGTCCATCTACAGCCGCTTGCCTCTTGGGCCCCAGCCTAAAGGGCCCTGTAAGCATTCTCCCCAGCCTGCATCCGAGGGCAGGGCCCTGAACCGCGCCATGTTGCCCATGCTGGATCTTGCGCTTACAGGCCTGGCCGTGCCCTGTGCCTGGCGCCCAGCAGCCATCAGCTGGAAGTTTGCTGAAGGAACAAGTAGATGCAAGGGGGGCGGGATGGGGGTTTTGAACTGGGGGAATAGCCTTTATGTGTTCTTGGCTTGACCTGCTTGGGTACAATCTCCAATTTTGGCTTCCTGAGCCCCATCTCCCTCCAAGCCTCCCCCCAATCTTTCTAGTCCTGGATGTGTCCAGATCAAGGCTGGCTGGGCTCCAACTAGGGTCCAGAGATGGGCAATGGGAGCCAGTCCCCAGCGGGTGAGTCCCCTCCAGACGGTGGCCGTACTCAGGCCCTTGCTCTACACATGGGAAAGGATGAGGTGACCTGTCATCCTCACACGCCACATTGGCCTGTCCTGATGCTGGCCCCTAATCCCGGCATCCAAGCTTGACATCTGAGGTCTGATGTGCCACCTGGGTTTTCCAGCTGTTTGTTCTCGGTGCCTGGGGGACCATGTGGTGCTGGGCTTAAACCTGGACCCGGGCATGAGAAGCACGGGCCCCAGCTTGCAGCTGTCCTTACAGGCTTGTGCCCTCCCCCCACCCCGGGCTCCCCCGACCACCTTACTCATGGCAGCTCCGGTTTGTTGGTGCTGCTCATGCTCCAGAAATAAGGCTCCGCCCCTCTACGCATCTGCCTTTTTATTTTTTTGCTTTTTGGGTCACACCTGGCAATGCTCAGGGCTGACTCCTGGCTCTGCACTCAGTAATCACTCCTGGCGGTGCTCGGGGGACCATATGGGATGCTGGGAATCGAACCTGGGTCGGCTGCGTGCAAGGCAAGTGCCCCGTACCCGCTGTGCTATCGCTCCAGCCCCGCATCTGCCTTCTTGTCCCCCCGCTGCTCTACCAGGACCCGCTTCTTCCCTTTGCTGAGGTCCTGTCTATTTTCCTGTTGGTGGCCAGGCTGCCCCTGGAGGTAGGTCCTCTCTTCTGAGCCTCCCACCCCAGAGCCTGCCTCAGGACAGAGAAGAGGGGCATGGGTGGGGAGAGGGAGGTGCTGCCTCCCAATATCTTTGAGGTCCTTCCAGGATCATCCCCACTCTGCAGGTGAGCGCTCAGAGCCCCTTCACTCCCCCTCCCCCCACTAGTCTGCCCCGGTCACACAGGTGGAAATGGGCTGAGCTGGATTCAAACTCAGATTGAGCCTCTGAGACCAGTGCTCAGGACTGGCTCCATCAGACCTGTGGGCCTGTCTCCTTCATCTCTAGTCCTGTGTCCTTGTCGGATGCTCTGGCCCCTCCAGAGACCCTTGAAGGGGCAGTGGGGGCAGAGGAGGGTGTGAGCGGGGCGTCAAGGCCAGGACAGGTAGGGTGGGACCCTGTGTCCTGAGGCAGTCTTGGGGATCCAGCCTCGCTTGCCACCCCTGACTGAGGGCCACTCACTTGGTCTTGCAGTAGGCGACCACGCAGACGATGCCCACGACGAGCAGAGCCACACAGATGCCCGTGATGGTCAGGACGCGCTTCTGGTACAGCTCCTCGGCTTCTGCAGAGGTAGGGGGTGTGAGGGGCAGGACGGGCGGCACTGCGGGCACAGTAGTGAGGAGCCCCCACCTGCTCACGGAGCCTTGGGCTCCCACCTGGCTCCCCCTGCCCGGCTCCCCCTCGCCTGCTCCTGCACTGCCTTTGCCCCCCACCCCAACTCCACACACCCGTGAAATCTGGGCACAAGCTGCCGTCCTGAGCCCCACACCCTGCCCACAGCACGAGGGAAGTGGGGGGGGAGGGAGGTGGATGAAGCGTGGTTCTCACAGTCGGCTGGGCAGGAAACCTTGCCCACCCTGCCATGGGCCGTGGGTAGTGGCTGCGAAGAGCCCCGCTGGGTTGGGGAGTGGTTCCCATGCACGCGTGGGCCCTGGGCAGAGCCACTGCCACTTTCGTGGGGAGGTGGAGAGTGGCATGGTCTGGCGATGGGTCATCTTACCCAGAGGACTGGGCTGTGGGGGTTCCTGGGCGGGGAGCAGGGATGGGGGACCTGGTTCTCGGTGGGTTGCTTCTCCCTGCAATGGGGGCTGTAGCCCTGCTGATACCAGGCTCCCCACTTCTGCCTGTGCAAGGCCCCGAGCCGCAGACTCCGCCCTCTCCCCCCGCCACGTCCGAAAGAGCAGACCCCACTCTCACAGATGAGCTGAGCTAGCTGGATCCCCTCCCCACTTCCCGGTGAGGCAACAACCCTTCTAGAAAAGACAGTAAGAGCCAGGCAGGAGGAAGAGGAGGAGGAAGGTGACAGTGATCTCTGCCCCACGGCGAGACCTCCTGCAGCTCTGCCACCCAGGGGTGCTGGCACAGACCCCTTGTACTCGGCTGTCTCTCGTGGAATCTCCCACGGCAAAGGTGGACCCATTAGCTATGCCCAGACCCGGGAGTTCGGACCCTTCCCCACACATGCGCATGGCATGTCCCTGGGGAGATGCGCCCTGTGGCTTGCAGGGGTCAGCACACGTGGCCCCACTCCACATCTCACCCTGTCACCCTCGGCTCTGCTGCACATCGTGCACATAGGCCTTTCTCTCCTGTGAGGCCTCTCTGGTCACCTACAGTAGCAGGTGGCCCAGTCCTTGACCGGGGACTCTGGGACTCCTGCCTGGAGTAACTCCATCACTGGCCCCCTGGCTCTGCTACATCAAGAAAGTTCTAGTTCTAGCTCCTGCTCCAACTTCTCCCCTTGCTCCAGGCTCAGGTCTAAGGGCCACTCAGGAACCCGGATCCAAACCTGCTGTCCTGTTCCTCATCTCTGTGGCAGCAATGGGCCTCAGTACCCTCTACGGCTCCTTTTCCTTCTCCCATGTGGTCCTCGTGCTCTGTCCTGAGCAGAGGACACCACTGGCCACTTCCTGTCACCGCCTCCACCAGAGTCCAGAGACCGTGTCTCCTCCCTATGGCTGATTCCTCTCCCGATGGCTCCCGGCCCTGACCGCCTCATCCTCGCTAGTCTCCTGGGATCCTGGGCCCCAGGGTGCCGGCAACCTCCGGCCACCCAACAAGCCCTCTCCGGCCACACCCCCCAGTGCTGTCCCACGGCATCCAGCAGGTTCCAGCCCGAGGACCGTCTCTTGGGACAGGCCTCCCCTGGCTGCCCTGACAACCTGAACACCAGCAGGCTGACTCTGGGGCCTACCCTGTCTACTGGCACCCTCTCTGTTCCAGCTGGGCAGTGCTCAGCCTCAGTGGAGATCTGTCATGGCACCCCTCCCATTGGGTGGCACCCCCTGCACCCCCATTCATACACCCCTACAGCTTCACCTGTGCATCT
Source organism: Sorex araneus (assembly GCF_027595985.1). Lineage (NCBI taxonomy): Eukaryota > Metazoa > Chordata > Mammalia > Eulipotyphla > Soricidae > Sorex > Sorex araneus. The sequence goes on along the minus strand of NC_073307.1, from coordinate 21,605,387 downwards.
GCTCCGTCAGGAGCCATGGACGGGCCACATGCTCGGACACAACCTCACTCTCCTTCCAAGAGCGGCAGTGGCTGAGGGGGCTGTGCAGGGGCAGGGAGCTGGGACTCCTCAGGCCCTCCATCTGGGGACTAACCCCGCCCCCACCCCCAAGCCGAACCTCAGCATCTCTCCTTCCCAGATGCATTTGGACCCCTGGGTTCTGGGTCCCCAATGCTGACCCTGAGGCCACTGTCCTTTCTACCCTGCTGTGGACATGGTGCCACCCTGCCCCAGCCCTCACTGGTCTTGCCCACAGAGGCACACATGTGCCGGCCTGGGAACAGACTATGGAGGAGTGATGACGTCAAGCAGATGGCAGAACCCGGCAGACACACATGGGGCCGGGCAGGGGCAAGGGACGTCATAGCCACCAGCGGGTGCAGAGTGGACAGCGGTGGAAGGGGGCCAGAAAGGCTGATGAGGGGCTGTGGGGCGGCCTCGGCACCACTGTCCGAGGGGCCCACCCACTGGGCTGCATGCGGCTCAGAGGTCCCCTCTGAATCTGGGGGCACTGCTGTAACTGGGGGCAATCCGGTTCCCTCCTCTTCAGGAGCTTCCCTGTCCCCCCAAATCAACGTAGTTTATGAGAGGACACCCTGCGGGGGCCAGGGCACCTTCTGGAAGCATCCCTCTGCCCTTGTTGGAAAGAAAACCAGACATCCAGCACACAGTCGGGGGTGGGGGGTATGTGGAGAGGGAGCGCAGGAAGCGCGGGGGTGGGTGGGGGGCAGAGAGGCTTCGTACCCTTTAGTTCAAATCCGAGATGCTCTGGCAGTGCAGAAGAGAGGCAGGGCAGGGGTGCAGGGAGAGAGACAGAGCAGGGTGGGGAGAGAGAGAGAAAGAGAGAGAGAAAGGTTGGTCAGGATTCCGCAGGTACCGCACCAGCCTGCGAGGTGAAAGCGGGTCAGTCGGTTCCCCCACCCCCCCAGCCACCCAAGCTCCTTCCTCAGCACCCCGCCCCCATGAGCCCCCGAGAGGGGTGGAGAGAAAAGTGAAGGTGAGCAGAGGGACTTGGTGGGGGGTGTCTGTGGGCTCACGACCAGGTTGGGGGCACGGGCCAAAGAGTCATTTTCACCAGGGAGGCAGGGACATGGGCTGGGGATAGAAGTGACCCCATTACTCCCCTCCCCTTTCCAGGGCCAGGCCTCCGCCACTCTCCAGCCCTTCCTGGGGACAACTTGCCTGTGGCACGCTCATTCTTGGCACCCTTTTTCTATTCAGGATGAGTATATGTATGGGGGGACCTAGACCCCTAGTTCCTGCCCTGCCCCCAAGCCGCGCTGGCCTGCTCAGAGTCTGGCGTGGAGATTCTGAGCTTGAGAGTGGGGGGCAGGGGTGGGCAGAGGAGGCTCCAGGAGGCAGGGGGCTGTTCCCCCTGAGATCCCAACACCCCATGGTCAGAGCCAGGGTTCCATATGTAGCACAGCCCAATCTGTGGCTTGGGAGACAGAGGGGCGAGGGGGCTACTTGGAAGTCGTGCCCCTCCTTTGGTGTCCCCACTGTCCCCATTGCAGTCTTAGACATAAAGGTGGGCCTGCCACCCAAGCCGTGTGGGCAGAACAGGTCGCCCGCGGGCTGGCCCTGGCATCGTCCTGCTGTGCAGCCCCCGCCCCGGCTCCCTAGCTCTGCCTGGCATCTGCTAGGCTGGGGGCGGGGGGGCTGGAGGGGGACAGATCTGGCCTGGCCTCTGCCCTTGGACCAGCTTCAGAATCTCTTGGAGCAGCAGAGCCAGGGGGGAGTCGGAGAGTCCCAGCAGCCTTCTGGAAGGCACAGCGGCTGTTCTCAGCAGCAGCCCGCGCCTGGCCGCAAGCTCCTCCTTCGCCCTCATTTGCTGTGTGGATGTGGGCAAGTGCTAAGTGCTCTGAGCGGCAGCTGTGTGCAGCTGGGGCGTGGGCAGGCTGGGTCAGCGTCCCCACACGCACGGGCCCAGGAGGGAGCTGACTGTGCGCTGTACGCTCACTTCCTGCAGAGGGGAAGCCTGGGGGCCCAGCACCCCTGAGCTCCCTCCTAAGAAGGATCCAGAGCCTCGGGGGCTGGGGGGTTCCAGCCCCAGTGTCCCAGCTCCCAGCAGAGGGTACAGCTTGGCGCGACCCCTGATTCTCTCAAACTCCTGCTACTTCGAGGCGGGAGGAGTCGCCTATGTGGGCTGCTGCCTCACCTGGGGCAAGTGGCCATGCGCCTGCACCCAGGGCTGCGGGACACGGCACAGACTCAAGCAGCCTCTGTGCAGCTTTGAGCAGCTAATCCTGAGGCTCCAGGGCCCTGCGGGCAGCTGAAGAGCCCACTGCTGGCTCTGGTGATCACCCCCGGCCTGACCACAGTGTCTGGGCACCGGGCTGCGGTTCAGTGCTAGTCTAGTTGGGTGAGACAAGGAAGCTGGGCCCTGTGGTGCCAGGACGCTTTTCCAAGGTTCCCGCTGAGGAGGGGAAGGAGACGGGCAGTGAGGCCCTGGGGGAAGCCAGGGCTAAGCCTGAGGACAAGCACTGGAGAGGTGAGCGAGGCCCCCTGCTGCTCCCCAAGGCCAGGGCTGGCCAGCCGAGACCACAGCAGGGCTGGGACATCACTCAGGCCCTGGGCAGCCTCTGCTGGCCACTTGCTGTCTGCTCCAGAAAGCAAACAGTCCCGTGTTCACTGGCAACTGCTCGCCAGAGCCCAGCCACCCGCTGGGTCACTGCCAGGCCTTCTCTTGGATAGAAATGTGAATCTGACCAGTGACCAAGGTGGCCTGATGTGAACTCTCAACAGGGCCAGTGTCCCGGACACTCTACGTGTTCTTCCTCCAGGACAGGCCCAGGGGATAGTCATGGTGTCCCTCTGCATGTGAGCATGTGTGAAGGTATGAGCATGTATGTGTGCAGGTGTGAGTGTAGGTGTGCACATGAGTGCGTGGGAATGCAGGTGTGAGTGTGCGTGCAGGAACAAGTGTGTGTACAGGTGTGAGCAGGAGTGCTGGTATGAGCCCATGCATAGGTGTGAGTGCAGGTGTGAGCAAGTGTGCAGGTGTGAATGCAGGTGTGTGTGTGTGCGCACTGGTGTAAGCATGAGTGCAGGTGTGACTGCATGTGTAGGTGAGTACAGGTGTAAGCATGCATGAGTGCAAATGTTTGCAGGTGTGAGCATGTATGAGTGTAGGCGTGAGCACGTGTGCGGGTCTGAATGCGGGTTTGAGTGTGGGTACAGGGGTAGGCATGTATGCAGGTGTGAGTGCAAGAGTAAGTTCAGGTATAGGCACATGTGCATGTGTGAGTGTAGGTAGGTGTGAGTTTGAGTGTGGGTGTTAGTGTAGGTGTGAGTGCATGTGTGCAGGTAAGTGCAGGTTCCAAAGCATGTGCAGGTGTGAGCGTGTGTGTAGGTAAGTGCAGGTGTGAGCCGTGTACACATGTGAGCACGATATGCAGGTGTGGGTGCGTGAGCTCTTTATAGCGGGCTTGTGGGTGCACAAGTCTAACTCAGGAGTTTGGGGGCTTTCAGTGGAAAGAGCAATTCCAAGTGCTCCTGTGGCCATGGGCTCCATTTCTTGTTTTTTCCCAGAGTTCGTCTGCTCTAGTGTCTGCCTGGTGGAGGGGTCCCTGGGAGAGACGCTCAGCTGCACAGCCCAGGGCAGGCTCCTGGCCAGGCCCTTCATGGGACTGCAGGTGTGATTCACCCTCCCAGGAACACGCAAGGCAGAGATGTCAGTGTCCTCTAGGTGAGAGGTAAACTGAGGCCCAGAGCTAGTAAGTTCAGTGGCTGGCATTTCTATTCAGCCCCATGAGAACCTGGATCTGAACCCTACAGCCAGCACCTGCCCGCCACATTTCCCGCAGTTATCCATGGAGTGTAGGGCCAAGTGCCAGCAGTGTCATCAGCCTTTACCAGAGGGTGGCAGTGAAATCCTGACCGCAGGAAGGCCTGGGCTGCAGAACTGAGAACTAAAGCAGCCCTGCAGGCAGAGAAGGCTGGCCGGGGCGTGTTCCAGAGGGTCTGCAGCTCTGGTTGAGGGTGGGTGGGGACACCCTGCCCAGAACCGTCCTTTGAGTCAGAGGCTGTGGGCCTGAGGGTGGCCGTGAGGGAGGATGGTTGCTGTCTCTGCCTGGGCCCTCGGTCCCCTCTTGGGGCCTCCCCTGACCTAGTGTCCTCTTCAGGGAATGGATCTGACGCTGCAGTTCTTCCCGAACCCCGGAGAATTCTATTGGGCCGCATGTCCTGTGTGTGGGCTCTGCCCTTATCTCCGAGGCCTCCCACACTCAGTTAAGGGTGTGGGCCTCTGGGCTGACCAGTCCCCCTTCCCTCTGGGCTGACCAGTCCCTCTTCCCTCTGGGCTGACCAGCCCCCCTTCCCTCTGGACTGACCAGTCCCCCTTCCCTCTGGGCTGATCAGTCCCCCTTCCCTCTGGGCTGACCAGCCCCCTGCCAGGACTCCTGCTTCCCTCTACAAGACTTGGCCTATTGGCCCCTTAGAGAGGATGGAGGGTAGAAGTTTCCAGGCTTTTGTGTTGTGGTCAGCAGAGGGCCAGGAAGGCTCATTTCTCCACCCTGAGATCCGGCCCCTAAGCCCTCTAAACCCCTATTCTCTAAGGGACTCCCAGGGTCCTGCCCTCAATGTCCAGGCACCACAGCTCACGTTCTGAATGCCTCAGGGGACTGAGCTGGCCTCCCCCGGAGGAGCAGCTGAGGTGGGAGGTGGGTCCAAGTGGGTGCTGGAGGGAGGACGGCATCTGGGCCCCTGGGGAGTCTGAGGCCCCTGCTGAGGCGCGTCCCTCTCTCCACTGCCACCTGGTGGGGCCCAAAGGAACTGCGTTGTGAAGGATGGGAAGGGAACCAACTTCCCGGTTAGAGACTTAGGCCCAAGAGATGTTTGAAAGAGTCACCCACAGTCTCTTGCTTCTTCACCCCTTTTTGCAACCATAGCACCTGCTCCCCATCCTGTTCCCTCATGAATATCTCCATGGCAACCGTGGTCCTGGGACATGTTCATCCCCAAATTTCCCCTGTGACCCCCAAACCCAAACAAACCAAACTGTGGCCTGGTCCCAGGACAGGCTTTCTGAGAATGTCTTTCTCATCTCCAACAGACCCGCAAACACACCCTGGGGGTCCCACATCCTCCAATAGGCCCAGAGGCTGGGGGCTGGGGGAACGTGGGTGGCGGAGGCAGCAAATGTTTCCCCTCACTCTGGCCAGGCTGCCTGACACCAGAAGGGGGGAAGAGGCCCATGTGTGCTCTGACTGCCAAGGGGTGGGGGTGAGAGGCTGCGCCCCTGGGACCCCTCTAGTCTCAGTAAGGGGGCCCCGCCCTCCCTTAGGAGGACTGCCAGTCACCAGGGAAGAGAAGAACAGAAGAGAGAGACATACTGGAGAAGTTGACCATTGCGGAGTGTTGACACCTGTCCCCGGTGTATCCTACAGGACACCTACCAAAAGAAAGAAGAGCAGAAAGAGAGAGCCAGGATAGCAAGACACAGGCACTGCAATACCCCGGCACGGCTCCTGCCAGTGCCAGCTGGGCTCCTTGCCACCGTTACCATTTGTACTGGCCTTGCCACTCTGCCCCTTACCTGCAGCCCTGAACTTTAAACCCAAGGATTAGGCCAAAAATGAAAAACAAAGCAAAACAAAACAAAACCAAAAAATAAAAATAAAAAAAAGAACTAACAAACCAAAATACAAAAAGAAAAAAAAAAGAAGAGAGAAACAAAACAAAACAGCCAAAGATCAAAACAACCACGCCCTACACGGGGAGTGGGGGTGGGGTGGGGGGACTGCACCCGGAAGCTTTCTAAGGAGCAGGGACTTGTGTTTGTATCTTCAAACATACTTTGCTTAGGATCTGGCATGTACAATCGCAAAGGCAGTTTCTCCAAACATCTCTGTCCGAAGAATCCGTTTGGACATCTGGAGAAGGAAAAGGGGAAAAATCACAGAACAAACTGGCATCATCCGCGAGGCTCAGGTTAGAAATCAAAGTGCACAGTGATGAATGAGAAAACCAAGTCAGGCGCGGGGCACACTCGTTGCTGGAGGGGCTGGAGTCGGGCTGGGTGGGGGGCTTGGACATCCCCTTCCAACTCTGTCTAATAGATGTGGCTCTGAGGTGGCGGGGGGTGGGCAGGGCGGGAGGAAGATGATTTGGGGGAGTGGGGTGTGTAGGGGGGTGGGGAGCTTATGGCCAACTGTCCTAAAGGTCGCTGAGACCTTTCTCTGATCTACATATGCGTCTCCCCTGGGGCAGGCAGGCAGCTGGCAGGGTGTGGGGAACCTTCTGGAACACCAAGTTCTGAGGAGCCGCTCCTTCTAGTCCCTACCCAAGGCTGTTCTCAGGGCCCTGCCAGGTCTCATCCATGAAACAACCCCCTAGAGCTCAGTGGGAGACTCGGGAATGCTTGGTCCCGACTGTGGGATGATGGGCGGGCTGGAGCCGGCTCATCCGTGGGCTCCTAGAGGGGCACTTCTGTGGCCATCTGAGTTCTGGACCTTTCCGTGGCCTCCCACCCCAGCGGGTCCTGCAGAGCTGGGGGACACGTCGGGGTGTGAAAGGCCGAGCAGAGCTCTGCAGGAGGAAACGGCTCAGTCTCTCCTGCTGTTCCCCACTGGACCACGGAAGTCATTTCTGAGGACCCCTGGTGAGCTCTGTTAGGGGCAGGCTTCCCTAGAGCACTAGACACGGGAGAGTTGGGGGTGAGGTGCAACTGCGAGGCCCAAGCTGGCTGGAGCACGGAAGGAAGGTGGCAAGGACCACAAAGCTTCCTGTGGGGTCCACGTGGGGCCTGCTGCTTGCTTGGCCCTGGGTCCCCCTTCACTGCCTGGCTCTGTGGGCATCACCCCCCACGCTGCCTGTCCAGCCGCAGTGTCCCCCACTCTCTCCTGACCTTGTTCTCAGCTCCAAGGTACACTTCCTTCTGCTCTCCAGCTGCCACCGCCACCCCCGCACCCCCCGGCGCTCCAGTGCGTCCCTGACTCAAGATTCCTGGGAGACTTGCCCGGCCTTGTCCTCTTCTCTGAGTAAGGTCGCCACCTAAGGGCTGGACCCACCTCCCACGCCCCCATTCAGAGCTGGGGCTGCCTCGGCCTCTTCCTTTGGAAGTGAGGGGCCATGGCTCATGACCAGTGTCGCCTTGCTGACCAAATAGGGCCCTGCTCGGACTGTCCAGGAGATGCCCCTGTAGTGAGTGCGCTCGGCCTCAACGTGCGCCCTGCTCGCTCCCGTGGCGGTGACCACTGGCTGGGAGGGACACATGGAAACCCGTGGCCCTCAATCTGACCTGGAAGAAGGACGTCACGGGGGACCAGAGAGCTGGAGCTTCTCGGGCCTCCACGGCCTTCCCTCCTGAGTGGCAGGGAGGCCTGTGCGGGGCGTCTGGAGAAAGGGGGGCATTGGGAGTGCTCATCCTGTGGAACAGGGGCTCCGAGGAGCTGCCAGCAGCCCGTCTCGCTGTCCTTCTCTGATCCCTTCCCACCGCCATCCTCCCTGCCAGGAACATGGAGGTAGCAGCTGAGCCTTCCCAACCGGCGTCTTCCTCAGCTCAGAAACGGATGCCCAGTTGGGTGGGGTGGGCCCGAGGGGACCAAGGGGCTATTCAGGCAGTGGCATCTTAGGAGTTGGAGGATAAGGACCCTGGGGGTTGTCAAAATGACTTGGGGAATCCACAAAGGAACGAGAAAGCGATAGGTTTGAGTGTGTCCAGTGGCTAAGGGGAAATGCGTGTGTGTCTGTGTGGCTGGGGGTGGGGGGCGCTCAGGGGCAGGGCTAACCTGAACACCCCTGTTCTCTCCTTAGCCTTGACTGGGGGAGAGTTACGTCCAGGAGGCTGGGGGACACTGGACATGTCAGTCTACCAACTGGGGGTGGGGGTCTGAACTCGGCACAGGGAGGTGGCTGGGGGTGGGCGGGACCCCCGCTGGCTTGCAGGGGCACAGAGGAGGGTTAGCAGGAGTGGCGCCTCCAGCCGGGCCAGCCCTTGCCCGAGTCCCCGGCCGTGGTGGGGATAGATCTGTGCCCAGGGCTGGAGAAGAGCAGGAGCGAGGGGACAGCGAGGAGAGCCCACGGCTGCATCCGGGTGACCGAGAGCTGGGCCTCTGCCTCTCCGTGTTCCCACCCCACCTCCTGGGCCTCAGTTTCTCCTTTTGGTAGCCTGGGGATAATGCCATGTGTGCTGCCCTCACCCAGGGGTGGGAGAGGATGAGGATGAAGGCGCGCCCTGGTGTGCCTGGTAGGGGGTGAAGGTCTCCGGCCTCATGATGGGGGTGGAGATGGGGTGAGGATGAGCAGGCAGATGGAATGGGGGTGTGGGGAGCGGAGGACGGGGGTGAGCAGAGGGGGACATGGAGGATGGGGGTGAGCCAATGGGGGGCATGGAGGATGGGGGGTGAGCTGATGGGGGATGGGGTGAGCGGATGGGGGCGTGGAGGATGGGGTGAGCTGATGGGGGTCATGCCACTGGTATGTGCACAGGGCTGGAGTCTTGTTCTGTCATCATCCCCTGAACCAGTCCCCAAGAGTCACGCACCAAGCGTGCGCCACAAAAACACGGAGAGAGGAGGAGAAAGCACGAGAGGAGGGGCGGGCCCGCGTGGCCCCACAGGAGACAGTTAGCTGGATTTGGACCCCCATTTTCAAATCCCCCTAGGTTTTCTTTCTTTCTTTTTTTCTTTCTTTTCTTTTTTTTTTTTAAACAAAATTCAGCATCAGAGACACTGTTCGTTTGTCTCTGACTTGCAGAAAAACAGGCGGGACGGAGGGTGCCTGCATCCGGCTCTCCGCAGAGCTCGCACCAATACACAACGACAAGTGCCAGAGACCAGGAAGGCAACTGAGTTCTGTAGAAACTGGAATGAAACTGACCAGGCTAGTTTCATTGTCCAAGCTAAGCGGAAATGCAAAAAAATCAAAATAAAAGTAAACAAACAGCACAAATGGTAAGACGTGAGCTCTGCTTCCTAAATTCTTCCCTTCGTATTCCATTCAGGTGTCATCAGGCACCCCAAGAGGCCTGCCCCCCATTCCCTCCCGGCCCACCCACCCCCAGAATGGCCACTGGGCTCTGCCCTGCCCCCCGCCCTGCCCTTCTCCAGCACGGCTCTGAGGACCTGCCCTCCTAGCCCTGTCCCTGCCGGGGTGTCCCTCTTCCCCAGAGGCCTAGTGGGGGTGCAGGGACCTTGGTTCTAGGAGGCCGGGCAGTGGCTGACTCAGGGTGGGCTGAGATGGGGAGGTGGGTGGGGCGGGGCAGGGCATCAAGTCTAAGCACTGAACCCCAGTTGCCCTGGTGGGGACACAAGACCTCATCTTCACAGTGGCTCAGGATCCGGAGAGGGGACCTAGGGACTACAGCCTGGCTGGAAGGGCCCTTGGGAAGCCCACTTTGCTCACTACCACTCCCTCTTCTGCACTAAACCTGAGCACTGGGCGCTTGCCGCCCCCCGCCCCCACCCATGGGCCTTCATGGTCTAGGGGTTCTGGGACTGGTGAGGAGAAGAGCTGTGTGCTCGAGCGTGCGCGCGTGTGTGTATGTGTGTGTGCACGCATGTTGTGTGTGTGTTGTGTGTGTGTGGTGTGTATGTGTGTGCACATGTGTGTGTGTGCATGTGTGTGTGCGTGTGCATGCATGTGTGTGTGTGTGTGTGTGTGTGTGTGTGTGTGTGTGTGTGTGTCTGGCGGGTGGGGATCCAGGCTGGGCCATCTCTGTGTGGTGTTCCAGAGCCCTTAAGTCTTCCCAGGTCTCCTGCAAAGAGCTTGGAGCACTTCAGGGCGGGAACGTTCCCCAGACCGAGTGTCCCTGGAGAGCAAACTTCCTGGGAGCAGGAGGCAGAAGGGCTGAGTCTGGCCTGAGAATGACCTTGGGGTCCTGGTGCTGGTGGGACTGTCCCCTGGGATTTGGAACCAGGAAGCTGGGAGGGGAGGCAGCAGAAGGGGGCCAGAGGAGGCAGGGGGCTCGGAGGAACAAATGCTCTGGGGTGCTTCTGTCCTTGGCTATGGGGAGGGCAGCCCCTCGCTCAACACCCCACCACATCTCAGGGACCCCTGTCCCAGTGCCATGGGGATGGGCAGTTTTGGCAGCTTCTCAGGGTCTATGCTTGGAAAAACCCAAGTCGTCAACTAGGCCTGGCCACTCTTCGTCTTCCTCAGGATCCATGTGGAGCCTGTGCCATGCGGCCTGGACCCCCCGACTCCACCCCTGCTCTTCACCCACCAGAGAATCAGTCCCGGGGGACCAGCTGCCCAGAGCTCTGGCCAGGCTGGACCCAGCTCCCTGCCTCTGCTCCTGGTACTCTGCCTGTGAGGAGTGCAGGGTTCCTGGCTCTGTGGGGGACCTGCTGGGACCCCCTGTTTGGCTGAGAACAGCTCCAGCCTTGGGGGAGGCTTGAGCTCCTCCTCAACCCTGCCCTTCCCCTCCCCCCAGTCACCTGGGGGTGGGGGTTTCCCTTTGCAGAGACCAAAGGGGCTCAGATGGCCCCTGGGCATAGCTGGGGGGGACCTGCTGGGTATGGGGTGGGGAACCCCTGGAGGAAGAGTCCTTCTCTCCCTACCAGTCTATCAGGGAAGACTCTTAGGTACTAAGGACGTGGGCACCTGTGCCCAGCCCGACTCTGCCAGACTCTTCACTTTGGGGGAGTGTTTGTTAGAACAAAATCTAAAGAGCTGCCAAGAGATGGGGTGGGGTATGTGTGGGAGGAGGGGGCGAGGAGGGGGAGAGAGAGAGAGAGAGATAGAGATAGAGAGAGAGAGAGAGAAGGAGAGAGAGAAGGAGGGAGGGAGGAAGGAGGGAGAGAGAGGGGAGGGAGGGAGAGCGAAAAGGAGGGAGGGAGACAGAGAGAGAGAGGGAGAGAGAGAGAGAGAGAGATCCCAGTGCCCAAGGCTGAGATGGATACCCTATATTCCTAACGGGTGCTGGCAGAGGGTGACAGTGGGAGCTGGTTGGGGGTAGGTGCTGGGAAACTGGCACGGAGAAGGCCCTGAGCACGTGAGAGCTTCCCTGTCTCCCTGCATTTTAGGGAAGACCTAGAGAGTGGGGTGAGCCTCCCTGTCTACACCCCTTGGGAGCCCCTCGGCCTTGGCTTGAAGCCCACTTTTCCTAGAGCCCTCCACTTCTGCCCAGCCTCTCTCGCCCTAGCCTGGCCCCGTGCCCGCCCCATGGCCACTTACTTGCAGGAGAGCTGGTTGATGCCCTCGATGTAGTAGCAGACACCGCCGTTGACGCAGTAGGACTTGGCTGTCTCGTTGCACTTCCGGGCATGCCCCGACCAGGAGGAGAGGGTGGTGCTCACTGGGGGCAGGAGAGACAGCTCAGTGACTCTTGCCGGCACCTCCTGCGGGGCCCATCTCACAGCTGGAGGACGAGAGGCTTCGGGGATGCCTGCTGGCCTGACCACCACCGGGGCCACTGGCCCACCAACCGCCCTCCCCTCCCCTCCCCTCCCCTCCCCTCCCCTCCCCTCCTTTCCTTCCCATCTTGGTTTCGGGAACCTGCCTGGCAGTGCACAGGCTGCCTGGGGCCTCCCGCATGCAAAACCTGCACTAGCGCTTTGGGCCATCTCTCCGGCCCCTGGAGCATCTGTGTGCTCTGTCTCTGCTGGGCAAAAGGCCCACCTGGGTCCTTCCGTGCCCACTGGGAGCCTCCACTGTAGAGACTTGTGCCCACCAGGGGGACAGACACCTAACTGTGCTGTCTGGAGCTCCGGGTGGGTGCGGTGAGGGTGGGAGCTGGCCTTTGAAGGAACAGGGCCCTGTGGACATGGGCCCCTTCTAAGAGCTGGGAGTGGGGGGTGAGCCCTAGCCTCCCCTCTGCCCCAACATGCTGATGTAGTGTCTCCCAGGAAGCCCCAAAGGCCACCCCACCCCGAGGGCCCAGGCTGTTCGTCACCCCCCAGGTAGACCCGCCCCCTCCCCCCCCATCAGCTATTATTTCTTAGAGGGGGCTTCCAAGGTTCTGAACAGCCCTGGCTAGAAAGCTGGGGCCTCGGGTTGCTGGGGAGAAGGGATGGGGGTAGCGGGGACGTGGAAACTGGCTGAGAGCAAGGCTGGGCTTGAAGGTCTCACCCCCAGGACCGCGCACCTGACAGATCAGGTTCCCCTGATACAGGAAAACAACAAAAGTGTTGCTCCCCGGGGGCCGACCTCCAGGAGGCGGGTTCCGAGGAAGAATTCCTGTACCAAGCCTGGGTTTTTATCCATGCATCCACAGATGCGTATCCAGACTGGGTCCTGCTCCCCATACCAGGCCCTGGGGTTCCCACCCACCCTGCAGTGGCCTCCTGACCCGGGTGACCAGTGCAGTCAGGGCTGGTCCTGTCTTCTCAGGAGCACAGATCTCCCCCCCTCCCCCTCCAATCCACTCCCCCAGAGTCCGGAACAGCTATGGGGGAGGAGGGTGGGCCCTTGGCGCCCGCAGTGTTTAGACGTGTGGGAGACAGATGGAGCGCGGGGACTGGGACGCCCGGCCAGCCTGTGTGTGTGTGTCTGAGCACTCGCTGATAGATCCCAGCGGGCAGCATTGGCTCCCGCTGTCCCTCCACACCACGCCCGCTGCTGCTCTGGCACCCGGAGCCCGGTCCCACTGTGGCCCCCCCACTCCTCTCAGCCTCCAACCCAGCTGGGGCCCACATGTCTGTAGGGACATGAGGCCGCCTGCTGGTCCCTGCCCTGCTTCTGGGTCAGGGAGACCCAGGGAATGAAGGAAGGGACCGGGAAGAGCAATGTCTGAGGTGACCCTGACTGCAAGTTGTCCTCCTGTTGCTGGGAGGACCCTGGAGGTCGTATATTTTGTTTTTGCTGTTGGGTCATACCCGGCAATGCTCAGGGCTTAGTCCTGGCTCTGTATTCAGGGATCACTCCTGGCAGTACTCAGAGACCATATGGGATGCTGGGGATCGAACCCGGGTTGGCTGCATGCAAGACAAGAGTTTTAACCATTGTATTATTTCTCTGACCACTTCTGTTTTGTTTTGGTTTGGGGGCCACACACAGAGGTGCTCAGGGTTTCCTCCTGGCTCTGCACTCAGGGATCACTCCTGGTGCACTCTGGGGATCATATGGGGTGCCAGGAATCGAACCTGGGTCTGCTGCTGCAGGCCCAATCACTGAGCCATTTGATCCGGCATCTTCACTGTGTATTGTTGGTATCTCTCTAGCTCTCCCCACAAAAGGGAGAGGCCCCTCAAGACTACCCCTCTCTAAGGGCAGGGCCCTACTGTGTCCCCACCGCCCAGCTGTGCGGCTCCACCCTGCTTTCCCACTTGGCGGGAATTGGAGGCGAAGAGTTTCACTGCCTCTTTGATCGCCACGTTGGGAGGGTGCCTATCACCCCGAACTTGGCTCCCCGCTCTCTGTCCCAGTCAGCTGCACCCTTCGGCCTGCTTCATCTCAGAGATGGAGAATTCTCATCCCGCCTCCTCGTGGGGATCTATCTGACCCCAGCAGCCCCTCGAGGCTTTCTCTGACTCCCTCAGCTTTTTTTTTTTTCTTTTTGAGTCACACCCGGCGATGCACAGGGGTTACTCCTGGCTCTGCACTCAGGAATCACTCCTGGCAGTGCTCAGAGGACCATATGGGATGCTGGGAATCGAACCCAGGTCGGCCGCATGCAAGGCAAACGCCCTACCCACTGGGCTATTGCTCCAGTCCCACTCCCTCAGCTTTGAGCTCCGACCTTACTGCTTTCCAGATGCAAAGTGGCCTTGATATGCTGCAGGTGGGGTCGCTTTCATGCTCACCCCACTTATGGTTTCCCTGGACACCCCGATTATAGATACCAATTCCTTGCACCGCCCAGAACTGATGGGTCATGCCTGCGTGTGTCCTGTCCCTCCAATTGGGCATATTCAGGTCACTTTGGCAAGGCCTGGCCCTTTGGGCCCACTGTGAGGATCTGCCTGCCCGCCCTCCCCTCTCTCTCTTCCTAGCTGTGCATGCTCGGACTTGCAGCACAATAAAAAAAAAAAATTCAGAAGCAATTGTTAGCACTTTCTAATCCTTCCCCGAGTATGTGTGAAGAGGTCATGTCTGTTTTGTTCACCACCGAACCCCAACATCTCACAGAGCACCCGACATTGAATAGGCAGTTAACAGACACTAGAGCGAGCAAGGAAGCGGGATTCTGGAACTTTCACAGCGGCTGACTGAGCGTGCGGGGCGGGACATCGGCCGATGTACCACCTCCTATCAGATTCCTGGAAGGTTGTTGGGGGACTGAAAATCAAGTCTGCAATGAGCTACCTCTTGCCACCTCCTGGGAGGACCCTGGTGAAAAAGATGAATAACAAGTGGTGGTGAGGGGATGCTGCACTCTCCTGTGGTGCTGGTGGAAATACAGAATCTCCTAGCAGCTCCTCAAGCAATGAATCATGGCACCACCATGGGAGCCAGCTACCCAGACAACCTATAACCTGACGAAAGCGTGGGTGTGTGTGCTCTGCGGGCAGCGTTCCTAATAGTCACACTCTGGAAACAACTGGAATAACCAACAATCCAAACTGACGAGCAGTAAACTAAAACCACGTTCTACTCACACAGCAGAATACCCTTCAGCCACGAAAAGAAAGGCAGAGTTAGCCACAGCATGGACGGATTCCGAAGACATGTCACTCTACCCACGGTGGGAGCTCATGGTGGCAGGCAGAGCATCCCGAGTATTGCCAGGACTTGTCACAGGGCCCCCTGCACATTGCTTGGGAGCCTCCCCACTCCCAAAAGAAGAAAGCATGCTACAGGGAAGAAGCCCAAGGACTGGGTGATTCTGTTGACACAGTTTCCAGAACAGGGGAGTCCCTTGCAGGAAAAGCAGAGGAGCGGGGTGGGGGCGGGAGAAACAGGGACTGGTTTGCTTGTGGGTGGGGGTTTCTCTCCAAGATGATTAAGGTGTTTTGGCATCAGTGCCTATAGTCACGCAACTCTGTGGCTACAAAACCCCTCTGAACTGTCTAACTTATTTATTTATTTGTTTATTTATTTATTTATTGGTGTTTTGGGGTCACACCTGGCAATGTTCAGGGGTTACCCCTGGCTCTGCACTCAGGAATTACTCTTGGCAGTGCTTGCGGGAACCATATAGGATGCTGAGGATTAAACCCAGGTCATGTGCGTGCATGGCAAATGCCCTACCCACTGTACTATTGCTCCGGCCCCTGAACTGTCTATTTAAAAAGGGAAAATTTAAGGGATCAGAGAGATCATACAGGGTGTTTGCCTTGCTCAAAACTACTCGGGTTCAATCCCCGGCATCCCATATAATCCCCGGGCACCGCCAGGAGTGATTCCTGAGTGGAGATCCAGGAGTAACCTCTGAGCATTGCCGGGTGTGGCCCAAACCATCATCCCCCACACAAAAAAGGATGGATTTCATGCTACATAAGTTAGACCTTAGAAAACAATCTACAAAAATGCCAGGGGAGGCTGGGAGGAGTTCGCAGGGCCAGTGTGTATGTCTGCAGGTCAGAGCCTCAGCTTTCATCCCCACAAAGTGCTGCAGGGAAACGTTCTCAGCCCTGCAGGTGAGGGAATGGGAGCCCTGAGCCATGAGAGGGGTGGGCAGGTGGGGGGGACGCAGTGTCTGGTGCCTAACCGCTCCCCTTCCCAGGCCTCTGGGAGAGCCCTCTGCTTATCCAGTGTCCCTCTTCCCTCAGTCTCTCCTCTGTGGGGAAAACCTGTCCCTTTGGTCAAGGTGCCTGTGCTTCCTCTTTGGGATTTTGGAACAGGCAAAACCCTCTAAGCCAGGACTAACTTCCTGCCATTTGAGGGACCCAACTCCCTGGGTTCAGAGAAGACTTGCTGAGCGAGGCCCTCCTGCCCTCACACACGTGTGTGTGTGTGTGTGTGTGTGTGTGTGCGCGCGCGTGCGTGCATGTGCACACATGCGTGTATGTGCATGTGTGTGTGCATGTGTGTGATTGAACAGCCAGCCTTTAGGCATCCAGGTAAGAGAGAGGCCCAGAAGGCCTCTCCCGGGCTTGACTGAACTGTGCCACGGCCACCCTGCCCGCCCTGCCATACGGGTAAAGCCAAGTCCAAGCAGACCTGAGATTGGGGCGCTCACCCCGGGACATCCCTAAATGCACCTTCACCTGGGGGAGGCCACTGGTTCTGGGACTTGGAGGGGGCACAAGTTGACTGCTTGGTTCACCACCACTGCAACTCTGTGGCTTTCAGTCGTCGAGGGGGGAAGAGCAGGAGTGTTCTGGGGGCTGGTGTGTGACAGGGATCTGCTATCAGGGAGACCGGCTTGGCCAGCACAGGGCAGTGGGCACTGGGGAGCTGAGTGTGGGCCCCACGTGGCCCCTGCTCCTTGCAGGCCCTCCCCTGCCCTCTTTGGAGCCCTGGCTTCCCTGGGGCGTGGGCTATGCCGCCAACCCACCTTGGGATGATGAGTCACAGGGGGGCCGGCCCGGCTGCCCGCTACCCGCCCTTCACCCCCCTCTCCCAGGGCGCGGTTGCAGGTCTGGCCTCTACAGGTAAACAAGGAGTTTGGGCATCTCTGTCTAGAGAACCTCCCCCGCCCAGTGCTCCCAGCCCCCTGCAGTGACCTGGCTCAGGTCCCATGGTGGGTGGCTCAGACTGGCCAGGGGCTCAATGGGGTCCTGGGCGAGGCTCAAAGAGACACAGCACAGACTCAGTGGGGATACTGTAACCCGGGAGTGGCCAGAAAAGTCAGCCAGGGCACGACGGAGCTAGACAAGATCCAGACTCTGCGCCCTCTGCCCCACCTGCTGCCCTTTGCCCCAGCCCACAATGCCACCATTGACCTCGCCCGGGCTGGGCTACAGCTTCTCCGACGGGTCTCACAATGATCCCCAGACCTTGGCAGAAGAGAGGGAGCTGTTGTCTTTTTCTTGTTTTTGTTTGTACATTTGGGCCACACCCAGCTGTGCTCAGGATTTACTCTTGACTCTGTGCTCGGGGTTCACGCCTGGTGGGCTTGGGAGACCATATGGGGTGCCAGGGATTAAACCCAAGTCAGCTGTGTGTAAGGCAAGTGCCCTCCCCGCTGTACTAGCTCTCGGGTTCTCTGATTTTTCTTCATGGCAACTCTCTCTCCTCCCCCGTGGACAGCGCTCCACAGGGAAATGCTCCCCAACTCTCACTACCTCTGAGTCTGTCTTTCACACAGGCCTGGCAAGGATAGCTTGAGGCCTGCGTACAGGGCCCTGCAGGGCGGGGACACTGGCAGGCGAGAGCCATTGTCCTCCTGGTTACGTGAAGGGCTAGAGACAGCTGTGTCTGTGTCTTCTCCCTGGGTGTGGAGCCTGGGCTGGGCTGGAGCCCGAGGCTGTCCCTTCCAAAGGGACACAGCGAATATGGGAGAAGTCCCTGCGACCACAGAGAGGAGGGGAGGCAGCGGCCACCATAGCGGGTGGGACATGAGGCCAGCACTAGGCAGCACTGACTCCCGTGGCAGTCTTAAGTGAGTTCCTGAAGGCAGTTCTAAGTTAGGTTCCTGCACATTCTAAATAAGAAGGTCTTGGACCACACAGTATAGCTCACGTCCAAAGTGGACCTGAGGGATCTGCCCAGTAGGGTTGGAGGCAGCGGGTCTGTTCTGCAGCTTGGACGGGCGGGAGGAGTCTGGGGACAGAGGCATCCCTGCTGTAAGTGTGCCTGGGCTGGGTCAGGCGGGCTCAGGAAAGGCCTTGGAGCAGCTCTAAGCTTTCTTTTCAAACACGAATTCATACTCTTTTCATATATTATATATGATTGACCTATGATGAGCCAGGCCTGGCGCTAGGCTCCGAGGGAATCAGGCTAGACGTTGCCCGTGGCCAGGCTCTCAGACTTGGCCGACTCCTGCCCCATGGTGCGGTTCTACTGCCAACTAGTTGCTGACTTCTTCCCCCGCCACGTCTGGCAGATGCTCAGGGGCTATTGCTGGCTCATGCTCAGGAGTGGCTCCTGGCAGTGTTTGGGCAACTGTGTGTGGTACCGGGATCAATGGGGTCCTGGGCGAGGCTCAAAGAGATGCAGCACAGACTCAGTGGGGATACTGTAACCCGGGAGTGGCATGATCACAGTTGCAGCAGCTGCATACAAGGCAAGTGCCTTCCGTCCTGTACTATCGCTCTGGCCCAACCTAGTGACTTTGGGTAGAGAAGTTCCCAGACTCAGTCTCAAAATTGATCAAATGCAGTAGTTTGTGAGTTGGGATTCAAGGGATAATGTGGAATCTGGCCTGGGGCACTCCACGCTCTTAATCAACAGTCGCTTTTGTAACCGCTGCTCCTGGGGGCAGATCTCTGCTCTCCTGCAAAGCCAGTGGCGGGACAGACTGAAGTTTGAAGGAAGATCCAAGGTTGGAATGTCAGAGTTATACAAGCCCCCTAATAAGCTAGTTAAGAAGTGGGATTTGCCCCGGAGTGACACACAGGGTCAATGGTGAGAGCAAAAGTCTGCCTGGACTGGAGGGCATGGGGGAGACAGGGCGGGGTGCAGAGGGGAAGCTTCTGAAAAGGTTGCAGTGAGGGCTGGGAAGCCCCTTGGAGCAGACTGGCGAGAGCAGGGCAGGGGGACGCAGGCCTGTCAGAGGCCGTGGCAGGATGCAGTGTGAGGAGACATGAGTCCTGGGCCAGGGCTGCCCTTGGGATGAGTCTGGAAAGGAAGGGGCAGATGTGAGAAAGATCTACAAAGAATGGCCAGAATGATACTTCGCCAAGGGAACTGGAGGAGCCAGGAAGGTGGGGGACCGGGTGGAAGGGGGGTTCCCTCCAAATGCAAAGCAGACAGTCTTAGGCTGCATCTCTAGGACCCTCACACAACTGTTCCTGCTCTCGCTGTTTTTGGGGGGCACTGGGAGACTGGGAGGGGATGACACCCCCCAAAGGAGGTTGTCAAGTGGCACACTCAGTCTGCTGTGTCAGGGACTGGGTTGTCTGAAGGGCTGGGGTGTTCAGGGGAGAGCATGGAGGGGCCTGAGGACAGGCAGAGCGGGAGCGAGGCTGCCTGGAGACGCCTCATCCCGGGTACCCGCATAGCACCAGGCCGAGAACTTGCACGTGCGGGGGGTTGCCTCTCCCCGCCGCTCCTGGCAGCCCAGCCTCTGTAATTGCCTTCTAAAAATATCCTCCCCCACCCCCACCTCCCGATTTCAAAATATTTAGTTTTCAGGGTATTTAAAATGAGAGCTGGCAGCTCCTTCAGGCCCAGATAACAAAACTAAACATTTATGCTTCGCCTGCATCTCCCCGCATCTGCCCAGATCCCGGGCTGGGATCCTCGGCGTGGGAGGGAGGGGGTCAAGTGCAGGCTGGGTCTGGGGGGGGCCTCCCAGGCCTGGCTGACCTGCGGTGCAGGGGGGCACCTACCGCTGTTGACGTGGAGCCGACCCCGGACCGAGTCCTTGCCCAGGATGTTCTCGGCCTCGCACACGTACTCGCCGGCGTCCTCCAGCTTCACCTTGTTGAACTGCAGCCGCGAGTTCTTCCTGGTGGGGGCAGAGGGAGAGGCGTGAGCCAGCAAGGCCCCCCTGCAGCCATCCCTTCCTCCAGTGCAGGCACAACCAGATGTAGAGGCCCTCAGAACGGCCAGTTTTGGGGTCCTGGAGGGCTGCCGTGTCCCCAGAGAAGGGAGCTGTGGACCCTGGGCCCCATGAGTTGTGACTCTGTGGTGCCACCCCTCCCCAGGTCTTTCTCACAAGCACTTTTCTGGGGGAGCAACAAGGCCCCGTTGGGAAGTCACAGGGATACCACCCCTCCCGCTGTGCCTGTCCTACTGCCAGTGTCTCCTTTGTTCCCAGCAGGGCTGCCACTGGCTCCCCAGTTCCCTCATGGACATGGCAGCAGTCGCATGGATGAGCATGACCACTGTTCCTACCATGCACTAACCATTGCTCCGTCCTTCCTCACAGGCCCTGGGGTCTTCTGAGGTGCTTCTGCTTTGTTTATTCATTTGTTTTCTCAACAAAAGTGAACTCCGTGTCTCCCGTGCACTTAAGGGAGCAAAAAGGTGTGATCCCTGTGGCCTGACCTATCTGGAGGTTTGTGTCGAGGTACAAATGGGGGAAACTGAGTCTTCAGGGCTTCTGTCCGGCCGGACCTGGGGGCACATAGCCAAGCGAAGGCAGAGTCGGTGCCATCTCAGCAGCTCAGGGACCCTGTGGGAAGGCTCTGGTCCCGGTTTCGTGGGGAGTGGGGCTGAGGCGCAGGGCGGTGGGGCCGGGTGCTGTGCCAACCGCGGGGGGCTGTCCTCTGACTACCGCGACTCTAAGTCTCCCCACACCTGGCCCACCTTGGCTCTGTGGGCCCGTGACACCCTCTGTCCCCTCACTCAGCCCAGGGGTCCCCTGGGGCCCTGGTGAGCTCAGGGTAAGTGGGGGAGACACACCAGCCTGGGCCCCAGGGGTGGAACAAGAAAGAGCCCGAACAGTTCCTGACATGATGCAATCTCCCCCCCCCCTTTTTTTTTTCAGTCCCCCAATGAAAAAATCTAGAGTCCCAGAATGCAAGTCTGGGACTTTAGGGAGGAGGCAGAATAGGAGGCAGGTGGCGGGGGCCTGAGTCTGGCTCAATCAAGCCAACCAGAGGCATGAAGCTGAAGGGGATATGTGGCCCGGGAGTGAGCGGAGACTGGACAGGGGCTGGGCGCCGCCAACTGACCCACACCCCTCTGTGGGCTGAGCTTGGAGACCTGTTTCCTGGGCTCTGTCCTGTTGGGGGTGCCACCTTGCAGCACCCCTGAGCCCATTGCTGAGGCACTGTCACCACAGAGCCCACAGTGACATCTGCCAAGATCCCAGCGCCCCACGTGCCTCCTTGTCCCACTGTCTGCCTCCAGACCTCGCAGCCAGGTCATTGCAGCTTGCTCCCCTCATTGAACCAAGCCCGTGAGGGCGCCCCCCTCCCTGTCAGCCTCTCCTGCCAGCTCCCGCCCTGTCAGATGCAGTGCAGCCCAGAAGCTGTTGGCGATCCCTGGTCCTAGCTGAGGGGCTGAGGGAGGGGGGCCATAGCTGCAGGCTGCCTGTAGCCAAGTTGAGACCCATCCCAGACGACCCCCAGCCCCTTTCCTCCACCTTGGCAGTGGCTTGAGAGAAAAGACACAGTGTGAGAAGGGAGGAGGGGTTGTCTGAAGGCCCAGGGAGACCTGCCTTGCCCCCCATAGGCAAGTATTCTGCCTGTAGGCCCCTGGGCCCCTGCTGGCCTCACCAGCTCCAGGAAGGGGGGTCCCAGCCTCACAAAGGAGGTTCTGGGTTCAGAGCTGAGGGCTGACTGCTCTGGGTGTGTCAGAACAGGAGGGAGGGCCACTCATGGTCCCCGCTCCATCTAGCTCCAGTGGGAGCCCGAGGAGGGAGGCTGCCTCCACCTTCCCCCGGGTGGGCGGGCGCCGCTGACCCAGGCCTGGCCCCGCCACCCTCCTTCCTCCCTCAGCCGGTTTTCTGCTGGCAGGGACAGAGCCGGGCTGCGGGCAGCGGGGGGGAGGGGGGCCCACCTGCGGGCACATTCTCCCCAGCCTGCCTGAGGGGCCTGTTCTAGCCTGCTCCTTATAAATGAGAACACGGGGTGCTACAGGGGAGGCCCTGTGCCTGAGGAGGGGGTGCATTTTCTCCGGGAACAGGAAGACCCAGTGCGATACCTCAGCGCGGCCCCCAGGAGACAGTTGGCACCCACTGAAAAGGGGGTCCCCGCAGGCCAGAAGCCCTGCCAAGTCAGGGTATGCCCGGGGCACTGTTGGCAGGAGTGGGGTCAGCGAGCAGACAGCAGTGGGGACAGGCGGGAGAAGGTCCTCAGAGCCTGAGTGAGGGAAGGGAGGGCGCTGGGCTGGGGGCCAGGATGGGGGAGCAAGGAGATTTCAGAAATGTAGCAGCAAGGGCGGGGGGCACACTCCAGGCTCTCAGGGGTCTGCCCATACTCGGGAGACCTGTCTGGCCTTGTTCTGAGACTGGGTGACCCAGTGACAGACACTGAGGTTGACCGGGACCATCTGTGACTCAAAGGTCAGGTCAGCCCGGGATCCCTGGCCAGTCCTGGTGTTACCGAGGACTATGCCCAGGAGATCCCTCAAGAGGCCCTTCCACTTCTCACTGAGTGGGGGGTCTCTCACGCCAGGCCACTCAGGCGAGTACTGGGGACGGGAGACCCAGGCGGCAAGGCGCTCTTTTTTTTGGGGGGGGGGAATCATACTCAGTAGTACTCGGGGCTTACTCTTGGCTCTGCACTCAGAGATCACTCCTAGGGGACTCCGGGGACCATATAGGGTGCTGGGGATTGAACCAGGGTTGGCTGCGTGCCAGGGAAACGCCCTCCCAGCTGTACTATGGCTCCAGCCCTTGCAAGGCCCTCTCTTATCCTGAGGGGCTCCCCACGGGGCACTGAAGCTGCCAGGGCACCAGGTGGAGCTGCTCGGGGCCTGGGATGATGACCCCAGAAAGGGAAGGACATATGAGCCAGCACAGGAAGAGTGGGATTCAGAAAGAAAAGGTTGGCGTGGAGGGCACTGTGTTTGGGGAACGGAGGCCAGGAAGAAGAGAGTGGGAGGGGTTCCCCGCCTGGCTGCAGGATAGCTCCGGGGCCATGGGGAGGCGGGCATGGGTTGGGTGGGGTGTGAGATGCACTTTTCTGAGCAATGGGTGGCACCTTCACCACATCTGGCACCAGAAGTAGACGGGAAGCTGTGCAGGCCGGCTGCGTGGGCTTCAAGCTGGCTGGTTTGCTCCCCCCTACCCCCACCCTCCGGGCCCTGGCAGGGCGCCTGCTCACAGCTGATGCTGCACGTGTACAGGAGTGTGAACGGGAGTGGGGTGGAGGGAAGAGGCTGGAGGCAGGGAGAGGGGTTGGGGAGCAGGGGGGGGGGAAGGGTGTCTCCTCCTGGGCAGTGCCAAGCAGCAGGGCCCCGGTTCTGCTCAGATGCAGGGGACCTGGGTGGGGAAAAGGCAGGCTAAGGGCTAGACTGGAGCCTCCTGAATCAGAGAGGTGGGGGTCAAGGGGTGTCAGGCGAGCAGCATGGGTCTGGGGGCATTTCAAGGTGTATCAGGCGAGCAGCATGGGCCTGGGGGTATCTCAAGGGGTGTCAGGCGAGCAGCATGGGTCTGGATCTCATGCTGCTAGAGGAGAGTCTTGGGGTGACTGCAGCTGGGGTGAAACCCCAGACAGACAAGTCCTGGCACCGATGGTGCCGAGAGTGCTGGAGGCCCCAAGGGGTAGCCCGGAGCTGGCTGAGGGGCAGAGCAGCAGGTGAAGCCCCTCTGGGAGGGGAAGCTCTGGGTCTCAGGACCCCCACAGATGAGTGTGGGGGTGTGTCTCCAGGGGCATGCGGGGGAGGGGAGTGAGGAGTCTACAGGGAGACAGTGACGTAGACTGAATAGAGCAGGCAGGAGGGAAGGAGGGTAGGGGGAAGTGGGTAGGGGGAAGAGGAAGGAGCTCCCAGAGGCCTGAGGGGTATATTTGCGTGTGCTCAGGAGCCTGGGTGAGGGAGAGACTTGGGGCCCACGAATGGGAAGATGAAAGATGAGGCAAGCCAGAGAGTGGCTGCCTCTGGGAGGAACAGCATCTCGCCTGCTCTGTGACCTGGCTCTGGGGAGAGGACTAGGGGCAAGGGCCCATCTGACCGGCCATTCTCCTCCCACTGTGGAGCCCGTCTGGCAGCCCCTGAAAATGAGCTTGGCAGGAACCCGACTTTCTAACTCTGAAGAGTGGGGACACACAAGATGGGGCCCCTCCCTGCAGTTTCGTTAGGAAGCAGCGCCCGCTCAGCCAAACCCTCCTGAAAGTGCTTTATTTTCTGCCTGAAGTCCTTTACTTCCCCGATTTTCTAAGGCGCTGTCTCTGCCCACTTCTGGGAGGACAGTTAGAGATCTGGAAATCCCTTCCATCCGTCTCCTCAGATTCAGACAAGCCAGGAGCGGCTGAGTCTGGCCTTCCTGGGGGGCAGGCCCTGGACCTTTGCATTAGCGGGTAAGAAGGGAAGTACCCTGTACCCTACTCTGAAGAGGCAGGAAAAACTGGGGTGCACCTCAGTCAAGAATGTCCTACCGGGGCCCCGCAGCCCCCTCTGACTCCAGGTGCAGAGGGGCATCCACAGTCCACAGTCCGGAGGTATCTGAGCTCCTGATGTACCTTCGGGTACCTGACTCCAAGATGACAGAGTCCCATGGCACAAGGGGAAGCTGAGACGCAGCCCCCCGCCTCCAGTGAGAGTCAGGGCTTACCCCCTCCCTGGCTTCCTGTGGAGCTGGGTTGAGAGGCCCTGGGCACGCGACCCCCCACGGCTCTCTGCTCCGTTATCGCCAGAGTGCCCGGTGGTGAGTCCTTTGAGATGTTTCAGGGCCAACAAGAGACTCACAGGTAAAGCTGGACAACCAAATTGTTTCCAATCAACCAAGACCAAGTCTGTAGGTCTCGGGGCTCTGGGCCAATATCCCCAGAGCCACAAGGAGACACTGGCTGTGGTGAAGGGGCCTGGCCTCGGTGTTAGGGCTGGCAGTGGTGCTCACCTGCCATTGCCGTACTTGATGCGGATGTCCCGGCTGCGGTTGAGCTCCTTGCCATCCTTGAACCAGCGGTAGGAAGGCTGGGGGTTCCCGGCCGCTGCCTCGCACTTCAGCGACTGCTTCTCACCCACCTGTCCCGTCTGACTCTTCATCTTCTTCAGCTTGGGTCGGGTGGCTGTGGGGGTACAAAGCAGACAGATGAGCATGGTGTGTGTCGGGGGCGGGGCATGAGCTGTGGAGAAAGGGTCGTGGTGCTTGAGAGGAGGCAGAAAGCCACCCCCAATGCCCCCGCCACCGTGTCACACCCCAGCTCAGTTCCACGGGTGCTCAGAGGCTCTGCCCTGGTCTCAGGGCAGCTGCTACTACAAAGCATTTTCTTCGTGCCTGGGAACATGCCAGACGTTGATGTGTATGGCTCATGGGAATTATGATGAGACTCATTTACGGATGGGGAAACCAAGGCTGAGAATGGTGATGTCAATTCCCCAAGAAAATGGAACTAAGCTTCAGGCCCCAGTCCCCTTGATTTCAGTGCCAAGGTCTAGTTCTTGTCCTGCATCCCTAGACTTCAGGAGGGTCAAGAAGAGAGCCCAGTTTCTGTACTCAGGAAGCTCAGGCTGGCTGGGGAGCCAGAGCCTTGCCTTGACATCAGAGTAGGAGTCAAGGGATGAAGGTAGGGGCCACAGATTTCTTTTTTTTTTTTTATTTTGCTTTTTGGGTCACACCTGGTGTTGCACAGGGGTTACTTCTGGCTCATGCACCCAGGAATTACTCCTGGTGGTGCTTGGGGGACTCTATGGGATGCTGGGAATCGAACCTGGGTCGACCGCACGCAAGGCAAATGCCCTACCCACTGTGCTATTGCTCCAGCCCCGAAGGGGCCACAGATTGTGGTGGGGAGCCGGAGCGCAGAGGAGCAGCCCCAGCCAACTCCACTAACTCAACGCAAACTTAGCAAACTTATTCAGGAGCTGAAACACGGGAGTAGAGGCTGCAGTGATAGTCCAGAGGGCAGGGCATTTGCTGACCTAGGTTCGATCCCAGCACCCCACATGGTCTCCAGAGCCTGCCAGGAGTAATTCCTGAGCATAGTCATGAGTAAGCCGTGAGCACCACTGGGTATGGTTCAATAATACCCCTCCCTCCGCCAAAATAAAAGGGAATAGAATGAGAAGTGGGGGTTGGGGGCCCGCCAGACCAGGCAGAGTAGGCTTGGAGGGACCACCTGTGTCTGGGGGTGGGCTGGGATGATGTGGAAGAGGAGGGGCTGTGTGGGTTCCGCCTGCTGGGAGCTCTCCCGATGCTTCCATGGGCCTCAATCTCCCAGGGTTCATACCTTGCTCCCCCCAACCCATAATATATGCAAGAAAGGAAGAAGGAGAAGTACTGGGGGCTAACAGTTTCCACCAGGACCGTCATGGCTATCTAGCGCCTCTGGGCAGGCCCAGCTACTTACTCTAAGTCAGGGACCTTGCTCACAGTGAAGGTGAGACTGAGTGAGAAATGGGACCAAGGTCTCATGTCCAGCAGGCTCAGAGTGAACACCAAAGCTCAGGGGCCTACACATATGACCCACCCGGGGGAGAGCAGTCTCGTCTCTCATTGAGGTGTGCAGACCCTGGGTAAAACCCAATAGCACCAGAGAGGGTGGTCTGTGTGTATGGGGGGTGATGTGCACTGACCAAGCCATGGATGCTGAAAGCTACAAACCATGGGAAGGAACCCCTCACTGCACCCAGCTGCCAGTCTTAAGTGATGAATGCAACAGCATAAGAGAAAGGGCTGTAGCATTGTAGCACTGTCGTCCCATTGTTCATTGATTTGCTCGAGTGGGCACCAGTAACGTTTCCATTGTGAGACTTGTTACTATTTTTGGCATATCGAATATGCCACGGGTAGCTTGCCAGGCTCTGCTGTGTGAACAAGATACTCTCAGTAGCTTGCCGGGCTCTCCGAGAGGGATGGAGGAATCAAACCCGGGTCAGCTGTGTGCAAGGCGAACGCCCTACCTGCTGTGCTATCGCTCCAGCCCAGAGAAAGGGCTGTCCACTAAAAATATAGGTGGGATGAAGAAGCAACCAAAATGATCTATTATCTTAGCACCCAAATAAAGCACACAAGCGCCTCCACAAGTAGACCAGAGCTAGTCACAAATGACTGTGACCATGAAAACTTTGACCTTATATGTTCATAACAGCATCTCTCAAACCCAATTCTCTGAGTTATAAATATCCCGGTAGATGAGAGTAGATATTGCCAGTAAAAAGGGTTCCACAAATCAGTCACCTTGGGGAACACTCTGGTAAACAGTTAAGAGGTAGTTTCATTGACTTCAGTATGAGTCTCTGAGTGAGGAAGGAACTTGGGGCATTTTTTCTCTTAGTAGCATAAACGAAACAAAGGTAAGTTTTTTAGAATACACATATATGTATTTTTTAGAATACATTTGTATTCTATAGATTATATGTACATTTATTTAGAGAAGTGTGCATATTTTAATAGATGACACTTTCGTAAGCCTCCCTTGAGCTTCACAGCTGTCTTCTGAGGAAGCGGCCCTTCCAGTCAGTTCCTTTTAGGCCCCTCTAGAGACTTATTTATTCATTGCTACTGTGCTGGGAATTGAATCAGCAATCTTTCATGCATACAAAAAGCCTCAGTATTCACTCACATATTTTTTCTATAGCATCATTTTTCGTGGTTGCATAACGTTCCCCTGTGGGTGTACATAACCCATAGAACCAGTTCCTTCGGCGGGACACTCAGTGTGTTTCCATTCCCGCCCCTCTCCCCCCATTACACCCAAGTCAGGGACACCCTTGCAGCTCACACAGTATACACACAGGGCATACAGCTGAACAGGGTGCAAATCAGGCTCTGCTAATGGCAAGCATCGTGTCCTCAGGTTATAGACTTAATCCTTTGCGCCTCAGTTTCCTCATCTGTCCGGGTGATAACAAGTCCTACCCTGTGGGCTGATGGCTCTGAGGATTATATGAGATAATGCATGTAGAGCCTGGCACACACACAGGGAGCATTTAATCAAGGTTAGCTATTAGTTATTATTATCCATGATTATTTCCTAAGGCAATCCTCCTAAAAGTGGAATTGCCGTGTCAAAGGGTATGCAATCCTCCTCGGCTTTACCTGTTGCCAAATTGCCTCCTGGAACAGTTGCACCAATTTGCACTCCCACCGATGAATGGCAGTGCCTGTTTTTTTTCCACACCCTCACCAACATGAAGTTTTTATCATGTATTTAATCTTTGCCAATTAGCTAGGCAAAAGATAACGTCTCTTTGTTGTCTTAATTTGCATTTATTTGATTATTGGGAAGGCTGATTGCTTTTCACAAGTGTATTGGCCTTTGTATTTCTTCCCTGTCAATTGCCCGTTCTTGTCTGAGCTGTTTTTCTAGTGAGTGCTCAGGCTCTTATTGACCTGTAAGAGTTCTTTGTACCAGTTAAGCCTATTAATCTTTCCCTATAATTCCCCTGCAACTGTCTGCTTACACTTTTACGCTTTCCCCTTCCTCTGTGCATACATATACCTGAGTTCGTTTGTGAATCCCAAAGCTGTTTTAATACACATTCATATTCCATCTGCTGGATTTTCTGGAATTCTCGGATTCTCAGTGTGAGTGAAGCCCTGAGGACCTCAGCATTGTCCCTGCCCCTTACCTGTCCCCCCAACCTCCTCCACCTACTTGTTCTGAGGTCCCAGTCACTCCTTATCAATTACTCTTAAGTGAATGCTAATAGACATTTGGGACGCTTTAAATACAGTGTCAGTGCTTGGAACACTTCCTAAAACAGAACCTGTGAGAATAGATGAGGGAGCAAGTCTTAAAGACTCTCCGGTCTTCCTAACTTAAACACACACATACACACAAGCACAGAGAAGAGTGCACATATTATGAGAGTACAATTCTGCAGGGCCGCAGAGAACTCAATGGACAGAGTGCATTCTTTGCATGTGGGAGCCCTAGGTTTGACCCCTGGTACCACACAGTCCCCTGAGTACTGCCAGGAGTGACCTCTGAGCACTGAGTCGGGAATAACTCCTCAGCACCACTGAATGTGTCTCCAAAACCAAACAAACACATCAAAATCTGACTGCACACTGAACACATCTTCCTGGGTGGCTTTGCTCTAAGGCTGAGCTGCTAGCCCGTGGTATAACCTCTAAGTCAGCTGGTGACATCCATCTTGTCCCCTTCTCCAGAGCTGGGGGCCCAGGCTGCTGTGCTAATCTGTGTTCTCAGCTGCTTGGAGAGCATCAGTTGTCCTTGCAGTTCCACAAGAAGAGGGCCCCCCTACTCTCCCAGGGAACAGGATGGGGCTGGGTTGGAGGGGGGATGTCACCTACTGGCAGGAAGTGCAGTCACTTGGCCAACTTGTTGCTGGCAGGGGTCTGTGGCCACTGCTGAATGTATGCATGGGAGGCACCTCAGAAACATCAAACCTGACCCCAACTGAGTGCTCAGAAAACTGGGGGCTCCAAAATCATAGCCTGCCACCAAGGGAAACTGCAGGGCCACATTTCAGATCTCCATGAACCCATCCTTGTGAACACTTAAAGCCCCTGCTTCACTCCTCCCTTCAACAGCCCTAGACACGAGCCTGCCTTCCAGTAAAGGGGACAGTGGGAAGAAGCAGCTGGAGAAAAGCTGGCAAAAAGTCAGGAATGTGCACTGAGGCTGTAAGACGGTGGCAGGCTGGGACAGTGAGGGAGGCAGGCGATGGAGGTGGGCAGCCCAGGTGGCAGTGGGCAGTGTGAGAAAGGACGGAGTAACCCCTGAGCATCGTGGGGTGTGACCCCCCCCAAAAAAAGCAAAAAAAAAGCAAGGATGGGGGAGATTGGGTTTGTTTTGCATTTTTAATAAAAAAAGTGGTGTTTTTTTTTCTTTTTTTTTTTAGGGATAGTTGGGGCCACACCTGGTGAAGCTCAGGGATCACTCCTGGCAGTGCTCTGAGGACCATTTGTCATATCTGGGATTGAACCCAGTTGGGCTGCATGCAAGACAAGAGCCCTACCTGCAATACTGTGTTCCAGCCCCTGTTTTGCATTTGAAAAAAATATGCTCCCTAGAAACATTTAAATGATGTGTGTGGATGATATTCCATTTCTAACAGTATTGGCCTCTGAGATGACAGAGTAGAGGAAACTGAACTCTGGAACCATGATCTCCCTTCCAGAGTCTTCCAGACTTCATGGGGCCTCACGAGTACCCATGGAGATCCTGGGTACTGTGTTCCCTACTTTGGCACAGCAGCTGTGGCCCAGGAATCTCAGCTCATCAGCCTTTGGACCAGGCACCAGGGCTGTGACACCAGGCTCCATTTTTCATTTCAGAAAAATCTGGGGCTGCAGCTCAGGTGTCAGGAAAAAGACCCCTCTTTCCCAGAAGACCCCCCCTGGGGGCACTCAGAACACCCCCAGAGAGCCTCTGCATGCTCCCTGCTAGGCCCAGAGCCTCCCCAGCATCCTGCCGTA
Source organism: Sorex araneus (assembly GCF_027595985.1). Classification (NCBI taxonomy): domain Eukaryota; kingdom Metazoa; phylum Chordata; class Mammalia; order Eulipotyphla; family Soricidae; genus Sorex; species Sorex araneus. Next base: position 21,575,476 of record NC_073307.1, on the reverse strand, counting down.
AGGAAAGGGGGCTCTTCCTTGAGCTGCCCCAGATTTGTAGTTGAGATAGGGCCGCACCAGGGGGGTACAGGCTGGGAGCTAACTGGCTATTTTCTACAACATAGGCCCATTCTTGTCTGGGCACATTGTTTCTAGTCATGGGGTTGGCGACCAGCCCCTTGGGACTCCTGGGGTCAGGCCAGGCTGTCTCCCAGCTGAGCCGTGAGGTCCTAGAAACAGTGTGGTCAGGCCGGAGCTGGGGGAGGCCAGCATGGTCCCTGCCTGGCTCTATTCTGGGTCCTTTTGTCAGACTCATGAGGGAGGCTCGTGTGAGGTCTGGGGGCTCTCCTGAACCACGCCAGAAACAGGATCCTTGGGATGGACAGAATCTGGCTCTCACGCCCCAGCCAGTGAGCACGTGCTTCTGAGTGTCCACCAGATTCTCGGCTTTGTCCCAGACAGACATTCTAGGGGAGCCACCACTCCCCCTCCCCAAGGGGTGAACCTCCTTATGGTCTTGTTGCTTAAGAAACACCACAATGAAAGCAATTCAAATACCACCCAAGAGAAAAGCATTGTCAAGATTTTTAAATATCTCCCGCAAGATTTTTCTCTCTAAAATGCTTTATATCCTGCTCTTTTTCCAGTTTACAATATATTGTAAAAACATTTTCCCATCACCCGAAAACAGCTCTAAATCATGAGCTGCCTGTGTTATATTGTTCAGATCAAATGGCTCAGGCCGCCTCCCATGTTTTGCCAACATCAGCCCCACCCCCATAAACGTCTCTATAAATGCAGTTTTGCAGCCCAAGGGGAGAGTTCCTGTCCCCAGGGCCCTGGGATTCCCCTACATGGGGGATAAACCCAAGCTGGCAGGCAGGAGACTGGACGATGGACAGAAGGGGGTGGGTGAGAGACGGGGGGAGCGCTGTGTACAGAGGAAGGGGTAGGACTTTCACCCTGTTTCCTGCAACACCCCTTCCCCATAGGAAGAGGGTAGTGGGGGGTAGGGGACTGATGGTCTGGGGGCCTGGGGACACTGGGTAGCTCTGCCTCTACCTCCCTGGACATCCCTTCTTCAGTCCAAGCTTCCATGCTCTGGGAGATGCCCCCTGGTCCAGCTGCCCTGTCCTGGACCAGCAGGACTCAGATGCTCGAGGTGGGGGCTGGGTGTCGGGAGAGCCTCCTTGATAACACAAGGACACTTTCTCAAGGATGGCCCCTGGAGGACAGGGCCCCCTGCGCCTTAAGACACATTTGGTGGCCACCAGCTCGGCCCCTGGTCTTTGGTGGCTTCTGTTTCCTCCTCGCCGGCTGCCAAGCCAGGGCATCTGGCCTGGATCTGTTTGGCAGGGAACCCCAGAGAGCACCTCAGTGCAGATAACAACAACAGCAAGAACAACCCAGGCTGCTCCGCTCCCACATCCCGGCCCCGAGGCCACGCAGTCCCGCTGCTGCCAGCAGTTTAACCTCATTCCTCTCGGCAGTGGGCGGTGGGTGCGGAGCCTTCAGAGATCTGAGAGCAAGACAGACGCTCAGGACGTGGCCAGCAGCCCAGCCAGGAAGGCCCTGGACCAGCCTCCTGGTCCGCACCCAGGGGGCAGGGACAGCGGACTCTTAAAAGGGTTAACGATCCTCACCTCATGACTAAGGCTGAGCAGTTCCCTTTGCAGGGCAGCACCTGGAGACAATGCGGCCAGCCGGCCTGGCATCAAAGTCACCCACTGGCCAGCCCCCTCCCCACCCCTCTCCCACCCACAAAGTGACTGCGACCTACCGGAGGTTAATTACAGACTCCAAGTTCAAATGAGAAAGAAAGAAGAAAAAAGCCCCTAAAGCACAGCTGGTTTAAGTGGGTCTGGAGGGCCATGAGGTCTACAGCCCGTGTGGCAGGGCTGTGCCACGGGCAGAGGCTGGGCCTCCCTGAGAGAGTGTGAAGCCCCCAAACCACCAGGTCAGCCAGGGCCAGCCCGGTGCTAGGGCTGTGTGCCCTCTTCCCACCCTCTCCAATCAAGATGCACTTCCAACGCCCCAATGATGCACCGGGCACCTGCCAGGCATCCACCCGGCTAAGCGCTGAGCCCATAAATGGGGCCGTCCTGGGGCAGACTTGGCCTCTGGCTCACTACACCCTCACCAGAGAGAGCCAGCCCAGGCTGGGGGTTTCGGGCTCAGCCGGCCTGCACCTTTGCTGCAAGACAGAGGAGACGGCCAGGGCCAGCTAGGAATAGGAGCTGGAGGACACCGCCATGCAGCGGGAGGTGGGGACGAAGGGAAGGGATGGAGATGTGACTTGGCAGCTCCCAGGCAATCACAGTGGTTCCTGCCTACAGGTCTGCCTGCCCACCCAGGAGCACCAGGATCCAGCACCCAACATGCGGGCACAGGGCGAGAATAGGCCCAGCCTGACCTGCAGGGCCAACCCGAGTCTCCATCAGTCCCTTCTGCCAGGGTCTAGGCAGCTGAAGCAAAACGCTGTCTGCAGGGGCCAGCGGGGGTGGGACAGCATGGGTGGGGGGGGTGCTGCCCGCCTCCAGGCTGACACTGGGGACACCAGCAGCAGAGAAGGTGAGATGGCAGAAGGTCCCAGAGCAGAGGTGCCAGGACCCGTGTAGTGGACAGACTCGGCACAGACGCCTATGAGTCACGGATGGAGCAGTGACGGGGAAGGGAGGCAGCTGGGGACACGGAGCTTCAAACCTTCACCCCACTGTCCTGATCCCCCACCTGTCTGCCTTCGCTAAGTGGCCTGGCCTCCACAGGCGTCAGCTGACTCACCTCTCACACGCTGCCTACCTCACAGGGCCGGGAGCAGGGAAAGCTCCCCGTGCCAGCAGGAGGGGAGAGAAGGCATCTCCCCTTCACAGTCTCTTCAGTGGCTGGGAAGACAGTTTTAGGGGACCCCAGAGAAGAGAGCCCTTGGGAAAATGGACCAGGCTGTTTCCCCCTTGCAGAATCCTGATCAAGATAGCACGTGAGCACAGAGGGTCCCAGGGCCCCTTTGCGATGGGTCTCTCCTAGCCCAAGTTGTTTCTGATTTTCTGGACTAAAGGGAGCTGGGACAGTTGTGGAGGGGGCCATAGGGCCTTGGCTTCGCACAGGGGAGTCGTGCAGAGTCATGGGCTGGTGTCAGGGCGTTATCTGGAGGGCCTGCCAAGTTCACTGAGAAGGAAAAGCAGCTCCTCTGGATCTACAAGGATGTCTGATGCAGTACAATGTCAAGTTCCTGTGGATTTATCAGATCAAAGAGAAATACAATGGGGCCGGAGCAACAGTATATAAGAAAGGGCGTTTGTCTTGCACTCAGCCCACCTAGGTCTGATCCCTGGCATCCTGTATGGTCCCCGGAGCATTGCCAGGAATGATTCCTGAGTGCAGAGCCAGGAGTTACCCCTGAATATGGCAGGGTGTGGCCCCAGATACCATAAATAAATAAATAAATAAATAAATTTAAATAAAAGAGAAATAGAAGGATTCACACAATGTGGGGGCATGGTGCTGATGAGAGTATAGGTGTTAAAGCACTTGCTTTGCACATAGCAAGCTCAGGTTTGATCCCCAGCACCACCTATGGTCCTCTGAGCTATGCTGGGGGCCACTCAAGCACAGAGCCAGGATCGGCCCCTGAGCACTGATGGCTGTGGCCAAACCAGGCTAGAAAATGACCTCGGGTTTCTGGGGACGGTCTGGCAATCTCTTGAGGTACACATCTCATGCGCTTCCCTGAATGCAGGCTGGCGTGGGGACAGGTTCCTTTTAAGCACATCTCCCAGCATGGGACGGCCCCTACACGTGGGTTGAGCTGTGTCTGTGGACTGTGGGAGGTGAGAGACGGGACTGGAAGAAACTCCCTGCACCCCAATACCTGCCCAGATACCCCTGGCAGCTCAAATAGAACACGTGGCACACGGTTTCCCACCTTCTTCCCTAAGTCCACACTTTCCTCTGGGCTCCCTCCTCCCCATCACCTCGATGACTCTCCCCACAGTTTCAGACCCTTTCCCTCCCAATAAGCCCCTTCCCAGCATAGGCCCTGCCTCCTGCAGGCCCTGAGCAGGTCCCAGGCTCTCTCAGCCATTCCACCAGCCCCGGGGACCTGGCAGGTTCCCCTCCGCACGCCTCTGTGCCTTTCAGAAACCTCAGCGGGTCTGCGGTGGCTCTAGGAAAGGCCCCTTTGCTTCCAGGCAGCTGGCCAGGGGCCTGGCGAGAAGCTGCCTGGCTCTGGGACTGGACCTCCTGCCCGCACAGGCCTTCGTGCTTCCCTCCTACCACCTCTCACTGCACGCTCCAGGCAAGCCGAAGCTCCCCACCCAGGCCCCAGCTGTGCTCCGCGGCCTCCGTGCCTCACCCTCCCTCTCGCCTGGCAGTCGGGGTCCAGTGTCAGTGCTCTGGCTCTGCTCAGGGCATCTAAGAGAATAAGACAAGTTGCTTAAGCTCTTGGAGCCTTCTCATCCTTGTTAGCAAGTGAGGGACACTCAGAGAGACTGTGGTGAGAAGCGGATGGGAGTGATGCACGTCAGGAACTTAGCAGGGGCCTCTCAGTAACTGGCAGCTCCCACGAATCTAAATCCCTCAGAGCCAGCAGGCTTCTCTAATCTGCCTGGTCAGTAGCAAGCTCGGCCTCACACAGACGCCCAGAGCTGGGGCTTCTCACCTCGGAGCCTCAGCTCCCTGGATGGTGGCGGGCCTTCTAGAGAAGACGTGAGTCTGTGCCACTCAGTTCCTGGCAGTGGTTGCGTGTCAGCTAAACAGATGCATGAATAATGGAAGGCTGGACTGCGGCTGATGGGTGCTGGGAAGAACCCGGAGGGAGACGGCCAGAAGCAGACAGGGGCAGGTGGGGCCCCCTGACAGCTCATCCCTGTGCCCTTTCCCACCCAGTTCTCCCCTTCTTCACAGCCAAGACATGCATCCGCCCCAGGGGCAGTGGATTCATGCATGATGTCAGGGTCGCTGGGGGTGGCCGGAGCTGATCTTACTCAGCCCACCACGTTGCCTGGTCACTGAGGGGCCCCTTCCTGCTGGCGCACAGGGGTTGAGTTCAGGAATGCTCTTCCTCATTCAAGTCTGTATTAGCCACTGGCACGTGCCTGATGTTGAGGGTCTGGTGCCCCGCTAGAAATTCTAACTGACCACAGTATCACCCCCTACAGTGGTGGGGGTATGGGAGGGGTGTGGAGGGAGCTTGGAGGAGACACCTTATCCTCCTGCTTCTCCTTGGGGCCCAGGGTGAGCTTAGTGGAGACACTAAGCCTGTGGAATGAGCTGGAGTGGGCCAAGAGAAGGGGGCGTTGACCCAGGCAGTGGAGACAACAGTGCAGTCAAGAACTGCCGAGCTCTGAGCGGGTGGTCAGGATGAAGGGGAGACAGAGGCCGCGATGGCTCGCTCTTGCCTTGCAGCTGCCAAACGCTTTGCCTGGCTGGTGTATAACCTTGTCTGTACCCCAGTTTCCACATCTGTGCAAAGACTGGACTATGAGCTCAGGTTCAGCCTCTCCCAGCTACACCCAGTCGCAGACCCCTGGCCAGATCTGGATCTTCAGAATCTTCCTCTCCCCAACCCCCTACCGCCATCCACAGACTCGCTGGGACCACTGTAGACTCTTGCTCCCTTTGGCCCATCCTTCCACCAACCAACAGAGCCCAGCTCACCCACTGAGCCTGACCCAGCGGCCTGCCAGTGAGAGCCTCTGTCCCACATTGCTGCCCGCTGGCCCTCCTGGCCCCATACTTTTGCGCCAGGGATGTGCCCACAGGCCTGCCAGTCTTTGAGGCCCACCTCAATGCCATTCCTCCGAGAGCCCCCCAGATTCCTCTGGTCAGAATGAGTCTCTCCTTTCTGTAACCAGGTCAACCATTGCAAGGGTCGGCTTTGCTACTGCCATTAGGCCTGCCCACGCCTCCTAGTTCCATGAGGGGCTGACCCTGGCAGCCCTCAGCACTGTGGCTGGCACCGGGGTGCAGGGGAAACACCGGTGGGACTGAGAGCCCTCTGCAATCTGGGGGCATCTCCCCTCGGCTATGTCACTGCACACATACCGCCCCCTCCCCACGCTTTCTGACGTGAAAGGTCATGGCGGGACCTAGGAACTTGCACGTCTAGCAAGTTCCCAGCTCTTACTTTAAATAAGGTTTCCAATGATAGTAACTTTATATTTTTTCTTTTTGGGTCACACCTAGCAATGTTCAGGGGTTACTCCTGGCTCTGCACTCAGGAATTACTCCTGACAGTGCCTGGGGGACCATATGGGATGCTGGGGATTGAACTCAGGTTGGCCGCGTGCAAGGCAAACGCCCTATAGGAACTTTTTTAGTGTGGGTAGTCCAACCCAAGGCCTTAGACATGCAAAGTCTGTGCTGACCAAGACAGCCATTCATCTCTGACATTCCTAAGCAGCTCCACTGGCGCAGGAAAGTACCCGGACTGGTGCAAGATCTAGCCCAACTTCCTGGACCCCCAGCTTGGTTCCTGGCTCCATCACCTGATCATACATATAATCTCAGCTTCCCAGGACTGGCGACCTCCTGATGCAGCCTCAGAGCCCCGAGCAGCCCATGTTTGTGAGGGCTCTGGGTTCCTGTCCATACGTGGCCACTACACCTTGGAAGGGCAGCAGCTTTACCTGCTCCTCGAGCCTCCACCCATTTTCTACCTGTGAGCCAGCACCTGTCTGTCCTAAACCTCACTGAGGAGCCAGGAAGTAAATATGGCCCAGGTGATAAGACAAGAAGACCTGACCAACAGCTGGATGCTCAGGCACCCTGGACCTTGGTGGAAACTTCTGGAGAGGTACGGACAGTGGGAGAGCTCAGAGCTGGGCAGGCCTGGCAGTGAGATCAAGCTCCCATCCTGCCTCTACTTCAGGGCTGATTGCAGGCAAGTCACGGTCTCTCCCGACCTCAGTTTTTTCACCTGTAAAGTGGGGATGACAGCCCTCATACTTCATAGGCTGCCTCCTCGCTGGCTCTGTCACCCATGTGAGCTGGGCATGGACATGCTCCTATGTGTGTATGTGGGGGGGCCTTGGGCCACACTAGTGGTGCTTGGGAACTACTCCTGGTGCATTGTGTGCGTGTGGCGCTACTCGGTGATACTCAGGGGATCATGCAGTACAGGGGGGTCGGGATGAAGCTTGGACCTCCCTAATGTTCCTGGCACCGAGGGTAGAGGCCAGTAACAGGAATCATGCGTGGTTTCCTGCCAGTCTGAGGACTTCCCCACAGAGCCTGCCCGGGTCAGAGGTGTGTGGGGTGGGGGGCGGCGGGGAAAGAGAAGCCAAGCTTCTGCTTTTTCCCTTTAATTTAATTTGATTGCTGTAGGTGAGAGACCAGGGGGTACGATGTGAGGACTAAACCCAGGGCCTCACACTCATGAACCATGTGTGCTACCACTTGCGACCCTCCCCCCCACACCCAGTCCCCAGTTTCTACTCTTTTTTTGTTTTGGGGTCACACTCAATGGAGCTCAGAGAACCACACGGTGCCGGGGGCTCAAATCTAGTTTCTCCCACATGCAAAGTATGTGCTCGCCCCTTGGCGCCATCTTCCTGGCTCCTTCTTGAAGGGGGCAGCTCTCCTCTGCTTGCCGCCTTTGGGCCAAGTTCTCCTTCCATCCCAGACCTACACTCTCCCATGACTTATTTCTGCTCCTCTGCCCCACAGCTGTGCAGGCTGGAGAGATGAGAGCTCTCCAGTGCCCCTGCACCCCCTCGCCCCAATGCCTGGGACCTGGGCTGAGGGCCGATGAGTCCTGGGCTATAAAGGGCTTTGAGCTCTCAGGATGAAAGACTGTGGGGAAGTACAAAGTCACTCTCTGCTTGTTGTTATTTTCCTAATGAAGCCTGAGGTGCCAGGGAGCCGGAGAGGCAGGGAGTGAGGCACAGGCTGAGCCTCAAGGTGGCAGGAGGACCCTCCGGGGGCCCTGCTCTGCAGGGTCAGCCAGGGGCCAAGGCAAGAGGTGGTGGCTGCCAAAAGCAACCGCCGGCGGCAGAGCTGTGAGCACAGGGGCCCAAGCCCTACCTCTGGACTGGGAACTCCCCAACAGGGGCTTGTCCACACTGCTGAGCACTGTCCGAGGAGCAAAATGCTTGGAGAGGATGAGAGGGGGCTCAAGTGCTCTCAGCTGGCAGTGCTTGCAGGCCTTCTCTTGGTGTGCTCCAGGACCCCCGTGACTGCCCTCTGGTGGGCAGGTACCAAGCCCCACTGCACAGGGGCACCCATATAGGGGGCTCTCCCCACCCTGTCAGCCAGCACAGGCAATGCAGGGTCTGATCTCAGTCTCTCCCCCACAGCACAGCGCACTTGGGGCTGCTCCCTGCTTTGGGGCCACTGCACTCACGACCCCAGAGACATGGGTCAAGGGAGGAGGCTGCAGGTGAGAGCAAAGGGCAGGCCCGTGGCAGGGATGTGGGTCCTGGGCACACGAGTGAGCATATTGGCAAAGCCATGCCAGTTACATCCTCTAGGATCAGGGGCCGTGGCAGGGTGGGGAGCCAGCCCCCGGGAGGCCGTGCAGGCGTCGGCCCCACAAACTCTCTGTGAGTCACAGCACAGAGCTCACCCCTGCAATCAGCCCCACCCAGCACCCCAGCGCCAGGGCAGCCCCATGCAGCTGGGTGCCTTGGGGTACCTTCTTGGCCAAGAAAGAGATGGGGGGGACTACTGGGTATATGGTCAGGGATGGAGGGCACTCAGTTAATGAGTCTCCCCCTATTTCTCCCTCCATCCCCCCTACATTGTAGATTCCCTTCCCACCCAAGCTGAAGAGTTTAGTGGAAACTTTATAATTTTCATGCCTGTACCTCCCAAATGACTAACCAGATGTGACCTCACCTGGCCTGAGACCCCCCCACCACACTCCAGCTGCCCAGGACCCACATTTCCCCCTTCCCAGACATCTAAATAGGCAGGAGGACCATGCAGCTGGGTTGGGTCTGCAGGGAAACTGCGGGGATCTCTGCAGCTCAGTGGATCACTTAGCTTAAGCACCTGCTGGCCTGCTTTGGAATCAGACCCACCTAATTCCAGCGCAGGGATTTTAGACTATTGCTTCCCTCTGACACAGTCCTGGTACCATGCTGAGGAGCATGCCCCCCTTCCAGACCCTCCCCACACAGGGTCACAGATCCCCCAAGCCCCCGAATCTACCCCAGCTTTGCTCAGTGAAGTGTCTCCCATGTTTTCTAGCCAACTCTCCAAAACAAGGCACTCTGTTGTTTTTTTGCTTCTGTTCTTGTGCCACCCCTGGTGGTGCTTGAAGTTTACTCCCATCAGGGCTCAGGGGATCATGCAGCGCTGGGAATCGAACCCGGGGCTCCCACATACGCAGTATGCGCTCAACTCTTTGAGCCATCTCTCTAGTCCCTGAAATAAGATCAACTGAAGAGTTGGCTGACCACAGGGAAGTGAAGCGAGAGGCAGCACAGGAGAAGAATTTGGAAGAGACCACTGAGAGGATGTGCAAGCCCCTTCCCCCCAGAACCCACTGCTGTGTGTGCTTTCTCTACCCGTGGCAGCAGGCAGTGCCCAGGCACCAGTATGAGGCCCCCGCCCCCGCCTCCAGCTGAAGCCCCGTGTGTCACTTTCTTCGGCTCAGCAACTGGCGTTAGGAGGATGTCTGGCCTCACCAGCCTGGTGTGAAGCCCACCCTGGGAATGGAGGGCGGAGACAGAAAGCAGGGTGACTGGCTGAGCTAGGGCTGTGAAGTTAGACCCTGAAAAGCAGCACCCTGAATTTGGGAACTCACCCTCACTATAGAAGCCCAGCTTACAGCGTCCCTCATTCTACGCAGGGCACCCACAGTGCCCATTTCCTTGGGCAGGGCTCCTGGACATTTCCCCAGCAAAAAAGGGTTTGCTTAGGGCAGGAGAAACACAGGCCTGGCCTTTACATTCTCTGCCCTGAGAGCTCACGGCTACCTTGCTAGCCCTCACTATGTAGAAATTGAGAAAAGGAAAGTGTGCCAACCAAACTCTCAGCCATAACTGAAGCTTCCCGGCTCTCAATCCATGCCTTCTTCAGACTTTTTTTTTTCTTCTGTTTGTGGGCCACATGGGCTAATGCAAGGATCTAGGGGATGCGAAGGATAAAACTAGACCTTTTGCATGCAAAGCATGCACTCGAGCCCCTCGAGCCATCTCTGGGACCCTGAAACTGTTTTTATATTGCAGCTTGGAGGGAACTGCAGCGGAGGTTCCAGAACCAGTGCAGGGAGCATCCTTGTGCACGGACCAGCTGAACTGAGTCCCAGGATCCGTCTCTGGAACTTGCTTCATGACTAACCACAGTGAGCCCCGGGTTGCCCTTGGTTCATGCAGGACCAGTGCAACTCCTTCACCCTGCAGCTGTCCAGGGAGGGCACTAGGGCACTGTCCAGACGTGGGCAGAGTAGCCCTCTGGGCTGGCTCCCGGAGCCCCTTCTCACCTCCTGCCCGCAGCCAGGATCCTCCTGGAGGCCCATGGGGCACCCCTGCTCGGCAGCCAGTTCATTTCCCAGTGAATATCTGTTATAGAAGCTGGGGCTCCCTCCTCCCGGGGCTCGGGGTATCCCCTCCAAGCCTCCGGAGGTGGCTGGCGCTGCGGCCCCTGCTCCAATGGCTGAGCGGGATGCGGAGGTGTGGCACATGGGTGGGAGCGAGCGGCGGCGGCACCGGGAGGACGCGAAGACAGTGACAGCTCCCTGAGCGCACGCCCGGCCAGGCTCCCGGCTCGTGCCTGCAGGCTCCGCTCTGCTCGCGCTCGCTCGCTGGGGCCCAGGGCCCGCAGGCGGGCCCGGCAGGCTGCGACTCTCGCGCCCTGCAGCGCGGGCTGGGCGGGCAGGCGGCGGACGCACAGCACCGGCACCGGCACCCGAGGTCCTCACGCGCACCTAACTCCGAGTGCCCGGTCCGCAGGGACCGGCTCGCGCGCCCCTTCCCCGCGGGCAGCGGCTCACCCAGCCCCGACTCGCTGCGCTGCCTTGAGCACCGGCGGCAGCAGCGCAGGTTTCTCCCAGCGGGGCGCAAGGAGGTGCCCTACCTTTCTCCCCTAGTTCAGGTTCCCGTTCGCGCTTCCTCCCCTCTCGGTGCTTCTTGCCACGGCCTCGGCCCCTCCTTCTGGGCTCCGACATTCTGCGTTGGGGTCCCAGGCGGTGGGATGGACGCGAGGCGCTGGAGGCAGGGACGGCCTCAGCTCTGCGGCGCCCCCGCCGCCTGCAGCCCCAGTGCCCGAGCGCGGCGCCTTTCTTATAGGCGGTCACACCCTCCGGGGGAGGGGAGCAGCGAGTCTTAACTCTTCCCCTCCCGTGCCCGCAGCCCTCCCCCCTGCCCCGGGCTCGGGTTGCAGAAGAGGAGGGTTGCAGGCAGCCTGCTGAGGCCCAGGACCCCCTCCCTGGGACCACCGAGGGAGACCGGGCCCCTGAACAAGGTCACGGTCGTCTTCGCGGGGTTGAGAGGGCTCTAGCTGGGCTGGGGACCAGAGCAAGGACTGGGGAGGAGGGAGTAGAGATTCTCCCAGCGAGGGTCAGGCTAAGGACAGCATGGGGGTGGGGAGCCGGCCCGAGTAGGGCCTAGGAAGGGACCAGAAAGAGGCGCACTCGCCAGCCTGTTGCGAGGTAGGACTCTCCCCGGCTGCTTCAGTCTGTCCAGGAGGCTGGCGGGAAGTTTTTCTGCACCTCCCCATCCCTGAAGCTAAAAGCCCCTGGGACACCCCCGCTCTGGGTGTGAGTGTGTGTATGTAACACCGTCTTTGCTGCCACCAATTCTGGCACTAACATAGTTGCGGGGGTGGAGAACTCTGTGGCCCAGGATCCCCTCCCAGTCCCCGCTGCCTGGAGCCTGCAGGGAAGCTCGGATGCCCCAGGTGGCTTGACGCCCCTCCCTCCCCGCCCTGACACTGACAGCTCTGCAGCCAGCACCAGCCAAACCGCTGCCGCTTAAGGCCTATGGAGGTGGATTCAGACACGGACAACCCCCCCACAACCCAATCTCGCCGGACACACCTCCTGCAAGGCACTGGGCACCCTCCGGCCAGAAAGGACCGCGTCCTGCTTGCTGCCTGGGTGCAGTGCCGAAAGGGTTACAGAGCAGAGGCTCTCCCTCTTCTGGCTCCCAGAAAGCCCGAGCCTGCGGTTTGCCTGCCTCGTTCTGCCTGAGGTGTCCCCTTACAGCCATCCCAACTGGAATCAGAGTCAAAGATCATCTCAGTTAGTCCTCAGCCTCCTCGGGAGAGGTCCCAGGACAGGGTCCCCACTGGGAGAATGAGGAGCAGCCTAAGAGCCTGGGTTGAGGCTGGTCACTCTGGGGCTTGAGAGCGGCCTGCGGGCCTGCCCAGAGCTTGAGACCACATTGGGAGCCGGGGCAGGGGCCCGTGGACTTAGAGAAGATGGAAGTGATGCCCAGGTAGAGGCTTTTATTCTTTGGGAGACACTTCGGGTTTCAGATCTGTGCCCCAAGGGACCAGCTCTGGGAAGACCATGCCTAAGCAGCATCTGTCCCCCCACATCCCGTGGAGGTATGGGGCGGCCTCTTGGTGCATGCCATCACTCTCTAGTGTGGCCAGCGTGCCCCAGGCAGAGCCAGACCCCATTCTTGCTTCGGCTCCACCCCTGCACATGCAGCTCCACAAATGGCCTTGGCGCCCTCCCTCCCAGCCTCTGGCCAGTGCCTCACTCCCCTCCCACCTCCTGGCTCCAGAGTCTGCTCTCCTGTTTGGAGTCTTGCCCTCTCAGCTCTGACCTCCTCCAGGCCATAAGCAGAAGCTTCCTGAAGCAAGCCAGATCCCCGTAGTCATGTGCCCCCCAAACCTCTGAAACTCTGTCGCACCCCAGATCACAGCTCCGTCCTGTGCCCCGGCCTGTACCCACAAGCCACGCTGTACTATCTCCTCTCCCTATCTCTGCACGTACTAATCTCCCTTCCCAGAAGGGCCATTCCCGGTCGTGGCCTGGTCAGCCTCCCTTTCATAGCAGAGGTTAAGGCTAACTGTGTCCCACAGACAGTGTCCACGCTGGAGCTGCCTTTGCGCCAGAGAGTCACTGGCCTACTTACATGAAGGTTTCAGCTTCAGTGAGGATGGACAAACTCCTTCTATCACTACCCAAAGAATGACTGAGTTAGATACGAGATCTTCGTTGAATAAATACCGTGGCAGGGGCCAGAGAGGCTGATAGAGGAAACAGACGGCAGTGAGAGCGGGCTTCCCAAGGAAACCTTGAAGCTGGGATTAGAGGAAAGAGCAGGACTTGGCAGGGCCGAGGGGTGCGGGGAAGAGAGAGCCCGGCAGAGGCGGCCGCACATCCAGCTGCTGAGGGCAGGAAGGAGCCTGGTGCCTTTGCAAGAGTAAGAGTCCCTCAGGGATGTGCAAGCCAGGAGAGACACAGCAGTGCCAGGAGAGGGAGCAGGCAAGAAGCAAGTCAAGAGAGCCCCATTAGGCCCAGAAAGACACTGATCCTGGCTGAGAGCAATAGTCTGTCCCCCAAAGCTATAAGTAGCGTCTCAGCAGTAGGAGAGGGCAGCTCCTGTTTCCTTAGCACTTTTGGGATTTCTGTAGGAACATGTCACTGTGTCCTTTTCACCTCTACCTGTCTCCCTCAGTAGAGTCAGGTCCTTTGGGGCTGGGAGCCCAGCATGTGGCAAATGATAGGGAATCAGCATCTCCCTGTGGGATAGGGAAAAGGGAGAAAGCAGGGAAGTGGGTTGAGGGCAGCTGCAAGGCCCAGCAGCTCTGAAAACCCCTTCTCCTGGAAGGAGCTCCCCGCCAGCCCCCGGCAGCTCATGGCTTCGGGGTCAAACAAGTCAGAGTCACCATAGAAATTCAATGAGTTCAAGCTCCCTCCATGGGACAGACAAGGATGTGGAGATTTGATGGCAGCACAAACAAGGGGTTCCCAGCACAGAGAGAGAGAGAGAGAGAGAGAGAGAGAGAGAAGAGAAGAGACCTTGAGGAGGTGCTCCTGGTAGCCTCAGGAGACGAGGAGGTGCAGAATCCTGTCCAGAAACTTTGGAGATGCTAATAAGTAATAGGGCCGCCATCACTGCTGCTTCCAAGGCTCCCGGTGGCGAGAGCATTCTACCTGTTATCTCCCACACCCCTCACACTGCTCCTGTGAGGAAGACTGTGTTGTAGGAAGGGGAACAGAGACTGGGAAGGGGCCAACCACTCATTCAAAGGCATGAGGAGGCTGCAGAGTCGGGCCCCACACCCAACCCAGGCCTTGTCCAGCCTCGACTCACTGGAGACCGGGATAGTGCTGGTCAGAGACACATTTGGGTGCTAGGCTCAGGCTGGGGGCTTTAGCTAGCCCCTGGTGGGGATTGGATGCTGGTTTATGGAGGCTAGGAGTGACATGTGCAGACAAACAGTCTGACTGTGGTGTGCAGGATGGAGGGAGGGAAAGGGGAGACATGGCAAGGGAACCAGCCATGTACGCCAGTATCCCGGTTTTTTCACATCCCTACAGGTGCTTGGATCTGGACACTGTGAGGGTCAGAGCAGGAGGGCATGCCAATGGAAACAGTGATAGTAAGAGTAGCAGGTACTACTGTGTTAACTCACTTCTTCACAACTCTATGAAGTACATCTATTATCCCCATTTTGTAGATGGAGAAACAGAGGCACAGGGAGGTAAAAGTATTTTTATGCGTCCAATCCAAACAGCTGGCTGGGTGGCTGAGCGGTACTGGCATCCAAAGCAGTTTGGGCCCCTATTCCTGCCATGAGCCATGGAGTTGCCTAAGAAGAGGGGGTGGCAGAGAGAGGGGGCAAAGAGAGGCATGGATAGCCCCACAGATGTGCATGGGAAGCACCAGGCTGCAGTGATGGGGAGGCGGTGGAGAGACGCGGGTTCCCTGTACCTGACCTCCTGCTCCTGCAGCAACGGCTTCCTGGGGTTCTGCAGGAGCCTGAAAATGACCCCTGAGGCGGGCCACTCACTGCCCTGGGAACTCCTTCCTCTCTCCTCGGATTGTGTAATGCCCAGCAGGACCTCCTGTGGGAGCAAGCTGAACATGGGGACCAGCTGAGAGACCACATCTCCCAAAGAAGCAGCTCTCCCTGTCCTGGTTTCACAATGGGACACTAATAGTAACACAACAAGTTAATTCAATTCCTTTAAGGAGCAAAAACACAATGTTTAACTGGCTTACAGACGTCTTTTTTCCTTTTTAACATTTTCCCTCCACTTTGAGGCTGTGCCATGGGCAAACTTTGAAGTTTAGGAAAGTTTAGACTTGTTTGAGTCATGCGCAAAAATGCCTTCGAGTGAAAAGGGGTAAAAAAAAAAAAAACCAAGCTCAAAACCCCAACCATGTTATCCCAACCCCCAACCTGAGTCTTTGGGGCTCCATGAGGATTACCTCTGAAATTCTCCTGCAAAGGGTCAGGGCACTGTGCTGGGGTCTGCCTCCCTGTCCTTGGAATCACGGCTGTACGGGAATCCCCAAGAAGGGCTTCTGCGTGACCTCAGGCCAGGACAGCCTAAAGCAGCCTCTTAGTGTCATCTCCAGCCCCAGGAAAAGGGACTGACTTGGTCCTGCACTAGGAGATGTTCCTCTGTGAGTTAAAACACCTTCACCAGAAGCCTGGGATGTGGCTCAGCAGTAGAGCACTAGCCTTGCCAGTGCGAGGCCCTGGGCTCCACCCCCAGCAGCGGCAGCCTTGGCAAAGAGGGGGCCACTCTTACCCTGGGCCACTTTACCCTCTCGAAGTGACCAGGCCAGCAGAGGAGGAAACTGATGCATCTGCCACTGCTGGCAAGACAGAAAAATTTCTACTCAGCCCAAAAAAGATGCAAGGCCTGGGCAGCCCAGCCTTACCCCTGGCCTCTGGGGTATAGGGTGATGCTGGAGGACACACCACCCAAGTGTCTTTACACCTGGCTTATCCAGCACACCCAGGTCAGCAGGGTACCAGGCCTAGGTCCCAGGCCCAGCCGGTGCCTCTTGCACAAGCTGCATCCTAGTCTGTCCCTTAGCATCGCTGCGACCATGCGCCTCTAATGCCCGGGAGACTGACCCAGGCCTCTGTCTGCCGGCTGCCCTGGCTGGCCCCACTACCCACAGAGATCAGGTTAATCTGTGCAGATGACTTTCCATGCTTGACTCTGGCTACAAGATGGGGAGAAATGTTCCAGGACTCTCTGTCACCAGCCCAGGAAAGCCCCAAGAATCAGGGATGAAGGAGTCAGGGGCTCCATGAAGTCCCACACCACCCCACACAGCCTGGAGACTCCACACAGCCGTGTCCACATGCGCACTGCGGTACAGGAGATGCACCGAGCTGAGTGCGGTGCAGGGACAGGAATCAGGGAACCCCCCAGGCTGCAGCCCTGCCCTGCCTGTGAAGTTCTCCTGAACCAGGCCTAGGTGCCTGGGGCAAAGGACTTCCGGCCTCTGTGCAGGAATTTCACTGAGCGGCTGAGCAAATTCATTTCTGGGCTCCCAGAGATGAGGAAATTGAGGAGGACTCAGTCTCGGCGGGCAGCTCCCCCGGGCTCAGGTCTGGTGCTGCCCTCTCCTCTGCTCCCGAGACAGAGGTCAGCTCTGCGGAGCCTGAACCAGACCAGGCTCTGGGGACTAGCCCAGGAGACTGAAGGCAGGGTGTTCTGTCGTCACCCCTCCTGCCTCAGCATACCCCATCCCAACCCCAGCCAAGAAGCCCTGCGTGCTGTTCCGGAACGAAGCCTCCTCTCTCCTGCACTTCAGACCCTCTCGGGAGAGAGAAGGTGGAAGGGAAGGGGTAGGCCCTGCCTGGGAGGAGCCCGAGAAGCAAGTTGAGAGGGAGCAGGTGAGAGAAAAAAGCATTGGCCAGAGAGAAGGTGGGGTGCCTCCCCTGGCTCCAGGGGCCGGGAGAAGAAAGCCGAAGCGGCAAATGGGAGCGCAAAGGAGGGGAGAGGTGAGGCGACAGGCAGGCCTGGGCAGGGCTGCAGGCAGGATGGGGAAGGAAGTGAGAACCTGGAGCAGCCCCAACTATGAGGGAGGGGTGGTGGCAGTGGGAGGGAAGCAGGCAGGCAGCTTCCTGTGGCCCTGGGACCCGTGGGGTGTCTTGGGGGCAAGTTCCTTTTCCTTTTGGACCTCGTCCCCCATAACCCTCCCCTCCTCCCCTCCCACTGCCCCGATCTGGAAAGTGAGGCTGGCCTGAATGATCTAGAGAGATCCTCTCACTTGAGGGTCCCAAACTGGCTTGCCAGTTGGGTGGGGGAGAGGGCTGGGAGCAGAGTGGGGGCGCTGACCCATGGATGGAAAGAAGTGTGATGTCCCCACAGATCCCCCTCTGCCCTCTGCTTCGGTGGCCTCTTGGGTTGTCTGGGAGCTCCTCTACTGGGCTGGGGAGGTAAGTGGGGGCTGGCAGGGGCCTCAGGCAGTGGTATCAGGCCCCGGCCCAACACCCTGACACCCCGCTGCAGTGGTGAGTAAGCGACCCTGCGTTCCAGCTGCCTGCCTTTTCCAGGATGTTGCCCAGGGCCACAGCGCCCCACCAGCAGAGATAACTTGGAGCCTCCCTTCTCCCGGGGTGAGAGGTGGGGGCCCCGACTACCTTTCCCAGGGTGGGGGTGAGGGGTGATTCAGGCCTCCTGCCTGCCTCCCTCTCCAAGCTAACTGCATAATTACACAGCAATAATCATAACTGGCACTTACACACCAAGTTCTGTGTAAGTACATAATTTATTTATGTAACAACATAATGATTTGTTTGCTGGCCTGGGGGCCCTGGGGACCATGGGTGAGGGCTCAGCTACCATCTAAATCACCCCGGGGGACACAAGAAGGTGTGGGTCAGTGGCCCTTGGGGGGTCCGCGCCCAAAAATGTTCCCTGGCCCTGCAGGTCCAGTCCCGGCCATGACCTTGTTACATGGAATCGGCTTGCATATGTCCATCCACTCTGGGTGGTCAGGCCCAAGGGATAGTGCCCGTATCCATGCCCAGCCTCGGGAGGGCTAAGGGGGTCTTCTATTAGGGTGAAATTCCTTTCTAGTCAAAGGGAGATGACTCCAGTCAGGCTGGTAAATTTTGAGAGACTCCTGGTCACCACCCAAGGAAATGAGGCCTTGCCCAATATAGGCATTTGGAGCCTGGAGGCAAAAAATTCTCTCTCCCAGCCCTGCCCAACCAGGCCCTGCCCAGCCCAGCCCTGCCACCCCAGGAGTGCTGCTCCAGGGACCACGGCCCAGTTCCCTGGCCTGGTCTGGGTGCTGCTTCCCAGATCAGTCTTGGCCCTGAGGGAATGAGTGGCCAGTTTCGTGGAAGCTTGTGGCAGTGGTTAGCTGCCCTAGTCCTGTCGTCCTCCGTCATGGCACCCCAAATCCTTCCCTCCCCTTCTGCTGAGTGCCTCCTCTGCCCACGTGTGAAAGTTTTAGCATAAATGATGAAGCCAGGCCCATCAGAACTGGTGGAGCTGCTGGCTCCCGGAGCACTTGGAGCTGGGAAGTCCGCAATTAACCCGGGAGCACAGATATCGTCCATGTAGATAAGAGATCAAGACAGGTAAGGAAACCCGAGTTCTTCGTTCAGCTTTACCCCAGTTCTTCATTCAGCTTTGCCAGGTTTTTTTCCCCCGGCTGGTTTCTGGGGAAGTTGCATTTTCCCTCTGGGCCTCAGTCTCTAGTTACCAGAGAAGCAAGAGGACACTGAAGGGCGCTCCCTGCGCCACGCTAACAGGAGACCTTCAAAGCCAAGCTGTGTGTCTGAAGAAGGTCCTCTTCCTGGGGGACTTCTCCCCTGCCATCAGCTGCTGTCCTGGTGCAGCAGCAGCCTCTCTTCCACCTTTGGGAGGCCTGAATTCTAGGAACCTCCACCTGGGTAGGCCTGGTCTGTGGGCGTTATGAAGAAGGGGGCCGGTGCAGGCACTTCTGGAGCTCCGAGCGCAGTGGCGGCCATCAGCATGGAAGCTCGCCATCCCTCCCGCCCCAGATGGCAGCCTCGATGTTCCCCTGGGGTCCAGGCTAACCCCTAAACCTATTTCCTGCCCCAGCCCCGACCTCCTTACCCAGTTTTCTTACTCCCTCTCCTGCCCTCTTGGAAGTGGCGGTTCCTAAGAACTAGTCATTGAGGCACCTGCCACGAGTCTTTGTAGGTTCTGAGTGTCTGTCACCAGCCAAGTGCTCCCAGGGGTGTTTATATACATCATCTTCATGTCTAAAACAGCGCCAGCACCTCCACCCCCAAACCCTGACTCCCGGACCTTGCTAGCAGCCACTGGCTGCAACATCCCTGACGAAGGGGATCCTCATTAGAGACTTTGCACCCTCTTTTCAGCTGACCTTTACCTGCTCCTTGGGCGTCACTGGGGCCTGTGGTGGCAGAACTTGCCCAGCACCTGTGGCAGGCCTGGGCCCTGCTTAGCCCCTAGAGAGAACCCCCATACTCACACACAGAAACACGCCGTGCAGGGACAGCAGCGCCTCACTGACCATTTCCCGAGTGACCAGCAGACTGAATAGCCCGGAATATCTTGGAGAGAGAATTGAGGGGGACCCGTGGCGCTCAGTTGGGGGTTAGGGGGCTTCTGATAGAAGAAGGGGGAGATTCCAAACGGCAGGAGGAGCTGGCAGCGGGATGTGAGCTAGCAGAGGAAGAGGAGAGGCACCGGTTTCTAAGGAAAAGGGAAAGATCCCCAGGTCCCTACCCCTGCTCTGGCCACTGCCCTGTCCATCCCAGCTCAGGGGCAAGGGCCTCACACTTGCGCTGTGGCCTTTAGGCCAGTCAGGCCTGGCCAGGTGCCCAGCCTCCTGCAGGGTTGCCTTCCTCCTGCTGCTTTCCAGGGTTCCACCAGCAGTGACACTCCCTCCCTCGCACACCCACCTGAGACTGGGCTTCCTGAGTGCCTCTGCCAACACCCCCCAGGGACCTCCCACTCCCGCTGTGCTCCCCCACCCCCATTCATGCATACCTGTATACAACGAGGCTTCATCCTGCCCATCAAATCCCTCCCATCAATTACATAACTCTGTTTGGGATTATTTTTGCCCAGAGGTAGGAGCTACATTTCTGCATATTTAAGCTGTCCTTGATTCATTCCTGCCCGTTTCTTCGTTCTGTTTGCCCAGGTGCCCGCCCCACCCACAGGCTGAGGCCCCTGGGAACATGCCTACATGGGGCTCAGCTTGCTTCACAGTCACTGACTGCTCTATTCCAGGTCCAAAGCAGCAGACACAGGTCCAAGGCAGAGTCACAAGGGCAGCGATGGGGGGTGGGGGGGTTGAGGGAGACTCAGGAGGGCCCGACGCCACCTCATTCCCGGAGCAGTTCTAGTAGAGTCACAAAAACCAGTGGGTTTGGTCACTCTCCATTCTGCCCTCCCAGAATGCTTTGTGAGGCTACTCTAGCTTCCTGTCATTTGCACCTCCATGGTTGCCCCCTCCCACGCCCCCTCCTGCCATAGCCTCCGGGATTTAGTCCCAATAATTCAAAGAGGGAGGGGCAGTGGGAGAAAAAACAGAATGCTAATTAATGGTTTGTTTCCTATTAGCGTCTTACAAATAGAATGGCTTAACATAATTACCGAAATGGTTGCAAGGGGGCTCTTGTAGCATTGTAAAATAATTATCTGACAATCATTATTTTATTTTTAAGAGCTCATTACCAAATAGGCTGTAATTTGCTCTCCAGCCTTCTTCCCTGCTGCAGAGACGGGGTGACTTGGTGGACAGAGGACTTGTGGACAGAGGACCAGGCGGGGTGCCTCTGCTCAGGGTCACCAGTTGAAACCAGGATTCAGCTCAGCAGCTTTCAGCTACTGGGAGGAGCCGGCGCCAGCTGTGCTGCCAACGTCTGACAGGAGTGGTGGTGGCTGAGCTCCGTGGGTCCTGCCCACAGGACAGTGGCATCAGGCCCCTGACCTCCGGGCGCCCAGGGAAAGTACAGAACTTCTTAGAAGAGATTGCCACCTGAGTCTTGCTCCTGGCATGTCACCAGGGCTACCTCCCTGCTGTCTCCTGGGTACTGGGGCCCTGTTCATGTCCTACCATGTGCCACCTGAG
This sequence comes from Sorex araneus, assembly GCF_027595985.1. Classification (NCBI taxonomy): domain Eukaryota; kingdom Metazoa; phylum Chordata; class Mammalia; order Eulipotyphla; family Soricidae; genus Sorex; species Sorex araneus. The sequence continues at coordinate 21,554,540 of NC_073307.1, read as the reverse complement.
CGACCCATGTTTGTACTCCCAATAATTCCAAGGACCACAACCCAGTTTTCAAGGCGGCAGAATTATAGCCTAAAAGATTATGAAAGACTGTGTGGTAAATTCTAGATAATCATCTAGTTACTATGAAAGAATGATGGTGACATTGGTATTGTGAAAGATGGGATGGGGGTATAGAGAATGCTTTCCTGGAAAATGGAGCAGTCTTGACAAAAGGCAGAGTGGGACCCCACAAAGTCGGTTCAGAGAAGAATGATGCTGTGGTTTGAGGACCTCGAAGGTGCATGGAGAGAATCCAGGCCAATTAGGCTTAGAAACACAGACAGGCAGCAGTTTAGAGCTCATGCTGAGGCAATATGTGATTTCTCAGACACAAAGCTCTCTGATCTGATCCCAGTGCTCCCCTTGAAGGCTTGACTGGAGGTGGTGTGTGGGACAGAGCGGAGCACAGAGAGTCTGGAGGGAGCAAGGTGGATTGGCCAAACCCCTCCTACGATGGGCTGTGCCACCTGCTCTGGTGGTGGCACTGGGATGCAGCGGGCAACACACACACGCTGAGTCAGTCTCCCAGGTGGGGCTGGACTCCAGTTGCAACACCGCTTCACAAGAAATATTTCGAGAGAACTGGCCCTAGAAAATTCAGTCTCTACAGCTCATGGAGCAATGAGTGTTTTCTGTCCCGCACCCCCCCATCCCCCGGTCCATGTTTTCCCTTAAAGCTCTACAAGTTTTACATAATGTTAGGACTGGAGCAATAGCACAGAGGGTAGGGTGTTTGCCTTGCATGCGACCAACCTGGGTTCGATTCCTCCGTCCCTCTCGGAGAGCCTGGCAAGCTACCCGTGGTGTATTTGATATGCCAAAAATAGTAACAACAAGTCTCACAATGAAGACGTTACTGGTGCCACTCCAGCAAACCTATGAACAATGGGAGGACAATGCTACAGTGCTACAGTTAGGATTTACATACAATGGCCCCTTGGAAGCACACAAGTCCATGGCTTTACAGAGTCGTGCAAATCTCACCATTTGAACATTTTCATCACCCCCAGAGTAAACCCTGTACACTGTAGCTCTCTTGCCCCTGTCTCCTGCAGTCCTGATGGACTCTGCCACTTAGAGGGGACTAAGATGGACGTGGCTATCAATGCACTCCCAGTGGAGTCCTGCCCTGCTGGCATTGCTCACTCAGCACACATGGGCGCGACCCAAGGCAGTGTCACTACTCTATTCCTGCCTCTGGCTGCACACTATCCTACTGTGCATCAACACTGCATTTTACATATATATTCAACAACTGGTGGACAGTGGGCTGTTTCAACTTTCTGGCTATCGTGAGTAAGACTTTGGACAAGTTCTCCATCCATCTGTGCACAGGCCTTGGTGGGGTGTGTGTTTTCCTCTGGGAGCGGGACTGTGGGGCCACATGGTGACTCTCTTTAACCTGCCAGGAACTGCCAAGCTGTTTTTCAAAGCAGCTGCAGCTTGTGTGGGTTCCAATTTTTCTACACCTTGGTTAGCACGTGTTAACATCTGGCATTTGGGTTCTAGTTCTCCTAAGGAGGTGTGAAGTGGTACCTCATTGTGAAGGCTTTTAAAAAAAAATGTAGTTTTATTGAGATACAATTATCATAACATTCAATTAACCCAAATGAGGTGTACATTCACTGGTTTTTCAGTATGTTATATTGTTTCATTATAATCTTAATTTTCATTGCCTAATGAACAATGATGTTGAGTATCTCTTATTATGTTTATGGGCCTTTTGCATATTTTCTTGGAGATACACTTTGTACATTTTTAATTGAGTTCTTAATTTTTTTATGATGACTTGGGAGAGTTCTTTATACATTAGATATTCAATTCACTTATCTGATAAATGATTTGCAACTTTTCCCAACCTGTGAGTGCCTCTCATTTCCCCCCCATTTCCTTTCTGCTGTTGCTTTTGCTCGAGGTGGGGAGGGGAGTGGCGGAATTTGCACACAGATTTGGTTGTGGTGCACCAGACACCACACACTTGTGGTGCCGGGATCCCAATAAAAGTGCTGCCAAGTAACAACCCTCTTTTATATGGGTTAGTGCCAGGGACCAAATTTGAGGCCTCATGCCTGTCAGGAAGGAGCCCTACCATTGAGCCGCATGCTCAGGCCCTCTGGAAAAACACAAATATTTTAATTTTAATTAATCCCAATGTACCCTTTCCTTGGGGAGGTTGCATAGGCTTTTTGGTCATATCTTAGAAACCGTTATCAAATCCATGGACAAAGGTTTTTGTTTGTATTTTCTTTCATTACTTTTTTTGGGAGGTGTGGGGTAGATGCATAGCCACTAATGCCCAGGGATTACTCCTGGATCTATACTCAGGAATTACTGTTGGTGGTGCTTGGGGGACCATATAGGATGCCAGGAACTGAAGCCAGGTTGGCTGTGTGCAAGCAAGCACCTTACCTGCAGTACTATCTCTTCAGCACCATGTAATGTATTTTCTTTGAAGTGTTCTGTCTTTGATCCATGTTGGGTTCCTTTTCCATTCAGTATGAGGTATTCTTCATGTGAATAGTCAGCTATCCTCTAAGAGGGCTTCTATTAAAGAAACTAGGGCTAGAGGGATAGTATAGTGGGTAGTGTGTTTGACTTATATGTAGCTAACCCAATTTGTTTCCTGGCACCATATATGGATCCCTGAACCCTGCCAGGAGTGATCTCTGAGCGCAGAGCATGGAATAAGCCCTGAGCACAGCCAGATGTGACCCCCAAAACAAAAACCAAAATGAAACAAAAAAGAAACTATGTTTGCATTTTTTATCAGCTCCCCTCAGTGATTGTTATGTGAACTGCAGTCTAAGAATCACTGAGAGAACAAAACTAGGCCAGGTAACTGTGAGAGGGATACAGCAAGAACTGAGATAAAAGCATGGGTGAGAGACACCGGGGCAAAGAAACTGAAGCACATAGTGCTGTAGTTGTTACAGTGATCTTAAACAGTCCAGGGTAACAACACCAGGGCCACACTTTACCTCTATGTACCCCTTAGAGCCTAAAACATGTTTTCATATACCTAGTTCCATCAGTCCTTTGAGAGTTGCAGAGAAGGCATCACCATCTTCATACACAAGATGAAACGGAGGGACCAGGATATGGTTTGGTGACAAGGCCCTAGACTCTGAACATCAACTGTTTGGGCAGGGGGCAATGACACACCTGGCAGGCATCAGAAAATACAGCATTGAGGGGATGACTGGAGATGGTCAGGGCTAGAGATGGGATTTGAGGAGTCACAGTTGAAAGGCATCAGTTGGGTCCCCAGAGCAGCGGGGAGGGTCACAGAGGTGATTGGAAGAGTAATTCTCGGTAAACGGTTCTGGGAACTCATTTGGAAGCTGAAGTAGCACGGGAGAACAGCTGCTGCTCTGGAAAAATTGGCTCATCTCTCTTTGGAAGGTCAAACTACTAAGATTATTAGTATTATGTTTGGGGGTGACACTTAATGGGTGCTCAGGAATCACTCCTGGAATTGCTTGGGGGACCCTATGTGGTGCTGGGAATCAAATAAGGGCCAGCCGCATGCTAGGCAAGAGCATTGACCCGTGTGCTGCTTCCTCTGCCATGGAAGATTATTCTTTCTTCTGGAGTGAACCGCCTAGGGAGGGCACCGTGGATGGGTGAAGGAGAAGGAGGCCTCTGATCACTAACTAACGTCAGAGACCAGGAGGGTGACAGGCCGCAGCCGATTGATCTCACATCCTTGAGTTGTTTTGTAACACAAATAACAGTTTTGACACAAAAGAGAATTTTCACACAAAAGTTTCCCTGAAAGCTACTTATGCCTGCCTGTGAAAAGAAGGGCCGTGTGTTTCTGACACAATTCCCCTCCCAAGGGCAGAGTCAGGCCAGGCGCTTGCAGTTGGAGAACAGATTAGCAGGCAATTCTGTGAGTTCTTAGCTTACACTCAAAGTCTGGAAATGGCAGGTACGGGATCACTATCAGCCTCCCTCTGACCTCCTGGGCCCCGTATGGTCCTATGTTTCTGAAAGCAAGAGGCACTGGCCAGGAACCCGGGCTTTATGTTTAGCCTTATACATATTAACTGGTTGAGAAAATGATCTTCAATAGTCCCTGGATCACTGTAGCAAAATGGCACTCTGGAGAGAGGAGGGGCCGCGGGAGGTGATGAGATGAGAGATGCAATGTTAGAGTGACGGAGCATCTGGAAACACTAGATATTCTCTTGTTCCCCCTTCTTAGCCCTTATGGGTTTCGTTTGTATTAGGGTAGAGGTGGGGGGTGAGCTACATGGCTAAATGCCTGGCTTTGTGATAGTTTGATTCAATTGAGCAGCCTCTCTGAGCTTGGACTCCACGCAAGCTAAGCACGGTGGGGGATACAGAGATTCTGAAGACAATCTGGTCTCGAGCAGCTCACAATCGACATATTAACAGCGAGAAGATGTGGTCTTCTTGCACATACTTGGCATGCAAATATTTGTGAAAACAAAAATTGAATTAGGATACACAATACAGGGCTGTAAAAGAGAAACAATAAAATGTACGCCACGGAATACTAGGTAACCACTTCAATGACAAATATGTTGGCGATGTCCATGGAAGAAGATTTTAAATAAAATAAAGCAACTGAACAAAACAGAGACCTAGAGACAGCTGTGCAAGGCCCGCATCCACACTCAGACTGACGGCGGAGAAAGAAGGGATTTATCTGTTAGTGTATTCCATAAGTTTTTTTCCTATACGCTTACTGCTTACTTAGGGCTGCAATAAAGATGAGTGGCCTAGCCAGGGATGTAGCTCTGCGGAATAGTACTTGCCTCACATGTGTGAGACCCTGGGCTCAATCCCCACCATCACAGAGGACCAAAAATGATGGTGGTTGGTCCAGAAGTCATCACAGGGACAAAGCACCTTCTTGTTAAGTGTGAGGATCTTTCTGGAAAATCCTTCCAAGCCAAAGAGGGTAGAGGACACTCCAAGTGGAGGGAGAATATGTTGACTAGAACATAGTGAGCCAACAGGATCAGTTTAGGTGAGTTGACTAGAGCCTGATGTGGAGGCGTACCTGGCAACCTAAGGCATCTGGATTCTATTTCACAGACTCAGGAGGGTTCCTAAGGGTACTGGACGGTAATTCTCATCTATCTTCACACGGTGACAATAAAATATGCTAATGCAGAAAACGTACTTACATTAGAATGAAACGTTTTGTCTAATGTTATCATCATCGTTGTCATGTATTTTTTTTTCCCAAATAAGCCATATATCTCTAGAAGGGAGGGATTCCATCATATGAAGGAGGGAGGGGAGGGAGGTGGTGGTGGTGCTGTATTAAGTCTGACCCAGACTTCCAGAGTCAGGCAGCCTTCTCGGTATAAGTCATGACATCCCTGAGACTTTAGAAACGTTAACCAGGTATGAAGAACGGATTATCTAGTTGGAGTTTGAAGGACAGGAAAGGAGATTGTTTCAGACAGAGGGAACAACAAACGGGAAAGAAAGTAAATGAGACTAAAAAAATGTTACCATCTTCTGAGGTTTATGCTTTAAAAGCAAATAACAAAGTGGTTGTAGCAAGGTTGCTACACAAAAGTCACATTAGAAATGAACAGGTGCAAGTAGAACTAAGAAACCAACTGCCAATGACACATGCACTCCCAACCCCCATGAAGTGCTTAGGTAGAAATCTATGCAAAAAATGTCCAAGATCTACATAAGAAAAACTACAGACTCGGATGAAATACTCAAAAAAGAACTAAATAAATGGAGATACATCTATGATCATGGGCAGGAAGACTCAATAATCTTCTTAGACTTATAGATTGTACTTCTTTCCAACTCCTTCTATGAGCTCAGTGCAATCCCAATATAATTTGAATAAGTTATTTTGTGGATATTGGCAATTTGATTCTACATTTTAGAGAATAGCCAACTCAGCATTGATGGAGAACAAACTCAGAACTGATAACCAGTTGACTTTAAGATTTGCTTTAAGTTTTAGTTATAGTAATAGTGTGGCCTTGAAAAACAAGTAGAGATCAAAGGAATGGAATCCACACAAGTATAAACCAACTGATGTATGGCGAAGGAACAGAGGCAATGTAACAGATGAAAGGTAGTTTGCTCTTTTTAAACAAATGGTGTTAGAAAAACTGAGTAGTTACATGTAAAAATATTAACCCAAGGAAGTGCTTACATCCCTCACAATTATCTAAAGAGGACTGGTAGCTCTGAAGGTAAAATGCAAAATTCCTTGAAGATAACTAAGGAGAAAATCCAGATTATTTTGCACTTGGTGATAATTTTCTAGATATAATATGAGAGGCATGATCCATTAAAAATATTTAATAATATACTTCATCAAAATTTTAAACTTCTATGTGTTCCATTACAAAAAAAAGAAAAGAAGATAGGGGCTGGAGCAATAGCACAGCGGGTAGGGCATTTGCCTTGCACGCATCTGACCCAGGTTCAATTCCCAGCATCCCATATGGCCCCTTGAGCACCGCCAGGGTTAGTTACTGGGTGCAGAGCCAGGAGTAATTCCTGTGTATTTGGGTGTGACCCAAAAAGCAAAGCAAAAAAAAAAAAAAGATAACTATGTACATAATTGAGGAGTTAGGTAGTACTACAGATGAACATGTTTCTCTTACAATATTATATGTCAATTATGTACCCATAAAAATGTAAAAAACTTTTTCTACAAAAAGACAATGCCAACAGAATGAGACAAATCCACAGATCAGGCCTATTTGTGAAAAATACATTTGGTGGGCCAGAGAGATAACTTAAGTGGTAGAACTGATGTCTAATACGTGTGAGACCCTGAGTTTGATTCTTGGCACTTCATGGTCCCTCTAGCGCCACTGAGAGTGGCCTGAGCTCCCTAAGCAGAGCTGGGTATGGCCCCTATAAAAAAAATTATCTGGTAGACTTTTGCTTTCCAAATTATACTAAAAATGCAACAATGTGAAAACAAATAACTATTTTAAAATGATCAAAAGATCTAATAGTAGGTAAGCATATGAAAAGATGTTTAACACCATATGTCATTGGGAATGGCGAATTGAAACAATGTTAGATTACTGCACATCTATTAGAAATAGATGTTTGGACTGGAGTGATAGCACAGCGGGTAGGGCGTTTGCCTTGCATGCGGCCGACCAGGGTTCCATTCTGCTGCCCCTCTTGGAGAGCCCTGCAAGCTATCGAGAGTATCTTGCCCGCACAGTAGAGCCTGGCAAGCTACTCATGGCATATTCGATATGCCAAAAACAGTAACAACAAGTCTCACGATGGAGACGTTACTGGTGCCCGCTCGAGCAAATCGAAGAACAACAGGATGACAGTGACTATTAGAAATGTCAAGATCTCAAACACTCACACCACCAACTACTGGCAAACATGTGGAGCAAGTCAGTGATTGCTGGTGAGAATGTAAACTGATACAGCATAGTGGCTTGTTGGTGAAACAAATGTGCTCTCTCACATAGTCTACCAATGGCACTCCTTGGTATTTAACCAAAGGACCTGAAAACTTATATCTGCACAAAAACTTGCACAGGGATGCTCATAGAAATTTCATTTATAATTGCCAAAACTCGGAAGCAACCAAAGGGTTCTTCAACAGGTAAGTGGGTAAATAAATCGTGCTGTATCATGACAATGAGCTATTCTTCAGTGTGAAGAAGAAATGAACTGTGAAGCCATAAAAAGATGTGAGAGAAACTTAGATGCATTTGGCTAAAGAAAAGATGTCAATCTGAAAATTTACATGATGTGTGGCTCCAAGTCTATGATGTAGCACTGTAGCACTGTCACCCCATTGTTCATTGATTTGCTTGACTGGGCACCAGTAATGTCTCCATTGTGAGACTTGTTGTTACTGTTTATGATATCTATGACATCTATGATAAGTCTATGATATCCAGGAGAAAAGCAAGACCTATGAAGATTGTGAGTGGCTGGCAAACAACCCAGGTCTGGCTGAGCGCTCCCTGGAATGGGAGGGTGAGTCAACCTAGGGCATCACCGAGGCAGCCTTTGTGGGCTCCCTGCTTGTGGGTAGGGCTGGGGTCCTGCTGTTTGGTCTCATAATTCTCTGGAGGCTTTCCATTGCTTCTAATCAGAACTGAGCTTTCTTCAATAAAACGTGGTGTTAAATGACTAGGTTTTGACAAGAAAAACTTTTTTTTTTTCTGGTTTGTGAGACAATATCAAAAGTGCAAAACTTCTGGTAAACGAGAAAAAGAAAAACCCTTGAATATTTTTCTTAAGGGCGATGAATTATGCCTTCCTTGTTGTGTCCTACAGAAGGAATTACTCAACCGACTTGTTCTGTTTTAATTAACCCAGCTAATAACTTCCCTGCTGGATTCCCTTGTTCATAACTTCTTGGTTTCACATAATAACGTGTTTGTTTCTTCCTTTGTGTTCTAATGAAATGATAATAACCTTCCCTGGCATTCATTTCATCCTTAATATCCGGAGATTTCATTAATATAAACTCTCCATCTGCTCTTTCTCCCTTTTAAAGGAAATATTTCTGTGTTCTTTTTACTTGTCTTCTTCGGGGGAAGCTCGGCTAATCTCCTCTTTCCTTCCAGAAAGAATCTTTCTGTAAGGCTTCCCTGGGCTGACAGGACTTGGCACTGGTTCCACTGGCCACCTCCCCTGCCAGGGCCTCATGATAGCTCTGCACTGTGGCGTCTGAGACCAAGATCATTGCCCACTTGGAGACGCATCTCTGAAGGAAGCCACAGGTACTAAGTTCCTAACACAGTTTTTGGGTGTGGTCAAGGTTAAAAATGATGCTGGTGTAGACATTTTTGGAAGGGATTGTCTTTTAGAAGGGATATGTCTGTAGTCTAAGTCACGCACAGGGAGGACACTGCAAGACAAGAGAATCCTAGAGGTCAAGGAGGCTGTGAGGCAAGTCAAGGAGTTGGGAGGAAGCAGAATCTGCCCTGGTTGTACCCATCAACGTTATTCTTTCCAAGTCAAGAGCAAAACCCCGACTATAAACCCAAGTAGGAGAATTCCTCGACGTGAAAGTCCTGGCTTCAAAATGAGGCTGCCCAAGGCGATGGCGAGGCCCCCACCAACTCAGCCCTTTCTCTTGTCTTGATCTTCTAAGGTCCTTGCCACCGCTGGGGAGAGGGAAACGTTTGCCCTTGGGGAATTTTTACATGGGTGGGAAACGGAGATGATGGTCCCTCAAGTCACTGGCAATCCCAAGAGCAGGTGTCCATTGGCATGGCTGTGAGAGAAACTTGCAGTTAAGTGGCCAGGACAGTTGTTGGCTCTTTCCTCCTGAATATTTCCTTTGGTTTAAACTGCTCTTGGCTGAGAAGTCCCTCCAGAAGTCCTTCTCTCCTGAAGACCAGCATTCGCCAAACTTCCCACACCTGCCTGGTGGGTGGGGACCCCGGAGGAGCGGGCGCTGCTGGGAGTAGAGCAGTTCAGGTTCCTGAGTCAACTTCCGGGCAAACAAGCAAAGGCCCTGCAGCCAAACCCACCCACCGTGGCCCCCCCAGGCATGGCTAGAGTGAACTGTGTCAGATGGGAGGCCTGAGGGGAGGAAACAGAGGTGACCTTCATGCGTCACCCCCTACTTCTGGCAGCCCAGCCCAGAAGACCTCACCTCTCCCTGTGCGTTTCTCGAGCAGCGGTCTGCGGGGATAGAGAGGATACGCCTTCATCTTCTTCCCCCACCTCAGCTCCTGTGTCAAGCACTGAGCAGGCACAACAAATGTGGCAATTGCAACCTTGAGTTATTCCGCTGCCAGCAATATAGCAGCAAGGTGTGGGGAGAAGCCCAAGTCTCCTGCTGGCAGGGAGAGAGAGGGGTGCCTCCACTGCCCCGGCCGAATTCCCAGTTCAGCAGCCTAAGAGGTCCTGTGCCACGTTACAAACTCTGGTGGTCCGGCTCAGGCTGGTGCGGGTGCGCACTGGTATTGTGTCTCCTGGCGTGCACACCTGCGGCCTGGCCTGGGTGCACACAGGGTGGGGGATGGTTCTCCAGGGACCCTCGATGACCCACTAAGGCACCTGGCTGGTCCTCCCTGGCTCTCCCTGCCCTGCAGACTCTGCAGGTGGTGCTGTGCTGACTGCTTCAGGGCCTGGCCCGCTGCATGTGTGCCCAGAGACAGAGGTATGGCATCCTCATGGCACTGAGCTGGGCAGGCAGGTGAGGGTCTGACCATGCCACTAGGCCTCCTTCCTTCCAGAGGGCTACACGTGCTCAGGTGAGGCTGCCTCTAGCCCTAGGGTGACTGCTATATGGAGGCACAGGGACCCCCTTCAAGGGATGGCATCCCTGCTCCTTCTTCATGGAGATATCTGATGTCACTATTTCCAACTATTTCCAACTCTCTTTACATTTCTAAGTGGACACAAGGGTCCCCTCCATCTGGCTTATCCCCTGAGCACCTTCTGACCAGTTGTCTACCTGGCAGCTGGCCTGGGCACTCTGTGACCACAGAAGGAGGAGAGAATGTCTGACTTTGGGAGTTGGGGGTGATCTGGGGCCACTGTCAGCCACCCACGACCAAGTTGCCACCACTGGAGGCCATCCTGCAGCGTGACCTGAACACAATCAGGACCATCCCCCAGCACCACTCAAGGCAGCCACGCTGAGCCTCATCCAAGGATGTGGAGCCTGGCGAGGGTGTGATGCAGGTAAAGCGGTGGAACTCATGAGCAGGGGCCATGCTGTCCACCCCACCCCCCCCGCCCCCCTGCTGTTGTTATTCTTGGCACACTTGAGGGGGGTGAGGGGGCTCAGCTGCCTCACCCCTGCCCTATTGCCCCATCCTATTTGGAACCTTCTCTGCTGTGGCTCCAGGCAGTGTCTCTTCACTTCCTTCCCCTGCCCCTTTATTTTATTTATTTATTTATTTTTTAAATTTATTTATTTTTAATTAGAGAATCACCGTGAGGGTACAGTTACAGATTTATACACTTTTGTGCTTATACTTCCCTCATACAAAGTTTGGAACCCATCCCTTCACCAGTGCCCATTCTCCACCACCCATAAACCCAGTGTCCCTCCCACCCTCCCCAATCCCATCTCCCCCCCACCCCACCCTGCCACTGTGGCAAGGCATTCCCTTCTGTTTTCTCTCTCTAATTAGCTGTTGTGGTTTGCAATAAAGGTGTTGAGTGGCCGCTGTGCTCAGTCTCTAGCCCTCATTCAGCCCGCAACTCCCTTCCCCCACATGGCCTTCGACTACAATGAAGTTGGTGATCGCTTCTCTGAGTTGACCTTTCCCTTCCCCTGCCCCTTTAATCTCCCTCTTGTACCTGAGGCTTGGCCGCTCCTGCTGAGGGCCGTGGGGTGCTCCTCAGTGAATACAGCACGGAGAAGTTTGGAGAAGGACCTGGCACAGCCTGCGGGACGAGGTTTGAATAGTCTCTGGCCCTGCTTCCCTTTCAGCCCATATGCAAAGAAAACCATCCCCAGAACAACTTCATTAGCTGGGCCGGCTCACAGCTTTGTCTGCCTCCTTCTGGGAGGTCGAGCTGCATTACTTCACAGACCCGGGAGACTGTGTGCCTCCGCCACCACACCGGGCCCCAGGGAAGTCCCTTTGTCTAAGAGGACAGGGGCCACTTCAACCTCCATAGACTCATCCTCTGCCTGCCCCACAGTCTTCTACCCCTGGCCAAAGACAGAAGACACAAGGGCCCCCTTGCCTTTACTCGCTTCCCAGGTCTGATCCTAGTGACCGGAGCAGCAAGGGACCGAATAGGAGAGCAGGTGAGCAGGAAGCCGGGCTCAAGGCCCGCCACTCTGGACAGTGAACCGGCCCAGGCCATCTGCCACAGACACGGCCTCCAGCAGCTCTCCCTTCCCGGGCCTCCTCCCAGCGCCCTCTCCTGCTTCTTTAGCTTCATGCCCTATTTTGTGGCAAGACTATTCCTTTTTTTTAAAAAAAAAAAAAAAAACGTCATACAAGTAGGTGTTTCTCAAGATTCAGTCCTTGGTCCATGCATATCAATGCATTCATCCTGCCTTCCCATCAGCCTGTCAGCCTGGCTCTGGGCCCGGGAGTGGGCCGGGCATTGACCATTTGTTTCTCGCTCTCTGCCCAAGGATTTGCGCAACCCCCACGCCCACAGCTACTGCTCCCAGGACAACTGCAGCATGTCCTGAACCCCAGGCTCTCCTGATGGTCAACTCTTCGCTTGCAGGTCCTGCTGGTTACCTGACCCTTGGTGACGAGGTACAGGTGGCATTTAACATCCTCTCCCGGCACCTGCTCCTTCTGCTCCTTGGCTCTGGCTTCCATGAGCTCCCTCAGCTTTTGTGCCATTCTCGCTGCAAATCAGCAGTTGCCTCTGCCTGACAGCTCGGTGGCCTGAGTCTGGCTCGTCGTGCCCACAAGTGCTCATGGGACACAGCTGGCTCTTGTTCCCTCTTCACCCTTAGTGCCACCTCCATACAATCAAGACTTCCAGCGACTCCCCGCCCCCTCTCCCCCTTTCCTGGTTCTTAATCCATCATACCTCAAATCTTAAATTATGCTGCTGCAAATCTTAAATCTTAAATTATGCTGCTGCAAATCTTAAATTTTTTACCTTACTAAAAAAAAAGTTTAAAATAATTAAGGGGAAAAATAAAGGCCACTCCTGGGAGAGCTTGACCCTTGTGGCCAGTGTTGCTCAGGGGCTGCCACGGCCACCACATCCATTGGTGAGGAGTGAGGGGTGCACATGCTACAGAGCAGGGGTTCAAATGCAGGGGCTTGCACAGGCTAGTGTGTGTTCTACCACATGAGATCTTTCCAATTCCCTGAAAAAGCCTTTACAGGCCAGTCTCTGCTGGAAACACATTTTTTTTTTCTTTTTGGGTCACACCCGGTGTTGTTGTTGCACAGGGTTACTCCTGCCTCATGCACTCAGGAATTACTCATGACGGTGCTCAGGGGACCATATGAGATGCTGGGAATTGAACCTGGGTCAACTGCGTGCAAGGTAAACACCCTACCTGCTGTGCTATTGCTTCAGCCCTGTGAAAACACATTATTTTTTTGGTCACACCCAGCGATGCTCAGGGGTTACTCCTGGCTTTGCACTCAGGAATTACTCCTGGCAGTGCTTGGGGAACCATATGGGATGCTGGGGATCGAACCCGGGTCGGCCACGTGCAAGGCAAACGCCCTACCCACTGTGCTATCGCTCCGGCCCCCAACATATTTTTTTTAACTGATAATTTTTATTGAAATAAATTTACTTAGAGACATATGAGGTATGTTCAAGAGAACACAAGCTTAAAAAAGCAAGCAAGCCTCAAATGGTGTTTGGGAGGAGGTCATATACAGTTTTCTTCAAATTATCTTAGTCTGGAGTTCTCTGCATACAACATAAAAGTTAATTTGGGGATGTTGTCACTTTCTTTTATTTGTTTTTGGGCCACACCTGGCTGTGCTCAGGACTTCCTCCTGGCTCTGAGCTCAGGGGTCACACCTGGAAAGCTAGGGGTTCTTTCATATTTTTAGCACAACCTTTACGTTCTTCTGTAGTTAAAACACGTTTTGAGCTCTCCATCAACATCTACATCACTTGACCTGCCTCAACAAGCAGACTGTCTTCTTTCGCTGTTCTGGCCATATGGTACTCTACGCCTTCCTCTGGTCCCTAGATGCTTTATGCTATCTCTGATATTTCTTTTCTTTTCTTTTCTTTTCTTTTCTTTTCTTTTCTTTTCTTTTCTTTTCTTTTCTTTTCTTTTCTTTTCTTTTCTTTTCTTTTCTTTTCTTTTCTTTTCTTTTCTTTTCTCTCTGCTATTTCTAAAGCTCCCTGCCCTGAACGCATCAGACTAGATGTTATTTTCCTCCAGAGAAGCTTGTCGTTTCTTCTCTTACTGATTCCTGGAATCTCACTCTCCAACCTAGACACTAATAATGAGCTTTACAAGCAGTGTCTCTCTTTTCGCTCTTTTTCTACCACCTCACACAGGACTTTCCACAGTGCTTGTCAGGTGGATGAGAATATAATTCCTGCTTTCTGGGGAAGACACAAGAACAGCTGAGACTGGGAGGTGGGCCTAGGACCTCCTCAGCAGGAAGGTGTGAAGTGTGGCCACAGCTGGACGGAAGTGCCTGCCAACCAGAGAACTGCCCTGAGTGCCAAAGATCAGAACTTCCACCAGGAATCTGTGAGTCTTTAACCCCGAAATTGCTTCTCCCCCTTGCCAAATGACAGGGCACCATGGCTTTTCCGGAACTCCCACACTCAGACTCCATCCTCCAGATGGAGTTTGCCACCCCTCAAGTCCCTCCTACTCTGACCCTTCCATCAGCTGCTGTGTCATTTTGTCAGCGAGCAGGCTCACCTCCCCATTCATTCCAGTCAATTCTGATGCTATCTTGTGACAAACGAACAAACTCACCCAAAGGGATGTGTACCACTCCTTTAACAATGCATGACAGCACTCAGGGTGCGCTATTCCCAGAGAACTCTTCTGTTTTTGGTCCCTTGGTTTTTGAGTCACTCCTAGTGCTGCTCAGGGGACCACCCATGCACGCAGTGTCGGGGATTGAACATGGGCCCCCTGCATGCAAAGCATGTGCGCTAGCCCCGTGAGCTAGTTCTCCACATAATTCCTAACCTCCAGGTTACTTTGCCTCCAGGTTCTGAGAGAGCTTCTGCTTGGACTCTTTATCTTGGCTGTTTGAGGGAATTGAGCATTTTCTGATAGCACTCCTACTTTCCTCCCTCTTGTCAGGACTAAATTTATTCTTCTCAGACCAGAGCAAAGAGCCAACCTAAAGCATAACTGGTTTCTTTCTATAAATATACTGCCTCATACCTTCCTGGGAGGAAGGGAAGTAAATAAATTTAAAAAGAGAATTTTTCTTCTAGCTTTTTTCTTTGGGTAGGGGCACATCCAACTGTGCTCTGGGCTTACTCCTGGCTCTGCATTCAAGGATCACTCTTGGTGGGCTCAGGGACCAAACAGGTGCCAGGGGTTGAACACAGGTTGCTGTGTATAAGTCAAGTGCGCTACTCACTGTACTATCTCTCCAGCTTCTCCTCTACATTTCTGATGCTTGGGGCCTGGTTTAACTGAGTTGAGATGACAATGTCTATACATCACTGAGCAAGATGCTTTCTAAATAGTCCCTCCAAAGAGAGGCTTATGTTTGACCTGTTTTAGCCATGGTAGGGTGTGTTTGAAAAGAATTCAACCACTCCCTCTGGGTTTGTTGGATAGAAAAGGAGCAGAGTGGGGTTCAGCCCCGTAGATAAATTCCCTTTGGCTTATGTTTCTTCTCCTGGAGGGAGATCTGCTTCCCATCTCTACAGAACACTGCTGCTTCCGATGACAAAGCCTCCCAGGTTACTCGGGTCCATTGTTCTCCCCACTCAGAATCTCACTTGGCAAGAAGAGCTGGAGAAGACCCCACCAGACATCAAGAGAAGGCATGTGGGTTACCAAGTGGGGGCTTGAGGGGTGGCTGTCCACAGGTGGATGGATCCTAGTGAGAGCAAGCTATGGGTTGTAATGTAGACCACCAGATACTATTCAAGAACCAATATATTTGTCTGGGTCTGCTTCATATGGTGATAGTGAGGTGATGCCAGCAGGAGCAAATGGTTACAAGAGCAATAGGAATAAAGAGTCAAGGGCACGAGGGTTTTAAATCAGATGGACCTGAGTTCAGCGCTAGCTCAGTCACAGTCACTCATTCTTATTGGTGACAGGCTTTGCCATCTAACCTTGCTGAGCCTTTGTTTCCTTATAGGTAAAATGAAGCAAGTGACATACTTCCAAAGCTGTTGTTGAAGAGAAGATGAAATGATAGCATAAAGTGCCAATTTGTATCACACAGAAAGAACTCAACTAGATGATATTCTAGAGAGAAATCCCAATGCTGAAGATGTGTGTTTGTGTATATGTGTGTGTGCATGTGCGTGTGTTTTGCTGGGGATCAAAGGGCCTTACACATGCAAGGCATGTATGTGCTCTACTACAAAACTAGTTCCTCAAACCCAGTTCTCAAGAATCTTACAATAGAGTTAGGAATAAAAACCACATGAATATTAGAAGATGGACAATATGATCAAGTATCAGATGCTGGGGGGCGGGGGCCTGCTGGGGGTGGGATATAACTTTAAGTGTAGCAGTTTTAAGATAAGCAAGATCTTCAAGAGTGAGAGATTGACACCAGGGAAGTCAACCTAGAGAAGGTGGGATGAGAGCAGGTCCTTAAGTGCAAGACATGAAAGAGAGAAATAAAGAAAAGTCCTTTAAAGGGAAGGGTAACGCTAGGGCCAAGGGTAAGGAATTAAGTCCAAAGGGCCAAGTAAAACCAACTCAATTTTAATTAAGAAAAAGATAAATACTACAAAGTTCACAGGTTTCATGCCAGGTGATGGGACTACAGTGAACAATGAGTCTTGGAGGTAAAGGTATATGACAGGGCTATGAGTGTGCTCATACATTGCTGCTGGTAGCATTACAATTGGTATAACCTAACTAAGGGAATTTTGATAATAATCTATTATAGGTGTCTAATATCTGATAAATAAATTTTTTTTACAAAAATTAGTGATGCTCACTAATAATAGAAAAATACTGGAAATAACTGTCTACTAGAAAAATAAAAACTCAAATTCTAAATTGATGTTCATGAATCATACCACTGAAAATAACAAAAAATATTTATCTTAAGTACATACAAACATTGACCAGGGTAGGATCACAGTCTGGGTTATAACAAAAATCTCAATAAAATTTGCAAGAGTTGGGGCCGGAGCTATAGTACAGTGGGTAGGAGATTTGCCTTGCATGTAGCAGACTCGGGTTCAATCCCCGGCATCCCATATGGTTCCCGAGCACTGCCAGGAATGCAGAGCCAAGAGTACTACTGAGCATTTGCCAGGTGTGACCCAAAAAACCTCCACCTTCCAAATTTACAGGAGTCACGGGCCAATGAGAAATCATAAGTATATCTATACTCTAGCAATGATTACTCAGGAAACCATTTTAGGGTTATGGAAATAAACAGAAAAACCAAACACTTTTTTTTCTTTTTTGGGTCACACCTGGCGATGCACAGGGGTCACTCCTGGCTCTGCACTCGGGAATTACCCCTGGTGGTGCTCAGGGGACCATATGGGATGCTGGGAATTGAACCCGGGTCGGCCGCGTGCAAGGCAAATGCCCTACCCGCTGTGCTATCACTCCAGCCCCAGAAAAACCAAAACTTTTACAAATGTTATGTAAAACTATGCACTGAAAACTATAAAACGTTGCTGTGAAAAATGAAAATTGAAACAAATGAAGAGATATACTGTTTCATGAATCAGAGGACTCAATATTCAAGACGTAAATTCTCTGTAAATCCATCGGGGGGGGGGCTGGAGTGATAGTACAGTGGGTAGGGTGCTTGCATGTGGCTGACCTGCTGTGACCCTCAGACCTGCATCTGGTCCTGCTAGGAGTGTTCCCTGAGCATAGAGTCAGGAATAAATCCTGAGAACCACTGGGTGTAGCCCCCAAACAAACAAATAAGCAAACAAAATCATCTCTGATTCACTAAAATCCCACTAAAAGCACTAGCAGGCATTTTAGTAGAAACTAAGTTAGTAGCAAGTCATAAGCTGATTGTAAAATGTATGTGGAAATGGACCCAGCTGCTTTGACTAAAGCAATTTTTAAAAAGAAGTAAAAGGGGGGTACTTTATACTCTTTGATTTCTTAAAGACTTGATTCTTGTAGACTATATTTTTGGAGTGGGGGAGGGTGTGGCACCTAGCAGATCTTGGGAAACCCTGTGGTGCCAGGGTTTGAACTTAAAATTCCCATATACAAGGCATGCACTTTGGCCCTTTGAACCATCTCCCTGACCCTTATCCTCCCAGACTTATTAAAAAGCTGTAATAGGGACTGGAGAGAGAGTACAGGGGCTAAGATGCCTGCCTGGAGAGTGACCTTTGAACAGAGCCAGTAATAAGCTCAGAGCACTGCTGGGTGTGGCCCTAAAATAACACAAAAAAACTACAATAATCAGGAAAATAAGAAATAGGTATAAAAATGGACACATAGACTATCAAAATACAATAAAATCTGAATTTCAATGCAGAAACAGATGATCAATTGATTTTTGATAAGAATTATAAGACAATTCATGGGAATTCTTGGGGGAAAATAATTTTTTTCAACAAATAGTGCTGAAACACTGAATATCAGTTCATTTAAAAAAATGAACCTTGAAATTTACCTCACTCTCCATATAAAAATTAACTCAGACCACAGACATAAATAGAAGGGTTAAGAACTATAAAACTTTATTTTTTTTGGCTTTTTGTGTCATACCTGGTGATGCCCAGGGGTTACTCTTGTCGTGCACTCAGGAATTATTCCTGGTGGTGCTTGGGAACCATATGTAATGCCAGGGATAGAACTCAGGTCAGCCACGTGCTAGGCAAACACCCTACCCACTGTACTATCACTCTGGTCCCCAAAATTATAAAACTTTTGTGAAGTAGACATACAAAAAATTCTAGAAAATCTAACCATTGGCAAAGATTTCTTAAGTATGACTCAAAAACATGAAGTTTAAAGAATAAAACTTACCTTAAAATTGAAAGCTTCTCTACAAATGACAGTATTATGAATATGGAAAGGTAAACCACAGGTTGAAAATAAAAACCCTGCAAAATATATCTGATAAAGAAATTATAACTAAATACACAAAGAACTCTTGTAAATAAGTAATATTTTTAAAAAATAACCAAGAAAATGGGCAGAGGTTGGAGCAATAGTCCAGATGGTAGGGGACCTGCCTTGCATGCTGCTGACCTGAGTTAGATCCTGGGAGCCCTGTGTGGTTCTCTCAACTCATCAGAAATAAACCCTGAGAACAGAGCGAGGAGCAAGACCTGAGCACAGCCAGGTGTGGCTCCCAAACCAAAAATAAATAAATAAATAAATAATAAAAAGAAAAAAGAAATAGCAAAAGCTTTGGAAAGGCATTCCCCAAAAGATAGACCAACAATAAGCCCGTGAAAAGATGCTCATTATCATTTTTATCAGGGAATGAAAACTAACACTGCAACCGAAATGCTACTGAGTGTCCTTCAGAATAACCCAGATTAGAATGATCACAGAAATGGCTGGGAAGGATGTGGAATGATTGGAAAACTCAAAATTGGCTGCAGAGAAAGTAAAGTAACATGGTATATATGGTTGGTAGTTTTCCAAAAGATGAAATAGGTACTTCCATGCCACCCTGCCATACCACTCCTAGGTATTTATCCAAGAAAAACAATAGCGTGTCTACACAGAGCCTAAAAACACACAAGTATTTGTAGCATTGTTAGCTGTCCCAAACTGTAACTATATCATGGTATATTCATGCAATGGCATACTACCTAGCAATGGAGAAACAGTACAAATCCCCAAGCCAATGGACCTCAGAAATGTTGGGCAGAAGAAACCAAACAAAAAAGCACATGCATGTTGTGATTCCACTTGAATGAAAGTCTAGAAAGGTAAAATAAACCTGTGGTGACAGAAAGCAAGCCACAGCTTGCCAGGAACGTGAGGGAACTTAGGTCATGGAAATGTTCTACAACATGACTGGGGAAATGGGAGATAAGATGGTATGCATTTGTCAAAACTCAAAAGAATTGTGCTCATAAAATTAGTTAAAGTTCATTGTATGAAAATTACATTTAAATTTGAGGAAAAAGGATGCAACAGCTCTCTATGACACAAAGTTTATAGCAAGTGAAAAGACTAAATGCAGAATTAGTCTATGTTATGCTTTCATTTTGGGGGGAGGGGTAATGAAAATACAGAAACACAATTGCCCCATATGTGCAAAGGATAGTTCTAGAAGAACACCCAAGAAAACATAATAGTGATAGCTTCTAGGTAGAGGAATTCAGTGTCTGGAATTTAAAACAGACAACAACTTTATTTTCCATCATGCATTCTTTAGACTCTTTGTCATGTACCTTTTCCTAGAGATTCCTGATATAGGGGAGATATGGGTTATGTGGACGTTCATAGAAGGAATCTATCTCTTTCCCAAACTGGAGGATTTCAGTGAACTGTTCCAGAAAAGAAATATCTAAGCTAAGACTGAAGAACAGTAAGGAATCAGACAGAGAAAGTAGAGAAGAGAAAGAACATTCCTGACAAAGGGATCTATGCCAGGAAAAGAAAACGCAGAGTAGTTTGGTGGGTGTGGGACATCAGAGGACAAAGAAGAGTTTGGGTGAAAACTAGGGGGCAGATCCAAGGTTTACATCTTACATACTAGAAGTCAGATATTACTTTTGTATAAAGGAACAGATAATAAATATCATAGGCTTGGAGGGACAAGATATAAAATCAAGGATATTTTGCAAATACACAATAAAAGAAAAGATTGCCACAGTTTTTTGTTGATGAAATTAAAAATATAATAACTAAGTAAAATATTTCAGAAAACAGGTCTACTAAGGAGAGCAATGAAACTCTCTTAAAGGCAGGGGGAATAACAGTTCACTGAATTTGAGTGGAAAGTGTTCCTATCATCAAAGTGTTCCCTATCATCAAAACTGATTGCAGATGTTCACTGTTAAAGTTGATCTGTAATGAGATTTGATGTATTTCATTCTTAAAAATGTCTTTTTTCACAGATAACTACTGGCAAATATTAATACCAGTGCACGAGCATATGATTTTAATTGAGCACATTCATCACTTGGAAGGTATTTGTAGAATTTTACTAGATTCTCCTTTCGAAATCTGCCTTTTAACCTGTCATTACATTGCAGATTAATCACTTCCAATTGAGGGTTAGGTGGAAGCTCCTCCATTGCATGAATGAATCTTAAAATGGGGAGATTTCCTTTGCACTTGCATCACTGTTGGGTAAGACACGGGTAAGGCAACTATGATTTGTTCTCAGAAAATACATTTGCTACAAAGCTATATGGGAGTGAAGATCCTGACTCTCATTTCAACCTCTCACAAAATGGGAAGGACATATAGCAGTTTGATATTAACTGTGACACAAATAAGCTTTGTTTTGCCCTGTTATTTTAGATCAAATTTGTTAGTATTACTAAGCGTACAGTTAAAGTATATCCCAAAATCCCTTTTGTGTTTGCTAATAGTTGATGAAGATTAATAAGACTATCACTGCTAAGCAATCAAAATGCTGCCTACTGGAGTCGGAGCAATAGTACTGGAGGTAGGAAACTTGCTTTGCATGTGGCCAACCTGGGTTTGACCCCTAGCATCCCATATGGTTCCCTGAGCCCCATCAGAAGTGAATGCAGACAGGAGTAACCCCTTAACACCGCTAGGTGTGTGGCCCCAAAACAAAACCTAATAAAATACTGAGTGTTAGGAAGAAGTACATATTTTTCTTTTTCTTTTTTTTTTTTTTCTTTTTGGGTCACACCCGATGATGCACAGGGGATACTCCTGGCTCTGCACTCAGGAATTACTCTGGGCAACGCTCAGGGGACCATATGGGATGCTGGGAATCGAACCCAGGTTGGTGAAAGGCAAACGCCTAACCTGCTGTGCTATTGCTCCAGCCCCAGAAGTACATATTTTTTATGTTAGAAAAAGTAATGCATTCATTTTATATTTCCAGCGAACATCCACAAAACTATAATAGTTAAGTTCCCATGAGTGTATATATTATATCTATCTATAATAAATACATATATAAATTTCACTGTTAATTGGCTTAATGATACATGAGAAACAAAACATTTATCTCAAATTACCTGCCAGTGAATAATACACAAAAAATAAATACAGGACTTAAAAACACTTTATATTTTCACAGGCTTTATAAATTTATTTAAATAAGCCTGTTTATTCCCTCCCTCCCAACTACACTATACAAATATATATATCTGGTGGGGAGGGAGGGTTTGGACCATCATGGTGCTTGGAGTTAGCTCCTAGTAGTGCTTGAGGCATCATGTCTTGCCCAGTATTGAACCTGGGCCTCCTATACATAAAGCAGGTGCTCCAACCCTTTGAGACATCTTCCTGGCCCCGTCCACATATATTTTTTACCATCATCAGTTATAACACATCTTAGCAAATTTCACTTCAGGTTGTACTGAATTACTATTTTTCCTAACTATTTTCACCTGCAGTTGCTTTATGAAAATTATTAATACAAGCCAATTCTTTAGTCACTTAAAACTTGGCATTGATTTCTTAAATAAATAGTAATAACTGGTCAGTATCATTAACATCTGTCAACTCATCCAGAGCCAAGGAAAACCACTTGAAATCATTTGCCTTGTCTTTATGTTTACTATTTATGCTGTTCTCAATGTCCTCAGATCTTTGAACAACTATTCTTGCCAAAAGGCTAATAGTCTTAAGTGAGTTTATTTTCTCTGGACACATTCTTCAGTTGCTACAATCAAATACGATTTAATTAACTCACTAGTTGTAAACAGTTTTCCTTGCATGCTAACAAATGAGCCACTAGTGAACTTTGGTTGCAATCTGATTTTAATTTAAAAAAAAATTTGTGTGTGAAGAAATCAGCTCTGATGAGATATTCCATTACATTTTTTTTCTAATTTCTTTAACCATTGCTTCCTGTGAGTTGGGAATATTGCAATGAATATTTTATTTGGTAATGGTGACATATAGTATGTTCTTTCAGCATAGATAAAGTGTCATGGCATAATACAGTTCTTTGTTGTTTAATTCTAAAACAAATAATTCACAGGACGCTGTGAACTCAGTAGTACAACATTTACAGTCCACTTTTCTTTATATGTTTTGATATGCACTAATCATAAGAGATAGAGTGCTGTAGTACTACCAAGATACTTGTGCTCGTGGGTCCTGCCAAGTCATTAGTGCTTTGCTGTGGTTCGAAGCATGGAAGGGCAGTGATGCCAGTGCCACACGTGGTTGTTACTGCAATTACTCACCTCTGCTGCTCTAGTGCAAAACCAGTTCCAGGTACCAGGGGTACAAAAAGGCAAGACCATACAATCCCAGACACTCTTAGTTATGGGATTTAAATTTTGAATTTCATACAATGTTCTTACTTTCCAAATAATTTTTTTGGATTTTGTTTTAACTACGAAAAACATTTAGGCATGTAAATTAGATTTTTGAAAAATTCAGATTGTAAAGGAAGGAGCAAAATGATCTCAACTTAGAGATGACATGATCTTG
Organism: Sorex araneus; assembly: GCF_027595985.1. Lineage (NCBI taxonomy): Eukaryota > Metazoa > Chordata > Mammalia > Eulipotyphla > Soricidae > Sorex > Sorex araneus. The sequence continues at coordinate 21,531,358 of NC_073307.1, read as the reverse complement.
TACACAGAAAACCCCGAAGAATCCACTGAAAAAACTAGTTTAACTGGGCTGGGTAGATGGCTCAAAAAGCATGTGGAGTTCAATCCCCAGCACCATCTGATCCCCCAAGCACTTCCAGGGGAGCCTTGGTGGCCTGTGGCACTGCTGAGCCCAAGCAGCACCATCTCCCCAGACCCAGACACAGGACCAGCTGACCAATACAACCAGCCTAAGTATCACCAGCATGACCCCCAAACTCCCGAGCACTGCTTGGAACATCCCCTGTGAACCCACTGCTTGGAATATCCCCTGTAAACCAAGAAAAAAACTATTTGAACTAGTAAATGAGTTCATCAAGGTTATAGTATACAGTATATATTTGTAGAAATATATATTTTTCCTTTGATGGAGGTATGTATATATGTACATAAATATGTATGTACAGTGTGTATATATACGTGAATTTGTATTTCTATATACTTGCAGTGGACATTTCAAAATAAAATTAAGAAAGCAATTTCATTTATGCAAGCATCAAAAAGAATAAAAATATCTAGGAATAAATTTGACAAATGAAGTGGAGAGCTCTCAAAAATTACAAAATGCATTATTGAAAGAAATCAAAGAAGATCTAAGCATGGAAACAGATCCTATGCTCATAAATCATAAGACTTAATATTGTTAGGATGGCAATACTCCTCAAATATATAAAGAAAGCTTCCAACTCAATAATAGAAAGATAACTCAGTTTTTAAATGGGCAAAAGACAACAACAAAAAAACCCAAAAAGGACGATTAAAAAGTGGGCAAAGAACTTGAATAGAATTTTGCCAAAGAAGATATACAAGTGGCCAACAGGCACATGAAAAGATGTTCAACATCATTAGTCATTAAGAAAATGCAAAACAAAACCAAGAGACCCACTAGAATGCTAGAATCAAAAAGGCAGGAAATAGCAAGCCCTGGTGAGGATGTGGAGAAATCGGAGGCCTGGGAATGTCAAGTGGCGCCACTACTTTGGAGGACAGTTGTTCTTTAGAAGTTTAAACACAGTTACCACATGATTCCTCAACTTCACTTTCAAGCAGGTGTGTTTGTGTGTGTGTGTATATATGTGTGTGTGTGAGACAGAGAGAGAGCTCAAGAATTTGTACACACACATGCACACACACGTGCAGAAGAAATGAAAACAACTATGCACAGATATTCTAGCACTAGTCATATTTCAAAGTAGAAATACCCCCAAGGTTCACAACTGATAAATGGTGAAAAAAAACCAATCATAAAAGACCACATAGTATATTACTGAATTTATATAAAATGTCTAAAATATGCAAACTCATAGAGATAGAAAGTTAACTGGTAGTTGTCTAGGGGCTGCATGGTAGGAGGCTAAAGGTAGGGGCTTTTATTTTGCAGGCGGCAAAGATGGTCTAAAATTAGCTATGGTGATCACTGCACAGCTCTGTGCTTCCATGAAAATCCACTGTGTGCAACATGTGAGTTACAGCTCAAGAAACTGTGCAGATTCTCCCAGCTATCCAATGCTTCTGCATTTAAAAATACGTGTTGGCTAATTAGTAAGTGACCGAATTAGTGAGTAGTGAGTATATGATCCTGCTTACTTAAGTAATCAACCTAGTACATGCAGAAGATGAAATACTATTGAAAAAAATATTAGGTAGAAAATATCATTTACTGGAAATGTTGGACTTCTGGGTAAATTTCATGCAATTTTCACGTCTTACAATTATAGGACTGGAGCAATAGCACAGCAGGTAGGGCATTTGCCTTGCACATGGCCGACCGGGGTTCAATTCCTCTGTCCCTCTTGGAGAGCCCGGCATGCTACTGAGTGTATCCTGCCCGCATGGCAGAGCCTGGCAAGCTACCCGTGGCGTATTTGATATGTCAAAAAACAGTAACAACAAGTTTCACAATGGAGACGTTACTGGTGCCCACTGGAGCAAATCAATGAACAACGGGACAATGGTGCTACAGTGCTAAAATTACAGGAAGTGTTTTTTGTATTTTTTTTCAATAAAAGTCACTGAAAAGTTTAAAAAAAAAAAATACGTGTTGGCCCAAGTTGGCTCCCTTCCTGAGGCTAATACCACAGCTAGAACTGAACCAGGACCACACATGTCATTCCTCTTTATCACAGTGTCACATCCAGCTCCATGGCCTCCAGATCTTAACCTTTCTAGATGAAGGAAGTCCGTTAGCACTGTACTTCCTGGGAGATCCAGCCTGAATGGACCACTCTTGTCCTCAGAAGCACACTCAAAAATCACTGTTTCTATCACTTTGATGCCTATTTCAGTCCCCTTCACAGTTCCTATCCCATCCCCCTAGCTCAGCCACTACTATTAGCTCAGTCAATTCCCAGCCTCTGTTGCCAATAGTGGCTCCCAGTGATCAGGCACTTGTTATGTTTCTCTAATCTGTTTTTTTTTTCTTTTTGTGCAACACTCGGTGATGCACAGGGGTTACTCCTGGCTCTGCACTCAGAAATTACCCCTGGTGGTGCTCAGGAGACCATATGGGATGCTGGGAATCGAACCTGGGTTGGCCGCATGCAAGGCAAATGCCCTACCCGCTGTGCTATTGCTCCAGCCCCATGGTTCTCTAATCTTTACTGTGAACCTGCGTACCAGGGAACTGGTCCTTATCCTGAATGCCAGAGGATGCTAGTGGATGGCTTTAAGCAGGATATTGAGAATGTTATTTTTTTTGCCACACCAGAGATGCTCAGGGGTTATTCCTGCTCTGCACTCAGGGATCACTCCTGCCGGAGCCTGGGAGATCATATGGGATATTGGAATTGAACCTGGGTTGGCTATGAGCAAGACAATCACCTTACCTGTTGTACTACTGCTCTGGCACCCATCATATCATATTTGTATATTTAAAATGTGGTAGAAAGAAGTAAGACTGGGATAAGATAGCAGTTGTAGTTAACAGATATTAGATTAAGTCCAGGTACAAGAAGGATAAAGAAAGCTAGTAGAATGAGGGATGTGTAGAAGATGAAATTTCTAGACCTTAATTCAGATTGGACCTACGGGCTAGGTTGGAGCATGAAGTCAAGATCCCCTCTGCAGAGGTTAAGTTCAGCAATTGCAGGAGTCATGTCCTAGTACTCATTCAGTTATGTAAGTGCTATAACATCATAGTATTAGGCCAATGTCCCAGAGATGGTCTCCTCTCCTCCAGCAAAGCAAGCACTTAGGAAAAGAATCTGAGCTAATTTTTTACTAAAATACAAACGGGTGCTATCTTAATGCAACCTTGCTTTAAGGGAAATCTGAATGACTTTCCTTTTTTTTTTCTTCTTGTTTTGGAAGCCACCCACAGACACAAAATCATGGGATTCGAACCACCTAAAGGCAATCACTAGTACGTTGGTCTATGTCAGACATCTGTGTCATTTCTTTCTTCTTATGGCTCTATTTTAACTACGGATTTACATTTCACTCAAGAACATTTTTGTTGGACCAGAAAAATGACTCAGTGGGCTGCAGCTCATCCTTTCCATGCAGGAGGCCCAGGTTCGAGCACCACTGGGTCTGATCCAAAACCCAAAACCAAACAAACAAAAACACAGATGAACATTTCAGGCTCCAGAATGACTCCAGCGTGGCTGCTCTTTGAGGCAGAGAACTTTCCTCCAGAGTCATCTCTCTTGGGGCTCCACAGGGGATGCCTGCTGGGCCGAGGTGCTTACCTTTCTCAGTTTACTTGCCTCAAGCTCCCCAGCTGTCTAGGTTTTGGAGTATAAGAAAGAGAAGTAAAAGGCACCTTCAAGTCAGGGCAGAGGACTGAGCAGGGGGTAGGGCCTCCCCCAAAGTAGCCAGAGTGGCGACATTCTTTGCAGGGTTCCTGTCTCTGTCTAAAAAGCAAAGCACTCTAAGACGGTACGAATGTGACAGAAACAAGCGAAAATTTGTCAAGAGAGCTGTGTCCGAACGCTTCCTAGGGGAAACGTGATTAAAAGGGTTATTTCAAAGAAACATTAGGACAAAAGAATTTCAGGCTCCCTGGGGTAGAGTCTCCTTTGAGCCAAGTGATTTCAACACTTCTAACATGTCCCCCAAAAGGTCAGATGGAGTGAGCCACACACCAGAGACTGAAGCCCCAATGCCAGGGACACAGATGGTCACCACTGGCCCCTTTCCTGACTGGAGGAACTGCGCTGGCCCACCTCAGGGGAAGGGCCACACAGGGGCTATGTATCCCTGGGGGCTCCAGTGCCCCTTCAAACCCTAGGCCTTTGAATATCAGCTTCTTTTTTGTTCTCTTGGTTTTATTTATTTTTTTATTTATTTTTTTATTTGTCTTTTTTGGTCACAGTTGACGATGCTCAGGGGTTACTCCTGACTCTGCACTCAGAAATTACTCCCAATGGTGCTCGGGGAGTAATATGGGATGCCGGGGATTGAACCAGGGTCAGCCGCATACAAGGCAAACGCCCTACCCGCTTTACTATCGCTCCAGCCACTGAATATCAGCTTCTTTTAAAGTTCAAAATTCCAAGAGCTCTGAAGCTGGAATGTTTGCTTCCTTACCCTGAAATCTAAGATCACCTTCCCATACCCACCTCTTGGAGAAGGACTGGTTCAGAGACTGTGGTGGGACCTCTTCTTTCCTGGGGAACGAGGAAGGGGCTGGGTCTCAGTCACTTGCCGTGTCAGCATTCATGACGGCCTTCTTTCTGGCACAGAGACTTGCCACTGCCAGAGTTGAGCCAGGTCCACACCATCTCACTTCAGGTGATAGCTGCTCACATCCCACCTCAGGGCCCCACATCCCAGCCCTTGTTGCTGAAGGAAGTCCTAGCCCCAGCGAACCACTCATCCCCCAACAGAGTCCCCCTCACAAACCACTAGCTACATCCTGACCTCAAGCTCAGTCACTCTCTCAGCCACGGCTGCCAATAGTGGAAGGAAAACAGGGCTCCAAAATGTTGCATCACAGCGCAGAGAAGCAGCAAAACTGGGCTTTCACTGGACTCAGATGACGCCTGAGTCTGCGCAGATCCCACTGCCCATACGACATTCCCATGGTGCGCTGGGAGCAGCCTGAGGGTGACATCCAAATTTGCTGGCTAGACCTGGAGAGAGTCCTAGGGGTTAAGGCGTGACCTTATGTGGTCCCTAAGCATGCCCAGGACAGATCCGTAAGCACAAAGCCAGGAGTAACTCTGCTGGGTGTGGTGCTAAAAACAAAAACCAAACTCATGGGCTATGTGACCCTGGACAAGTCACTAAGACTCTGCTTTAGTTTCCTCTCTAAGACGACAGTTTGGTTGGAGGCAGAACAGTGAATCTGAGCGTCTATATGTGTGAGTGTGTGTGCATGAATATGAGTGTGGGTATGTGTGAGTGTATGTGAGTGTGTGTGTGGGAGAGTGCATGAATGAGTGTAAAAGTGTGTGTACCTGTGTGTGAGTGAGAGTGTGTGAGAGTGTGTTCGTGAGTGTAAAAGTGCGTGTGTTTCTGAGTATGAGGGTGAATGTGTGTGAGTGTTGTGAGCAAGTGTGTCTGTGTGTGTGAGTGAGTGTGTAAGTGTATGTGTGTGTGCACACGCGTGCATGCATCTGTATGTGTGTGCCACTAGCGCTCTGTATTGGGATCAGGTGAGAGGGTGAGACCATCCACCCTCTTGTTCTGCAAGTTCAGGGCAGCCCCAGTGCTAGAGGAGAGACAGGATCTAATCAGTCATGGTCAGGCTGGAGGGCGCCTGTCCACCCCCAGCTGTCCCCCTAAGGGCCACTTCTGTGGTCAGGAAGAGGGCTCCGGAGTGCCCTTGGAATGCCCCATCTGCTGGGGGCATTTGGAGGGCTGATGGGATGATAAGGTGACAATAGCAGCCTGGGCTCTGTGGCTCCCTCCTTCCCTCTAATGAGGTTTCTTTTGCCCCATAGCCATGGAAGGCACCCAAGCTCCCCGCAGATGCCTCCTCTGTCCATCTGCCTGCCTTTCATCCTACACCACCCAGTTTTCTCAACTCCTAATTGTGTTTCTGAAACCTCAGTCCTCAGGCCCTTGACCAACCATGCAGAAAACCAATGGTTACAACACTGCAACCCCAGCCTGGCACCCCCATATGGCACATGTCCCCCCACCCCACCCCACCCCGCCCTCGGCTTACCCACAGCCCCGCCTGACTGGGGAGGCAGGTGAAAGCTCACAGCCTGGAGGTCTCAGCCCTGGAAGTTGCTGAGAAGCCAGTGGCTAGGAAGGAGGACCTGTGGATGGGTAGCTGCATTTGCCAGCTACATTGACCGGGGTAAGAGCACGTGGGCATATAATTTGGAGGCCAACAGACCTCCTCCCAGCACATGAGACTCTGAGCAAGAGATTCAACTTTTGGAACCACACTTTCCCCAAGTATAAAACAAAGATAATAATAGCTACCTTGCAGGGTGGTTGCAAGCATTAAGCAAGACAATAGATTTAAAGCACCTAGCTGAGTGCCTGACACATAGTTGGCACCCAGTAAATGTCAGTTTCCTTCCCTCTCCTGATCCTCTTGCTCGGAGTCTGCCAACACCAATGGGCAAACAAATTTGGCAGATTGCTCTTGACTATTTGAGGGGTCAGGGTTTAGTCTCTGTACCTTTTGTCCTTTACACGCACAAGCTGCGGGCTGTAAAAGGCAGGAAAAGGAAGGAAGAAAAGGGGATAGACTGGGAAGAGGATGAATGGGCAGTAGAAAGGGGGGGCTTGGCACGAGATGGGGAGCTACAGTGCTTGGGGAACCAGAGTGCCTCAAAATAAGTGCACGAGGAATGTGTGCAGAGCAGATGGCCCCTGGGCGGGATGGGGGTGGGCTACAGATTTAGAAGCTGGGGTCATGTGGACCCTTCCCACTAGGCTGTCCAGCTGGAAATAGGGAACCAGATTGTTTCAGTCTCTGCAGCTGCATGCCCCACTGCCATGGAATGGGAATAATCACATCAAGGTCATGCTCCCCCCCAATAAATCATGCAGCGGGCACGAACATGTGTACATGTGTGCATATGTATGTGTGTATGAGTGTGAGTGCGTGTGTGTGCATGTGTGTGTGTGTGTGTGTGTGTGTGTGTGTGTGAGAGAGAGAGAGAGAGAGAGAGAGAGAGAGAGAGAGAGAATAAATAGGGAAGAGTAAGAGCACATGCGCAGCTCCATCCCCTTGCAGAGGAGGCTGCAGGCCTGGGTGCAGAGGGATGCAACATCTGGCCAGCTGTGAGCCTGAGCCAGATGTGCGTCAGCCAGATGTAGGGCAAGCTCCCCTGGGTGGGGGCTGCACAGGAGGGAGTTATAACCTCATTGTACGGCCTAATCCTGAACATATTACTCTGGAATATGTATGCCATCAATAGCACAGCTATTAAAAAAAAAAGAAAAGCAAGAGAAAAGAAAGGGGGGGGGGCACTAGGTAAAGAGGATAAAACAGGCCTGAGAGCCCAGGCGCAAGCAGAGTACTCTTTCGGGGAGTAGGGAGCAGCTGTAAGATCTGTCCCCTACCCTGCAGAAAGGGAGAAGCAGGCCAAAAAGAAGGCTAGGAGACCTGGGGGAGGGGCTGCCTGAGTCTTGGAAGAGCCAAGAGTAAGTGCGAGACCCACCTATTCCTTCACCTTCCTGAATTTAGGCGATCCAGATGCTTTCAGTAAGGAAAGCCCTAGAAAGTCTGCCTCCACCGCCCCTCTCCCCTGGCCCCCACCTTCCCACTGCAACTCGCCTCAGAGATGCAGAGAGAAGACGACAGAGCGGAACCTGAAAGCATTGGGCCCAACCAAATTTTTCTGGACTGTTGATAAGGCGAGGTGGTCCTGGACGTCTTCCTGGAGGATGCGGGGTCACAAAAGATAAGAGGAATTTGGCCAGGTGATTGAGCGAGGGTGGCCCCAGGCCTCTCAAGCTGAGGTGGAGAGAGGAAAAACAGAAAGGAAGCATGAAGGAGAAAAATCACAGGAAAACAAGGAGGATCTCAGTGTCCCTGTGGCTCAAGCTCTTTATCTCCTGAGGGGGGGGAGGGTAGGAGGACAGAATAGGAAGAAAGTAGACAGGAACCCTAACCGTAGACTTCCAGGCTCTTGGGGACCCCCACTCTAGGCAATTTATTGGCACAGGAGACAGTCAGAAAATGCGACTGGTAGAGCAGGTGCTTGCGGCACTAGAGCTGGTGAAAACTGAGCCCCAGAGAGGGGTGGGCACCACGCAAAAGCAAGACAGCAGCAGGCGTGGGTTCTGCTCTCTGCCTCCTGCGGGCTCGGGAAAGCACAACTGCTTCTCATTAGCGAAAGGGAGCGTGGCGAAGCCCAGCCCGGTCACTCTCAGCCCTGAGTCGCCAGCTCCACAGAGCCAGAGAGAGCAGGCTGAGGCCCAGAGAACCGACAGCTGCGGGCCAGCCATGGGGGCCTGAGACCACCCAGGTCAGCATGTAGAGTGGGCAAAGCCAGGTCAGAATTTAAATGGCTGCAGGAAGATGGAGGGAGGGCAATGTTGCTGCCTCCTCCTGGGCCTCTCCCCTCCCAAGTCATCAATATTATCAATCCCAGTGGCTTCCCAACACGGACACCAAGAGAAATGTCCAGGACCAATTTCAAGGTTGTTAGATTCCGTTCCGGGGATCCCATCACGTCTCACTCCTTTCAAGCGCCAATCCTCCACATATCCTGCCCAGTCCCTGTGTATCGTTGCCGTTTGCTGAACAGAAGATGCCCTTTTGTCTCTATCAACTCATTATCATGCCCCTTTCACATCGCGCTTCTCTGTGAAATCAGCGGGTGCAATGATGCCTACCTCTCTGGGGTTTTGTCAGATGAAAATAGAAAGTGCTTGGGACAGGCGCTGGCACAGGGTAAATATTAGCGATTAGCACGGCTATTACTGCTCTATTCATTCCCTTTCAGTCTGACCCGAGTTCCACGTTCTCTCTGGAGCATTAGCTCCCTGGCCTGCCCCTCTCTCCCCCACACTTGTCATCACTCTCCCTTTCATTTAGCAGCTCAACTCACTTACACTCACAGTCTCCACCAGGCACCTGACAGCACGTGAGGTGCCATGCCAGGCTGCAGGGAGGAAGGGGAGCAAGGCAGAGTCCTGCCCTCAGAGAGCTTCCAGCCTGCAGGGCTTCAGAAAAGCAAAGGGCAGCTGCCAGGAGGCAGGTGAGCTCTGCCCACACGGGGCAGCTGGGGAGTGCAGAGCACAGACTGGCATAGAGACCCAGGGAGGCTTCTCAGAGGAGGCAGCAAACAAGCAGCCACCTGCAGGCTGACTGGGCATTCTGGCACAGGTGGAAGGGCAGGAGGGCAGGGGGCTGGACTTGGAAGCAGCATTGAGCACGGGGCCCGAGGGGCTGAAGGGATGGCTCAGCGGGCTGGAGCACAGGCTTGGCATGCAGGAGGTCTGGGTTTGATCCCCAGCACGGAGCTGGGAGGATATCCTGAGCACTGCCGGGTGTGGCCCCCCAAACAAAACAAAACAAAACAAAACCAAAGAATGGTGCGTGAGGATGAATGGTGAAAGCTCAGGCTACAGGGCTTGGCAGGAGCGTGAGCTGGACAGGACGCAGGGGCCAAGCCCTGTGGGCAGCAGAGAATCATGGGAGGGGCAGCGCTGCTCCCTCTGGCCCTTGATACATGTGCCTGGAGCCGCTTTTTAACTGTTTCACATCTGCCAGACTTTGCTTGCAGGAGACTCTATGAGGGGCTTTCTCGTGTGCCTTTTTCTGACCGGCAGAGCATAAGGAAGTGGGTCTCTTGAAGATATTGCCCAGGGCAGCCCACAGACTGCACAGGGCGGGCAATGAGCAATTTGGTTAGCATCGGGGGCACACCCTGCACTTGAGGAGAGGGACACCCAGTGACCAAGAGCCTGCCCTGCCCCTCGCCTCCCCTGCACGACCCAGGGAGGAGGCAGATGACAAGACAGTGAGAGGAGAACTGGACCCGCTGAGGGTGGGGTGGGGGGTGCTGAAGAGAGCCCAGACTGAGAAGAAACACAAGAGTGCATGGCAGCCCAGCCCAGCACCCCCTCATGTGCCCTCTCTGTTCATTTCTCTCTCCAGTTTGGGGAATCATTGCCAATGCTGGGGTGGAGGATCCAGCTGTCCTCCCTACAGCAGTGATGAGGGACCCAAAGTCAGGTTTGGAGGTTCTGGGCTGCCTCTGTCTCCACCTAGCAGACCCCCTTCCAGCAAGTCTCCTCTAACGCCCCTCCTAGTGCTCCCCCCATACCCCAGGAGGTTCTGCATGGAGGGCAGATTAGTCACAAAGCACCCACGGATGCCCCTATGGGTGCTCAGCTTTCAGAGGGCCCCGTCCATCCTCAAGACGCCAAACCCTGTGAGGCTCTTTCCTCTCTAGCCTTTTCCACGAGACTGTGGGTCCCTTGTGTTTCCCAAAGGCACTGGCTTGCTGGCCAAGGATCTGCGGATCTGGCAGGGCCAGAGTTGGGCCCCAGGGATGGAGAAGGGTGGCCTCCGCTGATGTCCACCCACTCCACTTTCACCAGGCGAGGGCCAGGAGCCAGGCACAGCCATCATGTGGCCATCAGATGGGAAGGCGAGCACAGCTGCGCCGTGAGTGGGAGGGTGCGGGAGTGCCAGGACACACGAGGGAGGAGACCACCAGCTGCCCATGGAGAAATGGTAATGGACCACGGGTTCTACTGCCCCGCAATGGGCGAAGGCAAGGCCCTCCTCCAGGCAGCTGCCCTCGCTGTTCCCTCCTGGTTTCACAGGGCAGGGCAGCGTGGCTGAAAGTGGGCTAGCATCTGGAGAAGATGATGAGGTCTGGAAGACAATGTCACCAAATGGCCTTTCCCCCAGGCAGGCCGGACTAGCCTCATCAGCAGTTGGAAATAAGCAACTGGTTGGTTCCAGATGTGGAGCCATCTGGGGGAAAATGACATGCTGGCATCCATGGACAGGCCAGTCCAGAGTCATCCTCCACCTCCCAGCTGCAGGGCCTCCTCAGGGCCTGTCCGCCCGTGTCCCTCCCGGGCACCCCCGCCCCAGGCTCAGTGCCCCAGCTCGGGGCTCTCATGATTGGCCAACTGGCTCCTCGTGGCTGGCTTTGGTCCATCCCAGAATTAATTTATGCTCTTGTCTCATAGAGACAGGAACTAGCTGTTTCCAACCCCTCCCCTCCCCCGGCCCCACCAAAAATCTGATGGGTGCGAACACATCTATGCATGAGCGCGTTCATATAAAGACCCGGAGAACATGAGGCCAAATCAGAGCCCAGGCGTGGCTGTTGGGTGAGAAAGCCCGGACTGTCCGGGCATCAGCTGGGGCTCCAGGACACTCAACCCCCAGGCTTCCTGTTCTTCCCTTAGCATATGCACCAGCCACCCCGCGACCTTTCCCCCACCCCCAAACCCCAACCCCATTGGCTCTCCTTATTGGCGGAGCAAACAGAGCCTGTGTCCAGGGACGAAGACTCTCGTCCCAACTAGCAGGTGTTAACATGGCTTGTCAGAGGAAAGGAGAGCAACTGAAAGCTGCACATGCTCTCCAGAGGTCAGGAGAGTCAAAAGTCTTTGAAAGCAGCAGCCAAGAGGGGTTGGGAGGGCAGAGGGGAGGGGGTAGGCACGGGCCAGGATAGAAGCAACAACTCTCAGCATTTGCTGTTGTTTGACATCTCATCAGCCTTTTCTCCCCATTCTTCTCAGACACTGGCCTTGCAGGCATGTGGCTCCGAGAGAAGCCCCACCATCAGCCACCATCGTGTCATCCCTCAAGGTCCAGCCCTCTTGGGTTCTCCCACTACTGGGCCCTCGACCCTAGGGCTGGCGTCGGTCTAGCCTGTATCGACTCTAGGTGCTGTCCAGAAGCTTTCTGGGACAAGGATCCCAAAGAGAAACTTTCCAAAGAGCAGCTCACTTCATTTCACGAAGTAGCATCAGCTGCCAGACTCCATCTCAGCCTGTGAAAGAGGTGAGGACCGCAGAGCTGGGGAAGAGGCTAATGGGAGGGAGGGGCAGGGACCTGACTCCCATGAGGGCTGTCAGTGAGAGCATTGGGGTCTCTGTTAGGCTCTCTTGGAGGGGCCACAAGAGCCTATAAGCAGATAAAGAATGTGAGACTTTTCTAAGCATCAATCATTTTCTGAATCTGAACCTCGCTTTTCCAAACTTTGCAGAGCACATATTGTACAGTCCTCTTCATTAAGGATTAATTACTAGCCAAGTTTGAAGTCTTTCGAGTTGTTTGGGAGTTATTTGAGCTGCAAAAGAAAACATAACTATGTTGTTGTTTCTTCTAAATTGAAAAAGGATATTTTTTTGTGGGTGTTTGCAATGCTCACAAACAGCTGAAGGGGTTTTTACTCTATCTTTCCAAAAATCATTGCTCCGGGCCATGACCAAAAATGGAAAAAATGATAAAAAAAATCCCTAAAGCATGAACTTTTCAGAAAGTCACAAATAGCTAAAGTGGAAGTATGTAATAGAAATGGCCAGCGACCTTGCCCCACGCAATTCCCCAGTATTTCCTGCCCCTCCCCCAATCCCTGTGAGGTTCACAGCATTTCTCAAGACTTTCCCTTCGGGCATCCAATAACTGGGGAGCCGAGCACGGAACTGGCTGCCGTCAGAGACCTCAGCTCTGGGTTAACCTCATTTCACAGCTGAGGAAACCGAGGCCCTTTGGGGGACATGGGTCACTAGCCCGGGGTCCCACAGCAGTTGGGGCAGAAGCAGAGTCCCCAGAAATGCTCTGGGCAGTCAGGACAGAGTCTCTGCCCCCAATAGGATAGGCAGAGAGCCATACATGGGGTATATGTGGCCCCCGAAGAGGAGAGGGAATGGGATGGAGAAGAAGGGAGAGGAGAAGGAGAAGGGAAGCCTCCTCTCTAGACATGCTCCCTGAGCTGGCCACTGCTCACGGCCCTGAGGTCCTGGGCAGCTCACCCCGAAGACAAGGCAAGTAGGGGCTGGGCATGGCTCGACCCTGATCTGGGGCATCTGGAGCTCCTGCAAGTACTGGCCAGTACCAGGTGTGTTCTTGTGGGGAGCCTGTCCTTTCAGGACAGGGCAGGAGCTTTCTTCTCCTCCTCCCTCCATCTCCATCCCATTCTCTCTCTTCAGAAGTCCCCAGAAACGACATCAAATTAGAAATCACCACTACAGCCCTCTGACTAAGAAGTCCAGGTAAAGAGGATTTCAGTCTCCAGAACAACCCCCCAAAGTGGAAGGGCTATGGTATGGGGATGCGGGTAGGGGTCACCTCTCCTCTGAGCTGAAACCAGAGACCTACTGGGGTACGGAAAGGGAATGCAACACTGCAGTCAAGCCCTGGCCCCGGACTCCTGAGGCTAAATCTGGACATGATCACTTACTAGCTATCTGACCTGCAAAATCTGGGACTTCTTCACCACCGTTTCTTCCTCTGTGAATTACAAACTTTGGTTCACAGGACAAAGCATCCCACATTTGCAGCAGTCTTTGCTGCTGTTTTTCACTCATGTCTGCAAGTTACAAAGGGAAGGTATACAAGCTAAACCCAGAACCTACCCCTGAATTGAAGAGACCCTCCCAGCAGGGGTGGGTAAGCTGCCACACTGGGCTTCTAATATATGCCCACCTTCTTGGGGGCACAGGAGAGGCCACACGGTTCCAGACCCAAGGACCTGCCGGTTCCCAGACTCCTGTCAGCTCCTCCATGAACCCTGAAAAAAGTTGCCAGGCTCGTCTGGGCCTGGGTTTCTCCACAGTAATCGGGGGATAATAGAACCCTTTGCTGTTCTGTCAAGTTCTTTGAGAGACTTGGATGAAAGGCCTCAGCAGCGGGCGAGATGCTGCTATTACAGCTAATGACAGAACCAGCACGCTCATAAGCTGCTGCCCAGCTCTGACTCAGGCTGTTTACGGTTCCAGACCTTGCTGGGGGGAAGGGGAGTTGAGTGGGCCCATGGCTGGGGGAGCAGGGGACACCCCAGCTAGTCCGCACCTGCTCTATTGCACTCATGCATCTGTCAGACACAGAGCATCCTGCAGGGCTCTCCCCAGGAGAACCTCAACTGCCCTGTCCCCTGGAGAGCCCCAGCTCATCTCCCTGCCCCTCGCCCCTCCCCTCTGCTCCTTCCAGGGCTCCTGCTCCAGCCGTATGTCATGGATTCCTAAGGACAATCAAACCTTGCAGAAACATGTGCAAGCTGACTACAGTCTTAGGTGGCCAAAGTCAGAAAAAAAACCAAAAACGTTTCCCCAGGCAGGCCCATGTGCTCCTACCACCCTGGGAACAGGGACCCAGAAGGCGCCCATCAGCGTCATGGTAGTGGTGGTGGTTAGGGATGGGGAATTCCCTCTGTGACCTCATCAGGTCGAAGGCTGAGGTCCTTCCCTTCCCCAGAGGAACTTCTAATGGAGGTGCTGAAGAGGGAAGGATGTGCTTGACCCTGTGAGGGCCCCGTGATTGTCGTCAGTTCAGTGTCCAGAGTTCGGCCAATAGTCTCCTGTGGGAACTGGTTGCAGACGGGGACTGGCGAGATGGCTGAGAGTAGCCCATCCCCAGCCCCTCAGAGGAAGAGTTCTCTGCTTGGCAGCTCAGTCCAGTTTCAGGAAGCTTCTGGAGTGACCTCTCTCCTACCTCCACACCGGTCTGCGGACACGCAAACCCATCCAACTAGATTCCACAGGACACGGGAACAAGGCCCGATGCCCCTCAGCCCCCAAAGTGTCTCCTCACCCAAATCCTTGTTTTCCTGAGCAATCCAGAGAGCAAGGGGTCACTGGACAGACAGACATCCAGAAAGTGGGAGACGCTTGCAGCAAGGCTTCCCTGCACTCCTCTTGCAGCCCATCTGTCTTCCTGGCCCCGAGAACGAGTCCTTCACCTTCTGACACTGACACCAACACCCTTCCCCCAATGTCTGCTCTCTCACACTCCCCTGTTCTCAACCCACCACTCCCGGCCTCCTTCCAACCCTGCTACAAAGGCCCCAGGGTGGATCGAAGGGCTGGCGCCAACAGCCAGCACCGAGACAGCTGAAGGGAGAGGAGCCCTCTGGCTGAGGGAAGCGGTGAGGATGGAGAGGGGAAGACAGGGCTCCCAGGACAGAATGGGGTATACTCAGGGAAGAGGGAGGGGAAGATTTTAGGCAGGGGTAATGGCATCAGCACGAGGTAGAGGAGAAGGAGACCTAGTCCCTCTTCCACAAAGAAAAACAAAATCCGTTCTTAAGTCCAAGATGTTCTCTGGGAAGCCTGGAAAGTGGAGGAAACATGTGGACCAGGGGGTAAGTCAGCCCAAACTCGTCACAGGAACTCTGTGGAATTACAAGTTAGGGGCCTCTTCAGAAATTCCAGTAGCCTCACAGACGTGGGCGCCTTCCCAAGCCCTGGGAGGCAGGGAGGAACTGAAAGGAAACACTCTCATCTCTGCTTAACAGAGAGGGAAACTGAGGCTCATTAATGCTTAGTCATCTGCCCAAGGTCTTAGAGTAAGTCAGCAACCAAGCCAGTGGAATATTCTTGACGCCCGGGTGTGGAGGGGTCCTCAAGAGGTCACCAGAGGCACTGCTTGCCCCAGGCGGCCAGATCCCAACAAACGCGGCCTATGACTCTGCTTAACTATGTCAGGAAATCTTTTTTTTTTTTTTCAACTAGTGCCAAATATTTGTTGAATTTAAATCTAGCCTGGATCCTTCCTGCTAATCTCTGGTGCACAGGCAAGACCAAGGCCTTAACAAGCTCTCTCCAGGCATGAAGCTCAATGAAGCTCATTTTGGGGCCCCTCAGAGATGTCTACTCTGGGCTCAAGGTCTACAGTTTCTTTCTTTCTTTTTTTTTCTTCCTTTTTTTGTGTCACACCTGGTGATGCACAGGGGTTACTCTTGGCTTTGCACTCAGGAATCACTCCTGGCAGTGCTTGGGGAACCATATGGGATGCTGGGAATCGAACCTGGGTCGACCACGTGCAAGGAAAATGCCCTGCCCACTGTGCTATCACTCCAGCCCCCTACAGTTTCTTCTTCAATAGGCCCAAGCACCCCAGAGTTGGCATGGCTCACACACTTGACATTCCCTGTCAGATAAATAACTGGAAGGTGAAGGAACACATGAAAAAATGGTTTCCAAATATGCACATGTGGGTGTCCCTGAAGAACTCATCAATAGCAGCCCCCAGAATCCTGAACTCAATTAACTGCTGGACAGGACAGCAGGACAGTAGGCCTGGGGTGGTCCGGAGAAGCTCTTGGATCAAGTTCCTGTGTTAAGACCCTGGACCTGTCCCTCTTTATGGAGCAGATGCTTCCTCTTTCTCTAGAGCTTGTGCCTGGTGGCAGCCGCTTGCCCATTGCCTCCTGAGCCCCACAAGGCACGAGCACAGGTTCCAGGGGCTGGGGAGACCCATTCCCATCTTAGCCAGGTCCTTAGCTCTGCTGTTTTTTTTTTTTAATTTTATTTTCAAGGAGTCGTTCACACTACTTACATTCAGTATTTCAACACCAATCCCATCACCATTGCACCTTCCCACCACCATTATTTCAAGTTTTCCCACCACCACCCAAGCCTTCCCAAAAGGCAGATGTTAAGTAATTTATTTTGTATTGCTTGTTAAGAATAATTGACTAAAAACATGATCAGAAAGGTTTCCTTAGAGGAAAGTGTGTGATAGTTGTTTTATCTCATCTTAGAGCCATTAGGCCCCTATATTAGAGATCACAGACATGTTGTTAGGGTTTGAGTCTTGTTTGATTATATATATACGTATTTATGTATATATATGTACACACATATATTTTATATCAAGATTGGTTGTCTTCAACCTTATACCCTATCAAATGCAGTGTGCTACTCTTGGAATATCAGTGGCATAACTGTATGACATGTCATGTGGCTGTGATCCAATGAGGTTTCTGATAGGAAGGGTAACCTCTGCAGATGGCTGTCACCCAGGAAATCTTTCCTAACCCCACCCTGTGCTCTTGATACCAGGGAAGAACTGGACCGAAAGGCAGCAGGTTCAGATGTGTTTGGCCCAAACCCGGCACCGGTGTTTACATATGTTCTCTCCTCTGGCTCCCACAATCCGCCTGTATGTCACGGGCTGGGAAGCAGAGTCTCTGATAGGAAGACTGGCCTAGAAATGGCAGAGGCAGGTGCAGAGCTGGGCTGCCCCTTGCACCCTCTCCACTGCACTCACTGTCCGAGGTGCCCAGGGCAAGGCTGAGCCTTCACCCCACCTGTTCGTGCCCCCACTCGAGCATGCAGAACCTCCGCTAGAACACTCCATCCAAACCCGGTGCAGTTCTCGTCCAGCCACTTGTCTTTGTTCAAACTGGTTCCTTCCCTGGTTGCTTCCTCTTCTCCTAATCTCAGATTGAAGACCTATTATTTTCAAGCCAGGAAAAAAGAACAAGGGGAAAAAAGGCGCTCTGTTCCAGGAACTGCTCCGTCTCCCTTCGTGCCGCCCAGCTTCTCCCTCTCTCTGACTCCTGGACAAGCCCAGCCATGCCTGACCCCACATTTGGCAGGGCCATCGGTCACAGAGCCTTTTTAGGGTCTTGCCTCCCTCCATATGCCTCCAGGCCAAGACTGAGGTTAGAGAACAGAAAGGATGGAGACGAAAAGCAGATCAGGGAAAGGTGCTGGAGATGACAATCGATCCTAACGTCCAGCCTCACCCATCAACGGCTACCCCACTCTCTCGGGGCTTGACTCCGACCCCCTTTTTCTGGTCTACGGCCATGGCTTAAGAGTGTGTGGTCAGTCCAACTGAGAAACACAGGTCCATGGGCGCCCACACCCGGCTCACACATGGTCCTAAACGCACGTTCCAGCCCGGCTGTATTCACAGAGGCACTCAGCACCGCCAGGACACAAACCCCCTCGCAGCCTAATCACGAGCACATGCGCTCTCAGTCACGTGTCTCCAGACGCTGCCACAAACATGCCCTTTCCCTTCTGCACAAACACTGTCACATGCACGTCCCGGGCGTGGGCACCGGGCTCGCTGCGTGGGTGTTTGTGGGCAGGCCCGAAGGACAAAGGAGGCTGTAGCACTACCCCTCAGTTAGGGAGGCGGTTCCCTAAGCTCCCGGGGGCTCCCCACTCTGTTCAACCTGGGAAACTAATAAACAGGCTGCATCCCAGGCAGGCCAAGGGAAGGAAGGGTCCTTCCCTGCTGTCCCCAGGGGTCCCCTCCCCAGAGCACAGCCCATTGACCCCTTGCTAATCAAGGCTGAGCTTGGGCCCATTCTGGCTGTGAGAAGTTGCCACAGTGCCTCCCGGAGGGGATAGTAGAGTCCCTGCAGCGACATCCACTGTCCCAGATGAAGGTGCCTTGCCCTTGCTGCAAGGGCACTAGGACTGCTGGGGGGGTGGGGGAGGGGTCAGGAACTGCCTTGCAGGGGCCCTGTCACCACCCAGAGCCCTGCACAGTCAGACTGACCCCTCCAGCCCCACACCCCCAACAAAGCCATCCCCACCTGCCCGGGCACCCACTGGCACCTGCCTCCTTGAAGACCTTCAAGATACCTGGTGGGTGGTTCAGAAGGGAAAGAGGGAGAAACCAGACAGTCGCTCCAAGGCGGGTCACCCAGAGGGACCCTTCACTCTCCATAGGAGCTTGTCCAAACTCAAGTCCTGGTTTCCCTGAACTGTCACACAGGAGGAAGCAGCCCAGGATGGCAGCGCTGCCTGCCCAGGGCTGGACCAGAGGAGAGAGCAGTGACCAGGTCTTCCTGAAAGACAGATGCTCCAGGAGGCTCCCCCGCCACACCAGTGCTCCAGAATGCAGCCTTGGGGGGGAGTAGAGGGCCCACCCGGACCCCAAGAGGGATCCCTGCGCAGCTGCCACCTACCCGGGCCCTCCAGAGAGCCTCTCCAGCTGCAGCGAAGCCAGAAGCAATTCCTTCTGCTTAGACCCATCTCCACCCACCTCCACCACCCGGGAGCCATCGCCCCAGATTCTGCCAGTGAGAAAAGGAAATGCGTGCAGGGAAAATCATGGGCACAAGCACTTGCTGAGATCAGAATGGGACACTGAGGCACAGTGATCCCAAAAGACTAGAGACATGGGGCTAAGGCCTTGGCAGAGAAGAGGCATTTAACCATAGGGAGCACCGAGAAGGGGACAAGACTGTGGGCACAGCGCTCCAGCTATTATGTCCCAGCTCCCAAAACAGCCACTTCAGCTCCTTTCTGGGATTTGGCGCAGTATATGTTTCATGTGCTGTTTTCGTATTTTCATACACGCGCCTGGAATTTAGGGATCCTGTTTGATTTGCTGTGGTATCCCAGCACCCGCACCTGCTTGGCACAGAGGCGGAACCTGCTGAGATTTAGGGACTGAACGGATAAATGAATGAACAGTCTGTGTCTCATGGCTCTGCGGCCAGGCCAAGGGGTGCAGTGCCTACAGTCCTAGACAGCGCGGCTCAGAGATGGAAGAAATCGGCCAAGGTGGGCCCGCTGCTCCCATCCACCTGTCACCCCATTCTCAACAACTCGGCGCCCGGTTATGTGATACTGGGAGCAAAGTGTCCCATAATATCTCCTCTAGGAAATGACAAACCATGGGTTCTCCTTTCAAAAGAGGTCACTTTGGCAAGAAGGGCATCTTGGGGCCCCAGGAATAGTCTAACAAGAGCACCGAGTGGGGAGGACGGAGGCCCCGCAGAGTGGTGGCCTTCAGCCACAGCCTGGTGCTGGCCTGCAGGTGCAGAGTGGTTGGAGAAGGTGACTCCCACCTGTAGCCCACAGGGATAGGGCCAGTGAGGAGCTGGGAGAGCGAGAAGATGCCAAGAGCGAGGCTGGGGCCCAGGATGGGGTTCATGGAGGCAATTTCGAGGCATTAGAGTCAAGGCATCTTCAGGCCCCATCGCCACTGACCATGTGTCCTGCTCAGCATCAGGGCACAAAGGAAATGCCCCCTCCCAAGAGTTTCTGCAGGAAGAGAAGCCCACGCGGGTACTGTCCAGATCAATCACCCTCCCCAACTACCGTGAGTCTCCACTGAAGACCCAGCTCCTGGCCCGTCCTTCACCTCCTGCTGTCCACAGAGGACACGTGTGGCCAGTTGGGCTCTCCCAGCAGGACAGGGAGGAGCAGCCGGGGAAAATGCTGCTGCCGTGCACGGGACACGGAAGACGGCAGGTGTGGAGGGAAGCGGACAGACCCAGGAGGGGAGAGCATGTCGTGGCCCCTCAGGGGATAAAGCCACAGCAGAGGCGCAGAGGCCTGAACTTTGGCCAGTGCCTGGCCACCTGACGAGGACGTAGCTTGGCAAGGGGTTCCTGGCCTGGGTCTTGATTTTCTCTCCTCCAAAAGGATAGGCCTAGGCGACCGCTTGACCTCTGCACACAGCTCTTTCCAAGGCACAAGGTGGCCTTGAGGCCTCTGCTTTCCTAGCAGACACCACTGACCTCCCGCTCTCTGGCAGTGCCCGCCTGGGCCCAGATGGCCATGCCAGCCAGCCTATCAGAGAAGGGGCTGCGAGGGGCACGACGGAAGCTAGAGGCGGGAAGCAACTGTTGTCACAGACTAGCAAATGAGAGGGACTGGGCGGTCTGCACCCTGAACTGAGAAGGCCTGTGGGGGCTATGTGGGCTGGAGCCCCCCAATAATCTGTTTTAAGTACAACTGCCCCCGAGAGAACTGGGCCTCGGAGCTCGCCTTGTGTCCTACCTCGCAAACCAGACATAGGCCTGGCCTTTGTCTGAGCTGTGAGGCAGGAGGATCCCGGGAGCTCTGCGGTGATGGGGGCGTGCAGGGGGGACACAGCAGCCGCTTTCCTCCTGGGGGGCTCTGCCAGGAGGACCGGACGCAGGAGAGGGCAGGACCAGTGTCCATGCAGATAAGCTCCCGGCAGGCTGCGTTCTTGGCTTCGCTCTGAGGAGTCACATCTATTCACAGCCGCCTGGCTACACGGGACCCCCATAGCGAAATGAGAGCCAGGGCCGAGGTTCGCGCGGGAAAGCAGCAGCTCTGGCTGGCTCCAGAGCTGGGCACCCCCTGCCTGTTAGGCTTTGCTGCCAGGAGGGCAGCCTGCCCCGCCACCTGGTGGCGGGAAGAGGAGCTGCTCCAGACGGCGCGCAGGCCGGGGGAGCCCCGCCACCTGGTGGAGAGCCGGAGCCCCGGGCTCGGGAGTTCCTCACCAGCTGGAGGATGGAGGGCTGAGCTGAGGCTGGGGTGTGTAGGAGTCGACTCTCCAGGGCCTTGCCCTGGGCCTCAGGGGCTCACAGTTAGGGGAAATGAAACTTATTTACGTGAAAAGTGAAGCTGTTGCACGTGCTACTCCGTCCACTCATCCATCCTACCAGAAGCACTAAGCATGTATTAGAAAGGGGACCAAGTGGTAAGAACACATGGTTAGGGTGGTTGGGATCCATAAACTCACTTAACCTTAGTTGACAAGGAGGGCTTTTGTGTTAAGAACTTTTCTATTTATCAAAGACACATATATGTGAATTATATATAATATATTTAATTATCCTGCTGCACTATCGCTCCAGCGGGTAGGACATTCGCCTTGCACGCAGCCGCCCGGGTTCGATTCCTCCTCCCCAGACAGGCTTCTGAGAGTATCTTGCCCTCATGGCAGAGCCTGGCAAGCTACCCGTGGCATATTCAATATGCCAAAAACACTAACAACAAGTCTCACGATGGAGACATTACTGGTGCCCGCTTGAGCAAATCGATGAGCAACGGGATGACAGTGAATTATATATAATTCATCTCCCTTAAGCTTTGTAAGACACATTACTCACTCATTATACACGAGGATATTTAAGGAGTAAAGGGACCTATCTAAAGTCTCACAGCTCCTAGGCGGCAGAGCCTAAATACGAACTCCGGGCTTTTCATTTGTTAAGCAGACATTGCGGGCAGTGCAGCAACAAAAATAAATGGGCAGTGACCTTTGTCCAAGTACTTCACAATCTTGGAAGTGACCAACAAGGATGCCATAATTATACACAGGGTGTTGAGCAGGCCAGGGCAGGATTCTGTGAAAAAATCCTCTACAATGTAGCTGAGAAAAATCCTCTACAATTGTAGCTGAGCAAAACCAGCTACAATTTGTTTAATGGTAATAACGGCTAATAGCTATCAATGCTTGTTGCTTTATCAATGCAATATGCTTGGTGCTTTATATGAAATGATTCTCTTAAGTCCCTATGAGGTAAGGGGTATTAAGCCTATTTTGCAAACCAGGAACCCGAAAACAGGTTAAATAATTAGCAGGCCAAGATGCATACCCAGACAGGCTGGCTCCAGAGCTGACAGATATTCTCTTCAGCCCCAAGGTAAAGGCAAACGGTTAGTGGCTGCCTAATGCTGGACTGACTGGCACAGGAGAGGATCTCAGGAGCAGAGGCTTGGAGACCATGTCCCAGTCTTCTGGCCTAGGGAAAAGACACTGGCCCTAAGGCAGTGAGGGGAAGGACCAAGGTAACTGAACCCCGAACATGTTTAGCTTCTTTTAGTAGAAGACAGTTCCTACAGATTTTTTGAAACAAGTTCTAGATTTGGCAGAAGAGACTTCAAAGTCCCTCCCCACAATGAGACCCAAATCAACTTACTCATCTTTCCCTATTTTCATTTACAAATTTGTTGAGGGGGGGGAGATGAGGGGTTGGGTCAGCAGTGTTCTGTGGGAGTGGTGGGATGGTGGGGAAGTCCAGGGACTTCTAGTGATATACAGCTGACCAGGTCAGATAGTTCCATGTTTGGGCCTGGCAATGCAGTCATGCCCAGGCCTGGTGGTGCTTGGGGTCACCCGGGTACCCCAGTCACGCTCAAGGGCCTTCAGGGCTACACCCAGTAGTTCCCGGAGGTCATGCAGTATTGGGGTCCAAACTCTGGCTCCTCTGGTACACAACAGGTGCCCCTGACTGCTAAATGATTTCCTGCCTCCTCTTTACAAACTCTCATTGGATCAGCTCGTAGACCCTGGAATTTTAGAAGGGTGTAAGATGCAGAGCTGGCCCTCAAAAAATTATAGAGTTTAGTGGGATATTGTGCCTCTACATCCATCCCAAATGATGACCTTTGGCTAACACTACATTTCCGTCTTACACAGGAAAGACAAAGGAAATATTATGTGCCTTTCTTGGAACAATCCTCTACCTCCAGTTGACATATGAGCTTAAATATTATTGAAAACTGGGTGTGATTTAAAAACAATAAATAATGATAATAAAGCAACTAACATTGTTTCACTATGTGTTAGGCATGCGCCCTCATTTTACAAGTGTGAATTTTTTTTTAACTGAATTGTGCTGGCCAAAGTCCAAAAGAAAACTTAATAATCTAGGTTCCAAAAGGACCCTAAAACCAGAAAAAAAGGTGCTTAACTGTTCTCTACATGCTATAAGTCAAGATACAGGGTAATATTTTTATATTGCAAGAAGACTAGGCTAGTTGTAAAATAGAACATTCTGGGACAAGATGGTCCAAATCCTGTAGGAGAGCCGTGAGCAAGGCTGTGGCACTTGTTCCTTTGGAAGACTGCAGGACCGTTGTGGATTTTTACTGGGCTCCAGTGGCAAGGGGGAGGGGAGAGATGAAATGACCCAGTTTGGGCACTGAATAAGGTTTGGGCTCAGGGCTGAACCTTGGGGAGCAGGTTGATAAAATTCCACATAATCGGAGGTGGCCACAAAGACTAGAGCAATATTCCCTCTGTCACTGGAGGGACACAGGGAGCAAGAAAGTGCAGGCAAGGCTTATTTGGGTTCTACTTGAGAGAGACTGATGCCAGGATTCCAAGCCAGCCTCTCCCCTTTAATTCTGTGTCCTCCCTGGACTTTCCCTGTCCCTCCGCCACTTTCCCTGATGAAGGTTGGAGCCCCAGGACCCTCAGCTGGGCTGATTGTCACTAAGGCATCCCTGAAGCTGTCTGGCCCTTTAGTGTGATCCCAGGCAAGACAGACCGTAGAGCAGGGAAGTCGAGGTAGCTGCTGCAAGGAGTCAGAGATAGACGGGAGTGTCGGAACACAATCATCCCTGCCTGGGAAATGCCTCCATGTGCTCCAGCTTAGAGAGAAATGGCAGCAGTCACCTTCGACTGTGGTGGAATGTGTAAGATTGGACGTGCTCCTCCAGAAGCCCTCTCCACGGGCTCTTCCCAAAAAACGCATGTGCTTCAGACAACAATGAGGCCTGTCTTTATCATCTTTTTTTTTCCCCTAGTTTCTCCCTGAATTCTAAACATTAGCAAATCTCTCTCTCTGCCCTCCGATGGCGCACACAGCCGCAACACGGCCATCCTAGTGTCCATTCAATTTGCCTGATCCCAGTTTTCTCCAACACGGCAAAAAAGAAGTGAATCTAGCCCTGCTGTTGTTTGGGTTACAGTTAGGGTGTGAGATGCCGACAGTCATTCCCGAGGCCTGTGTACAGTGTGTATAGTCCCTAAGGCTTCCCTGTGAGCTCTTCTGTGGGCACCAGAATGAACAGAAAAGCTATTTTCTCTGTGCTGCCTTGCTCCATTTTGCTTTTACTTGTTTGTGTGTTTGGCCATGCCTAGCGGTGCTCAGGTCTTTCTCCTGGGAAGTCCCTTTAATGCATACATCAACTCTACTCGTGGACAAACCACTAAGTTCTCAGCATCCAAATGGCTGGGGAAGGAGCAGGAAAAGATCTGGTGAGGCATCTGTTCCTCCACACGTCATACCGAGGCGGCAGCTGACCGTGAGCCATTGTGCCTGCCACGGCCCCCCCAAACCCAGGCTACAACCACAGGGAATGACAGGGAGGAGCTCTGGCTCAAGGCCAGAAGGAAATTAAATAGCCTCAAATTAGGTCAAACACACCTTTGGCACAAACCCACTGAAGGGAAAAGCCAGAAGACCGCATGTTTGCCTTCCAGTTACAAAAACAGCAATAAAAAATTAAGAGCGTTTGTGTATATAAGCAATGCATGATTAGAAAATGTAACCCCCAAAGCCATTTTCCATTAACGATGTCAATAAAAACATAAAAATAAGAGGAATCACATTAGCAAGAAATGTACAGTATTATATAAAATGTAGTATTTTACAATGTAAGTCTTGCCAAGTTCATCTCTAAATTCACATCATCCCAATAAAAATTTAAAACCATTTTAATAAAAAAAATCCAGTGCAGGACTGATTCTTAAATTCATCTAGTAGATAAATACATGACAATAACCACAGAAAAAATATCAGTGAAGTAAAACAAACAAACAAGAAAAGGAAATGGTATGTAGCTCAGAGTAGAGCACTTGCCTTACATGAGTAAGGCCCTAGGTTTGATCTGCAGTACAACCAAAATTTTTTTATAAAACAAATAATGAAGAAAAAACAGAAAAGGGGAACTTGTATTTTCAGATACTAAAATGTACTTTAAAGCTACAATAAGTTTCTTCCTGTTAAACACCGTGGTTTATAAAGTTGTTCATGATGCATTTGTTATAGGCGTTCAATATTCCAACACCAATCCCAACACCAGTGTGACCTTCCCTCCACCTTTGTCTCCATTATACAAACCCCCCCACCCAAATTGGCCCTGTTAGCAGACACAAAATAACTTATATTGCTTGTAACAACTAAATGGCTAATGGAAGTATTAAAAAATACTTTAGTAAAAGAAAATTTGTGAAAATTATTATATCTCACCATGAGGTCATTATCTCCTTGTCTGAGGGCTTACTACTCTTTTCATTGCTAGTTGAGTATCCTGTGTTAATGTTTTAGTTTACTGAGTTTATTTGGCTTTTGGTTTACTTTCCCCATGCGATTTGGTGTGTTACTACTGGATGGCAATATTGTAGAATTTGGAGGTGTCACATGACTGTGAATAAGATTACAATAAAATGCTATTAAATAAAGTGATAAGTATGGGAGTGTTGGGGGTGGGGGACACTGCCCATTCCAACTCAAGAAGACCTCAGAGTTCTTAGTCTGGAATCTTCGGTAGTTTGGCATCTCCGCAGAGCTTAGTTGTGAGGCAGTGGAGCTGGGCCATTGGTATGGGGGCAGCTGTGCGGGTGTGGGTGCAGCTGCTGGGGCTTTATCAGGGTGGGGGCTCTGCCCACCCATCTCCCAAGGGCACCCAGAGCTTTCATCCTAGAGACTGGTGTACCCATGAATTTTTGAGGCTTGTTGATCTCTTCTGAGATTTAATCACGAGTCTTGTAAAACCTGGGCCAATGGGTGTAAGCTACAATAATTTTTAAAATGTGGATAAGGCACCAGAATAGATTGATTTATCAACAGAATGTCTGAAGTAAGAAAACATTTTAAGTGTACAATGAAGATGTACAATTAAGGGTATCAGCATCATGGCACTGTATTATGAAGCATGCTATAAGTACACACGGAATATGAGCAAAATTTCTTATCCAATAATGGTGCTGGAATAAAAACTTTCACTGTAATTGTCACTGTCATCCCGTTGCTCATTGATTTTCTCGAGTGGGCACCAGTAATGTCTCCAAGTGAGACTTATTGTTACTGTTTTTGGCGTATTGAATAAATGCTGGAATAAAAATATTAATAAAAAATTTTAAACTGCATATCTATAATACACAAAAATTATGGATGGTCTAAAGATGAATCTGGGATCTCAAAACACACTAGAACATCTATGTTCTTAGAACATAGGAGTAGAAAATTTTCAGTGTTGATCAAATAAAAATCCAAAAATAAGTACTAATATAGTCATGACATTAAAAGACTGATTGGCCAGGGGAGTGGCTCAAAGGGATGAAGCACATATTCTGTGCATGGAATGCTGGTTTGATTCTTGCACTACGTGGTCTTCCACCTGGTTGTACCCAGTATAGCCCTGCTGGGTATTTTTTGAATTTTATGTGCAAAACTGAAGACAATATTAAAGGCAAATAATGAACAGGAAAAGCTAGCTATGTATACTCTCTGTCAAACAAAATTAAGATTAAAACTCTTGTTATAAAGAGCATCTTGTAAAACAGTAGGAAAAAGATAAATACCTCTGGAGAAAAATGGGTGAAGACATAAAAGAAACATAAAATGCTAATAAACACGAGAATGCTCAGCCTAACTAGTAATCAAGTGACAGCAAAGTGGCATTTCACAGGGTTGGCACAGAGAACAGCAGGGAAGGCGCTTGCCTTACATGCAGCTGATCTGGATTCAATTCTTGGTACCACATACGGTCCTCTAAGCCTTGCCAGGAATGATCCCTGAGCACTGCTGGGTGTGACCCCAAAACCAAGTAAGGAAATAAAGTGACATAGTGACATTTTGCATTTCTCTTTTAGAATGTATTAGTAAGCGGGGACACTCCTGGAGCTGCTCATTCTGGCGGGTGGTGCTCAGGTGTCAGGGCTACATGCCAGGGTGTGAGGCGAAAGCAACTGGCACCAGGATGGAATTCAGGGCCTCCAAAATGCCAGGAGTGTGCTCGACTGCTTGCGCTCTCTTCCCAGTTCCTGCTTTTCAAATTTTTAAAGGTGAGGAAGAGCATTGGTGAGACAATTCAGAAATAGGCACGTTGATGCTGGTGGCGAAGCATCCATTGATACCATTTTTCCAAATTATAATTTACAATAGGCATCAAAAGCCTTAAAAAGTGTACATAGGTAGGTCTATAATCCTGTTGCAGAATTCAGCCTAAGGAAACAGGAATGTGCAAAACACTTTATCTAAAAGCACATATGGCATAACAATATTTCAAAACCAAACTTCTAATAATAAATTATTGACAAATATATTGATATTCATACAAAGAAATCTTTTCAAATGATGGTCTAAAAATATAAATACTGTGCATATAAAGATGTTACTAACTTTCTTTTATTTATTTATTGTTTGGGGGCCACACCCAGCAGTGCTCAGGAATTACTTCTGGCTCTGCACTCAGGGATTAGTTGTGGTGGGTTTCAGGGGACCATATACAGTGCCAGGCATTGAACCCAGAATGACTGCTTTCAATGTAAGCACCATGCCCACTGTATTATCTTTCAGCCACTAACACACTTAAAAAATCCACACTTTTAAATAGTTAAAAACAAAAAAAATTTTAAATAATTAAAAACTGATTATGAAACACTGCAATCCCATTTTTAAATGTTTTTATAGACAACAAAAGATCTGGACAAATTTAGTCCAAATATTTACAGGTTTGCTACTGAAGATTATGAATGTTCTTCTTTTCTTTTTGGTCATTGATATTTCCCAACTTTTCTATAATAAGCATTTCTTGCATAATTTTTAAATTAAAAGTAATCAGGAGTCTCTGGCTGTTACTATATATCATGGCCCAGGGGATAAAAAATACTTCATTTAGAAGAAATGATCCTTGATTTGGAAATGGTTCCACTACCACCATCTCCAGTGGTCCCCTGAATGATGTCATTACAGTTTCTCACTTGGGTTCTTCCTCCTTAACAAGAAAACTGCCACAAAGACTATGACCCTGCAAGGACTCCAGCATCCCTCCTCCCCCTGACCCTCATTTATTTATAAGAGGGAGCCCCTTGGACTCTGACATGTGGGAATGGAATTAGACTTAGAAGGGAACAGAGTCCTGGGCAAGACAGGAAGATCTGGGAAGTCCTGGACCATCAGAAGACATGTGGGGTTGGAGCCACAGCAATAGTACAGCGGGTAGGGCATTTGTCTTCCATGCTTCCAGGTTTGGTCTCCAGAACTCCTTATGGTACCTTGTGCATGTCAAGAGTGATCCCTGAGTACAGAACCAGAAATAAGCCCTGAGCACCACCAGTGTGGCTCAAAAACAGAGAAGGAGGAGGAGGAATAGAAGGAGAAGGAGGAGGGGAGGAAAAATAGGAGGAGAAGGAGGAGGAGGAAGAGGAGGGGAGGAGGAGGCAGAGGAATAGGAGGAGGAGGAGGATAGGTGGGAGGATAAAGAGGAAGATGGGGGAGAAGGAGGAGGTGGGGGAAGGAGGAGGAGAAGATGTGGCAGCACAGGAATCCGAAGGTCAGAACTTAACCACCTGAAAAACGGGAGGGCAAGACATAAGCGCAACAGGAGCTAGGGCAGGGCAGAAGCAAGGCGAGTGTGCACTCAGCTAGCGTCCATCTTGCACGGCTTTAACGTAGCAATTTACCAATAGCCTTTCCCTGTGAGTCAAAGCCTTCAGGATTACAAAACTTTGAAGAAACGTCTTCTCCTTGCCCTGCTATTAGGGCCCGTCCCTTCTCTCCCCTTGGAAATGGCCTGGGAATCCAGCGCGCTCAGCACCAAGGCTGGGGACAGCGGCTCTCCAAAGGGGCGCGCTCAGGTCAGGGGCTCTGCCCTTCGAGAGCCCGGGCTGCCAGGACACGGATTCAGGCCATTTCCTCCCTAAGCCCAGAGGGGACCCGGCCCCTGGAACAACTGCTTAGATGTGGCGAACGTTCCGTGGATGTGGAAAACCCATTTCCTGGTGAGTCTGTGGGCCCTGGGCCGGCTGTGTGGGCTGGCGGCCAACCCCCTCTGGAAAAGAGTTTCTCTGACCTGACACACAGCACTTCATGCCTGTCTGTCTTGTGTCCTCCACGTGCGTGAATGTCCAAGCCAACCTCAGGAATCCCGCCACGTCCCAACCGCCTCATTCTGAAGTCTCCTGGAACCACTCACCTAATTCTTACCCCAGGCAGCAATGAACTTGAAACCAAAACCCAGTCAGACTCTCTGTACTGCACATTCTATTGGAGAGGGGCGGGGGGGGGGGGTTGGGGAGAGACTGAGCCCACCCCTTAGTCTCCTCTGCTGGCGGGGGGTGGGAGTCTCTGCCATGGAGTCGGTCAGCCGTGGCCCCGTGGGAACCTTCCACTGTAGTTGGGGGCAGCTCACCCCTCCCTGAGCATGGTGTCAGACCCCAGGACTCAACCCTCTCTGTGGAGAGCTGGAGAGGGCCGGAGGAGCTGCAGCCAGGTCTGGAGGACTTGCAAAGACAGTCCTGCTCTCGTCTCTAGACCATTGGTGGCCCAACAGAGCCCGACGGTCATCTGGGGTGTATCAGGCAGAACCAGGCATGCCTGCATGTCGGCAAGGCTGGGCAGGTAGAGAATGAAATGATCTCTGAGGGTCACTCTCAACCCCCTCGGTCTGTGACAGTAACACCCTAAGTGTTCCATGGCTGAGGTGCTTCTTAGCAATTGGCACTTTCGGCTACTTACACTTCCACTAAGGCAACAGACTTCTGAGTCAAAGGAAGAATAATTTTTAGGGACAGGGAATGTGGCTTAAGTGGCAGAGTACATGCCTGGCACGACAGAGGCCCTGGGGTCAAACTCCAGCATGGCAAGACCCAGCATGAGCACTGCCTGGAGAGCACTCCCTGGGCCCAGAAGCCCTGCTGTGAGCGACCCCCACGATTTAACCAGAAAGAAGAATGCTTGACGCTGGAATTAAAGGGAGCTTATTATTCAAATGGATCCTAAAATAACAAGAATTTGGTTATGGGCTTAATTAAGCATGTTATGTAAATTACCACATTTACTCCCAAGAACAACTGCAGGAGGTAGCTACAGTAGTTTTCCTTCTATTGTCGAGGTGGACAGAAGTCCAGAGAGGTCCCGGAGGCTTGGCCAAGGTCAGCAGCCGGTGAGAGGCAGGCCAGGCCTCGGGGAGGCCCCTGCGCTGCTCTGAGGCTCTAACCGGCCATCCTTGATACCAACAATGGTTTGCGCAAAGCCCCTGCTGCTCAAGGAGTGGACCACTCCTCAGTTTCAGAAAACCCTTCATTTGAACCAGTGACGGGCAATACTCACACTCCCAGAAGGATGGCAGTTGTGAGGTCTGACGGTGCTCAGGGACAGAGTCACAACACACATCTGCAGGCTCTGAGTCCTCTCTCCACTGGGCAGTCCCCAGACACCCCCACACCCACACCACCGCCCATGCTGTCAAGGCTGTAAGCCCACGCCCTCCCCCATGGGCGGTTCCCAGATCCTCTGGACAAACAGACAAACAGGGCTGCAGAAAGTTAGTCATAGGCCTTTAATCTAATTCTGTTATCCCATGGACAAGGAAGGTCCATGCCAAGGGATCTGCTAAAACCCTGGTGGCAGGGGTTGGAGCGATAGTACAGGGGGTAAGGCATTTGCCTTGTACGTGGCAGGGCTGGGTATGATCCCCGGCATCCCACATGGTCCCCTAAGTTTGCCAACAGTGATTCCTGAGCGCAGAGCCAGGCATAACCCTAAGCATCACTGGTGTGACCCAACCCCCCCCCCAAAAAAAAAAAAACAACCCTGGTGGCTTCCTGGCATCCTCTTATCTTTCCTATAAACTTAATGGCAGGGCCCAACATTAGCGATTATGCCCATAACTATGTCCCCGGAAGCAGGAGTCAGTGGAGAGGGAAGGAAGAGAGGTGCAAATGGTTAAGAGCACTGGAGGAGAGTGAGCGAGACTAGAATTCAAAAGCTCATGCTGAGTCTGTGAAGCCCAGCGATCTGGCCGAGTTATTTAATCTCTCTCTGCCCCACCGTCCTCTTCTGTAAAGCAGAGATAACAACAGGGCTAACCTCACAGTACCAGTCTAAGATTCAATGGGGATAATGTGCAGCCCAGCACCCGGTCCAATTACACAGAGCAATGAGGACATCTGAACAAAGGATGGACTTTAAGTTATTAACAAGGTGTCAGTGCTCTGGTGCATTAATTATAACAAATGTTATAACTGACTAATGGAAGATGTTAATAAGGAAAAAAAAACCTGAGCTGGGATATACGAGACTTCTCTGGACTATTGTTACCATTTTCCTATAAATCAAACATTTATAAAATAAAAGATTTATTTTTCTTAAATTCAAAGAATAGTCAATGCTGTCATTGTTATGACATGCAGGATTATGAGATACAGGAAACAGCCAGAAAGAGTCAAGCCACATGTCAGCTGGCTTTCCAAGCCTCTAATTCTCAGTCAACCCAAGTCAACTTGAGCTCCCAACCAGGGGGATGAGCAGGTGATGGGCTTGACAGGCGGTGGAGAAGGACCACAACATCCCAAGTCAGGCGCTGAGGATCAGCTTTCAGTCTAACCACTTGGCTTCCTCTGTGACTTGGGCAAGGCGACTCCCTCCTGAGCAGCTCATTTTGCCACTCTCTGCACTATTTCCCCTGCCTAGATCAGAGTTATTGGAGGCGGAAACTAAGAAGTGTTAGGCAGCCTCCAAGATGCTACCAAGACACTCCCCAAACCCGGGATCCATTGCCCCAAGGAATCGCCTTCCCTGGAGAGTGGCCCGGACTTACTGACTTGCTTTTCACGAATAGGAAATGGCACATGATGGGTCGTCAGATCTGTTCTGAGATTCACATAGGAGGACCCTGTGGTGTTAGCCGCCATTTTGTCAGGGAGAGTACTGCATAACAAGCTCGGATCTGTGTCTCCTGAAACCTACCAACAACACAAGAATGTGGAGAGAAACAGGTCGTGCAGCTGGATCGAGGTGACCACAATCCTCAAGGATGGCCCCACAGCACCCTTGGGAGAGACTGAGCCACAAGCACCCAGCTAAGTGGCACCTAGATTCAGAAAGTAGCCGAGGTTCCCTTTATGCCATCAAGTGTTGAGGTGACTTTTTCATATGGTAATAAATGACCAGCACAGGAAACTATTCGTGAAAATATTTTGTTGGATGCAAGGCTACCTGCGGCCGCCCAGCCCACTTCCTCCTCCTTCCTCTCTCTTCCTGAGCATGTGGGGGCAGATGGTATTTGTGATAAAAGCCCATGAGAGACCCTCCCCGTGCTGGGAAGAAGCTACTCAGGTGAGGCACAGAACTCCTGATTTGAGGCGGGGGCCCTGCTTCAGATCAGTAGATAATTGTCCTGAGATCAGTGTTCCCAGTTGTTCAGGGGGATTTCACACTAATCTATAGGAAATTTACTGCTACACACACACACACACACACACACACACACACACACACACACTATTCCTTCTACCTGTTTTTTCTATTCCCAGCATTTCCGGGACTCACATGCCCCTCTCGGGCAGCACCTTAACCCCATGCCCACTGTTCACTGGAAGATACCTGGGAAGGACAAGGGAGAGAAAGATCATCCACCTTCCAAGAAAAGTCCAAGTGCCATTCAGCACCCCACAACTCTACTGAGGGACTGGGAAGGTCAGGGCCACCGGGAGGGACAGCTGTGGGTTCAGACAAGATGACTCTAAATCAGAACAGTCTCCCCAGCTTCTGATTCCCCAGAATGTTGTCCTGGTTGTTTTGCTCTGTCCCTCCCCGCTACCACCCCCAATCCTCCCCTCAAACTTTTCTGTGACCATCAGGCAACAAGCTTCATTTCCCTGGAGAACCACACTCCCGCTTCCTGCCCCAAATGGCTGAGATCTCTGGTCTGCACTTGACTGACCCCCACAGGGAACCTAGTTGTACAGAGGTTCCCAGAGGAAGGAGACTAAGCCTCAGCTCCCGGGGTGCAGCTGTTCTGATGGAGTGTTGGCAAAGGGCTCCCTGTGGTGTGACAGATCAAGAAATAAGGGCCCCAAAGAGAGCCCGTGGGGTTTGGATGTGGCTGGTCGGCCCCCTCTGAGGCCTATTGGGCAGTAGCTCCCCTGGCCCCGGTGATGGCTCACACCTAGTGCCAGCCTGCAGGGTTGCTTCTCGAGGACTCTGCCCCTCCCATGGCCAGGCCTGCTCTCCCAAAGACCCTCCTGCTAAAGTGGTGAAATTCTGGTCCATATTGAGCACCCATTCTACACGGCCAGGAGGCCAAGAGGGAGGGATGACACCGTCTCCCCAGCATCACTTCCCTCCCTGCTCCAGATCGTTTGGGTGTGGTCTCTACAAGACCCTTTCCTTATCAGGTTGGCCCGGGGCAGTCACATCTCTGGAAACATCTCCTCTGATCTTCTTTCCCCTTCCCTTACCACAGGGGTTCTAGACAGTCCTACCCGGCAGCTGGGAAGAGCTAGACTGAAGCTCTGATTCTGTCTGCGTCCCTCAAGAGTATGAAAACAGTTGGGGCCGGGGAGAGGGCATGAATGACAGAGCACAGGCCTGTGTGGCCGCTCATGCAGGCCTGAGCTCAAGCCTGGCATAGCCTGGCCTGCTCCCAGCACCACTGAGAGTGGCTTGGGAGTCCCCTCCTCCCCCGATCACCCCACCTGCCATAGCCCCATGCCCACCCAGCACCACTGCAAAAATAGAATAAGGAACTAATCAAGAGCAGGTCTCAGAACTTTACCTAGGACTATGCGGGCCCCGGGGGCTGTGAGAAAGATCCAGTTCAGCTCCGGACACTCTGAGCTACAAGGAAGGGAGTTGAGTACTGTGCTTTGAGGTTGGGACTAATCTAGTGCTATGAGAGAGTAAAGTAGCAAATAAGGCACTTTCCTTGCATGTGGCTAAGCCAGGTTCAATTCCTGGCACCACATAAGGACTCCTGAGTATATACAGAGCCAGCAGAAAGCCCTGAACACTGTCAAGTGTGGCACACCTCTTAACCTAAAGAAATCATTGTATCACTGTCATCCCATTGCTCATCGATTTGCTTGAGCAGGCACCAGTAATGTCTCCATTGTGAGATTTGTTGTTACTGTTTTTGGCATATCGAATACGCCATGGGTAGCTTGCCAGGCTCTGCCATGCGGGCAGGATACTCTCAGTAGCTTGCCGGCCTCTCTGAGAGGGATGGAGAGCGATCTGGCTGCGACATCTGTCACCCCATTGAGCACTAGGGTTGATTCGGCTGATCTGGTTGGCTAGGCGGGTGTCTCCTTCCTCCCTCATGGCTTCATGTGTGTCTCTCCCGAAGCTGCACACTTGGTCGAAGAGGATGGCTGTCTTCGAATACAGACAGATTGGTTTTTGGTCGAGGGCATACGAGTAGCTGCGATCCCCTGCTAGAACCTCCAAACCTAAAGAAATAGGAATGAATTTTCTAAAAAAAAAATTCTGGGGGCTGGAGCAACAGTACAGTGGGTAGGGCGCATGCCTTGCAAGTGGCCAACCCAGGTTCTGATCCCCAGCATCCCACATGGTCCCTAGAGCACTGCCAGGAATAATTCCTGAGTGCAAGCCCGGAGTAACTCCTGTGCATCACTGGGTGTGACTCAAAAAACAAAAACAACGACAACAGCAAATTCTGGGTCTACTGGGCTGTGAGCCTCCGAGAGAAGCCAGGTCCTGCTTACAGCTGTGCCCCAACACGGCTCCCACCCCAGAGGAAGTTCCCAGGTCACCTGCCCTCTCCTTCATCCCCAACACTGATAGGCTTAACTTGCCAACCTGGAGGGGACACTAGTGGGGTAAACGAAGGCTAAGGTCCAGAGGTGCTGCTGGAGAAGGAAGGCCACGCTTACCTCACCGGGTGGGGTGAAGCGGCCTGGTAAGCACGAAAGGGAACGGAATCTGTGGGAGTAACAGCAAGGCACGGCTTCCACATTTGGGGTGCTTCCTACTCTCTATTTGCTCTAGAGTCAAGACTAAACTCCTCTGCCTGGAATTCAAAACAATCTACAATTTGGCTGCCTCCCAGCCTCCCCCCACTCCTCCATCGCCAGCGCCCATCCCCCTGCATCCATGCACGCTCCCGGGGAGCTGGGCCTGGCCCCTCTGCAGCAGGAGCATGCTCCCCTCCTCTCCAGAGCTCCGCTCACTGCCTCCCTCCCTCCAGACACAGGGACTGACCCTTCTCTTGCAGGGCCCTGGCCCCCACCCCGTTCTGTGAAGCCAGTTCGTCACTTCAGCCCACACTGATCGCTGCCTTTTCTGAACTCCTACAGCGCTCCTCGCCTGTACCACGTGACCTAGCCCGTTTTTAGCAGCATGCGTTGCTCATTAGTTGCTTTTCTTCCTGCCGTAGTCAACCAGCACAGAAGAGATGCAAGAACCCGTAGAGAGCCTCCCCATCAGGGCTGCCCGGGGCCAGTGCTCCCTTCCTTAGGCTTGGGACCGGGCTGGAATTGCTCTGCTGTGTCCCACTGGCTCATTGAGGGCTCAGTAAATGCCAGCGATGGTTACTGGGATGATTCCTGCTATATCCTGCTTCAGCACCCTGTCCCCCAACCCCCGACCCCAGCTCTCCCTGGGACAGTGGGTCTGGACACAGGTTTTGCCATTAGGTCTCTTGTACACCTTGAAGCTGGCTCAACAGAAGTCTCATCCAGGGGGAATTTGATTATCTGCTTTAAGCCAACAAACGGCTTTAGCAAGGGGGCTCTGCAAGACAGCTCCTCCCTCCCCCGCTTCATCAAGCTTTATCAGTCCAGCCCCATCTCCACCAGGCCAAACCTGACATCTGGGGGATTAACTTGTCCCACCTCCGGCCCCCGCTCCCCACTACTCAGCCCTGCAGCTTCTGTTTATGACACGAGGTTCCCAGCCACTGCAGACTGAGGAGTGTTACACATTCCTGTGGGCTGGGAGGAGTCGTTTCATGCACAATATTCCACCAGAATTCTCACATCTGCTGTGCTGGAGGGTGGCAAATGGGCAGAGTGCCCTCGGTCCTTCATCCTGCCCCTCCCACGCCCCAGAGCCAGGGCCTAGTTAGCTCTGAGATAGTGGCTGTGATTCTACCCGGATAGGTCACTCAAACTGCCTTCCAGAGACCTGAATCCCAGGGTGACGGTGTCAAGCGAGGCCTTCTCGGGGGACCTCAGTGCCTCCCCCTTGCCCCCAGGGTCCCCAGGACAGAAGTGACCAGGCAAAGCCCAGTTAAAGGGCAGGCTGGCCCTTCTTGGGGTGGCCTCCCCTCAGTGCCGTTCCCTAACGCTCTCTGCTCTCTCAGCCCTCCGACACTTGCCTTTACAGCCACTGTTTTCCTGTTGCTCCTCCCAATCCTGAGAGCCTTCAGCCTCATTATTAGGTGAGACAAGATGACCATTTTTATGGCCTTGTTATACTGACAATGAGGTCACACCCACGTGCTTTTATTAGATCTTCACAACATTCCTTCCTGCCTGACGGGTTGAGGATTAGTGTCCCCAAAGCCCAAGAAACAATGTGCCTTTCTCAAACCCATAACAAGTCACTTAAGATGGGGGCTGGAGCCCAGCGCTTCTGGCCCTGAGATGACATCCTGTTTGGTGTTTTAGGACCAGACCTGGTCTAAACCTCCTGCCCGAGCACATTAAAGACATTCTTACCAGAATGGTTTGTTGTCCTGGCACAATACAATTCCAAAAGAGAAAAATAGACAGAAATTCTGCTTCAACATTATATCCTGGCCCCTACCTTTGCCCCCATACCCCGAATCATGGAGACATATGTGTCACATACGCAGAAATACCTCTATTGCAATATATGTTAGAAATACTTCATAATAAACAGGGATTCATGATCATTCTAGTCAATGCCTTTACTTATATAATTATATTTAAAATATTAATTTTTATCTGCTTCAATTTTGGGCCAGTGATTACTTTTCTAAGAGCTTACTATAAAGAAAGATAAAGGAGTACAAGTGCTGTTCAATACAGCAATATTTATTATAAATAACAGAAAACAACACAAATGGCCTACACTTGGAGATCTGCTAAAAATTTATTCTTTGAAATGATGAAGTATTGGGGCTGGAGCAATAGCACAGCAGGTAGGGAGTTCGCCCTGCACGTGGCCTACCCGGGTTCAATTCCCAGCATCTCATGTGGTCCCTTGAGCACCACCAGGAGTAATTCCTGAGTTCGGAGCCAGGAGTAACCCCTGTGCATCTCTGGGTGTGACCCAAAATGAAAAAAAAAAGATGAAATATCAACCTTTAAAAATCAAGTTTCTGGCAAGCCAGGCCAACATAGCAAAAAGTGTACAACAAAAAACACAGTAAGAACAGATCAGAGTCCTGAGTGGGGCTCTGCTAAGACAATTCTCTAGAGAACCCCACCACCCTCTCCAGTTGCTAAGAAGCTAAAGAGCCAAGACCAGGTGTACAGGAAGGGAGGGGGTGGAGTAGAAACTGCTAAAAGGAAGAACCTTGCTCTGGCAAAAGGGAAGGATGTGTTGAAAGCAGCACACTAGCCTTACAATTCTACTCATTTAAAACCTGATCTATAGGCAAGAATAAAGTAGGCAGCTAATTCAGGGGTGGCATCTAGAGCAGCCACCTCAGCGGCCACTGCAGCCGGGGAGAGAATCATAAGAGCTGGCCACTTCCTGAATGGAAAACAACATGAGGTTAAATTCCACCATTCTATAGCAAAGGTGGGACAGGAACAGGCTGAGTACCACCTGCTAAGCCCAAGTGATACAAACCAGCCCCTTCCTAACACCATCCCAGTCCCAGCGTACTGACTACAGGCAAAGGAAGAGATGCAGAGAGTCTGAAAGAGGCTCTCTGACTGCAGAGGCCAAGACGGCAGGAAGAAAACTGACCACTGACTGCTGGGCACATGCTCAAGCCTTCCCTGGAGGATGTGGAGCCCAGGTCTGGGGAAATGCAAGGTCAGACCATAGGATGCTTCCCAGCTTGGCTTGAATCTGGCACTGCAGAGACCGCCAAACACAAACACGCTAGTTAGGTACCACATCTGCTTGGTGTCAGAGAGGCTGGAGGATGTGCCTGAGCTTCAGCCCCCATTTGCTTGCCAAACCTCTAGAACATCAACACCACAGGCACCATCAGGCACCATCGGCTGCCAACCCCTGTGATTCAGCACTGCTCTACCTGTCCTCAGGGACACACAGACACAATAAGCTTGTGACTGTCAACTCCCAGCAGCTGTATAGAGTGACAGAAACTCAGAACCATAGTCTCTGAGTGGAATTTAGTGAGATGAACCGCAGAATACCCCAGGCCTGCACTAAATCAGACTCTCCCATGACATCAGATTCAATGACGAAGTGAAAAAGTTCACTTCAAGTTATAATGAAAATAAAACCTCAGGAAGGTACCTCACCCCCCTTCTAGCACTCAAGAGCTCTCTCTCTCTCTCTCAACTCCCTGATGAAGACTTCAGAGTGACAGTGGTAAAAATGTTCACTGAATTGAGGAAAGTAATAGAAGAGAATTCAACAAAGAAAATGTATGAGAAAAAATTTCAATCAGAAATCACAAAAGGGGGGTTGGAGCAGTAATACAGCCGGTAAAGCATTTGCCTTGCATGTGGCCAACTAGGTTTGATCCAAGGCGCTCCATATGGCCCCCCAAGACCCACCAGGAATGATCCCTGAGCACAGAGCCAGGAGTCAGGCCTGAGCACTGCTGGGTGTGGCCCAACTCCCTGCACCACCTCCCTAAGAAATCACTGGAGAACACAATAGGAACTCGAACAAGAGAGAGGCTCAGTCACAGAATCACAGGAACCAGGATCAGATCAGTGTGGTGGAGCACAAAGTATATAAAATCATCAAAAAAAAAACTGAAGGAAAAAAAGAACTAAGAAAAATAAGTAAAACATAAGATATTTATGGGCTACATCAAGAGAAATAACATTCATATCACGAGGATTCCAGAAGGAAAGAGAATGAGGAAGAAGATTTGGTGGGAGAAATTATAATGTGGAACTTTCCTAATCTGAGAATAGAGTCATTTGCCCAGATCTGAGAAGCTCAGAAAATTTCAGACAACATAAGCCCAAAGATAAGAAAATCAAGACACACTATAATTAAAATGGCAAAAATACATGAGAGAGAAAGAGAGTATCCTGAAAGAAGCAAGAGCGAAGTAAAAATTCACCTATAAGGTAGCCACCCCCCAAATCCCACTCTAATCCCACAAGTTTCAGAGTAGATCAAGTAAAACCCTATAGCTAGAAAGGAATAGTATGATCTAGCTAGCACACTGATGAAAACAGTCATCCAAACAACACTCTATCCAGCTACCAGTCAAATTCAAAGGAATGACACACAGCTTTACAAACAACAGTCAAAGAAGATCATGGCCACTAAATGAGCTCTGCCAACAGCACTAAGTGATCTCTTATAAAAGGCAAATAAGCACTACTTCAAAATAGTAATATACTAAAAAACTTAAATTTGTGGGAAAGGAGCAGAGAAATAGTCAGGTCTCACCTAATGAACTCAAATGCTTACTTGCCTTGAACTTAATAGGGGATATGAGCTCAGAACCCCAGAGGTAAATTGCATGGTGTTCTCAAGACAAATCTACTTAAAAGACACAAACAAGAAGAGGCAAATAGAACCCGGTTGCTACATAAGAGGCAGATACCCAAGTACAGGCAAAGAAAAAAGAAGGGCTAGGAAACGATAAATTTTACAAACACTCAGAATCCATATAGAAAAATGGTAATAATATCAAATCTTCTAATACTTTATATATTATGAATATTTATCTGTGAATAACTTTTTATCGATTCAATAACCTGAACTTGCCAATCAAAAGGCACCAAGTGGCTGGATGGATAAGAAATCTAAACCCAATCTTCAGTTCCTTATAAGAATCATACTTGGGGAGAGCGAAACGGACCCTTTGCGCCTAAAGACTTTGATTCCAGAGACCTGACACATTTTGGCATCCAGCGCAGCTTCTTACAGCAATGCACTGGGACTGTGAGATGGGCTATGCAATTTCTGGCAGAATTTTCCCTGGACTTTATACAGAAATCCAAAACCGACTTAACATCTCTTAATTGTCAGCAATGTGAAACGGTTCCTTTTTAGCGGGTCTGACTTGGCGGGGGGGAAACTCCAAATAATAACAGTGTGTTTTTTGTTGAAATATTGAAGGTAATCAAAGTAGCAGCCATTTCTCTGGCCTGTGAACTAAGCAATAGCCCCACGCCGGCCGAGAAGAGGAAATATTCCTCTTTCCCGGTTGTTTCCCATTTTTGGGGAGAAACGCTGTGTGGTGTCCA
This sequence comes from Sorex araneus, assembly GCF_027595985.1. NCBI lineage: Eukaryota > Metazoa > Chordata > Mammalia > Eulipotyphla > Soricidae > Sorex > Sorex araneus. Next base: position 21,490,699 of record NC_073307.1, on the reverse strand, counting down.
CTATACTATGAGGTGCGGGAAGGGGGTTGAGGAAAAAAAAAGGAAAAGGAAAAAGGGAAAAAAAAGAGTTATGTACTTGGAGCAGTGGGGCTACATATCTCTTCATTCTCAGCAATGGAAAACTATCAAATGCTTCCTTGGTAGTAGGGCTGTCTTTCTTGGGGGGAAACTCCAACAACAATAGTAAGTTTTGTGTTGAAATATGGAATGTAATCAAAGTAAAGAGAAAATGAAGTGAAATTCATCAGTTATGCAGTTGGGGGTGGGGGGCAGGGGCAGGAGGTATACTGGGGTTTTTGGTGGTGGAATATGGGCACTGGTGAAGGGATGGGTGTTTGAATATTATATAACTGAGACATAAGCCTGAGAACTTTGTAACTTTCCACATGATGATTCAAAAAAAACTAGAAAGAAAAAAAAAGAATCATACTTGGGCTGGGGAGAAAGGATAGGGAGTAGGGTGCTTGCCTGGCATGGGGTTGATCTGGGTTTGATACCTGGAACAATATATGGTTCCCTAAGCATTGTCAGGAGAGATGCCTGAGTACAGGACCAGGAGTAAGCCCCAAGCACTGACAGGTGTGGCCCAAAAAACCAAACAAAAACAAAAACAAATCATGCTTCAATTGTCATTACATACACTGCTTCAAAGTTAATGTTGAAAACCAACATACAGGCAAATGGTAGCCTAACAAGAGATGAATCAGTCACACTTACATCAGACTAAACAGACTTCAAACTGAAAAAGGCAATAAGGGACAGAGATGGACATTCTATTATGAATAAGGATAATACATCAGGAGACATAACATCATTAACATACATGCAGCAAATGAAAGAGCATCAAAATATATAAAGCAACTACTAGTATATCATAAGAAAAATATTAAAAGCAACACAATAAAATTAGAAAGTTTTAGTAACCTCCTCTACCACCACTGGGGAAATCAACCACACAAAAATCAACAAGGAAATAATAGCGTTAAAGGAAGAAATGGAAAAACTGAGTTTAGTAGACATGTATAGTGCTCCTCATCCTCCAAAAGCCACACTCTTGCCCAGTGTATATGGGCCATTCTCCAGAATGGACTATGTGCTAGGACACAAAACAAGTGTCCATAAAATCATGAAGACAGAAATCAAGTCAAGTATTTTTTTTTCGACCACAATGCTAAGAAGGTGGAAATAAATCACAAAAAGAAAGCTGGCAAAAACACAAAATTTGGAAACTAAACAATATCCTACTGAACAACCATGAAATCAACAAGGAAATAAAAATGATGAGATGATTCTTGGAAATAAATAAGAATGAAGACATGAGCTACCAGAACATATCAGACACAGCAAAAGCTGTATTAAGAGGGAAGTCCAAGGGCCAGAGAGATGACAGGTGCAGTGGATAGGGTACTTGCCTTGCACATGGCCAACCTGGGTTCTTTCTTGGTACTCCATATGGCCCCCTGAGCACTGCCGGAAGTGCCTCCAACACAGAGTCAGGAGTACGCCCTGAACAGATCCAGGTGTGCCCAAAAATAGCAACAACAAAAAAGGGAATTCCACAGTAATACAGGCTTTCCTTAGGAAAAATGACTCAAGTAAGTGACCTAACCTCACAACTTAAACTAGAAAAAGAAGAATAAGTGAAGCCTGATGTATGTAGGAGGAAATAATAAAAATTAGAGTAGAAATAAATGATAAAGAATTTCATTTAATATGAATTTTAAAATTACATTGAAACTTGATCAAAAGATCAAAGAAACCAAAAAATAATTTTAAAAAAGTAAACAAGATTGATAAAATCTTAGACTCACAAAGGAAAAGAGATAACACTATAACAAATCAGATCAGAAAAGAAAGGGGAGAAGTTATAACAGATGCCATAGAAATACAGACGATTGTAAGAGATTACTATGAACAACTTTATGCAACAACATTGGAAAACCTAGAAGAATGTGTATACTTTCAGAACTTTAAAATCTCCTAAAACTTAATTAGGAGGAAGCAGAAAACTTAATCAGACCAATTACTAGCAAGAAAATCAAAACAATAAAGTGTCCCCTCAAATAGAAGCCCAGGTCTAGTTCGGTTCACTAGTGAGTTCTTCCAAACCTCCAAAGAAGACCTGCTACCTGTTTTTAAGGTCTTGCAGAAAGTTGAAGAAATGAGAGCTCTTTCAAATAGTTTCTAGGAGGCCAAAATATCTGATATCAAAAGCAGACAGAGGGGCCGGAGCGATAGCACAGCGGGTAGGGCGTTTGCCTTGCATGCGGCCGACCCGGGTTCGATCCCCGGCATCCCATATGGTCCCCCAAGCACCACCAGAAGTAATTCCTGAGTGCAAAAGCCAGGAGTAACCCCTGAGCATCGCTGGGTGTGACCCAAAAAGCAAAAAAAAAAAAAAAAAAAAAAAGCAGACAGAGATAGCACTAAAAAAAAAAAAATTATGGATCAATATCCCCAGAGACTATAGACACAAAAATCTTCAACAAAATCTTTTGTTTTCTTTGGGGGGCTATGCCCAGCTGAGCTCAGGGCTTACTCCTGGCTCTATGCTCCAAGATCTTTCCTGGCAGTGCTTGGGGGACCATATATAGTGCTTGGATTGAACTTGTGTCAGCTGCCTGAAAGGCAAGTGCCCTACCCACTGTTCTATCTCTCCAGCCTCTCAGCAAAATCTTAGCAAAACTAAATGCACCAATTAATTAAAAGGATCAGATGGGATTTATTTCAGGGACACAAGAGTGGTTCAATATATGCAAATCAAGTGGTATGATATACCATACCACCTAAAAGAAAGCTAAAAACCATGATCATTTGGTCCCTGGATCTACAAATGAAAGATTAATAAAAATCATATGATCATATCAACAGACGAACAAAAAGCTTTTAGCAAGATTTAATACTCATGAATTTAAAAAAATCCTTATTTAGGATAAAATCTAAATATTATATGGTGCGCAGGGGGCTTGATTCTCAGTCAGCCAGACTGCAGAGTCAATGCAAGGAGTTGGGGATGCCAAATAGTAGCCTCTGTGGTACTGGACCACTGGAGGATCTCAGCACTACTTATGTCTCCAGTGATGCTCGGGGGTCAATGTAGTGCTGAGGATTGAACTAGGGTTCAATCTTATCATGGGCCCTAGCCCCTGGACCATCTCTCCTTGATCCCTCAATACCCATTTATAATAAAGACCTCAACAAAATGGGGATAGGAAGAACTAACCTTGTATCCTATAGCAAAGGCTGCACATAATTAACCACAGCTAACACCATACACAGTGGTGAAACTATTCTTCCGAGATCAGGTAGAAGACAAGGATATCCACTCTCAGCACTGTTACTCAGCATGGTATTCAAAGTCCTGACTCCAGCAATTAGGTGAGAAAGAGAAACTAAAGCAATTCAAATCGGAAAAGAAGCTAAATGACCACAATTTTCAGGTGATGTGATATTTGATATATAATATTTGATACATAGGAAACTCTGAAGACCTAGGAATAATAAACTTATATAGCAAAGTGGCATGTTACAAAAACATAATACACAAAAAATTGTTGCATTTTTGTTTCTGTTTTGGGGATCTGACCAAAGGCTGTTATCCAAAATACATAAAACACTCACAAAACAACCCTATCACAAAATGGGAAGAACTGACTAAACAATGTCCCAAAGACATATAGGTGGCCAACACGAATATGAAAAAATGCTTATCATTATGGAATGCAAATGAAAACAATGAGATACCACTTCATACCAGTGAGAACTGCATGTATATAAAAGGCTGGAAATAACCAATGCTGGCAGGCATGTGGTGGGGGAAAGGAACTTTCATTTGCTCTTGGTACAGATGTAATTTGTTTCAGTCTCTATGGAAAACAGTAGGGAAACTTCTCAAAAAATTGAAAATAGAGCAATCATCTGATCCAGTAATTCCACTCCTTGGCGTCTATCCCAAGAACACAAAATCACTAATTTGAAGAGATATATGCACACCAGTGTACAATGCAGTGCTATTTATAATAGCCAAGATCTGGAAACAATCCAAATGCCCAACAACAGATGACGGGATAAAGAAACTGGAAAATATACACACAATGGAATACTACTTAGTTGTACGAAAAGATGAAATCTTGCATTTTGCTACAACTTGGATAGAACTGGAAGCTTAAGTGAAAAGTGCATCTGAAGGACAAATACCAGATGATCTCACTCGTATGAATTATAAAGAAACAAAGCAAGGGAACAGACAATGGCCAATGAAAACAAACGTTAAGATTCTGCCAGAAGAACAGAGTTTGCCAAGGAAGGGAGATGTGTTGGGAGTATACTTTGTTGGTGGGTGTGTATAGTACCATTGTAGGTCTGAAACATTAATATTGCTGTGATGGTACTTCAATAAAAGGTAGGTTTATAAAGAACAATAACTGTTTGGGGTAAATTGTCATTAAACAAAATTAAAATAAGTAGTACGCATAACATTCAGACCTAATAATAATAACAATAAAGATCTAATAAGAAAAATACATATGCATAGAGACTTATTTGGAAGAAAAATTACTAAGACTTCATAGAAGATATAGCTTGGCATGGCAAAATTGTGAATTATCTTATTTTCACTCTTCCATGATTTATTACTTTGTTTTCCATAGTTCGTACATGACCATTTTTTTACCTCTCAAATAAGAGAATGAAACAAATGCTAATTTTTTTGTTAAATTTTTTATTTCTCATAATAGGAACTGTCAGTTTTAGTATTCTGTCAGGGGAAGGGTGGCCTGTTTTACAGATGGCATAATAAGCACAGAGAAGCTAAGTGACATCCAATGTCACAGAGAGATGTAAGGCCCACATCAGATTTAGAACCCAGGGGTCCTCAGGCCCAGCTCACGTCCCACAGATAACTGTTTACCTTTTATTTAATCATGCTCTAATGTTCACCCCGGAGGCCTGCATAGCTAGCATTCTCAGGCACATACTCTCCATCCCTGTCTTCTGAGGTATGTCCACACAGATAAGACTTGGAGCCAAACATCTGGGAGGATAAGGTAGGTGATGGGAGATGGAGAGGAGCCAAAAGCATTCCGCTTCCCCCTTGCCCCCTCAAGGGTCTGACACAGTACAAGGCACTTTCCGCTTATTAGCTCCTGCTGACCAGACCCTTCTGCAGGGGTCCTTCTAGGAGTTTACTTAGAACCCTGTTCCTCTGAGTCCCAGAGGAACTCAGACCTTCTCTGCCCCTGCCCTCAGCAGCAAGGGCATCTTTGTTCCACAGTGCCCACTAGGGCCAAAGTACCAGCTGTCCTAAGGCTGTGAGTCTGAGCCTTTCAGGAGTTACATAATGCTGACAATTTGGTGAAAGCTATGGACCTGACGCTAAAAGGTGCAAGCAGGCTTCTCCGACATCTTCTTGTTCATAATTCAAGGCGGTTAACAGACCTGAAGCTAGCCAGAGGTCCCAGGCTCCCAGCCCTCTGCAGGCAGCTTTCCCGGGGAGTGCCAAGGCCCTCCTAGACTTGCTCCGTCCCTTGCCCTTTCAGCTTGCCACTTCTTTGCTCCGATGAGCCCTAATTAGCTCCTTCTTGAGAGGTGACTCAGGGCCATTATCCTTCCTCTACCTCTGATGACCCATAGGGAGGAGAGAGGAAATGACTTACATAGAGTCATTCCATGAGTCAGGGCATAAGCCAAGACTTCAGGGTGAAATGTGGGGTTCCCGGGACTATATTTAAGCCACTGGGAAGAGTTGCTTCTCACAGCAGGGTCTGGACACAGGCAGACACTGAGCACAGCTCTAGGCTAGTAGAAAGAAGGCAGAACCTAGCACTCGTCACACCTAAGTTCACTTGCCTTGCATCTCTAAGTGCTTAGGAGCTGTCCCAACCTCACACAGTACAAGAAGCAACTGTGTCAGCAGCTTCCCAATGTTCACTGTAGGCAGCGGGGAAATGCTCTGGAATGGTAAGGATCCAGCCCAGAGGGAGATGAAGCAAACAAACACAAAATGTTCTAGGGAAATTGACGTGTGCCTGCAACTCCCAATGACACCCTTGTCGGTCCGTCCCTGAACACCGAGCTCCAGATGGAGAGCAGAAGGATGGATCGAGCCTTCCCGGTGGGCACTGCGTCCTCCTAAAATCGTACCTAGAGCTGTAAAATCTGCAAGGAAAGTCACTTGGTATTAAGAATACAAAAGCTTTTTACTAAGTGTGAATATTCTTTGGTCTAACAATTTTGGAGTTCGGTTTAAGAAATCAATTCAAGAGATATGAAGATTAAGGCACCGGAGTGTTCTCTTTCTATCTTTTCATGGGGCAAAAACTATTGTCAACTACTGGCATACAATAAAAAACCACATTGTGAAATAACAGACTATTTTCCCTCCCACAGTTCTGTCACCAGAGCCAGGTCTCCATTATCCCCAGCACAGACTTCATCCCTGTCTGTGACACCAGCATCAAGCACCAGAGCACCATCCCTCTCCCGGGACGGCTGGGCCACCAGCAGCTAATACCCCTGCTCCGTATTGCCTCCCTTCAGCTCCATTCCCAGTAGACAGCCAGAACTAGCTCACTTGCTCATGGGCTTCCTGGACACTTATTTTTATTAATTAATTACTAATATTATTGCTTTTTGTATCACACCCAGCGATGCTTGGGCTACTCCTCAGGAATTACTCCTGGTGGCACTTGTGGGCACATACGGTATGTTGGGGATTGAACCCGTTTTGACTGTTTACAAGGCAAACGCCCTACCCCCTGTACTATCGTTCTGACCCTATTTATTTTTTAAAATTTTTTTTTAAATGATTTTATTGAATCACCGTGAGATAGAGTATTACAAAGCTGTTCATAGTTGGGATTCAGTCATACAATGTCACAACACCCATGCCTCCACCAATATAATTTTCCAGCACCAATGTCCCCAGTTTCCTTCCCACTCCCCCAAGCCACCCTACCCCCACCTGCCTCTATGGCAGGCACCTGTCTTCTCTGTGCTCTTTCTCTCTCTCTCATTTTAGGTATTACTTCTTCTTCTTTTTTTTTTTTTGCTTTTTGGGTCACACCTGGCGATGCACAGGGGTTACTCCTGGCTCTACACTCAGGAATTACTCCTGGCGGTGCTCAGGGGACCATATGGGATGCTGGGATTTGAACCCGGGTCGGCCGCGTGCAAGGCAAACGCCCTACCCGCTGTGCTATCGCTCCAGCCCCACTTCTTCTATTTTTTTAAAAAATAAAATATGCTCTTTGCTCAGGGATCACTCCTTGCAGACCATATGCAGTGTCAGGAAGTAAACCTGGGTTAGCACATGCAACGGAAGTGACTGAATCCCTGAATTATCACTCTGGACCCAAGCTGTTTGTGTGTGGTGTGTGTGTGTGTGTGTGTGTGTGTGTGTGTGTGTGTGTGTTGGGGGGGGGGTGCTGTGTGTGGCAGGGCAGAGTGGGTGGCTGGCCTGAGGGACTACAGAGCTCAGGGACTATTGTTGGGTCTGTGCTCAGGAGTGACCCCTGGTGGTGCTCAGGGGACCATATGTGGTAACAGGATTTGAACCAGGGTTGAAGCTGCAGCCATTGTGGCCACGAGCTAGGCAAATGTCTTTCCCTACTATGCTTTCTCTTCAGCTCCCCAAACCATTCACTTTAAATAAGTACCCAGAAACCCAGCTTCGAAAAAACTAGGAATTTGACAATTTCAGCATTTGCCCATGCTTAGTACATCTCATGTCCTTCCATGCCAGGCAGTTATTATCCTGTGTCCTTACTCCATTACTTCCCTTTCTACAAATGTTATACTTCTGGAAGAACTAAATATGCATATTTTGTTGATTTAAAAATCATGCAAAATGCAATTTATTTTACACTTGGTATTTTGCTAAAATGTGGGCATATTCTCACATGCCACTCAAATTCATTCACTTAAACTGCTGCCTGATATTCTTTGGATTGGTCCCAGCTACTCAGGAGGCTGAGGCAGGAGGTTCACATGGGCCCTGGAGTTCCAGGTCACAGTGTGCTATGTCAGTCATTTGGCATCAATACGGTGACATCTCAGGAGTGGGGGACCTCTAGGTTGCCTGAGGAAGAACTGGCAAAATATATGTTGTCTGATTTCTTACTCAGGGCAGCTATAAGCCTTTATTTTTTAAAAAAAGAAATAAAAAGTTCTTCTTTCTTTCTATTTCATCCGAATGTAGAAAACCATAGTTTAGTCTTTGAAGGACAGACTTTTGCGGGGTTTTTCCTCTAGGATTTGATTACTGCAAACAACACTGGCACGAACATTCAAGTTTCATGTCCTGTACTGTATATGTGCAAGAGTTTCTCTTAAAATGGAATGTCTGCATTTTAGGGTATGCAATGGCTACACTTCAACTTTTTCAAATTGTTCACCAGGTTATTCACACATCAGCAATTTTAAGATTTATAGCCCTACCACTCTCCTAACTCTTGCTGTTTATAAGATTTACATTTTTGCCAAGAGTGCTAGAAGGCCAGGGCGAGAGTTCAAAGGGGCGGAGTGCATGCCTTGCATGCTCGAGGCCCCAAGTTTAATCTCTAGCACTGCATGCCCACCCCATCCCAGCCCCTGGGTGCGGCCCTGGCAGCCCCCAATACTGCCAGAGAAGTCCTGGAGAATAGGGCTGAGCACTGCCAGCAGTGGTCTCCAGGCTCCTGAGCAGCACTGCCGAGGTCCCTATAAGCAGACATGCTACAAATTCTCTGACTGTAACCTGCGTTTGCGCCTCCCTGATCACTGACAAAACTAACCATTTCTTCATGTTTTCACTGATCTCAAGAACTCCCCATTCTGTGATTTCCTGGTTATGTGATTTTCTTATTTATTCACCTTTTTAAAAAAAATTCCTAACACCAATCCTTCAGCACTGCAGGTGTTTCAAAGATCTTTCTTTTCCCTGTCTAAATTGTCACCTCACATTTGTTTTGGTTTGTTTGTTTAATTCGGGGGTCACACCAACTAGGGCCTCTATGTGCAAGGCAAATGCCATCACATCTGTCTTTTCTCTCCAACCTCATCATCTCACTTTCTGTTTTGGGAGGTTGTTTATTTGTTTGTTTGTTTTGGTGGGGGTGAGCACACCTGGCTGTGCTTAGAGATTACTTCTGGCTCTGCACTTAGGAATCATTCCTGGTGGGCTCAGCTCGGAGGACCCTATGGGATGCCAGGAATTGAATTCAGGTCAGCCATATGCAAGGCAGCTGTGTGCAAAGCCAGCACCTTAAATCCTGCACTGTATCTCCAGCTCCATCATCTCACTTTCTTGAAGGCATTTTTGGTTATATAAAAATTCTTTCGGGCATTATGATTTGCAATACAGATACAACCATTATGCACCATAGAGGCAGGCTGGGGGTGGGGGGTGGGGAGAGGGAAACTGGTGACACTGGTGTGGGAAATGTACACTGGTGAAGGGATGAGTGTTGGAACATTATATGATTGAAAACCAATCATGAAAAATTTGTAACTGTGTATCTTACTGTGATTCAATCAAGAAATAAGTTAAAATTAAAATTTTTTTTCTTAATGTTAAGATAAAATTTTTCTACTTTTCTTTTCTTGTCACCATTCTTGTATCTTGTTTAAAAACACTTTTTCTACTCAAAATTCTAAAAGATAATAACCTATATTTCCCACTAAGGGTTCTGAAGGTGTGATGTTTTCTCATATTTGTCCTTAAACCATCTGGAGTTGATGTTTTGTATGTGGTCTCAGGCAAGCATCCAGTGTCACCTTTTAACATATGAATATTTTTCAAGTTCCACTTCTTATATAATTCTGTTTCCCATAAATTTGACATGCTACTCTGTCATATGCCAACCTCCCTATCTATGTGAGTCTATTGATGAATGTCTAATCTACTTTATTGATCAACCTGTTTATTCTCATGCTTCCTAAAATTGCTGTAGTTTCATAACAGGCTCTGTTCTCTGGTTGGGCAAAATTTCCCTTCTGTTTTAGAGTTTCAGAACCTATCAAGTAATAGGAAAAAACCCTACTAAGGTTTTAACTGAAGCTGTAAGTCAAATAGCATTGTTTTCTATTATATTGAAACCCTTTTCCTCTGTTTACATGATTCTCCTTTCAGTCTCTCTCAATGAAATTATACCATTCTGTAAAAGACATTCTTATAAACCTTTCTGTTAGATTTATTCTCATTTAATTTTCTGATAGGATTTTAATTTATTTTTTATTTTATTTTGTGGGTTTTGGGCCATACTTGGTGATGCTCAGGGGTTTTGAGGCCACTCCTGGCTCCTACACTCAGGAATTACTCCTGGTGGTGCTCTTGGGACCCATGTGGGCTGTGGGGGATTGAAGCTGGGTTGGCCACATGCAAATGCCCTACTTGCTGTACTCTGAAAGTATTTCTAATGTGCCTTCTTTATTGCAATTGCTCTTTGTGTAGAGAATGCATATTACTTTTATATATTAATCTTTAACAAACTTACTGGTTAAATTCCCTATTTTTCTAAATAATTGTTTTTTAATAATTTTCTCTAGATTGTATTTTCTTTCCAAATAATGACAACTAATGCAAATAATAACTTTTGCTTTTGTTTTTATTCATTGGCCACACCAGCAATGCTCAGGGTGCAGTTTGGATCACACCCAGAGGTCCTCAGCTGCTACTCTCGGCTGTGTGCTCAGGAGATATGTGCAGTGCTGGGGATCGAATCAGAGTTGCTGTGTACAAGGCAAGTGCCCTAAAGGATATTATCTCTCCAGTCCCTCTTCTACATTTTAATAGCAAAAACAACACGACATATTGCAAACAATATAAAACAAAGCAGATTAAACAGGCAGAACCAGACCCTCCCCCTCAAATTTCTCATGTGCCTCTTCCTAACTATAAGCTCCTCCTTAAAAATAACTGTTCTTGGGGCTGGAGTGATAGTATGTATAGTGGGTAGGATGTTTGCCTTGCACAAGACCAACCCTGGTTCGATTCCCAGAATCCCATATGGTCCCCTGAGCACCGCCAGGAGTAATTCCTGAGTGCAGAGCCAGGAGTAACCCCTGTGCATCGCCAGGTGTGACCCAAACAGCAAAAAAAAAAAAAAAAAAAAAAAAAGGAATAACTGTTCTCCACTGGGACACACTGGACCGGGGGTCAGCCCAGTGACCCCCCCCAAACAGAGCCCCTCCAGCCATCTATTTGTTCCCACACTCCAAAGTTGCTGCCATGCCTCCGGCTGACTCCATGACCTCAGGACTGAGTTCACCAAGAAATTAACCTGCCAAAAATTTAGACTATTGGCTTAAGAAGTGAAACTCTGGACAAGAACTGAGTGCTGAAAGTAGAGTGAGGGGCAAAGATGATAAACTTCTAGTATTTATATTGCAAATCATGATGCCCAAAAGGAGAGAGAGAGAAAGAGAGAGAGGAAGAGAGAGAGAGGAAGAGGAAAAGTGTCTGCCATGGAGGCAGGCTAGGAGTGGTGGGAGAGAAACTGGGGACATTGGTGGGAGGAAATGTACATTAGTGGAGGGAAGGGTGTAGAACACTGTATAACTGAAACCTAATCATGAACAACTTTGTAACGGTGCTTATTATGGTGATTCAATAAAAAAAGAAATGAAATGAATTACAAAAAAGAAAGAGTAACTGTTCTCCCAGCATTAGGGTCATCGTCTCCTTGCATTTCTGTAGAAGTTTTATTGATCAATATGAATTTGTAAACAATATGGCTTAGTTTTCATTTAAAAATATCTTTTACCTTTTAAATTAAGACTTCAGGTTCACAACAAAATTAAAGGGCAGTAGTAAGGTATCCCCATAGCTGCTACCCCCACTCCTGTGTAGTCTCCCCTTAACCCCATATTCCACCAGAATGGAACAATTGTCACAACTGATGACTCTACATGGCACATCAGCATCAAAGTCCAAAATTTGGGCTAGAGACATGCACTGATAGAATGCCTGGCTGGCATGTGTGCCATAAATTTAATTCCCAGCACCACACATGTACACACACACACACACACACATATACACATACACACCAGTTTCTATCACTGTTCTCTCTTGGTGTTGGACATCTCATGAGTTTCGACAAGTGTAAAATGACATGTATCCGTCATTATGGTATCATACAAAATAATTTCCCTGCCGTAAATATCTTGCATTCTGTCTATTCATGGCTCTCTTCACCAAAATCCTTGGTAAACACTGATCTTTTTAACTAACTTCATAGTTTTACCTTTTCTAGACTTTTATGTAGTTAAGATAACAGGAGATGTAATCTTTCTTACAGGTTTCTTTCCATTTTTACAAATATGTATTTACCTAACATTTCCATCTATTTTTTAAAGTTTTTGGGTCACATCTGGCAGCGCTCAGGGCTCACTCCTGGCAGAACTCAGGGGACCATATGGGGTACCAGGGATCGAACCTAGGTTGGTTCATGCAAGGTGAGTACCTTACCCACAATACTATCACTCTGTCATACCTCATCTGTCTTTTGAGTCTCATTTTTTCCCTTTTTGCAATATATTTGGTGAACACTCTAGATAATTTATTAAATGGAGTTTTCTTCTGTTGGATGTTGATTTTTTTATTAAATATTTTCTTTGACCTAAGGAGATGATTATGTGGAATTTCACTCTCTACTTCTCTCTCTCCCTCTACTGGGAATAAAACCCAGGTCTTCATACATGCAAAGCATGTGCTCTTCCACAGAGCCACATCCCTGACCTTTCATCTCATAATCTGTTAATGAGGGAAATAAACTTTTAAAGAGAGAAAGCTTCCTAAAATAAATCAGATCATCCAATTTAGTTCTCCATTCAAAGTTTCCTTCCTCAAAGATGCCTTTCTAGACCATCAATATAAAGTAGCACCCAGAGCGGGGAGATGGAACAGCTGTCAGGGCGCATGCCTAGTATGCCCCAGATCCACATCACCAGCATCTCCTGGTTCCTGACATCTCTGATGCAGCCTTGGAGGCAGGTTCTAGCTCTATGGGGTCTCCCAGCACTCCCTGGTACCACAGAGCCAGGCTAGAGCAGCACCCTCACAGTGCTTGAGAGGCGCCCCAAAATAAAGGGGGAAAAAGCAGTACCCAGTCACATCATCTGTTTTTAATAACTCCTATTAGTACCTAGAATTGGTAAAGTGTTTTCATGTGCTGCCCCAGCACCCCATAAGGTCCCCTGAGCCCACTGGGAGTGATCCCTGAGTACCGGGCCAGAAGTAATCTCTGAGCAGAGCCAGGTGTAGCCTCCCTTCCTGCCAACAAAGAATTAACATGTTCATCTATTTTGTTGTCTTCTCCCTCACTCCATCATTCCAATACATAATGTGAGCTTTAAACAAATTTTGCTCACTGCTGTGTTTTTCAAAAAAATTCTTTTTTAAATTTTTATTTTCAAAGATTGCATTTTATTCAGGCACCATAGTTTATAGTACTTTTAATAATAAAGCTTCGGGGGGCCAGAATGATAGTACAGCGGGTAGGATATTTGCCTTGCATTCAGCCAACCCAGATTTGATCACTGGCACTCCATATGGTCTCTCGAACCTTCCAGGAGTGATCCCTGAGCATAGAGCTAGGAAAGAGCCCTGAGGACCGCTGAGCATGCCCCCAAATAAAAACAAGGAAACAAAAATAATAAAGCTTCAGGGATACAATACTGCAACACCATGTCAAACTTCCTCCACCAATATTCAAGGTCCCCTCCCAACCCCATACCACACCCCCTGGCAAAATCATTGTTGCTTTATTATTGTTGTTGCTGTGGTGGTGGTGGTGGCACCACACCCAGCCATAGTCAGTCATACCCATGGTTGGGCTATTTTCAGCTTGGGGCTCTGTGCTCAGTTTGGGGACCATATCTGGTGCTGTGGATAGAACTAACTTATCCATATTGCAAGACAAGCACCTTAACCCTTATACTATTTCTCTGGCCCCTATTGCTTTATTTTTAACACCTAAATTTGTGTGCTTGGCATGGTATAGGCCCTTAATCAATATTTATTACATTAAAATTACATCACAGGAATATATTAGCAGGTAAAAATGTTAAAATCATATCGAGCTGATAAAAAGAGTATGTATCCATTCTATTTATCAAAACAAAATTATTTTTGTGTTTTTTTTTTATATAAACAATACACCTGAGGGTGAGGATGTGTTTCAGTGGTAGAGCATCTGCCTCGCATATTTGAGGCCTTGGGTTCAGCCCCAGGCAACTTACATATCCATATGCATGCACAATCTGCGTGTATATATGGATCTGAGGAGTCATACAAGTGGAAGGAAAGAGGTACAAAGTAAGTTCTTTTCACTGAGTGAGATTCTGTCTAGTATCTTTTAATGTTTTTATTGATGTCCTTTGGCTTGTCTCTATTTTCTACTTTTTCACTTCTGTGACAATAACATATCATGTTTATTAAAAGACAAAATTATAAAACCTTATTGTGATGAAATAATCAGTTTGTTTTTTGATGTAACAAAAAATAAACATTTGGACCCCTCAAATAGCTCAAGACATTCTGACATCAGCACATGTGATGATCAAACAGCACCTCTCAAAAGACTGCTTGACCTGAGCTGGGGTCACAGGGAGCCCGAGGGTTAATTTGACATTCATTCAGTCGTGATGTTCTTGCTTTGTTTCAAAGGCGCTGTGGCTAACTGAAAGGTCCTCATCATATTATTGCTTTTGGGAGATGAGACGTAAATAAAATGACAGGGCAAATTCATTCAGTGACAATTGTGAATGCTCCACGTTCAGTGACTATGTCTTCACTGGCCTCATTTCCCCTTGAGCCTATCAAGGACTCACCTGAAACACCGTCATGCTCTCTGAAACAGCTTGGCTTTGATAACATCACAGCGTGGTCCTTGATAAAATGCCAACTAAAACTGAGACAGGGAGTTGGTGTTTAATGGGGACAGTGTTTCAGCTCTGCAAGATAAAAAAGTTCTAGAGCTGTGTTTGAACAACAATGTGAAGAGACTTAACACTACTGAATTTACACTTTACAAAACGTTCCAATGGTAAATTTTATGTTTTTTATCACAATTTTTTTAATGTCAAATAAAGGGGTATATTCAGGGATCTAGGAAGATTCGGGAAAAGGACTTGGGCTGGTCTAGGTTAATAAAAACAAAAACCAGGGGCTGGAGCGATAGCACAGCAGGTAGGGCGTTTGCCTTGCACGCAGCCGACCCGGATTCTAATCCCAGCATCCCATATGGTCCCCTGAGCACCGCCAGGGGTAATTCCTGAGTGAAGAGCCAGGAGTAACCCCTGTGCACCGCCGGGTGTGACCCAAAAACCAAAAAAAAACAAAAACAAAAACAAAATAAACAACAAAAAACAAGAAAAAAACCCTAGGTAGGTTCCCACAAAAGAAAGGAGGGCACTTCAGAGGTGGGGCATCTAGAAGCCAGCATGTCGATATCCCTGGGCTTCAGGTCAATCACTGGAACAAGGATGTCTAGGGGGGTTGAGTCAGAGTGGGAAAAGCCGGGGATGCCAGGCTGGGAGTCTGGACATACACCTAAGGAAATGAAGAGATCAGGAAGGTTTTAGATTTGGAAAATGACGTTATTTAAAGGGATTTAAAAAAAATTAAAATTTTATTGAATCACCGTGAGATAGTTATAAGCTTTCATATTGGGTTACAATCACACAATGATCAAACACCCATCCCTCCACCAGTGCACTTTCCCCCCCACCAATATCCTGGGTATACACCCCTTTCCCACCCTTCCCCTGCCTCCATGGCAGACAATATTCCCCATACACTCTCTCTACTTTTGGGCACTATAGCTTGCAACACAGACACTGAGAGGTCATTATGTTTGGTCCATTGTCTACTTTCGGCACACATCTCCCATCCCACTGGTTCCTCCAGTCATCATTTTCTTAGTGATCCCTTCTCTATTCCCTCTGCCTTCTCCCCTCTGCTCATGAAGCAGGCTTCCAGATATGGGGCAATCCTTCTGACCCTTGTATCTACTGTCCTTGGGTGTCATCCTCATGTGATGTTATTTTATACTCCACAAATGAGTGTAGTCCCTCTATGTCTGTCCCTCTCTTTCTGACTCATTTCACTTAGCATGATACTCTCCATGTTTATCCATTTATAAGCAAATTTCATGATTTCATCTCTCCTAACAGCTGCATAGTATTCTATTGTATAGATGTACCAAAGTTTCTTTAACCAGTCATCTGTCTTAGGGCACTTGGGTTGTTTCCAGATTTGGGCTATTGTGAACAGTGCTGCAATGAATATATAGGTACAGATGTCATTTCTACTGTGCTTTTTTGCATCATCAGGATATATTCCCAGAAGTGGTATTGCGGGGTCATATGGAAGCTCAATTTCTAGTTTTTGAAGGACTGTCCATATTGTTTTCCAGAAAGGCTGAACCAGTTGACATTCCCACCAACAGTGAAAGAGTGGCCCTATTAAAGGGATTTTTAAAGGCTAATGAGGGACCCGAGAAATAGCACAACAAAATCCCACTTGAAAGGAGAGACCTGTATCACCTCTGGTAAGAAGAGAGGGACCTGACTCAAGTATCCTTCTTCCAGGAAAGCATCTCTAGGCTGGGCCAATCCAAAGTGCTTTCCTTCCATCCCATAATGGGCCTTTCCTCTGCCATTTCAGATCCGCCCAGCTGGCCTCTGCCCTGTGTGTCCTTGTTTCTCTGATTATGCCAGAAGCCAAGTCCTTTTCCGTAGTCCCAAAATGATAGGACAAGTGATTGACACTCAGCAGATATTTGTCGGACTTAAAAGTTTAGAAATGGGGGCTGGAGCGATAGCACAGCGGGTAGGGCATTTGCCTTGCACATGGCCGGCTGACCCAGGTTCGATTCCTAGCATCCCATATGATCCCCTAAGCACCTCCAGGAGTGATTACTGAATGCAGAGCTAGGTGTGACCCAAAAAGCAAAAAAAAGTTTAGAAGGCCTTTACCCAGGCCAGAAAGATGGTGGACATTCAGACTGCGCATGCCTACCAAATGCCATCACCATCTCTCAAAACCAAAAGAAGGCCCTGGGTTAACTGGCAAGGAGATGCTCCTTAGAGAGGACGAGAGCATTGAGCCAAGTCTTGAGACCTTCCAGGAGGCCACTGGCAGCACCCACATGGGTGGCAAATGCCGTTTACTCGTAATGTCACCATCTGAGGTGGTTCCTCTCTGGTTAAGTGATTAAGAACCAGATGCAGAGAAACATTGGCATCCTCCAAGACTACTACATCCAAAACGACAGTAGCTTTGAGAAGTGCCACAGGTCAGTAATGGCGCATCAGTCCCCCTGCTGCAGGGATGCCCCACAAGTGACATGGTCACAGCGGTGAGTGCCAGCACCTGGTCAAGACTGTGCCCTTTAGTATGCTTACAGGGACCATGATTTCTGGCACCAAGAGGCAGCTCAAGAAGTTTGAAGACTGGACACCTGCCTACTCACTGCAACAAAAGTTATTTTCCATTAAAAAAAAACTAAAAAACAATAATAAATAAAAGTCTGGAGGGCCTGTCTGGAAAGAAAATGCTCTCACTTTAATCAAGGCTAATGAACACTTACTGGACATAAGGAACTGGACTTTCATCAATCCAAAGGCTCTCCCAGAGCTCAACACCGCACCGTTTCTAACCCCTCCCCTGGCCCCTGCCTCTGAAACAATCAACACTCTCAGTGGCTTAAAGAGCTGTAGGGGCACCTGAAAAGGTTTCAGCGTGACCATCGGGTATGTGCCGGCCAACACAGGCTCGCAGGGGCTAGGCAGAGAGTGGCCTCTCTCTCCAAAAGGTATTTGTCCGCGTTTCAAGGAGGAGAAAGAACCAGGTTAAGAAAATGCAGACACCGCAAAAGGCATGATAAACAACCATTGCTTAAACTCAGGCAAACAGACCTAATGGAAGGACTCTCAGTTTGGGGCATCGTCTGCTGCAGAGAAGCAACAAACAGAAGCCCAGCTGAGAACCAAGGGCTGGTATCAGTGCGGGCACCATCCCAAGCAACAGGAGCTAGAAGGATGTAAACTCTCTGGAAAAGGAACCTATGAATGGTGCTTTTCAAGGTGGCACCTCCCAAAGCTGCACCCACCCACAGCTGAGGTCTGTGGATACTGATTCCCTGGCCCTGAGCTGGAGGGCATGCCATGGGTCAGCGCCCTACCTGCTGAGGACCAAAGGCGATCATCCTTCCTAGCGATCAACTCAGAGCCCTGCGCCTCCAAGAAAACCAGGAAGCTCTAATTAAACATCTGCTCTACCTAACCGTGGCCAGGGCCAGTGAGGTATGGAGGTCTCGCCAGTCAGCACTGAGGTGCAGGAACCCCTCTACTCTTTTCTACTCTTCTTGCCTCTCCTTCAGCAAGTCTAGTCTCTAATTGGTGAAGCGCAGAACTCAAAGTCACATGAGGTGAAGAAGCTAAATTCTTAGGAATTCTTCTCTTGGCAAGTCTCAAATAAAATTATGAGCTCTGGTATAGAGAGGTAGTAAAAGCGTTAAGTCACTTGCTTTGCATGCCACTGACCCTGGTTTGATGCCTGGTTCCACATATGATCCCCTGAGCACCACCAGAAGTGACCCCTGAGTATATAGCCAGGAATCCCCAAGGGCACTGCTAGTATGGTGTACTCTTCCCCCTGCCCCCACCATGGTGTGAAAAAAAAATTGTGAGCTGAGAATTTAGGAGTTCACTGAAGAGCAAATACCAGCTACCTTCTATAGCCAAAGGAAGATACTGTCACTTGAAAATTGGGATAAGACCCCAAAGATACAAGAATAAAGAAAGATGGGAGAAGACAAAAAAGAAGTTCTCAAACCAAAGTAAACTGTAAAGATAGGATCTAACATTTTAAGTCACAGCAGAGTCCCCAGATTGCCTGCATTGCACACACTGGGTCCCTCTCCTAGTTCCACACAGTTCTGGGGGACCTCGGACCCACCTCAAGCACACAGTGTCCTGAGCCCATTCTGACTCATCAGGGCAATACCCAGCTGGTGGGGAATATGAGCTAATGTGATTTAGTGGATAAATGCTCCGGCTAGCAGACAGCTCCATGAGATCCTCTGGTAGAACATTGTCCCCAGAGCACAAAGTGGCAGCCAGAGTGTACACTTTTTTTTTTTTTTGGCTTCCAAACCTTCCTCGACCTCATCCCGAGTAACTGCCCCCACACTGCTGCTTCCTGGGATTTCCTCTTTTTTGGTTATTTTACTTCTGTTTGTTTGTTTTGGGGCCACCCCCAGCAGTGCTCAAGGTTTGCTCCTGGCTCTGCATTCAGGGATTACTCCTGGTGAGGCTCAGGGGACCAAATGGGATGCTGGGATGGACCCTGGGTCAACTGTGTCCTAGGCAAACACAGGTGCCCTACATGCTATACCATCTCTCCAGTCCCCCTGAGATATCCTCTTAGGTGAACTTTCCGAACCCAACTCCTGCCTCAAGATCTGCTCTTCAGTGAACCCAAACCAAGACTCTGAGGAAAAAATCTGGTGCTGGAGCTGGTTAGAGCCGCACTGTGGCAGTGACTCGGCATCTTTTCTCCAGGGATGCCACACCACTCTGAACAACTGCCTCATTAATTGCCCTTGGATCTGCCCCCATCCACTCAACTTGACGGCACCTGATTTGCCACTGCCCCGTAGGGCAAGGCTCATGGAAGGAGGGGAGGGATGGCAAGTTCTAGACTTCTGTGCTTCTCTGTAATCACTGCTCCGGCGGTAGAAGCATTTATTATGCAATTTCAGTTTCATCTCCCATTGCTCACTGGCCCAAGCTGAGCTCCCCCAAACCTCAGGCTCTTTGGGAAGAACCTGTAGTCCTACAAGGATCGTGTCATTTTTCAGAAAGGCGAAGGGTTGGAGGAGGGAGACTGTGCAGACTACCTGGAAAATACACTGGATGAGAACCTGTTAGAACTGGTACTATTTGCCACATTCTACAGCTGCCCAGAAGGAACCAGAAACAATAGCATGCATATTACTCTCCACCCCCACCCCCAATACACACAGCAGAAAATACATACACAGAAAAATACATGCACACACTGCAAAAAATCCACACAGGAAAATACATACACACACAAGAACAAAAGCATGAAAAAAATTACCATTGTTGTCTGAGAAATGGATTATGGATCATCTTTATATCAACTTTTTTATATCCTCCTACATTTTCTACAATAAATGTGAAGTACTCCAGTTTTAGCTCTAAGAGGCATGTGCTACTCATGTACTAGAACAACTGCAGAACCTAAACACGACCTGCAAATAACTACAGATTAGTTAATGAAGGAATCTGAGACATCAGCCTCCAGATCTTGCGCCTGAAAATTTTTAGTCAAGAGAGATGAAAACACAAAATATCACCATTATTAAGCATGCTCTCCCTCAGCCAGTTGGTCTTTCGGAGCCAGTGAAGCGCAGAAATGCAAGTCAATTGCCCACACACCTCTTGCTTGAACTCTGACATTTCCCGTCACCACCCTCTTAGCTTCAGCTTCTGCACTGCTCCGGGGGCTTCGTCTGCCTCTGAGCCTGTGGGGTGGGGAGCTGGGGGGTGGGGGATAAGCTCAGCATTCTCACCTCCCAGACTTGAACACCCTGCTGATCAGTGAGGGGACTGAAGGTCCGCAGTCAGAGCAGGGGAGCCCCTGAACCAAGCCAGTTGTTAAGTGGGCGTGAGAACCCATCAGCTGGAAGCACTGAAGGCGGGCAGGCAGGCGGAATGATTCTGGGTGAAGGAACATTGTAAATGTTGTCACCCAAAATAGAGCTGAGCTGAACTGGGCTCCCCGGCAATGCAAGCCTCCTTCCTGCTCCCTGCTGGCTCCCCTCAGAGTCCTCAGACCTGCTCCCTGGGCAAGACACGGCCTCCCCACTGCTGCCAGGTATGACTGCATCGTGCGTGGCTGGAGGCAGGGGCGAATTACCACTGCCGTCAATTCTATAGCCAGAGAGCAGGAAATGCACTGAGGTCAAAGGTGAGACGATGACAGCAGGGACTGCCTTGTCTTTGAAGTCACTTGAGCCTGCACCAATCCTGGCATGCCAACCACAGCCCCGCTCACACTGTTCTACGGCTGGCCAGTCACCCGTTAGAACCCACCGCATTATCTTCAACATGGCCCTCTCTTTTATTATTTAATTTTTTAAACTTTTTGATTTTATTGAATCACCGTGAGATAGTTACAAGCTTTCATGTTTGGGTTACAATCACACCATGATCAAACACCCATCCCTTCACCAGTGCACATTCCCCACCACCAATATCCCCGATATACCCCCCTTTTCCCTCCCTCCCCCTGCCTCCATGGCAGACAATATTCCCCATACTCTCTCTCTACTTTTGGGCATTATGGCTTGCAACACAGACACTGAGAGGTCATCATGTTTCATCTATTATCTACTTTCGGCACGCATCTCCCATCCTGATTGATTCCTCCAGCCATCATTTTCTTAGTGATCCCTTCTCTATTCCCTCTGCCTTCTCCTCTCTGCTCATGAAGTAGGCTTCCAGCTACGGAGCAATCCTCCTGGCCCTTATATCTACTCTCCTTGGGTGTCAGCATCCTGTTATGTTATTCTATACTCCACAAATGAGTGCAGTCCTTCTATGTCTGTCCCTCTCTTTCTGACTCATTTCACTTAGCATGATACTCTCCATGTGTATCCATTTATCAACAAATCATGACTTCATCTCTCCTAACAGCTGCATAGTATTCCATTGTGTAGATGTACCAAAGTTTCTTTAACCAGTCATCTGTTTTAGGGCACTCGTGCTGTTTCCAGATTTTGGCTATTGAAAACAGTGCTGCAATGAATATATAGGTACAGATGTCATTTCTACTGTGCTTTTTTGCATCATCGGGATATATTCCCAGAAGTGGTATTGCAGGGTCGTATGAAAGCTCAATTTTTAGGTGTTTTTTTTTCTTTTTGGGTCACACTTGGCAATGTACAGGGGTTACTCCTGGCTCTGCATTCAGGAATCACCCTGGCGGTGCTCAGGGGACCATATGGGATGCTGGGAATCGAACCTGGGTCTGCCATGTGCAAGGCAAATGCCCTACACTCTGTGCTATTGCTCCAGCCCCTCAATTTTTAGTTTTTGAAGGACTGTTCATATTGTTTTCCAGAAAGGCTGGACCAGTCGGCATTCCCACCAATAGTGAAAGAGCATCCCTTTTTCCCCACATCTACGAACATGGCCCTCTCTTGATCGATTCTCCCTCAGACCCTTTCCACCCCTCACCTTCTATCCTTTCTCCTACAACTTTGGCTATGTTAGGCCTTCGTGTTGCCCCTGGATCACTCTAGAAACTTTCTAGCTGCTCTCCTTGTTATCCATCCTTTCTAATCACTACCAATGGGATCCAATATCTTGTGGGTTCACTTCAATCTCCTTTTCAAAACCTTTTCAACCATTATTGTTGTTTTGGGGCTTCCTGAGTGGGAGTCAAGAGGCCTGGGAGCACTCCCTGTGATCCCAGCCAGCTTCACCGGTGGTTCAATGCAAGGACCTGAGAATGTGGTATGGCTCAGATCCTGGGCCACCTCTGTAGTGCTTTGAGGCCTCCAGAGCTGTACTGGCAATGCTTGGGGGTGGAGGTGGGGCTTGTGGTGTTAGGGATTGGACCAGGGTCAGCCGCATGAAAAACTTGTGCCTTTACCCCCATATCATCTCTTCTGCTCCATTTGCAGTGCTCCTACCTGTACACCCCAAACACACCCCCAGTAAAATGATTTTGAAACTGACACAGGACTGGGGTCCTTCATCATCTCTGTGACCTCCTTGACTAGCCTTGTCCTGTGCCTTTTCCCTACTGTCAGGCCCATGTTCTAGCTACGCCAGCCTCAGGATTCCCTAGGAGTCCCAGGCTCAAGGTATTAGGACAAGGAAGTAAAATGAGCTCCTTCCCTTCTCGTCTCCTGTTGGCATCCATACCATTCACCTGGCAACTGCCTGGTCCATTGGGTGGAGCTTGTTTTCTTTGTGCTATTACAACAAGCCTAGAAGAGCTTGAAAGGAAAAAATAAAAGAATAACAACCAAAAAACCCCAAACATTCCTACTTGTTTACCAGTACCTAACACTGTGTTCTTTATATTATATTTATTACACACAGCTTAGAAAGGTAATACCATCCATTATCTTTTCACACATGGGTACCCTGCCACTCCAACCAAATTTTATCAGCCTCTTGGAAACATAGGCCAGAGCTTAAGTTTCTTTTCATCTACCTAAATATGTTAACACAGTGCCTTGCACACCTCAGAAAGTGATAGATATATTGTCAAATGTAGCAGATATTCATTCTTGCCACAAATGCTTGTTGAGCACTTACTAGTTTTCAGGCATTATTCTAAGTACAAGAATGAGGCAGAGAACAAAATAGACAAAATGTTGGTCCTCCGGGAATTTAATTCTAGTGGAAGAAGACGGCATATATTAGATAAACTGATAAAAGACTTTGTGATGTTAGATAATGATAAGAGCTAAAGTGAAATACTACAGAAAGAATCAGGAAGTGATAGAGAGTGAAGAATCAGAAAGTGGGGGTACTGGAGTGATAGTACAGTGGGTAGGGTGTTTGCCTTGCACATGGCCGACCCAGGTTCGATTCCCAGCATCCCATATGGTCCCCTGAGTACCACCAGGAGTAATTCCTGAGTGCAAAATCAGGAGTGACCCCTGTGTATTGCCGGGTGTGACCTGAAAAGTAAAAAAAAAAAAACAATCAGGAAGTGATAAAATCCTACAATTTGAGACAGGATTTAGATAGGATGGCCCAAGAAGTTAGCATTGACAGGTAACTTGATTTTGACTTTGCTTTTGGTTTTGGAGCCACACCCAGCTGTGCTCAGAGCTTATTCCTGGTTCGGTGCCCAGAGGTCACTCCTGGCAGTGGTCAAACTGATCACTGGGGATCAAACTAGAGTAGGTCACAAGCACGAAATGCACCTAAACCTATGTATTATCTAGCAATGTTTGAAGAGGTGGAGGCAGTCAGGAAGAAGACATGCAGATTTCTGAATGAGGCATGTTCCAAACACCAGGTCCAGAAGTAGGAGCAAGCTTGGCTTGTTCAAAAAGAAGGGTTATGTGGAGTATAGTAAGAAAAATGAGGGGAGAAGGCAGAGCTGGGGTTAGAAAGGCTAACAGACTGAAAAAGCAAGGGGGTTTATGGTCATCTTACTCTACATCAGGAAAACAAAAGCCAGTTAACCTTCTTTTTTCCCTTTTTCTTTTTGCTTTTTAGCTTTTTTGGATTACACCTGGTAATGCTCAGGACTTACTCCTTACTCTGAACTCAGGAATTACTCCTGGTGGTACTTCGGGGACCACATGCAATGCTGGAGTCGAACCTGGGCCAGCTACTTGCAAGGCAAACACTCTACCCACTGTACTATCGCTCTGGCTCCCAGATGAAACTTTGAGCAGACTAATTGCATGAGCTGAAACATTTTTCATGTATTTGGTCATTCTGGCTACTGTGTTCAGAATAAGCCAAAGAGGGTTGAGGGTGGAAGTAGAAAGACCAATTTGGAGGCTATTAAAATCACTAGAAGAGAGAAATTGCTGGCTTGGATCAAGTGGATAATTGGGGAGTGATGAGAAAAGGGGTTTGCCAGCTGATGGGTAATCTTCCCTGATTCTGAAAGCAGCGATGCCAGTTGCTCAGGTCAGAAATTTTGCAGCCATCCCACAGTTCGCTCTTCTTTCACTCCGCATCTGAACCTCTCCCAAAGCCTGTGCAATACTCCCATCAAGACCCAGCCAGGACCCAAGCTCTTTCAGCACCTTCCTAATTATCCACTTGATTTAAGCCACCATTATCTCTTGCCAGGGTGTTTTAATAGCCTTTCAATAAACTAGGTAATTTCCTGCTTTTGATAATTATTACTAAGGTTATGAAACATGGTAAACAAAAACGTTGGGTGAGAAACATATAGGAAATTTCTTCAGTGTTTTGGAAAGTTTGGGGGAACACCAGTAGAAGATGAATATTTAGAGGTATAAGAAGATAAATAGGTCCTATTTTGGAAAGAGCTACTGCTCTTTCCCAGGGGTGCTCTGGGTGCCTAAGGATACTCCCAGAGAGGCTCAACTGGGCAGAATGGGTCCAAGGGTTCAGTTCTTTGACCTAGCAGTGCAGTACTTGGGGGACACACAGTACCAGGTATCAAACTCAGGGCCTTACACATGCAAGGCACTTGCCCTACCACCTGGGCTAGCTCCCGATCTCCACTCTTTGCCCACCTCCCTTCCTTTTTTGTTGCTGCACTGACCAGAGGCTGCTCACTTGTTTGTGGGGTTTGCACACTTAGCAGCAGTGCTCATGGCAGCTGCGCACTCCAGTTGTGGTGTCTGCACACATTGTATTTGTGCCGTTGTGGGGTTCACAAATAGCAGTATCAGGGTTATACTTTTGTGGGGGGTGAATCTGAGAAACCAGCCTAAAGCCTCATGCCTGTAAGGCAGGAACTCCAGAAGGGTCCCAGAACCACTGCTCTTGAATAAAAACTTGATCAAGGAACAATGTATCTCATCAAGATTATGTCTCCAGCTCTGCCTCAAGATGAGCACAATCTCGTATTCTACAATTAATCAATGTTGAAGGCACGAGGAAATAGAAAAACACCATGTGGCAAACACCACAAAACTGTCACGAGTAGGATCTGCCAATGGTTGCCAAGATTGGGTGTCAAAAGATTCTAGAGAAAAGGATTTCTATAGTCTCAAAGGAGACCATTCCTATCATCTCCAAAACATTTATTACTTATCAAGAGAGTAATTTTAGAAAGGAGAAATTTGGCAGACTCTACCTAACTCAGCCTTTAAGACTGACATCTCAATATTTGACATCTCGTTCCACTAAGAAGGAAACTTCTTAATACATTTTTTTGAACCACACTTGGAGATGCTCAGGGCTACTTCTGACTTACAGTGTGGGGGTCACTCCCGGACCATGCAGTGCTGGTGACCTAACCTGGGCCTCCTGCATGACAAGCCTGTGCTCCAGACCAGTGAATTGTCCCTCCAGTCTGGGACCTCTTTTTGATTTTCTTTATTTTGCTGCCAAACAGGAGGTCGGTCATACACCTAATTGTGGTATGCTGGGAGCCATATGTATGGCATAGGAACTCACACCCAGCATTGCAGGGCAGACTCAGGTTCTGTCTCATGCCTGCAAGGCAGGGATTCAATCACTGGAACAATTTCATCTTGCAAAAAAACATCATCTTGCTTTAGTAATAAGAAAACACTCTATAGAGCCAAACTGAGGTGATCTTCAGGGTATAGTCCTCAAAGTACTAAGGACCACTTTTCAAAAGTCTCAAGATCATTAAAAATAAGGAAACATTGAAAAATGGTTACAAATTAAAGGAAAATGGGGCAAGAGAGACAGTACAGGGGTCAAGTTGCTTTGCATGTAGCTGACCCTGGTTCAGTCTCTTGCACCAGATATGATTCCTCCAGCACTGTCAGGAGCGATCCCTGAGCACAGAGTCAGGAGGAATCCTGAGAATCATTGAATTTGTCCCCCCCCCCAAATAATTAAGCTGGTTACCTAAAAGGGATACTCATTTTCAGAGTCTTGGATCAGGACATCTCTGGCATCTGGTTTGTAAGAATTGGAATCTATATGGAACACTTGGAGAGTATCAAATGAAGTGGAAAGGGCTAGAAGCAGCTCTGCTGGTGTCAGGGCTCTCTGCCTGCCTGCCCCTCCCTCCTTTCCTTCTTTCCTCACCTGCTATCCAAGCTCTTCCATACCCTCTCCCTGAAAGAACGCTTCATACGAGAGTTGTGCTGATGTCATATTCTCATCATGACATACATTTCCTGAGGAGTTGGGGGCAGAATGAGCAGTGGCATGGAAGGTGATACTTAAGATGCTAGGCTCCATGCAGTTATTGACATGACCTTGGTGACCCTTTTGGTCAGGATGACCAGAAGTCCTTCTGCCATAGCTGTCTCTGTCCAAGGATGCAGCAATGGGGCGAGGATTGGAGGTGGTGGGGGAGGAAGGTAAACAGAGGCAGCAGTGCTGCAGAGAGGTTCTGAGAAAAGCTCTTACTCCTTTCTTAAGGGGAAGTTGCTTGGGAGGAAGATCACCGAGGCCCATGGTTGGGTAGGTGTGACCGTGTCTGGGGGACCACAGCTTCCAGTTCCTTGCTGCTTTTCTATGGCCAGTAGAGAGAACTTTCTGGTGCACATGAGTGATATGTCCAGATCTATCGGTGTGTGACATAGGGTTCACAGGAGTTCTCATAGATGGCAGGAGCTAAAGAAAACACTGAGGTTATTCCTCTCAAATGCCCTCTGCTGACCCAGGGTAGCTAAAAACTTAATAGAGAGACCTACCTACTGCCACATTTCCTAAGAGGATACCAGTAATAGGTAAAACTGAGGGAAAGTGTCTGGAGTTGTGGGATAATGTTTAATCAGTGGGAAATCTAGAGACATGATCTTTCCTTCCATTTGTAATATTCAACTAGGTTTAGACTCAGAAAAAAACATTGAAAAATAGTACAGAGTTCCCCCTACATCCATCACCTGACTTTTCCTAATATTAACCTCTCACAGAGCCATAATAAAATGATCAACACTCAGAAATCAACATCTGTCTAAAACTACTGGCAAACTGAGGTCTTCCTTAAATCCCATCAGTTTTCTTCTCATGCCCCTTTTCTGTTCCAGGATCCTGCCTCTGATCCTACATGGCATTTAGCTATCATTTGTCCATCTCCTCCTGTACTTTTCCATGTTAAAATGAGATTTAAATTAAGAGAACAGGAAGAAGAGCAAAGGATAGGAAGCCTCCCAGGGTCTGAGAGGGGGATCCCAAGCAGGAACCCCCAAATGCAATGACTCTTTTTGGTGGGGGTTGTTGGGCCATCCCTGGAGCTGCTCAGGGCTGGAGCTTACTCCTGGCCATGCATGCAGCAAGCATCTTACCCCCTGTACTATCTCTCTAGTGCAGGACGCCAGTTTTAAAAAGGGCCATCAGGATGCCCTTTTAAGGCTCTCATATCAGGAACCTCTCTACTTGTGAGTCTTAGTTCTGTAAATAATACTAAAATGTGGGGCCATCAGAGATAGTACAGGGTTAAGGTACACGTTTTGCCTAAGGCTGACCCTGATTCAATCCCCGGCACTACCGGGTGCAGCCCTGGAGGCCCCCTGCACAGTCGAGATGGCCTGGGAATCCCCAGCACTGCAGGGCCCAAGCTAAATTGGCTGAGAATCTCCAGGAGGGCCCCCTGAGCCTCCTGATCAGCGCCTGGGAGCACCCCCCCACACCCAAACACTAAAATGTGACATGGCACTCATTCTGGGAAGTACATGACTGTGATCTGAGCAGCTTGCTCTGAGAGCAGAGCCCTCGCTGCCGTGTTCTGCCAGGCTCTTGGGCTGTACTACAAACAAAATGTGGACTGTTCCACTTCCAGGAAGCCTGGGGTGTTAGATAAAGCTTTTAAGTACATATTGCCCCAAATTAGTTCTCTCTCACACTGCTGGTACTAAATAGTTCCATATCACACTGCTGGTACTAAATCGCAGCATCGTTCTGGAAGGCAACTTGGTAATACACATCAAATGCCCTAAAAATGTTCCCACTCTTTGATCCAGCGATTTCACTTGCAGTCATTCTCTAAGAAAGTCAGACCCACCCAGAAAGATGAAGGCGCAAAGCTGCCCACCCTACGGTTAGAGCTAGTAGGAAGAAACTGGCTAGAATAAGGGCTACCCAACTGAAAGGTAATTAAATAAAATACAGGATGTTCATAAAATAATGTGCTCTGTGTCCATCAAAGGCCACATTTTCCAAGAACAGGCTCTCATATGTCCTGATTGGAGCTTGATATGATGGGGGAGGGGCCACAGGAGTGGGATGCACAAATGAAAAGGCACAAATGAAGAGATAAGGCTTGGCAGGGCTGGTCTATGGGGAACTGAGATACTGCAAAGTCTTTTGAGGTTTTTCTCCTATTCACTTTTCTTGCTTTGAAATGTTCGCCAACAAACATATTGCATAATTCTAATAAGGAAAATAAATAACCCATAGTTTTAATGGTGAATAGTCTCGTGAACCTGCCCTTGGATTTTCAATGAATCCAAGTGGAATCAAAAATTAAGACCCTTTCCTCAAAAACTGAACTCTGTTACCAGTATGTGTGTGGTGGCAACTCGCAGACAGCAGCCCTTAACTGGGGCAATTCTGTCCCCTAAGGGACAGTGGGTAAATCTAGAGACATTTTTAGTTGTGGTAACTAGGGGAGGAGGCATTACCGCACCCCAAAGTAGCACCATACAACAAATAATTATTTGGTTCAAAATGCCCATGGTGACATGATTCGAAGCCCTGATCTGGGAGAAGGAGCCACTGGGACTTTTACAAAGTTCATGTTGCTCAGGAATCTCCTCCAACCCACTTTGCCTCATGCAAGCCATGATATCTTTTGCTTCAAACAAGGTCTGCCCTGCAGGTGATGGGCTCTAGAGTGGAGAGCACCTAGGACATTAATAGTTAAATGAAGCAACCTTCTTCCTCCGTTTAGAGAAAAACATATTTTTCCTTTCACCTACAGTCATAGCAGAAGACACAAAGGGGATACAGCTGAGGATCAAGAGCTCCTTCAGAGGAAATGGGGCCCTCGGACGCAAGGCTGTAGCTGTCTGGTATGACAGCAGCCTGCTGGAGGTGTATGCTGCCACTTTCTGGGCTCCACCCTGGCACCTGGAGGGGCCTGGGTAGTGCTGGGGATGGGTAAGCCTCACAAGATGAAGAGAGGGCCCAAGAAGGTCAAAAGAACAAGGGAAGGGAGGGAGGGAGGGAGAAGGAGGGAGGGAGAGAGAGAGAGAGAGAGAGAGAGAGAGAGAGACTGATACAGAGACAGAGACACAGAGAGACAGAGAGACAGAGACAGACACAGAGACACAGAGAGAGACAGAGAGAGCTCTGAGGGAGCAGGCAGGCTTAGAAAGGAAGGAACCCCACCTAAACCCTGAGGATTCTGGGAAACTCCTCCACCAGAGAGGCCACTTGACTAGATGTGTTCTGGATCACAAGCAGCAGAGTGATGCTCGTGCTTCCTTCCCCGTGACCTTGGGCCTATTGTAGCAACTCAGGACTCAGTATCTGGAAAGAACCTAGTCCTGTGTCCCCCTACCTTTATGACTAAGAAACCGAGTCCAGGACTGGGTGAGGCCCAGGTCCCAGTCACCTCGATAACAGAACCAATCCTTGAACCTAGATCTCCCGTTCTGTTCCCTAGAAGTCCGGTGCCTAGGGCCACAGCCACCAGTGCTGCCAGAGGGGGCCATCGCTTCCCGTGGCATATCACATGGGAAGAGGACAGAGGAAGCCACACAGGGAGGTGGGCACAGTGGGAAGGCTGGCATCCATGCATCTCACTTGGTTGCAGTCATGGATGAGAGTCTGGAGTCTAAGTGGAAGGAAGACATGTAAGGAAATTACCACATGCCCACAAACAGATGCTGATCCCTACTGCCATGCATGGATAGTCAATAGCAAACTTAGTTTAGTCCAAACTAAAGGGCTTTGCTCCTCTGGGGTTGCTGTTGGTCCCTGAGAGTCAACCAGACAATTATTTACGGCAGATGCACCAGAAGGACCAGAAACTCAGCACAGAACATTTGGGCCTGATGATTGCCCGGCTTGGTCCAGTTGTCTGACGTATCCTGTTAGTGCATTGCTTTGGGACCTCTAATTCCTGATCACCCTAAGTTTCCCTATGGTAAACTCATGTTTACCTGAGCTAGCTGAGAGGAATCCCACTTGGGTTTGTGATCAAACCAGCAAAAACTAAAACCAAATAAGATGCATATACACTGCAATTAATTCCAGATGGGTCAGTGTTACATTCCAACTTAACTTCCAGAAGGAAAAACTATTAGTCTATTTACCCCAGAAGTGGAGGGGGAAATAATCTGACAAATAATACAATCAGAGGTAAAATTAATGAGTTCAGGGACTGGGGAGCTGTAACAGAGGGTAGGGTACTTGCCTTGCACACAGCTGACCTGTGTCCAATCCCCAGCATCCCATATGGTCCCTGAGTACTGCCAGAAGTAATTCCTGAGCACAGAGCCAGGAGTAAGCCCTGAGCATCACCAGGTGTGGTCCAAAAACAAACAAACAAAAAAAGACTAATGAGTCCCCCAAAATAAAAGCATGAGGGTAAGGAAGCATGGAACTACGGTTAGAGTACAGGCTCTGAAGTCTAACAGGCCAATCTCCACTTCCAAGTAACTCTGAAACCTTCAGTATGTTACTTGGCCATGCTTGAGTCTCAGAGTCTCCATTTCCCACATGAACACATGGGATCCCAGCAGTAGTGCCCACTTTCTAGGGTTGTGGTGAGGACTGAAGGAAGCAGCACATGCCGAATGATTACACAGTACTCGTACATGCTTGATAGACAGCCTGACACTTAGCACTCATCCCCTCAACCCATTTCCAGGAAGTGCCAGCAATGGGACCACAAACTTCCCCCGGCTGGAAGATTAAGGCCACCGTGTCCTTCCACCTTCTCAGGCATAAGAAACCCTATCTGAGGTAAGGGGCAACCTGAAGCCAAGAACCATCTTAGGCAGAAATCAACTGATCCAGAAATCCTGGAAGGCTGATCTGGAATGTGGCGAAGGGCAGACAGGAGACCCTGCCTGACCAGCAGTGGTGGGGAGTCCTGCAGGGTTCTCACGCTGTGAGGATGCACTCACTATTCCTCAAAAGTCCGCCAACACCAACGGCCTCACAGAGCATTGCTGCTACTACAGGAGCAGAGCTTGGGGACATCCCTCACTTGCCTTTGGCTGAGAGTGGAAACATCTTCCAGGTCAAAGTGTCCCAGATCTAAACCAGATCTCTTCTTTCTCAGACTAAGTCAAAGGTTCTTCAAAGTTGGGCTTTAGTCTCTGTATTTCCCATAACATTTTGAAACAAACTCTACCTACAGGAGGAACTTTAAAAAGTTCTAAGGGAGCCAGAGAGATAGCAAGAAGGTAGGGTACTTACCTTACATGTGGCCCACCTGGGTTCAATCCTCTATACCCCATATAGTCCCTCAAGCCTGCTAAGAGTGATCCTGAGCACAGTGCCAGAGTAAGCCTTGCATACCACCGAGTGTGGCCCCAAAATATAACAAACAAAAAAATGTCTGGGGGCATGCAGGGAGACAGCTCAAAGGACTGGAGCACATGCTCTGCATGTTTGAGTCCCAGATATGACCTCCAGTACTGCTCACTTTCCCGAGCACATCGGAAGTGGCTACAGAGCAGTGAACCAGCAGTGCCCACCAGGTATGGCCAAAGAGAGCAAAGAAACAAAAATAATTTTTTTTTTGTCTTTGGTCACACCTAGTGATGCTCAGGGGTTACTCTTGGCTTTGTACTCAGAAATTACAAACTGACAGTGCTCGGAGGACCATATGGGATGTTGGGGATACTATCGTTCCAGCCCTCTAAATTTTTTTAACTAGGTAGTTATTTTTGAGCCAGCAAGCGGAACTAGATGGACATACATTAACGGACAATGGCCAAGTATGCCAGGACTAATCTCACCCCATGCACAGGAGCAATGTCTTGCTCATGCTGGACAGGGTCCCTTCACTTCCAGCCACAGCCCTCAGTGATGCAGGTGGAGAGATTCCAAAGCATCTGACATGTCAGATGACTTCTGGGAGGCTCTCCAAGACTTGTTCATCATTTTCTAAATATCCTCAGAATTGACTCTCTCCACCGCGCAGTGGCCTCAGTTCAGTCCCAGTCCCTCCTGACCCACTAGAGGGCGCTTTCTGCCACAGGTCCCTCCTATCTCATTTTGTCCCACATAGAGCCATCAGAGACCAAAACTAATCAGGTCACTTTGCACATAAAAGTCTTCAAGGGAGCTTGGGTGATGGCTCAGAGGGCTAGCCTTGGGTTTGGTCCCTGGAGCTGTATAAGTCTTCTGAGCATTGCTAGGAGTGATTCCCAAGCACCTTGAGTGTGCTTAAAAATAAAAACAAAACCAAAAAAAAAAAAAAAAGAGTAAAAGCCTTTAAGGGATTTTCTCTTGATGGAAAAAGTTCCAATCAGCCGCAGTTGCAGTTGTGTTAACAGTCTTTCCCACCTCTTAACACCTAATTTTGGGCCAAAGCGATAGTGCAGCAGTAGGGCGCTTGTCTTGCACGTGACTGAGCCAGGTTCAATCATATAGCCCCTGAGTACCCAGGAGTGATTCCTAAACAGAGAGCCAGGAGTAAGCCCTTCGGGGTTCCCCACTCCCCAGGAATGTAACCTCTCCCCAATACCAGTTGGGGGTGGTGCTGGCCCCCACCGCCACCAGCCTGAGCACCAAATCATCCGGTCTGCAGTGCCAGGCTAAGACTCACCTGGAGTGGCCTGACGTGTCCAGGACCTGTGAGTGAGTCAAGAGCACCCCTGACCCTCACAGAACCTGAAGAGGGCTGCAGCCCAGCGGACTCCTTAACTGCAGCC
Organism: Sorex araneus; assembly: GCF_027595985.1. NCBI lineage: Eukaryota > Metazoa > Chordata > Mammalia > Eulipotyphla > Soricidae > Sorex > Sorex araneus. Next base: position 21,457,187 of record NC_073307.1, on the reverse strand, counting down.
TTTTGAAAGTCCCTTGGCTGTGGGACTCAGGCAAGTCATCTAGATTCTTGACCCACAAACAACAGTGGAAAAGATATTTATACATTGCTTAAAGCCACTTAGTTTGGGGTAGTTAGTTTTGAATCATGGATAACTTATGTAAGAACCCAGATCAAATGTCACACTCTGTACTCACTCCCACGCCTTCTGCTATGCTCCAGTCCAGCGCTCCATCACCCCATCACTCCATCACCCCATCACTCCATTGCTCATGGGATTGAGCCAAAACTCAACCTGATTTCTGCTCTGCGCCTCTTGCTGATCTCTCTGACGGCTGCAGAAGCACAATGGGGGAGCTGCTCTGCTTTCAGGGACTCCACTGTGCCCCAGGCTCCCCTTCAAGCCCTTGCTCATACTGTTCCCACTTTCTGGAGTACTGCTGCCCCTTTCTCGACCTGCTTAACTTCCATTTGTTCTTCAAAGTTCCAACTAAAATCTCTTCCAGGAGAACTCCTCAGAAGCTGGGAGTGGGCATTCTCCACTTATCTCCCTCTTCACTGTACTTCCCTTCTTTAGAAAAAAAAATACATATAGGGCATTTGACATAGTATAGCGGGTAGGGTGCTTGTCTTTCATGTGGCTTGCCTCAAGGGTTTGGTACTTGGTACTCCATATGATCTCCCAGCCCCTCCAAGGGTGCAGAGCCAGGAGCAAACTCTCACCATAGCCAGGTGTGGCTCAAAAAACAAGCAAACAAATAGAAAACAGAATAAAACAAAACAAAAGCAATTCTAGGAATGGAGAAAATGTTGGTAAAGTGCTTTCCTTATACCCGCTGGCCTGGTTCAATCCCCAGCACCACATATAGTCCCCTGAGTCCTGCCAGGAAGTGATCCCTGAGCACAGAACTAGGAGTCAGTCCTAGTCAGGCCTAGCTAAATATGGCCCCCAAACAAAACAAAAATGCATAGGGGTCATCCTCAGCAGCACTTTGGGGCCAAAGCCACTGCCAGTGATTCTCTGCCCAGCACTGTAGGCCTGACCATGCATGGAGGCCAGCAGGGCGATCACAGGCGTGGTTGATGGTGCAGGAGGGCTGAATGGGGCCAGGCTGTCCAGGCCTTACCCGTGTTAGGTGTGTGGCCTATGACCTGAGCTATCTCCCGAGTTTCCCCCACCCCTTTCTCATTGTTGTGAGGGTCACTCCTAGTGATGCTCGAGGCTACCAGAATCATACCCTGTGGTTCTTGGAAGCTACAACGATGCATAGAAGGGCACCTGGGGCCTCACACATGCAGGGAATGCAAGGGATGCCTTCTGCCACCGAGCCACAGCCACTTGTCCAACACCTTCTAGTCATAGCACAAATCACATTGTGCTGGAGAGCCTCTGCCTGTTTCTCTCCTGGGCAGCACTGTCAGGAGAGTGGGCAGGCACACGACTGCCACTCATGTAGGAATGTGTGTATGCATACATGTATATGGCGGCTCTGTCTTCACTTTTGGGAATTTATATATAGTCATAGGGGCTGGAGTGATAGCACAGCGGGTAGGGCATTTGCCTTGCATGCGGCTGACCTGGGTTTGATTCCTCCGTCCCTCTCAAAGAGCCCAGCAAGCTACAGAAAGTATCTCGCCCGCACAGCAGAACCTGGCAAGCTATCCATGGAGTATTCAATATGCCAAAAATAGTAACAACAAGTCTCACAATGGAGGCGTTACTGGTGCCCACTCGAGCAAATCAATGAGCAACAGAATGACAGTGACAATGACGTGTAGTCATAGCCAGTTCTTCCAATACTTTGGCTATTAGTTCCTTGAATACTTCCTCCCCAAGGGACCTTGGACCCCACCTTACTCTATCTGGCCACTATTTGCACACCGTAGAACTTTTCAAAAATTACAACTTGTTCATGCATCCCACCTGCCAGCCACCACCTTATGCTTTCCAGCTCCATCCCTCTAGAACTTGGACTCTAGCAGTTTCTTATTTATTTTAGGCACCATGATTTACAATATGGATGATGGCAGGGTTTCATGCACAGTACATTCTAGCACCACACCCTCCACTAGAGGGTCAGCTTCCCTCCATCATTGTTCCAGTGTGCCCCAAACCCTTCCCCAGTGATACGCTTTCTACTAAAGACAGCTCTCGGTTCCTGTTGCTTTGGGTGTTTGTTGTTCATCTGTACCTGTCCCTCTCCTTCTGATTAACTTCACTCAGCATGACGCTCTCCAGATCTGTCCATGGAGCAGCAAACTGCGTGATTTCATCTTTTCCTACAGGTGAGTAATATTCCATCCAGCAATTCCTTTATCCGAATCCTCTAATCCATTGCTACAATCTTTTAACTGATTCTGAGAGTAAATATGGTGTCCTCTCTTCTCCTTTCTCTCCCAGATTATATCCATACTCAATCCTTTTAAGAATTCCCTTTGTTCTCTTGGCAACACCTCATCTGGTATTTGCACCCATGCAACTGAATGTAGAGAGAAAAACACATAGCCGTGTAGACTGGCTTCACTTTACATACATCATCAGGAACAAAAGATGCCTGATAATCATATACAATATCTCCTGAGAGTCTATTCATACACCTATGCTCATAGATGACTATTTCACATGCAAATCTTTAAAAATGTCTCCCCCACATTTTTAGCTAAATGACTTGACTTCTTCTCTGCTTCACTGAGAAAACTGAAACAATCAATAAGTTCCCCAGGTTCCCACCACTACACATATGTACACTACATATATGCACATGCACACACACACACACACACACACACACAGTCCCCTCACACAGCCCCGTTCTAGAAAATCATTCCAACAATCTCCCCTCACTCTCCTACATCATTATATCATTAGTTTCTCTTCTCATGTGGATTGTTCTCACCAGTATGTCCATAGCTGCTGCTTCTCCTATACCAAAGCAAAAATAACATTTTCCGCTTGGGAAGAGGAAGTTCTGGGGGAATAAATGGTGGCAACAGTTACAAGAAACAGTGAATATATTTCATGACACTAAATTGTACACTTAATAGTGGTTAGAATAGAAAAATTCTATGTTATTTGTATTTTACTACAATAAAAATCACAATATTTAAACTCTCATGATTCTCTTTCCTTAGCCAGCACCCTGTTTCCCTTTGCAGTAAACTCGCAATAAATTCCTTCTCTTCCATTTTCTGTTAAAGCCACTCAAACAAAGCTTTAATCACCACCACTATACTGAAATAGCTCTTGTCAAGATCCCCAATTACATCCACATTGCCAAATCTAGTGGTTAATTTCCACTCCTTATTTACACGTCTCCTGGGCAGTGTTTGAAGCAGATAGTCTTTCCCCACTGCTGGGGCACTTCGTCTGCTATGATCCAGGTACCAACTACACTTCCTTAGCATTCCTCCCAGTTTACTAGTCATTTCTCAGTCTTCTCTCCTTCCCCAGTTTCCGAACACTTAGTGCCCAGGATCTAGGTCCCTGCTCTCCCTCTACTCTTTCCTTCAGTGACCAATCCTGCTCTGACTTGTACTGCCTACATGATGATGATTCCCACTTTGTATCTCCAACCACATCTAATTCCTCACTTAACATGTCCAGACTATGTAGAGCTGAACTCCTCTCTATTCCGATCCTGAAAGCTGATAGTACCACGGTCTTCTCTGCCTTAGTAACAATATCCCATTTCCAATTGCTCAGATTGAAAAAGAGTCATTTTTCACATCACCTTCCCTCACTTCTCTAATGAGCTCATGCATTGCATGCAGGAGAACTGGGTTCAAACCCCAGCACTGCCTGCTCCCCTGAGCACTGCTCAGAGCAACCCCTAAGCACAGAGCCAAGGATACCTCTGCATGCCACCAGATGAGGCCCCAAAACCAAAAAACTGAATAAGTCTAGAACTCAACCCATCCAACCTTTTTTGGGGATTTGTTATTTAGGCCATACCTGGTGGTGTTGAGGGATTACACATGGCTCTGCACTCAAGGATCACTCCTGGCGGGGGTCGGGGAAGCATATAGGGCACTGGGGATCAAACCCGGATCAGTCACATGCAAGGAAAATACCCTACCCACTCTACTATCATTCCAGGCCTCTGACTTTATGGGGTTACTTCTGGTTCTGCACTCAGGAATCGCCCCTGGCGCTGCTCAGAGGACCATATGAGACATTGGGAATCGACCCCGGGTTGGCCACGTGCAAGGCAAATGCCCTACCTGCTGTACTATTGCTCCAGCCCCTGTGGCAGGCACTTTTCCCCTCCCCCATTGTCCTAGTGTTCCCTTCCCTACCTTATCTCCCCGTCCTTGCTCCAGTGGCCAGCTTCCTACGGAAGTCCAGTTCTGCTCTTCACCTCTATTGCCTCTGAGCATTTGATATTGCCCTACGAAGTTTCTTTATATCCTTCATCTCACCTCCATTAATCCCCTACTTTGACCTCATCCTACCTCTCCCCTGGATGTCTGCCGGAACCGCCTACCTGGTCTCTGTTTCCACCATTGATTCGGAGTCTATTCTCAACACGGCAAGAAGCCGTTGTCCCTTACCAACATGTCTGGTCATATCACTCCTTCACTGAAAACCCTCCAGTGAATTCACTGAATTTCTTCACTAAAAGTCAGGCCTTCACAAGGCTCTGTGTGATCTGCTACCCAGCGCCCATTCCACTCCAGACAGACACGCCTTTTCACTGCTCCCCCAACATGCCAGGCATGTTTCCACCCTCGGGAGAACTTGCCCCTGACTACAATTCCTTTTCTGAGACATCCATGTGTCTTTAATTGCTTTCTTTGCTTTCTACCTTCCTTGCTTCCTCCAAGTCTCTACTTTGTACAGGTCTGCCAGAACCAGCCAATTCTAAGTTGCCTCCTTTCTCTACTCTCCTTTCCACTTCTAACATCTTCCTTTTTATTTTAATAGTACTTATCATCTTCTAAATGCTATCATATGTACTTATCAATTTTTATAGGGGCCATACCCAGTTGGCCTAATAGGTCGCAACAGTTTGAGGTCAGCAGGGCAGAGCTTCGGGGCTCCAGCGGGGCCTGTGGTGCTGGAGAGCAAGTCAGGGCCTCACACACTCTAGTCTATAAAGTTACATGATTTTGCTCAATATTTCAAGAACTAGAGAACGTTCTAAAATACCATAGATCTTCAAATATCATTGAATAAATAAAGCAAATATAATGCCAAGTACATAATGTAAATACCCAAATAAATGAGAGAATAAATAAATACTTGATTGAATTTATTGCTAAGCTTTGAGCTCCTTATGGGCGTAAATAGGATTGACCCATCTTTGTGCCCTTAACACCTAGTGGTAATGGGGATTCAATAAACACTGGTTAAATAAAAGGAAAAAAATTTAAATGAATGAGGTGTGTCTAGAAATGTGAGGTACCAGCATTCTAAGGTGCAGATATTGAGTGTCCTATTTCCTTCAGGGCCATTCCCAGCCTGCAGCTTTCCATTTGTGAACCTTCCAGAATGAAAATCTCAAAAAAGTGCTCAGTGGACATAATGGAGGATGGGGTCATTCTGCTGAGAAGGATTTCTCTGCAGGCCTTCATGAAGCTTCTCCATTAGACCACACAGTAGGGTTTCCATGCACGCACACAGTAACAAAAGCAAGCCAAGCTCCCATCAGCTTTTGCTCCAATGCCTGGCTTCTAGGCCCCAAATTCTGATAACCGAGAAACTGGAAAATCAAGTTACTTTAACAAACACATCCCTTGTATTTCTCCTTTCAGGGATCCACATCTCAATAGGTAAAGCTGGCCTTGGTTCATATACCCTTACAGTCCATCATTCATTTCTTCCGCTGGGGGAGGGAGTGCAGTGGCTTCTTGTGCCACAGTGGAAGGGAAGGCTGCTCCTACCAGCCACATGCTCCAGTCAAGGAGAAAGCTGTTGGCCTTCTGGATGCAGCCTTGCTTGCAACGGGAGAAAAACATGTGGCGGGGTGGGGGGCATGGTGGAGGGAAGGGGAGCAGCAAAAGGGGGAGCTAATGCTGATCTGAAGTCAGGCAGGATGAGTTAATAAAAAAATAAATAAACCAAAAACAAATTAAGAAAACCTCTGTGACTATCTCACTCTATGACCCTGGAGGGCAAGTGATTTCACTCTTTCTGGGCTTTGGATTCTTCCTACTTTATTTACAATTAAAACTTTGAAGTAGATCATCTAAATGTACGATTCTTAATAGAACTGGACTGCTAGCAACCTTCTTAATGCGCCAGTTTGAGGAGACAGCCTTGTCTGCAGACATCTCCCTGCAAACTCATCTTGATTCCCTCCTTCCCAGCTCAGATGTCACTCACTCATAAAATAAACAATCCTTGTGCCAACTCTGTTCCAGGCATTGTGCTCGGATTGAGCGAGCAGCTGTGAATCTGACAGACACAGTCTCTGCCCTCAGGAGCTTGTGGTCTAGCAGGGAGACAGACACCCAGCTCCAGACCATCTTTCAGCTCCCCTCATGAGTGAGTGCCGGAAAGACATGGACACCATGGTGGCATTCTATGAGCAGCCCCTTGGCCCAGCCGGGGGTTTCAGAGTTTTCCTGCAGGAAGTCACACCTGAGCTGAGTTCAGATGGACAGATAGAAATGACCTAGGTGAGAGGAAAGGGCATGTCAGAGACAGGAAAGCTCACTCACAGATGCCCCGAGGCAGGAGTGATGTCCTGTTGAGGCAGCATGGTCTAGTGCAGAGTGAAGAACAAGGGACAGAGACAGTGTTGAGTGGACCACCCAGGACCCTGGGGTCCATGAGAAGGGACTGGGGCAGAGTAGATGTGTGATCAGACATGTTTTGTTTTTCTTCTCTTACTTGTTTCTTTGGGGAGGGAAGGGGAGTGCCCACGAGGTATTCAAAAAGGAATCACTCTTCGGGGTGGGGATGGGGGGACATGGTGATGGAGATTAAACTGAAGAAGGCTAAAGGGGCTAAAGGTGTTTGAGCTACCCTTTACTCCTTTGGCAGTTTTTGTTTGTTTGTTTGCTTGTTTTTAGGCCACCCCCTCAAACCCAGTGATGCTCAGGGGTTACTCCAGGTTACTCCTGGATCTGCACTCAGGAATTATTCCTGGTGGTATTCAAGAGGACCTCATGGGACACTGAGGATCAAACCTGGGCCAGCCGCATGCAAGGCAAATGCCTGACCACTGTACTATTGCTTGGCCCCAGGGGTATGTGATTGCTAAAGTTTACAATGTGGAAAATGAGAGGACATAATTCACTCTAAAAAAGATAAAAATTGAAGCTGTTACAGTAAAGCAGGTTAAAAATGACCACTATATGACATGGGTGAAGTGTATGGCAAAGCAGATACATTTAAGAGTGACAAGCGTGATCAGACACTGAGGCCAGATAAGAGAGAAAAAAAGACCAAAGTACCACCAAAGGCATTACAGTAGGAAATATTTTAAAGGGCCAGTTTGAAAAAGAGACACTGTTAGTTCAGTGGGACACGCTGAATTGGGGATGTCTGTGAGGTTTTAGGCAGAGAAGATGAATAAAAATGTAAATCTGTAAACCTGGATTCAAAGATCTCAACAAAAGAACTAATGGACCAGAGAGATAATTCAGCGAGTAAGGCACTTGCCTTGCACGCCGCTGACCTGTGTTCGATCAGCACCACATATGGTTCCCCCAAGCATCACCTGAGAACAGCCAGGAGTAAGTCCTGTGCCACGCCACCCCATCCCCACCAAAAAAAAATGAAAAACACGATTGAGGGTTCTCATAAGTGAATCAATAAGAACTGCATGCAGAGAGGGTAGAAATAAGAAAGTAGAATGAAGAAAGCAAGGGAAGGCAGAATGGAGACTTGAAGAACTCCTGCCTTAAAAGTTGATTCAAGGAGAAGAGAGAGAGAGAGAGAAAGAGACAGAGAGATATGTCCAGACTGGTGGGGGGAGGTGGCAGGTGAGGGGAGGGAAACTGGGGTTATTAGACATTGATGGTGGGAAATGTATACTGATGAAGGGACAGGTGTTGGAACATTGTATGACTGAAATCCAATCATGAACAACATTGTAACTATTTATCTCACAGTGATTCAATAAAAAGAAATGAGAGAGAGGAAGAAAAGAAAAACTTGAGTGGAAGGCTCAGGAAGCTATCTCAGTAATACAGCACATGCTTCACATGTATGAACCTGAGTTTATTCATAGGAATCTTACAACACACACACACACACACAAAGAAATTTAAAAATAAAACAGACTGGACCAGAGTGGTAGGAGAAAAATTAAGACTAAGACCTAATGGGACCTGGTAGTACAGTGGGTAGAGTGCTTGCCTTGTGTGCAGTCAATCCAGTTTGATCCCCAGCACCCCTGATGGTCCCTCGAGTTCTGTCAGGAGTGACTCCTGAGAGCAGATCCCAAAAGCAGAGCCAGGAATAATCCCTGAGCATTGCTGAGTGTGCTCCACCTCCAAAAAAAAAAAAATGATTAAGACCTAATGGGAATCAAGATCACCACACATTTCAAGAAATCAGGATTAGCTAATAGCAGCAAAATTCTATTAGAGAGATGAAACACAATGGGGAATAAAACATGTACTTGGTTTAGGGCTGAAGTACACGTAGAGCTGTTTTAATGGAGGACTAGAGAATAAGCCAAACATATGAGTGGAGAGTCACAAAATAGAGGGGAAAGTATAGACTTTGTTTTTTTGTTTGTTTGTTAGTTTGGGGGGCTACACCCAACAGTGATCAGGACCTACTCCTGATTCTGTGCTCAGGGATTACTCCTGGCAGGGCTCAGGGACCATATGGCGTGCTGGTGATCAAACCTAGGTCAGCCATGGGCCAGGCGAGTACCCTACCTGCTCCAGCTTGAGATCTTGTTGTTACTGTTATTTGTGGGGCCATGTACCTCATGGTGCTTTTGAGGCTATACTCCAGGCTCTGTGCTCAGAGATCACTCCTGGTGGTACGAAAATCAAATCTGAGTCGACTACGTGCAAGGCTGGTGCCTTATGTGCCACTATTTGTACCATGTCTCCGCCCCCACGTAAAGACTTTTTCCAAGAAATTGGGTGTGAAAAAGAAGAGAAAGATGAACAGTGATTTAACATGAGAGAGATCTGACTATGTTGAAAAGTGGATTAAAAGGACTGGCAGTGACAAAGAAGGGCGGGGAGGGGCAGGGGGGGAAGGGGGAGTGGGTAGGAGGAGTTGACAGTTTGTTCCTGAGAAGGTGGGAAGGCATGGGCGATGGGGCGGAGCTGGAGACGATGGCATCCAGCAACCAGTGCCTCTGAGGGAGGAGGCGAGAAAGGAGGAGAGAAGGTCAGTTTATATTCCTCCCTCCAAACACACAAAGCTTCCAGGCTGCTCAGTGAATGTTTTCTAGATAAAAGCTGGAAATCTATAGGTGCATGTGTTGTTTCTGCCACGTGGATTCTGGGAAGCGAACAACCCCTAAGGCTCTATCTTGACACCTAGTACAAAACACACTCCCTCTTCTGCCCTGCTCCTGAATCAGAACCAGGCCAGGTGGAAGCGACCCGTACTGAGCTGGCCAAAGGGACTGTGATAGGATCTCTGGGAGGTGCCCCAGGTGTAACCAGGTCAAATGCCTGAAAACAGCAATGAAGTACTGCCAGGCCTCAAGCTACATTATTTCATCCGACATGAGTTCTTTCTAGCATCGGTGAGGAGGAAAACAGAAGCCCTAGCTGCTCTTGAATATTATTTGAGGATCTGCTTTCTTCGGTTGTTTGGCTTCAAGTTAGTTTCCAGAATCTACTGACAATGTAAAGTGCAAACTTGAAAAGAGCCAGCATACAGACAGAGGGAGCAGGTAAGTGTGTTAACTCAAAAGAACAGCCCGCTCCTTCATGTGGAACTTGGGGTGCAGGTGGAGACAACAGACCAAGATCTGAACTGACACACTGTTTCAGAATGAGGTTCCCAGATACCTAGTCAGACCCATGTTCTCCACAAACCCCCATTTCAGAACCAGTTGGCATGGGGTGGGGTGGGGTCCCCCAGTCCCCTCTGTCTCATAGCATTTTTTTTAGCTTTTTCGGGTCACACCCGGCGATGCACAGGAGTTACTCCTGGCCTTGCACTTAGGAATTACTCCTGGCAGTGCTCAGGGGACCATATGGGATTCTGGGAATCGAACCCGGGTTGGCCTTGCGCAAGGCAAACATCCTACCCACTATACTATCACTCCAGCCCCTGTCTCATAGCTTTATGACACTAACTGACACCAGGATTCAATCAGCATCTCTGAGTCCGAAGTGGACAGATAGTATTAGACTATGAAAATGGCGAGGACAAGTACATGCAAAGATCCAGGAAGCAGGAGACTGAAACACAGAGGCTACGAGAAACCAGATCAGCACTTGACTCCTACAGATTCAAACCAACTTCCCTAGTTCAGGCCCTGCTCCCCATCTGCTCTCTTTTTAACCCTTTGAAGGGCCCTTTCTGTGAACCACAGACAGGTTGCTCATGTAAGTGCCAATGCTTCGAATAAAAGTTCATCCCCCCGCCCCCCTCCACACACGGGAAAATCATGAGCAAGCTCAATTCCAAATGAAGAACTAAAGCAGGCACCTCTTTAGAATGCTGCCTTGGAGGTCCCTATCCCAAAGCACCGGGGAAGACAGAGGCAGAAAAGGCAGGGAATCACAGGGAGGTGATAACTGAGACTTAGCAGACTGCCTAGAATAAGCAAATGACGTAATAGAAATAAACACAGCTTTGGGGAGAGGTGCCGCAAGCCGCAAGCCGCTCTAGCAGGCCCAGGGGCTCCAGGGAGTCATGCTGGGCTAGAAACCCGGTTCTTTCTAGGGCACCAGGCAGTATCTGACCTGAATCAGAAGCCTCTTGAAGCAGGGGCCAGCGGGCCAACGTGAGGCGAGGAAACGGCACAGCTCTAGCCAGGGGGCCTAATCATGGGCCCACCCCAAGAGTGGGACAGACACAAAGCCACAAGATACTTCAGAGAATCGGTCCAGCCATTTCTTGATTCTGCACATTACCCAGGAGGGAGCGTCTGGGTAATCAGTAAGAGCAAGTAATCCCCTTATCATTTTCCTTTGTTTTCGGCCAGACTCTGCCTAGAAAACATGGATTCGAATCAGCTCCACCATTATAATTAGTGTGACCAGCTTGGAACTCACCTAATCATTTTGCGCCTCGGGTTCCTAGATATCCAATTAGGAAGGGAAGGCCCACCTTCCTAGATTGTTGTGCAAATCAAATGAGTAATACCTGTGCAAAGACAAGCTGAAAGCTCGACTGGACAGACAGTACAGTGGGTAGGGCACTTGCCTTGCACACATCTGGTCCGGGTTTATTCCCAGGCACCCCAGGTCCCCCAAACATCACCAGGAGTGACACCTGAGCACAGAGTCCAAGTAAGCCCTGAGCACAGCTGGGGGTGGCTCACAAAACAAACAAATAACAAGAAGAAACCCGAGTGCTGCTTTTTTTAGCTCTCTTCCCCAGAATTTACTTTCATAACTGTGAGGTTGTGTCAACCTTCCTGACCCCACTGACAAGAAGGGGAATGGCTCGGAAGCCTCCTGGTCCTGCTGCTCTAAATGTGGAAACTCCACACCCAGACCACCAATAGGAACTAAAAAAATAAGAATTGTACTAAGGAGCTCTGAATTGTGGGGTCAGGGAAGTAGTTCAGGGGTAGACATGGAGCACTTGCCTGCATGTGTGAGACCCTGGATTCAACCCCCAGCATAATAATCATAATAATCATAATAATAACAAAAATATACAGCAGAATCTAAAGATACTCGAGAAGGTAAGATAACATGACCTCAGCAGTCATCCTGATGAGATCCTTCCTAGAGCGTGGACTGGCCATCTTATCACTCGGATGCTTTATGTTAAGGCTTTCTGGGGTGGAGGTAGAGATATGGCTCCCCAAACTTCTATTGCTCCAAAGCCCCATACAATCAGCTCTGACTAACAAACTATTGATTAACCAAAATGTATCTGGCCTTCCAGTTTTAGAAGAAGCGGAAAATGGCAACACATTTGTCACTAGTCACTTAAAAAAAATCAACAAGCAGGCTATGGCCCAGAGTCAGGACATGTATGTTCAAGACAAATTTTTGCCTCCAGACATCCATGCAATGACACACAGCAACATGCTCCAACATAGTTTGGAGTCTGTAAGGACTGATGCAGCAGGATTTCCTCTAGCAAAGGTTGGGGTGAAGCGGCTACTCATGTAGGGGAAGAGTCTGTAATGGTAGCCCACCTGCTCCAAGGAAAGAGTAAGCAAATCCCCTCACATCTACTATGCCATTAAGTGCAGGGCCCAGCCAAGTTGCAGAGGCACTAATGTGCGGAGTGGAGCAAAGCCCGTCAGAGCCAATGAAACAGGATCTCTCTGCCTGAGGAAATATTCCACTCCATGTCTCCAACTCCCACCCTGGCCTTGCCCTTTAAGTCCTTGGCAGAGGAACTGAGAAGAGGCAAAGGCCTCTCAGAACATTCATCTTTAAGAGTGAGCAAACTGGTTAGTGGTTACAATAATAACAGTGCACTGATAGAGCACTTTGCCATCTTTACTTTTACAAGACATTATTTCCTTTGAGCTTCATAATATCCCTCTTTGGTAAGAAATATCATTAACCCTGCTTCTCACTACCCCTATTCCTGTTTGGGCAACTGACTCTTAAAGGTCAGTTGTCCCAAGGTCACAGCTTGTAAATGGCAAAGTGAAGCTTAAACGAATCTCTCTCCTAGGACTGTGCTCTCTTTTATGAGACAGAGGATACGATTAGAACCATTCCAGCTTGTTTGCTAAAAAAAAGCTTATGAGGCATGCCGGACCTTTATATTTTAAGTTCTGTCTCTACTCAGCACTGTTTTCCTAAAAATGACCCTTAAAGGCCTAAGGAAAAGCATGAAATATCAAAAGAGATTATGCTTTGCCCAGCCTCCAAAAGTCATTGCCCACCACCTAAGAGGGGGCAAACTCACTCCCCTCAGTCCAGCTGCCGCCCCCCCACCCCACACACACCCTCCTGGAAGTTAGCCTTCCCTGAGAGGGCCCCTCTGCGCTGATAACCAAGCAAGGCCACCTGTTTTTCAAATTTCTTCTTGAGGCTAGGTCAAAGGGTCGTAGGATTCCTGACGACATGCTCATAAAGCACAAGGCCAAAGAGAACTTCATTTGCCCCAGACTAGGAGAGAATGGGCTGGAGCGATAGCACAGAGAGTAGGGCATTTGCCTTGCACGAGGCCGATCTGGTTTCGATTCCTCCGTCCCTCTTGGAGAGCCCAGCAAACTACTGTGAGTATCCCGCCCGCACGGCAGAGCACGGCAACCTACCTGTGGTGTATTCGATATGCCAAAAACAGTAACAACACGTCTCACAACAGAAACGTTACTGGTGCCCGCTTGAGCAAATTGATGAACAACGGGATGACAGTGCTACAGAATAGTGCATCTCAGGGAATGAACCTGAGATGAAGCAAAAGTGGGAAAAAAGCAGCAGCCTAGGAGGGGAACAAACTACATCCCACAAGCCAACAGGCCTTATTTTTTTTTTTTCCACCCGGTGATGCACGGGGGTTACTCCTGGCGGGAATTACTCCTGGTGGTGCTGAGAGAACCAAATGGGATTCTGGGAATTGAACCCAGGTTGGCTGCGTGCAAGGCAAACGCCCTACCCGCTGTACTATTGCTCCAGCCCCAACGGGTCTTATTTTAGCAACAAGTTAGGATCATCTCAAGAGAGAAAGGCCAGCCCCAAACTGTGCATGCACAAAACAGAATAACTGTTCTCAGCCCTCAGCTCTCCTTACCGAGTTCTCTGCTCACACAGCCTCAGCCAAGTCCTTCTGTCTCGGCCATAGATGTTGATTGCACCTTGCCAGTTGGATCCTCTCCAATTCACGCTTTCCGCATCAGTCTAACTAAGCCACCTGCCAGCCTAGTTTGGGGCAAACATTCCTTGAGCTAGGTTCTGTGAAGTGTGCTGGTCCCAAAACGTGTTTCCAAGGTCCTCCCATGGCTATATACAAGCTTTTACCTCTGCCAGAAATAACAGTTAGGGGCAGTTAGGGGTGTGTGTGTGTGTGTGTGTGTGTGTGTGTGTGTGTGTGTGTGTGTGTGTGTGTGTATGTGTGTGTGTGTGTGTTTAATGGCTGGGGCTACACTTCATGGGGTTACACTGAGGACTACTCCTAGCTTTGTACTTGGGGGTCACTCCTGGCAGTGTCCCAGGAGCCATGTGATGCTGGTGGTAAAACCTAGGCCTCCCACATGCAAAGCAAGTTCTCAGTTTTTCCACAGCTTATTTCTCTGACCCCACAAGCTTTTATCTCTATCAGGAATGACCTTTTCCTATTAGCAATGACTAAAGTCCAAATTAATCCATCTCTTAAGGTCTCTCTATAATTCTATCTTCTTACAGTCTTTCCTGTTATGCTAACTAGATATGTGTTTGTCTTCCCTTTTTATTTATATGCAAACATTCCTCACCATATCATATCTCTGTTCCAATACCTACAATAGTACCGTATCAGAACCAAGCCCAATTGACTTTGCCTGACTCTGGAGAACCCCTGTAATCTGGTCCTGCCCTGCTGTCTGTCCTATCTTATCTCAGCCGTGTCTCTGCCCAAACTGTAGTAATCTCCTCCTGGTCCTGTAAAGACATCTTACTGTCTACCTCTATTCATATTGTTTGATTTTTGACCTAGAAACCTTCCCCTTATCCACCTAAATCCTACTCATTCTTTCTGACTAAACTCTAGTCCTGACCCTGTCCTGGAAAATTTTCAGCCCCCATCAACCTTCTCCATCTCTGAATTCTATGGTTTTTTTTCCCTTCTTGTAATTGTTGTATACCTTTTGCTTTGTGTTACCTATTATGGCTTCATGTTAATCAGATAACCCCAGCTGGCCCATAACCCCCTCAAAAGGCACAAGATGCTAGTCCTCCCTGAATCCTTTAAAAAAAAGAACAAAGGAGTTTAAGAATATCTTCATCAGTACCGGAGGATAAATGTGTGTCCCCCTTCCTTTGAGGACGGGACTGCAACCATCTAGCTAATCCTATATGCTCTGTTCACAGATGGTGTGGCAACCCTACCTGGGGGATTTGCTATAGCCAAAAAGCCTGCTCTCTCTGTTGACAAACGCCAACAATCGCTGTAATCTAGGCTGCCATATGGTTCACCCAGCCCTGAAGCAAAATTGGTTTCTCAGGGACCGAGAGAGACCAAGGAGACTAAACTCTCCTATCTTTGGAGAAGGGGAGGTCACCTTGAGCAGGCCCCAGCAAAAATAGAAAGGCAAAGAGTCTCCAAAGGCAAGCTAAAGGTGCAAAGGCCGCAGCCCTGGAAGGTACCTGCCACCTGGAAAAACCATTCCTTCTCTCAGAATCCAGCGACATGGGCCCAGCAAGGCCCCTCCCTCAAAATTCTTGAGGAATCCACAGCTGGGCAAGGGCAGAAAGAGAAGGTTACATGGCACTCCCTCGATGTATGGAGAAAGCTGCCCAAAGTCGGAGTTTAATTTCTGTTTTCATAGCATCTGGTCCTGAGGGCCATTAACAGAGTAAAACAATTTTATCACTGGGCCAGCTGTCCTAATTTAGGAGAAACACTCCCCATTTTTGATCAAATATTCATCATTTTTCCCATTCTCTCTCCTTTGTGGGTTTCGAAGGCAGGAAGTGATCAGGCCCCATCATCTTCCTAAATTGCCCCAACCCCTCCCACTCAATTATCACAATCACAGGCTAGGGGAGGATGCTAAGGTTGGATACTCAGATGGCATCCAGGGGAAGAAGAGCTTCAAGAAAGAAATTCAGTGTTCCAGACAGATTCCCCCACAATTCAGGATTCTGTTAAAATTTTCAAAGAAAGAACCATAAACAAGGCAGGCTCTATTTGGATGCCATGGCTCTTACCTAACTGGCTTGAAACACTTCATCTCACTTGACTGAGAAAGAAACTACCATTTTCCAACTCAAAACAAAGCTCACAGTGCTCACAGAATGTGAAGAAGCAATAAGGAAGAAACAAGAAAATGTATATGTATGTGAAAATATCAAAAGAGCATCTTTTGATTATAGCAAAAAACAAATATAAAAGAGGGGTCAAAGAGAACTCACCTAAGAGCATGCATGATTTGTATATGTGAGACCCAAGTTCAATACCCAGAACCTCATGGTTCCTAGAGCATCACTAGCTGCAACTTCCAAGCACAGAGGTGGAAACAGCCCAGGTGTGGCGCAACCCCTCAACCCCCATCCTCAACCCCCCAAAAAGGAATGAAAGAGTGGGCTAAAGGCTTAAAGGACAGATAGTTATCAAGTGGAAGGTCTTGCATGTCACGTGAAGGAATTTTCATTCTCTCCTATAGACAATCAGAAGCTACAAAAGATTTCTAACCTGGGCAGTGATAATTATTTTAGAAAACCAATTCCAGCAACAAGCAATAGGTGACAGAGAACAGAGACTGAAAGCAGGGCACTCCACTGAGCAGCTACTATGGCGTCTACATAAGAGCTAAGTACCCAAATACAGCGTCATGGATGAAAAGAACTGGGCTGAAGGGACGTTTCAGTCAACCTGTAATGAGTTGAAAATGAACCGTACATATACAGAGGATAAAGTTGAGAAAGAAACCAAAGGGGACTCCTGATGGCTTGGAGGGCCACGTGGTTATCTAAGACTGGAGTGACCTAGACAGAATGCAATACAGTGCGGAGAAGATAATAAGCTCAGTTTGAGACATTTGAATTGTATCCTTTGTTAAGAACTCCAAAGATCAAAGAAAATGCCTCAAGGAATTGTTGAGACAGACAAGTTCCTCTAAAGATCTTAAAGAGAGGCCTCCCAGAGGGTTCCCTTTACAGGACAGGGATTTCACTAATCTTAGGATGTTGTCCCACAGCAGCTGTAGGGAGAACTCAAGGTGGAGAATGTCTTAGCCTTTTTTTTGCATACCTGAGGCTGGAGTGACAGCACAGCGGTAGGGCGTTTGCCTTGCATGCAACCAATGCAGGTTCGATTCCTCTGCCCCTCTCAGAGAGCCCGGCAAGCTACCAAGAGTATCTTGCCCACACAGCAGAGCCTGGCAAGCTACCCATGGCATATTCGATATGCCAAAAACAGTAACAAGTCTCAAGATGGAGACGTTACTGGTGCCTGCTCGAGCAAATTGATGAGCAACAGGATGACAGTGACAGTGACAGTGCATACCTGGCAATGCAATGCTTCAGAACTATTCCCTTTTCAGTGCTCAGAGGACCAGGAGCAAACCCAGACTTCCTTCCTTGCAAAGCATGTGCTACAGTCATGAGAACTGCCTTCCAGATCAGAAGAATACCATAAGGTTGGAGGATGGGGAGGCCTGGAAATAGTACAAAGGTCAAGGCACTTGTCTAGTGTGTGGCTGTGATGTGATCCTGGTTCATATGGCCTCCCAAGTGCTGCCAAGAGTGGCCCCTGAGCAACCACCCAGGAATAATTCCTGGGCACTGTCAAATATGCTTTCCCCACACCCTCCACCCCCACAAAAAAAAAAAGACTTGAGTGTGTAGCTTTTATTTAATGCAGCTAAGATTCATAGGCAAACTGCAGACTTTTAAAAAAGAAGGAACACTATCTTGTTCAGATTTTAAAGGGCCAAGAAGGAAACTGAAGAGATAGCACAGTGGGTAGGGTTCTTGCCTTTCATGTAGCTGACCCATGTTCAAGCCTCATCACCTCATATAATCCTCCGAGCCCCACCAGGAGTGATCCTTAAGAGCAAATTCAGGAATAAATCCCAAGCATTGCTGGGGTGTGACCCAAAAACCAAAATAATAAAATAAAATTTAAAAGGATTAAAGAACACATATATAAAGATTTTGACCCTCTCCCTCTCCCCCCCCCCACGTGCTTTGCAAGGCTGAGGCCAGTAAAGCCAACGAGTTCAGATCCCCAGCACCACAGAAAAGTGTGCAAGCACAACTAAGTGTATGCTAGCATTCAAGTGTGCAATTCCCAGCAAGCACCAGAACCCCTGTCATCACAGAAACAATAGAAAGCAAAGGAGGAACATGAGTACAAAGCCACCCTGAACATCCACAAATAGAAGGGGAGTGTACTGCTCATGTATGTCTTGGTGGGAAAGGGGTTATCCAGGGAAATTTGGGGCCACACTCAGCAGTGCTCGGGATAGCAACCAGTGTGGGGGATCAAACCTGGTCTTCTGCATAAAAACAGCATATGTTCAGCCCACTGAGTGATCTTTCCAGACCCCTAACATAGGCTCATTTTATGGAAAGAGCAAGGATAATTCTGAGTTCAAAATCAGGAACTCATAGAATAGAGAAACTCATTCCCAGGCCTGAGGACTGAACCCTAGTTATGTAGCAGCTGAATTTCCTGGTTCTCTTCTCTTTAAATGAGAACATTTACACATATTGAAGACCAAGGAGACCCTGTGACAACTTAAGATGGAAATGGGATCCTCAAGGGGATCCTGGACCAGGACGAGCCCTAGTAAAACAACTGACAAAATTTGAACAGGTCTATAGAACAGTTAACAGTAATGCAGCCATACTATTTTCTGGCTCTGAGCCTGTCACATGGTTGTATAATCTGGACAAAAGGGATTCTTTGTATTATTTTTGCAACTCTCTTCTGTCCAAAATTATTTCAAAATGTATTAATTGTATTGCCGGCCCCCTTCTTCTCTCTGTTGTTGATGGTGCTGAGGCTGTTGTTGCAACCAGGGCTGGCACAGATGCTCAGCTGTGATGCTCACTTGTACATTTTTAGCTGTGGTGCTTCGCCCTTTTGGTCCTGGTGCTCACTGAAATATGTGCTGCTTTAGTGTGACTCCTGCACTGGCTGGGATGCTCACTCTGAGTTGAGGCACACAAGTGATGGTTGTGGTCCTTACACACGGACACCTCTTATCAGAGGTCACACTTCTTGGTCACGATGCTCACACATCTTTTTAGCTGTGGTGCTTTCGGGGGCTGGGGGGGAGCTGTGGCACTCACGCACACCTGATTATGGTGCCAGGGATCTCAGACAGCAGAGCTGCTGGATCACTCAGCATACACAGGATGCTGGAATTTGAACTCGCAGTGGTACACTTGCAAGGTAGACACTTTGAGCCCCACATTATTCTGATCTCAAAATTTTTCTTTTTGCTCTTTTGGGCCATACCCAGCGATGCTTGGGGGTTACTCCTGGCTTTGCACTCAGGAATTACTCCTGGCGGTGCTCAGGGGAACTATATGGGATGCTGGGAATCGAACCCGGGTCAGCCGCGTGCAAGGCAAACGCCCTATCCTCCGTGCTATCACTCCTGCCCCTGATCTCAAAAATTTAAAAAAGATTTTATAGGTTTTGTTAAGGAAGCACCTGGAGGTGCTTAAGGGTTGCTCCTGGGTCCATGCTCAGGAATTACTCCCAGCAGTGCTTGGGGGACCATTTAGGGTGCCAGAGATTAAACCCAGCTCAGCTACAGGGTAAGTATTCTACCCACTGTATTACCTCTCTGGCCCCTCATATTTCAAAATTTAAAGAAAAAAGGTCATTTAAAGGTTGAGGTATTGACACCAGAGCAATAGCTCAAAGGGGTAGGACCCAGGTATTGCACGTGGAGATTCCAAATTTGTGATCTCCAGCACCTGATGGGTGTGGCCATGGTGGCCCCCAGCACCAGGCCCAAGCAATAGCACATCACTGGGCCTGAGCACCTCAGCCCTGCAAGTAGGTCAAGTATCCCCAGGATTGGACCCCAGGTCTCCCAAGCACCACATTGAGAGACCCTTCTCAAAATGTTTAAGTATCACCAGTTTTTTAAAAGAGTCATCTATAGAAGTGATCCTGTGTCGATTACAGGTTTATGTGGGGGAGGGGAAGCCTAGAACTTTCTCTCTGATTCAGTCTTCAGGTATCAACAAACCAAAGAGATGAGCTGCTCAACTGGCTATATCCAACAAGCTGGAAACTCATTTCAAATGTAAGATCTTGGGGCTGGAGAGATAGTACAGCAGTGAAGGCACTTGCCTTGCATGTGGCAGATCCTGGTTTAATCACCAGCACCTAGATGGACCCCCGAGTCTGCCAGGAGTGGCCCTAGAGTTCAGAGCCAGGAGTAATTCACACCAGCACTGCTGGGTGTGGCCCCCAAATGCCCCCCCCCCAAATTCAAAGGTAAGATCTTGGTTCCTGAGCCATAACAGATGAGACTGTTTTGAGGAAGGAAGTTGCTGGCTAAGGATGAGAATACTTTTCATGGGCAAAGTATATAAATAATTTGTGGCCAGAGGGCAGACTATCATAGTTCCAATTCCTGTCCACACACTGACAATCCTTCTATCTAGAGGGAAGGTCAATTTATAAACTTGAGTCTGTTCAGGCTCTGTGACTTGCTTCTCACAACCAGAATGGGGTAGAAGTGAGGTTGTGAACTTCGGAGGCTAGATCATAGAAGACAATCCCACTTTTGCCTGACCTCTCTCGGGAGACTCCCTCACTGCCCTTGCCATCAGGCCCTTGGCCCCAGCCAATTCCCAGGTGAAAGCCAGACCATCAACGGCTGCATGTGTCAGTCAGGGGACTCTGAAAAGACCCAGTTTCACCGACGGCTTGACAACTCGGCCACCACAGACCAGAAGTACATGAAAGGTACAAAACCTCCAAACTAAGCCCCAGTCAAGCCCCAGAACTGTGAGTGATCATACAAATAAACAACTGCTGGTTGAAGGCATTAGATTGTGGGATGGTGTGCCACCCAGCACTGTGGAACTGAAACAATGTGCCAGAGGTAGTCAGAAAAGGGCGGGGGGGACCAGACAAGTTAGGAGGCCTTTACCTATATAATAAGAAAAAAGTCAGAATTTTATTGAATAGTCTGAATTCCAAGCCATTCTTTCTGCTAACAACAGACCTGGCAATAAGTCATTACAGCGAGTCTGCTCTGAATATTTTCTCCAGGCAAGCCCTGTTCTGGGCATGGAGTAACTCACTGAATCCTTATCACAATGCTAATGAGCGGAGCACATTAGTCCCATTTTAAAGTTGAGGCACCAGAGGCACAAAGATTTAATTAAATTGCAACTAGGTTATACAACTAGGAAGTCACAAAGCCAAGATTCACCCTTCAAAGTCAGTTCCAGAGCATGCAGTCTTAACCACTAAGCAATGTATGGCTGGAACTTCAAAACAGATTACATAAACTGAGAGAAGAAACCCAGGGCTGTCCCTTAGGAACTGTACCCTTTACAAGGAAATCAAAAGAAGAGCCAGCGACGGAATGACCTGAGAAGGGAGGGAGGGGAAGAACCTCATTACTGGAGGAACGTATAGCAATATCCATCCTTGAAAAATCAGGTCTCTGTAAGTCAGCCATGATGCCCCTTCCCCTAACTCAGCTGTCGGTACCAAACTCTTCCAAGGAAAATAATCTCCAGACCACAGGATTACTGCCTAAATCATGTGCCCAGGATAGCACCTTGCCTTTTTCTACTCTTTCTCAAACAATAACTCACCTCTACTCTGGAATGATTCAGCTGTTGTTTAATAACAGAGATGAGAAAAGTAACTTCTTATATTTATGTTTAAAAAATATGGTTCATGACTGCTGCCCAATAAAGACCATCAAAACTCTGGCACCCTTTATCAACTTGTTTTCCTTTAGACACAGTTCCCCAGGATGCATTAAAATTTCAAGGGATCCCACAGAGAACAAATATGAAACCAATGCTCCGGGCCGAAGAGTGTGTAGAGCAGTTGTATTATATGCAGCCAATCCTGGTTCACTCCCTGGTTCCCCATATGGTCTCCCAAGCCCCACCGAGAGTGATCCCTCTGTGCACAGCCTGGAGTAAGCCCTGAGCTGTGGCACTGGGTGTGCCTCCAGAACAACAGCAACAACAATAAAAGCCCTAAAAATTAAAAAAAAATCAATGCTTTAACTCTGGCTTTGTACAACAGACTCTGGGCCTCTGGCAAATCTTTCCTAGGCCCGGAGGCTGTGATACCACACAGAAGAAGCAGGCATGAAGCCCACATGTGTGTGGGCAATGGGAGAAGTCAGTATAACACTGGCAGGTGAAAACAGCATTCCCAAGGGAACCGGTCTCAGCTCCAGCTCCCATTTGCCCTCTCAGCGGAGTGCATACCACGCACAGTGGAAACCTACTCAGATAATTTACATAATGAGAAACAAAGACAGCAAGCTCCCTCCCCATCTGGGGGCCACCCATGTGCCGCTCTTCAACCTACAAATTAGATCTTTCCCAGCAGCAAGAAGTTTCTCTCAGAGGTGGTGATGTCTTGCTTTGCCCAGAGTCTGGTATCACCTGGCTCCGAATCCTAGGACCTTTTCAATATTGACCTGAAGTGAACCGCCTCGTCTAAAGATCACCAGAGTTGCCATCTAAAACATATTACAGGGCTGGAGAAACAGTTGAACCACGTTCTTTGCATGCAGGAAGTTGGGTTCAATCCCTGGTACCACATAAAGTCCCTGAGAACTGCCAGTAGAGACTCCCCCCTCCAAAAAAAATTAATAATGTCCTGGTGGAAGGCCTGGGGTTGAAATATTGTATCCATGAAACCCTATCATTAAGAGTGCTTCAAATAAAAAAATAAGATAAATACTAAAGGCATTACTGTCAGCGCATGGCTAAAACAACTTGACTGTTTACTTCAAGGCCAGTTACTAGCTCTCTTCAAGACATACCTTTTGAAAATGAAATTTGGAATTATGAGAAAGGCCTTCTTGGACAGAAAAAAAACCACAGGTTTTATCCAAAAGATTTGGACTGGAGAGAATTATCAAGAACTTTGGGTTAATTGTTCCTATTTTCCCAAGACATCAGGCAAGCAGACATGGCAGAAATGCCTGGTTTCAGGGAAATGGTGATAGGCTGAACATGCCAAAAGAGAGACGTGAAGAAATATTGGGGTTCCTGCCTGCAGGCTTTTAAGAAAAAGCAAAACAAAACAACAATCTAGGAACCAGCAGTGATTTCCAGAAGCCTCCAAGATATCTGCTAAGCAAAAAAAAAAAAGGTTCAACCACTCCCAGTGTGTGACCTTGGCTTACCACAGAAACAGCACTTGGTCACACCTCTTCAGGTCCTTTGCCAGAAGCATGAACAGGCCAGAGGGACGGTGCTGCTGGACCTCCCAGTGAGAGACCGGAATGGGAAACATCCAAAATGCGCAGAAGGTAAATAAGTGTAAGCAGGGAATTTCGCAGGGGGCCAAGCATGTGACAGAAAAAGCAGAAAACCAAAATATGACATGCATGAGGAAAATCACCTAGAAAGGTTTCTATAGCTGAGGTCCTCTCTGAAGATTCAACAAAAAGGCACCAAAGGACCAGACTCATCGGGCAGTCAGAAAGCAGCGGTGCAGGGGTCCCTGGGTCCAGCGAGGGTCCCAGGCATGCAGCACCCACAGAGGCACAGGTGACTGTGCCAGGTCCGGAAGGCAGTGTGGCATGTGTAAGGGCCTGAGGTGGTGATGTCGCACCTGTGAGCCTGCCCCCACCCCCAGCTTCAACTCCAGGTGGTGGGCAGTGTGTCTGTTGGGTTGTCCCCACACTAAGTGGCCATTAGGCCTGCATAGCTGGACTACCACCTGGAGCCACCTCCAGCCCCTACAGGCCAGAACCTCAGGCCCAGTACTTCTGGATTGTCCCCTTACTTGTTAGATTCATGCACAGACTTCCCTGAATTACTTGCAAGACAATAATAATAATTTTTTAAAAAAACCACAAACAAAAAATAAAACCCAAACACCCATGAATCTGCAAAGAAAACAATAACAACAAAATCCGAACTGAAACTCAAGAACCAAATCTGCTGTTCATCAAAATGTCTGAAGCCGCCTTCCATACTGGTCTACAACTCCTTGGCCTGGACTGTCACCTGAGGAACCTTGAAATGTGTCTGGGACAAATATGATCAGTGAAGAAAGCAAGAGAACTCACTGCTCTCTTCTTACTTGGCAATAGGAGTAATAAAATATTTACTTCTGCCCCCAAAGACCTTTGTATCAGCAAAAGGAGCCAAGAGATGATAATTAACAATGCTGGCAGGTCTGGGAAAGAGAGCGGGAAGGGCTTGAGCACATGCTTTGCATGTGGAGCCCCCAGTTTGTTCCCTGGCAGTCCCCCAGCACTGTAGGGAGTAACCCCAAATAAGATCAAGGTGGGAATGGGAGCACCCCCCAGTAATATTGGGTGTGGCCCCAAAGTGGGGGAGGAGGGGAAGAATGTTTGGCAGGAACCGGGAGGTAGCCCAAAATGCTGCATACATAGCAAGCTTGCAGCTGCATTTGATGCTTCGCCCTCACTATATGGTCCCCTTGCATCCTAGTATCCTAGATGTAGCCTTGGTAGATCTGGTCCAGCATTAAATGGCCAAGACCCACATCTCCCAGCCAAGTATCCCTGGTCCCAGTCTCCCAAATTCTGCTTGGGATAATGATAAAAGAAAGAATGGCATTAGATGATAAACTGTCTTGTAAGTGATATGGCCATAAATTAGACTAAAACTCCTAGAACAAGAACAAAATGTCTTGAGGTCAGTGCTGACTAGCCAATCCAGGACCCGAAGACAAAACAAATATTCAGTGCTGGAGAGATAGTACAGCAAGTAAGGTACTTCTCTTGCACACGCCAGACCCGGGTTTCATCCGCAGCACCATATATGGTCCCAGAGCCCCATCAAGAGTGATCCCTGATCACTGCCAGACGAGGCCTAAAACCAAAACCAAAACCAATATTCAGAGGAAGAACCACAAAGCAAGGAGCTTTGTCTTAAGGAGCAACATTTCATACTTTTATAAGATTCCACACATTAATTGGTTAATTATCTAAGGTTGATGAACTCCAAAGATAGCACCTAACAATGCTCACACCTGTACTACTCTGATCCTGGCAGCCACTGGATTTAACCCAATACAGAAGAGAAACAAGGAAAGAGAAAGTATGATTTAGTGTGAACATATCTGGAAACTCCCAAATCAAAGAAGAATGAGTCAGGGACCTGCCTAGTTTGGGGCAAAAAGGAAGGGGAAGCACTGGGTCATTTTTTCCCAGGTACTTTTGGCATCTCCTCCTACACACGATACAAAGGAAGATAAGGCCTGCTAAGGCCAAGGAGCAGAACTGACAGGACTCTAGAACTTGGCCCCTTGACTGACCTCACAAACAGGGTGAGACTTGGAAGTTCTCTTATTTGTGAAAGAGAAAAGCAGTATCTATCTGTGACTTTTCCCAAAAAGTGATCAATACAGATTAGTGGACATGTCAATATTTGTGGCCCAGTTGAGACCCCACAGGGTCAACATTTGTGCTCTGGACTCACAGTAAGACTCATACACAACCTCTTCTTTCATTATCGTTTTGACCAGCCTTGCCCAGAAATGCTCAAGCTGGGGTAAACAGGAACATCTGGGAGAAAAATATAGTTGAACTTACAAAAACAGTACCAGAATAGGTGAATTTATTAAGGTCAGCAGGTGTAAAGTCATTACTTCAAAATCTGTCCTTCTACTAATAATTTAATCAATGAACAATAACTAATAATTATTAATAATAACTAATAATTATTAGTTATTATTCATTGATTAATAATAACTAATAATAATCTACTAATAATTTAATCAATGAATAATAATAATAAGATAGACAAAAATACCACTTACAATAGGATCTAGAAAGCATAAAACACTTAGGGATAAATTTAACGAATATGTCCAAGACTCCTACACATGTGATACTTACAAACATTACTAGCTGACAGGGGATACAGTTCAATAGTAGAGTGTACGCATCACATGTATGATGCCCTGGGTTTGATCTCTAGAACCCAAAATAACAAACAACACTCCCCCCCCCAAAAAAGGAGTAACACTGAAGTCTTCAAATACTATTTAAATAATTGCAAGGCTCATACTTAAAATATGCATAAATAACATAATAATCTACCTCTCCAGAATCTTTACCCATTTCTCCCTTTCACTCTGGTTAACTTTTATATCACTACCCTGTCTTTATGCTAATAAGTATGCAGATTTCTCTTCACAGGATCCATTTAATTAGTCATCTCTGTCCCCAACTGCCCACACCTCATCTACCTCATCCATCTCTATCAAAACCCCATCTCAGTTCTTCTTCCTCCAAGAGACTTTCCTTAATGCTTTAACCAGGTATGTTTTTTTTGTTGTTTCTTTATAACTGGCCCCCTTCTCCCAAAGTACTATGTTGGAATATTGTACAGATTTTATCATAATCTGTATTGAATTACTATTAGATCTTTATACCTCTGGATTATAAGCTCCTTGCTGACAAGAACAATAACAGATGCAACTATCCTTAAAGCAATCCCTTATGTACAACATGTGTTCAAATACATGATGTAAACATTTGGAAAAAGGAACTGAAGAAAACTTTCTTGAGTCCCTTAACCTTTGGGATACCAAACCGTACCACTGTCGCGACTAAATTAATGATGTGACTCATCCACAAGCTGGACCAGCCATGTAGTGACCTTCCTCTCACTCAGTTCCGAGGAATGTGAGTTCAGTTTGGTTTCTGTTAGTTGGATTGATATCAAGATCAAGACCAACTAAAACATATCAGCCTAAAGGACAAAGACAGATCCTTATTCTGTATAAACAGATCAGGGAGGGAAAGAATGTCCTTTGCACAGAGCAGGATCTCTGTGAAGGAGAAAAAGAATCATTAAGAGCTGTTTCTGAAGAGAGAAATAAAAAAAATAATCTAAACAGCACATCCTGGAGGTCTGTGTTGGGAGTAGAACACGGAAATTCTCTAAGGACCTCTGCCATTCTGGAAACATCTGCCAGGGCAAATGGAATGTTAGCCACCTCCAGCCCACTCCCAGGAGATGGGCAGCACAATCAGGTCCTGAGCAGAGGCACTAGGAGAGCTCACAGGCTCTGTCCCAGAGGCCCCCCGGAGAGGCTATTTGTGTTTCACTGAATGTACAAAGTAGAAAGGGAATGTTACTGTAGAAACACACATTCTCCCAGCAGAAACTAAGCAGAGAGAGAAGGCTCCTTACCCCAACCTCATTCCCAAATTAGCAAAACATCACTGCTCATTGGTAGCAACTGATCTCAACCCGTGTGAATCTTTATTCTTTTGGCCCTGGTTTGGCAAAGCTTCCCAGCTTTTTGCCTGGTTGTAGCTTGTCATCCCAATGCCTTTAAATCATCCTCCAGGCTTGCTTCAGTCCCTATAGCCTGACATGATGTTCTCACTCACCAAGATTCACCGGTATTTGCTGTTGTTTTGAAATGAGTCTGCTTTAATTTCATAGGACAGTCATTTTTTCAAACTTGTCATAATTTAGCACTTCCACCCAATCAACTCATCTATTTTCACAGTTTTCTGGCATTCCCTCCAGATAACACAGTTATCTCTTAAAATTTAAAATTAAATTTGTTGTTATGTGCAATTTCCATTAAGGAAGTGGGGGGAGGGTTAATTCACTAGAAACATGTACACAAAAATCTGTTCCTCATTTTTATTCCTGTAAGTCCAGAATCTGGGGAGAAATATCTTTTAGTTTTGGTTTAAATTATACTAGGAATACTTCAGACCTTGAGAAGAAAGACCCAAAACAAGTTGAAAAAGAGGGCACAGAGCATATCTCACTAAAGTTGATATTGCTTTTCCAAATCAATACACAAATTTGCCAAATGACAGTAACTCGATAGATTTAGAAGGTTAAGACTTCTCACTGGTTAGAGTTGCATTTTCACTCCCCCACCCCCCACTTATCCTAATGGTAATACCTTAATACTCTGAAATGTTAACACCATGTTCCTATCTGTTACTTTAAACAGACTCCAATCTAGCAGTTGGCAACTAATTCCAACCTCCCCTCCCCCCGCACACACACACACAAAATCACACCAACTGTACATAAATATAGCCAAAATCAAACTCCTCATCAGCAGCTGGAGTCTCTGACTTCTAGATGAAAATCAAAGCTAGCATGTATTGTGGATTTTTCTCTTTACACAGACTTTAAACAAAAAATTTTTTTATTAGTGAATCACCATGAGGCAAAGTTACAGACTTACAAGTTTTCATGTTTACGTTTCAGTCATACAATGATCGAGTACCCATCCCTCCACCAGTACCCATTCTCCACCACCAATGGTCCCAGAATCCCTCCCACCACCTCCACCCTGTCCCCTTCACCCCACCCCGCCTCTGTGGTAGAGCATTCCCATTTGTTCTCTCTCGATTTTTGGGTGTTGTGGTTTGCTACAGAGGTATTAAGTAGGCATCATGTTCAGTCTATAGTCTATTTTCAGCTCGTATCTCCCATCCCTTGTGTGATTTTCTACATGGATATTGTTGGGAGCTTACTAAGCATGTGAAACAGTGGCCAGAGCTGCAGCTAGTTGCAAACCTCTGGCTCACTTCTTGGGGTATCACAGGTAGGACTTGCCCATAAAATTAAATAAGTTGGTATTTTTATTCCTGGCCTTATACTTATATTTGTGAATTTGAATAATGGTTAATATCTTGGACTAGGTTTTTTTTAAGTATTAATTGGAAGACTTTGCCATAAAATGGGCTTAATGGCAAAATAGACTTTGTGCCATCTTTAAAAAAAATTACTCAGTGCCTCTTGGAAATCTACTTTCTTAGAGTGAACAAACAAAAAGCATCCCCTTCTCCCTTCAATTGTACCCTAGGCTACTACCTCCCCACCTGGCAGGGAGGTACCCCAACATCTTTTCAGGGCTCCCCAAGGTAATTGAGGACTGAGTTAAGCAGAAATGTGTGTGAATTTGACTCAGCAGTAGAGTACATGCCTTGTACAAGGTGAACCTAGGTTCTATGCCCACTGGAACTGAAAAAAAAATCAATGTAGAGAGGTGAGAGCCTTTTCACCATATATTCATATGTACTTACTGAATTTTGAGTCATATAAATGTGTTACATGCTCCAAAATATAAGTGCAATTTTATAAAGAAAATGAATGACAAATTTGTTACTAGAAAATAAAATTAAATGTCCTACATAACCAAAAGTGCCAAAGCAGATGGAACCAAGAAGTTGGTCACCTAGTTAGTTAATTAGCTACTCTCTCTAACTCTCAAACCACTTAATTCAAACTGAGGGTTGCTTGCTTTGGTGCTTTTTTGTTTGCTTGGTTTTTTGGTCACACCAAACAGTGCTCAGAACTTACTCCTGACTCAGGGGTCACTGCTGACGAGGCTGGGGAACCATATGGGATGATGGGGATTGAACCCAGGTCAGCCTCATGAAAGTGAGCATCCTACCTGCGATACTATTGCTCCAGCCCAAGAGTTGACTTATTTTTGTTTAAGTGTGGGGCTAAAGGAATAGTCATCTATCCTCCTCATCTACACCCCCCCCACACACACACCAAGTAAAAGAGAGGGTCTTTCCCAGCAAGACCCTTATTCTCTACAGCACAAATCCCATTAATACTGATGAGAACAATGATTAAACATGCTGAATTTAAGCACTTTGGTTGGTAACTTCTTTGGGACAAAAAGTTCTCATAGCAACAGGTGAAAGCTACCATCAAACCCAGCTTTTCAGTACAGTACTTGGAGTCACAAACCAAGAGAGATAAGATTGCTTTAGTATTAATCTGAAGACTTGGTTTCTATTGATTGCCTTGCTGTTGTTTTTTAATTTCACTTGACATCATCCATTCAAAAGACACAAGAGCCTCAATATAAGCCTGATACAGCAAACACTGTGGGGAGGGTGAGGAGTAGGGGAGTGAGGAGAAAGAAGATCTCAAAGAGTTCAGGAGACCTCAAAGATAAATCCCCCACTACACCCCCCAATTACTGTCAGCAACCACAGAAAGAAATAATGACATTATGACGGTAATTCTACCCCGAAGTCTATAACCACACCGTGTCTTCACCACTAGGCTTGGTCAGTTTCCTAATCTCGTTTCATTTCCCATCTTCACACTGCAGCACAGCTGGGTTTCCAGCTGGCTGGGGAAGAAACGATGCTTTAAATAAACAGCATTTTAAAAATAAGCTTTTGCTATACTGAATTTTGCAGGCTACCTTCCTCTAATATGTGAATACAAGAGTCAAGTCAACAAAAAACTGTCCTGAGGAACGTGAAATCCTCCATAAAACACCTTTCCCATCAATGACAACCCAGTGCAACATACATTGCAAAACTGCCAATCAGAAAAGCCCCAAAGGCAAAATGATCTTTCCTTTTCTCTGTTATCTACTGTGTCAATTCAACATGGAAACATTAAAAACTTATCTATGAAAGCAAGGTGTGAGGGCGTGAGAATACCAAAATACAGGCAGCCTCTGTTTAAAATGCAGGATGCTTATCCACCATTGGCTGCTAATCCCTAAGAGTCCTGTCTAACTCTTTTTCTGTCTTTTCCACGGAAGGTACAGAAAACCCTTCCATGTAGGAAAACATCTGAGGAGTGCAAGGATTTTATTTTGCTGTTTACTCCCAGAAATAACCATTTTGGGAGCCCAGAGCAATAGTACAACAGGTAGGGCATTTGCCTTGCACGTGCTGACCTGGGTTCAATATCCAATACCCATATGGTCCCTTGAGTCCCATTAGGAGTGATCCCTGAGCACAGAGCCAGGAGTAATCCCTGAGCAGCACTGAGTGTGGCCCTATAACATATCAAAAAGCAATCATTTTGTTTGAATTCTGGGAGGACGTCACAGGCTTCAAACCAACATTTCAGTAGTGGTTAAAGTAGCCATTTATAAGGTCTTTTTAGGGACAGGGTTCAGTATGACTCTGGCAGTCATGCTCCTTGATACATGGGCCAACTTTCCAGCACTTTATACTACCCTCTCTATACGGTGCATTATGCCAAAGTCCTAGCCCCCAAAACTCAGCTTTCTAGATGCGATCTCAAGGAACCACACCTCTCAGAACCCAGATACACTGAGAGCTGAAACTGGCTAAACAAAGTACCGATTCAACCACAGTTGCTCAACATAACGGCCACGATGACAGTTCCCAAGTGCCAGTTTCCCTATTTTGCAATTGGGCAAGGCTCCTTCAAGGAGAAAATGTTCCCAATGACCCTGTGGCCCAGAGGGCTTTCTTTAGAGATGGAAAACAGAAAATGAGTTTGTTAGTTATTTCCTGCTGAGCACAAGGAAGGTGTTGTGGTTCCTTAGGGTGACTTTGTTTCCTTATTTAATATGCCATTACCTGTGCATGTTTTCTTTAACTTCCCAGTACAAAATAAGAAAATGCAGTTTGTGCTTTTCTGTTATATTGACACCCGTTCCACAAGTTTCTTCTACAAACATGCCCATTAATTTCTACTCCTCTTATATAAAGCCCCACACTGACATGTACCTATAGTCTACCAATTAAAAGGAAATAAAAATCTGCATTCTAAAATGTTTATTTATGTTCCTGCTCCCTGATCATTTGTGATGTGGGAGGCCCTTCTCGTCGGTGTTTGCAGTCCTGCATCTATCTCTTTGGGAACTGTACCACACACTAATCTATTTATCTGCTTATTTTC
Source organism: Sorex araneus (assembly GCF_027595985.1). Taxonomy (NCBI): domain Eukaryota; kingdom Metazoa; phylum Chordata; class Mammalia; order Eulipotyphla; family Soricidae; genus Sorex; species Sorex araneus. Next base: position 21,425,661 of record NC_073307.1, on the reverse strand, counting down.
AGTTTTTATTTTTGGAGGGGTCACACCCAGAAGTACCCAGGGATTATACCTGGTTCCAGGCTCAGAGGTCACTCCTTCGGGTACCTGGGGGGACCGTGCCATGCCAAGAATCACACCTTGAACCTCCAGCAGGGGAAGCCTGTGGTCAGCCCACTGAGTTATCCCTCTGGCCCCACACAGGCTATTTTAATAAGAAGAAAACCAGGATCTAGGAGGGGACTCTATTTCTGAGCCCCAAATCTCTCATAATCTCCACATTTAACTATTAATCAGCTAAACATGACATCAGACAAAGCTTAATTGATGAGGCAAAGTGAAAAGGAGGAAGAGGAGGAGGCAGGGAATAATTACTCTGTGAGCTGTTCTGACAATGACCATCCGGGCTCACTGGACCAGACCAGGGATTATGTGGCGAGATGTGCACTGAGCATATTCAGGAGCAACTCACCGAAAACCAAAACAGAAGCTGTCCTTGGACAAGGGTCAATACATGTTTTTACTATTTCTTTCCCACTGCAGAATACAGGTCCACAGCTACCCAAGGAATCTCAGGAAAAAAAATACTGAATAGAATTTTTAAAATTATAAATGCTTAACTGGTCTCAATTTGTCATTATAAAACATTTCAGAGCATAAAACCAACATTGATGAGCTGTCAGCAATGTCAGATAAATGGCTGTAATCACCAAAGTTTATTTTTTCTCCTTATAAAGACATTGCAAGATTCTTCTGGTTAAAGCGATTCCAGTTTGTCATAGTAGCAAGATAAACTCCCAACACTAAACTCAAATGTGCCTCTTGAAGGAGGGAGTGAGGTGATGAAATGAGACAGGTAGGGGATGAGTTGGTAGGGGGAGCGGGGAGAGGAAGGGCGCTTCCCAATGTCAAGGGTGTTGGTTGATCTAGAAAGAGGAAAGCAACAAACTTCCTGTGAGCTGTTACACACTCTTCACTACTCAGTTCATGGAGACTACTCAGAATCCGTGGGTAAACTGCTCAACATGGCCCGACTTCAGGACACAGATCACAACTCACTGATTATACAACTCAGAGAGTCACACAGCACCCACTCCACTCAACTGTAGTGGGGAACAAAGGAAACCACCAGATAAATAAGCACAAAGTAACGACTGGTTTTTAAATGTCTTACTGAGAACCACCTACTGACCGGGCTCAGGGACTAGAAGAAAAAGCCCTTAAATGAATATTTCTTTCACTCCTGACTTGGGAGACCTCCATTTTCAGCTGCACAGATCTATAGATTTCAATGTTTTGTTCCTAGTCACCTGCATTCCTGTGCAGCATCCCACATCAGAAGATGAGATGCAGTCTCTTTCATAAGATGTCAGAGCTGAACTTTAAGCATTCAGTAGAAGTTACTCTAGTTCACTGGCATTTCAATCACCCGACCTAGTAAGACCTCCCAGAAACAGCCCAACGAGGTGCCTCCTAACAGTTCTGGGGGTTCAGAGAAGGCTGTGCTGCTGGCTTAGCAAAGGCAGGCAATCACGATGAAGGGAGGGAGGGAGGGAGAAAAGGAGAGAGAGAGAGAGAGAGAGAGAGAGAGAGAGAGAGAGAGAGAGAGAGAGAGAGAGAGAGAGAGAGAGAGAGAGATCCAAACCGCAAAACAAGCCACATGGAGGTCAAAAAACAGTAGCTGAAAAAAAAGTCCAACTCTGCCTGCGCCAGCGTTGAGGATGGGGAGCTGGGAGCTCAGGAGAAGAAGGAGGGAGCCGGTCACCATTCCCTGGGAAGAACTTGTAAGGGAGGCCTTCAGGGCCTGAGAGTCCGCCCTGAAGTCTGCTCCTGCAGACCCTGCCAGCTAGGGCAAGCGGACGGGTGGGAACCGCGCAGGCCAGGCCTCCGAGGGTCACTCCTGACTCACTGAGCCTTGGGCCAGCACCCCAGGACCTCTCGCTTCTTCCTGTCGCTACTGAGCTATGATGGCAGCTTTCCAGCCCCACATGCCATACATCAGCCGCAGATCCCCGCTGGCACAGGCCAGCGCCTCCCCTCCGCCCCCCGCCCCGGCATAGTTTGAGATTGATTCTTGTCCCCAACGCCAACCCTCCTCAACCCACCCGTGCCAGGCGCCCTGCCCAGGGGCGGCCCCACCCCCAGCAGCCGGGCGCCGCCAGGCCCGGGCACCTGCAGCACCTCCCCGCCCCACCCCCAATCGCCACCACCTCGCCCCTCCCCCCTTTCTCCGGCGGAGGGAGGGGGCGACTCACCGCAGTCCGTGCACAGGATCTTGCCCACCTCTTTCTTGAGGTTTTTGCCGTTGGTGTCTAGGGGGGCGAAGGCCGTCTTAAAGACTAAGGGCTGCTCCGTGGGCTCCAGGAAAAAGATGTAGCGCTGGTTCCTTTCGAGCGGCGCACAGGAGCCCACGCTGATCACCTGCTCGCGCTGCAGCCCCCCGCTACGGAGCGGCCACTTGTCCAGCACCTTCACCAGCGCCACCCGACCCGCGGCGGGCGGCTCGCGGGTGCTATTGGAGCTGGAGCCGCTGGCGGGGGCCAGCCCCTGTACCTTGCCCTCGACCACCACGGGTGCCTTGTACGCCTGGTCCTGCACCGACTTGAGGCTAGGCGAGTAGCAGGCGAGAGACACACCGAAGAGCAGCATGGAGAAGCCAGGGGCCGGGTCGCGCCTCATGCCGCCGGCGGCTGCGGCTAGCGAGCGGGCGGCGGCTCTCCGGGCTGCGGGGCTGCGGGGCTGCGGCTGCTGCGGCGGCCGCGGCTCTGGGGGCGCAGCGGGACGGGAGATGCTGCTGCTGCTGCCGCTGCTGCTGTTGCTGCTGCCGCTCTCGCTGCTGCTGCAGCTGCTGCTCCTCTCGCTGCTGCTGTGGCTGCGGCTGCTGCTGCTGCTCCTGCTGCTGCTGCTGCTCCTGCTGCTGCTGTCGCTGTAGGTGCTGCACGGAGCCTTCTCCAGTGGCGGCGGCGGCAGCGCTGAGCAGCAAACCTGCCGCATCTGGCCAGGCCATTTGGGGGGCTCCACCGCTCCGCCGCCGCCGCCTTGGGAGGGGAAACCGAGCCCACTGGAAAACCGGAAACAGCGTAACGTTAGCGCCTCGTAGCCCTCCACCGGCAGCCCGGGGAGGTGGCCCCGCTAGGGCAGGGGGCAGGCGACAAGCGGGCCGCGATACGCAGCGCGGCGCCGCGCAGCGCTCCCACCCGGCGCGCCAGGACCTGGAGGAGGATGCGGAGGATGGCACGCCCGCCCACTTGCTCTCTCGCGCCCCCTCTCCCCTCGCAACGAATGTGGAGCGCGGCTTCTGCAGGGGCAGCTGGGGACTGCACTGCCCTGCCCGCCTCAGGGCCCGCAGGGGTGCGGGAGGAGTCGTGCTACCCTTTGCTCTGGGGATTTATCTGCATGACAAGTGGGGGTAGTCGGCGAGGAGAGGGCGGAGTAGCAAGGACGTCTGCTTCTGGCACCGTCCTATGAATGTGGGAGTGGGACAAGGGCGTGCCCCGCCTCAGCCATCGGCGGCGGCTGGAACTGGGGAGAATGCCACCACCGCGGTGGCCTGGCCGGCCTCTGGCCTCCTGGCCTGTCCCTTCCCTGGGTAGACCCTCGACTCCCGGCCCCTTCATCGAGGCCCCCTGTGCTTGACCCTGCCACCGCCTGCTTAAGCGCTGGAGATTCAAGTCGAGGTGAGGGACCGACCATTTGGGAAAGCAGTTGGGGGTTGCATGGAGTCTTGACAGGGTGGTGGTTGGGAGAGGGTCCAGTCCCCCAAACTCTGGGCTTTCTCGGGCAGTCAGCGGGACCGAGTTTCACAGAGGCAGCCCCCCTCCCCCTTAGCCACTCCCCGTGGGAGGTTAGAGCTGTTGGGGAGCCAACGTGAGAACCAGAGACTGTCAGGGCCAGAGTCTGAGCCACAGGAAAGGGTTTCTTTTTTAAACTCTCGTGCTTGCAGGAGGCGGGGGAGTTTGCTCACTGGAGTCAGCATCTGATTTTAAAAAGCAAGACCCTGATCCATTTAGCCTCCTATAGATACGGTTCCAGAGTGTTTCCATGAGGCACCTCATATCCCTGAAGGAGTGGAGCCCAGGAATTCCAGAGAGATCTTGGAGAATTTGGAGGAGGGGGGAGCTGGGCACACCCTGCAATGCTCAGGGTTTACTCCTGGCTCTACACTCAGGAATTACTCTTGGCGGGGCTCGGGAACCATATGGGATGCTGGAGATGGAATCCAGGTCGGTGCTGTGCAAGGCAAAGGCCCCACCCAGTGTGCTATCGCTCTGACCACCAGTTTTTCCCCTGATTGGGTCCCTGCAGGGAACTGGCCCAAGGACATTTGGCTCCAGCCAGAGCTGCTATTCAGGAATAAAAGGTGGGAGTTCACTTAAGACCCTTACTAGCCGCTTAAGATTCACCTCAAGCAAATTATGTGCAAAGCCAACTGCATTATGACTCCAGATTAGTCACAATTATTAATACTATACTTCCACTCAGCACAACCCATTAAGTCTTTTAGTCTCATCTTATTCTCCCTCATCCAATCAATCAGCGGTCCTGTGACTAACTTTAAATTTCTGACTTACTTACTTCCTCTCTGACTCTGCTGTGAATTGTTTTCATCCAAGAACTCCTCGCCTCTCATTTGGACTGCCTCAGTCTCCTGACCTCCACACCATTTCCCTCATGGTCATCCTCACTTCTACCACCCTACCCCCACCAGAGTGCTTTCTAAAATGAAATTTAAATATGGTAGGTCACGCCTCCTCTCTCAGAAGTAAAGTTTAGATGCTTCAGTGTGACTTTCCACAGTCTTCCCTTCCGTAGTTAACGTCACAGGGAGTACCAATCATTTACACCACTGGCTGGCCAAAGCTCACAGACTGCTTCTTGGGGTTGACCTTCTGCACATAATGTCATTTGTACCCAGGAAGACTCACCTCCACCTTGTCCACTTAGAAAACTAGTCTCCCCAATGTTCAGCCATATCCACCTTCTGACATATCCACCTCCATCCCCCACTACCATAGATGTACATCACCTCTCCCTCTTCGTGTCCACATGCCTCGTGCATGTTACATCATAGCACTGATCCATACCATACTTTAAGCTGCAGTTATTGCTGAGATGGGTCTCATTAAGCTCATCAGTCTAGACCTTAAGAGCAGGTCTGCTTAGTCTTTGGATCAGTCTCCAAAGGCAAATTCAACGGAGTACCTGGCAAAGCATAAGGATCAGAAAATCTTCAGAAGGTAGGAAGGAGGACACAAGCATTGAAAAGCAGCTCTCCTAAAGGCATCAAGCCGATCTGCCGACCACTTCAAATGCCCCCTTTTCATTTTCATAAAGCACAAATACTATTCATCATAAAACATCATTATATGGGGGAGGCAGAGTGATAGTACAGAGGGTAGAGTGTTTGCCTTGCATGCAGCTGACCCAGGTTTGATCCCCAGGATGCCATATGGTCCCCCAAGCACCACCAGGGGTAATTTCTGAGTGTGGAACCTTGAGCATTGCTGGGTGTCACCCAAAAAGCTAATATATATACATATACACATATATAATAAGGAAGATCAGAAACTTCACTCTGTTGCTTTTCAAATAAATGGAATAGTCTCAGGGAGGAAATGGGCATTGCTTAAGTGCACATGAACCGAGCCTGTATTCAATCTTCTATCTCAGAGATCAGGGCAGTGGTGAAGAACTCAAGCTCTAGCGTCAAGTGGAGCTGGGTTTCAAACCAATTTTGTAAGTTATTAAACATTAGGATAATTCTATTGCATTCTGTGGGCCTTAGTCTCCTTGTTGGTATAATGGATGTAGTAAAAGGATCTTCCTCATAAAGTTGGTTTTTGTTCATTATGTACTGATTAGAAAAAAATCCAACCAAACGGCTCCTCTGGGTCTGACATCTAGGTAGTATTCTGGTCACTGTGTACACTCAGTGAGTCAAGCTGACTCTGTCCCAGCTCTCAGAGCACATAAAAACAAGTATAAGCAAGTAGACAAATTGTTAACTCGTTACTTACAGGGATGCACGTCCTCAAGGAAATAAGCAGGGTGAAGAGATAGGGAATAATGGGAAAGGGAGAAGATAGGCCCTCTTGGATAAGGGAAAGCTTATCTGTGGAGATAACATTTAAACAGAGACAAAATGGATTCAAAAGATGCAGAATATGTGCAATAAATATAGTGCTTAGAACAATGTCTGGTGCCCAGGAATAGCCAAAATTAATGTTGAATATGATTGATATTTTCTAAGGACCAGCAGTTCCTCACCAAAGGATGTAAAAGCTCAAACTGGTATGTAGTCATAACCTGCTACATTTTCTGTCATTGTCACTGTCATCCCGTTGCTCATCGATTTGTTCAAGCGGGCACCAGTAACGTCTCTCATTGAGAGATATTTTGTTACTGTTTTTGGCATATCCAATACGCCACGGGTAGCTTGCCAGGCTCTGCCATGTGGGCGAGATACTCTCAGTAGCTTGCCGGGCTCTCCGAGAGGGGCGGAGGAATTGAACACAGGTCGGCTGCGTGAAAGGCAAACGCACGACAGAGCTTGAGGCAAAGGGTGGCAGGCAGTGGGATGGCTCAAAGAGCTGAAGCACATGCTTTTCTGTGAGAGTCCTAGGTTTGATCTTCTCCAGTACAACTGGGAATGCCTCACAAACACACCACCAGGAACGTCCCTGAACACCACCTGCTGAGTGACTCCCCTAAAAAATGCAGTGCAAATTTTCAATAGTAAGTGTTCTTGTGATGAATAAAAATACTTTCTTGGCCAGAGTTGTAGATCAGGATAGAGCATTTTCTTTAAATGTATGAGGCCATAGATTCTGTCCCCAGTTACTGCAAAAGCAAAACAAAAAATAACACCCCCTGGCATTTCTCTCTCTTTCACATATTCATTTTAGTATATAACAATACATTGAGTATGAAGAAGAGAACAAGGCAAAGAAGTATGTGGCAAGAAATGCTACTGCTTTTTCTTTTCCTAAAGGATAAGTATACATAGTCAAAGAGATAATACAGTGGGCAAGGTCCTTGCCTTGCTGGTGACTGGCCCAGGTTCAATCCCTGTCACTGCATAAAGTCTCCTGAACCCTGCCAGTAGTGATCCCTGGGTATAGATGAGTGTGTCCCCCCAAAAAAACAAACAAAAATAAGTACGTAAATATGCATAGAATATAGGTTACCTACCTTTGAAAGGACACAGCAGAAATGGAAACTTTGGATATTGGGGAAGGTCACTGGGTGACTGAGAAATGAGATGCAAGAATATTTTTTCATAGTGCTCTCTTACTCCTGGCTCCGTGGTCAAGAATCACTCCTGATGGGGGTTGGGGGGCCATATGTGGCATCAAGGATCAAACTGTGGCAGGCTACGTGCAAGGCAAGTGCCTTACCTGCTCTACTATCTCTCTAGCCCAAGTGCTCCTTTTCCTACCTTGTGAAATTACTCTTACTGAATTTCTTTTTTGGGGGGGTTAACCTTTTTGAATTTTGCTGATCCTGGTGGTGCTGGGAGCTACTCCCAGTGTAGGCCTGGGGGAGGAGGAGGGCAATGAAGATTGAACCTGGGGCTCCCAACTACAAATCATGTGCTCCAACATTTCTATGCCTCAGCAGCTTTGCATTTTACACTTTGAAGAGACTTATGAAGGTTTAGGAACTTGCTCAGATGTTCGGCAGAGTTGGGCTTCCAACTTGGGTTTCCTACTGCCAAAGAGCCAGCTTTGTATAGACCACCACTCAGAATGAGAGGTATTCCTTAGTTCACTGCGTTGTCATTTGAGGTTTCTAATCTCTCTAAACTCCTCCCACTAATGCTGTACAATTTGAAATTTATAACATGGAGCATCAGTGGCATAAGCATCATTTCACAAAATTATAAAAATACAAGTCAAGGTACCAAATTAAAGAACTTTTCTGAGATCACAAAGCTACAGAAAAGGCCAAAATGTATCATAATTTCAAGCTCATACTTTTGGAGCTTCTTCGGGTTTTTCCTATTTATTTATCTACATAGCTGTTTATTTCATCTTTATTTACAAATAAAAGTGTAACATATTTATATTTAACAGGTGTGATCACTTGATGTAGGCATATGTTGTGAAAGGACTTAGCACATCCATCACCTAATATATTTTCCTCTTTTTATTTCAGTGAAAATACTTAAGATCTGTTGTCTTAGCAAATTTCAAGTCATACAGTATTGTGAACTATAGTCATCCTAGTAGATCTTTTCATTTGGCAGAAGGTTCCTAAGCAATGTTTGGGGACCCAGGGGCCCTTCTTGGTGAATCTCAGTCAAGTGAGCCATTGAGTTGACTCTGGACCAAAGGATGCTGGGCACTGCAGGGCATAGGGGTCACCCTCGTAGCACTGAGGGTGCTTCCAGTGGGGGTATCATGGGCTTCTTGGAATTGATCCAAGGAAGGGTGGGAGCTTCACCAGAACCTGAACCCCTGTAGTGTCTCCTGGCCCCTGTTATAAAGGAAATTCTAAACTCTTTGACCAATCTCTCTCCCTTCCACCTGTCCCTGGAAACCATTCTTCTTTGTTACTAAAAGCTACTTTGAGGCAGTTTTTTTTGGTAATATTCTACATATAAATGGTATTAATCAGGATTTGTTTTCCTTTATATATCTGGCTTCGGTTACCATAATGCCCTCATTTTATCACCATGCTACAAATGGCTAAATTTTCTACTTTTTAAAAAGCTGAGTAATGTATTGCTGAATATGAACCTCTTTATCTATTGATCTGTTGATGGGCACCTAGGTTGTTTCCATACCTTGGCTGTTGTGACTCATGCTGTAATGTCCGTGGGAGCCACAGATATCTCTTTGAGATAATGATTTTCCTTTGTAACAAACAAGCTCACAATTTTGAACAGAAACTCACAGAGAAATAGAAACCAAACTTTCACTACACCATGGCTCCCCAGAAGGTTGTGAAAAAAAAAAAACTGGTTCATGGTAGCAGTGGGCTGTGTCACTATATAATAATCACTGAGAACAAAAACAGAAGTTGACAGAATGGTATAGACATTCTGAATTCAAGAGAGAACACCCACATGAAAAGCTTGGCTTCTTCTCCCAGATCCCTCCCACACGAGATGGGCTTCTTCCAGCTTTAGCCAATTCAGTGGGCTGGAAGGGCTACTGAAGCAGGCGACAAGACAGCGTGTGGCCACAAAGACTGGCTGGTCAAAGAGGCATGGGTCTGGTCACAGAGTCACACAAATCAAGACACTGTACAGGACAGTCTCACTTTCTAAAGAAAGACATTTTGTAAACTTCTTTTCCCCTCTCCTTTTGAGATCTGTTTTCTAAATTTGGCTCTCAGAGTCACTCTCGGGTTCTGTGTGGTTAATTTCTTTTCCTCCAAGGAGTTTAAAACAAGGGACTAAATAAAAAACAGATACTAAACATCTGAGAGTATTAGCCCTGGGGAGAACCTTGGCGTCAGTAGCCAGATGACCTTAGAGATGATTTGATTCGCTCAAGATCACCCAGCCTACTTAGTGGCAGAAACAGCTCTGAAACCCTGACTGCTTGCCTTGGGCACTTTTGTTTCCATTTCAGAATTATGGCTTCAGACCTAGTGGGATATGAACTTGGGCAAGTCACTTCCTGCTAATTCCCCGCCCCAACAAAATTAGGATAATAATATATTTACCTCTCAGGGACTTTGTAAGGATTGATGAGTTAACTCATGCAAAACATTTCACCCAGTGCCTGGCAGTGAGTTACTGAGTATGGGCAATCACCTAGATTGCCTATGTCTGATTCACACTCTATGCCTTGCTTAATGGACATTTTGGCTAAGTTATTTAATTTCATGGTGTCTTCATTTTCTCCACTGTAAAATTAGTACAAAGACCATAGTTTTTACTTCATTACAGTTATTGTTAGTATAGAGGTTAGGGAAAGGCTCAGTGGCTTTATCCCTTAGTGCTGCCCACATATATGAAGTTCCCAGCAGCTCCAAGTTTGCCATCTCCAGCATACCACCACCAGGTATGAGTATGGCAGCATAAAATGTGAGCCAGGACTGAACGGGTTAAGGCACATGGCTGTTCCATCACCTGTTCCAACACCAGTGGTATTCCATCACCACCCCCAACCCCAGACTGCATATGGTCCTCCAGCACGCCTGGAGTGATCCCTGAGCACAGAGCCAGGAATAATTCCTGAGAACCAGCAGGTGTGAACCCCAACCCCCCCAAAACGTGTGTGCCACCCACAGCAAGCCCACAACCAAATGTGTAAACACCAAAACCAAGCATGTGTGCAACCCTCTATCGTTGCCAAAACAAAGAATGGCAAATGGGAAGGAAAGGGAAAAATAAGTCTACAAGTAAATAAAGAAAATTATTGTGTGTCCTAAATAAAATAATATAGGGTCCATAGGAGATTCCGGCAAGCTACTGAGAGTATCCCTCCCGCACAGCAGAGCCTGGCAAGCTACCCATGGCATATTCAATATGCCAAAAACTGTAACAACAATGGGCCTCATTCCCCTGACCCTGGAAGAGCCCCCAATACGGCAGGATCCATAGGAATGATGCTCAGAACATGTTAGCTATGTACAGGCTGCCCTGCCTAGAGTAAGAACAGGCTGCCTAGAGTAGAGTAAGATAAGATTTTCCTTATCTTAAAGAGTCACACTTTGCCCCAAACTCAGAAGTTTTTAAATCACTCATATTCATAGATTTTGGACACATGCTAGAATTCTTAAGAAAAGAGCCTGATGTTCTACTTCATGGTTAAAAAAAAAATCATCATCGGTAATCTCAACTCCCAATCAAGAAAGAACGTGACTCAGTAAGTTATAGACTTGTCAGGCGTCCACTCCCACGGCTGCTGGAAGGGCAACAGTCCTGGCGGCTGAGGGGCTCCATCTGGGATAATCATATTTATTTCTTTGTAAAGTGCTCTGAGACCTTTGAATGAAAAGCATGATGTGAGCACGAGTTATTATCTCTTTTCCAGATATCACTTTTAGATTCACATCCAGAAGCTTCCTAAAATAGACTACAGCAGAAACAAAGACACCAAGGTAGCTGTCCTGTGCTCTAGCGCTCAGCAGAAGGCCTGTGCTGGACACCATCTGGGGTTTGCTTCTATGTTTGTTTTGATATGTCATAGTAGAGTTAATTTGGATTGAGGGGCTATAGGATATGCCTACTGCCCTAAAATGAGTGTTTTTGCTGTTTAACATTCAAAGACTTTTCTCCCTCTCTTTTCCTGATTTGTGTGTTTAAAATCCTCTCCGGGGGTGAGTAGGAACTCTGAGGTTGATGCAACTCTTGGGGGCATGAAGCAGATGACAAAAAGAAATTAGTCTTTATCCCCAAATCCTTCATCTTCTATGTCTTTGTGTATCCTTGTTTCTGCCTCACGGTTTACAATTCAGATGCATTCTTTGTTTGGGAACCACACCCAGAGGTTCTTCATCCTCTTAACCACTTCTTCGATGCTCTTGAAGGCGTTCCACACTGTTCTCTTCTTCCTGTGCAGTTCAGGTGATAGGTTGTTTGTCATGTTCAGTTCTCGACCTAGGTACACATAACTGCTGCATTCAGAGATGTTTGTTCCATTGAGGGCAAATGGGACATCAGGAACTAGTCTGTTTTTCATGAACACTGTCTTCATGAGATTCAGCTGCAGTCTGACCTTTCCATACTCACGGTCAAAGTCAGCCAGCATTCATGCCACTTGGCTGATATTTGGTGTTATGAGGATGATGTCATAAGTGAAGCAGAGGTGGTATAGTTGCTGACCATCTATCTCCACTCCCATTCCATCCCATTCCAGTCATCGCATGATGTTCTCAAGGGTGGCACTGAAGAGCTTCAGTGAAATGGTGTTGCCTTGCCAAACCCCTCTCTTTACCTCGATGATCACTTCCTTGTAGAATGGTGAGATCCTGGTGGTGAATCCATAATACAGCTCAATCCTGATGTATTGAGTTTGAACACCTTGTTTGGCTAGGGCTTCAATGACTGCTTCATTCTCAACAGAATCAAAGGCCTTCTTTAAATCAATGAACACTAGACAGAGTGGTATTTTGAACTCTCGAGAAACCTCAATGAGCTTGGTTACTGTGTGGATATGGTCGATTGTGCTGAATCCTTTTCGGAACCCAGCTTGCTCGCATGGTTGTCCTTCATCTAGTGTTCTGCCAATCCTATTCAGGACTCTAGTGAATAACGGACGTAGATGACGGACAACAGGCAGATTGGGCGATAGTTGCTAATGTCATGAATGTCTCCCTTCTTGTACAACAGGACAATCCGGCTGGTTTTTCACTGGGATGGAACCTTGCATTCAGACAGGTAGCGTGTGAAGAACTGAGCCAGTGTATTGACGAGTACTGGCAGCAGATTCTTCAGGTGTTCGGGTCTGACCTTGTCTGGACCAGGTGCTGTATGCTTCTTTACCAATGAAATGGCATGTCAGATTTTGGAAGGGAGAACACTGGGAACGACATATCCATCCTGTGGAATTTGGTATGTGGGCAGGTGGACATGGCTATCAAAGAGATCCAAATAGAAGTCATGGATAACCTTTTCCATTGCCCTTCTGGAAGATGTGATAGATCCATCAGGACATCAGAGGGCAGTCATCTTGGTCTTCTAGTTGGCGAAGGACAGGCCAACTATATATCCAAGATCAGAATTTGTAAAACTGCTTTTCCTGAGTTTTCTTAACAATTCATAAACTTATGTATGCACTCTACTAAAAAGCACTTACTGAAAACCCAGTTGACCTGAATGCAAAAAAAATCCACATTCTCTGCTAATTCTAAGCAAAATTAGTGTCAAGTACTATGAGTAATATGAGTGTTATGAGTTGTTCAGGAATGTGGCACAGTGGTAGACAGGGCATGTGCCTTGTATGTTTGAGACCCTGGTTTAATCCCCTGTATGGGGAGTGGGTAGTTTCTGCCTTCACCTGCTCCCCCAAACCTCACCCCTAACCCCCAAACACATTCTCTTTTCCTATCGTCTCTCCATCTGCCTCTGAGGCTCAATGTCAGTGTCCCACTCTTCTCTTAGTTCTCTCAGTTCTGTGAGCAGAGAGTTTACTCTGCAGGTCTGAGGTCTTCAAAGTTTACTGTACATGCTCCACTCATTCTAAAGCATCAAGGGGAAGGCAGCTGTTTAAACCTAATGTAGCTTAGTTTCTAAGGCATTCCTCATTATTCATTCCAAAATGAATTTATTTATTCCAAAAGTAGCTTTGCTCATTCATTCTTTTTTAAAAAACTCTATTTGATAATAGTTTGCTAGTTGTCACTCAAGAATATTTTCAGTGTCGGGGCTGGAGCGAAGGCACAGCGGGTAGGGCATTTGCCTTGCATGCGGCCGACCCGGGTTCGATTCCCAGCATCCTATATGGTCCCCCTGAGAACCACCAGGAGTAATTCCTGAGTGCAAAGCCAGGAGTAACCCCTGTGCATCACCAGGTGTGACCCCCCCCAAAAAAAAGAATATTTTCAGTGTCTAGACTATGCTTGAGAACCACACGGATAATGCAGCTACAAATAAGACCCTTGAGTTCCCTGCTCTCTCAAAGGGCCTACACACTTAAATGGAGGCAGACTGAGAAAAGGAGATTAATTCATAAATAATTCATCTTAGTAAGGGGGCTAGAGAGATAGTACAGCAGGTAGGGCATTTGCCTTGCATTAGCCAACCCAGTGTTCAATCCCCGACACCCCATATGATTGGTCCCTTGAGCACTACCTGAGTGATCCCTGAGTGCAAAAATCAGGATTAAGCCCTGAGTACTGCCAGATGTTGTCCCAAACTAACTAACTAACTAACTAACTAAATAAATAAATAAATAAGATATTTCAGTAAGAGAAGTAAAAGAGGGACCAGAGAGGTAGTATGGCAGGTAAAGTGCTTGTCTTGTATGCAGCTGACCCAGGTTAAATCCATGACATTAAGCTCCACCAGAAGTGATCTCTGAGCACAGAATCATAAGTAAGCCCTCAGCACTGTCAGGTGTGGCCCAAAAATAAAACAACAGCAGGAGCAACAAAAGAGGGGGAGGGAATAAAGAGAAAAGAAAAGAGAATAGGTAAATATGATTATATTTAAATGAGAAGGAGAGCTAAGGATGTGTCTCAGTGGTAGAATAATGTCTTCCATGTCCTGGGTTTGATCTGAGGAGGAGGAGGAAAAGGAGGAGGAGAAAGAAGAGGAGGAGAGGAAGAAGAGGAAGAAGGAAAAGGGAAAAGGAGTAGGAGAAGGAGGAAGGGGAGGAGGAGGAGAAGGAAGAGAAGGAGAAGAAGGAGGAAGAGAGGAAGAAGGAAGAGAAGAAGAAGAAGAAGAAGAAGAAGAAGAAGAAGAAGAAGAAGAAGAAGAAGAAGAAGAAGAAGAAGAAGAAGAAGAAGAAGGAGGAAGAGGAGGAGGAGGAGGAGGAGGAGGAGGAGGAGGAGGAGGAGGAGAAGGAGGAGGAGGAGAGGGGGAGGAAGGGGAGGGGGAGGAAGGGGAGGAGAAGGAGAAGGAGGAAGAGAGGAAGAAGGAAGGGAAGAGGAAGAAGAAGAAGAAAAAGAAGAAGAAGAAGAAGAAGAAGAGGAAGAAGAAGAAGAAGAAGAAGAAGAAGAAGAAGAAGAAGAAGAAGAAGAAGAAGAAGAAGAAGAAGAGGAAGAAGAAGGAGGAGGAGGAGGAGGAGAAGGAGGAGGAAGAGGAGGGAGGAGGAAGAGGAAGAGGAGAAGGAGGGGGGAGAAGAAGGAGGGGAGGAGGAGGAAGGGAGGAGGAGGAAGGAGGAGGAGGAAGGGGAGGAGGAAGGGGGAGGAGGAGGAAGGGAGAAGAGGAGGAGGGGAGGAGAGAAAGAAAGAAAAGAAAGAAAGAAAGAAAGAAAGAAAGAAAGAAAGAAAGAAAGAAAGAAAGAAAGAAAGAAAGAAAGAAAGAAAGAGAGAGAGAGAGAAAGAAAGAAAGAGAGAGAGAGAAAGATCTCTTTAAAGAGGCTGTATTTGTACTGAGAACTAAAGAATGAAGGGAAGTCAACCACACAGAAGCCAGAGCAGAGCACCAGCTGCAGAAAGAATATCATCCAAAGGATAGGAGGCGATCTCCAACTTGATGTGATCAAAACATGAAGGGAGAGCCAGTGAGGCTGGTGATTGGTATGGAGGCTCAGAGTGGCAAAGAATGAGGTTAGAAAGTTAAGTAAGGATCAGACTTCTGCTGGGTCTTGCAAGTTATAATAGGTTAGATTTTATTCTAAGTCACTAGAGAGCTTAAGCAGAGGAATGGCATGATCTGATTTCTATTTCAAAAAGATGACTCTGAAATATAGCGGAGATTGTGATATCCAGGAGTGGAAGCAAGGAAAGCTGTTAGGATCTGAACAGGATCCCAGGTGGGAGGCAGCAGTGGCTTAGCTTGGTGGCAGTGGAGGTTAAAAGGAAAAAAAAAAGTGGAGCTGGAGTGATAGTACAGCAGGTAGGGTGTTGCCTTGCATGCGGCTATCCCAGGTTTGATCCCTGGCATCCCATATGATCCCCTGAGCACAGCCAGGAGTAATTCCTGAGTGCAATTGAAACAAGGCTGGAAGACTGGATGAAGTGGGTAAGGAAAGTCATGTGCATGAGGATGACTCCATTTGGGACTTGAGAAACTAGAGAAAAAATGGCCCTGTTGGTTGAGGTGGGAAACTGAACACATAAGAGAATGGGGCTATCTCCATTTTGATATAATAACACTGAGACACCTATTTAAACTCAAATTCAAGTACTAGTTGGATATGTAACTGTGGACTTCAAATGAAAAGACAGAGTTAAAAGTCTGAATTTTGAAAATAATATCTAGATGATATTTAAAGCTATGGAACTAGATAAGATGATGAAAAGGGCAAGTGGATTGGGAAGAGGACCCAGAACAGCTCTGTCCAAGAGAAATATATGTGAGGACCCTCTTAAAAATTGTCAGTAGCAGATAAAAAAGCAAAAAGAAATATGTAAAATTAATTTTTATGGCACAATATATCTAAAATATTCTTTTAACACATCATCATAAAATTGTGAAACTTTGTGTGTGTGTGTGTGCTGTTTTCTTGATTTCAGGTTTGTACATTTCACCAGTGCTTTATATACCTTGAACATTAACCCTTTATCAGATGAGTATTGGGCAAACATTTTCTCCGGGTCTGTGTGATGTCTTTGCATGTTGGTCACTGTTTACTAGATTTAACCATATTTGAAGTTTACGTGGCTTTATTATCTTTCTCTGATGAATTTTAAAGAGATATGTTTCTTTCCATGAATCAATACTGAGAATCCAACAAATGTCCCGGAAGGCATTTTTAATGCATATTTCCATGAAATCTTATTAAATTTTATAAATGCTCCAACATCTGGGAGACAACCTGCCCCCAAAGTTTTAAATTTCAAAATCATCAAAATTGTGAAACTTTTATATTCCTTAAGTACTTTTCATTTTTTGCCACCTAGAGAAAACTCAGGCCCCACATAGACATAGCATACACTTTCTCACTGAGCCACATCCTGAGCCTTTATTCATTTTGAAAAACTATCTTTTGTGGCCCCAGAGTATGTTTGATGCACACTGCATATCTTATTGCATACCAACTCTGAAGTGCTCAGCCTGCTACAGATGGTGCAAATATAGAACTAGGTCTGGGACAGCCCTACATTTAGAGGTTGAGTAGAGGAAGACAAGTATAGTCCAAAATCCAAAAAGGAAAAGAAATGCAAGCTAAAAAGTACAACCCATTAGACAGGGGAAGAGCTAGCTTTTCCTTTTTCCTTCTTGAGAAATACTAATTTGAGGGCCAGGGAGATAATAAAAGGGTTAGGGAGTGTGCAACACGATTTAATTCTCTGGCATATCACCTTCCAAACACCATCAGTCACAAGAAGAAAAAAAAATCTGGAAAATGACCAGAGATGATAGCACGTAGGGTATTACTTTGCACGCAGCAGTGGATTGATCCCTGGCTTCCCATATGGTCCCACATCCCCACTACGAGTGATCCTTGAGCACAGAGCATTGCCCAGAGTAGGCAAAACCACCACCACCACCACCACAACAAAAGAAATCTAAAAGACTACTAGATGGGAAATAAATCAGGCAAAGTCTCAAGCAGAAGAGAGTCTTCTAGTCAAAACAGTTGACAGAAAATAATGTACTAAATGGACTATTTGCAAAGAAAGTTCTCGGCAAAATTAAAGGAAACAACAGTGTTGAGGGTGTAGAGGCACCCAGGAACTCCTGAGAATTTGTTGAGATATTCTCTTTTTTTCTGCACAAATCTTTAATACAGGCTGTAACAAGGGGGTTGGGTAGGGGGAACTGTGATGTTCTTTTTTTAAAAATTTATTTATTTTTTAATTAGTGAGTCACCGTGAGGGTACAGTTACAGATTTACACATTTTCGTGCTTGTGTTTCCCTCATACAATGTTCGAGAGCCCGTCCCTCCACCAGTGTACATTCTCCACCACCAATGAACCCAGTATCCCTCCCCCCCGCAATCCCATCCCCCCACCCCACCCCGCCTTTCCCCCAGCATGTGAGGCCAGCTTCCAAGTTATGGAACCAACCTCCTGGTATTATATACTACTATTCTTTTTTTTTTTTTTTGCTTTTTGGGTCACACCCAGCGATGCTCAGGGGTTACTCCTGGCTTTGCACTCAGGAACTACTCCTGGCGGTGCTTGGGGGACCATATGGGATGCCAGGGATCGAACCCGGGTCGGCCGCGTGCAAGGCAAACGCCCTACCCGCTGTGCTATCGCTCCGGCCCCTATACTACTATTCTTGAGTGTTAGTCTCCTTCCTTAAACAGAAAGAGGAAAAGTAAAGAAATTATTACTGGAGTCCAGTGAAGGTTGGAACGACGTAGGTGCCTTCTCCTTCTTCCTCACTCTCCTCCTCCTTCTTTTTTTTTTGTTTTTGGGTTATAATGGGCAATGCTCAGGGGTTACTCCTATCTCTGCACTCAGGAATTACTCCTGGCAGTGCTCAGGGGACCATATGGGATGCCGGGGATGAAATCCAGGTCAGCTGCATGCAAGGCAAGCGCTTTACCCACTGTACTGTCTCTCCAGCTTGAATCCAACTTCTTTCTGCCTCTTCTGTTCTTCCTTCTACCTATCCCCATGCCAAACTGCTGCTGAATCAAATTGGAAGCCAGGGGACAAATGGGACAAGGCAGATGAAATGCACGGAAGTCAGTGTTCCAGGATTTGGAGCAGGACATGGAAGACTGTGATGGGGGTTTGAGGTGGGGCTTCAAGGAGATAAAGTTTCCCTACATAAAAGACGTGTGTGGATAGGAATATCAGCTCTATGCTAGTTATGAGGCACAAACTGTGGGCTAGAAATGAGGGGACGGGAGAACAATATATAAGTGACACTTGTAAATTCCCAATGGGACTGTAGTCACTCTGTATTTCATTGATGTTTCTTCCTATATGAAGTGGGGAGCAGGGCGGAGGGGGGCAAGGAGGGGATGCAGCTTGGGGAGGTGACTATTTTGTGCTTTGTTTTATCAAATAGAAGGTTTTATTTCACTGTGTACAAGATGAAGAAGTGGCAGAGGTTAAAACATTTCTTTGCCCTTTTGAGGTCAGAAATCCTGTGCAGATTTTGATATTCTGTCATCTTGGGTTCTCTCCTCCTGCACTGCTGGAAAGAAGCTGTCACCTTGCTGAGACACTGCTTCCCGAGGCTTTGACTTAGACAAAGGCCTGATGCAGACATGTGAGGTCACAAAGCTTCTGTCACCTGTGAACACAGTCAAATAAAAATCAATATAGCATTGTGGGAAAGCAGGTAGGTTCTGGCTCAGATTGCTGGAGTTTAAGAACCAGCTCTATGACAGACATGGTGTATGTCACTAGGTAATGCTTTTCTTCACCCCCGTGCCTTGTAGAAAAGGGGGATAACTATAGAAATTATTCCAGGGGTTATCTTAAGATACTTTATATATAATGATTTATTATGCACATACTTTATGACAAATACATTATTGTACTGTCTGTAAGGTGGAATAAATGGGAAGTTATAAAAAATTTATCAAATATAACTGATGTGGCATGAAAGATGTTGAGTGTAACTGGGTGCTGGAAGGAGGTAAAGTGATATGCATGATACCCTTTAAGTAACAGAAGTGCAAACCACAGTGTCTAATAGAATAAAAGGGAGAGAAAGAAGAAAAGTATCTTTTTGTACCCCCTTTTTTGGCCAGGAGCCCTTGGAGGACCATGCCAAATGTCTGCAATAGAGACACTTGGGAGGGAAACTGGGGACATTGGTGGTGGGAAATTCACACTGGTGAAGGAATGGGTTTGACCACTGTAGGACTGAAACTCAATCGTGAACAACTTTGTAACTGCATATATCATGGTGCTTAAATAAAAAAACTAAAAAAGATATTTTATATACAACGCTGAAGTAATAGTACAGGTTACTGTGTTTAATTGCTTGCCTTGCACACATTGGACTTCAGCCAGATTCCTGGCACTGCATGTGGTTCCTGGAGCACTGCCTAGAGTGACCCTGGGCACAGAATCAGTTCTAAGCCTTGAACCAGGTGTGTCCTTCCCTGCCCCCCAAGAAAGATATTTCATATACAGTGCTTAGAACACCATCTGGACTAAAGGGAATGCTTAAGAAGAGTTCTATTATTAATATTACTGTTTGTTTGGGGCCACGCCTGGAGGTGCTCAGAGCTTACTCTTTGTACTCAGGGATCACTACTGGTGGCCTTCTAGGAACCTGTAGTGAACAGGGATTGTTCATTTGCAAGGCAAGATCTTTAATCCCTTTACTATCCCCGCCCAGCAGTTAATTTATATCCTACATATAAGCAAAGCCACCTGCTGATTGCATTTTACTTTCAAATTTATTTGCCTAGCAGATTCACCTCAATTCACCACATTTCCAAAAAAAGAAAAAAGAAAAACGGACAGATTTTCTTTTTTTGTTTGTTTGTTTTTGTACCACACCCAGTGGTACTCAGGGCTGACTCCTGGGTTTATGCTTAGGGATCACCCCTGGAGGGGCTCAGGGTACCATGTGGGGTGCCAAGGATCAAGCCCAGTTTGGCCATGTGCAAGGCAAGTACCCTACCCACTGTATTATTGATCTGCCCCCAGGATTTTATTCCTTTTAGTAACGAAGTAACACTTAACTAACTATTCATAGTGTATCTTCTTTATCTTGTCATCTGCCAGTGGGCATTTACATTGTTTCCATGCTGTGCTGCTAAAAGCATATGGGATATATACATATATATAATATTAATATCTTCATATTTTTAAATACCTAGGAATAGTAATTCTGGCTCATGTGATGCTACTATATTTAGTTATTAAAGGAATCTCCATACAGAATTGAATATTCTGTCACATACTCTCAAATATATGACCACTTAATCTTTGACAAAGGAGCAAGAAATGTGAAGTGGAACAAGAAAAGCCTCTTTAACAAGTGGTGTTGAGAAAACTGGATAGCTACCTGCAAAATAATGAACTCTGACCTCTGTTTAGTGCCAGGCACAAAAGTCAGATAATTGTGGATTAAAGACCCCAATATCAGACATGAATCCATAAGTTACATGGAGGGAAATGTCGGCAGAATCCTCTATGAAACTGAAGCTAAAAGCATCTTTAAGGATGAAACACCATTGATCAAGCAAGTGGAAACAAACATAAATAAATAGGACTACATCAAACTAAAAACTTCTGCACTTCAAAAGAAACAGTGACTAAAATACAGAGAGAGCCCGCAGAATGGGAAAGAAAATTTACCCAATACCCATCTGATAAAGGATTAATATCTAGGATATACAAGACACTAGTAAATTTTACAAGAAAAAAACCTCCAACTTCATCAAAAAATGAGAAGAAATGAACAGAAATTTCCTCAAAAAAGAAATACAAATGGCCAAAGGCACATGAAAAATGTTCTATACCACTAATCATCAGGGAGATGCAAATCAAAACAACAATGAGATAATCATCTCACACCACAGACACTGGCACCCATTCAAAAGAACAAAAGCAACCAGTGCTGGCGTGGATGTGGGGGAAAAAGGATGCTCTTTCACTGTTCGTGGGAATACTGACTAGTTCAGCCTTTCTGGAAAACAATATGGACATTCCTTTAAAAACTAGAAATTGAGCTTCCATATGATCCTGCAATACCACTTCTGGAAATATATCCCAAGGGTGCAAAAAAGCACAGTAGAAATGACATATGTATCTATTTGTTCATGGCAGCACTGTTCACAATAGCTAAAATCTGGAAACAACCTGGGTGCTTGAGAACAGACAACTGGTTAAAGAAACTTTAACTAGTACATCTACACAACGGAATATTATGCAGCTGTTAGGAAAGATGAAGTCATGAAATTTGCTTATAAGTGACGGTCATGGAGAATATCATGTTAAGTGAAATGAGCCAGAAAGAGAGGGACAGACATAGAAGGATTGCGCTCATTTGTGGAGTATAAAATAATATAACATGAGACTGACACACCAGGACAGTAGACACAAGGGCCAGGAAGATTGCTCCATAGTTGTAAGCCTGTCTCATGAGCGGGGCGCAAAAGGCAGCTGAAATAGAGAAGGGATCACTAAGAAAATGATGGTTGAAGGGATCGGTCGTGATGGGAGATGTGTGCTGAAAGTAGATAAAGGACCAAACGTGATAACCTCTCAGTATCTGTATTGCAAACCCTAATGCCCAAAAGTAGAGAGAGAGTGTGCCATGGAGGCAGGGGGAGAGTGAGAAAGAGGGATATTGGTGGTGGGGAATGGGCACTGGAGGAGGGATGGGTAGTTAGATCATTGTATGATTATAACTCAAACATGAATGCTTGTAACTATTTCACGGTGATTCAATAAAAATAAATAAATAAATATTAAAGGAATCACCATACTGCTTTCCATAGAGGTACCATCAATCTACATTTCCTTTCATAGTTTTTTTTTTCTTACCGCTATTCTTTCTCACTCATGAACTTACCACTTTTTCAGACTTCCATTTCTTCATTTTCTCAGAAACACAAGGCCATGATTTCTTTTTTTTTAAAATTTTTTAAATTTTTATTTAATCACCATGTGGAAAGTTACAAAGTTTTCAGGTCTATGTCTCAGTTATACAATATTCAAACACCATCCCTTCACCAGTGCCCATATTCCACCACCAAAATCCCAGGTATACCCACCGCCCCCCGCCCCCCCACCCCAAACTGTATAACTGATGAATTTCACTTCATTTGCTCTTTACCTTGATTACGTTCCATATTGCAACACAAAACTCACTATTGTTGTTGGAGTTTCCCCCAGAGAAAGACAGCCCTACTAAGGAAGCATTTGATAATTGGTTTTCCATTAAAAGATTGCATGTTTTCAGTTTTTAGACTCGGATGTATCCCAGTCCCGCAAGCCGGAGCCGTGTTAGTTGCTGCTCAGTGTCGCCAGGGCTCCATCTGGAGAAGGTGTTGTGGCTGCACCTCCTCCGTCCGGATCCCCGGTGTTGTTGGCCCGGTTTTGGGTCCGGAGCATTTCTCCGGCCGCATTGCTCACCAGAATGCCTGGCCTCTTCTCTGTTGAATGTAAGGCCATGATTTCACATTGAGTGTCTTCATGTCCATGGAGTCAGAATCAGGAGCTTTTCTTTTCTCTTGTGTACAACATTTCTTTCAATACTTCCTTAAAATATATATATATGTATATATATATACATACATATATAAACATATATATCAGGGGAAAAGTGCTATATCTAGTACAGGGAGAAAAGTGAGACTTTCCTTCCTTCTTTTCCTTTCCTTCTTTTTCCTCCTTTCCTCCCTCTTCCCTCTCTCCCTTCCTTCCTTCCTTCCTTCCTTCCTTCCTTCCTTCCTTCCTTCCTTCCTTCCTTCCTTCCTTCCCTCCTTTCTCCCTCCTTCCTTTTTTCTTCCTTAATACCTTTCACAAACTCAAGGCCTCACATACAAAGCAAGTGTTCTATCACTGAGCCACATCCCTATCACTCTGACCCCCTTTTTTGACCAGGAGCCCTTGGAGGATCATACTGGGGATCATATCCAGACTCTCACAACAAAACATGGGTTCCAACCCTTTGAATCTTCTTTCTAGATCTCTTGTCTTTTCAAGAACTCATTTGTTTATTTTTTTTCCTTCTGTTATCACTGTCATCCCATTGCTCATCAATTTGCTTGAGTGGGCACCAGTAACATCTCCATCGTGAGATTTGTTGTTACTGTTTTTGGCATACCAAATACGCCACGGGTAGCTTGCTAGGCTCTGCTCTGAGGGTGAGATACTCTCGGTAGCTTGCTGGGTTCTCTGAGAGGGGCAGAGGAATTGAACCCAGGTCGGCCACGTGCAAGGCAAATGCCCTACCCGCTGTGCTATCGCTCCAGCCCTCTTTCTGTTATAAAATCTGTTTTCTTCCATATATTGACCACTACTTCCTATCAATAGGTAAACAAGCCTTATTATTCATTAAAAAGATCTATTTGAGGGCAAAAGATGTGATTCAGTGACAGTGTGAATGTCTCACTTGGATGACCCTGGTTTCAATCTAGGTACAACGGTACAAGGAAATTTCCTTAAGCCCATATTCCCTTCACTCATTGTCCCACTTTTTTGTTCTCACTCACAGCAAAACTTCCTGAACCCTTTGTCTATAGACCCTCTTCACTTCTTTTCTTGTGCTATTCTCTCAATCCCCTCCTAAGAGATTGTATCAACTTCTTTTTTTTTTCACTTAAAATTCTCTATCAAATGCAGAGAGAAGGGGACTTTCATCCATTTTTGGTGTGGTCCAGTCTTTTTGAAAAGCAATATGGACATTTCTCAAAAAAAAAATAGAAATTGAGTTCCTATTTAACCCAACACTACCACTGCTGGGAATATACCCTTGAGGCCCAAAACCACACAGTGGGAATGCCATCTGCACTTCTATGTTCATTGCAGCACTATTCACAATAGCTAGAATCTGGAAACAACCCGAGTGTCTGATAACAGACAACTAAATAAAGAAATTATGGTACATCTACACAATGGAATATTATGCAGCCACAAGGAAAAATGAAATCATGAAATTTGCTTATAAATGGTTGGATATGGAGAGTATCATGCTGAATGAAATGAGTCAGAACGAGAGGGATAGACATGTAATGATTGCACTCATTTGTGGACAACAAAAAATACATAGTCTGAGACTAATATCTAAGGACAGAAAAAGCAAGGGTCAGGAGAATTTGTTCACAGTTGAAAGTATGCTTTAAGTATGTGTTGGGTGGAGGGCAGTTAGCCTAGAGAAGGGACCACTATGACAATAATAGTTGGAAATTATCATTCTGGAAAAGAACTGAGTGCTGAAAGCAGGTAAGAAGTTATACATAATAAACTTTCAGTATTTGTATTGCAAGCTATAATGCACAAAAGGAGGGAAGGAGGTAGGGAGGAGGAGGGAGAGAGAGACAGAGCGAGAGAGAGAGAGAGAGAGAGAGAGACAGAGAGACAGAGTGCCTGTCATGGGTACAGGGTGGAGGGAGTGGGACAGGAGGGTAACTGAGGCATTGGTGGTGGGAAATGTGCACTGGTGAAGGGATGAGTGTTGGAACGTTTTATGTAAAAAGAAAATTTGTCGGCATTTAACATTGTAGTCCCAGGTTGAGTGCCTGGCAGTTGGTAGGCACTCAAAAAATGTGTGTCCAGTGACTGAATACTAAATAAGAATGAGACTCTCATGTAATTTTTTATTTGTTTCAGGGCACACTCTCCCATCCAAGTACTAACCAGGCCCGACCCTGCTTAGCTTCTGAGATCAGACAAGATCGGACACGTTCAGGGTGGTATGGCCATAGAGAGAGTATCTTGCCCCCTCGCCTGGCTGTCTTCACCGGGGCCCCTCAGAGTGGGTGGGTTGAGTCTCCCTCTGCATTCCAGCAGAGCCCCGGCAGCTGAAGACCTCCTGAACCCAGCCACAGACATGCTCAAAGCCCCTCTCCACATGCTTGGATGAGACTCACGCATAAAGGAACCGGCAGAGGAACCCAGGTGTGCAGGACCCAGGCTGAGATCTCCAAGCTTGCTCAGATTGAGACTGGGCCTCTTCTGCCCAGACCCCCCTGTTTCCAGTAGCTAGGCTTATCCACAGTAGCATATCCACAAACTGCCCCCGGCACCATGTAATCCCACCAGCAGCAAACATCCAGAGACTATAAAACCAAGCCATTTTATAGCCTAGTTCTCCCTCTTGAAGAACCTGGCAAACTACCGAGAGTTTCCTGCCCTCACGGGAGAGCCTGGCAAGCTCTCCATGGCGTATTCATATGCCAAATATAGTAACAGTGATGGGTCTCATTCTCCTGACTCTGAAAGAGCCTCTACAGCGGCACTGTTGGGAAGGACGAGTAAACAGGCTGCTAAAATCTCAGGGCTAGGATGAATGGAGATGTTACTGGGCCTGCTTGAGCAAATCGATGATCAACGGGATGACAGTGATATAGTGATATAGGGCACACTCAGCAGTGCTCAGGATTCTCTCTTGGCTCTGTGCTCGTGGATCACTCCTGGGAGGGCTAAGGGACCATATGTGGTGCTTGGGGTCAAAACTAAGTCAGCTATATGCAAGGCAAAGCCTTACCCATTATATTTCAGCCCCTTCATATAATTCCTTAATCTTAGTTCTGATTGATAACTTCACATGGACAGTAACATAAGCATTTCATAGCTGATTCAATTCTCTATAAGTACTTCTAAATACAAAATAAATGATACTTCAATTATGCCTTTATAAGATTATAATTTTTCCTAAAATCAGGTACTGCTCTCTTTATTTTCATATACTGGGAGCCTAATCTAGTGTCTGAAATATAATAGGTTCTAAAAGTATGTTGGTGGTTGAATATTAATCAAGGTCTAAATATCAGCTTTGAACTTAAGTAGTGATGATATTAAAATGTCTAATGGCAATCCCCCTTCACAAGAACCTCTTGTGAGGAGCTGGAATGATATTACAAGCAGGTAGGGCATTTGCCTTGCACACGGCCAACCTGGGTTCGATTCCCAACATCCCATTATGGTCCCCCGAGCACTGCCAGGGGTAATTTCTGAGTGCAAAGCCAGGAGTAACCCCTCAAATCCCTGAGCATCGCCGGGTGTGACCCAAAAAGAAAAAAAAAACCTCTTTTGAAATGAGAGGGATGGGGTATAAAATTAGAATATAGAAAACAATAAAGCATTTTATTTATAAGAAGAATTCAACTGTGTATGGATAACTCCAGGAATTGAGAAAAACGAAAACAATTTTAATAAATGTTCTTAGTAATACTTTGGGTGATTCTTGCTTACTACCTTCATTATTGTTCTCAAGTTGTTTTGCGTAATGAAGACATTTCCTACAAAGAATTCTAGGTTTCACAAGTATCTATTTTATACCATTTCTTTCATTAGAACTTTCATAGGATTAGAGCCAAGAATATTATTCAGCGATGGAGCATCTGCCTTGCAGGTAGGAGGCACGCCTTGCAGGTATGCCTTGCGTTTGATCCCCAGCACTGAGGAGAAGGAGAAATGTTCCTAAGTAGAGAGAGATTTAGGGGAGATGACCTGGCGGGGGGTGTTATTTTCCCCCAAAGAACCACAGTGATTTACTGCACCATCGTTCTCTCGATATATCCCTCCAGGGATATATCCCAACCCCCCGCTTGTGGTGGTTGTTGTGGGGATCGCTCTGGCAGTGCTGGGGGGCCCAGAGCCACATCTGGTGATGCTGAAGGGGGCTGGGGGGTGGGGCAAGGCAAGCAACCTCCACAGCCCGCACGTGCAAGGCCACATCCCTGCTCGCCGCAGGGGCCTCCAGCGCTTCCCTTCTTAAGTGACTCGACTCAACGGCTTCCTCAGTAAATAGGTGACAGGTCAACGCGTCCAGTTACGCTTTGTACCGAGGAGCCGAGCGTATACCCTCATGAGAGAGCAAACGCAGCTCCAGAGGCAGGCAGGGACGCGCCCGTACCCGGGCTTTTAAAGGGAGTGCGGGACCAGCTGGCCAGGACCGCGCCTTCAGCGGCGACCTGGGCCCCCGGGCGGCCGCCCGAGGGTAGATGTCGCTCGTGTGCGCCAGGGGGCGCGCCTCCCCTCAGGCTCCGCGCGGCCGAGCGCGCCGCGGCCTCCGCCTGTGCCAGCTGCTGCGGCCCCGCTGCCCCCGCGGGAGCCTCGGACCCCAGCGAGCGCGGCCGGCCTTGGCCCGGGCGGGCGGGAGCAGGGCCGCGGGGCCCGCGCGGAGGCGGCGATGCTCCGCCAGGCGCATGGCGACGCCGCAGGCCCAGCCCAGACACGCGCGTGTGCCGGCGCCCGGCGTCCTTCAGGTGGCTCCTCTGGCGCGCGGCCTCGCCGCAGCCCGCGCCCGGCGGTGGCCGCCCGCCTGCGTGACCGCGGCGACGCGCCCGCCGCGACGTGTGTGTGCTGAGCGGCGCTCCGGGCGCGGCGCCTCCCGGGGTCCGCGGGGTGGCGACAGGTGAGCGAGCAGCCCGGGGGGGCCGCGGGGCGGGGGGTGGCGCTCCCGGCCGGGGTCTCGTCCGGCCGCAGCGGCTGCTCGGGGAGCGGCCCCCCAAGACGCGCGGCGGCGGCGCGGGAACGCCGGGCCCGGCAGGTGAGTGGAAAGGGGGGGCGAGGGGGGGGCGTCAGAGCTCCCCGTGCTCCCGGGGGCGCCCCCGTGCCGGCACTGGGGCACTGTGGGCCCGCCCCGTGCATTCGTACGCGGGTGACAGAGGAACTTGGGCAGGTTGACACGGTCTTTGCATATGGACCCGAATGCCGCGGGTTAGGGGGCCGGGGACTCCCTGGTGGACCCCGAGAAGGGCCCCCCCAGCCGGCCACTGGCCGCACAAAGAACGTGGAGGCGCGCCGCGGTGGTCTCCGCGGGATGCTGGTCCAGAAAGAGCCTGGAAGGACACCACAGGAACCATTCCCGCCAGGTGACTCTGTGGGTGCCGCTGTCACTCGTGAAGCCAGAGAAAGAGCAGGTCACTGGCAGAGCAAAAGGACCCCCAGGTGGCTGCCCCCTCCACTGTGACTCTTCACCAGGGAAATGAGCCCAGTGGGGTCAGCGAGTCATCGCTCCTAGATTCCGTCAGAGGACTTAGACCAGTGCGAGGCGTCAGGCCCAGTCCTCAGCGCCAAGGCAGGCCCTTCAAACAGGAGCAGGCCTGGTGCTTCCGGAGTGGGTGGCAGCTGGAAATGCTGGGAGCACCAGGAGCCTTGGTCGAGGAGAAGCTCCTCCTCAGCCACCCCCCTCAAATGGGTGGCAGTGACACAAGGGACAGTTTCCTCTTGCCACCTTTTCCCTTACAGGACGAAAGCTCCTATAAGGTCCTACCTCAGGTGTGATACTAGGACAAGTTGGGGACCCCAGACTAGCTATGTTGTTTATCCCTCACTACCTATCAGGTCAATATTTACTGAGCACATAGTTCAACCCTTAAGAACCTATGGATGGTAGAGGAAACATATCTATAAACACAAAATACAGGGCTACATGATACATACCACATACATTGGAGAGATGTACTAAGGATGAGGATAAATAAATTCCATCAAGAAATTTCACAAAGGAGATGCTGATGAACTCGGGTAAACTACAATTCAAAGGACAAGGAAAGAAATGCATCATGTAAAAGCAGCCACAAAGCTGCATTCCTAAAGGGGTTTAAGTCCCTGGACAAACCACCCTGTGTGTTTCCTCCCTAAAACATTTTATGAATAACACCTTTGAAGAAAAAGCAACAAAATCCTTGAAGAAATAGAAACAAAACAAAAATTATGTTAGATTTTGGGATGCGAAAGATGCAATTCAGTTTGGCTATGTTTTAAGTCCTTATGTATGAATTGATATATGTATACGTGTTTTTATCACTGATAAGCCAGCATGATACTATTAACTAAAACAGTTATCTACATAAGCTTTTTCTAGATTGCACTTTTGCATAAGGCAAAGTGCATAAATATACTTTTAAATTTCATTTGAAGCAAGATAGGGCTCAAATTTGGGGTGTGGTGTGGTTGAGCTATACTTGGTGGTTCTCAGGCTTTACTCCTGGCTCTGTGCATAGAGATCCCGTCTGGCAGTGCATGGGGCACCATGTTTGGTCCTGGGAAACAAACTGGGGTCAGCTACATGCAAGGCAAGTACCTTAATGCCTGTACGCTTTCCAGCTTTAGGGCTCAAATTTAGAAACACTAAAGTGGGTAGGGCGTTTGCCTTGCACGCTGGCCAACCCGAGTTCGATTCCTCTGCCCCTCTTGGAGAGCCTGGTAAGCTACCGAGAGTATCTTGCCTGCACAGCAGAGCCTGGCAAGCTACCCATGGTGTAGCCAAAAACAGTAATGACAAGTCTCACAATGGAGATGTTACTGGTGCCCGCTCAAGCAAATTGATGAGCAACAGGATGACAGTGATTACAGTGATTACAGTGAAAAAATTTCTTCCTCGACTTTCTATGTCTCATGTAGTAAAATATTTCAATTTCTCATATAGTTAATATGTAACATCCCAATTAAGACTGGTGATACATGTATGTATTAAAAAAAGGAGAGAAAGAAATAGAATATTCACTACCATTTTCTTTGGTCTAGGCCGGAGTATATAAATCAGCGATGACTGTACCACTATTGTTTAGCACTGTTAGATACAATGAAGTATTCAAGCACATATAAACATAGTTGCCATGGCTATTCATGTAAAAAAAATCAGAAAATGTTTTTCCTTGTGTATATATTGCACTTATTGGACAGTAAGTTTAACCAAATGTTTTGAATTCAAGAGGTTAATGGTTTAACTCAATAGAGAATATTCGCATGAACACTTAGAAGTAACACAGGAAAAAGGAAATGAAGTCCTAAACTATGCAGGAAAGACTATAGGTGTTATCTGTGTTCTGAGAATGGAAGCAGTATTAATGGGATTTGCAACCTTCAGATTGCCATGTCCTGGCCACAAATATTTCTTAAAAAAACAATAGCACTATAGCACTATGTCCCATTGTTCATCGATTTGCTTGAGCGGGCACCAGTAACATCTCCATTGTGAGACTTTTTACTGTTTTTGGCCTATCGAATACGCCATGGGTAGCTTGCCAGACTCTGCCGTGCAGGCGGGATACTCTCAGTAGCTTGCCGGGCTCTCCGAGAGGGACAAAGGAATTGAACCTGGGTCAGCCGCATGTAAGGCAAATGCCCTATCCGCTGTGCTATCACTCCTGTCCTAAAGAACAATATTTTGTGAAAATTTTATTAAAGAAAACTTTTGAAATAAAAATTTAAATTTAAATTTTTTAAAGGAAAAAATTTAAATTTAAGAAAAACTCATCTCCTTTGTGAAGTTTCTTTCAAACCTTTATCTAGAATCACCAAGAAAAAAACAACTCAAAAAAAATCAGAAATAAAAGAGATGTTATAACTGATACCACAAAATACAAAAGATCATAAGAGACTACAGTGAATAAATTGTCAAATGCCAAAAAAATTGGACAGTCTTGAAGAAATTGATAAATTCCTAGGAAGAATTGATAAATTCCTATCAAGGTTGAATCATGATGGAATAGAACATATGAACAGACTAAGGAAGGAACAGTAAGGAAATTAAACCAGTAATTTTAAAAGGGAATTTTAATAATTTTTAAAAACTAAGAAATAAAAGTCCATCATCAAACAACTTCACCGGTGAACTCTACCAAACATTCAAAGAAGATTTAATACCAGTTCTTTTAAAACTCTTCCCCAAAATAGAAGAGAATAATTTTTTTGTTTGTTTGTGTGGTGTGAGGGATAAAACTTAGGCCCTCATATATAGGAGGCATTTGCTCTGTTGCTGAGCTACATTCTCAGCAAAAACAAAACTAAACAAAACTCTCCTAAATTCATTTTCTAGGGCTACCATTTTCCTGATACCAAGTACTAAAGAACATAATAAGAAAAAATAGTTACAGAACCAGGGTTATAATTCAACAATAAAACAATGGCCTTACAAGTATGAGGTCCTGGGTTCAATACTCAACAGGAAAAAGGGAAAGAAAAGAAAGGAAAAGAAGGAAGGAAGGAAGGAAGGAAGAAAGGAAGGATGGAGAGAATCATGTGCCATGATCAAGTGGGTTCTAATTGAGTGATGCAAGGATGATATACCTACAAATCCATAAAATGACGTCACTATATCACTGTATCACTGTCATCCCATTGTTCATTGATCTGCTCAAGCGGGCACCAGTAACGTCTTCATTGTGAGACTTGTTACTGTTTTTGGCATATCGAATATGCCACGGGTAGCTTGCCAGCTCTGCTGTGCGGGCAAGATACTGTCGGTAGCTTGCTGGGCTCTCCGAGAGGGATGGAGGAATCGAACCCAGGTTGGCTGCGTGCAAGACAAACACCCTACCAGCTGTGCTATCACTCCCATGGTACAGAAAAGGGTAAAGATATAGTTTAAGTAGATGAAGAAAAACCAACAAATCCCAACATCCACTTATGAAAAAAACTCATAATAATGCCATAACAAATGCCATATGATAAGCCAATAGCCAGCATCATATTAAATCGTGAGAACTGAAAATCTTTTCTCTTAGGTTAGGAACAAGCCCATTCTTACCACTTACAGTCAGCATAGCATTGAAAGTCCTAGTCTGAGTAATTAGACAAGAAAAATTAAGGCATTAGAGTTGGAAAGGAAGAAGTAAACCTCATTATTTTCAGTTGACATTATATACAAAACCTTAAGGATTCCACCAAAAAAAAACCAAATAAGAGCTAAAAAATGAATTCAGGAAAGTTGCAAGATGAAAATACTAAATAGTTAAATAAGTGCACGAAAAAATCTGTTGTATTTCTATACACCACTAAGGACAATCTGTAGCACTGTAACATTGTCCTCCCTTGCTCATCACTTTGCTCAAGCGGGCACCAGTAATGTCTCTATTGCGAGACTTCTTGTTACTCTTTTTGGCATATCGAATACGCCACAGGTAGCTTCCCAGGCTCTGCTGTGCAGGCAGGATACTCTCAGTAGCTTGCTGGGCTCTCCGAGAGGGATGAAGGAATCTAACCCGGGTCAGCCGCATACAAGGCAAACACCCTACTTGCTGTGCTAAGGAGGAAAAATTAAGAAAACAATCATATTTATAATTACATTTATAAAAGAGTAAAATACCTTAAGTAATTTTAAGAAGGTAAAAGATTTGGCTGTTAACTTTGAGAAGTTGGTAAAAGAAATTGAAGAAGAGAAAAAGAAATGAATCTCATGAATATATAGATTATAATTAATGTTGTTCAAATGTCTATAGTGACCCAAAAAATCTACAGATCTACAGCAATTCTATAATTATTCCGAGGGCACTTTTCAAAGAAATTGAACAAACAGTCCTAAAATATATACGCATATATATGGAACAAAAAGGGTCTAAAATAGTTAAAACTATATTATTAATGAAAATAGCTAGATAAATCATTTTTTGGTTTCAAACTATATTATAAAACTATAAAAATAAAGTACAGTACATATGGCACTAAAAACATATTTATCAATGGAACATAATGGTATTTATATACATGGTCAATTAATCTGTGAATAAAACAGTGAAAAATATACAATGGAGATATGAATCCCTTAAAAATGGTGCTGGAAAATTTAACAACCATATACAAAAGATAAAACTCACTATTAGATTGTACACACAAAACAATGGGGGAAGCAATATCTGGCAGTGTTTGGGACTTACTCCTGGCTCTGCTTGGGACAAAGTTCTGGAGGTACTTGTGGGAATTTGTCATGCTAGAAATAGAACCCTACTCATCCCTGTGCAAGGCAAATGCCTTACCCACTGTACTAGCTCTCTGGTCTTGTATACAAAACTTGAATCAAAATAATCGAAGACTTAAATTGAAGATCTAAAATAATCAAACTACTAGAAGAAAACATAAGCAATAACTTCTTTACATAGTTTGGTGGTAATTTTAGAAATTTTATGCTAAAAGTAAATCAACAAAAGTGCACAATAAACATGTGAAACTACAAACTAAACAGCTTTTGCACAGCCAAAGAAACCATCCATCAAATGAAAAACTGATTTACTGATTGGCAAAAAATATTTGTAAATTATATATTGATAAGGAACTAAATCTAAACTACATTAAAAAAAAGCCGTACAACTTAAAAGAATTAGGTATATGATAGACATACAACTTAAGAGAAAAACATTTAAATAACTTATTTTTTACGGTAAAGGGGCTGTGGAGACAGTTCTAGCTGGATTATATGCTTTGTGTGCAAGAGCTTACATTATGTAAATTCCAAATTTGATCCTCAGAGCTGCATGGTCCCCAGAGCACCTCTGAAAGTGACCTAGTCACTGACTCATAAATATATTTGAGCACCACTGGGTGTGGCCCCCAAACAAAAAGTATAACAAAAAAAATGGGTGGAAGATCTGATAAAAATGTTTCTAGGGACTGGAGTGATAGCACAGCAGGTAGAGCATTTGCCTTGCACGTGGCTGACTCAGGTTCAATTCCCAGTATCCCATAGGGTCCCCCAAGCATCGCCAGGAGTGGTTCCTGAGTGCAGAGCCAGGAGTAACCCCTGTGCATTGCCAGGTGTGACCCAAAAAGCAAAAAAAAAAAAAGGTTTCTAAAGATTTCATACAGTATGCCTGGGGTTGATGGCTCTGTGACAGAAAAGTACCTGCCTTGCAAATGAAGCTCTGAGTTAAATGTATAATCCCCCAGTCTCCACTGCAACTAAAGATGTTCCAGCACTGCAGGCAACTCTAGTAAGCACTAATACCAGGATGTGTTTAAGCACCACAGATAAATGAATACAATTCCCACAGAGCACATGTGCAGGTACTGCAAATGAAGACTGTAACACCTAAAAAGGACTACAGCTGAGTGTGTGTGATCTCCCTCAAGGCAACTAAGGGAAGGGATGGGGGAAGGAGGAAGACATGTAACTGGCCAGTAGATATACAAAAAAGACAATATTAACTGGAGGGATAGGTAAATGGTAGAGTACTTTCCTCACATGTGTGAGACCCTGGGTTAAATCCCCAACACTGCAAAAGTTCAAATTAAACACTATATCATTAATAATCAGAGAAATGCAAATAAAAACCAGAATGAAATATCACCTCACATCTGTTAGAATGTCTATTACTTTAAAAACAACAGTAAGGGGCCAGGGAGATAGTACAGGGGGTAAGGTGCATACCTTGTACGTGCCTGAGTTGGGTTAGATCCTTAGTATCCCAAGCATTAGTAGGTGCAGCCCTGGAGGTCTTTCACACAGCACCAGTTGGTTGCTGTGGTCCTGGACAGGCACCAAAGTGCTTGAGCAGCACTACATCCGTGGGCCCTAACTTACAACTGCCTGGCCTAGCTGGCCATGAATCACTAGGAATGACCCTGGGCCCCTGAGCATCATCTGAGTACTTTTTGTCCGCCCCCACCGTGTTACCCCATTTCCCACAAATAAAGATAATAAGTATTGCCAACAAGGTGCCGGAAGTGGGGCTGGAGTGATAGCACAGCGGCTAGGGCGTTTGCCTTGCATGCGGCCGACCCGGGTTCAAATCCTAGCATCCCATATGGTCCCCTGAGCACCGCCAGGAGTAATTCCTGAGTGCAGAGCCAGGAGTAACCCCTGTGCATCGCCAGGTGTGACCCAAAAACAAACAAACAAAAAAAACAAGGTGCCGGAAGTAAACTGTTGTACACTCTTGATGGGAATGTAAGTTTGTTCAGTCATTATGTAAGTTCCTTTAAAAATTGAAAGTAAAACTACCATATGATCTAGCATTTCCATTTCTATGTATTTATCCGAATAAAATAAAAACACTAACTCAAAATGATATATGTACCCCCATATCTGTTTTAGCACTTTCCATAATAGCAAAAATATCCAAACAATCAAAAAGTCCACTGCTGAATGAATAAATGAAGAAGTTGTGTTCTGTATATGCAAAAAAAAAAGCAGCCTTGGGGACCATATGGGATGCCAGGATTGAAGCCGGGTCAGCTGTGTGCAAGGCTAGCTCCCTTCCCACTGTATTCTTGCTCTGGCCCCAGTTGTAAGTTAATAAACAAAACGAACTAATCTTTCATTGTACGAAAGAAATCTGAGGCACAGTGAGAAACAAAATAAGGCCCCACAATACACTATGGGTGCTTTTAAAAAAGATGTAGCCTTTAAAAAATAATTAAATCTTGCCATTTGTAACAACATGGATTAATTTGAGGGTATTACATAAGAGAAGAAAGTTTTATAGAGAAAAATAAAGGTTTTATGACCTCACTAATATCGAAAAGAAGAAGAAGCAATATGGAAATAGATAAAGGAAGGAAACTTAGTCACCTATATTCAAGTATATTTAATTATTGTTAATAGAATAATTTGAGAAAAGAAAAATCAGAGACATTTATCATGCCACATACACAAGAAAAACTTCAGCTGTGTGTGTGTGTGTGTGTGTGTGTGTGTATGGTACTCACACACTGAGGAATCAAACTGAGGACCTCACACATGAAAGACAAGTGCTTAGCCACATCCTCAGCTCCTTCACGAGAAAAACTCTAAATGAATAACTTAAAACCAAAATAGAATAAGTTATACAAATTCTGTTTTTTAAATGAATGAATTCTTTAATCTCTGTGTAGAGACAAGTGTTGTAACTATACTTTCAAATACAGAGACAAGAAAAATAAAATAAATTTGACTAAGTAAATGTAAAAATATTTTGTTGGATTTTTGGATTTGTTTTGGGATCACATCTGGTAGTGCTCAGGAATTACTATTGACTCTGAACTCAGAGATCTCTGCTGGTTCGGTAAATCGTATCAGGTGCTAGGAATCAAACCCAGATTGGCTGCACACAAGGTAAGTGCCCTAACCACTGTACTATCACAAATAAAAATGTCTTATTTGACAGAATATCATCAGCTAAGTCAAAATACAACTTAGAATATGTTTATATATGCATCACAGATAAAGGCTAATTTGTCAAGTTTACTTTTTATAAAAACTTGCCCAGGGCCAGAGAGACAGCTCAAAGAATTGCGCATTTGTATGTGGGAGGCCTAAGTTTGATATCTGGCACCTCATGGTCGCCTAAGCACTGCCAAGAGCAGCCCCTAAGCACAGATCAGGGAATAGCCTCAAGTACTATGGGGTGTGACCAAAAAGCAATAAAAATAATCTTCAAAATGAAAAAAAACGTACAAAAAACCCTGTAGTTTTTTCGAGAGTGAAACCTATAGTTTATTGATAGTTTTAATGAATAGCAAATTAACCAAGATGTATAGGAAAAGATATGTTTTAAACACACAAAAGATGCTCAACTTCATAATAGCTGTAAATCATTAAGTCTTAGTGAGATTTTTTGAATTGAATTTGCAAAAATATCAAAACTTGAAAACACACGGTGAGCATGTAGAAAATGATACTCTCATACATTGAACAAATGCTAAATGTCTTGCTATTTTTGGGAAGAAGACTCTCACTAAGGAAGAAGAACCATTTAAGTATGGAATGAGGAAAGCAAGAAACTTGGAATTTCTCTAAGTCCAGACTCATGGAATTAGAGAAAATGGTGCAACTCTTGGTTTTTAAAATATAAATATATCCTAGTTCTGGATGTTCAAAGATTTAAGAAGCAAAAACAACTCAATAGCAGTGAACAGGCCAATTGCCCAGACCTTGCTTTCTAATTCTAATTTCTATTCCCCACTATTGCAATATGGGCTCCTTTGATAAATGACTGATTCCAGTCATTTTCCCCTTGCTGGGCAAACTAGATCTAGCTAGAGCCAGAAAAGAAGTAACACCAGAGCGTAAGTGGTAAAAAATGAACAAAGCATGTTACAAGTACCCGGAGACAAGCTGGAAGAGGCTCCCACTGACCAAATCTGACACAATTAGAGCATCAAACTAAGTTTTTTTTTAAAAAGTAATGAATAATAAACCATTGAAAAACAGCAATCCATAAGTGCATATTACCAATAGATAGACAAATGGGGGACAGATAAATGGGGGAAAGAGAGACCTCAGGGTAGAATTCTGAGGGCCCACAGCCAGCTTATCCATTAGGCACACTGTCTAATGCCCATAAAAATGTTTTAGATTTTATTTCTTTTAAAAGAAATCACAACCACTGAGCACAGAGACAGGAGTAGTCCCTGAGCACTGCTGGGTTTGGCTCACACTCCCCAAAATAACAAAGAAATCAAAGGATAAATACATTTAATAATAATAAATCCAACCTGGATCATGTTCATCTTGGCACCAACAGTCAAAATCAAATTTAAAATATTTTTTTATGTACTAAGATCCATAAAGGCAAAAGAGCACAAGCCTCGTGAAAACTAAAAATGTATCCCCGACTCATTGGAAATTCATCCTTTTGTAACCTTCATGGTAAAGACTGGGTCAAGCAAGAATCATCAATAGATGCTAAATCTAAGGGAAATCTTCCTTGAGGAAAGGGTGTTTGCATGGTCTTAAAATATCTCCCTCCCACAATTCTTTTTACTTGCAAGGAAGAAAAGAGTTGATTATATAGTTGAGAAATCAAACACCCCTTGACTGAGAGATCAAAGTTAATATTTGTGAGGGAAAGTGCTTGCCTTATATGCAGCTGACCCTGGTTCAATCTCTCGCCCAGAAGTCACTCCTGAGCACAGCCAGGAGTGATCCCAAAAGAAAAAAATTAACTGTGAGGAACAAGTTATTATCGTGTGTCTCCACATGTAATATACTGAGAAGGCAACAACAGCATCCATGAAGTAATTCTGCTCTAAGTAAATAAATTCATTTTAATCAAGAGGACACATCTGATAAACAATGAAGTGTTCTATTTTTATAAAAGTCAGGAGTGTAGAGGCTCTATATACTTTAAAAAATGTTTATGTCAAAAAAAAATACCCTCAATAAAAATCTAGGAACATCCCAGGTTGAAAGCAGTTAAATAGGCATGACAACTAAATGCTTTGCATGATCCTATCCTGTACTCATGTACTTGAAAGGGTTGGGGGAGGGGCGGGAATCTATAAAAGACATGATTAGATTCACTTTTTTTTTTAGATTCACTTTAAAATGTATTTGTACAGTAAATTAAAGAATTATGCCAATACAAATTTATAAAGTTGAAACTCTCCTTCAGAAATACTTGTCAAAGTATACTAGTGTAAAGAAGTTAATTTCAAATGGTTTGTTAAAAATTGTGGCAGGGTGGGGCTGGAGCAATAGCACAGCGGGTAGGGCGTTTGCCTTGCACACGGCCGACCTGGGCTCGATTCCCAACATCCCATATGGTCCCCTGAGCACCACCAGGAGTAATTCCTGAGTGTAAAGCCAAGCCAGGTGTGACCCAAAGAAAGCAAAACAAGAAAAAGAATTGTGGCAGGGAGTCCAGGAAGGGCCTCAAAGGGCTGGAACCCATGTACTACAAGAGGAAGCCCAGAGTTCTATTCCTGGCACCTTATGTTCCCTGACACCAACCTGAGAGTAGCCTCAAAGCGCTGCTGGGTGTGGCCCAATCCCCAGTGATGCCACCTCATGTGAGAGAAATGGAAAAGGGAAAAAAGAGAATGAGAGAAATGAGATAAAATTATAATGATAACATAGGTAAATTTTTGTTAAGGATGTGTCAGTTTTCCTTATAGTAGTTTAATTTTTGTAACTTCTTAGAAGTTTGGGATTTTTCAAATATATTTTAAAGTACAAAGTAGAAAAA
This sequence comes from Sorex araneus, assembly GCF_027595985.1. Lineage (NCBI taxonomy): Eukaryota > Metazoa > Chordata > Mammalia > Eulipotyphla > Soricidae > Sorex > Sorex araneus. The sequence goes on along the minus strand of NC_073307.1, from coordinate 21,386,910 downwards.
CAGTGTATCACGTAGATATATAACTCATACTGTATGCATGACAAAGTTGGATTTGTCACAGTTATAAAAGTGTCCCATCTTATTACATAATATTTAAACCTGTTATTTTAAATATCTGCATAATATTCTATCAGATGGATACCCTAGAGTTTACTGAACAGTGTTTCATTGTAAAATAATTAGATTTTTTTCAGTTTTTCTAATATAAACCATGGTCACAATAGTTAAGCTTAAGAGCTATAGAACAGTGGGTGGAGAGAGAGTGTTGTGGGTAGGGCATTTGTCTTGCACACGACCAACTTGGTTTCCTGGGTTTAATCCCTGGTACCCCATACGACCCCCTGAGAACTATCAGGAATGATCTCTGAGTTAATAGCCAGGAGTATGTCCTGAGTACTACCAGATGTGGCAAAAAAAACACACCACAAACTATAGAATAATGTTATTTACATTCAAATATCATCTGGATTTTTTTGGTTGGGGGGGTGTTTTTGTTTTCTAGTTTGGAGGCCACACCAGTGGTGCTCAAGAGAAACTCCCAGAATGTTGCTCAAGGGTTACTTCCAGCAGTGCTGGTGACCATGTGGTACCAGAGACTGAACCTGGGCCTCCCACATGCAAAACACATGTACTAGCCCATTGAGCTGTTTCCTAGGTCCTCAGTTGTTTTCCATTAGTTGTGTAGCCTTGAGTAAGTTGTTCATCTTTCTATGCTTGTTTCCTCAAATCATGCCTAATAGTATTCATAGGTTTTTGTATTCAAATATTATCACATAAATAACTTACAATGATGTCTATAATATTCAATAAATATTAACTATTTGTATAATTTTTATGCATTAGAATCTTTCCACTTAGACAATGATAACCTTTTGCAATATTAATAGTTTAACATAAGAGCAATGATGATATTTATATGTAAATAGTGTATAATATAGATATGAGAATGGAAATATTTGGAACAATGGAAAGCAGAGGTTTCATAATCTTTTTTAAATTTAAATTTATGTGCAGGGATCAAGAGATAGTACAGCAGATAATGTGTTTGCTTTCTATGCAGCTGACCCAGATGCTATTCCCAGTAACACATATGGTCCCCAAAGCCCCATAGGACTGATTTCTGAGCACTGCCAGGTGTGGTCCAAAGTAAAAGTGTTCGTCTAATAAACAAACCACATTTCTTGCTATCCTAATTTCATACCACTAGGTGGCAGCATGACCAATTAATTGGCAACATTAATTCATATAGGTGATTTTCTAATTCAGATTTACAAAATTCCAGTGTAAAAAGGGGGATTCTTTGAAAAGAAGATGCATCATATCTATGATTGGTGTGAACCAGTTGAGGTATATTTATCCTAATACCTCACTAGATATTATGTCTGCCGGAGAAATCTAACTCCATTTCCTCTCACCTTAAAAAAAAAAAACCCTTTCTCCTTCAAATTTGCCATCTCAGTAGATGAAACTAAGACCATCCACTTAGATGCTGAAATCAGAAAAAAAATTGTGGCTTTTTTTGTGGATTTCCAATTTTTTAATATTGTGGTAAAAAGGGAATGTAATCCACATGATGGCAATTCTTTTACTCTTGAGACTGATCTGCAGTATAATTTTGAATTATTCATGTAGATTTAAGAGGAACATATACTATCCATAACATGAAAGATTCTGGTTATATTCATGAAATCAGGCTTGTGAGCTATGTTGTTCTCTTTATTGCTTGTCTGTTTTTTGGGGGGCCACACCAGGCATGTTCAGGCCTTACTCTTGGTTCTGTGCTCAGGAGTGACCTCCAGCTGTATTCAGGGGAACATGTGTAGTGCTGGTGATTCCTACCAGGCAAGTACCTTAACCTCTGACTATCTCTGGCTCCAACTATGTTGTTCATATCTTCGATATCAGTATCAAAAATTTTTTACAGATTTTTTTTCTGTAGATAGTGTAGAGGAAAAGAACTCTTGTTGTAATTAAAGAGTTGTTAATGTCTTTCAATTCTGTCAATGACATTTTTGGGTTTATATCTATTAAAGACATTATAAATTACATATAGACTCAAAATTACTAAACATTTTTAGTAAATCATTTCTTCATTTTAAAAATATTTGTTCTATGGGCTGGAGAGATAGACTCCAGCACTTGGGGTAGAGCGCTTGCTTTGCACGTGACTGAGTCAGGTTAGATCCCTAGCACTATATATAGGGTTCCCCCAAGGCCCATCAGGAGTTATCCCTGAGCACAGCCAGGTGTGGCCCTAAACAAAGATTAAACAAATTAATGAAATTAAAGATAGTTATATATATAACACAGTACTTTTCACCTTAAAGTCTATTTTGCCTGGCATTAATATTATCACATTCTGGGCTGGAGCAATAGCACAGCAGGTAGGGCGTTTGCCTTGTATGCGGCCAACCTGGGTTCAAGTCCCAGCATCCCATATGGTCCCCTGAGCACCGCCAGGAGTAACTCCTGAGTGCATGAGCCAGGAGTAACCCCTGTGCATCGCCAGGTGTGACCCAAAAAGCAAAAAAAAAAAAAAATTATTACATTATGTGGGTAATATTTGCCCACCAACTATTTTCCATTTTTTTGCTTTCAACCTTTCCTTGCCTTTGTATTTTAACTGTGTCTATGTTAAGAAGTATATATGTCTATGTCATCATTATTATCTAATATGAGCAGCTCTGGTTTTAACTGATATGTTTGAACTATTTGAATATTAAAGCTATTGAAATATTTGTACACACTCTATAATTCTATGATTTAAAAACATTTTTATAATAGTGTTTTTATTCCTTTTTTTCCCCAAGCTCTTTCCATGCCTCTCTTTGGATTGATCTGTTTGATTTATTCCTTTTTTTTCTTTAAATCTCTTATTTTTATTTTTATTTTATTTTTTTAAATTTTTATTTAATCACCATGTACAAAGTTACAAAGTTTTTAGGTTTATGTCTCAGTTATGCAATATTCAAACACCATCCCTTCACCAGTGCCCATATTCCACCACCAAAATCCCCAGTATACCCACCGCCCCCGCCCCCCCCACCCCACCCCAAACTGTATAAGAAGAATTTCACTTCATTTTCTCTTTACCTTGATTACGTTCCATATTGCAACACAAAACTCACAATTGTTGTTGGAGTTTCTCCCAAAGAAAGACAGCCCTACTAAGGAAGCATTTGATCATTGGTTTTCCATTAAAAGATTGCATGTTTTCAGTTTTTAGAAAAGGTTGAGGCCGCGCGGCTCGGATGTGTCCCAGTCCCGCAAGCCGGAGCCGTGTTAGTTGCTGCTCAGTGTCGCCAGGGCTCCATCTGGAGAAGGTGTGGTGGCTGCACCTCCTCCGTCCGGATCCCCGGTGTTGTTGGCCGGGTTTTGGGTCCGGAGCATTTCTCCGGCCGCGTTGTCTTTAAATCTCTTTTGATTTAGAAGCTTTGTGTTTTAATCCTTCTGTTAATTATCCTTACATTTAAATTTGTGCAGTATGAAAATTTTCTTTTGCCCCTTCTATAAATTATCCCCCCATAATTCTCTATAACAACACTTTGTTTATTTCCTTCATGTAGTTATTGTGTGTCAAATTGCCTATTTGAATGTAGCAGGCTTGTTTAGTGCTTACCTCTCTGAGCAGATCTGGCTCTGTAAGAATGGCGGTGGGGATGAAAAAGCAAAAGTGAATAAAGCACTTTTTTTTCTTTTTGGGTCACACCCAGCGAAGCACAGGGGTTACTCCTGACTCATGTACTCAGGAATTACTCCTGGCGGTGCTCATATGGGATGCTGGGAATCAAACCCAGGTCGGCTGCGTGCAAGGCAGCCCTACCCGCTGTGCAATCGCTCAAGCCCCAAATGAGGCACATTTTTATTTTTATTTTTATTTTTTTTGCTTTTTGGGTCACACCCAGCAATGCTCAGGGGTTACTCCTGGCTTTGCACTCAGAAATTACTCCTGGCAGTGCTTGGGGGACCATATGGGATGCTGGGATTCGAACCCGGGTCGGCCGCGTGCAAGGCAAATGCCCTACCCGCTGTGCTATTGCTCCAGCCCCACATTTTTAATAAAGGATTCGCACATTCAATTAGATGAGAGCGCAAATAGAAGAAAAAGTAAATTATAACTAAGGTTTCTCCTTTGGAAGACTGTTAAGAATAGAGATGCCAAGGCAGGAATGATAGTAGAGTGAGTAAGGTGTTTGCCTTGCACAAAGCCAATCTGGGTTCAATCCCCAACACCCTCTATGCTCCCTGGGTTATCCCTAAGTGCAGAGCTGGGAGTAAGCCCTGAGCACCTCTGGGTGTGCCCCTGACACTCCCCCCCAAAAAAAAATGGAGATGCCAATAACAGAAATAAAATAATTATGGACATAATTCCATTTAAATAAAATTGAGAAAGAAAATTACTTCTGCTTAGGAATAATAGTTTATGGTAATAGTAGGCCATCTATGTGAAGATATTACGTAGACAATCAGAATTATGGTGGCGTAGGGTCAGCATTAAAGATGCTGTTTGGCTGAAGAGCATTCAAAGGGCTGAGCACGAAAGCCCAGCTGGGTTCAATGCCCTAAACTACAATGGCCCCCCAGCACCACTGGGAGCAACTTGCAAGCACTAGCAGGCATAGTTTCCCCACTCCCCATCCCCATGTAGTTTGAGAAATAACTTACATATTTTCATTCCCATCAATTTAATATTTAATTTTTAATTGAGTTATTCCAAATAAGAATATTATGAGGACCCCATAGCAGGAAAGAAAGCTAGGCTATGGGGGTGGTGAGCATAATGCCATATTGAAACTACAAGATGAATAAGGATATACTAGAGGGGAAAAAGAAATGATTGGTTGTGGCCAGGGCAATAGGATAGCGGTAGGGCATTTGCCTTGCATATGCTGACCCAGGTTCAATCCTCGGCATTCCATATGGTCCCTATTTCAGGAGTAATTGCTGAGTGCAGAGACAGGAGTAAACCCTGAGCACCTCTGGGTGTGATACTGCCCCCAAATAAAAGAAATTAGTGATTAAAACATGTATATAAAGTTTTTAAAGCAAGGAAATAGAAGTGTTCAAGCATTCCTACATTTTCTAAGGACAAATTATCTACCCAACCTTTTAATTTTTTCCCAATTTGATGAAAGTATAATTTACACTAAGTAAAATCACCCTTTTAAAGCATTAAGTTCCTGTTTTGTGTTTTGTTTTGTTTTAACAAACTCACTCAATATCAATACAGTGTTTCATCTGAAGAGTTCCCTCACCTCTTTGTATTTCCCCTATCCCTAGTCCCCTGGTGCAACTAATTAAATTTCTGTTCCCATAATTTTCACTTTTCCAAATATCATATAAATGATCACTTGTATCACTTGTATCACTTGTCATCCCGTTGATCTTCGATTTGTTCAAGCGGGTGCAAGTAACATTGCCATTCGTCCCTGTTGTGTGCTTGTGTAGCCCAATAGTATCTGCTTGCTCTGGGAACATGAAGAGCCTCAAACCATTCATTCAGGGCTTTGTTGGAGAAGTCTGACCATCTCGTAGGTGGGCGGCCACTCGGTCTTTTGACATCCCCTGGAATCCAGTTGGTAACAACTCTAGTCTAGTGGTCATCTCTAAATCACTTTACTTGACCGTTACATCTGATTTTTGACGCCTTGGCAAACCAGACCAGTGTCCCTGATTCTTGATCGTCGACAAAGATCGGAACTCCAGATTTCTTCTCTCACTTGAGTGAAACATGATATTCCAAGCATAGCTCTTTTGATTCCTCTTTGGGATACCTGAATAGCGTTCTCGTCCTATTTTCATAGGGCCCAGGTCTCTGAGGTATATGTTAGTGCAGGAAGAACGTGGAGTCAAAAAGATGTGCCCAGAACCAGAGGTTCTTCGTCCTCTTAACCACTTCTTCGATGCTCTTGAAGGCGTTCCATGCTGCTCTCTTCCTCCTGTGCAGTTCCTGCGCCAAGCCGTTCCTCATGTTGAGTTCTCGACCAAGTACACATAGCTGCTGCTTTAGGAGATTTTCTTTCCATTGAGAGTAAATGGAACATCAGGGATTAGTTCGTTTTTCATGAACATTGTCTTGGTGAGATTCAGCTGCAGTCTGACCTTTCCACATTCTCGGTCAAAGTCATTCAACATTTGTGCCACTTGGCTAATGTTTGGCGTTATTAGAATGATGTCATCAGTGAAGCGGAGGTAGTGTAGATGCCAGCAGTCTATCTTCACTACCATTCCTTCCCATTCCAGCTGTCGCACGACGTTCTCGAGGGTGGCACTGAAGAGTTTCGGTGAAATGGTATCGCCCTGCCGAACCCCTCTCTTTAAGTCGATGATCACTTCCTTGTAGAATGGTGAGATCTTGGTGGTGAATCCGTAATACAGCTCGAGGAGGACCCTGATGTACAAAAGTCTACATAATGCATGATTATATAGACTTTTGAGTCTGGCTTCTTTAATAGAGAATAATGCTTTTGAGTTATTTATGTTGTTGCTTGGACTAGAAAGTTGTTCTTTTTCTATTTTTTTCTTTTTGCTTTTTGGGGTCACACCTGGTGATGCACAGGGGTTACTCCTGGCTCTGCACTCAGGAGTTACTCCTGGCAGTGCTCAGGGGACCATATGGGATGCTGGGAATTGAACACAGGTCGGCTGGGTGCAAGGCAAACGCCCTACCCACTGTGCTATCACTCCAGCCAAAAGTTGTTTTTTTTATTTTTTATTTTTTGAATCTCACTCAGTGGTGCCAGGGCTTACATATGGTTCTTCTGTCAGAGATCATTCTTGGCAATGTTCAGGGGACCATATGGGGTGCAGGGAATCAAATCCTGGTTGGCCACATGCAAGACAAGCATCCTACCTGCCATACTATCTTTTTGGCCCCAAGTTGATTCTTTTTATTGCTGAACAGTATTCCATAATAGAGATGTACCACAATTTATTTAATCAATTGATGAATATTTAGAATGTTTGACAATAGCACAGTTGGTACGGTATTTGCCTTGCACGTGATCAACCCGGGTTAGATTCCTCCGTCCCTCTTGGAGAGCCTGGCAAGCTACCGAGAGTATCCCACTCGCACGACAGAGCCTGGCAAGCTACCTGTGGTGTGTTCGATATGCCAAAAACAGTAACAACAAATCTCACAATGGAGACATTACTGGTGCCCGCTCGAGCAAATAGATGAACAATGGGACGACAGTGCTACAGTGCTACAGATTAGAGAAAATACCAACAAAACTGATGATTAGTATTTCCATAGAGTTTTATGGGGTCATGTGGGGTAGTGTAAGTCTTCATTTCTATTGGGTAGATGCCTAGGACTGGAATAATTAAATCATAGAGTAAATGCACTATTGACTTTATAGAAAGTTGCCAAACTGATCTCCAGACACTCCACTATTTTGCATTGCCACCAGCAATGGATAAGGGTTCCGGCTCTTCTGTATCCTCACCTGCATTTGACAAAGCATAGCGGGTAGGGTGTTTGCCTTGCACGTGGTCCACCTGGGTTCTGTTCTTCCACCCCTCTCAGAGAGCCCCACTACTGAGAGTATCCCACCCACATGGCAGAGCCTGGGAAGCTACCCATGTACATGGGTATATATGCCAGAAACAGGAACTAGTCTCACAATGGAGACGTTACTGGTGTCTACTCGAGCAAATCCATGAACAACGGGACGACAGTGCTACAGTGCTATTATCTTTTTCACTTGGACCACTTTATTAGCTGTTATTATTGTTTTCATTTGTATTTTCCTAATGACTAAGAATGCCAAACTTATTTTCATGTACTTAACCATCTGTGTATCTCCTTTTATAAAATACATGTTCAAAATTTCCCTTGATTTTTTTTCCTTTTTTGGATTGCTTATTTTCTTATTATTGAATTTGAAGAGTCTTTAACTTATTTTAGGTTCCAATACTATATTAGATCTGCTTTTGCAAATGCTTGTCCCAATGTATGAGTTATCTTCCAATATTCTTTCTTTCTTGTGTTTTTTGTGGGGGTAGAGTTTGCACCTGGTGCTATCAGGGGATCGTGTAAGACTGACTGGGGATCAAACCCAAGACTCCAAGACTCCTGCATGCAAAGCTTGCCCTCCAAAACCTTTGTACCACACCCCCCTTATTTTTTGGTCTTTTTTTGGAGGGGGGGCACACTCAGCTTCTCTCAAGACTTACTCCTGGCTCTGTGCTCATGGATCACTCCTGCCAGGGTTTGTGGAACCATATGCAGTACCAGGTATCCACCCCCAGGTGGACTGTGTGTAAGGCAAGAGCCTTAACAGCTGTACTCTCTCCAACCCCCATTTCCCCTTTGAATCATCTCACTCTTCAAGTTTTTTCAAAGAGCAGAATTTTGTGTTTTATTTTTGTTTTGAGGGGTAGGGTCCACACCCAGTTGTGCTCATGGCTTATTAATGGCTCTGTGTTCAGGGATCATTCCTAGCAGTGCTCAGGGAACCATATGTTATGCTGGGGATCAAACCCAGTTTGGTCACATGCAGCCTGACCCACTGAACTATCTCTCCAGCCCTCAAATAGCAGAATTTTATAAACATAAAGTCTAGGGGCCAGTCAGATAATCTCATCATTGGCCATCCTCCAGGTCCCATGGCTGCTTCTCCCAGAAGGGAGCATAAAATGAGGCTCCCATAAGCATGCCACGGGACTCTGCCCCAGGCTGTTTTCACTCGGGGTGCCCCAGCGGGGGGCAGGTGAGAGCCCAAGGGACCCAGCCCTGGCAACTGACCTCCACAACCCAGCCGCCGCCATGCTTCAGGCCACTCCCGACTCGCTCGGGCCAAGCCTCACATGAGTGGACATATTCCTGGACCGTGTGGCTGCTTTCGTGACTGTGCAACACATCATAATACACTCCCTACCCATTCTCCATAATTGCCACACCATATTTGATGAGTTCAGACAGTAGGCAACAAATCATAGAGAGAAATATATATGCATATGTACATATTTTCAGATATATATACCAAAGCTCACATCACCAAAACTTTAACGACATGTTAGTGTTAGCCTTGATGGCTTAATGGCTCCTGCCAAAGTAGAACAATCTTCACACTGTTTCCTATATGAACACTTTTCTGTAAGCATGTTCAGCACTTTGTCATAGTAGATAATACAAAATATATTCCATCAAAAAAGTTAAAAATAAATAAATAAATTCCATTGGTTGCATTTTGGGACAGGGATTGGGGTTTGGAATGGAAACATCCTGAATTTGGTGGTGGTACGGTGTAATGGTGGTGGGATTGGTGTTTGAATATTAAATGTTAAATATTAACATTTAATTTGAATATTAAATCACATATTGTGAACTAACTTATAAAATAAAAAATATATTTAAAAAAAGTCTAGGGGCCAGAGAGATAGTATAGGAGTTAAGACATTTCCCTTGCAGGGCTAGAGTGATTGTATAGTGGTATGGCATTTGTCTTGCACGGAGATGACCCAGGATTGGTTCCTAGCCTCCTACATGGCCTCCTGAGAATGCCAGTAGCGATCCTTGAATGAAGAGCTAGGGTAATGCTGAGTGTTCTCCCCACAACCACACACCCCCAAAATGACATTTACCTTGCATGCAGCTATGATGGCCATGACTATGATGGCCTGAGAACTGCCAGAAACCGCTTTTAAACACAGTGCCCGGAATAGCCTATGAGCACCACCCAGTGCGACCCCACCCAAGAAAAACATTATAAAATCTTTTATGTATTAAGCTTTCCTTTTCTACCATTCTTTAATTCACTCAGTAATTATTATCTTACTGAGTAAATTCTTACCATCCCTTTCTACCAATATTTCTCTGCATTCAATCACGTAACAGCGCTTTTTGCAAAAATCCTTTTTCCTGGAAGGAGAGAGCACACCTGGCAGTGTGGAGGGGGCTACTCCTGGCTCCCTGCCTTCTCAAGCGACCTTGCAGTGGCCAGTTTCAGAGTCTCCTGCAGGCCCTCAGCACTTTGAGCCTTAATGAAGTCTTTTCATTGCTTTACTGTCCTTCCCCTACTGTCATCCCTTCCTCCCTTATAGCCCTGCCAGATATTTGAAATGAAAGTTCCCTAAGAAGTTTACTTGTTAACTTCTGAAATTCTATTCTCTTGCACCACATTACCAAAACTAACCTCTGGATGTCACTAGAAACCTCTTTGGTGTCCAGTATATCTTCTAGGCCCTAACTCTCTTCTACTTCCTTTCAATTTTTGTTTTTCAACTGCCTACTTTTAAGTTTCCCTAAAAGATAACCTAAGATTGTATAGCATCCCCTTAAGGATCACATTTTTGTGTGTTTGCCACACCTGCTGGTGCTCAGGTCTACTCTAGCCCCTCCATAAGGATTGCTTTCAGTTTTTATTTAATGGCATCTAAAGAAAATGTCAACTTTTTAAAACATAAATGATGAATGGGTTATTATCTTATTGAGTAAATTCAACATTTTTTTGGTTGGGGCTCCTTCCAAGTAGTTCTCAGGGACCTTCATTCCCAGCCACGCTTAGCTAGCTGAGTCAGCAGTTCCCTATCAGGGACTTAGGGACAAGCTGCAGCTGGACCCCTAGGCTAGGGGTTATATCTTGCAAGGGGGAGGGGTGTGGTGCCAGGGTTCTAACTGGGGTCTTACACATGCCCTAAGCCCTTTACTTTCTCCAGGCACCAGCATTTTTTGTTCTGAATTTTAACTTAAGCAGAAAATGTAAAATTAGGTGTTAAACCTATACAGGTAATTAATTTCCTTAAATAAGGTGGATTTCATTTTGAAAATTATTTTTGTGGCACCAGAAATCAAACCCAGTGCTTCACACATGCAAGGCAAGAAAAGCACTTGCCATATTTTTAATGATTTCATGATTTTTAAAAACTCTTATTTATTTAGTTTGGGGGCCACACCCAGTGATGCTTAGAGGTTACTCCGGGCTCTGCACTCAGGAAATACTCTTGGTGTTGTTCAGAGGACCACATGGGATGCTGGGGATTGGACCCTGGCTGGTTGCGTCCAAGACAAATACCCTACTTGCTGTACTCTCTCTCCAGCCTCATGATCTATTTTTTCCTTTTAATCCTAATTTAAGGAACCAGAGACATATTACAAACATTAAGGGTCATGTGCCTTTCATGTGGCTGACCACCATTTGGTCCCTGTCACTGCCAGGACTGACCTTGGAGCACAAGGTCAGGAATGATCCCTTAGCACCAATGGGTGTGACCCCAAATAAATGAAAATGCCAATTAAAAATTTGCCAATGATATACCGTTCAACATAATCTATGATGAATTTTTAAAAATAAATTCTAAATCTTTAAAGTCAGAAAAAAAATTTAGTCTGTGTTTATTATAGTTTAATATATATGTTCATGAATTTGCTATTATATAATACGAAGAAATATGATCCAAGGGCTGGGAGGCAAGGGGGCACGGAAAGGGCTGGAGCCTTGAATGTGTGAGACCCTGAGTTTGATCCCTGGCACTACAGGGCTTCCTGAGCACTTCCACGTTAACCCCAATGGCCCCCAGAATCACTAGGCCCAAGCAACATCACATTGCCGGGACCTACCATTGAACTCTTTTGCCTTGTTGGCTGAGAATATCTAGGAGACTCATTACTTAGGAGCCAACTCCCAACTAAAAGTGAAATTATAGAGGCTAGAGTGATAGCACAGTGGGTAGGGCATTTGTGTTGGACACGGTCGACCAGCGTTCAATTCCCAGCATCCCATATGGTCCCCCTGAGCACCACCAGGAAAGATTCCTGAGTGCAGAGCCAGGAGGAACCCCTGTACATTGCCAGGTGTGACCCAAAAAGCAAAATAAAATAAAATAAAAGTGAAAGTATAAAGGCACTGCAAAGATTTAGTTGTGGGACCAGAGAGATAGTACAGCAGGTAGTACAGAGAGTAGAGCATTCACCTTGCACACAGCTGACCCATGTTCAATCCCTGGCATCCTATAAAGTCCCCTGAGCACCACCAGGAATAATTGCTGAGTGCAGAGCCAGGAGTAACACCTGAATATTGCTGGATGTGACCCAACAAGTCAAAAAATAATAAGAAGAAGAAGATCCAGTTTTTTTAATATTGAATCACAGTGAGATACACAGTTATAAGGTTGTTCTTCGTGATTGGGTTTCAGTCATATAGTGTTCCAACACCCATCCTTTCACCAGTATACATTTCCAACCACCAATGTCCCCAGTCCTCCTCCCACCTCCCAAAACCCATCTGTCTCTGTGACACTTTTCTTTTTCTCTCTCTTGCTTTCCCTCCTTCCAATTTCCCTCCCCCCTCTCTTTCTCACTTTCTCTCTCTCTCTATTTTCTTTTGGGCATTATGGCTTGCAATACAGATACTGAAAAGTTATCATGTATGTCCCTTTACCTACTTGAAACACTCAGTTCTTATACGAAGTGATCATTTCTATTTTGTCATGCTGGTCCCTTCTCTATCCTAACTTCCCTTTGCCCCACACACACTTATGGCAAGTTCCAACTATTGACCAGTCCTCCTTGCCCCCTGTATTTCTTGGCCTTGGGTGTTACAGAAGATCCAGTTTTGACTTAATTGATTGGACCCATAAAGAACAAATAGTTTTGTGCTTTCAGGGGTGGACTTCTAATCACTCTCGTTTCCTTTACATATGCTTTCTCTGACTCTCCTCTCTCTGTTTCCTCATTAACATAGCACTGTCACACTGTAGCACTGTCATCCTGTTGTTCATAGATTTGCTCAGAGCAGGCACCAGTTACATCTCCATTGTGAGACTTGTTACTGTTTTTTGGCATATCCAATATGCCACAGGTAGCTTGCCAGGCTCTGCCATGTGGGTGGGGTATTCTCGGTAGCTTGCCGAGCTCTCTGAGTGGGACAGAGGAATTGAACCTGGGTCGGCCACATGCAAGGCAAATGCCCTACCTGCTGTGCTATCGCTCCAGTTTATAACCAGAAAATATGAGTAAATCATTTCATTTCTCTCAACTCTAGTTTTTTCCCCCATCAATCTCTTTTGCTGGCTTCCCTCTGCCTGCTAAAAAGTCTCCTTTCAGATGGATGTCTCCTGCTTCTTTCTTCTTGGACCGAGCAAATAAACTAGATGAATTTTTTCTGAAATTCTTTAGTGTCACAAGGCCAGGCTAGGAGAGTAGTGCCCTGAAGTCTTCTGCGTCCCCACTGAGGGCACCCGTGCATTCTGAGCACATTGAGAGGCCACAGCACACTATAAAGAGTTTTGGAGTGAGAAAGATCCCTATCCAATCCCTGGTCACTGTCTCCTATCTTTTTTTTTATGGGGGCTACAGGAGCCTTCCCAGCAGAGGTCAGGAGGCTGGGACCCTTCTGTAATTATTAGCCAACCAGGTCAGGAGTTCAATATTTGGGCTCAGGCCCTGCCACACCAGGATTAGCCAGGCCAGCCCGGCGGTGCTGGGGAATCCTGAGAGCAGCAGTGGAGTAGGGGTGGACCACATGCAACACACACACTCCTTAACTCCCTGTACTATCTCTCCTGCTCCTCACTTTCTAGTTACTGGGGAGTAGGGACACTGAGACACCCCTAGCAATTCTCAGGGCTTCCTCCTGGCTCTGTGCTCAGGGAGCACTCTCAGGAGTACTTAGGGGGACCATATGTGGTGCTGGGGTGGACTAGGGTCAGTCATTGAAAGCCAGTGCCTTAAGCCCCTTACTATCCCCCTCACTTTCTTGCTGAGTGTTTCCTCACCAGTGAAAGAGATATAATAGTGTCTACGTTAAAAGAAAACATAAAGAGGCCAGGAGACAATACAACAGATAGGGTACTTGCCTACAGTTCCCCCCGCAGGGTTTGGTCCTGGCTTCACATAGTCCCCGAAACATGTTCACTGGAGGACCATGAGCTCCGCCAGGGTGGCCCTGGTAATGTCCAGCCCCACAGAACCGTATCCTCAGGCCCTTGCATTGAACTGCCAGCTCGGATGCTGGAGAATTGAGAATCTGGCTTCACTGTCCAACCTAAAAAAAGAAACAAAAATATAGCAATTGATACGTAGCACATACTTAATAGATTTTGGACTCCTTTCCCCCACATAATTCTGCTTGTTTCATATTTGCTGTGTCTTAGGGGGTGACACCAAACTTGGTGCTCTGAGGATCCCCATAGCAGTGCTCTAGGGACTGCACAGTGCCAGGGATTGAATCCGGATCTCCAGCATGTGCACAAGCCCTTTGTGCTAGTTCTTCACTCCCACCCCCAATCATTCTTTTATCTTTTTGTGTGTGGGGGGGGGGAGAGGGCAGCGGGTAGGGCGTTTGCCTTGCATGCAGCTGACCCGGGTTTGATTCCTCCGTCCCTCTAGGAGAGCCCAGCAAGCTACTGAGAGTATCTCACTTGCACGGCAGAGCCTGGCAAGCTACCAGTGACATATTCAATATGCCAAAAACAGTAATAATCTGGGGGCCGGAGCGATAGCACAGCGGGTAGGGCATTTGCCTTGCACGCGGCCAACCCGGGTTCGATCCCCGGCATCCCATATGGTCCCCCAAGCACCGCCAGGAGTAATTCCTGAGTGCAGAGCCAGGAGTAGCCCCTGAGCATCGCTGGGTGTGACCCAAAAAGCAAAAAAAAAAAAAAGCAAAAACAGTAATAATCTTATGATGGAGACGATGACAATGATACAGTGGGGGAGATATGGGGAACACATAGGCCAGTGCTGGAGCTCATTCCTGGCTCTGCACTCATATTGCTCATAGAGACAAGGATATTACCTACTGTACTATCTCTCTAGCCCCAGAATAGCTCTTAAAAAGGGTGCCTTTAGGGTCAGGAAGATAACAAGCACAGGGATCAGGGGCACACCCTGATTTAGTCTCTGCACCAAAGCATTACCTGGAGGCCCCTGAGTGCTGCCAGTGTGTCCCTGATAGATCCTGCAGGGCCCCCACCTTGAACCATGTGGCCCAGTAGGCCAAGTATCTCAAGGAGTGGCTCACGGGTCCTCTGAGAGCTTAGGAAACAGATCCCCACCCCCAAAACAGTTCATGAAATGATGCCTTTTTAAGTGATTAATGCAAACATCACTGATATGTTCCGTAGGATGTACGGACCAGATAATAAGATAAGAAACATACTGTCTCCTATGGATACTTGTGTTTTAACTTGTGTTTCCAGGAGAATAAATTGTAATATACCAAGGGGAATGCTAGTGGGGATATCTATATTCTATTCTGGGAAATCTAAAAGTTCTATGAAGTATTTCAAATTTTTGAAGGCATTTTAACAGGAGATGTTCATTATTGCCTCCTCTGTGACCTACAGATCCCACCTTGACAACCTGACACTACTGCGTTGACCATCAGCATCCAGCCATTCTACTTTGCTTTGAAAGAGCACCCAAGGCTGGAGAGATAGTACAAGGGTTAAAGTGCTTGCCTTGCACATGACCACCCAGGATGAATTCCTGGCACTGTACACCAGGAATGATCCCAGAGCACAGAGCCAGAGCACCACTGGCTGTGCCCCAGTGCCAACTCCCTCAAAATGAATAACAGAGGTAGGGCTGGAGCAGTACCACAGTGGGAAGGGTGTTTGCCTTGCATGAGGCCAACCTGGGTTCGATTTCCAGCATCCCATATGTCCCCTGAACCCCGCCAGGGGTAATTCCTGAGTGCAGAGTCAGGAGTAACTCCTATGCAATGCCGGTGTGGCCCAAAAAGAAAAAGAAAAAAGAATAACAGAGGTGGGCTGGGGCCATAGTACAGCAGGTATGGTGTATGCCTTGCACTCCGCTGGCCCAGCTTCCATCCCCAGCACCCTAGATGGTCCCCCAAGCTCACCAGTGATCCCTGAGCTCTGCAGAGTCAGGAGTAAATCCTGAACACTGTTGGGTATGACCCCAAGCCCAAAATCACTGTCATCCTGTTGCTCATCGATTTGTTTGAGCGGGCACCAGTAATGTCAAGCCCAAAAACATAAATAAATTTAAAATTTAAAAATAATAGAGCATCTAGGATTTTTTAAGATGACAGAGGAAATACAAATATATGAGTAAAGTTCATGGCACCTTGTTTATATTTTTATCTGGAAATATTACATATACATTATAAGAAATAAGGGCTGGAGTGATAGTACAGCAGGTAGGGTGCTGGCTTTGTATGTGGCTGACTTGGGTTTGATCCCCAGGACCAGATATGACCCCTGAGTCCAACAGGAGTAAAAATAAATAACTAAAATAAATTAAACATAAAATTTAATTTGAAACTTTTGTCAGATTAGTAGTACATATAATAGTTAACTCAGCATTTATTTTTCTTGAACTCTGTTCTAGAATATGCTCACATGTGTGTAGTTGTATATGTAGAAACATATCTACTGCTGCTTATTTCTATGAACAAAGACTTAAATTCATTGGTTAAGTGTTACAGAATAATGATCCAAAGAGATTCTATGAGCCAATTCAATAATGTATAATTAATGCAATAAGAGCTACATACTAAGAGCCCTATTAAGTTCTGAAGGGGAATTTAAAAAAACATAAACCATGGTTATCCTAAGAGAGCTTACAATTTGATTAAAAAGATACACAGAATCTCTGACTTTAAGTTATGACTTCTTCTAATGTGAATCAAAGAGACTATTTATTTTATTTTTAATTTAAAAAAACTTTCTTTAACACTGTGGTTTACAAAGTTTTCCATAATACAGTTGTTTTAGACATTCAATGTTCCAACACCAATCCCGTCACCAGTGTCACTTTCCCTCCTCCACCATTGTCCCCAATTTCCCACCCCCACCCCAAGTCTGCCTCTTTGGCAAGCACAAAGTAATTTATTTTGTAGTAATTGTTACAACAAAATGGAAAATGGAATTATTGAAAAATAATTCAGTAAAATAAAATCCATGAAAATTGTTATATCTCATAATGGGCTTATTGAAGTCATTGCCTGGGCGTTTATTGAGCTGTTAGTTGCTACTTGAGCCTTCTGTGTTTGGTTTAGTCGTTGTTCATCTATTGAGTTAGTTATATCGTCCATGCTACTTTCCCATCTAATTTGCTGTGCTCCTGCTGGGTTGTCAGTATTGTGGAATTTGGAGGTGTTGCATGGCCACATATGTGAGTTGCATTGGCTTGACTTGGCATCTCTTCTGAGCTTAGTCATGAAGCTGTGAAACTGAACTGTTGTTTACAAGGCAGTGGCTATGCGATTGAATCAAAATTTTTATTTTCATTCTTGATAAAAGAATGCTCTGGATCAGTGGTCAGCAAACCCCTTGCTTATTTTTGAAAATAAAATTTTATTGATCCACAGTCACACCAGACCCATTATTTACCTACTCTCTATGCCCACTCTCCCAAGTAATTGCCATAAAACTGTTAGCCCACTAAGTTAAATATATGTTTATTTAATATGTATATATTATGTAATATATGTGCATATATATTTATATAAATATATGTACATATGTACATATTACATAATATATACATATTAAATAAACATATGTAATGAGGGGGCCAGAGCCCTAGTATAGCTAGTAGAGTGTTTGCCTTGCACACAGCCAACCCAGGTTCAATCCCTGGTACCACATATGATGCCCCGACCCCCATCAGGAATGATCCCTGAGCACAAGAGCCAAGAGTAAGCCTGGAATATTCCCTGGTGTGGCCCAAAAACAGAACAAACAAATATGTTTGGGAGCCAAAGAGATAGTCCGGCAGGTAAGGCACTTGCCTTGCATGCAGCTGACCCAGGTTCAATGCCCAACACCACATATGGTTCCCCGAAGGCTACCAAGAGTGACCCTAGCACACAGAGCCAGGAGTAAGTCCAAAGCACATCTGGATGTGCTCTCCACAAATAAAAAAGTATCAACTGGCCTTTTAGAGAAAAAGTTTGCCAGCTCTGATTGTAGGCCTTAAGAAAAGGTCCTTTAAAATAATTTGTAATTAAGTGGTTTTTAAATATGTCCATAAATTCTTTGATACACCTTCCTTTGAAAGCTGAAGCTGAATTTTTCTCTTTGAGTGCAAGCTAAACTTAGTAAATGTCCTTTTACCAAGTAAACTATGGTGTAAATAAGGGTGTATGAGTTCTAAAACTACATCACAAAAATTGTTACAGCCTTTTCCTTGCTTTCTGCTTATCTAAGATCACTTACTGGGGGATGCCATTTGGTCTGTTGTAAGGACACACAAGCATCCCAGTGAAGGGGTAATATAGCAAGAAACTTCGACCTTATACCTACAGCTAGCTAAGAGGCAGAGTCTACAAAAAGTCACGTGAGTGAACCATCTTGGAAGTACTCTTTAGCTTGGTCAAGCCTTCGGAGAGCTGTGGTTCTAGTAACATCTTGACTCCAGCTTTATGAGAAACCCAGAATCAGAAGTACTAACCACTTCTGATTTCTTGACCCACAGAAGCTATGAAACAATGACTATTGTCTTAAACTACTCAATTTTGAGACAATTTGTTATTCAGCCATAGACAACTAACACAATCCTGATACAACTAATACTTCAAAACCGAGTTCATGAACTTGCCAGTCAAGAGTTTAGACTTGAAGCCACTTGGTCTCCATGGCAACTAACCAACAGGGTCATTGTAGTATGAGGGAACAAATTGTGATAAAACTTCATTTGCAAAAATGTGCAGCAGTCCTGTGGGCCACAGTTTGCCAATCTCTGCTCCAAGAAATCAATTTTAATGATGTTCAGTAGTGATTACAAATGAGTGATAGAAGTGGGGGGAATTTCTCAGCTTAAGGCTGCAAAATCAAATACCAAGGAAACCCTTGATTAGAAACTGGTTTGTTCACAATATAGTTAAAATTCTCCTTTCATCTTTTCCTGTAAGTTTTTGCCAAGAGAAGAGAAATAATTTGAAGCATGGTGGAATTTTTGCCCCAAGGAAACTGATGGAATGAGAATTAAACATCAATTGGATAAGGGGTTAAGACAAGCAAATGTGGGGGAGGCCCCCCAAAGTTAGTAATTGCTTATATATGTAAATGTGCTAAATATATGAGAAAACTCAGAATTAGTTGAAATTACAAACTCTTCATTCAGTGAGAAGGAAGTCTGTCTGAATGTTACTATCACAGTCAGAAGAAATGATTTTCAGTGGTAACTCTTCAAGCTGCAGACTCAACATTTAGCTGTGCAACCCTAAACCTATTAACATCATAGCTAAAGGGCTAGAACAATAGTACAGTGGGTGTGCACTTGCCTTGCACACGGCTGACCCAAGCTTGATCCCTGCCGCCCCATATAGCCTCTCAAGTATTGCAAAGGGTGACCCCTGAGAACATCATTTGTATCACTTGTCATCCCATTAATCTTCTATTTGCTCGAGGGGGCGCCAGTAATGTTTCCATTCATCCCTGTCCCATGCTAGTGTAGCCCAGTGATATCTGCTCGCTCCAGGAACACGAACAGCCTCAAACCGTTCATTCAGGGTTTTGATGAAGAAGTCTGACCATCTTGTTGGTGGGCGGCCATGCGGTCTTATGACATCCCGTGGAATCCAGTTGATAACAACTCTAGTCCAGCGGTCATCTCTGAATCACATTATGTGTCCGGCCCATCTGATTTTCGACGCCTTGGCAGATGAGACAGTGTCCCTGATTCTTGATCGTCGATGGAGGTTGGAACTCTGGATTCCTTCTCTCACTTGAGTGAAATGTGATATTCCAAGCATAGGTCTTTCGATTCCTCTTTGGGATACCTGAATAGCATTCTCATCCTCTTTGCATAGGGCCCAGGTCTCTGAGCCGTTTGTTAGTGCAGGAAGAACAGTGGAGTCAAAAAGATATGCCCAGAGCCAGAGGTTCTTCGTCCTCTTAACCACTTCTTCGATGCTCTTGAAGGTATTCCACGCTGCTCTCTTCCTCCTGCGCAGTTCTGGCGCCAAGTCATTCCTCATGTTGAGTTCTCAACCCAGGTACAAATAGCTGCTGCATTTGGAGATGTTCATTCCATTGAGAGTAAATGGAACATCAGGGACTAGTTCGTTTTTCATGAACGTTGTTTTGCTGAGATTCAGCTGCAGTCTGACCTTTCCACACTCGAGGTCGAAGTTGGCCAGCATTTATGCCGCTTGGCTAATGTTTGGTGTTATGAGAACGATGTCATCAGTGAAGCAGAGGTGGTGTAGTTGCCGACCGTCTATCTTCACTCCCATTCCTTCCCATTCCAGTTGTCGCATGACATTCCCGAGGGTGGCACTGAAGAGTTTCAATGAAATGGCTTCACCCTGCCGAACCCCTCTCTTTACGTCAATGATCACTTCCTTGTACAATGTTGAGGTCCTGGTGGTAAATCCGTAATACAGCTCACAGAGAATCTTTGATGTACTGAGTTTGAACACCCCGTTTGGGTAGGGCTTCGATGATCACTTCAGTCTCAACAGAATCAAAGGCTTCTTTATTATTTTTTAAAATTTATCTTATTGAGTAACCATGTGGAAAGTTACAAAGTTCTCATGCTTATGTCTCAGTTATACAATGCTCAAACACCCGTCCTTTCACCAGTGCCCATATTCCACCACCAAAGAAAAAACCCAGTATACCTCCCACCCCCCCACTCCCCAGCCCCCCCGCCCCCACCTGCATAACTGATAAATTTCACTTCATTTTCTCTTTACCTTGATTACATTCTATATTTCAACACAAAACTCACTATTGTTGTTGGAGTTTCAACACAGAACTGACTATTCTTGTTGGAGTTTATCCCCCAAAATACAAAAGGCGTTCTTTAAATCGATGTACGTTAGACAGAGCGGCATCTTGAACTCTCATAAAACTTCAGTGAGCTTGATCACTGTGTGGATATGGTTGATTGTGCTGAATCATTTTCGGAACCCGGCTTGCTTGCATGGTTGTCCTTCGTCTAGTGTTCTGCCTATTCTATTCAGGATGACTCGAGCGAACAACTTGTAGACGACGGATAACAGGCAGATTGGGTGATAGTTGCCAATGTCATGGATGTCTCCCTTCTTGTACAGCAGAATGGTCCTGCTGGTTTTCCATTGGGACGGAACCTTGCATTTGGACAGGTAGCATGTGAAGAGCTGAGCCAGTGTATTAACAAGTACTGGCAGCAGATTCTTCAGGTGTTCGGGTCTGACCTTGTCTGGACCGCGTGCTGTATACATCTTCACCAATGAAATGGCATGTCGGATTTCGGAAGGGAGGGCATTGGGGATGACATATCCATCCTGTTGAATTTGGTATGTGGGCAGGTGGACGTGGTTGTCAAAGAGATTCGAGTAGAAGTCATGAACAATCCTCTCCATTGCCCTTCTGGAAGATGTGATAGATCCATCAGGACGTCAGAGGACAATCATCTTGGTCTTGTAGTTTGTGAAGGACAGGCAAGTGTTGCGAATACTTTTCCAGACTTCTACCACATCAGCCAACACTGCTGCTCTTCTCTTTTTGAAGTCTTCCTTTATCGCTTCTCTGCACAGCTTTGCGAGCTTGGACATTAGCTTGTGGTTACCTGAGGCTCATGACAAACCACATTGGCGAATGAGCTCGAGATTTTTCGAAGACAGGCATCTGTTTGTGGCTTTCCCACTTTGGGCATTCTTTGCGCAGTCATGGAGGTGCTGAATCAGTCTATCGTATTCCTCTTTGATGTTGTCAACGACAGCATCTTCCCATATTGCCGCAATAGTGCCAAAGAGCTCCCAGTTGGTGGTCATTGTGGGAGTTCTCTTCTTAAACTTAAACTTTGCAGACCTTTCTCCTTTCTAATTCCTTTTTGTGAAGTAGAATTTTGCACGAAGGAGGCGTGGTCCGATCCCGTTTGGAATTTCAGGACAACAGCGACATCGGTCAGGCAAAACCTTCGATTGAATATGATGTGTTCAATTTCGTTGTAGAACTGTCCACTGGGAGACTCCCATGTCCAATGTTTACATTCGGCCTTCTGGAACTGGAACTGTGAGTTACCATGGATGGTCTTGGTCGACATGATGAACTCAGACAGTCTCTCACCCTGTTCGTTCCATGCTAGGCCATGGGACCCAATGTGGAATTCTTGGGGCGACCTTCTCAGACCTATCTTGACATTAAAATCACTGACAATGATCTTGTAGAAGGTGTGGTCTACCTCCACTACCCAGCCACTGTCACACTCCAGGCCGCTTTCCAGACACTCGGGCCGAACCTCACACATGAGTGAAGCCCCACAGAACCAGGTAAAGCAGAACCTTGCGACCTTAGAATCCAGGCTCAACGAGACCCAGAAACAAGATCCTCTGCCTCCTCCAATGTCCAGCGCCCCGCCCCAGGGATCAAGCCAGACGACCCACCCTACCGGAGCCAGATGAATACCTCACCAGCAGACCTCCACTACCTCCACTACCCAGCCACTGCCATGCTCCAGGCCACATCCCAGACACAGCATAAGACACTTAATACCTACTTTCCATAGTTTTCACACCATATTTGATGGGCTTCAAATATGGTGTGAACCATGGGAATACCTGTAAGGGCGAGCAGAGGCTGCCCTAAAAGCCTCCGTCCCACTCGGAAAGCCCGGCAAACTACTGAGAGTACCCCACGCACATGGCAGAGCCTGGCAAGCTCCCCATGGTGTACTCAATATGCCAAAAACAGTAACAACAATGGGCCTCACTTGCCTGATGCCAAAAGAGCCCCCAATTAGGCAGCATTAAGAAGGATGAGCAAGGGGGCTGGAGCAATAGCACAGTGGGTAGGGCGTTTGCCTTGCACGCGGCCGACCCGGGTTCGATTCCCAGCATCCCATATGGTCCCCCGAGCACCGCCAGGGGTAATTCCTGAGTGTAGAGCCAGGAGCAACCTCTGTGCATCGCCGGGTGTGACCCAAAAAGAAAAAAAAAAAGGATGAGCAAGGAAAGGCTGATAAAATCTCAGGGACAAACTAGACTGCCAAAGCGAAGAAAGACTGGGGCTGAAGCGATAGCACAGCAGGTAGGGCGTTTGCCTTGCATGCGGCCGACCCAGGTTAGATTCCCAGCATCCCGTAAAGTCCCCAAGCACTGCCAGGAGTAATTCCTGAGTGCAGAGCCAGGAGTAACCCCTGAGCATCGCTGGGTGTGACCCAAAAAGCAAAATAAAAAAGAAAAATAAGAAAGACTAAAATATCTGTCTGTACTTTCAATGCACGTACGCTGGCATCGGAAGCAACCATCGAGGACCTGATGGTGCAAGCATAGAAGATCAAGTACGACATCATTGGTCTGATCAAAATGAGAAGATATGGATCACATCATGCCATTTTCGACACTGGAAAAGAACTGTTCCTTGGAACATGTGACAACAGAGGTGTCGGTAGTGTCGGTGTCCTTGTCAACATGAACTTGGCCATGAGCATTGATTCATTTGAATGCCTAACAACCCAAATCAGAAGATTATGCTTGAATAGATGTGGCTCATTGCCGGCAGTTTCTATCTTCATCGTCTACACACCAACATCCAACTATAATGAAGAAGAAATTAAGAAGTTCTACATGGAGCTAGAGAAGTTCTATAAAGAAGACCCTAAGCACATAGCCAGGAGTAATCACAGGTGTGACCCAAACACAAAACAAAATTATAGCTAATATTCATTATTTACCAAATATAGGCTAAGCAAGTAACATACATTTTTTTCCATTCGTTATTTCGTTTTGTCTTCCTCATAACCTGATGAATTCAGTATTAGTATTATCTTCATCTTAGAGCAGAGCAAAAGGCTAATGCTCACTAAGTGCCTTGTCAAGGTCACTCAGCTAGGAAATGACTGAATAAGATTTTGAATCCAAGCTACTGAGCCCAAGAGAGGGACAACCACTGAGAAGAAAGGGTTAAATGCAACATTCTGTAATAGCTATACATCACATTTTCTGATCTTCAGTTTGAAAGTTTATTTAATTTTAAATTATTTTTGATTAAAGTATCCTAGTTTATACTAGTATTAAAGTTGTATCTTATTATTGATTGCCGAACACCACACCAGTCCCTCCGCCAGGACTGTGTTTCAAGTTCCCGCCACCATTATCCGACAGTCCCTTTCCCCATCCCGTCCACCCCTCAGTTCTACTGATTATGCGTATCTCAGGATTTGTTTCCGTTGAGGATTGTCTCATTTCTTTGTTTCTTTATGCTACCATATGAGTGAAATTTTTAAATTTATCTTTTTCTTTATTGTTTTTGTGTTTTGGGCCACACCCAGCTGTACTTAGGGCTCACTCCTGGTGGTGAGTGTTTTGGGTACCATATGCCTCACTATAGATTTAAGCCAGGGTCAATCACATGCAAGGCAAGTGCCTTATCTTCCATACTTTCTCACCAGCCACTTATCTCTTACTTTCTGACTCACTTCAGTTAGCATAGCATCCTCCAATTCCATGCAAAGGAAACTGCAAAGTTTCATATTTTCTCATAGCTGAGTAGTATTCCATGGTGTATATATACCACAATTCCTTTATCCATTCAACTTTTATTGAGCACTCGGATTGTTTCCAGATCGTGAGTATTGTAAATAGCGCTGTGAAGGACATAGGTGTGTATATGTCTTTTTGGATTCATGTTTTTGTGTTCTTGGGGTAGATTCCCAGGAGTGGAATGGCAAGGTCATATGGAAATTCTGTTCACAATGTTTTGATGAATCTCAAAACTCTTTTCTAGAGAAACTGACCCATGCAATAATCCCACAAAAGTGAATGAGAGTTCCTTTTTTCCACATCCCCACCAGCCCTTATGACATCATATTTTCTTTAATGGTCAGTTTGGTTAAGTGAAAAGAATTAAAAAATGCATTGAACAATTGAAAAACACTCTCACAAAACACAATAGTAACAAACATTCATTACTCTCCAGTGGAATAGCATCCAATGGGAGAGCTGGTTCCTAAGCTCTCTTATAAACACAGCACAGGAATAAGTTGCTCATGTCTATTTTGACCCAACTCTCTCATGGCATACACACAAGGTCCATTCCTCTGAGGAGCCAGCTTTGCCAGCCTGTGCATAGACATGATTCAGGTGTAAAATCCTCTGACATAAGCATAACAGTTTTTTTCTCCTTGTTTTCTAAAGCAAAGAACCAAGACACTTTTTGAGATGATAGATAAAAAAAACTGTCAGTTTTGGGGTAAACAGAACCTGAAGAACTGGGTCTGAGAAATTTAGAAGACACTGATTTAAAAAGTGATATAACAAAAGGTCAACTAAAATGGTCAAACACATTAGAGAGAAAAAAAATTCTAACACCAGAGAATAAAACGCAAAGAAGGAAAGTAGAAGGAGAAAAATCTTGGGAAAATCAGGCTATCCTACACATTTCCAGTTCCCATTATAGTAAGCCCAGTTCACAAACAGAACCATCATATGGTTTAAAAAGAAAAAGAGAGTTGAAACAGGTCCAGATTGTGAATCAGGTGAGTGACACAATCCCCTTGGGCCCAGATTTAAGAGACATCAAAAAAATCAGTAATCAAGAAAAATAATATTTTAATTCAATCACTTAAAAAATCAACTTGGCATACTCCAGTCAGCCATGCTTTGCAAGTAAAGTTTCACTGAACCCAGACTCAGGTTTAAGTAGACATGAGTGAGGCTGGGTGAAGTCCAGGACAGAATTCTGTCTTTTGGAAAAGTTCAATAATTTGTTTTTCATGAATTGTCTTTGCACTGATTTTGAAGTTTCCAAACTGTTCTGTGAAAACATTACTCACTTGCTGAGGTTTCATCTTGTTTTAAATTGTGCACTCACTCACCGCATCCTAGCCCTGGTCTAAGTCATAAAGGGGAGAGGGAGGAGGCAGGAAGACCATGGCTTAAAGACTTGTGCAGGGATCTGGGGTCAAGACCCAAAGCAGAAAAGTTGAGGATTGCGTTTTCTCCTGCTCTATGCATTCTGTGCCCTGGACGCCTTCATGCTAGTGAAGGCTGTTCTTTCATTGAGCTCCTTCGCTTGCTTGGCAGCTGCACTCACTTGTATATGCAGGTTCTGGAATGCCGGGAGCTGTATGGCAGCCAACCTCCCTCCTCTCCCTTCTCAAACATGACGTTCTCTGTAATTCAGTTACAGGCACCCCTTTCCTTAGCCTTCTCACCCAGGGAGCCTGATCAAGAAATCTAAGAACTAAGCCTCATTTGCCTTCTCTGGATATGCAAGTGAATTTGCATATATCTCGTGTCCATTTGCATTCCCTTCACAAGGGGCATTTAGAATAAAAACAACATTCATGAATCAAAATGAAGCTTGTTCCATTCTTTCTCTGTCAAAGTATGGCATAAGTAAAAGGACACCGCAGTGTGAGAAAAGAGCTGAAATGATATTTGCCAGGGTTATATGTAGCTTTAAAAGCAATCCAATTGGGTGGCATTTACCACAACAAAATTGGCGTTTAATATTTATAGGCTCAACCTCAGAGAACATAATCACTCCTGACTGAAAGGGCCACCCCCTTCCTCTACCATTCTTATAGCCATTTGAGCCAAGAGCCCCTGGAAAAGAGGTGCTCTCTTTTCCTTGTCCAGGTCACCACTTACAGGGTGGGAAACAGGATGGTTCCAGTTAACTGATTTCTCCTTTTAAGATGAAGTGGATGAAGAACCAATTAAAAAAGGAGGGAAGGAAGGAGAGCTGCTTCTCAACTCACCTCAGCCACTTTGGGAGCTGAAAGAACTGAGGAAAGGAAAAGAAAGCAGCCTGGTAAGAACACGGCACAGAATTTCGTCTGAAAAAAACAAACCAATGCACGGTGAACTACCAAGTGTGGTGGAGCCCTAAGTGAGGAAAACTGGCATCATAAAAAACAAGGGTAAGTTGACAATACAGTTGCTTTCAAAAGTAGAGCTTAATGATAAGTGAAAATATGCCAATGTGTCTCCAGCACTGTTTTAGAGAAAGATACCTCACAAGAGGGTGTGAGTTACCGGTCAGTGACAGAGAGGTAATTCAGTGAAGGACAACCCCTTCACAGTTTGAAAAAGAAAAATTTCCTTGCTGGGCCTGAGGAGATGCTCAGGGGGCTGGAATGCATGATGTTTATGTGGAAGTCCTGGGTTCAATCCTTGAACACCTCCAGGAGTGAGCCCCTAAACACTGAACTAGCCCCCAAGCACTGTCAGCTGTGCCACTCCCCAAAGAAAAGAAAAGAAAAAGAAATCTCTTTAGTGCACTTAACCTCTTTACTTAAAATAACCTGTTCTTGAAGCAACTTTGTGGTTTTTAGATAATTTTGTTACCAAAACAAGGTGTGCCCTGGACAGTAGTTATTCATTTTCAAACTGATACATCTCTCACTATGCACTGCCATTCTGTTTTATCATTCAGTTTTGCAATTTCGGTTAATATACATCAATGCCTAGGGGTCAGAGAGATTTTCCAAGGGCTAAAGCTCTTGCCTTAAATGAAGCAGAACCCAATTCAATCCCCAGAAGCACATTCGGTCCTCTGAGCACTACTAGGAGCAACCCTCTGAGCACAGAGCCAGGAGTAACTCCTGAGGACCACCAAGCGTGGCTTAAAACAAAAATTAATTAATTGGTTGATTAATTGATGCCCAATTCAACACTTATTTGAAATGATTAAATCAAGTTTCTGATTTGTCGCCAAGTTCTGTTTTTTTTTCTTTAAAATGTATTCACCTAGGCTTACTTGTCAGGCCCGTGTTCTTTAAACGTGTATCTCACTTGCTTGTCTCTGTCTTTGCTTTTTCTACTCTGAAGAAGCCATGTTCTCTCTTGAGCACTCTCTCTTTCTCTCTTTCTCTCTCTCTCTCCCTCTCCCCACCCCCTCAAATCTTTCTAAGTCATGGGGCTGGAGCAATAGTATAGCAGATAGGGCGTTTGCCTTGCTAGAGGCCGACCTAGGTTCAATTCCCAGCATCCCGTATGGTCCCCTGAGCACCGCCAGGAGTGATTCCTGAGTGCATGAGCCAGAAATAACCCCTGTGCATCGCCGGGTATTACCCAAAAACCAAAAAAAAAAATCTTTCCAAGTCAGTTTCAGTAAAAACTATCTTGCTTTGCAAAAATTAATCAATTAATTAATAAATAATAAAATGTATACAGCTAAAGAAAGACTATGACAAGCACTCAGATATGGCTAAATATAGTTTGGTAAATTCATACTGTGTAAAACTCTTACAGTTAATAAAGTTAATTTACATGTAATAATATTATCAATTCTTTTCAATAATGTACACATCAGAAATATATATTATTTTACACTTTGGGTAAAGCTAAATATAAATGCATATATAGGTATATATGTATGATGTTTATAATGAAAACAATTTTTAAAATTTTTTTATTGAGTCACCATGTGGAAAGTTACAAAGTTTTCAGGTTTAAATCTCAGTTATACAATGCTCAAACACCCATCCCTTCACCAGTGCACATATTCCACCACCAAGAATCACAGTATAGCTCCACCCCGCTCCCCCATACCCCTAATTCCCCCCACACCCCTGCCCCTCCCACCTGTATAACTGATAAATTTCACTTTACTTTCACTTTGATTACATTCAATATTTCAACAAAACTCACTATTATTGTTTGGAGTTTCTCCCCCCTAAAGTCGGACCTGCTGAAAAGGAAGCATTTGATAATTTGTATAATGAAAACAATTTTGGTACACTATCAATATTTGTAGGTATTTGCTTAGAGTGGGAGTCAGGAGGGATTGGGAGAATAGCAGGCTTTTACAAAGTACTTCTGTAAATGCGTATGCATGTTTAATAGCATTTACACTTTAAAATAAAAGTTATGAATCATTAAAATAAATAAGTAAATAAAAGTACCTTTGTAACCATTTAAGTCTTTACAATATACCTTATAGTTAGTTTTCAATTTTTAGGTCACATCTGGTGGCCCGTAGGGGATACTGCTGGCTCTGTGCTAGGTGGTCATTCTCTGTGATTCTTAGGGAACTTTGTGGTGCCAGGGATCAAACCTGAATCTCCTACATGCAAAATATGCTGGCAATCCATTAAGCTCTCTCTCCAGCTACAGGTAGTCCTTTTATACTAAATATCATTTTATAGTGGTTGATATAATTAATATACTCTGTATGTATATGATTTTATTAACTCATATGTTAAGAATGCAAGAATAAGTACTAATGTATGCAAAAGAAAATATGGTGGTTCAAAGAGATAACTCAGGGGTTAAGGGTGCATGCCTTGCATACAGCCAATCCCGGATTGATCCCGGGCACTGTGTGGTTCCCTGAGCACTGCTGAGAGTGGCTGTGGTTGTCCTGGGCAGTTCTGAAGTGGCCTAAGAATCTCCAGCTCCAAGTCCTGGGACGCTCCACTGGCCTGAGACTTGCTGGGAGTGTTCAAGGGTGGCACCACTTGAAAACACCCCAAAATGTTAAAAATAGGAAATACGCGAAACAGTATTCCTCATTAAGCATTAGAAAACAAGATACAAATATATATAGTATGCACATATATGTTACATATATATATACACATATTTGGTATTTGAGCCAAATACCTTGCTCAAGGCTTATTCTTGACTCTGTGCTCAGGGATCACTCCTGGCATTGCTAAGGGGACCATATGCAGTGCCAGGGATCAAAGTGGGAGTAGGTCACATGCCAGACAAGCATTGAGACCCCGTACTATCTTGTGACTTGAGATAATTTTTTATTTTCTTCTTTAAGTGTTATTTTTATACATTTTTATAATGACCCTGGCATAGTTTTTCTCATAGTAAATAGTGCTCACTGTTTTTTCTTTTAAAATCATAGAAATAATTTTTTTTCGAAGTGAGAAACCAGAGGGTACAGTGGACAGGGCACTTGCCTTGCATGAAGGTGACTGGTATTTAAGCCTCAGCACCACATGCGGTTCCCCAAGCCCTGCCAAGAGTGATCCCTGAGTGCAGAGCCAAAAGTAAGTCCTAAACACTGCCGGGCATAAAACCAGAAAGGAAAAAAAGTAAGTGAAAAACAGAGAATACATTTCATAAATATAGAAACTCTATTTTTGTCCTGTAGCTTCAACAACCAAAGATAACAATTATTAGCCTTTTGGTGTATGTCCTTAATATCCTTTTTCAGTGGATTTTTTTTCTTGTTAAAAGATGATTATTGAATCATCATGAAAAACTATAAAAATAATTTTTTTAAAAAAATGATCATTATTGGGGGCCTGGGAGATGACTCAGTGGATTAAAGTTTGCCTGGCAAGGGGCTGGAGTGATAGCACAGCGGGTAGGGCGTTTGCCTTGCACGCGGCCGACCCGGGTTTGATTCCCAGCATCCCATATGGTCCCCTAAGCACGGCCAGGAGTAATTCCTGAGTGCAGAGCCAGGAGTGAACCCCTGAGCATCGCTGGGTGTGACCCATAAAAGCATAAAAAATTAAAAAATAAAAAATTTTTTTAAAAAAAGTTTGCCTGGCAAGTACAAGGCTGGGAGTACACACCCTGGTGCCTTGCAGTGACTAAGTCAATCCTGGCAATTTTACTGTTCAGGATCTCCAGCAAGGCAGGGCCAAGAAAATGGTTCAGTGGCTCAGAAACACATAGGCGAGCAGGAATCCATGAGCCTAATCTCTGGTGCCACACATGTGCAGAGGTGATCTGACCACCTCACAGTTTGAAGTCCCCACTGAAGCTATGGAACAGAAAGTCATTAGCACATCTTTCTCTTTCATCTGTGTTTTTATTTGACAAAGTATTTAGACCATTTCCCATGCTCCTGTGCTCCCATTTCCCATGTTCAAAATAGCTAGAGAATGAGTCTTGATGACTACATGGTATCTCACAATATGGAGATATCATTTACTAAGCCAACCCTCTACTTCTGCTATTTCTTTTTACCATATAAATAGCCTATTGTTGACCATATTTTTGCATTTTCTATTACCTTCTCTGGGTAAACCCCTAAAATGGGCCAGAGGGAATACTATGTATTTTCTAGACTTTCTTTTTTGAAAATGAATTATTTGTGTGATTAGAAAAGAATAAACAGTAAATGGTAGTTGTAGCAAGTGTTACTTTGACCACACGTAGCAGTTCTTAACCATACAATGCTGGGATCAAACCAGCAGGCAAAGCATGTGCTCCAACTCTTTGAGCTATCCCCAGCTAAGTATTTCCTATGTGCGTGGGGGTGTGTGTATGTGGTGTGTATGTGTGTGTGTGTGTGTTTACACCACACCTGATGATGAGCAGGAATTAATCCTGGCAGTACTTAGGGATACTGGGGATCAAACCTGGGTTTTGCCACATGCCAGGCAAGCAACCATACTATCTTACCAGCATCCCATTTTAAAAATTGTGGTAAAAATGACAAATAATTTACCATTTTTCACATGGTCGATAGGGCAGAGGGATAGTGCAGAGATTCAGGTGCTTGCTTTGCATATGGCTGGTTCAATCCCCAGAATCCTTGAGAACTGCCAGGAGTGATCTCAGCAAAGAACTAGAACTAAGCCCTGAAAACTGCAAAGTATAGCCCCAAAACAGGCAAACAAAAAGAAAACATCCAGTAATGGCATGAATTATATTTAGTCTATCAGTCATCACCACTGTCTAGCTTCTCATCACCAATAGCAAAAAAATCTCATACCCATTAGTGAACTGTTTTTATTCCATTCTTTCCCTGTGGCACTGTAGCACTGTCATCCCATTGTTCATCGATTTGCTTGAGCGAGCACCAGTAATGTCTCCATGGGAGATTTGTTACAGTTTTTGGCATATCAGATATGCCACGGGTAGCTTGCCAGGCTCTGCCATGTGGGCAAAATACTCTCGGTAGCTTGCCAGTCTCTCTCAGAGGGACGGAGGAATCAAACCCAGGTTGGCCGTGTGCAAGGCAAACGCCCTACCCACTGTGCTATGTCACTGTCACTGTCATCCTGTTGCTCATAGATTTGCTCGAGCGGGCACCAGTAATGTCTCCACTGTGAGACTTCTTGTTACTGTTTTTGGCATACCGAATACACCACGGGTAGCTTGCCAGGCTCTGCACAGTGGCTAAGGCATTTGCCTTGCACACAGCTGAATCAGGTTTGAATCCTCTGCCACTCTCGGAGAGCTTGCTGGCAAGCTCTCCGAGAGTATCTAGCCAGAAGCACAGGGAAGGAATTTATTCCTTGCCTGCAAATATAGCCCATAACACATCTGGGCTTGGACCTGCATCGCCCCAGCCTCTGGAGCAAAGAGAGACGGGTCAGGCGGTGAGCTAAAATCACCATGCAAGTGGCTTCCTCCATCTCTCTCAGACTTGAGCATGAGGAAATGGCAACTCACCAATCCTCAGGGGACTACTATCTGGGGAGCTGAAACCCAGAATCCCTTTCACCCTTCCAGGGCCTTGACACATTACTGATACACATTACACATACACTCATCCTATGACTTCTGTTTTGGTTTTGGTTTTTGGCTGTGCTCAGGGCTTGCTCCCAAATCTGAGCTCAGGGATCACCCCTGGTATTAGACATATAGAGCACCAGGAATTGAACTTTAGTGCAAGGCAAGCATCCTCCATGATGTACTATCTCTCGGCCTCTAAATCTATCCCTGGATGGAGAGGGAAAAGTTCCCCGGAGACCATCACTCCAGGGCTAAGAGTGGGCACCCAGGGGCCGCCAGTGCTTCTGGAGGCTGGCCCTGAGTCCCGTTGTATAGGACTCTTGTTCCGTTGTGATTAGGGCAGTTAAACTACAGCTCCCAGGAGACAGTGGAGCCTCCGAGGCAGGGTGGGGTAAGGTTCTAGCGTCTGTTCCACAGTGGCCAATGAGACTCGTAGTCTATTGAGTAGAGACGAGTGTACCCTTGCTTGCCCGCTCCTGGAAATATATATGTAATATATATATATATAAATATATATATTAGCTTTTTGGGTGACACCCAGCAATGCTCAAGGGGTTACTCCTGGCTCTGCACTCAGAAATTACTCCCGGTGGTGCTTGGGGGACCATATGGCATGCTGGGGATCAAACCTGGGTCAGCTGCATGCAAGGCAAACACTACCCACTGTACTATCACTCTGCCTCCCCCATATAATGATGTTTTGTGATGAATAGTATTTATGCTTTATGAAAATGAAAAGGGGGCATTTGAAGTGGTTGGCAAGATCGGCTTGATGCCTTTAAGAGAACTGCTTTTCAATGCTTGTGTTCTCCTTTCTGCCTTCTGAAGATTTTCTGATTCCTATTCTTTGCCAGGTATTCTGTTGAATTTGCTCCAGGCGGAATGATAGCACAGTGGGTAGGACGTTTGCCTTGCACGAGGCCGACCTGGGTTCGGTTCCTCCCTCCCTCTGGGAGAGCCTGGCAAGCTACCGAGAGTATACCATATATAAGTACTTAATTTCTTTCTCTAACTTAGCAGTAACTTTTTATGGGATATCATATTTTTAAAATTAAGGCCCCATGACTTACAAAGTTATTCATAGTTAAGTTTCAAGCATACAATATTCCAACACTAGTCCCACCACCAGTGTCAACTTCCCTCACCAGTGTCTCAGGTTCCCGCTCCTCAACCCCCAACCTGCCTTTCTGAGAGGCACATTTTAAGTTTGGTTGTTGTAATTCAGATCTCATGTTTTCTGTGTTGTTGACTCTCTAGTTTGGATACATAGCCATACCACCTATACACCTGGGGTCCATGATCCCGGCCCCTTATTTTCTATCCAGTTCTTGCTGTCCACCTTGATTTCTTTCACTCTCTGTCCCTTTTCCCTGTATTCTGGGGTCAAGAGTGATGGAGTTATCCCCCATTTAATACCTTGTGTTTTCTCATTCAGTTATTCTATGTACCACATATAAGTGGGATTGTTCTGTTTGCCTTTCTTATTCTGGCTAACTTAACTTAACATGATATGCTCCAGTTCCATCCAAGTTGCAGTAAATTGCATGATTTTGTCATTCCTTGTAGCTGCATAGTATTCCATTATGTATATATACCACATCTTCATAATCCATTCACCATCATTAAACATCTAGGTTGATTCCATCTCTTTGCTATTGTACTAAGTGCTACAATGAATAATGGTGTGCAAATGTCCTTTTGAATGAATGTTTTGTCTTCTTGGGCTAGATACCCAGAAGTGAATTTGCCAAGTCCTATGGCAGATAAATTCTTAATTTATTGAGAAATCTTAAAATTGTTTCCATTAGGGCTGGAGCAATAGCACAGCGGATAGGGCATTTGCCTTGCACACGGCCGACCTGGGTTCAATTTCCAGCATCCCATATGGTCACCTGAGCACTGCCAGGGGTAATTTCTGAGTGCAGAGCCAGGAGTAACCCCTGTGCATCGCTGGTGTGACCCAAAAAGCAAAAAAAAAAAATTTTTTCCATAGCGGTTGAACCAGACAGTGTTCCCACCAGCAGTGGATGAGAGTTCCTTTTTCCCCGCATCCTTGACAACACAGATTGTTCCCAGTATTTTTTATGTGTGCCACTGGTGCAAGATGACATCTCATTATTTATTTGAATTTACCTAATAATAAGTGATGTGGAACATTTTTCCTTGTGCTTATTTGCTCTTTTGTCTTCTTCAGAGAAAATGCCTCTTTATTTCCTCTATTTTTTTTATCAGGTTTTTGTATTTTTCATTGTTAATCTTTGTGAGTACTTTATATTTCCTTGATATCAACTCTTTATCTGATGAGTTGAGTGCAAATATTTTCTTCCATTCATTTTAGTGTCTTTTATTTCAGTCCATGTTTCTTTTGCCATGCAAAACTCTTTAATTTGATGTAATCTCACTTGTTTATTTTTTATTCTGTTGATTTGTCAGTGATGTCATACCATTAAAAACCTCTTTGAAATCATGGAGCATTCTGCCTATATTTTCTTCTATGTACTTTGTAGATTTCAATCTTATCTCCAGATTATTGATCCATTGGTTTTTTGTGTTGGGTGTGAGATATGGATTCAGCTTTAATTTTTTTACAGGTGATTATCCAGTTTTCCCAGCAACTAGTTGAAGTTGGTGCTGGAAAAAGTTGAAGAGGCTATCTTTACTCTATTTCATGTTCTCAACTCTTCTATTGAAAATTAGCTGACCATAGATATAGGGATTTGTCCTTGGGTATTTCATTCTGACCCATTGGTCAGAAAATCTATCCTTATTCCAATACCATGCTGATCTCTATAGTTTTATAGTAGAGTTCCAAGTTAGGTAATAAGATACCTCCCAGTTTCTTACTTTTCAGCATGTCTCTAACTAATCAGGGTCTCTTATGATTCCATACAAACTATATTATTTACTGTTCTAAATTGTTGAAGAATGACATCTGAATTTGGGTGGGGTTTGCACTGAATTTATATAATAATTTAGGCATAACCATTTTGACATATTGACTATTTCAATCATGAGCATGGAATATTTTCCATTTCCTAAGGTCTTCTATCTCTTTCTTATATGATTTAAGGTTTTCATGGTATAGATCTCCCACATCTTTTGTTAGGTTGATTCGTGGACAGTTGATGCTTTGGGACATTATTTTGAATGGGAAAGATTCTTTGGTTGCTTTATCCTCTGATTCATTATTTGCATATAAGAATGCTATCAAATTTTGTGTTTGACTTTGTAGATGGTAACTTTGCTACACTGGTTTATTGTTTCTAGGAGCTTTTTTGTGGACTCTTTTTCTTTACCAATTGGAGACAATGGATATCTTGCCTTGTACCTGATCGCAGTGGGACTGCTTTCATTATTTTCACCATTAAGAATGATGGGTTGGGGGGTTGAAAGAATTGGAGGGTTGGCCCAACACCACCACCACCCAACACACACACCCAATGATACTGGCTGTGGGCTTCTTACTGATGGCCATACTATCCTTTCCCCACCCATTCCCCACAATAGAGTCCATTTATTTATTTTGGTTTTGAGGCCACACTTAGTGGTGCTCGGGGCTTACTCCTGGCTCTTCACTCAAATATCAGACTGGCGGGCTCAGGGGACATAAGGGATGCTGGATATCAAACTTGGGTGACCACATACAAGTTAAGCACCCTTCTGTACTATTCCTTCAGCCACAGCCATAACTATCTTGAAGAAAGTTCCTATTTTGTCCAGAGATTTTATCACAAAGGGATGTTAGATCTTGTCAAATGCTTTCTGCATATGCATTGAATGACAGGATCATGTGACTTTTATCTTTCCTTTTTCTGATTTGTTATATTAGTTGATTTGCATATATTGAACCATGTGCATATATTGAAGCATCTCTGGGATGAATCCCACCTGATCATGGTGCGTAATTCTTTTGATAGACTCTTGCATTTGGTTTGCTAAGATTTTGTTAAGAACTTTGTACATTGATGTTCATCAGGGAAACTGATCTGATATTTTCTTTACTAGAAGTGTCTCTGTCTGCTTTTGGTATTAGTGTAATATTTGCTGCATAGAAAATATTAGGAAGGATTCCTGTTTCTTTAATATTGTGGCTTTTTTTTCTTTTGGGGTCACACCCAGCAATGCACAGGGGTTGCTCTTGGCTCATGAACTCAGAAACTACTCCTAGCGGTGCTTGGGGGACCATATGGGATGCTGGGAATCGAACCCGGGTCAGCCGTGTACAAGGCAAATGCCCTACTTGCTGTGCTATTGCTCTAGCCCCTCTTTAATATTTTGAAAGATTTTAAGGATTTAAGGCAGTAAATCTTTGAAGTTTTGATAGAACTCACCAGTGAACCCATCTGTATTAGGACTTTGTTCTTGGAAGATTCTTAATTACCATTTCAATTTCCTTACTTGTGATTGTCCTGTTCAGGCTTTTTACTTCCTCCATTGAATTACTATTGAATTATATACTCAGTTGATTATATAGAAAATAGTTCTGTGTTCTAAACATAAAGAAACCATAGTTAACTTCTTGAAGAACTGCCAAAATATTGTCAACAGTGCAAATTTTCCATTTTCCGTTCCTATCAGATATGTATGAAAGTTCTCATTTTTCTACATTCTCATCAACATGGCACTTTCTGTCACTTGGTATGTGTATCTGTGTGTGTACATGTTCTTGTAGGGACCACACCCTACAGAGCTAGGGAGGCCAATGATACATTCCTAATGATACTCAGTCTGGTGATAGAGGCCTGATGATTATGTACTTGGCCAATGCTTGCTGCTCAGGCCTAAATATCAGTGATGTTCAGAGTCCAACAGAACCACCTCAGTAGTACTCTAGGATTTTTTTAAATTACCAACCTGGTGAGTATGTAGTGGTATCTCATTGTTGGTTTGATTTGTATTTCTATATAACTAATGATGTTGAGTATTTTATCGTATTCTTGTCAGTCATTTGCATATGCTCTTTAAAGAAATGCCTATTGAAGTTCTTTGCCTATTTTAATTTGGGGGCATAAAGTGTTGGGGCCACACCTGGCAGTAGTCAGGGATTTCTTCTAGCTCTGTGCTCAGGTTTCACTCCTGGTGATACTAGGAGGACCAGATGGTGCCAAGGATCAAACTGAAGTTGGCTGCATGCAAGGCAGGCACCTTAACCCCTGTACTACCTCTCAGGTTTCTCTTTGTCCACTTTATAGTAGCACTGTAGCACTGTCGTCCTGTTGTTCATTGATTTGCTTGAGCAGGCACCGTTGTGAAACTTCTTGTTACTGTTTTTGGCATATCAAATACGTGGGTAGCTTGCCAGGCTCTGCCGTGTGAGCGGGATACTCTCGGTAGCTTGCCAGGATCTCCAAGAGGGACGGAGGAATTGAACCCAGGTCGGCCGCATGCAAGGCAAACGCCCTACCGCTATGCTATCGATCCAGTTTACTTTACAGTAGTTTATTTTATTTTTGTTTTGGGGATCATACCAGTGGTGCTCATGGCAGATCCCTGGCTTTGTACTCAGGTATTGCTCTGGAAACTCTTGGACAAAGGTGAGGGGACCATATGGAGACTGAGTCCTGATCAGCCGTGTGCAAAGCAAGCACCTTATCTGTTGTACTGTACTGCCAATACTTCTTTGTCCATTTAAAAATCAGTTGTTTTTTCATTGTTGAGTTATAAAAGTTTTTTATATATATTCCAGATGCTAGATCTTTATTATACATGAGATTTGTACATAGTTTATCCCATTTTGTGTGTTGCCTTTTTACTCTTCTGATCATGTCCTCTGATATAAAAAAAAGTTTCTCATTTTTATGAACTTGAATTATATACCTCTTATTTTGTTACTATGTTGATGTCCTATTTAAGAAAAACACCACCTACTCTACTTGAAGTTTTGATATGATATTGTTCTCTTCTAAGAGTTTTAAAGTTTTAACTCCAATTAAATATGGTTATCCATATCTTGGTCAGTTTTGAGTTGACTTTTGTACATGGTGTGAGATACAGGTATGACTTCTCTCTTTTACACATGGCTATTCAGTAGTTTCAATACCTTTTGTTGAAAGTATTATTTTTTTCTTTCATTGAATGGTCTTGGAACCCTTTTTGAAAATCAAAGTAATAAAGATATATGTATACAGGATGTGTTCTTTTGTTTCTTTTACATCTGTTGTCTTTTGTGGAGGTCACACCTGCTAGTGCTCCAGGCTTATATCTGGCTCTTTGCATGTGTCAGTGATCAAACCCAGGGCCTGCCACATGCAAGGCAAGCTCTCTATCCACTTTACTCTCACTCTAATTCCCAACTGTTGTCTTCAGACTCTTATATCTTCATGCTTAATTCAATAGACTAGCCTTCTAATTAACTTTTGTCAATGAAAAAGATAATCTCTCTACTACCACCTTGTTATTTCTTTGTTCAAGAGTGTGTCATTAAATATACTGTATTAATTGTTGACCAGACTCAAAGCAGTTACCCCACCAAACTACATATGTGCCTCTTAACCTAAATTAGCCAATCAGCCTAATTGATTGCTATTACTCTAGGTAGATTAGAGGTAAGTTGAATTAAAATATATTCAAATTATGGGGCTCTAAGATGTGGCTTCATGGTGGAATGCCTGCTTTGCAGGTGTGAGGCCATGAGTTTGATCTCTGGCACTGTCCCATATCATTGAGTGAGAGTCTAACAGTACTGCCACCATGATCCCCACTGCCACAAATATGCCATCTCCCATGTACTGTAACTAAGTGTGCACTCATTAGATATAATAACCAAAGGAAAGGGAAGGGTCAAAGAACTAAAATAAATTCAAGATTAAAGAATTAAGGCAGCATGTAGGGCGTT
Organism: Sorex araneus; assembly: GCF_027595985.1. NCBI lineage: Eukaryota > Metazoa > Chordata > Mammalia > Eulipotyphla > Soricidae > Sorex > Sorex araneus. The sequence goes on along the minus strand of NC_073307.1, from coordinate 21,347,790 downwards.
ATTTATCTTGCATGCAGCCAATCTAGGTTCATCCTCCTTGGCACCACATATAATCCCCCTCTCCTCAACCCTCCGAGAGTGATCCCTGAGAGCAAAGTTAGGAGTAATCCTTAAGTACAACTGCGTGTGACCCCAAAATTAAATATATAAATAAATGATATAAAAAGAAAGAAGTAAGGCAAAATATTCTCTTAGAGTGAATGAAAATAGTATTTGATACAAAGTTTACTGATTTGTTCTTTCCACAAACATTAACTGGGCACAGACTACATCTCAGAATTCTAAGAAGGATTTAAGATTTAGATGTTGTCTTCAGTTGTTTAGAAGACGAGATAGTAAAAAGATAAATTACTGGGGTAGAGAGATAGTACAGTGGATAAAGGCTTTTGCTTTGCACATGGCTGACCCAGATTGAATCCCCGGAATTTCATATGGTTCCCCAAGCAATGCCAGGAGTAATTACTGAGCACAGAGCCAGGAGTAAACACTGAGCACTGCTGGGTGTGGTCCATAAAAACTAAGACAAAACAAAACAAAAAGATAAATTACTATTCAACATTGTAAGTGCAGTTATACAAATGTGAGTGAAAGTGGGAATACCAAAGTGCAGGAAGTTTAATAATAGAAATATTTCTTTTATTTCATATAATAGATCTATTAAATTACCACTATAATTATCAAGAGATATTTTATAGTATTTTCACATTACCTGTTTATATTAATTCACTCATTAACAAATATTTACTATTTATTAATTGCTTATTTAATGCAAAAGACCGCAAAGATTCTAATCTGGATAGGACTGAGTTAGGAAATAAAAAGCTAAGATTTAAAACAGCTGTTAATTTTTAACCTTTTCTAATTTTTAAGTGTTTGAAAATATATAAAATTCATACATTAGACAAAAATAACATAGTATGAGTCAGCAAGCTGGCCGCTAAAGCAGGTGAATAGTCTAGACTTTCCTGTGGACTTCAGTACAGAGGTATGTTACTAAAACTTGTGCTGCATGTAATGTGTATCCATTATTTAATGTGCAGCTGACCAAATCAGGAGAACTTGTGTTTATCTTCTCCTGTGACCCCAACAAATCTACACAAAAACTTGAACCAATCCATAACAAAGACTAACCTGAGGGACCCAATGAACAAAATTTTGAAAGTAAGGGAGAGAAAGGAGAGCAACCAGATTAGAGGTAAGACACGCTGGCCAGGAAAGAACATTGTTGTTGACAAAAACTGCAGTCAGGAAATGATTTCCAAGGCAGAGAACTTTATCCTGAAAGGGAAAGGTTGCATGAAACACCAGACTCTAATCCCACCAGCCTACTCTTACAATCATAGTAAGAATGAGAAGGGGTTGGAGCAATAGTACAGTGGGTAGGGCGTTTGCCTTGCACTCGGCCGACCCGGGTTTGATCCCAGCATCCCGGAATTTGGTGCCCGAGCACTGCCAGGAGTAATTCCTGAGTGCAATGCCAGGAGTAACCCCTGAGCATCGCTGAGTGTGACCCAAAAAGCAAAAAAAAAAATTAGAAGCAAGAAATGATAGGGTCTAAATAACTCTGAACTGTTGGCAGGTGCACAGCCTTTCACAAACATGCTGAGGCTATATTGGCTCATTTTCCACAGTAAGAGAGACTATGGCAGGCACCATCTTGGTGACCTCTTGCAAGCTTGCTGGTGGATGGAACTTGCTAGTGAATTGGAACTTGTCTCCACAGTACTAGACCCTGGAGGGCAAATTTCTGAGAAGAGCCCTGCCCACTACTAACAAATAGCTGAGCTGGCTGGGGTCTGAGAAACAATTATTAAGAGTGCTTTCTCCTGGCAGACAAACATACCTACCCTGCCAGTCTATGTCAGACTTGGAGCAAACAAGCCACACCCCTGCAGGCAGGAAGCACCACATCCACCTCCCAAAGCATATTAGCCAAGTGGTCTCACTGCCTGCTGTGCTCCCAACCAGCCCTGGAGTGTGTGTGCAGTCACCAGCTGAGAGTGGGACACACCAACTTCCACTTCTTTTTTCTTTTTCTTTTTTATAAAGAGTCTTCTTGCCTGCACGCCTGGCTGTCTTCCCCAGGGACCCTGGAGGGGGATGGGCTCCAGCTTCCCTCCCCACCCCGAGCAGAACTCCCAGCGGCCAAAGACCACCGGAACCTAGCTACAGCCATGCTCGAGGCCCCTCTCCACACGTTTGGACAGGCCTCACACATAAAGGTACCGGCAGAGGAACCCAAGTGTCTGTAATCCCATCAATGGCCACCATCCAGAGACTTAAAAGCAAGCTCCCAGAAGCGCACGGCTGCTTTGTGACCGCGCGATATCTTGTAGCCTGCTTCTTCCTCTGGGAGAAGTTGGCAAGCTTCTGAGAGTTTCCTGCCCACATGGGACAGCCTTGCAAGCTTCCTGTGGTGTATTCATATGCTAAATCCAGTAACAAGCTGGATCTCATTCCCCTGACCCTGAAAGAGCCTCCAGTGCAACATCATTGGAAGGGCCGAGTCGAGAGAGACTTCTAAGATCTCAGGGAAAGAATGAATGAGAGGTTACTGAGCCCACTCGAGAAATTGACGATTAACGGGATTTCATGATCGTGATTCGTGATTTTATAAAATTATTTATAATTTTTTATGATTTAAACATGACTTGCAATTTAAAGTTTTTATTCTCCTTTCCTCCTTCTTTGCTGTTGTTTTTACGACAACCAGGAGTGCCCATACTTGGTTGAGACTTAGTGGTGCTTGCACTCTTGAACAGTAGTGCTCATACACATTTTGGTTGCAGTCTTGCCAAAAGTCACACATTTTCTTCCCCCACCCCCCATTTATTTATTTATTTATTTATTTATTTATTTTATTTATGTTTTAATTTTTATTAGTGAATCACTGTGAGGTATAGTTACAAACTTATAAACTTCCATGTTTGCATTTCAGTCATACAGTGATCGTTTACCCATCCCTCCACCATTACCCATTCTCCTCCACCAATGTTCGCAGTATCCCTCCCACCACCCCCATCTCATCCCCCACCACCCCACCCTGCCTCTTTGTCAGGGCATTCCCTTTTGTTCTCTCTCCTTTTGGGTGTTGTAGTTTGCAATAGAAGTATTGTGTGGGATTCATGTTCGGTCTATGGTCTACTTTCAGCATGCATCTTTCAACCCGAATGGGCCCTCCCAACATCCTCTACTTGGTGTTCCCTTCTCTAACTCAGCTGCCTTTTCCCCCAGCATGTGAGGCCAGTTTCCAAGCTGTGGAGCATTATTAATTTTTCAAATTGAATCACAGCGATATACACATTTACAAAGTTGTTCATGATTGGATTTTAGTGATATGATGTCCCAACACCCATCCCTTCACCAGTGTACTTTTTCTACCACCAATGGTCCCAGTTTCCCTTCCATTCCCCAACCCTTTCCCACCATCTTCCACTGTGGCAGGCACTTTTCTTCTTCCTCTCTCTCTCTCTCTCTCTCTCTCTCTCTCTGTCTCTCTCTGTCTCTCTCTATTTCTCTCTCCCCTTTTGGGCCTTATGGTTGCAATACAGATAATGAAATGTTATCAGGTATATCCCCTTACCTGTGCCCTTCACCCCCCACACACTCTTATGGCAAGCTTCCAACCATTGACCTATTCTTCTGGCCTCTGATTGTCCTTGCCTTGGATATTAGTCTCGTGTATATGTCCCAAAAATGAATGCAGTTATTCTATGCCTGTCCCTCTCCTTCTGACTCACTTCATTCAACATGATACTCTCCATGTCAATTCATTTATAAGCAAATTTCATGACTTCATTCTTTCTAACAGCTGCATAATATTCCATTGAAGTCACACGTTTTCATTGAAGTGCTCACACATTTTGTTTCAGTGCTAGAGATCATAAGTGGCAAAACTTTTGGGATAACTCTGGGTACATGTGGGATGGGATAGTTTCAGGGATTAAACTAACAACCTCATGCTTTGAAAGACTGGTGCCTTGACACTGTATCTCTCCTCCAACCTTGCCTCTGTTCCTTAATCTCTATAGCCTCCTTTTACTCCCACCCCAGCATGAACACCCAGGCATCCTGATGGCTGCTGGGCACTGCTCAGATTCTCTCAACTTGAGCATTTATGATCCGTGTCCCTGGTCACCACCCAGACCACACAGATCCCCAGTCCCTACCTCCACCCATTCCCTTATAGAGCACCAGACATAATGGGGAAGACAGAAGAACTCACATTGATACATCAAGATAACCACATGGAAAGACCTGCTACTGAAATAGAGCTATCAAGTTACCTAAGATCTGCTACTGTAATAGAGCTATCAAGTCATCACTTCAGTTATAATGAAGCTCACTGAAATGAAGGTATCACAGAGAACTGCAACAACAAAAGAGAAGATAAAGTCTGAGAAAAGTCGAAACAGTAACTGGGACAAAGGATACAGTTCAAAGAGCTGGAGTGAATGCTTTGCATGAAGATCCCTGGGTTGGATTGTTCACTCTACATGGTCCCCAAGAACAGCTGCAGTAACTCCCAAGCACAGATCTGAGAGTAATGCCTGAGCACCACTGGCCCAAGAAAGAAATAAACCTCACTTGGAAGTAGTCAGATAACTAAAACCCAAAAGAAGGAAAAAAGAGGGTCAACACGATAGCACAGTGGCTAGGGCATTGGCCTTGCACATGGTCAACACAGGTTCTACCCCTAGCATCCTGTGTGGTCCCCCTAGAACCACCAGAAGTAATTCCTGAGTGAAGAACCAGGAGTAAGCCCTGGCATCATAGTGTGTGGCTCAAAGTCAAAAGAAAGAGAGAAAGAAGAAAGAAAAAGAAGGAAGGAAGGAAGGAAGGAAGGAAGGAAGGAAGGAAGGAAGGAAGGAAGGAAGGAAGGAAGGAAGGGAGGGAGGGAGGGAGGGAGGGAGGGAGGGAGGGAGGGAGGAAGGAAGGAAGGGAGGGACGGAGGGAGGGAGGGAGGGAGGAAGGAAGGACTGGGGGAGGGAGGGGACAAGAGAAAGAACAAAAAAAGAGAGCAAGGAAGGAAGGAAGGAAGGAGGGAGGGAGGGAGGGAGGGAGGGAGAGTAAGAGGGAGGGGAGGAAGGAAGGGAAAGTAAAGAAAGAGAAGGAAAGAAAAGAAAAGAATACAATACCAGAATGGAAGAAACTGAAACTCAAGTCAGTTCAGTTTAACAGTGAGGCAGGAGAGATGGCAAAAATAATTAAAAACAACAAGCAACTTTTCATTGAACAAAGTCAACATTTGAATCATAGTGTTCCAGAAGAAAAAAAGTAGCAGAACACTTGAAGAAAAAAATAACCAAGAACTTTCCCAGACTGAAAAAAATTAGACACCAGATCCAGGAAACTCATAGTCCCACACAAAATGAACCAAAACAGACATACATCAGGATACATTATAATTAAAATGGGGGTGGGATCAAGGATAAGGAGAGAAAGCAGCAGAAGAAAGGTGATTACATACAAGAAATTCCTATAAATCTATCTGCATATTTCTCAACTGAAACCACAAGTCAGAGGGAGCACCATAATGAATACAAAGTGCTGATTGGAAAAGACCTCCAACCAAGAGTACTCTACTTAGCTCGATTATCACTTCCATTTTCTGGAAGAATAAAGACTTTTTAAGACAACCTTAAAGGAATTCATTACTACAAAACTGACCACTCAAGAGCATTGGAGAGATAGTACAGTGGGTAGGATTTGATCCCCTATACCCATATGGTCCCCTAATGGCTCCCAGAAGTGATCCCTGAGCACAAAGCCACTAATAAGTCCTGCCTGAGCACAGCAGAGTGTGCCCCACCACCAAACCAAACCAAAAAGCTCACCCAACAATAAATACTTAAGGTACTTCTGTGCTAGGAAAAGAAACATCACTTGGAAGCAGTCAGATACTTAAAACCCATTTGATGTGGGAGAGAAGGGTAATTATATTGGGGACTCTTTATTTTCAAATGTACTGATCCTTTCCTCTGTCTCTGTTCTGCTAAGTTCTGAGAATTTTAAATTTCAGATATTCTTCACTTCTAAAATTTACATCTGGTTCTCTTTAAATAGATCTTATTACCCTGTTGAGTTTTTTATATATTCATTTTATTAACATATTTTCCATTCCATCGTCAAATGTAGCTATAATAGATGTGTTTTTTCCCCTTAATTCAACATTTGGTTTAAATCAGGATTGGTCTATATTGATTTTCTTTTCTTTTGAAAATGGATCATGTTGTTCTATTGTTTTGTTGAATAATTTTGGAGTATATCCAATATATTTTATATATTCTATGGTAAATATCTGATTTTATCTTATTCTTTTGGAAGTGGGGGAAGAGTAGGTAATTAGACAATTGGTGATTTTTCTCAGTGGTGATAATTCAGAATATCTCTTCAAAATTATATTTTTATTATTATTTAGGACTATCTTTATTGGGAGATTTTATTTCCATTTACTTTTTTGATGAAACAAATAGGATAGCAGGAGAACACTATATGCCTGGGGGACTGATTCAAGGGATCTAGAGAGATAGTACAGCTATCCTGAAAAGATAACAAATAAGGATGCACACCATGGGAAATATTTGCTTTACATATTTTTATTTTGCCTAACACTACCTATATGTAAGAAAAAGTGAAATTGGTATTTTTGTCTTTTTTATCCCCCTAAGCACTGTCTTGTCAAACACTTTTCCCAGGACAAATTTAATTGTATAGTTTCTGTGTGTCTATGTTAAACACAAGTGAAAATAGAGCTCAGATATGAGTATGTGCCATCTCTATTTTGACAAACTGCACTCAAATTTCCTTCACATGTAAAACAATCTCCTAATCATTCTTTCAGTCTTTAATTTATCCCCACCTGTCTTTTATTTGCCATACTATTACATTTATGATTTTAATAATTTGTTTTTATTACCTTTATTTAGTAGGATCTAAAGTAAATGTTGCTTTTGTCATAATGACATTGGTTACTTGTAAACTTTTTGAATTTGTTACATATCCTCCTAGAGATTATCATTTTTATTAATTTTGAAAAAATGACTTGCTTTTCACTTGTATAAATAAAAACTAAGAATATAGTAGTTTATGGAGTAAGAGGTCAAGCTAGTAGTTTCTTCTGTGGAAGTGGAGTGAATGGGTACATGGTCCAATGGGCTAGAACCCAAGTTTTTCATGCAAAATGCACAGATTATATTCTTAGTGCTACATGGTCTCCCAAGCACCATCAGGACTGACCCCAACCAGGAAATCATGAGTATTCTCTGTGAATTTCCAGGTATGGCCTCCAAAAAAATCTATTTAAAAAACAAAACAAAAATACAAAGAAGGTATTAGAGTTTATATATTATTTCACACCGTGGCACAGATGAGAGAGAGGGAGGGAGGGAGGGAAGAAGGGAGGGAAAGAGGGAGGGAGGAAAAGAGAGAAGAGAGAGAAAGGATACACATTTATTGATTGATTGATTGATTTTCGCTAGACTCAGCATTGCTTGGGTATTTTGGGTATTTCTGGTGGTGCTCAGGGAATCGTGCAGTGCCTGGATCAAATCTAGGGCTCCTGCATGCAAAGCATATGCTCCAGACCTTTGCACTATTCCCTCAGTCCTTAATGATCATTCTTATGATAACATCATTTTCATCTATTTGCATCCTAAAATGCTTGCTTTAGTTGTTTAGCCAATGAATTCTCAAGAGGGAAAGGTAAACATGTCCAGGAAACTCCATGAAGAATTTAAAGAATGGGTGGAATTTAAAGGTAAACCGGGTAAGAATACATACCCTTATGTGGGAAGATGAGAATGTGCATGATGCATTACGAGAAATAGACTATATTGTCTAGTCATGATTTACAGAAAAGAGTACAGCAACAAATGAGTTAGGAAGTCTTATAGTGGACAGATTTTCTGCTACTTTGATCCTTTTACCCTTTTTCAGGTAATAAGATGCTAATTTCCTCTTGCAAACCACCTTTCATTTTTCTCTAACTAGATGAATCGGACTGGAGCGATAGCACAGTGGGTAGGGCATTTGCCTTGCACACGGCCGACCCGGGTTCGATTCCTCCACCCCTCTCGGAGAGCCCGGCAAGCTACTGAGAGTAGCTTGCCTGCGTGGCAGAGCCTGGCAAGCTATCCGTGGCGCATCTGATATGCCAAAAACAGTAACAACAAGTCTCACAATGGAAACTTTACTGGTGCCCACTCCAGCAAATTAATGAGCAATGAAATGACAGTGATACAGTAATACAGATTAATTTGGGGAGGTTGACTCTAAACACAGTCCTGAAGTGAATATGTGAAACAGACATGGTGAATATGAAGCACATTTTATAAGTTGCAGCAATAGCCCAGGAATGACTGATAAGATAGGATGAAACATTTACTAAGAGAGCTACATAGTCTTTTCTTCTGAAACTTCAAAAAGTAAAAATGCTATAGGCTCTGAGTTGCTAAGTCAGCACTTTGTACCAAAAAATGATCTAATACAGAAGACAGAGAAGTGTAGAGTATAAGAGAGTAAGTCCTGACACGATCTAGTCTCTGGGTCAAAGTATGACTGAAACTAATGACTTCCTGACTTTTTGGTTTCATTAGTCAATACATTTAAATATTTATGTAAGCCATTTAAGTTAGAGTTTTCTGTCACATGCACCAATTTCTGGGGTGGTGCTGTGAAGATATTTCCAGAAGATATTTGGATGGTAGTACGGTAGAACCGTCATCCCATTGCTCATCGATTTGCTCGAGCAGGTACCAGTCATGTCTCCATTGTGAGACTTGTTACTGTTTTTGGTATATTGAATACGCCACGGGTAGCTTGCCAGGCTCTGCCGTGTGGACAGGATACTCTCGGTAGCTTGTGGCACTCTCCGAGAGGGACTGAGGAATCTAACCCAGGTCGGCCACGTGCAAGGAAAATGTCCTACCCGCTATACTATTGCTCCAGTCCATCACGTGCACCAAAAGAACCCTAAATTATTTGTATGTATTGGGGGCACTTATTAAAGATCCTAGGCGATATGTTTAGAAATGAGAATTTACCCTCTAGGAGCCATTTTAAATTAATTTTTAAAGCAGATGTGGAACATATAAAAGTTATTTGGGGGATATAACTTTTCATTGTCAAGGGGTAAATTACCAAGAGTAATTTGTTTTGACTGGATAGCATAGAAGAGTAGAAATAAGATTATGCCTCAGACTTTGTAGGCTCCAGACTAGACTGCTGGCCCTCATATCATTCCCTTGCAGCTAGTAAGTTAGTACTTCTCAAATGTGTAACCATATCTTTTACTTCATCCAAGGTTTTTTTCCCCCGCTCAGTGCCAGGGATTGAATTCAGGGCATCAAACATGCAAGACATGTGCTTTACCACTAAGCCATATCCCCAATTCCTTCTTATTCCAACTTTGACAAAAAAATTCTTAGACTCTGAGCAAGTGAATTTCTTAAGAGTTTTTAATGAATATGATTGTGATAATGTTGTCTATCTTAACATTCAAGGAAATATAGTGCCATATGAGTTGCCCACCTGAAATCACTGAATATACAGTTCATGTTTTCAACGTATATTAACAATCATAATGTATCAATAGGTGTTTTGTGGGGAAAGTTCAAAAGGGAAAACTGGGAGAGTTGAGTCTTGCTCATAGCTCCTTAACATATTTGGTATGACTGACTACATCACTTTCCTGATCTATGATTCAATGTTTTTACTTTAAAAATGGAAAAATGAGGGGCTGGAGCGATAGCATAGCGGGTAGGGCGTTTGTCTTGCATGCAGCCGACCAGGGTTCGAATCCCAGCATCCCATATGGTCCCCTGAGCACCGCCAGGAGTAATTCCTGAGTGCAAAGCCAGGAGTAACCCCTGTGCATTGCCGGGTATGACCCAAAAAGCAAAAAAAAAAAAAAAAAAAAAAAAAAAAAAAAAAAAAAAAAGACCTGAGCATCACCAGATGTGCTGCCCCCCAAAAAAACCCTCAAAAATTAAAATAAATATTTTTTAAAAAATGGAAAAATGAAGCTGAGTTGTAGTTCAGTGGCAAAGCACCTGCCCTGTATGCATGAGACCACTAGTACAATATCTGGGATTGTCCCACAGGCCAACTGCATTAGTGCCATTGTGTGATTCCTTGTGTTCCACCAGAGTATGCAACCTTTGGAACAATGTGGTCAAGTGAGTGTGTGAGCACTGCAACTGAATGTGTGAGTGTCCTGAAATGAGTGACCACAGTCACTGCAACCACAAAAACAAAAAGGAAAGGGGAAATTCTATTTTTAAAAGGAAAATGATAAAAGGTAATTTAAATATAACCTTGACCATTTTCATCTATGAATATAAGGTGCTTAAAGAACAACTGGAAAGTTACTCGAGAAAGAGTAATCGTGATGAAAGTTAAAATTAAGTAATTACAAGCCAAAGAGGTGGCCTAATGGGCTCAGCTCATGCTTCGCATGCAAGATCCCAGGTTTGGGTCTTGGAACCACAGTAGGAAGTGATCCCCAAGTATGGAGATGAGAATAGCATCTGAGTACTACAAGGTGTGGACCCCAAACAAAAGTTAGTAAGTAAAAATTGAGTACTTAATTTAATATGGATATAACCATAAAACATGGCATAATAAATATATCAGGAAAAGGTTACCCTAAAACCAGAAACTATGCATCTCATTCAGTTTTCATCAGTTTATTATCTGAAAGCAGGTGATAAATTCAGCATTTTTAAGGTAGGTACCTTAAGGCCCATGGTGTTGACCTAATGGGAAGAGCTTCAGCTACTTTGTAGGCAGCTATAGCACATATTACAGACCAAGCAGAAGGGAACTGCTGCAATCCAGGTAGGGAAAGTGCCTTTGGACTTTAAGACCATGCAAGTCTTTGGGGCACCAGATTCACAGAGAAGAGAAGATGCATGTTTCTGTCCAACTTGGGCATCTGGGACTAGATGAAAATCCAAGCGATTTTAGCAGCCTAGCAAAGCAATCTCCTACCTGAGTTAAACTTCTGCAATTGCAGGAGTAAAAGCCTACCCTGTAGCTCTCCTTACAAAGAGAAAAAGTGGTACCATGAGGAAATCCAAGGTCCCTAATACCATCACTGAAAATTCAGGCAAGAATCTCCACAGTAGGGGCTGGAGTGATAGCACAGCAGGTAGGGTGTTTGCCTTGCACATGGCCAACCCGGGTTCGATTCCCAGCATCCCATATGGTCCCCCAGCACTGCCAGGAGTAATTCCTGAGTGCAGAGCCAGGAGGAACGCTTAAGCATTTTTGAGTGTGACCCAAAAAAGAAAAATAAAACAATCTCCAAGTAAACCACCAGTGGCAACAGACACCTGCAGGTAGGCCTAGAGGAAGGACCTGGGACCACAATCTGAGCTCAGACAGAGAAGGGGTCTAAGCAGAGAAGGAACATAGATAGATTTCATGAAACATATTAATTCTCCTTTTTGTTTGCTTTGTTTGGGATCCATACCTGTCAGTGCTCAGGGCTTACTATTCTCAGGATCACTCTTTTTTTTTTTTTTTTAGGGATCACTCTTGATCTTGACAGGTTCAAGGGACCATAGACAGTGCAGAGAATCAAACCCAGGTTGGCCATGTTCAAGGCAAATGCCTTATCCACTTCACTATCTCTTGGGCCCATTAAAATAGATTCACTCTCTGAATCTGATATTTTCGATATAATTTTAGATATGGTCTGTGAAATTTTAGAATAAGTGAAATTTTAGATAAAATTTTAGTAATTACTCAAATGAAAGAGATTTAGGAAAAAACAAAGAAACCCAATTAAGAATTAGGTCATTGGAAGAGGAAACACTAGGATAATGGGAATACAAGAATGTGAAAAGTGAAGGGAACAAAATGCCTATTCAAAGAAATAAACACTGAGAACTTCCAAAACTCAGGGTAAGAACTACCCATAAAAACCCAGAATGCAGACAGTATACCAAATTTTTAATGCAAAAACAAAACACTGGGACATCGTTGTGAATTTATTGAAAGTGAATGAAAGATAAAAATACTAAAGGCTACTTGGAAAATTTGTAAAATACAAGATTATCAGAGTTTAACAGCACACACTCTGCAGAATATGGAAGAGTGGAATAACATATTTACAATTCAAGAGATAAAAGCTTCCAGCCATGAGGGGCCAAAGAGACTTGCCTTATAGGCGGCCAACCTGGGTTCGATTCCTGGTATACCATATGGTACCCCAAGCCGACCAGGAGTGATCCCTGAGCATAGATCTAGGAATAAGCTCTGAACACAGCTGGTATGGCACAAAACAAAACAAAAAACCCCTTTCGTCCAAGAATATTCTACCTGATAAAATTATCATTCAAAGATAATTGGAGCCTCATCACCTTGTGGTCCCTTGAGCATCACAAAATGCAGCCCTGGAGACCCCTGAGAACCACCAGAGTGGCCAGGGTAATCCCCAGCATGAGAGGGCTCAAGCAGCACCACATCCTTGGGCTCTCAAATTGAATATCCAGCCCCATTGGCAATAGAAGGTGCCCTGGGGCCTCTTGAGCACAACTTGGGAAATGTCCTGCCCCTTCCACCCACCAAAAAAAAGATGATAAATTTAAAAAGAGTTCACCATATTTTTTTCAAAATCATATGAAATTTACCATCACCAGACCTGTACTGCCAAAAGTCGTGATGGGAATTCTTTCACAGGAAAAAAAAAGAAACATAAGAACACAAAGCCTTGAGTATGGTGATAATTAATAGTATATAATCAAAATAACAAAAATAATAAATTGAGTCAATAACCAAACATCAGAAAGGAAGAACAAGACACAATTTGTGTTATCTAAAAATGAGTTGTCGGCTGCAGGAGAAGATGGTGGTCTCCACAGGAGTTAAGTTTCCTTGTAATTTTTGCTTGTTGGAAGAACTTGAAGAAGGACAAAAAGGAGTAGGCAATGGTACGGTTAGCTGGGGACTTGAAGACTATGAAGATATGACACTTGCAAGGTGACAGGCATGATTATTGGGCCACCAAGGACGAATTATGAAAACAGAATATATAGCCTGAAAGTAGAATGTGGACCTAAATACCCAGAAGCTCCTCCATAAGTTAGATTTGTAGCCAAAATTAATATGAATGGAATAAATCATTCCAGTGGAATGGTGAATGCATGGAGCATACCAGTGTTAGTGAAATGGCAAAATTCATATAGCATTAACGTTGTACTTCAAGAGCTAAGATGTCTAATGATGTTCAAAGAAAATATGAAGCGTCCACAGCCACCAGAAGGACAAACATACAACAATTAATTTTAATGGATCTCAAACGTCTTAAATCAACCCTTCTACTCATGTTAATGTCTTGATTAAATATCACAATGCAAAATACCCACACATTAAGTAAAAGAATTCCAGCTGGCAAGACATGACCTGGACATTTATAAGAATGTATGTACACCCATTATGTTTTCAGGTAACAGGAGGAAAGATGTAGCACAATTTTTTTTTCTTGTTAAGGCACTGTCATTTAGGCATAAGCCTGGAGTACTCAAAATAGAATCCAGGTTTGCAAGGTGAAAGCACGGTGAGAAGGGTCAGGTGGCTGTGGTGGCATGTATATTTCTGAAACGCTGGTCTCGCCAGAAGGAAAACCAGAAATGGCATGCTTTATCCATCCTAGTGAAGGCTACCATTCCAATTGTCTAAAGTAGCAGGTAAAATTAATATTGTCACAAATTGTGTTGTTTTAAAGCATTGTCGGTGCTGATTAGTAGTAGTATCAAAAGTAAGTTCAGGATTGTTTTGATACCTGTATTTATAATTTAAGAAAAAAATGTCATGGGGAGGTCAATGAATTTCTGTTAAAAGCCATTATTGTGTGTTACATGTAACAGACATGGTAAATATTTGTTTACAGTCTTTGACAAACCATGCTATAAGTTTAAGTGAAATCAACAAAAAGGAAATAGGTGTATGGCTATGTGATTTTGAGATTAAAGTTAGTCTTAAAATGTAAATAAAATGTGGAATATGTCCTCAGGAAAATAAGTAAATAAATAAATACAATAAAAATGAGTTGTCAATATCAGCTCAAAAATAATAATTTTTAGGGACCTGACAGATAGTTCAGGGGTTAAGGCACTTGACTTACATGTGGTCAATATCAGTTTGAAATCTGGCACTGTGTATGGTCCCCTGAGCACTATCAGGGATCACTCCTGAGGACAGACCAGGAATGGCCCCTGAGCACTGCAGGGTGTGGCCCCAAGTCCTCTCCCCAATTATTTTCTATACAGAACGAGTGATATAAACCTCATGGTAGCCACTAAGAATAATCTGGAAGGGACAAAAAATATGACCCAATGGTAGAGCAAATGTTTTCCTTATATAAAACCTTAAGCTTGATCCCTAAGCCCCTCGCCATCCAACCCCCCAAATCCAAAGTAGAAAACCTTAGAAAAATATTTGAAGAAATTTAAAGGATTTCCAGGGGAAACCATATAAATGAAGAGACAAAAAGAAACTTATAGCAAAGAAAGAAAAACAGCTTTTTTTTTCTTTTTTTGCTTTTTGGGTCACACCTGGTGATGCACAGGGGTTATTCCTGGCTCTGCACTCTGGAATTACTCCTGACGGTGCTCAGGGATATGAGATATCCCTGAGCATATGGGATGCTGGGATTCGAACCCGGGTCAGCCGCATGCAAGGCAAACGCCCTACCCTCTGTGCTATCACTCCAGCCCCAAAACAGCATTTTTTAAAAGAAAGAAAATTTCAAGCTAGAATGGCAATAATTAAACTGCTTATGTCAGTAACAATTTGATTTTGTTTTTGTTTGTGGATCTCACCAAGTGGCACTCAAAGTTTATATCAGGCTCTGTTCTCAGTGAGGATCACTTCTGTCAGGGCTCAGGAGAACATGTGGGATAGCAGGGCTCAAACCTGGGTCAGTTTTGCAAGACCTTACCTGCTATTCCATTTTAAACAAATGTGAATAGGATGAGAAAGAAATTACAGAGGCCAAGATATTTGCCTTGCACATGGCCCATTTTGATTCTTGGCACCATGTATGGGCCCCTGAGCACTGCAAAAAGTGATCCCTGAGCATAGATCAAGCAATAAGTAAGCATTGATCAAGTGATAATAAGCAACATGTAATCCCTGAGCACTGTTGGGTGTGATCCAACCCATCTCCCCACCAAAACAATCAAATATGAGTGGTCTGAACTTACCAACCAAAAAACACAGTGGGTATATGGATAATAAAGCAAGATCCATCTAGCCACAGAAACGTATCAAATATTAAGACAAACATTCATGAGGGAAGATTGAAGAGAGATATTTAAAGCTAATAACAGTAAAAAAAAAACCCAGGAATTTCTATTCTGGATAAAGAAATTATAGGATATACTCAATGGAATACTATTCAGCTATTAGAAAGGTAAAGTTGTGCCTTTCAAGCCAATATAGATGAAACTTGAGGTGATTGTTAAGAACAATTAGTCAGAAGTAAAAACTATTATCAGGTTATTTTACTCAAATGTAGTATATAAATAACCAAAGCAAACAAACAAGCAAAGTACAAATCAAATAACTCTTAGGGCCAGGGAGATGCCTCAGAGAGATGGAGTACACACTTTGCATATAGCCCCAGATTTGATGCCTGACATAACATTGTTCCCTGAGAACCACAGGAAATGGCTTCAAACCACTGAGCTGTATGTAACCCCTGAATACCACTGGTGGCAGCCTCCTAAGAAAAACGTTCTTGGGGCTGGAGCAATAGCACAGCGGGTAGGGCATTTGCCTTGCACGCGTCCGACCCAGGTTCAAATCCCAGCATCCCATATGGTCCCCTGAGCACCGCCAGGGGTGATTTCTGAGTGCAGAGCCAGGAGTAACCCCTGTGCATCGCCGGGTGTGACCCAAAAAGCAAAAAAAAAAAGAAAAAGAAAAACGTTCTTAAATTTTGTGAAAAAACATGGCGGTTGCCAAAGGGAAAGAGGAAATGAGGTGGAGGGAATGAGCATAGGATAGTGTGATGGTACTGGACTTTGGCAGTTGTAACAGAGACTCTTACACAGAGATGTGAAGCTGTACTCTTGATCTCTTAAAGTATCATAAACCGATAGTGAATCAGTCCAATTGGATATTTTAAGTACTTACTATGTTTTAGGCACCATTCTAAATGTTTTTTGTGTATCAAATCATTTGTGCCTTACAACAGCCTTATAGAAATATTATCCTCATTTTGCTGAAGCTTAAAAAAGTTATAAATATTACCCCAAAACTGAGAGCCATGATTTGAACTCAGATATTAGATACTATTTATCTAATACTATAGTTGATAATCTGGAGTAGAAAAGGATGGCCAAAGTCTCCCCTCCGACACCTGTGCCAGTGATGGAGCCCAGGGCCTTACACACACAGGCATATGCTCTAACACTGAACCACATCCTCAGCTAGTGAAATGTTTTCCATTTTGCCATAGGGATCTCATCAGACTCGAGACTTATTCACTTGAATCTTAGATACAATTGATGTCTTCATATTTTTCAAATTAAAAGGCTTTTTACTAAGAGAAATGTTAAGAAGGGAAAGATGGAAAAATAATCATGCCGACAAAGTAACAAAATGCACAAGCCTGTGTCTGTTTAAGGTAATGACAAACACACACAACACACACACATACACACACTCACACACACACACACGCACACACACTGCTTCAAGATCCAATGAGATAACACTGTGACAGTCTTGTGACGTTATCCATCTACTCTTTTTTTTTTTTTGCTTTTTTTTTTGGGGGGTCACACCCGGCGATGCACAGGGGTCACTCCTGGCTCATGCACTCAGGAATCACCCCTGGCAGTGCTCAGGGGACCATATGGGATGTTGGGATTCGAACCCGGGTCAGCCGCGTGCAAGGCAAACGCCCTACCCGCTGTGCTATCACTCCAGCCCCATCCATCTACTCTTTATTTCTATAGATGTGCCTGTTCTGGATATAAAAGGAGTCAATGCATTTTTTAGCCTTTTATCAAAGGCTTCTTTCACTTAGCTTGTTTTTAAATATTCAACCATATAGCATGCTTCAGTAATTTCTTCTTATTAGGTGCTTTTCTTTTTATTTTGGGATGGGGATATTTGGACCATACTTGGCAGTGCTCTAAAGCTACTCCCAGCTTGTGCTTGGGGGTCACTCCTAGCAACAGTCAAGGTACCATGTGATGCCAGGGATCCAATCCAGGCCTCTATCATGCAAAGCTCTCTTTTTGAGCCATCTCTTTGACCTATAAACGTTTTTTTCACTGCCTTTTAGTGGAATTCCCATTTATTTTTCTCTCTTACTCTTCTCTGTCCAAGGGAAGCCTAGGCCTTCTTGATTCAAGATTTGGGTTAGCACTTCCCAGGCTCAAAAATAGTTTCCTTTAAAACTAACGTAGGTTCTTTTGAGGAAGAGAGTATCCTGTGGTGCTTGGGAAACCAGAAATTGCTGGAGGATCAAATCTAGGGCTCCCACATGAAAAGTTCACGCTCCAGCCCTTTGAGCCATCTTCCCAGCACTAGAAATAACTCAAGTTCTAATTTTTCCTGTGGCCCCTGGGTCCTTGCAGTCTTTTATAATCTAATTTTGCAAATGGCCCCCTTGCTTCTGTCAACCATATTCTGTTAGTCTTACAAAGGGATCCATGTGCAGTATGAGGAAGAACTACACAGGAGTCAGGAATCAGCAAGGGCCATCTCTGAGACTACATACTACACTAAGGAATCTCTTTGTTAGAAGTAAAAGCTCTATTCCGAGTTTTGTCCCAACTTCTAGCCCATCAACTACAAAAGCAAACAACAAAAGACTCCCTTAAATGCCCTGCCACAGTGGCAGGGTGGGGTGGGGAGAGATGGGTTTGGGGAGGGTGGGAGGGATGATGGGTTTACTGGTGGTGGAGAATAGGCACTGGTGAAGGGATGGGTTCTCGAACCTTGTATGAGGGAAACATGAGCACAAAATTGTATAAATCTGTAATTGTACCCTCACGGTGATTCACTAATTGAAAATTTAAAAATTTTTAAAAAAATTTTAAAAAAAGAAAAAAAAGAAAAAGAAGCAAGGTCAAGACATGCCAAAAATAAAAATGTAAGGTTAAATCCTTTATACATGTTCTCTTTTGTCACTGGTGTTCTGGAAACATTTTAATAAGAAAAATAAAAGTAATTCTAGTGATAAAAAAAAAGACTCCCTTAGAAAGGAAAAGCTCCCACTTAGAGAAGTTTTGACCAAAGTTAGTCACACCCAGTGATGCTCAGGGCTTACTCCTGTGTCTGCACTCAGGAATGAACTCCTGGCAGTGCTCAAGGGCCCCTATGGGATGGTGGGGATTGAATCCAGGCTGGCCGCATGCAAGACAAATGCCCTGCCCACTGTACTATCACTCCGACCCCAAGGAAGTAAGTCTTAACATGTTGCTTTAAAAGAACATTGAAGAAGCAGGAGATGACTCACAGGTCTAGAGTGCATGCTTTGCAGGTTAATCCTGGCACTGTATGGTCCCCCAAGCACTGCTAGGTATGTCTCCCCAAAATAAAATAAGAGAATTAAAAGAAAGTAATGACTGGTCACAAGTTAACTAAACATAATGTTGCTGTATAAATCAAGTCAAAAACATTCACCTGCCATAAATATAACCACCTGATTAATTGTTTCCAAAGATATCCATAGAGCCATAGGAAAATGGGGCTGGTGAGATAGTACAGTAGGTAGGGTGTTTGCCTTGCATGTGATTGATCCAGGTTCAATTCTGGCACCACATATGGTCCCCCAAACCTTATCAGGAATGATTCCTGAGCACAGAGCTAGGAGTAATCTCTAAGCACCACTGGGTACGACCCAAACAAACAAATAAACAATAAACCATAGGGAAGAAAGTAACTGCAGCTTTCTTCTTTTGTTTGTTTTTATGTTTGAGGGATTATACCCAGGGGTACTTGGGCTATTCCCTGCTCAAGTGCTCAGTATTTGGGGACCAAAGGGAATCAGATGGTCCTAGAGATTAAATTTGGGGCTCCAGCATTAAAAGTATACACGCTAGCTTTTTGAGCTCTCTCTCCAGTGCAGAAAGTAACTACAGCTTTTTTTTTATGGTTTGGTCATGAATATTCACTTAGTCATTTTGTCAGCCAACAAATATTAATGGCAGAAGGGGCTTTCGTACTTAATTAATATTCTCTGAGTTCCCCTTTGGGATATAACACTCTATTTCACAATATAATAAACACAAAACCAATATAAGTCTCTTTCCGCTAAAATCTTTCAGAGGCAATTTTGTAAATTTAGAAATACTTGTTTTTAAAGACAATAAACACAAGTAGCTATACAAGTTGTTCTTTAAAGCATACATACATTGACATTCGTCTTGGATTCTCTTTTTTCCATCTTCATGTGTTTTTAGTTATTGATGAAAATTGTTTATATACAAGATGGCTTTTTCAATTAAAAGAAAAACCACACATTTTAGGGCACAATGTAGCAGCACCATCTGTTTAGGCTTATTTTTCTGGTTAATGTGTGGGGGTCAATTCAGTGGATAACAGTAGCTAAGATGAACATTTGGAGTTTTGAAATTTGTTTGTGAGATTAATTTTGTGTTGCATCATGTAACCATGTCAATAGAGGGTCAGGGGAAAGAGACTCTTCGGTACAATTAAAATACGAGAAAGACACAAAGATATCTTTACTAAACTTGGCTCAGTGGAAATATTCCAGATCAACAAATTAAAGGCGATTTTTATTTAAAATAATTTTAGATAGGTAGGTGTAAAACTTAAGGCCAGATTGATTTGTAGTAAAGAATAGAGTTTTACATATTTCCATTTCTGTATAGCATTAATAAGAAATGTTAGCATGTGTCTGATTTGGATTATGCAAGATCAACTTAAAAACAACATTCAATACTGTTAGCAGCCTCCACCCGAACTCAGTTTTTATATCTTTAGTAGAAACCATCACCACAAATAAATGGCTTTCTCTCAAAGAACTCCCAGGCACAGTAATGTCAAATGAGGCTGTGAGCTCTTGAAACTAAAAAGAAGAAGAAGTTTAAGAAGGCTAAAGTAAAGCTGACCCTTTCTTCCATCCTATAAAAAAAAAATAATGTGTACCATTTTACCCATACCAGACTAACAAATTAAGTGTTATAAATACCCAGTATTGAAGATTGAGCAGAATTCTTATAAACTGTTTGGCATAATATCACAAAGTTGAATACTGCGTATTCCATAGCCATTACTCCTACTCCTAGGTCGATAACCAAAGAAACACATGCATACATGACAAGAGACACACATGGATAGTTGTACAAAAGTACTTATAGCAGCACTACTCATAATTTTTATTTATTTATTTATTTATTTGCTTTTTGGGTCACACCCAGTGATGCACAGGGTGACTCCTGGCTCTGTACTCAGGAATCACCCCTGGCGGTGCTCAGGGGACCATATGGAATGCTGGGAATCAAACCCGGGTCGGCCATGTGCAAGGCAAACGCCCTACCCGATGTGCTATTGCTCCAGCCCCCCCTACTCATAATTTTTTGGGGGGCGTCATCACACCCAGTAATGCACAGAGTCACTCCTGGCTCTGCACTCAGGAATTACCCCTTGTGCTCAGGGGACTATATGGGATGCTGGGAATTGGACCCCGGTCGGCCCCGTGCAAGGCAAATGCCCTACCCACTTTTCTGGACCTAGAGCTCCAGTTCCTAATTTTTAAAGGCTAGAAACAACCCAACTGTGTATCAACAGGAGAATAAATTATGACCATTTATAAAATCAATTGTTATGTAGTATTAAAATGAAAAATTGTATAATACAACATAAATGAATCTTGGAAGCAAAATTTTGCTTCCAATTAAAAGGACAAACTCCAGGGGCCAGGGAAATAGTTCAATGGTCAGGTCCCATGCTTTCCATGCACTGTCCCCACCTGTCCTCAGAGCACTCCTAGTGTGGACACCACAGAGTCTGAGCAGCTCCATGTCCTCAGGCCCTAGTTCTAAACTGTTTAGCTTGGTGGGTCAGTTATCACCAGGAGTGCTCCCTGGGTCCCCTGAAAATGCCTTGGGAGGTTTATAAAACAGAGCACACTACAGAAAACTGTAGTAGATGATAGTTTTTTATGAAGCTCAAAAACACAAGTTCAAATATGTGTGTGCATACATTCAACAAAATTGAATTTCCAAAAAGAAAACAGCCATGGAATTATGCACAATATATTAGAATACTGATTACTCCTAGACACAAAAGAAAGAGATTCAGAAGTTCAAAGGTCAATATGTATAAGTTACTGGGAAATGGTCTACTTCTTAGGTTCCATAATTTATTATATTACAAGGCTATATGTGTATATATGTATATATATGCATGTATATGTATACATGTCTATAGATTTCCTATATCTCTTGTATGAATTAAGAACAATCTTAGGAGTTTGTTCCAGTTCATCCTCGCCTCCTAAAATTTCTTTTTTTGAGGGTGGGAGGAAGAGATGTAATAGGAGTTGGGCCACAACTGGCAATGCTCAAGGATTACTCCTGGCAATACTAGAGGATCATTCGAAGTACCAGGAATTGAACTGGGTCAGCCTAAAGCAAGCAAAAGTTTTTAAGCTTTTTAGTTCTT
Source organism: Sorex araneus (assembly GCF_027595985.1). Classification (NCBI taxonomy): domain Eukaryota; kingdom Metazoa; phylum Chordata; class Mammalia; order Eulipotyphla; family Soricidae; genus Sorex; species Sorex araneus. The sequence goes on along the minus strand of NC_073307.1, from coordinate 21,326,133 downwards.
GGACCTGCACCCAGCAACACTCAGGGGTTACCCTTTGCTTTGCACTTAGGAATCACTCTTGACAGTGCTCAGGGGACCATGCAGAATGCCAAGGATCGAACCAGGGTCTGCCACATGCAAGGCAAGTGCCCTACATGCTGGACTATCGCTCCAGCCTCCCAAGGCAAGCACTTTATCAGGTATATGATCTCTCTGGTCTAGAGAATAGATTTTATTTCATGTGTAAAGAGTGCAACATGGCTCTCTCTGCAAAAGGGAATTAGTTAGCAAAATAGAAACTTCTTGGGGATGAGAAGATAGCTCAAAAGACTGGAGTATACATTTTTCATGCAGGAGACCTGCATTCAATTCCTAGCACCAAATGGTTCCCCAAGACCACCAGATGCTAACACCATCCCAAACATAATCCTTGCATACCACAGAGTATGACAGAAAAAAAAAAGAATCTTCTCAAAACTACTGGTAAATCTTTTTTATTTCCTCCCTCTCCTCTTCCCTTGTTGTTGATGTGTTGATGTTGTGATCATGGGGGTCATATATATTGGCTCTGGTGCACACACATTGGGTTTTTGTGCTTGCATAATCAGCTTAGATGCTTCCTGAGGTTTGCACTCCTTCAGTGAGTGTTCACACATATGCTTGTGTATGGTCATATTTCTTGGCAGTGATGTGCACACATTGTTGAAGTTTTGCTCACTAAAGGTCACACCCCTTTTTTCATGTGGCATTTACACATACTTAGCTGCAGAGAAGCCGGAAATCCCTAGTGGCTCCAATAATCACAGACAGCAAAGCTGCCAGGATCATGTTTAGTGTATGTGGGACACTAAGGATTTGGACTCATGACCATATGCTTGCAAGGCAGGTCCCCTAAGCTGAGTTATTCCTCCAGGCTACTACTGCTAGATTTCAGAGAAATAATGCTTTTTTAACTGGAATGAAGAGAACAGAAATAATATTAAACTCAGGGAAATAAAATGAGAATGATTATCTTAGCACATGGAGTATGTGGTACACAGTATTTCCTGCCAGTGAGGAAATTGTGATGATCCAGGATGGAAACTTAGCATCAGCAGGAAAAAGTTCAAATTTCCAGAGATAAAAGAAGCAAGAATTTTTTCAGGAAAACTAGGACTATAACATGCCTATTATCCTGGGGTGGGGGGAATAAAATACCTAAAGTAAACTGAACCAAAAATACAAAGACTAAATGGATTCATTCACATATTCAGCAAACACTTCTTCAGCACAGTCTGTTCAGCAGGAAGGGGAAAGGGGACTGACATCTGAGGGGGAAGACACAGTCCTACTATCAAGGAGCTCACACCTGGTGATTAGGGTAAAATTTTCCATGTGTAAATAGAAGAGACACTGCTGTAGAGTATGAATAGGTGTTCAGATAGAGAGGAGAGAACAAAAGAGCCCAAAATTACAACAGAAGAATACTTGGAGGTTTCCAAGAACAATGCAGTTGAAGATTGTAGTAGTAAGGAAGAGGGCAGCTTGAATCTTAGGTTAAATGATAGTAATGTGGGAGCTAGACATTTAATTGCAGAGAGAGGAGGGGGGAGGAACTTGGCTTAGGCCTTAAAAGAAATTAGTGCCATAGGGGGTAGGAGATGACATTGATGGAGTGCTTCAACTGCCATGTCCTCTTCTAAATGCTCTTTATGAATTTATTCCATTCTTATGATACAACCTATGTGCTAATTAGAATTACTGTCTCATTTCCTAGATGCAAAAACTGGAGTCTATAGAAAACACATTGTTAGGAAAGAGAAAGCAGAGTTTTAAACGTAGGAGATTGGAGCTTGGACTACTCAATCCACCTTCTTTTTTACCATACTGAATAGAGGCAGTATCTCATTACTAAAAGTCAGGAAAAATGAAAGAACAAAAAAAGATTACTTCTCACATAAATGCATTATCACTGTCATGTTCGAGCGGGCACCAATAACGTCTCTCATTGAGAGACTTATTGTTACTGTTTTTGGCATATCCAATACACCATGGGTAGCTTGCCAGGCTCTGCCGCGCAGGCTCGATACTCTCGGTAGCTTGCCGGGCTCTCCAAGAGGGGCGGAGGAATCGAACTTGGGTCGGCCACATGAAAGGCGAACGCCCTACAACTGTGCTATCGCTCCAGCCTGCTCGAATAAATGCATTATATTGTTTATCTAGAGTGAAGGTAGATTATAAATATTAAATTATTATTCCCAGATCTTAATACATCTTGGTAAATATTAGTAGTATGCCTGAAAATTTTTATACTGGACACTGAATATGGAATATTTCAGAGTAACTGTGGTGGAAAGTTTTATCTCCAGGCATGCGCTAAAAGAAAATCTCCCCTTTGTATCCCTCAAGATATAAGGCAGAAAGTTGTTCAAAATAAACCTTAACAGAGTCCTCAGTTTCTCATGTAATAATCAATTGTGCAGACAATATGAATGGACATATTTATTTTTTTCAGTGTCTTTTTTCCTGCCCAGCAATTTATTTTTTGTATTTTATTTATTTATTTATCTATTTTTATTTTATCACCATGTGGAAAGTTACAAAGTTCTCAGGTTTATGTCTCAGTTATACCATATTCAAACACCATCCCTTCACCAGTGCCCATCCACCACCAAGATCCCCGGTATGCCCCCCACCCCCACCCCAACTGCATAACTGATGAATTTCACTTCATTTTCTCTTCACCTTGATTACGTTCCATATTTCAACACAAAACTCACTATTGTTGTGGGAGTTATACCCCCAAACAAGATAGCCCTACTAAGGAAGCATTTGATAATTAGTTTTCCATTAAAAGATTGTATGTTTTCAGGTTTTAGAAAAGGTCGCGAGTTAGCGGCCGCGCGGCTCGGATGTGTCCGAAATGTGTCCCAAATCCCGGAGCCATGTTAGTTGCTGCTCAGTGTCGCCAGGGCTCCATCTGGAGAAGGTGTTGTGGCTGCACCTCCACCTTCCGGCTCCCCGGTGTTGTTGGCCCCAATTCGGGTCCAGAGCATTTTCCGGGCCGAGTTGCTCACCAGTATGCCTGGCTGCTTCTCTGTTGATTGTGGCAAGATGGCGACGAGGGTGGGTCGAGGGTGTGACTTCCGGCGGCCCGGACCACTTGGAGTTTTGGGCTGGCACCGCCCCACTCCAATGCCCACCCCCCCGCTCCTGCCCAGCAAATTAATAACTGACTTAATTTAGTTCGGCAGTGTACTAATGAGGTAAAAATGATGGGATTAATTCTGTTTTAGCTCTAGTGATTATGAACAGTACCCAACTTAACAAAAATGAGCTGTTGAGTGACCCCAGAGAAATTGTGCTTGACTCAGAACAAATCTATCAATATACACAAAAGATAATGCTTTACTGAATATGTGTCAAAACCTTCATCTTTGAATTCAAGGGAAACACATTAATTTTCACAGAGAACAATTATAGTGACTTGCTATATATAGGGCAATCAAGAAGAAATACTTGGGAAGCTCAATATTGTCTTACTCAAATTGACCTCTCCTATTTTATATAGTCATGATAATATTTTGTCCAACCTCAAGATATATACTTAATAAGTTCTGCACTTATAAGGTCAACAAACAAGGAAATAAATGAAAATAGAAACAATCTCCTTTTCTGCTTATGGGAGAACTCTTTGGATGGTGAGGAGGGAGGTTCCCAGCAGTGCTTTGGGTCTTGGGAGTCACATCCTATAATATTCAACCCAGATGTGCAGGTTCTTGGGGCCAAAGTACAGTGGGCCTACCAGGGCCACTCCTGAAGTACTTGGAGGCCATGAGATGCTGAGGAACAAAATCAGGGCTCCGAGCATGCAAGAACTATGCTCTGGCCCATTGATCCATCTCTCTAGCCTCTTACCTGATGAAAAAGTTATGAAAATAAATCAACTACAACTCAAAAACTCAGTTTATATGCCTGAGTAGTACAGGAGGTAAGGTGCTTGCCTTGCATTCAGCCAACATCCCTACCCCCACCATCTTCATTTGAATCCCCCTCAGCACTATACTACAATCCTCTGAGTACTGCTGGGTGTGACCCAAAAACTACACATACAAACACACACACACACAACACATACACACACAGGTGTGCATATGTTATATAAATCATGGAGAGAAATGTACAAAACTTTGCAGATGCTACTGCTCAGGAAACTAGATCCACTTTTTTTTGTTCTGGAGCTACACCTGACCGTGCTCAGCAATTACTCCTGGCTCTGCACTCAAGGATTACTCCTGGCAGAGCTCTGGGGACCATGTAGGGTACGGGGATTGAACCTAATTGGACACATACAAGGCAAGCACCTTACCCCCTGTTCTATCTCTCCAGCCCTTAGATCCACATTTTCAATGTGATGGTGACATCTGAGTAGGCCACAACAATAGAAAAAGGGCTGAATAATTATCCAGGATATTCAGATGGAGGGGCCGGAGCGATAGCACAGTGGGTAGGGCTTTGCCTTGCACGTGGCCGACCCGGGTTCGATCCCCGGCATCCCATATGGTCCCCCAAGCACTGCCAGGAGCAATTCCTGAGTGCAAAGCCAGGAGTAACCCCTGAGCATCGCTGGGTGTGACCCAAAAAGCAAAAAAAAATGCAAAGAATGCAGGATATTCAGATGGAAAGGATAGCGAAAGATAAGGTTAACATAAAAACTCAGCAGACTGAGAATGAAGATAAGTAGATCTTCACTCTCAATTAAAAATAGAAATGACTGACATTATTACAGGAGTAAATAATACATAATGGAAAATACATAAGGTAGTTGTGCAGAAAAAAAGTCATTTTGGTTCAGAATGGGGGGTGGGAAAACTCATGTTCTAGATATTATGGTCTATATTCAAAAATTCTCCAAAGTAGAGGGGAGGGAGAGTGGAGTGGGGAAAGGGAGAGTTTGTTTATTAGAAAACAGATCAAACTATGAAGGAAGATTTTCTAGGTTTAGTTCCCAGCTCTGTCACTTAGTAGCTGTGTTTTAGCAAGTTTTTTATTTATCTGTGCCTTAGTTGTCTTGCCTATAAAAACTTTTTAATAGAACTTACACAAAAAGTAGTTATGAGAATTTTGTGGGGTCATAGATAAAATATTTATGTGATGCTTACATACCTAATAGGAGTATTATATAATATTATTGAATAAATGTTATCAAAAGATTAATATCAATGATATTTAATCAGAAAATCAAAAATAGATTTGGTATAACTCTACAGTCTTTTATCCAAACTATTTGGGGTCAGCTGTATTTCTTATTTTTTTCATATTTTAAAAATACTACATATTATACCATCTGTATTTCACTTGACACATGTTGTCCTGGGCAACAGCCCTTAATCAAATATGTATTTCTACAGTAAAATTCATTAATACTCCAAATTTTAAAAAAATAAGATGACTTTAAATAGTCATCTCAGTTCAAGATCATCAACTATAAAAGGAAAGGGAATGGAGACTATAAAATAGAAATATTAAAGCATAAAATATATCTATTTGTCAGTGCCAGAAATCTAAATCAGAACCTCACACCTGCAAGGCAAGTGTTCTATCACTGAACTATAGCATAAAATATTAAAGAAAAAATTTTTAAATCCCTAGCCCATATATCATATTAAAGAGACTTAATTTATGTTTACCTTGGAGTGTTATCTTGATTTTCCCATTCTGACACATTTTACTTACCCTAGAAAGAAACCCAGCTTATTGTCATCTAATTGCCAAGTGCTTCTGCATTGTTATAAAAATCACCTAAATTAATCTCAGAAGACCCTGGTATCTGAGGGTATGTACATATTTATATATTCCATCTTTTTCTTTTTTCTTTTTTTTGATGGGGTGTTGGACTGTGTCCAGGAACTATTTCAAACACTGTCTTCAGGAGTGACCTCTGGTCGTGTCCTGGAGGACCTTATGGGATGGGTACTTGGGGTGCAAACTAAATGCTACCCTCCCTTCAGCTGCTGTATTTTGTCTTGCTCCAGGGGTAATATGCAACACAATGATATTCTAATTTTGGAGGGGAAGTTGAGGGACGTACCTGGCAGTACTCAGTGATCATACCTGGTTGTGTACTCAGGGATTAGTCCTAGAGGTGCTCAGGAGAGCTTATGTGGTCCTGGGGATCAAACTGGGGTTGGCCACATGCAAAGTAAGCACTTTAAACCTTGTTCTATCTCTGCAGCCCAACACACTGATATTCTAAAGTAAGCGAAGAAAATAGTCTGGGGGTCACCACAAAACTAAGTTCAATAGTACTTTTCAATCCAGATAGATTCATTCTGTAAAAAGGTCCAACTTTCTTCCTGTCTCTAACCTCATCCATATGTTAGTTCTGACTTGGGAATTACTTTTAAGAAGAAAGCATGGCTCAATGACAAAGATTATGCCTGGCAGGTGGTGGGCCTGGGTTCAGTCCCCACCACTACAGATATAAAAATAATAGTAAAGAGAAGGAAGAAAAGGCAGAGATGCAAGTAAGAATTTAGGCCACATGGGGCTGGAATGATAGCACAGTGGGTAGGGTGTTTGCCTTGCACTCGGCCGACCCGGGTTTGATTCCCAGCATCCCATATGGTCCCCCAGCACCGCCAGGAGTAATTTCTGAGTGCAGAGCCAGGAATAACCCCTGTGCATCGCTGGGTGTGACCCGAAAAGCAAAAAAAAAAAAAGAATTTAGGCCACAGGCTTGGCAAAAAGTATCAAGAATAGCTACTTTTTTCAAATTATCACACATGCATTCAAAAAAGTTATTCTATTGATAATAGCTAAAGATAAGAAGATATTTTTAACATGTTACTTTTACCTTTTTTGTTACTTTTAAAGGAAAGAACACCAAAGAGAATTGTCTTCAAATAGTGTTACCCCAGATTATGCAAGGAATTTCTAATATAATTACTTAAGAGATAATGGAAATTGAAATTTCCACAGGAAGAGAAATCCTAAGACATATTAGTGCACACATCTGAGCCAGGTACTGTTAACCAAAGACCCCAGGAGGGGAAAAATTAGATTTAAAAAAAAAAAAAAAGATAAAGCCAGACAACTGATACCAAAAAAGATTAGATAATGAGATCCAGTCTAAGTAATTACTGACCTCTTTGTTCTCAAGTTGCATATTATTATTTAGTTTCATCTGGATAAAAACATTTGGTGGTGTTGTGGGTAAGAGGATGAGTGGTTTTTCCCAGCTCTTACAGCATCAAAGGAGAAGGTTCTGCTTACGTGCTTTTGAGAGCTGGTTCAATATCATATTAGCATTTAAGGAGTTAAATCAAAGGTTCACTTCAATAACTCCAACAAAAAATCTGCCCTTGGTTAGTGAATATTTAAGATCACTATTATAGACTGTTTCAGAGCACAATATAAACTTAGTATTTCTGACCCTTGTCTTCAACTCCCTAAATTGGAATAAAACCAGAAAAATGCCTGAGGAACCACTTCACACCCCAAACACGTGCAAACTTTGTTCAACAGAACACTTCACTGCCAAAATGGAGTTGGCAGAAGTTTGGAGCAAAGGCCCCCAGGCTGCATGATTTGCTGGCACCAAGAGCTTAAAAATCTTAACATAATACTGTTGAATTTGAATTCTACCAATTTGCTTGAGATTCTTTCTCCAACTTTGATTTGAGGAAGGTGAAAGTTTCCATCAAGAAAGACTTTTATTAACCCTTCACTCTCTACCAAGAAATATTTTATTTCCTATTCCTGATTTTCAGACTACATAATCCTTGATATTTGTTTACTCTGTAAATCTAATGCAGTATACTTTGAAATGCTTGTAAATCCAACTGTGTCAAGCTGCTTAAAGGGGTACAAGGATAATAATTATGAGTATACAAAATTATGACAAAATTGTATTAGAAAATGTTGATCCAATATCACACACAATTCTTATTTTCAGAAAATGTAAGAGTAAAGTGTAGAATATTTGTAAATTGTTAGCATTTTATTTGTGTTGGGGGCTGCACCCCGCTGTGTTCAGGGCCCACTCTTAGCTCTTTGCTCAGGGATCACTCCTGGCAGGACTTGGGGAGAGCATATGCAGTGCCAGGGATAGAACTCAGGTCTATCACCCCACCCACTGGACTATCTGTCTGGTTCACAACATTTGGTTTAGTGTGTCTCCTTAATTCTTTGAGCTTGTGATGAGTGATGGTTTACTTAGATATGAACAATTTAGAGACGGAGCCAAGAAGAGTCCTCTTCCACAAGCTTCAACAATAATATAGCCTGGCATCTATAAAACTTAGTCTTAGGCCTATAGATGCCTCATAAAGCGTTGAGATGCTTGGCTTGCCTTGGTAGGTAATCTCAGCTATTTTAATAAGAGATTTTGTTGTTGTTATTATTATACCAGTAATTGAACCCACAGCCTCACAACATGTAAAGGACTCATTCCTGAGTCCCATCCTTTGCCCAACAGATCAGGTACAGAGTAAAATGCCACTGTTACACACATGCACAGCTTTTCCCCTGAAAGTTCCTCAATCTTTCCCCCTCAGGAGCTTCATGAATTTATTCACTTCTCTGAAGACCTTTTTTTCCCCCTTCTCTAGAACTTTCTAAGTATTCTCATTTATCATTTATTTTTATCAACTTCTAATCTCCACTATGCAGTTTGAAGTGTTTAGTACAAATCACTCTTGAAGGCATCAAGTTGGAGACCAGTGTAGTTTGGTTATGGGGTGGGGGTGGGGGGGAGAAAAGGGTGCTGGGCATCAATCCAGGGAATCACATAGGCAAGGACAGTGCTCTGCTGCTGAGCCACATTGTAGATGCCAAGCCCTTGTCACCAAGACTGTAGTTTTTAAAGATACTTCTACAGTAGTGCTGCCACCTAAAGATGAGGTGTATAAAAAATTCTAAAGAACTTGCCCTTCCCTCTTGCCTCTAAAATGTTCTCACCTCTAATAAACATTGTTAATATGGAATCTGAGTTGTTTCAACATAATTTTTACTAAGCTGTCATTTTCTATGGCAGAAAATTTCAAACGGTGACTTGTGTCCACGAATACCCTCTTTAGCTGACATTGAGCACTCCCTACACTACGGGGGCAGGAGAAGCATCCAGAGGACTGAAGGATTTGGGGTTACTAGATAAAATAGATGACCCTAAATCTAAGGTACTTTCCTCTGTGAATGACACTTTTTTGCAACGCTGATTTATATTGTTGCAACACAATTTTCTCATCTATAAAATGGGGTTAATTACACCTGACTTCTCCTACTTGCCCTGCAGGCTTAACTAGATATCTTCTTGGAAAAAGTCCCACAATAAGAGAATTTAAAAGTCACCTAAGTGCGCAGTAAAAGGTTGCCTTAGGTGTATCACAAAGTAACTTTAAAGTGAAATATACTCAATAAGATACAACAGTGACTACGATCACTGATGGACTTTCCTGAGCTCTACTCAACTCCTAAAAAGACAGTGAAGGCAGTTTCCTATCTGTACTACAGCCACGTTTGTTTTTTTAACGGATCCACCTTCTAGGTCCGCAGAGTCGCACGATGGAGATGTGAGAGCCCGCAAAGCCAGTGGAAAGTCGCCGTGCACCCAAAATCTTGTCAGACTCTACTTTTCCATGACATTATCCTTCAGGACATTCCCGATTCCTGCCTTTCTTCCCAGCAGCGCAATGTATGAACTCGTTCATTATACTCTCTTCCCCTTTCGGCCCAAGGACGCACAAGTAATAGTTATCGGGGGTTTGCCCTGAGTCACAGTCCCTCAAAGGGGCCCAGTTTCACCTACGGCGCGTGGGAGGCCAGGCAGGCTCCCCACGCTTCCTGTCAGGGATTCCCGGGCCAGAGCCGGAACGTGGTCTAGCTTTTTTTTTTTTTTCTTAATGCTAATTCTGCCCTCCTCGCCCCTCTCCGCGGGCATCTGAAGGCCAAGGTGAGACCCTCCGGGGAGATGAAAGGCCGATTGCTCCCGGGAATGCGAGCGGAAAAGGAGGGGGGAGTGTGACGCGAGGGTAGCCGCACGGACGACGACGCGGAGGGCCCGAAGTTGAAACTGACGCAGGCCCCACGGGGTTCTCGCCCCGCCTGAGCCTCGCTCGGGCCTGCAGAGCCCAACGCGGGAGGAGTCCTCCCCGGGGCGCTCCGGGCGGAGGGCGGTGGAAGTGCGGGGAGCGAGGGCCCAGGCAGCGCTCCCCTCCGAAGCGCCTCAAGGCCTGGGCCGCGGGCTGTTGACGCGCCAACGGCGGCGAGGGCGCGCGCACGCGCGGGAGGGCGGAGGGAGCGCGCTTGGCGGCCGCAGCCGCAGCAACTGAAACGGAGGGACGAGAGGGCGGAGGGCGCGAGCCAAGGCGGGGGGTGGGGAGGAGGCTGGAGCGGGGGAGCGTGTGTGTGTGTGTGTGTGTGTGTGTCTGTGTGTGTCTCTGTGTGTGTGAGTGTCTGTGTGCGTCTGTGTGTGTGTTGGGGGGGGCAGATGGTGGGGAGCGCGGAGCGCGCGCTGACGTCGCCCGGAGTCACGCACGGAGCGCCGGGTTACGCGCCGACGTCTGGCTGCCACGACTTGCCGTCTGCGGCGGCGGCGGCGGCGGCGGCGGCGGCGACGGCGACGACGAGAGGATCCCGCAGGGGAAGGAGGAGGAGGAGGGAGAGCCGTGGGGGCTGTGAGTGAGCCGGAGAAGCTGGGTGTGAGCCGGGCTTGCCCGCGGGAGGGAGAAAAGCGAGAGCCGAGCCAGCCATCTGAGCCGCCTCCTCCTCCTCCCCTCGGCGTCCCGCCCCCGCCCGCCCTCCTCCCTCCTCAGCCGGCCGAGCCCGAGAGAGGCGCAGCTCGGCTCGCGCCGCTGTCCAGGACAGGTGTGCGCGCGCGCGCTCTCCTCCCCTCCCCCCGGCGCGCGCCCGCCGCGCGCGCGCCCGCCCTCCCTCCAGCCCGCGCCCTCCCTCACCTGCGCCAGGACAGCGCCCGCCCGCCCGGGTAAGCCCCTCGCGACCTTCCCTGCAGCCACTGTTTGAGGTGCCGCCCACCCCATCCCCTCTAATCGCCCTCTCTGGCCCGGGGAATGAGAACTGTACTATGTAGACATCCCCGCACCCTCCCTCTAGGGACCCCGGGCAGTGCAGCAACGCCCCCCCACCCCTCCCTGAGCTTACAAACGAATGAACTCGCCCCCACCTCCAGAAGAGAGCAAAATCACACGCCCCTTAAAAAAACAACCCCCTCCCCCCACCAAAAAAAAAAAAAAACAATCAGCTGTATCTCGGCGGGCGCTGGGGACCACCAAAGGTGCGGATCCTTTAGACATTCCTGAGCTCCATTTCCCCCCGACCGCCTTCTCCCGGGCCAGGGGACAGTGCGCCAGACGGGGCTGACACTCCCTTCACACCGCCCCTGGCTGGAGGGGAGAGGACGCGGGACTCCACTACGCGCCCCTCCTCTCCTCTCAGTCCAACATCACCCACCCACCCCCGATCCCCGCATGCACCCGCTTAAGGACGCGTTGGAAAAATTAAAAGGAAAGCATTGATGCTGACATCGCAGATGAGGCCAGGCCTAAGGATGGGGGGGCGGGGGCAGCACGGCATTTTTGCTACCCCTAGAGCTAGGTCGGTTCGATGGCCTCTCCCTTCGTCGGGGCAAAAAAAAATGCTGTGAAGCAGGAGGGGGCTTCCCTTTCCGCGGCAGTGGGTACTAGAAGCGGCCGAGCTATCTGTAGGGGACAGGACCCACACAGATCTGTGTGCCTGGAGCCTGAACTCAGATAGAGAAAGGCCCAAGAGTCTAGCTGGGGCAACTTTCTTTTGGTTCGTTGCTGTCTGCCCCTTGACTAAATGCCACTCTCGTTTCCGCTGCCTCGGTGGGACCCTGTTGAAGGTTCTAATTCGTTCCTCTCCTGGTCCCTCACGTTTCTGCAGGGCCAGGCGCTTTGGGACCAGTTTTTGCAGCAGTGTCTATGCTTGTGTCCTGCGTCCTTGGAAGGGGGGGTCCCATTGCATTACAATAGAATGAATTTGAGCTTGTCATCTTTGGTAGCCGGTCGGAAAAGAAAAGGCACTTCAAGACCCCCAACTGCAGCTCCCTGCCTCAATTGACATTTTCAAATTGCGGCTTTGAAAATTGGGAGTGTTGGCTTGAATGTGCAGAGTTGCTTGATTTCATTCCTTTGGGTGCTAGTAAAACCATTTAGGTATCAGCCGGAAAAAGAGCTATTAACATTCGCATCGGTTCTATTTGGACCTTTTGGGTACATAAAATGTCGGGCTCATTGATCGAATTTAGAATGTGTGTATGTTTATTTAACTCTTCTGCAAATGCCTAAAATGAAAAGAATTTTATGAAGGAATTTGGCGAGGGTTCTACCACAGGGCTTGTTTTCTTGATAATTTAAATGTTTAATATGTTTAACTTTAAGCATCATAATAGCATCTTAGAGGCATAATTTTAAAGAATAGGTGAGCTAAAGGAAGGGATGCGCCTTTTAAAAGGGTTGGTGAGATACTATTAGTCTTGTTTTTTGTTAAATGTTAAGATTTACTAGGAGTAAATCTTATTTTCTTTATAAATAGCCATTAGAAGAAATGGGTAATTCCTTCACTTTTAACAATTGTAGTACAACATTCCAGATAGTTTTAATGATTTGGGTACTGAAGATAATTGTCTGTTTTAAGACAGGCATTTAACCTAAGGAGCACTTAAAACACAGGTTCTTATGTTCTTATTTCTTTTTTATTTTGGAAATCTGTAATTTTTCTGAAATGTTAATCAACATATTGTTTCTGTTTGGACCTCCATAATCAAAAAGGGCTTATTACCCAAAAGTGGATTGCCTTGCCCCAAGTTTGTGTAGTAAATGTGTGTGTTGATTTTGCCTTTTGAAAACCAGAGCTAAATTGGATTATTTCCGAATCATCTGTGTAGTTCAGGCGGAGGAAAATTGAGGCTCTTTGCCTTTTTGTGTTCCCTAAATTTCACTTGCGTACAATTTTTTGTTGGGAAAACTGTGTAAAAGACAGATAATGCGATTAAAAATACAATCTCTATTCTCTTCAAAATGTGTGTGCAACGTTAATTTTAAAAAAGCACAAGAATCTGGAGACGTTTATGAAGAGAAAGGAGATATTTTTGGTGATTTTTCATTGGTATGTATTTTGCTTTATATTAATATATTTCGTTTGCCCTCCATCTTTTCTACATTGTAATGAAATTATAAATTTAACTTTGTAACTAGTTGTTTTAAAATAACAAATTCAAACAGCTAGAACTGTACCTGACTTTATTTGTCAAGTTGATGTGTGATTCTGGTAACAGTGGCTACAAATCTAACTTTAAAATTCCATTTGAGGTTCTAATCTTTTTGTTGTAAGACTGTTCTCTGGGGAAACTTTGTTTCCCCTAAATTATATTCTCTAACCTAAAGAAAGGCACCTTTCCCATCCACACAGCTCAGCCTGACCAAAAGGTTACATTTACAGGGCTATGCTGAAGCTAATTCTCATGTTAGAGTAGTGAAAATATGTTACATATCTAATTATTCATTGGATTGCTTTGGGAGAGGCATTAACCATTTTGCTTTTCAGATAAAAGTAGGCAAGATGATAGCATGTGACAGAAATTTTATACACACATAATAACAAAATAACTACATATTTATTTTGAAAGATCCACAGATATTTGCTTATTCAAGCTTAAAATTCTGTTTGAGCATACAAATAAAATTTAATTTGTGCTTTGCGTAGAAACTTGAGCAGTTGCCTTTGTGTTGGGAAACTTAGAACTCAGTTCCTGGAGATTGTAATTCTTTTTCGAAAATCAGGCTACTACCAAATTCAAATCATTTCAGAAGTTCTGAATGTAAATATTTGGGACAAAGGGCAAGAATTTTAGGTTCCAAAGTTGGTGGAAGAAGTCCGTGGTGTTGAGCCCTAGTTTTCTGTCCTGGGGGAAGTGATCATTAGCATTTGTGAATGGCCGGAACAGGCGGGCAGTCCCCTCTCATTGCAGTTCCATTTTGAATTCTTGTTGGGGGTAAAGGCTTGGTTCAGTGCTAGGTAAACCCTTGAGGAATAGCAGTGGCCCCTCTAGATAGGGTTTTATGAGGTCTTAGGCTCAGCGGAGAGGGAGAGAAATGCCCGCTTTCCTGTTTCTGCGCAGAGACCCTGCTGATCTCCTTTGCGTCCCTGTTTAGGGCTGGGGGTCTATCCAGGGTCCTGATCGCTACCAGGCGCGCCTGGAGGAGACGCCACTTCTTCACACGTGTATTTTTTGGAGTGGGAATTATGCCAGCCATTCCTATGTCCCCCTTCTCTGCAAATCTGGGGACAGGGAAGGAAGTGCAGAAAAATCGGCACTGGAAAGATCCTATGTGGTACTGGAGGGTACGCCCAAACTAAGAGGAAGTTTTATGAGGTCCAAAGCCTGGCTCTCCGTCAGAGTGAGTCTCCCCTTCAGGGAGCTATTTCAGATACCACTGGACAGGTGGGTGGTCTGGGGCATAGAGCTACTCCCCGTTTGCTATTTGGTAGTCAGGGTGCTCTGCCCTATTTTTTTCCTCTTTAACAGGGAAGTAACAAACTCAGTCCAGAAGTGCAATCACTAGTGCTGGGTAGGATGGGGCCCTTGCTGAGAGAAAAAGGAAGCTGTGAGTATCTAGCAGGCTGGTTTGCCTGGGAGGTAAAAGGATATTTTAGGGGACTTTGAGGGCTCAGGCATTGACACAGTCTATGCTCTGGACTGGTCGAGCGTCTTATTCATTAGCCCTCTTTACCTGTTTTCTAGGAAGCTTGGGCAACCAGCTACCAAGCTCTCCCTGGGGCTAGGAATAAGGGAGCCGCATCTTAAGGGGTTTGGAAATGTTGGGTGGGGAAAGAATCCACTGAGGGGTTAAGAACGATCATCTCAGGATGAGGCAACGATCTGTGCTTGAAAATGCAAGTCAGACTGAGAGGTCTGTATCCTCTGAGCCCCCTGCAGAGGTGATGAGGAGGGTGTACGGCATTTCTGGAGTCCTTTGGAGATAGGCCTTAGTTTTCCCACAGGTACCAGTACTGCAGACTGCAGTGAGGGAGAGGGAGCACTCACTTTTTTCTGGGAAAAGAAAAACAGGCCTAATCTGCCTCCGATCTGGAAGAAGACAAATCAGCTATATTTGCGTCCCTTTCTGAGACTAGAGAGACCCCCTTTTAGCTTTGATAGCCCAAAGACTCATTAGTTAATTAATGGTCGGAAACATAGCTGTCCCCCTAAAAATCCGTGATTTTTTAAATGCTTCACTTTGGGGGAAGACACGTCGGAGTTTCTGGGAGGAGGGGTAGGTAAAAGGGGCAATCGAACCTGCATTAATGAATCCCCGCATTAATGAATCCCCGTAAGGAAATGCGTTTCCCAGGAAATTCCTGACATTTTTAGCTTGTGAATTTCCTAAAGCCTGCTGGTTTTTCTCCTCCTTTCTGGGTCCTTTCGGGGAGGAAGAAGAGTGGGCTAGGTGCTGAAGGCTCTTTCGGCAGGGCCTGGTTCATCTGCAGAGCTGGCCAGCTACCCAGGCTGGGCTCAGCCCTGAGCAGGGTGCCCCCCTTCCCCAAATCTCGGAAGGAGGAGGAGGGGGAGGCAGGCGGGCGGCCGTGGTCCCAAAGGGGCATGGCTGAAGGTTTTTGGGTGAGTGTGGGGTTTCTAATTTTGATTGTTGCTTGGGGGGAAGAGCAGAGCCGATGGGAACAGGCACTGCGGGCACCCCGGCCCTGGTGCGGCTGCCGTCCTCTGCTCGGCTCCCCCCGCCGGTGAGTGCGCCCGCCCGCCCCGACTGTGCGGGGCTGCGGTTGGGGGGAGGGGGGAGCGGGATCATCTGAGGCCAGAGCCGCTGCCGTGCGCGGGGAGGGGGAGCGGCGGGAGCGAGGGGAGGGAGAGGGGAGGGACAGGCTAGGTGTCTGCTGCTCCGCGCCACTGCTGCCGGTGCCCGGTCCTCATCCCCGGGAGCCCCTTCTGCAGCCAAGGGCTCACCACCTCTCCTCTTCCGAGCCCCTCTGCGGCCAGGGCTCCGCTCTGCGGTAGGAGACAGCCCAGCCGGCGGTGGGTGGGTCTGTCTGGGTTTGGGTCTGGGTCTGGTCTTGTCTGCCTGGGGCCCGCAGGGGAGGGGATGGCTGTGACTCGGTATCCCCTCTCTGCAGCGGGCTCAGTGGCGCTGCGCAGGCCCCTCCCCCACATCCTCTCTTTGGGGTCACTGGAAAGCAGACCTCAGGCCCTCTTCCCGTGCACAGTGTGGCAGCCCCCTTCTCACCCCTAGTCCCTCAACTCCCTGGGCAGAGGCCGCCCAGGGTCTGGCCAACAGCGACAGCCACAGTGGTTGGTGGCGGCGGCAGCAGCTGCGACGCGGCGCGTCCCACTCCTCCCCCCCACCACCAGGGGTGTGGGGTGAGGGCTGGCGGGTGGGCGCCGCCTGGCGGGCGGGCGGACGGGGGCTACTCGTGGGGAGGGGGCGCAGGTCACGTGCTGGTGGGCGGGTGGGCGCGTACAGTAGGGCGCCCTGCTACTGTACAGGGGAGTCAGTGCCCTGTTACCGGGTCTCGTCTGTCTCGTCTCTCCCGCAGATCTCGCGAGAGTGGCTGACTGGCTGTGGGGGTTGCGGCGGCAGCAGGCGGAGCCGGGGAGGGAAAGCAGCGGCGGCTGAGGCGACTGAGGCGGCGGCGGGCGGAGCGGCAGGCGGCGGCGGCGCGGCGGCGGAGCGCAGCATCATGGCGGACCGAGACAGCGGCAGCGAGCAGGGTGGTGCGGCGCTGGGCTCGGGCGGCTCCCTGGGGCACCCGGGCTCGGGCTCGGGCTCCGGCGGGGGCGGTGGTGGCGGCGGGGGCGGCGGCGGCAGTGGCGGCGGCGGCGGCGGGGCCCCGGGGGGGCTGCAGCACGAGACGCAGGAGCTGGCCTCCAAGCGGGTGGACATCCAGAACAAGCGCTTCTACCTGGACGTGAAGCAGAACGCCAAGGGCCGCTTCCTGAAGATCGCAGAGGTGGGCGCGGGCGGCAACAAGAGCCGCCTGACTCTCTCCATGTCAGTGGCAGTGGAGTTCCGCGACTACCTGGGCGACTTCATCGAGCACTACGCGCAGCTGGGCCCCAGCCAGCCGCCCGACCTGGCCCAGGCACAGGACGAGCCGCGCCGGGCGCTCAAGAGCGAGTTCCTGGTGCGCGAGAACCGCAAGTACTACATGGATCTCAAGGAGAACCAGCGCGGCCGCTTCCTGCGCATCCGCCAGACGGTCAACCGGGGGCCCGGCCTGGGCTCCACGCAGGGCCAGACCATTGCGCTGCCCGCACAGGGGCTCATCGAGTTCCGTGACGCTCTGGCCAAGCTCATCGACGACTACGGAGTGGAGGAGGAGCCGGCCGAGCTGCCCGAGGGCACCTCGTTGACTGTGGACAACAAGCGCTTCTTCTTCGATGTGGGCTCCAACAAGTACGGCGTGTTTATGCGAGTGAGCGAGGTGAAGCCCACCTACCGCAACTCCATCACCGTGCCCTACAAGGTGTGGGCCAAGTTCGGACACACCTTCTGCAAGTACTCGGAAGAGATGAAGAAGATCCAGGAGAAGCAGAGGGAGAAGCGAGCCGCGTGTGAGCAGCTCCACCAGCAGCAGCAGCAGCAGCAAGAGGAGACCGCCGCTGCCACCCTGCTGCTGCAGGGCGAGGAAGAAGGGGAAGAAGATTGATCAAACTGAATGAAAAAATAAATAAACCCACATGCATACACACACACACACACACACACACACACAGAGCGCCACACACAGAGAAAATATACTGTAAAGAAAGAGAGAAAATAAAAAAAAGTTAAAAAAGTTTAAAAAAATAAACAAAACTTAACTCCAAGGGAGCACCACCCACAGAACCTCCACCAACTGACAGTTTCTCTTCTTGACTTGCCACCCATCGCTGGATGTTGTCCACTTTATCCACCATATAAAACAGTAAGCAGCTGCTAAAAACAAAAAACAAAAAAAAAATACAAAAAGTAATAACATTATATGAACTGTGTTTCCTACTTGATTAAAAAATATAAAGAACTGAGTGTTTATTTCCCTAATTAACCAAGAACTTTTGTACACGTTTAAGCTATTATTATTAAAAGTGTTTGCAAAATGGTCAAGATTATAATATTGCTGAATTATATAAAAGTCCTTTTCATGTTGAGCTAACATTTGACTTTAGCACAAAAAAGAGATATTTTAGAACACGTAAAATAATATTTTTAGTTTTTCTCATTTTGTTACCAAATTTCAAACCTTACATGGAGGTTATTATAGTATATTTGACACCCTATATACCTGTGATTAGAGATGTGTATATATATTTGAGGGCTAGGCATGCTGTGTGTCTGAGCTTTGTCTAAATGTTATGCAGAAGTTTGTAGAGTTAAAGGTACGTAGGTTAAATTCATGCAAGGTAAACAATAAGTGCTCTCTTTTATACAATATGCATTGCATCTGGACCTTAAGCATATAAAATGGTCAGTGAAACTTCTGTGAACATGAAGAAATTATTAAAAAAGGCATTTAAATGAAATTTGCTAAGTTGTGATTTTTATGGTTGGAACCAAAGTTATTCAAATAGTAAAAGGAAAAAAGAAAGAAAAAGGAAATCTCCCATAATATTTTTCTGCATCTGTTTGCTTTGAGTAGGCGTTTTGTCATTGTGTATATGAGATGTACTTGTATTGTTCATAATATATTTTTTTTATTATGTGTAGAAAGATTTTAAAAACTTAACTAACGTGCAGCAATTTCCAGTGAACCTGTACTTGGACATCAGGTAGTGAGTCTTTGTGGTCACTAGCACTGTCTCCTAAACTTGTAAGAGGTCTGAGCTATCTTTTGATTTTTTTTTTTTTGCCAGTGCTATTAACTTATGTAGACCTGTTTAAAAAAACAAAGCAAAACAGCAACACAATTATAGTTATCCTACTGAGCCATGGATTCTGAGTTTCTTTTTAAAAGTGAAAGCCAAGTTGGTTGTATGTAAAGGATTTCCATGTAGCTGTGGTGCTAGTTATTACTGGCTACATTATATGCTAAGTGTATTTGTGTTCCCCAAGTGTACAAGCCTATCAAAAGTATGTTCTATAACTCATATTCAAGGTTGTAGGGTATGAAAATGCAAAGCTTAGGAGAGCACTTTACCAAGCTGGTGTCCTCCAGACCGAAATTGTTTGTAACGATAGTCTTTTACAGGTTTTCATTTAAAGATGTTCGTGTGCTTTTAATTGACAACTAACTTCTTGCTGCTGTATAGTAAAATATTAATATATTTTTATCATTAAACTGCTGCATGACTATCATCTTTGAGTGAAGAGAAAATGTTATAAAAAAAAGATGCCTTAAACAGTACATTTTGGTTTGGAATTCTGTAGAAAGTATTTTGGTTAAAAAAATGTTTCGGGGGGGATATCTTGTCTGATAGAGTACTGGGGATAGGATTGGTTTTTGGCAAATTTAGCCATATAGATCTAACTGCTGTATGTAGAAGACACCACCTGTAGGAGCTGGAAGGTATAGGTGCTTCTCACATTGTAAAGCATTGGCCTAGGCAGGTGAAACAGTTGTCTTTTTGAAGGTTTTTATTGTTTTCTCTCTTTTTTCTGCTGGTCCTTTGGGTTTTGATTTGATATTTTAAGCTCCCTGGTTGAGTATGTTGTCTTTGTTTTTGAGATCTACTGTATGTGTTGAATAACAAGCTATTTCCATTGTACTGTGCATTTTCCCATTAAATTGTTTGCTTTTAAATATTCATACAATGTTAAATATGAGGTGACCGTACAATAGTTAGGAGTTTCTTTACTTACAAAATCACTGGAAATTATTAAATTGCTTTCCCTTTCCCCCAAGGTGCATTTTTCTTATTTCCATATAGTAAAGTTGAGCTCTTACAGTGCATAATGTGACATTTGGAATGCTTATCAACTGCATGTAAACATTAATAACCTGCACTTTTTTGTCTTAAGGTTTGTTGAGCTGTTTTGTTCACTGTACTTTAACTGTGATATGGAAAAGACTGCATTGTGTTGTTACTAGTTAGGAAAGAGAATTGCTTTGATTTTGTCTCTTGTTTACTATAGCTTCTTAAAGTTAAGCCTTGTACTACAGGTTGTTGGAGTACTCCTAGATCAGTGTTTCATAGTAGCCAGCAATAAGTAGTGCAAGTCATCAAAAACACAGTAAACTTAGGCAAAGTGTCCTTTCTTTGAGATGCTAATTCTTTCACAAGGTTTTCTTTAGGGTCAGTTACCTAAAGTGAAGCCTTTCTTACCTATAGACCAGATTCTGCTTTGGAATCCTACCGGATTTAGAAGCACATATATTGTGCAATTGTCTTTACACTATTAACAGTTAATCACAATCTTACTAAGATTTTGAAACCAGTGTCTGATTTATGATCAGTGGGTTTAAAAGAAATCCACATGCAGATCTTTTAAGACTTTTAAGAGGTGATCATAGAAAAGACTAAGTGACTGTAAAGATGCTCATTTCTGCATCTCACTTTACCTCCCCAAACACCCAACCTTCCCTTCCACCCCCTTCCTGTTTCATCCTTTTCCCATCCTTCCCTCATCTCCCCTATCCCCCAGGTGCTCGGTACTTTACCAAGGTTCTATATTTCAGTGTTTTATGTTGGAGTTTTTCCTTGTGTTTAATTTCCTAGTTGGTATGCCCTGTTTGTGCTAAAACAAAAAAGGAAATGGTATATTTGACCATATGTGTTATTCATAAAGACAGTATGATCAAATGTGCCAAAAGCAAGCAAACAAAACTTAATTCCTGACAAGTATGCCTTATTTTTAATGATCTGCTTTGTCTTACAATTAAGGTCCAAGAGCTTAAACTATATTATTTGCCTAAGTATAAAAGAAAACTTGAAATGCATTGCAATATTGACCTTCTTTAAAATGAGAGACACTGTCAAGTAATTTAATCCAGAGATCAGCCACCAGATTTGAAATGCTCATATACATGTGTCTGTTTGGTGTTTTGTTTTTTTTGTTTTTCCCTTTTAAATCACCAAATCTTTTTTAAAGCTATTTTTTATTTGTGCCTCCTATTTATCATGCTGATGTTAGAAGCAACAGTCATCCAGCCACAGAGGGAGCTAAAGTTAACTAACCAGAACTGTAGAAATCATTATACTGCCTTTGATAACAAAGGAAGTTCATAAGAAAAGCCATGTCGGCTTTTCCTCCACTAGATACAGATTGGAGGTAGATGAATATTTGCCAAATGGGAAAAAAATAAAAAAAGACAATATGAGTCAGGAAAGACTTAACTTTTCCAGCTTCTCAAAAGCCATGGAGAGTAGAAACCAAAACCAACAAGGATTAAAAAAAAACAAAACACAATCTTGAAAGTCTTATTTTCTAGTTGTCCCAAGCAGTTGTTGAAATTTAACTCAAAAGTAGGACATAAGATCAATGTGTTTTCAAGATCTTTACGTCTAGAGATGGATAACTATTCCAGTTTCGTTTTTCAGGTAATGAAGAAAGCTGCTAGTAATTATAACCCCTGCCTAAAGAAGACAGATTTGGGAGCAAATACTTATTGCCTTGAAAAATAGCACTGTAATAGACTATGATAATTAGTTGTAGAATAACCTTTCTCCCTTTTAAACTATGCAAATTATTAAATAAGTGTAAATTAGGATTCAATTAAAGATAGTTGATTATATTGCAATCAGATGGCATTCACAAACTTAACTGGAGCATATACAAATAAAATCTTTTAGTCTAAGAGTTTTGTATGCTAACGGGAAAATATAATTTAGCTACCTATTCTAAAAAATGGTGAATATTATTAATATTGTAAAATAGAACTGGGAAGACTGCCTCCTTTTTGAAGAGAGAGATTAAGGATTTTTATAATTGTTTTTCATCAAATTTTAATATTTTTGTCAAAAATTAGGTATTTAATTTGTAAAACAGTTTGCTTTGTACTGGCATACAGAAAATAGGGTATTGATTTTAAACTTTTTAAAGCCAAGTGATCAAGTACATTTGTAATAAAAGTCAATGGATCTATATCAGTTGTACTCACTGTTTTCATTTCTTATTAATATAGGAGTCTTATTTTTCTGCAGGAAAACTGAACTAAATTTGGGTGGAAGGGGAAAGATAAGTCCATTGATAATGAGAATCTGGGTGGGTACCATGGCCCAAGCACTTCATATTGTCTCTAAGTCAGTTAAGATTTGGTATGTGTATGTCATATACATATGTTAATTTTTTCTTCTTTTAGAACTTGGTATTTCTTTTGTAACTTATTTTCTTTGTGAGGATTCTATAATTCATTTTTGTTTCTGTGCTTTGTATATATTGCATTTGGCACTGTTAAAACTTTCTAAAGTAACTTTTTTCTTTTATAATATTTTGCATTATCTGCCAGCCATGGTGATCACATCATGGTCATGATTGTTTTATTTTAGACATCTGGTTCATCTTCTCTTCAATATTCCAAATCATTTTTTTATGTAACATACATGAAAACACATTTCTAAATGACTATAGTGAGGATTTCTGAAATTATCGGCTCTGGTGGTTTTCACAGATCCATAATTTATTTTATTTTATTTTGCATTCAAACTTACATCTAACATTCTCCCTACCCACCGTAAAAAGTGAGATACCAAATCTAGTGACTTTTTCCCCCATTTTCAGTCTTTTAAGTACTAGAGTGATCTCATTCTGCATTCTATGGAAAAGGATGCTAAGACAGGAAACGTCAGCAACTTGGGTTCAGAATAATCGTGATAACTCTGAGTATAGCATTTATAGTTTACCTAAATTTAATATTTTATTTCCCCTATGATACTGGAATCGAAAGAAAAGAATCAATTCACTGAATTTGTTTGTGCAAGGTTACTATTAAAGTTTATCATTTTTAATTCATACTTTATAATTTTTTTACTACGAGTCAACTTTAGGCCACACATAATGAAATACATTATAAAATTAAAATGATCACTGTTATAAAGTTGTTTTCCCCCAACAAGTGCTAATTATTATAGAGGATTTGTTAAATTTTAAGAAAAATCAAATACTAATATTTGAGGAAGTATTTAATCTTAAAACAACACCTAAATTTGATGTCTAGACCTTTGAACAAGAACTTCATTGCAGCTTAAGTGAAGATCATCTAAACTAGCATTGATATGAGTCAGGTAGAATTTTATGATATAAGAACAACCAAGGTGAAAGATAATAAAAGATAGTATTAATTCCAAGCCAATAATTTGTTGCCTTTCAGCTGCAAAACTTACTATTAAGTATTGATGGCAATTTATGTGGTTTGAAAAGTTGAGTATGGAATCAAGTTATTTGTGGAAAGCATTTTTCTTAAAAATGATTTTATAGCCGCTCATTTTAATTTTGTCCCCCTATTTTGTTTGACATCTTTTTTCAACCCTGATGTGCTTTGCTTTTGTGAAAAAAGTGTCTTGTTCCATGGTAGAAACATGGTGGTGATCCTCTATATAAAAGTTACTCCCTACAGACCAGAAATAGTTTCTCATTTTGGAACTGCAAGATGTTTGTGTTCTTGTGAATATTTACTTTGTTTTGATGGTTATTAGTAAGTTTCTTACATTTTTGTAGCATTTTGTGACAGTAAAGAATTTCATTATCTTGATTTAGGGTCCACTCTGATTCAAGAGGCCTCCAAGTTCAAGGACCAAGACCTTATAGATTTTGAAAAACATGGAAATACTCTTGTTAACATGTGCTTTGGTTTAAACTGAATCAAGGGGCTGGAGTGATAGCACAGCGGGTAGGGCGTTTGCCTTGCACGCGGCCGACCCGGGTTCGAATCCCAGCATCCCATATGGTCCCCCGAGCACCGCCAGGAGTAATTCCTGAGTGCATGAGCCAGGAGTGACCCCTGTGCATCGCTGGGTGTGACCCAAAAAAAAAAAGCAAAAAAAAAAAAAAAAATAAACTGAATCAATACAGATGGGTCCTAGGAAGATTTGAGAAAAGGCCTTTTTTTTTTTTTCCTGAAAAAAGTCTTTATTGTAAAGTGGCAGTCAGGTTTCTAGGACAGGTGACTTATGTAGTCATCTTGATTTGCTCATTGATGGCCATCCCAAATTACTAGATGTATATTAGGGCTGAGTAAAAAACTCCCATTCTCTCTGAATGGATTGACAATTTCTAATGCTGGTTATTTGGTGGCATTTGACCTAATTCCCTCCCATATGTATGTGGCATTTTATTTCTCCCACCCTCCTTTTCCCGTTTTTTTCTCCTTTTTTCTTTGTTATTCTTGCCAGAGGCCTGCTAGTGACACTCAAGCTTAGCCCCTCAAGAGAGAAGTAAAGAAATTGCCTTAGAACATAGCCAACTGATGAGCTAGAAAGAGTTATGTTTTATGATGTAATCGGGTAGGTTTGTTTTCTGACTGCTCTTTTTCTAGTGATCTTAAGTTGGCAGTTTGAAGGGCATAGAAACTGATTTTTTGTTTATTAGTGTTGTGAATTGAAGAGAGTAAGATTTAATATGTATGTTTTAGGTATGTTACTGAGGCATGAGATTTACTGGTTTGGAAATCTGACTTCAGAAAGGGGAGAGCTGTTTAATGTGTCTGTGAATGGGAGTATGAAAGGTATATAGGGAGTGGTTTGGAGGTAATGTGGGACAAATTGTAATTGGAGGTAGATGTTTCTAAGAGAAATTTTAAATGAGAGTTACTTGCTCAGGACAATGAAATAAGTAAATAAAACTAGAAAGAAAAAAAAACCTGAGTTATACATCTTTGGTTATGAAAAAGCTATTGATTGGTAATTGGATGTTATGATGCTTTATGCAAGTTATTTTCGGGTGTAGGATGTTTGCTTTTCTGGGACAAATTAAGTAGAAAAATTGTGGAATGGCAACTTACTTGGTCAAGACAAGTTATTTCTGGGTAGTTATAGACTATTCTCCTGGGCTCATATTAAAATGTAATTTATCTTTACTTTTCAGAACAGGCTTAAGTTAGAGCATTTGGTACTGCTCTGTTATTAAAGCTTGAGTGTTTGGTGGCCCACGTACATTTCTTAAGAGAATAATAACCAGGTTAAGATATTAAATTGCAATTTCAGTTATCTTTTGTATTCTACATTTGCAATCTTAGCAATGTATTTAGCATGTAGACTTATGAGACAGAAAGTTATGTTTTATGATGTAATTGGGCAGACTTTTTTCTGACTACTCTTTTTCTAATGCCCAATAACACCGTGTTTCTGGAGTTATACAATAGACCCTCCAAACTGTTAAGCTTCTGTTTTCCCACTTTCTCTAACTTTAAAATTGTAGAATTCTCAAGTAATCCCTGTGGCAGACATTAATAACATGACATAACGTTAGCACATCTTGGAAGTTCTTATATCCTTAGTAGGGAAAACTTAGATTTCTTTTTCCATTACCCTCTGAGCATTTAAAATTAATATAAGGAATTTCTATATTTGTTTTTAAAATTCAAGTATATTTGGATCAACTGTTTTCTAGTTTATTGTATACTAGTTTATTGTATTCTCAGCGATTTTGATAGATTGCTTTCAAGTTTAATTTTACCCAGATCTATACATTAGTGATTGAATCTCTTTAAAGAAAACTTAGAAAGAGGCTCTGATTTTATAATTGGAAGATAACCATTTTTTTAAACAAATGTCAAGTTCATTAACAATAGCAAAATTATTTTTATTATGACTTATTTTATAGAGTTAGCACCTCATAAGATTTTCACATTTTATTGTCAGATTTTTAATTAAAATATTATTACATACTATAACTTATGTCAGTGCAAAACCCTTATGAATTTTTTTTAAAAGAAGTGAATTCCCAAACCTGTGTTAAGAACCAGTGGTTTAATGATTGTGAGACAAGTCTTTGGAAGGCTCTTTGAGTCTAGTCAATGGAGAAAAACGATAGCCCATTTCCATGCTGCATACAGTTAGGATTTGTAAAAGTTGTCAATATGTGAAAGTGCAAATGCAGGACAGACTATGTAAAGTTGCCTATAAAAATTCCAGTTTTCATTATTTGCACTATTTCTCTTTGCACTTGATTTTTTGAAAGTTAAGGCTAGTCACTTTCACTTTTGTTTCTAGTCTTTTCTAATTTCTTACAGAATTTTTTTCAATATCCCACCCAAAGCAAATGCAATTAACTTATATGCAATTAACTATACTTTATAAGTCCAAGAAAAAATATTTCTTAGTATAATCTATTATATAGAATAAAAATTTGTTTTGATAAAATTTTTAATATGGGCCTTTTATTTGCCAAGAAAATCCTTTGTAAATGTGAGCTTTATTATAGTATTTGAGTAGACAAGTGAAAGCTTAGGATAGGAAAATGTTATATATATATATATCTCTATATATATATGCATATGAAATTATGTCTCTGAGATCCAATTTCCAGCCTATGATGGTCGGTTTTGGAATGTTGATTTGTTTTCACTGAGTCAATGAGATTTGAGTCTTGCTGGGTATTGGCTTAAAAAACTGGGTGGCAAGTGGCAGCTCCCTCTTTCATGTAGTGTTCCATAGTAGTTGTAGAGTTTCCTTGTGGTCTATGTGAATAACTGGTATTGAAATTATTTTATTAAGTGAATATTCCTTTTTGGAATTCCAGGGTGACTCACTTTTTGAGGGGGGAGGGTAGACAGGGGTAAAAGACTATTTTAAATAGAGGCATTCTTATAACTTTAAAAATGTGCTATAGAAAGATTAAGAGAACAAAAATTGTATCTGTGAACCTTATTTTTTTGTCTTAGATTGTTGCAACACAGTGTTCAGGATTGCAAAAAAGAAGTTGACAGTTTTGTCAATACAACAGAAGTATGTTTTGGCTAAAATTATATTTTATATGTTTTTTAATTTCATTTTATATTAACTTTCCCATAGCCACTTAGGGATTTCATACTTAAAACCAAGAAGTTAGAGGCCTCTTTTCAGATCTGGTTTATTTTTGGAATGCTTGAGTGTGTTTCTGGATGGGGGTGCAGGGATTGGTGTTTAATTCTTGACATGCTCTTCTCAGCATGTTTTGCTAGTCGTTCTGGACCTTCTGTTTGCAAATTTTGTTGAAAATTCAGTGATGTATTTGAAATGAGAAAATCCTCTGTGACGTAGTATGAATGCTTGTGTTGTGCAACTTGTGGCTTTGTTTTTAATTTGCGTAGAAAGTTAAACTTCTGTTCAGATTTTAGGTTTATCTAATCTAATTGTGCCAGTGGTTGTATAAATATGGACCAATTTTGGGGAACGAAGATTGGCAAACATATTTGACTCTGGATAATCTTTTACTCAAAATTGTAAATAAGAGGCTCACATCGTTGGTGTTGTCTAAGGTTTTATGTTACTACTAGTTCTTTACATGTGGATAATGATCAGCATTATATATATCTATGAATGTCCTTTAGGGAAAGAGAAAAATTCAGCCTCCAAACCTCTTCTTAGAGACTAAATTTACCATATATGGAAAGTTTTAAAAATTAGAAATGACTGATTATTTTTAATAGAGTTTAATCAGCTTAATTATTTTTCCCAGCTTGACGCACTTATTTCCCAAATGTGAATAAAGGGAAAAGATCAGCAATTTGGCCCTTTTCTGTTGAGGCCATTTTTAGTTTTCTGCCCCTATTCCTCAATCTTGTATAAAATGAATACGGGTATCCTTATAATTCCTGTGACCCCTTTTTGAAGTCACAGATATCTCTGATAATCTGATGAAAGTGATGGACCCTTTCCCCATTAAAAAATAATAAAATGCACATACACAGGTAATTTTGCATATAACCTCAGGGGCATCACACATCTTCTAAACCAAGGATCTCTGCTCTAAGTAAATTCTATAGAAAAATGCTTGACAATTGATAAAATTAGAAAATATTGGCTTAAGACATTCCAGATTGGAATTTTTGTTAAATGGTGGCCCCTACTAGCAAAATGTGACATTGCAACCAGCTTTGTTAGACATTAAAACATCCAGATGGAAGATAAAAGAAGCAAAGTTCTGAGAGCTATTTATAAGGAGTCAGGGCATCTCCAGACATGGGAGCCATCTCTCGACATGGCTCAAGGCAGGGGTCAGGGTGCCTGACAGCTTCTAGCAGGGTAGAGTTTGATAAACCACAATGCTCAGGATGCCAAGGGGTTAGCTATTATCTTAACCCCTTTCTCACCAAAAGATTTTAGTTTTGTCTATTGGAAAACAAGATGCCACTAGGGAAAAAAAAAATGATTTGCCTTATAACTTTGCTGGAACACATCAGTTTGGTGACATATGGGACACCAGTATTTTTGAAAAGGTGCATAAAACCAAAGTAAATTATTCTCTATGTAGAACATTATTTACTAGTAACATTTGTTTGGATGTATTAGCTTTGACAGTTTTTACCAGTAAATATTGAATTTATTTAAAACTGGGAATCCAGTTTATAAATAGGATAATTTCTATATCTTTTATTTCTCCCATGTAAAGAATCGTTTAAAGATTTATGCATACTTTTTACTTTTCTCTCTTGATGCCATGGATAGGGTGGGTCGGGTGGGGGGAGATTTTTGAGTCAACAATTGACAAAATGTCTTCTCCAAATTGAAAACTGAGAAGCAGCACTTTAAGTCTAACTCGACACCGTTTTAGTGCATGATTTAGTTTTAATAATGATTTTTGGTGCATGCCTTTGGGCTTATTCAAAAGTGTACAATAGGAAAGTATATTTCCTTTCTTAGAAAGGAGATGTTTTTCTACTTTGCAACATGTGATTACAAAAATCTTCCTCTGTGGGAAGATTAACCATGTATTGAACTACTGAAAAGTATATATTTTTAGATATACAGAAGGAATCTACATGGAGCAGCATTTAGACCTATATAGAAGTCATAGCATTCTGTATAGGACCAAAAAGGAAATAACACTAAACACTTAAACAGACTTTGTTGGGTAGAAATACCTTTAGATCTTGCAAAGACTTCCAAAAAAGAAAATGCCACAGAAGTTTGCTGAAAACTTTTGTTGTTTGAATTTTCTCTGTCAGTGTATTTAGCCCAAATACGATGGTTTTGGGTTAACACATAAGAATAAGAATTTTTTTAAAAAGTTAACTAACTAGATCATTCTGGTTTGCCAATACAGCTTGACTGAAATAATCACTTGCAAAATGAAAAACTGTCCAACTCCTCTAAGGTTTTGACAAAATAACCTTGCCTGTTGTGGGAAGATTCCCACTTTGATTTTTTGACCTGACAGTGAAGATTCATGCTTGACATGATTTCAAACCTGACAGTGTCTGTTTAAGGAGCTATGGTACAGTTTGCTAATTCAATCCCAGATAACTGTTGATTACCTGTGAGATCTAGAGTCCAAAGTAGCCAGCAGCCGTATCCCTGAGTGCTCTGTGCCCATCAGATCTCTTAAAGTAAGCAAGGGTGGGACAGGTCACAGCTCAGATGAGTGACCTCAGGTGCTGTGAACAGCCCCAGATTCAAGAATTGTCTGCCTTCTTGGGATTCATCACTGAACTAATGTCCCACATGGTATTACTTGCTGTAGATGCTCTCTCGGAGGAGGCCCAGAGGATACATCCTAATTGCTTGTGGTATTCAGAGAGGGGGTGCTAACTCTGATACCCAGGCCAGATTCCAGTTTAGGGATGTGGGTCTTCTTCTTGCCATTCTAACTGGAAATGTGCATCACTTCCCATTTTTCTTGTTGATCTCAGTGCAAATTGCACTAGTCCGTTTCTTTGCCCAGGTCCCAAATCTCTAAGATGCTGGTGTGTATTACATGGGTCAAGTTCATGCCTTAACTAATGCACAAGAGTTGAGCAGTAAGGAGTTTGGTGTAAACTGCTCTAGAGTAGGAGGGTAAACTCTTGTGATGGTTTGGGGGGTGAAATTGACCCTCTTTTAGCATAATTTGGGGAATGTGCACTGGCCGGAGGCTTCCAGCCATGAGGTGTGAGCTGAAACCTATTTCCCTCTTTTCTTATAGCATGTTGAGAAAATCTGTTGGGTTTTCAGCAGTCAGGGAAGGCCGGAGTTCTGCCGCTTTAATCTGGGTAACTGAGGCTGGTTTGAGCAAGACTTTGGTTAATTAACTGGGTTCTCAGATGCCACAGACTCCGTGAAAAGTCACCATTATTTTCAATGGTTGTGATAGAATTTCCCCCAGTAGCCATTATTTTAAAATTATATTGCAGAGTTGTTTTATTTGAGCTTTTTGTGTATACACAATCCCAAACTGGAAGAAATTTTTAAAAAGGAATCCTGCTGTGAAAGGTATATATTACTCTAGATTTTTCTTACTGTAAATATTGTAAGATTGTAATACTGTCGATATTTTATTAACCAACAAATGTTAATCTATGTGAATTCAGACTTATTTTAAATGTGCTTCTTATTTACTGTGTGTGGTCCCTGTTGCTGACAGTATTAAGTTATATTCTGATGTAAGATTAACTTTATTAAAGAATGTAAACATTAATGTTTCCTTATGGGAAAACAAATAAAGTATAAAGAAGACAATTCTTTTAATTAAAATATACTGTGTATTTACACTTGCTAGACCCAGCACCACTTATAAATTTAGTACACTATTCAGAATTTTAGTTAACACAGCTGACATGGTTGTGCTCTGTTTGACAGTCTAAGAGTAGGTATTGTTGGAATACAAGCAGTTTGTATTTGTCTGCTGTGAATCATCTTGAAATTTCTAATCAAGTTTGTAAAATTTTTATAGTAAAACGTTTTAATGACAATTAAAAATTTATCTTCTCTAAAGAATGGTCAAAATAATATCATTTCAGAAATAGAATTGTTCTTTAATATCTTTCCAAAATAACTTTGGTTAAATGGACCAGATGTATATTAGCTAAAATTTAGGACAAAATTGTGATATTCTTTGAGTTTACAAGTTAATCCTTATTGGAAATGTGCCAATTATATAGTAGAATATCATTAATTTGCACTGTTTGGGGACCCCATTAAGAATGTTGAATTTTGCCAACTAAGAAGTAAGCAAATGCAATTTAAAAAGTAAATTTGAGCATTCTGTATTAAATATGTGCAGTTATTATCACATGAAGAAGCGCAGTGTGTCGGGCTGTAATATAACCATACTTGCTGTCATGTTCTCCCATCTCAGTGCTGGGAATTCACCATGTGGAAACCAAGCAAATGTGTTGTGCATCAGCCGGCTTGAGTTTGTTCAATATCAAAGCTGAAACTAGCGAGGTCTGCTGTACTGCTTATTGAAGTATTGTGATTCTTTTAGGCATTGATTCTTATAAAATATATACTGTAACAGTATACTTTGTACAGATTTAAATTTTATTTGAAAAAATGAAATAAAGTAGGCAAAAAAATAAAGATGTTTATTTTTCATGTGACTATATAAATAGATCAGTCTTTTGTTTCAGTGCCTTTGGAGTGGGAGTGGGAGTTTAATTTCTCCTGAGTTTTTGTTTTGTTCGGGGGTCTGATAGATGGAAACCATTTTTAGGACTCAGTGGCAGGTCTTCTTGCTGATCATTAATTGGCTGTAAGCATTAAGTATGCTTACAGTCTGGAGAGCTCTATTTTCTATTTTACGTTTAAACAAATTTGTTTAGTTTTTAAAGATTTTATGTGAATGGCCTCTTTATCTTCTTTCTTGAGTGGGTTTACAAAAAGAAATCTGATTTGCCAGTTAACCTAGCCATCACAGTTAAAGAAAAACTTTCCCCATAGATCATGCTTCTTTCCATGGGAAGACTTTCTGTTTTCTGTCATTTTAAATTTTAAATTAGTTAGGGTAGTGGAAAGGTTACATGAGAAAAGTAGAGATTGAAAATAAGATTCTTTCAAAACTGCTTTTCTATTGAGTGAAATGGTAGACAATGGCTGAAGTTATCCATTTTTTAAAAAATAGTGTTACAAAAGTGATCAGAATAGATTTAGTACACATAGAAGATTAGATTATCTGACCAAAAAGAACCAACCCAGTTTTGGCCTCTAACTAGAAACCAGAGAAGGCCTCAGAGTTCCTCAGTTTTTAGAAGTGGAGTTGGAAGTTGTATTTGTGGCTTTCTCCTCATTGTATCTTTGCTGCTGCTTTTACTTACTGTCAGGCTGGATATGAAGAAGACATGGAACAAGTGGTTGCAGGAACAAAGTTTCTATAAAAATTACACTGTGGAAAAAATTTGCACTGTCATTTAAATGTGTATGAGAGTGGTTGTAGCCTAAAACTGGTACCCGGTCATAGAACTTGGTTTACTGTATCACAGTTCCAGGCTTCCTTGGGTAAACCCCAAGAAAGTGTTGTGGTTTTGTTTTGTTTTGCTAAAATAACCCTCCTTTGTAGAGAACAGCAGGCTTAGATTGAACTAGCTTCCACATCTGACAACCACCAACTCAAAAAGCTGAAACAACATAAGCGGAAACTTAGTTGTATGAGAACTTAAAACTGATGCCACCACTATTTGAGTAGAGGGTAGATATAAGAACTAAGAAACTTGTTTTCCCTAAGTTCTTTAGTGCCTCTGATATTGGGGGCAGGGAGCACATACCAAGGCTAGAAGAAAACCAAATTCTCTCTTCTCAAGGTGGGATCAGATAAGTCTCTGGACCCCCATCCTGGAGGACTCTCTTTGCTTGTGGTGGAAACTCTAGCCAGAATTTGAAGTAATTTAAATAAAGGAATGAAAAGCCAGAAGCCAGTTCTTCTGTTTTTTAAGCCATAATCTTTTAAAGATTCCACATTAGTACTATGATTAAATATATGCCCTGTGCTCATTTTTGGGGTGCAAAGGAGTAAAGGTCTACTCTAGGATTATGGGGGGAAGGAGGGTGGCGTGTTGGGAGGTGGGTATCCAGTCTTGGTTTAAGTCTGAACTATAATATTACAAGGATTATTTGTAAGGTCTGAGAGCCCCCTCAAGAAGGATTTTAATCAATTTTAACAGACCCGTTTATCATTTTTATAATAGTTCTTTTCTAAAATATCGTCGGCAACCTCTCCCCACCCCTACCTGCAGTGAATATTAACTTTTACTTAATTACTCTATATGCCAAAAGCAGTAACAAGAAGTCTCACAATGGAGACGTTACTGGTGCCTGCTCGAGCAAATCGATGAGCAACGGGGATGACAGTGACAGGGACTTGACTATTACTTCATTCATTTTGGCTCTTTTGCATGTTTTTTTTAAAAGCTCTTTGTTTTTAGTTCCAGTAACACCTTCTTTCTCTTCTAGTGTCTCAGTCTTTTTTGATTTGGGATTACTGAGTTTTAGATTTTGCTCATTCAAGATCATTTGAGAGAGGTTCTCTTTCAGTGCTAGACTGGAATTGATCTGAGGGCCTACACACATCCCAAAGCTTTCCCTGCCACCCCCGTGTAACCAGAAGCCACTTCTTTTCTCTCTGAAAATGGGGATTTTATCTTAATATTGCACATCTCTGAGAGTGTTTTCAGTAACAGCATTCCATTTAATTTTTTTACCAACATTGATTTTCATTCATTTTATCATTCAGGTTGGGCCATTTGGCATTTAGCTTGGCTATGAGAAAGTGTCACAAAACAGACATTTGGGCATTTAAAATTTGGGCGTTTTAAAAAGGAGGATCTGGACTGGAAAGAGTGCTCAGTGGGCTAGTGCCGTACTTTGCAAATAGGAGGCCCGGGTTTGATCCCTGGTACTGCCTTGTTCCCCAAACACCACCAGGTGTGACCCCTAGCACAACAGGTCTGGCCCCAAAACCCTTGAAAGAGAAAGATGTCCCACTGTCAACCAGCAGGGTTGTGGCATTCACCCCTCCATTCTAGGAATCTGGACTCTGCACACCCATCACACAGCAGGTCCCCTGCAGGGAGCAATTTCTCTCACCCCCTGGGCGGGGGCAGGCTAGTGCCAACCTGGCTCCACTTCCTCTTTCAATCTCTGGCGGTGGCAGAAGGTGTGGGTCTGTACTGCCACCCACTTTTAAGGAAAAGTCCTACATTTTCCAAGACCACCACTTATTTTCGTCCTAATTTTGTCAGACATAATTGACATCTATGTTTATAAGCTTAAGGTGTACAGCCTAATGATGTGACTTACACATTCTGTGAAAAGATAGCTGCAGGAAATTTAGCACTGATTATCAAAAATACAATTTAAAAAGGTTTTTATTATTTTTCTGTGTGGTGAAAACTCTTAGGGTTTACTCTCAACAACTTTCACACATAAAACCCAGCAAATTCCTCATTTTGTGCATGATACCCTTGGTTCTTATATAACGAAGCTTGTACCTTTTAGCCACCTTCCTCTAATTCCTAGTTCCCACACCTCAGCTCTGGTAAGCATAAGTCTGATTTTTTGTTGGGGGGGGCGTCGGGATAAGGGGACCTCCCATAGTGCAAGTTAGCAGACAGTGCAGGGGCTAGGTTGGCACCAGGTTGGGGGTTACGGCCAGTAATTCTGGGGCCTCCAGAACTACACCTGGTTGTGTTGAGGGGTTCTAGGGTGCTAGAGATTGAACTCAGGTCCTTGCACATGCAAGGCATGTATCCTAGACCTCTGAGCTATTTTCAGGCCCAAAAATCTAATTTCTGTTTCTAAGGTATTCTGGTTTTTTAAAAAATAAATCAGTAAATAAGATTCCATAGTTTAGAGTAGTAGCATAGTGGGTAAGGAGCTTTCCTGGCAAGTAGCCAACTAAGAGTTTGATCCCTGGCACTCCATATGGTTCCCCGAGCCCTGCCAGGAGTAATCCCCAAACACACA
Source organism: Sorex araneus (assembly GCF_027595985.1). Lineage (NCBI taxonomy): Eukaryota > Metazoa > Chordata > Mammalia > Eulipotyphla > Soricidae > Sorex > Sorex araneus. The sequence goes on along the minus strand of NC_073307.1, from coordinate 21,291,413 downwards.
GCCAGGTGTGTGTGTCCCCAAAAACAAAATTTTAAAAATAATAAGATTCTACTTATATCTTAAGATCATGTAGTACTTATCCTTATTTTATCTTGATATTAATTTTACTAAAGGGGTTGGACTGGGGACTCACGGCAGGCATGCTCTTGATGTGCATCCCTGGCCTGGACTTGATTGTTTGGTTTTTGAACCACACAGCAGTGCTCAGGGCTTACTCCTAGCTCTGTGCTCAGGAGTCACACCTGGCAGGGCTCCAGGATTGAACCAGGGTCAGCTTATGCCAGGCAAGTGCCTTACTATCTCTCCAGAGTGTACTATCTCTCCAGCCCAGGACTTTCTTTTTTTTTTTAAGTAGCATGGAATATTTAAAATAAGCAAGACACCAAGATAAGCCTTTTAACTCGGTTTAAATCTTAATACAACCCTGTGACACAAGAACTAATATTACCCCATTTTACAGAACAGGAAAGTCAGATTTAGAACACGGCCCCACCCGTCACCCTGCATGACTGCATTCACAGAATTCACGCGCCTGCTGGAGGCCAGCTGGTGCACACTGCTGCGGCCACTATATTGTATTGCTTGCTTTATCAAGTCCTGCCGCCTCTTCCCTTCACTTGTAGGGTCTCCCTGACCTTGATGTTGCCGCACCTCGGGATATATTTAGCTGGATGGCAAAGCCAATGTTCCCTGTAGCAGAGGAAGGTTTCTCAGCATAGCTCAGAAGTCACACTTCCTGTTCTGGAGGTTGATTCATGAATGAATCCACATTTCATTCCCACACCCCCCCTTCCCCCCTTTCATGAGGGAATGACTGACTCAGCACAGGTCTGAGGGAAGCTGGCAAGTGGCCCTTCCAAAGCCTCTCCCCAGTGCTTTTGCTTAAAGGGAGCACAGTCCTGAGTACTCTGCCCTCAGCACGGTGACCTCACCACAGGCTCTGTGAATGAACTTTTGAAATCTGTTCAGTGGAATTTTGACTTCTGTTGTTTGTTTTGCAGCCACACCCAGCTGTGCTCAGGGCTTTCTCCAGGCTCTGTGCTCAGGGATCACTCTTGGCAGGCCTCGCAGGCCACGTGTGGTGCCAGGGATCAAAGCTAGGTTGACTGCGTGCAGGGCCAGTGCTTTACCCACTGTACTGTCTTTGCAGGCCCAGAATTTTGACTTCTGGGAAAGTGGGGGGGAGGGGCTCACACCTGAAGGTGCTTGGAGTTAGTCCCAGCTGTGTCCTGGGGGGTCACTCCCAGTGGTGCCCAGGGGAACACGGGGTGTCAGAAATTGAACCCGGGCCCTTATGCATGCAAAGCATGTGCTTCTCTCGTCAAGCTATCTCATGCCCTCACCCCCAGTTTGTTTCTTTTCCCCAGAATATACCTCCAGCAGTTAGCCTGTCTTCCTCAGCGCAGACCTTCTATCTGAATCTGTTTGTCTTCTGATGGGGGCTTAACAGGAATCAGGCAGCGGTTTCTAGAAGAGCTCTTAGGTCTGCCCAGCTCCCCAAGCCCCTGTTCAACAGTAATTGGCCTAGTAATTGGGTCAGCCAGGGCCATCCCCGTAGTTCCAGTTCAGAGTTTGGCTTGGGCTTTCTGGAGGCCCTTTCCTGCGTCCTCCAAACTGCTATTTCCCAGATGCTTCCTGACCTCCAGGGGGAGGTCCAGATTATCACTCTCCAGGGGCTTCTTCCAAAAATAAAATCTCAAATTCCTTGGGACTTAGGGGTGGTTTAGAGGGCTATGGCATCTGTTAGAACTTTAGTTTGAAAAGAGAATCAGAATTTAACTTGAATGCACTTTTCGCTATGTTCTAAAGCAGTAATTCTCAAAGCATGGCCCCAGGACCCCTGAAAACTGTTAGAAATGCAAATTCTTGGGCCTCACCCCAGATGAACTGAATCCAAACCTGCTGGGGCCCAGGAATCCTTGTTGTAACAGGCTCTCCAGGTGGCTCTGATGCACGTGCAGGGTGAGAAGCTACAGACTGAAACAATGGTCTCCCACCACGCGTCAGTACCTGTGCCACAAAACGGCCTGAAACCCACACCAAAAAGTGAATTAAAGGCCACTTAGCTTATAGTACTCTTGATTCAATTTTATTTGAGGGCCAGGGAGGTGGATCCACGGGCTGTAGCATATGCCCTGCTGCGAGAGCCCCAGCTTCAATGCCTGGCACCCCATGGGCCCCCAAGCACCAGCCAGGAGTAGCCCTGAGCGCCAGCAGGTACGGATCAAAGCAAATGAACAAAACAGAAAGCCCAGATGATGCCATTTGAAGTCATGTGTGTTTTTTCTTCTTCATTTTTATCTTAGCAGTCTATAAAATTTCTCCTTTTCTTCTGTTTGCACATATAAGAAGGTTGGAAATCTTTGCTGTAAAGCAGCATTTCTCAGCCAGAGCCATATGACCCCTTATGGGCCCCCATGGCACAAGACTAGGGGACCACCCTGTAGAATAGGGGGAGTAGGGGGAATCATAGGAACAAATTTGAAAAACACTGGTGTAAAACACAGTTCTTAACCTAATTTAGAGGCTTAAGCTTGCAAGTCTCTCAGAATCTGGGGCCCTCTCACTGCTGCACATACCCAGTAAGGTCTAGGGTGAGAATCCCTACTGGGGACCAGAGAGATAGTCCAGGGGGTCAGGGGCTTGCCTTGCATGTGGCACAGTCAGGTTTGATCCCCAGCATCACATATGGTCCCCTGAGTATCAGCAGGAGTAACCCCTGAGCACAGAGTAGCCCCTAAGCACCCACAACTATGACCCAGCCCCCCTCCCAAGGTGAAAATAAGCCTTACTCTGGAAATTATGTCTGGTCCTCTCTGGCTCCTGCCCTGTTTGGGGCTTCCTCTGTGGCCACCAGGAACCAGCAGCCCCTGCACCAGATGGGTCAGGGCCCGCGACTCCCTGTATGTGCTGAGACTGTAGCTCCGGCCCCTCAACAGAAACCATATGTTCCAGCATGGGGCACCGAGCCAGGAGCCTGGAACCAAATGAAAAAGTGATTCGTTCTTCTCTTGGAGTGGGGAGCGGGGAGCCGTGGCAGAGTAGCACTGCCGGACAGAACAGCCGTACTTCTGCGCCCATCCCGGACAGGCACATTGGCAGAGCTGTATCGATGGCAAGTGCTGGCTATGCCTGCTGGCGGGCCCATTGTGTGGGGCACCCCGGCCCCTTGCACACACATCCTGGGCTGGATGGCAAATTGTCTATTCACCCAGGTGTTCACCTACGGCCTTCTCACGGGTCTCCCTGCCAGCCCTGCCCCCGCCAGCCAAGCTCCACGCCGCAGCTAGGAAATGCTAGTATGACATGGTATGACCTGACTCCCTGTTTCCCATCACATTTAAAATAAAAGTCAGACTCTTTACTGTGGTCATAAGATTCAGCCTGTGGTCCGGCCCCTGCCTTATACTCGATAGAGTTTGCTTCTTCCTCTCACCTCCTTGTTCGTTTCTCTTCGACCATCCAGGTCATCTTTCTGCACCCACAGAACCCACCTCCTGTGGGGTTTCTGCCTGCTTCCCCACAGTCGACCCTCCCAGGGCCCCCTGGTGTCGCCCACAGGCATCAGGAGGCCGCCTCCCTGCACACAAACTCCAGTGCCCTCCAGTCTCCCCCTGGCTGCTCTGTTTCCATTTCCTTCCTACTGTTTAACACCCAAATTGGCCTCTAGTCCTTTCTCACCCATGCACTAATGCTGTGAAGGCAAAACTTGCCGCTGCTTCCCCAGTGCCCAGGTGAGTCTCGCTCCCGGCAGTCAACATTTGTTGGTGAAACAGCTGGCTCCCAGCGTGACCAGGCCCTTTCTGGGAGGCAGCTGTGCCTCTGGGGTGGACTTCTTGGTCCCCTGGGACTGTAAGTCTGATGTTGTCTTATTTTTCTCATTCCTGGCCCACATATGGTTTAGCACAGGGCCCCCGAGGGTGAAATGAACCCCCACCTCCTGCCAGCCCTCCTTATATCTCTGTAACTCCCACCTCTCTGTGGGACTGTATGTTCCTCCCCGCACAGGGTTCACCTCCAGACAAGGCCCTGGAGAATAGGCAGTAACTTTGGATTTGGCTTAATACCCACTCTGCCCCCAGACGTGTCTCCCCCAGCCCTTGATGGGGGCTCTAGGAAGCCCCTGGGTCCCGCAGTATTCTTCCAGGCCTTTCCCTCAGGAGCTGCCATCACTCGTCCTGGAATCCACCAATGGGATGGGAGGAAACTAGTATCTAAGGATGATAGGCTCCCTTCTGAGGGGGCCGATGGTAGGAGATGTCAAACTGTGACCCTGTGCCACGCTTGCACTGTGTCCACTAATCCTGGCCCATCCACACTCTGCTCCTTGGCCCTCGGCCTTCTCCGCTGTCTCTGAAGGGGCAGTGGTGGTCTCCTTGTGCTTGCCATCGCCTGCATGCCGGCTGGCTGTCTCAAAAAAGGAGGCACAGTAAACCCAGCCCACGGGCCCCTCAGCCCAGGCCCTTTGCCTGGTCTGTATCATGAATGGAGAGACGTGGAAAACTAAGCACTAAGAGGAGAGTGGTGACTTCAAACCCTCTCCTCTCCCCAGTAACTTTCCAGGGAAGAAAAGAAAATCTTGTTCCTTGATTGTTGACAATAAATGTAGGCTCCATGACAAATTCAGGGCTCCAGAGTATGCCTGAGTCCAACAGCAGAAACGTGCAGAGAGAAGACAGCTGGCCGCGTCCAGCCCAGCTAACTGCACTGCATAGCTCTGATGAGAGCAGAGGCTGGTGGCGACTTACTTGGTCACGGAGTGTGCACATCGAGGAGAACAGCATAGACTTCGTAAATCAGGCCTAGGTGCAAATCCAGACAAGCCTTGTGGCTTAGAGCAATTCGACCTGCCCTCTCCTGACTCAGTTTCCTTATCTGTGAGTGGGGTAGAAGTCAGCCCCCTCTTTTGATTGTTAGGAAGAGTAAATGAAATTTGTGATACCCAGAGTTGATAGCACAATCCTGGCCACTGAGTCATATTGAGCAATGCTGTTCGCTGTCCCCATCATTATCCCTGCTGGGGAAAAGGTGAGACAGATGTGGCCCTTGAACAGCTAAGAGGGACCTCTAGCGCCTCTGCATTTCAGATGGGGGAACCTCAGCAGATGCCTCCAGGATGGGCAGCCACTCTCAGGGATGGGGGATGGGGAGCCGTTTCCCTCCGTGTTGGCTCCTCGCCTCTTTCCTCCTGCTGATGCTCAGAGCACGGTCCATGGCTCTCTTCACAGTAGGCTGCACCAGATTTTCTTTTTTTTAATTATTTTTGTTTGTTTGGGTGCCACACCCAGCAGCGCCCAGGGCTTAGTTCCAGATCTGCTCTCCGGGATCATCCCTGAAGGTCATTAGAGAGATCATATGGGGTGCCAAGGATCCGACCTGGCCCAGCCTCGAGCAAGGCTAGCACCCTAGCAGCTGCACTACCTCTCCAGCCCCGAGACAAATGGCCCAAGCCCCTGTACTATCACTCTGGGCCCCAGATTTGGTTTTGGTTTGTCAGTCGGTGGCGGAGGTTCTTTGGTGGTGGAGCAGGAGACTGCTCTTTTGAAAAACAAAATGTGATCTCAGTCTGGCAGGGGGAGGCTGCTGCTTCACGGCCGCGGCAGAGACTGCCATCTGCCAAGGGTGTGGGATGTCTAGAGGTCAGTGCTGAATATTAATTTACCTGTTGGGCATCCAAGATAGCAGTTAATCAGCGCTGGGAAACAGTCCTTGCATAAGAAGCGGAGTGTTTGCAGCCCCAAGGGAAGCCACAGGTTCGGAATTACTGGGCCTAAAGGGGCTCTTGAAGCCCCTCCTTCAGCCCAGCTCCTCCACCGGAAGTCAGTGCTGAGACTCAGAGGAAAGAGGCTCCTCTTTATTGGACCTGTGTTGGCTAGTTGGAACCTTTCCATTTGGCAAGTTGGATTTTGAGCTGGCTAAGTATCCCCTTTTTCGGGAAATTTTGTTGGAATGTTAGAAGCCGTTCTGTAATCTGTGCCAGATGGATGGACTGTCTGGTGACGTCCTCAAGGTGAAAGGCAGGGTGTAGAGGCTTTCCTAGGTATGTGTTGGGTGGTAGGATGGATCTGAAGTCCTCATCTGATTGCCTGCTACAGAGCTGGTAGTCAGCTATAGTTGACTTTGATGCGAGTTGTTTCTTTTGCTTCCAGAGGCCTTGAAACTCAGCTCTGTACCCCATAGCGCTCAGGAGCTAGTTCTGCTCAGTGCTTGGGGGGTCACTTGGGAGGAGCAGTAAGAGGGAGCGGTAATAGTGGCATGTTCAGGGCTTACACCTGACTGTGTGCTCAGGGACTATTCCTGGTGGTGTTCAGGGACCACATGTGCCATGGATTGAACTGGTTGACTGCATACAAGAAAAATGCCTTGCTTCTGTATTCTCTTCCTGGCCCTATAATGCATATTTTAATTTCCCAGAAACCAGCGGCTTTTTCTGACCTCTCTGACATTTTTTTTCATAAGGAGTCGTAAGTTGCCTTGGTCTTCTCTGCTCTGTTCTTACTCCTCAGTCCACAAGCCTTCAGAAGTATCTCTGAAAGCTTGTGCTGAGGCCTTGTGAGATCATTTCATGCTTCTTAGAATACAGTTCCATCATGAGGCTCCACCCCGGGTCTGGCCAGCCTGCTCTTCTTGGCACCTTCATCTCTTGCTGAAGCCTCTGGTTCTTGTTAGAAATGGTTCCTACCTTGGGGCCAGAATGATATTACAGTGGGTAGGGCTTTTGACTTGCAGGTGGCTGACCCGGGTTCAATCCCAGGCACCCATGAGCGCCGCTGAGAGTAATTTCTGAGTACAGAGTCGGGAGTAAACCCCTGAGCATCGCTGGGTGTGACCCAAAAAGACCCCCACCTCCCCCCCACCACCAAAAAAAAAAGAAAAGAAAAAACAAATGGTTCCTACCTCCCAGCTGAGACGGACCCCACCCCTGTCCCTTTCAGACTCTCTACAAGTCCTTGTGCTCAGCCCAGCTTACTGGGGCAGTGGAGTGACACAGAAGATGCCCAAGCCTTGACTGTCCTACCCAACTCTGGGACACTTTGGACTGAGTCTGCTCACAGCTGCAGAGTGTGGACCGGAGTGGCTGAGCACAGTAGCTCCCTGGTGATGGAGGCTCCGGAGAAAAGCTTCCCTTTGCATTGGGGGCCCTTTGTCGGCGTATCTTCGTCACAGGAGGCAAAGTCCGACCGCCAGGCCTGAGCAAAACCTCTGCCTCTGATTCAGAGCTGGCACAGCCTGCCACGCCACCCAGCCCAGCCAGGACCCAGGCACAATGGCCCCAGGCCGGCTTCTGGTGTCATTCCCAGACACTCTCAATCCTATGGAACTGAGGGGGTGACACTTCCTCCGCATATTCTCCCAAAAGCCTCTGTCGGGAAAATGAGGCTTTCAGAGTGGCTTTCACAGCCACTCTGAAAGATGGGCCGTGGCTGAGGGGAGCGTGCCCTCCCTTTGCAGCCCGGGGCAAGCAGGCCCTGACGCGCCCCGCAGCTTGCTTCCTTGCTCTTTTCCTGCATCCCTCGCCACTCAAATCCCTGGTTCCAGCTGGTGCTTAACTATGACTTGTGCTCTCTCTTGATTGAAGGGCTCTGGAGATGATTGGGGAGTGTGCAGTACTGGGGAATAACCACCCTTTGGCTTTCATTGGCTTCCTTGTGAGCCCCAACTTCTGAGAAGGGTCATGTGCCAGGAGAGGCCTCCGATGCCATCGCCTCAGGCAATCTGCTCCTGGCAGAAGTGACCTCCGTTCCAGGCCAGTCTCTGGTAGTGGTGCCTTGATTTAATGGAAGCTTTTCATCTTGATTGGCCTTCCTTTATCCTGTGGCACCAGGACCTGAGCCTGGCTACTTACCCACAACCCAGCTCCTCTCAGTTCTCTCCTTATACACTTAGCTTTGGGCGTTACATGCCGAGATGCTTAGGGGGCATCTGTTCAATGTTCAGAGAGAGTTCCTTCTAGCAGTTCTCAGGGGAGCACGTGGTACTGGGGATCCACCCTGGGCCTTCTGTCTGCAAAGTCTGTGCTCAACCCTTTGAGCATCCCTGGAGCTTCATTCTCTTCTTTATGGTCTTGTGTTTTATGGCTTCTAAAAAATATTTCAGGGCCCGGAGTGAAAGTAGAGCGGGTGGGGCACTTGACTCAGATGCAGCCAACCTGCGTCTGATCCTCAGGACCACATATGGTCCCTCAAGCACCACCAGGACTGATCCCTAAATGCAGAGCTAGGAGTAAGTCCTGAGCACTGTCAGGTATGGCCCTAAAAGAAAAAAAAATGTTTCACTATCCCCAGATAATAAACATTCCCATTTTTACTGAAAGTCTCTTATAATTGTGTTTCTGTGTTCTCTAATCCATCTGAAAATAATTCGGGGTGGGGGGGAAAGATGTTCTTCCCAGGTGGTGATTTGGGGCCCTATATAATATGTGGCCAACCAGGCCAGCAGTGCACGGCTAGGCCCGAGGACATGGTGTTGCTCTGGTCCTATGGTGCTGGGGGCCTTTGGGTCCACCCCCAGTGATGCTCAGAGGCTATGCAGTGCCAAAGATTAATCCTTAGTGACCTCTGTACTATCTCCTGGCCCCTGCAATTGATCTGTGTGTGTGTATAGGTAACTTTACACTATTGAATCTTCTCATCCAGAAGCAGAAGGTTTCATCTGATATTTTAAGGTCTCCCAGGCAAAAGTCTTTCCTCCTGACCCCTCTAATTCTGAGGGTTACCTTTGCCTGTGCTCTGAACCCTGGGGCCCCTGATTCTTCCCACTCCTATTCTGAGCCACGGGATAGTGGAGCATTTTCATTTGTTCAGGAGTTCTTAGCTTTCTCTTGCTAAGACTTTCGAACTCCAGGGGACTGTTCTGTGTCTTTTGTTCCCTGCCTTGACTTCCCATTCCAGGCGTCTCCCCTCTCATCCTGGGGATTCCCATATTTCTAAGCTAAGATAGGAAACTGAATTTTCCTTTAGTCCGGATGTCCCCGAGATTCTGATTGGCCTGAAACAATCCCTCATCTCGACCTTCTTCCATGTTGTCATGGTTCTCTATAACGTCTGAGATCCAGCGAGGCCAGGGCTTAAACATTTCTTTCACTCCAGACCCCTTTTCACCCAAGAAATGCAACCACAGACAGGCTTGGCCATAAACACCTCAGCTTGGAGTCGCAACTGATTGTGAATAAAATTTTGGTTGTTATGCATTCAGAAACTGTTCACTGTTGCCAGATAGTTCATGACCCCCACATTTAAACTCCATTTGGGATCATGACCCCACAGTTTAAGCTAGGATGTAGGTAAGAGAATGTCTTGAAAAGAGAGGAAAGCTCACAGAATCGATTCCTGGGAATAAATAGCAGTGCCAGGGAGTGCATACCAGCTGCCCCTGCAAAAGGCAATAGTTTATTACCCCAGATTTGCCAGTGGGTACCAGCAGCCTATGGCTGCACACCAGACCAGAAGCCCCAGAGAATCTAGGAATTCCCGGCCATTTCTGAGCCCCAAGTTCTGTCATGGGCACCAGTTTCAAAAGGCAGCCGCCAAGGTCAGGCTGACTGCCAAGGGCCTAGGGGCAGAGAACGAAAGCCCTTTTGCTTGAATCTCTTTCAAGCATCCAGCTGTGTTATGAACCTCTGAAAGCCAAAGGGGCCAGACAAAAGTTGTGTGAGCTCTGGACCCAGTGTGGCAGCCGGGAAATAGGAAAACAGAAGCCCCGACGGGGTTCCCGTCCTACCTGGCACTCAGATTAACACAACGTGCTTTTAAGGCCGGCGGCAACAGCCACACAAAGACACAGGCAGTTTGCCCAGAGCTTTTGCGGGTGAACCTCGGAACCCGGAGAGGCCACAGAGTGTGCACACTCAGACGCGTGCGTGCCACCGGTCACGCCTCCCTACGTCTGCATCCACTTGGCACTTGCTCTCTGCCTCGCCTGCTTCCAGGTTCATCCGAGATCAGGTCAGAGGGAGTTTCCTCCAACAAATCCCCCAGGGCCTTGGCAGATCTTCCCCCTGATACTTACCGAGGAGATAAGATTTCAGGGTGAGGACTGCAGAATTTGCAACAGTGATTGGAAAGTTACTCTAACAGAAGATTATGACGGAAAATGATTCCTAGACATTTGTGTTTCCTAGGACAGAACGAGCCACTTCAGCACAGTGATTTTCAAGGCCAGGAAACCCGCAGCCGTGGCTGAAGCATTCTAGTACTACCACGGCTTCGGATTCCTTGAGATCACGCTTCCAAACACAAGATTCGGCAAAGAATTTTCCCTGGCCATCCCCTCCCCGCCACCCCACCCCCCACCCAGGTCTCTCAGGGCCCAGCCAGCCATCCAGTTTTACATGTCTAAATCTGAAATCAAAGTCCCGGGCAAGGAGAAGGATTGTCACAAGTAATTGCAACATCCCACAAGAATTTGTTTGGGAGTTAAAAAGAGCCAAACCTGGGCCTTCTCCAAAGCTTGCAAGTCTGAGCTTTCTGCAAAACCACAACTGATCTGTTCCAAGGTGTTGAATGTAAATGTTTGTCTTGTGCCTGCTTGGCAGGTCTAAGAGACTCTGCAGGGTTTCTGTGACCTACTGTGGGGACAGGAACATCTTCCTCGAGGAGCAGAGAATGGGCAACTGTCTGCCATGAACCACAGGCCCTGGTGTGGATTAGGTCTGAACATTCGCCTAGGACAGGACGGAGGGACACAGGCTCTGAGGCGGCTGTAGACAGGGACTAGGGGGCAAGGGGAGAGGCGTCCTGTCACAGCATTCACTGTTCATCCTTGCTCAGCAGCTCAGAGCCGCTCAGCCCTTCGCCCAGTTCATTCTCTGTGTTACTTTAACTTCGTGACATTATTTCACGTGATGCTGCCTTTCTGCACGGAGAACTCCCGTCAGAGTGACAGCGTCACTCTTGGATAGGGGTTAAAGCATTTGCCTTGTATGTGTCTGGCCCAGGTACTGGGCTGATTCCCAGTACTGCCTCTGGTCCCCTGAGCACTGCCAGGTGGGACTCCTGCTCCACAGCCGCTTTCCCCCCACCCCCTCCCTATTGATAGAGTAGGCGCCAGGGTTGGGAGTTCAGGGCTCTGGGGTCTTGGGGCGGGGGGTCTTCATTTCCAGAGGTTCTGAGATATTACCTCAGCAGCTTCTCTTCAGGAAGAAGCATAAAGGAAGCCTAGTGCCACGACGATGGCCAGCCCCAGCAGCTCCCCTCTGCCATAGTTGGAGAGGGTTTCCACACCCTCTCTCCTGGGCTGAGGGTCTCCACAGCTGGCCCACGACCAGTGGGGGCCGCCTATAGAGGGGCAGAGTGGACAAGGAGGGGATTTGGGCAGTTCGTTGTCCATCCCTGAGGTCCACTGGCATCTGGCTCCTGGCTCCTAGTTTAAGACCCCATGGGGAAGGGGGCCTTTCTCTGAGTCCATTATTCCTGATGGACTCACCTTAGGGGAGAACTAGAATCGGTCAAAGTAGATTCTCTGCCCAGAGGCCAACAGAACTGTCCACAGCCCGATTTCTCTTGAGCATAGTCTAATGTCCATCCCTCGGCTGATTTACATGGCGGCTTTATTTTATTAGCCGGAGGTGAGTCAAAGTGCAGCCTGCGCTCAGAGTTAACGAATATTTACTGAATCACCACACAGTGGGTGACGCCAGGGCTGACCTGTGTCCCCTGGATTAGCCTGGGAACAGACTTCAACCCCTTGTATCTGGCTGTGACTGATGGAGGCCTGGTCAGGGGCAAGCAGGCCCCGCACATCACATGCTGACTGTGTTGCCAGGCGCATGGTGGGGACTGAGAAACAGGGTCTTTCAAGTTTAAAACAGTGGCAGGGAGAGGTGGCTGGGGGGAGGGGGGGCATGTGCCTTCAGGGCCAGATCTTGAGGAATAGGTGAAAATTGGCTGTGGATACCACCGGAGAAGCTGGAGGGACCCTGGAGCAGAAGGGAAGGGAGTATCCGAGCTCCAGGGCGGGAGGGAGCCACCGTGATTTGATTGCCAAGAGGGAAGGAAGACTGTCTCCTGCTTCGTGGATCCTTTCGTCCTTCCTGTGTCCCCACCTTCACCAACCCTATTCCTGCCCAAAAGACTGATTGGTGGGTTGGTGGGTTTGGGTGGTGCCAGATTAACCCAAGGCTTCACTGGTGAGGCTGGTACCTCCCCTGGACCGTGTCCACTGGGCTTCTTCCCAAGCTCCCGTGGAGAATCCTGAGGTCGCCCTCAGCAGGGTGGGCGGGAGGGCTTGCTTCCCCCTCAGGCCCAGGCAGACACCTGGACCCGACCTCAGTCTGTCCTGTCTGACTTGGGGCTCTAGGGAAACCCCCTTTATGGTTTCTGCATCTGGCCAGCCTCTGACTTGATAGCTGCAGTCCGCCCCCAAGAAAGTGCCACATGGACAGCTCTTAGGGACCGGGCTCTTAGTCTCTTGTCCCAGTCGTCCCCTGGTCTGGAGTCCAGGTGAGAGGTTGCCAGGAAGGTGTGGCCCCTGCATGGCCAGGGGAGACCAGGCTGGTGGGCACCCAGCTACTGAGACAACCCCAGCGCTCAGTGTCCAGCGGCCAGGAAGATGGCTCTTCTAAGCTGGCAACCTCCAGCCCTGGACAGATATGTTCAGGAGGACACAATGAGGCTCCGACATTTCATTTTGGGTTTGAATGCCAGGCTACCCCTGCATCTTCCATACAAAGCCAGAGGCTGGGGAGGTGGGGGGGCGCGGCCGGGACTACCTCCCCCAGTGGCCTGAGATGCCTTGGCAAGAGAGTGGAATGGCAAACAGGCTAGAACCTGACAGCCAGATTGTGGGCTCCAGTGCCCCCCCGCCCCAGGTTCCGGCTCCCGCACCCACTTCTTCCAGCTCGCTTGCCCCTCCCTCCCGGCTCTTTAATCTTGCCTTTGGACCCAGCGGGCTCTGCCAGCGGGTCCCCTCCCTTCCACCGCCCCCGCCTGCTCCGCCTGCTCGTCCCACCCAAGCTGTTTGTTCCGTGCGGGTGCCCCACCCTCCTGCAGAAGCCCTGCCCCTTGCCCCCCACCTGCGCACAGGTCCCCCACAACGGGGTGCAGCCTGGGAGGGGACCGCTTCTCAGAGGGAGGCCTCCCCTCCTCTCCAGCCCCTGCTTTGCAAGACCTTGGTGGGCCCCATTCCACAGGCCGCCAGCAACCCTCGCTCGGCTCCCTCCCTCTCTGCCCCGCTCCTTCTAACAGCCCACACCGCCCCTCACCCCTGAGGGTCCCCCACCCCCACACCCCTGCCCCAGCCAGGCTACCCCCGCGCCGAGATCTCCAGCGTTTGCCGCGGACTGGAAGCGTCCGGAAGGCAAGGAGTTGTTCCTGCCACCGCAGCAGCGCTACTCTGGCCCGTCGGGAACTGCGGCGTCAGCCCGGGCCAGCTGGCACCACCTGGGCTGTGGCTGGGCTGGGTGCAGCTACCTGGATCGGGTCACAGCCAAAGGGACGATAACGGGGACATTTCCCAGAAAGGGTGAGAGTGAGAGAAAGGCTTTCATGTGGTGGGGGCGGGGGGGGGGTGAGAGGGGAGGGGGACCAGTCCGGGACGCGGGCAAGAGGGCTGGAGGGGGTGGGTCCTCCAGTGTCCGTCATCCCGTGGGTGCAGAAACCCGTGGACTATGAGGAGCCCCTCCCCGCCCCCAGCTTCTTGGCTGCCTCCACCGTCGCCCCCACCCCACCCCGCCCCTCCCAGGCGGCTGCCCGCTCCCGGGACGGTGCTTGCGTGACCTCGGCGCTCCGGTGCTGCCGTGGACAGCTCATTCCGCAGTGGTGGCGGCGCCCAGCGTGGATCCGGCACCGCCAGGGGGCGAATGGGGTGCCCGCTGGCTCTTGGGACGCCCGGCGCGCCGGCGCTGCGCTCCGGAGAGGTGCGGCTGGGAGAGACGCGCCAGCCCGATCCCGGCTCCCAGCTCCGCCCTCGGGCGGACTGGCGGGACTCTCCGGGCGCCCCAGGCCTGGGAGGCCCCGCGCTCCTCTCCGCGCGCTCCGGCTCTGGCTCTGGCTCCCCCAGGACCCACCGTGCTCCCTTCCCGCTCCTCCGTTTCCATCTCAGCATCCCCCGACCCTCCCGCACGGCCGCCCCAATTCGGGGTCAGGGATGGAGTAGGCCGCACTCGGGGCGCAGCAAATGGAGGACGCTGGAATTTAAGGAGGGGGTGAAGGAGGGCGCCGCTGGGTCCCCAGCCTCCTGCGTCCTACGCTGGGGTCGAGGGGGCGCGGGAACGCCGGTCTGCAGAGCGCACCTGTGCACCTGTTGGAGCATCTGCCCCGCGCCTTCCCGCCTGCTCAAGGACCACACTTGGCTTCAGGAAAGCTCCCATCGCACCAGTGGGGCCTCTCTGGATCGCTGTGAGGAGAAACAGATTTCAGTAAGTGATGCTGCAGCAGAACCCTGTGGACCCTTGGACTCAAGACAGGGTGACCCCCAACACACACACACACACACACACACACACACACACACACACACACACACACCTTGCCTTGGATGTAGGATCCTTAGTCTTGAGATGCTGTTTCCATAGAAAACCTCTTCATTCTTTGGAGTCCAAGTCAGTTTTTATCAAAATGTATTCTGTGTCCCAGAGCTGGTGATAAAGCTCTGTGTGTGTGAGTGTGTGTGTTTGTGTGTGTATGTGTGTGTGTGTGTGTGTGTGTGTGTTCCTCTCTGTGCCCACAATCTAGCCTGCATCCATTCTAATATCTACCATTGAGGAAAGGAAGTCAAGCTTCCTTTCAAACAAAGCAAGTGTTTGAAAGGCTGTCTCTGAGAGCTAGCCAGTCACCCACATGTGGTTGGGTTTGATTTTGTTAGGGTGGGGCTGGGGAATGCAAACCTCAAAGCAAGAGATAAAGGTTAAATTATGTCTCAAGCTGTGCTTCGGGTTTCAAATCTGAACATCTGGACTAGGTTTCCCCAGAGAGGGTGCCAGGACTCGACTGTGTGCCAGGCGCTTCTGACTCATGCTGGTCAGGACACCCAGTGCGCCGGCAATTGGGGCTGAGGAGCCGTCCCCATAGATGCTAAGCCACAGTCCATGTCTGACACCCGACATCAGCTGCCAACTCTAGGCTTAAAGCCACTGGGCCCTGGGCCCCAAGAGATGTGTCGCCTCCTTGGGCCAGTTAGACTGGAAGGTGGGCTAGAAGTGGTCAGAGTCCGGGCAGCTCTGTCGCCCGAGGGAGTCTGGACTGATGGCAGCACTCTGGGACCTGTCCTGCTCCCACTGTCTTTCCTTGGTGTGTGTGTGAGTGTGTGTGTGTGTGTGTGTGTGTGTGTGTGTGTGTGTGTGTGTGTAAGAGACAGATAAGCTACAGCAAGTGGTTACAGTGGTTACTTGTGAAAGTCCACATGACCCTTCCCCACCCCAGAGCTTTCCCAGTAGTGAACACTTACCAGGGGACCCCCACATCACACACACACACACACACACACACACACACACACACACACTTCCCGATCTGCCCAAAACCCAGAATGCAGCAGCCCTGCTGAGACGAGAACCCCCAGCCTAGCCCTCCACAGCCCCCTTGCCCCATTCTCTTCCCCCACCTATGGGGCAGCCCTTTTCAACTGGGGTTCCTGGGAGCCTCCAGGTATGTCAAGGGCATCTCAGGTGAAAACTGTACATATAGACGAGCCTTGGCATGAAACTCAGGGGGCAATCAGTAGTGCGGGGGGAGGAAAAAGCCAAGTTGAAAGGGAATCACAGCTGGCCACAGTTGCCTGACAGGCGCCCTCTTGCTGGCAGGCCTGCAGAGAGCCCTGTGTCCCCAAGAGAAGGTTGTCCTCAATGCCTGGCGGCAGGAAGGGTGGAGGCAGGAGAACTGAGTCCTCGGGCTCCTGGGATCTGATGGAGGATGTTGGTTGGTTTTTTGGCGCCAGGAGAGAACCCAGGGCCTCACACGTTCAGGGCCTGTGTTCGGCCACTGAGCCATGTCCCAGCCCAGGAGTTTGTTCTTTAACCCATTCATTCTGCAAATTAACACCTGCTCCAGAGAGAGAGAGAGAGAGAGAGAGAGAGAGAGAGAGAGAGAAGGAAGGAAGGAAGGAAGGAAGGAAGGAAGGAAGGAAGGAAGGAAGGAGGGAGGGAGGGAGGGAGGGAGGGAGGGAGGGAGGGAGGGAGGGAGGGAGGGACGAAAAGGAAAGGAAGGAGAAAGAAAGGCAGGCAAGCATAACCCAGCCACCACATAGTACCAGCTCAGAGATTCACGCTTCAAGGGAAGAGACAGGTATCAAACCAGGTGGCAGAGAATGACAGGCCACGGTAAAACAGGTTACAGGGTGCAGGAGTACAGGCAGAGCAGCCAGCCCGGGAGGGGGTGTTGGAGGAAGGAGGTGAGCAGGGTCAAGCCCCGGAGAGCCTAGTCTGTTCGTTCTTTTCCTCCTTAAACATGACTCAGTTAAGGGCCTTCCCGGACCCCAACCCGACTCCCATGCCCAGGAAGCCTGCCAGCCCTGCGCCACGGCTCCGAGGATGCCAGGATGATGAAGACGCTGTCGGTGCTGCACGTGGTTTGGTGCCCTGCGCGGTCATTGACTGAATATTTCCAGGCTACAGAGGGGTTTTGGGCTCCTGGGGCCTCTGTCCCAGCTGAGCCACATGGGAGGAGCTGGGCATGGGGACACCTAATAATGCAGCCCTCTGGAGAGGGGAGACAAGGTCTGGCCCTTTGACACCTGCCCGCCCCTACCCCCACCCCCCGCCCCCACTGCCTCCTACATCTTCTGGCTGTCTCGTCATTCAAGGCCTGGTCCAAGTCCCTCACGTCAACCGTTGGGAGCCTCACTTAACGGAAGGGACCTGCCGTTCGCATGTGGCCTGGCTCTTGTGGGGCCTGCGCTGCCGTGTAGCCAGCCCCACACCACGGCCCCTGTGCCAAGACAAGGCAGCCTCTGACTCACCTGGCTGCAAACCAGATGAGAAAAGGCGGTGGCTGAGGATGCAGGGTCGCTCAGGTGGGGGGGGGGGCAGCTCCTCACCAGAGTGCTCACAAACCAGGGGCCGGGGACAGCCTTGGCCAGTAACAGAATGATGGGGCCAGAGGCTGGCCTGAGCCTTTGCACATAGCCTTGCCCTCATGCCTCATGTTCCCACCAGGTGGCTTCTGGGGGATGCCAGGGTCCCTCAGCTGGCATCCAAGTGCTTGTGCCCTGCCCCAGGTTTGACCGTGAGACCTGTCATGGATGTAGCGGTCTCAGTCTTCCCATAAGGGGAAGAAACTGCATTTCTTTAGAACTGTGAGTGAGTGACCCAGGGAGACAGGGTGTTACACCCTACATAGTCCCACCCAGTGAGGCCTGGAGCCTCTGAAAATGCTTTATGGGACACGGGTCCTCGGCCACCCCATTGCCTTCTGCCAGGCTTTGTGGCTGGATTGAGTTGCCCCCCAGGCCCCCTCTAATGCAGCTGCCCCTGCCGTGAGTCCTCCCTAGAAAGCTGTCCCTGGTCTCTCCGGCCCTGGCAGGTGTGTCTATGCATGTTGGGGAGGGGGGGGGGAACAGATGATGGTGACAGAGACAACCCCTGTCATTGGCCTTACTTCTCTTCACGGTTGCTGAAGAAATGCCATGGATTTAGGGGAGGGTCTTCACCCAGGGCTACACCCAGCAGTGCCCCGGGGGCCTCCTCCAGGCAAGACCTGGCCCTGCACTCGCTCTGTTCCTGAGCCATGAGCCAGCCCATGGTCACTATTCTGGCTGCCGGTAGCTGCAGCCCTGTGGCTCGGGACTGTGAGCACCACCTCCCCATGGCCGAGCACTGCGACTGGGACGAAAACTGAAAACCAGCGCTGGGCTCAGATCATCTCCCCCATGTGGGGCCTGAGGGGGGCAGAGAAGTTTTCAGGTGCCAGGGCATGGACGTGACAGCTGACCTGTCCCCAGAGTCTGTCCTGCTGGTGACTGGACCCAGTGCCTGGACTGTCCCACTCTGCGCCCCACATCTGACACCAGCCTCAAACTGAGGGGCACCCGCAGCAGCATCTCACTCCGGGGCTCCGGCCCCTGTGCCCCTGGAGGAAAGGGGGTAAGCGCCCACAGTGCTGCAGTGCTCCCTGGGGACCACAGACCCTCAGGGACACCTGACCCAAGGGGACAAAGGGGTTCATTATGGGGCAGATTTCATCGAGTCATCAAAGGCACTGCCCTTTTCTCCTTTCTTCCTTTCTTCTTTCCTTCCTTTTCTTTCTTCTTTTTCTTTCTTTCTTTCTTTCTTTCTTTCTTTCTTTCTTTCTTTCTTTCTTTCTTTCTTTCTTTCAATAAGGGCTATGCTTGACGGTGCCAGGGGCCATGTGGTTCTGGGATCAAACCCTGGGCCTCGCTCATGCTAGTCCTTGCTCTGCCAAGGGCCACATCCATTTAGAGAAGAGGTAAAGGGGTCAAGGTCCCTCAGCTGGCTGGTGGCTCCCGCCTCCCTCCAGAGTACTCATCGGGCCATGACAAGGGCCACAGGGATGAGTGGGAGAGTAAAAGGCCCCAAATCCAGGCCTCTGGGAAGACTGAAAAGGTCTGAAGTGGGGGTAGAGCACTGTGGGAAGAAGTCCCCTCATGCTCACCTCCACATCCCCAGAAAAGCCCAGACTCGGGAGCCCACCTCCCTCCAGTAGGTCCCCTGTTTCAGGACCCCATGGCTGCAGCAGGGGACAATGCTAGTGACATTGTACCAAAGCAGGGCCATCACCTGCCAGGTGGGAGGTACCGGCCGACCAGACTCCCTGCAGGGGCACCCCAAGGGAGGTGGGGAGGGAGAGCAGACCAGAGACCTGACCTGACCAGAGAGCAGACCTGTCCCCAGAGGGTGCCTGGACAGGACACCCCAGGAGCAAGGCCAGGCCTTCTTTAAGGAGGGTAACGTGGAAGCATGGTAGTGAGGTGGCTGTTGAGGAAGGGTAGGACCCCCCAACACACACACACACCAGAGACAGCGCCTTCGAGCTTCTAAAATGAGAGCCTACGCCCCATCCCCCCTCCCTGCCCTGACCAGCACCCCTGCACCCTCTCCCTACCCCGCCCCCACACGGTATCAAGTCTCCAGACCTCACAGGCTGGCAGAGACACCCGGTGTTGGTAAGTAAGGGTGGAGAGTTTGGGGGTAGGGGGCGGGGGTGGAGAGGAGAGCCCCCTGTCCCCCTGTTCCTGCCTGGGCTCCGCCTCAGGGCCCAGCCTGTCATTCTGGGCAGGGCTGAAGTACCTGCAGGATTAAAGTTGAACCCAAGCCTGCCTCCTGCCCCCCTTGGGCCCCGCCCTCCCACATCCTCACCCGCCCCTCCCCATTCTCTGCAGGGCGCTGAGGGGGATCGGGGACAACCCCAGTTCATCACTTTATTTAAATTTATGCAGCTTCCTTCTTAAAAAGAAGTGCTGTTTTTTTCTTTTCTGCTTGTGCTGAATATCGAACCCAGGTGCTAGGCAAGCGCTGACCCTTGGAGCCTCGGCCCAGCCCCCCCTCCCCCCCTCCTTTCATTCTGTCCCGCCCCTGCCCTAAGCGGGAGGGGGAGCCAGGGGTAGGGACAGGTGTCAGAGTACCTGATGTCACCACTTCCCGCCTGACTTGAAGAGCCGAGGCAATCCCTCCCTCTAACACATTCTCACACATTCCTCTCACCCTGCTCCACACCCCCTGCCCTCTCTCCTGCCCCCAGAGCGGGTCTCCACAGGCGCGGAAGTTGGAAGGAGAATTGGGCTGCGTCAGACCACCTCACAGGCTGGCAGAGACACCCGGTGTCCAGTGAGTGAGGATGTATCGCTGGGGAACAGGAAGCGGGGACCCTCCCTTCCAGGACCTCTGCCCTGTCTTCCTCAGGTCCAAGGACCTGGTGACACCTTCAGGGGCCCAGGCTGAGGGGAGCCCTCCCAGCTAACGTGGCTGACTCCCCACTTCCAGGTGGCCATGCCTTGTCTCGAGCCCCCCTCAGTCTCTGTTCCCCGCCCCCCAAGCCTCAAAGGTGACTGTCCTGAGGGCTGCCTGGGGTTGGGCTGGGCTCAAGACTTTTCATTTATTGTTTTTTCATTTAATTCGTTGATTTATTTTGGCTGTGGGGGTCACACCCAGCAATGCTCAGGGGTTACTCCTGGCTATGAACTCAGGAATTACTCCTGGCAGTGCTCCGGGGACCATATGGGATGCAGGGGATTGAACCTGAGTTGGCCACGTGTCAGGCAAACGCCCTCCCTGCTGTACTATCACTCTGGCCCCTCACTCATTATTTACTTATTTATTTATTTGCTTTTTGGGTCACACCCAGCAATGCTCAGGGGTTACTCCTGGCTCTGCACTCAGGAATTACTCTTGGCAGTGCTCGGGGGAGGGATCGTATGGGATGCTGGGATTCAAACCCCGGTTGGCCGAGTGCAAGGAAAACGCCCTACCCGCTGTGCTATCGCTCTAGCCCCACTCACTCATTATTATTATTATTATTATTATTATTATTATTATTATTATTATCATTTTAATATCCACAAAACCTCGGGCTGGAGCGATAGCACAGTAGGTAGGGCATTTGCCTTGCACGCGGCTGACCCGGGTTCAATTCCCAGCATCCCATATGGTCCCCTGAGCACCGCCAGGAGTAATTCCTGAGTTCATAGCCAGGAGTAACCCCTGTGCAACGCCAGGTGTGACCAAAAAATAAAAATAATTTAAAAAAATCCACAAAACCTCAAAGTCAAGCAAACCCCGTTTTCCAGATGGGACCGCAGAGGCTTAGGAAAGGTGAGTGACTTAACAGTCCCAGACACAAACCCGCAAGGACCCAGGCGTGGTCTGTGACAGAGTCGGACTCTGTCCTACACCAGCCCTCGTGTGCGAGGCCTCACGTTTGTCCTTTGTCCTAGTTCTTAGCGTGTCACTTTGTTCTCCCTCCGTTTTCCTATTCTGCTTGGGGCGGAGGGAGAATGGGGGAAAGGCTAAACTCTGGAAGGTTCTGCTGCCCCGCCCCTCCCCCTGCTTGCCCCATGCTAATTGAATTCCATTGTCTCAGAATGAGACTGTTTGGGTATTTCTCAAGAGAGGGGGGCGTCTGGGGGGAGGGGAGGGGGCACGTGGGAAGGAGCCTGAGTGCAGCTTCGCGCCTGTCTCTGCGGTTCTGGCCTGCAGCGCATCACACACGCATCAAAGTGACCATGGACACTTTGTTCATGGACATTACTCCCTCGGAGAGAGGGAGATAAATGGCTCAGACCCAGCCCAGTTCTCTGTGGCTACGGGGGTGCAGCACAGACTCCTGGGGGCCGCGGTGAACAGAGGTTTGTGGGTGAGGCAGGCCAGGGCCCAGTGCCGGCCTCAGC
The DNA here is from genome assembly GCF_027595985.1 of Sorex araneus. Taxonomy (NCBI): domain Eukaryota; kingdom Metazoa; phylum Chordata; class Mammalia; order Eulipotyphla; family Soricidae; genus Sorex; species Sorex araneus. The sequence continues at coordinate 21,270,137 of NC_073307.1, read as the reverse complement.
ACCCAGCCTGGGCGCTTCTCCTGTCTCCCCTCCGGGGCTCCTTGATCTGGCGCTCTCCTCCCAGGGCCACCGGCTCAGAGTCCTGGAACTGTCCTCAGGTCACATCAGCTCTCTGGCCCATCTCTGAAGGTGATTAGCCTGGGGGAAAGGCCCTCAGGACAGAATGTGAAAGAACAGCATTGCTAAATGCCGCCCCCATGATCTCAGTCCGCAACCTCCCAGGAGTGGGCTACTGTTGTTACTGACCCCCCTTCTTAAGCAAGGAAACTGAGTTTAGGTCACATAGATTGTCAAAACCTGGGAGAGCTGAATTAGGTCCCCAGCAGTGCAGCTCCCATGCCCAAGACCACAGCTGCCCAGATGTTCCAGTGGGCAGGGAGTAAGGGCACCCAGAACCACCAGCTCACTTGGTGGCAGCTAGGAATGCCCACCTCGGGCACAGCTGCTCCCTGCTGCCCCCAAGCCCACCTTGGGGTATGGTAGTCAGGCCAGTGGGTGCTGGAGGAATGGTGCCTGGGGTGCCTGTTTCTAGCCTGGCCAGGAGGAGCCTGCAGGGTCCTCAGCTTCCCCCACCCCCTTCACCGGGGCAGGGGTTGGGGCTGCCTTGGAGCCTGTGCCTCAAGCCACAGTGACTTCCTGTGGGAAGGGCCAGCCCTGTCCTGTCCTCTTATCGCAGTGGAAGGAATGTACTTCTTTCTGTTGCTTCAGTCCCCTCCATCCCCAGATGTCCTCGCTGTCCCCAGGGGCTGGTGTGGGGCCCAGGCAGGCCTCCAGGGCAGGAGGGTCCAGTCTGACACAGGAGCGCATCGTCTTTGGGAGAGTGGGAGACAGGTCCTGTGTCAGCCCCAGGGTCCTCGACAAATTCACAGAAGAAACCCCGTGGCTCTGCCCCTCCCGCGGGTCCCCGCACGGAGCATCTGGCAGCTCCATCTCTAAGAGCAGCAGCAAGGCGGGCGGGCACCCCTGAACACAGAGGGTCCCCCACCTTGTGCCCAGCGCCTGCCCTATGTCACCTCACAGAGCCTCAGGAGGCCTCAGGGGTAGGTGTCATCTTCATCCCGACATCACAGACAAGGACACCGAGACTCACACTGAATGATGAGTGCCAACGGCTCCGACCACAAGTGCACCGCAGGGCCTAGGGGACCCCAACACTGCTGGGTGGCACGTGTGCTGAAGACCCTCCACACCCCCATTCGAACTAGGACCTCAGCCATTGAGTCTGTAGGCATTTTCCTACTGACACTTAGGCCCTGCCAGGGGCCTCTCCTGGGCACCAAGGGGCCATTGCCCCACCAGGTCACCAGCAAGTCCTTGGTCTTAGGGAGAATCAAGTCCCCAATGCACTGACTTAAAAAGTGTGATGGGGGGGCTGGAGCGATAGCACAGCGGGTAGGGCGTTTGCCTTGCACCCGGCGGACCCGGGTTCGAATCCCAGCATCCCATATGGTCCCCTGAGCACCGCCAGGGGTGATTCCTGAGTGCATGAGCCAGGAGTAACCCCTGTGCATCGCCAGGTATGACCCAAAAAGCAAAAAAAAAAAAAAAAAAAAAAAGTGTGATGGGGTGAAGAACCACAGTCAGATCTGAAGGGGAACAACGGGGAGGAGTAATTAAAACTCTGAGGCTGAGGCTGTGTGTGTGTGTGTGTGTGTGAGAGAGAGAGAGAGAGAGAGAGAGAGAGAGAGAGAGAGAGAGACAGAGTCAGCGCGGTTAGCTCAGGCCTTTCATACACGCATACACCCGCATGCACCCATGAGATGACACGCATACACCCGCATAGCGTGTCCATTGGCCCCCTGGACGCATGCAAGCGCCGGGTGACACCTGCGGAGTACAAAGATTTCCAAGGCGTTCGTTCCTCCCCACCAGGGCAAGGCGCCGCAATCCACGGCCATTTTGCCGATTGCGGAGGAGAAGGGGCGCAGAGATTCCAGGCCCCCGTGACCTCAGTCAAAGATGAGGGCAAATATAACCCGCTTCATCTGGGGACACTGAAAGGAAGGGCCGGGCCCTCCACGCCCTGCGGGGAGACAGTTCCGGCGCCTCCGCGCGCTCCCGCCCTCGGAAATGCAGTGCTCTATCGCCACCTGGTGGACGTGGCCGACAGTGCAGGGGCGTCTGCGGCTGGCGGGCAACGCAGCTTCGTGGAAGTTGAGAAGGAGCAGGAGGCTGGGGTGACTTCCCGACCGCGGGGCGGGGATGTGGGGGAGGAGCCGGACCCAGAGTGGATCAAAGTCAACTGACTGCAGGCCGACAAGGGCCGCATTGTGTCCGGGGGGCCTTGACCTTGATTTCCTGTCACTCGCATCTCCCAGCGGGCATCACCCGGGTCTGATTGGTTCCGAAGCCGCTCGGTGACAGTAGGCGGGACTCGGGGCTGGACATGGCAGAGATGAGCTCCCGGAGAAGGCTGTCCCCTGCTCCAACCCCAGGGACAACAGTGGGGTGAGGAGAGCGGAGGTCTGCAACCAGGATCCAAACCAGCCTTGGGAATCCCTGGACTCCGTTTTCTTTGGGGCACTGCCCAGCTCTTTAGTTTTAAATCCACACCCTTTTGCCGCGGAAAGAAGCCCCCAGGGATAGGAAAAGCTTCAAGTTCCCTTTGTCATCCCCACCCCTGCAGGATAACTATGGTCAGTTTCATGTGTCCCTCCTAAAATTCAATGTATTTTTCTCTTTTTGGTGTGTGTGTGCGGAGGGGGGTGGGGTGGGGGTTGAATTGATTTGCTCTATTTTTATTGTGTCACGCGGATGGGCCGTAGTTCTCCCATATTTAGTTGGGATGCTGGGCATGGGTTTGACTCTTGTGTTTTGCTGTACTAGTCTAGAGACATAAAAATGTGCCATTTCTTTTCTTTTTTTTTCTTTTTTGGGGTCACACCTGACAATGCACAGGGGTTACTCCTGGCTCTGCACTAGGAGTTACTCCTGGCGGTGCTCAGGGGACCATATGGGATGCTGGGAATTGAACCCGGGTTGGCTGCGTGCAAGGCAAACGCCCTACCCGCTGTGCTATCACTCCAGCCCCATGTGCCATTTCTTATACTATTCTCTAGGCCTCAGTTTCCTAAGCTAAAAAGAAATGGGAATAAAGAACTACTACATCCGCGTTACCGAAACAGTTGCTGAGACACTCCTGTGAGCCCTGAGCCTGGGGCCTGGGTCACAGAGGCCCTGAGACTCTGTCACCACATCTATGGGAAGCCGAGGCCTTCACAGCAGCCCATCCTTCCTCCACAGCCTGCTTCTCTCCCTCCTCCTCGCCCTCTAACAGACTGATAAAAATCTGTGTTCCCTGATGCCTGTGTTTTTTTTCCATGCTAGAAAGAGCATCTGGTGTTTTCTGCATGTTCTCCCCTTCCCTTCCCTCACCTCCCCTTCCTCCATGTTTGACCTTCATGCACCCCCCCGCCCCCCCGCTCCACTGCCAGAGGAAGAGACTTTCATAGCCCTCCAGGTGTCCTGGGACTTTCAGAAATCCACTGAAGGCCTATTCCTCAGGGGTCGGTGAGAACTGTGGGAGCAAGGAGGCGCTGGAAGGTCTCAGGGTGGAAAGCTAAGTACCAGATTGGCTGTCAGCATAGGATCAAAGTCAAGTGCCTATCTGGCCTCCTCACTTGTAGGTACCCCGGGCTGCTAGGAGAAGCCACCGCATTGCATGATGGGAAGATCCCAAGGTTGTGGGTAAGGGGATCTGACCCAGAGAAAGCAACATAACATAGTTACTTTTATGTTGGAAACAGTGTCATATCTCAGCATATTACAGTTGCAAAGGGAATTTCTAACTTTCCCTTTTTTTCTTTTTTTCTTTTTGGGTCATACCTGGCGATACTCAGGGGTTACTCCTGGCTCTGCACTCAGGAATTACTCCTGGTGGTGCTCAGGGGACGATATAACATGCAGGGATCGAACCCAGGTCAGTCACGTGCAAGGCAAATGTCCTCCCCCCTGTACTACCAATCCTGCCCTAACTTTTCCCTTTTTTATTTTATCTTTGATTTCCGCCACCCCCAGCAGTGCTCAGGGGCTGTTCTTGGCTCTGTGCTCAGGAGTGATCTCTGATGGTGCTCAGGGGACCATATGCAGTTCCAGAGATTGGACTGGGGTTGGAGGGATGCAAGGAAAGCACTTCCCCCCCTCCCCCCACCAATCCCCATCCTTTTTTCTTTTCATGAGTTAGGCTTTGCCACCTGGAGAAGGAAGTTCAGTTTCCCCTTGCGAATCTCCAGATAAGGGTCTATCTTTCTCTGTCAGACAGAGGGTGAGTCTCCAGCCAGGGGCCACATCCTGGAGCTGTGGCTAGTCCCTAAGATATCCCCAGGGCACCAGGGGACAGGACAGACCAAACGGGCCACCCACTTACCACCCACAGCTGTGGCTCCGTGCACCATCCGGCCAGGGCACAGCGAGGGTTACCACACCAGGGCTCCTAGGGAAACTCATGTACTGTGTTTGACAGTGACAGTCACTGGTGTCCACTGTGTTATAAGCACCAGCAAGTCACATGAGATCTTTTGCTCTGGTGATGCTGAATGAAAGATGCTAATGAGTCTTCTGCACTTAATATTTTCCTCTGTGTGAATGGGTTTGTTTATACATATATATATATATATACATATGTCTGTATACATACACACACACTTAAATTCACCTCCTTAGTGTATCATTCTATGAGTTTCGTGTTTTGGAGTCATGCCTGGCAGTGCTCAGGGGCTACTCCCTGCTCTGTGTTGGGGGATCGTGAGGTGCCAGAAACTGAGCCAAGGGTCAGCTGCGTGCAAGAGAAGCCCCTTAACCCCTGCACTTTCTCCCCGACCCCAGTTTTCATATTTGGTCACATAAACATCCTAAGGTCACACATAACATCTGTAATCTCATCAACAGCCAACATCCAGAGACTTAAAAGCAAGCTCACAGAACCGCATGGCTGCTTTGCAGCCACGTGACATCTATAGCCTACTTCTCCCTCTGGGAGAAACTAGCAAGCTACCGAGAGTTTCCTGCCCACATGCAAGAGCCTCACAAACTCCCCATGGCGTATTCATATGCCAAAACCAGTAACAATGCTGAGTCTCATTCCCTTGACCCTGAAAGAGCCTCCAATGTGGCATCTTTGGGAAGGACGAGTAAGGAGAGGCTTCTAAAATCTCAGGACTAGGACAAATGGAGACATTACTGAGACCGCTCGAGAAATTTGATCAACAGGAAACATCCTAATCAAAATGTAGGATATGCTCATCACCCTCCCAGTTTTTCTCTTGCTCTCCATGATCATCCACCCCCCTCTCAAGATTCTGACAATGATGCATCTGATTTCTGTTCCCATAGTTTCTTTCTTTTTTTTTTTTTTTTTGTGCCAACGGAATCATGGGGGAGCCGCACACTGACTGTGCTCAGGGTCGACTTCCCAGTTCTGTTTGGAGGTCGCCCCTGGCAGTGCTTGTGGGTGCTAGAGATGGACCCTGACCCTTCTACCTGGAGGCATGTGCTCCAGCCCTCTTGGACCCTGCCAGTGATTCTTCCTGCACAAGGCCCCTTGTTTTAGCCTGTCTTCTTTCTCTTGCCATTGTTCTGCAGTTCCTGTGTGTCATTGTACATGCCAGCAGGTCATTCTTTCCTTCTTTCTTTCTCTTTCTTTTATTTTAAAATAAAACTTTTCTAACATAAGATTATAATAACACAGTGAGGACTTCTACACCTCCCAGCAAGATTCAATCATTGTTTACTTTTTGCCATCATTTTGAATGATGGCCACGCTGGCTATATGGGGGTATATGTTTGTTGAGCCCCTGGATGTTGTACCTTATGTTTTACCTCGGAAATGTCAATATTTCAACATGTGTCACTTAGGAATGAGTCTGTTAGATCCATACACAGCTAAAGTCAGTCACGGCGATTCCCAGGCGCCATCTACTGCCCGTCCATCTGCCAGTTCCCCTTATTAATAAATAAATAAAGTCTTCTAGGGGCTCAAAGGGCTGGAACCATGCTTGGCATGTGGGAGACCCAATTCAATCCCGGCACTTGGAGTAGCCCCCTCAAGCACTGCCAGGTTTGGCCTCCCACCCCTTTACGCACCCCCCCCCCCCCGCCAAAAGAATGTCTTCTAGAGCTTTTTACCCACCTATTAGTGTTTTATTTCTAAACTCTTTGTTTTGAAATGATTGAAAACTCACAGAAAAATCACAAAAGTAAGGTTTCTCCAGAAAGTTTCCCCTGGCTTCCCACAGCATCTTCTAGACGTCAAATGAGGCCTCGACAGCAGCCCGCCCTTCCTCCACAGCCTGCTTCTCTCCCTCTAACCATCTGATAAAAATGGTCATCTTTGCGATGACCAAGCCGTGGGCCAGTCACCCTGGCGTATTACTGCTAACTAGGCTGTAGATAAGGCTCAGGACTCACCACCTGAAAACCTGCATCAGGCCTGTGTGGGTGTGGTTCGTGCACTTCTCGCCCATGTCCACGTTCCTGTCCCCACCAGCGCCATCAGGAGAGGATACTAACTGCCCCCTCCACCAGGACGGAGCCGGTCCTCCACCTGCCCGCTACAGGTGAATAGAACCCAGGGCCTCGGGCATGCTCGCGAGAACTCTACCGCCTACCGGCTTCCCCTCTCTCGCTTTGTTGCTGCTGTGCTGTAAGGCCTGGGACTTGCACACTCGCTGTACCAAGGGATCCAGTCCTCAGCTTCGGATCCCCAAGGAGCTCTGCCACTGAGCCACATCCCCAGGCCCCTGTCATTACTCTCTGTGTCAACATACAGTCAGCTGCATTTCAGGCCTCCCTGTTCCCTGGCAACCGCACTCCAGCCTCCATCTCCAGCGCTCTGTCATTTTGAAACCATCATGTAAATGGAATCCTTCCACGTAGAACCTCTTGAGATGGGGTATTTTCGCCCTCGAGGTCCCTCGGGCTGTCGCCTGCTGTGTGTTGCGTGTGTGTGGCTTGCCACTACCGGGGCACTCACCCTCGCCCAGCTGCCGCAGGTTCCCCGTGGATTCGCTGGAGGGTATTTGAATTGTTTGGGCTGTTGTTAATGAAGGTTGCGGAACCCATGTGGGTGTCCGATGATGCTTGAGCACAGCGTCATGGCACAGGGATCCAGACCCAGGCGCAGGGGGCTGTAGGGTAATACAAGTCAGCCCAGGGGGAGAGGGCTAGACTCCTGGGCCATTTGGCCTCCTGCTGGTGTTTGCTCTGCAGGCCTGCCAGCACCCGGCATACATGCTCACTCTTCCACATGTGCATCCTAGGCGCCTCATAACTTTAAGACGACCTCCGAATGCCCCCTCGCTACCCCCGCCAGGCACCCCTCCAAACTCTTCCCAGCCTCAGTGCTTCTCACTCCCTAGTTCTTGCCCTGGGGTGTGTGACAGGATGTTTCCTCCCTCCTCCCAGCTTCTCAGAGGCCTTTCCAGACTGTCAGGAGGAGTTCGGCCATGGCTCCGCCTCTCTCTTCTGTTTTCTCTCCCTTCCCCACCCTCATGTCTGCTCGGGTCCTGGGAGAGCCCTTGCAGGACTGGCTTTCTGCTGCCTGCCACTTCCCAGCACGTAGCCTGTGGCCTGGCACAGGAGACACTTCATAAATATTTGAGTGAATGAGGATTGGAAACCCCCAGTGACCTTCCTCTCAGCCTTCTGGCCCACCTTTTCCTCCCCTGTTGCCACAGCAACCAGCAGTGTCCTGATGGAACCCCCTGGCCGGGCTGCGCCCCACTGTTCTGGTCTCCTGCCCGGCTTCTGTCTGCCCTCAGGCGCTGCAGCCTGGAAGTTGGCTCCAGGGCAACCCTTGACCTGTGAGCTGTAACAGGGGGCCGTGTGCTCCCCTCGGAGTCCTGGTGGGTTTTTCTGGGGTGTCCTCAGCTGGTCCCAGCCAGGTGCTTCAGGAGTGACCAGCCCTCTGAAAGGCCCAGGAAGGAAGGGAATCCAGAGTGGGTTAGAGCAGATGAGGGAGGCTGGAGCGTTAGTACAGGGGATAGGGTGCTTGCCACGCACTCGCACTCGGTTAACCGGTTGGACTTCCAGCACTTCCTATGGTCCCCTGAGTCCCTCCAGGAGTGATCCCTAAGTGCAGAGCCAGGAGTAAGCCCTAAGCACGGCCAGGTGGGGTCCAATCCTGTTTCCCCCCTTTTCTTTTATGACTTGTTCTTATCCTGTCTCAGGCATTCCTTATAATGCCTCCTATCTTTGCTATTTTATTTATTTGGGTTTGGGGTATCAGGAAGGACACACAATACACACACACACACACACACACACTGGAAAGAAAAGATGGTGAAGGAAATGGAAATAAGAAACCTGGGAGTGAAGCCAGAGCGATAGCACAGCAGGTGGGGAGCTTGCTTTGCACCTGGATGACCTAGTTCAATGCCAGCATTACATATTGTCCCCGGGGCATGCTAAGAGTGATTCCTGAGTTCAGATCCAGAAATAATCCCAGAGCATGGCCAGACATGGCCCCACACAAACAAATAAAAAGGAATTTGGAAATAAAGAATTGTAAATGCTCTTGCAAGGCCTGAGCAATAGTATGGCCAGCAGGACACTTGTCTTGCATGTGGCTGACCTGGGTTTGAGTCCCAGTACCACATATGATCCCCTTAACCCTACCAGGAGTGATTTCTGAGCACAGAGCAAGGAGTAATTCCTGAGCACCGCCATATGTGGCCCCACACCAAACAATAATAATAATAAAATTAAATGTTAAAAAAAGAAACAGACTTCAAAGTCATAGTCTGGTGGGAGAATCAAACTATAAATAAAGGCAACAGTATTTATAGGTGAAGGGACAGACTTTCAACTGGTGTTAGAATAGCTCCACATTGGTGGCAGGAGTGTGAAATGAAAAATTACTTTGGGGGCGAGGAATACAGTGCAGACAGTTGGAGACATGTTTTGCCTGCAGGAAGTCAAGTTTTATCCCTGCCCCCCACCCCCCTTTCCCCACAGGAGCACCCCCAGTTGTAATTTCGCAAACACTTAACTGGAAATAGCCACTGAACACCACCAGGGAAAGCACAAACAAAAGAAGGAGGAAGAAAATTACCTTGAAAGAAAGTTTGACCATATCTTATCAAGTAAAATATACAATTAATCTGCCCAACAATATTGCTGAAAGGAATGAAAATACTTGTCCACATGAAGACTTGTAAATGAATCAGCAAAGCAGTTTTATTCAAAACAGCCCCAAATGGAAATAGCCCAGGTGTCCAGCAATAGGCAAATGGAGAGGCTGGACGGAGCCATACAAGAGCTTGGCTCCTCGAATGATCGCATTGTACTGAATGATCATGTTTCAATGAAGCTCCTGAACAAGCCAAAGGAAGCTACTGGAGCAGAAAGTAGGAGCATGATTGATTGGGACTGGCCATGATTGGGGAGAGTGATATTGGCTGGAAAGAGGAAGTAGGGGAAAGTGAAGAGGTCTGGAGATACTCAAGATAATTGAGTGGTGGCCACTGGGGCGTTTGTCCAAACTCCTCTGACTGACTTGTACACCTTAAGTGGCTGTTTCTTCTCACCAATTAGGCCTCCAGAAGACTGATTTTAAAAGTGAATTAGTGGCCGTCTATGATAAGGGAAGAAAATGAGGAATTAAGAGTGACTAGTGGGGCAGTGAGAGACTCTTCCAGAGAGGATATTTGAGCAGAGAACTGAAGTCAGGAGGGAACCAGGCACGGAGGGTTCTGGCGGAGGGCGTTCCAGGCAAAGTCAGTGCAGAATCAAAGTCCCAGAACAAGGAAGGGGTTTGGTGATCTTGGGAACAATTGGCAGCCAGGGTGACTGGCACAGGGGTGGGGCAGAGAGCAGGAGACAGGGAGGAGAAGTGGGTAGGGGCCAGATTCAACAGGACGTAATCAGTCCTGATAAAATTTGGCATTTGACCTGAGTGGAATGCAAATTCCTCGTGTTGTAGTGGGGCAGAAGTCATGAAGAAAATTAAGGCTGGGCCATGGTGGTGATGTTTGGGAAATGCATAAGGATAGAAAAGAGAAGTGGTCAGCATTCGCTGGAAACCAGGGATGGCTCCCCAGAGGAGGTGACATATGGTCAAAATCTGGAGGAAGAGAAAGAGGAGAAAGGGAGAGGGAAGGTGGAGGGGGAAAAAAGCGGTATATAAGATTGTACAGAGTTTTCCCAAAGGAGTGGGAGTGACAAGCACTCTGAGGCCGGAAAGGGAGGGTTTTATCTGTTAATTTATTCAGTTATTGGTTTTGGTTTTGGTGGGGTCACACCTGGAAAGGCTCAGGGTTTACTCCTGGCTATGCATTCAGGGATCACTCCTGGCAGGCTCACGGGACCAAATGTGGTGCCAGGAATCAAACCCAGGTCAGCCATATGCAAGGCAAATGCCCCACCTGCTATACTGCTGCTCGGTCCCTGGAAAGGGAAACTTTAAATACCCTGTCAGACTCCATCCTGCGGGCCATGGGAGACCCCTGAAGGATTTTCTGGCATGGCCGGAGAGAGCTTAATAAATTGTGTTACCGCTCTGCAGGCAGTAGGCCTGAATTCCATCCCTAGCACTGTAAGGTCCTTTGAGAACCTTCAGAGCTGACTCCTGAGCACTTATCCAAGAGTAATCAGATATGGCCCAAACTGAGCCTGTGAAATATGGCCCCCAAACAAGGAAACAACTCCCCTAATCCCCATTTTGGGGCCACACCCAGCAGTGATGAGTAAACTACTCCTGCTTCAGTGCTTGGGGGAAACCAATCCTGATGATGCTCCCCTATGGTACTCGGGGGACCATGAGATGCTGAAGATTGAACCTCGGATCCCTCATGCAAATATGTACTGTAGTCCTATCTCTCCAGACCAAGAATTTTGAATCACCCAACCAAATAAAAAAAATAAAAATAAAATAAATTGAGTCAGGTCTGAAGGAACAGTGCAGTCGCTTAGAACACCCACTTTACTTTCTAAGCATATGGTCATGAGTTCAAACCCCCGGTCTTCCACATGCATTAGATACTATCTTGGCACCTCCACTGCCTGTGATCCCTGGTGTCATAAGCAGTTTCTGGCTGCACCAGTCAGATATGTGAGTGTGAACACCATGAAAGTGAGCATCACATTGAAAAAGGGGTGCAAGCACCATGACAAGATAGTGCAACCACTGGTGGACACGCCTGATACGAAGCACACCCCCTTACCCCTGCTAACCTCATAGCATAGAACCCCCATCGCTGTCGTGATATAAGCAGCAACGATGAAGGGAAGCGGGGAGGGAGGGAACAAAAATTAATGCATAAACTCTCCGTGCCTCAATTTAAAAAATGTTTAAACTTTCAAGTCCGGGTTTTAGGGCTGGGTTTCCTTTTCCGATCTGGACCTCCAGATGGATCACATGAAGAACAGACTGTGGCGTGAGCTCATGAGAAGGCTGAATCAGGGGTGTGTGGGTGGAAGGAAGATCCCAGTTCTGCCAAGAGGTGTTTGGAACCATCCCGAGTCCTGGGGCCTTCCAGACCTGCCACTGAGGATGATGGTCAACAAGGAAGACACGTCAGGAGAAGCAGGTTTGGAGGTTCCCTGTGGGTGAGGAGGGGAGGGAGTAGTTGCTAACTTTCAGTTGCCCTCAGATTTCCCACAGAGTTTGTCAGACCTGAGACCCCAAAGGCCCCTGCCCAGGGGGTCAGACCTATGGGTGCAGGTGGGAAGCCAGAGATCTGCCTCTGCAGGAAGTACCACCCTTGGGCCAGGGATGGAACTAGAAGGGGTGCAGAGTTGAGGCCTAGAGAAAAGAAAGAGTACCACCCTACATCCATATCACCCTTGCTAGGTGCCAGTCTGGGGCCTCGGGATCCTGCGGGGGTGGAGGTGGTATGGACACACAGGCCTCTTAACAGTGGCCACAGCAATCAAGATTCACAGACAATGAGGAGGAGGAGGCAACTTTGGGTGGCACAGTGAAGGTGACAGTGCCTTGTGATGGAGTGGCCTGGTCATGGTTGTCACATGCAATACCTAAGGGCCTGTCCAAGGAGCCACAGAAAGATGGGGGTCAGAGGGCTCAGGGTATTGATCTACTTTTGTTTGGTTTTGTTTTTAGGACACACCTGGTGATGTTCAGGGCTCGCTCCTGGTGGTACTCAGGGGACCATATGGGATGCTGGAGATTGAACCTGAGTCAGTCGAGTGCAAGGCAAGTGCCCTCCCTGCTGAACTATTGCTCCAACCCCTTCTATTTTTAACATGGGTGTTGTCCTCAGAGTTGGGGTGTCAGGCTAGAGGTTACCTGAAACCTGTGGTGAGCAGCGGTCACTGTTCTGTGTCCTATTTTACTGGTGAGGAAACAGAACCCCAAAAGGCGAGTCCTTCTGGAGTTCTGTGTTGAGGACACAGGGGGACCAGGCAGGAACACAGGACTGAGAGTGAAGAAGTCACTTCCTCTAGATCCTAAGTGATCCCTCAATCAAGGGAGGGTGGGACAATCCAAGTTTTCTCTGAGTTGGCCTTTTCAGAACGCGTCGGCTATTTCTTATTCCATTATGTTTTCTAGATTGCTGGCAGGGCCTGAGGATCGGCGAGAGCCCCCTGTGCCAGGCAGGTGGCCAGGCCGGCTGGGAGCACTCCTCTGGCCTTCGAAGAATCTCACAGCAGCGCGGCTGCATGCAAGCGACAGAAGGAGTGAGGAGGGGGCGGCGCAGGGCTGTTGGCTGGGGTGGGACACAGGCGGCAGAAGGCTGCAGGTTCCTAGCTGGGATTTTCATGTACCAGATTTCACTTCCCTTTCTGGAAGAATTCTTGTAGTAAACAGAAGTTTTCTGATCAAGGATGGGGATTCCTTTACGCTTTTCCAAGGGGAACCATTGTCTATGTGGAGTTGGTGTGAGGATGCTGCAAATATTTTCATTTTAAATAGGGACGATATCTTGGGGACCTCCTTCAAAGGCCAGGATGGGAAAAGGCCCTGCGGCCCCCCACCCCCACCTCCCTGGGCTCAACTTCAATCCAGTCACACACACCGCCCTGTGAGACCACCTCTGTTGGTCACACTACAAACGAGAGGGGGAGAGGAAAGGTTTTCAGAGTGTGGGAGGCCCCTGGGGGTGGGGGTGGGGGGTACAAGGAAGGGCCAGGAATCGAGTGGAATGTGACTTTAGGAGGGGACTTAATTTCAACCATGCCGTGTGTGCTGACAGCATAATGATTGTTATTCGGCCCACAGATGTACACGCAGCCCGCCCTGAAGTTAAATTTTCTCTTTCAGATAAGCACGGCCTGTCAGCCTGCATGAGCGGGTTCTGTGCCCGCCTCCCCCATGCTGTGTGGGGGTGCAGGGCTGTAGCTGCTTCCTTGTTCTTATTTATCTTGCCCTGCCGACTCGGCCTCCCTGGTAAGCCAAGGCCTATGGGATCACTCTGAGAAGTCTTCGGGGCATGGATCACAGCTGTACCTGCCACTTGCCTGGTTTCAGGGGGGCTCTCTGGAGACCCACCTGTTAGGCACCCTCCTGGAGGCCGTGTGAGCTTAACAGAGGGTCAGCCCCATGGCTGGAATCAGGCTCCAGCAGGTTTTGTTTGGTTTTTCACTATTTCATGATGATGACGATGACGACGATAATGATGATGATAATGATGATAATTTTTGGTTTTTGAGTCACACTCAACAGTGCTCAGGGCCTATTCCTGCTGAGTTCTCAGGGATCACTCTTGGTGGTGCTCTGGGGATCATATCTGGTACTGAGAATCGTTTCCAGATTGGCTGCATGTAAGGCATGTGCCCTGCCCCCCTGTGCTAGCTCTCTGGCTGCTTTCACCGTGTCTTAAATGTTGGCTTTCACATCTGTGTGCTGGTATCTCTTGAGCGGCCAGTCAGTGTGGCCTTCGTGGATCCCGGAGTAGCACCTTCTGTGGTTTGCATCACCCCTGCAGCTCCCCACTCTGCCCTGCCACACTCCAAAGTGGCAGATACGTAGATGGGAGTCTCAGTCTTGACCTGCCACCTAATCTGTGGCTCCCTGAAACAGGTGCCTGTGTCTCTCTCAAGTCTGTATTCAGCTCCCAAGAAGAGAGAAAATGAGGTCCTGTCTGCGGAGCACTGCTGAAGCCTAATACGGAAGGATTCTCATTGCATAGTCCCAGTGCTCATGGGTATACACGGTTATTTCCTGTCGCTGCCGCAGAAAGTTCTTGAACATGTTTATACCGATGGATGAACCTACTGGAATGTAAGCTTTGTATAAATAAGAAATTTAAAATTACTGGGACTGCAAGAATAGTAGAGATAAGTACCAGGAGGATTGCTCCACGGCTTAGAAGTCGGCCTCACATGTGGGGAAAAGGCAGCTCAGATAGAGAGGGGACCACCAAGTAAAGGGTGCTAGGAGGGCCTGCTCGGGATGGGAGATGTGTGCTGAAAGTAGACTATAGACTGAACATGGTGGCCACTTAATATCTCTATTGCAAACCAAAACACCCAAAAGGAGAGAGAGAGCAAAAGGGAATGCCCTGCCTCAGAGGTGGGGTAGGGTGGAGGGGACAGGGTGGGGGTGGCGGGAGGGATACTGGGATCATTGGTGTTGGAGAATGGACACTAGTGGAGGGATGGCTACTCGATCATTGTATGACTAAAACGCAAGCACAAAAGTTTGTAAGTCTGTAACTGTACCTCAAGGTGATTCATTAATAAAATATTATTTAAAAAAACACTCCTGGGGTTGGAGCTACAGTACAGTGGGTAGGGAGTTTACCTTGCATGTGGCCGACCTGAGTTCAATCCCCAGCATCCCATGTGGTCCCCCGAGCACCACCAGGAGTAATTCCTGAGTATAGAGCTAGGAGTAAGCCCCTGTGCATCGCAGGGGGTGGCCCAAAAAAGCAAAAAAATAAAAAAAAATTTAAATTTCATTTATGAGCTAGAGATAGTACACAGGTTAAGGTACTTGCCTTGAACTCAGCAGATTCCCAGAACACATAAAGTTCCCTGAGCACAGAGCCAGAGATAGGCCCTGGGCATCACCTGCCTGATATGACCCAACCTTCCTCCAAAAATAAAAATTTAAAATATATATATATTGTTTATTCCTACATACTCAGCCTTAATAGTCTAAAATGTGGTAGACATTTTTTTAGTAGTAGTTGAGTGGAATGTGGAATATGTTTTAAGGGCTGATTATTGGTCCATTTGATAAATATAATTGCAAATAGCCTTATAGGCTGGCTCTACAAACCAACACAAAAATATCGAAATACAGGACATCTTCAGAGTTGCTGGGAACTTCACTGCCATAATCAGCTGAGTTAGAGCCTTAAAGAAAAAATGTGTCAGGCCAGGTTCCTAAGCACAGCCAGATCAAGAATCAGCTCCCAAAAGTCTCAGTTTAAGATGTGCCCACTGGGGCCGGAGCCATAGTCGCATGGTGTTGGGCTCTTGCTTTGGCTCACCTGGGTT
The DNA here is from genome assembly GCF_027595985.1 of Sorex araneus. Lineage (NCBI taxonomy): Eukaryota > Metazoa > Chordata > Mammalia > Eulipotyphla > Soricidae > Sorex > Sorex araneus. The sequence goes on along the minus strand of NC_073307.1, from coordinate 21,254,735 downwards.
TGGTTCCTGATACCACATCCAGGCCCTCCATCCTGCCAAGAGTGAGCCCTGACGACAGAGGCAGGAGTCAGCCCTGAGCATGGCCAGATGTGGCCCGGAAATAACCAGTAGAATAAAGCATGCACATTTACATGATGACACACCTGGAGCATTAAGTGCTCCATGAAGTGCTTGGCCGGGGTCAGACTTCTGAAAAGAAATGCACTGAGGTAAAACCAATGACAGATTCTACCCAGGACCTCAGCATGGAGCCACCTCAGAGTGCCCCAGTTTCGCTGCAGCTGGATACAGCTTTCTGAAATGGCAACGCAGAAGGTGAGTTGATTCCCAAACAGACTCAAGATTTGCTGTTGGAATGTTGGATTCCATAAGCCTCCAAGTGCTTCCAGAGGATGTCAGGCTTGGGGGGGCTGAGGGAGTGCCTGGAGGGGTTAGCTAGGGTCTTTTGTTTGCTCAGCATTGGTCCTCCTACTTCTGGTAACCATCCTTTCCTCTTCCTGGGAAATCAATTCCTCCCACACGTTCAGCTGTGGGGTGCGGAGCTCCAGAAGAAAACATGGGAACTAGCTAGTCTGTCCTCAGCCTCTGGCTATGGCCACACACTCACAGAAAAACAGATTATCCACACCAGCACCAACGCTGAGCCTCAAACCTGGAGCTTTATTTTTCTTACCTGATTTTTGGGCCACATCTGGCAGTGCCCGGGGATCACTCCTGGCAGGATTTGGGGCCATAGAGAAAACAGGATTAAACCAGGCTTGGCTTTACCCACTCTACTGTCTTTCTGGCCCTCTGCTTTATTTTTTTTTTAATTTATTTATTTTTAATTAGAGAATCACCGTGAGGGTACAGTTACAGATTTATACACTTTTGTGCTTATACTTCCCTCATACAAAGTTCGGGAACCCATCCCTTCACCAGTGCCCATTCTCCACCACCCGTAAACCCAGCGTCCCTCCCACCCTCCCCAATCCCATCTCCCCCCCACCCCACCCTGCCACTGTGGCAAGGCATTCCCTTCTGTTCTCTCTCTCTAATTAGCTGTTGTGGTTTGCAATAAAGGTGTTGAGTGGCCGCTGTGCTCAGTCTCTAGCCCTCATTCAGCCCGCAACTCCCTTCCCCCACGTTCCGGGGAAAGGTCAACTCAGAGAAGCGATCGCCTCTGCTTTATTTTTGTCTTTTTTTTTAAATTGAGGTATAATTGTTATATAATAGACTAGTTTCTATTGTACCCATGCTGATTGATATTTGTATATATTGTGAAATATTTATCCCAACCATTCCCATTAATACCTGTCGCCAAATATAGTTGCAAAATATTTAGCACAGTGTTTTGACTCTAGTCTCCATTATTTCCCGATTACTTACTGATTTATTTGATTTTTTTGGAGGCTGGGAGGGGGGCACATCTAGCAGTGCTCAGGGGACCATGTAATGATAGGGATTGACCCTGGGACTCCTGAATGCAAAGACAGTCTCCAGCCCTTTGGGCTATCTCGCTGGCCCTGATTTAGTAATTCTATAGCCAGTTTGTACTTTTTGACTTATCTGATTTATCACCCCTTTCATTCACTCCCTATTTCTCATTTCCAGCCACCACCAGTCTGTTCTCTAATCTATGGGCTTAGGGGGGTTGTTCTCTCTCTCTCTCTCTCTCTCTCTTTATTTTTTATTTTTTTATTTTTTTTTTTGCTTTTTGGGTCATGCCTGGCGATGCACAGAGGTTACTCCTGGCTTTGCACTGAGGAATTACCTATGGCGGTGCTCAGGGGACCATATGGGATGCTGGGATTCGAACCCGGGTCAGCCGCGTGCAAGGCAAATGCCCTACCCACTGTGCTATTGCCCCAGCCCCTCTCTCTCTCTCTTTAAATGTAGGATTACTGCTATTTATTGAACCATTGATTAAGCTGATTGAATTGGGCATGAACTCCACATTACATTTTTTTAAAAATTGTATCACTGTGAGATAGAGTTACAAAGCTTTCATGTTCGAGATTCAGCTGTACAATGATGGAACACCCAGCTCTCCACCAGTGCACACTTTCCTCCACCAGTGTCCCCAGTATATCCTCCCCTCCCCATCCCAGTCCTCACTCTGCCTCTGCGGCAGACAATTTCCCCAATACTCTGTCTCTACTTTTGGGCATTATGTTTTGCTTGAATTTTCCCACCACCATTCAAGCCTGCCTGCCAGGGACAGATGCTAGATCATTTATTGTCCCTTGCTCGTTTTGAGTATCATGGGTACCTTGGCCTTGCGCTTCCGGAATGCTAGATTATAGATGGACGGGTTCCAGAGACATTTCTGTAGGGCACTAATCCATTTTGGGATTCAATTGCGTGTCTCTGGACCAGGGCTGTTGGTGGGCTAAGATGGCGCCAGAAGGCACATTGTGGGTGTGACAGCCAGGCCAATGAGTGGGCAGGGAGTCGGGGAGGGACAGCCACCGGCGCCTCTGCCACCATGCAGCATGGAGATTTAGTCCTGGACCCCACATCTGGACCTTGTTGCAGAAGCTCTTGGTGGCCCAGATTCCAAATGGAGTAAGTGGGGAGATTGCAGAGACCCCAGACGGAGCAAGGGGTGTTCTTTCTTTTTAAAATTGTAATTTATGAGATCAGACTGTCTTTGCCTCTCTCTTTCATTCTTTGGGGGCTGGCTAGAGGTAAGGAGTTAAGGCACTTGGTTTGCATGTGAACACAATGTCTGAGACCAGGATTTAATTCCCTGGAACCACATATGGCCCCCCTGACCACAGCCAAGGGTGACTCCTGAGCACAGAGCCAGGAATAGCCCCCTGAGCACTTCTGAGTGTGGCCCAAAGACCAAAATAAAAATAAAATGACCCTTAAGGGCTAAAGAGTAGAGCACGTACCTAGCACATGGCTGACTGCAATCCCCAGCATCCCACATGGTCCCCAAGCACTGCCGGGAGTGATTCCTGAGTGCAGTCAGGAAAAACCTGACCATCTCCAGGTGTGGTCTCCCCCCCAGAAAAGCTCAAAATAAAATCAAATGACCCTTTATTAGATGTATAATTTGCAAGTATTTTCTCCCACTCAGAATGTTCCTTTCATGTTGTTGATTTGCTTTGTTTTCCTTTGCAAAAATATTTTTTATTCTTCTTGATTTTTTTTGTGGGGCAAGGCATGTTTGAGGCCATACCCAACAGTGCTTGGGAGACTATATATTGTACTGGGGATCAACCAGGGTCACCCCCTTGCAAGGGAGGAATTTAATCCTTGTACTGTCTTTCTCCAGTCCCTTTGCAGATGATTTTTACTTTGATATAGTTTTTTAAAATTTTTTATTGAATAACTATGTGAAAAGTTACAAAGATTTCAGGCTTAAGTCTCAGTCATACAATGCTCACCCATCCTTTCACCAGTGCCCATGTTCCACCACCAAGAACCCCAATATACCTCCCACCACCATCCCCGCCTGTGTAGCTGATAATTTTCACTTTACTTTCTCTTTACTTTGATTACATTCTCTTTACTTTTATTACATTAAATATTTCAACATAAAACTCACTATCATTATTTGGAATTTTCCCCCCAAAATCGAACCTGCTGAAAAGGCAGCATTTGATATTTTGTTTTCCCTTGCTGAGAATGAAAAGATATGAGGTCTCTTCATGTAACTGCGGCCCTGCGGTTTTGGATTTTTGAATTTTAGTAACTAAGTCCAGGGAAATTTCTGCCAAAAATTGCATCATTGCAAGCTCGTATCTCTCTTTAGTGGGCCTTGTAAGGTGGCAGTCGCCACGCCGCCACGCCAGAAAGGAAAAGCCAAGAGAGAAAAACCTTTCCCCTCTTGGGGCAGTATGGGGCTGTGGCTTAGTTCACAGTTTGGAGGCATTTCTGCAAGAAGCTGCTGGTGCCGAAGGTAGTTAGATGGCCTCTGGGATCATAGGCATTCAGCAACGGAGGGACTGCACATGTGCGGCTGCTCAGATCGACTTTGATATAGTTCTACATGGCTTTCCTGCCCCCACTCTTCTGGTGCCTTTTCTGTTGTTTATTTGGTGGGAGGGAACTCCTCCTAGCTGGGTGCTCTGGAGGCACTAACAGCTGTATGAGGCAGTTCCAGGACACAGATTAGGGGCTCCTGCATGCAAACGTGTGTTCCAACCTTTCAGCCATTTTCCCAGCCTTTTTTTTTTTTTTTTGCTGTTCTTGAGATTGGGGTTTTTGGTTTTCATTGTTTTTTTTTTTCTTGTTTTGTTTTGGTGGTCACACCTACCAGTACTTAGGCTTACTCCTGGCTCTGTGCTCAAGGATTACTCCTTGCAGGGATTGAGGGAACAAACGGTGTGCTGGAGATTGAACCCAGGTTGGCTGCATGCAAGGCAAGTGCCCTACCTGCTGTACTATCTCTCCAGCTCCATGGCTGCCTTTGCTATTTAGTTCAGCATCAGTTCTTAAGAGTTACCAAGAACAGTGTAAAGAAATTTATTGTTCTCATTTTTATTGCCCTCATTTTTTTCTAAAACGTGTTTTATATTGCAAGTCTTTTGTTCAACTTTTTAATTAATTTTAGTTAATTTTTGTGCCTGGGGTGAGAGTATGATTCCATTTTGGTGTTTTGCATGTGGCTCTTCAACTTTCCCAGCATCATTTATTGAAGACTGTCCCTTCACTATTTTATAGCCTTGGATCTCTTGTCATAAATTGATGGACCATATAAGCCTGGGGTTCTTTCAAGACTCTCTTTATGTTCCAATGATCTGCTTCTCTGTTTGTTTTTGTTTTTGCTTGGGGTCACATCCCGTGGTGCTCAGGGCTTACTCTAGGCTATGTGATCAGGGATCACTTCTGACAGGGTTGGAGGGAGAGGTGCCAGGGATTGACATATGTGGTGCCAGGGATTAAACCCAGGTCAACTGCATGCAGAGCAAACATCTTACCTGCTGTACTAGCTCTGAGGTTCCCTACCTGTTTTTATGCCGATATTGTACTATTTTTATTACTATATATTTGTGATATAGTTTGAAACCGGGGGATGCCATGCCTCCAGGTTTTTTTTTATTCTCTCAAGTTTGCTGTGAATAGTAGGCCAGAGAGATAGTAAAGTGGGTAAGGTGCTTGCCTTGCACCTGACTGACCCTGGCACCACATATGGTCCTCTGAGCCCTGCCAAAAGTAAACTCTGAACATTGCCAGATGTGCCCTCCACCAACAAGCCAATAAAAAATGTTGCCATGTGGAACTGGAGAGATGTACAGCAGGTAGGGCACTTGCCTTGCACATGGCCAACCTGAGTTTGATCCCAGTGACCCATATGGTTCCCTGAGCACCACAAGGAGTAATCCTTGGCTCTGCAATCAGGGTGATTCCTTACACATTTTAGAATTGTTCTTATTTCTGAAGAAGAAAAACCAGGAGTTTGGATAGATATTATATTTTGATTGATTTGGGTAATATGGATATTTTAACCATATTAACTCTTCTAATATGTGTACCAAGAGTATATTTCCATTTACTTGTATCTTCTTTCATCAGTCTTATAGTTTTCAATTTCCAAGTTTTTCAATTTCTTGGTTAACTTTATTCCTCAGTATTTTTGATGTAATTGCAATTGCAAATGGGATTTCTATCTTCTTTCTGACAGTTTATTATTAATGTATCTAAACAGAACAGATGTTTCTATATTGATTTTTGGAGGCTTTTTAAATATGTGTTTTGCTTTAGGTGGTGCATATTGATTTTGTATCCTGCAAATTTACTAAAGTTGCTTCCCAACTCTAGTGGGTTTTTTTTTGTGTGTGTGTGTGGTATCTTTAAGGTTTCTTTTTTTCATATTAACATCTGCAAATAGTGACGGTTTCACTTCTTTTCCAATTTAGATGCCTTTAATTTTGTCCAATTGCTCTAAAACTTCCAGTGCTATGTGAATACAAGTGGTGAGAGCATGCATCGTTGTCTTGCTCTTGATGTGAAGAAAACTGTTTAACTTTTCATAGCTGAGTATATTAGCTATGGGCTTATCATATGTAGCTTTTATTATGTTAAAGTATATTCCCTCTACACCCATTTTGTTGGCAGAATTTTTTTATAGACATTTAACTTTGTCACCTGCTTATTATTAATCTATCGGAATGATTGACTTACCCCATTTTATTAATGTGTTGTATCTTATTGATCGATTTGCAGAAATTGAACCATCCCTGCTTTCCTGAAATAAATCCCATTTAACTGTGTGTGATCCTCTTCGTGCATTTAATTTTGTTGCTTATAATTTGTTATTTTTTATTTGGGAGCCATACCTAGCATCACTGTATGGCTACTCCCAGAGATGCTTAGGGGACCATATAGTAAGTGGAATCAAACTCAGACTTCCTGCATGCCAAATATGCACCCAGGCCTTTGTGCTCTTTGCCTATGTGTTTATCAGATATTTCTGATAAATATCTGTAATTTTCTATAATTTGATTTATATTTGCATATCAAAATAACTGTGGCCTCATGGGATTTTAAGTATTCCCTCTCGTCAATGTCTTAAGAATTCACTTGTGTCTGTGTGTGTTCATAGACTTTTGTTTCAAAGGCTTTTCTTTTTATATTATACTTCCTTTCTTCAAAAAGAAAAAAGACCCTCCCCCTTCCATATCTGGTTCTTTTTTCTGCATCTGTGCATATACTAGCAACATACCCTAGCTCTCCTTTCATGTGGCCCTTTGCTTCCATGAGGAAATGACTTTGAAATAAGTTGAAGGTCAGGTCTGACTGACCTTCTCCAGTGCCTTAGAACTCTGTTCTTGACTTCGGGGACTTCTGCTTGTTTATCCTAAACTTACGAGCTTTTAAAAAAGATGTTGTTTGTCTTGTGCAGCAGAATCTACAGATGTCTATTTCTTTACTGAACACTTCTGCATACCAGGATCCATTTCCCCATATCAGTGTGAGTGGACTTCCTCTTTTTGCAGGAGAGGTTGTTCCTAGGACTCGATCAGGCCTTGGACCCCTGGGGGCTGCACCTTTGCTGTGCCCCTACTTTCCCTTTTGTGACCAGTGAGAAGGAATCTTTGCAAAATACTATATCTCAGTCACATCTCCCACACTGAGGAAGTTCAGTGATTTCCTATAGTTTTCATATTGAATTTATCTTCTTTTCCTTGGTTCTTAATAAAACGAATAAAAGCTAATTTGGTGATGGTGCTGCTGCTTGAGGACAGGCTGGCACTGCACAGGGAGCCATAAGTGGCTCCAGGGATCTAAGGCAAGTACATACATCCTTCATATCTTTCTGACCAAAATCATTTAGAGTATCTACTATGTGCTAGACATGCTTCAGTTGCATATACATTAGCTGTTAATCCCCAAAAAGACCTTATAAAACAGATATTCATGTTATCTCCAGATTTTTCAATTGAGGAAACTGGTACTTTAGAGAAGGTAAGCAACTTGCTCACAGTCAGTAATCAATCAGTATCACTGTATCACTGTATCACTGTATCACTGTCATCCCCTTGCTCATCTTTTGCTCAAGTGGGCACCAGTAACATCTCCATTGTGAGACTTCTTGTTACTGTTTTTGGCATATCAAATACGCCATGGGTAGCTGGCCAGGCTCTGCCGTGGGGGCGAGATACTCTCTGTAGCTTGCCGGGCTCTCCGAGAGGGGTGGAGGAATCGAACCCGGGTCAGCCAACCAATCAGTAAGGGAGTCAAAATGCAACCCTGAAACTCCAGCTCTAGGTCCCATATTTGTACCAGAATTTGCTGTTGTCTCAAAAGTTCTTCCAAAAGCTGCTGTCTCTACCTTTTTTTCTTTTTCTCCTCATAACTTTCTGATGTCCACAGTGCGCTCTGGTGGTGGTACCCATCCTCTCACATGTGCTTGTCTTTGCTTTTGCTTTGTTTAATCCTTCATTCACTCACTCGGCAATTACTATGCACCCGTGCCCAGGTGCTCATGTGATCCAGATGGCATAACTGAGAATATCAGCCTTTCTTACCACAGTTTTGCTTTTCAGGGGTTTGTTCACGGCCTTTCCTTTCCTGCAATCCCATTTGCCATGGCAGTTGGCCTGCTTTCCATCCCGTGTTGTGAGGGCACCGAAGGGCATGACAGTATCTACTTTCGATTTCCCAGAGGTCTTGTGAGGTCTTGCTCATCCTGTCTTGCTTCCCCGTCAGCAGTCAGATGCCTGAAGGGCCAGTCAGGACACAAACCCCTTTATATTCATCAGGTCTGAGAAACATTTAGATAATTGTTGAATAAATAAATGAGGCCCTATGAAAATAAAAGTCTTTCTGGGGCTGGAGCGATAGCACAGCGGGTAGGGCGTTTGCCTTGCACGCGGCCGACCCGGGTTCGAATCCCAGCATCCCATATGGTCCCCTGAGCACCGCCAGGGGTAATTCCTGAGTGAAGAGCCAGGAGTAACCCCTGTGCATCGCCAGGTGTGACCCAAAAACAAACAAACAAAAACAAACAAACAAAAAAAAAGAAAATAAAAGTCTTTCTTTAAGGCTCTTTAAAAAAATTATAAATCTGGGTTTTTTATTTGCCTTAGAATTTACCTCAAGCTTATGATAGTCAAGTGAGGTAGCTATTACCCCCATTTAATCAATGAAACAAAGGCTCAGAGGAGATGAGTAACTCACCCAGTGTTACAATGGGAAAAATCTCAGACCAGTCTCTCAAAAGAACAAATTCACAAATATTGACCAGGCATTCAACTTCCATGGCTAAGGGACGCAAGCAGAAAATAGGCTTTTTCAACTTGGTCTCCAGACACCAGTTTCTTTATTGTCAGGAACAGAAACTCACTGCTATTGTGAAGCAACATAGTTTCACTCCCACATCTTTCCCACCTGGTCCTCGGCTTCCTCCTGGAACTTGAGATTAAATCCCAGAAAAGCCCGCTGGGCTGTGTGTGAGCTCCCAACCTGGCTCTGTGTGCGGCTGCTGGCGGCCACAGGGCCAGTGTTTGCTCACAGAATAACACCCCTGCCTCACAGAGTCCTGTGTCAGCCCAGCCAGCTCAGTAAAAGGGGAGTGGCCAGGGACCTCACAGAAAACCTTCTGTTATCTCTTCTCCCCAGCGTGCCCCTGAGAACCCCCCCCCCCACCCCCCGACCCTATGAGGAGCTTCCCTCTATCCCGAGGCAGGGACCCTGCCTTCCCCTGCATTCCCAGCGTGCCCTGTTCCGGTTCAGGCTCAGGGATGTGTTTACCCCCAAGATCCTAGAAAACCTTCCCATCAGATTCCACTGTCAGAGCAGGTATGAGTGGACTGTGTCTGCTTATCTTCTGTGTCTGGGTGAAGGGGGGAGCTTGCTCGTTGAGGTTTGGGGCTGTGCATGGAAGCCCCCCACTACTCAGAGGCCAGCAGGCAGTGCTGTGCTCCTGCCAAGCTCTAGAGGAGTCCCTGCTACCTGTGGCCTGGGGACATCAGCCGACACTCACACAGCTCTTGTCTGTAGCTTTCACTCTTCCCTCTGTTCATGCTTTCAGCATCCTTCCTTCCTTTTTCTCTTGCCCCCTTTCAGCACCCCTCACCAAGCCATGGCTGCTTCAGCCTATCCACTTCTCCTGTCTCAGGTCTTTCTCAGAATGCTGGAAAGCATTTGCAGATGCTCCCAGCATCTGTGCCCTCTTGTGGTTCCCTCAAATTTCACTGAACCCAGCCCCTCCCTCACCACTGAACAGTCCCTCCCCTTATATCTGCAAAATACCGCCTGAGGGACCTGACCCGGTATTTTCAATCTCTTCTCTCTTGTTGATACAACTCTCTTCTCTCCATCATTCTTTTGTTTAATTTATTTTGTGTTAGGAGGTGGGATGTGCTCAGGGGCTATTCCTGGCTCTGAGGTCAGGGGTGACTCTTGAGAGTTTTCCAGGGTACCATCAAAGCATGAGCTTTAACGTCTGCCCTATCTCTCTGGGGACTCATCATTCTTTATTATTCACAACACTCTCTCCTCCTACCCGACTCCATACATGTGGTATTTGCTTCTTGGGGGGCATTGGGTTACAACCAGTGGCGCTCAAGGGGCACCACTACTTTTGACTCTGTGCTCAGAGGTCACTCCAGGGAGAGCTTAGGGGGAACCATATGCATTGGTGGGGATCAATTGGGGTTGGCCCTGTGCAAGGCAAGGGCCTTAACCCCTGTACTCTTTGGCCTCTATGCTAGTTTCTTTAAAAAAAAAAAATCAATGAATAAGTGTATAGGGGCTCAGAATATAGCAGAGGGGTTTGATCCCCAGCACCTCATGGCTCTCCTAAGCATCACTGGGTATACCATGGAGGCCCCTGACACTGCATTCTCTGATCCTTGCAGCAACCACCTGTCCAGGTGAGAACCAAGGGAGAGGCTTCTCATTTGGGAAAACCCCAAATATTTTTAAAAAGCTTTTAAATGGATGAAAGTTAAAAAGTGTCACTTAAATAAAACTTTAATTTGTTTTGAGCTACACTCAGTGATGCTCAGGGAACCATGCAGTGCTGAGGATTGGGTTACCCTCATGCAATGCATACCTCCAGCCTTGAAGCTCCCTCCCTGGCCCTACTTAAGTGTAACTATCAATGTAACAGTACAGGTGGTACTTGGATTAAAACACACTATCCATGAACCTCTTTTGGGGGGAGAGAGGGTCCAGGGACATACCCAGCTGTACTCATCAGGGATCATATGGGAGCCTGGGGACGGAAACTGGTCAGCAGCATGCAAGGCAAGGAGGGCCTTATCCATTATTCTATCTCTTCAGTCCCTACCCATAAATCTCTGTGCTTCAAGAACTATACCTCAGGGGCTGGAGCAATAGCACAGCGGGTAGGGCGTTTGCCTTGCACGCGGCGGACCCGGGTTCAAATCTCAGCATCCCATATGGTCCCCTGAGCACCTCCAGGGGTAATTCCTGAGTGCAAAGCCAGGAGTAACCCCTGTGCATTGCCAGGCATGACCCAAAAAGCAAAAAAAAAAAAGAACCATACCTCAGTTTCCCAAGCTTTGCCCCATAGCCAGGCACCTAAGGGTGCTCACTAGAAGTCATTGATAGAAGAACTTTTTGGCCTAAAATCCCATGGTCTGAGAGGGAAGAATGCAACATGCAAATCCTCCATGACCTGCAAGGGGTAGGAGAATAAAACCTAAAACTCAATCAGCAAGAAATGAAGGGGTGAAATGTCCTCTATGGGGTTTCTCCGTCTACTTGAAAGCCAGGGGTCTAGGAGGAAGACAAGATACACAGGGCTGGGGAGAAGATTGTAGCAAGCAAGGGGAGTATTAGGAGAGCAAATCAAATTCTAAAATGGTTATATAAAAAAAAGAATCTAGTATGACTTGCAAGCTTGCCTTAATTATTGCAGCTGGATGCCCTTGGAGCCCAAAGAGCAGGGCTTGGGGTCTGGGCTGTTGTCCCTTTCCTAACTGGAATGAAGCCTTGTTCCCCTCCGGCAAAGGCTGCACGCTTGCAGCGAGGTTTATGGGGAGCAAGTTGCCAGACCGCAATCCACCGATCGGCCTCGGCTTTTCAAGTTCAGCTGGGAGTAAACTTCAGAGCTGACGGCCGAGTGCGGACCTTGGAACCCAGGATGGGACCGCCGGGACCCAGGGCCGCTTTCCGGGCACTGCACTTGCGGGCGCGGCGACGGCGTTAGGGCCTGCGGGAGTCCGGGCGTCGATTGCTGCCCCGCGGCGGGCCCGGGAGGTCAGACGTCGGCTGGGCGCCGCGGGGCGGGCCTCGGGCCACGACGCGCCTCGCCGGGCCCCGCCCCGCGCGCGTTGCCAGGGTGATCAGGTGACTCGGGGCTCGCGGCGCCCGGGGCGGGCGTGACGTCAGGCGCCCGCTGGCTGCTTTCTCCGTCGCGGGCAGGTGCGGCTGGTCTCGAGCGGTCCGCGTCGGGCGCCGTCGGATCTTGACCCTAACAGCGACCGAGGTGAGCGCGGGGGAGCCGGCCCGACCCCTCAGGGTCTGGGGACGGGGTGAGGCTCGGGCAGGGCTCTTCCTCGCGCCCCTCCGAGCCCCCCAGAGGGCGCCCCTGGGAGCCGCGGCTCCCCGGGAGGGATGCGCCGACTGGGGCGGGGGGGGGGGCACGCGCGCCCCCGGATCGATTCCTACTTGCCGGGTCTCGCTCAGCCTCCAGCCGAGCCGCCCGTGTGGGGACTGAGGGGCGCGGAGAGGGGGGAGGGCTCGGCTCCGAGGCGCGGGGATTAAAGGGCTCCGGGTCTCAGCGAGTCTCCCCTCGCGGGGAGTCGGCGCGGGGCTCCCCACACCCCCGCCGAGTCTCTCGGCCTCGGGCGGCGAGTTCTGGGGCGGGAGGCGAGGCGGGAGCCCCTGAGGGTCGGGGACCGTGCGGCTGAGGAGCGGCGAGACCTGTTGGGGGCTGGGAGGGGAGGGACACGTGAGCGGAGTCCCGGCCGGGAGCGTGCGGGAAGGGGCCTCCCCACCCGAGGGGAGACCCGGGCTTGCGGGGAAGTTTGGAGAATTCGGTTCGGGCGGATTAGGGCAAAGCGGAGCCCGAACGGCTTGAAGCTTTGCGGGCTGTGGGAGCGTCGGTGGAGGGAACGCGGGATGGGGAGACGCCGGGTGGGGCTGCCCGAGACGACGACACCTGAACTCGGGTCTGGGGGGAATCGGCGAAGCTGGCGGGGGTGGCGCAGGCGCACAACTACCCCTCGGCCTTTGTCGGCAGGTTTGTTGAAGATGCTCCTCCCGGACCCCACTCCAGCGCGTTTTCTTGTTACCTCGCTTGGTGGGATTTAAGACCACTTAAGGTCTGAGCCTTGAGACGCTCGCCCAGGCCCTGCTGTCCAACAGCACTTAACCTTCAGAGGTGCAGTGACTCACAAACATCTCATCCCCTGGGTGAAGTCCAGCCCCCAGAGACTGGGGGGCGGGGGCGAGCTAGTGGAGGGTGGGGGGAGGGAGAGCCTGGGTTATTACAGATTGATGGAATTGAGGAAACCGAAAGGAGGCCCATTGCCCTGTTCATGTGGAACAAAGCCCTCCCGCCCCCATTCTGGGGGCATCTCAGCATAAGGCTACTTAAGTGTTGATGGACCATCTGTTCTTAATTTTCTGAGTTAGAAGATGCTGTGCTTCCCCCGGCTCTGAAATGTACAGATACATTCCAGAAATCAGGAAGGTGGACACCCCATCCTTGCCCTCCACGCACAGCTACCTATTTTGTATTGAACTTTAGCAACGTCTGTGTTCTGGGAAGATGTGAACTGACTGAACCTTGCGATCAATTTGTTTGACTGCCAGAGCAGAATTAGATCTCCAGGGATCTTTTGCGGTACAGGGCAGTTCAGGGAATTGCTGGAACTTGGGGAGGTGACCGCAGCTGGCAGGAGCATAAACACAGAAAACACTCAGCAGTTGGCAGGTCCAGAGCGGTGGCACTACCAGAGGAACTTCCAGTCAGACCAGTGTCCTGTTCTTGTAAAAAAAAATAAATAATAAAAGAAGCCCTGCCGCCCCATTGCAGTGGTTGGAGTTGTTATGGTGGTGGTTTTTATTTATTGTTTTTTAATTTTTTATTTATTTTTGTTTTGTGGCGGGGGCACATCCAGCTATGCCGAGGGTTTACTCCTGGCTTTAGACTCAGGAGTGCCGAGGATCAAACCCCCACCCAGCTGTGTGCAAGGCAGGTGCCTTACCGGCTGTACCATCTCTCTGGCCCTGGTGGTAATTTTTAAAGTATCAATGCCTTATTATTAAAATCACTGAATATTAGATTGTCCTCATTTTAAAAACAATCATTTCTTTGGATTTTTTTTGGTCACAAAAGTCAATCATTTTTTATTCTCCTTGGAAATATTTGAACCGACCAACAAATTTACTTCCTTTGGAAAGAAACAGTCTGTCTCCTCAAACACAACTGTGTATTTTGTCAGGGTGGTTTAGGCCTGGAGTTTCGGAAAATTTCCACTTTCGTTCCCCCTGCCACCCCCACGCGTTTCCCATTGGCTGAAGATTTAAGACTTAATTGTGAAGGGGGAAAATGTCAGGGTATTTTCCTAAACAGGTTATAAACACCAGAGTCAGCTCCTCTGTTAGGGAATAAGCCCTATCTTAAGTAAAAGGGACTGGTTTGAAGTGAGTGGCAAGGCGGGGTATGAGCCAGAGACCATGGAACATTCTGAGCCCCGACTGTGCCTTTGTCACCGTAGGCCCAGGGCAGGCCCCTCCTTTCTTGGCATGGGAACATTCAGTGACCTTGAAGCAGGGAAATGGTCAGTACCCCTTAACAGAGGTTCCAAGGAAAATTAACCAGAAGCTTAAGAGGAAACTTGAGCTCCTCCCAAGTAACCCATTTTAAGTCTTGGATGAATGGCTTATTTGGTGATGTTAAGATGAAGAGGTGGACATTCTAAATTTTAAGAAGTCTCTTTCAAACTCTTAAACTTTTACTGCCTGGGGTAGATGGGCTTGGTTACCTATAAGCCTGTATGTAATCAAGATCAGGAGGCCCAGGGCATGTTTGCATTTCATATGTAAATCAGTTCAGATTGTTCTCTACTTTTTCCTGCTCTTTAGAGGGCCCAAAGTAAACCAGAAACCTAGCAGGCTCTGGGGTTTCTGGCCCAATATCCTTTCAGCCCTAAAGGGGTTAGTTATTAAGCTCATTGGTGACCCAAGTGGGTAATAATGCTCGATAAATTGAATGAGGAGTGAAGTATTCTTAGAAAATTCCCCTGTCCTAAGGCAGTCTGCCAGTTGTCAGAGAGATTCTAGAGCTCTCTGAGGCGCTTGGGGGGGTCTATAGACCCCTTTCCTTTCGGACAAGTTGGCTGAGTGTTGTTCTCACGGGTGGGGGAGTCTGACCTCCGCGCTGCTTGTCTTTCTCAGGCCGCACTGAGCACTGCATTCCTGGCCTCAGCACCCCACACTTGGCCAGAGTTACTAATTGGCTTGGCTATAAAATGGGAGTCTGCAATTAAAACACTGCAGCGTAGAAGCTGGGAGACTGGACATGAATTGACCCTCCATCCTAAAAAAGGGCTCATCGAAAGGAAGTGAGAGGACAGTAATGTCTTTTGTAGTTTTTAGGGTACAAGTGTGGAATGTTAGTAATAATTTAGATACCCAAACCAGAGCTTGGAAACAGGGCGGGCCTTCAGTTCTACAGTATGGGGAAGCAAATAGTTTTGAATCCAGTCTCTGTGGGAACAAGCATCTATTACAACTACCAAAGAACAAGGGATGGTTTATATTTTTTTCTGAACCTTTGAAACAAATGATTAGAAGAAGGTTTGAGCTTATTGACTCACCTGGTAGTGAAGCCTTAGTCACAACTGCCTGTCATTAATTCTCTGATGACTTCTACTAAAAATCATTAGGCCCAAGAGAATTACCTCAGGAAATGGATCATAACTGGAAAATATCTGGCAATGATCAAAGTTCAAAGAAAGATAGGGACAGAGAACAATTGAAGGACAAAGATGTTGAAGCAGGAAAGCCTGAGAAGGGCCTGAGGAGAAGTGCTAGGTTATTATCTCTCCCCCCTTCATCCCCCCTTTATCTCTCTCCCTCGCTCTTTCTCTCTTTCCTTGCCCCCACCTCCCTCTCTCACCTTTTGAGCCATACTCATGGGACTACTTGGGATGCTAGGTGAACCCTGGTTGAATGCACGCAAGGCACTATAATGCTGTTTCTGATCCCGTGACTTTGCTAATTGAGATCTCGGGAAAACCAAAATCAGTACTTGATATCTGGTGGTGACATAGATACTCCAGTGAGGAATGGTTTTGGGTTTTTCTTGTTTCGGGTTTTTTTTTGGCAGTGCCAGGGATTAAATCCAAGGTCCCACAGATGCAGTGTGTACCATACCACTAGAGCCACATCCCTATCTTAAGAGTGTATATAGATACACTCTTAAGCAATTACTGTTATTATTGTGTTTTGTTTTGACGGTCCTCAGGGCCTACTCCTCGATCGGCACTCAGGAATCACTAGATGCCATGTTCAGGGAATCATATGGGATATTGGAGATTGAACCCAAGTCAACTGCATGCAAGGCAAGTGCCTTTTCCGCTATACTATTGCTCCGGCCCCGAACAAGCAATTCTTTACTCAAATTTCTCACACTTCTTTTGTGTCCCACCTGCATGATTTTTTTCCCTATCTCTATGCCATCTGTACAAGTATTGAACATTTTTTCTTTAAATTGATGAGTGTGTGATGCCATAGGGCAAAACCAAGTCTCACACACATGAGGCCTGCTGTGTATCATTGAGCCATATCCCTAGGTCCTAAATGATTCCAATGAAAAAGATGAAACTATGCATTTCTGTTTCTTTTCTACTTTTGCTGTGCCCAGGATTGAACCAGTGCCTCATATATTCAAAGCAAGTGCCCTGATGTCGAATCTCATCCCCAGCTGCCCTTTATGTACTTTTTAAAAAAGGGGATCTATAGTTTTCCCTTTAATTGGAAACTGCCAGTGCCTGCCATAAATCAAGGTAATTTTAAACGGCCCAACCAAGAATAAATTTAAGTTGTTTGTCCACATTCCCCATAGCGCGCTCCTCATCCCACTAAGGGAAATACCTCGCTCAAGAGTGGTACATTTTTTTCAGGTGTTAGTACAGGTGGTAGGTGTGGTTTGTGGTGGGAGGGTCTTCAGGGCCGCCTCCTCCAACCCATCTGCTGGAACTCTGTGCTGCCAGGTGTGACTGCAGTTACCAGGAAAACAGCAGAGGAGAACCTGGGAACCAACATAGATGCAGTCAGTTGCAAAACAACTGGTTCTTTTGACATGAAGTTTGCCAGAGTGATGTGAACCTGGTCTTGTATTGAATTTTAGCCCCATTGCTCCAGCCAAGATGTCATGGATGCTGTTACATTGTCTTTTCTATGCTTCTCTTGGAAAACTCAGGTGTGTGTTTGTTTTAATTTTTAAAATTTTTATTGATTGGTGGTTTCCTGTGCATATATAATTTCAATGTCATACTCATCACCTCCCTTCCCCAATGACCCCAGTGCCCCCAACTTTCGAACTCCCCTCCCAACTGAATTGTGTAAGTCAGTTGAAAATGCAGGGTTATTTTATAAATCAGGGCAGGTGATAGGTGTTTTATTTTTTGTTTGGGAGACCTCTCCATTGGAGGGAGGGGGCACCAGGGCTATCCCTGGCATTGCCGGGGAGGCCATGTGGTGCCAAGGATCGAGTACAGAGCCCTATGTTGCCAGGCATGGTCCGAGCCCCGTCTGCTATTTCCTTGCTCCAGGGGCAGGATTTTGAAATTCATCAGTACCCCCTCCCCCTTTCTTACCCTGTGCCTCTTACTTTCCACAGAGAGTAGTTCTTTGTGGATGTTACTAAAGATAGAAATCAGTGGTTATATTCTGGCACTTGATTTTTCTAACCCTTGTCCATTAAAGCCAGTTCTTTTAAAATGCTGTAGAAGAGAAAGGCAGGGAGTGGGAGCTGTCTGGGGTGGACAGTCTCAGGGTGCCAAGTTGGTGGACGTGAGGGACCAGTGTGGCGAAGTTCGCTGTTCTCCATAATGAGCCAACTTGGGGTGCTGCCTGAGCCAGGGGCAGGAAAGCCCACTTTAATAGGGAGCAGAGAGCTGGCTAGAAAGCCCCCAGGAAGCTGGAGTGTTTAGTTCAATTGTCAGCCCATTAAGCCTTGGAAGCCTTTTTCTAAGCCTCAAGATTTCAACTTGTCCACGAAGTCTAATCTAATGCCCTGGGAGGAGGCAAAACCAGGCTTCTAAGGCTAGGGTGGCTCTGGCTTGCTGTGGGGAAAGAAGGACTGTCCCTTCTTGGAGTCCCATCTTGGCAGGGACAGAGCACATGCCACCGTGTCCTAACCCATCCTTTGATTGCCCAACCCACGGTCTGTGTTCATGACTTCCTTCCCGTTCCCTTCTGTTCCCTGCTGCTTTCCCCCTGTGTCCTCACACCTGCTGGGCCTTGGATTCTCACTGCCTGTTTGAAGTTGTTTGAGTTGCGGTGCTGTCCTGTAGGACCCAGAGACTAGTTGGAATTCAGAGGTACCTCTCTAGTCTGGGCTTAGCAATGTGAAGAGGAGGTCATGGTCAGGATTTGTTGGTCTTGTCAGAAGCTGTCAGACAAGGGGTTGAGGTCTCCCCCCTCCGGTCCTTCTGCAGGGAACCCTCTGGTTCCTGCTGAGGCTTCTCAGTGACTAATAAGGTTAGAGAAGGTCCAGTGGTGAGGCTGGCTGGGGACCCACAGGACTCTGGCTTTTGTGTCTGTAACTCCTGCCTGGGAGCTGGATTTTCCAGGTAGCTGGATTTTTCTGGGGCATGTGGTGGATGGTTGGCATAAATAATTGCCTAGAAATCTAGCATCCAGAGAAAGCATAGAGAGCAGCGTTTCCCAAAGTGGGTGACACTGCCTGGGGGGGCGGGGGAGGTCACTGGAATGATGAGGGGTGGTAATCTTGGGTGCTTTGGGAGGAGGAGCTGTTTTTGTTTGCACAAAGAAAACAGATTTCTCTGTGTTAGAGGGTTTAGTGTTGGAACTTTGTAAGCACAGAACCCTCTCATTAACTAAAGCACTTGCCTAATTTTTTTTTTTAATCAAAGGGATAGATTTCCAGGTTGGCACTGAGTGATTGAGGGGTGTGTATGTGTGGGGGTGTGTGTGTGAGTGAGTGTGAGTGTGAGAGAGAGAGAGAGACTCAGAGAGAGAGAGAGAGAGAGAGAGAGAGAGAGAGAGAGAGAGAGAGACTCAGAGAGAGAGAGAGAGAGAGGGAGATATATATGTGTATATATATACATATATATGTATATATATATATATATATAGAGAGAGAGAGAATATCTGCTCTAGAAGCATAACTTTCCTGCTCATTGAATTAAGAAATGGATTGTTTTCTTGTAAAAGTCACATGGCAGACTTGATGGAAAAATAACAAGCAGGGCCTTAGTTGCCATTAATGTGTATCAGAGTTTATGTAACAAGTAGAACTGGGTCATCATATTCATTAATCTTAGTGTGCCATGTTTAGGTCTAGAGAAAGAGGTTAACATTTTATTTTCTAAACCTGAATGGGTAAGGGCTACATTGTTTGCTTTTTCATTGTTGATACTTTTTCACCTCCATTCTCTACTTCTCCCTCAGTCATTTGGCCAGGTTCCATGGAAGTTTGTGTTTTAATTAACTATTTCCATATCAATGGATATTGGAAGATGATTTATCTAGTACATGGATGTTTGTTGTTTGTATATAGAGTAGATACTGTCTCTAAGACTTAAGTTTTTTGGGGCTGGAATGATAGTACAGTGGGTAAGACATTTGCCTAGCACACAGCCAACCTGGGTTCAATCCCTGATCCCACATATGGTCTTCCAAGTCCTGCTAATACCAATCCCTGAGTGTGGAGCTAGGAGTAAGCCCTGAGAATTGCTGAGTATGGCCCCCAAACCAAAACAAAACTGTTTTATAGAATTATATTATGAATTTATATTTTATATAAATAGTTTAAATATTACAGTACAGATCAATGCATAGTATGAAATTGTGCATATGACATTTTGGGGCATGTAACATTTATGCATATATATAAATATATATTAACCATATATATGATAAATTCCTAACAGTGAAATTGCTGTCTGAAAGAATATATTTATTTGAGATTTGACTTTGAAATGTGTCTTTTTTGAAGGGTTTGTTTTATAAAAAGGAATGTTTTCTTTCAACATTAGGGAGGAGTAGGATATGAATGTGTATGCAGTTAATAGTGTAGGCTTGGTGTTCAAATATTAAATGTAATCAGTATTGTGAACTACTTCATAAAAATAAAATCACTGTCACTGTCACTGTCATCCCGTTGCTTATCAATTTGCTCGAGTGGGCACTAGTAACTCCATCATGAGACTTGTTGTTACTGTCTTTGGCATATTGAATGTGCCACGGGTAGCTTGTCAGGCTCTGTCATTCGGGTGAGATGTTCTCAGTAGCTTGCTGGGCTCTCTGAGGGGGCGGAGGAATCGAACCGGTCGGAGAATGCCCTACCCTTTGCAAATAAAGTAACATTAAAAAAGGAGGGTAGGCTATGTTAGTTGTTTGTAGATGTTTTCCAGTAGCAATGACTTTTGTTGGGTTTTTGTTTGTTTTGGAGCCATACCCCGTGGTACTCAGGGCTTAGTCCTGGCTCTGTGCTCAGGGATCACTCCTGGTGGGACTTGAGAGACCACATGCAAGGCAAATGTCCTACCCTCTTTACTATCTCTGCTATCTTTTTAACTCCAGCAATGATATTTTTATAGGGCTGTATAATGTTATGAACTTTATCTCTTTTTTTTTCTTTTTGGGTCACACCCAGCGATGCATGCACAGAGGTTACTCCTGGCTCAGCACTCAGGAATTATTCCTGGCGGTGCTCAGGGGACCATATGGGATGCTGGGAATCGAACCCGGGTCAGCCACATGCAAGGCAAATGCCCTACCTACTGCGCTCTCATTCCAGCCCCTAAATTATTTATATATATATGTATATATATACATACAAATATATATATTTTTTTGCTTTTTGAGTCACACCTGGCAATGCACAGGGGTTATTCCTGGCTCTGCACTCAGGAATTACTCCTGGCGGTGCTCAGGGAACCATATGGGATGCTGGGAATCGAACCCGGGTCAGCTACGTGCAAGGCAAACGCCCTACCCGCTGTGCAATCACTCCAGCCCCTAAATTTTATATCTTAAAGAGCAATAAGTTCTGGATACAATCAGCTTTCCATACCCAGCTTTATGAAACAGCTTTCAGTAGATGAAAGGAACTTTCATTGAAAAGAATTTCTCTGAATTCCCCAAGAAAGTCTCCAGGGTTCCATGGCTGAAGGAATGCTGAAAAGTCCTCACTGTGTTTAATATTGGAGGGAAGTACAACTGGTTGACTAGAACCATATTTTCAATTTTTTTTAATCTACTGTTAAATGACTTTTCAGATTTATACTTTCTAATCTATTGGTCAGGATGAACATAGAATTCTTTCATCTTTGTATTACCTTAATGTTAGGGAAAGTGTCAGAAAGCAGTTACTAACAATGTGGCTTGTGTAAAACATGTTACTAACTAGCTGATAGGTTTTTTCAGGTTCATGTGTAACTTGGTTATAAAAGCAAGGCATATAGTTTCAATATCAAATATGAGTCAAGACAGCAAGACTCCCTGCACCTCTCCTTCTCTAGGACAGACCCTCCTGAGACACAGACACTATTTTTCTTTTCACTTCTTTGTGCATTTCAGTGTCTTGCAGTTCCCATTTCAGAATAATGTGCTATTGTGGATTCCATGGAAAGGGTATTTTAAGGACACTGGCCAAAATGTTGACATAAAAGACATGTTCTAATATTAATCTAGTCATTGGCTCTATGAAAACAGCGTGGGGCCTGGGAGAACTCTCTGGCAAACAGATGATGGTGGATGCAGTAGGAGGATGGCTAATCCTGTATGGGAGTTTGACACCTGAATCTGTTTCTGGACAGTCACAGCACTACAGGGTTGTCGCCTGTAGTGTTTTGCTTGCCCCACTAAGAAAAGCAGCTCTGGATATGGTAGCCACAAAATGTGTGGGCATGTTATGAAACAAAGACTTTGCACATATTATGATAATGATCAACGGTTTCCTCATGTTGCTCTGTTTGGGAGGCCATCACAACTGGTTCCTTCAAAGTAAAGGCCTGCTGTGGCAGTCTTCAGGGGCTCAGTGTGATGTTGCCTTTGCCAGAGGTGGGCTTCCGAGGTGAAGGCCTACAGTTATGCAGTGTGTGAGCCTTTGAGGTCATTGCTGCTTATCTCTGCTCACTGCACACATGCATGTGTGTGGCCGACTGCCCCAGTGTGGCATCTTCTGGGTCCTCTGCTTCTATTGCAATTTCCATAAACTTGCACAACACTGAAGTGGCTGGCCTGCCTAGAGTGAATGTTGTCTACTTTGTATACCCAAGCTGTTTTCATCATACCCTTGAAATCTGTAGAACTTCCAGCATGTTCTATATACTGCAATAACAGACAAATGGAAGTGGTCGTTTTATTTTTATTCTTAGTGGTACTGAAGGAAAGAAAGCTGGCCAGTTAGAATTCTTTCTGTTTTATCCCCAGTACTGGGCTTGTCATATTCTAGTAGGTTCTTAATATCGTCAAAGGTTTGCCATTAATGTCCCACAAGCAAACAAAAATAAAGTCACACTATCCTTTTTTGTGGGCCCTGTCTGGTGATGCCCAGTGGTTACTCCTGGCTCTGCTCTCAGGAATCACTCGTGATGGGCTAAGGGGACCCTTTTGGATTCCCAGAGATAGAACCCTGGTCAGCCACATGCAAAGCAAGCACCTTACACATGTACTATTGCTCTAGCCCCAACACTATCCTTTTAAAAGAAATAGAGTATGGGGCTAGGCAGGTGACTCAGAGGTAGAAAGCACAGGCCTAACATGCAATTAAGAGGGAAGTTGGAGGAGAGAACTTTGTAGAAGAGGAAGCTACAACGATTCTGATTCTGAAAGTCTGTTCTTAAGGCTGGCTGTGAGCAGATGCCCTGAGCTCATCCCATGACTATGGCTTCCTCTGTGATGCCTGGTCAGTTCCTCAGATGCACCCTGCTTTCCCACAGTTGCCTCTGACCGAGTACAAAATTTGAGCAATCTGAGTTTCCCTCTATGCTAATATACTAGACTCTGGTCATTACTTCTTCTCAGCCCCTTGCTCCTCCTCCCTGACCTGCTGTATCTGCTTGGAGCCTTACAGTCCTGTGTGTAAAGGTTTATTATGCCACTGTTAGTGCCTCTCTCTCTAGCAGCCTTGGAAGAAACATGCTTGTCTGGAGTCATTTGGTGGGCCAGATGGGTGCTTCTGGAAGTATCTATGGAATGAAAAGACTAACGTGACAGAATAGAATGAAGACTTGAAACTGATCTTACAAATGATATACCTGAGGTGATTGAGCAGCAGAAAACTAGGTATAGCCCAGCAAACCACACCAAAGGATATGAAAGTTAAGAAAATTGAGGGTTAACACATAAAATATCCTATACAAAGGCTGTACTAGAATGCCAGCTAATAGGGAGTTATATAGTAAGATCTGTTCTCATGGTTTTAAACTTTAAAGACCTTTCATAGGCCAAAGAGATGACTTGGTGGGTGAGAGCATGCTTTGTATGCAGGGCCCCCACCCTGTCTTTGATCCCTGCAGCACATGGCCCACTGAACATCATCAGGAGTGACCCCAAGCACAGAGCCTGGAGTTTCTCTCTGAACACTGCACGATGGAGCCCAAACCCCAAAATACAATTTAAGTACCATTTTATTTTATAATGACTAAGAAAGATTTGAAGGATAGAAGAATTAGCATGTCTCTCTGGACTTTGACAGGTTCTATGGTGTGGGAACTTTCTAGATTGGGGGGGGCTTTTAGTACTTTCGTTTGTTTTGGGGTATGCTTAGTGCTTGCTCTGACTTTGTGTTTAGGGATCACTCCCTGTGGGAATTGGGGGACCGTATATGGTGCAGGGGATCAAAACTGAGGTGAGCTTACCCACTGTACTGTCTCCTTGGTGCCTAAGGTTTTGTTTAATTATTTTTTTTTTGGGGGGGGAACCACACCAGGTGGTGCTCTGGGCTTACTTCTGGTTCTGCACTCAGAGATCACTCCTGGAAAGCTCAGGGGACCATATGGAGTGCCAGGGATCAAATCTGGGTAGGCTCCGTGGAAGGCAAATACCCTATGTGCTGTACTCTAGCCCCTAGTTTTGCTTCTCTCTCTCTTTTTTTTAGTTTTTATTTTTTAAGTTTTAGTTCCATTTAACCCCAACAAGTATTTAACCCAGTGAGTTCTCTGTTTAGAACAGAAAACATTTAAAAACTTTAGAAGGCTAATGTGTCTTGTGAGAAAAAGAATTACAACTACAAATATCACTGCAAAAAGTAGTGTAAAATAGATATAAATATCACTAAGGGGAATATTAGAGATAAGGGAAATCAGGTACCAGAGTCTCTAGAATCTTCCAAAAAGGCAAGCATGGAAAATAAAAAGAAGTCAGAGAGATAGTAAAGGGGTTAAGTCACTTGCCTTTCATCAAACTTTAGTTTGATTGCTGGCACCACATGGGGTCCCCCCAGTGCTACCTGGAACACCCCAGAGAACAGCCAGGAGTAAGCCCTGAGCACAGTTGGCTGTGACCCAAAGCAAAACAGAAAAAGAAAAGAGGAAAAAATGGAAGCAGTATGAAAATATTAGAAAGCACTAAGAAAACTTTTTCTTACTTTATGTTACCTTATTTTAAAATGTCAGAAATACAGAAAAATATAACTACCAGTTGTCTTTAATTTCAGCATCTAGGGAAAATTGCTCTGGATAATTTTCGCTTTAAACCCAGTGTTGGCTGTTTGCTGTTTCTGTACAGCTGAGTGCATGCAGATCCTAATGTGCATCAGTGAGTTTCTAGTGCTGTGTCAAGGGACCTCATCTCAAGAGGCGGAATGTTTACATCATCCCTGCAGGGGCACTGTTCTCCAGACACTACCCAGAGATTTGTTTGGCTGCTCTTGAACCTCTTATAAATGGGACCATAGAGTGTGAAGTCTATTGTGTTTAGATTCTTTTGCTTATTGTCTGTGGGATTTGTCCATGTGGTTGTGTATAATTTTTTTAATTGCTGGATAGTTTTATATCAAATAGCTATAGCATAATCTACCATAACCTTTTGGGTTGTAGTAACTTGCATAATTTCTAATTGGGACTTTATACATGAAACTGCTTTGAATATTCTTATCTGTCTTTGGTGAACTTGTTTTACTTCAGTATTAATTTTAATGGAATAGAGTTGCTGGCAAATTCTGAATATATTATATCCTTTCTTTCAAAAACTTGATTCTTTCTGCATTTATATAGAGATTCATGACATTGTGTGAATTTTTTGTTTGTGTATAAAGGCAGGCATCAAGGTCCCTCACCCCAAGAACTTCCTTCATTATTTATTGGAAAGACTATTAAACTGTAACACTGCCTTTCTGTTAAGTTGGGTGATTACTCTGTGGATCTGCTATAAGACTTTATTATTTACATTAATCAATATTTATTTTGAAGAAAATATTGTTAAGAGCATGTTGGGTTTGAGGTGGTGGTGCTGCTTCAGGGCTTTCTCCCCAGCTGTGTTCAGGGAACTAGGCCTCTGGCATGCAAGTTCTGCCTGCATTTAGCCCCTTGAACTATTTCTCTGGCCATGAGCTGTAAATTTTAAAGTTTTGTTCATGTAATATTATATTTTGCTTCAAAAATTCTAAATGACTGTGTAAGAACTATTAAATATACATTTCATAATTAGGTATTTTCTTATCATTTAGGTTGGTCTGCTTTTCACCCAGATTCATTCTAGCTTTGTTATAGGCTTTCATTAATTGATAATCTTTGTTCACTCCTTTATGACAGAGGCAATAAAAAGTTGATTAGAAGCTCTGGGTGAATGGGCTTTTCTGTGTGGGTGACTGGGTGAGTCAGTTCTTTTGACTGTCCTCAAGTGTTATTATCAGTACTTTTTCCCTGTTGAGACTGTTTCGTTCTTCCCAAGGAAAATCCACTGCTCTACCATTCCTGCTGGATCCACACTAGGCTAAAGGCAGCAACTTTGAAAAATACTGTTCTAAAAAAAAAGAAAAGAAAAATACTGTTCTTTTCTGTATTCCAACTTTGATGAGGTCTTTTATAGTGATCCTATCTCCATGGATCACTTTTCCAAAGATTAGTTCTGCTGTGTTCTTTGTCTGGTTGAAAGACTGCTAATCCTGCAACTCTGCGTGCCTATTGAATGGGATCACTGCAGAGTCCTGTTCAATGCTGTCTCTCAGTGAGTCTTGGCTACTGCTCTTTTTGAAGTTCTGATTTGTCTTTAATGCTACAATTGCCCCTGTTTACATTTAATTCTGTGTAACACACTATGGTATGGAAGAGCTTAAATTTCTCTTGACCAAATTTATAAGGAATTCCATACCAAGGTGTGTGATGTTAAATCACTATCACTGTCATCCCGTTGATCCTCTATTTGCTTGAGCGGGCCCAGTAACGTCTCCATTCGCCCTAGCCCTGAGATTTTTAGCAACTTCTCTTTACTCATCCTTCCCAACAGTGCCGCATTAGAGGCTCTTTCAGGGTCAGGAGAATGAAACCCGTCATTGTTACTGTATTTGGCATATGAATACACCATGGGGAGCTTGCTAGGCTCTCCCATGCGGGCAGAAAAAACTCTCAGTAGCTTGCCAGGTTCTCCAAGAGGAAGACCTAGGCTATAAGATGTAGAACTAGGTTACCGGGAGCTTGGTTTTATAGCCTCTGGATGTTGGCCATTGATGGGATTACATGACACTGGGGGAAGTTTCTGGGTGTGACCGCCTAGCTACTGGAAAATGGGGGATCTGGGTGGAAGAGGCCCAGTCCTGATTTGAGCAGGCTTGGAGATCTCAGCCCTGGGTTAAATGTTAACTGAAAAATTGTTCACATCCACACCTTCATTTTTACATTTTAATTTTTTGTTTGTTGGTTTATGGACCATATCTGGCATTGTTTGGGATCACCTGCAGCTATGTTCAAGTTATCATGCTGTGATGGGTGGAACCTGGAACAGAGAATGCACTTAAACCTTTTGAACGTTCTCTCTTACCCCATACCTTAAGTATATGTTTTGGGGGTTTAGCTGTTATGTTTGTTTGCTGTCTTACCAGGGCCTCACAAATGCAAGGCAAGTGCTCTATTGCTTAGTTACATCCCTGGCTCTTCCTCTATTTTAAATTTAAAGCTCATTTGTGTTTTGATTATATGAAGTGGCTTGGATCAGGCTGTGTCAGTGACTTGTCCATGCAAAGGTGTGTGCTCTACCTCAGAGCCATATCCCAGGCCCCTGGTTTGCTTTGTGACAAGCTAGGAACAATTGATCTCACTGGGTGAAGCCCTGCTGTTCAGATCCCAACTATAGAATCTTTGATCTCAGTACAGATGCTGTTTCTAACTTTTGCTATTCTTACTGATTTCCCTGCCCCTTGCTTAGAGGGAACTAATTCAGGTTTCTGTCCCCCTAAAATTACTGTGTCTGTGTGTGGAATGGTGGGGACCTGTTTTGTGCTCTTAATAAGTATGGGATTTCCCCTCTCCAAAGTACACTGCCATTCCTCAGGCAGGGGAGAAAGGAAGGAACCACAAATGAGGGGGAAACCGTTGGGGAAGGCACATACATTTGGGGGCATTCACAGAAGAGATCACACAGGAGAATGAGGAATAGACCAGATGTTTTGGGCCTTCTATCCCCTTTTCAGGAAAAAAAAAACCCTCAGTGGCCCCCTGGAAATCAAGTTCTTTTAGTAAACAAACCACCCCCAATTGCAGCAGAGACTGCTGCCCACTGTGCAGGCCCTGCCCCACCCCCATCGCCCACTTTGGGAAATACTGACATAGATGGAGAAGAAAAGGTCTGAGGTTGTCCTAGTTTGTTGTGGTTTGTACCTGTCACTACTATGAGGTACATAGTCCAATTTTTGCAGGAGTGAGGCCCATCATTACAGGATTTTGTTGGACTAATCAAGTTAAACCACAGTTTTGATAGAATTAGTCAGTCCAGGGACCCAAGGTACAGCAGGTAAGTCATGCAGTTGACCTGGGTTCTGTCCTCAGCACCACATATCATCGATCACTCCTAAGCCCACAAGGAGTGATCCCTGAGTCAGAGCCAGGAGTAAGCCCTGAGCACTGCTAGATGTGGCAAAAACAACAGCACAAACTAAAAGAATAGGTCAGCCCAGAGTGTTCTCCTCCTCACTGAATCTTAGGAAAGATTATTTATGTTCAAAGGTTTATGTTCTACTTCTGTAATCTAAAGAGCAATAATGAGGGGGTATGATGCCGCCAGCAGGTCAACCTGTACCTGCAGGATGAGTGCATTGAGTGCATCAGCAGACTCATGGTGCCCTCAGGTTTCCTGATACTGCAAAATTGCCTTTGTGCCTTTGGCTGGACCCCTAATAACTTGGGGCCAAGTTTACCAAGAAATTAAATGGCCAAAAGTTAGATATGTGGGAGCCACACCCACAATCTGACCTCTGGTTCAGCTATACAACCTCATTTATTGGCCTTGCTTCAGAGACCCATGAATAAATCTGGGGGCAGATCAAAAGCCGCAGTTAATCTCAGACCTATGCATGGCTGAACCAGACCCAGGTAAATCAGAGTGGTGCAGGTTGGTGTGGTGCCCACTCAAGCAGAGCCCCTAGCAGCTGCTTGCTTCCACAATCCAAAATCACAACTTACCCCTGGCTTGACTTCACCGTCTCAGAACAGACCTCACCAAGATACAATCTGCTGAAAATTCAGGTATGTGGGTTTTGTGACTGAAATCTCCAGGCTTTCTTGGAGTTACCTTCCCCCACCTCCCTGTACTTCTGGAAGCCTCGGCAGTCACGTCCACACCCCAAAGCGGCCACCCAATTGAAAAGCTATTCCAGCCTTACAGTCCCGATAATACTGAATGCCCTGTGCAAACAGCATGACCTCTTGGCACCTATATTGCAAACCATAATGCACAAAAGGAAAAGGAGAAAGAGAGCAAGAAGAAAAGTGCCTTCCATAGAGGGAGACTTGGGGTGGGGGTGTATGAGGTATTGGGGGGTGGTGGTTGGGAAATGGGACATTGGTGGTGGGAGATGTATACTGGTGGAGTGTTGGGTGCTGGATCATTGTATGACAGAAACCCAATTATGAACAGCTTTGTAATGGTTTGTCTCATGGATATTCAATTAAAAAAATTTTTTGGTTATTTTTGGATCATACCCGGCGATGCACAGGGGTTACTCCTGGTTCTGCACTCAGGAATCATTCCTGGCGGTGCTCAGGGGACCATATGGGATGCTGGGAATCAAACCTGGGTCAACCGCATGCAAGGCAAGAAATAAAAAAAAAAAAATAAAAAAAAAGTAATGTGGAGTTTGTGCCCAATTCTATCAGCTTAATCAGTGGCTGAATAAATAGCAGTACTCCTACATTAATTAAAAAAAATAATGGAATAACTAGGGTGGAGGGATTATAAAAAGATGCATTTCTGGGTTACCAGGTTTGCTTGAGTTTTAGCTGCCTTCCTGGTAAGAGGAAGGAAATGCCTCAGAAGTTAGCATTTACATCTTTGTGAGTTCTTGTCATTCTTGCATTAGTCACAAGGGCAAAGTGATGCCACGTTGGCTTATCAGAGGGCAGAGAAGTGAAAGAATATTTTTTTTTGTAATTTTGTCAGGTCCCTGGAAAAATGATTGAATCTCAAAAGTGGGAATAAGGATACAGATGAGGACATAATAGAGACTCCTTCCCCACTTCAGCCCCTCCCCCCACCCCACCTCGCTAAGCCATTCTGATTTCTTATTATAAAGCTTTTTAAAAAAAAACTGATTAAAATTTTTTTAAATTTATTAGTGAATCATTGTGAGGTACTGTTACATACTTACAAACTTTCGTGTTTGTGTTTCGGTCATACAATGATCTGGTACCCATCCCTCCACCAGTGCCCATTCTCCACCACCAATGATCCAAATATCCCTCCCATCTCCCCACCCCCCTCCCCACCCTGATTCTGTGGCAGGGCATTCCCTTTTGCTCTCTTTCCTTTTGGGTGTTGTGGTTTGCAATAGAGGTATTGAGTGGCCATCATGTTCAGTCTATATTCTATTTTTGGCAGCTCCCAACCTGAGTGGGTCCTCTCAGCACCCTTTACTTGATGTTCCCTTCTCTGCTGCCACTGGAGTCCTTCAGTCACATTGGGTGGCAGGAAACCCTTGAGGAAGTTCATTGTGGCAGGCAGCACAGAGACCTAGCAGAGCACTAAATCAAAGCTTTACTCATCTGTGGTGTGGAATAGTAAAGCTTTGATTAGTGCCCTGCTAGGTCTCCGCTGCCTGCCACAATGAACTTCATCAAGGGTTTCCTGCCACCCAGTGTGGCTGAGGGACTCTGGTGGCAGCAGTCTATGCCCAAGCTGTGCTGAACAGACAGGACTTCAGCACTGGTACTCTTCAAAATGCCAAGTGCCTCCTGTCTTGGTTAGATAGCTCTGGATTAGAACTTTCCCTGGGGTACCCCACATTAATTTGCATGTGGTATCCAGGGCCCTCAATGCCTAGCTAAGAGATAATTTACATATCCCAGTGAATGCCAAATTTAGAGGGGAATCTAAAGAATCTGTTTCTGGGGGCTGGATCGATAGCACAGCGCGTAGGGCATTTGCCTTGCATGCAGCCGACCTGGGTTCGATTCACAGCATCCCATATGGTCCTCTGAGCACTGCCTGGAGTAATTCCTGAGTGCAGAACCAGGAGTAACCCCTGTGCATCGCCGGGTGTGACCCAAAAGGGAAAAAAAAAAAGGAATCTTTCTGTTGAAAAAGAGGAAGATAGTGATGATAATTGTTGAGCCTGTTGCTGACTTTAGATTTGTATCTGGAGGCTGTGTGTGAGCAGTGATGCAGGGACTGACTGCCTGGCTCTGCATCCATGTCCTGAATGCGAAGATTTAGTGATTGTGATGGAGAAGAATATGCTATGGCAGCACATAAACACAGCCAAGGGGATAGCCCTTCATTTTATACCTATGAAGGATTATCCCATTGAACAACAAAGGCCGAGCCACCCTGGAGCAGTTAGCCAAGATGCTTTCTTAGTCTATGAGCAGCTGGTGTAACATAGCTGGAGTCCAGACAGAAGATCCATAGCAAGAGTATGAAGATAGAATGGAGGTAGCTGCTGCCCTGCAGTTGCTCAACAGCTTGAGGATGCCGTTGCTGGCCACTGAGAATGATGTGTGTTGCTTTTGGACTCTGCTCTTAACTGATGCCATCGGTGCCTCCCCATTGTGGGGTGGAGAATGATGAAAGTCTTTTTTCTTTTCCAGTGCCCATCTGAACCAGTTCTTTTTTGAGACAGACTGTGGAGATAACATGTTGGCATCATTAGAAGACAAAAGGGATTTAACTTAACCAAAAGGATATTTGTAGTTTGTTATTTACCCCCAAACATGCAGTGTCTAGATGTCCGTGAGGAGACCTGTGCCTCTGCCTTTATGCAGACCTAAATTATGAGCATCTGCAGGAATTGGAGCATAGCTAGATTGGAAGGAATCTAAGATACACCTCCTTAGGGCCTTAAGAGTCCCGCTCACCTCTGAAAGAGGAAGAGACCCAAGAGCCTGGTCATGGCTTGTCCTTCTGGGGAGCAGGACTCTGACTAGCTGGCCCGGGAATTCCGCTAGTGGGACTCTGAGAATGCAGACATTGACACAGCTTCTGACTAGCCAGGGCCCCAAAGGTTAATTTTCAGCCTTCAGTTTCTAAAACAGAAAAATAAAATTGGGATAAAATCTCCCAAGTACTTTGGGTGATAACTAATCTTTGTAGTAGCTTACCAATAAATCTAAGTTATCGATACTAAATGTAGGTTTCAACATAGTTTTCTATGTTAAAAAGAAAAAGCAACTTTGATTAGTAATCAGAAGAGCTTTTCTCCTCACCCCCACCTTTTTTTACTAGGGTTAACCCCTATTCATCCAACAGTCTGGTTGCCACTCTATCTAAAAATCATTCCCCTTATTATGTTTGCCTTTCCAGCCTGCTGCTCCAGGGCACTGTTGGAGCCTTAGTGATGCTCACCACTCCACCCCCCCAACCCAGCACTATGTGGCTGTTTGCTTGGTTAACTGTCACTCCAGGGGCTCATTGGCTTACCTGAGTATTGGTTCCTCGGACTGGGAACTCTGGAGGGTAGTTTTGATTTGGATGGGTTTTGGTCTGGTTCATTAGTTTTTGGAATCCCATTTCTGTTCTCTGCCTTTCTGAAGTGCTTCCTTCCTCTCAAGCTGGTCAGGTTCTTACTTAGTCTGTGCCTGGGTTAAGGAGTTGGAAGTGGGAAAGCACCAAGCTTGTTATCAGAATGCTTCAGAACAGACCCTGAAGGCCTGAAAATACCATTTGTGATCAGCTTTGTCGAGATTCCATTAATCAGTTTTGATGAGGCGGGGAGAGGGTAACCTGGATTGGCTTAGGTCAGACTGGCCTAACTCTGGAGCTGGGATGGGTTGATCTTCCCCTGAAGTGTGTGCATCTTAGGAAGGATGGACTTCCATCTTTCCTGAAGGAAGGTACCCTACCCAAAACTGTTACTACAGGAAGATATAGTAGTCCTGTGTGCAAGCAAAGGCTATCATTCTTTAATCCAGATTTTGTAGGAAATCTTACTGTGTTGTTATTCATATAGTCACTTGAGGTCTTCCATGGTATTTAAAAAAGTAATGTTTGCCTTTCCAACCTGCTGTTCAGGAGGAGCCTTAGCCATTTATTAAACTCTTTTTTGTTCAAGGGGGTGGGAGGCACACCCGGGCTGGTCTCAGGGGTCACTGACTCTGCGCTCAGGAATCACGCCTAGTGAGCTCAAGGCAGGCGCCTTACCCACACACAGTACTGTCTCTTTAGCCCTGAGATTAGTACATCTTTAATATGAGATTCCCGCTTCTTGTTAACTATATCATTGGGGATAAAAGAGACTTGGGTAGGTTAAAAGTATCCTGGGGCCAGGAGAGCAGCTTAGCAGTGATTCATATGCCTTACATGCATGAGACCTGGGTTCTATCTCTGGCCCTGCCCAGACAAAAGTTAAATATCTGGAGGTCCAGGAGAGAACTTTAAGGACAGGGGCACATGCTTTATATGTGAAAATTTTGCATTTGATCCCCAACACTGCATGGTCTCTCAAGCACCCCAGGTGTGATCCCCCAAATGTTCATCTCCACACAGCAGCAGGGAAATAGGAAGATCGGAGGCTGCCAGCCGGCCTGTTCTCTCGCTTCTCACCCAAAGCATTGTGACTGACATTGTGTGTGGGTTCTGGAGCTGGTAGAAAGGGAGGTGCAGCTGGTCCTCCAGATTTCCAGCCCAGTCTGGAACTGGTTAACAGGCTATGCGACGCTGACAGAAGGAGCCCCTGAGCGCAGGAACCTGCAAACACAAGGCGGTTCTGGTGAGGTCTCCAGCATCCTGGGTCCCTGGCTGGTGGGAGGAGAGGCCCAGCCTGGGGACCTCGGTATGCTGCAGCAGCCACAGTGGAGGTGCTTACACCCTTTGATGGATTCCCGCTGGCTATGCTACATGTAGGGGACCCTAGGCTGGCTGCACGCTGTTTGTTGGAATATTTCTGGTTCAGCATAGCTTTCACTAGTCTAATCTGAGCCTGAGACTTTCTGCCGTCTCAGTCCCATCACATTTCTAGATGTTTCGAATAATTTTTTCTTCTTGTATTCCTCCTCCCCTCTGCCCCCGATTCAGTCTGGGTTGTCACCATATGACAGACAACATGAAGGAAATATTTCTTGCATGTATAGTGGAAACCTGAGTAGCCGACAGGCAATCATTGTAGGTCCGTCTAGCAGATGCATCATCTCAGAAAGTTTCAAAGGCGAAATAATACCTGTTCTTCATTTAGCACACTTATTTATCTGTTTGTTTATTTATTTGGGGGGGGGGCAACAAACTGATGTTCAGGGATTACTCTTGGCTCTGTCCCTCAGGGATCATTCCTGGTGAGTTTTGGGGGAACCATATGGAATACTGGGGCTCAAACCTGGGTCGGCTTCATGCAAGGCGAGCACCCTACCCTCTGTACTATCTCTCCAGCCCCCATTCAGCACATTTTAAAAAAAGGTTTATTTCCCCTTCTCTTCCCTTGTTGTGGAAACCAGGGATGGCTCCATCAGTTCTGATGCTCTTATGCCCAGCTGTGGCGCTTGCGAGGGTTATAGCCATTTAGCTGTGGGGCTCACGCACACTCTGGTTGTAGTCAGCACTTTTCAGGAGGGACCACACCATGACCCCAGGTTGACTGATCCCTTTTGTCACAGCTCTAGTGGGTCGGCAGACAAAAGATACGAGCTATTGCCAGTCAGAGTAATGGGCTCAGAGGAAGCCAAACCACAGAGCTAGAGATTTGCAAGAGGTTTGAGATGTACCTTTAGGGCAGTTTAAAAAGAAATCTCTGAGTGAAAAGTTTTCCCCTAATAATTTTTGTGGATGAAATGCAAATTTCCTTCTGTTTGTCTCGTAGGTAAACCTTAAAGACCCGTGATGAATCCAGGGAACCCTCCACCGTATTCGGGTCCAGGCCCATCGGCCCCATACCCGCCTTATCCGCAACAACCAATGGGGCCTGGACCCTATCCTCAAGGACCCTACGCTCCAGGGCCCTACCCACCTCCTCAGGGGTACCCTTACCAAGGATATCCACAGTATGGCTGGCAGGACGGAACTCAGCAGCCTCCTAAAACCACAGGTACTGTGTGTGTGTGTGTGTGTGTGTGTGTGTGTGTGTGTGTATCTGCGTGTGCAATGGCACAGCCCCACATCTTGGAGCACTTCACCAGGCCATCCTAATTGTATACCGCACAGTGCCACATCACCAAAAGAAATGTTTGCCCATTTTCTTTGGCAGAGAAAATACTGTTCAGCCTTTGTGTGCTGTGCCTGATGTTCCTGAGCTTGGTGACTGCGTAGAGTGGCTTTGACTGAGTAGTTCCAAGTCAGTGCCGCCTCCGGTGGACTTCTTGTGTCTTGCTCCTCTGGGGCTGATGACTTCCTGGCCAACTTGTCTCTGAGGTGCTTCCTAGAGCCCCAGGAGGGCAAAAGACTGTTCTTGCTCTGGCTGCCAGTTATATTACTCAGGCATAGCCTTCGGGGATTATTTCATCTCTCAGCTTGTTGTCCTTCAAGTCATCCTCTTGCCCTTGCTGTTGGGGTTGTTTTTCTGTGTTAATGTTTCCGTCGTCCTGTTGAACCTGCAGCCTGAGTTTTCAGCAGGCCTCTGAGTGCTGCTTGTGTACTAGCACAGTGCTCCTCAGAGTTTACTCTGCAGTCAGTGCCAGCCCTTGGGTGGTCATTAGATTACAAGGAGAAAGGACAGAAAACCAGAGTAAACATGTATAAACTTTTAAAGCAAATTGACATTGCTCTGACATTCAAGCATATAATCTTGCATTTAACCATTTAAGAAAAACATTTGGATCAGGAGGAACATCTTGAGAAGCACTGTGCTAGATGTCGTGGTGACCATTTTATGAATTTTGTAGAATAGCTGCTCTTTTACAATGATTTGACTTTTTAAAAGAGCTAATTCTTATTGAGTGTTTTATTATACGCTAGGTGGTCTTCTAAGAGCTTTACATGCATTAACATTTAATCCTTGCAACAATCCTGTAAGATTATTCCCATTTTACACTCCAGTAATTGAGGCATAGAGTGCAGGATTGACTTATCCAAGGTCAACAGCTACTAGCAGATTCTAGATCTGACTCCTGACGTGTCATAGCTATCCTCTCCCCCTGTTCTGGACCATGCCATAGCTTTCTGAATTTAGCACATTAGGTGCTCAGGAATTTCTCTCTAGTTCAATCCCTTACTGAGCAAAACCAGTCAGCTTTGATGATTCATTTGATCCCAGCAGGTGAGGATTCTCTAAAATGGGTGGATGCCCTAGAAGAAAAGCACATTTTAAAAAGAATTTTGCTTTCACTATGGGAAAGGCTTATGCTTTGACAGTAACAACTCGGAGGTTGTGTTAAAATTTAATAGATTTTAAATTGCTTTAAGTGATTTTGTTAATCTTGAAGGAAAAAGCCCTTCTTCCTTCCAAGCTTGTTTTGTTGTAGCAGTTTGTATAAAGCATCCTTGGAGGATTGAAGTGTAATCAGGCTGATCAGAGTACTGGCATTCAAGCCTGTGACAGCATAGAGGAACTTCTTGAAAATGAATGTTCCTAGGTTTTCTGCTTACAAACAAGGCAACCCTGTGATGAATGAGAGAAGGCAGATCAAAAGGACCATGCAATGGATGATTTCCATTTATGTGAAATTCAAGAACAAGCAAAACTAATCTTGGTGATGGGGATGGGAATTGTGGTTACTCCTGGCTGTGCAGAGGGGGGTGGGGTAGGCTTGGGTATTCATTCTGGGAAGGGCACAAGGGACCCTTGATGGGTATTAAGAATTTTTTTTTTCTTAGTTGGGGTCTAAACCTTGTTCAAGTGGTACACTTGGGTTTGGTATACTTTCATGTATGCGTCAGTGGGAATGTCCAGGCAGCCTTTGGGTTTACTCAGTAGACTCAGCCTCTGTGTCCTGCCCTACCCTCAGCTCTGTGTATTTGGGCCTTTTGAGGTCCAGATTGTCTGTTGAATGCGCCAGCATCCACTTTATAGAGTTCATCTGGAGCCTAGCTTCTTAGACGCCATCTGGGATCACATAACTGGATGTGGGGGTGCAGAAAATCTTAAAACTTGTTTTAAAAGAAACTTCTTATGATTTGTTACCAGTAAATATTTGATGTGTTCACCTGCTTTATATACCTATATACCCAGGGTTGCATAAAAAAAAATCCCCAGGGGATCTTGAGTGGAAAAAGTTGAAGCAGCCCTCCCTGCTCTAGAATGGGGGCTCTCTGGGCTCTTGGGCTGTGTCCCCTCCTATAGACTTGGCCCTGTGCCTGGTCTTTGGTTTAAATTCAAGTACTAGGCATTCTTTTTTGAATAGAAAGAAAAAATCTTTTTTTGGGGATTAAAAGCTCTTAAATATGAACCAGTACCAGTGGGTCTCCACACGTGAGGAAAGTGAGATCGACGAACAGACAGCAGCCATAGCAAAAAAGAGAGGGGAGGGCAGCTGAGAGAACAGAGACAATGCAAGGAGCACAAGCCTCCTCTGGAAGAAGGGGAAAAGCACGCTAATATTCCTCGATAGGCAGGAAGATTGCGAGTCCATTGAAATAAGAGCAGGCATGCTGTATAAAAGATGAACAGGCAATAAAAGCAGTTAGCTGAGAAGAATGGGAAATGGAGCATAGCCTAAGGATTAGGTCTCAAAGACCCATTAGGATCACGAGACCTTGCCAGGCAGGAACTGAAGGCTGCTTGCCCTGGGTGGAAGTTTCCCGCACATTTCAGTTGCCTATTGCTAGGAAACAACCTCCCTGTGGATCTCAGACAGGGCTCCTCAGAGCGAGATGCTATAGTGTGCAGTGAGCCTGGGTGTGCCCTTCTCCAAGGAGATCTACCTTCTGGCTCTAAAGGACCGTGTGTCCAGAGGGGTGCGGACACCTGTGCTACACAGCAAGAAACTGTTGAGCTTGGCAGATGCTTCAGAAGGAAGAGAGGTGGGGTGAGGGGTACCTCACCAGTCTTGGGCTTCTCCATGCTGAAGAAACCCTGCTCTCGAACAATGCACCTGGCCTTGTGCCTTGATCTCTTCTTCCAGGAAATAAGGGGATAAAACTCTGTTTGACCTGCTCATTTCCCTTGAAGGGCTCCTTTAAGCGCCACCATATCACAGGCTTCTGTCTTGGTGGAAGAATATGCTTCTGGCTCATAACAAGAAATTTTTCAAATCAGAATAAGGGGCTTGACAACCACATGCAATTCCCGACATTTCATATGGTTCCCCAAGCACCTCCAGGAGTAATTCTTGAGTGCAGAGCCAGGAGTAAGCCCTGAGCATCGCTGGGTATGGCCCCCAAACAAAACAAACAAAAAATCAAAATAAATCATATCTGGCATCTCAGCTGAGAAAGTTGATACAGCTGGGGAGCCTGATGATCCCCTGCTCCCCTACCATGTGACCACTAAGTGGAACACCTCAGGACTTTTCTTATTATTATTATTTTAAATATAGGAGTATTCCTATTTATTCTGCCAATAATTAAGCTGACTAAAGCAGGCATGAACTCCACTTTTTTTTTTTTTAACCTCAGGGCTTTTCATGCTAGACTGAGAAAATGGAAGCTGCCCAGGCTTCCTTTAAAAAAAAAAAAAAAACTCTTATGATCATTTCCAACTTTAAAAATGCACCAGGATTGGGGCTCAGGTGGTGGAACAAGGCAAGGTCCTCAGTTTGGTCCTTGGCACTGCATGAACCCTGAGCACTCTGGGTGTGTCCCCAAAAAAACAAGCGTTAGAAATAGTACAGACCATTCTGTATCCCTTTCATGCAGATCCTCCCCCACCACCTGCCCCAGACCTAACAACCAGGATCTTTGATGCATAAATTCCACTGGCTTGTAGGAGGGGTGGGGGCTACACCCAGTGGTGCTCAGGGTTTACTCCTGGCTCTGTGCTCAGGGATCACTTCCGGTGGGGTTCAGGGAAGCTTAGTGGTGCTGTGGATTTAAACCTGGATAGCCGCATGTGAGGCAAGTGCCCAGCTTGCTGTGCTCTGTCTCCAACCTGCAAGTGGCTCTTTAGACTGGCGAGCCCTTTGGGGGTGCATTCAAGGCGAATAACAAGGGGTAACAAGGGTTTTGTGAATGTGCCCCAGTTACAGCTGTTCAAATGAAACATTAAGCGCAACACTATTCTTTTGTCTTATGTTGGAACATAGGCAGTCTGTTTTCAAGGAATGTTCTGTGAATTGGTTATAATGTGGTCAAAGAAGAGATTATAACTCCAGTCTCACCTGAGGGCCACATTGTGTGTTGCTCAGTACTTATTTCTGGCTCCGCATTCAGGAATCATTCCTGATGGTTCCCGGGGACCAGATAAGGTGCTGGAGATTGAACCTGGTGTGCAAGGCAACCGCCCTACCCACCGTACTATGTCTCCAGCCCTCTCCTGGGGAGTTTCAGGGTTCAGTTTCCCACCCCTCCATCTCTCCTGCAGCTCCTGAACCATCTGGCACCTTTTGTCTGTTTACTCAGTAAATATGTCCTCGATGAATGGACATACTAGTTTGAAAGGTTGCAATGAATTCACATCAGGTCTCTGCCTCCCTTTCCTTTGCTCTTTGTTTCATGTTGCCAGGTTTTGGGGTTTTGCACTTGTTATTCTGGGCATGGCTGGTGCTATGTCACAGTGTATGGCTTTAACATAAAAGTTACTTCAGCAGAGACCTTGGGATGCCCCTTGGAGTTCTCCGAACTCCAGTTAGCCTCTGAGCTGCTTTCTCAGCCTGTAATTCAGAAGGACCCGCGAACTCCTTGTAATGGAAGAAGCAAAAGGGTAGTGTCTTGTTCGAGGCTGCCTTGCTGGCTCTAGCCAGCAGGAAGTTAGGAGCGGCCACCCCTTACTCTGCGTTCAAGGTTGGGGGACGGTGTGGAGTGTTCTGACTGATAGTTCTCCACACAGCGCCATGTGGGAAGAGGAGGAAGGGCGGAGGGTTGACTTCTCAGGCTAATTGCCTTGAAGTCTGAAATTACAGCTTGGCTTGTCTGAGCCTTTTATGCCTTTTCTTTTTTTCTTTAATGAGAAACTATGATCAGGCACTCTCATGCCTGGGAAGCCTTTCCAGTGTGATAAGGCCAGCCCCTCCCTTGCTGCCAGCTATCAAATGACAGAATGTCCCCACAAGGGCGCTGCTGCAGGGAGCCACCAAAAGAGGCTGTTGGCTTAGGCATCTAAGGAGAGTTTCTCCGCTTCTCCTCGCTTCTGTTTCCTTCTCTGTAAAACTGGATTCACAGGAATACAGTGATAAATCCTTTTCACAGCAAATGATATATGCTGCTGCTGCTATGGTATATTTTTTTTTAACATGCTCTCTGCATCTCTGTGATGCTGCCACTGACCATGAAATTGGAACTCCGGGTGCAGAGAGCAAGTAGTCCAGGCATGCTGTGGGGGCTGTCCCCCTGTGTCAGTGTAGAAGAATGTGCCAAGGGTCCCTCCTGGTCTGCCTGAGTCACCTCTCCTGGCCTGTGGCAGCCGTAGCACTCTTCATCTCCCTCCTCCTGTTCTCACCAGCCCCCCAGGAGATTCCCAAGTCACTGGGAGTAAAAGCCAGTAGGGGTGAGCTGTGAGAGGGGGTGAGCCCTCCCGATCCCCAGGACACAGTGCTAGCTCTGTGCTCGCGTCCTTCCCTTTATGGTGCAGCTTCCCTGGTTTCCCCCTGCACCCCAGGAACACGTGGAGCCGGTGTTGTTGGGTCTGCTCTCCCCTCTCTCTTCTTCCCTCACACAGTGTTTAGATAAAGTTCATGGTTACCTTTCACTTCCGACCAGAAGTCCCTTGAGAGTGGGGGCATGACTCAGATGCAATTTTGTCATCCCCATCTTCCTCGCCCCCCCGTTGCTGGCCTGCACAGGGATCCCCAGGACTTGCCTCACTTCCTCTTCTTGTCTAGTAGACTCTGGGAGTGGCCCAAAGGGGCCGCTGCTACTTCCTGAGTTTCTGTGTGTTTCAGGCAGGTGCTGAGTCCTGTCCGGACCCTTTCTCATCCCATTGGTGTCCCAGCTCTAAGGTGCAGGGCCTTAGGTGGGCTGTAGGTGTCTGGTTACCTTGTCCACCCAGGCCTGTCTGTGATCACACTGATGGCCTGCTGACCATCACCGGTTGACTCTGCACCTCTGCTGGCCTCTGGTCTGGCCAGGGCCCATGCTTGGTGCACTGCACACCTCTTTCGGGGGTCTTCCTTCTTGGTCTTCTGGTCTCAGCCTTTGTGGCAAGTGCTGTCTCATGAAATAACCCATTAGGTTAAAAGGTGCCTTGTACCCAACTGACCCCCAGTGGATTCCTGGCACCGCATGGTCCCCTGAGTACTCCCAGGAGTAAGCCCTGAGCACAGTTGGGTGTGACCCTAAAGCAACAACAAAGAACCCCACAGCCCCTTTATCCTCAGTTTATCTCCATTCAATTCCTGTGTCCTTTCTCTCCCACCTCTTAGCATATACCCTGGGCCATTCATTTGAATCTTCTAATAACTAAGTGGATCTAATAACTAATAACTAAGTGAATTACGTGGAGTTCACTGAAAAAGTACGTTTATGTCTGGCATAAGCCTGGGCCAGCAGATTTAAGTTTTAGTGTCAGAATTGAAAATTTTTTGAAAATTTTTCTAATGCAGCACATCCACCTTTTGCTCCAGTAGAAAGTGGCTCAGTGGCCTTGAGAAAGGAGGGTGTCTAGAGAGGAGGGAGGGAGAACTCGAAGGCACATGAGCTGGGCAGTGGGGCCCCAGCCCCGAGTCCTGAGCAGGACGGGCTACTCCGAGGTCATCCTGGCATTTGCAGCTCTCTTGGCAAGGACTCTGGCGTCAGCCATGGCAGTCTCTTTCCCGGCTGCATGCCCTTCTCCTGGGGTGGCAACGACCTTCCTGCACCACTGAACTGAGAATTTGCTGATCTTCGCTTTGGAGGGGAGCCCCTTCTCTGTCTTCCCCTCCGTTGTTGCTGAGGTGGGGGAAAAGGGGAATGCACACTTGGTTGCAGTGAGCTAGAGGTCACTTTTGTGGTGTGGGGGATCCCTTCAGGCATGGGTGGTGCTGGGGATTGTGGGGCAGTGCTGAGGGGAGCTGTGGCCTCACACATGCAAGGGAGGCTCTCTGCCTGTCACACTTCTGTGGCCTCCTGTCATTTGTACTGAGCTTCCATTTGCCTCTGGCCTGAGTTTTTGTGTGATAAGGTCAGAGGTTGGCTTGAGGATAAAGAGGTGTTGTTTGTTTCTGGGTGTTTTTGTTTTTTTCTGAAGGGGGCACATCCAGTGATGCTCAGGAATTACTTCTGGTTCTGTACTCAGGAGTTACTCTTGCCAGTACGCAGGGGACCATCTGGGATGCTGGGGATTGAACCTGGGTCAGCTGCATGCAAGGCAAACACCCTACCTGGTGTCCGATTGTTTTGGTCTCATGATAAAGAGGATTTGAGGGCGGCAGAGTCAGAAGTAGCCGAGCTAAGCATTGAAGCATTTCTTCTGTCCCTCTGCAGTGCTGTGCTCTGCTGTAAGGATGGCCCATGCTTACCGAGGCTGGGGCACTGTGTAGTATGGTTCTGTGTCCAGTGTCTCTTCTGCTCCAAACCCTCATAGTTCTCTCCATGGATCTTGTGAATGCCATTTTCTCTGTTGGGCTCACTGACTTTTTCATGTCCCTCCCGGCTGAGCATGAGCCTCCCTATTCTCCTGCACATCACTTAGTGCCCTGGCCCCTTCCCCTGGGCAGTCCTGCCTGTCCAGGGATGGTGTGGGTTTGGGTGTTTGTTATTGTTGTTGTTAGAGAACTGAGGTCCTTCCTACTCTTGGAAAAAGAGAGTGGGGATCTCATTCGACCAGCCCTTTGCTTCCCTCACAACTATTTGTGCCTGAAGAAAGGTGAGAAAGAGTTTAGCTGTGTGCAGGAGAGAGGACTGGAAGATTCTAGAATAAACTGAAGTTCAAGTTGTTCAGTTCTAGGCTTAATTTTGTAGAAAATACAATTGTCTACCTTCCCCTCCCTCCAGTCACTTTACATTTGGTTTGGGTCTGAGCAGGAGAGTCAAAGTGTTTATGGTCAGGGGACCACAGGGGATGCTGGAGATCGAACCAGTGCTGCTCCCTTCTTTCCCACTGAATGGCCTTGTGGCTGTTTCCTCATTTGATTGAAGGGACCTGGCAAGTCCAGCGCTTGTCCTCACAAGGCCAGGTGGCACTCAGCCTTCCAACACCCCCGCTAGCCTCAGCCTCAGCCCCTCTCTCCCTCTCTCTCTCCCTCTCCCTCTCTCCCCCCCTCTTTCTCTCCCTCTCCCTCTTTCTCTCCCCCCCTCTTTCTCTCCCTCTCCCTCTTTCTGTCTCCCTCCCTCTCCTCCCCACCTTTATCTATTTATTTTTATTGAATCACTGTGAGATACAGTTACAAAGCTTTCCTGTTTGAGTTTCAGTCATACAATGATCAAACACCCATCCCTCCACCAATGGACATTCTCCACCACCAATGTCCCCAGTATGTATACCCCCCCTTTCCAGCCATCCCCCCTCCCCCGCCTCCATGGCAGACAATTTCCCCCATACTCTCTCTCTCTCTACTTTTAGGCATTATGGTTTGCAATACAGGTACTGTCTTTCTTTCTCTCTTTCTCATAGATGCACATATACATACACTCACACACTCACCCACCCACACATTCTCACACTACACACACTCTTCTAGAGCTTGTTCAAGGGTGGGTGGAATGAGGAGAGATTTTCTCCTTGGTTCTAGGCATCTGTGGACAGACATTGGAAATAACCTAGGAAAGGTGTCTGTGCCATTCAGTTGCATTTTGCTTAAGGAAAAAAATTCTCCATCTGCCCCCACCCCAGTAATATCATGATTCCCTCTGAACTTTTCCATAGCTCTATTCCATTGTCCTCATATCTGGGAGGAATTTATAGGCAGAGGGTGCAAGCGTGTATTTGAGTTGTTCCAAGTGGATAAAGATGGATTTAGCTTTGGGCTACATGTGTCATGGTGCTTTTATGAAGGGTCATTGCCCTCCACAGCTCTGTCACAGTCTCTTGCACTGCCAGGGTAACCCCCTGTCCTCCACCACGACCACTACCGCCATGAAGCCAGGGTAACCACTGGACTGTGACTGCCGGCAGGAGCCTCTGGAGGTGTTTTTGGGGACTGCAGCACCCGACTCTGGCCTTTTGGGCTCGGCCCGGCTCTCCCTGCAGTTCTGGACGCTCGCCCACTGCTTGCCTTGGCATTGTCTGGGCACCTCGCACTGCTGCCCTCGGCCCTTTCGGAAAGTTCAGGGCGAGCCAGGATATCTTGAAGGGTTTGAACAGTGAGTGACTTCGACTCGAAAGCTAGCATGACTGTGAGCTCTGTGCTGATTTTTCTTCATAATGCTTTGTAGTCGCTTCAGAGAAGGGCCAGTTCAGCCTTATCTATAGATTGTTCTGCAAAGAGCCTTTGCCACAGAAGCCAAAGGTAGAAGACAAATTGTTTCTTTGTTCCCTCATGTTTGTTCATTTATTCAGTCACTGACGTCTTTCCCTTGCCAGGCCTCCTGGGTGCCCTGTGCCGGGCGAGAGCTGTGTGTGTGACATGGCATGTTTGTCCCGGGTAGAAGTGGAAGCTCCAGGTCCCTAGGCACCATCTTGGAGCTTAGAGGGTACCCTTCATAGGGCCACTGTCCCTTCAGGCATGGGTTTGCGGACGGTGCTGGGGGCGCAGCCTGCGGAGGATGGCGTGGGAAAGAAGGCAGCAGGTGGGCGTGAAGGGCATCAGGGAGCAGCTGCCCGACCACCTCCTCCCCCACCCTGGCTCATGGCTGGAGTTGGGCCCAGACAGTCCCTCTGTCTCTTTTCCATGACTTGCTCTTCAGTGGTGTCTCAGCCTCTGGGGGTCACAGCCTGTTATGGTGGTGGCGTGTGAGTGGGGGGCAGTCACAACTGCCACAGCACAGGTTGCTGCTTGCTGAGCCCCAGGCCTTGCACAGAGAGACCCAGTAAGATCTGGGGAACCCACAGAGGGGGTGGGTGCTGCTTTGTCCCCACTTCACTGGTGAGGACACGGAAGCTGGATGAGGGTGTCAGACCCTGAAGCATTCAATTCCAGAGCCTTGATGAACAAGGTGCCTTGATGAACTTGGGGTCTGTGACCTATGTTGGGGCACCACTTCGGTGCCAGCCAGGCTGTGAAGGGGCCCGGCAGGGTCGGGGGTACCGGGCTCCAGAGTTTCCCAGAGTTTTGTTGTCCATGCAGGGGTGCGTCATCAGTGGCTGCTTGGCCAGCCGGCCCGGCACAGCTCCCCAGCCCTGTGCTGTCCCTCTTCACCCCTGCAGGAACAGCTCACCAAGGCTTCAGGCTCCCCCTGCCTTAGGGAAGGTGGTTGGTCGGGCATGATGTTGGAGTGGGTTTGCTTGTTTAGTTTAGTTTTGGTGGGCCAGGCCTGGCAATGCTCAGGGCTTACTCCTTGCTCTGTGCTCAGTGGTCACTCCTGATGAGGCTTGGGGGACATTATGCAGCGTGGAGGCTCAGACTGGGGTCCACCACATGCCAGACGAGCACCCCAACCCTTGCACTATCACTCCAGACCCTGGAGTGTTTGTGATGGGGCTAATGACTGCAGATCCTGCTGGCGGGGCTGGGTCGGGAGTCTGCTCTCCACCTTAAGCCGCTGTCTCGCAGGCTGGCAGACATGGCCCCGTAGGTCAGGCCAGGCCACCCCGTCTCCTTTCTCCACAGGAGAAACCTCTGACCTCAC
Organism: Sorex araneus; assembly: GCF_027595985.1. NCBI lineage: Eukaryota > Metazoa > Chordata > Mammalia > Eulipotyphla > Soricidae > Sorex > Sorex araneus. Next base: position 21,209,813 of record NC_073307.1, on the reverse strand, counting down.
AGCACAGGGAGGAGCAGGTTTTCCGCCCCCTGTGACTGACCTGTGAGAGGTGGACTTGTAGCCATGTTAGAAGCAGGTGAGACCCAGACACCCCACATTTAAGGTTCTTCCGACACCTGCAAAATGACATTTGCAACCCAGGCGAGTATTGCTGGGAGTGGAGCTGCAGTGGGGGACCTGCCTCAGATGCCTCCTCCCGGGCGCAGCTCTGGAGAACACAGTTTTATGAGGCCGCCACTGTATGCGCCTGGCAGCTGCTCAGGCCGGCTGGTATTGGGGATCCACTCAGGGCCTCTACATGCAAGATACACACATGCTAACCCTTCGAGCTTTCTTCCCAGCCTGGGTCTCAGACCTGTCTTTAAACTAGGGGCCATGTGGGGCAAAATAGCCATGTTCACTGTCACAAAAGAAAGTCGGCCAGCAGAGGAAGAAAACTACCCAGTGTTTTGCCTAAATATATCGGCCACGCTGTTACTCAGTAACACAGGAATCTGGTCTGTGTAGGCGCCATTGTGGTCTGTGTACCTGAGATAAAAAGCCTGCTTTGTGTTTGGGGAAACGATTCGCAGTATTTGCCCAGCTCGAGAGTGCAGGGCACCATGTGTGGGACACCCGAGCGGCACCCCAGTGAATCAGACTCAGATAACACCGCGACTGTGCCTGGTTGTGCCAGCACCCCAACGGGTAAAACCCAGCAGGTGACTGCCCCTTTGAGCCAGCTCCCCTCAGTCACCCATCTACTTTGTTCCGTAACCCAGTATCTGAAAACCAGGAGAAGAATAACTTGCTCGATTTCTGTCCAGCTTTCAACATCGTGGCTGTAATCATCCTGTGCAGGCGCCCCTGACGTTGAGGGTTGTGGTTTCTGCACCCGTGTGTCCCCTTGTGCCTTTTCTTTCCTTGATTTGTTCCCATGATTGCAGGTGGCTCCTCTGCACCCTGCCAGGCAGGAAAGGGACAGAGTGTGTGAACCTTCACCCACTGGGGGGCAGGCAGGCCTTCATGAAGGGGGTAAAGGCAGCAAGAACGATGGGAACCAGTTCATCTAGAAGGGCCCATTTCTGTACCAGCTCCTCACCTGCTCTCATTTTTTTGTTTCCCCCAGATATTATTTGCCCTATCTATTGAATATATATGTATATGTCAGAGTTTTTAAAATAACTTTTATTTTTAGCATCATGGTGGGGGGAAGGGATGCGGGCATTTCACAACTTGCACATTACCCTGCGCCTTCCAGTTGCAACCCTTGTACCCTCAGACCTGCTAGTCTGGGCAGAATGGAGGGAAGCACACGCCTGAGCTCTCCATTCCTGGCTGGCAGCTGCCCGGCCATCTGTCTTGCCCTAAGCCCAGGCTTTTCCCAGGTCTGTGCAGGGCCTCAGAGTCTTGTTCTGAGCTGGTTTCTCTGAAGGGTTGTCACTGGGGAAAGGAGAGGGGAGCCTGTGAGGTGAGGCTGAACGTCATGGTCACCCGCAGGTATTTGGAATTGCTAAGGGACTGGTATTCCCTGCACCGCTTAGAACTATCCCAGGGGCCCTGGCTTTGTTTGGGGGTCACTGTCCTGTGAGGTCTTCCCCCCATCTTGATGAGACTTCCTTAAACCATGTTCCTCTGTTTTTGCCAGGTAGGAAGTAGTGGGGGCCCCACAATTCTTTGCTTGATGGGTATGTTGTTATCCTGAGTTTGTTTCTTAGTAGAAATTCTCCAAATCCACAAATGAGCCAACACTGTCCTCTGCGGCACAGCCAGGGCCGCCTAGAGCAGTGGCCACGGAGGCTCCGTTGAGGGCCCACCTCTGCACAGGGTGTCTCAGGTCACCTTCCCGAGCTCCGGGGAAGTCCTGCTCCTACAGCTCGTCTAGAGAAACCCGTGGTCTGGCCAGGGCATTCAGAGTCCCTGAAGCAAGCCAGCCCTTGCCGGGACTGTCCTGCCAGTCCAGTGCCAGAGAAGAGTGATTGCTGCTGGCGTGCTTCTTGGGAGCTGCTGACTCTGCCTCTGCTGGCGGCTTCCCTCGGCCCCATCTGCACCAAGGCTGGTCCCAGGCATGGTGACAGAGAGTGGCCCTAGCAGTTCTGAGTCGAGATCTTTGCTGGGTTGGGTCAGGAAGGCCTCTCAGAGCACACCCAGGTGTGGTGATGTGGGGTGGGCATGAGGGTTCCCTCACCCCTCACCCATGCCCCACCTGCATGACTTCCTCTGCTCTGTAGGGCTGGGAGGGGAAGGGTCAAGTGCTTCCTGGTGTCTGGGGCTGCTCCTCTCCTCGGGGCCTCTCTACACCCGCATCCTGTCCCTGTCTGTGCAGGTGGAGACTCCGAGGTCGGAGGGTGAGGGGACCAGCCTGGCACCTCAGCTGAGGAGCCGCGCAGGCATACAGCTGCCTTTTCGCTTTTTTTGTTTTGTTGTTTGGGTTTTTGTTCGGGGGTTTTCTTTTGTTTTGGGGGGGAAGGTTTGTTATTGGGTTTTGTTTTGTTTGGTGCTGAAACCTGGGATCGAGTCTTTTCGCTTTTTATCCTTGGATTTGGGGGCCATGCCTGATGGTGCTTGGGGTATACTCCTGGCTCTGTGCTCGGGGGCTGCTGCTGGCTCTGCTAGGAGACCATGAGCGATGCTGAGGATCGAACTGGGGCCTCCTGTTTGCAAAGCATGCACCCCACCTGTTGAGCCCTCCAGCTCGGTTGCCCTCTTAGCCCTCCATCTGGATCTGGGAGGAAAGAGGCATTTGCACACAGCAGGGCAGGTGCTTCTCAGGGATCAGAGCTCTCTGTGGGGTTTGGAAGAAGAGACTCTCAGAGTAACCCGACCTCCGGCTAGGAGAGGCTGAAACTCAGCACAGACCTGCCGGGGAACTGCAGCTGTTGCTGGCCGGCGCTTAGGTAGCTTTTCCTCCCGGCCTCTGTCCCAGTACGAACGGGCTCAGCTTGTGAAACCACTGTGGGGTTTCCTGCTGGGGTGAGTGTTCTCAGAACTCAGGGTGTTGTCCCCATGCTCCCTGGTCCCTCTTTCCCTGCTCAGTTACTAGTAAGCTCCCAGTCCCCATGTCCTGTCCTGTCCTGTCTTCCCTTCCTCCCTCCCTCCCTCCTGCCCAACTGCTCTTTTTTCTTAGCAGTCCTGTGGGGTCCGGATTATGTGTTACCTGTTTACAGAGGAAACTGAGGCTGAGAGTTGGTCATCTGCCCAGGGTTTCATGAGCCATGAGTTAATGAAATTACTATATACATGTGATTTGATATTTCATATTAAAATCTTCATTCTGAAATCTTTATTGTGGTGCCTCCCATTCAGCTGGGCCCTGTCTCTGGTCTTGTGACCCGGAATGGCGTGACGCTGTCAGATAGAGAGGCTTCCTTCCGGCTTCTCGGATCCTCTCCTCTCCAGAATCTTTTGTTTTGGGGCCATACCTGGCAGTGATCAGGGGTACTCCTAGCTCTGTGCTCAGGGGATCGTGAAGCATGGGGTGGGGGGGTGAAACCAGGCACCACTCCCCAAGTTAAATGAAAAGCAAGCATAGATCGACGTCATCCCAAATTATTTTGATGACACATAGAGCCTCTGGGGAGATAAATGCCAGCAGGACAGATTGGATGGTGTCATTGTGCATGGCCCCCCTCTCTAACCTCAGGGACACTTGGCCCAGGTGGAAGGCACCAATCGTTACCATTCCCCAGGGGCCCTGCTGAGGTCTGGCTGGGTGGCAGCGTGTGGCATCAGGCTGGGCCCATTCCTGCGGCCTGGCCTGAGGGGGAACAGGGAAGTCTCAGGCGGGAACTGGTAGAGGGAAGGAGTGGCCAGATGTGCACTGCTGCGCCCTCCTGGGACTCTGCAGATGGGTGATCCCTGAGGGTGAGGCGAGACAAGGGCAGCAGAGGCTGAATGCGATAGGGGCTCTGTGAAGAGAGAAAGAGGGGGACGTTCGCAAGCAGAGGGGGAGCCAGGAGGGGCTGGGGGCTGAAGGACCATGGCTTCTCGGGGCTGTCTGCAGACCCAAGCAGGCTGTGCCCACTATCTGGGCACCCTCTTTCTCCAGGATCAAACCCAGGGACTCCTTAGTACAGACCTAAATCCAGCCCAAAGGGAGAGCCTGGGGGTGGTTACATGCCAAGATGCCACCAGCTGGTAAGAGAGGAGGCGCAGACACAAGCTGTGTGGGACCTGGTGGTGGGGAGGGGGGGCTCTGACACACAAGATACACCCCTTACCTGAGTGCAGGACATTCTGGTCTCTGCTCCTTGGAGTAGGAGCCCCGGGCTTGCCCTGGCCACAGGAGGCAGCGTGCCCCAGAACAGGCGTTATACGGCAGGGGTCAGGCTAGAGCAGAGCAGAAGGCACTGGGGGCGTGAGCAGAGCAGAGTTGGCTGAGTGGGGTGTCTTGGTACCAGTGACTTGATGAAGGCAGTTCCAGATTGCGGGGGGTGGGAGCAGCACCAGGTCAGAAATGCCAGCTTGCCAGCTTCTTATATGACTGAAACCCAATCATGAACAACTTTGTAACTGTATCTCACTGTGATCCAATAAAAATAAATTTAAAAAAAAATAAATAAAAAAAATAAATAGATCATAATTAAAAAGAAGAATAATTGCCAGCTCCCACAAAGGCCCTGGAGAAGGGGTGCTGAAACCAGACAGGCCCCTCCTGCCTTCGCACCCCCACACTGACAGGTCTCAGAACACAGGAACGCTAGTTTCTGTAGGTGAGCCCTACTGTGGCGTTAGTTCAGGGCTGCTGTGTGTGCCCCCACTTTCTTTTGCAAAGGGGTGCTGCCAGGTAACTCTAGTTGACAGTGGTGGCACGAGGCAGGACCCCTCACCCCACACCCCACACAGTTGTGAGGATTAAATGATGTGTAAAGCTCCAGCTGGTGCTGTAGGGGTGGGGACCAGAAATGGGTCTGACAATTGCTGAGTGTCACCTGCACTCACTGGTGGGAGGAATGAATGTGCAGTGACCTCCAAATGCCAGCCCTGGAGTGGATGGATGCTGACCCCATGCCACTGGCGAGGACCCACTGATCCACCCTCTGACCCCCCTCTCTCTCTCCGCCCGTCCTCCCTGCCCCAGTGTACGTGATGGAGGAGACGAAGAAGGACAACTTGTCGGGGTGCCAGGCGCTGCTGGCCGCATGCTGGGCTATGCTCTGCTGCTGTTGCCTCATGGAAAACCTCAACTGATCAGGACCAAGTGCTTCCTCTAGGCCCTGCCCTGACTCGCAATAAACAAGTAGCACTACACAGTTTCCAATTTTTCTTTCTTGAAAAATTTTAGCACCTATGAGAGGTGGGAAGTTGTTTCTTGGTATTTTAATCTTCATCCCCTGACTACTAATAACCTTAACAGGAAAATATAAATTTCCAATGTGGTTGTTTCTTACACATCTTGTGATTAGCTAATACATATTCTTAGTCCATTTCTTTCCTGTTTGTTTTACTGATTTGTAGTCTCTAAAAATTCTGCACACTAATATTTGTTAGTTTTTCAGGCTTGCAAATATATTCTATTTATTTTAGGCACCATGATTTACAAAACCATTAATGATAGGGTTTCATGTGTACAATGTTCCAGCTCCTCACCCTCCACCCGTGTCTCTCCTGATCTATTTTTTAACCTTTTTGTTTTTGTTTTGTTTTGCTTTGGGGGGGTTCACACCCAGCAGTACTCAGGGGTTACTTCTGTCTCTGCACTCAGGAATTACTCCTGGCAGTGCTCAGGGGCCTATATGGGATGCTGGGGATCACACATGCAAGGCAGACGCTACCTGCTATACTATTTCTCCAGCCCCCTAGCTTTCTTTTAAAGTGTAGTTTTTATTTATTTATTTATTTTGGCTTTTTGGGTCACACCTGGCGATGCACAGGGGTTACTCCTGGCTCTGCACTCAGGAATTACCCCTGGCCGTGCTCAGGGGACCATATGGGATGCTGGGATTTGAACCCGGGTGGGTGGGCTGTGTGCAAGGCAAACGCCCTACCCGCTGTGCTATCTCTCCAGCCCCCAAAAGTGTAGTTTTTAGATGAAATGTTTTGGGGCCTCCCCTGGTGGTGCTCCAGGGACCATGCAGTGCTAAAGAATGTACCTGGGGCTCCAGCATGCAAGCGTGGTTCCAACCAGGATGGCCCAGGGGTCCCAGCACCCCAGGTCCCGAGCAGCACCACAGCCTCGGACAACCTCACTGAACTGCCAGCCTGGTTGAGGGTGGCGGGGGTCCCCAGGCCTGTTGAACACTGCTTGGAAAGCTCCCCACAAAATAAAATAGCATTTTCTGGACCTAACAGATTACTCAGTGGGCTCTGTATGCTTTGTATGCTGGAGGTCTGGGTTCCATCCCTGACACTTTGTGGTCCCCCAAGCACTGCCATGCCATGGTCCTAAAACCTCCACAAGATTTGTTTGTTTTTGTTTTTTTATTTTGGGGGGGAGACACAGCTGTGCTCAGGCCTTACTCCTGGCTTGGCTCTGTGCTCAGGGATCAATCCTGGTGGTGCTCAGGGGAGGTCTAGGGCACCAGGGATCAAACTGGATTTAATAGGCTTAAACCCCTTCTTGGTAGGCGTGATCCCTGCGGACAGAGCCTGGAGTAAGCCCTGAGCACTGTTGGTTGGGGCCCAAAAACAAACAGGAAATAAAAACTACAAATGTTACTCCCTAGACATAGTTACCATTTTACATATTTCCTTCTACTTTTTGCCCTTTGTATTATATATATAGGTTTAGATTATGCAATGAAGCAGGCATTCAGATTAATTTAGATTTTATGGTGGTTCTGTATTTTTAATGACCCCATATGATACAGATAGATTTTAGGTTTTCTGTAGTTATTACTACTTCATTGACTATGAATGTAACTTTTTCTCTCTTTTACATTGTCTGTATTTCTAAAGATGAGTAACTGGGTCAAAAGATAGAACATGTTTTGTTATTGTTGTAGTTGCTTTTGTTTGGGAATTGAACTCAGCACTTAGTTCATGGGAAACATAGCTTTATCCTGAGTTCCATCCCTGGCCTGGGTATGAACATATTTTATTTTAATTTTTTTAAAGTTGTTCACGGGCTGGAGCGATAGCACAGTGGGTAGGGCGTTTGCCTTGCACGTGGCCAACCCGGGTTCGATTCCTCCACCCCTCTCAGAGAGCCCAGCAAGCTACCGAGAATATTTTGCCTGCACAGCAGAGCCTGGCAACCTCCCCGTGGCGTATTCATATGCCAAATACAGTAACAACAATGGGTCTCATTCTCCTGACCCTGAAAGAGCCTCTAATGTGGCAACCATTGGGGAGGACAAGTAAAGAGAGGCTGCTAAAATCTCAGGGCTAGGACGAATGGAGATGTTACTGGGCCCGCTTGAGCAAATCAAGGATCAATGAGATGATAGTGATACTGATAGTGAAACCCCTTCTATCTCCCTAGCCCCCAAAGCATTGCTTTATGGCAAAGTCATAAAGAAAAGTATATATTTTTTTGAAAACGTTTTCACCTGGGTTTGTTTTTTGATCATGATATGGGCTAGGATTCTTTTTAAAAATAAAATAATATTATTATTATTATTGCAGTGCTAGAGGTAAAAACCCAAGGTCTCACATGTACAAAGTTTGTGTTCTGTCACTGAGCTACATTACTCTTTTTTTTTCTCGGTTTTTTGAGCTACATTTGGCAGTACTCAGCGCTTACTGCTGGCTCTGTGCTCAGGGGTCATTCCTGGACCAATGGTGCTGGGGATCAGACCCAGGTTGGTTGTGTACAAAGCAAGTGCCCTCCCTGCCGTCCTCTCTCCAGTCCCTGTTTCCATTTTGATAGTTGCGGCGACAACAATTACTGATTTAGGTCATCCTTTTCCATGTTGATGAGATTTGCCATACACCAGGTTCCTGCATGTGACTGATCTGGAATCATGAGTCTGGTATGATATACCTCTTCCTACCCCAGCACATGTGCACACATATCCTCCGAACCTTCTTGGATGTCTTTGTCCAGTTCACCTCTTTCGTCTGGATTTTAGGATGTGTGCCAGTTTCTTCTTGTGTATCTCAATGGGAACAAAAACCGTTTGCTTTCATTTAAATTATATTTCACTTAAATATAATTTAAAATAACTGGGGGAAGGTTTGACTATTTCAGCACTGGGGATCAAACCCAGGACCCAGATGTGCAAAGCATTTCTTTGCCTGTGGGCTCAATCCTCAGACCTAGATCGGACATCTGCAGTATCATCTTTTTATCATGAACATGGTATTTCTCCATTTGTTTTAGTCATCTTTTGAGGGGAGGAAAGGAATTTGATGGGGTATGGTATCACTCCCGGAAGTGCAGTGGGACCATGAGGTGCCAGGGATCCTGTCTGAGGTCCCTGAGTACAAAGCCTATTCTCCAACCATTTGAGCTGTCACTCAGCCCTTTCTTAGTCATTTTTATATCCTTGAATAAAGTTACATAATTTTAATTTTCTTCACATACACAGGGCCAACCTCAGTCCCTAGTACTGCAAAAGGTTCCCTGAGCACTGAGCACTGCTGGATGTGGCCAAAAGCAAAGCAACAAAAAGTAGATATATTATAGTTTTAATACTAGTGGGAATCTATCTTTTAAACAAATGTTTTTGTTTTGGTGGAGTTTCTTCTAGGTTTCTTCAGGTTACTAGAGTCCCATATTAGAGAACTTTACCCTAGTTTGATCTGTGAAGGATCAAAGAACTGTGAAGGGCACTTTGCACCGGAGGAACCATTCTGGATCTGCCCCATTTCAGACCCTGGAAACTACTAGCCTGTAAATGGTGACTACAAGGACCAACGTTTAGTCAGTAAACAGGAGCACCCCTGATGCATTCGGTTAACAGACCCCCATCTCTGCCTCACAGGGTTTACAAATGAGGGGTGGAATCAGACATGCATCTCAAGTTGCTACTGACAATACTCTCCTGTGAGGAAGGGTCACTCTGCAAACATGAAATGGAGATGATCTCGCTATAACACAGGGACTTGAAGGATCGGATCTTAATAGGCAAATGGCTGAGGAAGGGTAAATGCAAAGGCTGATCACAAGAAAGAACTTGAACCATTTAGCAAACTACAAGATCAATAAATATTAATGAAATATTAAGAAGAAACTGGTGTAGCAGAGAACAGTGGGATGTTGGGGGAAAGATGAGAAACAGGAAGTTGGATCTTTGGGGGCTGGAGCAATAGCACAGCAGGTAGGGTGTTTGCCTTGCATGTGGCCGACCCGGGTTCGATTCCCAGCATCCCATATGGTCCCCTGAGCACAGCCCGGAGTGATTCCTGAGTGCAGAGCCAGGAGTAACCCCTGTGCATTGCCAGGTGTGACCCAAAAAGCAAAAAAAAAAAAAAAAAAAAAAAAGTTGGGTCTTTGTCCTTGAGCTCTGGGAAAGAAACCACTGAAAGGTCTTGGGAAAAGAGATGGTTAACTCTGCATTTTTGAGAGCTCCCTTTTCTACACAGAGAATGGTTTGGAGGGGGGCACAGATAGATTGATTAGACACAAATATGTTTAAGTTATTTGGTAGTAAAACTAATGGACTTGGTGATGGATTGACTGTGGGGATTGAAGAAGAGACAAACCCAGGATGACTCCTGGGCTTTGATTGGAACTAAATCCCAAATGGTGATAGTTAAGGAGGTTAGAGCTGAAAGAAAGGAGCCATGACTGGTTAGGCAAATGAAAGTCATATTATTGTGATCCTGTTGGATTCATCTGAAGAGGTTCATGTGAAGCTGTCAGGTAAGCAATTGCTTGATGCCCAGAGAAACAGCTGGAGATATAAATTTGGAAAGCATGGACATGTGGATGGCAGCTGAAACTGGACACAAAGATCAAGTTGGATAGAAATATCAAGGGAAAAGAAAAGGGCTGAGCTTTAAGGAATCATGAAATGGACACCCCCGTTCTGCTTGTTTGCCTCTAGCTCCTTTGCAGGGGGTTCTTGAAAGTGGAGAGAAGAGAGGAGTGTTCTGTAGCATTAACTGCTGCCAGAGGGTCAGCTCAGAGAAAATAAAGGCGCCACTGGATTTAGCTCGAGCTCTGACATTGAGTGATAGATCTCTCCCCAGCTCTTAGTCTAGAAAATTGACCAACAGGGGGCAAGGCTTCGAGAACCAGAAGACAGAAGTCTTGGTCAGAAAGGAAAGTGTTGGTGCAAGCTTGCAAGAGACAAGCTCAAAGGGGCAAAGATCCAGTGGGACTGAGTTGATAAGCAACATGCTTATCAACAGGAAGTGCTGGAGGGGCCAGACACCCAGTGAAGGATTCAAGCTAAAGTCAGCTTCAAGCGTGGACAGAGGCGCCCCTTCTCATTAGGCAGACTGTCCCCCGGGGAACCGCTGGAAGGTCCAGCTCATATATGACCGTCCCTGCTCTGGGAGGTCCTCCTGAGCAATAGCGACAGGACTTTTAGATTTCCTGAATGTTTTTTAGAATTTTCAAATGTTTTTTAAAAGAAATGTATATGTAATTCTAGAACAAAAAATAAATACTATGGAATCATGATTGAAGCAAAAGAGGATTGTCACCATCCGCAGTGGGGGTACTGGGGGTGACGGGCCATTTGAACCCAGTCTTAGACTGATGGTTCATAGACACAAACGTGAGGTATTGACTTGGAATCAATAGGCGCAGGCCAATTCCTAGTGGTCAACTGATAAGTTTTTGGGGGGCAAGCAGTGATTATATAGAGGCAAAAACAGGCATTCGATAAAGGGAAGAAAAGGGAAGACCAAAGGTTGCACGGCAACATACAGTTTCAGGACAAACTCAGCGTCTCCAAGCTCTCTACACAGAAACAAAGCTTTTTCTCCTTAAAGATTTCCAAAGGCAGCCCTGAAGGTTCCAAGGCAACCCACATCTCTGAGTCCAGCCAAAGGTGAATTATTAATCTGAACTGTCCTCTGAGGAGCATTGGCCCCCTGGCATCAGTGCATTGCCATTGTCTGGACTTAATATCAGAAGCTGTTGCCTCTAGGAACCCTGGAGTGGTCACACAGGTTACTCAGTCTGGTGGCGTGGGAGCTGCGCCCACAGGAACTCCAACAGGATCACCCCCTCCCTTAGGTGAGCGCTGAGCTCCTGAGGGACACTCCGGAAAGACTTGGGTCTTCCCAGGTTTTTTCAGAAGTTTGGCTGAGGGAGACAGAGTGTGTAGGCTTTTCTCTGGGATGCAGGCAGAATCATCTGCATGTACCTACACACGTTTTTTTCCTAGTTTGTACCTGCTTCCCGCCCCCCCCCCCCGCCCCCGCACCTTGCTTCTGGTGCTTTTCGTAAAGCAAGAGTTTTACATTTCCAAATTTGAGTCCAATTCCTGGCACCCACTGCGTGGCCCCTCTGGCTATTGCCCTGGTGGTACCCAGCACCCCTGCACTGCAGGGCCTGAATGCTGAAATGTCCAACCCGGTGGCTAACCATTATGCGAGTGGCTGCAGCTGCCCCCAGCCCAACCAGAAAGAGTTCAAGGTTTTTTTTTTTGTTTGTTTGTTGTTTGAGTCACACCTGGTGATGCACAGGGGTTAGTCCTTTTGGTGCTCAGGGGACCATATGAGATGCTGAGATTCGAACCTGGGTTGGCCGCATGCAAGGCAAACGTCCTACCCGCTGTTTTATCTCTCCAGCTACAGAAAGAGTTCAGTTTTTCAGTTTTATATTCAGATCTATGATCTGTTTGGGAGTCAATTTTTATATAAATGTGAGAGTATATCTGAAGGGTTTTTCTTTTTCTTTTTGGGTCACACCTGGCGATGCACAGGGGTTACTCCTGGCTTTGCACTCAGGAATTACTCCTGGCAGTGCTCGGGAGATCATATGGGATGCTGGGAACCGAACCCGGGTCAGCCACATGCAAGGCAAACACCATACCCGCTGTACTAGCGCTCCAGCCCCTATCTGAAGTTCTTAAGTGTTTTTGCATGCCAGGTTTTTCAGTGTTTGTTGGAAAAGACTCCTTTTTCCATTGAATTGCTTTTGTGTATTTGTCAAGTATCAGTTCTGTTCTGTTCTATTTCTTTTTTTCTTTTAAAAAAATTTTGTGTTTAGGGGTGCTGGAGCAATAGCACAGCGGGTAGGGCGTTTGCCTTGCACGAGGCCGACCCGGGTTCGATTCCCAGCATCCCATATGGCCCCCTAAGCACTGCCAGGGGTGACTTCTGAGTGCATGAGCCAGGAGTAACCCCTGTGCATCGCTGGGTGTGACCCAAAAACCAAAACAACAACAACAACAACAACAAAAATTTTGTGTTTATTTATTTTTTTTCTTGGGCCACACCTGGCGGTGCTGAGAGGTTACTCCTGGCTCTGCACTCAGGAATCATTCCTGGCAGTGCTTGGCGGACCGTATGGGATGCCAGGGATCCAACCTGGGTTGGCAGCATACAAGGCAAACGACCTACCCATTGTACTGTCACTCCGGCTCCACTGTTCCATTTCTTCAGTCTGTTTCTTTGACAAAACCGTAAATAGGTCTTGACTTCTATAGCTTTATATTAAACCTTAAAATTAGACTATCCTGGTTTCTTGCATTGTTTTACTAATTCTTGCATTTCCATAATTTCTAGAACCAATTTAAGTTTTACTGAAATTGCATGAAGATTGCAGGAGAGATCATTATGGGACTGTCTGGTGGGTACTTCATTTTTGGGTGCTAGAGACAGAATCTAGGGCCTCATACATATGACTTGTTCTCTGCCGCTGAGCCACACCCCTGACTGATGGATCTAACTGGCTTTGTTGCCTGCTGTTACCAGCCGTCACCCCATCACCTTTAATGGCACAAAGCGTTAAAAAAAAAAAAAGCACAAAGCACTCCTCGATTTGCTGTTTATAATTATTTCAGAATCAGAGTCCTAGCTTATGATTTCACTGGTATCCTTTGAAGTTTGGCTGTGAGATCATCAAATTGAATCGGAATCGCTATGTAAAGATTGGTACGCGGGAGCCCGTTGGCCGAGCCTTGCTACGGGCCTGTCAGTATCGTGTTCACTCCCTGGCACTCAGCCGCCCTGCAGAGCTGGTTGTGAGCAAGACAAGCTCCACGTCTTTCTGCCCCAGGTCCGTACGCCCCTGCCGCAGGGTCAGAGATCTGTCCTGTTGGACACATGGTAACATTTTTTTGTTTTCATTTCCTCTGTTTGACATAACAGTGTCATTCATATTTATTTCTCCACAAGCTAGAGACTTCATGAGGCACAGACTTGCTTCCTCCCGCTGCTGTAGGTCACCTGTGACCACGGGCTTCCCCAGCTTGTCAGCCTGCCTGTTTCCTCCCCACCCTGCGTGGCGCCTGCTGTCTGCGAGCTCATGTTCCTCTCCTGACTCCTCCTCAGGCCTCAGTCCCTTCCCGTGGCCAGAGGAGAAAAACGGACTGTTCTCAGGTTTCTCCTCTCAGAGTTGCTTGTGCAACAGAAGTGGGTCCATCCCCCTACGAAAACACTTAGGGTCCATTTGGGTGACTTATTTTCTTCTTTTACCGAGAGACATCCTTAGTTATCTCCTTGGATTTACAAAAAACAATTTTGGGGGAGAGAACCGTACCTGGCGGTGCTCAGGGGCTCTTCCTGGCTCTGTGCTCAGTAGTGCTCCCTGATGGTGCTTGGGGACCAGTTGTGGGGTTTGAACTGGGGTCAGCCACTGCCCTGCAATATATTTTAAAGCCTCTTATAAACTTGTTTGACTAGAGGTCCCCGGCCCCCAGCTGTCCAGTTGTCCTGTCAGGTTGAGGCATTTCCATGGGTGCAGGTCCCTGCAGCTGAGGAGACCGAGTTCTGGGGCTGGCAAATCTGAGGCTATGGGGGTCCAGCCCCTTGGTGCCTCAGGCCCCTGCAGGTACATGGAAGCCCACCTGTCAGCTAGGAAAGAGTATCTGAAGTGGGCTTGCTGAGCTTGCCCAGAAGGCTCTGTGATGGGACTTCACTGTCACTGTCATCCTGTTGCTCATCGATTTGTTCGAGCGGGCACCATTAACGTCTCTCATTGTGAAACTTGTTACTGTTTTTGGCATATCAAATACGCCACGGGTAGCTTGCCGGGCTCTCCAAGAGGGGCGGAGGAATCGAACACGGGTCGGCCGCGTGAAAGGTGAACGCCCTACCGCTGTGCTATCACTGCACTTGGGTAATATGTATTTTTTCATTATAAACCAGCAACACTTCACTTAAAAAGACTTCAGTCTTAGAAATCAGGATCTTGCGTTTGACTTTTTGTGGAGCCCTACAATGTCAAATTTTAAGATAAGTATTTTGGGGTGGTTTTTTTTGTTGTTGTTTTTTGTTTTTTGGTGGGGTCACTCAGGCAGTGCTCAGGACTATTCCTGACTGGAAACTCAGGGGAAACTTATGGTAATGCTATGGGTACCGTATCTGGCACAGGGATTGACTCTGAGCCTCTTACATAGAAAGTACCCACTCCTGCGTACTGAGCTCTCTTCAACCCAGAAGTGTTTTGGAAAGTCTTTTTTTCCTCTTTTCATGCTGTTATGAGAGGCTTTTTTTTTTTTTCAGTGATTAAACCCAGGGCCTCACACATGACTACCTCACACAAGGGCTCTACCATTAAGCTACATTCCCAATGTTTTGCAGGGCAATCTTTAAATAATAAAATTGGGGTGGGGGTGAGAATCATCATGGCAGTGAAATCCTTGGCCACACCCCACAGTGCTCTGGGCTTACTCCTGGCTCACTCCTCACAGAGCGTTAGTGATGCTCCTTTTGTCCTTGGTACTTGCCCAGAACCCCAACAGCAGCTTCCAGTCATTCTGGCGTGCAGAGGTGAGGCGGCTGCTCACCCCCAGGCTGGGGTGGGCATGTGGGCCCTGGTTTGGGGAAGGCAGGCAAAGGGCACCTTTTCTCTGTGCTGTGGGAGTTCCGCTCTCTGCTTGTAGAACATGGTCTTCCCGGGAAGTCCGAGCTCTCTGGGTCTCCAGCCCTTGCTCCAGCTCTGCATCCCCGTGAGAGGGGCTGGCCTTTCCCCAGAGTACTGAGCAGTGGACATGATGCTTCCGGCTCTGACCGGCGGAGTAGTCTTAGACACTTCTGACCCGACTTATCTGAGGTTCACTGAAGTCATTAGTCCTGCTGGATTTTTTCCCCAGGATTCAGTTGTGGGCCAAATCTTGGTGATAAAACATGGGCTCCTAAAGACTATTTTCTCTGTCATTATGCAAGTGATAAGGCTGGTGTGCAAGGACTCGGGCTGGGCCCCTCAGGCCTCTGGCAGCTCTGAGAAAAACAGGCCGAGATTCCCGCGACCATGTCAGCCTCTCGGGAAGCCGCATGTTGGCCGAGCAGCTCAATTTCCTCCAGTCATTGCCTTCTCCTGGGACAGTGGCAGCTGCGTTTCTGGAGACCAGTCTCCAGACCCATCCACACAGGTTGGCACTGGCTCTCGGAGTCTGGAGACAGTGGATGGCGTGATCACAGGGTGGCAGTCAGCGGGTGAACAGGCTGGCCAACTCCTGCAGCAGGGATAGCGAGGAGAAGAGGGAGGAGCAATGCCAGCCTCCTCAAGCCCTGCTCGCCCCCCGGGAAGACTCGCTTGGGCTGGTCCCTCTGCTGTCCCTGACCGCCCTTCACCCTTTCTTCCCCGACACACACACACACACACACACACACACACACACACACACCTGCCCTTCACCCTTTCTTCCCCCGACACACACACACACACACACACACCCTGCTGCTTACCTGATGCTCGTGGCTTCAAAAACAGGTGGGACAGTGACACTTTGTTCTCACTGTCACAGGCCCCCTCCTCCCATCCCAATCAGATACCCTCTGACCCCACAGCAGGTGCACAAAGCAGAAGTCTCGGCCGCAGGACTTTGGTGTTTGCTGGCCGAGTCCACACTCCCCTCGGGAACTGGAAGGCGCCGTGTTCTGGTCTGGGCGCCCAAGGTGGACTGCGAGTAGGTGAGCAGAGACCACAAGCCCTCCTGGCCCTCCTGGCAAAGCTGCCATCACCAGGGGTCTTCAGGACGGGAGCTGTGGCTGGGGTGGTCGGAGCAGCCGGGGTTCTGGTCTAGCCTTCCTCGCTTGTGCAGAGAGGAGGGAAGGGCCAATAAGGTGCTTGGGATATTTTCAGAGCACTCGATTAATCATTGAAGATGTCTGAGCTGAGTTAGGTTTCAGATTCCGTGGGGCTGAGTAAGAACTAGAGCCTTCACTGAGGCCTCTGCTAGTGTTTCCTGCCCCATGTCTACCCTAGGGGTTCCGAGCCCCATTTGTCCAGCACCTGTGAATGGCTCCCTTAGATTGAGACCGTTTTTCTAGCTCTTGTGAGCAGGGGCTGCTGTCACGGGCTGGTGGCCCTGGAGAAGACCCCCAGTGCGCACGGGCAAGGAGGGAGGGGCCTTGGCCACGCTGTGTTCTGTACCTCTCCTCTCTGCACTGAGGCCTGCCCCCCATTGCCCTCCCCCACACATACACACACTCCATGCTGGTGCCAAAGGGCAGCCTGGGAGCAAGTGAGACAAGCCCTGACCAGCTACTCTGGCTGTTGAGGTCGTGTGGGCGTGTGGCGCAGGAAGCCACGCATACAGTGTGTCTCTACTGCTGAGGCGCCTGGGGGTGGAGGCAGCTGTCCACCCCCATGGCGATGAGTGGGGGCTTGTCATTGTTTTGCCTATAAGGGGTTCAATCTAAGCTTCTGGACCCCAGAACCTCTTCCCACAGAGCACTGACCACTGGACCTGTTAAGGGCAGCCCATACTCGCACCCCTACCCACGCTCTTCTGACCTCTCCTTCACTGTAGCACTGTCATCCCATTGCTCATCAATTTGCTCAAGCGGGCACCAGTAACGTCTCCATTGTGAGACTTGTTGTTACTTGTTTTGGCATATTGAATACGCCATGGGTAGCCTGCCAAGCTCTGCCTGGGCGGACAGAGGTATATATATGTGTGTGTGTGTGTGTGTGTGTGTGTGTGTGTGTGTGTGTGTGTAGATACACATATACATATATATATACACATATATATGTATACACACACACATATATATTACTCTATGATTTGTTGTCTACTGTCTGAACTCCATCAAAATGACAAAACAAAAAAATCGGGAAAAAAAATAAGTTAAAAACAAAGTATGACCTCTCCTTGTGCTTCCAAAACCTTTTATTTGGAAATGACCCGGCTGGAGAGGTGCAGCGGTCCCTGTGCCGTTCACTCAGCTCCCCCTATTGGAGAACATCCGCCATAACCATGGTTCCGCCCCAGTTCCTGCTGGTCCAGCTTTTAGAACCCAGGGAGGAGTTCCTGGGTAGGTTCCCCCACCAGGTGGCAGAGACTAGGACAGTGCAGAGCATGAGGCAAGAAACAGCAAGCCGCTGGGAGGGGGACACCCTCGCAGCCACATGACTTTGCAGCTGGCACCCTCTGGAGATGTAGTAACTGAAACCCTCAGGTGTGTTGGCATCCAGGTAGACTGACTTGGGAAATAAACCATTTCTGGGACCCTGGGAAGCCTTCCTCTTAACTTTCCCTGGGCCAGTCATCCCTGTTCTGGGTGACAAAAACCAGGAAAACACAAGCCCCTACCTCCTGATTCAGGGGCTGAGATCTGGTCTCAGCTGATGGAGGGGAACCAGTCACGAGGACTTGAGGAGACTTGGTGCTCTGGGATTAAGTGACTCAGATTCTAAGGTATGTGGGCACTTCCGGCCCCTTGGAGGCTGACACAACCTGACTGACACTGAGGCCTGGCCTGGAAGTGCCGTCACGCGTAACAAACTTGAAGTCCTTCCTGCCCGGAGTTTGGATTCTGGCATGTGTAATGAGTCCTGACGAAGTCCTGAGCAACTGAGAACGAAGACTAGGACTTTTATTTGGGGGTGGGTTGGAACCCAGGCCTTCACACATGCAACCACTTGCTTTACCTCTTGTACCATATCCCCAGTTTGGGACATTTCCCTTTTTGTTTGTTTTGGTTCACACCTAGCAGAGCTCGGGCATTTCTCCTGAACTCAGTAATTACTCTTGATGGTGCTTGGGGGACCATATGTGGTGCTGGGGATCTAACCTGGGTCGGCGTGTGCAGGGTAAATGCCCTCCCCACTGGACCACTGCTCTGGCCCCATTTTTGTTTCGACTAAGCTGCTCAGTGGTTCTCAGAGATGGGGAAGCCGTGGAGAGTGACCTCGGGCTGTGTCTGGAAGGCCCTGGGCAGGGGTCCTGGTGCACGTGTGGAAACCTCAATAAATGAAGCTAACAGTACTCTGCACTACGTCAGGCCTGAGCGAGCAGCTTAGCAGGGGGCTGGTGGGCACGTAAGGGAAGGGGGTAGTGCCCTGTGTGCTCAGTGTGACACCTGGCCTGGAGGCTCCAGATCATGCTCAGGGACGAGCGGAGACGGGCCCGGAGCCCTTCACTCCTGCTCCCCCCCTTCCCCGGATGCTTGTGTGTGACCAAGCCTTGAGTTCCTCCAGTGAAAAGGGACCAGGACATCTATCTCCCTGCCGGGAATATTGTTGGGGCCGCACACCGTGGAGGCCTCGGGTAAGTCTGCCGTCTCCTCGCTGACTAGGCACCCCTCGTGGCAGGTTGCATCTCTCAGACGAACTTGGCTACTGTGCTGGGTGGGCTGAGGGGAAACCTGTGCCGCCACAGGGAGAAGGAGAGCCTGGGCAGTGGATGACAGGATGTGAGAACTGGAAAAAGCCGATTACTAACCCGGCCTCCAGAGAGAGGCACTGCCAAGTGGGGAGATATAAAAAGATACACAAAAATAGAATGAAAAAAGATTGCCAAAGGACTGGCTACATTTATAAGGCTCATGAAATTCATGAGTTCCAAACGTTTTAAAATCCTCACTGAGTTTGGTAGTGGGCTTAAGATGTTCTCAAAAGGGGCCACAGGTCTTTCGAGGCTGACATTGGGGGCCAGCAGTTCAAAATGTGTCTTTATAGGAAGCGCGACTACTCTCACCACAGGTCAGCTGACAGAGTGCTCGGGGGGCTTCTCTACCTGGGGGTTTGTTTAGCCCCCACGGGTTCAGCTCATTCTGAGGAAAAACAAGCATTCTGGGCAGACCCCTGCTTGCCCCTGCACTGCTCCGTGCATCACACAGGCACGGAAAGCCCAGCTTCTGGCCATTCTTTCTCCCTGCTCTGGCTTGGCCGTATCTGAGAAACGGCCCTTAGGGTTTTTCTTACCGGGCTCGGTGGGAAGCTGCGGCTCTGTAGGACTGGCTCATTCTCACACTTTGTCCTTCTCCCTGCAGTGTACGTGGTAGAAGACCAAAGACGGGATGACGTGGGCTCTTCCACCTGCCTCACGGCCTGCTGGACTGCTCTCTGTTGCTGCTGTCTCTGGGACATGCTCACCTGACCAGCCCGGCCCTTGTCCTGTTGCCACGTCTGGCACCCGTGCCTGCCCCACCTCTCCGATGCTGAAATGACTAGCTCTGCACAGATACTTCTACCTTCAACAAAGTGGATTCTAGATTAGCAGGGGTTGTGGCTGTTTAATGCAATGACTTGATCTTTCTAAGGCTCAAAATCCATTTCTTATTGGTCTTTCACAAATGTGCTAAATGACTTTCCTTTTATTTTTTGTCAAAGGCTTATTACAAAATATATATATTTATAATTTAAAAATTATACATTCAAGGTAGTGGCATGATCTAACATACCACTAAATGATTTCTCTGCTAACACCCTGTTATGTTTCAATAAATTTTGTCTAAACCTCCACCATCTGAATTATTCCAGACCGAATCTAGGCCCTGCTTCGTTTACCTCCTGATGCTCCCCGAGGCTTAGCTCTGGATCTGGCTGCCACTAGACTGCAGGTCATGGGTGCCCCGCCAACCTCTTGCTCTCTTCCTAGCCCAGAGATGGCTGCACCAGGGAGCTTTCATCACTTTCACCAGAGTTTCAGAAAAGACCTCTGGGTAAGTGGGCTGCTGTGTCCTCCCCTCCCCCCCTTGAAACCCCCAGGAGAGAGAACCTTACAAACGAGTCACCACAGCCACCATCTCCGCTTTGGCCGCAAGGTGGCGCTGAGCAGCTACAGCCAAGAGCCAGCTCGGCCTCTTTCCCTCCAGAGCAGTTGCATTCAACAGACAAAAGCCATCAGTGTGTTGCATCACCTGAGTTCCGATCTTGGGCTCTATCAGTGTGACGCCCTGACCATATAAGCAGAATTTCCACCATCCAGTCACAGTAGCCCACCTAACCTCAGAAACAGATAATGACCACATTTAGGACATTAGGAAGGGATAAATTCTGATTATCCTTGTTTTGTTTTTTATTTTGTTTTAAATTTACATGCTTTGTGACTGTTTACATCTTTTAAACAACACCTGCAACAAAATTCCTCGTGAGCCAGTGCTAGCCAGACTCAAACAGCACAGCCCCTGCATGCCCTCAGGATTACTGCCCCACCTCAACACAGGCCAGCGGGAGGCAGTGGTGGTGGTGCAGTTATTACTGGATGTTCTTTCGGAGTGTCTGGGAAGAAGCAGGGAAGGCATCGTTAGCCTGTGATGCTCGCTCACGTGCAGCTACACACTCCTCTCTCCTGCATCTGCACTGCCATTTACTCAAAGGACAAGGAGAGGGTGGCAATGCAGGCGAAGCTGAGCGGGGCCTCCACTAAAACAGGGCACGTGCCCTTTATGGATGGAACAGGATGGCAAGTCACGCCCCTCTCTCCTGGGAGTTCAGGGAGCAGGCGGGGACTGGAGAAAATAGTATAGTGGGTAAGGTGCTTGCCTTGCATGCGGCCAACCAGGGTTCAATCCCCCGAGCACCGCTAGGAGTAATTCCTGAGCATCACTGGGTGTGGCTAAAAACAAAAGAAAAGTTGTTTGTGTGGGGATGGGAGGGCGGGGGACATACAAGCGTGTCAAGCAGAACCAGGATAAAAAAATACAGGGCTGGGATCTGAAGGGGCACAGTGATCAGAAAATGTGGGGTTACCAGACATCCAGATTAAACATCCATCAGAAGACAAGGCTTGGGCCCTCCACCCTCACAAGGAAGAGGAGCCACAGGAAAAGCTTCCCCAGGGCCTCCTACTGCGCCCTTCTGGCCATGAGCATCTCTCGGATGTTGTCCTCGGCTTCCTTGACACTCCGCTCCAAGTAGGATTTCTTCTGCTGCACGAGGAGAAAGAAAGGAGGGTTAGGACAGGATGGATGGGCCCGGCTGGCAAACGCTGATGTCATCCCCAGTGGCTTCTCGAGGAGCACACTGCTGGGAGCCAGACTGCTCCCCGACTCACAGGCCCCGGGGAGGGCACGTGGTACAGGAAGCAGAAGTGCTCCATGGAAGACAAAGCGGCAAGTCCTACTACCCCAGAAGGAAGCAGACTTTAAAAACAGGCGCCTCTGTTCATGAAGTCACACCAGACAAAGACCAGGAAATTCCAGGACGAAGCTCTGGCCCCTCACAGACAGTCTCTCAAGGTTTTCCACAGCCCGGGCCAGGCAGCGGGAGCCGCCACTGCCGCCGGACAGCACACCCGGAGCTGTGTCCAGCGAAGGCAACAGGCGGTAAATTCGGAGTCAGCGCACGTCTCCCAGAGGTACATGAGTCAGGAGGAAATCTGCTTTTCTAATGAAACGAGTCCCCGCCAGGAATCCGCGACAGTGACACACCATGTGAAGTCGATCTTTCAGCTTACCCCCTACCCATCTGGGTCCTGCATTTACAACCCAACTTTAGACAACTTGACCTGCTTTCAGAGCCACCTCTAGACCAGGATTACGGATTAGTCAAAGGAAATGATGTCTGAACATAATTTGCTCTGTGGTCACCCGAAATGTGGTGGCTTCCCCACTGGCCCTGTGCTCAGGACGTGGCTGTGGCTGCATTCCTGTTTGACGGGCAGGCACTGAAGGCTCCCTTTGAAGACTCAGAATGACCCAGGCTTCATGGGCCAGAGCCGAACCACAGCAAAGCCCTGCCCCACGGGTGCAGACACGGCAAGGGACCAAGTGCCTCAAGCAGCCCTGCACTGGCAACTCAAGCGCCCCCATGATCAGGGGAAGCCAGGGCACGGCTCGGCAGAGCACAGGTGAGCCTGGCTGCCATGACAGGACAGCTTGGAGCCTGACACGAGAGACTGGAAAACTGCAAAGGTGCCTCCTCCACTGCATGAGGCTATCAGCGACCCTCGGACACCCCTCTGTGCGCCCGGCCTTGGACATCTCAGATGGCCCGGAGTTATTAAGTGAGACATTTAGAGCCCTGTTCCGATAGGTACCAAATGTGGCACCCACAGACTTTTATCAGTTTTTGTATGAACTTGTGATTCTGTTTGTCTTCTTCAAACGTCACCTCTCCTGAAATGTAACCTCTCATTCCCCACCTGTCCACTGTGCACACGCTTCCTTGCAAAACAAGAGCTCCATAAAAAATGCAGTGACCATGACAACCCAGTGGCTACAACTGTGTATTGTTGCTAAGGAATCTGGCTTAGTAACACGGCTAACCCTGATACTGTACTATCATTGTGATATCAGAGGGGGAACTTAAACTTCCTTTGATAAACAACCCTTGGACTTTTATTTGTATTGAGTTAAAAAGAAATACTAATAACTTCTGACACACCACTGAAGAATGTACAGGGCCTGGGTGTCACAGAGAAAGGGAGCAGTGGCTAAATAGCAAGTGCCATGCCGCATCTGGGCACCGCCAGGGCCCCAGCCCTGTGAGAATGTGCAGAAAAGGCCATGGAGAGCGCATGCGCTCTTGCAGTGGTTGGCCAGGCCGGGCTCACTGCAGTCCGAGTCCCGCAGCTCGCTGCCCCAATTGGCAGAACCACAAACTTGGAGCATCAGCAAAAGTTTCTTTCTCAACTGCCCAGGCTGCTGGCCCAGTGAATTCAGAGGCTGTGGTCTCAGCTTTAAAACTTTATTCTAAAACATCTAGCCTCCACATACAGTTTTGTAATTTTTTCCCTTCATTTTACCACTGCATAGCCAGGGGCTAGAGAGAGAGTACTGGGATTAAGGCACCTGCCTCGCATCCTACCAACCCTGGCACCACATGCAGTCCTCCAGGCATCACCAAGGGGTCATTCCTGAGCACAGAGCTGTGACCCAAAAGCAAAACTCCTGCCTAATCTAAAGTCTTCAAGTTTAAACAAAGATGCAAAATGGATTTATCATTTTTTTATTTACTTAAACCTATTGGCCATTAAAATATTATTTTCCCCAGGGGACCTGTTTTCTAAATGCATTTCTGTAGTTCCAATCCATCATCAAAACACTTCTAAATCCAGAAGACCCCCATAATGAAGCCTGCAGTTAACCCATAAAAGCATGTCTGATGATGTCTCATAAAAACATATACTGAAACCCTAACCCAACAGTGTCTTTAAATGTGACCTTACTTGGAAATAGTAGATACAGTGAAGATTAGGTCATACCAGACTAGGGTGATTCCTAAATCAGGGACTTTTGAGGTCACATGAAGACAAGGATGCAAAGAGGGCATCACAATGGCCAGAGGCAGCAGAGTTGAGGCAGGCCGAGAATGGTTGGCCAACACCAGGGCCCAGATAAAAACAGCGAAAAAGGATCCTGTAAAACCACAACTCTGAGCTTCTATCCTCCAGATTTCAAAGAATCAACTTGTTTTAAGCCTCCAGTCTGGAAAATCTGTAGCCCCAGGAAGCCAACAAGGACCTAAGTTAATGAGAGGACCCCCCCAAAACAGGTTCTATGCCATGAATCTTCTCAGCCCACAGAAGCCAAGGTATGGATCCCTAAATAATATGCTGGGAGTCGAGTTTATCCCAAAAGGAACTATGGCAGAATTGAGTCAAATATAATTAAGACCATCCAAGGGGATGGAAAAAATTAAGAAACCAATGATTTACCCAAAAGTTGATAAATCAAACTTCCTCGAATCACCAAGTTTCTTCCTAAAACTACAAGTCAAACCAGAAACCTGGGGCTCCAGACTTCCTCATTT
The DNA here is from genome assembly GCF_027595985.1 of Sorex araneus. Taxonomy (NCBI): domain Eukaryota; kingdom Metazoa; phylum Chordata; class Mammalia; order Eulipotyphla; family Soricidae; genus Sorex; species Sorex araneus. The sequence goes on along the minus strand of NC_073307.1, from coordinate 21,185,899 downwards.
CTGTAAACGTCAAACGTCAACTCCTTTCTTCCGATTGCTCAAGACAAAAACCTTTGGTGTCATCCTTGAATCTGCTTTCAGAAGTGCTCACATCAATCAACAAATCCTGTTAGCCACGATCTCAAGACATACCCTGAACCTGACCAGAATGTCAGTCTCCTTTCTTCAGCCCCGTTCCCCCTCCCTGTCTCCTACAGTGGCCAGAGTCTTCAAACACCCTCCACGGCTTCCCATGGCACTGGAAGCAAAGGCAGTGCCTCTTCAGAAGGTCCTGCGTCTGGCTCGGGGCTGATCTCAGGCTTCCCTCCCGAAACTGGAGCGGACACTGGCCCCAGGCAGTCCTCCCCAGAACTCTCTCCCCTAGAAAGCCCTGGTTTTCACTTCCTCAGACCTCTCTCATGTCACCTGAACTGAGAAGCCTTCTTGGTTACACGTGGCTCCATACTCTGTATTCCCCAAGCTAGATTTTTCTCTTATAGCACCTGCCATCATCTTTATCACTCTTCCTTGATGAGAAGAAATGTTCAAGGAGAAGACTTGGCTCTGTCTACTGATGCAGTCCAGTGTCTAAAGTAAGGCAGGGGCACAATCGAAACTCGGTACTTGTAGAATGAAAGTGCATTTGTTGGGGCTGGAGTGACAGCACAGCGGGTAGGGCATTTGCCTTGCACGCGGCCGACCCCGGTTCGATTCCCAGCATCCCATATGGTCCCCGAGCACTGCCAGAAGTAATTCCTGAGTACAAAGCCAGGAGTAACCCCTGTGCATCACCGGGTGTGATCCAAAAAGGAAAAAAAAAAAAAGTGCATTTATTATGAGAAGTGACCGACCCACACACAAATTCCTTTTCAGTTCTCCCTCCCAAAAAAGAGGCACCCTCAGAAGCTTCGGCAGAAATGAATCATGTCCTCCAGAGATACCCTGGGACATACATTAGTTTAAAACTCAAATGTTAGGGGCCAGAGTGATACTACAGCGGGTAGGGTACTTGCCTTGCATGAAGCCAAGGATTCAATCCTCAGCAACCCATATGGTCCCGAGCTCACCAACAGTAAACCCTGAGCACCACAGGGTGTAGCACATAAACAAGAACCAACCAACCACAACAACATAAAGCACAATTCAAACTTGACTGATCCTGATAAGGAAATCAAGTCTTGGTTTGGCAAATGCAACCGGACCCTTCTACAACACATCCTAGATGCAGAATTCCCTGGCAAACTGTGGCATCCTTTGTCACATCAGGCTACTGCAAGCCAAGGGGATTCTGACTGCCCTGGGGGCAGCAGGACTGCCAGGGGAGCTGCAGGAGGCATTAGATGCTGACACCTTCCTCCAGGAGTCTGGGGCAGACATTTGCTGGCTTCTCCACAGCCGCTGTCTGTCTTGCTGACAATCTCCCAAGGAAATTCTCTAGTTAGCATCAAACCACAGAGCACTGGTGAAGCAACATTCTTGTGGGGCCTTGTCCTGACGTCAAGTTCTGAGATTTCCTGTGGGGCTCAGGATGGCCAGGGAAATGACATTGTTGGGGTTATTGCTCATCACTCTGAGGTTCTTTCTGGGAGGAGTGAGACTGCGACGGCGGCAGGGGAGGCGGCGGGGAAGCATTCCATCTCACCCTCAAATCCCTAGAACTTTTCTGAATGTAGAACTTTCTACCATGATACAGTATCTCAAACAAACTCCTGAGTTGATTCATCTTGTGAAGAATCGATCTTATTTTTGTATTTTTGGGGTCACACCCAGAGGCATTCAGAGGCTTGGTGCTCAGGAGTCACTCCCATGATACTCGAGGGAACCACGTGTGCAGGGGAACATGCAGTGCTGGGCACTGAACCCCAGTCGTCCTGCGCGCAGAGCATGTGCTGGCCCTGTGGGCCTCCTTCCAGGCCCTTATCTCCACAGACTTTTATCTCTGTCTAAACTACAAACTTTCCTATATTTATTTGGGAAGGGGAAGAGTTTACCCTCTATTTCCATTTGCGGACTAAGGATTTATTCAGACGATATCCATATCCCACTCCCCTGATTTTCCTTAGAACTTTCCCGTTTTGGGGGCCACACCCAGAAGTTACTCCTGTCTCTGAAGTTACTCCTGTCTCTGCACCCAGGAATTAATCCTGATGGTGCTCAGAAGGCCATATGGGATGCTGGGGATCAACCTCAGGCCGGTCACATGCAGAGCAAATGCCCCCTACCTGCCTTACGATCACTCCAGCCCCTACATAGAACCCTCTTCAAAGGAATTCTTGTCCTAAAGACAAGACAGAGCAGTATATAATATGGACTTCTGGGGAGGAAAGAGATAATGAATTAGAACACAGCTGGCTTGCCCCTTTCCTCAATCCAGGCCTCAGGAAAAGGCAACAGGCATTTGGTTTCCTTCTGACCCTGACACTGGGATGTGTTCTGAGGGACCCATTCAGACCTTGTGACTGACCCACACACTTCCTGTGTTAAATCCACGCTACCCCATCACATGAGGCTGACACCCAAGGACAGGAGATACAAGGACCAGGGGGATTGCCCTATAGCTGGAAGACTGCTTCATGAGCGGAGGGGAGAAGGCAGATGGAATAGAGAAGGGATCATTAAGAAAATGATGGCTGGGGGAACCAGTTGGGATGGGAGAGATGCATGCCGAAAGTAGATAATGGCCCAAACATGATGACCTCTCAGTGTCTGTGTTGCAAGCCATAATGCCCAAAAGTAGAGAGAAAATATGGGGAATATTGTCTGCCATGGAGGCAGGGGGAGGGTGGGAAAGGGGGGGTATACCTGGGATATTGGTAGTGGGGAATGTGCACTGGTGGAGGAATGGGTGTTTGATCATTGTGAGATTTAACCCAAACATGAAAGCTTGTAACTATCTCACGGTGATTCAATAAAATTAAAAAAAAAAAAATCCACACTGCCCGCTTCAGCAGACAGGGCCAACTTCAAATGCTCTCATGAGGGAGAGAAGGACAGTGCCTGCCATAGAGGCAGCTGGGCGTGGGGGAGTGGGAAGGAGACGGGGCCACTGGTGGTGAGAAATGGACACTGGGGGAGGGATGGGCCTTGGGTGATCATATAACTGTAACCTGATCATGAACAGCTTTGTAACTATCTCACAGTGACTCAATTAAAAGAATTAAAATTTTTTTAAAATAACTAAGCACACACACACACACACACACAAAAAAAAATGTTTTCATTAATCAAAAAACCTGGGCCAAAGACCCCACTCTCTGACTTCCAAATTAAAAACTCACCCAAGAGCCTAACTGATTCTCCCATTGTCTTAGTTTTCAGAACTATAAATGGCCAAAGGCTGCCAATTGCCCACAAAGGGGAAGTTTAGCCAGAGGCCAAGTTAGACAGTGGTAAAATATAAAAGCAGGGAAATAAGAAAAGGAAGAGAAAACAAGAAATAAGGCAACAAGAGGGGGTGGTGGTGGAGGGGATCAGAGAAGGCAAAAAATAAAAGGAGATGGGCAGAGCAGAGCAAGCAAAGAGAACACTCAGGGCAAGTGTGAGACTTCTGAGGGGGGCTAGAGACAGTGAGGCCGAGGACCCCTCTACCTGAGATCTCTGGGTTCATGCACACCTAGGACCAACTGCTGACTTGACACAAGCTCAAAGAGAGAAATGGCAATTTTGGGCTTGAAGCAAGAAAGGCAAGTCATTTACGTACGGGTAACTATAGCTGCATCGTGCAGAAGGTCCTTTGCCGGGACACAAGGACCAGTGACCTGGCGCCACCGAGCACAGGTGTTCTGACCTGCTGAGGCTCTGGCACTGCTGCTCCCCCGTGCTGGGTCACACTTCCGAGTCCCACCTATGATCGCATAATCAGCCCAAGTCCAACGTCTACCCCTGCACCCTGGGGGTCAGCTGGGGAAGACCCTCCAGCAACAGAGCTGCCCCACAGGGGCTGACCTCTGTGAACAGCTGCCCTTCAGACACATAAGTTTCATTCAAGCCCCAGGGAAAGTCCAGGCCACGAGACCACCCAGGAAAGGAAGTTAGTTCACAGCAACCTATGTGTGTTCCAATACAGATGACACTGAGCAGCCAAAGAAGCAGGACAGATGTGGGCACCAGGCTTAAAAGGGAAGAGGCAAACAAGCAATCGAGTCACCTGGCAGTATGCTGAAGTGGGCAGGGACAGGTCACTTGGATGAAAGGGAGCAGGAACCTGATCATTGCCTTAAAGAACTACAAGGGTTGGTGCCTGGGCCAACAGTGATGGTTAGAAACGTACATCCCCCGGCCACCCCCTGGAGCCACTGAGGAGAGACTCCTGGGGTAGACCTCAACAATCTGTGTTTTCACGAGCCCTCCAGACTACTCTGTGCACTTAGGTTGAAAACTGCTATTCCAAAGCAAAAGCCAGCCAGTCTCCCTAACAGGCCAGACAGTGAATATTTAAGCCTTTGGGAGGCCGTCGCTGGCACGACCCCCTCTGCCATACACTGCAGGGCCAGTGCACAAGAGCCACAGACAACATGGCAACAACTGGGTGTGGTGGGAATGAATGAGCAGAACCGTGTTCCCCAAAAAAGCACAGGCAGCGCCGGGGACCTGGTGAGCAGGCTGTTACTTTGCCAACCTCTGTTCTTAGAAACTACAAAGTTTTCATGGGTAGAACTGAGACCAGCGGGGTAGAGATTTCAGGGATTCTGAACAACAACTTGAAAAGCTCCAAGTTTCTATCTTCCATTCATTCTATTGCCAGGCGATTACTCCCTTTCTTCTCTTCAGAAAAGCTGTTTTTGAAATAATTTGTGGCATCTTGTTTTGCCATTTTCTTCCTCCTCCTTTGGGGGAGTTGGTGTGACCTACCAATATCCTGGGCACGGCCCCTCCCCCATCGCCGGTTTATTGCCCCCTCTCCCCACCCCGTGACTTCAGGGCACAGACCACCCAGGTGCAACCCTGGCCTCTTTCCCCTCCCAAGCTTGACTCCATACCCCACTCAGTCGCCCAGGCGTGCCATCCCCGCGTCTCCTCCACTCCACTGCTTCCCGCTCCTCCAGGTCCCTCCAGGATCTCTGACCGCAGCACTTCACTGACCTCAGCACGCCACCATAGGTGGCATTTCTGTGGTTCTTCCTTCCTACCAGGTTCAGTTTCCAGGTGCTCATTTTTTAAAACTTCCCTGGTAAACATACTTTTCTCCTTTGCCTCCATTTCCCTCTGTGAAACGTGCCTGGCAAAACGTCAAAGTTAAACCCAACCAGTGCATTTCTCCATGCTTATATTGAACAGCTCAATGCTACAGGAGAAAATTGTGTAACTGTTCTTGAATGGCTCCACTTTAAATTCAGAGCCACGTGTCTGAAATGGGCACTCAGCACTATCTGGAAATTCTATTCAACTTTGTCAATGGGTTCTCACTTGTCTACTCTCCAAAAATAACTTTCCTATTTCACTGTGTCTCCTCAAATCTCCTATAATCTCTCCTTCTCATTCCCAGTTGACCAAGAAAATACAATCAATCTGATGAGAATTCCCACTTCCCAACGCCAAGACGACATGACTCATGCCTACTCTCTCTTTCTGGGGTAAAAAGGACAACGCACAGCCCTTCCGCTTCCACGCACTCCATCTCTACTCACCTTCTTAAAAAAACTTCACCCCCGGTTGTCTTTCCTTTCTCATCTAATCTTTCCTTTCTCTTTCTCTGTAAGATGCCTCTTGGTAAGGCAAGTCATTAACAAGACCGTTCTAAATTTCACAGTTTGCCTCCTTTCTTTCCTCTCCTTGGTGAAACTTCTAGAACTGAGTGTTTAATAACTTCCACCTTACTTCCCATTTGCTCCTTACTGGTCTGCTCATCTCATGCTCCTACCACACTACTGAGCAGTTATCTGTGGTCTTCAGTCTTCAGGATCTCCAAAGCAGTGAGCAGGAGACCTTTCCCTAGTACCTACCTATTCACCCCATTCTGACTCATCAATAGCATTCGATGCAATTCTTGGAACACTATCTTCTTTTTTTCACAGTACCACTCTATTTTCACAGAATGCTCAGTGAGTCATGAGTGGGTCATAGATGTGCCCAAGATATTGATTCCTTTAGACCTATGGATTGATGGGTAGATTCAGGGCAGCCCAAGTACTGCTGAAAAGAAAGTTCACTGCAACTTTGAGCACCTTCACCATTAACCTCAATGAATTGTGCAAATACTATTTCCTCAGTGCTATGATAGGCTGGGAGGGAGAGGGAGGAGGGTTGCAAAGCACAGGATTAGGATTAGAGTATGCAAGTGTGAATATTGAAAAACCTATTATGAGGCTGTTGCAGTAGTCTAAGAGATGAGAAAAAAACATTTTAGTGATAGCAATGGAGATGGATAAAAGCAGACAGACTTAAAATGCTCAGGAAGAACCAGGGATGTGGCTCAAGGGTAGCTTTGCTTATGTGAGGCCCCCAAATTTAATCCCAGCACTGCTAGCACCAACATTACTAGGTATGCAAAGCATCACACACAAGCCCGCCATACCCCCACACCAGATGTAATCCTGGGCAATGAACAAGAAATATCCAAGGGGGAAAAAAACAATAAATCAGTAAGAGGACTTAAAGTTTACCACCATAAACTTAATTAGACATCAGAATTGGGGGGTGCGAGTGTTTCAACAATGACTCCCTAGAAGTCTGGGGCCGGAAGGGAAGATGATGAGTCTAGCTTCAAACATGCTGAGTTTTTAATAAGATCCAAGTGGTATATGAGAAGAAATTGAGATTGGGTCTGAGGTTCACAGAAACTGGGGTTAGAGATTCAGTTTTGCACAGGTAGTACCTGAAGTTGTAAGAATGGCAGAAACTCCTAGAGAAATACCGGATAAGAGAACTTGGTGTCATAAAAAATGCAACATTTATAAGGGTGGGAGGAAGAGAAAGAACCAGGAAGTAAATCTAAAAAGGAGGAAAACTATGATAGAAACCAAAATTAGTTCAGGAAAATGGTAAAGATCACCAGAATTCTACTGGATGCAATCAAAGGGCCCAGAGAATAAGCAATGGTTGCGAGAATGTTACTATTGTTAAATAGTAACAACAACTTGTACGGTTCTTGGAGGCTTCACTTTAAAAATCTATGAAGGAAAATTTCCTGATATTCTAGTTGCCACAGATGAACTCCCAAGAGCACATACATTAGCACAAATCATTTTGCCTCCTGTCCTCAACAAAGCATGGGATTTATTCAGATCCCAAACAAAGGATCATGAAACTATGCTCAGGGAAATGATTAGAAGGGCTGAAATGCTATATTCAGGAAATAAAGGAGCAGAGAGAATGTCCGTCAGCGACCACACACTGGCACGGCCGAGTTGGGTGCAGCATGAATGCACTACAGAGAAGCTAAACATGACGGCTATCTGTATTAAGAAATGAGTAGGAGAGCACGAAAAGGATGCCCAGACAGCACAACCCTGAAGTATTTTCTAAAATAAAATAAAATAAATAAATAAATAAATAAATAAATAAATAAAAATAAAAGACTAAAGATTCTGGCCCACATCAAAGATTCTTCTAAGTTTCACCATATGTAAAATAAATATACATAGTATCTAACAAAGATAACTCAGGAAAGTAATTTTTCAATAGCAAGTTTCTCGATTTATATTTTTTCCCCTTGTTTCTCCAGATCCAAAAAGCCAAGACTTTACTCACCGAAAAGGACCATTGAAACTGTACAATCTTCCAAAGATGCAAATATAAGAAATTATGTTATTTCAGCTTGGTGCTGCCCTATCCTTACAAGGATCAAATTGATAGTGTTTACTGTGGAGTTTGGCCTGTAGGCATGGTAAAGGGGTAGGTGACTAAGGGTGTGCCTCTGACAAAGGAAAGAAGGACAACACCTTGCATTCCTGGAAGTAGAGGTGTAACTGACTCAGCTGTAGGGGCAAGACTAACACACAGGTATGTGAGGCAAAGTCTGAAGTCAGTCTGCTACTGTCTGCACCTAACAAGAATCTATTTTCTTATAACTCAGCAATGAAAAGAACAACTCAATTTTTAAAAAAAGCAAAGGACTTGACCATTTTCCATAGATGATGGGTTAGTGGCCACAACACTCTAGAAAAACGTTTAGTCCTACTGGTCACTAGGGAACCAGTGATAAAAAGTACTAAGCCACAGTGACATAGTACTTTACCTGACTAGGATGACAATGATCAAAGAGGAAAAATAACATACTGATGAAAATGTGGAGAAATGAGAACTCCAGACACTGTTGTGGGGAATGTAAGTGTTGCAGTGGCTAGGGAAAACAGTTCACAATTACTCAAGAAGTTACAAGAGGAAACTACTCTATGACCCACCAACTCCAAGCCTAGGTATATTCCCAAGTGAAATGAAAATAGGTGTTTACTGGTTTGATTTTTCAGGCTAAGAACTCTGCGGTCTTCTCAGAGTGGCGGCGGGTAGCGTCCCCCACATCCCACAATCACTGCCGTGTAAACTCATGGCCCAGTGACATATTCTGGAGTTTCTGGAGCATGCAGTCAAATTTATTTATTTTTTTTATTGAATCACCATGTGGAAAGTTACAAAGCTTTCAGGCTTAAGTTTCAGTTACATAATGCTCGAACACCCATCCCTTCACCAGTGCACATATTCCACCACCAAGAACCACAGCAAACCTCCCCCCCCACCCCCCAGACCCCACCCCGCCTGTGTAGCTGATAAATTTCACTTTACTGTTTTGCAGTCAAATTTAAAGCCACAAGCCACCTCCAAATTCTATAATACTGCCATCCCAGTAGGAACACACAAATTAGATGGGAAAGTAACACAGAGACCAACTACGCTAGTAAACAAAAACACAGAAGTTCACCTAGAGACAAAGAGCTTAGTAAACCCTTCAAACAAGGACTTAATGAAACCATGGTGAGACAGAATAATTTTTATAAATTTTCTTTTATCGAAGCATTTTCTGATAATTCCATTAGCTACTTAGTTGCGACAAGCAATATAAAATAAACTATTTTGCACTTGCTAAAGGGCAATGCTTGCGGGTATTTGGGAAAATGGGGATAATAAAGGGAAGGTCACACTGGTGGTGGGACTGGTGTTGGAATACTGAATGCCTGCAACTATACTATGAAACAACTTTGTACACTATGTATATATACTATGAAACACTTTTATTTAAACAGTGTTTAAATAAAAGAGAAAAAAATTTTTTTTTCAGAAAGTAGATGTTGAAACAAAAACTTGTGAATGCCCTGAGCAGCACTATAATAGACAAAAGTAGAAATAACACAAATGTCCATCAACTGATAAGTAAACAAAACTGTGGTCTTATTCACAGTGGAATATTATTTGGCCACAGAAAGGAATGAAGCATGAATGAATGCTACAGCATAAATAATCCTTTAAAAAATTAAGCTGAAAGCACGCATAACAAAAGTCACACTTTGCACAACATTATCTATGTGTTAGTTGGCTGAGTTGGGGGCCAGTGCTGGGGGTACCAGGCAGTGCTGGGGACTGAAGCTGGGGCTCCCACATGCACAGCATGTCTTCCAGCCTTTGGAGGATCTCTTCAGATCCTTTCACATGAACATCCAGAATTGGCAAATCTTTAGAGAGAGAAAAGAGATTCCTGGCTGTCAAGTGTGAGAGGCAGGAAAGCAAGATAGTGACTGCTGTTTGGGGAGTTTCTTTTGTTATGGGTTTTTGGGTCGCTTTTTAATTAATTAATTAATCTATTTATTTATTTATTAGGTTTTCAGGTCACACGTTGGCAATGCCCTGGGGTCTCTCCTGGCTCTGCGGTCAGGAATTACTCCTGCCAGTACAGGAGTAAAAAGATTCCAGTCTTCTCAAAAATGTTGCAGCACAAAAAAAGAAGATAGAAAATCTAGGCCCTCTTTAAGGAAATGCAGCAAAGCTAGTTCCTGGTGAATTATTTTCATAGCAAACCAGTCTTGACTCCACCCAAAGACTTAGAGTAACACACACACAAGCTGGCCGGGCAAAATAAACTGACGTATTAATTTCTGGAAATTGGCTTTAATGATACAGCAGAAGCACCAAGCATTTAGATCATTGAGTCAATAAGGTACTGTAAGAGAGTCAATGGACAAACAAAGGTAAGGAAACTTCGATATGGATATGACATTACTACTTTCCAATCAAGTAGCATCACTAAAAAAATAGAGATATGGCAACCGGAAACCCATAAAAGGATCTAAAGACAGTGAAAACAAGAGCTCAAAGCCACCGCGGGCACAAAGGCATGACTCATCGGCACCTCCCCGGGATGTGTACAGGTCAGCAGAGGGCAGATGGGGAACTACAAATGCACTCCAGTATCAAAGGGCTATTTATAAAGCTTGCCCCAAATGGTTTCTTTTCACTAAGGGAGGAAAAAAGGCACATTCTTAGTTATACCTTTGAGCCTCCCCAAGAAATCGCTCCACTCTTCCTCGAAGCTAAGCCTCTAGATCAGAGGAAGGTCTCTGCTCCCACCTCTAGGTACCCCGAGGGGCACCGAAGGTCAAGTCACACCGCCCTGTGACACTCTCCATCCGGGGTGTGATGGAGGCAGCAGCCCCACACCATGATGAAGTCACTCCACAGACCAGACGTCACAGACGTCACTTATGCCGACTCCACATCCACCCAAGTTACCATGGCACTGGTACAAACAGAATGGAGTGTAATATGCTATTAGCTCTGATGTAAGTAGCTGACATAACACCAATTAAATTTATAACGATATTGGAGTAATAAAAGAGCATTTGGCACACTTCTCTCTACAAACAAGAGTCAAGGAGTGTTTTTCATTTTGCCCTTTCTCCAATTTCCAGATGCTCAGCTGCACAGAAGTCACATACTGTCTTTCATTCAAAGAGTTGGCGTTGGGGAGGAGGGGTTGGTGGGGTATTATGAGAAAAGAGCCAGCGACAGGGAGAACTCAACCAGTAAAAGGAAGTAAAAGTGGACAGTGTCATGCCCAAAATCTAGAATCTGGATTCTGATTTCCCTCTCCCCCATTCAGGTTCTGGTTCTGAGAAGGACATGTGATCTCTATTTCTGAAACACCAACAGCGGTTAACCAAGTTAACGACAAGGCTTCCTTGTATCACTAACCTGCACAGTGACAACCCCACCGTCTAGCCCTACCAATGGCCACATTTGTGCTCCATGCATAACTGCAGGGTCCTCTGGACCCACTCACATGTTATAAATCAAAGTTGTCAACAGTGAGGAGTTGGATAAAATAACACAAAATGTCTTATGGATTCCTTTCAGAGGTTAGAATACGCCAACGCCATATATTTATTAGTATGGTTAATGCTCAACCTGCTGTGGAATGAAAGAAGCAAACCGCTGAAAGATAGCACTACCTGTGGAACCTAAGATGCTATGAAATGTGGAACAGGAAGACATACACCAAACACCTGGCAGCAACTGCCTCTGATGAGTTTGGGCTTGGAAGAGAAGTTCTAAAGTAGATTACAACTTTAGCAATAATTGTTTCATTTTGTAAAAACCTTTCAGAAATTGAGCAGGAAAGAGAGTACCGGGGTTAAGGGGCTTGCCTTACATGCAGACAGCCCCAGTTCAAACTCCCACACACAAATGGTCCCTTAAGCACCAGCAAGAGTGATCCCTGAGCACAGGGCGAGGGGCAGCCCCTGTCCACCATTAGGTATGGCTCAGCAGCCCCTACCCCCAACAAGACAACTTTAAAAGGTAAATACCACAGAATGCTAATACTTGTTAATTTGCAGAGGGTGGGGGGAGTACCCAAAATATCGTGTTAGTTGGCTTTGTATACTTGTCTATCTTATAAGCGTTTTCCAAATTAAGAAAGATACCCTTTATCATACAAGCACAGGTGGTACTATGCCAAATTGCTTGTTACCAAACATCTACTTTTTAAAAATACCAAAATCCTACATTTATTATTTACTGTGTGCCAGGCACAGTGATTCACTTGTGTATGTCACCAGTTCAGTACAGTTTTCTAAGGAAGAAATGGTGTTCCTCCTCCTCATCGTCAGTTTTTTTTTAAGCTCAGTCCTTGTTTCCATCTACTCTTAAGAAGTCCAGGGGTGGGGCTGGAGCGATAGCACAGCGGGTAGGGTGTTTGCCTTGCACGGCGGCTGACCCGGGTTTGATTCCCAGCATCCCATATAGTCCTCTGAGCACCGCCAGGAGTAATTCCTGAGTGCAGAGCCAGGAGTGACCCCTGTGCATTGCGGGGTATGACCCAAAAAGCAAAAAAATTAAATTTTTTAAAAAGTCTAGGGGCTTTTCTGATTGGCATGTCTGAGACAGACCCCACACCTTCCGCCCCCGGATCCTGCTTGTTGTGGTGCTCACTTCCCCCCTCCCTCTGACTGATGGGCTTGCCTGTCACTGTGGTTGTTCCACACTTCCAGGGACTTTCTAGATAAGTTCATCTACTTTACCTAATCCTGGATCAGAATCAGAAAGAATAATTATTATTATTATTGCTGCATTTCTCAGCCACACCCTTCATCTTAATCTTCATCAGTAACCAAGTTAAACATGTAAGGATTTGTTTTTGTTTTTTGTTTTGTTTTGGAGCCACGCCTGGCTGTGTTCTGGACTTATTCCTGCTTCTGTGTTCAGAGATCGCTCCTAGCGATCATATGGGATGCCAGAGATTGAGCCCAGGTTAGTGGCATGTAAGGTAAACCCCTTATCCACTGTACTATCACTCCAGCCCCTATTTTTCAAATAATCATCTGACTTTTCACTAGTTTCATTCCTGGACAGAGGGGTTATATATGATTCCACTTGGTCAACAATATTGTTGTTGTTTTATAACAGAGCATACATATATACTTAAGTATGCTTGGAAATTTACTCAAGGTGGTAATAAGTGGCAGTAGCACAGTCAGGGCTCAAAATCATATTTCTGATTCCAGAATTTAGACTTATTATTAATTTTTAGGGTGGGGTTTGGGTTACACCCAGCAGTGATCAGAGGCTAATCCTGGCTCTTGGCTGAGAACTGGCCCCCTGTCTGTAAGCAGCTTAGGGTTCAAAATATGCAGAGTACATATAACATCACTGTCACTGTATCACTTTCATCCTGTTGTTCATCGATTTGCTCAAGCAGGCACCAGTAATGTCTCCATTGTGAGACTTGTTGTTACTGTTTTTGGCATATGCCATGGGCAGCTTGCCAGGCTCTGCCATGCGGGTGAGATATTCTCGGTAGCTTGCCGGGTTCTCCGAGAGGGGAGGAGGAATCGAACCCTGGTCGGCCGTATGCAAAGCAAACACCCTACCAGCTGTGCTATTGCTCCAGCCCACCAAATAATATAGCCCAACCAAAAAATACTCGAAAGGCTTAAATGAGATAGCATGTGAAATACCTGGACACAAAGAATTTTAAATGGAAGTTGAACAACAGAAGGGCAAAGGAAAAGAAGACAAAATTTTCTAATGGAACTGTTTTTGTGTCTGTCCCTATCGGCTTTCAGAGGGCAAAGAAGCAGAAAGAAGGATCATATAACATATAGCATATATCATATAACATAGATTCCTTAATGAAAAAGACTAAAAACAAGAATTAAAAGTCTCCATAGTTAAACAAAACCCTAAAGTATTTTGTATTCAGGACAACAAACATCTAATAATTTTTCTGTACACACTTCTTCCTGCCTACCTAAATAATAATTATTACTGGGCTCGGAGAGATGCTGCAGTGGAGCCGAACCTGACAGGCCCATCTCGTCTCGGATGCGGCAGGCAGGAGGGCGTGGTTCTCCACCCACCCACACCCACTTTCACTTGCATTTACACAGCCCAGCCCCATGACCAATCTTGGAGAGACACTATAAAAAGAGACACTTTGTACACTGTGCCTGGCACATTATAAATACTCAAAAATGTAGGATTTTGTATTTTAAAAAGTCAATGCTCAGTTACAATCAATTTGGCAAAGGGTCACCTGTGCTTGTAAGGGTATTTTTCCTAATTTAGAAAAAGCTTAAAAATACACAAGCATACAAACAAAGCTAATTAACACAGTATTTCCGGCACCCCCTATAACAAGTGTTAGCATTCTGCAAATCGTGGTATTTAAATAAAGTTTCAAACAAACAAACAAAATTACTAACTAAAACTTTATGTCATAAATCTTGGAACCATTTTGCTCTTCCAAAGGAAGAAAAAAAGCAGTTGTAAGTGAAAAGTTCAGACTATGATACTGAAATAACCAAGTCTTAAAGTTTAGACAATCTGGGGCCAGAGCAATAGTACAGGGAATATACTAATATAGTGGGTAGGGCTCTTGCCTTGCACGCAGCTGATCTGGGTTCAATTCCCAGCATTCCAGATGGTCCCCCAAGCCTGCCAGGAGTGATTCCTGAGCATCACTGGGTATGGTCCAAGAGCAAAAACAAAACTTAGACAATGCATGAAACCAAGCCCCATTTGATCCTCAGCACCACAAATGGTGCACCATTGGAAGTGACCCCTGAGCACGAGCCAGGAGTAAGCCCCGAGCACAGCTGGGTGTAGCCCAAACTCCATCCCTCCAAAAATATTTTAGACGATATTTTCCAATTTAGTTAAAAATTTGATCCAACTTAGGGTTTTCCCTACATTAACAGAAGCTCCTTCCTTTCATATTTTCCACCAACTATCTCGTGCCTATTCTAAAAAGACAGAGTAACATAGCTTTGAAATAGAACTCTCTAGAAAATTCAGGCGTTAGGTAGAAAGTGTTGCTTTTCTTCACAAATTTTTAGATCTGATTAAATCTAGAATGAAATCTGTCTTGTGCTACTTGTAAAATTTAAAGCGGTGCCACCTCTGCCATTCCATGCATGTCACAAGACTATCATCTATGTAAAGCACAAAGAGTCTTGAAGGCTATGTTCTCAATTATACATTTGAGAGCTATCAGTAAAAATAATTCTTGGCTAGTTCATTAAATTAGGGAGCTGGTGATTCAAAAAGTGTCCTGAAGTAGGCATTCCCAAAGCTTGTAGTGTTGAAGAGCTCAAATCCCAAAGTTTAGACAAATACCAGGATCTTCATTAATATAGGCTTTCCCAAGAAATTTCCACCCAAGAATTCCTAATAAATCTATTTTTTTCTTTAGTGCAAAAGCAGTCATGTTCAGACCACCCCTCCCAACCGCCCAAAGAGGAAGGAAAAAAAATTGCACAAAGGAAAGGATTTTGGATAGAATTTCTGATACCAGAACACCATAAGAAACTTCACAATAAAATTCAGGTAAGTTGATATAGAATGTAGAACCTAAATATGTAACTACAAATTTGCTCCTAGTTTTTACACATACTCTACCACAAGTAAATACACAGGAGGGGACAGGAAAGGCATTTAAGTGATTGATTAGGGGACCTACAAGTTTTAGAAACAAGTAGTAGATACTTGTTTCTAACTGGACTGGACTGGGCTGGAGTGACAGCACAGCAGGTAGGGTGTTTGCCTTGCACGTGGCCGACCCAGGTTCAATTCCTCCATCCCTCTCGGAGAATCCAGCAATCTACTGAGAGTATCCCGACCGCACAGCAGAGCCTGGCAAGCTACCTGTGGCATATTCGATATGCCCAAAACAGTAACAACAAGTCTCACAATGGAGATGTTAATGGTGCCTGCTTGAGCAAATCGATGACAGTGAGAGAGTGACAGAAGTTATTTCTATTATTAGAACAAGCTAAGGAGCAGAGTGCAGTTAAGGGCCAAATTCAAGTAAAACCTTCTCATGGCAATGCGGGTTGAAAATCACACACGGAATGGGTCCAGGGATGCTGCCTGTGACATAGCACCTGCTTTACTAGCACGAGGCCAAGATTCTATAAGAGGCATCATCCAATATGCCAAGTTTGTCAGACCTTACGATATTGATTCCTGGCACCACGACAAGTGTGCAAACCCCAGTGAACACAACTAAACGTACAATTGACTCCACCACATGCACCAGCCCCAGCCATCACTAACAGCAACAAAGGGAAGGAAAGGGGTAAAAATTTAAATTAAGATAATACTACACAGTTGGGGCCAGAGTGATACGGCTCTTGCCCTGCATCGGCTGACAAGGATTCAATTCCCCAGGACCTCATTTGGTCCTATAAGCACTGCCAGGAGTGATCCCTGAGCACAGAGCCAGAAGCCAGAAGCACTGCTAGGTGTGGCCTTCCCAAAATAAGACAAAAATCAAAAACAAAGAAAATATTACACATAGGTATAGAGTCTGCTCTCTGAACCCAGTGTGAAGGCTGAGTACTAAATATAAAACTGCTTTTTCTCACACTCAGCTCCCTATTTCTATCCATCACCCTCTCCTGCTAATCTTCTCAACAGGCTAACTTGCATATTTCTAATGTCAAAAGCCACATTAAAGGCTAAGAAATAACTCAGCAGGCTGAGAGCAGGCTTTGCATGTGGGAGGCCAAGGTTCAATCTTCAGTCCTGCACGCATGGACCCTGAGCACAGAGCCAGGAGTGGCCACCAAAGCATCGCTGAGTGTAGCTCAAAATGCAAAAATAATTGCAGCCAGAGAAACAGTTCAAGGATTACGGTCATTTCCTTGCACATGACTGGCCCTGGTTTGATCCCTGACACTACATAAATGGTTCTTCAGAGCACTGCCCGGAGTGAACCCTGAGCAGTCATGAGTAAGCCCCAAGAACCCTAGACAATAAAAACCCCACAGTCAGAAGTTGGGGATGTGCCTCAAGTGATACCTTGCTTGCAGCAGGCCCTGAATTTGATCCCCAGCACCAGAGAGCCCCTCAGGTACTACCCTTAGTCCCCCTCCAGGACCACCATGAATACAGCCTCCACAATGACTGAAAAACACTAACCACTGGAATGGCTCTGAATCGCTAACACAATCACCGTGAGAGCCCTCCCCTCCTGTGAGCCCCCAGCCTCGACTGCACTGTGCACCGCGTGTGGATATGTGAGCCCCGCGGGCCTGAGGAAAGGGGGTGCTCAAACAATGTTCTTGTCAGCACTTTAAACAAAAACTCTATTCAATGGTTACGGCACCATGTTCTTCCTTTTGCCCTTTCTCCCGAGGAACTAAATTAAACAGATTACAGACAGTGGCAAGAGCTGGCCTCAGAACAGCCTCCCCCTTATTTGTTATTTTTAGCAATTTAGTCCGACAACGCCTGACAACTAAACATGCCTAGAATAGCTGGGGGGTGGGGGGGGCGCACAGGATTATCAGATACTACCAGCAAAAAACACCAGTCATCACTTCCTCCAACCCTAAGAATCATTTTCCATGTCTTTATAGCATCATACGGTTTTAGCCTTTAGAGTCTCATACAAAAACAGAGGAGGTATAAAACACCAGTGGAAACTGATAATGCTTCCTGACCCAGAGTCCTGTCCCACCCTCACATGTTTTCTTAAAAACAAAAGCAGAATAAAACTACCTAAACTGTTATATATAAAATGGGAGTACAATGCACCCATGGTCATTCTGGAAAAATTTGCACCCCCCTACAAGAGAACTAGAGAACTATGACTTCATGAACAGATAAAATTCAAGGGTTTTTAGTTTGGGGGTTTGCTTTTTTTTTTTTTTTTGGTATGCTGGTGGCAAGTGAGAGGTTTGTTTGAAAGCAAGACAACGTAGTATAGGCAATATTTCTTTAATCAGAATTAGATTACAAATCTAGCAAGAGATCACCATTCACACTCTATAAATCAACACTATAGTAAAAATTCTTTGAAAAATGAAATAAAGTGGTGAAAGAACTGAGGTCAGAGCCAGAGGGATAGTGTAGACCAGGATTCCATCACCAGGACCTCATATAGTCCCTCATATTACCAGGAGTGATGTCTGAGTGCAAAGCCAGGAGTAACCCCTATGCATTGCTGGTGTGGTCCAAAGAACAAAAATGAAAGAAAAAAACTGGATCCCAGTGAGGAGAGAGATAGAACAGAGGGCAAGGCGCGTATGCACACATCTGGCCCTGATTCAATTCCTGGCATCACATTCGGTCCTCAGGATTGATCTTTAAACACAGAGGCAGAAGTAGCCCTAAACACAGGGTATGACCCCAAAGCAAAACAACAAAAAAGAACTCCACTCCAATAATGTTAAATTTAATTTAGGTATCACTGTATCACTCTATCAATGTCATCCTGTTGTTCATCAATTTATTCAAGCAGGCATCAGTAATGTCTCTATTACACTCATTTTAGCAGCCTCTCCTTACTCATCTTTCCGAATGATTGGTGGCTCTTTCTGGGTCAGGAGAATGAGACCTATCATTACTGTTTTTGGCATATCAAATACACCACAGGTAGCTTGCCAGGCTCTGCCATGTGGGCGGGATACTCTTCGGTAGCTTCCCGGGCTCTCCGAGAGATATGTATATATCTTTTACTATATTTGGGATATGAATACGCCATGGGGAGCTTGCCAGGCTCTCCCAGGCAGACAATAGACTCTTGGCAGCTTGTCAGGTTCTCCAAGAGGGAGAACTAGGCTATTAGATGTCACGCGGCCGCAGCACGCTCCCAGGAGCTTGGTTTTATAGTCTCTGGATGTCGGCCGTCGATGGGATTACATGGGACCAGGGACAGTTTCTGGATGTGACTGCCTAGCTACTGGAAAATGGGGGAACTGGGTGGAAGAGGCCCAGTTCTGATATGAGCAGCCCTGGAGATCTCAGTCCCGGGTCCCGCACACCTGGGTTCCTCTGCCAGTTCCTTCATGCGTGAGGCTCGTCCAAACGTATGGAGAGTGGCCTTGAGCATGGCTGTGACTGGGTTCTAGAGGTCTTCTATTAATTTAGACTATTAATTTAGGTAATAGTCTAAAATAAACAAAAACTGGTTTTTGTTTTGTTTTGCCATTTATATTTTCAGTTTAAGGAACATTTTTGCTCTTTGACAATTCAGAAAAAGATCCATGTTATAATAATAAACAATAACATGGTATTTCCTAATCTAAGTCTCATGGTTTGCCCATGAGTGGAAGGATTGAGCAAGGTCTATCTAATCCCTGAGTTCACAGCAAGGGCCAGAACCCAAAATTCAGAAACTCCTAATTCAACAGAAAATATTTAAATTAGAATTAAGGGTAGTAAGTGTTCTGCTGTTACCTAGCAGATCGGGAGATCTCTGTTTGTTACTCAACTATCAGTTAAGATCTTGTTCTTTTGCTCTGTGTGCAGAGGGCTCATTAACCGAGGTGTGGCCATGTCCTTGTTGAGTTTGAACAACTTACATCTGGCTGGTATCTATTACTTTAGATTCGAGAAGAGTAAAGACTGATCAGAGTAAGAATCTGGGGAGAAGAGATGTACAGCAAGGGACCTCGTCTTATAAGGACCTTGCTCCAGGAGCAGGCACGCATGCCATAACAGAGAAGTCTAACTTATCAAAAGAAATCATTTTGAGGCAACCTGGAATGAATGGAGAAATTCTCTGGCATAGAATGGAGTAAGCTAAAGACAAATATTTATGGTTAGGCATAGAGAAAACAATAACCCATTGAAACATAGAGCAGCAAAGGCATTAATGTGATGGCTGGGTATATGTGTAATTAATATTCTAAGGTGGAATATATTAAGGAAAAAAGTTTAACTAAATTAGGGGGGAAATGTATTCTGGACTAACTAGGATTCAAATGCTTTTATTGTAATCATAAAATGAAGACAAGGCAGGAACAGACAAGGAAAGAACTATATATAATACTTGTAATATGTATTTTACAGATAAATAAGAAAGGCTGTCTAGCTCTTTGTTTTTTTTTTTTTTTTTTGATTTTGGGCCACACCCGCTGATGCTCAAGACTTACTCCTGGTGGGCTTGGGAACCATGGGATGCCAGGGAACAAATCCAAGCCAGCCGCATGCAAGGCAAGCTCCCTATCCACTGTGCTATCGTTCTGGCGCCAAGGCTGTCTAGTTTAAAGGTGAAACTGCTTCTATCTAAGTCTTCACCAGATTTAAACTCCCTACAAGTCAACCACAGATGTTTACATTTGGGAAAATACTATTACTTGGATCCTAACACAGATACAGGGCAGAAGGAATAGCTCAAGGAGCGAGAGCCCGTGCCTGGCACGCACAGGCCCTAGGCTCAGTCCCTGGCACCACATGGCCTCCTAGGCACTGCAAGGTATAGGCAGCCCTGGTGGCCCCAGCAACACTGGGGAAAGACCCCAACAGCAAAACCCAACAGATAAGCTTACCAAAGTATTGACAATACTTCAAAAATGCACTCAGCAAGAAGCAGCACACTTCGGGCTTCGTCAGACTCCCACATGCTTCCCTCGGAGCTGCGGTGCGGGATTCTACAGCCACATTAAGCTCTAAGACAACAGGACACTGAGTATAAAAAGCTCACTATAAATTCTACAGAGTTCCCAACAAGCAGACTCCTTTAGTCTTGTCTGAAATAACTTAAGAACTATTTTAAAATAAACATCCATTTTTATAAATGTTCTGGATGCAAATGAATTCTATAAAGAGATAAGTATTCATATCAGAAGTCTCAATGTATGGGACAAGAGAAATCACCCAACACTCAAGTCAAAAAATAACAGAACAGAGACTAATTTATGAACTTAAAATTTTTTTAAATTGAAAAAAGAAAAGAGAGATGCTCAAAGGCTTTGGCTATCTAGGAACTACTGAAAGGGGAAACTCGTCACTAAACCAACTTAGAGAGGTACTGTTCACTTCTTTTCCAGAACTTAAACTCTCCTGCGTTGGGGTGGGAGGATTGTTGGGTGAAAAAGCCTAAAACACAGACTGTGCTAAGACTCTATGAGAATATTAAAGATAAAAATGAACCATTTGCGGCTGGAGCGATAGCACAGCAGGTAGGGCATTTGCCTCGCATGCTACCAACCTGAATTCCCAGCATCCCATATGGTCCCTCGAGCATCACCTGGGGTAATTCTTGAGTGCAAAGCAAGGAGTAACCCCTGCGCATTATCAGGTGTGACCCAAAAGGCAAAAAAAAAAAAAAAAAAAAGAACCGTTTGCCTGGAAAAGCCAATTGTGATATACCTATACAACAGAATGCTACACAGCAATGAAAACAAAAAAGTCATAGCCTCGAGTATATACTTCACAAATAATGTTGAGCAAAAGAAGCAAGGCAGAAAACAGTGATGCTCACAGAAAGTTTAAAATTGTTAAATTAAACTGTGCTGAGATTACATATATAGGTAGAAAACTTTTTTTTTCAAAGAAAAAAAGTTATCACAAAGTTAAGGCAGTGATTCCAGAGCTTGAGGGTACAGTTCAAAGAAAGCATCATGATGTCAAGAGGGGAAGGAAAAGGGAAGGAGGTTTCTAGCATCTCAACAATAATATTTATTTGATGGGGCTGGAGCAATAGCACAGCGGGTAGGGTGTTTGCCTTGCACGCAGCCGACCCGGGTTCGATTCCCAGCATCCCATATGGTCCCCTGAGCACCGCCAGGAGTAATTCCTGAGTGCATGAGCCAGGAGTAACCCCTGTGCATCGCCGGGTGTGACCCAAAAAGCAAAAAACAAAACAAAACAAAACAAAACAAAAAAACACCAATAATATTTATTTGATTTCTTGCTTTGGATGGTTGTTACAGATATTTGCTTTATGATGATTAAGCTATAGGCTTTCATTGTTGTGGTTTGGTGTGGTTTGGGGGTTATACCTGGCAGCTATTCCTGGCTCTGCTCAGGAGCGACCCCTGGCAAAGCTTCAGGGCCCATACGCTGATAAAGGGATTTGAACCAGAAAATATGCAAGGCAAGCACCTTAATACTACCTCCCTGGTCCACTGTAGATATGTTAATGCATATTTCATAAATACAGAATTTCACTTTAATATAAACATGCAACTTCAATGAATTCTAATTTTTGAGCTATGCAAGCAAATGAACCAACCACTAGTTATGGTTCTTGTTTAATTCTTAAAATCATTCTAAGGGAAATGAAGCAATTATACAGTGGGCAGAGCACTTCAGAGCCAGGAGTGAGCTTTGAGCAGTGCCAGGTGTGATCTCAACACAAAAATCAAAAAAATCTCTTTTAATCAGGGGTGGGATAGGGTAGGGTAAGGAAAAAGGACAGTGGTCGAGGATCTTGGGCACTTCGGAAGTACTGAAGATGTAGTAATAATATACATAAAACCATAAACAAACATTAGCATTGTTGTAACTGTTATCCACGGTGCAATAAAAATTACTTTAAGTGGAAAGATTCTATCATTGACTTTTCTCTCACCTGCCCTTCACTTTCCACTGAAAACACAGCTAAGAATCAGTACTTCATCTACACTCACTGCAGCACTAAATTCAATAGCCAGAACGAGGAACCAGCCCAAAGAGCCAACAGGAGCCAACATGGATCAAGAAGCCATGGCATAAACAAACAATGGCACATGTGTTTTATGTAACTGGAAGGAAAGATTTCACCCACTTGTGGTACAGAGAGAGTCAAAACACAGGAATAGACAATATCAAGCGACAACATACTCTTGACCTTTGATTGCAAAACCGAGATTACCAAGCAGTAGGGAGTAGGGAGGAAGGAAGAGTAGGACCAGAAGTGACAGCCAGTGGTGCTTGGGGCAACAGCGATCATAAGATGCTTGCTCTGCACACAGTCAACCCAGGTTCAAACCTTACCACATCTGGTCTCCTGAGTGGTCACCCCACCAGGAGTAAGCCTTGAGCACTCCTAGGTGTGTCCCCCAAAGAACAACAAAACGTGTGGTGGTGGGAACTTGGGTGATAATATGTAATAACATCAAAACCATGAACTACAGGTAACATTACTGCAAGGTGTGCTGAGCGTGGTGAGCCCTGTAAAGACAGAGGTAGGAAGCTGTACTCCCAAAATCATAGCACTAAAAAACAATGGTGAACTGATTTTCAAAAACAGTCAGAGCTCATGAGATAACAGTGTGCCCTCAGCAGAACCTCGGTGAAGGGCTCCCACCATGCACATCACAGTTCTAGTTCAAAAAACAAAGTACACAGGCAGAAATGAGCCATCCGCCCAAGTACCCACCAGTCACCACCAGGCTATGGAAAAACTGAGCCTTAACGGGCAGAGTAAAAGGTCCTCAATCATGGGAACACTTCCAAAGCATTTTCTCATCAGTCTCAGAACTCAGCCAACCCAAGTGTCACAGGCCTCTCCTATCCAAGGCTCTCACACCACTATTCTACTTGTTTCAGGACCCACTGTCTGACCAAAACTCTCATTTTTGTGGGAGTCAGGACTTCCGCAGTTTCTTAGAATTTACTTACTGCACGGGTAGACTATGATTTCACAACCCCAGGACTTGAACTGTCTAAGTCAGAAGTGGCATTAAGCAGGGCAAAATGGTCGGCGTGTCCTTTTTCTGACACTGCTGATCTCCCCTACTCTTCCCCCACCACCTCAAAAGCACGTGATTCTCTGCATATGACACTCAAGTGTGGACAGTTACCACAACTAAAGCGTTCAAACAGAGTGGCTAGGGGTGAGCCCCTGGCATGTACATCTGAGCACTAAGAAACCCTCAGCAAGCACTACAACCAGAATACAAGCCAGAACCACAACTAAGCATGACCCGGGCAAGCACCATCGCCCAGCACATATGCAGCCCCTGTGATCACAACAATGGAAGCAAAGAGGGCATACAGTGAGCTGACTAATCCCAGGATAGTCTCCGAAAAATAACCCAACACAGGAAGGGTATTAACAGGAAACAGGTCTGCAGGGTGCCGGGGACTCTTAGCTCTCAATGAAGCTGCTTAGAATTTTCAATGAAGGGGCTAGGGAAATAATACTGAGGTCAAGTCATTTGCCTTGCATGCCACTGACATTGGCTTAGTCCCTGGAACCATATATGGCGAGCACCACTTGGAGTGATGCCTGGCAGAACCAGGAACATCCTCTGAGCACTGTCAGGTGAGGCCCAAACCTCCCCAAAATTTTTAAAGTAAATACGGAGCTTTTAGAAGAAATAGATGGTTAAGTCAGTACCTGTCTTTATCCTTTAGTCGATAATGTAACACTCTCCAAGGGTAGACGTCTAGTCTCTACCCTGCCCCCTGCCCCACAAAAGGATAGTCCTAATACCACCAGATTGGTAGACAATAAAGGAGCTATAAAAAGCTTAAATTATTAAGTGATTCCTGCACTCTAAATAAAGAACAACAAAATGGACAGAATGAAATACTAAGGACAGAGGCTAGGGTCATGGCTCAATGGGTGCAAGCCCCGTGAAGTACCACCAGTGGCCCGTGGCTCTAGGGCCTCGGCAAGAGCCGGCACGGTTCTTATTGACAGTGGGGTCAGCTCAAAGGACAAGAGACCAGCTGTGCGTGGACTGAGCCCCAGGTTCAAGCCTTGGTACTACATGGTTCCCCAGAGCCTGCTGGTCTGGCCCTGGAGACTCCTGAGTACCCTGGGAAGGTCTTCCTCACCTCAAGATACCACCTGCCCCCAAGACACCTAAAAAAAAACTGGGATAAAAGTTACCAATAGAGGGGCTGGAGCAATAGCACAGCGGGTAAGGCATTTGTCTTGCACGCGGCCGACCCGGGTTCGATTCCCAGCATCCCATATGGTCCCCTGAGCACTGCCAGGGGTGATTCCTGAGTGCAGAGCCAGGAGTAACCCCTGCGCCAGGTGTGACCCAAAAAAGCAAAAAAAAAAAAAGTTACCAACAGAGACCTTAGAATTAGTGAACAGAAATCAGACCAGCACCCATGCCACCGAAGAAGTCTGACAATGTCACTTACATGGCTATTGGTGGAAAGTAAAAGGCATAAATAATGGGCCAAAGTAGTTAAACAAGTGAACTGCTTTGACCGGGGTTTGGAAACAGAATGAACCAAGACCAAAACTAATCTTACTCTTGCAGAGATGAAAAATCGCTTGGCTTTCATCTGTAGAGTTATGTAGAAATTATGCCTCGTCAAATTAACTCTAGGGTATCTGATGACAAAATCAATGACGATGGGCCAGAGAGCAGTACAGGAGATAAGGAGCCTGCCATGCATGACGCTGACCCTGATTCGATTCCAGCACCATGTAAGCCCCCCAAGCACTGCCAAGGAGTGATCCCTGAGGACAGAGCCAGGAATAACAGTCCAGCACTGCATGGTAAAGCCTAAAGTCCACACCCTCAAAACTCAATTATAATGACAAATAAGATTAAGATGAATGGAAGGAGGTGGGGGTATCAGAGCAATAGTACAATGGGTAGGGCATTTGCCTTGCACTCCAAATGGTCTCTAGAGCCCCACCAGGAGTCATTCCTGAGAGCAAAGCCATGAGTTAGCCCTGAACACTGTCTAGTGGAACCCCCAACCCTGGGGGAAAAAAAAATAAACAAGGCGAACTATTAAACACTAGGACCATAAAAAGATACTGTATATGTGTGTGTGAAAGAAGCAATGGGAAGCCTGGATAAAATTACTTAGTGCTCTGAAATCTGCACCAAGTTTCAAAATTAACAGAAATATATTGTTAACAACTTCAAGTGGTGCTAGCTTACATTCCCAAATGAAAAGCTAATAGCATAATACGGAGGACAAGGAAGAAGTCCCTAACTTAGGAACCAGAAAATCAACAACAATAAGCAAATGAAAACTGAGCGGAGAATCTAGACAAGAGACAAGGTAGAGATGCCAACACACACGTGGGAAGTTGGCATCATTGTCTCTCACCAGCGGGGAAAGGCAGACTCGAGCAATGTGTGACCACACTACCTACCTGTTAGAAGGGCAATTATCAAATGACAAGAAACAAGGGCGGGTGACGATACAGAAAAAGGGCAATTTGTACACTGTTAATGGGAATGAGAACTGGTGCCGACATCATGGAAAACAATATGGAGATTCATCCAAAAATTAAAAATAGGCAAGGTATGTAGCTCAGTGGTAGAACAGATACTTCTCCACATGTAAAGGTTCCGGAGACTCAATCCCCAGTACCAAACAAACAAAGCAACTAAAAATTAAGTGTTGGTATGTGGCAGCAAAATATCTGCTTTGCACATGTGAGACCCAGGTTTGATCCCCAGCCCCACCACCTACACCTCCCCCGAAGAAAATTAAGAACAGAAATTCCACACAAGATTGCAAACACTTCTGTACTGAAGAACACAAAAACACTAATCTGAAGATATAAATGCGTTCCAATATTCACTGAAACCTATTCAGATTAAAATACTGAAATCACCTAAGTGTCTACTGTCATTTCTGTGGAAGTCAGGACTTGCACGGTTTCTTAGAGTTTATTTACAGCACAGGTTGGACAGTGATTTCACAACCCCGGGACTTTAACCGTCTAAGTCAGAAGTGGCATTAAGCAGGCCAGAATGTCCGGCGTGTCCTTCTGTCACTGCTGATCTCCCCCACTCTTCCCCCATCAGCCCGAAGCACGTGATTCCCTGCACAGCACACTGTAGGGTCTTGGGCCTGCCTGGCTGTAGATCTCGCACATCTCCAGCTGTAGTGCTCACGGGGGTTTGCATTCCTTTACCTGACATGCTTGCCAAGGGTCACACTTTTAGCTGAGCAAGCACCCAAGTTCTGGTCATGATAACTGTCAGGGAACTGCCGTACTGCTCACAAGTGCTTTTCAGGGGGTCACACTTGCTGCCTCGGCCCACTCATCCTTCAGTTACAGTGCTCACCACGGTCATGCCCTTTTACTGTGGTGCTACACACCCCTGGTTTCAGGGTGGCAGGGACCACAGATAGCAGGGCTGCCAGGACTGTGCTTAGTGCTACGGGAAACCGGGATTTGAACTCCTGACCATACACTTTCAGGGCAAGCAAGGCACTGTGCTGCTCCTCTGGCCCGCAGGTGGCTCAACAGTAGAACACCTGCCTACTGTGAAGCCGGTGAGGTCACAAGTCCAGTCCTTGGCACTGCCCTCCATGTGTGAGTGTGACCCAAGCAGCATCATTGTTTGGGATTCCCAGCACGACAACAAAGAAAGTGTCGCAACTAAAGTGTGTGACCCCAGCAAGCACAGCAACCTGCTGTGTGCAAGGCATTCGCCTTCCCTGCTGTCCTGTTGTTCTGGTCCCCTCTACTAGGCTTATAAAAAATTAGTTCCCCCCTGCCTGGGAACTTTCTGCCTTTTCCACTTCCAGCGGTTTATCTTTTAAAAAATTTCCCCTTCCCATGTTGTTTCTGTAATGACCAGAGATTACACGCGCTTGGTCCTGAGTCCATGAGGAGTGACCCTAAGCACAGAGCCAGAAGTGGGCCCTGAGCACAACCAGTATGGCCCCAAAACAAAAATAAATAAATAAAAATTAAAAACCTAGTAGAAACACCAAGTCATTAAAAACTTTTTTTCCCTGTCTGGCACATACTATATAAAATTTTAGACAAGGAAGAAGAAGAAAGAAAGTAAGTCATTTCATGAAGAGTCTTAAAGTTATGTTAAAATGTTTGATCTTGGCAGGGAATATCGCTCAAGTTGTGGAACACATACAGGCCAACAGGCTCCAGGCTCTGGGTTCTAGCCCAGGCAGGGCATGGCCTTCCAGCACTAGAAATGGCCCACACAACAGTAATGACAAAAACCTCTGAACTTTACCCTGGGAATAGTGATAATGTACAGGAAGGAATACTATGCCGAGATTTAAAATTTAGAAAATTATTCTAGTCTACCTGTGGCATATTTGATACGCCAAAAACAGTAACAAGTCTCACAATAGAGACGTTACTGATGCCCGCTCAAGCAAATTGATGAACAGTGCCACATTCTAGTTTAGATGTTAAATGTTGGGGACAGAGTAATAGTACAGCAGATAGGGAGCTTGCCCCAAAAACAAAAGAAAAAGATGTGAAAAGGTGGAGATGGAAAAACCAGTTGTTAGTATATAAGGTAATGACTGGGGGTTTCAGAGGGTAAATCCAAGATGACAGATAACTCAGAGGCTTGAACATAAGTTCTGCATGAAGGAGGCCTGGATTTGACCCCAGCACCAGATGATCCCCCAACCACCATCGGAAGTGACCTGATCTCCACCTACACCCCAACACAGAGAAGCAACCCCTGAGCACGATCAGCATGAGTTTAAAAAAAAAAAAAGTGTGTGTGTGTGTGGGGGGGGGGTAAATCCAGAAGGAAATATTACTAACACAGAAAACAAGAAATAAATAATATTCAGAGACAAGGATTTTCCAGAATTAATGAAAGACACTCTCCTGGATTCAGAAAAGCCAACAAATCCAACCAGGATTAAGAAATAATCTGGGGATGGGCATGTGGGAGGGAGGGGGAGGTTGGGAGAAGGGAAGCTAGTACAGTGGGTAGAGCTCTCGCCTTGCAAGCTGCCAACCTGGGTTCTATTCCCCACATCCCATATGGTACCCTGAGCCCATCAAGAGTGATTCCTGAGCATCACTGGGTATGGTCCAAAAACAAAACAAAACTTTAGACAATGAATGCAGCCAACCCCAGTTTGATACCTAGAACCACAAATAGTCCCTTGAGCACCACTAGGAGAGATCCTTGAGTACCATGAGGAGTGATCCCTGAGCACAAATCCAGGTGTGGCCCAAAAACAAAAAAAAGAAAAAAAGAAAAAATGAAAGGAAAAAAAAAAGAAAAAAGGGGAGGGGACGGGAGGGGGGAAGGGAGGGGAGAGAGGGGAGGGGAGGGGAGGGGAGAGGAGAGGAGAGGAGAAGAGAGGAGAGTAGAATAATCCAGGGCCAGAGAGACAGTACAAGGATTAAGATGCTTGCCTTACATGTAGCCAAACCCGGTTTCATCTCTGGCACCATATATAGCCCCCAAGCACTATCATGAGTGATCCCTGAGCACAAAGCCAGGAGGGGCCCAAAACCAAAAGAACATAATCCACATGTAAACATATTTCAAAGATTCTACAAAGCACAAAAGACAAAGAAAGGCTATTTAAAACTGCCAGAGATGGGCTGGAGCAATAGCACAGCGGGTAGGGCGTTTGCCTTGCACGCAGCTGACCCAGGTTCGATTCCCAGCATCCCATATGGTCCCATGAGCACCGCCAAGGGTAATTCCTGAGTGCAGAACCAGGAGTAACCCCTGTGCATCGCCGGGCGTGATCCAAAAAGAAAAAAAAAAAAAAGTAAAACTGCCAGAGAGAAAAACACAAAGGAACAATAACTAAACCAACAGATGATTTCTCAACAGCAACATTAGAAGTCAGGAAAGAAATCAGCTGTACACTAATACAGTCTTGAAATGAGAAAAATTAATTATAAAAATAAAAAATATAACAAATAGTCCTAAAATAAAAAGCAAATAAAATTTGTCCTGTAAACAAGTATATAGGAAAAATGACTCCTGTTCCCAGAGAGTACCTCACTTTACCTCTGCCCCTTCGCCTGCCCTGACCATGTACAAAAGGTGATTTGCCACATCTCTCTCAGTGACTAACAAAGCAAGGGTGGAAAAGTAAGAAATGCCGGAAATCTGAGCACCTCAATTATCAGTGCACATCAGCAGTATGTGCACATGCAAACATTTCAGACCAACGCAGGGAAAGAATATGATTACTTCAGGGAAGAGAGCAGAGTACTGTGAGTGATAGTATGAAAAATACAGACTACAAGGGCTGGAGAGATATACCGAGGTAAGGTGTCATGCACACAGCAGAACCAGGCTTGACTCCCTGTGCTACACATGGACCTCTGAGCACCACCAGGTTCCTGAGAACAGAGCCAGGAACACCCCCTGAGCACTGCAGGTGTAGCCCCAAACCCCAAATAAATAAATTTTACACATCTTCCGAAAGATGTGTAAAATTTAGAAAAGTTTAGAACATCTTTGTAAACTACAATGTTATTAAATTTGTTTAATTTATCATCAGTAATAGGAGAAAAGTCTAAGTACCCTAAGACGCTGGTGCTCCCGGGCCATGCCCAGTCAGTGACCCTCGGAGATTACCGGGGACAACAGGGGCTCTCTCACCAATGCAGCATTAGGCTGACTCAGATTCTGAACCTCTGCCTCAAAGCGCCCTCACAGAAATGAGATAAAGTGACCTATGAAGTCACTGTATCCACCCCCATCTCAGGAAATCTTGGTCCTAAAGAAATAATAACCAGTTTTGCATCCATTCCAACATTTACAATATAAAGGATGGATCTTCCACCAAAGTCCATGAGGAATATCTCATTAAAGACCTTAATGCATAAGGAAACTGAAAAAACTTCAATTTTCTAAGTATCAACTATTACTCTTACCAACGATCTTCCCTTAGCTTCACTTTGTTTTTTTTTTTTATTTTTTGGGGGGAGAGGGGTAGGCAGTGGGGGATTTCTCATTGTGGTATTATCCTTCAAATATATTAATTAGTTAATAGTTTATTACTCAGTCTTTGTCTAGAACCTAATCTGTGCTAGAATTCTAATGTGTGGAGCTAGAAAATAGCTCAAAGGGCTCGAACGCATGCCTTTCAAGAGAAGTCCTGGGTTCAAGCCCCAGCAATACCTAGAATGACCACAGAGCACCAAGCTGGTGGGAATGGCCCCTGAATACTAAACAAACCAACCAAAGTAATCCAAAAACAAACAAAAAAATCTATAAAAGATGTACCAAAATTCTTTTGTTATAATTACCATTCCACAGTACCCCCTATAAATCTACCTTCTTTTATTTTTAATTTTTTTATTGAATCACCATGCAATAGAACATTACAAAGCTGTCCATGATTGGGTTTCAGTCATACAGTGTTCCAACATCCATCCCTCCACCAGTGTACATTTCAAATCTCCCTTCTCTAAGCAAACAAACAGAAAGCACCAACTCTCCCCAAAATGCACGGAAGCTACTACTAGTCCCATAGCTCATTCCAGCACCCATTGGGAGGGTGGTGGGTGTCATTCACTTTGACATCTACTGGGGGCGGGGTGTGTGGAGGGAAAGGGAGCAGCACACCGAGCAGTGCTCAAGGGCTATTCCTAGATCTGTGCTCAGAGGAGTGAGCCCAGCAGTGCTCAGGGGCTATTCCTAGTTCCGTGCTCAAAGGAGCGAGCCTAGCAGTGCTCAGGGCAGCCTATGTGGTGCTGGAGATCCACAGGGTTGCAGCCGATGCACTGCATTTAAGGCAAGTGCCTTCTCTCTTGTACTCTCTTTGGCTTTTTGGTTTTTGTTTTTGTCTTTTCCAGAGGGGGGATGTTAGGGCCATATCCAGTGGTATTCAGGGCTTACTCTTGTCTCTGTGGTTCAGATGAGTCATGCCTGGTGGTCTCAGGGACTGAACAAGGGTCAGCTGCATGCAAGGGGGCTGGCACCTCCTTCAGTGCCGTCTTTCTGATCCTATTTGTATATGTTTGTAAGAATAGACTTGTCCATTCAAATGCAATGGAGTAACCGGTTTAATGATAACAGCATAATACCTTCCTCCAAATTCCCTATACAGAAGCTAGAGAAATGCTTCCAAAGGCTGAGCACATGCTTTGCCTGCAGGAGGCTCAGGATCAGTCCCCAGCACCACATGGTTCTCTGAGCACCAGGAGAGTGGTGCCTGAGCACAAAGCAGAGAACAGTCCCTAATCAGGGACGGATGTAGAGAAATAAAAATTCTCTATGCCCAAGCACTGTTAAGCTGACCCTGGGGGACCCCAAGCATTACTGAACACTAACCTCCCCCCCCTCCCCCGCCAAAAAAAATGCTTTTTGGTCATCCGCATGCCATGAAAATGAATGCTTCACAACTTCAAGACAATCAGAAAATGAAAACCAGGACTAGAGTGCCAGTTCAACAGACTGAGTGTATGCTTTGCATGCAGCCATGTCTGGTCCTGGGACCACATCACAGTCCTCTGAGCACTGTGGGAGGAACCCCTGAGCACTGGGCCAGGAATAACCCCCAAGCCCTGCCAGGTGTCTCATTAACCAAAACAACAAAATTTTTAATAGACAACATGATGTGACTTCTGCAGGCATACAATGTCATTTAATATGACAGTAAGAGGATTACTTTTTTCCTTGAAGTTGACTACTATTATCAATACCCACTCCAAACTTACTTCCAGTTCTTTAATTTTTTCTTCTGCTATTTTCTGTTTCTCCAAAAGTTGATTGTGAATTACTTCCTTGGATTGAAGAATAAACCTATAAAATACACACACAAAAAAAGTTGAAAAGAGTGAAAAGAGTTAAGCCATATAACTGTTGTATTCATTAAATTAACAGTTATATAACACAAATACTAAACAAAGGATCTCCCAATTCAGAATAGAATTCACATTAAAATTACCAATTCAGAAAAACATGATTTTAAGGCTGAGAATAAAGACTTAAGAGTAATTTCTGCCTTTTTGACTGAGAAAAGAAGCTTCAAGTAGATTCATTTTAAAATGTGGAGAAAAACCATAAAAGGATAAAAACCTATCACAGGCTAGGAAAAAAGTTGACAATAAAAATGCCCAATAATTTTTTTCAGTTATCTAATACAACTTTTATCTAGATTATTTAAAAATAATATTTATAAATTACAGTTCCTTCTCTTTTCTCCCCATCCTTTTAACATGGTAACTCATGACCTTTTCAAGTTATAATCAAGCACTGTGTTAGGATCAATGCATCAGTGTTCATAAGAGTTTCTCACAAAAAAAAAGTGCTGGATAAGGCCTAATTTCTTTTATTATTATTTCCAGCGGGTATAATATCTTTGAAAAGCTCAAAATGCACAAGCGGAAAATCTTTTTTATTTTTTTTCCATTTTATAGTTAGGCACATTATTTGTCACTGTTGCAGCTGAAAACTTTTAAAAATTAACAATGATACGGTTTGTGACTTTTATGTTCATAACTCTTGCCACAGGAAAAGGAAGAATAAACTATTTTATAGTCTCAAGTAAATGAATTGAAAATATTTCCCTACCAAGACCAAGGATAAAAACTTCAATTTTTCAAATCTTTCAGGATTATCCGAAGAGGAAAAATAGATTTCAATGAAAAGCTACAATTAGGGCCAGAAAAATAGCACAGAGCTAAAGGCCCCTGCCTTGCATGTGGCTGATCCAGATTCAATCCCCAGCACCATCAGGAATGGTCTCCCAAGCACCATCAGGAATGACAGCCAGAGTAAGCCCTGAGTACCACCAAGTGTGGCCCTAACCCACTTCCCTGCCAAAAAATTGATTGTAATGATTCCAATCAAAAATTGACAGGAATGATTATAATCAAGCAAACTGTTTCTTCTCTTTGTACAATCTGAGAGTTCAGCAACAAAGAACACCATCTCAACCTAAAAAACAAACAAGAAAATACCAAGGTAGCAACACATTTTCAGTGTAGTTTCCTTCACAGACTTCACAAAACCTAAAGGGTGGGTTAGTCCCAAAAGGGTCTGCTATTATAGGTAAGAGTTGACAAATAAAAACAGGCCAAAAAGGACAACCTGAGCTTTGCCCAGATATCTGGAAGAAAAGTGCTTTTCCACAGACTCCTTTTCAAGAATTTCCCCTGACATAAATATTAACACTGCCTGGTAAATTTCTTTCACTTCATTAGCTATTATGCTTGAATCCTGATGCAGACAGTCATTTAAGTGACAAGTCTAGTATTCATTTAACTTGATCCCCTGTGAAACACGCAAATTTCCTATCATGCAAATAAGACTTACTATATAACCTTTGTGACTAAATTGTCACAAAGTGGGACTATTTCTGAGAAAACCATGATTTGTCTTTTTCTCAGGACTTATTAATAGCTTAGTATAGTGTCTCAGGTGAGAAGTTTTAAACTATAATCATCCTAGGAGACACCATGCAAAAGTATTATAAACATAGGCCCAATCATCACCAAATTATATTACATGCATGATTTTTCTAAGGAAAGTCTTTTAGTCATAAAAATAATTTTCAGAGCAAAATGGCTATTTTTAAGTAGTTTTACCTGCAGGCCAGTGAGCAATATTCTCAGATAATGTCATTAGATATTATCTTTACTAGTGTCTGGAAAATTTTCAAAGCTAAGATTAGAGGTCAAGTCATTTGTTATGTGGCCTTTAAAAATAAAGCAATAAAGTATCTGAACAGATACTAAATCCCTTGAGCAGAAAATAAAATTACTAGAAAGCAAGAACATACAACAACAAAAACATGTTTTTCCATGGTCACACACTCCAGAGACAGCTATATTGGACTCTGACAACTCTGACGGCCAGGGAGAAGGCACTGAAGCTGGCCGGTCTCCTACAAACTTAGGGACACCTCAGCCATTCAAGGTTTAAACAAAGTAAGTACTGAGTGTATCTGAAAATCTACCTCGAAGAGTAGTCACACAGGCAAAATTCAAACCAAAACACTGATAAAAACCTGACTTTAGTCCTCAATTTTAAAAACACCAAAGATACAGAGATTGGAAATGGTGCAACATTCGTCAGGATTTCTGAAAGGTCACCTTCTAGAAAACCATGTTAGACACCGAAAGACAATGATATTATCAAATATCTTTTAATTTAAAAAAAATTGAAGCCATTATCATGAACAAATGCTATGCATGCAGTTTCTCAATGCAGAGATTCTTGCCAACAACCTATAGTTTACGAAAAACAAAAAGGTAGGGATAGAATCCTGAGTTATGATTGTGTCACCCAAATCAGCTGGAAGCTCTCATATTCAGAGCAGAGAGAAACAAAGCAGCAGATTGGATAACTCGGGGTGGAAACAGACCCTGGGACATGGTCAAAAGAACTGTGAGCCGAGGACACCAAGCAGGGAAGGAGGGAGGAAGAGACCCTGGATAATGGTGGAGGGATCTTGGCATGCTGGCGGCACAGTGCAGCACTACTGCCAAGTGTAAACTAATAATCAGGGGCAGAACAACAGGACAGCAGGTAGGGTGTGTGTCTCGCATGCATCAACCTAGGTTCGATCCCCAGCACCCTACATGGTCTCCCAATCTTACCAGGAGTAATTCCTGAGCACGTAGCCAGAAGTAAGTCCTGAGCACCACCAAGTGACCCCTAAAACAAAACTATATAGTATGATACTTCAGTGAAAACTCCTGAGGAGGCAGGGGTTGGACCAATAGTACAGCAAGTAAGATGCATGCCTTGCATAGGGCAGATCCGGGTTCAATCCCCGGCATCCCATCTGGTCCCCCAAGCACTGCCAGGAATGATTCCTAAATGCAGAGCCAAGAGTAACCTCTGAGCATCATCAGGTTTGGTCAACCCTCCTCCCGCCCCCCCAAAAAAAGAATTAAAGACAAAATAGTATTGAAGAGAAGGAGGAAAATACTTGTATGCCAGAGAGGCCTGGCAGATGTGGCTCTGTTGCTGAAAACCTCCCTTGCAGGCACGAGGCAATGAGTTTGATCCCTGCACCACCCCACATCCTAGAGTAGGATGTGTAATCTCTGGAACACCACAACAGATGAGTGTGGCCTGGTGAGCACCCAAACCTAAAAAACCCAGACATCACACAACAAAGGAAAGGGGAAAAAAAGAACTTCTTTTAAAAAATGTGCTGTGTCACAAAGGAAAAATAAACCATGAGAAGGGAAATTATTTTCATATGACAAATTAATATGAAGAATATGGGCTTATCATACTCAAGATTATAAAAAACCGACAAATCACTGCTTTGTCAAGGACCTCCAGCGTGGGGCTGGGGAGACAGCTCAAAGAGCTGGAGTTCAGAGGCTACATATGGGAACCCTAAATTTGAGCCCCAGCACCACAAGGTTCCCCATGTACTAGGCAGTAGGCTCCTTCCCCACCAAAAAAGGCCTCTGCTCTGACCTAGAAATCAATGCCAAGTGGCTCTCCTCTTTCAAATCATAAGAAATTACAGCCTGTAGTTTCATGTCTTCATTTTTAAGTTATGCCGCATGAAAAGCAATCTTATGATGGCTTTTGAGTTTGAGAAATATCAGACAATGTTCCAAACTCTCCTACAGGTTGGTATATGATTTTTATTTTCTTATGTGGGGGGTGGGGCGGGGGGGTAAGGGTGCCCAAGGCAACTCCTAGATCTGCACTCAGGGATCACTTCTGGCAGGGCTTGGGGGACCATATGGGGTGCCAGGCATTGAAACAGGTTGGCTGTATGTAAGGCAAGCTTCCTACCCATTGTACTATCTCTCCAGCCCCTCTCACTAGATGTCTGATGCAGATATGAATGAACACAAAGTGTGAGAAACTTGTGTAAAGAATTGCCAGAGCAATAGTACAGTGAACAGGGTGCTTTCCATGCACATGGCCCATCTGGACTCAAGCCCCAGCACTCGAAGTGGTCCCGTGCCAGAAATGATCCCTAAACACAGAGCCAAGAGTAAACCCTAGCACTGCTGGTATGGCCCCCAAAACAAAAAATATATGAGTCTATCTTGCTGCTTTAATTCCACTAGTGAAGAAATCTATTTGCAATGTAGAAGAAAATCTATATGTGAACATTTTTATCATAATTTTTTCAGCCAAAAAAAAATGTAGAAATAACAGAAATCCCTCAGTAAGGAAAAGACTTGTTTAAATGGCACATCCAGATTGTGGAATGCTGAGTGTGTCAGAAACTTCTGTTGTTGGCATAATGCAGAGTAAATAACCCAAAGGCTCTTCCTGATTAAAAACAAAAAAATTTAAGAAAAAATGCTCCAACAAAGTTCTTTTAACATTCTGCTGAGTTAACACTAAGGTTCCAAAGGTGCAAAATGAAGATAAATCAGGAACCCTGGAAAGTAAGAAAGTAATAAACTGACACACTGAGGAATTTTTCTGAATCCCTGAGACCTTGAACATTCACTACAAATGACAAACTGAAGGTGCTATCAAGAGAATCCTCAGTGCAAGGCAGATGCATTCAACTTCAGTCTAACAATGAAGAAGATTGAAATGTACCTCTCCATAGCGTAAAATGAGAGAAATGTGTATAGCTATACCTTGGTAGTAATTAAAATGAAAAAAGTACAATGTCCCTTAAGAATTTAATAGAATCCAAAAGTGACCTTCCTTAAGAGATGTGATCCAAATTCAACCTATTAAATCATCCAGAGAACCTCAAGCACAGAATCTCCTATCATGGTTCCTAAGTAGGTGTGTGGCAAAGTTCAAGTAGATTTAAAGATGGATTAATGAAACACAAAAATCTGAAACACAAAAAGGAAAAAAAAACTGTAAAAGTAATGAATAATAAAAAACATAATACTGGAGACAGACTGAAATACAGTGGGAAGGGCGCTTGCCTTGCATGCAGCCGGCCCAAGTTCGATCCATGCACCACATACGATCCCCATGTCCCACCAGGAATGATCACTGAGTGAAAAGCCAGGAAAAAGCTCTGAGCATTGCTGGGTATGGTCCAAAAACCAGAAAGGGTGGGGGGGTCTGAACGCAGGATACCACATGTAAGATCAAGCGATCTAATATATGTCTCTTCAGAGGGAGAAGGATGGGACAAAAGAAACATTTGAAGGCACAATAAGCAAAAATTTTCTGAAACCAACAATAAAATAAAGACAAAGACCAAATCAGGTATGAGGATATAACTCAAGAGGCAGTAAGTACTTGAAATGTGACTGATCTAAACAGCCTAATTAAAAGCTAAACTAGATAGAGAACATGACCCAACTGTATGCCAAGACATACACTTTAAATTAAAAGAAAGGGTCAGAGATGTGGCTCAGTGATAGAGGTCTTAAATATGTGAAGCCCTGAGTTCAATTCCTGGCATGGCATGATCCCCTGAGCATAATCAGGTGTGGTCCCAATATGAAATAAAAAAGATACATCTACTTAAGTTCAGAGTGAAAACAAAACTATACCCACTAAGCTGGCAAGAGTCTTTTTTTCAGACAGGTAATAGGCACCAGAGTTTAAAGGGGTTAAGGCATGTGACTTGCAAGCAGCCAACCCAGGTTTAATTCCCAGAACTCTAAGGTCCCCTGAACTGGAAGTAGCCCCTCCTCTGATGTGACCCAACCCCCACCAGATGTGACCCAACCCCCACTCTCATATGAAAGACAGTAACAAGTATTGGAAGAAATGGAGAAACTGGGACCCTCACACATGGTGAATATATGAAACAGCTGCATGGAAAACATTCTAGCAGTTCATTAAAAGATTAAATAAACAGTTAAAATATGACTCAAAAATTCTACTTGTTGACTAAGAAACCAGTCTGGTTGAGTTTCATTAAGTGTTTTACAGCTCGAATGTTACAGGTCCAGTGCTACAGTTTACTTACATGTTACCACAAACATATTACTACAGACAGGGCTTCCAACTGAAATCTTCAAGACAGATTCAAAATCACTTGAGGGTCAGAGAGCTAGTAGCAGGGAAGGGGCTGGCCTTGCCCACAGCTGACCCAGGTGCAATCCCTAGCACTACATATGGCCACCAAGCTCTAGCAGGGGTCATCCCTGAGCACTGCCAAGTACGCCCCAAAAACCACACAAATGAAAAGCAAGACTTGAGCTGAATGTTCAAGTTCTCTAGTGAGCAGGGTCAAGTGCAAAGAGGTGGGACTAACCTCCCACTTAGAACCACTTTATGTAAATGAGGTTTTCAAACAAGGCAGTGCCAATTAATGGAAAATTGCCAATTGCTAACGATCACATTTCAATCCTGGGCAAAGGTCTTGGGCTTACTGGTCTAGTTTCATTTTCTTCTGACAGTGGACATGTCTGGGCATGCTGGAATATGCAAGTCGAGCTAGAGGCCTGGAACCCAAGCCTCAATAGATTTCTGACCAGCATGGCTCCATTTTTGTTGGTTAGTTTGTTTTGTTACTTATCATACTCCTAGAATATAATCAAGAGAAATAAAAGCACCTATCAAAAATTTGTGCCTAAATATCCAAATAGTACTAGCAAACAATTTAAATACTCAACTAATGATGTATTAACAAAATGTGGTATATCATTACAACGGAACATTATTTGGCAAGAAAAAAAAAAGAAGAAATGAGGTATTAATATATGTTACAACATGTGGATTATCTTTTGTATTTGGGACAGGGGGGTAGGGGTGGGGGACGCATACCTGGTCGTGCTCAGGTTATATCCTGGCTCTGTGTTCAGGGATCACTCTTGGTGGGGCTCAGGGGATCAAATCCGGGTTGGCCATACAAAAGGCAAGCACCCTGCCCACTATACTATTGCTCCGACCCCTGTGTAGGTTAATCTTTAAAAACTAATGCTAAGGACCAGAATGATAGCTTTAAGCATATATCTAACACACACGAAGGCCAGGGTTCAATCCCCAGCACCCTATGGACAGTCTCTTAAGCACTGAGCATCACAAAATAACCAAGTGCTAAGGAGATAGGTATAATCACATTATTCCATTTACATGAAATGTCCAGAACTAGATGTACCTGTTCAGAAAGAATTGTAACTGCCTAGGGCAGGGAGCAATGGGGAGATATGAAATTTATGGATTTTTGTTTTGTTTTGTTTTAGCTTCTTACCAAGCTAAACAATATTACTGTCTGACCTACCAACCAACATCCTTGGCATTAAACAATAGGGGTTAAAAAAACTTCAAGTCACACAAAATCCTGTACATGAATGCTTATAGCAGCTTTATTCCTGGTTGCCAAAACTTGGAAACAAAGCAAGATGTTCTTCAGGGGGTGTGGGACTATTCAGAGGAAAAAGCACCTGCCACGCAAGTCTGAGGCCATAAGTTCAATCCCTGGAACCAAGCGCTCCCAACAACTCTGGTGCCTGGTGGGGGCACCAACTCTGGGATCCCCGGTGCCACACCAGCAATTAAGCATTTCAAGCACCTCGACTACAGAATACAATCCCTAAGGGGCTGGAGAGATAGTACAGTGGGTAGGTCACTTGCCTTGCACATGCCAATCCAAGGTTCAATCCCCGGCATCCCATATGGTTCCCTAAGTACTGCCAGAAGTAACTCCTGAGTGCAGAGAAGGAGCAAACTGAGCACTGCTGGGTATGCGCCCCCCCCCCAATTTTTTTTTCAAGAAAGTATACAACTCCACATGAACACCAAAATTGAAGCCTCAAACACTACTGCAATCACCTGTGTGCCCCGCAGTGAGCTTATCTGAAGGCACCACACATAAGTATGTGATCCCTGGAAGTACCACAACCAAGTGTCCCACAATCTCCAGTTATCTCAACAACTGTAACAAAGGGGAGGGATGGGGAATAAACTTTCAAGTGTCCTTCAACAGGTAAACAGAATCATTCAATAATAAAAAGAAATGAGCTGGGTCAGAGAGATGGCTCAAAGGGGTGGAGCACCAGCCTTACATACACAAGGCCCCAGTTTCAAGACAAGCTCTATATGGCCCCAACCCTAGAACCACCAGATACAGCCCTGTGGCCCCAGAACACTGATATACCACATTTTGTTAATCCATCATTAGTTGAGCATTTAAATTGTTTGCTAGTACGATTTGGATATTTAGGCACAAGTTTTTGTATAGGTGCTTTAATTTCTCTTGATTGTATTCTAGGAGTATGACAAATAACAAAACTAACCAACAAAAATGGAGCCATGCTGGTCAGAAATGGTAGCCCAGCATAGATGACTCAGGCCCGAGTCACACAGCATAGCCAAGTCTAAGCAGAGAACTGCCAAGCTTGCACCACTGCACCAAAGCATCAGCAGGATCTGAGACCCCCAAGCACCACTGGGGAGACCCCCACAAGCGCAAAAGGAAACTAGCTGTCAGTGTGGAATACAGTTCAAATGTCAAGTACATGCTACACAAATCCAAAGGCCTGGGTGCAAAATCTAGTACAGGGGCCAGATACTAATGACTAAAACATTCCTGAACAGACTGAACAAATACAAAGACCAATGGTGCGCCAGAGACACAGTACAGCAGGTTGGGCATTTACTTGCCTTGCAAGCCAACCATGGTTAGAACCACTTTCACACTAACCCTTTCTTTCCACATTTTAGTTTATGCCCTGATTTCTATACTCCAGAATTACTTTTTTTTTGGTGGGGCTTGGGGGCTATTCCTGATTCTGTGCTCATAGTACCACATATTAGGACAAAAACAGGGTTGGCCACGTGCAAGGCAAGTGCCTGCACCCGTGGACTCTCTCTCCAGCCCCAGAATGACTTCAATAGCTTCCTGCCTGTACTCTGATTAACACACTGACGATGGCACGTACCACTAGTGGCTCACACTTGAATATGGTTAAATTAACACAAAGTGCAAACATTCCCTAAATTTATCCAAAATTTGCTACTAACCATTTTTCTTTTCTGTTTTGTTTTGGAGTAAAACTCTCAGTTGTTATTCCTGGAAGTGCTCAAATGGGA
The DNA here is from genome assembly GCF_027595985.1 of Sorex araneus. NCBI lineage: Eukaryota > Metazoa > Chordata > Mammalia > Eulipotyphla > Soricidae > Sorex > Sorex araneus. The sequence continues at coordinate 21,144,695 of NC_073307.1, read as the reverse complement.
TGCTGGGGCTCGAACCCAGGTTGGCCATGTACAAGGCAAATGCTTTATCCGTTGTACCATGCAAGCAGCCCTCAAATGCTAGATCCTATATTGTTGTTGATTTGGGCAAACACTATTGGTTGGATACCCAATAGCCAATCCTCTATGTTGGTAGATCCCCAATCCCAAGACTTTCCCAAGTGATGGAGGGCAGTGAATCTTGGAATGAAATCTGATTGACTGTACCCAATCGTGGTAATAATCCAATCCCCCAAGCACAAGCATGTGGCTCATCATGAAATCACACAGGAGGTCTTTTTAAAGACTTCTGTGAAATGTTTGCTCCTACAAACATGACACAGAAAACATAGGTACTTTCCAACTTTGAATGTTGTCACATCCAAGTGAAAAAAAACAATTTTTTTTTTTTGGTTTTTGGTTGTCACACCCACCAATCCTCAGAGTTTGTGCTCAGGAATCACTCCTGGTGGTGCGAAGAGAACCATCTTGGGTGTTGGTTTATAAACCTGATCAGCTGTGCAGTGCCCTACCCACTATATCTCCCTCAACACCTGAAACAAAAATTTTTGGGGGGTAGGGGGCACACCCTGCGGAGCTCAGGGCTTACTCCTGGCTCAGAAATAACACCTTGGAGTGTGGGGGGACACCAAGGAAACATATGAAATGCCAGGAATTGAACCCGGGTCGGCCACGTGCAAGGCAAGCATCCTACTCATCACTATTTTTCTGGTCCCCAAATGAAACTCTTAAGGGGTCCTGACAATGAAGCTAATAAGCAGGGAGGAGAACAGAAACGAGTATTGATGGGGCGGGAGTCGGGGAGGTGTGGGAGAGAAACTGGGGACATTGGTGGTGGAAATGAGTGTTAGAACTCTGTATGATTGAAACCCAATCATGAACAATTTTTTACCTGTGTATCTCACAGTGATTCAATTTTTTATTTTTTTATAGTTTTTTAAAATTTTTTTATTAGTGAATCACTGTGGGGGTACCGTTACAGACTTTCGTGCTTGTGTTTCAGTCAATACAATGATAGAGTACCCATCCCTCCACCAGTGCCCATTTTCCATCACCAATGGTCCCAGCATCCTTCCCACCCCCTACCCCCATACCCATGCCTCTGTGCCAGGGCATTCCCTTTTGCTCTCTCTCTCTCCTTTTGGATGCTGTGGTTTGTAGTAGAGGTATTAAGTGGCCATCATGTTCAGTCTATAGTCTACTTTCAGCCCGCCTCTCCCATCCCGAGCAGGCCTTCTTAGCACCCTTCACTGAGCTGCCTTTTCCCCCAGCATTCGAGGCCGGCTTCTAAGCTGTGGAGTAATACTCCTGGTACTTATCTCTGCTGTTCTTGGGTGTTAGTCTCCCATTCTGTTACTTTACATGCCACAAATGACTGCAAGCTTTCTAAATCTGTCCCTCTCTTTCTGACTCATTTCACTTAATATGATACTTTCCATTTTGCTCCACATATACGCAAATTTCATGACTTCATCTTTTCTAACAGCTGAATAGTATTCCATTGTGTAGATGTACCAAAGTTTCTTTAACTAGTCATCTGTTCTCAGGCACTCAGGTTTTTTTCAGATTCTGTCTATTGTAAACAGTGCTGCAATGAACATGTAAGTGCAGATGTCATTTCTACTATACTTTTTTTCATTTCTGGGATATATTCCCAGAAGTGGTATTGCTGGGTGAAATGGGAGTTCAGTGATTCAATTTTATGGAAATGAGCTGGGATGGAGTTCATCGATACAGTGCTCACCTTTAGTGTCTCATGTGCCACACACTAAAAAGTAGAAAGTAGAACTGAAGCCCAATACAGTCCCTGAGGAGGCCTAGTAAATACAATATGGATAAATCTCAACCAAAGAAACACACAGTCATACAAAGGAGTACAAAATATGGAGATTATTTGTATATTGTACATGAGATTTTTAAAATAGGCAAAACTAAGATACAATAATAGAAATCAGATAATCAGTTGCCTAGACCAGGATTGAGGGAGGGGAGAACTGACCTGGAAGAAGTAATAAAGGAACTTTTTAGGGCGATGGAAATATTCATGTCTATATCATGACTGTATTGATGGTGACTTTTTTTTTTTTTTTTTTTTTGCTTTTTGGGTCACACCCAGCAATGCACAGGGGTCACTCCTGGCTCATGCACTCAGGAATCACCCCTGGTGGTGCTTAGGGGACCATATGGGATGCTGGGATTCAAACCCAGGTCGGCCGCGTGCAAGGTAAATGCCCTACCCACTGTGCTATCACTCCAGCCCCGATGGTGACATTTTCAAACTTCATCCACCTGTAATCTAAAACTGAGCATTTTATTGTGTAATATGTAGGTCAATATAAGCTTTATTTAAAAAGATGATGCGGGCCAAATATAGACTAGAGACTGAACACAATGGCCACTCAACACCTTTATTGCAAACCACAACACCTAATCAGAGAGAGAGAACAAAAGGGAATACCCTGCCATAGTGGCAGTGTGGGGTGGGGGGAGTCGGGACTGGGGAGGGGGGGAGGGATGTTGGGTTTACTGGTGGTGGAGAATGGGCACTGGTGAAGGGATGGGTTATCAAACTTTGTAAGGGAGAAACATGAGCACAAAAATGTATAAATCTGTAACTGTACCCTCACGTTGACTCACTAATTAAAAATAAACTATTAATTAAAAAAAATAAAAAATAAATAAAAATAAAGCAAAGTAAAAAAAAGGAATGAATGACTTTTCTTTTTAGGACAGAAAAGGATAAGACAGGACTATAACAGCCCCATTAAATTTTGTTAAACACATCCCAGATTCCTATTTTAGTTTTTTATTTCCTTGTATCTTCTCATTGTCTGTATGCACACGTGTTCAAACATACGTTTTTATTTTTTCACTTTAAGATTGAATAAAAAATAAAATTAAAAAAATAAATAAATAAATAACAGCCAGGAATTAACTAGTATATTAGATGCTAGTAAGTGCGGGGGGGAGGGGAGAGGAAGGGGGAAGTAGCGCAAGACAGAAGTGAGGATACAACTGCATGCATAATTAAAAGATGAAATATTACAAAAATAGATTGGAAATAAAAGGTCCTACAGTCCCTGTTTCATAAAGACCTGAAGGAGAAGAAGGGATAAGTCATGTAAACATCCAGAAGTCAGAGAAACCAACAAGTGCAAAATTATTAAGCCAAGTAATTCAATGGCTCACACTTAGATTTTATAATGAGGTTCAAGCTTACAAAGCTTTTATCTCTTCTGATGAAATGGAGACTCATCTGAGGGTTTGTTTTCTGTGGTGCTAGGTCAAACCCAGGTTTCATGCGCGCAGACATGCCCTTTATCTCTGCACCGCCTCCAAGTGCCTCATTGAAAGGGTCTGACTAGGATGCCTGAACTCATGTTTGGCTACTTAGGTAAGAACGAACCATAAAGTGATAAAGAAAGCAGGAATTCCAGTTTGGTGGCAACTGTAATAATCTAATGGCAGCTGAAACCACAGCTAAAAACTTTCCCAATCCTGACCCCTTTTTTAATATACTTTTTAAATTTTTTTTTATTGAATCTCTATGAGCTATACAATTACAAATTTGTTCATGATTGGTCAGTCATACAATATTCCAACACCTGTCCCTTAAACATTCGCCACCACCAATGTCCCCAGTTTCCTCCGTTCCCTAACCCCACCCTAGCCTGCCTCTGTGGCAGCACTTTTCCTCTTTCTCTTCAATATACTGACTCTTGACCTGAGAAATTTTTAAGAGGCCCTGGGTATATAAGATATGTATGCAAATCAAACATTTACTGCTAATAAATCAAAAATGTATACAAATATTTTGTGGCCCCCATACTGATGTGATCCTCTGAAGGTCTAATTCAGTTTAAGAAGTTAGGACTTAGACATGATAAGTAGGAATATTCAGATTCTGAACAAAGTTTAAGGGAGAAAGTGTTATGAAAGAGAAGTGAGAGAGTGGGTTCAACAGGCTGGAGTGCATGTGTTGCATGCAGAAGGACCACGTTTGATTCCTGGAACCACATGGTTTCCCCAGGACCAAGCCAGTAGCTCTTGAACACCACTGGATATGCCCCAGCCCACCATCCACCCCCCACCCCAGCCCTCCAAAAAAAAGTGAAAAGGTATTATCATGGGCCAGAGACACTCTGAGGTTAAAGTGACTGCTATACATGTGGCAAATCCTGCACTTATCCCCAGCACCAGATGTGGTCCCCAGAATACAGAGCCAGGAGTAGCCCCTAAGCACTGCTGGGGGCAGTCAAGGTAATCGCCCCCAGAAAGCATTTAAACAGATAAACCTCGGAAAGACAATGAGAAACTGAGTAAAGATAATAATAATAAAAAAAAAAATCCAAAAGCTGGGCCCCAGGTCCATCTAGTATTAGGAAAGGAGAAAGAAAGCAGTCAAGGAGACTTATATAAAAGAAAGGCTGAGAAAAGCTGAGAGGTGGAATCTTGCAAGCCAATGGAAAAAAATGCTTGAAGAAGAAAAGAAAGACCAACTGGACTAAATGCTACCAATAGGTCAAATCAGATGAGAGTCAAGAATTCACCAAAGTCTTAGGGAATCATAGTCATTCAGGAACCTAATCCCATCTAAGTGGTATATTCTAGATGAGTAATTCACACACTGCAAGGTTTAATTTGGACTAATTAAAAATTATTGTCTATTTTAATATCAAACTATTACTCCAGAAATGGAAACTGTAGTATGTTGATCTATTTTAAACATGATCCTTATTTTGGTATTCAAGTATTCTGGCAAATAATCACCTCTGATGTTTACTTCTTCAACTCTGGCCTCATCAAACCCCAAACATCCCCACAATAAGCAATGAGCTATTCTACAACTTTTCCAAGATGTGATCTATATTTTACTACTAGGTTAAAATATAAATTGGATACAGGGCCAAGGACGTAGCTCAGATGGCTGGTATGTGTGAGGCCCTGGGTTGATCCCTGGCACTACACACACAAAAATAACAATAATAACTGCTGGGTAGTAAAAAAGATTATTATCTAATGAGTGTTCAAGAACAGAAACATAAGACTCCTAGTACAAAAGCAGAAAAACATGGGGAAATATAAATATATTCTGGCATAAATGCAAGTCTCAGTCAGACACACACAAGATGCATACTGAGATCCAAATCTTCCTTGAGCCAAACAATGTAAAAGGCTCAACAACTTAAGCCAGTCATGTTCTTTTCTATTTAAAGATACATTTTTTAATACTGGGCTCCTGCTACTGTGCAAATTTTGACACAAGAACATTTTGAATCCTTTTCAAAGCCAAAAGAAGAGTGTCTTCCAAGTAATCTGGGCCATTTCAAGGTAATTGATCTTCCTCAAAACAAAATTTGGTAAGCTGAGTTCATGGCCAGAACACTGAGATAACATTCTCCCATTCAACTTAAATTCTAAAAATATAAACATTGTAATGAGGTGGGGAGTGAAAGGGCCCGGAGAGATAGTATAGTTAATAAGGCACCTGCCTTTCATGCAACTGGCCCAGGTCAGATCCTTGGTACCCTACAATGGTTCCCCAAGCCTGCCAGGAGTTCTCCCAGTACAGAACCAGGAATAAGCCCTGAGCACCACCGGGTGTGGCACCAAAATTGAAAACAATCAAAATCCTTCACAAAACCACAGGCACAAATTGTGCATACAACACACTGAAATCTCAATTAATTCATCTTGGTTAAGATTTGTGTAGATAAATATGTAAAAATGCTAAAAAAGTCACTGCATCAAATGTGTGTTCATACTGAGGATTCTCAACTTCTAGCTAATTATTTTTTTTCTGAGCTTCCTGTAGAATATATGATCAAGCAGACTGTCCCTTGACGAACATTTCAGTTCTCTTTCAAACATATTAGACAGTAAGTTGTTCCCAAATTTGCCACCATAAACAGAAGTTAAAATCAGAAAATTTCTGGCACAGCCTTACAACTTATTTTCGGTTAAGAAACATTTAGCTAATTGGGGCCAGTGAGATAGTACAAAAGGTAGAGCGCCTGCATTACTGGTTTCTTGATTATAACCATTAGAACTCACTCTAGTATTCTGCATTTTTCCCTAATTTTGGTTTTGGGGAAAGAAAACACAGGCAAGACCCTCAATCCTGTATTTTTAAATATTCTTTCAGGGACTGGAGCAATGGTACAGTGGACAGGGCACTTGCCTTGCACATGGTCAACCCAGGTTCTATCCCTGGCAACCCATATAGTCCCCCGAGCACTTCCAGGAGTATTGTCTGAGCACAGAACCAGGAGTAATCCCTGAGCATCATCGGGTGTGCCCCCCAAAGAAAGAAAAAAAGAAAGAAAGAGAGGAAGGAAGGAAGGAAGGAAGGAAGGAAGGAAGGAAGGAAGGAAGGAAGGAAGGAAGGAAGGAAGGAAGGAAGGAAGGAAGGAAGGAAGGAAGGGGAGAGGAGAGGAGAGGAGAGGAGAGGAGAGGAGAGGAGAGGAGAGGAGAGGAGAGGAGAGGAGAGGAGAGGAGAGGAGAAGAGAAGAGAAAAGAAAAGAAAAGAAAAGAAAAGAAAAGAAAAGAAAAGAAAAGAAAAGAAAAGAAAAGAAAAGAAAAGAAAAGAAAAAGAAAAAAAGACACATGCTTTCATCCAACAAGTCTATTCTGTTTAAGCCTTTGCCAGTCAAAAAAAAAGTCTGACTAAGACAGGGATGTGGCTCAAGCAGAGCAAGCAGAATACTTGCCTTGCAGGGTCAGAGCCTGGGTTTGAGGCCCCGCACCCACCACACCACACGGGCATCCCTTGGGCTGTCCCTCTACTGCACAGGTGGGTTGGCCTATAGCAACCAAAGTTTACAAAACAAAAAGTTTGGCCTTTTTTCCTACTGACAATACTGACACCCTTTATCCATTTCTCCCACCTTCCAACCCACTCCATACTCCTTTGTTCTCTGTATCTAAGAATCTGTTTTTGTTTTGGATCCATTTGTTTTGTTTCTCTCTGTTTCTCAGAAGAGTGAAGTCATAGTGGATTTGTTTTTCTCCACCTGACTTATTTCACTTACCACTGTCCTCCAGCCCCTCAGCAAAACACTTTCGGGATTCACTAATGCTGCACTTCATTCATTCATTCATTCATTCATTCATTCATTCATTCATTCATTCATTAATGCTGTAAGGGGAAGGTTCAATGGCTGAGCAGCAGTATTTGTGTGTGCACGCACACGCGCGTTCTTTATCCATTCATCTGTTAGTGGGCAGTTAGAATGTTTATTCCCCCATAAATTATCGTTATAGTTTAAAAAACAAATATAATTATTATTTATGGTTTCAGTGTACACAATTTCTGTACCTCACTACTCCAAGACCCTCCAACAATACTCTTATATTCTTCTTATCCACTGCTTCTTTCCCCACTATCTACTGCCCCCTACCTCCTGCCCCCACTTGGCCATCCCAGTTCTGTAATCCAAGGCCAACAGTTTGTCCTCATTCAATATTGTCTATTCCTATCTATTCTCTTGTTCTGTTCTTCTGTAAATCACAGATGCATGAGACCACTGGATAAGTGCCCTACCTGCTATATTATTTCTCTGGCCCCAACAAATCTATTTTTTTTTTTTTTTTTTTTTTGCTTTTTGGGTCACACCCGTGCTGGCTTTGCACTCAGGAATTACTCCTGGCGGTACTAGGGGGACCATATGGAATGCTGGGAATCGAACCCAGGTCGGCCCTGTGCAAGGCAAAGGCCCTACCCGCTGTGCTATCACTCCAGCCCCTAGTGATCCAGTGTATTCATATGCAAGTGGCTGTCCCATTTTCCCAGCACAATTTAGCTGTCTCTGTCTCTCTGTCTCACTCTGTCTCTCTCTCTTGTTTTGGGGTCACACCTTGCAGTATTTAGGGGCTACTCCTTAACTTAAGTACTTGGATATTGCTCCCAGTGGTGCTCTGTAGACCATATGGTGCCAGGGATGAAACCCAGAGATCCCACATGGAAAGTACGTACTCCAGCTCTGTTTTCTCCCTGACCCCTTCTCCTTTTTCTTTTAATCAAGTTATTTCTAATCATCACACACTTTTAAAAAATAAATACCCTGTACTTTAGTGGTACTATTTAGGAGGAGGGGACACAGAAATGGAAAAAGGGAAAGGATTATTAAGTGCACTTTTCTGCAGACGAAACATGTCTATGTAATTCCTACGCAAATGTTTGTTACTTCCCCTGGCATAAAAACAATGATGTCATTCTACACAGCACTACCGCAGAGTTATAATGAACATCAAATTTTTAAATCACTGACAACTTAAGGAAATTAAGACTATTACTCAAGAGTCTCCTCTCCCTAGAGTAGCACATCTGTGGAAGAGAAGAGTGTCCCATCTGGAGTTACATACATACTCAACATCAATAAAACTGAAGTCATTTTTCCCTGCACAAGGAAAAGTTGGGGCTTTTTTCCCCTTAATATTGAGCAATGAATGTCATGACTTTTAATGGCTCTATATAAAAATACAAGGGTGGGTCACAGTCTATTAGTAAAGGCAACGCAATGTCAAAAACTCCTCTTCCTTTCAAATAAAATCTAAAAAATAATTTTTAAAAAATCCTTTTCACCTTTGAAATTTCTCTCTGCTACATTTTCTATACCCCAAAATAAAAATAAAGGGATCCAGGCATAGGTAGAACACCTGCCTTGCAGACATGTGTTCTTCAGTTCAATCCCTGGCACCACCCCTCAAACCAAGTGCAACCCTCGCAGCACTGCTGTTTGGGATTCTGGGTTCCAAAAACAGGAGAAAAAAAAAATGTACAATATCCAGCACAGCTGAGTATGTGCACTGACACCAAAATGTCAGCTAAATTGTGACACCCCCCTCAGGTGTGCACTACAACCAAGTCGTGCACAGCCCCTGGTCATCATAACAACATAAACAACAAAGAAAGAAAAAGGCAAAACTTTTAAATAAGATTCAAATTAACGTCGGAGCAGGATCGATAGTAAGGCACTTGCCTTGCACACAGCCAATCTGGGTTGGATCCCTGCATCCCAGATGGTCCCTCGAGCACTGCCAGCAGTGATTCCTGACTGCAGAGCCTGGAGTAAGCCCTGAGCAGCACAGGGTGTGGTCCCAGAACAAACAAAACACTACAAATACAAATTAACATATTTTCTATCTTTATTGGCTTGGGGGGCTTTGGGGAGCAGGAGACGGGTAGGGCACACCTCACACAGTGTGAGAGGGAATACATAGTACTAGGAATTAAGCTTGGGCCTACACGCAGAGCACGTGCTCCAGCCCTACGCACCATCTCCCCTCTGCCCCAAACTAATTCTTTTTTTTTTCTTTTTTTTTGCTTTTTGGGTCACACCCGGCAATGCACAGGGGTCATTCCTGGCTCATGCACTCAGGAATTACTCCTGGCGGTGCTCAGGGGACAATATGGGATGCTGGGATTCGAACCCGGGTCGGCCACGTGCAAGGCAAACGCCCTACCCGCTGTGCTATCGCTCCAGCCCCCAGCCCAAACTAATTCTTTCAAACAGATTTTTAAAAAGGAGATTCTAACTTTAATTTGTAGTAAGTGTTGTCCCACCAAAATGCACGTTTTACATAGTAAACACTACATAAAATATCCAAATTTGACTCCAATGAAAGTATGGTTTCTAGCAAAGTATCAATACTATTTTACAATTACACTAATACAGTAAGATTTATAATTTTTCAATCTCTCAGGAATAAATAAATACAACTCCTTCAGTGTTAAAATTACCCCAAATTTACTGGAAAACCACATCTACAGCTACATTACTTTCATGTGTTTGTTTCCTTTGGTTCTGAGCTACCCCTGCAGCGCTCAGTGCTGTGGAGGCACTTCTGGCAACGCTCAAGGGACCATGTGGTGCCGGGACTCAAGCTCCTAAACGAAAAGCAGGAGCTCCAGTCCAGCCCGGGAAAAATTCTTAAATAGTAACAAATTTTAAGGGGGCATAACCATGCCTTTCTATTACTATTTAATACAAGTAACCTTAGAGAAACATCAAATGCTGCATCCTGAATTTACTAAATGTCATGACTCAAACTATAGGTCAACATCCGAACAATTAAAATAATAATAAAACCACCATAACATGGGAGTTGTGGGGGGCACTGAAGGGTGTGGGTGGCATACCCAGCCATGCTCAGCGGCTGCTACAGGCTCAGTGCCCAAGGATTGCTCCTGGCCGTGTTCAGGGGACCATGCTGGGCCACAAACCGAGCTCAGGCATCCCATGTGCAAAGTTCACACTCAGCCCTTTGAGCTCTTCACAGCCCCCAAAGTAACATTTTAAATAAAGTAAAACTCAACCAAGGTGTCATGAAGAGCACAGATTTCTACAATACTGGTTAAGAAATTGCTCAACTTCTTAGATTTTTAAAAAAAAAAATGTGTGCTTTACCTTATTTGGACTATACCTACTGTTTCACTCTCTACCTGGGCCCTGTTTATCTTAAGCTTCGCACTTCTGGATTGTCCAACCACTACAACCATCACATTACTTCAACAAGCAGGAATAGTAACACCGCTCCCAAACTGCAATTTCTACATTGCTAGACACTTATCTAGTTGGTAGATTTATACCATTGTTCATTCTTAGTTTCTTAAATGTAAAAAATACCCACAGAATAGTGGCATACCTCTAAATTGGTTTAAATATAGTAGGAAGTTATTTTTAGGTAGGTCCAAGTTTTATAAAAAGCATTAATCATTCTTCTCCTCAAGTAACTCCCATATTAAAAGAATTAAAAACTATTTGTCTCATTTGGAAAGAAGAAATATTATGTAATGCTCAAGCAATGAACTCAGATAAATAGAATAATAGGCCTGGAATCAAATCAGTTCAGGATCATACTTATTGTTAACAAAAATAAGCTTGGCATTTATTCTAATGATGGCCTTTTTAAATACAAGCACAGCTAAATGTCATTTATGTGCATCTATAAATTTCTTACTTTTTAAAAATACTCTGATTTTCTATGAATTAAAGAAAAGGTGGGGGGTTGAATACCCATAATCCACTATTAACTATTTCTTATTCATAGGGGAAAAAAATACAAGAAGCATTTATGCAATATTTAAGATGTGTCTATTTCCTTCTTGCATGCTAGAAAGATGCAAAGACAAACACTTCCAACTATTCAGACAGATCATTCCACAGTTGTAACTTTCATCATAGCTCTCAAAACAGTATGGTGAGGTCAGCTCACAAACAGCTTAAATAGCAAAACTAGAAATTGGTGGTAGTAGTATCAGGCTACATAACAGCCTCTCCGAAGAAAATGAAGTAAGAGAACTAAAATGTGCTGGCAACATGCCAAAAATATGGCTTTGAGCAATAAATATGCAGAGTTTGCAGTATACAGCAAATCTATCATCTCTTATGCTATATAGTCTGATAAGAGGTGTTTAGCATTATCAAATTCTCGATGCTTATGAAAAGCTTGCAATGATTTCAATTGAAATACATTGAAATCGGGGCTGGAGCAATAGCACAGTGGGTAGGGCGTTTGCCTTGCACGCAGTCGACCCGGGTTCGATTCCCAGCATCCATATGGTCCCCTGAGCACCGCCAGGAGTAATTCCTGAGTGCAGAGCCAGGAGTAACCCCTGTGCATTGCTGGGTGTGACCCAAAAAAGTGGAAAAGAAAAAAAAAAGAAATACATTGAAATCATTGCAAAACATACATATCCTAAAAAGAAAAATTCTATTTCTCTGAGATAATGAGTAAGATATAGTATTATTTCTGCAGAGAATAGTCCTTATTCTCCAAAGATTACATTACCTTCAGCATAATCTTAAAAGCTTTTATTTTTCTACATTGTCAATTATTACCATCTCTACAACTGATTGTCATTTAGAATTAGTCAACTATCTCAACAGATTTAATAAAAAATCCTGTCAAATCAAAGAACATAACTTTGACTTCTGAGGGGGGGGGGCTGAAGGGGCTCATACCCAGTGGTGCTCAGAGCTTATTCCTGGCTCTGAACTCAGGGGTCACTCTTGGCTGACTAGTGGGAATATATGCAGTTCCAGGGAGTGAACCTGAGTTGGCCTAGTGTAAGGCAAGAGTCCTACAAGCTGTATTATCTCTCCAGTCCCATAAATTCTCTCACTTAATCAAAATATGTTCCTCCGTTTCTTTTTCACTGGATCATGTATCAAAACAGTATAACTAAAACTTTCTAAACATTTTTTTCTAAAGAAAAAAAGGAGAAAATATTATTACTTTAGGCATAAGAATTATATCCAAAATCCCCAGCAGTTCAATTGAAAAAAACAATTCAATTCAAATTAATATATTTAACTCTTATGTCACTGTTTTTACTGTCTTTGGCATATCCAATATGCCACGGATAATAATAAGTCTCACAATGAGAGACATTACTGGTGCCCGCTTAAACAAATCGATGAGCAACGGGATGACAGTAACAGTGACAACTCTTATGTCAGATATTATATGCTAAAGACTAAGGGAACAAAGATAAACGTGTCCCTCTTACAGAAGTGAAATCTAGTAGGGGAGAATAATCCCTTAAAAAAAACTTCTTCTGAAAGTTCTAAAAAAAAAATTATTTTTCAATAAAATGGAAACTTTTTCTGGGGGCTGGAGAGATAGTAGGGCATCTTGCACACACGTGACCCAGGTTCAATCCCTGGCACACTGTATGGTCCCTTGAGCCCCACCAGGAGTGATCCCTGCACAGAGCCAGGTGTGGCCCAAAAACAAAAATATCTCTTTCTCGATAAGTTCTACTACCTATACTACCTACAGTATCATCCAGGATGCATAATAAATAAATCTAACATAGAAGATAGGTGAGAATTTCACAAGGGAAAGTGGATACTGCAAACCAAGGACAGAATGAGCAAAACTAAGAAAGAACCAAAACATAAGAAATATGAAAAAACCCATGTGGCAAACGTAGAGGTAACAATTTCTGGTGTACATGCTACTACTCTTCTATCCTTACGCCATGACAGATATCACTCATCAATTAAAGCATAGTTAATGCCTACATTAAGACTCCTAAAAAATAACCAACAGGTTAATTCTATATGATGGAAGAAAGTGGGTCCATGACATGAAATTTACGTAGCTGTGCTGAGCCTTGGAATAGAAACTGGCAGGTCCTAAGCTTGGAGGTTTTAATTCACTTAAAAGTTTAAGTTTTATTGTCCTTAATTTGGACGACTGTGAATGGCTATTAAGTTTATATTTTATCCTATAAGCAATAGACCAAGGGTTTTATCGAGGCAAAGGAGAGGACAGTACATGCTGTGTATGCAGGATGCTCTGGTTATTCCACAGTCCTGCAGCACACAGGAGCAGCCCTTGAGCACAGTGCCAGGGTTAGCTGCCACTGGGCACCACTAGCTAAAGCAAAAAACAATGAATTTTGTGAAAAATAGTGGTATCAATATGTGGCAACGCATTTAAACAGAATGAAGGCATGAATAGTAGTTTAATGTTACTGGATATAGTATCAGCAAGATATAAAAAAGCCTAAATTTTAGTGGTGACAAAAATCAACCGCAGATTCTAAAACAAAAATGAAGAGTTGAAGCCAGAAGTAGTATTAGAGGGTATGGCGCTGCCTTGAATATGGTCAATTCCGGTTTAGTCCCCAGCACCACATATGGTGCCCCGAGCACCACTCTGAGTGATGTCTGATCTCAGAGGCAGAAGAAAGTCCTAGGCACCAACAGGTGTGTCCCCCACCCCCACCCCTGCCCTTTTTTTTTTATTTAAAAAAAAATAAGAATTTGGGGTTTTGTTATCCATGATTTTAAATGAGTTGAAGAAAAATCTGACAATGATACTCATGATTACTCAAGACTATAAATTCAGAAATAGATATTTCAGGTTTAGCATCAAGAATGAAAACGTCCTCATGACCAGACTAATACTCAGCAAGTCTTTTCTTCCTGTCAGGGCACTAATACTCTAGCCAGACAACAAATGCTATTCACCTTACATGCCCCTACAATGGAGGTTCAAACTTACACTCAGTGAGATCTAGAAGGCACAAGTCAAATTTAAACCCAAAGTTCAATATCATACATGAGTTCCTCTTTAAACACTTTAAACTATATGATTTCTTAAGAGGCATCATTTACATGAAATAAATCTTCTGGAAATAATATTGTTCTACCATAAGCAAATTTAAGCTCTAAAGTCATATTCTTAATAGGAATAAGAACACTATCTGCAGCACTTTGAGCAGGATGCAAAAATAAACAAAGCAACTCTCCTATCACTTCTGCAAGGTGTTGAATAAATGAAATTATTCTAATTAAAAATAAACAGCTCAAGCCAGAAAGGTAGTACAGAACTTAAGGCACTTGGCTTGCACACGGCAGACCCGGGTTCAGTCCCCTTCAATCCCCTTCATATCCCCAACATCGTGTATGGTCCCTCAAGCACCAGTAATGATCCCCTGAGCACAGAACTAGGAGAAAGCCCTGAGCACTGTTGTAATCCCAAAGCCAAAAATAATAAAATAAATAATATTTAAATTACAACCTCACTGTAGTACAAAAAGGCCAAAGACAGTCAAGTTTTTCTATTTTGGGAAAAGAGATTTGTTGGTTGTTGCAAACAGAAGCTAGTTATGTGAAATCCAAATGCCTCATGCTAATAAGCATGATAGAAAAGTTGTTTTAAGCCATAAGGATATTCATATTAAGAATAAAACTATGGGGGCTGGAGAGATAGCACAGCGGGTAGGGCGTTTGCCTTGCACGCGGCCGACCCGGGTTCAAATCCCAGCATCCCATATGGTCCCCTGAGCACGGCCAGGGGTAATTCCTGAGTGCAGAGCCAGGAGTAACCCCTGTGCATCACCAGGTGTGACCCAAAAAGCAAAAAAAATAAAAAAATAAAAAAATAAAACTATACCACAGTGAATGCCAGCAATGTACTTTAAACTACACAGATGCATATTCAAGGGCTCTACTATGTTCTGATCCCAATTTGTTTGTAATTCCATAACAAACTCTCAAAAGTGGGATTCTCTTCCTCTTAAAGCAATAAAGTTATAAGCTCTGGAGATAAAACTGATTTGATGGATACTGTTTATTCTAAAATATCAATCAGATGAACAATCATAATCTCTCATCATCTATCTCTTTTCCAGAAAGATACAGATTGGTTAATCATAAGCAGGGCCTACTTCTCATGATGTCATTCCCAAACCATTACAAAATGTTACACATGTTATGCTCCCTTCAAATCAATCACAGAACAAGTCATCCTAAAACGGAGGTCAAATTCCATTCCAACTAAAAGATCTGCAAACTTGAAGTAATGATCCACTTACTAAGTAATATTTGTAGACCAAATTCCAGAAAATCCCTCCTGCAGGACCTCCACTACTTTAAAAAAAAAAAAAAAGAAGTCTCCCCTTTTAGCTCATTGTAAAAGAATGTGACCTGTAGTTAAGGGCTTTTCCATTCCTCATGTACTGCTTGGAGAAGATGAAGCATTCATTCTCTCTTAAAAGAATACTATATTTTTGAAAAGACAAAATGCAAAATGTGGGTCAGGGTTGTAGTCAGTGATATGGGCAAGCTTTGCTCTATTTTTTGTTTGTTTGCATTTATGAGACCCTGGGTTTGATATCTGACACACACACAGAGAAGTTGTGTGTCAGTGTTTACTTGTATATCTATAAAACAAAAGGTAAATTGGCTTACTAGTTTTCTCATGTAAGAGTGGTTCTATTAAATCTAAAAACTATATGAGAAAGAATCTACTTAAACAACAATTAGATCTTTTCTTTAGCTTTGCAAAACTGATTAGACATGTGAAAGATTTAGTACTGAGGAAAGTCAAATCTATAACTATTCAAATCTTCTCACACAAAATAACTACGAATACTTTTCATGACAAATCATCATTTTTTTCTTGACAAATCATACTTTGATCATTTAAATTACACTTCTAAGTACCTAATCTTAGAAGAATAGAGAAATATTCCAGAAATGTACTTCAAAGTCTAAAATTAACCACATCTATCTAAGGATCAGTTTCTCACTCTTAAAAAAAGAAAGTATTTGACTAGATGATCTACATAGCTATTATGACACTTTGGCCCATGTTTTAAAATAAACAAATTCTATTATTTAATTCAGACATAACCTCGTCCAAGATCACCCTCTTAAGGATATATTTTACTTACATTCTTCCTACACCTTCATACATGTTAGTTTCATCTACCAAAGTCATAATTTCTGTATCTGTGAGATGTGCATGCTTTTTCGTTCTGTTTAGTTGTTCAATCTGTATGTCTGCAAGCTTCACCTTCTGCTGAGTGTCAATAACTTTGGCTTGAAGCTCTGTGAAGGCCTAATAAAAACAAGTCTCTGATTTAGTAAGTAAAACATTTTACAGAAAACATTTAAGTCCATCTAAATATATTAAAACAAAGCATGCTATCCTGAGACAGAGCAGTGAAAAGTATGAAAGCATACATCAATAAGACAATGATTATAAACACCAAGCCACTGTGCTAAACATTAAATTTGCACTATTCTCAGAAGATGTAATCTATTTGAAGCAGAACAAATGCACATTAAATAATAACCGTATCAAGTTGCATGCACCCAAAGAGCAATAAAAGCAATAAATGCCAGGAGTTGGGAGATGTGATCCAAGACAAGAATCATAAATGTAACAACTTGCTACATTTATTTTACATTTATTTTACATGATTAGGTTTCAAAGCACTTTCCTACATTTGCCTAAAATACTAATACGGGACTATTAATATGTGAATACTGAGAAAAATATCTCCTCTCCATCTCCTGTTAGGGATGGCAGTTAAATCACCAGTTTACAAAACTAAGATATAAAGCGACTTGCAGAGATTATACCAATTGGTGGAAAGTCAGGTACTTCAATCTATCTCTCTGAACCCTAGCTCAGGATGTTTTCTAGTCTACTATCTACAGTTACATTCAGAACATGACTATTTTTAAGACACAAAAAAAAAACAAAAACTATTCATAGCATTGGTAAACTTGCATATACTCATCAAATGCACATATCAAGCCAAATTTTATATTTGTGTACATTTTCTTAAACACAATTCTTGGTTACTCTTGTTTAAGCATCAAATGACTCATATTCATGCTGTCAATTTTTTTTTGTGTGCGGGAGCCACACCAAGTGACACTCGGGGCTTACTCCTGGCTCTATGCTCAGGGATCACTCCTAGACGACTCAGGAGACCATATATGGTGCCAAGAATCAAACCGAGTTCAGCTGCCTGCAAGGCAAAAGCCCTATCTGCTGCACTATTACTCCGGCCCCTGTTTTCAAATAATGCCCTAATAACCCCTGAAACTTCAGAACATGATAAAAGCTTTAATTCTTTGTTCTCACCTACTAATAAGGTTTCAAAGATATTCTACGTGGAAAAGAAGGCGTCCGAAATTTCCTATTAGACTCTACCCAAAATAGGCCTGGTCTTCCTTTTCTCCCCTTTGGCTTTTGGGGGCCACACCAGCAGACTCAGGGCTCTCAACCCTGTACTTAGGGGTCACTCCTGTGGGTCTTGGGAGACCGTAAGCATTGCCACAATTGAATAGGGATGGGCCATGGGCATGAAAGGGCCTTAACCTCTGTACTATCTCTCCAGCCCCAAGCCCTTATTTTTTTTGTTTTGTTCTGTTAGGGGGTCACACCTGGCAATGCTCAGGGGTTACTCCTGGCTCGGCACTCAGGAATCACTTCTGGCAGTGCTCAGGGAACCATATAGAGTACCAGGGATCAACCTTCCGCAAAGCAAGCGCCTCTCTCTCCAGCCCCAGTCCTTATCTTTTACATTAGAAAATAAAACCTTGAAACACATATCTTTTTCATTTAACTCTATTACCAAAACTATCCAATTTAAGTCTGTAACTGTCTTTAGTTTATACTCACTAGCCACAGTGGTCTCTTAGCAACAAGTTCAAGTAACACAGCTGGACTCTATTAAGCTCATGCACTAACCTCTGACTTAAATTTTTTGACATAGGGGGGAGGCTGTTTTATGGGCCAGACCTGACTTTGTGTTCAGGCTGTGTGGTTCCAGGGATCGAACCTAGGTAAGTCACATGTAAGGCCAGGGCCTTACCCCAATACTATCTTTCCGGCCCACATTTTATCTTTTAACGGGAAAAAAAAAAAATCTTTCAGAAGGTTTTATTCTAAAAGTGAATTTTGTTTTGCATGCTAACATCTAATTATTCTGTACACCACCTGGGAAGGATGATAGTATACTGCTGAAAATGCCAAATAGGAATTAAATTTATAAGTTTCAAAGGAAGAAAGGCAAAACACTAGGCACAAACACAAATTCTCAGAGTAATGATAAACAGCTTCATTTATTATTCCTACTGGAATATTATTTCTGCAAAGACTGACCAAAAATGTAGCCTTTAGTAAAATTTGCTCTTGCACAACAAAACCGTGTGCAGTCAAAAAGTGTGGAGGAGCTGGCCGGAGTGATAGCACTGAGGGTAGGGCATTTGCCTTCCACGCAGCCAACCTGGGTTCAATCCCCATCATCCTATATGGTCTCCCCAGCACAGCCAGGAGTAAATCCTGAGTGTATGAGCCAGGAGTAACCCCTGTGCATCGCCGGGTGTGACCCAAGAAGCAAAAAAAAAAAAAGTGTGGAGGAGGGTAGGGCCCTTGCATTGCATGTGGCCAAACTGGGTTCATCCCCAGCATCCTATATGCTCCCCAGAGCCCTGCCAGGAGTGATCCCTGAGCACCATAAGGTGTGACCCAAACCCAAACAGTGTGTTGGAAGGCACAGAATACTGGGTGCGAGTTCAGATCTTCAACTGAGTCTTTTCAGGAACGTTACCTTTTCTGGAAAAGTTTAGGTCTAAAGTAGATGAAAGTGTGGATCCTTCCTTTCCAATCCCCTCATGCAAAAAAGCCTGAGTTCTGTGGTCCACTAAAATTAGAATCCTTAAAATTCTAAAACGGCAGCAAATCGTTCCAGAATGACAGCACATGTATGAGCAACTGTTTGAATAAAGAGAAGCCCAATTCCTTCTCGCGGAGATTGTGATTGGCAAACTTCTCTAAACTTGCTTCTTTTTTTGACAAATGCTTCAGAAGTGAGTTAAGGGGGGCGGGAGGCCTGAAAAGCACAGTGCGAGGTCGGTCCCAATTGCAGATACTGAGACCTTTCAAGACAGAGAATCCAAGTGACCTGAAAACGCACATTTGGACTTGGGTGGAATTTGGGGCTGGGGGGGAGGTGGGGGTTCCACGGCAAATGGAAAATGTAAAATTAGAGACGCTTCAGCTCGAGCAGCTGAGGCGCTCGGAAGGGCTCCAACTTGAAACGCTCATTTCAAACCTTACTGTGGAAGTGGAGGCTTCGTGTCAGACGAAACGGTCCTGGAGCTGGGCACGAGGAACAGGCCAGCTAACGGCCGACAAGACCTGACCCGGCCCAGCCCCAAACGCTCGTATCGGCAACCGCCGCTCGCTCCCGACTCCAACCAGCCCCGGTCCCGCCTAAAGGGCCCTGGGAAATGATTCCCAGCTGCCCGGGGCCTCTTTCCTTGCGCGGGACTCGAGCCTCACTGGCTACTACTGCTCACAGTCCCCTTAGCCGCCAAAGAGAAGGTTCAACCTGCTCAAGACCCTCTTTTACCTTCTTCAACTCCAGATCCACGGGGGCCGCCATCTTGGGTCAATGTCTGCGCCTGCGCAGTGGGAGGTCGGCCCGACGCGGGGCGGGGTCCTGGCGGAGTAACGGGGCCCCTACCTTATGCGCCTGCGCGTGAGATCTGCTCGCTCTGGTGACAAACGCTGTAGGTCTTTCCCCAAGACAGATCTGCCCTCTCAGTATTTCTCCACATGCTTCCAGACAGCAGTTCAGGTTGTGTATTGTTAAGCATTTTGACAAGTAGTTTGCTATTTGTGCTAAAATTGAGATATACGCAAATCAGACCAGAACGTCATTCATTCAATCTAGCGACTACTCTCTGCTTCTTCTGGGATGAAAAAAAAAAAAAAATCAAACTGAGCCTCAGGCATGCCTGTAAGGAGAAAAAAGAAAAAGCTTAGTTGAAGTCTTCCAAAGAATTCTACTGAATTCTCCTGACAACCTAGATACAGTGGCTCTCAAGAACTCAAATAAATTAGAAAAAATTTAAAACAAAGATTTTTTTTTAAAGAGATTTTTTAAGGTGGGGGAGGGGTGGGGCTCTAGTACAGAGGGTAGGGCGTTTGACTTGCACGCGGCTAATTCAAGTTCAGTCCCCGGCATCTCATATGGTCCGCGAACACCACCGCCAGGAGTAAATCCTGAGTGCAGAGTCAGGAGTACCCCTGAGCATCGCTGGTTATGACCCAAAAAGCAAAAAATAAATAAATAAATAAATAAATAAAATAAAGAGATCTCGGGGTTTTCATCCCTAACTTACTTGGAGAATATTTAAGATTGGAGCATAGAAACTTGAATTTTTGCAGACTTGCCTTATCTCTGAAACATGCCACATTTTGAGGATCTGCTGTCAGATTTAGCATGTGAAGCAGAGCAGTAGTAATTGGACTTTTCAAGAAAAAAGAACAAAGGAAAAAAAGCAAAAAAAAGAAACAAAAAAAAGTAATTGGATTTTTCAAAATGAAAAGAAAAAAAAAGTGGGTGTTTTACCTACTCTAAACATTTGTGAGGAAGAGGAGCAGGAGAGATGGTACAAGGATAAGGGACTTGCCACGCTTGTTATCACCCTTTGGATCCCCAGCCTGACTGGGAGCAACAGGGCAGAGCTTAGTAGCCCTAGAAAAACATCTAAATGCCTGGGTGTTATCCAGACACAAATTGGGTAGACCCAGCCTACCTCCCAAAAAGAATTTTTTTTTTAATTTATGAGGCTATTGGGCACTCATAATACTCTCATTTTTAGGATGGGGTCCAGTAAACTCATGCACCCATATCATAAACTTCAACATTATTTAAACCATGTTACCTGAATTATAGTAAAAATGCAACTGAAGGCCAGAGAGGTAGTATGCAGCAGTTAGGGTGCTTGCCTTGCATGCAGCTGACTTGGATTCATCTCTGGAATCAATCCCAAGTGAGCCCTGCCAGGAGTGATCCCGGAACACAGAGTCAGGTGTTAGGATCTATTAAAATAATAGTAATAATCATTGTATCACTGTAATCCCATTGCTCATCGATTTGCTCGAGCGGGCACCAGTAATGTCTCCATTATGAGACTTGTTACTGTTTTTGGCATACCAAATACGTCATGGGTAGTTTGCCAGGCTCTCTGAGAGGGGCAGAGGAATCGAACCTGGGTCTTCTGTGTGCAAGGCAAACACCCTACCCGCTGTGCTATCGCTCCAGCCCCCATAACAACAACAATAAACTCATGAGGGAAGAGAAAACACAGGGAATTTGGAATCAGACAGATCCGAATGTAAAGTTTGGTTAGCTTATTCTGGGTCTGTCTGGTTCCATTTACTACTGATGTTGCAATAGTCTTTGTCTCCTCAATTTGTGAATAATCATGTTGACCTATCAAGATTACATGCAAAATAAATGAGATCAGAATGAAAAAGTCCAAGCATAGCACAAAAGATCCTCAATAAATGGGCATTATAGTTAAGTGATGTACTTAGCAACGTGCTGTTTGTCTTTTAAAGTCTGTCAAATGGACAGCCTTCTCCATTCTCTCTTGTTCCATCTTTTGCACTGCATCACACAAACCAAAAGTCTCTCCAGGGGCTAAAGTACAGTGCATAGGGTGCTACTGGGATTCAGTCCTCAGCATTTCATATGGTCCCCTGAGAACGCCAGGAGTAATTTCTAGTACAGAGCCAAGAGTAACCCCTCAGCATTGCTAGGTGCATACCCTCCAGACAACAAAACAATCTCCTATTAACTCCCTCCTGAAGATTATATGTCCCTCTTCTGATGCACATAATTTCTTAATTTTGCTTTTGTTTGGGGGCCACATGTAGCAGGGTTCAGGGGTAATTCCTCCCTTTGTACTCAGCAACAACTCCTGGCAGACTCAAGGGACCATATGGGATGCCGGAAATCAAACACAGGTCAGCTACATGCAAGGCAAGTGTCCTACCATTCTGGCCCTCTTAATATTTTTTATTAGACACTAAACTCTTGGAAATGTGGAACTATAGAATAATTATGGTTCTCTGACACTTTAGACACAGAATACCTATCATAATGCTTCACAGGGAAATAAATCAACATAAATATTCAATGAGAAAAAACTTTTCAGGCGTATTTATTATGCTCTTAAGAAAGAAAAAAGTGTTTTGCAACTTTATATTCTCTAGGACTTTCTAAGAACTTAATTGTAGCACTGTAGCACTGTTGTTAATCAATTTGCTTGAGCAGGCACCAGTAACATCACCATTGTGAGACTTGTTACTGTTTTTGGCATATCAAATACACCAGGGTAGCTTGCCAGGCACTACCATGTGGGCGGGATACTCTCCAAGAGGGAAGAACTTAATTATAATAAATAATAGCTAGACTTAGTTTAATATGTTAGATAAAATTAATTTAATATTAAAATTCCAAAGAAATTCTCCTCACACAGATATAAGTGGCATAAGTCTTAGAACCTGGACCAAGATATAAGACATCCTGCATTACTTACAAGTATATGACTTTAAATAAGAATCTTCTCTCATTGTTTTTTGTTTGTTTGGGGTGACACACCCAGCAGTGCTCAGGCTTTTCTCCTGGCTCTGTGCTTAGCAAACACTCAAGAGACTATATGTAGTTCAGGGGAATCAAACCAGGTCAGCTGCATACAAAGCATGCACTTATCCCACTGTACTATCTCTCTGGGCCTCTCTCAATTTCTTTCTTTCTTTCTTTCTTTTTTTTTTTGGTCATGGCTCCGTTTGTGTCTTTCTCCTGAATTCTCTTCTTCATGAAGTCATCAAATCAGTAAATTCTTTCATCTGTGATATTCTAAAAAGCATCTTTGAGAAGTAAACCTCTTAATATTTGTGTAGAACTGTAGACTCCTGCTGCATGGGTGGAACTGTAGATTCTCCATCCTCTAAAACCATTAAATTTATTCTTAGGAGAAAACACTGGAGAAAATTTTCATGACATAGCTTTTGAAAATGATTTTATGACAGGCTGGAGTGATAGTACAGTGAGTAAGGCACTTTCCTTTCATGCAAGTGACTCAGGTTCGATCCCTGGCATCCCATATAGTCCCCCAAGCACCACCAGGTGTAATTGCTGAGTGCAGAGGAAGGAATAATCCCTGAACATCACTGGGTGTGGTCCAAAAGCAACACAAAACTAATAAAGTACACTGGCAAGATGTGGAGAAATTGGAACTATTATTCAGTATTGATGGGACTATAATGCCAAAACTATTAAAAAAAAGGCATCATAGTTCCTTAAAAAAATAACAAAATTGTTATATGATCTTTATCACCTAGAAATTCCCTTTATAAGTGTGTACTTAAAAGAACCGAAACTAGAGATTAAAAAGATAGTACAGGGTACCCCATATTGTCCCCTAAACATCACCAGGAGTGAGCCCTGAGCACAGAGTCAGGAGTAACCCCTGAGTACCTGGAAGGTGTAGCCCAAAAGAAAAAAGAAAAAAAAACTGCTCTGAGCATAAAGTTGGTAATATGTGATAACATTTGTGGGCTGAGAGCTACAATCTTATGTTTTATGTCTCCTTTTAATTTGGGTCTTCAAAATAAGTTATTTCCTTTCTCTCACTGGAGCTTATAAATGGCAGGAAGAGACAATCTTTGAAAGGCTAGAAGAATGTCAGTCCTGGATATTTCCTAGCAAATAGTCCATGAGATTCTTGCTTCTGTTATTTTCCTAAATAAGAGCCCTTAGACTTAAAAGGTTTGTCTCTAACTAATGCCTTCTAAAATTCAGTCATTCCAGGGGCTAGAATGACAGTACAGAGGGTAGGGCATTTGCCTTGCATGTGACCGACCCAGGTTCAATTCTTGGCATTCCAAATGGTCCCCCAACGAATTCCTGAGTACGGGGCCAGGAGTAACCCCTGAGTATTGCTGGGTATGGCCAATAAAGAAAGAAATTTCAGTAAGTTCAGTTATGAAACTTACAAAGGTGATTTGCTCCTACCCCTCAACTCTGATTAACCATATTCAATACATTTACCGATTCATTTGTCAAGGAAATATTAAAGAGCTGATCTACATCCTTGGGATGTAGCAATAACAAGACACAAATTCTTTGACTTTGTGAAGCACAACTTCCAGCAGAAAAAAGATTTTTAAAATGAACATGCAAATAAATAATTTCTGATAAGAGGGGTTACTGTTAGTAATAAGTAGGGTTGGGGCTGGGAGACTCAGTGGTACCAAGGATTGAACCCAGATATCCTGTATGCAAAGCATTTGCTCCAGACCTTTAAACCATCTCCCCAAACCAAAATATGTTGGGTTTTTTGTTTGTTTGTTTGCTTGGTGGGCCAAACTCTGTGCACAGGGATCTTTCCTGGAGGTACTTGGGGGATCATATGTGGTGCTGGAGTCCTAACCTGGTTTGGACACAAGCAAATCAAGTGTCTTCCTAAGGGGGAAAAAAAGCAACATAAGAAGCATATCACTGGGGGCTGGAGAGATAGCACAGTGGGAGGGCATTTGCCTTGCACTCGGCTGGCCCGGGTTCTATTCCCAGCATCCCATATGGTCCCCTGAGCACCGCCAGGAGTAATCCCTGAGTGCAGAGCCAGGAGTAACCCCTAAGCATCTCCAGGTGTGACCCAAAAGCAAAAAAAAAAAAAGCATATCACTGAAGGGGGGCAGGTGGGGTGGGGGAGAAAATAGAACTGAGAGGGCCAGGGGGACACTAGGACAATGGTGAAAGGAAATACACTGTTAGCAGGTATCATTGGTATTGGGATGTTTTATGCATGAAACCCTGTCACTGTCAGTATTTAAATCATGGTGCCTAAAATTTAATTTTTTTTGTTTTGGGGCTACACCCAGTAGTGCTCAGGGCTTACTCCTGTCTCTGTACTCAGGGATCATTCCTGACAGGGCTCAGGAGACCATTTAGGATGCTGGAGATCAAACCTTGGTCAGACCAATGCAACGCAAGCACCCTGCCCACTGTACTATCTCTCTAGCCCCTAAAATAATTTCTTTCAAGAAAAATAAATGCAGCAACATGATTAGAGCTTGATAAAGTAGAGGCCACATAGGTGTGAGACGCACCCTGGAAGAACATAATATTTGAGATGAGACCTGAAAAACAAGAATGGGCCAGTTATGCCAAAAGCTAGGTAAAGAGAACTCTACATAGAAGGAATGGCAAGAGAAAGAGGTTTAAGATGGACAGCAGTGTCTACAGAAACACCAGGATTTCTACTGTTATGAAATAAAGGGCAGGTTTTGCTGGGTAATTAATAGTTCCTAACATCAGAGCTTTTCAACTTACAAAGCAATTTCCTGTTCATCAAATCATTTGATCTTCCCTATTTTGTTAAATAGATAGAATCCAAATTGTTCATTCATTTTTAGAGGAAGTTTAGCAGAATGACTACTGTGTAGGCTTTGAAGTTTGACCTCCTAGCTTCAACTTTTTGTTTGTTTGTTTTTTGGACCATATCCAGCAGTGCTCAGGGCTTACTCCTGGCTCTGTGCTCAGGGTCACTCCTAGCGGGGCTCTGGAGACCAGAGGTGCCAGGGATCCAACCTGGCTCGGCCACATGCAAAGCAAGTGCCTTGGCCACTGGATCCTCCTAAGTTGAAATTCTATTTCTGTCATTCAGAAGTTGTGAGAACCAAGGAAATCTACTTAATTTCTTAGATTATGCTTTCTTCAAACTGAAAATTAGTGATAATAATAGTACCCATCTCACCAGTTGTTACCAGGATGGAATGAGATAACTCTTGCAAAATTTCTGGTATATAGTTGCACCTAATCATCCTTAATTGTTTTTATGTGTCAATATTACAAGTCTACAGATAAATAAAAGAGCAGTTCATGGTGCAGTGGGAATCACACTGTCACTGTCACTATCATCCCGTTGCTCAACAATTTGCTTAAGTGGGCACCAGTAACATCTCCATTGTGAAACTTGTTGTTACTGTTTTTGGCATATCGAATACGCCACAGGTAGCTTGCCAGACTCTGCCGTGCGGGCGAGATACTCGGTAGCTTGCCAGGCTCTCCAAGAGAGGGGCGGAGGAATTGAACCCGGGTCAGCTGTGTGCAAGGCAAACACCCTGCCGCTGTGCTATCACTCCAGCACTAATAGTAATAAAATATGAAAATTTTTCTGGAGAGAAAATGACCCCAGAAATAGAAAGAACAAAGAGGAGCTCCTGTAAGACAAGAGTCTTGTAGGCAAAGTAGGAGTCCATGGCAAAGATGCTAGAAGAGATATTTGAAAATCCAGCTGCCATGATAAGACTGGGCTAGAGAAACATGCTAACCAATAAGAGAAAAGGGATAAAGATGGGCTCTAGCCATGGCTGGGAAGCAGAGCCTGTGACTCAAGTGCCTAACTCCCTGGGTCTGATATGTGGCACAGTCCCCCAAAAGAAGAGAACAGGATAGAGAGAGCAATGATAAGTCAGAGAGATAGTATGGGGGTTAAAGTGTTTGTCTTGCTCATGACAGACACCAGTTCGATCCTTGGTACTATACATGGTTCCCCTAATCACCTCCAGGAGTGATCCCCAAGCACTGCCTGATATGGCCCAACATTCCCCTCTCCAAAAGAAAAAAGAAAGAGGAATAGAAACTAGAATAGAAATAGAAATAGAAAAAAGAGAGAAATGAGAGGCAGTGGTAAATGGCTGCCCAGGACACGCTCACAGAAGACAGATGAGAAATCAGATCAGAGCTAGAACAGCCACTCAGACACAAAGAGCCAGAACTCAGATAGCAGATGTTCATCTGCTTTTCAAGATTCTTGTTCTAAAAGGGCCGGAATTGTAGCTCAGAGGTTGAGCACTTGCGGCCCTGGGTTCAACTCCTGGCACCTTCTCAAACAATAATTTCAAAAGTCAAAATTCCTGTTCAGTATTTAGTTCTTTCTTAATTCTGCCTTAACACAGCTGATTTATTTTTCTCCCAGCTGTCTTTGCATCACTCAAATGGTAAAGGAACCACTCTTTGGTAAAGGAACCATGACAGTTTTCCCAGACCTGCCCCAGTTTATATGGAAAACCTCCACTCTGTGAAACAATTCAGCCCTCAGCCAACCAGGCCAGTTGGTTACCCAGTAAAGAGAGCCTTGTTTATAGTGTGTTATAATGATTAAAAGCAAATTCTGAGATAATGTCCCAATGCAGTTGAACAAGTTTGTTTCTCTCTCTGTAGCTCAGTTTCCCCCACATGAAAAAAATAAGGATGATGCAGAGCCAAAGAGAGTAAAGAGATAAAGGCATTTGCCTTACATTGATCTTATATGGTAGATCCCTGACATTGCGTACAGTCCCCCAAGTATTGCCGGAGTGACTCCCATAAACACCACTATAATGACTCAAATCATTATCCCTCGAAAAAAATGAGGGGGGTTGGAGCGATAGCACAGCAGGTAGGGCATTTGCCTTGCACGTGGCCGACCCGGGTTCGATTCCCAGCATCCCATATGGTCCCCTGAGCACCACCAAGAGTAATTCCTGAGTGCATGAGCTAGGAGAAACCCTGTGCATTGCTGGGTGTGACCCAAAAAGCAAAAAAAAAAAAATGAGGATGATGTAGTTCATAACCTTTGCACAGAGTTTGTGTGAGGATCAAATGACGACTACAGTGAGGATTTAGAATGGTGCCTGAAACACCCTCGGTATTATGAACGTTTGGAAATTACAGCTGTTCGAAACCTACTGCTCTTAGGCATATTCCACTTCTGCCTCACACATCCTCTTACTAGATCTGCCTCTCTTGGCTCTTTCCCATGCCCTTCATTTAAATCTCTCAGTCACCCCACCCAGGGGTGACAAAAAAAAAAAAGAAAGAAAAAAAAGATTCTGTGGTTTGTGGGTAGCTCCTGAGAGTCCTGAATTGAATTGAAAAGAATGGAAGGCTCTTAAGACTCTCTCCCAAGTGGGTTTACCTCCTGAGAGCCTCAAGAATGGGGAAGTCCAACCCTGTTTCCTTTGAAAATGAATTCTGTACAATGGTCTGCCAGAGAAGGAGGGGTTGTGGTGAAGCATTTCTAAGGCTTGGTACTAACGCCGAGAAAGCTTCAAGGAAGGAGATGCGAGTAACTTTCCCAAGTGACATTTTGCCAAGAAAACTCTGAAGTAGCCCATCTAGCTGACAAAGACGTCTTGAGACTGGGACCTTCCTAGGCGGGAAGGGGAGGGGGCGTCCTTAGCCGGGCCTCAAATGAAATAGTCATCGGAAACTCTGTGAGGAGAGGAAGTGAGTCGCTCAAGCAGGAACTGGTGGTGGCTTTTCCTAGGCTCCACGCCACATCTGATTCAATCTGTTTATGAAAAAGTCCAAAGAAAGTGAATATTTTCAATCACTGATGACTTAAACCTGTGTAAGAGATGGAGCCGGGTAACAGCATAACACAGGCGGGGTTATTTATCCCATTGCTCACCAGAGAAAGTGAGGGTGTGGGGGACCTGCCAGAGGGGAGAGCCAAGGCCAGGAGACTCTGCCCAAGAATAGAAAAGGAATAAAAATCAGGGAAATCAAAAAGCTTTGTGGAGAATCCATGTCTCTATCACTATAGTTCATGCCGAGCGGAAAAAGTTCATGGTCTTTCAGAACAGGAAGAGGAATACAATGGGGCTGGGCTGAAATCTGCGCAAAACACCCCAAGCATTTTATAAATAGGCCCCAAAAAGTACCCGTTCAGAGCAATGTTTTTCCACCCTGAGCTGTACCCCCAGACAAGCTGACTAAATCTTTTCCCCAGAGAACCCATATTTAGCAACTCCAAAAGTTTTTGAACAAAGGTTGTTTTAATTGTGAGAAACAAAATTAAAACTCAAATATTTTGCCTTATTTAAACTAGAAAACCATGAATGTGTGACACCACGTAGGCATAAAACAAGTTAAAATAGGAATAACTAATAAAATGACGTTAACTAATAAAATATAGTTGAAATAGGAAAACACCTCTAACCCATCTTGTTACTAATTCTCGAGTAGAGTCCCAAGCAACCCCATGTTTCCATTTGGCCAGTTGAACCCCCATTATCAAGAGAAATCCTCTTTCCTTCGTGCTTCCAGAAAGATTCCTTGGACTGGAGGCCTCTGGCTTCACTTGGGCAACGTCTTGATTGATTTTTTGTGGGGGTTGAGTTTTCTGGGGGTTTTTTTGGTTTTGTTTTTTGCCATACTGACTGTGCTCAGGACTTACTCCTGGCCCTGCAGTCAAGGATAACTTCTGGTGAGATTCAGGGGATCATGTAAGGTACTAGGGATCAAACCCAAGTCGGATGCATACATGGTAAGCACCCTATCGACTGTACTTTCATTTCAGCCTTCATTGATTTTTGGAGGAGCCATACCAAGGATGCTCAAGTTTCTCCTGGCACTGTGCAAGAAATTGACCACTTGCCTTGCATGTGTCACATTCTGGATTTGAACCCCAATGCCTGCCCCCTACACACATATGCACGCACGCGCACACACACACACACACACACACACACACACTTGTTTTGCATTAAGTAAATATTTGGCAAAATATTAATTGTTGATTCTGAAATGGAACTCATTTAAAATGAAATCCAGAATATTCATTGTATTAACTCTATTATTTTTTATCTGTGGGTAAAAATGTTCATATTAAGAGAAAAATAACAACAAATATATTATGTAGAACAGTCTTAAATATGAAGAAATCAAGAAAGCTATTTCATTCATTCACTTTCCTTTGAGGAAGTGAAAATTCATTCTTTAAATAGAATTATTTGGATTCATTGACTTAATTCACCATTTTCACCTTCACATTCTATCTTTAGAAATGGTGACCAGAGCGATCCATGTATCAATTTTTGAAACTATCTCACACCATCGCGCCAGGCAGGGAACACTCTGGTGGGCCAGATGCAGATCATGGATCCATTCCTGGAAGGCTAAGGGGATCTGCCCAATCCCCAAAGTGCATGACTAAAGGTGAGGGAAAAGTGTTTCTTTCCAGAAGAATCAAGTAGCGTTATGAAAGGAAGAGGACATCACAGAGGAAAACAAAATAGATATCCACTGTGCTTGTGATGGCAAAATTTCAAATTTTTCAGTCCTTTTTTCTAATAATGGGTCAATTCCATTTTAATGGGTACATGAACTTCATGGCAATGGCAGGGTGCACAAATCTAATATCTGATTTCTCTTGCTCAGAGACACTAAGTAGTGTCTTTCTCATTAAAAACACACTGTAACTATATTGCAAACCATAGTTCCCAGAAGGGGGGGAGAAAGAGAGATAGAGAGAGAAGTGTCAGTTATAGAGGTATAGAGGCAGGCTGGGATGAGGGTGGGGGATAGGGGTGGTAGTGGGAGGGAATCTGGGAACATTGGTGGTGGAAAATGTATACTGGTGAAGGGACGGGTATTGGAGCATCCTGTGACTGAAACCCAATCATGAGCAACTTTGTAACTGTATTTCATGGTAATTCAATTAAAACAATTTTTTAAAGACAAACAGTAGTATACACTGGTGACAAGGATGTGGAAGTTGATTCTTCTTTCGTCTTTTCAACTTAGGTTGTAGTTATGGCAGGTTTTGGAAGATGGTGAAGCATGGCTGTCTACGGATGAGCAGCCTGTGACCACAGAGGTCTGTCTTCCTAACAGTGAGAAAATTCTTAAGACATATCATTAGGAATGTTTACCCTGAAATAGAACCTAAGGAGAAAAGGTCATAAATAATTAGCCATGAGGGGCCGGAGCGATAGCACAGTGGGTAGGGCGTTTGCCTTCCACGCGGCCGACCCAGGTTCGATCCCCGGCATCCCATATGGTCCCCCAAGCACCGCCAGGAGTAATTCCTGAGTGCAAAGCTAGGAGTAATCCCTGAGCATCGCTGGGTGTGACCCAAAAAGCAAAATAAATAAATAAATAAATAAAAGAATATCATTTTAAAAAAATAATAATAATTAGCCATGAGACCCAAAGGAATGTCACAGTGGCCTAGGGCTGGGTTTCTTAAACTTTCTCGAAACAGTAGTGTAGGATAACATTGCTTTGTCCTTTCCCCCTTGCCACAAGGAGCTTAGGTTAATCCCGGTTACACCCATCAAGGTGCTCCCGAGTCACTCCCATTTCTTTGTTTATCTGTAACTACTTCCCTATGCTCTCTTCCCCAAACAGTTAATCAGCTTTCCCCCCTAATATACTCTATTAATTTGTAAGGTCAGATCTTTCTAGGACACTGAATTTATAAGTTAATATTCCCTTTCTTGGGGCTGGAGCGATAGTGCAGCAGGTAGGGCGTTTGCCTTACACGCGACCCAGGTTCAATTCCCAGCATCCCATATGGTCCCCCAAGCACCGCCAGAATAATTCCTGAGTGCAGAGCCAGGAGTAACCCCTGTGCAATGCCAGGTGTGACCCAAAAAGAAAACAAATGTTGCCTTTCTCCTCTCCTTATGTCTTTTGAATAGTTTACTTTAAAGCAATGTCCTTTTTGTATAGACACAAAAAGACAATATTATGCTTTTGTAACTTGGGGTTTAATTGGTTTGAATATTATTCATTCCCAGGCATCTGCTTTCTCGACTTAAGCCTCAGTTGCCCTCAGTCCCTAGCACCCCAAAAGCAGGGTCCCGACGAGGGATGGGACAGACCCAGGGCAAGCGGTGAGTTATGTGCTACCCTGGCATCAAGATGGGTCTAGCCAAAGTGCCTAATTTTTAACTATAAGTGAAGACCTTGATCATGGACAAATGCTGTCATGATCCAAAAGTAACAACAAGACTAGGATCCTGCTAGGGATAGGAAAGACTGATCTGGCCTGAGCACTGTAGTCTGAGTTCAAGATGGCCCCAGGAGAGCAATTCTGTAAGCTTAATACATCTCTTACTGTGTCCATACAAAATGATTAATATTATGAATGCTTATATGTTTGCTGGACGAGGAGATGAGAAACACAAGGGAGCACCTTGATGGGTGTGACCGGGATAAACCTAAGCTCCTTGTGGCAAGGGGGAAAGGAAAAACCAATGTCATCCTACACAGTAGCAATTCTTTTCACCCACGAAATACCAGGGTGGGTGTGGGTGGAGGGATAGCACAGTGGGTAGGGTGTTTGCCTTGCACATAGCCAACCTGGGTTCAACCCTTGGCATCCCATATGGTCTCCCGAGCACCAGGAGCAATTACTGAGTGCAAAACCTGGAGTAACCCCTGAGCATTGCCAGATGTGACCTAAAAAGCATAATAATAATAATAGAAATACAAGTAATCATTGTCAAAAACACCTCAAATTCACCATATGATTGATTGGTTTTGGAATATTACTCACTCAGAAACATTTTGCTGTTGTCAATTTTTTTTGTCTCCCCCAGATTCAGTTAAACATCCCCCTTTGTGTTTGCATAAACCTACAGTTTAAGATGTTAGGCCTTGGAGTGCCTGGCAAGCTATGGTCAGATTTTCAATGTCCAGTGAGTGCCCCATGTGCACTGTGATCCTGTCACTGCTGGGATCACTCCCTGTGCACAGCACCTCGAGCAATCTCTAGATGCACCACAACCAGGTGAGTATCACTGTCATCCCGTTGCTCATCGATTTCTTTGAGCGGCCACAACAACGTCTCTCATTGTGAGACTTATTGTTACTGTTTTTGGCATATCCAATACACCACGGGTAGCTTGCCAGGCTCTGCCGTGCGGGCATGATACTCTCGGTAGCTTGCCGTGCTCTCCGAGATGGGCAGATGAATCGAACACGGGTCGGCCACGTGAAAGGCGAATGCCCTACCCGCAATGCTATCGCTCCATCCCAGGTGAGTATGAGCATACTAAAAAGGGGTACAGCCCCTGGCAGGCATCATGACTTTAGAAATCTCAAATCAGAGAAATAGCTCCAACCGCCACCTGGTATGACCTCAAAACTAAATAGGAAACAAAAAATCTCACAAACCCAAAGACATAGAAAATTAAATTCTCACCCAATTTTCTCAACTCCTTAGAGATCATGGTTAATATATCTGCATATATCTTATGAAAACAGGATAAGAACGCTCTTCGGACCTCCCAAAGAGGAATCGAAAGAGCTATGTTTGGAATATCACATTTCACTCAAGTGAGAGAAGGAGTTCTGACCTCCGTCGATGATTGAGGATCAGGCACGCTGTTTTGTTTGCCAAGGCATCGAAAACTAGATGGCCTGGAAACGTAATGCGATTGGGAGATGACCGCTGGACTAGAGCTGTTACCAGCTGGATTCCACGGAATGTCAAAAGAACGCCTGGCTGCCCACCTACGAGATGGTCAGACTTTCTTCATCAAGACCCTGAATGAATGGTTTGAGGCTGTTCATGTTCTTGGAGCGAGCAGATGCCATTAGGCTTCACTAGCGCATGACAGGGACGAATGGAGATGTTACTGGTGCCCACTCGAGCAAATCAATGAGCAATGGGATGACAAGTGATACAAGTGGCATCTTACCAATATATTTTAATCTACAACATCCATGCCATGCTGTATACTCGGATATAACATACACTGTTAGTTTACTCAACACCACATCAGAACATCTTCCCATATCAATTTCTTATGTTTGTTTTGTTGACTAAATAATATTCCATTATAAAAAAAGTACATATTAAATTTAAGTTTTACCTGTAATTTTTAGGTGTTGGAAGATTGCTGCCACAATTTTTCATGTAAACAGTGATGTAGTCTGTTTTCTGTATTCTGTTAGTCTGTATTCTGGCATATATATCTTTCTTCTTATATGTGATTTATTTTTAGATTATATTCATATAATACTCATACTAGAATTTATATGCAGAATTTCAGATTTCCATATAGAAAAGACAATACTAATCTGTATTCTCATCAGAAGGTTGGTTGAACATCCTTCTCTCTACTGAAGTCAAATTGAAATTTATCGTTATTTACTAAATTTGTAGTAACTAATTACAAGTTAGTAACTAATTATTAAGTAGTAGCCACACTGGGAAGTGCAACACCTGGCAAACACCATGACCATAGCTGGTGTGTCTTGGCTAAAAGGGAAAGCCCTCATGCAAAGGTGCAAGCCCCACAACTGAACGAGGGCGACTATCCCTGTGCCCCACGGTTCCGTGGGTGAGAGCCGAAATTTGAGGTGTGGCCCACATGTAAATGTGCGAGCACCACTGCGAGGCACTTTTTCCCCAGAGTCATAGTAAAATCTCCTCAAATCTCCTCGAAGCCACTATTAATCCAAAAAGTTGAGTAAATGCTCGAGGGGCGAGGCTGTCTCTCAGCGGTAGAATGCATGCTTTCCATGGAGGAGGAAGAAAACCGAAGGGAGAAATAGCACCTTTCTCAAGGGCCCTCTCCAGTGACGTGTGGTGTCAAAATTAAGGGGAGGGGGAACTTTTGCTCCTCCTGGAGAAGTGGAGATAGGGGAGCTTGCTGAGACCTAAGAAATTTGCATCTTTTTAAAAAATTTTAAACCATTTTATTCTGGGCTTGGGGGTGTTCAAAGGTTATTCCTGATTCTGTGCTAAGGGATCACTAATGGCAGTTCTTGGGGGACCATATTCAGTGCTGGGGCTTGAACCAGGGTAGGGCCACATGCAAGGCAAGAACCTTATCCTCTCTATTATCTCTGCAGCCCCAAGAATTTGCATCTTTTTTTTTTGAGGTGTGGGGTCCAACACAGCAATGCTCAGGAATTACTCCTGACTCTGCACTCAGTAATTATTACTGGCAGTGCTCAGGGGACCATATGGGATGCTGGAGATTGAACCCGGGTCAGCCACGTACAAGGTAGGCACCCTACCCACTGGACTATTGCTCAGCCCCAAGAATTTCCATGTTTGAGAAGCTTTCTAGTTTTAGAAACTGCAACTCTGAAAGAAAATATTCATGCCCATGCTTTCCTAAAAGAAAGAAGGAAAAAGACAAAAAAAAAGAAAGAAGGAAAAAGCACCTCAGGACTTGGCACTTTTATTTTATTTTAATTTTTTATTAGTGAATCACCGTGAGGTACAGTTACAGACTTACAACTTTTTGTGCTTGTGTTTCAGTCACACAATGCTCGAGTACCCATCCTTCCACCAGTGCCCATTCCCCACCAATGATGATCCCAGTATTTGTCCCAACCCCTCAACCCATCCCCCCTACCCCATCCCACCTCTGTGGCAGGGCATTCCCTTTTGTTCTCTCTCTCCTTTTGGTTGCTGTGGTTTGCAACAGAGGAATTGAGTGGCCATCGTGTTTGATCTATAGTGTAATTTCAGCTCACATCTCCCATCCCCAGTGGGTCCTCGAACCACACTTTACCTAGTGTTCCCTTCTCCATCTGAACTGCCTTTTCCTCCAGCATGTGAGCCCAGCTTTCAAGCCGTGGAGCCAACCTCCTGGTACTTATCTCTACTATTCTTGGGTGCTAGTCTCCCATTCTGTTACTTTATATTCCACAAATGAGTGCAATCTTTCTATGTCTGTCTCTCTTTTTTTGATTCATTTCACTTAGCATGATACTTTCCATGTTGATCCACTTATATGAAAAGGTCATGACTTCATCTTTTCTAATAGCTGCATAGTATTCCATTGTGTAGATGTACCAAAGTTTCTTTAACCAGTCATCTGTTCTCGGGCACTCAGTTTTTTTCCAGATTCTGGCTATTGTAAACAGTGCTGCAATGAACATTCAAGTGCAGATGTCATTTTGACTATACTTTTTTGCCTCTCCGGGATATATTCCTAGGAGCAGTATTGCTGAGTCAAATAGGAGTTTAATTTCTAATTTTTTGAGAAGCATCCATACTATTTTTCAAAAGGGTTGAACCAGTCAGCATTCCCATCAGCAGTGTAGGAGAGTCCCTTTCTCCCCACATCCATACCAACAGTGGTTGCTTTTGTTCTTTTGGATGTGTGCCAGTCTCCGTGGTGTGAGGTGGTATCTCATAGCTGTTTTGATCTGCATCTCTCTGATGATTAGTGATGAAGAGCATTTTTTCATGTGCCTTTTTGCCATTCGTATTTCTTCCTTGAGGACTTGGTACTTTTAAAGCACTTCTGATTGAAAATAATTATGGTGTTTGTCAATGACAAAAAGAACACTAGAACACCTGGAAAGGGAAGGAGTGGACCCCAAGCAAGCCAAGGTTCTGTGTGGTTGTGACCACAGCTTAAACCAAATCTGCCTCTGGCCCTTTGTTCCCCCCATCCTCCCCCTGACCTCTCTACTCCCCTCCCCCCTCCCCGCACAGTGCCAGCTTCTGTGAACCTGAAGTTTCTAAGGCAGTGGAGACTACTTCTTAGCGGAGTTTATCCAAAGGGAGGAGATGTTCATGATCATGGTAAAAATAATAACAACAATAATAATAATAACAATAATAATAATAAATCTACCACTTGATATTCTTATTGTTTCTGAACAAAAGCCTCTCGAGCATTGTCTATTTATGTTCAGAACAATAGTTGGATTTACAGGTGCTAAGTTTCTTTCACTGCAGTAATGAGCAAGAAACACCCCCCCCCCCCAGATTTCGTGAGCATTCCACCTGGTGCAGGGCCAGGAGCATCTCCCAGACTGAGTAGTAGAACTTGAAAGAGATCTTTTTCTCCATTGCAGGTAGCTCTGTCATGTAATCTCTCTGCTTCCTATGACACCTAAAGCATTTTTCTTTCCTCTAGACTCTCTAAAGGCCGGTTCCCATTCTGGCATGCTCTTACGAGCCTTCTGCATTTCAGCAACACCTGAACCTGTGACTGGCAGTTTCCATTAGAGTCTTTTCATCAAGAGGCTTTTAACTGACCCTGAGCATCTTAAGCTCTTTCTTCGTGGTGTTCATCCAATTTTAATAATGTTCAATGGTGGGTCCATGGCGTGGGAGATGGAAGATAGTTAAGATGGAGGAGGGTATATTTTGACAATACTAGTTGGCAATGATTACTCTAGACAAGAACTAAGTGTTGAAAGCATGTAAAAGAATATAGATGATAACCTTTCAGCATCTGTATCACAAACCATAATGACTAAATTGAGAGAGAGAGAGAGAGAGAGAGAGAGGAAGAGAGAGAGAGAGAGAGAGAAGAGGTGTCGGCCATAGAGGCAAGCTGGGGTGGGGGTGGCTTGAAGGGGTGGGAGGGAAACTGGGGACACTGGTGATGGGAAATTGCACTGATGGAGGGATGGGTATTGGAAAGTTATATGACTGAAATACAATCATGATCAATTTTGTAATATTTTATCTCATGTGATTCAATAAAAATAAACATATTTTTGAAAAAGACTGATCAGAGAAGAATTTACAAAATAATAATAATGTATTTGGGACCTAAGAGTATAGTGGGTAGGGTAGTTGCCCTGCACACAGCTGACCCGGGTTCAATCCCTGCACCCTATATGTTCTTCTGAACTCTGACAGGAGTCATTTCTGAGCACCACCAGGTTCAGAAAACCAAACCAAAAAGAAAGTGTATTTGTGTGACTACTTGGAAGAGGGGGACATTCCTGGTTTGGTGCTCTAAGACCATGTGGTGCTGTGGGTGGAAACTGGGGCTCTCCCAGGTAAAGCTGGAAAGCGCGCATTCCAGTACTCCAGTCCTTAGACCCAACTTTCTGGGCCCTGTGTGATTATTTTTATTTACTTTTTTGTTTTTGTTTTTGTTTTGGGGTCACACCTGGCGATGCATGGGGTTACTCCTGGCTCATGCACTCAGGAATTACTCCTGGTGGTGCTCGGGGGACCATATGGGATGCTGGGAATCGAACCCGGGTCGGTCATGTGCAAGGCAAATGCCTACCCGCTGTGCTATCACTCCAGTCCCCATGTGTGATTTTTTTAAACTCTATTTTTTTTTTCAGTGCCTGGGATCCAACTCAGTCACCTAAACTTCACTTTTAAAAGGAAGAGAAGGACTGAGAGATTGTTCTGGAATTAAGGTTGCATGGCAGATACTGATTGCATCCCCAGCACCACATATGGTCCCTGAGCTCACAAGGAGTGATCCCTGAGCACAGAGCACAAGCAAGCCCTGAGTACCACTGAATGTGGTTGCAAAACATGTATATATGTATGTATATATGCATATATACACACATTAATGAAGAAAATGAAATCTTCAGGTTATGTTAAAAAAGAATATCAAGATGTATTTCTTCTCCACATGCCCAAAAGTTCCTGATACTGAAATGGTGACAATTACTTTGATTAGTTGGTTAGGTTTGTTTCTGCAGGTCTTTCACTGAAGTGTTATTATCTTTCTTTTTGTAATTGATTAGAACCATTTGTAATTTAATAGAATCCTTGCACATATTGTTTCTTTTCAGACTGTTCCCTGCTGATTTTAGTGACGGGTAGATATTACATGTAACATTTATTCAGTTTATAATTATCAAGGCTGGAGAGATAGCACAGCAGGTAGGGTGTTTGTTTTGCACGAGGTCGACCCGGGTTTGATTTCTCTGTCCCTCGCAGAAAGCCCAGCAAGCTACCGAGAGTATTCCGGCACACGGCAGAGCCTGGCAAACTCCCCGTGGCGTATTCGATATGCCAAAAATAGTAACAAGTCTCACAATGGAGACGTTACTGGTGCCCGCTCAAAAAAATCTATGAACAGTGGGACAACAGTGCTACATGCACACACACACAACAACAACAACAACAACAACAAAAATAACCCTTTTACCCAGGGACCAGAGAGAATAAAGGGAATAAGGCACTTACCTTGCATTCCTCAAAGTCCAGTTTGAATCTCTAGCACCTCAGTCACCCAGACCCACCATATTTCACTGCAGAGCAGTAGATCATTCCAGATTTGATCTCCTGAACCAGGTAAATCCTGTGCCATAGGCCCCATATCAGAGCCCTCTCTTCCCCTTGCACTGTGTTCATTAGAGGTGTGAATTCCCAAAGGGCCATTCAACCATCGATTCATTTGGTAATTATTTGCCAGGTTCCTACTACCTGCTACAAATTATTCTGGAGGCTGAGATAACAGGTATGGATAAGTCATAGGAGACTTAGATAATAAACAAAAAAAAATAAAGAACCTTTTGTTCCCTTGTTCATTCATTGCTGCATTTCTAGAATAGGACTTTGAATAGCAACACAGAGCAGATAATCTAAGCTTGCTGAGGTGAAGGAAAGTGAAGTAAGGGTGAATGGCAGCCAGACTCAGTGAAAAGGCAGGGAGTCGACACAGCCAACGCCTGTGCCTTTACTTCCCCCTTAAATTTTTCCGCAGTGCGAGGCTGATGCTCGATGGAGCCTCTCCTCTCCCATTGATTTCTGTGAACCTGAGTCTGGGAGGTGTTGAAGTGGCTTCTCTTTATTTCTGTCTGCCCTGTGCCTGTGTAGACATGCAAAAATGGCAATACAGGAATTGGAGGAGACTTGCCAAGTGATCTTGTCCACTCTTGTGCCCTGCCATGCCAGAGACTAGTTAGCTGGTTGCCAAACTCATTTCCTCTTTGTCACGACATTCACCTGGGTTTAATTCCCCAGTCAGTTGCAGCTAGGCGTGACTCCATGATGAGCTTTCCTCAGTGGAATGTGGATAGAGACGATCGGCTCTCCCAGGCACCCAGCTTCCGGCTCTTTTCCCATCACCGAGGTTGAGACCCGTGATAGCAATTCCCAGGTGGAAGCATCTGGATCTATGGACTACTACTGGGAGAAGAGGCTCTCGTGTGGTAGGAATATCCATTTTGGATTCGACCTAAGTGAGCCA
The DNA here is from genome assembly GCF_027595985.1 of Sorex araneus. NCBI lineage: Eukaryota > Metazoa > Chordata > Mammalia > Eulipotyphla > Soricidae > Sorex > Sorex araneus. Next base: position 21,104,843 of record NC_073307.1, on the reverse strand, counting down.
TGATCCACTGGGTTGGGCCACTGTGTCTGGGAGTTTATCTGTTCAAGAAGCTAATGCATCTCTAGTCCAGAGACCTCTCCGGGGTTCCAGACTGTTCTGAAGCTGGACACTGCATATCCCTACCAGCATGGTGGTCACCACTTCAGACTTATTGTGGCCCAAACTGGATTTTCTCTCTTCACCAGCTTCTCCCTCTCCAGGGAGGCCCCTCCCATTGGATGACAGCCCTTTCCACCCTTGGGGAAACTTCTATGTCTATACAAGTCCAAAGCTTGACTCCGTTCTCCTTTCTCTCCTGCCTCCCACATATTCCTGGTATTCATACTATTCTCTTTTTATGACACACACATTCTGGTTAGAGAGATGGTTTAAAAATTAACAAATTACTTTGTATGACCAAAACAATCCCACTTCTGGGCACCAACCCCAAGGATCCAAAATCTCTCTTCTGAAAAGACATTTGCACTCTTATGTTCATTGCAGCACTATCTTCAATAGCCAAAATCTGGGAACAACTCCAGTGTCCAAGAACAGATGAGTGGATAAATAAATTATAGTATAGATACATAATGGAATATGATTCAGTCATATAAAAAAAGATGAAATTATTCAACTTGCTGCTACATGGATGGAGCTAGAGAGTTTCATGCTGAATGAAGTTAGTCAGAAAGAGGGATTCAGAATGATCTCTCTCATATGTGAGAAACAGCAAAGAAATAATAAATGCCCAAAAATTACCAGAGGAACTCTTGGCTGCAATTGCCTGCAATTTCTTGCATTCCAAATGGACTTGGAATCCAACAAGAGCAATAAATGCTGTTAAGGTGAAGGAAACATCAGTTTCTACTGCTTGGATCTATAACAGTGGCCAACCAAGTTATCTGCCTAAGCTACACAGTTACCTCACAACTTTATTTTTTGCACTATAGCCTGAATCATCTCCCAGGGAAAAAAATCAGCTGATTTGTTGGAGCTGGGAGATGCTTATGAAGCTGGAGAACATGCATTGCATGCAGGATCTGAATGCCATCCCTAGCACTGCATGGGTGCTCCCCCAAACACTACTGGTGGCAAGCTCAAGCACAGAACCCAAAGTATCTCCTACACTGCTGAATATGGTCCCAAAACAAACACAAAAAACAACCCGTCTGACTCCCCATTTACTCTTGGGATCTATTCCAAACCCTGAATGATTCTGAAGGCTGACCAATGACAACCCAGCCAGATAGCTCCATTCTCGTTATACCAAACTCATTTTCCTTTCTTAGGCACATAAATTTTCTTCTCTGCCATGACTGTTCCCTCTACCTAGAATCCTCGTTCTTACTCCTTCCCTTACTTGGAACCACAACTAACGACCCTTCAGAGTGAGCTTGAATTTCACTTCCTCTAGGATTAGCTTTTCTTGGACTCAGCTATCAAGTTGTTTTGCTACCTGACCCCTGGAGCAAGCTTGGTCATCGGGTACTTCTTACTGTCCATCATACATCATAACACTCTCTCTCTCTCTCTGATATTTGGGCCACACCCAGTTGTTATCAGGGCTCACTCCTGGCTTTGTGCTCAGTGATCTCTCCTGGCAGAGCATGGGGAACCATATGTGATACCAGTGATTGTACCCAGGTTAGCTGCATGCAGAATGAGTGCCCGACCCACTGTACTATGTCTCCCATCCCATCATTATTCTTTTGACCCTTGGTGGTTGTGACCTGTGCAATTGTCTAGCTTTCCAGTTAGAATGAAGGTCCTAGAGTTTAACCTCAAGATCTAAGTAGGAATAACCATGTATGTATTTGAAGGAATACTGTATCACTGTATCACTGTCATCCCATTGCTCATCGATTTGCTCGAGCGGGCACCAGTAACATCTCCATTGTGAGACTTGTTGTTACTGTTTTTGGCATATCGAATATGCCATGGGGAACTTGCCAGGCTCTGCTGTGCGGGCGGGATACTCTCGGTATCTTGCCCAGCTCTCTGAGAGGGACAGAGGAATCGGACCTGGGGTGGCCATGTGCAAGGCAAATACCCACTGTGCTATTGCTCCAGCCCAAAAGGAATACAGGTAAGCATTAAACTAGTTAATAACAGCCAATTTGATGGGCCAGAGAGATCGTACAGTGGGTAGGACACTTCTCTTGCATGTGGTCGACCCAGGTTCAATCCCCAGTTATCCTATATAGTCCCTCAATCCCCACCATAAGTGATTCCTGAGCACAGAGCCAGGATTAAGCCTTGAGCACCACCAGGTGTGGCTCCAAAACAAATAATAACTTTTAAAAAGGCCAACTTGAAGTTGTAATAAGGCAGCTCTTGGCAGCTTCTCTGTGAACTGAGTCAGCGTGACTTGGGAGGAAACAAACTGCAGAGGAGCAGGTGATCTGCCCCGGGAGGCAGTGAGGTGAGACAGGCACCGGCTCCTGTGGACCGCACCGCCCTCCTCCTCCCACTTTCCTTGTTTCTCAGCAGCATACGGAAATGTAATGTCATGACACATTGGGGGATTTCTTTCCTCCCTTGCATTTTTCTGCTGTGACTCCAGCCTCTGGGGGGGTTGGGGGAACACAGGCCACGGGAGAAAGGAGGCGGGTAGTGGGGAGGTAGTGCCGCATTCCTTAGCGGCCTCCGTTTGCATAGCTCTGAGAAAGAAGAAAGGAGTTAGCGAGACTTGGCAGCCACACTGGGCATTCAGCTCCTGCTCTGGCAGCTGCAGAGGCTGGGCCCGAACACGCGCTCTGCCAAGGCCGGGGAAGTAGCCTCTGTCCCCCAGCCCAGGCTGCCAAGATGAGGTAGAGGAGGTCAGGACCTCTGCCCAAGATGGGATATCACAGAAAGAGTCCCCTTCTTTCTGCCCAGCCTGGCAGCCAGTTGGCCTTGAGCCACTGCTGTGTGTGTATGTGTGTGTGTGTGTGTGTGTGTGTGTGTGTGTGTGTGTGTGTGTGTGTGTGTGTGTGTGTGTGTGTGTGTGTGTCTGGGGTGAGGCTGAGGAGTCAGTATTCAGAGTCCCTCCAAGCAAATCTTTTCAGGTCTGGGCATTGTTGTGAGCAATAGATAGCCCCGGGGGTCAGCCAGCCCCACTCCCACCCTGGGAATATTAGAGTGGCAGCCCCTGGGCTGATGTCCCCACCCAGCTGCTCGGGCCACTGCCATCACATTCCAGAGCATGGCCCGAGAAACAGAGTGAGGCCCCGCTCACCATGGAAACCAGGCTTCCTAAGAAAAGGTCACATATTTGATGTGGCTGTCATCCGGGCACCTTAAAGGCAGCTCTGTTCCTGTTTTCCTGAGGACTTCAGCCAGCGGGGAAGGCCTGAGACAATGGGGGTGGCAGCTGACCTGTTTGCTCAGCTTCAGGCAAGCCCCTGGTGTGAACTTCTCTGCAAAACGAGGGGCTGTCTCCTGATTCAACCTGACCTCAACCCAAGTTGAGTCAGCCCTGCAAACCGAGTCCTGAAACTGGCAAGAATCCAGTTATGCCAAAACTCTGCCAATCAGACCCATGAGAGTGAGAAGCAGCAGAGAACTAGAAGTCAGAGATTTTTAACAGCTCTCACATACTGAGGACTTACTCCAGGCCAGGCTCTGGGATCAAATGTGCACTAAAATCCTCCAAAAACCTTATAAGGGAGGGAGCAATCGCATAGCGGGTAGGGTGTTTGCCTTGCACACAGCTGACCCAGGTTTGATCCCCAGCATCATATAGCCTCCCTAGCACTGCTAGTAGTAATTCCTGAGTGCAGAGTCAGGAGTAACCCTGAGCGTTGCGACAAAACAAAAGCAAAACCCTAGTAAGGGGCTGGGGATGTGGTTCAGTGGTAGGTGACTTGCCTTACATGTGTGAGCTCTTGGATTCGAATCCTGACAAAACAAAAGGGGAGAAAGAACCCTAATAGGAAAACAAGTTAAATATTGTTCAAGATTATTCTATGGGGCCAGAGTGACTGTACAGAAGGCAGGGAATTTTCCTTGCATGCAGCCAACCCAGGTTCAGTCCTTGGCATCTCATATGGTCCCCCGAGCACCACCAGGAGCAGTTACTGAGTGCAGAGCCAGGAGTAACCTCTCAGCATCACCACATGTGATCCAAAAAGCAAAAAAGTAAAAATAAATAAATAAACAAATAAATAAATAAGATTATTATATAGAAATTGGCATGGTCAGGAGTTGAACTCAGGTTTGTCTGATCCAGAGCATGAATTCTTCACCTCCACTCTTTTTTCACTCATTTATTTCTTTGCTTGTTCATTCAAACATCTAGTGAGAGGGGCTAGAGAGCTAGTACGGTAGGCAGGGCATTTGCCTTGCACGTGACCAACCGAGTTCAACCCCCATCATCCCATATAGCCCCCCAAGCATCATAAGGCGTGATCCCTGGGTGCAGTCAGGAGTAAGCCCTGAGCACAGCTGAGTGTGACATACACAACAAATTTAGTGGGGGTCTCTACTGTGCCAGAACTATACTGGCGTCAGGCCTACAGAGTTGCAAAAGGACATGGCTTCTGTCCGCAAGCGCTCACGAAGGGAGAAATAGATGAGTCAACAGTGACAAGAGCATGCTGAAAGTGCTGGGAGAAGAATATTGAAGCTGGTACAGGAAGAAGACGGCTTTTTATGCCTTGGCCATGGCCCAGTGTTGGGGAAGTGCAGAGGAGGGGTGACTAAGCTGGCGGGAGCTCGTGGGAGGCCCCGTCTCCCCAGCAGGTTCCAACACTTACCTGAGTGTCCGTACCGGGTTAAACTCAGGTCAGAGTTCTCAGGTGTTGGGGGCTGGAAAAGTATCTGTGGGTAGGAGAAAACACTTGCCCACCAGGGGACAGTATCCGGCCCCCCTGACCAAACATGGGGCTTCCCGGGCCCATCCAACCCGCTCAGTCCCACCAAAGCCTCAGGAAGAAGGCAGATCTTTCTAGAAAGTCTGGTTCACACAGCCTGCCTGGACCCAGACAGGAGAAGTGCAGAAAGAACATGCTGTTGTGTCTCCCTGCCCTCATGCTCTCCCAGAAGCCTGAGCTCTGTCCAAAGCTGGGGTCAGGGGAAATAAAGCTCGTCCCTCACTCTTCGGGAACCAACCCAATGGCCTTTAGGTTAAGCAAGAAAAAAAAAAAGCGTTGGAGAAGAGGGTGACTTAATTCTTCCCATCTGTCTGGTTCCTACTCCCACATCCTATGGCTTTGGGAAAGCCTCCTACACAGGCCGCGATGCACTAACTCCAGCGCTCCAGCCCTGAAAGGAAGCCTTTTCTTTAGATGCCCTGCAGTGGGTAAGGCCAAGAGGATGCCGGGAGGGAAGAGGGAGAGGGGGAGGGAGAGATGTTCCCTCTAGAGCAAGAGGGCAGCTGGCTTCCCTCAGACTGTGTGGGTGGCAGTGAGCTAAGAGGTCCGTGCTCTCTCCTCCCCATCAATCAAGGGGGCAATCAAGAAAAAAAAAATCGCAATTTCAAAAAGTTCAAAAGGAAACCACAACAACCTCCAAATCATATTAATTTAGTGGTGGCCGACCACTCCGGAAACCAATCATGGGACTGGGCCATTTTAATTGCCTTCTTCTCCTGCTCTTGGAAGAGGTTCACGTTTTTTTCTTTTTCTGGCATTTGACTCCACAGAGTGGCACATCCTGGCCTAGCCTGGTCACCTGAGCACAGCAAGGAGGCAAACACAGGGACTTTGTCTTCTCCTCTGTGCAGAGAATGATGGCCAAGAAGGGGTCATGGCTCATGACCAGTGAGGGTCTGGGCCTCTGGGACAGTGTACAGAGACTTGCATCAGTTCTCGGCGACCTTGCGCTGGGGTCTTCACTCCTTGGGAGACTTGGGGTCTGTGAAGGGGGTCCTGAGACCAATTCCAAATAAGAGTGTGAGCAGTTTCCCCAGCGGATAAGTAATTCTAGGACCCCAGAGGGGTGTCTGAAAATTCAGCGCAGCTCAGAAACAATCTCCCAGAAGGCAGCACCCAACCCCACAGGCTCAGGCCCCCAAGGCTGCGCTCCATCACAGACACCAGCCTAGTGGGGCCTATTTAGTGCTGTGCTGTAGAGTGGAGGTTCTCATTAATCCCTTTGCCAATTTAATGCCAGCAAAGGACACTAAACACCCATTGGATGAAGAGAAATAGGGAAAGATCCCGAACTTGGAAGCTTGTGGAACTTTGGGCCCAGGGAGGTGTCACATGGAAAAGTTCTACTTCTCCAGTCTGGAAACTCTCCAAAGCCCCTCTTTGGAGGTTCTTGTCAGGCGTCATTATTTGGACAGGACTAATTATATTGCTGAGGGTTGGCAATTAGGTCAGTCCCCTCCTTGAAAGAGGGACTTTCACGTTGGTCTCCCTTAGCAACCAGCCCCTGGCCTTAGGTGTCCTCCAAAAGATGCTCATTCGCATAACAAGAGATGCCTTTAGGGGGCTGAAGCAATAGCACAGTGGGTAGGGCATTTGCCTTGCACACGGCAGACCTGGGTTTGATTTCCAGCATCCCATATGGTCCCCTAAGCACCGCCAGGAGTAACTCCTGAGTGCAAAGCCAGGAGGTAACCCCTGTGCATTGCTGGGTGTGACCCAAAAAGAAAAAAAAAAAAAAACAAGAGATGCCTTTATCACTTGAAACTTTAAGGAAATGCCATCACTTGTAGGAACCCTGAGAGAGGGACTGTAGAAAGACTACAGAAGTCTGCGAAAATTTGGGGTGTCATCTGAATGATCAAAATATTTATTTCTTTTATCTTATTGGGAGGGGTACCTGGCTATGCTCAGGGGTTAGTTCTGGCTCTGCACTCAGAAATTACTCCATATGGGATACTGAGGATCAAATCCAGTCGGCCATGTGCAAGGCAAGTGCTCTATCCACTGTATTATGCTCCAGTCCCCAAAGTATTTATTTCTTAAAAATTGAAAAATCATAAGACACCCCCATCCCACCCTCTTAAACTGGGGTTATGATATTACTCATTCTCTGGGGCACTATGAGGATGATGTAAGATCCTTTCAGAAAATTGCTCTTTAGAGGGGCCAGAGTGACAATATAGTGGGTAGGGCCTTTGCCTTACCTGGGGTCAGCCCAGGTTCAATGCCTAGTCCCCTGAGCACTGCCAGGAGTTGAGAAACAAAACAAAAATGTTCTTTAGAGATGAGCAATGCCACTCAAATGTCAGGAATCCTTATTTTCTTATCTGAAGATTCTTCTTAGTTACCCCCATCCCACCACTTTGCCTCTCTTTTGTTCTTCCTTACACCCCACTCCCTCCTCTGCAGTGTCCTCCCTCACCCTATGTGGTCTAAATATAACCCCTAAAGAATTCTTGATTTCCACAGTCCCAGTGAATTTAGTCTTTCCCTATCCGCCCCATTTGATGAAAAGAACATACCTTACCCAGTTTCTCAAGCTGAAGATGCAAGAAATCATCCTTGATTTATGTCATTCTGATAACATCCATATTCAGTCCATCAACATGTCCTATAAGTGATTCCTCTAACATATGTCCTTAATCTGCTATTTCTCATACCTCCTCTGCTACCATCCCCCTCCCAGTCACCAGCACTTCTTGCCTAGAGAACTGGAAAGTTCCCCCAACTGTTCTTGCTCCGTGCTTCCTTCACTTTTGACCCTTGCTAGCCCTTCCCTGCAAATCAAAGTCTGGTTTTGAAAATATAAGCCAAGTCTTGTCACTAACCTATCCTGTTCCAAACCCTCATTGGCTTCCAGGCTTTTCCTTAATGGGATCCTACAAGGGATCTGGTCCTAGGCTCCCTCTTTAACCTCCAATAACTAAGCTGTGTCTCATGTGTCCCTTTCTGTCCCTTATACCTATATGCCTATTCTGATCCCTAGGACTTCAAGTGCCTGATCCTATCAGTTCAGAAGTGATTTCCTCAGAGACATTTTCTTTACCTGCATAAATTAATTCCATCCCTACTCTAATATATGTGTGTTGCTAGTATCTATTTCTTTATTTACCTATGGACTACAATTCCTTGTATAAGTCTCTTCCACTGTTCTCCATTACCTAACACGCCTTGTGTCCGATTTTTGAGACCAGCCAGGGCAGGGCATGGGACCTCATATCTGTCAGGAAAGAGTTCTACTACTTGATCGGGGAAATGATAAATAATGGTGTTGGGAAGGTGTAATGGTGGGAAGTTGTTATGGTAGTGGGATTAGTGTTGGAATATTAAATGTAATAAATCATTGTGAACAACTTTATAAAAATAAAATTAAATTTACAAAAAGAAAGAGTTCTCCCACTGAGCTATATCTGCAATATTTCCAACCGCTTGTTTTGAATGAACAGATGAATGCCTTTACTCCAAATTGCTTTTTCTTCTTCCCCCATTCTCACTCCACTAAAATGCCTTTTCCTTCAGAGCGTGGATCTCATTTGGAAAATGATAGGGAGGCCTCCATAAATATTTGCTGAGTGAACAAATAAAGCTAAAATGAGTTACACCAACAAAGAATGTCAGCCTCTTAATGCATAACTGTTCCCAGGAGTATTAGCATTCTCAAATAGGAAACTTGAATTTCTGGCATTGTTGATAAAGGGAAGAATTTCAGACCAGTCTAGTTGAAGTGATATATGTGGAGAGAGCCATAGTTCCCTGGTTTCTTAAATCCACAAATACTTAATAAGATCTTATAAGGCACTTCTTGGAACTGAAGGCAACATTGAAATATAAAGCAGTGATTAAAAGGCAGTGTTTGTTTCTATGGAAAGAACTGAGAACAGGAAGCCAATGGCCCTGGTTTCGATCTGGGAAGGATCACTAATGACCATGGTAGACCAGTTTCTGGACTTAACCAACTATGACTGGGTCACCAGCATGTGCCCGGTTCTGAATGAGGTACTTTGTTATTCTTATCTGCGAAGGGGGAGGGCATCAAGGAGAAGTTGGACCACATCCAAATGTGCTCTGGGCCTACTCTTGGCTCTATGCTCAAGGGTCACTCCTGGTGGGGTTCAGGAGACCATAGGCATTACTGGGGGTTGAAACTGGGTTGGCAGCATGCAAGGCAAGCACCTTACTTGCCTTGCCATCTCTGATGCCTTAAAGGATGCATAGCATTTTTTCACCTGCCTTATTTTGAATTCACACAGAAATTTATTCTCCAGGTGCCTATTTTGGGTATTTATTTTAAAAGAAAAGAGTTCAAAGTGGTTAGGTTGAGGGGTTGGAGTGATAGCACAGTGGGTAGGGTGTTTGCCTTGCATGCAGCTGACCCGTGTTCGATTCCCAGCATCCCATATGGTACCCTGAGCATGGCCAGGAGTAATTCCTGAGTGCATGAACCAGGAGTAACCCCTGTGAATAGCCGGGTGTGACCCAAAAAAGAAAAAAGATAGTGGTCAGATTGAGACTGGGGCGATAGTACAGGGGTAGGGCATTTGCCTTGCACATGGCCAACCCGGGTTCAATCCCCGACATCCCATATGGTTCTCTGAGCACTGCCAGGAGTAATTCCTGAGTGCAGAGCCAGGAGTAACCCCTGAACATCGCTGGATCTGACCCAAAAAGCCAAAATAAAAAAAAGTGATCAGGTCCTGGGTTTGAGGGCGTGCCCTGGAGAGCAGTGGACTCAGACCTGTGTTTTTATCATCCTGCAGTCCAGCACCTTCATGAAGGCATCTCTGGCCTCTTTTCAGGAATCTGCAAGCTGGGACAGAAGAAGAAACCTCTTAGGGCCTAAAGATTTTTCTTCAGGGTCCCCTAAGCACCACCAAGGGTGATCTCTGAGCACAGAGCCAGGGAGCTGGCTTTTGTGACCTTTTTCACCTTATGACTTCTATCTTTGGGAAGGAAAGAGAACAAGATTGACTTGAGAAGTCTTGTAGAGTGTGCCTAGTGGTTAGAGGGAAGTTCGGGCCTCCTGAGTTCCCAGCTACCCTTGCCACTCACTGCAGGCAAGTATGTCCTCTCTGAGCCTTCGTTTTCTCACCTAAAGTCTTCCTTCCTTCCTTCCTTCCTTCCTTCCTTCCTTCCTTCCTTCCTTCCTTCCTTCCTTCCTTCCTTCCTTCCTTCCTTCCTTCCTTCCTTCCTTTCTTCCTTCCTTCCTTTCTTCCTTCCCTCCCTCCCTCCCTCCCCTCCCTCCCTCCCTCCCTCCTTCCTTCCTTCCTTCCTTCCTTCCTTCCTTCCTTCCTTCCTTCCTTCCTTCCTTCCTTCCTTCCTTCCTTCCTTCTTTCCTCCCTCCCTCCCTTCCTTTCCTTTTCCCCCATCCCGCCCCAGTTTTCCAGGAATGCCACATTTCCTCACAGAAAATAATTTCCCAAGACAACAAGCAAAATGAAAGTTATATTAAGAAAAACATAGGGCTCAGGGATGGGCAGTGAGGGAGAGAGGGGGAAGAAAATGAACATGGAGTTCTCCATGGAGGAAAAGCTGAGAGTTGACATACAGGTGAATCTCCGGAATAGAGAACATACCATTGCTTGTGTTTCGATTTTAATTGAACAGAATCATTCAGAATGGACCCTTTCATGGCTGATTTTTTTCACTCCTATGAGATTTACCCATATTATTATTATTTCAGTGTAGAGATATATCACAATATAGTTCTTTTTCTCACAAAATTTTTTTTCAGGATAAGAATCCTATTTGGGTCTCCCAAAGAGGAACCGAAAGAGCTATGCTTGGAAAATCACGTTTCACTCAAGTGAGAGAAGAAATCCGAAGTTCCAACCTCCATCAACAATCGAGAATCAGGGATGCTGTCTTGTTTGCCACGGCATCAAAAATCAGATGGGCTGGACATGTAATGTGATTTGGAGATGACCGCTGGACTAGAGCTGTTACCAACTGGATTCCTGGGGATGTCAAAAGAACACCTGCCCACCCACCTACAAGATGGTCAGACCTCTTCGTCAAGGCCCTGAATGAATGGTTTGAGGCTCTTCATGTTCCTGAAGGGAGCAGACACCATTGGGCTACACTAGCACGCGACAGGGACGAATGGAGACATTACTGGTGCTCCCTTGAGCAAATCAATGAGCAATGGGATGACAAGTGATACAAGGTGCCACACCCAGTTCTGGAGATTGAGGGGACTCAGGAATCTCCCTGGCAATGTGCTGCCTGATGGTGCTCTGGCCTGGTGTGCTGGGGGAGGGAGGTATGTCATGGCGAGTCATGTACTCTGCCTCTTGTGCTCTCTCCCCAGTGCTTCATCTGCAAACAGGGATGGGTATTTGGGCAGTTTTCAGTTTTTAGTCAAAAGGGTGAGCAAGCGCCCTGCCCACTGTACTATCTCTCTACACTGCCCCTCCCCCATTTTAAAAGAATATTCAAAGTACAAACAATGTGGGTGGATTTCTGGAGAAATCTGAGAGTCCCAACTGTTGGGACTGTGAGTCTCTCTTCTATAGAGGACGGAGAGGGGACAGTCCAATGGCATTGCCCAATGACCTCCCAATGGCATTACTCAATGACCCCCCCAATGGTTCCGTTACTCCAAGCCACCAGGGTCCCATGGTCATATGACCTGCCCCAAATTCTATTTCCATCTTCTCATCTCCATCCACTGTTCCCATTGTCCCCAGCAGAGAGACCCTTCTCTAAACTCAACCATACTTCCCAATCAGTCCTGCATTATATATCTATCCAGGTGTTGGCCTTGCATTGGATGTTTTTTTGTATATCGTCCACCCATGTAATAAAAAACTGAATGAATGCTTACACCTTAATGATATTGCTTTAGAGTTTGGAATTGGAGAAATGACGTACTTAACCTTCATGAAGGTAACATTTTAGTAGAAGAGATATATAATAAACAGGAATAAGTTAGTGGTGAGAAGACCTACGGAGAAAAATAAAGCAATGCAGGGCTAAAGCGATAGTATAGCAGGGTAGGGCGCTTTCCTTGCTCATGGCTGACCCAGGTTCAATCCCGAGTATCCTATATGGTCCCACATGCACCACTAGGAGTAATTCCTGAGTGCAGAGCCAAGAGTGAACCCTGAGCACTGCTGGGTGTGGCACCCAAAAGAAAAAAAATTAAGAAGAATAAAGCAATGTGAGGGCTGGAGCGATAGCACAGTGGGTAGGTCATTTGCCTTGCACACAGCTGACCCGAGTTCAAATCCCAGCATCCCACATGGTCCCCTGAGCACCGCCAGGAGTAATTCTTAAATGCAGGGCCAGGAGTAACCCCTGAGCATCGCCGGGTGTGACCCAAAAAGCAAAATAATAATAATAATAATAATAATAATAATAATAATAATAATAAAGCAATGTGAGGAAGTAAGAATGCAGTAAGAGAGAAACGTGCTATTTTATAATGGCCGGTCAGAGAGGGAGGCAATACAGACAAGGTATAGATTGTGCTGTTTATTTTTGGTTTGGGGGCCACACCTTGGGGGTACTGGGGGTTACTGGCTGCTCAGTGCTCAGTGGTTGTTCCTGGCAGGGTTTGGGGGACCAAGCAATATCATGGATCAGTGATCTAGCATGCAAAGCATGTGCTCCCGCCTACTGAGCTGTCTCTCCAGCCCCGGGCTTATTTCCAATCACCTTTCTGGCAATGATGTTGGAAATCAAGGTGAAAGGAGAGGCAGGTTGAGAGACCAGTCCTCATCTCAAGAGCCCAAGCAAGAAATGACAGTGAGTCAGACTGCAGGAAGGGGAGAGGCAGGGGTGAGAAATGGCTGCTTACAGCAATATCCCGAAGGTGGGGTCGATAAGATTTGCTGATTAATTGGCTGTAGAACATGAGGAGGGAACCAGAGTTTCTTGGCTTCTGCCTGTTTTGCATGTATGGCAGAAGATCGGGTACAGAGCCAAGGCTCTGTGGATAGAACGGGTGGATTTTACTCCCGTGGTGGTGGGCATTCAACTCAGGGCCCCGGCCATGCATGCTGAGGGCTCTCTATCAAGCAACTGCCTCGTTCCTAGCCAAAACTCTATGAGAAAGGCTGTTCTTTCTGTCTCTGAGTTAGCATGATGTCAGTATTAAGACAAGTCAATGGAGTCCCACAGCAGTCCTAGCTTTGTCACTCACCCACAGTGTGTCCTCAGGCAAGTTACATCACCTCTCCAAACCTCCACTGTCCTAACATAGAGGCCAATACCATACCAAGTCGGGGCTTAGGAAATACCTAAGTCAAAGCAGGTCAGTTAAAACAAGCAGACAGGAGGCCAGAGAAATAGTACGGTAGGTAAAGGTGCTTGCGAAAGAGAAACCAAGGCTTGATTCCTGGCACCCCATATGGTCTCTGGAGTACCTCCAGGAGTGATACCTGAGCACACAGCCAAGTGTAGCCCCCAAACAAAAACAATACAAACAAACAAATCAAGCAGACATAAGAATATGGAGTAAGGGTTATCTTTATTTGGATTGCAAAGTATAAATATGAACCAGGTTTGAAAATACAGTTGGTAACAATTCAAAAATTTCCAGAAGGGACCATGACAGCGCATCTTTGCATTGGGATGGGGGAGGTGAGTACATCTACACATAGAAGCCTTCCCTCACCTCCAACCTTTTCTGTAGTAATGGTTAAGTCATCAACACCAAGAACAGTCAGTGCCAATGTTGCCTGTTCCTCCTCAGCCTTGTTCTTTGCTAACACCTTCTCTAGAATGCACCTCTGCTGCGCTGACCCCTGCATGGAGTAGCACCAGAAGAACGACAGGAGTAAGAGAAATGTCTTGACACAAGGGAAAATGAGTTCACACTCAGTGGGCTGGGGCCACAGGGAGGAAGAGGGGAGGAAGGCTTGCAGGTGTGGAAGCCCAATCTCTTCCAAGATTTGGCTGGGCAAGGACACAGGGCAACACTGAGAAGTCACACTTTGACACCAGCACCTTGGCTTTCAAAACACAAACAGTAGACAAAATCATCTAGGCATGACTGCAGTCCAACTCACAGAGTGGACCTGACCAAGTTAACGCCTACACCCGGACCATACAGAACTCCCGCTGCGACACTCTAGTCATGGAAGATCTTCGGAAATGTGGAGAGACGACAGATCACTACAGACAGGCACAGAGTCACTGTAGATTTGGGATGGAGGAGTGTGATACCTAACCAGATGGGGAGAGAGGGGATGTGGGGGTGGCGGGCCAGGACATTGCCAACGTAACAGTCGAGGCACTTGAAATATTATTGTTAGATTGTTAAAAACTAAATAAATTAACATACATAGAATAAAATAAATATATAATTTAAGAGGCGTAAACAAACAAACAAACATAGTTGTTATTTTTTTTTCTATCTGGGTAGAAATCCCCAAATTCAGAGTTCTCCGGCTTGTGGTATTTCACAGTTAGCTCATCAAATCCAGAGCTGGAGGGTCCAAGTGACACATCCCTTGGCAGCTACTTGAGTACGTGGCTTCTCGCTCTTTGTTATTTTCTCCCAATATACCTTTCTTTCCTTCTTCTCGCTTCTTCTTCTTCTTCCCCCTCTTCCTCTACTTCTTCCTCTTTCAGTCAAAGATCCTGGAGCATATGGAATTTAACTGGCATTTCAATCCAGAAGATAAGTGTTTAAACAAACTTATGGGGGTGGGGGAAACGTGGGGTTTGGTGGAGGAGAATCAGAAGGGCACTTAAGGCCTCTCTTCTCTGCTTTCTTCTGACCCCGAGCCCCATGGGTATGTTCTGTTCGACACGAGAAGGCTCTGGGAATTTGGCAAGCCATCATGGAGGCCCCGCCTACCTAGCAAGAGGGGTTTCATGGCTGGTGGTGAAGTCCTTCCTCTCTGCAGTCTCTAATGAACCCGTGTCTTCTCGGAAGCAGCTGTCCCAGCCGATCCTGAAGCACAGAGGAAGGCGTGTCAAGCCCAGTCTGTCCGTAAGAGTCCTTAAGAGCCTGCAGTTCTGGGCTTGGCCCTCACGAACGTTATCTCGCTTGTTTGTCTCGATGCTTCTTTGCTTGCTTTACTTGACTTCCATGCTGGAGAAGTCTGTGTTCTCTCGTGGACCCAAACTTCTCTCTTTCTCTCCCCTCACATCTTTTTAAACAAGTTTCAACAAAAACTACCTTGCTTCACCAATTTAAAAAACAAAACAAAACAAGTCTTCGGGTCCAAGTTTAGAAGGTGGGAAGATCATCTGGGACGAGGTGGGAAGGAGCAGATGAGGCTGGAGAAGATCTCAGGCATCTTTCTCAGTAGCTCTTAGCAACTTTCACTCGAAGTGGAGCTGAAGCACCGTCAACTTCTTCGAAACTATTCCGCAGCCAGACCCAGACTGCACTGGGGCCCCTCTGCCAGCCCCTCGGTCCAGAGACGATTTCAGCATGTCTTGAAACAGATCCAGGAAAGGTGATGATGGTACCCCCGGGCCACGGGTGGCCCTTCACCATGCGCACAGGTCTCTCTCAGTGAGAAGTGGTCATGCCCAACTTCACTTTCTCCTCATTTTCCACATCGTAACCTCCTCGCCTGTGGTACCTGAGGAAGATAGGTCTCGTGAGCAAATCCTTGCCTGTCACAGGACATAGGACAGGTTTTTTTAAAAATAAATTCAATCACGTGATTTCCTCCACTATTTAGAAAACTGGGAAAATATGGCAGACCGACAGAGCTCTCATCGAGGCCCGTGTCCTGAGACGCCTGTCATTGACAGCAGGCTATGATATGTTAGGAACTTGGACCAAAGAGACAACATAGGGGCTAAGGCACTTGTCCACTTGTCTTGCTTGCACTTGACAAGTTCTGGTTCTATCCCTGGCATGACATATGGTCCCCTGAGCAATGCCAGGAGTGTCCCTGAGCACAGAGGCAGGAGTAAGCCCCCAAACCAAAAACAGCAAAGAACTTTCACCTCATTTGACACATCCTCTCAACATACTTATGAGGTAGGTAAGCAAATATTAAAATCACTGAAAGAGGGACCAGAGGGACAGGTACATCAGGTAGGCCGACCCAGGTTTAATCCCTGGCATCCAACAGGAGTGATTCCTGAGCACAGAGCCAGGAGTAACTCCTGGCATTACCAGGTATGGCCTCAAAACAAAAATAAATAAAACCACTGAAAGATACTTAGCCTAATACCTGAAAAAAGTGAGCTGCACTCTGAAAACCAAGGGCAGAGAGTACTTGGAAGGGGAGGCCAAGTGCCCCACCTAGAACATGGTTTGAAAGCATGGATCCCTGGCCATGAGGCTGGCTGAGGATGTGACCTATGTGGCAGAGCATTTGCTCACATGTGTGAGGTCCCAGCACCACATGTCCTCTCCCAGTTACAGCAGAAGCACCATCACATATGGCCCCTACAATAGTGAAAACAATGAACTGAGGGGCAGGAGCGATAGTACAGCAGGGAGGGCATTTGCTTGCAAGCATCCAACCCGGGTTCAATCCCCAGCAACTCATATGGTCTCCCAACACCGCTAGGAGTAATTCCTGAGCACAGAGTCAGGAGTAACCTCTAATCATTGCCAGGTGTGACCCAAAAAACTAAAAAAAAAAAAAAAAACCCCAAAAAAGAAAAAGAAACAAGCAAGCAAGCCTGACTGGAGGTCAGGTGCCCAGAGCTCGAAAGCTTTACCAAGTTTTTACCACACCACATGCTAGTCAAGAACAGGGCTGGGAGAAGAGACTTTGGGGCTTCACGGGCAGGTGATGGGGCTGTAAGAAGCAGGACCCTCTTGTGCCCTGGCAAATTTGATCTAGGGTCCCAGATATTTGATTCAGGGCATTGTTTGCCAATCAGACCCCATGCCAGGATTTAGGGGGATGAAGAGTTCATGAGGTCACCAAGCTGGGAGACTCAGAAGAGCCTTGGAAGCAATTATCCTGCAGGGGTCTCCCAGCGCACCTGAACATGAGAAGTCCCACGATGACAAGCAGACAGACGGATGACAGTACCACCGCCACCACGGCCAGGATCGTTGTGTGGTCATACGAATACAAGGGATTCTCCACTGGGAGACTCAGCCCGTGACACCTCTCTCCGTGGTAACCGAGGTGGCAGCTGGTTTGAGACAGAACAAAGAGAAGATGAAGTTAGTGACTTGACCGCTAACGCTTGGCAACAGTCCATCAATGCTGTCATTCCTCACTCCTCAAGCCCTAGCTACAGGCCCCTGACCAAGATCCTGACCCCCCACTCTATTACGCTGTAGTAGAAGACACTTTAAAAGCCCCTCAGGTCAGGGGTGAGGTGCTTGCCTTGCACATGGCCTGGTTGCATCCCCAACATGCCCTAGGGTCCCCTGAGTCCCACCAAGAGTGATCCCTGAGCATAGAGCCACGAATAATCCCTGAGCATCATCAGGTTTGGTCCCAAAATTCAAAACATAAAAATAAAAGTCCCTTGGAAGGTTCTACAGCCTTCCTTCCTCATTCCATGCCTCCATGCCCTTCCCTTCTCTACTCTCACTGCTTCTTTGGCCCGTGATTCCTGCCCCAGGCAGGGAGGACTGTGAGGTCTCAGCTAGAAACGTTCCCCGTGTACATAATGTGCGATGTGTGTGTTAGACCTTCTGACTAAGCCCATTTCGAGGACCAGGACTAGCGGGCTGCGCTGACAGGACTGCATATCATTCCCTCTAGTGAGGCCCCTCAGCACTGTGACCAGAAATAAACGCAGCCTTCCCCATCAATGCTTCCAGCGTCTGCCCTGCCTATTAATAGGCCTGTTCCTTTGCCAGGAGTCATTTTTCTCAAGTTCGCTTCATTGAACTCCCAGCTCCCTCTGGGTGCAGGGCCCAGCCCGGGAGCTTCACTCGGAACCTTTGGTTTCTGAACCCTGGGCCTCTGTACCACAGGACGAAGCCAGATAACATCTGCCAGAGCATGGAAGAATGTCAGAAACAACCCTTTGGCTCTTCTCACTCAATAAATAAATCAGAGGGCGGCTGCCTCTTCTAACACAAAGCACTTCCTGCCAGCTCCTCAGAAGACTGGAAGTGAGGTGCTTCTGGTTGGATAGGCACGTGCACATCCCCTCCTTTATCTGAGTCCCCCAGAGACCCTTTGATGTAGGAGCCCCTGTTACTGAGAAGCTGAGTGGTTTCCCCAAGCTCACAAGAAGGGCGGAGATGTGGACATGGACAGTCCGATGCCCAGTGTGGGGGTGGGGATGGCAGTTCTCCTCAGGCCCCATGATAGCCTGTCCCCAGTCAGGGGAGCAAGGTGCTGTGTTGCCAGGGGACTCGCACCCACAAGTAGAGTCCTAGGAAACTAGGGGCCCTCAATCCACAGCTTCGCCTCCTCAGGGAGGGAGCTGGACACTGGCTTTGCAGCAGGAGCTCAGGGAGGTGGACCTGACCAGACCTGGCCATGCTGAGTCCTCCCAGCCCTTCAGCTGCCCGGGCTCCTGCTGGCTGCTCTGGGGACCCACCTCACGCAGCATGCACAGGCTGAATCCAGCCTCCTGTGCACCTGTGCCTCCGGCTCAGGGTGAAGTTCTGGGAGCTTCCCTGAGAAATCCCTGGTGCACAACACTTTATCATTTACCAGACACGGTCCTCACAGAGTAGCGCAATGAAGGCTCAAACACTGCGGCAAGAACAGTCCAATTGTACTGACTGATTTCCTGACTGTGATTAAGGGTCAGCGTGATCAAGTGATATGCCAAAAGCTTCAGGACTAGGAAGCAGCAGGATTAAGACTAGCTACGGTTCCGGCAGATGTCAAATTCATGATTCTTCCTACACAGAACAATGTGGGGAAACAGATCTGGGGCCAGGGCTCAAGTGGAAGAGCATGGCAGGGCTGTGGGTTCGACCCCTGGTGCCACATGCCCTCTTCCAGTCTCCCACCATAATATAGCTGGGTATGGCCCCTATAAAAATATTTTTAAAAATCTAACAAATCAGGACCAGAGAGAGAGCTCAACAGGCTTAGCACGCGCTCTGTATGTGGAAGGCCTGGGTTTGATCCCCAGGACACATGGTCTCCTAAGCACTGCCCTGAAGTCCCCAAAAATAAATCAAAATATCTGTAGTTTTTTAAAAAAAAAAATCTGTAGTTTTGATGGTTTCCTGATCTTGTTTTCTGATTATATCAACAATTACAACAAATAGATTTAGTATATAACATAATTATGATTAACATTATTGTTATCATCTGAAATAATCTTAAACACCGCCACCCTGAGTTACTATCAGCCAAGTGCTTTGTTGAATAGTTTTATAAAGATCAAGTTATTAATCTTAAAACTATCTCTATAGGGCCGGAGCGATAGTACAGCGAGTAGGGCGTTTGTCTTGCATGTGGTCAACTCAGGTTCAATCCCCGGCACCCCATATTGTCCCCAATGCCTGCCAGGAGTAATTCCTGAGTGCAGAGCCTGGAGTAACTCCTGAGCATGCTGGCTGTGACCCAAAAGGAAAAACTGGTATAGGAGCTAAAACACTTCCCTTTGCATAAGGTGACACCACTTCAATCCCCATGCTTATTATTTATTGTTTTATTTTTTCCATGCTAGGGATGGAACCCAGGACCTCACATATCAAGGCCTGTGCTCTACCCCCAGGCCACATCCCAGCTCTCTCCCCACTGTAAAGATGTGGACACTGGGCTTCAGTTGCTGTTGGATAAAGTGCCGATGGCACAGGAACGGGAGGCAGCGCCAGGATTCCACCCAGCAGTCTGGATGACTTCCAACACTGCTCTCCTGGCGGGGGAGGGAAGCCGAGGTTGAGCCTGTTTTTCACTCTCAGCCCATCCTTCAAACCCTTCAGGTAGTTACTCAGATGATAGAAATAAAGCTTGGCCTCAGAGTCCCGCAATTCAGTTACATAATCCCCCCACCGCCACCCTGAGTCAAAAAGATAATAATGTAAACATCCTAATATTACCCCTTCCCCTCCCTTTCCAGACAACTCCGGCTTCCCCAGGGAAGGAGGGAGACGAGGACATTCCAAGCATCCCAGGACTGGGGGTAAGATCGTGTGTCTTGCCAGGAGCCAGACCCATCAAATGGGGACATGTTCCCCTAATGTGTCTGTGACCCAATTCACAGCGTCGCTGACAAGCAGCACAAATGCGTCTGAATCCCCAGACAGCTTCTGAGCTAGGCTTCTCTGCCCCTCCCCACCCAATTCCAGGAGGTGGAGGGGCCGCCATCGGATGGCAGAAGCTCTGAAAACCGGGGCTCTACTCTGGTTCCATGACTATCCCTAGCCAGGTGGTCCTGCGCAAGGTACTTTTATCTCTCCAAGCTTTGGTTTCCTTGATCGAAGCACAGGGGTAAGACCTGTCTGCCTTGCTGTGGAACTGCGGAGATCCAAGGAAACGACAGAGACAGAAGCACATGATTCAAGGCTGAGCTTGACCCACGGTGAGTTATTACATAACCCAACGCCAGTAGACACCGCTCATAGTCTGAAGACCAGGGCACCAAAGGAGCCCCAGAGAAAGGGCCCGGCCCTGCTTTCTGGAATCTCAGCAGTGCCCACAAGTGGACTTTCTCTTTGCCAGGTCTGAGGCTGCTCAGTCCAGCTGCCCCCATATTTCCTGCAACCACAGGAAGCTTTGTAGCCAATTGCTTGGGTCAGCAGCCAACCAGGAGCCCCAGGAAACTGCTCCTTGAGGGCAACTTTTGGCTGGTGACAGAAAAGGGTTTTCCCGTGGACCGTGGCTGCGGAGAACTGCTTTCGGAAGCCAGCGAGCCTTGCGCTCACTGAGGCAACCCCGACACACCCTGGCTGGCGGTTCCTGGGGCTGGAGGCATGAAGGAGCCACAAAGGGCTACAGAGATGGATGCTCAGATGCCTCATCCCTCCCAACCAGGAGCCCTGTGTTTGTTTGCTGTCTTCAGCCAAGAGTACAAAGCCTGAGGCAGGAGACAGAACCCAGCCCTGCTGACACTCTGCCAGATATAGTACCACTCGCAGGCTGCTAGAACTCTGAAGATCCCTCATGGTAACTCCCGCCTTCTATAAATTTTGCTCTCTAAGGCCAGGAACAGGGAAGGCCCCATGCCACGGGGGTGCCTAAAGCACACAGACCGAGCACCGGGGCCGTGGTCCGGTTCCATTCACTTGCTTAGCTCTTCAGGGGAGTCACCTATTTCCAACTCCAGTTTCCTCCTATTTCAGGGTCCAGAGAGCAAGGCCTGTGGCCTGGCCCACCCAGCGTGGAGTAACTGAGACTCGGAAGTTATGGCTCACGTAATACTTACTGGGTTCGACTCACAGGAAATGCAAATTGTGAGGCTTCCTCACTATCCCCAAGGCGAGGTGGGGCCATGGTAATGGAGCCCTCTGGGCTTGGCAGTAGGTCCAGCCCCACTCTACAGAGAGCTGTCCCAAAGCACTGTCTCTGAGCTGTCCCGCACCACATCTGGGACTGGTTTGGCCCAGACAGGTCCCTGGCCTCACTCCAGCCTGACTGTCCTTAGAATCACTGTTCCCACCCAGTGTGAATGATGCTCTCCTACAAATTTAAGGCAGACATTTCCTGGCCTGTTCCCAAGACTTTGGAAAGATAACGTAGGGTTTCTATGTCATTCTTAAGCAATCCTGCCCAATACCAGTAACAAGGGTGTTCTAGAAGGAACAGGTAAGTGACCATGGCAATTGATAGGCGTCTACCAATTACAGGGCAGCTGTGCTATGGAGCACCAATGAAGAAAATAGAAAGACTTAAAAAGCCAAGGGATCTTTGGGAGGCGAAGATGAGTATGTTGATGATGGATGTGGTGTTGGATTTATGTGCGTGAAAAACCATTATTAACAGAATCGTGAATCATGGAATCTCAATCAATATAAATATATATTTATATAATTTTTAAAGCCAAGAAATCTGTCCCAATGATATTAAAGATGTCAGGCTGCCGGCCTCTTGGGCCTGGTGAATATCAGGATGCACCCAACCATCTCTTGCCCTGATGCACAGCCTCCCACGCCAACCCAGCGGAAGCGCGTAGATGTTTGCAGTCAGACATGGGTGTTGGCCTCCGCACACTGGCAACGTTATGCCTTCCAGAGAGCATGGCAGTTCCGTCATCCCTGAGGGGCTGCCAAGGCCAGCGTTTGCTGGGCTTGGCCTGGCTGAGCAGCTGGGAAACCCACGGCCCTGCCACCCACACCCCGGCCCAGTGAAAGGGCGGTGCTGCTGAAGGGGCGCCGGTGCCTGCTGCTCAGGCTCCATTTCCGTCAATCTTGTACAAGGAACATGTCCTCACCCTAATGACCAAAGGCCTGCCCTTTCTGTCCCCCACCTCTTGGAACTTGCCAGAAAGAGGAAGAAGGGAAGAGAGGCTTCCCCCTTCTCCTGTGCTAACGGAGAAGAGCCAAGAGTTTTCCAGCGTGGGGATAGTGCCTCCTCCTGGGGGCTGACGGGGGATGGCATAATCCAGTGGGGAGGCGGCAGCCTTGGGAACAACCAGGAGGCTCTTTCTATTTGTTCCCTTAAAGAAGGCAAATTTGAGGCTGAAGGATAGTACAGTGACTGGGGAACTTGCCTCGCACGTAGCTGACCCAGGTGCAATCCCCGGCACCCTGTGGGTCCTCACCAGCAGTGATCCCTGAGTGCAGAGGCTTGAGCATTGCCAGGGGTGGCCCAGAAGCAAAAAGAGAAAAAAGAAGGTAGATTTCAAGGGGATGTGGAGTACTTTTTTCTGAAACAAGGCCAAATAATTCTGGAACCCTCTGCCTTATATCAACCTGCATTTGCTCACTCAGGTGCACACGTTCCTGCAGAGCATGAGAACAGAAACCCCTCAGACCTGCCACAGGTGCTCCCTGCACCCAGGAAGCCCACTATGCCAGGTTCCTGGCTGGCATCTCCCAGCTGGAGTCGTGTAAGAGGCTAGAACGAAGGTTCTGCTCCATGTGGCACCTCTCTAGGCCACTTGCTCATATCTGGATAAGCAGGAAATATCCTCGAGGATGGAAGCGTCACAAACCCACCCACAGGAAATGACATCCTATGGGGGCTGCGGGGGGCAGCCCCTTCCTCTAACTAAAAATATTTTTCCTGCTCCCAACTTCCGTGCAGAGGTTGAGAAGAAACTGGGTGGCATTATGAACGGAAAGAATAGTGAGAACAAACAACAGCCACGTGGCTGACCAGAGATTCTGAGGAGTCAGCCCTGGGGAAGGGACACTTACATGCAGGACGGGACCCGGAGCGCCTTCACGTATTTGCATTCACCGTGAATACAGTAGTCCTTGTATTTCCGGAGACATGGGTCTCTCTTCTTCCCCAAGCCCTTGCCTTTCTTCTTTCTCTTCCCACGCTCCTCCTTGCTCGGTGTGGCCAGAGCTTGTGGTTTGGAGGAGAAGGCAGCTGCGGGAAAAGTTCCCGGTTAGTCTGACTCTCCCAGCGGGAAGACTCAACAGGCGTCCGGATGGAGTGTGAGCACGGACCCTGGGACTGAGCCTGCACTCAGAAGCCGGGGAATTCCCAAGGGCAGCACCCCAGAACGTAAGAATCTCAGAACAAAACACAATCAGGGGCTTGGGGGGGGGGCTCCCAAAGAAAACATTTCACAAACTCCATTTTAAAACCTAATTGTGGGACTGGAGCAATTTGTACCCTGATATGGTCCCTCAAGCCCGCCAGGAAAGATCCCTGAGCTCAGAACCAGGAGTAAGTCCTGGGCACTGCCAGGTTGTGGCCATAAAGAAAATAAAAACCCCACACATACAAAAAAGCCTAATTCCAAGAATGCTGACTTCTTTCGAGTAACTGCAGCTGATTGGGCGTTCCAGCAGCCTCACCCCCTCTCCCCCGTCCATCACCATCTCCTACTTCCCCTCGCCCACTTGATTCTATTTTGGCTTTAAATCAGCTTCATTTCCTGATGCTACACTCAGTGACCCACTTGCAGGAAGACAGCGTCAGAGATAAAAATTACTTCTAGGTACTTGGAGGTTGGGTTTTTTTTTTTTGAAAGGGGGAGGGGGAAACCTTTAAAATAAGAACAGTGCTTTGCATATTTGAAAGTGGCAAGGAGAGGAAATCTTCAAACTTCTCATCACAAGGGAAAAAATGTGTTACTATGTATGGCGATGAATACTAACCAGACTTACTGCTGTGATCATTTCATAATATCATAATACATATAGTGAATCATGTACCATACCTGAAACTCATATGATGTTTATGTCAATTGACCTCAATGAAAAAGAAAAAAAAAAGGTGCCCATGTCCATGTGGTCTCTCTGGTGACAACAGAGCAGTCAAACTCAGAGAAACGAGCACCCGGCTAGAGCTTTGCAGCTCAGACTTCACGCACAGGACTGACCCCGCTCTGTAAAAGAAAGGGCTAAGCCCTGGGCAGCTTATCTCTGTCAAAGCTCTACTTACATTTATGCCCAAATGTCCTTTTTAGTGTCCTTTCTAGGATGGGAAGTACAGGGCACACAAGGTAGAGAATTGGAAAGCAAAAGGAGGAAGGAACTTGGAAGGATCCAGAAGGAACTAGAACAATTGTGACACCTCCCATTCTTTCCATACTTCAAAGGGGAAAAACAACCTCACACATTTAGCCTGAACTGACCATGGGTAATGCCCATCCGCCAGGGAGCTGGCCTCAGTTCCTGCCACCCATCTCCAGCAGAAAAAATGTGCCCACTACCTATGGCTCTAGCCCCGTGGCTGGCAGAAGGACGGGGACACACAGCAGATATTCAACTGGATACTGAGAACCCTCAAGCCGGATGGAAGCAACTCAAAGAACATCATCCCTTTCCATCTTCAGATGAAAAGCTTGGGGTCCCAAAAGGTGGAGCTGGGGTCAGGGAAATAGCTCAAAGGGCTAGTGTACATGCTTGGCATGCCAGAGGCCTGGGCTTAATCCACACCACTGTCTGGTCCCCAGAGAATCACCAGGATTGGCCCCTGAGAACTGAGTCAAGAGTAGCTCCTGAGCACCACTGGGTATGGACCCCCCCAAAACATACTAAACAAAAGGCAGAGTCACTTGCCCAAGATCAGGCAGGGCTGGGGTTAGAACCCTGGTCTCTGAACTCTCTATCCAGTATAATATTCCTCATAGGTCACGCTGCTCGTACAGCCCTGGCCCTTCCCTGACAGGTCTAGTGCACCTGGGATGCTGAGCTGAGAGCGAGACAATAAGCAGGCTCGGGAGTCAGCAGACCTGTACTCCAATTTCGGCCATGTGATCCGGCATATTGCTCAATCTCTCTGAACCCTGGGTTTCTCGGTAAAACATGGAGAGTAAGGGATCCTGTTTCAGAGCGGCGCTATAAGGATTAAATGAACCACGATAATATGGCAAGTGCCTAGAACACGTCGGCACATAAAAAACGGGTAAGAGTTATTTATTTTAGATGATAGCATCTCTAGGCCCAAAAAATAGTCCTAGGGCAGCAAAGCCAAGAGGAGCGAAGACCAGCAGGTGCCAAAAGTCCCAGGCCTGGCTTCCTCAGGCAAATCGGACTCCTACTGAGCTCAGAAGGGGAGGCGGGAGCACAGAGGAGCCCGTGGCCAAAGTGTAGTAAAAATCAAGCAGGCAGGCCCAGCCAGGGAGAGAGTGACAGGGTGACAGCCAGGCTCCTGCCCAGGAGAGGAACAGTGAGTCAGGTCTGCAGAGGTATGGGGAGCAGCCATGTGGGCGGGGAGTGAGTCACAGCCCCACTCTGCCCAGCCGAGGAGGAGCGGGACAGGGGAATCCAGGTTGTTCAGGCCACGAGCACCCCAGAGGGCCACTGTGAGAGGGAGGATCAGCTCCACAGTGGACCCCTGGTTTAGGCAGAGCAGAGACAGCACCCAAGGTAAGTCTCTGCTGTGATTTCCACCAGAATCTTCCGGAGGGAGGAGCTGGCCCGGAGCCGGGGCATGGCTTCAACCGTTCAGGCTCCAGGACTCAGACACCCGTGACTAGGTGCAGGGAAGCCAGCGGTGCGGGCGGCCCTGGACTCTGCCCCGGACCAGACTCAGCCTCACTCACATCTGCAGCCTGGAGGATCCCACCGGGCCCTTCCTGCCCGGGAGTCTCTCCACAGGTAGTGTCTGGGCACACGCACATGCTCACCCCTTGCTGCCTCCAGGACCATCAGGGGTCTCCTAGGGAGACCAAGACTTCCTCATGCCCTCTATGGGACAGAAGGAACTAATTGCCGGTCATGGGAGGGCCCGTCATCTCCGCATCAGTTACTTCATACACGAGAGTCCTTCCAGGTGGGAACCAGGACTTTCACATAGTAACTCAAGGGATGGAGCTGGAGAGATAGTCTAAGACTTAAGCCTACTCACAGCTGATTCGGGTTCAACGTCCAGTACAGAAATGGTCCCCAGGGCCCCACCAGAAGTGACCCTTGAGCTCAGAGCCAGCAGTAATCCCTGAGCAGCGCTGAGGTGCCCCAAAACCAAAGAAAGAAAAACGCAAGAGAAAGCATCTCCACACTTAACTCGCATCACCCAGTTCACCCGAGAGTGATGGACGTCCCCCAGACGATGTATCTATCAGTCTCAATTTGCCCTGCAAGCAACCGCTGCGGAATAGCTCAGCCTCTGAGACCCCCACCAGGGGTAAGAGAGACAGTGGGGGTCTGTATTTCAGGCTCCCGGGGACTCTTGTGGGGAGCAGCTGTTTCTTGAGGTTCTCCCGGAATACCCACACCCCACAGGTGTGCCTGGAGAGCGGGAACCCCGGATCCACTCAGTCTTCAACTGCTGCCCAGGGTCCGAGGAGGGGCGCCCTCTTACGCACCTCTGAAAAGGTCCAAATCTGCCTCTTGCAAGTCCACGACTTCTCGGCCTCGGCCGCCTCCCGGGGGCAGCAGCTGGTCCGTTGATTCCGTGGGAGAGTCCAGGTTGCCGGTTCCAGCCGCCAGTCCTCGCCGAAGCCGCTCCAGGCTGTCGCCGGTCACCAGCGCCGAGAGCGCTGAGGGGGAGGAGCGAGGCCGCGTGAGACCCCAGCCGGCCCAGACCCGCGGTGGGCGCCGCCAGCCAGAGAGCGCGGGCCCCACCAAGTGGTCCGCGTCGGGGGCGCCGCAGCGACCTTCCCTCCCCCTCCCCGCCCGCCGCGCCCCCCGCCCCCAACCCCCGAACACGGCAGCCCCCTACTCCCCACCCCCCACCCGCTCACCTGCAGCCAGAAAGAGCTTCAGCACCACCGACGGCAGCAGCTTCATGGTCCCGGTACCGGCGACAAGGCAGCGGGCACTTCGGAGGCGGCGGCGGCGGCGGCCACGGGGCGCTGGCACCCGAGCCGGGGCGGAGAGAGCGCACGAGACTGCGCCGGGCACCGTGCGCGGCCGGCCTCGAGTGCAAGCCTGGCTCGGAGACGTGCGCCAGGCTCGCGTCCCTCCGTGCGTCCGGCAGTCGGTCCGCTCGAGCACCCGCGCCCGGATCCGGCAGGCCAGCCGCGTGCAGCGCGCAGCGCCCTCGATCTACAGTGCGCTCCCGGCGCGCGGCCCGGGAATAAGGCTCCGCCGGGCGCCCAGGCTCCGCCCCGGCCCGCGCCGCCCTCGGGCGGGAGTGGGAGGCGGGGCTCACATTTTTGGGGGCTGTCCAGAGCAAGCGCGGCTTGACTGTGTCGGGCAGGGGGGGGGGACGAGGGGGCCCACCAGCAGGTGGCCGGGCCAGGTCTACCTTTCCCTAAACGCTGTCGCGCCACAGGCTTGGAACTGCCGAGCTGACCTCTGCCCTGGGACACCCCTCATTTCTTCTCTTCCAGGCCTGATGCCGCCGGCGATCCCTGCTCCCAAACAGGGGTTCCCACCCTCAGCCTCTGCCTTTCCGGAATCCGCCCTGCCTACCTACACAAGTAGTAAATAATAATCAAGAAGTTTGTTATTTAAAAATCACATGGTCTCAGGGCAGGAGCAATAGTACAGTGGCTAGGGCGATGACCTTGCATGCAGCCAACCCGGGTTTGATGCCGGGCATCCCATACGGTACGCAGGCGTTAAGCCCTGAACACCACCAGGTGTGGGTCGAGAACAACAACAACAAGAAAAAAATTAATAATAATCAGATAGTATCACGAGCCCCAAGGTTACCAGAGTGTAACCAGAGCCACGATTGCAGGCACTTGGTGTCAATCCAGCAAAATAAAGGAAGTTAGTTTTTATTCTTCCAGTAATTCTGACCCCCTTCAGCGCCTGCCACCCTTTACACCCCTTGCTTTTCCCCCAGGCGGCATGGGTTGCTTTAAGATTTTGGGACTCTGACCATAACCCCAGGTGTCTGGGATTGTAAAACAAGTTTCTTGTGGGTTTCCTTACATTTGTCCACCAAGTTCTTCCTCCACTGAAACACCCTTTCTCCCACTTCGCTAGGAGTCAGCAGGCCTGCCTGGTTGCCATATTTAGTACATCCCTGGACACGGATGTGTTTCTTCCAACTGTATATTTTCACCGCCATCTTCAGGAATCAATATTCTGACCCATAACTCACTTCCTCGGTTGCTATTCCAGCTTCTAGGGACCTGGTGAAGTGGGAGCTAAAGTATACATACGTGCGTTGGCCTTCAGAGTCCCTTACTGGGGGAGTCAGAGTGAAAGTACAGTAGACAGGGTGTTTGCTTTGCACACAGTCAACCCAGGTTCAATCCCAGCACCCCATATGGTCCCTGGAGCATCATGAGGAGTAATTCTTGAGCACAGAGCCAGGAGTAACTTCTGAGCATCATCAGGTGTGGACCCAAAAACAAAACAAACAGACCACACACAGAGTTCACTATCAGCGCCACACAAGCCTCGAACCCCATTCTGCCTTGTGTCCCGTTACGCACAGGTCTGCAATGTCCACACCATGCCTCCCACTGTTGCCCCTGGCCCTGTGTGACACTGGCTTTGCCCTTTTCCTTTGCCCCAGCAGCCCTCAAAGACCTGACTACATCTAAGCTGGAACCCCACCCCGGCGGCTCTCTGAACGTCTCTGTACTCCCATAACTAGAAAACGGAAGTGACAACAAGAATGAAGCCTGGTTAACAGAAAGTTTTTGGAAGATGAGACCAAAGATGCAGCAAAAAGTAGCGAGTACAATGCCACTAAGCACCCTGCTTACAAAACAATTCCTTCCATCCCTTCCTTTCTTTGTCTTCTCTGATGGTCCTGTGATGATTGGAGTTCTCCCACACCTGGTGTGACTGCAATGCATGGACTCGAGGTGTGTCTTTTTGGCGGGGGATAGCAGAATCCAACTCACACTAGTGCGACAGGTGCTTAGCCACTAGGAGATCCACAGCCCCTCAGCATTCCTTCAGGTTAACCCCCCAGACCACTCGATTCCCTTGGGGGCCTCCTTCCACTCCTTCCCCCATGGGCTGGGCTGTGGTTTCAGGCAGAAATTTACCTGTCACCTACTTGGCTAAGAGCCACTGTGTGATTGCTTCTTTGAAGTGATTAGCGTCAGTCCAGGCCACACCTTTGTCTTCCCTCAGTGCTGCCTGACCACCTGTGTCTCCTAAAGCCTTCTTGGGGTCAGGGCTCTCCCCAGGGGAGGGCAGAAGGAAACACTTCCTGACACACAGCCAAGTCACCCCGAACCCTGCCAGGCTCACGCCCTGATCTCGTGTACCAGCCTGCAGCCTGCCTCTCCCTTCACATGCACTGTCCTTCCGCCTTCTCACCCCGACATCAGCCGGGGCCCATTCACGGGGCAACTCCAGGCTTTCATCACTCCTGGAAGCCTCACCCCAGCTAATTTTGTGTGTCAGCCAGGTTTATAGGGATGGGCCTGGAAAAAGAAGACTGAAGTCCTAAAATAGATTTGGGGCACTCACTTCCCCTTCTCAAAACTCAGAGTGTCCTCTGACCAATAAGAAAAAAGAAAAAAAAAAAAGAAAAGAAAATTTATGCCGGGACAACCTCAGTCACTTGTTTTTCTCCACAAACATGAATAAGTGCTTTTCAGGCACCACAGACACAGAAACACACCCGCCAGCCTGGGACATGCTTTCAGATCCCCTTGAACGAGGAGACAGACCGCATTCAGTTACCCCAGAAGGAAAAACAGATCCTATGACAAGTGCTAAAATGAAAGATTAGGAGGTCAGAGAGATAGTACAGGGGTTGAAGTGTTTGTCTGTTACACGGCCAAACCAGTTCCATCACATAGGGTCCCCTAAGACCACCCAGAGTGATCACTGAGCCCAGAGACAGGAGTGATCTCTGAGCATTGCTAGTCCCTCAAAGTAAATAAAATATAATAAATAAAAGTTTGAAAATAAATAAATAAATAAATAAAAGTTTGAGGTGTTTTTTTTTTTTAATTAATCAGGGGCCAGAGCAGTAGTACAACAGGAAGGGCATTTGCCTTGCACACAGCCTGAATTCGATCCCCAGTATCCCATATAGTCCCCTGAGCACTGCCAGGAGTAATTCCTGAGAGCAGAGCCAAGACGAACCCCTGAGCATTGCCAGGTGTCTCCCAAAAACAAACAAAAAAAGATTTTATTATTAATCTGAAGATAAATCCAATGCTAAGGAGAGCCGGAGATGGGATGCCTTACAGGCAGGACGTGGCACGAGCACAGCTACAAAAGTGTGCCACCCCTGCTCAGTGAGCACTGAGGGGAGAGAGAGACAAAACAATGCTGGCCAGGGGCTGAAGACAGAGGACAGCAGGTCGGGGGTTTGCCCTGCAGGCAGCAGACCTGGGTTCAATCCCCAGCACCACATATGTTCCTCTGATCACCACTGAGTAAGCCCTGAGCCCCACTTGTGCCCCCCAAGAAAAGAAAAACAATGCTGTACCTTCTGAGTTTGGATTCCAGGGCCTGGGATGGCACCTTTTATTTCTTTAATACATTTTTTAACTGAATCCCTGTGAGATATTACACTTACAAAGGTGCTCATGATTAAGTTTCAGTCATACAGTATTCCAGCACCCGTCCCTCCACCAGTGTACATTTCCCAGCACTGGTGTCCCCAGTTTGGAATGACACTTTAGATGCAATGAATGATAAGCAAAGGGACATGTCCCCTGAGGTCTAAATGAGAAGAGAGGGCCAGACTTAGCTATCACCGCTTCAGAAAATGATGCCACACCATGCAAGAGCAGGTGGGAAGAGCTGGGGGTGTTCCGAGGAGTCCCTGGGAACAAACAGATCAGTGATGGGGGCTTTCCTTCCCTCCTACTGAGGATCCGTTCGTGCCCGCCTCCCCTCCCATCCTCTCCCCTCCCCAGGCCTCCCACCTGCTCCCTGATGTCAAGTGCCGCGACGAGCTCCTCAGGAAGCTTCTCTCCACTTTCCCTGATGGCTATTGACCTTAAACAAACTGAGGCCTGGACACTTCCTGGCCCTGAGCCACCAATGAGTCAGAAGTGGGCATAGTCAGAGAGAACGCTGGCATTTTGCTGCCCAGCAACCTGTGAGCTTCTAGGACTCCCGGGGACCTGGCACTGCTGACTCACCTCCTGGCCGTGTGGACCTTGACTTAAGGGGCACATGCCCAGAGCTGCGGGGGGGGCAGGGGGGGCTGAGGGGCAGGACGGGAAAGGAAATAGCTAGTGCAGCGGGCTGAGCACGTGCTTTGCATATGAGGGACCAGGTTCCACCCCCCACACCATGCACACCAGGAGCAACTCCTGAGCACCGAACTAGAAGTAGTCCCAGAGCACCTGCTGGCGTGACCCGCACGCCCCAAAAGAGAGCTCTTGATCAACCTGAGTCTCTTTCTTTTCCAGCGTGGCTGGGGTGTAGAGATGAGTCAACACACTCCCCAGACGTGCCTGTGCAGCAGATGACCTGGAATTGAGTCGAGATTGGGGATGAGGGTACCTGGTAGTGTAGAGGGGGGCGCATACCTGGTAGTGCTTAGAGGTAACTCCAGGCTCTGCCAGGAATCCCTCCTGGCCATGCTCAGGGGACCATGTGGGTGCTGGGGATTGAACCCAGGTTGGCTATGTGCAAGGCAAATGCCCTCCCCACTGTACTCTCGCTCCAGCCCCAAAGATTTTAATTTTAATTTTATTTTTATTGTTGTGTTTGGTCCACACCGGCAGGGCTCAGAGCTTCAGGATGTACTCCTACCTCTGTTCTCAGGGATCACTCCTAGCAGACTTAAGGGATCATATGGGGTGTGAGGGATAGAAACCAGGTCAGCCGTGTGCAAGGCAAGTGCCCTATCCACTGTACTATTGCTCTTGGCACCATGATTCAAGATTTTTTAAGAGGTCCTCTCCCCCACTCAGCCCTAATTCAAACTCTCCTGGGCTGGGGCCCCCACATTTCCACTGCGGGCAGTTCTTCCTGGTGTCAGCGGGTTCCAGCACCTTTTGCATAATGAACTAAGATAAGTGTCAAATCTCGGGTACAAAACCTGAACCTCTGAGGCAGAGACAAGGAGTTCAACCTGGACACTCCCCGTGCACGTCATGCTCCACAGTGTCTCTAGGCCCCAGCTGACATTCCCCCATCGCACAGACTAAGGCTAAGAAGGTCACAGCCCCCCGACCCTCACTCACCCAGAAAATGTCAGCCTCACTGCACGCCTCTCCTGGTCCCCAACCCTCCAACAGCCCCCAACAAAACACAAGCCCTGTCCCTGTTTCTTGGGATGGGTCAGTAACTTCCTGGACCTTTGCTGGACTCCAGCTGTCCACTGTCCAGGGATGACTCTAAGCATTGCCGCCTGGGACGGGGCTCCTGTCAGCAGACAGCCGGGGTTCACATTTTGGCTCTGCTATTTTCTTAGCTTCCTAACTTTGGACCGGTAAGTCAGCTTCTCTGACTTATGGGTGCTCCTCTGAAAAAATGGGGATAATAACAGTAGCTATTTATTATTCTTGGGCTCTGTGAGGATTAAGTCAGATCATGTGTGTAAATCAGATGTGCTCGACACACGGAAGGTGCTGACGTTGATGCCTGCGAGTAAGAACAAATGAAACTTCCTTCTGCCTTTCCTCCCCGCCCTCCCCTTCCTTCCTTCCTTCCTTCCTTCCTTCCTTCCTTCCTTCCTTCCTTCCTTCCTTCCTTCCTTCCTTCCTTCCTTCCTTCCTTCCTTCCTTTTCCTTCCTTCCCTCCTTTCTCCCTTCCTCTTTCCTTCCTTCCTCCAGTCAAATCTTAGGAGCTGCTCTATATTGGACCTCAGTATTGACATGACCCCTGTTGTGTGGGAAGAAACCATGTTCATCTGTGACCCAGGGGACCAGGGAGGCTGCCCACGAGAGCAGTCTTGCTCGAAGCTCATAGCAGTGAGTGCTCGCTGGAGGAGAAGATTCAACCATCTTTTCTTCTCACTTGGGAGAATCTTGTCGGGGAGAGAAGGGGAGGGCATTTCCCACACCCAGCAGTGCCCAAGTGCAACTCCTTGACTCTATGCTTGGAGGTGGTGCTTGGGGGGACCAAGCAGTGCCAGGGACTGGACCTGGGCCTCTTGCATACAAATCACGGACTCAGCCCTTTGAGCCAGTTCTGCAGCCTGGATCCAGAGTTCCGGTGGGTCCTGAGCATTGCAGGGTGGGGGTGAGACGGAGAGAGACTCACGGAGGGCCCCTCTAACTGGTTCCAAGCCCTTGTCTTGGGTAACAAGCCCAGAGTTATGCAAACTCGAAGCTGAGGGTAAGTTGCCTTCGCTGGCTTCACACAACCCTGTTCTCTCCTCTCTGATGCAGTTATCAGCCAGTGCTGGGGTGTATCTGGATTTGAACTCAGGCCTGCCCTTTAGACAAGGCACCTCTCTTGCCAGCTCTGGGTGGTAGTGCTGCAAATTCTTCCCGCACCCCTGGAAGACAGGCTCTCCCGGCTTGTTTTGTTTGGGGTTGGGGCCACACCCAGTGTACGCAGGGACTAATTCTGGCTCTACATACCGTGGTCTCTCTCCAGCCTTTCTATAATTACTTTCAAATAATTTTTACATTTATTTTATTTACCTTTTACATTTTTATTCTATTTATTTACTTATTTTGGTTGTGGGAGGGGCCAAAAAAAAGAAAAGAAAAGAAAAGAAAATCCATGTCCAGGCACTGGACTGGTGGTTCATTGATTCCTAAGCACAGAGCCAGGAGTAATCCTTAGCACAGTCAGGTGTAGCTCAAACCCTCCAGATCACCCCTACCCCCCAAAAAGCAACATTGATCCTAAAAAGGCTGAGGACCACTTAACATGGAAAGTGCCAGAAGCCTGTGTGCACTGAGCTGCTGCTTTGCCCCATCCCAGAGCAGAGCCAAGTGTGGATGAGCTGCCAGGAACCTTCCAGGAGGTCGAGTAAATTCCAGCTCAGGTTGGCTTAATGTTCTCAGGAGGAGGCATTGAATGCTGAGACCAGAGAGGTACTACAGCGGGTAGGGCGTTTGCCTTGCATGTGGCCGACCTGGGTTTGATCCCCAGCTCCCCATATGGTTTTCCGATTGCCAGGAGTGATTTCTGAGTGCAGAGGCGGGAGTAACACCTGAGCATCACTGGGTGTGGCCCCAAAACAAAACACAAAACAAAATAGCTAATGCCTCAGATGAAAAGGACTGGTACCTGCAAAGCATGCCCCCACCGCTGGGCTGCTCCCGACCTCTGATGTGTGGAATTTATGCTTCCTCTCTGCCGCCACTGCCAGGAAGCTCACGATTCAGGCTTTGCTTTCCTGTTTGTGTTTTTTTAATTCCTCCCCATCTCCCTTCCCTTCTTTCACTGTTGCTGTGATGTCTCGGCGGGTCACACCCATACTGGCCACGGGTCTCACTTGCTCTCAGCTCTCAGTCGCACATCAGGTTTCGGGGCTCCCTGGGAACTGTACCCCTTTAGCAGCAGGTTTGCATGTGCGCTCACCAGGGCTCGCTCTCTGAGTGGAGGCTCAGTCTTGACTGTGGTGCTCACACATGTGCTCTGACCTCCCCTCCCCTTAATCTTTCTGAACCTCAGTGTTTGCACAGTAGAGCAGGAATAATAGAATGTATGCCAAAATTTTGGAAGGGCATTGTATTATAAAATGCTATTTTGAGAGATTTTATTTTCTGTGTTTTTCTGTTTTTTAGAAAAAATATAAACTGTTTATGTATTTTGAATACTTTCATTTATTCTCCACCCCCCACAAAAAAAAATAAAGTCCTTAGGGGCTGGAGTGTTAGAACAGCAAGTAGAGCACTTGCCTTGCTGGTAGCTGACCCAGGTACAATCCCCAGTATCCCATATGATTCCCTAAGCACCGCAGGATAATCCCTGAGGGCAGAGATAGGAGTAAACCTCTGAGCATCTCCAGGTATGGCCCCTAAAAAATCCTACAATGTATGCCTGTTCACTAGGGTTTAGGCACTTTTAATGATCTCATTTACTTCTACAATAGTCCTCTGAAGAAGATTGTATCTCATATATATATCTCATCTTATAGATGAGAAAACCAAGGTTTAAGGGGATATAGCTCAGTAGAAGAGCACTTGAATAGATTAAATCTCTGGAAAATAGATTCAATCTCTGGCAAAAGAAACAAACAACAACAACAAAAACAAACAAACAAAAACCAAACAAAAAGTCAGGTATCTCATAGTAATGATCCAGTGGCTCACAGTCCCTGCTATGCAAGTGTATGGTTATGAGTTCAAAGCCCTGGCATCCCACATGCATACAACACTGTCCTGGCAGTTCTGTTGTCTGCCATCCCCAGCTCCATAAGACCTTTCCTGCCATCCCACAGATGTGTGTGAGCAGCATGAAATGGGGTGCAACAATCACGAGCACCACAACAAAACATATGCCATGTGGGAAGTGGGACCTCTGGTAAGAGTGTGTGAGCACCACAGAGCCTCCAGGGAGCACCACAACCATGATCCATGTGTTTCCACCAGGAGTGCTAGTACCACCACGGAAGCAGTGCAGAGACTGGAGAAATGGCTCAGTGGTCGAATTGTACCTTGCATGTGTGAGGCCCTGGTTCCATTCTCAGCACTACATGGTACCCAAACACCACTGGGAGCAACTCCCCCCAGCACAACCACATGCAGTCCCCACACCGAAGCTACATAAAGGAGTGTGTGCAAATCTCAAGGAGTATTGAGGCTGCATGTCTGAGCACCGTAGCCCAATGCAAATGCAACCGTTCTAGGCACCACATCAGTAATAAGGAAAGAGTGGGCGGGAATGATCTTAAACATCCACCCACAGGGACCAGGGAGATAGTGCAGGACTTACGATGCTTTACTTGCATGTAGCGGACCCAGGTTTTCTCCCTGACCCATCAGGAATGATCCCTCAGTTCAGAGCCAGGAGTAAGCCCTGACCACCTCTGCCCCTCAAAAAAAGAAAAAACCTCCCATAGTATAACAATGGTTTACATAGCCTTTGCATTATATAAGTTATTATAAGTACTCCAGAGGTAAGTGAAATATATGAGAGACAGTGTTTAAATTTGTACACACTTTAAATATGTACATACTATACATATTTAATACTATATGTATACATTTAATGTATACATAAATGTATGTATACATTTGTACATACTATATGTATACATTATACATATAGTATATATACATATACAAATGTATATGTATGTATGTGTATGTTTATTTATTATATATAAATATATATTTATAAATTTATATATAAATTTATTTATTATATATGTATATATATTTATTATATATAAATGTATGTATACATGCATGTATATACATATACACTTGTATAAGTATATATACTATATGTATAATGTATACATATAGTATGTATACATACTATACATATACATTTAATACACACTCATGCACACACACCCAAGGAACTTGAACATCCTCAGATTTTGACATCTAAGTGGAGTTCTGTAATCCATCCTTGTACTGAGGTATGACTATATATCATCCTAACGGTGTCCCTGTATTGTGTTTTCTATGTATTAGCCCTGTCTCACACGCATCATTCTATTTAATTCAGTCTATGGAAGGGTACTTTTTTAATTGTCTTTTTAATGATTTTTTTTTTTAAAAAAAGGTCAAGCCCTGCAGAGAAAAGTCTCTCTGCACTTGCTAGAAAGTCTCAAGCAGCCTGTCCCTGACACGCTCGCTGCCTCTTGGGTCCCTTCCCCCATGGCCACCATCACAGCACAGACTTCAGAACTCAGCCTGTGACAGCGGAAGGTCTTTGGTCAAGGACACCAAACTGCCACCACTGAAGCCAGAGGAGAGCCCATTCTGGAACTCCTGGGCCCGTGTATCTGCCAGTGTCACACAGTTCACCGTCACTTAGTCCCTCTGAGGCCTCCCCACCTCAGAGCACTCAGGAGCCAGTGCCGGCTGGTGAGGCCCGGAGACATAGATGGGGCACCACAGGGTAGATGAGACCCAAAGAGGTTAGACCCTGTAGACTTTGACATGAGAGGTGATGGGAAAGAAGGGTGAGTGGGTGAGGCCAGTCCATGCTCCTGTCCCCTTGAACCACTTGTCCCTAAGCAGTGATTATTTCCAGAACTGCATTCTTGAAGTCGGTGGTCACAGTTTCTGTAGCCCTTAGGCCAGTTTCTATTTCTCCTGGGACTGGAAACAACTTCCCACCCCACCTCCCCATCCCCCGACTCGGCACGGTGTTCCTAACTGGTAGTAGTGTGACTCACTGCTTTAATTCCTAACCTGATGCTCCTCTCACCCCAGAGGAACCCAAGTTCAGCCCTGGGGCCTGCGGGGAAACCCGGTTGCAGGGGTACCAGGTATCTATCAGTGGGAGGTTCGGTCTGCATTCAGAAAAGCCTGATTGGCTCTGCCTTCACCCTGGAGTCCTCCCTCCTGTCCAATCCGCACTGTCCCACGATAAGAAGGCGGGCGGAGGACAGCATCCTGCCACGCTGCCCCTCGGCGGGAGACGCGGCCCCAGCAAGGCGGCCCGCGGGGAGCAGCGCCCTCGTGTGGTCGTGCGGGGACGCGCCGCTCGCCGCCCCCCCCCCCCAACCCCCGCCCCGCCCTCTCCATGCGCTCATCCAGCAAGTATTTATTGAGCGCCACCAGGTCCCGGGGGACCGCGGGGAAGACGTGAGATAAAATGATTGCTGCTTCGTGGACGGTACATTCCAGTGCGTGAGAGTGAAGGAACAGGCGATTAAACAATAAACAAAGATAAGAGGCAGTTACTAGCGGTGATCTTTGCTAGGAAGAAAATGTAATGGAGAAACGTGGTGGAGAACTTAGTACTGGAAGGAAAAGGAAGGCGGGCAGTGTCTGAGATAGAGATTTCAGACACTGCCAGGCAGGTGCAGCCTTGGCATCCACAGCCCAGGGCCAGGGAGGCTGGAAAGAGGAGGAGGGTATGAGGCGGGATGAGGGCCAGACACCTCTCTCGCTGAGGAGTAACTAACAGGAGATTGCTGGTGGTTTTCGAGAGAGGGAAACACTGGCGCACTCGGGTTTTCTTCTAGGGAGAAAGGTCAAGACGAGAAGATTAGAGGCAGGGTGGTTAGAAAGCCACTGAGGGGCCGGGGCGATAGTACAGATAGTACAGAGGGTAGGGCTGTTGCCTTGCACGCGGCGGACCCGGGTTCAATCCCCAGCATCTCATATGGCCCCTCAAGCACTGTAGGTTGAGTGCAGAGCCAGAAATAACCCCTGAGTATCGCTGGGTATAACCCAAGAAAAAAAAAAAGGCCATTGAGAGGATGGAGAGATAGTACAGCAGGTAGGAACTTGTCTTGCACACTTGCTGACCCCAGTTCTGTCCCTGGCACCTTAGGAGGTCCCCTGAGTGCAGCCAGGAATAAGCCCTGAGCACTGCTGGGTATGTCCCAACTCCAAAGGAGAGAAAGAAATAAAGGAAGGAAGGAAGGAAGGAAGGAAGGAAGGAAGGAAGGAAGGAAGGAAGGAAGGAAGGAAGGAAGTCACTGAAGTCCTTCCAGTGAGGAATGATGGCAACTTGAATGAGGCAGTGGTGTATAGGAGACCCCAAACAAATTTTATTTTATTAATTCTTATTATTGCTGGCAAGCTACCCATGGTGTACTCGATATGCCAAAAACAGTAACAACGACGGTCCTCATTCCCCTGATCCTGAAAGAACCCCCAATATGCCATCGGGCTACAGTAGCCTGAGACAGAAACTAATGGAGACATTACTGGCACCCACTCAAGTAAACCCATGAACGGGATGACAGTGATGACAGTGATTTGTTGCTGAATCACCATGAGATACACAGTTACAGAGTAATTCAAGATTGGGTTTCAGTCATGCAATGTTCCAACTCCCATCCCTTTACCAGAGCACTTTCCTGCCAACAATGTCCCCCGTTTTCCTCCCGCCCCCACACCAGGCTGCCTCTATGGTAGACACCTCTTCTCTCTTGCTCTCTCTCCCCCGACCAGAGGACTTTGAAAGGCAGAGTTGCAGAGCCTGCTATTGGACCCCTTTCTCTGCTCACTTAACTCCAGAAGCCCCTTCCCATGCATGCCCTGAGTGATACTTCCCAGGACTGAGCGAGAGGGCCAGATCCAAGTTCACAGCTACACTGAGGAGATTCCAGTCATCTCAGACAAAGGAATGTAAGCCTCAGGCTTTGGGGACGGAACTCTCTATTTTTCTTCTCCAGTGCTTGCAGTGGGCGGTTCTCCTGCTGCTGTCACTGCTGGCTTCCCTGGACTCAGTTACTGATTAGTGCTCTATCCTCGGGGTGTGTTGGTGACACCCCAAACAGACCAAGGTATTTGGTGTTTGTATTTGATACAGAGTGGGGAGCAGCATAACCCGGGGTGGGCGTCCTCAGACCCCCGCCAGGGACTTACTCCTTTTTATTTACACAAAATACAATGAGGTCCCGCTTTGACCCCAAGTTGGGTATTTCTGGAAAGTTCGGAAGGGGTCAGCCTCCCCTGACAGGTGCCCTCAGGCCAGTGGGGGATGGCAAAAGCAAGCAGGGGCCAAGGGGACCGGCTGGCTCCGGCCTCAGCAGGCCGTGCTGGCTGTTTGTGCCATGCTGGAGAAGGGGGTGGATGGGGCGGTGGTTATAAGTGCTACCGCCCAGGGCCATGACCCCAGAACTGTACCCTGTGAGGCTGTGTGAGACACCCCAAGATGAAGCTGCCGGGCCAGGACGAGCTGGATGTCTCCAGTTCCTGTGAAAATGGGCCTTCGGGAGAGCAGAATGGTGGTGCTGACCCCAGCCCTGATGGCCCCTCGGACACAGACTGCAGAGAAGTGGGGGAGCCCCGGGATCCTCTGCTCTTCGTCCAGCTGAACGAGCTGCTGGGCAGGCCGCAGGCACTGGGCTGGAGACAGACAGGCAGGTGAGGGGGACGCCTGCTGGCAGGGAGCCTGCTCCATCCCTTCCAGGACTCCCCACTTCAAGCCTCTCCCTGGATGCTGCTCAGAACAGTCAGATCCCCAACACCCAAGGCTAGGGGAGGCGGCCTAGAGAGAGACACACTCGGCCTGGCTGGGAAGGGAGACAGAAGAGAGTCTGCAGGATCCCGAGTGGACCCCCAAGTAGCACTGTGCACCCCTTCCCCTCTGCAGGTGGGTGGTGTTTGAAGAGAAGTTGGAGGTGGGTGCAGGTCGCTGGAGCGCCCCCCACGTGCCCACCGTGACACTGCCTGGACTCCGGAAGCTGCGGGCGGCGCTGGCCTCGGGCTTGGTGCTGCTCGACTGCCCGGCTCAGAGTCTCCCCGAGCTCGTGGGTACGAGGGGCCTCTGCGGGGAGGGCTTGGCCAGTGATTCCTAAAGATCTGGAATTTTCCAGAACCCACACCACCCTGGCCAGTGAATATCCCAGCTCCAGGGGGTGGGGGAGCTGGGAAACAGTTGAGGGACCGAGGTTTGCTCACTCCCGAGACCGCCAGCAGGGAAAGGAAGGGCGTGAGGGAGAAGTTGCTCACGGCAGGGCCGCCCGCTGTTCTCCAGAGCAGGTGAGCGCGGTGGAGTGGCTGAGCCCTGAACATCAGGAGCTGCTGCGGGCGCTGCTGCTGCAGAGACCCCTGCACGGGGGCCAGACCCCAGGCACCAGGCGCTGCCCAGGTGAGCACCCCCTCCCCAGGGCAGGAGCGCCCGGTCCCCCTGCACCTTCCCTGGGAGGGTAGCCCAGAGCCTGCAGGATGCAGGGAGAGAAGGGTAGGGGGTGCAGGAGGAGAGAGCAGCCCGGGTAGGGGGCGCCCGGCTGCCCACAGTCATTCCTTCCACCCTCACACCCACCCGCTCAGGCAGACCCTCCATTTAGCCCACTTCATTGAGGAGAAAAAGTGAAGCCCAGAAAAGGGAAAGACGAGCTGGAACAATCACTGTGACTCAATGACAAAGCGGGTGAGGGCGCCCTGGGGGTCCTGCCCAAAAGCCCAGGCTCACAGCCACCCCATAACCGTGTTTTGAAGGATTTGCCCATGCAAGATGTGTTCCGGGGGACGAGGAGGAGCGCCAGAAGGAACAGGTGTGGCACCCTTCCTTGGGCAGAGCTGCAAGGCAGGGGGACTCAGGGATCCACAGCCCCCCACCCCTGAGAACAGGTCAAAGTGTCGACCCTATGTAGGGCAGAGCAGGAGGCCTGATGGCCACCCTGTCAACAAAGGGTTCCCAGAGAACCGGGGAGGGGGGATGCCACCCCTCCCCCAGGGCAGCTCTCCCTGTCCATCTTTCTCATCCTGTGTCTCCTTGAACCCGCCCAGTGCCGCAGCCCCCTGCGGCAGGTGCTGCCTCCAGGGACAGAGGCGGGGGTCGTGCTGGCAGGGGCGCTGGGCTTCCTGGAGCAGCCGCTGGCTGTCTTCGTGCGCCTGCAGGAGCCTGCGATGCTGGAGGCCGTCGTGGAGGTGCCGCTCCCCTGCAGGTGAGGCTGCGGTGCTGTGGGGCTTGGGGGTCCCCGGGTGTTAGTGGGGACCAGTTCTCTACAAGTGGGGGGGCGCGCTGGGAGTCTGGGTCTGTGTGTGGAGGGGGTGCAGAGGAGGCTGATGCGGGGCTGGGGCTACCTGTGGGATGTCGCCCCTCACCCCACCCACCCCTACTCTACCTGGTACTTTTCACAGGTTTTTCTGCCTCCTCCTTGGCGTCCCCAAACAGGCCAAGGGCTACCATGAGATGGGCCGGGCAGCTGCTGTCCTCCTCAGCGACCCGGTGAGCCTGTGTGTGTGGAGGCGGGAGGGTGTCCATCTGTGGCCAGCAACTGTGGTAGCCTCTTCCCCTGCGCAGTTAGGACACAGCATGGCCAGGGATGGACCCTCCAGAAGCATCTTTGTGTGTTGAGCCTCTGAAAATGCAAGTGCAGGGCCAGATCTGCATTTATGTATAGCCTGTGTCTCTGTCCCCAGCAATTTCAGTGGTCAGTTCGCCAGGCCAGCAGCCCTTGCGACCTGCTAGTTGCCCTGGATGCCTTCTTGGAGGAGGTGACAGTACTCCCCCCGGGTCGGTGGGACCCGACAACTCGACTCCCCCCGCCTAAATGTCTGCACAAAAGGTAGCTGGGGTCATCATCCCATAGAGACTCTCCCCACAGGCCTCTGGGGCCCCTTCACTTTTGAGGAGACCCGGCTGGGAAAGGGGTGGGGATTTACCTTCGCCTACGAGTCCGGAGGCAGAGCCGCAAGCCGCCGCCAGGGGGCGCCGCGAGATACGAGGGCTGGGGGCTCCTCCGCCAACCTGGGTCCCCTTTCTGCTCAGGCTCCCCCCGCAATTGCGGGAGACCAAGGGCACCGCTGCCCGGCGTGGGGCTTCGGCGGACAAGCACGGCCAGGAGCTGCAGCGCACAGGCAGGTGAGGAGCGGGCGGGGCAGCGGCGCGGAGCTCCTGGGGATGGGGGCCCGCCTAGAGGAGACAAGCGGAGCCAGGGCTGGGGGCTGTCTGTGTGGGGGCCCCCGGGGCTGGGAGCGGCTCTGGGCCCCTGGATCACTGACGATGCTCGGGGGGAGACTCTTCGGGGGCCTTGTCCAGGACGTGCGTAGAAAGGCCCCGTGGTATCCCAGCGATTTCTTGGACGCCCTGCACCCCCAGTGCCTTTCAGCGGTGCTCTACATTTACCTGGCTACCGTCACAAATGCCATCACCTTCGGTGGGCTGCTGGGAGAAGCCACCGACCGTGCCCAGGTGGGTGGAGGGATGACTGTGGGCACAAGCTTCGTCAAATATAAAGCCCTTTCTGGGACTCTGGTGGACAGAGGCGGCATTCCCCACGCTTTGGGTCCTGGGCTAAGCTCCTGTCACCTTTAGGGGCTGCTGGAAAGTTTCCTGGGCACGGCAGTGGCTGGAGCAGCCTTCTGCCTGCTGGCCGGCCAGCCCCTGACCATCCTCAGCAGCACGGGGCCAGTGCTGGTCTTCGAACGCCTGCTCTTCTCCTTCAGCAGGTGCCACACCCTCCCTCTCCCCCCACCCCAACCCTGTCCCAGCCCCTGGGCTGGGGGCACCCTCAGAAGGGAGGGGCGGCCGTACTGACTCCAGGGAGTCTGGTTAGGTGGGGCGCAGAACAGCCCTGCAGAGCCTACCTGTCACCCCACAGAGATTACGGCCTGGACTACCTGCCCTTTCGCCTGTGGGTGGGCATCTGGGTGGCCACCTTCTGCCTGGCACTGGTGGCCACAGAGGCCAGTGTGCTGGTGCGCTATTTCACCCGCTTCACCGAGGAAGGCTTCTGTGCTCTCATCAGCCTCATCTTCATCTATGACGCCGTGGGCAAAATGCTGAGCCTGGCCCAGGCCTACCCCATCCAGACATCGGGCACTCCCGCCTATGGCTGCATCTGCCAGTACCCGGACCCAGGGGGTAGGAGAGGGAAAGGGAGCCTGGCAAGATGGGGGAGCATGCCAGTGGGGGAGGGGTTGTCCCTTGGCTGTCCCTCCAGTTCAGTGGTCAAAGGTACATGCCTGACATGCGCCGGGACTTCAACTGGAACCCCAGAACCTGACACTAACACTGTCAGGGTGGCCCTGGTGACCCCAGAATTTGCAGGCCCGGTTGGCCAGGCGTGGCTAGGAGTGGCCCAGGTTCCTCTGAAGCACACTTGAGAGGCTCTCATCTTCCCCCCAAAACTTGCCGAGCACTTCACCTCCCCAACCCAGCAGTGCTTCTTCTCACCCTGGTTCAGAATCAACTTGAGAAGACAGCAGAGGAAGTAGTTCATTACCAATGTATTTCCAGTGATGCTTCTGGAAGAATGCGGTTACTCTTTCCTCTGGGAAATGGACTTACCCACGCGGCCACAACCTCACGGGTCAGGGCTGGTCTTGCTCAGTGCAGCCACCAGGCACACCACTTCCTCTTAAGATGCGGGTTTGGGGGAGCAAGGCCGGGCAGGCCGGCTTCTCCCAAAGGCCCCGGTCAGGTCTCTGCTCTCCCTGGAGTCTAGGCCCCATGGCTGGAGAGAAACAGGGGTTCTTGGTGGAAACACAGATGTGTGGGCTCGGTCACGGGGTGAATATTTGTTTGGCATCAGCTCTGG
Organism: Sorex araneus; assembly: GCF_027595985.1. Classification (NCBI taxonomy): domain Eukaryota; kingdom Metazoa; phylum Chordata; class Mammalia; order Eulipotyphla; family Soricidae; genus Sorex; species Sorex araneus. Next base: position 21,060,730 of record NC_073307.1, on the reverse strand, counting down.
CCAGGGATAGAGGCAGGCAGAAATTTGGGAGCGCACACATCTCAGGACTGAAGTCAGCAGGCAGATGGGGCAGAGCTAAAGCACTCACTCCTTCATCGGGAACCGTGGGATGCGGTTCTGGAAAAGGTTCCCAGGGCCCAGCGCTTAATTCTCTGCTTGGCAGGAAATGAATCTCAATGGACAGTGCCAAGGCCTGAAGACAGAGACAACAAGCTCAGCCTGGTGAGGTGCTGCTGGGTCCGGGAAAGAATGGGCGGGCAGAGGCCAGAGAAGACAGTGGCTCCTGCTACTTCCCACCCCCAGGCTGGGGGCATGCTCAAGGGTCTTAAGGCGCTGCTGCTGGTGGTAACGGAGACCTATTCTGGATCCTCCATGTCTACTAAGTCCCTGGGAGTCCCCTAGGGTGGGTTCCAGGGAGCAGGAAGTTTATTCTGGCGTAGTCTCACCCCAGCATCCCCGGATAGGACCTAGGCCTGGTCAATGTGTCCTTGATGCCCCCATCTGAGTGCACCCAGCGAGGCGGTCGCCCTCGTGGGCCCGGCTGCCACACGGCCCCGGACATCGCCTTCTTCTCCCTGCTCCTCTTCCTCACCGCCTTCCTTTCGGCCACGGCTCTCCAGCACATAAAGTCCAGCCGCTTCTTCCCATCCATGGTGAGCACCGCTGCCTTGCTGCAAGAGAGGGTGGGGGAGCCCACTGGGCCCTGCCCACCAGGGAGGGGGAGCTGGAGCCCGGGACCTGAGTGAGTATCCACTGGGGACCAGGTACGCAAGGTTCTGGGTGACTTCTCCTCCGTCCTGGCCATCCTGCTGGGCTGCGGCCTCGATGCCCTCCTGGGCCTGGCCACACCGAAGCTCATGGTGCCTCGTGAATTCAAGGTAAGAGCTGGGGGGCTGGAGCGACAACACAGCAGGTAGGGCGTTTGCCTTGCATGCGGCCAACCTGGGTTCGATTCCCAGCATCCCATATGGTCTCCTGAGCACCGCCAGGAGTAATTCCTGAGTGCATGATCCAGGAATAATCTCTGTGCATCACTGGGTATGACCCAAAAAAAAAAAAAAAAGCAAAGTAAGAGCTGGGGCACAGGGGGTCAGCAGCTGGGACCCTGAAGGAGGAACAGGCAGAAATCTTGCCCTTCTCCATGGATCTGCCATTTTTCATTTGGGAAAGATGAGTGACACCAATGGGTGCATAGGACTGTAAGGGTTGGGAGGTGCCACCCTGGTACTGAGTGAGAACCATCTGAAGCTATTCTGGCAGGGATGGGGTTAAAATGCTGCATGGGGGTTGGGGGATGGGCAGAGCCTTAGTACTTGCCTTGCATGTTGCCCCTGGGTTTGATCCCTGGCACCCCATATTGTCCCCTGAGCCCACCAGGAGTGATTCCTGAGTACACAGTCAGGAGTCAGCCCGAGCATTGTGGGGTGTGACCCCCAAAGGCACTGATAAACCATCTTAGATTTGTGCCCCCTTCTGCCACTCCCTACTGTTTGATCTTTGACAAGGAAACTTTCTTTTTGGCTTTTTGGATTAAACCTGATGATGTCAGGGGTTCTCTGGGCTCTGCACTCAGGAATTACCCCTGGCGGTGTAATACCCAGAATCGAACCTGGGTCAGGTAAACACCCTACCCGCTGTACTATCGCCCTGGCCCCAAGGGAACCCACGTTTCTGAGCCTCAGTTTCTTTATCTGTAAAATGGAAATGAGAAACAGAAGGTGACAGGGGGAAGCCTGTTTCACAATGCCGGGACTGACACGTAGCAAGACCTCAACCACGTTTGCCACCGTCCCCACGCCCCTCCACAGCCCCGTCTCTTCTCTGCCTGCTCTGATACAACAAAGCTCAGGACCGAGCCTGCGTCTGGAGCTCCTCCTGCCACCCCAAACTCCAGCTAGGGCAGTCAGAGGCTCTGCCAACTAGGGTGCCCCTCTCCTCCCCCCTCTCCTCGCACAGACGCTTGTAATGAGAGCAGACGCAGCCGCACCCAGCCCTGCCTGTTGGGCCTCAGATCCAGGCAGGTCGCAGCCTGAGTGGCCCCACCCTGAGTAGGGGTGCACGGGGAAAGAGGGTTCTGTCCACGCGTGTGGGCAGGCCTTACCCACCCGCTGCTTCCTCTAGGAGGTCCAAAGCTCTGCGTCCCAAGCTCCAGGCTCAGCACCCCCTTCCCAGGGCTGCTTCCCCTCTTCCCCCTCAGGCTTTGAAGGCTCAAGGAAGCTTCAAACCAATGAGGCAGCACGAGCTCCCACATACTTCCTCGTGTCTGGGGTGGGCAGGATAGTACCAAATCTGGGGTACACTGGTGAGGTACTCTTGGGAGACTCCCACCCACCTGTCCCCGGACCTCTCCCCCAGCCCACACTCCCTGGGCGAGGCTGGCTGGTGTCACCTTTTGGAGCCAACCCCTGGTGGCTGAGTGTGGCGGCCGCCCTGCCGGCTCTCCTGCTGTCCATCCTCATCTTCATGGACCAACAGATCACAGCGGTCATCCTCAACCGCTCTGAGTACCGGCTGCGGGTAAGCCTGCCAGGGACCCCCCAAACCCAAGGGGAATAGAAGCTCCAGGGAGGCACCGAGGCTCCCCAGCTCCTACGCCGGTGCTGGACTGGCTGCCTCTCATGGTGCCACTGTGGCCCCCCAGAAAGGAGCCGGTTTCCACCTGGACCTCCTCTGCGTGGCGGTGTTGATGCTGCTCACGTCTGTGCTGGGGCTGCCCTGGTACGTGTCGGCCACCGTCATCTCCCTGGCCCACATGGACAGTCTCCGGAGAGAGAGCAGAGCCTGTGCCCCAGGGGAGCCTCCCAGCTTCCTGGGTATCAGGTACGGCCAGTGGTCAGGAGCCAGTGGTGGTCAGCAAGGAGGGTTGGTGGGGTCCCGGGCTAAGGTGTGTGGGTGCAGCTTAAACTCTCATCTCTGGAGGGCTCCTCACTGCCTACAGGCACAGCTGGGGTGAAAGGAGGCTCTGGGTGCCATGAGTCATATCATCTCAGTCCTCTGTCAGCCCTGAATGGAAGGACAGAGGCAGGCACGGCTGGGCCAGGGTGGGGCACCCCTAATCATCCCCGCTCAACATGGAAGCACCTCATAAATGTACAAAGGACCCACCACCAGCTCACTTCTGTACCTGTTGGGAACACACCTGAGCGTGGAGAGTATGTGCAACCAACTGAGGAAATGGCAAAATGACTCTATGACAGTGTTAAGCTTGCTCATGTTACACCAAAAGATTAATTTTTTTAATGTAGGAGTACTGCTATTAATTCAGCCATTGATTAAGCAGATTGAATTGGGTGTGAGCTCTATATTACTTAAAAAAATTTTTTTAATTGGATATTCGTGAGATAGACCATTACAAAGCTGTTCATAATTGGGTTTGCCATACAATGATCCAGCACCCATCCCTCCACCAGTGCACGTTTCCCACCACCAATGTCCCCTGTTTCCCTACGACCATCCCCAATGCCCCGCCTCCCACCCCCAGCCTCCGTCTATGGGAGACACTTTGCACTTTCCTTCTTGCTCTCTGCTCCTTTTCCCAAAAGATTAGATTTGAGAGAGAGAGAGAGAAAGAGAGAGAGAGAGAGAGAGCGCCCAGTTCAATTCCCTGGAATTGCATAGGTCCCCCTGAACACTGCTGGGTGTGGCCCCACATAAAGCAAAGAGCAGCTATGAGTTTGAGTTGCAGGAGATGCCCTGGTCTGTTCTCTCCACCCATTTCCCACAGCAAGCTAACCTCCACCAGGTGACTGCGGGCTCCCCACTTCCTCCAGGTCCAAGGTGGTGTCTGGCCAGTGAAGCCTGGGGTTCAGTGAAGCTAGGCCTGACCCCTGGCCATCTCCTCCTTTCCCCACAGGGAGCAGAGGCTGACAGGCCTAGTTGTATTCATCCTCACAGGCGTCTCTATCTTCCTGGCACCTGTGCTCAAGGTAAGTTTGCCTGGGACAGGGCTGGGCAACACTGAGCAGCTGAGCAGGAGATGACCTGGCTGACCCCTCCCTGCGCCTGGACACTGTGTGAATTCCGCTCCACACATGTCTCAACCCCCAGAATTGTCTGAACTGGGGTTGGAGAGAGAGTACAGCGGTAGGGCGCTCGCCCAGCATGCGGCTGAATGCAATCCCCTATGGTCCCCTGAGCACTGCCAGGAGTAATTCTGGTGCAGATCCAGGAGTAACCCCTAAGCATCGCTAGGTGTGACCCCAAAACATAAACAAACAAACAAGCAGAATCACCTGAACTTCTTGAGGAACTAAAGAGCTCAGGGAAGGGAACTTGAAAGAGATCACACCGCCCCTCCCATCCCCCAGACAGCTTCTCAAATCAGAAAAACCCAACTCTCACCTCATGGGCTTTTCAGCCGAGGAGCAGGGGGAGTCGGCGCCATCCTGAGTGTCCAAGCACTACGCCGGCTCCAGCCTCCAGCAGGCCTGAACTAAGTGTGTGAACGTCTCATCAAAGGCAAAACCCCTTCATTTTCCCTCACCAAATTTTCTGAAATCCCTGCTATGCACACGGCTCCTAGGTATTGGGGGATGGATGAAGTAGGGCAAGGGGAGGAGTATTGAAAGGGAGCAAGGATCCAAGGCCATCAGCATAGCATGTGGATACACACTCTCGCATGCACACACACGCGCACGCGCACACACGTGCACACACACATGCACAGGCACAAGCACACACACGCACAGGCACACGCGCATACACGTACACGCACATGCACGCACACTCGTGCATGCACACACGCGCGCGCACACACACGTGCACACACACATGCACACGCACACACACGCACAGGCACACGCGCATACACGTACATGCACATGCACACACATGCACAAGCGCTCAAACACGTGCACACACACGTACACACATACATGTGCATGTGCACGCACGCACTCGCACACGCACACACACACACACACGCCAAAATTGAATGACAAGAGCCAGCAGAGAGGTTCAATGAGCCGGGACAGCGAGCAAGAAGTATGGAAGGGGCCCGGGAGGCGGCCAGGGAAGGGAAAGGTCAGGGAGGCTGGTGAGAGTGAGCATGGCGGGAGCCAGATGGACCGGCTCAGCCACTTGCTAATGAAGCGACTCTCATTCAGCAGGTATTTACTGAGCATAAAGCAAGCGCTGTGCCAGGGACTAGTGGGGCCTCAGAGATCAATCACATGCTTCCATCCTGGTGAGAGGAGATAGGTTTACACAAAAACTCAAGCAATAGGATAACTGGAGTGTGGAGGAAAAAGTGAAAAGAGGCCAGGGAGAGAGCTGAAGCGGTAAGACGTGTGCCTGGCACGCACGAGGCCTTAAAGTTAATCTGTGGCACTGTGAGGCCCTGAGCTCTGCTGGGTGCGACACTGATGGTCCCCAAGCATTCCCGTGCCTGAGTACATACTGCAGAGCATCAACAGGTGCAGCCTACGAGGCCCAGAGCCCTGCTGGGGTCACCCTTATGAAAATAAGGGGGTTGAGGCTAGAGAGACAGTACAGGGGATAAGGCACTTGACTTGCATGTGGCCATCCTTGGTTTGATCCCCAGCATTGCAGAGGGTATCCTGAGCACTGCTAGGAGTGAGTCCAGAGCAGAGCAGTGGGTATGGCTCCAAGATTCCCTAAAATAAGAGAAGGTGAGGTGATCAAGAGTGCTGGGGGGGGCTGGAGCAATAGCATAGCAGGTAGGGCGTTTGCCTTGCACGCAGCCGACCCAGGTTCGATTCCCAGGATCCCATATGGTCCCCTGAGCACTGCCGGGGCAATTCCTGAGTGCAGAGCCAGGAGTGACCCCTGTGCATTGCCGGGTGTGACTCAAAAAGAAAAAAAAAGAGTGCTTGGGTTTACTGGACACTGCAGGGACAGGAAGGCCTTCCTGGGTGTCCAGGGGAGGTGTGGGCGGCACGATCAGGGAGGGAACTTGGGAAGAGCACTGCAGGTGGAGGGAACGGCAAAGCACAGGCAGGGAGGGCCCAAAGAAACAGAAATGGAGTGTGGGGATATGGGAGAGGGGGCTAGAGAACAGACAGACCAGCCTTTCCAAGATCCAGTTTCCCCGAGTCAGGGAGACAGTAATAGAAGGGGCTTCCGGGCTGGAGGGAAGGCTGGATGAGATCGGGCATGTACAGTGCAGAAGCCTGGAATGAGCCGCGCAGGTGCAGGTGCTGGAGCAGGCAGGTAGGGGCGCATCTGGGCAGCTGGCAGAGGTCGACTCCTTTGTTTCTCGCTCCAGTTCATCCCAATGCCGGTGCTCTACGGCATCTTCCTGTACATGGGGGTGGCGGCCATGAGCGGCATCCAGGTGAGCTCAGTGCGACTACCAGGAGATCCCAATCCACCAACGGAAATAATCCTCCTTGCTGGCACCGCACCTGCCCTCGCTAGCCCCCTCCGGCCTGTTTTTCCTGACTCTCCTTGACCCCGGGACTCTGGATGGGTCGTGCATTGGATGGGCAGGACCGCTGGGGCCTTCTCCATGCCCTTCCTCCCCATGCCAGTCTCGGGAAGCTGACAGGTGACCCTTGCCAGTGACCACGTACCAGCTTTCCTGTACCTCTGTTCCGCAGTTCACAAAGAGGGTGCAGCTGTTGCTGATGCCGGCCAAACACCAGCCAGACCTCCTGTTCCTGCGTCACGTGCCTTTGAGCCGGGTGCACCTCTTCACAGCCATCCAGCTGGCCTGCCTGGCTGTGCTGTGGATTGTCAAATCCACGCCCGCGGCCATCGTCTTCCCCCTCGTGGTGAGGTGGGGGCATGGGTGGGCTGTGTCCTGGGAGACTGAGCAGGGCAGCATAACTAAGCACCCCATACCCCAAAAGGAACAAACACCGCCCCCCCACACACACACCTCTGGCAGGGATTCCTAGGTCAAAGGGAGAGAGTTGAGGGGTCGGGGGATGCCTCCAGAGGGGCTGGTCCCGGGATAACCTGATTCAAGTCCGTTCCAACCTCTTCCAGTCCATCAACTGCAAAGGGGGATACAGAGTCCAGAAGAAGAGTGGCCCCGGGAGAGGCTCTGAGGGCACTTGCCTTATTCAGGGAGATGCTAACGTGGGCAGCTTCTGGTATTATTTTGCTCACTAAAGGAGTTAAGGGGCCAGAGCAAGTACAGCAGGTAGGGGGTCTTCCCTGCACGCAGCCAACCTGATCCCTGGTAACCTATATAGTCCCCCAAGTACCTCAAGAGTAATTCCTGAGCACAGAGCCAGGAGTAACTCCTGAGCATGACTGGGATGTGACCCAAAGAATTAAAAAATAAAAGGAGTTAAGAGTCGGGGGCTTCTTTACAGGAGGATTGTCCACGTCCCACTGATCTCTGAGATACTCTGGGCCTCAGTTTCCTTCTCTGTACATTGAAAATAATCATATCTATCATGTAAACATGAGTTAGCAGTCAGTGAAATGATACACAATGTCCATCCCATGTAACAGCTACGTTACTGTTGCTAAGTATCCCTGCTACTAGAGCTACAACCCTGGACTTTGTGTCCTTTCTGTCACTGCAGCTGCTGGGCCTGGCCGGGGTCAGGAAGGCCCTGGAGTGGGTCTTCTCCGCTCAGGAACTCCTGTGGCTGGATGAGCTGCTGCTAGAGGAGCAAAGCCTCCAGGAGAAGGGGACAGTGCCAGAGGACGCCTTCAGTGGAAGTGACAGTGAAGATGTGAGTTTCTGAAATGGTCCTCTTAGAGGAAGGGGGGAGGTGGGGTGAGCGCTCCCATTCAGGTCTTGCCCACTAATATCACTGTTACACCCTAAGATCCATCAGATCACATCAGCGTGGAATGGATACAGGCACCCAGGAGTGGGGGGGGGGCTCTTTCTTCCTAGGGCAGCGGGGCCCTGGCTTGTCAACCCTTGGGGGTGGGGGGAAAAGGACCCGTCCAAGAGCTTGCAAGACCTGAACTCTACCATTTAATGACATGCATGTTGCATGTCAAACGTCTTACCTGCTCATGCATGGTCTATCTTAACCCCGATTTTCTCCCTTAACATGTTTGTGTCTATTTGCTGTCCGGATCCCTTTCTCTCTGCACATTCCCACTTCGTCTTCGGATCTGTTTTACAGTCAGAGCTGATGTATCAGCCAAAGACTCCGGAAATCAAGATCTCTGTGAATTAGCTGGATTGGGACCTGGGGAGTGGAGCCTGCAGGAAAATGAGCGTGAGGTGAGGGCGCAGGAAGGTCCCTGGCATTGAGGATAGGACGTTGGGATGGGGGAGGGGTGCAGGCCTTGGAAATGTTCAATTTGCTGACCAGCTATTTCTCTTCGTGTTCCAGTCTCTCATGAACCCCAGACTGGCAGCGGTTGGGGTGGGAGTAAGGGGTAGGACCAAAAAGTTTCTCCAGAGTGAAGGGAGCAAGGAAGGATGCCCCGGGGGCGCGACACCTGCGACACTGACGTCTGGTCGGTAGAGGGAGCTCAAGCTCACCCTGAACTGGACGTGGGGCTGGGGGTGGGGAAGGGATAGCCCGGCCCAGAGCCCAAGCCCCGCCCGAGGCTCCTTCCGAGGATCGCACTCCAGACAGTGGAGGGACTGTCACTTGCTCTCTGGCAGCCCTCCGGTTTCCCCATGCACTCATCACAACATTTTTGAGTGCCTACACGGAGTTATCTAGATACTAGAGTTTCAGTGATAAGCCGATCTCGGTGCCTGACCTCAGGAAGGTTAAATTCCAGGGAGAAGACAAATAAACAGAGATAGTGGAAAGGGCTGGCCAGGGGCGCATGGCCTGCGGTCCAGGCAAATCGCTCAGCCCTTCTTGCAGCAACGTGGGAAGCGGGACAGACGGGGAAGCTCCCTGGAGGGAAGATGGTAGGGACAGAGGGTGCAGTGTGCAAAAATCTGGAGTAATTTTCCTTGGATTGATTAGCTCAACTCGTTGGGCCACAGAAAACGCTCTTCTCCTTACTTCTTCAAGACCAAAAGAACTTCACCTTTGGTAGTGGGTTATACTTAACCACTACCAAAGTGGGGATTGAAGAAGTCAGTAACCCACTGGTACCCACTGTCATTGGTATCCATCATCATTGGTGACCTGCTACCAATAGTACCACCGCCATTGGTAGTGGGCTATACATATGGGGCTTGGAGAAGCCATTGGTAGTGGATTATACTTATGGGGCTCGACGAACAGACCGGTTGGCCCAGAACAAGATCTCCCTGACTCTCACAACCCGGTGTGCTCACTGTTTTGCTTCTCTTTACCCTGTGTAGCCTCAAGATCTGACCACATCACGTCTGCTCAGTTCACAGGGGATGCTGAAGAAGTCAAGAAATGGCTGACTTACTGCCAGATGCTCAGGCAGCTGGGAACCTGGGACATGGGAGAAGACTGATGGGCAGTGAGCCAAGACCTCAGTCACCCACCTGAACCCGGGGTGGAGAGGGGCAGGGAATAAGCAGGTTGGTTAGTGGTTAGGAAGGGCTGGCAAGGCAGCAGGACTGACCAGGCCCCACTCTGCCATGAAAAGGATCCGAGTCCACAGAACCCTTCCCACTCTGAACTTGCTGCCTTCAAATTCCCTGACATGATCTGGGGGTTATCAGGGAACTCTTTCCAGCTTGCAAAAGTAAGGAAAAAGTCCCTCTCTCCAGAGTTATTAGTCTTCTTTTAAAACACATATAAAATTATCTTTGAGGCCAGGAGAGAACTTCAATGGTAGAGTTCATGCCTTGCATGTGTGAGGCCCTGAGTTTGATCCCTGCCATTGCCTTCTGACCTGTTGGCTTCCACATTATAGACCAATGTGGCCTATAATTTAAAAAAAAGTAAATTAATATATAGTGACTGGAGTGATAGGACAGCAGGCAGGGTGTCTGCCTTGCATGCAGCCAACCCAGTTCGATTCCTGGCATTTCTATGATCCCCTGATCCCACCAGGAGTGATCCCTGAGCACAGAACTACAAGTAATTCCTGAGTACCACTGGGTGTGACTCAAAAAATAAAAGAAAATGAACTTACTTCACAACATTAAAACAGTACAGAAATTTATCACTTGGAAATAAAAAACATCTGAGGTGATCAGCGTTCACTTTTCAATGTATATTATAATTTCAATTAATTTCAATGGACTCATTAATGCTTTGTATTACAAATAGGTTCACAGGGGCTGCAGAGATAGAAAAGAGGCAAAGCTTGTCTGACCATGGTTTGATCCCTGGTTCAGCATATAGTCCTAGAGCCCCACCAGGTTTAAGCCCTGGCTGTGTCCCCTCCCCCAAAACAAAGTGGATCATAGGTGTGGAGACCGCTCAAAGGGCCAGTGAGTCTGCTTTGCATGCAGGAGCTTAAGCACCATCAGGAATGACCCCCAAGTACCATGCAGGGAGAAGACCCAGAGCTGAAAGGAGACTCGAGTAGATCTCCTAGCAAGGAAGGCACATACCTGGGTTTGATTTCCTGTGCCACATGGACCCAAGTAGGCGTGGCCCCAGGCCCCCAAGCACTATGAGGTGTGGTCCCCACAAGAACAAAACAAGGGTGGGGGGGGAATGAACAGTGGTGAAGGCTTGGGTGTTGAAACACTGTAGGGCTGAAACCCAATCATGAATAACTTGGTAATGCGTGGTAAATTAATAATAAAAAAAGTAGATAAAACAGGGGGCTGGAGCAGTAGTATAGCAGATAGGGCACTTATTTTACACACAGCCGACCTGGGTTTGATCCCCAGAATCCCTTACAGTCCCCCAGCACCCCTAGGAGTAATACCTGAGTACAGAGCAAGGAGTAACCCCTGAGCATCATGAGGTGTGATCCCAAAACCAAAATAATAAAAATTTTTAAATTAAAACTAAATAAGAAATGAGAGCCAAGGAGATGGCCCAAAAGGAAAAAGAGTATATTTTAAAAACTTCCAAACATGTATTTTTCTCCTTTAACTATTTTTGTAAATGGATTTCTATTTTTTATTTTATTTTTTTTGCTTTTCGGCCACACCTGGCAATGCAGTCACCCTATTTGTGAGGCTATGGCATACAATCAATTTTAAAAAATAATATGTGTGAAAACATTCTCAAAATTTGGGGGATAATTTTGGGGGGGGATAATTTTTCGTTTGGGTTTTTTTTTGCTTTTTTGGGGGAGGTTACACCAGGTGATGCACAGGGGTTATTCCTGGCTCAAGCACTCAGGAATTACTCCTGGTGGTGCTCAGGGGGTCATATGGGATGCTGGGAATTGAACCTGGGTCAGCTGCATGCAAGGCAAATGCCCTACCCATAGTGCTATTGCTCCAGCCCCCTGGGGGAGATAATTTTTTTAATTAATTTTTTTAAATTAGTGAGTCACAGTGAGGGTACAGTTACAGATTCACACATTTCATGCTTGTTTTTCCCTCATGCAGTGTTTGGGAGCCCATCCCTCCACCAGTGTCCATTCTCCACCACCAATGAACCCAGTATCCCTCCCACTCCCAGTCCCATACCCCCAACCCCACCCCACCTCTGTAGCAGGGCATTCCAATTTGTTCTCTCTCTCTCTCTCTCTCTCTCTCTCTCTCTCTCTCTCTCTCTCTCTCTCTCTCCTTTTGGGTGTTGTGGTCTGCAATAGGGGTATTGAGTGGCCATCATGTTCGGTCACTAGTCCACTTTCAGCACACATTTCCCTTCCCACGCGGGATCTCCAATCACATTTTACTTGGTGTTCCCTTCTCCATTTGGTATGACTATCCTGGGGGGGATAATTTTTAATGTCTACCCAGAATAGGCAAGTTAACACATTGTGCTGCCCACTGTGCTCTCTGTGGGGTTGGGGAGGCATCTCAATGCCCAGGAGTGTGAGGCTTTGCATGCAGGAGCCCCAGATTCTAGCCTTGGCACCACATGATTCACCCAAACATCACCGGGATTGACCCCTCAAACACTAAGCCAGGAATAGCCCCTAGCACTGTTGAGCATGGTCCCCCCTCAAATGAAAAGCCTAGACCAGGACAAAAGACACTTATCTTGCATGTGGCAACCTTGAACACTGCCTGGACTGACCCTCGGAGCACAAAATAAAACCAAACCAAAATTCCATGACATCCTATATTGTCCATCCAAGTATATCAAAAGGTTGAAATTCATCTTTAAGCTAAATAGGATTCCATTGTGTACATACACAAACATATACAGACACTCCACAATTTACATTCTTGGAAACGCCCAGCAGTGCTTAGAGGCTACTACTTGGCTCTGTGCTCGCGAATTACTCCCAGCAGTTCTGGGGGACCACAAAATACTGGGAATTAAACCCTGGTCTCCTGCATGCAAAGTGTGTGCTCAGTCCACTGGGCTATCCTTCGGGCCTTCCTTTTATGAATCTTTTTATTCTTGGGCAATTTCCCCCTAGATCATGGCATTGTAAATAGTGCTGCAATAAACATCTGGGTGTATCTCTCTTCCTGAATTGGGGAAATACCCTATGCTTTTCAGGAGCTACTCCTGGCATTTCACTCAGGGGTCATTTCTGGTGGTATTCAGGGGGGTCATATTTGGTGCTGGGGACCAAAATGGGGTAAATGCAAGCAAGGCAAGCACCTTAACCCTTGTACTATCTTTCCAGTCCCTGCACATATCTTTTTGCTGTGCTGTTTTGATTTGAGGGCGACACCTGATGGTGCTCAGGGCTAACTCCTGGCTCTGTGCTCAGGGATCACTGCTAGTGGGCTTGGGGGGCCATATGGGGTACTGGGATCAAACTTGGGTCAACCATGTGCAAGGCAAACACCCTACCCATTGTACTATCTCTTCAGCCCCTTTGCATATATATTTTTGAGTTAACATTTTTGTGTTCTTGGGATAGATGCCAAGAGGTAGAATCACTTGGTCATATGGTAATTCAATTTTGCCTTTTATGAGAAGTTTCCGTACTGTTTCCATAGAGGCTGAAATAGACAACAATCCCAACAGTGAATAAGGTTCTATTTTTATTAATCCCTGCCAGCACTGGGTGTTTCTAATCTTTTTTATATGGGCCATTCTCCCTTGTATGAGGTGCTGTCTTCTTGTTTCAATTTGCATTTCCATGATAATCAGTGATGACGAACACTTTTTCATATACCTGTTGGTCATCTGTATACATCTTTGAAGAAGTGTCTGTTCAGCTCCTCTTCCCATTTTTCTTTCTTTTTATAGGGTGGGGATGGGCCCACATCTGGCAGGGCTCAGGGCTCACTCCTGGCTCTGTGCTCAGGAATCACTCCTGGCAGGGAGTGGACAACCACATGGGGTGCCGGGGACTAAACCCAGGTTCATCGAATGCAAGGCATTTGCCCTACCCACTGTACTATTGCTCCGGTCCTTCTTCCCATTTTCTGATGTGGTCGCTTGTTGAATTCTGTGAGTACTTTATAGGTCTAAAATATTAGTCCTGTCTCAGGTGTGCAATGTTTTCTCTCATTGAGTATTTTTAAATTTTAGCCATCATTTCTTTCACAGTACAGAAATCTTTAAGTTTGATGTAGTTCCATGTGTTTATTTTTGCTTCTATTTTCTCTGCTAGTAAAGTTGAATCATTGAAGACATTTCTGAGGTCTGTGTCTTGGAGATTTCTACAAATGCTTTCCTCATGGAATTTAATGATTTGGATCCAATTCCAGTATCAAGTCTTTTGTGTATGGGTTTCTAAAATTTTATGACTATTAGGTCTAGCTATTTTTTTCAATAGTTAACCATTTGTTGAACAAGCTTTCCTCCTTCACTTAATGTACCTAGCTCCTCTGTCATAAATTAACTGTCCATGCATCTGAGGATTGGCCTCTCAATTCTATCCATTGGTCTCTATGTGTAATTCCAGTAATACACTGTTTTTGGTTTTTTGATTATGTTTTTTGCGTACCCATCAATGCTTAAGGGTTACTCTTGGCTCTGCACTTAGGAATTACTCTTGGCAGTGCTCAGAGGACCATATAGGATGCCGGGGATCAAGCCCGGGTCAGATTCATGCAAGGCAAATGCCCAACCCACTATACTATTGCTGTGAACCCCACAACATATTGTTCTTATTGCTATAAATTTATAATAGAGCTCAAGGTCAAGGAATGCAATGCTTTCCATCTTTCCCTCCACTAAGAATCACTTTAGTTATCTGAGTAGTTTCATGGTTCCACACCAAATTTAGTAGTATTTATTTTTTTTATTTTAACTTTTTATTTTTTGGGCCACACTTGATCCAAAATGTTCAGGGGTTACTCCTGGCTCTGTACTCAGGAATTCCTCTTGGCAGTGCTCAGGGGCTCATATGGGATGCTGAGGATCGAAACCAGGTTGGCTCTGTGTAAGACAAGCACCCTACATGCTGTACCATCACTCCAGCCCAATGTATTTGTTTTATGTTCTTGAAGAATGCCATGGGAATTTCGAAAGGGACTGCATTAGGGGTCTGAGTGATAGTACAGTGAGTAGGGCATTTGCCTTGCATGCGGTCGATCTGGGATCAATCTCCGGCATCCCATATGGTTACCCAAGCACTGCCAGGAGTAATTCTTGAGTGCAGAGCCAGGAGTAACCCCTGAGCATCGCTGGGTTCAATCCAAAAAGGAAAAAAAAGGACTGTATTTAACCTGTAGAGTGCTTTAGATAGAAGAGTATTTAACTATGTCAATTGTTCCAAATCATGAGGATGGCACATTTATAATTTCCATATATATATATATTTGGAGGAGGGGCCACTTTTAGCAGGGCTTTGGGGAGTCATGAAATGTCAGTGGTTGAACCCAACTCCCACATGCAAACCCAACTTCCAAATGCAAAGCATGTGCTCCAGCCCTTTGAGCACCTCTCAGACCCTCCTCTATGTCACTCAGGGGACTGTTAGGTACAGGAGCTAGAACCTGGAGCTCCAGCATGCAAAGTACATGCTTCAGTCCTTGAGTCATCTTCTATTAAAGCACCAAGGGCTGCAGATATAGTACAACAGGTAGGGTGCTTGCCTTGCATGTGATCGACCCAGGTTTGATCCCTGGCCCCATATGGTTCCCTGCACACTGCCAGGCATAATTCCTGAGGGAAAGGACAGAGTAACTCCTGAGCATCATCATGTGTGGCCCCAAAACAAAAAAACAAATAAAGCAAGTGCCAATGTTTGGCTTCATTTTAATTTTCTATTGTTTTATTTGGTTTTCTGTTGTCTTGTTTTTCTGTTTCTTGCCTTATTTTTGATTAAATTATATTTTGTTCTTTGTTTTGTTTTGGGGCCACTCCTACTCCTGGCAATGCCCTGGGATTACTCCTGGCAATTCTTGGAAACCATATGCAGTGTCATGATTCAAACTGGGGTCAGCTGCATGCCAGACAGTGCCTTAACCACTGTATTATTTATCTGGCCTTCTCATTTATTTATTTATTTATTTATCTATTTATTTATTTATTTATTTTCTTTTTGGGCCACACCTGGCAATGCACTGGGGTTAATCCCGGCTCTGCACTCAGGAATTACCCCTGGCGGTGCTCAGGGGACCGTATGTGATGCTGGGAATCAACCGGGTTGGCTACATGCAAGGCAAATGCCCTACCCGCTGTACTATCGCTCCAGCCCCTCTCTTTTATTTATTTTTTTCTCTTTTCATTTGGTATATAAGAACTCCAACAAGAAACATAGAATTGCCTCTCATCTGACTTCATATATAGACATTTTATTCATTTTTAAAATAGGAGTCATCCCTGGAAATGCTTGATGATGTGGTGTTAAAGGGTCTTCAGGGCTCCACTTGGCAGTATGCATGGGATCATGCAGTACTGGGAATCGAACTCAGGGCCTCACACATTCACACATGCTAGAAATATGCTCTACCACTTGAGTTATCTCCCCAGCTCTTTATTTGTGTGTTTTTTATTTGATATCTCTTTGCCAATCAAGTAGAGATGCCAAATAGCAGTTGGACCTGCAAGTATGAAGTTCAGGAGGCTGTCTGAGTCAGAGATCAACATTTGTAAGGTTACTAGTATATTAATTATTAACTATAAATTAATTAATAATGAAAACAAACAGGATTGTCAGGCAGATGGACAGAGAGCCAAGAACCAAATCTTGAAACATTCCTGTTTAAAAGTTGAAAGTGGGGGGCTGGAGCGATAGCACAGCGGATAGGGCGTTTTCCTTGTACGCGGCAGACCCGGGTTCAATTCCCAGCATCCCATATGGTCCCCTGAGCACTGCCAGGGGTAATTCCTGAATGCAAAGCCAGGAGTAGCCCCTGTGAATCACCAAGTGTGGCCCCCCCCAAAAAATGTTGAAAGTGGAGGAGAAAATAGAAAGGCAGGACATTGAGGAGGCCCAGCGGGAGGTAGGGACTTGAAATGATAAGCAGGAGATCTGGTGTCATTCTTTTTTTGTTTGTTTGTTTTGCTTTTGGGCCACACCCAGTGATGCTCAGCAGTTACTCCTAGCTCTGTACTCAGGAATTACTCATACATGCTGTACTATCTCTGCGGTCCTGCTTTTATTATTTATAGGGCCATGGATGTAGCTCATTGGGAGGATACTTTTGTTTTATTTTATTTTGCTTTTTTGGGTAATACCTGGCAATGCTCAGGGGTTATTCCTGGTTCTGCTCTCAGGAATCACTCCTGCTGGTGCACAGGGTAACTTTTGGGATGCTGGGAATTGAACCAGGGTCGCTGTGTGCAAGGCAAATATTCTACCCACTGAACTATTGCTCCAGCCCCTTCTTTTGGTTTTCAGTTTGTTATTTTGGTTTTGGGATTTAACTCATATATGCTAGGCATGTGATATTCACTTGAGCTATCTCCTACCTTGTTTTTGGCCTTTTATTTGCTTGTTTTTGTACCACACCAGGCAATGTTCAAGGCTTATTCCTGGCTTTGTGCTCAGGGATCAATCCAGGCTAGTTTGGGGGACCATATATAGTGCCTTGCCTGCTGAACTATGGCTCTGGACCCTGTTTTAGACATTTTGAGTTTTTCTGGTGCTGGGGTCAAACAAAGAAATATGTGGCTTATCATTGAGCTGTACCCAGACCCCTAAATTATATATATATATATACATGTATATTATAAATACATGTATATGTGTATATGTATGTGTGTATGTATATATAGTTTGATTTTGGGCTACAACTTGTGGTGCTACCTGGTCTTAAGAGTAAGATTTTTAGGGGGAAAAAAAGAGTAAAATTTGGACCCACTATTGGCTTCAAATCTAAGCTTTAGCTTGCTCAGTCCGGACTATACAAGCTTCAGATACTCCCTTCCTGACTCAACTACTAACTTATTTTTGTTGTTGTTGTTTTGTTTGGGGTCACACCCAGTGGTGCTCAGGGGTTACTCCTGGCTCTGCATTCAAGAATTATCCCTGGCGGCGCTCAGGAAACCATATTGGGTACCGGGAATTGAACCCTAGTTGGCTATGGGCATGGCAAGCACCCTACCTGCTGTACTAACACTCCAGCCCCTTGCTTCAGTTTTCTCTCAGTAAAATGAAACCAAGAGTCTGGATTCCATAGTGATGCAAGGGTTAATTGATGCCTGTAATATTCTTTAAGAACTTTAGATGAAAGACTTAGGGATATATGGTGAGTTATTAGAGCTTCCCAAACCCCCGGGGAAAGTGTCTACTAGTAACATAGGTTCTTCTCTGATCTGTAGTTGTGAAATGACAATTTGAAAACTTTAGTTCATATAGGAATCAAAGGTTAGGTTGTGATAATGTCACTTCTTTTCCTTTTCCTTTTTTTGTTTTTGGGTAATACCTGCTCTGTGCTCAGGAGTACCCCCTGGAAGAGCTCAGGGGACCACATGTAATGCTGGGGATTCAAACCAGGGTTTATATTTACTGCATGTCAATCAAGTGCTGTGCTTACTGTACTATTTTTCTGGTTTTATAATGTAATTCTTGCTTCTCGAAGGTTCGGATGACCTGATATTTGAGAGATCTGAGAGATCCCTGAGGCTCTGGATTCTTAGTTTTATGTTCTTCTGGTCCCTTGTCCTCCCAACACACTAGATGTTTGCCTTTGCAAGTGGACCAAGTGTGTACTTATCTATATATACCATGGTCAGAAATCATTTTGGTCACTTTTCCTGAGATCAATCGGGGATAGAGATTAAAGGAAGCAGAAATGTATCTGTTTCAGTTATATAATGAGGAGGATTTGGGAGGAAATGCTTGGAAAAAATGGGATTGAATACAAGAAAAGTAATATTGGGGGCTGGAATGATAGCACAGTGGGTAGGGCATTTGCCTTGCACATGGCCAACCCAGATTCGATTCCCAGCATCCTATAAGGTTCCCCAAGCACTGCCAGAATAATTCCTGAGTGCAGAGGCAGGAGTATCACCTGTGCATTGCCGGGTGTGACCCAAAAAGCAAAACAACAACAACAACAACAACAAAGTAATACTGGTTGAGGAATCTTGGTTTCCTTACCTCTCTTCCAGGGGCTGTATCTCACTACAGATGCAGTGTAGGGCTTGATTGATCAATTCATTAATTTTCCTTTTTCTTTTGGTTTGGGGCCACACCTGGAAACACTCAGGGCTTTCTCTGAATCTGTGCTCAGGAATAGCCCCAGGTTATACCGAGCCCCACAGGGGAACAACCCCCAAGCACAGAGCTGAGAGTCACCCCAGAACACCACCAGGTGTGTCCCCCAAACAAAACAAGATCAAGTGAAAGAATAGAGAGCAGGGACTCGGATCCTTGTTCATGAGTGTTCACCACAGATTTATTCATGATGGCCAAAAGTTCGAAAGAGCCCAAATGACCCAATAACTTAACTAATGAAAAGATAAATATTATCCAACCATAGACTAGAACTACAGTAGTGAACCATACTTCAACACCTATAAGCCAGGAAAACATTCTAGGTCCACAGTGATAGTACAAGGGTAAGGCAAGACTAGCCTTGCACATGCCCCCATCCCCAACATCCCAGATGGTCCCTGGAGCACTGCTACAAGTGGTTCCTGAGCAAAAGGCTAGGAATAACCCCTGAGCACAGGTGGGTGTAGCCCCAAAACAAAACACAACAAAAGAAAAACAAAAGAAAATATTATAAGTGAAAGAAATTAGTCACAATGGATCAAATATTTTATGATTCCACTTATATGTAATATTCACAATAGGTCTGGATGTGTGTCCTGAGGCCAGTGTTCAAGGTGGAGGTGGACAGGCTGCTCCACACTAACCAGCAATTCTCAGACATGAGCAGGGTGTCTAAAAATTCAACTCAATTGTGAGTAACTCAACCTGGTGATAGCATTAGATTCCACAGGTTGAGAGCTCAGTCTTCTAAGATTGCCCTCCTCAAACAATGGCTGCAAGTTCAGCCTGTGACCTGAGATGCTGACCAATCGGATTCTGACCAAGCCTGCCCTCAGGCTCCATGCATCTGTCACAAGCCCAGATTATTACCTGTGCTTCTGTTGTCAAACAGAAGTCCTCAGAATGCTTTGCTCAGGTGTTTGCTACAATAGTGCACTGAAATCAGGAAGCCAGTTAATTTTTTTTCCTTTTGGGTCACACCTGGCAATGCACAGGGGTTACTCCTGGCTCTGTGCTCAGAAATAATTCCTGGCAGTGCTAAGGGGACAATATGGGATGCTGGGAATCGAACCTGGGTCAGCCGCGTGCAAGGCAAATGCCCTACCCACTGTGCTATTGCTCCAACCTGGTCAGGAAGCCAGTTTATCTGTTAGGTCACAATTTATTACAAAGGCTACATCTCAAAAAAAGAGGGTCTGGGATGTGGTACAGTGATAGAGTACTTGCTTAGCATGTGTGAAGTACTAGGTTCAATTCCTGACATCACTGGGGCGGGGGGGAATTCCTCCATTGTTAGAATCCCTTGGTTGCCGTATGCAGACTGGGCGCCTCCAGTCCAGTGTGGGCTGCCTTTTGGTAGAGCCTTTTCTTGCTTGTGTAAGGCTCTGGGCCTGATCCCCTGCACAACAAAAACAAAGCAACAAACTGAAAAAACAGTCAGATGGAAAAGCTGCATAAGGCAAGGAACTTCTGTGCCCTCTTTAGATAGGCCATTCACCCCTGAACCTTCACATGTTCACCAACCTGGGAGCTCTCTGAAACCTCTCCCTGCTTGCAGATTTTCATGGATGCTTCATTACATAGATTAATTGATTAGTCTTCTTAAATCTCTTGACCATGAACCAGTGCCTGTCTGCAGTTGTAAAAGGTTAAAGAATGTTGAATTAGATCATTGTATTGTCAACTGAACACAACTTTTAACTCCTCTCCTAGAAGTTCCCCATCCTTAGGTGCTTCCCCAAAAGTTACCTTTTCACCATAGCAAGTGATCATTCTCAGTACTTTAGCATTCTCAACACTAAGAAAATTCCAAAGCTTGGGGTTGGAGTTATAGTACAGTGGATAGATCATTTGCTTTGCATGTGGTTGACTTGGATTCGATCCCAACCACCTATATGGTCCCTGGACCCTGCCAGGAGTGATCCCTGAGCACTCCCAAGTGTGGCCCAAAAACAACAATGAAAATTTCAAAGCTTTTGGAAGCTACGAGCCAGGAATTGTGAATGAAGAACTAAACATATGAGAAATTAATTTTGGTCCTAAATTTTTTCACGAGCTGGAGCAATAGCACAGCGGGTAGGGTTTTTGCACGATGCCGACCTGGATTTGATTCCTCCACCCCTCTCGGAGACCCCGGCAAGCTACCGAGAGTATCTCGCCTGCAAGGCAGAGCCTGGCAAGCTACCCGTGCGTATTGGATATGACAAAAACAGTAACAATAAGTCTCTCAATGAGAGAAGTTACTGGTGCCCGCTCGAACAAATCGATGAGCAACGGGATGACAGTGACAGTGACAGTGATACTTATTTCTTATAGATCACAATATAACAACAAGAGATCTATATACAAAGTTGACTAGTGGTTGTCAGGGTTGAAGACCTAAATAGTTGAGGGACCTAACAGTCTAAATCCTTTAGGCTATTCCTTTAGCCTAAAATCCTTTACATATAATAGTCTAAATCCTTTAGGCTAAGAGGATCCAGGCTGCATTCCACACGCTCGGGCTGAGCCTCACACATGAGTGAACATAGAGGGAAATAAAAACATATGTCTCGAAGAGAACCCGGCAAACTACCGAGAGTATCTTGCCTACATGGCAGAGCCTGGCAAGCTCCCCATGGCATATTCGATATGCCAAAAACAGTAACAATAACAGGCCTCATTCTCCTGACCCTGAAAGAAGCCTCCAATCGTTGGGAAAGACAAGTAAGGAGAGGCTACTAAAATCTCAGGGCTGGGACGAATGGAGATGTTACTGGTGCCCACTTGAGTAAATCGATGAACAAAGGAATGACAGTGATACAGTGATTGTTTTGGGACATACCTGGCAGTGCTCTGGAGACCATATATGATGCTGGGGTTTGCAGCCGGGTTGGCTGTGTGCAAGGAAAGTGCCTCACCCACTGAAGTATTGTGCCAGTACCTAGGCTTTCTTTATAAGGATGATGAAAATGCTCTAAAGTAGATATGATAACTGAACAACTCAGAATATAATAAAATGCATTGAATGTACACTTTGAAAGAGCTGTGTGTTGTGTGAATTACATTTCAAGAAAGTTGTTTAAAAAGTAAAAAAGAGGGTCTGGAGCAATAGGATAGTGGGTTGGGTGTTTGCTTTGCACACAGCCAACCTGGGTTCGATCCTGGGCATCCCATATGGCCTCCCAAGCACTGCCCTGAGTAATTCCTGAATACAGAGCCAGGAGAAACCCCTGAGCATTGCTGGGTGTGACCCCAAAAGAAAAAAAAAGTAAAAAAGAATAGTAACCAATTAACAGGGTCACAACAGTTGGGAGGCTGAAAAACTCTAGTGATTCCAAGACCAAAGGAATTACCACCACTGGGCAAGAACTGGGGAATTCTCCAACACCAACTTCAGGAACCTACTAGCTAAGTGACCCTGGGGGAAGAACCACAGCGTTGGGAGGTTTCTCCAGTTGTTTTCAGAGGGCTGTGTGTGTTGGTCTCCTATGAATATATCCCTGTCCACAGGGATTGAAGTGTAGTGACGGAAACCAGAGCCCTTTTCAAGGACAATATATTTATTTCAGAGTCCTTAGCTCCGTCTGACACAGCTTCTATTTATTAATAACAATAGCATCATAGAATTGGAAGGTCATCTGATCTGAAAGATGCAGAAACCAAGGATCCAGAAAGTTACTTACTCATTATACTGCCAATAAATGACACAAGGGACTGCAATAATGGAGAAGTGCTTTACTCCAAATCTCCTCATTTTAGAGACTGTAACAAGCCTAGAGAATAATAGGTTTAAAAAAAAATCACACCTGGCAGTGCTCCAGGTGTGCTCCAGCCGTTCCAGTCCAAGGTTCTGGCATGCCAAGTATGTGCTCCAGCCTTTGAGCCATCACCCCAACCCAGAATAAGTAATTCTGGAAGGACAGGGTTCCTGGCAGGAACAAGGAAAGAATGATAGAAGGAAAGGGAGAAAAGGACACGGATGAGGAGATGGGCAGAAATCTGTGGTAAAGTCATAGTTGTTACAATATTGATTTCTGTTTCTCTTTAAGCTTGGTTTCTCTCCAAGTTGGTCTAATTAGCCATGTGGTGCTGTAGCCTAGTATTGTTAGGTTTCGTTTCTTTATTTTCTCAATAGGGCCACACTCAGCATTGCTCAGGGAATCCAGGGGCAACTTCAGTGATATTGGGCCTACAGTGCAGGTCTGATGGTTCAGCATTCAGACCTAGTGGGATGTGTGGGCGTGGGGGGCGGGCTGATGGAGGGGGAAGGTCATGCAGTGCTGGGGAACTTGAGGACTTGTTATATGCAAGGCATGTGCTCGTCCTGAATTAACAATTGTTTTTGCCTAATTTTTTTTTTTTGGTAGTACTGGGGTTCGAACTAGAACATCAATTTGCAAGGAAAGCCACCAATGAGCCACATTCCTGTCCTTCAGAATTACTTATTTTTAGTTTTTTGGGGGAGGGGGTGGTTCTTAAAGAGTTTAGGCCATATGAAAGGAATTAATGGAGGAGAGGAGAGTTTGAGTATTGCTGCTTTAGAGGTTTCCCTGGATCATTACATATTGGGACTGGTTCTCTTTTTTTTTTTCTTTTTGGGTCACACCCGGCAATGCACAGGGGTTATTCCTGGCTATGCACTCAGGAATTACTCCTGGCGGTGCTCAGGGAACCATATGGGATGCTGGGAATCGAACCCAGGTAGGCCTCGTGCAAGGCAAACACCCTACCTGCTGTGCTATTGCTCCAGCCCTGGGACTGGTTCTTGATACAGGGACTCTGTGCGACAGATGTGACATCCCCATCCCACCTCCTTACAGGTACCTTCTCCATATAATCTAACTACATAGTTCTTTTAAAAAACAAAATTAAACTCCAGGGCCAGATAGATAGTACAGCAGGGAGGGACCTCGCCTTGCACATGACTGACTGGGGTCGATTTCTGGTGGTATCATATGTTACTCCCAGCTAAGTAACCCCATGGGATCACCCCTAGCCCTGCCAGGAGTGATTCCTCAGTGTGGAGCCAGGAAAAAACTTTCAACACTGCTGGGTGTGGCCCCAAAACAAAAAAATTAAAACTCAAAAATTTAAACAAACTTAGTAATGGTTGAGCAGGTTGTTCTAGACTCTCCCCTGGTTTTTCCTGGTTTCTCTCTGTGCCAGTTGATTGAGACTGGGAAAGGAGAACACTTTTTTCTTTTCCTTTATTTTTTTTGGTTGGAGGAGGGTGGTAGATGCAGGGGATTGAACTCAGGATCTCACATATGTAAGATAACTGCTCTTTTTTTTTTTTTACTTTTGGTTACTAAATTTTTTATTAAGATACCATGATTTACAAAGTTGTTGATAACAGAGTTGTTTCAGGTATACAATGTTCCAACACCAATCCCACAACCAGTGCCCCCTCCCATCCCTCAGCCTCCTCCTTAGCAAGGACAAAACAAATTTATTTTATATTACTTGCTCTAGCAAAACTTAAAGGTATGGAGAATGGAATTATCAGAAAATAAATCAACAAGTCAAATTTGTGATGACATTGCTAAGTGATTTTTAACTAATATAAATGTTAACTCATTATTGAAAATGTATGAAATTCCTTAGGAAGCAAGGAATAAACACAGCTTTCTTAATCTAGCAGAGGACAACCACACGAATGAATGGGAGTGCCATACTCGATGAAGACAAGTGTTCCAGCTGTGCACTACCTCCCTGGCTGCTCACCTTTTCCCTTTCCTAGACCCAGAAACCCAAATACCCAGACCTCTAATGCTTAAGCTTTGAGTGCTGGGCTAGAGGAGATCTGGCTATGCAGGGAAAGAGTGAAACATACAGAGTCTCACCCATTCCACAAACTTCCACTGGAACTGTTACATAGTACTACACAGTGAAATTTGGGGCATCCGAATTTGGAGCTAGGAGTAACCCCTGAGCACTGCAGGGTGTGGCCCCAAAACAAAATAATTATTAGGCTGGAGAGATAGTACAGTGGATAAGGTACATGTCTTGCATGAAACCTATGGGGATTTGGTCCCCACCAACCTTGAGCCCTGACAGGAGTGATCCCTGAGTACAAAATCAGGAGGAAGTCCCAAGTACAGCCAGGTGTAGACCAAAACCAAAAAATGATTAAAGACCTACAGAACTCTTATTTATATATGTGGGCTTTTTCTCTTGGTGTTTATGGAATCAGTAATTTAAATAGGAGTATATCATTTCACAAGTGTGAACAAATATAAGTGACATTTTAATGATAAATATTTTTCCAAACAAAGAAAAGTGGCATCTTCGATGTCTGACTTAATAAGATATGTGGATTCTCACAGGCTTCGGCATCAGCCAATTGCAATATAATGACTTATTTAAGGAATAAGAAGAGAATCTGGACTCACACAGAGAAACAGTTGAAAAAGGTAAGAACAACATTGGGGTCACTTTTCCAGATAAGTGTGCTTATTACCTTCAATGCCACTCTAAGATTCAACAACTGTTAGTTTTATGAAGGTTGAAAACATAACTCAACATGTTTTCTACTCTTACATTAAAATTCTTTGGTCTGCCTTGTACTTTGGATGGATCTTTACTCATGAAGGATTTTGTAACATCATGCATTGGTCATTTGGGAAATGCTGGTTCACTGAGTTATGCAGATCTTGTCAATATTGACATGATTTCTTATAAAACATATTTTTTTTCTGTTTTTTCTTTGTTTGTTTTGGGGCCATATCCAGTGATGCTCAGGGGTTACTCCTGGCTCTGCACTCAGGAATTACTCCTTGTGGTATTTGGGGGAAGCATATAAGATGCCAGTGATTGAACCTGGGTCAAATGCATGCAAGGCAAGCACACTACCTGTTGCACTCTCTTTCTGGTCCCTAAAAATGTTTTTTAATATTAACCAGATCATCTCAAAGTTTTGAGAAACTGTCAACTTATCATAGTAGATACAATTTTATAAAATCCAGGGCCAGAGAGATAGTTCAGCTGACCCAGGTTCAATTCCTGTCACCACATATGATTCCCAAGCATGGCTAGGAGTGATCCCTTGGCAGAGAATCATGAGTAAGGCCAGAGCACTGCCAGGTATAACCCCAAAATAACAATTCACTCCCCATCAAATACACAAATTTTCTAAAATCTTCATCCCCCCCACCTCGAAACTTGAACTTTAAAATTAGAAATAAAGTGTTGCACAATGTTTTGCCTTGAGATAGCCAAAGTACTTGAAAAAACCATAGTACTGTGGAAGTGCAAGTTTACTTTTCATTTCCTCACACAGAATCCTTAAAATACATGGAACTTAAGGGTTGAGTCTTTTTTCCCCCTACTCTATTTAAACACTGTGGCTTATAAAGTTTTCATGATAATTTGGGTTTTTTTTGTTTTTGTTGTTACTTTTTGGCTCACATCCAGCAATGCTCAGGGGTTACTCCTGGCTTTGCACTCAGGAATTATTCCTGGCGGTGCTTGGGGGACCATCTGGGATGATGGGAATCGAATCTGGGTTGGCCACGTGCAAGGCAAATGCCCTATCCGCTGTGCTATTGCTCCAGTATATAGTGCTATCGCTCTATATCTCCATATATACACTATATCTCCATATATATATATACATATACTGTCCTATCGCTCTAGTATATACTGGATATATATACACTAGTATATATATACATATATATATATACACACACACACACACACATATATCCAGTATATATGTGCTACTGCTCCAATATATTTAGGCCCAGTAAAATTACTCTTTATTGCTTTATTAACAACAGTCTTAGTAAAATTGGTTTTTCCCTCCTTTGAGTGCTCAGTGGGGAAGATTACATTGATTACAACACAGTTTGCTACCATTGCCTTGAATTGTGCTGAAACACCAGCATTTTTATCCACTCTTGAATTTGTACTATAGGTGCAAGATTCCACACAATAAAAAATAATATTTTCAAATTATAATGAAAACAATTCTGGGGGCAGAGAGATAATAAAGAGAGTATGGTGCTTGTCTTGCATGTGGTTGACCTAGGTTCAATCCTCAGTACCACTTATGGTCCCAGGAACCCTCCAAGGAAAGACCCCTGAGCACAGAGTGAAGAATGAGTCTGAAGCACAGCCGGTGTGGCCTCACCCAAGAAAAAGAAAACATTTTGATCTAACAGACTCCCTGAAAATGATTTGAACCTCCATTAGACCACAGACCACACTTTGAGATCGAAGTATGTTTACGTGTGTAGGTGTTTATATTGAGGTACATGTGAAATATTTTTTTCCTAAGTTAAATTTTTTAAATTTAACATAATTCCCAAAATTTGACCTATAGTAGTATATTCTAAGTTTTAAATAATTTGCCTTTTCTTCCCAAATTAATGTATTGGATAAGTAATATTGTAACAAACAGGTGATTTTCTTTGCTTTTTGGGTCACACCCAGCAATGCTCAGGGGTTACTCCTGGCTTTGCACTCAGGAATTAATCCTGGTGTTACTCAGGGGACGATCTAGGATGTCAGGGGATCAAACTCAGGTTGACCTCATGCAAGGCAAACCCACTGTATGCTCCAGCCCCACAAATAGGTGATTTTATTTATTTATTTACTTATTTATTTATGGCTGGAGCTATAGCACAGCGGGTAGGACGTTTGCCTTGCATGCAGCCGACCCGGGTTTGATTCTTCCGCCTCTCTCGGAGAGCCCGGCAAGCTACTGAGAGTATCTTGCCATTATGGCAGAGCCTGGCATGCTACCCGTGGCATATTCGATATGTCAAAAACAGTACCAAGTCTCACAATGGAGACATTACTGGTGTCCGCTTGGCAAATTGATGAGCAACAGGATGACAGTGATACAGTGATACAGTGATTTATTTATTTATTTTTTGGTTTTGTTTTTGTTCTGGTGATATTGGGGAACCATATGGAGTGCCAGGGATTGAACCACGGTGAGTTGTATGCAAGGCAAGCATCTTGTCCACTGTAATCTTTCCTTAGCCCCTCATGGGACATCTGCAAACTGATTTTTTAAAATATTTTATCAAATTTCCATTTTTGCTAATGGGACATGACTGTGCATGGAACTTACAGTAGTGGTGTTGGGCATAAAATAATCAGTTTAGAACAACAGTTTCACTGGTGCTTTGAGGGCTTTCCTTGTGTGTTGTGTGGTTCCATGACTAGAGTTAGGATGACTTTGCACGCTTACTGTGAGATAGGAAGAAGTGAAGAAATGCTGCATTAGCAGCCATGTGCGCTTTGGGGAAACCTGGATGGGTGGAGTGGAGGGGAGGCAAAATGATGATCCCGAGTAACAAACAAGGCTCCAATAAAACGATGCTTCAGTTTTTTTCCTTTAGGGTTTTAAGTATTTCAGAGTCCTTTGTTCACTTTCTTGGAATCTTAATATTTCATTGGAAATCGCATTCATAGCAGTATAGCTGCTTTCCTTGGGCTGTGTATTATGGCTCAATCTTGGTCTAAAACACCAATTTATGGAGAGGCACTGGGACAATTTAGAACTTTAACCATATCTCAGTGACCACTGGAATGTCAAATGTCACTTCTCAGACATTTGTCCTACATAACTCTTGTAATGATGAAGCAATCCTCTTCAACTGACAAACATTTTGCATCTATTAAATTTTTGCTGAATTCCAATTTTGTTTCTTTTTAAAACTTGTCCTCAATGGCACTAATGCCAGGATTTAAGAAAGCCCGCTAGGACCAGAGAGCTAGAACAGTGGGTAGAGTATTTGTCTTGCATGCAACCAATCTAAGTTCCATCCCCAGCACCACGTGTGGTCCCCTAAGCCTGCCACAAGTGATCTCTGAGCACAGAGCCAGAAGTAAGTTCAGGATTGCAGGGTCTGTCCCAATAATCTGAACCAAAACCAAAACTAAAAACAACACAAAAGCCCTCTAGGTAAAAACGTTCATGGGGTAAGAGTACTGGCCACACTTTTTCTCATAGTTTCTGTCACTTATATCAGTTTCATGTCTCAGCTAAACTCTGCAGATAACCTTTTTTTTTTTTTTGCAGCTACCCCTTTGGGGCCATAACAGATACCATGCCACTTGTTAGGGGAAGAAGAGCTGGGAGGTGGCATTATTACCAGTCTGCAGGTGAATGCCATGCTGCGTCTCACAGTTTATGGGACTGCCTTGATGAGAAAGGGGTGTGGCAACACCCGGAGTTCAAACAGTCCGAAAGAGTCTCCAAGGTGAGCCTTCAGAGTGACTCAGTTCTTACATGTAAGTTCATATGACTCCTCAAGTTGGAATTGTGGGCTTGCTCTCACCCCACTTTGTAAGGAAGTCATAGTTTGATATCTGGCACCACCATCGTCCTTTGAGTACCATTTGGAGTGACCCCTAAGCAATGAGCTGAGAGTAACACCTAGATACTAAAAGTTCCCTTAATAAACAGATAAAATAAAAATGAGAAGTGTAGGGCCAGGGATGTGGCTCAGTGGTAAAGCATTTATTTTGCACATCTGAGGTACTGACTTTGATTTCTAGCACTTCATAGTCCCCTGAGTATTGATGGGAATGACCTCCAAGCACTGAACTGAGAGTAGCTCCTGAACATTGACAGATATGGCCTGAATATAAAATAAAGAGCAGAGGTTGAGACTGGAGAGATAGTATTGCTTGAGAAATAAAAAAGTGGCAAAGATAAGATTTCCTGATTTCAAGCTATAGTATAAAGCTATAGTAATCAAAACAGTATAGTACAACATTAAAAACAGAGTAGAACAAAATTGAGAACCTAGAATTAAGCACCGTGCTAGTGTGTGTTTAAATGGTGGTGATGGGGGGTGAGCGCATTTTTTGTGGGGATCAAACTTGAAGCCTTGCACATGCTAAGTATGTGCTCTGCCCCTTCGGGCCATATTCTTGGTTCCTGAATTTCATTTCATTTTTATACGTGGTCTTCCCAACAGTCTAAGGCGGTCTCTGGGCAACTCCAGATTCTTGGCCTCCAGCAAGATGGTTCAGTGCTTCGGCCCATGGATGCAGGGGGCTGCCTAGGCCCTGTATTGACAGAACACTACATGGGCCCCTATGGCTATATCCAGTGATGCTTGGGGTGAGGGAAGATGGGTGCTGGGGATCAAATCCAGGTGCCAAATATTCAGATTATGTACCCTAAGTCTTGTATTACATGCCTGGTCCCTAAACTTTTATGGCTGTTATAATTTTTATTTAAAAAAGTTTTAAGGGGCCAGAGCAATGGTACAGCAGGTATGGAATCTGCCTTGCATGTGGCCGACCAGGGTTTGTCCCCCGGCATCCCATATGGTCTCTCCAGCACCACCAGGAGTAATTCCTGAGTGCAGAGCCAGGAGTAACCCCTAAGCATCACCGGGTGTGGCCCAAAACAAAATTTATCAAAGAGGTGTACCAAATATTACAGAGCAAAAAAGAAAAGGATGCAACCTAAATATATAATAGATTAACTGTTAATTCAATTGTGGTATACAATGATTCTATAGTCATTAAAAACGAAGTTCACGTATTGTAAACCACAGTGCCTAAAATCTGAGGCAAATGCTCTACCACTGAACTAAATCCCTAAAAGAGAGATCCTGAAAGTTAATAGGAACTGGAGAGATAGCACAGTGGGTAGGCTGCATGTGTTGCATGGGGCTAACCTGGGTTTGATCCTTGGCACTACGTATGGTCTCCTGAGTACCGACAGGAGTGATTCTCTGAACAGAGAGCCATGTCTAAGCCCTGTGCATTGCCAGGTGTGGCTCCCCCACTTAAAAAAAAAAAGTTATTAGGGGGTTGGAGCGATAGTACAGTGGGTAGGGTGCTTGCCTGCACACGGCCAACCTGAGTTCAATTCCTTGCATCCCATATGGTCCCCCAAGTACCACCAGGAGTAATTCCTGACTTCAGAGCCAGGAGTAACTCCTGAGCATTTTTGGGTGTGACCCAAAAAGGAAAAAAAAATACTATTATTAGGGAAGACTCACAGTGCTCTGGGAGTTATCACTCCCAGTGATACTCTTATCTGGATTTTAGTCAGTCTAATAGGATGAAATACAAATTTAAAGAAAGTATCTTGATAATATCATATTCAGCAAGTTTATTTTCTTTTTTCTTTTTGGGCCACACCCAGCTGTGCTAAGGTTTTACTCCTGGTTCTGCACTCAGCAATCACTCCTGGCAGTGCTCAGGGGACCATATGGGTGCTGGGTATTGAACCCAGATTGACTCCATGCAGCCAAGCATTTAGCTGCTGTACTATCTCTTCAACTCTTCTCTGAATTCTTTCATTTGATATAAAAATTTTGAGATCAATCCTTATTGCTATCATGTGTAATTTATTCTCATATCATTTTTACATGAATACCTTCAAACATGTATTTATTATTCCATTGATTTTTTTGGTATTAGTTTGAATAAAGTTACTATAAAAATTCTTGTTTGCATGTTTCATTTTTCTTGGGAAAATATTTGCAATGGAATCACTGAATAATTGGTCAGATATGTTTAAGTTTTTTGTTTAGTTTTGGGGGAGTACTCAGCTATGTAGAGAGCTAACTGTTAGCTCTACACCCAGGGATCATTTCTGATGGGGCCTCGATAAGCACATGCACTTTCAGCCATAGAATCTGGTCTGGCTGTGTGCAAGGCAAGCACCTTAGCAACTACAGTATCTACCTAGTCTCTATATATTTATTTTTAAAATTTATTTTTGAGACACATCCAGCTGTGTTCAGGGCTAACTCCTGACTCTGTGCTCAGGGAGCCCTGCTATAGGGGTTTGAGGAACTGTAAGGGATGCCAAGGATCAACCTGGAACAGTTGCAAGCATGGCAAATGACCTACCCACTCTATTATCACACTGACCACTGATGATTACTACAGTGAACACAGTTTTATATGCTTGCTTACCTTTTCTGTGTTTACTTGCATGAAAGTGGAGGCTTTTATTTTCAGGGAGGCTACACAGTGGTGCTCAGAGAAACTCCTGGCAGCACTTGGGGGGCCACTCCCAAGGTATTCAGGGTACCATGTGTGGCAGCAATTAAACCGAGAGCTCCCATATGCAAAGCATTCCTTCCAGCCCTTTAAACCCAATGTGTGATTTTTTTCCCCTACCCATGCTTAAGAACAGCTAATTTCAACATACCAAAAATTTTTAATCAAATGTACAAACACATATCACACATTTGGAGAACGAGTAAGTTGAAATTTAATTTCTATTGATTTTTTTAACTATGCAAATGGGGGAGGCAGTTCAAAGGGCTACTGTGCATGCTTTACATGGGGAAGGACCAAGTTTGGCCCCCGACATCTCATAGTCCCTTGAGGACAGCTGAGAATGACACTACGACAATGTACTGGCAATAGCATCTGAGTACCACTAGGTGTGGTCCAATCTTCCACCCCTCAAAAAACATATATATACGTAAGCACCATTATAAAAGGTATTGTGTACCCAGTTTCACAAATTAAAAAAAAAGGAATTAACTCCTGGTGTTAAAAGTATTAATCAGGGGCTGGAGCACAGCAAGTAGGGCATTTGCCTTGCACGAGGCCAACTGGGGTTCAATTCCTTTGTCCCTCTCGGAGAGCCTAGTAAGCTACCGAGAGCATCCCCGCCTGAATGGCAGAGCCTGGCAAGCTACCCATGGTGTATTAGACATGGCAAAAACAGTAACAACAAGTCTCAAGATGGAGATGTTACTGGTGCCCGCTCAAGCAAATCAATGAACAACGGGACGACAATGCTACAGTGCTATTTAACTTTTAAGAATTACTATGCCAAAACCTTATACCACTGTCCTTACATGAGGTATTTTTGGTTTGCTTCATTCCCCACCCCCACCTGTGTTCCCTGATATAGTTTTTTTTGGCTACATGGTGGGACTTGTAGCTCTAAACATAGATCCTTGATTTTCAAAAAATATGCCTACTCTGGGTTTGGAGAGATAGTCCAGCGGGTAGTGTGTTTGCTTTGCACATGGCCTATTGGGGTTGGATCCCTGACATCCCATATAATCGATCCCCAGAGCCCTGCTAGGAGTGATCCCTGAGCACAGAGCCAGGAGAAAGCCCTAAGCACAGCTGGGTGTGGCCTCAAAACAAAATAAACAAACTATGCCTAGTTCTGAGTTGTTGCCAGACATCTTGCAAGTTTATCAATTATTTTAAAGTAAGTGACAGCCTTCATTTGTTTGGTTACAATTTAAAACTTTTCCATTACTGTTACTACTATTCTTGAAAGACAGAGGGTGGGTTGAAAGACATTTACACTTTTGTTTAAAAGAAACTAAACGTCTACCTTTATCAAAATGGGTAAAATAATTATGATACCGTTGATCAATATAATACTATGAGGTAGTTAACAAGAATTATAGCCCTTTACGGACTGCTTAATTTTGTACTTTGTTTTATTTTTGGGCAGCATCTGGTGGTGTTCAGAGCTTACTCTTGGCTTTGTGCTCAGGGGTCATTCCTAGCAGTGCTAGCTGTGGAGCTATTATCACACAGTGCTAGCAGTGGAGCTCCAGATGGAACATGCAAGGCACATGCCTCACCCCTGTAACAACTCTCTGGCCCCTCTGCTGGTTTTCCTATATTTCTTTCCTTAGGAAGAGAGCTAAACTGAGATGAACTGATATTTAGAAATTAAGTACCTTCAGAAAATCCAGTCTGGGAAAGAACTACATGTGCCTAAAAGTCCCTAAAGCTATCATTTAGTTTTCAATCTTGTATTATAAGGAATTTTGATTCTCAAGTAATTTTTTCTTTTTTTGCCATATCGTGATGCTCAGGGGTTACTCCTGGCTCTGCACTCAGAAATCACTGCTGGCGGTGTTTGGGAGACCATATGGGACGCTGGGGATTGAACCCAGATTGGTGGCATGCAAGGCAAACGCCTTACCTGCTGTACTAGCATTCCAGTCTCCTCTCAGGTAATTTTTATTACCTCAGAAGTTTTTTTTTGAAAAATTTTGGGTTATATAATTTCCTTTCTTTCCCTTTTTAAACTCTAAAAAAAATGGTCAAAAGGAAAAAAGAGCTTTGAAATACATTATAATCATACCTTAATAAATATTTCCACTGGTTCTGTGGAAAAACATTTTACTCTAATGCTCATTCCTAATTAACACACTTTAAGAATGAATAAAATCAGTGTATTACTTTTATTTAGTAGTAAATGCCAACTTAAAATGAACAGGCCCCTCAAATTACGCCCCCCCCCAAAATGTTTATACACTAAGATTAAATGTTTTGACATTTTACATGAAATACATGGAGTTTATGGGTCATACATGGCAGTGCTCAGGGGCTACTCCCAGTTTCATGGTCAGGAAATTTTTTTTTTCTTTTTGGGTCACACCCAGCGATGCTCAGGGGTCACTCCTGGCTCTGCACTCAGGAATTACCCCTGGCGGTGCTCAGGGGACCCTATGGGATGCTGGGAATCGAGCCTGGGTCGGCCTCGTGCAAGGCAAACGCCCTACCCGCTGTGCTATCACTCCAACCCAGGAAACCATGTAGTGATGGAGATTGAAGCTATGGTCAAAATGCACTCGAGTCCTTGAGTTATCTCCAGGCCCTGAGCATGATTTTATGTCTTCACCAGTTATTACTTGATTTGATCATGACCCAGATTCCGCATTTGAAAAAAACACAGAACGTGACATATATGGAAACAGTAAATAATATTTAATTCACTTTATAGAATTTTACCACAAATCTAGGAGACTGGGAGTTCATAGCTCCCATACTGTCACACTATTGACAAATATCTCAAGTAAAGCACCTGGTGAAATTAAGACTATTGCTCAATCATATTTTCCAAGCTATACTCAGTGTTGGTTGCTAGGCACTGAGGACAGAATGTTTTTTCTTTTTCTCTCTCAATTAAGCTGGGAAAATGTATATACCTAAATTTCCTTTCTTTCTGTCCTTGAGATTCATTACATTTGTGTAAAGAATTGATTAAGTTTGTTCAGGGAGTTGCATTAGAAATTATTTTTGTATTAGCAGTAGGAGTGACAAGTAGTTCCTTTGTAATGCTGCACCAGTCAATACCTGTTTTTGCCTAAGGATGTATCCATACCAATTCTGGATAATCCAGCTTTGAAGTGGGTTGGGCAGTGCTGGGTTTCTTTTGTTGGTGCTATTAATTTGGGCTAGGACCTAGTCACACATGTCTTGAAAACTTAAACAACATATAAGGGGCAAATTAAGTTCCATAAATTCTAACAAAAACCAGTGTATATAGCACTTAAAAATATTTATTTTTATTTGTTTTTGGAGATACACCAAGCTGTGCTCAGAGCTTACTCCAGGCTCTATACTCAGGGATCACTCTCCCCGGACAGGCTCAGGGAACCCTGTGAGATTGGCCGTATGCAAGGCAAGCGCCGTACTCTCTCTCCTACCCCCCAAAACTTTTCATTTTTTTATTAAAAAATTTTGGGGGGTTACTCTGCAGTGCTGGGGTTACTCCAGGCTTAGTGCTTGGGATTGCTCTTTAGGTGACAAGGATTCAGCAATGAACTCTTCTCAGCCCTAAAAGATATTTTTTTCAGAAGATACAAAACTCTTGATTTTTGACAACTTATTATCTAGAAAGAACATTTACCTAAATTGTTCTGCTTATAGAAAAGTCCTTTTTCATGTGTAGCGCCAAAAGTGAGCAAATGCCAAATCGAAACATTTATAATCCTCAAAGTGCTGTTTAAGTAAAGGTTTTTGCAGAATCAATTTTTAAAGCCTTGAAAAAAAAATCGTTAAATTCTTCACAGAATTTTCAGATTCCAGTTCAAGGGTGGTGAAATATTAAATATTGCACAATCAAGATCTACAGAGCCCTTTGTTAAAGTTGCAAAGACAGGGGATAATGCCAAATCTGACATTCTCTGGGTCAAAGGATATTTGCATGTAAACTTCACCAAATGCCTTTCCTGTGATCTTTGATCATAGGATTAGTGGGGCAGGAGTACTTAAAACCTCTCTTCATTGACAAAGAGACAGAGATAACAGAGGCTGAGAAAAATCTTTAAAAGGTGAAGCCCCTTTGGTTAGTAGCCTTACTTTCCATCACTGAGAGCTGACAAGAATTAGGTCGGCCGGACCTAGGAGCAAGTGGAAGAATAACTCCCGAAAGATCTGGAACTGACAGAATGAGTCTTAACGCTAAGCTTGGCCCTTGGCATACAATATCTAAACATATTCAAACAAGAACCCAATGAAGAAAATATTAATGTTACACCCCCCACTTCCCAGAACAACTTGAAAGTCACAGACTTAAAGAACAAACGCCCGGAGGACATTCAGCCAATCAGCGGCGGCCGCACAACTCGGACAAGTTCCAGATCACGCCACCGTGAACAGTGCGTTGGGTCCAGCGGTCCGGGGCCTCCCGCCTTCTTTCGAGGGACAGTTCCCCGCACTGAAGCCAGGCGCTGTCCAGCCCTCAGGCCTGCCGCCTTCCACCGGCGAGAGAACTCGGCCCCGCGGGGCGAGCCCGCCCGCAGGTTGCCGAACGACCGCGCCCAGCCACGTCCAGGCACGCGGGCGGGCCGAATCGCCTCCGGGCGGCCATCCCCAGCAGCTCTCCCCTCCCCTAACCCACGCCCCAAGTGCCCTCAGCTCCTCGCGGCAGGATCCACTCGGAAAAGCAGGGGGCGAGATGCAGGAACGGCGTTCGCTTCTCGCCTCTCCGGCCCCTGACTCCCGCCCAAAGAGTCAGAGGCCGGGAGGTTACGCCGCCTCACCTGTCCCAGAGGTGGCGCCCTCCCGAGTGACTGACGCTCCGCTTGTCCAACCAGCGACGGGCAGAAGGAGGA
Organism: Sorex araneus; assembly: GCF_027595985.1. Classification (NCBI taxonomy): domain Eukaryota; kingdom Metazoa; phylum Chordata; class Mammalia; order Eulipotyphla; family Soricidae; genus Sorex; species Sorex araneus. The sequence goes on along the minus strand of NC_073307.1, from coordinate 21,024,452 downwards.
GCCCCGCCGAGACAGATTGCTTCTCTCCTCCAATCCCCGGGCGGCAATTCTCCGGCCCCGGTCCGCGGCAGGGGGAGAGCGACAGGTGGGAGCGGCGCTGCTTCCGCGTCTCTGGCTTCCTTGACGGAATAAGCCTCACCCGGAGCAGAGTGAATTCTACTCCAGCTATCACCAATTCTGGCAGGTCATCACCTCAGCCTTCTTTTTAATCAGAAGTGGAAATTCCCCAACCCTTTCCCGTCACCTCAGATGGGGGCGGGGTGAAGGGGCTCTAACCGGCCAATTGTACCACGCGACGTCCTGTGACAAAGTGACCGACACTTCCTGGCGCCAATGAAGTCTTCCATTGTCAGGGGTCACGATGACTGACCACAAGGCCAACTAATCCACTTTAAGGTCGTGACGCGCTAGTCAGGGAGCTTGGCCAATAGACACAGGAAAGGACCGGAAGTCGGCGCGCGGGGGGTAAGAGGCGGGTGTTCGCAACCGCCTAGGCCTGCGCGGGTCAACGCAGCTTGGGGGCCTCGAGCCAGCGAGCGGCGCGTGACGACGAGCTTGAGCGACGGGTTCCTTTGACCAATGATCTGCAGGCGCTGGGAAGCAGCAGCCAGTGGCGAGTGCGGGGGGCGGGAGACAGCAGGTTAGGCAGTGAGAAGTTGGTGGCGCTGCTGGGACGGGGGGAAGGAGACGCTTCTTCCTCCTGCTGTTCCTCTCGTTCCCGGGATCGGCGGCGGCGGCGGTGGCCGCGAGTGACTCGGCAGCGTCTCCGCGTGCGAACCATGCTGACCGACGGCGGAGGCGGCGGCACCTCCTTTGAGGAGGACTTGGACTCGGTGGCTCCGCGATCCGCCCCAGCTGGGGCCTCGGAGCCGCCTCCGCCGGGAGGGGTCGGGCTGGGGATCCGCACTGTGAGACTCTTTGGGGAGGCTGGGCCCGCGCCGGGAGTCGGTGGCGGCAGCAGCGGCGCGGGTGGAGGGGACGCGACGCTGGATTTCAAGTTGGCGGCTGCCGTGCTGAGGACCGGAGGTGGTGGTGGTGCCTCGGGCAGCGACGAGGACGAGGTGTCCGAGGTACGGCTTCAGGACCCGCGTCTGCCACCGATCGGGAAGCGTGGATTCGCGCCGGGCCGGCCGCTGGCCCGGGCGGTGTCGGGCTCTGACAGCGGCCGGCCCCATGGCGGCGGCGCGGCGGGCCTAGTGCGCCCTCGGCTCACGCTTCAGCCCCGCGCCTCGCGCCGGCCCGGCTCCCGTCACCCTCTGGAGACCCACAATGGGGAGTCCTTTGGTCTCAGAGCTTCGCGCGGGAACTGGGACTCCGCAGGCTCCCGCCCGCCCACCCCGCTGTGGAGTTGGGGGGGCGGGGTCTTGCCGGAGTCCCTGCCCTTGGTACTGAGAGCGCGCGAGAGGCGCGGGCGCGGGGAGCCTGTCTCCCCCGGCCGCTCCCCAAAAATGAGGGGGGGGGGTGTTAATGGGCACGCATTCCTGGGCCGTGTATCTAAGGAGGGGATCGTAAATCTTCCCTTTAGTTTGAGGCAGGGAATATTGGGGAGGTCCTTGCTTTTGCCGGGGGCAGTCACGTGGGACTTGCACCTAGGCCCTCTAGTGAAGTTGGACAGGAAAAGGAAGTTCCCAAGCATCTTTGAGCTTCAGAATAACTGGAGAGTAGAACCCTGGACATTTGGAGCTTGGAGAGTTGGAGAAAACGAGTCCACACTCCCCCAGCCCCCAGCTCCATGGTCACCTCGGGAAGGGGATGCGAATTCGTTATCAGGTTAATTTCTTTCCACTCTATGCTGTGTGTACTGTGGTCTTTAAAGTCTGAGCAATTTAGGATGATAGGCATCATCCATCTCCTTTTTTGCAATGTATGAAAAAAGGAGATATTTCATAGATGAATTTCTCCCCCCTCCCGCCTGGGCTGTAACTTGGTCATAGTTTGATCCTGTGATTGTTCTCTGTTGGGAATGTTCTATTTTGGTTCTAAGGTGTCTCGTTCATCCCTATGACCAGTATTTTAACCTCTGATCTTGGAGCTAAAGTACAAGAATTTCTATGTGTGGGCAACTGTCCTGGGTGTTTTATTCGGAAGGAATAAGAAAAAACCATTTGTGAGTTGCAGACTACAACAGTGTATTCTCTGCACTGTCTTGCTATTCTAGATCTGAATTGGAGTTCTTTCATTCTAAAGCCACAATACATTCTGACCCCAACATTTTGCTTTGGTTGCAAGATAGTCCCTTGAATTATCTATCCAAGATAGATAATTCCATTATCTTGGAATTTCACAGAGAGAAATAACATTTAAGTCAAGGTGGGCCAGGATTTTTTCAAGTAGGCAGTTATGGAGAGTCTAGACTATCTCCAGTCTTGGGTTTCTGGAAAGTTTTCTTTAACCTTTCAGTAAGAATTTAAGAATTGATAAGAGAAATAGACCTAGAGCACATGTACCTTTTTTGGGGGGGAGGGGGAGTGTGTGGGGGTCATATGTGGCCCTTGTGCCCAGGGGCTACTTTTGGCCTGATCGGAAGTGACCACTGGTTGTGCACAGGGTGGGTGGAGGAAGTGGTGCTGGGGACTGGACCAGGGTTACCTGGCAGCTGCATGCAAGGCAAGTGACTTACTGCCTGCACTGTCTCTCCAGCCTTAGAGCTCATGTATATTTAATAAATAAAATGGGAATATCTTTAGATCCTAAATATTAGAGCTTGTTTTTCTCAGAATCCTGTGAGAGACTGAAAAGGTTTGTTTTGGTCTAAATATGGTATAAATATTTTATATGTGATTTTTCTGGACCAGTTTTACATAATTGTCATAGGTAAGAGGAAAGATTACTCATTTGCTTTTACATAAGTAGTAGTCTTAAATTCCTTTAGAGGTAGAGTGCTGGTGAGCCTTCAAAGTCATAAATCTCCCTTTGGGCCCATGAGGTATGAAATGTGCATTTGTAGTACCATTTCTGTGAAGCTTATCTACATGCACACACACATGAAACAGACACAGTTTCATTTGGAGTTTCCACACTATGTGGTTAAAGCTATTTAGATGTTTCACAAAGGTTATTTATGCTCTCCACTCACTTAGGTCTAATGGTAGAACCCCTTATTCTCCTGTTTACTTAAGTTTTCTATGCTTAAGAAAGATTTGTATATTTTATATATATTCCTTTTGTAATGGAGGTTTTTAGGATGTCCACAGACAATTTTGCTTGTTTGTTTTAGAGTCAAACTCAGCTGTCCTTTGGGGCTACCCTCAGTTCAATCTTGTGGGAGTTGCCCCTCGAGGTACTGAAAGAGCAGGCAGTGCTGGGGATTGAACCTTGGGCCTCCTCCTGCAAAGCATGATCTTACCCCTTGAACTCTCTCTCTGACCCCTCCTCACAGATTAACTTAATCCAAGATGATGCTTGTATGTATAGATTCATTTGCAACCTATGGCAAAAGCACGTGTTTGTTTTTTTTTTTTTAAACTCCCTGGGTGGGGAATGCTAGGGATTGGCATTCAGAGTTTTATAAATGTGAGGCATGTGCTTTGCCACTGAGCCATATTGCAGGGAGGTTTGATGTTATATTTTGTTTCTCTCATATCACATGGACAAGAACTTCTTTTGAGTATCTCTGCTGTATTTTATGCATGGCAGGGTATGGTCTATGCCTTTATACTTTGCCCCAGAAAATTTCTTGCCTTTCTCTTTTCTCATTGATAGGAGAAGTAGGCCTTTTCCATATTACTTCTTTAGAATTTGCTGTATGAGGTGACCATATAATATCTTCAAAAACCACTCACCCAACTAGCATTTGATGACTAATACTAAACACACACACACTCTCTCTCTCTTTTTAATCTTTTTTAGATCTAGGCATCAGAGGGATGATGAGTTGGTTTGTAGTTTGAGAGTGAAGTTTGTTTTGTTCCCAGAATGGGGCAAGAGTAGGTGAGAAGTGGGGTAAGAAATGTGTATTTGTTCTAGAATTAAAGTCTTATGTATTTGGTATACATGGGACCTTCGTGCATTATCAGAGCCAAAAACTGAGAAATTTGTTGACTAAGTCAAAAGCTCTTTTAGTTTGAGGAAGAAGTTTGTATGTTTTCATAAATTTTTAGTATTAGGATTGTGCTATTTTAAGAACTGTCACCATTTGGGATCTTTGATTCTTGTTGTTTTAAGCATTTGGTACATATTTATTTTGTATGTAATTTCCTTAGGCACACTGAACAGTATTTAGGGAGCTTGCCTTGCATGCAGCCGACCTGGGGTTCAATCCCTGACACCCTATGGTCCCCGAGACCTGCCTGGAGTGATCCCTGAACACAGAGCAGGAGTAAGTCCTGAACACCATTCGGTGTCAGAACAAAAAAAAAAAAAGGCAAAAAAGAAACAAGTCTTTGTTCTAGGATCCTATCAAAATGTATGCATTCTTTAGAATAGGTGTCAAGTTGAGAGTTGTTAATTTAGGGGGTTGGGGATATTTCTTATAAGAAAAGTACTTGCCGGGGCTGGAGAGATAGCACAGCGGGTAGGGCGTTTGCCTTGCATGCGGCCGACCCGGGTTCAAATCCCAGCATCCCATATGGTCCCCTGAGCACGGCCAGGGGTAATTCCTGAGTGCAGAGCCAGGAGTAACCCCTGTGCATCGCCAGGTGTGACCCAAAAAGCAAAAAAAAAAAAAAAAAAAGAAAAGTACTTGCCTTGCATTTGTAGGTCCTCAATTTGATCTCTGAGTCTTTAAAAAGAAAAAAAGTAAATGAAAAGGAAAGAAAGGACTTTGGGGGAGGTTTATGATGACAGTTTTCCTATTTTAAATAATGTATGCAAGGCTGGAGAGATAGTATAGCAGGTAGGGCATTTGCTTTGCATGTGGCCACGGCTGACCCAGGTTCAGTCCCCAGCACCACATGTGGTTCTCTAAGCCTGCCAGGAGTGATCCCTGAGCGCACCTCTTGGTGTGACCCAAAAGCCAAAACCAACCAAGCAAACAAAAGAGTATATGCGGGGCTGGAGCAATAGCACAGTGGGTAGGGCATTTGCCTTGCACGCGGCCAACCCGGGTTCGAATCCCAGCATCCCATATGGTCCCCCAAACACCGCCAGGAGTAATTCCTGAGTACATGAGCCAGGAGTGACCCCTGTGCATCACCGGGTGTGACCCAAAAACAAAGAAAAAAAAACAAAGAGTATATGCATATAATGTATATATGTGTGACATCCTCCTTTAGAAATTATAAAAGTAATATGCTTTCATGGTGAAAAATTCAACAGTATAGAGAGTAGGTATAAAGTGAAAAGTAAATCTTCCTCACCATGACTGACCCTTTCTGTTTGTTTGTTTTTGGGCCACATTTAGAATTGTACAGGGCTTACTCCTGGCTCTGAGCTCAGGGATCACTTCTGGTGGTGCTTGAGAGATCATATGCATGGTTAATTACATGCAAGGCAAGCACCTTAACCCTTGTACTATCTCTCTAGTTCACAGTTACTGACCTTTCAAATCTCTCTTCAGAGATAACCAATATTAAAACTTTTCTTTCAGAATTTCCAGATTTATGCACTGTAGCACTATTGTCCCGTTGTTCATTGATTTGCGGGCACCAGTAATGTCTCACTGTGAGACTTGTTACTGTTTTTTGGCATATTGAATATGCCACGGGTAGCTTGCCAGGCTCTGCCGTGCGGGCGGGATACTCAGTAGCTTTCGGGGCTCTCCAAGAGGGACAAAGGAATCGAACCCGGGTTAGCCATGTGCAAGGCAAATATCCTACCTGCTCTGCTATCTCTCCTTATGTATATATATGTGTGTGTGTATATATATATGTATATATATATGTTCCTATAAACACACTTTGAAAATAATACAAAAATACAGCTTTCATATCATTTTGAGATTTTTTCCCCTTGAGACAGGTACATTTATAGTAGAAAAATTTCTAGGGAATATATATATATATATGTATACTCAGAATTACTCCTGGCAGAGCTTGGGGGACTGTATGAGATCCTGGAGATTGAACTTGGGTCAGCCATGTGGAAGGCAAAAGCCCTACTTACTGTGCTATTGGTCTCCCTCCCTTCACTCCTCCCAAGCTATTTCTGGCCCCTGGGAATTAAGAAAAATAAAATCCCCCCCACCAGTAAAATATATGTATATATATACATATGTGTGTGTGTGTGTATATATATATATATATATATTCCCTCCCACCCCTCCAGGGGAGTGATACACCTGATTGTGCTCAGGAGGGATCACTCCTGGATGTTAAAGGGAACCTATGTGGTGCTGGAGTTGGACACATATAAGACAAGCATCTTAACCTCTGTTTTATTTCTTCTCCTTATTTTATTTTATTTTTTTTTGCTTTTTGGGTCTCACCTGGTGATGCACAGGGGTTACTCCTGGCTTTGCACTCAGGAGTTACTCCTGGCGGTGCTCAGGGGACCATATGGGATGCTGGGGATCGAACCCAGGTCGGCCGCGTGCAAGGTAAACGCCCTACCCGCTGTGCTATCGCTCCAGCCTCTCTTCTCCTTATTTTTGGAGGGGGTTCACACTCCGTGATGCTCAGGGGTTACTCCTGGCTCTGCACTCAGGAATTACTCCTGGCAGTGCTCGGGGGACCATATGAGATCCTGGAGATTAAACTTGGGTCGGCCATGTGGAAGGCAAAAGCCCTACTCACTGTGCTATTGGTCTCCCTCCCCTCACTCCCCCCAAACTATTTCTGGCCCCTGGGAATTAAAAAAAAAATCCTCCCTCCCCCCCACCAGTAAAAGCACTGGCAGCAGAGAAGTTAATTATTTCCTTTAGGGTTACTCATGGTCTGTAATCTAGAGTGAAGTTTTTCAGCAGCAACATACTTATATTTTTGATCCAAGTAATTATTTCCTGAGGGGTTCTCATGCTTCAAGCATCTCTGGCTTTTACCTATTAGATTTGCCAGTGGGACAGCCCTCCCCCTCTGTAGTGACCACCAAAAATGTCTCCATACTTTACAAATATTTTCTGGGATCAAAGTCACCCCTGTTTGAGAACCACTGGTTTGGAGGTCCTGTTATCGACAGGGATGGCAATTTTGCCATGAATACTCTGTATTCAGACTTCAGGTAAACAAGGTGAGTCACTCCTTTTAATAGCATCTCAAGACTTGTGCGCATAACCTGAATGAGAGAAAGAGGTTCCTGAAAGGTTTAATGCTGTAAGGTTTCTATGGTAAACTTGCCATTTGGGAAAACTTTCTTTTAAAATGCGTGCGTGCGTGCGTGCGTGCGTGCGTGCGTGCGTGCGTTTGTGTTTGGGCCACATCTGGCAGGAGTAAGGAGTTACTTCTGGCTTTGCACTCAGAAATCACTCCTGGTGGTGCTCAGGGGACTTTATGGGGTGCCAGCAAGCCATCCTGGGACTACTGCATGGAAGGCAAGTGCCCTACTTGCTACACTATGGTTCTGGTCTAGAATGCTCTAGTATTTTTGAAAAAAATTGTTAATGAAAATGAATTTAAGCTTGTATCTTTTGGTTGGTTGGTTTGTTGGGCCATGCCCATCCTGGCTCTGCACTCAGGGATCAGTCCTGGTTGGCTTGAGTCCATATGCAGTGCCTGGGATAGAACCCAGGTCAGCTGTATGCAAAGGCAAGCATCCTATTGCTGTACTGTTGGTCTGGTCCCATAAATGAGCTTTTATCTTTTTTCAAGTGGAGAGGGCTTTCGCCTATAAATTGTTATGCAATGATAACAGTAAAAATAACTATATTCTAGTGAGCTAGTTTTGGAAACATTGGAAATGTTTATTGAAGGAAAAGCTATATTTACTACTTTTTTTTTGAGTTGGGTATAGAATGCAGTGTGTCATAGGTAATGAGGCCTGCTAAGTCTTGTCAGGGAGCTACAACCTTGTTTCATGTTAAGTATTATTACAGTAACAGTTTGTTACATATTGCGTGCTGGGTAAGAATATTGCCCATAGGATAGTATAACTGGGGAGGTGCTTGCCTTGCACTACTGACCCCCTTTCTATCTCCAGCACCACCTATGGTCCCGTGGAGTCAGGAGTGATCCCTGAGTACGAAGCCAGGAGTAAACCTTGAGCACATCTGAGTGTGGCCCCAAAACAAAACACCCCCAAAATACAATTTGTCACCTTATTGCATGCGTATCAATCTTGGACAAATTTCAGTATGAAAAGCCCTGAAGACTTTACATATACAGTGTTGTGTTGATGAATATGGTTATGTGACTGGTGGATCTAGAGAGTTGGTTAGGGATAGGATGGGTGAGGAAAACCTAATTGTGAAGTAAACTATGTAGGGTTTTCTTTTGATTTTTATTACATTAAAATATAGTTAAACATTATAAAGGCAGATACAATTTAAAACCCTTCTGGGTTTTTGGAGGTGTGCTCAGGGGTTATAGGAGTAACTCCCAGTGATGCTTGGGGTAACTCCCAGTGGTGCCAGGAAAACCATATAAAGCTGGAGGTGGAAACTGGCTTCCCATATAGAGTGTCTTCTAGCCTTTTGAGCTATCTTTTGTGGTCCAGTGAAAAGTCTTGCTTTCAGATATTCTGCCGTCCTCACTTGTAATGTTTTATATATGTATAACTTAAGGATTTTTTTTTTTTTTGGCTTTTTGGGTGACATTGCCATTGCCGGTGGCTGGCAATGCTTAGGGGTTACTCCTGGCTTTCCACTCAGTAATTACTCCTGGTGGTGCTAGAGGATGTTGAGGATTGAACCTGGGTCAGCTATGTGTAAGACAAACACCTTACCCACTGTACTATTGTTTCAGTCCCCGGGGTTTTTTTGTTGTTGTTCTGTTTTTAATTTTTTTTTTATTTTTAATTTTTTTAGTGTAATGTGGGAGCCTAGGTTATGGAGTCCTGGGGTTTGAACACCATGGCCTTGTGCTTGTTGGTCAAGTGCTTTAAACCACCAAACCATCTTCTAGGCTTCTCAGAATTATTTGATGGAAATATAGATGCTTATTTATTTTTTATTGTTGCATAAAGACATAGTACTTAAAGGAGATTTTTAAATGGTAATGATGAGAAAAATTTAGGTATCGAATCTAGTTACAGTAAAACATTTAAGAATGAAGCATTGGAGATGAGTTTAAGCATCTGCCTTTCTGAGCTATCAGATGGCAGAGTGATAGTGCACTTAATAGATGACTTGTGAAAATTATTTCTGACTTTCTTATTGAATGATAGATAAATAAAGTAAGTTACTTTGCTAGGTAGCAAAGCAGGTTTTTTTTTTTTTTTTTTTTTTAAGGCCGTGCCCATTGGTACTCAGGAATCCATATGATGCCCTGGATTGAACTAGGGTTGACTGTGACCAAAGACTTAACCTGTACTATCTCTCCAGCCAAGCAAAGCAGTTTTTAAAAAGTATTATTTGGGGTCTGAGTGATAGCACAGTGGATAAGGTAATTGCCTTGTACAAAGCCAACCTGGGTTCAATGCCCTACATCCCATATAGTCCTCTGAACCCCACCAGGAATGAGTCCTGAGCACCACTGGATGTGGTTTACACCCCTCCTCCCCACCATCCACCCTACCAAAAGAGAAAAAGTATTAATATTGATTTAGCAAATACAAAAAAAATTAACTATATCTACTAATTTTAGCTAAGTTTACAAAATCAAAGCTATAAGAAAATAATTCTGCTATATAATTTCTTTTCTTAAATAGTTTTCTTCTGCTGCTTGTCTATAAAGTCATAGAATCATGGTGATAATCCTGTTTCATCTCATTTTTAGGTAACTTCTACCATTTATTGAATGTTATTATATGCCAGTATCGTATCTAGATACTTTCGTTATTTTGTTTAACATTTCAACACACCCCTTTGAGGTAGGTATTATCTCATTTTTATAGAAGAATAAATATAGGCTTGGAGAAATGAATCCAAAACACCAAAATACAAAAGAAAAATGGTTAACATGTCACAAAATTACTAAGTGGGAAAAATTTGATTTCAGTACTGAATTCTGAGGCTGTGCTGCTATTTTGCTGTTTTATTTAACTCCCCCCCCCAAAAAAAAAAAAAACCAGGCAGGTTTTGGTTACCAAATGCTATTTCTCCAGTGAATGCTTGCTCCTGTTGGAGTTGTCATAGATATAAAATGAAATGAGAAAAGTAAAGATGACGTAGTGAATTTTTCATGAAGCTGTTTTTCTATCTTTAAGATAATGTCATTGTTATGAAATAAAAAATTTAAATATCTGTACTTGACAAATAGAAAATTAGAAACGTCATGTTAGGATCCTGGATAAAGCCTAAAAAGACTGGGAACCCTGGACCTCAGTAACTTGCCGAGAGTCACACAATGATTTGCAGCAGAAAACTTTTGGTAGAAAATAGTATCTTCTCACTCTTGGTCTGATTTATCTAATATGCTACATGGGCCTCCTAAGGGCTTCACTTCTGATACATTGTTTTGTGAATTTGTAGTGTTAAAAAATCTCTCATCTCAGACTAGAATAAGATAGTTGATCTTGTGGAAAAAGCTTTGTTATTTAATAAAATTGGTGACTGCCTTATAAATCAGCATAAGACTATAAAGGCATCCCACTGAAGATAGGTATCAATAAATCATCGATTTATTGAGCGGGCACCAGTAACGTCTCATTGAGAGACTTATTGTTACTGTTTTTGGCATATCCAATACGCACAGGTAGCTTGCCAGGCTCTGCCATGCGGGCTCCATACTCTCAGTAGCTTGCCGGGCTCTCCGAGAGGGGCGGAGGAATCGAACACGGGTTGGCCACATGAAAGGCGAACGCCCAACCTCTGTGCTATCGCTTCAGCCCAGATATAAGTACTATTTCAATATAATTTCCTAATTGATCTTCTGCCTTGCTATTCATTTTTTAAAAAGCATCTACTAAAGATGAAGGCATATACCCCAATTCACATCTTTGACAAACTGGGTAGCATTGGATTTTCAATGTTGTATTTGTAACATAAATTGTATGTGCTAACTTATTGATACTATCCGTGTATATTTCCTGTGAATGAAGAATATTCACCTCATGATTGACTAGTTCATCTTCTATCAACTTCAATGAAAGAGAAAGTAAAATTGCATGTAAAGCTTTTGTTTTGTTTTGGGGCTACATCTGGTGGTGCCCCGGATTTATTCCTGGCTCTTACCTCAGGGAGCAGGCCTGGCCAGCTTGGGAGACCATACAGGTGCCAGTGATCAAATCTGAGTTGCACATCTGGGTGCCTACCTGCTGTTCTAATGTTCCTACCTGTGCCTGCATGTTTTTAAAGTACGAAGTTCAGTGCTATTAAGTAAAGAGTCACTACAATTAAGCACCATCATCTTCAGAATTTTTGTCTTCCCAAACTTAAACACAGTATCAATTAAATAGTTCTCTTCCTCCCTTCCCAGTTTTTAGCAGTCACAGTTTAACTCTGAATTTGACTAGCCTACTTTCTCAAATAAATAGAATTGTACAGAATATCTTCTTATGAGACTTCATTTAGCTTAATGTTCTCAAGTTTCATCAACATTGTAGCACATGTCAGAATTTCATTCCTTTAAAAAGCTGTATCCCTTATGTATATACCACATTTTGTTTATTCATTCATCTATTAATGTACCTTTGGATTGCTCTGTCTTTAGGCTCTTTGGGATTGATTACTGAATTTTATGGTAACTCTATTTTTAATTTTTTTTTTTGCTTTTTGGGTCACATCCGGCGATGCACAGGGGTTACTCCTGGTTTTGCACTCAGGAATTACTCCTGGCGGTTCTCAGGGGACCATATGGGATGCTGGGATTTGAACCCGGGTTGGCCTCGTGCAAGGCTAACGCCCTACCTGATATGCTATCACTCCAGCCCCCTATTTTTAATTTTTTCAAAGTGTTATTATAATATGTCCCTTAGCTATGCCATTAGCTTAGCTAAAACATTTTACATTCCCAGGAACAATGCTTAAGGTTTTCTTTTTTACTTTTTTCGTCTTGGCTTTGAGCCATAGTAGCTGTGCTCAGGTCTTAACTCCAAGCTTGGTACTCAGCGATCACTTCTGGCAGTGCTCAGGGGACCTTAGGTAGTGTCAGGGATCAAGCCCTGATCAACTGCTTGTTGCATCAGTTGCAGCTTTAGTGCATCAGACGATCAGACTATCAAAATGATTTCCTCTACCTATTCATCCCATCCCTCTGCCCCTTTCCCTTTGGTCATCATGTATTTCACTTCCTTAGACTTATTTTTGTTGTGTTTTTCTGTTGATTTGCTTTGATTATGTATGTTCCTGGCATGTCTGAAACAATTCTGTATTTGTCTTTCACTTGTTTGATGTTGTTCTCACTTATTCTTTTTTATTATTTGAATAGTATTCTGTTGCATATATTCTGTATCAGTATAGCAGTTCCTGCTTTTTTTCCTGTTCTTTTGCTTTTTATTACCAATCTGTTTGTACTGATACATGATGTGTTTCTTATATGCATAATTATAGGTGGATTTTACTTCGGGGCAGAAGGGGTGTGTGATGGCCATACCTACTGTGTTCAGGACTGGTTTTTGGCTTTCACACCATGTGGTGCCACATGTAAGATAAGTACCTTAGCCTCTGTACTACTTCTCCCGGCCCATATTCTGCTTTATTTATTTATTTATTTATTTATTTATTTATTTATTTATTTATTTATTTATTTATTTTTCCTCTTTGATTCACACCCAGCGATACTCAGTGGTCACTCCTGTCTCTGCTTTTAGGAATTACTCCTGGTAGTGCTCGGGGAACTAGATGGGATGCTGGAGATCCAACCCGGGTCAGCCACATGCAAGGCAAATGCCTTACCCACTCTACTGTTGCTCTGGCCCCTCTGCTTTATTTTAATTCATATAGCTACTCTGTCTTTTAATTGGTGAGTTTAGACCAAAATTGACATTAAGGTGATTTTATGGGGCTTATTTACTGCCATTCTGTTTTTGTTTCCTGGTTGTTTTGTATTTTTTTGTGCTACTTTTTCTGAGTGTGTGTGTGTGTGTGTGTGTGTGTGTGCGCGCGCACGCGCGCGTGCACTTTATGTTGTATTTGGAGGCCACATTCAGCAGTGCTGCAGGACTACTTCCAGCTCCAGTGTTCAGGAGACTATATTATACTAGAAATTGTATCTAGCTACACTAGGAATGTAGTTTGGTGGTAGATAATTTAGCTTTGTGTATGAGGCGGTGGGTTTGAACCCAGATGCTGCAAACAAAACAAAACAAACAAATAAAGAAAAAAACTGCATGTGAAGCATGTGTTATATGTTTGGTACATTCAGCTATCTCCAGTTCTTTTGTGAGCAAGATTTATTTATTTATTTATTTATTTATTTATTTATTTATTTATTTATTTATTTATTGTGGGGTGCTATTTGAGGTGTACCTGCTGCTGCTTGGGGGACCATGCAGTGCTGGGGATTGAATCTTGGTTGAACACATGCAGAGCAAGGGCCCTAAACCCTATACCGTCTCTCTAGCCCTTTTTATGAGTTTCTGCTTTTTCCTTAGTTTTTTCCTAGTGTTTCTTTCAATTTCTAAGCAAGGATTTTTTTAACCCTTTATATAATTAGAGATGAATTCAGTTTTGGAACAATTTATATCACTATTAGACTTAGATTAATGAGTATTTCTTTTATTGAAGTAGTGTTGAAAGCATTCTTATATAGGCTTCTTAAAAATATGACTTTGGGGGCCAGAAGAGAGAGTACAGCCAGTAAGGTGCCTACTTTGCATGTGGCTTATCCAGGTTTAAAACTGGCACCACATACGTTCCCCAAACCCTGCCAGGAGTAAGCAAACCTGGGTGTGGCCGGCCCAAAAACAAAATAAAACTGTGTTTGGGGCCAGGTATTGCTCAAAGGGCTGAAGCACATGTTGGAAGTTGGGGAACAACCCCCAACCACCAAGCTGGGGTGGGTCCTAAACGCTCGATATGACCCAAAAGTAAAACAAAAAAGGGGAAAGAAACCTGAATTTGACTTTGTCAGCTGGTACCTTGAGTATAAACTTTGAATTTTTAGTGCTTTCAGGTTCTAATTGATCTTTTTAAATTTAAGATTTGGGGCCAAGAGAGGAATATTGATAGAGCACACACTGCATGCAGACTGCGCAGGTTCTGCCGCAGCATCTCATGGTCTCCAGAACACTGCAGGAAGCAACCCCTGAACACTTCCAGGTGTGGACCCCAAAACAAGAGCAATAAAATTTAAGAGCTCAATTACTCTAATGCTCTATTTCTACGATTTTCCCTTTTAAATATTATACAGGAGCCAATACAGGGATTAAGTTGCTTGCCTTCGATGAGGTTGACCCTGGTTGGATCCCTGCACTCCATATGGTCCCCTAAGCCCAACTGGAAGTGATCTTGCTCTAAATGCAGAGCCAGGAGTAAGTCCTGAACACAGCTGAATATGACCCCAAGACCTCCCTCCCCCCAAAATAATTACCCAAAGTTTTAAAAACTAAAATATAATTCACTCATTAAAATGAAATTCACTCATTAACATTATAGAGATTTTCAGTGTGTTCGCTAAGTTATGCAAACATCACTGTCTCTTTAATATTTTCATTCCCCTTAGTGAAACCATTAGAAGTCACCTCCTATTCCCCATTCCCTGCAGCTCCAGGTAATCACTAGTTTATACTCTGAATTTGCCTACTCTATAAAATAGAATGGAATCATATAAAAAGCAGTCTTTTATGTTTGACTTCTTTCATTTAGGATAATTTTTAGTTTTCTAAGTTTCCTATTAAGGATCAGTACTTGACTGGAATAGTATTCAATTTTGTGGATATATCATACAAACCTGGGGCTTTATTTTCTCATTGGTTCATGACATTTGGATTATCTCTACCACTGCCTCCCACACCTTTGTTTTTTGTTTTGTATTTGGACCACACCTGTTGGTGATCAGTCCTTACTTCTGGCTCTGTGCTAAAGAGATCACTCCTGGAGGGATCTGGGGACCATATAGGGTGCTAGGAATTATACCCAGGGTTGGCTGCATGTAATACAAACACCCTACCTACTCCAGTCTCCACCTCCCTCCCATATTTTGACTATTATTAATTATTGTACCTAATGTTTCTTTACAAGTTTTGCATGAACATTTCTTTTGTCTGTATTCACAGTGGTGGAATGCTAGGTCATAGAACTCTTTAACTGTTTGTTTTGGATCACACCCTGTGATTCTCACAGCTAACTCTGCTTAAGAATCACTCCTGGCAGTGTTCAGGGCACATGCTGCCATTCCCTTACACATAAGTCTTACTTTCTGTACTATCTCCTGGAGCTATTTTCACTTTTTTTGGTTTGTTTTGTTTGGGGGCCACATCTGGCAGTGCTCAGGGGTTACTCTTGGTACTCAGGAATCACTCCTGATAGTGCTGTGGGGGTGGGGTGGGGCATATGGGATGCTGGGGATTAAACCCCAGGCGTTTGTGTGCAAAGCCAGAGTCCTATCCACAGAGTCCTATTACTGCCAATTTTTGTTAATTTTGTTATAGCAAGTGGAGTACTGTTAGTTGGAATAATATCCTTGTGATTTGCATTTCCCCTTGCGATTTGCATTTCCCTCTAGACTAATGAGGTTTTTGTCTTTTAATATGCTAATCTTTGGGGAACTGTTTATTAGTTTTTATATTTTTTTCTAAATTGAATTTTATGTTTTGTTCTAGTTTTAGAAAATATATTCTGGGGTCAGAGAGGTACAATGGGTCAAGCTTGCAGCTGACCTGAGTTTAATTTCCAGGATTAAAGCACCACAAGCAAAGATCACTGAACACAGAGCCAGGAGGAGTAAGCCCTGAGCACCATATATATATGTGTGTGTGTATATATATATACATATATGTATATGTCTATGCATATATGTATATATATACACACACATATATATATATATATTCTGGGTACTATTCCATTGTCAGATACATGATTTGCAAGTATTTTTTTTCCATGAAGACAGTGTAACCTGTCTTCAATTTTTTTTTTTTATTTACTTTGGGTACTAAGCATTAAATACTTGGCTCGGGCATGGAAGATGTCATGGCTTTACTCATGAACTATATCTCTGATCCTCTTCACTAATTGTGTGAGAGAGTGTGTGTGTGTGTGTGTGTGTAATAAAACATACTTTTACTTGGAGGTTTTTAGGAAGGGGAAGAGGAGGGAAAGAATGTGAAAGAGACTAACGCATTCTAGAGAGACTGCAGGCTTCTCCAAAGATGTAGAGAGCCCCTGCACACATCCCAGCATTAGATATGGAAGCTTGAAAGTAAACATCTCGAGGGGAGATGTGAGTGACACATGTGCTCAGCCATGTGGGCACAAGTAGCACATGGGCTCGGGCAGCATATGCACCAGATCCTCTTCAATTTATTTTTTTTTGATTCCCCTCATTCCTTTGTGGTTGATGCTGTGCTATGTACACACCCTAGCTGTAGTACTTGCATATTTAGTTGTAGTGCTCATACTTTAAGCTGCAGTGCTCACTTAGGGTTGTATTACTTTTGTTGTGATACTTGGACATAATTGTTAGTGTTAACTGTGGTGCTCCCTGTCTAGTGCTCACAGGTTTTAGTTGAGAGAGGACTTTGTTTTGATACTCACTTACAGCTGACTGTGGTATGTTTAGAAATCACTTGGGGATCACAGACAGTAGAGTCGCAGACCCAGACAGTAAAACTGCTGGGATCTCTCTGAGTTTTTGTGTAACAGGGATCAAACTTATGAGCTCATACTTGCAGGACAGGCACTTTAAACCACGAGCTATTCTTCTAGATCTTTTCACTTGTTTTTTGTTGTTGTTGTTGTTCTTTTGGGCCACACCTAATAATAGTTCTCAGATTCCAGCATGCAAGGCATGTGCTGTAGCCTTTGGAGCTATTTCTCTGGACCTTCCTTCACTTTCTTGGGTTTTTTTTTGGGGGGGGAGTCACACCCGGCGATTCGCAGGGGTTACTCCTGGCTTTGCACTCAGGAATTACCCCTGGCGGTGTTCAGGGGACCATATGGGATGCTGGGAATTGAACCCGGGTCGGCTGCGTGCAAGGCAAACACCCTACCCACTGTGCTATCGCTCCAGCCCACTTTCTTGGTTTTTTTTGTTTTGTTTTAGTTTTTGGGTCACACCTGGGGATGTTTATTTCTGACTATGTACTCAGAAATAACTCCTTGTAGTGCTCAGTGATGCTAGGAATTGAACCTGGGTCCAGCATATGCAAGACAGGCATCTCTCAAAGCCTGACTTGTTTTCTTTCTTTTTTTTGTTTTTTTTTAATTTATTACTTTATTGAGATCTGTGGTTTACAATACTATTTTTTCCATAATTTACAAAGTTATTTATAGTTGAGTTTTAGACATACAGTAACTTGTGTTCTTATGTTTGTGTTGTTATTCAAAAATTTAATGAAGTACTGGTTGTTGTTGTTGTTGTTTTGTTTTGTGGTTTGGTTTTGGAGGACACCTGTCAGTGCTGTGGGGGACTACTGTGCCAGGAATCAAACTGGGGCTTCAACAGGCTAAGTATGTATTCCAGGCCTTTGTGTTCTCTCCCCTTTCTTGAAAGCATGCTTTTATATTTGTTTCTTTAAAAAAAAAATTCCCTATCCTAAATTTTTTCGTTTTCCTTCTCTTTTCTTTTTGTTTTTATTTCTTTTCCTTGTTGCAAATCTCCAGGGGTCCCACAGGTTTAATTGTGTACTCTTAGTGTGGTACTCGACAGGGATCATTTGTGTGTGTGTGTGTGTGTGTGTGTGTGTGTGTGTGTGTGTGTGTGTGTGTGTGATATCCATACACTCAGCTTAGGTGCTCACTGTGGGTCACACATCTTTAGTTACCCTTGTGTATGACCTTATTAATGCGTTCTGACTGTAGTGTTCTCTGTGGATTGCTGTGGTGCTCACACACGTGCATGTTGGGTATTGCATTCTTTGCTTGTACATCTTTTGTTGCAGTGCTCCCACACAACACTGTGGAGATTATACTATTGCTGCCCCTTGGGTTCCAAACAGCAGAGCTGTGGATACCTTGCTCAACTCATATAAATTGCACCTGGGATTCAACTCACAGTCTCAGGCTTACAAGGCAGTTACTTTTGTAACTGAATCATCCATGGGCTTTTTGTGTGTGCTTTAGAAGCTGTGCCAAGAAACCATTTGTAATCAAAGGTTATAACAATTTGCCTTTTCTTTATTTTTAAAGAGGTTATAGAGGTTTAATGTCTGTCTTATTTTAGATAGTACATTTAGGTTTCTTGATCCATTTTTGAATAATTTTTTTCCTTCTGTTTTTGGGCCATACCTTATAACAGTGCTCAGGCCTATTACCAGCTGTGTTCAAGGTGAGTCCTTGCAGGGTTAAGAGAATCATTTGGAGAGCAGGAGAGATAGTACAGTGGATAGGAGGTTTTTTTTGCCTTGCATGAGGTGAACCCAGATTCAATCCTCCTCTGGTCTCCTGAGTATTGCCAGGTGTGATTCCTGAGTGCAGAGCCAGAAATAACCCTTGAACACTGCTGGGTGTGGCCCCTGAAACATTTAAAAATGTTTAAAGGGGCTGGAGAGATAATACATGGGTAAAGTGCTTGCCTTGCACACAGCTGACCTGGGTTCGATCTCTGGCATCTCATGATTTTCTGAACATCCCCAGGAGTGATTCCTAAATGCAAAGTCAGGATTAATCCCTGAGCATCTCTGGGTGTGACTCAACCCTTCCCGCCCTGCCCCCTCTCACCAAAAGAAGAAAATAAAGAGAAAGGGCTATGTGGTCCTAGGGATCAAACCCAGGCTCCTTCATGTAAAACATGCACTCAGCCCTTTGAGTTAATTTGTATTGTTTCATTTTAGTTTTTTTTTTATTAAAATTTTTTTTCATTAAATGTCTGTGAGATAGACCATTATAAAGTTGCTGATGATTGGGTTTCAGTCTACAATGATCCAAAACCCATCCTTCCACCACCATCCTGTTCCCACCACCAATGTCCCCTATTAACTATCATCATCCTCCAACACCCCCCTCACTCGCCCAGCCTTGCCTCTATGGCAGGCACTTTTCTTCTCTCTCTCTCTCCTTTTGTGCATTATGGTTTGCAATACAGGTAACTAAAAGGTCACCATGTTTGTTCAGTATTTTGATCGGGGAGGTAAGGCTGGAGTACTTTTTCTAACTGGGTGGCAGCTTTGGGTTGTGGCGGTGACTGTTGAGGCTTTTGAAAGTACGGGAGCCCATCCCGACCCTGAGAAAGCCTGGAGATATCAGTCACAAAACCTGCATACCCAAATTTTCAGCAGATTATATCTCCGTGAGGTCTGTCCTGAGATGGTAGAGCTTGGCCGGGGGCATGGTGACTATTCTGGATTGTGGAAGCAAGTGGCTGCCCGGGTTCTGCTTGGGTGGTTGATTACCAGGCTGACCCACCTCTGGTTTACCCTGGTCTGTTCAGCCTTGTTGAGGTCTGAGATTAACTGCGGCTTTTGATTTCTTGCGAGATTTATTTATGGGTCTCTAAAGCAAGGCCAGTAGAGGAGCTGATATGGTGGTGCTGGAGTTGGTCCGTAAGGGTGACTGCCAGTGCTTCCAGGAGTATTGGGAAGTGGGGGAAAGTAGCCCATCTCAACTCCAAGAAAGCCTGGAGATTTCAGTCACAAAACACGCATACTGGAATTTTCAGCAAATTATATCTTGGTGAGGTCTGTCCAAAGATAGTGGAGTCTGGCTGAGAGCATGGCGGCTGTTTTGGATTGTGGAACAGGAAGCTGCTGGGGGCTCTGCTTGCACGGGCACCAGGCTGATCTTCCCCATTCTGATTTACCATGATCTGATCAGCCTTGTATAGGTACAAGATTAACTGTGGTTTTTTATTTCTTTGGAGATTTATTTATGGCTCTTTGAAAAGAGCTTGTAACGCTGAACTGGAGGTGGTTTGTGGGCATGGCTCCCACATTCCTAACTTTTGGCAGTTTAATTTCTTGGGAAATTTGGCTCGAAGTTGTTGGGGTCCTGCCATAGGTACAGAGGCAGTTTTGGGGTATCAGGAAGCCTGAAGGCATGGCACCATCAGGCTGCTGAATGCGCTCGCCCTGTAGATACGGGCTGCCTACTGGTGGCACCACAACCCCATTTTACCTCTTTCTGATTTGGGGGCCATACTCTTCAGGCTACTCCTAGCTTGATGCTTGATTGGTAGTTAGGGATCATGCAGTGCTGGAAGTTGATCCCAGAACTTAAAAAAGCATGCGCTTAAGGCTAATGAATTCTCTTTAAGTGTGAAGTAGAAGGCCAACTTCAATCTTTTGAACTGTAGATAGGCGCTTGTTCCAGCACCATGTTATTGAAAATTTTATTGAAATTCCAGCACCATTTTATTGAAAAGACTTCTTTGAGTTATCTCTACATCCTTGTCATATATCTATTCACTGTAAATGTGGTTTTTTGTATTTGGTTCCACCGATCTATATTTTTTCTGCCAGTTTCATACTGTCTTTATTACTTAGCTTGTAGTAAGTTTTGAAATTGGGAAACTATAAGTCTTCCATATAAGTTCCTTTTAAAAGATAAGCTATTCTGGGTTATTGGATGCATTCTTATTTTCATAGCCTTATTTTTATATAGACTTAACAGAATTCCCACCCACCTTCCGATACTACAGAATTTCTTATAGCATGTTAACAAGTCCTTCACCCTTTTCTTAAGATTCCAGCTCTTTAAATTTCTGTCCATTTTGTGTATAGGCTGAAGGTAGAAGAAATGTGGAACTCTTGAATTAAACCTTTTGCCAAAGAATCAGCTCATAGTAGTAGGAGGTATATTTTTTTCCCCTTTTGGTTTTTGAGCCACATGTGTTCAGGAGTGACTGTTGGTGGTGCTCCAGCAACCATATGTGGTGCTGGGGATTAGAAATGAGGTCAGGCAAGCACCTTACCTTCTGTACTATCTTTCCATGTCTTCCCTAACCCCCCACCTTGCCTGCTTAAATTTTTTGCCCATAAATCCTTTTATATTATTTTTGTGGGAGTTGTTGTTTTTGGACCACATTTATCTGTGCTGAGTGATGACTCCCAGCTCTGTGCTCAGGGGCCCATGGGGATCAAACCTTGGCCTCCAGTATGCCCAGAGAGGAGATAATCTAAAGAAGATGATTTGTTTGAGTAATTTTAATGTTTACAAGAAGAAATTGGATAGATTTTCTTTTTTTCCAGAATAGTAAAGATGTGGATAAATGAAATAAAATATGAAGCATTGCAATTAGACACTGTGAATTCAGTGTTTAATATATGTTTTGTTTTACCATATCAGTGTTACCATCTATATGATTAAATTGCAAAAAATAAAAATCTTAAATGTTGCTTATAGGGTTGCTTATAGGGTCTTAGTTTTTTTTTGAGGGTTGCAGGGGTGTGAGTTGGGTTTTGGGTCATACCCTTTGTTTGTGGTGCATGCACACAACTGTGGCGCAGCTGTAACATGTTCCCCTAGGGGATCACAAAAGTGAAGTGCCAGGATTGCACTGCGCCTATGTGAGTGGCACAGGATATGGGATTCTCAGATTCATGCTTGCAAGGCAGGCACTTAAGCCACTGATATGTTTCCAGGCTTTTTCCCATTTTAAGGAAAAATTTCAGTTCCTGAAAACTAGACCCAGGGCCTCACAAATGCAAAGCACTTCCCTGGCTCCAGCTTTCTCAGTCTTTAGAAAAAGAATAAGTCCAAATTCCTTGGTATGGCATACAAGGTTATTCAGAATTGGCTTCCTTTTCAGGTCTGTGTTATACACTACTTGCTTTTTAAGATATACCAAATTGTTGTAGTTCTCATATTAAGCTATTTTATGTATTGATATGTTTGCTACTACAACTTAAAGAATCATAATAGCTACTTTATGTTGAGTGCTTATTTTCTGCCTGGCCAAATATATAGTCTCTTTTGTTGGGGGTAGAGGGAGGGCCACACCCAGCAGTGTTTTGCATTAGGGATCAGTATTCGTGGTGCTTGCGTGAGCCATGTGGAATTCTGGGAATTGAACGCAGGTCAGCCACATGCATGGGAAGTGCCCTGCCTGCTGTACTTACTGTGTCTCTACACCCATACCTATATAGTCTCAAGCTTTACATCTAAGAAGAAAATGTTGGCATTTCCAACTTACAGATGAAGAAACTGAAGCTGAGGCATTTAGTTAGGTACACGAAGTTGTACATTTAGTAATCATATATCCACAATTTAAACTAAAATATCTTGAACTCTAAAGTCAATGTAGTAAAACTACTACACTACATTGCTGTGGTCACTACTGTCTCTCTTTCCTAGACTGTTGGATTTCTTCTTGTTTCAGTTTCATAATGATTTTCTTCGTTTCTTTTCCAATAGAAATTAATCATTTCTTTCTCTGTTTCCATGTCTTGTCATCTATAGAATCTATAGTGCCTTATTAGTTTTACTTGATTGTCTGGATTAATTTTTTGGGTGGCCCACATCTGGTGGTTCTAAAGGGCTACTCCTGGCTTGGTGCTCAGGGGTTGCTTTTGTCAGTGCTCAGGGGACCATATGGGATGCCTAGAATCAAACCTGGGTTGGCCACATGCAAGGCAAGTGCCTTACCCAGCTTAGGGCATTTGCCTTGCACATGGCTGACCCAGGTTTGATTCCTCCGTTCCTCTGTTCCTCTCGGAGAGCCCGGCAAGTTACCGAGAGTATTCCGCCCGCATGGAAGAGCCTGGTACGCTACCCATCTGTATTCGATATGCCAAAAACAGTAAAAACAAGTCTCACAATGGAGACATTACTGGTGCCCACTCAAGCAAATCAATAAACAATGGGACAACAATGCTACAGACAGTGCTACAATGAGCTGGAAGCATCATTTGATTTTGTGTTCCCAATATATAGTAAAATGGCACATAGTCTATGCTTAATAAATATAAAATGGAATGTATGTGTAATCCTTAATATGCTCAGGTTACTTGTTATCCTAAGGCAAGCATAATGGGTTATTTTTATCAAGCAAAGAGTAAGGAAAACAAGATCTATAGGTAAACTGGCCTTACACTAGTAGTAATGGTGACATTAAAGTAATAATAACAACTAATATTTGTTGGTTACTATGTGTTAAGCACCTTGTGTACTTTCAGTGTTCTTTTATTATCAATATTTTTGTAATGTTATTGCTGTTATTTTATAGCTGAGGAATGAGCTTCAGAAGTCAAGTGGGTTAGGTAAGATTACATTGTAAGCCAGGTGGGTTGGTATTCTAGGAGTTCTTGCTCTTAGTTATTATGTTCTCTTCCCCTTATTAAATGGACATTTATGGCTGGTTTGAGCCTCTTTTTAACTTATTAAAATTGATTATTTCTTTGGAGTGTTCCATGCTTATTTTCTATATAGTATAATGAGTAGAAGCCGGGGGCTGCTTTTAACCTCAGCTGTACCCATTTATTATGATGGGGAAAATATAGAGCAGTACTTCTCCTTTCAACGTTAACGTTTTTTTTTTTTACTTTAATTGCCAGGTACTTCTTTCCTCCTTTTCTAACAAATATGTGGGTAGCCTTAAAAAGAAAATCCCATTATTCAAAAAAAAGGGGGGGCATCGGAAAAAAACTCCATTATGGCACAAATATTTAATGTGTGCTGGTTGGAAATAGTGTAGATGTAATTGCCAGAAATTGCTAAAATGAAACTGAGGTACCTGACACTTCAAGAATTCTGCTGCAGGATGTGGCTGGAGCGATAACACAGCAGGTAGTGGGTTTGCCTTGCACGTGGCTGACCCGGGTTCAAGTCCCAGCATCCCATATGGTCCCCTGAGCACTGCCAGGAGTAATTCCTGAGTGTAGAACCAAGAGTAACTCTTGTGTATCACTAGGTGTGACCCCCCCCAAAAAAAAAAAAAGAGAGAATTCTGCTCTAGGATAGTGGGCTTGACAAACCATATATTTGAGTGTAGGATAACATTGGTTTGTCTTTCCTCCCTTGCCACAAGGAATTTAGGTTTAAGTGCTCTGGAGACACTCCCATTCCTTTGTTTATCTGTAAACTCTTCTCTGCACCCTCCTTCCCAACCAGTTAATCACCTTTTCCCTAATCAGATTCTGTTACCTTGTAAGATCAGATCCTTCTAAGGACTCTGAATTTGTATTGTAAGTTAGTGTCTTTTGCATAGTTTACCTTAAAGCAATGTTCTTTCTGTATGGACACAGGAAGACAGTTAATATTATGCTTTGTAACTTGGGAGTTGATTGACTCCAATAATATTTACTCCTGGGCATCTGCTTTCTCAACTCAGTTGCCCTTGTTCGTAGTACCCCAAAAACTGGGTCCCGACAAGGGACAGAATAGACCCAGGGCAAGCTGTGAACTACCCTGGCATCAAAATGGGCCAGCCCAAAGCGCCACAATACTCAACTATAAGTTGAGGACATGATCATGAACAGATGCTGTCATGATCCAAAGGTAACAACGAGATTAGGACCCTGCTGGGGTTAGGAAGATTAACGTGGCCTGAGGATTGTGGTCTGGAATGTATAGTGAGATGAACATCCTCAGGAAGAACCAAACTTTAAGGTTATATCTCTTACTGTGCTCTTACAGAATGACATTGCCAGAAATATTAGAAGTAGATTTACTATAACTATGTAAGTGGATTACTAGCTGAGGAAAGGAGAAAGCGACACACCCTTGTTTGGATCCCACCCTTGAATGGATCTCTTAGTAATCTCCTCAAGAAATGGTCTTACCTCTCTTTGTTGATTGGTTAATGTTCAGACCCACCTTTGTGTTACCACCCTAAGTGATTGCTATATAAACTGAGACTGAAGGAGAAGATGGGGGCACTGAAGGGAGACAGAAGAAGACAGAAGAGACAGAGAAGGAGACACACGAGAGGACATGGGAGAAAAACAGAGAAGACACAGAAGCAGAGACAGAGAGAGGTCATAAGAGACCAGAGGAGAGACTACAGAGACAGAGAGACAGACAGTGCTGAACTCTAGTGGTGTGTGCGAGAGAGAACTGCCCTGAGTGCCTGCGGACAACAGAACGACACAACACATCATTGCGACACAACACATCATTGCGTCTCCCCCTCCCGCTCGTGCCGCCCTTGTGATTTTTTACAATTGAGAGAAGTTTTTACCTGGTATTACTGTTAAACTGACATTAGAATACTTCTAGAGTCTTTGCTTACTTTATTGTCTGTATTTATTAGGGAGTGGTTAGGCCATACTGAGTAATGCTTAGGGACTACTCACAGCTCTGCTCCAGGGTCACTCCAGATTGGTGGCATGATGGGGCACTGGAGATGAACCAGGATCAATGGACTGCATGCATTGCAAGTGCATTAACCCTGGTACTCTTGCTCTAGCCCCTTTATATTTATTTTCAGTTGTATTTCCTTGTTTAGAAGTTGCACTTAATACAATTTGGTGTTATGAAAGGCTGAGCTTTGGAATCTGAAATTTGTCTCTTCTGATCCTTACAGGGTTATATAATCTTGGGCAAGTCACATAACTTTTGAGTTTCAATTGCTTAAAATGAAATCACTGGGGCTAGAGCAATAGTACAGTGGGTAGGGCATTTGTCTTGTATGCGGCTGACCCGGGTTGGATCCCCAGCATCCCATATGGTCCTCTGAGCACTGCCAGGAGTGATTCCTGAGTGTAGAGCCAGGAGTAACCTTTGAGCATTGCCAGGTGTGACGCAAAAAATAAATAAAATAAATAAATAAAAACCACCATCAAGTAATGAGGATGATTGAACAGAGTAATATGGAAAGTGCTGGTACATGTGAGCATAATTAAATTTTTATTTAAAAAAGCATTTAATAGGTAACTGTTACTAAATGACCTTCTAAGGGGCCAGTATGATATCTCAGAGAGTGGAGCATGTGCCTTCTAGGTCCAAGTTTGATTCCTGGCACTACCTACTCCTGAGCATTGCTTGTTGTGCCCTTATTAATTCCTGTATTGATGATGGTGGCCCCTATCTCTGCCAGCCTGAAAACTGTTGCTAAGCTGAGACACTGCTTGGACACTTACCCCTATAAAAAATTTAAATAGGTATCAGAGAGATACACAACAGAATAGTACTCATGGTTAAACCCAGCATGTAGTAGGCTGGGTTTAATTCCCCATGCCACATAGTGCAGCCAGGTGCAGCTCTTGAGCAATCTTGGTCTGGCCCTAAAACAAAACAAACAAAAATTTAAGACCTACCTTTCTTCTATAGACACTGTCAAAAAATTACAGATTCTGGGCCTGAGAGATAGTACAAAGGGTAAGGTGCTCTATTTGAATGTGGCTGATCCTGGTTTGATCCTTGGCACCACATATGGTTCCCTGAACACCACCAGGCTGACACCTGGTACCACTGGATATGGCTCAAAAACCCAATTCGTGCATTTCTCCAGCTAGAATTAGGAAAGCATAACGATTCTCTGTTGTTGCTGTAAAGTTAATCAACTTCAGAAATCTCCAGATAAAATTTACATAGAAGATTTATATGGAAGAATGTATGTCAGAAATTGGGAATACTGGGGCTGGAAAGATGGTACAGCAATCACTAGAAACAAATGTGGCTACTACTATTTTAGTTTCAGAAAAAATTTACTTAGCATGTTAAAAATAAGTATAGTAATTAAGACTTTTTTAAAAAATCAAAACCAGCATATTTTTATTTACATTTGAGAGCTTGGTGTCTTTGTTGAATGATATTCCCACTAAATGAGAATATGTAAATAAAAATATGATACATTTTGTTTTGTTTTGGGCCATACTTGGCTGTTCACAGAGTTTGCTCCTGGCTTGTTTCTCATGACTTACTACTAGCTCTGTACTCAGGGATCACTCCTGGTTGGGTAGGGCACCATATGGGATGCAGAGGATTGAACCTGAGTTAGCTACATGAAAGACAAGTGCCTTACTAGCTGTACTATCTCTTCTGCCCAATACATTTATGTTTTATCATACGAGTGATTGCTATGGGACTGGAGAGATAGTACAGTGGGTAAGATGCTTGCTTTGCACAAAGCTGACCCAGTTCTCTGGCATTATACATGATCTCCTGAGCTCACCAGGAGTGATCCCTGAGCACAGAGCTGGAGTAAGCTCTGAGTAGAGCTGGGTGTGGCTCAAAAACAAACAAAAGAGATCTCTTATTTTTTCTGGCAATGCTACTTTCAAGAGTAGTCTTAAGGTAATAGTTACTGACAGATGTATAGATGAGATTTTACTATGATAAAATTTAAAACATTAATATCATTAAGTTTTAATTATGACACAGTTTAATTGCACTGGATAGGTTTTTGTTTTTTGGAGACCACATCTGGTATTTCTGGGAGTTATTTCCTATTTGGTGCTCAGCGATTATTCCCAGTAGTGCTTGGAGGGGAACTGTCTGGTACCAAGGATCAAACCTTTATCTTCCAAAGCATGGATCCTTAGCCTATTTATTTATTTATTTATTTATTTATTTATTTATTTATTTATTTATTTATTGGAGATGAGTTTTGCTTAAGTTATGTAGTTGGATTATTAAATTATTTTATAATTCAATTTTGGCCTGGTTGACTTGAGTTTTGTGGACCATGCATAGTTGAGTTTGTGTCTAAATTTCCTAGTTACTGTTGCCATCCAGTGGCTCATTTTTGAAATGACAAGTGGGATAAAGTAACATAAATGCTTGTCTTTTTCTCCTCTTCCTTTGTTTAAATTCTTGAAGCTAAAAACCATGATTATTTTTTTTTTAGAGAAGGAAGATGATAAAAAATACTATTGAGAAAGCTATAAAATATTTTTCCCTTAGCTTTCTGTGTGTGAGATTTGCTCATCCTTTTCCCTTTATCTTTTTTTTGGGGGTGTGGGGTGGGAGAAGAGTAGGCCTACACCTGGCTATACTCAAGGCTTACTCCTGGCTCAGTGCTCAGGTCACTTCCAGAGGTGCTGGGGGAACTATATGTGGTGCTGGGAATTCGAGGCACTTGCAAGACAAGTACAGGAGGTATCCTGTACTATCTCTGGCCCAATTTTATGACTTTTTCAAAGCCTAACTTGAATATGACTTCTTGTGTGGTATCTTGGATAACTGATAATAAGTCATTTCTCTCCCATTAATGTATAAAGCTATTTATTTTTCTTTGACTTGTGTGTGTGTGTGTGTATGTGTGTGTAACAGTTGTAGGAATGGGGGAGAATTGAAATCCTTAATCTGCATTTACTGGTGGTGGTGGAGTATATACTCTCCAGTTTTCAAGCACTGTGTCCAGTGATACTTAGAGACTAGTTAATCGTGGGGATCAAACCCAGGGCACTCCAGCTCTTTGAACTATCTCTGGCTTCTGCAGTTGGATTTTTTAAGTAAAGAATCTGCATTTGGGGGCTGGAGCAATAGCACAGTGGGTAGGGCATTTGCCTTGCACGCGGCTGACCCGGATTCGGTTCCCAGCATCCCATATGGTACTCCGAACACTGTCAGGAGTAATTCCTGAGTGCAGAGCCAGGAGTAACCCCTGAGCATCGCTGGGTGTAACCCAAAAAGCAAAAAAAAAAATAAAGATTCTGCATTTGTCGCCAGGTTATATATAATATAGCAGATCATACTTTTTGTAAAAAAGAAATGGTATTTACCTTTAAATATAAATACCATTTTTAAAAGTTTAGAATTTCAACTATTGTGTGTTTATATATACACATATATCCACAAATACCTAATAATTTCTGTTTTGAGGAAGAAAAATGTGAGATAGGAGGCTAGAGAGGACCAGAAGTAAAGAAAATTTGTGTCCTAAAGAAGAATATGAGCAGCAGTGTAGTGCAGTAGAAATTATGCACCCAGTGTTCGTATGTGGGAAGCCCCAGAATGCATTGTGCCTTTAATAATTTTTTGGATTTGCTATAAGCTTTTTGTTACGTAAGCAAGTATCTTTCAGCATTGTTTGACAACTGGTAGTCCACATTTATCTATTAAAATAAATCTCGACTGACGACTTTATAATTACATATTAAAAAAGCTGTGTTGCAACATGTCTCAGTGTTATTAGATCTGAAGGTGATTTTGTAAAATTATATATGTCATTAGATAATATTTATAAAAATCACTGTCCTTATTAGAACACCCTTATTTAGTGTTTATTGTGAAATTAATGATTTGCCAAATATACCAAATAATGTAATCCAGATACTGTGATTCTTTGTTTATATGCTTGTGAGTAGTATTGCCTAGTTTGAGTACAAAGTATTTGGAGGAGGTGTGGTTAATGCCATACCTGGTGGTACTCAGGACTTAATCTTGGCTGTATGCTTAGTGTTCATTCCTGGCAGTGTGCTGATAGAACTGGAGTCGGCTGCATGCCCAGGAGTACCTCCTTATATCCCCTGGACTACTTCTCAGGGATCTCTTGAATTACTCTCATGGTAACTCAGGACCGTAGGTTGCTGGGTACTGAACCTGGAACTTACGTTTGTGAAGTGTGTGTTCAAGCCCTTTGAGCTATCCCAGCTTCAAGAGTACAGACACGTCTAGGCGTATGACCTGACTGCGCATTTATTAACTGTGTGACCTTGGAGAGTACTTAAACTTTCTGTTCTGTTTTTCTGTCTACAAATAAATAAAAATATTTTCTGCCTATTTACATAGTATAGATGCACATAGAGATTTACATATATACTTGTGATTATACAGAAGTACTGACGTTCATGTTTGTGTTTACAAATATATATATATATATATTTAGTACTTTCAACAAAATTAGAAGTTTCATGGTTTTATTAACACAATACAATGTGCCCAAAAGCTATCTGTTTATTTTCTTTTTTCTTTTCTTTCCTTTTTGTTTTTGTATTTGTTTTTGGGACGCACCTGGCAGTGCTCAGAGGCATAATTTTGACTCTTCTCAGGAATCACTTCTGACAGTTCTCAGGGGACCATATGAAGTGCCCTCTATCCAAAACAGGTCAACCGAGTGTAAGGCAAGCTTCCTCCTGCCTGCTGTACTCTCTCTGCAGCTCCTCTTAATTTTCTTTTTTATTTTTTGCTTTTTGGATCACACCCGGTGATGCACAGGGGTTACTCCTGGCTCTGCAGTCAGGAATTACCCCTGGCGGTGCTCAGGGGACCATATGGGATGCTGGGAATCGAATCCGGGTGGGCCGCGTGCAAGGCAAACGCCCTACCCACTGTGCTATTGCTCCAGCCCCTCCTTTTAATTTTCTTGATTGGGAAGCCTGGATTGGGTTTGATAACTCAGATTCTTGGAGGAGAAATTGTGAATTATTTCAGCTCAGACACACATTGGCATTATAGACCAGACACACTGCATACTGTGTGCTTTTTTTTTTTTCATGTGGTTACCATACCAGTGTCAAACATCAAGATTTGATCCTTAAACCTTCTGTGCACCCTGTTATTAATATCTCTGGGTTTCTGTCATTTATGCATAATTTGGTTTTTTTGTTTGTTTTTAGTTTACACCCAATGGTGCTCAGGGCTTATTCTGGTTCTGCACTCAGGAATTATTCCTGGCAGTTCTTGGGTGACCATATAAGGGTGTTGGGAATTGACCCTGGTCTGACATATGCAAGACAAGTCCATGGTACTATCTTTCCAGTCCCAATTTATGCTTAAGATTCCACTGTTTTTGTATTTTGTGGTTTTCACATATTTTATGATTACTTCCTTATGCTGTAGCTGTCAAGAAATATTTGTAGTTTGGGAGTGGAGGGGTCTTGGTAGAGGGACAGTTCCAGCTGTGCACAGATCTTCCTCCTGGCTCTGTGCTCAGGGTTCACTCCTGGTGATACTTGGGGGACCATATGTGGTGCCAGGGATCAAACACAGGTTTGCTGCCATGCAAGGCAAGCACTTTACCTGCTGTACTATCTCCCTGACCACTCCCAATATTTTTTATATTTAGTTAGTTTTTGTGCCTCTCATGATTCTGTGTGGAATCACTTCTGGTGGGCTTTGGGGGACCATATGGGATGCTGGGGACTGAACCTGGATTGACCACATACAGGTGCCGTACCAGTATATTGTACTGTTGCTCGTGCTCCTGCTTTTTCAAGACTACTAATCAGAGAAGAGAAAATGTTCTCTAGGGAAATTGAATCTGGTGTACCAGCTTTACCTACTCATGCTTGAAGATAACTATATAGGAGGCTCCCTCATAGTCCCTTAGCATTATCCTGTATTCCCATAGCAGTTTATCTGGTTATATTTAAGCTATAAATTAGGAGCCTTATCTCCTTAATTTGCAGTAATCCTAATATTAATTGATGTTTTATGGATATTTTTCTTTAATTCACAAATAGGTGGAATCGTTTATTTTGGACCAAGAAGATTTGGATAACCCAGTGCTTAAGACAACATCAGAGATATTTTTATCAAGTACTGCAGAAGGAGCAGACTTACGCACTGTGGATCCAGAGACACAGGCACGATTAGAGGCATTGCTAGAAGCAGCAGGTACTTACATATTTTTGGCTTTCTCTTCTTCATTTCTTAAAGATCTAGATCTTTATAAAAAAAATAAACATTGTACCAATATTATGAATTTTTAAATCTCTGTAAAAATTACTGTTTTCTGTATCTTTCCCTTCCCCTTTCCTATTTTTTTTTTTTTGTGAGGAGTGGGTTAGTCCACACTCAGAAGTCTCAGGAATTACTCTTGGCTCTGTGCTCAGAGCTCACCCCTGGCAGGATTCAAGAGACCATATGAGGTGCTAGGGATCAAATCCAGGTGGGAGGTGGGCCACA
The DNA here is from genome assembly GCF_027595985.1 of Sorex araneus. NCBI lineage: Eukaryota > Metazoa > Chordata > Mammalia > Eulipotyphla > Soricidae > Sorex > Sorex araneus. The sequence goes on along the minus strand of NC_073307.1, from coordinate 20,992,714 downwards.
TGCAAAATAAACACACTACCTGCTGTTTTATCTCTCTGTCCTTCCCTTTTCCTTCTATTTTGCTTTTTCCCTCTCTTCTTTCTCTCCCTCTCCCCTATCCTTTTAAAAAAAATTTTTGGGGGGCGGGGAGGGTGGGCCATACCCAGAGGTGCTCAGGGATCACTCCTGGCAGTCCTTGGAGACCTATATAGAGTGCCGGTTATTGAACCTGAGCTGGGCACATACAAGGCAAATGCCTTGTCCACTATACTGTTGCTCTGGAACCTTCCTCTGCCCCCTTCCCTCCTGGTATGATAGGGGAGTTCCATACATACTTAGCCCTGATGCTTACTCATTTCTAGTTATTGTCCTCATTGGGAGTTGTACATCAGGCTATGTTACTTAAACACTTAGCCATAGGGCTCACAGAGATTTGCACTTCATTTATGGCAGTTGTACACATACCAGGAGATACCATTATTGGCACTTGGACATTTTTTACACATGCAGTGCTCACTGAGGGTTACACCAAATTTTTTTGTGGTGCTTATGCATATTGGCTGTAGTATGGCTAGAAATTGCTTGCTGTATCAGGGATTGCAGACAGAGCAGTCAAGGAGGATTATGCTCAGCATATATTTGATGTCAGGGACTTGAATTTGTAATACTATGCTTGCAAAGCCAAGTGCTCTAAGCAAATACACTATTCATCTTGGCCTAATTTTATGTTCAAAAGAAATTTTGGGTGCTGGAAAGATAGTATAGGGGTTAAGGCACATGCCTCTCAAGAAACCAATTGCAGTTCAATACCTAGCACCTCATATGGTTTCTCAAACATGACCAGGAATGATTCTGTGAGCACATAGCCAGGAGTAAGCCCTGAGTACTTCCAAGTGTGGTCCAAACCACCTAGGAAAAGAAATAAGGAACTGGGCTAAATACTAAAATTTTAAAGATTGTTTTAAAATTATTAGATAATTTTATTATATAATCAAGTAGATATCAAGGAAAATGTACTATCAATTATAAAATACAAGTGAGACATTTTAGTTCATCGAATAATGAATCTATTACCTGATTTAGGTAATTGCTTACAATTACTTAATCACTTTTTTCTATATGTGAGTTATTGTAGGTGGCAATTTTTTACTTGTAGTTGAGGCATTTAAATAAAATTGAACACAAAACTGGATTAAAATTTAACAGGCTATGTCAGCTTCTTTTTTTGTTTCTGTTTTATGGGCCATACCTGGGCCATTCCTGGCTCTGCACTCAAGAACCACTTCTGGCAGTGCTTGGGGGACCAAATGGGATACCAGGGATCAAACCCATGTTGGCCACATCCAAGGCAAATGCCCTACCTGCTGTACTATCACTGCAGCCCAAGCAGGCTTTTTAAAAATATGCTTATCACTGTCTTTTAGCATAAAGTCTGCATTACTTGATATACAAAGTTAAATTATTTAAAACCTTTAACTTCTAAAATTAGGAAAAAAGTTAACTCTTTCTAAACTTTGTGTTGCTTTTGAGATAAGTATATCATATGACACTGCTTATAATGTGCATATTTCACAAACATAGAATTTAATTTCGAGGCTAAGGTCAACAGCTACATTACATGTGCAAGGACCCAGGTTTGATCATTGGTACCACAGTATCTACCAAGCAGTGTCTGATAGAATCTTAGAGGTTGCCACCAGCCCACAGCACTACTGCAGTGTCATCAAGTTTGATTGAGCATTGGCAATAATGACCTCCAAACACTGGGAGTTTCCCCATCCCCAAAAACAATTTACTTTAGAAGATTTCACAACTTTTTTTTTGGTCTTTGTTTTGGGGTCGTATCCAGTAGTGTTCAGAGATAGATCCTAGCAATACCTAGCAATACCTCTTGACTGTTCTTATAGTGCCATGGTGTCTGGGCTTGAACCTTTGCCTCCCAAATGCAAAGCATATGCTACAACCCTTTAAACTGTCTTCCTAGCTCCTGTAAATTAGTGTGTTTTTAAATAGTGCCTGAAGACTTGTTAGAGTGCTATGTATCTATATCTATACATTTTTTGTTGGGGGGCTCACACCCTGTGATGTTCAGGCTGTACTATATGCTCTAACTATACTAGAGGTCTCTTGTATTACTATATAATTTGGGAGAAATCACATTAATTTTGATAAAATAAGCATCATTTTATTTGGAGTTAGGTAAGAGAAAATATGTGTTCTATAAAGATGGAGAGACTTGAATAGGTATTTATGCCATAGCCTTTTCACAATTAGGCTTATTAGCCTTATCTTTGAAGACTGCCGTTTTGCTTGGATAATTGTGTTTAGAAAAGCAACCATAATTTGCATGTTTCTGTTTTTTCTTCCCCTGCACACTTAATTCATGCACACTTGAAGGAATTGGCAAATTGTCAACTGCTGATGGTAAAGCTTTTGCAGATCCTGAGGTACTTCGAAGACTGACTTCCTCAGTAAGTTGTGCACTGGATGAAGCTGCTGCTGCACTGACACGGATGAGGGCAGAAAACAACCATAATGCAGGACAAGTGGACACGTATGTGTTTAATGATTCCTTCTGGGTCTTAGACAATTTCTTGAGTGAATTTTGGAAAAGTAGCAGCTTTTGATGAAACACTGCCTGTTGGAGGGCCTTATGAGCTTTAGTGAAATGAATGTTAGAAACGGAACTGTATATAATGTGTTTACATATGTAAAGGTAGATATTATACTGGACTGCAGTCTCTGAGAAATCCAAACTGAGTAAGACTTTGCTTTGTTCTTAACTTTGGTTTGTTGTTTTGGGGTCACTCCTGATGCTGGTATTACTGCTGGCTCTGCACTCAGGAATTAATCTTGGCGGTGCTTGGGGGATCCTATAGGATGCTGGGGATCTAACCCGTGTCATCCACATGCAAGGTGAATTTCCTACCTACCTAGTCATTGTTCCGGCCCCTCTTTGTTTCCATTTTGGTTTTGGTTTTGTCTCTGGGCCGTACCAGGCAGTGCTCAGGAATTATTCCTGGATCAGCATTCAAGAATCATTACTGGCACTGCTGGGGGACCATAAGGGATGCCAGATCATGAGCCAAGGTTGCATACAAGGCAAGTGCCCCACTCACTGTACTACCTCTCCAGCCCCGTGTTTCCATTTTTTAAGTAATTTAGAGATTATAGTAGCAAATGTAATTTAAAAAAAAATTTTTTTGTAATTGATAGTTTTTTGGTTGGTTTATTTTGGGGCCACACTGAGTGTTGTTTAGGGCTTACTTCTTGCTTTCTGCTAAGGAATCACTCCTGGTGGGCTTAGTGTGTCATATGGAATCTTGGGGAAAGAATCTGGGTTAGCATCATACAAGGCAAATGCTCTACCCATTGTACTATTTCTCTGGCCTAATTGATAGCTTTTTGTTTTTAATGCTAGGAATTTAAGTCAGGGCTTCACATATACAAGTATGTACTCTACCACTGAGCCACATTCCTGATCCTTTGGGAGATTCCTGACCCTAGACAGATTGCTTGAGTATTAATAAATTAAATTACTAAATTGATAATATAGGTGCTTGCTGTTCAAATATGGTTCATTGGCTAGCAATATTAGCATTACCTCTGAGCTCATTAGAAATGAGGAATTTCAGGTTCTCTCCTAGGTTTATTGTGTCAGGATCTGCATTTCAACAAGAAATGCAACTTATTTATATGGACAGTAAAGTTTGATATTTACGTTTTGTTAATTATTTTGCAAAAAAAAATTTATTTATATTTTTACCTCATACTGTTGCCCCACAGAAATTTTCCTTTATAGGATTATATCCTAAATACTATGGGGAATCATTATATCAATAATTAAAAACCTGTACAGCTAATACTTAAAGAATCTTTTTTAAGGAGTTGGGATGTAGCTCCGGTGGTAGACCATATGCTTTTGCATGTGTAAAGCCTTGGGTTTGATCACTGACACCACATATCCCAAAACTTGAATATGATCATATCTTAGAACATCTTAAAAGCTAAAAATGACAGCTGTTTTCATATTCACATTGCCTTTCTGGCTTAGTTGACATACATGAGTAATTAGTTTTGCAAACAGAATGTACATACAAAATTTTTTCCTTTTTTTTTTTCTATTTTTATCTCTTTATAGTTCATGAAATTCTTTATTAGAGGCCTCTTGAGTCTTTCTTCATGGTTACTTGATTGTTTTGTTTCCAGTCGCAGTCTGGCAGAAGCTTGTTCAGATGGAGATGTGAATGCTGTTCGTAAATTGCTAGATGAAGGCAGAAGTGTGAATGAACATACCGAAGAAGGAGAAAGCCTGCTGTGTCTAGCTTGTTCAGCAGGGTATTACGAATTAGCACAAGTAAGACAAAATAGTCTTTACTGATTAAAATTGTGGAGTTTACTACTTTCATTTTGTCACTAATAAATTAAAATTCAATAATAGCATCTTTTCAGCAATATATATATAATAGGAACATGGACGAATTAATTCATTATCTGTACATAGACCTGAGCATGATGAATTTTTCTGCTACTTAAAATTTGTCTTTATGGGTAAGAAACATAAAAAAAATAGTAATTTTAGATACTTAGATAAATTACCTAATTTATTAGATAAAGTGGTATTTAAATTTGTCTTTAGAAATATTGTACAACTGTAATGAAAAATAGTAATTTACGTTTATTTTATCCAAATTACCTTAATTTTTTTTACCGTTTTTCCATTACTGAAAAATAGTCAAGTATGCTGATCTCTTAGTCTTTCTCTCTCATGAGTAGTTTTACTTTTCTTACTAGATAATACCAAGCATAACACAATTTAACATTTTATAATTTTTTTACATTTTTAATAAGTTCACTAATGTAACTACTTAAAGATTAGTATGTAAGGATGTTGTAGGATATAGCATCTAACCTTGTATTTTAAACAAAAAAAATTGGCATATTTTCCCTGAAAGTGATTATTTTTAAAGTTTTCCTTAACCCACTTATAGATTTGGTGTATTTTAGAAATAGCATTAGTAGTAAGAATTGACCTTTCTGTATATATGTATTTTAAAGGTTTTGCTTGCTATGCATGCTAATGTTGAAGATCGAGGGAATAAAGGAGACATAACTCCCTTAATGGCAGCATCCAGTGGAGGTTATTTGGATATTGTGAAATTATTACTTCTTCATGATGCAGATGTCAACTCCCAGTCTGCCACAGGTATGTAGATGTTGATGTGTTGATTAGGGGACAATAAATTGTAATTTGAGAGATTAAAAAAAATGATTCCTGGTCTGAAAGATAGTACAGCAGGTAAGACACTTGCCCTGCATGCACTCAACCCAGGCTCGAGCCCTGACAGGAGAAATTTGTTACCACAGAGTATGGCATAAGTGCTGAGGCACAGCTGGATATTACCCATAAACAAAAAAAAGAAAAAAGGGAGGAAAAACTTTTTAGGGAAATTCAGTTGAAAACTTAGGAAAATTCACTTTTTAAATAATGGGTAAACTACAGATTTATGGTGATACTTTCAAAAGTCTTTGAAACATACTTAGACTCTATTTGTTCAAAATTGACATTTTTTTCTTCTGAGGACAGTTTTTCCTTGTGTGTGTGTTGGGGGTGGAAACTGGGTCACACCTGGAAGTCTCAGGGGCAGTTTCTGGCTTTGTGCTCAGGAGAGATCCTTTTTGGTGCTAGGAATCTATCCAGGGTGAGCCACATGTAAGGCAAGCATCTTAATTCCTGTGCTATCTCTGGTCCGGATGAAATTTATTTTCTATAATAAGTAATGGGCTGGAGCGATAGCGCAGCAGGTAGGGCGTTTGCCTTGCACGCGGCCAACCTGGGCTCAATTTCTCCACCCCTCTTGGAGAGCCCTGCAAGCTGCCAAGAGTATCTCCCCTGTACGGCAGAGTCTGGCAAGCTACCTACCTGTGGCGTATTTGATATGCCCAAAACAAGTCTCACAATGGAGACATTACTGGTGCCTGCTCGAGCAAATCGATGAGCAACGGGATGACAGTGATACAGTGATACAGGATAAATAATGTATAAAGAGGCAAAATTTTGAACTGTTTATGTCTTAAGAGTTTTTTTAATCTTATTTAAATTTAACTCCCTTGACTTGAGATTGATTATCAACTTAGCTGCAAGTATCCTATGGGATACTTCATGTTGAGTATTCTGAATTATTTATTAATAAGATACTCTGTTTCTAGTGGCAGCTTGAAACCGCTCTGCTATTTCATTTCCACAGTCATAGCTAAAAGGAGACTTTGTCATGTCTTACATGTATAACATGTATAGGTATAGTTTAGTAGTGAGATTCCTTGGATATACTGATATGCAGTGAATTTAATTGCATTTAATTGTCCTATATCTTTTTATCTTGAGTGCGAATGGGTGACAATTCATTGTTTATTGAACCACAGCAAATTATTTTAATATAAGATACTGTGGGGTGGAGAAATAATACAGGAGTTAAGGTTCTTGCCTTTACCCTACTCACCCCATGCAAGTTCCTGCCACTACATAAACAGTGCTCTGAGCACTGCTGGGTTTGATCCGCCCCACCTACTCCCCAATAATAAAAAAGATAAATGAAATAACATGCTAGAACTGAAGATGGCAGTATAGAACTTGATTTGTTTGCATGTGTGAGGTCTGAATTACCACACATACAAAATGATTGATAACTGGCTTCTGATTAGTAAAATTAATGTTATATACATACTTGTTTGAGCCAACACTCAACAAAGAAATTGCTGCCAGCAAAAATATCTTGTTTTGGGGCTGAAGCGATAGCACAGTGAGTAGGGCGTTTGCCTTGCACACAACCGACCCAGGTTTGATTCCCAGCATCCCATATGGCCCCCTAAGCACCACCATGAGTAATTCCTGAGTGCAAAGCCAGGAGTAACCCCTGTGCATCGCCAGGTATGACCCAAAAAGCAAAAAGAAAAACAAAATCTTGTTTCAAGTACCAGAGAAATAGCACAGTGGGTAGGGTACTTTCCTTGCATGCAGCTGACCCAGATTTGATTCCCCAGAATCCCAAGTGGTTCCCCAAGCACCATGAGGAGTGAATCCTGAGCTCAGAACCAGGATTAACCTCTGAGCATTACCGGGTGGCTCAAAAACAAAACTAAACAAAAACAAGGAAATCTTGTTTCACTTTGAGAATCTTGGCAACTGTACAGTTCCATGGATTTAATGTTTTTTAGCAAAAAAACTCTATTAATCTCAAGACACTTACATTTCCCCTTTTATTTATTCTGATTCATTAATTGGAGTTTTTCAGTTTTCATGTCATTGTGAAAGAGTTACTTAGTATGGTTTTCTTTTTTTTTTTTTTGCATCACATCCTGTGATGATGCTCAGGGATTACTCTTAGCTCTCTACTCAGGAATTAATCCTGGTGGTACTCAGCGTCCATGTGGGATGCCAGGGATCCAACCTGAGTTGGCTGCGTGCAGGACAAACACCCTACACACTGTACTATCGATCCAGCCCCTGTTTTCAGTCCTGAATTTGCTAAAACATGTTCTAAACTGTGGTCTGTTCTAGAAAATGTCCCATATGCACTTGAGAACAATGTGTATTCTGTTGTTTAAACAAAAGGACTTAAATGTTTTTAATACCTCTCAAGTCTGCCATCTTGATAGGTACCTTTTTATGTTTGGGTCTCGTGACTTTAGTGTTGTTGACTCTGGTTTGTATATTTATCTTTATCATTCCTTAATACCACCAATGTGCCAGAATCTCCTTGACCCTTGCCCCCTATCACTTCTCATCTATCTATCTCTTCTCTTCTTACCCCATCTTATACTCTGGAGCCAAGGGTGCTCTAGACATCCCCCCCCCTTAAATCATTGTATTCCCTCATCCAGTTATTCTAAATACCACATATAACTGATAAATAAGTGATATCATCCTGTATTATCCCTCATCTTGCTTAAATTCATTTAATATATCTCTAATTCCATCCATGTTTTTGAGAATTTCATGATTTCATCACTCCTTATGGCTGCGTAGTATTCCATTGTAGTATATGTACCACATCTTCATGATTCATTGAACTGTTGTTGGACATTCAGGTCAGTTCCAAATCTTAGCTATTGTACTGAGTGCTGCAATGAATTTATTTACAAAAATCTTTTTATTGCTAAGAATTTTTTTGCAACTGTTTTATAAAAATTGTTTTATTAGTTAAGATGATTATTCTAATCAATACCCCTACCAAACAAAAATTAGAAACCTTGAAGTGATAGTTCTAATGTTTTATATAAAGGGATTGACAAGGTATCTAGAACAGTAGCATATTTATAATTGCATTTCTTTTGTGATAATTTTATGTTTCTTTTTCTTAGGAAACACTGCACTTACTTATGCCTGTGCTGGAGGATTTGTTGACATTGTGAAAGTGCTACTCAATGAAGGAGCAAATATAGAAGATCATAATGAAAATGGACATACCCCCTTAATGGAAGCCGCTAGTGCAGGTCATGTGGAAGTCGCAAGAGTTCTTCTAGATCATGGGGCAGGCATCAACACTCATTCTAATGAATTCAAAGAAAGTGCTCTTACACTTGCATGCTACAAAGGTATTTTTGTATAAATATAGGTTTTTTTTTATAGCTGCTTGGAATATTTGAGTTTAAGTTAAATTTTATATTGCTTATGTTTCCCCTATTCTGTAAAATAATCTAGCTTATAAGAAATTACAAAGGAAATTTATTTAGCCTTTATTTTTTAAATATTTATAGTATAGTATAGTATAGTTTCTTTATTAGAGTAATTCAGATTGATTCAGGTAGTTGTGAATTCAGCTAAAATTCAGATTTTGAGGGTTTCCATTAACTTGTTTTATATGATTTTTCCAAACTTTGAAAATAGTACATGCTGAAATAATCATAATCACGCTGCATATGCAAAGCCTTAAAAAAAAAAAAACAAAATAGCAGGGGCTGGAGAGATAGCACAGTGGGTAGGGCGTTTGTCTTGCATGCAGCCTACCCACCTTCGGTTCCCAGCATCCCATATGGTCCCCTGAGCATCGCCGGGTGTGACCCAAAAAGCAAAAAAAAATAGCACTTAAAAAAAAAAGATAATTTTGCAGTAACCAGTATTGGCACTTTCTAAAGACATAAAAACATAAAATTTTACAATAACCAGTATTGGCACTTTCTAAAGACATAAAAACATATGAGCAGTATTTTTATATAGTTATTTCTATTGTGGGTTTTTTTTTTGGTTGTTTTTTTTGTTTTGTTTTGTTTTTTAAATTTTTGGGTCACACCTGGTGATGCACAGGAGTTACTCCTGGCTCTGCACTCAGGAATTACTCCTGGCGGTGCTCAGGGGACCATACCGGATGCTGGGATTCGAACCCGGGTTGGCCGCGTGCAAGGCAAATGCCCTATACGCTGTGCGATCGCTCCAGCCCCTCCATTGTGGTTTTTTAAGTACATTTAACATACATATAAATTATACACTAGGGAGGACAGAGCAATAGTGTGGTGGGATAGGATGGTTGTCTTGCACACTGCTAGTTGGGTTCAATTCTCGGTACCCTATACCGTCCCCTGAACCTACCAGGAGTGATCTCCGTTTGCAGAGGCAGAAGTAAGTCCAGAGAGTCGTAATACTTTGCTTATTTTATTTAGCAGTACCTCATGAGCATTTTCCTATTTCAGTAGATATTTACTATTTCAGTTAGGAATAGATTTGACTGCAAATGTTATAAATCTAAACAATGGCTGAACATTTCTGTTTTAGTAAAAATGAGTTGAAGTATAGACTATTTGGGGCTAGTTTGTTTTATTGTCATCCAGATATCAGAATTCTCTGCTCTGCCCTTCTACATGTGGTTTCTATCCTAAGGTGACCTATAACCCAAGTTTGTAGCTGGGGTCCCACCAATTCACATGTAGTCAAGCGTGAAGTGGATAAGGACAAAATATGAAGTGAAGTTCCTTCCAGTTTAATACCCTTCCTGTAAGGAGTTGTCCTAAAATTTCTTTTTTATAAGCACATCCCCACCCTCACACATTTTATTGGTGACATAATAGTAAAGAAGACTGGGAAATGTAGTCTTTTGGTTAGGTACGCTGCCACTCAGATAAAATCAGAGTTCTGTTTTAGGGAAGAATAGAAAATGGATAATTAGTAGGGAACCAGCAGTCTCAAATGCCAAGTACAATCAAATGGATGCACTATAATTGCCTATTGTTAGACACTGTGAATTGTTCCCAGATTTTCACAATAATTAAAAGCACTGTGATAACATCCTTGTGCAGACATTTTTGCCTAATCTCTGATTATTTCCTTAGGATAAATTCCTGGAAGTGGAATTGCTGGGTCAAAGGGTATGGACATTTTTAAGGCTTTTAATACATACTGACAAACTGCCTTCTAGAAAGGTTGAACCAATATACACTCCCATCAGCAATGTTTGAGAGTGCCCTTTACCCCACCCTACACCCTCACCAACACTGGGTATTATCATTCTCTTTAATATTTGCCATTTTGATAGTAAAAAATGGTGTCTCTTTTTTTATTTGCATTTGTTTAATAGGAAGGGATTAATATATTTCATTAGTATCACAGACATCTTTTTTTAATTACCATTTCATGTCCTTCATCCATTTTTCTGTTGGAGTGTTTGTTGTTTTTTTATGGGCTACTAAGGCTTTTTAGATAGTAAATGTGTCAAGGTGGTTGAAATTTTTTTGAATGGAGTTTTCTGTGTCTGCTCATTGCTGCAGTGAGTTTATGTGTATTATTTCAAAGCTGTTTTTCTGTAGAATATTATTCTAATATAGTTTGCCAGTATTCTATTTTATTGTGTTTTGACTTGATAGTTTAAGTAAATTAAATAAAATAATATTATTGCTTTACTTAGGTGTTTTGGATTATTCAGTCTTTAAAATCTACAGCGACAATGATAAGAGCCTTATTGTTGGCTTTATAAAACTCACGTTTCAGACATCTGAAACAAAGATTTCCTATATTAACAATTAGATATTAAATTGATAGTTCTTTAGAAATACAGTTTTAAATTGTGTGTGTGTGTTTTGTTTAAAGGTCATTTGGATATGGTTCGCTTTCTGCTTGATGCTGGTGCAGACCAAGAGCACAAAACAGACGAGATGCACACTGCCTTAATGGAGGCTTGCATGGTAATTTTATTGTTTATATTTTTTAAACTCATTTTTGTTGCTTATAGCTATGATGGTGACCACCAATTCTATACCTGGTTATGCTCAGGAATACTATGCAGAGCCAGGGATTGAACTCAAGGCTTTAGACATGGAAAGCATGTGCTGTACCATTTGGGCCACATTCTTGCATGATAATTTAAAATTGTACTCAAGATTTTATAGTGGTAAAAGGTCATGTGTTTTAGGACTTTGGAGTTAATTTTCTTGTGCTGTGTTTTGAAAATATGAGATAGGTAAATATATATTATCAGAGGTAAAGAGTGTATAGGATTTAAATTTTGATAAATCTGTCAGTTTAGAAAAAAGTACAAAAGGCTAATGTGGTTTTACTGACTACATCATTTATAGCACTGATACTTTTTTGAGGGGGTGTCACACCTATTAGCATTTGAGGAACATTGTGGTCTTGGTAATTGAACCTCGGGTTTCTGCTGCAAAGAGCATTTGCTCATGCCCCAGAGATATGTTTCTGTCCATCCCCCTTGCTGCCCATTTAAAAAATTTGTAAAATACATGCAAAATGCAATATCTTAATCATTTTAAGTATACAGTTCAGTGTAATAAATGCACTGTAATTATTCATAATACTGTGTAACCATCATCAACCACTATCTCCGTTAACTCTTTATTTTATAAAATGAACATACATTTTACCTGTTAAAGCCAATTTCCCATATTTTTGTCTAACTTACTTACTTACTCACTCCCCAAGTCTTGCCAGTCACTATTGTACTTTTTAATATTATCTTTTTCTCTTTTTCTGGGAGGGGCAGGGGGTTGGTAGTGTATTCAAGGCTATACTTACAGCTTAGTCCTAGCACTGTTTAGGTTTCACCCATGGCCATCCTCAGGGGAACTATATGCAGTGCTGGGGTAATTTTGGTCTACTATTAGGTACCTCACATTAAAATTTTTTTTAAGTTTATATTTCAGTTTCTGGGTCATATCCAGTGATGCTCGGAGGTCACTTTTGACTCTTCACTCAGGAATTACTCCTGGCAGTACTTGAGGCACATATAGGATGCCCGAGATTGAACCTAGGTTGGCTGTGTATTAGACAAACACCATACTCTCTGAACTGTCTCTCCAGTGTTTTGGAATCATTTCATAATTTTTTTTCTTCTAATCAACTTACATCATTTATCATAATATCTTTTTTTCTTTTTTTGGGGGAGGTGCAATGAGTATTAAACCTGTATGCAGCTTTAAAGGCAAGGCATGTACTTTAGTACTGAGCCACATCTCCAGTCCTCCCTGCCCCCACCAACCCTTTTGCTTGCTCTCTTTCTCTCTTTGACCAGACCTGGGTGTGGTGCTCAGGGTTTATGCCTGACTGCTCTCAAGGATCATGCCTGGTAGTGCTCAGGGGGCCATATGAGGTGCCCACATGCAAGCGTCCTACCTGCTCTATTATTTTTCTGGCCCTATTCTTTTGTTTTATATATATATATATATCAGATTTTGCTTAGCTTTTCACTGAGTAATGAACACTTGGATTGTGTTACTTTCATGTTTTAGCTCTTCATTTTTTATAACATTTTTTTCTTTGCTTTTTGGGTCATACCCGGCGGTGCTCAGGGGTTTCTCCTGGCTCATGCACTCAGGAATTACTCCTGGCAGGGCTCGGGGGACCATATGGGATGCTGGGAACCGATGCTGTCTGCTGCGTGCAAGGCAAACGCCCTACCCGCTGTATTATCACTCCAGCCCCCATAACTTTTTTAATAGTAATCATTGTAATGGCTTGAGGTGGTATCTCATTATGCTTTTGAGTTGCATTTCCCTAATGTTAAGTAACAGTGTGAAACTTTTCATGTGCTTACTGGCCATTTGTATATTTTGGAAGGGGTGGGGTTCCCACCACATATAGTAATGCTCAGGGGTTACTCCTGCCTCTGCATTCAGGAATTACTTATGGCAGTGCTTGGGAGTCCAGATGGGATGCTGGAGATGAACTTGGGTCGGCTATGTGTAAGACAAAAGTCCTACTCACTGTACTATCTCCCAAGCACCCCATTTGTATATATGAAGAAATGTTTATTCAGATCTTCTTTCCCCCCACCTTTTTCTGGGCCACAACAGCTAGTACCCAGGATTTACTCCTGGCTCTGTGCTTAGGGATCACTCCTGGTGGGCTTGGGGGAGACATATAGGATGCTGGGGATCCAACCTATGCTTGATGTGTGCAAGGCAAGTGCCCAACTTGCTCTGCTATTGCTTTGGCCTCCCTTTGAGCTATTTTCCCAGTCCAGCCATTAGAAAATTTTATTTTGATTTTTCATCCAAATACCTGGCAGTGCTCATCCACTATTGTATAAAACCACAAAATGTTTTCACATGAAAATTTAAAGTAAGAAATTTGAAATTAATGAGACTTTTTTTATATCCTTCACGAAGATTTATATTAACTGCTGCATTTATTAACTGTTGCACCATCTATGCAGATGGACCCATAAAATTATTCACAAGTGAATGTTTTTCATCTTTATAAAATCATAACAAGGTAGCGATGAGAAAAAAAAATATAAGACAGTATCAGTCTTCAGGGGTTTACCTTGGTGACATAATCCCAAGTGGTAATGACCTCACAGAATTTGTTGTGCTATTTTTTTGCTAAGTCTTTCTAACACAATTTCTGTGCATAAACACGACACCTAAATATGGTGTAGCTATGTGTGATCAATCTGGTAGTAGTATAAGCATGAATTATTTTGTGGTAATATTGGCTGTAGCTCTAATAGGATTTTGAACATAAATGAATACAGAAAATCAAGATTATTTAGAATTGTAACTGTTATGTATCTGTTGGCAAGTGTGGGCTTGCTCAAAACCAAGGTAAATGATTGTGAGGTTTTATATACATATACACACATATTTATTTCTTTATTTATTTAGAGCACTGTTTCAGAGGGCCTGGGAACCATTCCCAGTGATACTTGGTGAGCTGGATATTGGCTCAATGCCAGATCCTGAGGATATGATGTTGCCTGGGCCCTACAATGCCAAAGACCACCAGAGCCATCCTGGCAGTGCTGCTGCTGAAAGGTTGTATGGTGCTGGAGATAGAATCTGATGGGATATATTCATTCATCCTAATACCTGTACTATCTCCTTGGCCAGCCCCAAAATAGTTTTAACGAAATTTTGTTATGACATCTCAATTTTTTTAGATGGGGCTTAATAATTATATGCATCTAAGCTGCATCTCTGTTTTTTTCCCCTTCTTTTGTCTCTTCTGAGTCTCTTCTTCCAGTTTAAAAAAATCTCAAAATGGAGCCTGAAATTCAGAATAGTAACGGGGTTGAGAATCTTGCCTCATATGATCCTGTTTGATTCCAGTCACTGCATGTGATCCCCAGCACTGCCAGGAGTGGTCCCTGAGCACAAAACCAGAAGTAAACCCTGAGAACTACTCAGTATGACCCAAAAATCGAAAACAAAACAAAAATAAAAATCTCTTAACCAGTAACCTTCTTGCTTTCTTTACTTTGAAAATCTACAGGATGGACATGTGGAGGTAGCACGTTTGCTTTTGGACAGTGGTGCTCAAGTGAACATGCCTGCTGACTCATTTGAGTCTCCATTAACGCTTGCTGCCTGTGGAGGACACGTTGAATTGGCAGCTCTTCTTATTGAAAGGGGAGCAAATCTTGAAGAAGTTAACGATGAAGGCTATACTCCCTTGATGGAAGCTGCTCGAGAAGGACATGAAGAGATGGTGGCTCTACTCTTAGCACAAGGTAGTTTCACGTTAATAGAAAGCTAACTTTTTGTGATTTTAAATGTCAATATCAGAAGTTTACTATTATTAAAGTATCTTTATATGAATTTATTAGAGCTATAGCAAGAGCCTTAGAAATAGAAGAGATGGAGATGATTATCATAAGTCAGAACAATCAGTATTTTCATAAGAAGTCACTGGCAAATAGTTATATCAATAATTATGCCTTTTTCTTTTTTTATACCAGGAGCAAATATAAATGCCCAAACTGAAGAAACTCAAGAAACTGCTCTTACCTTGGCTTGCTGTGGAGGATTCTCTGAAGTTGCAGACTTCCTGATTAAAGCTGGGGCTGATATAGAACTTGGCTGCTCCACCCCTTTGATGGAGGCGTCTCAGGAGGGACACCTGGAGTTGGTTAAATATTTACTGACTGCTGGTATGTGGCTTTAATATAAATCTCTTTTAAGGACCAAGGAAATAGTTTAGGGTTTAAGGACATAAATACCTTGCATACACAAGAACCTGAGTTTGATCCCTAGCATCCCAGAACCCCACCTAACACCACCAGGTATGATCTGGCACACTTTGACCTGAGTGCATCGCATTGGCAGGCCATAGAATTGAACTCTCAGCTGATCAAGTCTCACTGGGATTGGCTCCTGGGACTCCTAAATATTGCTTAGGAAATCTAAAGGGAGGGAAAAAAGTCTTTTTGGACCAGAGAGCTCAATGGGTTGGAGTACATGCTTTTTATACAGCATGCCTGGTTTTAAACCCTGAGCATCATCTTAGCATGATGGGGTGTGGCTCCAAAACATTTTAAAAAAAAAAAAAGGCGGGGCCGGAGCGATAGCACAGCAGGTAGGGCGTTTGCCTTGCACGCAGCCGACCCGGGTTCGATCCCCGGCATCCCATATGGTCCCCCAAGCACCGCCAGGAGTAATTCCTGAGTGCAAAGCCAGGAGTAACCCCTGAGCATCGCCGGGTATGACCCAAAAAGCAAAAAAAAAAAAAAAAGGCTTTAGTGGGGGTTAGGTGTGGGCTTGGCCTCACCTACAGACGCAGAGGGCTAGAGTGCATGTGGAAAGCCCAGATTTGATCCTCAACACTGTAGTCTCTTGACTACCAAGTACCAAGCTGGGAGTCCATACCTAGCAGTGCCTGGAGACTATGCTTTGCAACTTGAGTTACATCCTGTCCCCCTAAATTTTATTACTAATATTATTTTGGGGTTTGGGGTGATACCCAGTAGGAGTAGGAGATATTTCTGGTTCTTTAACTTTTTTGTTTGTTGGTTTTGCTTTTTGGGTCACACCTGACGATGCACAGGGGTCACTCCTGGCTCTGCACTCAGGAATTACCTCTGGCTGTGCTCAGGGGACCATATGGAATGCTGGAAATCGAACCTGGGTCTGCCACGTGCAAGGCAAACGCCCTACCTTCTGTGCTATCGCTCCAGCTCCTATTTCTGTTTCTTTACTTGGGATTCACTCCTGGCCTTGGTGACCCATATGTAGTGCCAGGTATAGAATTGGTGTTAGCCCCATGCAAGGCAAGCACCTTTTTCCCTATACTTACTTTCCAGATCCTTTTCCTAAAATTTTAAAATAATTCTTTAGTACCATTAAGCATCCAAGCAGTTTTCATATTTTTCAGTTTTAGAGATTTTTTTTGTATTTAGTGACTTTTATAATCAGGATTCAAATTAGACTAATACAGTCATTTTTGATTAAGAGATATCTTAAATCCCAATTAAAAATGGACATCTCGGGCTGGAGTGCTAGCATAGCAGATATGCAGTTTGCCTTGCACGCGGCCGACCTGGGTTCAATTCCCAGCATCCCATATGGTCCTCTGAGCACCGACAGGGGTGATTCCTGAGTGCAGAGCCAGAAGTAACCCCTGTGCATTGCCGGGTGTGACCCAAAAAAGCAAAAAAAAAAAAAAAATAAGAAGAACTTCTCTTTAAGATTTTGGTAGAGGAAATGAAGTGTTTTAGCTCTTCCAGAGTATAGGTTTTGCTGACTCCATCCCTGTGATTTTATATAACTTGTTTTTCTGTTCCTTGGATTTACCATGAAGTTTGATTGAATTCATTTATGTGTAGCTGTGACAGAGGGAGAGAAATTATGGTCTTTTTTTTTTTTTTTTTTTTGCTTTTTGGGTCACACCCAGCGATGCTCAGGGGTTACTCCTGGCTCTGCACTCAGGAATTGCTCCTGGCAGTGCTTGGGGGACCATATGGGATGCCGGGGATCGAACCTGGGTCAGCCGCGTGCAAGGCAAACGCCCTACCTGCTGTGCTATCGCTCCGGCCCCAATTATGGTCTCTTCTAATAAATAATTTTAATATTGATCTGATTAGGTGTCATAAAATAGTGTAATTCTAAATTTTATTCTTATTAGCTAGTGTAGAGCTATAAAGGGAAACTTTCCCACATCAACTGTTTTGTTATTCTTTGAAATCATATGAGAATTGTAGTATAAATATTTGGTTTTCTTCCTTCATTATTTCCAAAATAAATTAGTGTGATTAGTATGTAGTGTTCCATAGTGGGAGCCAACAAAGTGGTTTTTTCTTTGTTTTTGACTTGAACATCATTTTGAACATGTTTCTGGTTTTTTGAGCACATCCTTTGGTGCTCAGGAACTTCTAGCTCTGTGCTCATGGGTCCCAGTTGTGCCAGGTGAACCGTGTGGCTATGGGGATCAAATCCAGGCCCATCTCATGCAAAAGAGCCATCTCTTTGACCCTACTTTGCACTTTTGAATTTCCATTAGAATATGGCTTTTTACTCCAACATAATCCTTATACTTTTTGATATAAAGCTTGTTTACAGCTGGGATGATTTGACTATCGGTTAATACATACAACTCCTAAATTCTTTTGATGTAAGTTTTTTAGAGTTGCAGGTAGCTTCTTTGCTTTCAGATAGATACTTGACAGTGTTTCAGGCTTATTATATACAAATTCTGCCTCAATCACTTCTATTAAGAATCCCGGGGCTGGAGCAATAGCATAGTGGGCAGGCCGTTTGCCTTGCACACAGCCGACCCAGGTTCGATTCCCAGCATCCTAATATGGTCCCCTGAACACCTCCCGGAGTAGTTTCTGAGTGCAGAGCTAAGAGTAATGCCATGTGCGTTGCCAGGTGTGACCCAAAAAGCCAAAAAAAAAAAAAATCTAATTCCTAGGGCTGGTGAGCTGGAGAGATAGTATAGTGGGTAGGGCATTTGCCTTGTATGGGGTCTGCCTGGGTTCAACCCCTGGCACCATTTATGGCCCTCTGAGCACAGAACCAGGAGTGATTCCTGAGCGCTGCTGAGTGTGACCTCAAAAACAAAAAATCTCTCTAGTACCTGTCTTGCATGTCTTGAAGCCCTTGGCCTGATCACTGACCAGAATAATAATAATGAAAACAATAGCAGCAGTTCTAATTCCATTTAGTAGGAAATAGCACTTGAAGACCATTATCTAAGCTAGAAATGTTTGTGCTTGAGTTGTCATTGTATTTAGTCCTTTTTAGTTGCTCAGAGTTAGTAAATATTTTTTTGTTTTTCTTTTTTTTTCTTTGTTTATTTTTTTAGGGTTTTTTTTTTTTTTTTTTTTTTGCCTTTTGGGTCACACCCGGCAATGCACAGGGGTTACTCCTGGCTCATGCACTCAGGAATCACAACTGGCGGTGCTCAGGGGACCATATGGAATGCTGGGAATTGAACCCGGGTCAGCCATGTGCAAGGCAAACGCCCTACCTGCTGTGCTATTGCTCCAGCTCCTCTTTTATTTATTTTTTTTTTTTGAGGGGGGGTTAGGAGGATGGGCTATACCTGTTAGTTTGGGGACTGTCACAACTCTGTCCTTATGAGTCACTCCTGGCAATCCATATGGGGAGCCATATTTGGTATCTGGTACTGAACTGGAGTTAGCTGCATGCACCTTAGCCCCTGTATTATCTTCCTGGCATTTTCTTTACCTTTTTTCATCCTTGCTTCCTTACTTTTATGTTTTAGTTGGCCATTCCTCACTATGCTCAGGAGTTACTCCCAGTTCTGATTTGAGAGTCACTTATGGCGAGTGCTTGGATCACACCTGGACCTCTTGCATGTAAAGCATGTGCTCAGCTCTTTGAGCTATCTCCCTGGACCCTCTTTTATTTCTCTTTCTTTGGGTTTTTTGTTTTTATTTGTTTATTTATTTATTTATTTATTGAGCCACATCCAGCAGTGCTCAGGGTTCAATCCTGGCTCAGTCATCAGAGATTAATGTTTACTTCTAGGGGATCTAGGGGACTATATGTGTGCCAAGCATCAAACCTAGATCAGCTCCATGCAAGGAATAAATCTTACCTGCTGTACTATCCCTCTGCCCTCTTTATTTCATAAGGAATCTTTCAGGTAGGTTATTGGGTTTTAAAATCATTCCAGTATAGTTCTTTCTTTAAGACTAACAACAATTGGGGCCGGAGCGATAGCACAGCAGGTAGGGTGTTTGTCTTGCACGCGGCCGACCCGGGTTCAATCCCCAGCATCCCATATGGTCCCCCAAGCACTGCCAGGAGTAACCCCTGAGCATCACTGGGTGTGACCCAAAAAGCAAAAAAAAAAAAAAAAAAGACTAACAACAATTTAAAGGTAGCTTACTGAAAATCTATTCTAATTCTTTGATATTTTAAGTCTTATCACAATTGCAAAATTGAATTATCTGATATGATTTTATATTCACAATGTAAATATATGATTTTGTCTAATTGTATTGCTAGGTGCTAATGTCCATGCTACAACAGCAACTGGAGACACAGCCTTAACCTATGCTTGTGAAAATGGACATACAGACGTTGCAGATGTTTTACTTCAAGCTGGAGCCGATTTAGTAAGAAACTTTTAATTTTAAATATTTTGTGTGAATGTTAATAAATTCATTTGTTTTCAACACTTGGAAAACAGCAGTAAAGAAGATCAATAGTTTTGATGCTTATATAAAATCTAAACCTAGTTTGGATACTTGTCTCAGTCATTGAATATAGTAGGACATATAATTTATTTTTTATAGGTAAATTTTTTTCTTTCTCTTTCAAACCCTATTAGACACTTCTGTGCTGTTTGTAAAAACTACTCTTTGTTAGACATAAAGTCAACAATCGAATACAAGAGTAATACAAAGTATTGTTATCTTAGGTCACTTTGAGTGATTTCTTTCTTTTTTTTTTTTTTTTTTTAAGATTTTTGGACTGCACCTGGCAGTGCTCAAGGGCTACTCCTGGCTCTTCACTCAGGAATCACTCCTGGCAGTTCTTGCGGGCCTGTCCAGGATGTGGGAATTCAACCTGAGTGTCCTACCTGTTGTACTATTTTTGCAGCCCATTGAGGAATTTCTTTTGTTTTTTTCATTAGGTTTAAAAACAAAATTACTATCTTCTTAACAAAATCATTGTAACCTCTGTTTCTCTTTCTGTTCTTTTAGTATTGTCTCTTTGCTTTTTAAAATTTCATATTAGGTGGCATGTTTATGTATATAATAATTCTTAAAACTAGGGTAAATTTTAAATAATACTCCACCTAATGATTTATGCTTCTTGGGGCTAGAATGATAGTACAGTGGATAGGGTGTTTGACTTATATGCAGCAGACCAGGGTTTGATCCCTGGCACTCCATGTAGTCCTCCGAGCATCCCCAGGAGTAATTTCTGAATGCAGAGCCAGGAGTAACCCCTGAGCATCACTAGGTGTGACCCAAAACCAAAACAAAATAAGTTATGCTTCTTAATGAAAAGTGTGCTTTAACTAATTTTTATTTTATGAAGGTACTTTAAACTGCTTTCTAGATTTTCTTCCAGAGATCTCATATATTTTTATGTAGTTGATGATCAGACATACAGCTATAATGTTGTAGAGAATTGACTTTATATTAGTTTCAGTTGTGTAGGAAAAAATCTAAAGTATTACCTTTGTGATCTTTTCTTATGGGAGATATTCCCAAATTGCTGCCTGAGAATATTGTTGGAAAAGTTACTGACTGGATTAAACATATACTGTATGTAAGATTATGTTATTATCATTTTTGTTGATACTATTGTAATAATTGTTGTGGTAGCATTGTAATAGATAACTCTGTTACTGATTTTTACTAGTCAGCATCTGACCCATCAGTTAGAATTTCTGAGAGTTGTGCAGTTTTAAGAACTATGTCAGAGATAATATAGCATGTAGGATGTTGGCCTTACACAAGATCTACCTATGAACAATTCCTGGCACCTCATATCGTCCCTGAGCACCGTTGGGTGTCTTCCCAAAACTGGTGGGAAAAAAATAATTCTGTCAGAGTCAAGAAGATAAACTCCAAAGGGCTGGAGGCTCTTACATGTCAGAGACCTGGATTTGTGTCGGAGACCTGGACTTGATCTCCTGTACATTTGGTCCCTTGAGTACTAAGCCAGAAATAGCCTATTATATTAGCACTGCTAGGTGTGGCTCAAACACAAAACTAAGTTAAAATAGATATGGTATGGAGCTATCATTCTCTTTGCTTTTTTTTTTTGTATCTCTTTTACTTTTTTGTATAGTTTCTTTGGGTCAGACATAAAAATTAATTGAAATATTTCATTACTTCAGGGTCAGGGGAATGAGACTTATTGTTACTGTTTTTGGCATATTGAATATGCCACGGGTAGCTTACCAGGTTCTGCCAAGCATTCTGTAGTACTTAAAATTTTAAAGGAATATTTTTTCTAAAGCTTGTATCTAGACACTACTTAATCTTTTTTCTCTGAAAAATATATTTTATATTATTAAATATGTTACCAATCTTCTTAACCAAAAATAACCATTAAACCACATTTAAAAACTAAAGGTGAGGTGCATATGCTGCCTGAGCTCATGTGCTACTTGTGTCCACGTGGCTGAGCACATGTGTCGCCCAAGCACATGTGTTGCCCTCATCTCCCTTCTTGAGATTGTGTACTTTCATGCTTTCATACCTTTGTGTCTAAAGCTCGGTTATGTGTAGGGGCTTCCTCCACCCTTGGAGAAGCCTGCGTTCTCACT
This sequence comes from Sorex araneus, assembly GCF_027595985.1. Taxonomy (NCBI): domain Eukaryota; kingdom Metazoa; phylum Chordata; class Mammalia; order Eulipotyphla; family Soricidae; genus Sorex; species Sorex araneus. The sequence continues at coordinate 20,970,756 of NC_073307.1, read as the reverse complement.
TGAGCGCGTTATTCTTACTATTCTCTCTCTCCCACTTATCCCTTCCTCTCTCCCTCAGAAACCTCTGAATAAAATCTATTTACTTCAAAAAAAAAAAAAAAAAACTAAAGGTGAGGCCAGAAACACAGTTCAGGAGTTAAACCTTTGCCTTGTGGGCAGCAGACCCCTGTTTGATCCCCAGCATCATCACATATGGTTCAAGCACAAATCCAAAAGTAGTTCCTGAGCACTTACTGGGTGTAACTCCAAAACAAAAATAACCTCCCAATGCTGACCCAAGATTGAAATACCTGAACAGACCTATCACTCTAGAGGAAATTGAAACAGTAATCAGAAGTCCTCTCACCCCTTTCCCCCCACCAACAAAAAAGCCCAGCTGGATTCACTAGTGAATTCTTCTAAACCTTTAAAGAGGACCTACTGCCAATCCCTTTCAGAGTTTTCCAGGAAGCTAAAGAAACAGAAATACTCCCAGTTTCTGAGGCAAATATCACAATGATACTGAAAGCAGAGATACCACAAAAAACTAACATAGATGTTAGAGTATGTAAATACATTCTTGGTTCATATAAAGAGGTTATATGCTTCTGCTGGGCATTTTATAGGCCTGCATTGCTTTTCAAACGTTGCTGTACCAAAATAAAGAAATTTTCATGGAAGATATTCAATAATCCTGTAGTAGAATAGAGGTCTAGTCAGTATTATTTTGTAGCTAGTTAATTAATGCCACTAATTAAACAGCCTCAAATTTTCACCTGTAAATCTAGCCTTATTTTCTGAACTCTTGATAAGGCCGTTTAAATATTCTTGCTGTGTATCTGCTGAGTCTCTTGGACAAATCACTTAAATTGTCTTTAGTTGCTCTTCTTCCTTTCCACCTTCTCTTCTCCTGACTTTTTCTCTTCTCCCTACTTTTCTAGTTGTTACTATTGTAGAGGGGCTCATGGTTGTCAGGCATTGCCGACCATCAAGTCCATGACACGCTCTGTCACATGAAGCACATGAGTCATTTTGGTTCTATAATTCTTGACAGTTAAAATTTTTTTTTTAAATTTTAGGCATTATGATTTGCAATACTGTGAACAATAGGGTTTCACACATAACACTTAGCCACACCCTCCACCAGTATGTTACTTCCCTTCTTTGTCCCTGTGTTCTGGGCTTCCTCCCCATGTCCCACTGCGCCCATTCTGCCTTGTTTGTATCTGTGGCAAGCTTCCTACTAAAGATCAGTTTGCAGTTTTGCATAGGGGCATTTGTTACACCCCTACTCTGTGTCTTTATATCCCACATATGAGAGAGATTATTCTGTGTCTGTTCCTTATCTTCTGACTAATTTCATTACCATGACACTCCAAATTCAGTCATTAATAGCTGATGGCATAATTTCATCTTTTCTCACAGCTGTACAGTATTCATATATAGTGTATATGTACCATAGTTTCTCTATCTAGTCATCTGTTGCGCAGTTGGGTTGTTTCCAGACCTTGACTACTGTGAATATTGCCACAGTGAACATAAGAGTGTAAATGTCATTTTGGGGTTTTTTGTTTGTTTGCTTGTTTTTGCTTTTTGGGTCACACCTGGCGATACACAGGGATTATTCTTGGTTTATGCACTCAGGAATTACCCCTGGTGGTGTTCGGGGACCATATGGGATGCTGGGAATCGAACCTGGGTAGGCCGCTTGCAAGGGAAATGCCTTTCCCGCTGTGCTATCACTCCAGCCCCCCTGTAAATGTCATTTTGAATAAAGGTTTTGGTCCTTTGGGGTAGATGCTAAGAAATTAAGCTGGGGTTCCTGTGCATCACCAGGTGTGACCCCCCAAAAAAAAAAGAAGAAGAAGTGAAATTGCTGGGTCATATGGAAGCTCAATTTCTAGTCTTTTGAGAAGTGCATGTACAGTTTTCCAAAAGGACTGGAGCTATTTTGGTAATATGATCTTTAATGACTTGGTTTAAGCAATTTAAGCTTTTAGGACTCCTAAGGTATAAATTAACCAACTACCTATTGGAGATAAAATGATTTTGAGTGTACTGTAGCCTTAGAATATGAGTATTAAGAAAGATACCATGAGGAAATCAAAATTTTAGCCTATAACCATGACCAATAATAGTGATAAGTTATATCAGATATTATATCAGATTATCTGTATATACTTCATATATTTTAAATTATCTGGTCATTATTTTGGGATGTTTATAGTAAAGAGCATATTATGTTTGCTATAAACTATTTTACAGTTTATTTCAGAATATAAAGTTATAAAGCCTTAAAATTCATGATTTACTAAAGGCACTCTACTAAAGGATAATCTGGCAGCATAATGCTAAGTCATTATCTTTCTCTCATTTTTTATTTTTGTTTGGGATCACAACCAGCTATGTTTAGGGCTTTACTTCTAGCTTACTCTGGAGTTCAGGGATCACTCCTAGCAGAGCTCAGTGAACCACTTGAGGTACTTGGAATGAACCTGGGTCTGCTGGGTACAAGATGAGCATTCCGCCCACTGTTCTTTCTCTCTGCTCCTCTCATTCACTTTTTTTTTTTTTACTATCTGCATTTTATCTTACTTCAGAATTGTCAAAGATTAACTCTTTTGTTTTAAGTAAACTTTGTTCTTTCCTTGTGGAATACTAAACTTAGTCAAGAATATAATCTCTCTAGTTACCTTTATAATGATTCAGTGACAGATTCTTTTTTTCTTTTAGCAGTTAATTTCAAGTAACATAGGCTAAAGAGAATAGCTAAATGGGTTGAGCGCATGCTTTGCATATAGGAAGCCTGCATTTGATTCCTACACTAGTGTGTTGTTCCCTGAGAATTGCAGGGAGTATGATCCCAAAGCCAAATGTGTATTTATATAGATGACATCTATTGTCAATAATGTATATCAACCTTATTGTTACTTGAAACGTATTATTGATAATAGATGTCTATTTTCTTATATGCTTTCATGAATTTCCTTTGTTTGGAATTTTTTTCCCCAGTTTTGAGTTTCAAGTATACAAAAACAGTGTTCAGAATTTCCTGTCCAAAGTGTAGCTTCTTTTTTCTGAAGGGGGCGGGCAGTTCATCAGCCTTTTTTTTTTTCCTTTATAGAAATCCCATCCAACCCTTTTAGTCTGAGGATGGTGTATATGGTGTGTAACAGCACCATCTTGCTCTACTGGGTTCAGTAGTCTCTTCCTTTTTTGGCCTTAAGGTCAGTCAGGATCTCCCTGAAGTGTGCCAGCCAGCCTAGCTAGTCCTGAGAAGGACCCACCCCCCAGTTTCTTGAACTCAGAGCTAGGAAACTGCACTCAGAACTGTGCCGTTTCACCCCCAGTTCAGCCAGCATTCCCCAAAGCAATTAATTTCTTAACTTCATATCTCACAGAGAGGATATACTGATATCCAAACTTCAATCACCTAGCTACATAACACACAAAAGTCACAATGGGAAAGCAGCACAGAAACCCACCACACTTAATGAGCAAGGATGTTTGCCCCGAAGACATGATCAGTAATAACCAGCTATATGACTTGTCTGGTAAGATGTTTAGAGATGTTGAGGTTGTTTAAGGAAGCAGAGGAATGGACAGCCAATACAACGCAAGAGGATATGAGTGCAGAAATGAGAAATGCAGAATTTGGTAGGTGATAGGAAAAACTCACTAGAAGTTCTCTGCAGCAGAGTGGGCTTTAAGATGAAATGCAAAAAACCTTCAGAGACCAGCAGAAGATGGAAAAATGACTCAAAATAAATGAGCAACAGAAAAGAGAATTCTGGGATAAATTCAAGAGGAACAACCCAAGAATCATTGAGGTCCTGGAGAGGCAGGTTGACAACCCTATAAAGAAGCAACAGTCAAAGATATCATTACAGAGAAGTTCTCAGAGCTAGAGAGTGCGTGCATACAGATCTGAGAGGCCCAGAGAGTACTAGCTAAAAGATTTCCAAATAAAAATACTCCAGGATGCATCCTAATCAGAATAGATGAAAGCCAGAGAGAGAGAATACTTATTTTAACAGCAAGATCAAAGAAAGAGGGGCTGGAGTGATAGCACAGCGGGTAGGGTGTTTGCCTTGCACGCGGTCAACCCGGGTTCGAATCCCAGCATCCCATGTGGTCCCCTGAGCACCGCCAGGGGTGATTCCTGAGTGCATGAGCCAGGAGTGAGCCCTGTGCATCGCCGGGTGTGACCCAAAAAGCAAAAAAAAAAAAAAAAATCAAAGAAAGAAATCATACAAAGGAGCACCAATAAGGTTTAAAATTATGGGACCCTCCAGTCCCGAAGACATTGGTAGGATATGATTTTTAAATGTAACAAAATGAACTCCTTATAAAGAATATTTTGCCCAGCCAGACTCTCATTGATTTGAAGGAATGATATACAACTTCAAGGATAAACAACAGCTCAGTAACTCAATGGACTTGAAACCATCTCTACAAGAAGATCCAAAAGGACTACTCTTAAAGATAAGACAAATCTCACTAACATACTGAACTTCTGCAGAAAGATGGCACAAAACTCTGTGATAATAGTTTCACCCAATGGCAATGGCCTGAATGTGCCACCTCAGAGACAACAAATGGCAAGAGGGATTAGAACATTGAATCCAACTTGCTGCTTCTAAGAAACATATTTGTTGGATTTTTTCTTTTTGGCTTTTTGGGTCACACCCGGCAATGCTTAGGGTTGACTCCTGGCTCTGCACTGAGGAATCACTCCTGGCGCTGCTCGGGGGACCATATGGGATGCTGGGAATCAAACCCGGGTCAGCTGTGTGCAAGGCAAATGCCCTACCCACTGTACTATCGCTCCAGCCCCTAAGAAACATATTTGAACAGTAAGGGCAAAGTCAGGCTTAAAGTCAAAAGTTAGAAAACAATATTTTGAGGAAAGAACCCTCAGAAAGGTGTTTTGGCCGTATACTGGTAGCAGATACAGACTTCAGGATTACAAAAGTTATGAGACACAGATCAGGCCCTGCCAGTCATGTCTGGAGCTTTGTTCTAGAATGTGACTCAAAGGAGTGGAGTGTGTTAATCCTTAGTTCAATCCCTGACACCTCATCATTTCCCAAACTCTGCTACCTTGCACACCTGGACTCTATTCCTAGCACCACTTAGGCTCCCCCAAGTCCTGCCAGGAGTGGTCCCTGAGTACAAAGCCAGGAGTGGGGCCAGAGTGATAGCACAGCGGGTAGGGCGTTTGCCTTGCACGCGGCCGACCCGGGTTCGATCCCCGGCATCCCATATGGTCCCCCAAGCACTTCCAGGAGTAATTCCTGAGTGCAAAGCCAGGAGTAACCCCTGAGCAGTGCTGGGTGTGACCCAAAAAGCAAAAACAAAAACAAAAACAAAAAACAAAGCCAGGAGTAAGCCCTGAGCAGAGCCAAATGTGACCTAAGCCTTCCCCTCCCAGACCCCTACAAAGAAAACTCCAAAACTTCTCTGTACCAAATAGCCCTCAGAGCAAATCATTAGTTGCTCCCTATGCTCTGGTGAACTATATAAAAGTATAAAATTTAATTATTTTATATGGTTTGGTTTCCAGAAAATGATTCATACATTATTTATAAATGCAAATCTTGAAATTATTTTTATAGAAAATAGATTTTTTTAAAAAAATGAAATATTTAGGGATCATTCATTGACTCTATCCTTGAAGTCTTTCATATCATTTTCATTTTCTTTTGGGACTTCTGTTGCATTATTTTAAAAATCTAATGCTGCGGCACCATGCCCACTACCAGAGTACCAGGATGTATAGGTATCCTCCCACCCATTGACTTTTTCAGGGTAGTTCCAGTAAGGTATATCACTTGTATCACTTGTTATCCCGTTGATCTTTGATTTGCTCGAGTGGGTGCCAGTAACGTCTCTACTTGTCCCTGTCACGTGCTAGTGTAACCCAGTGATATCTGCTCGCTCCAGGAACAGGAAGAGCCTCAAACAGGGTTTTGACAAAGAAGTCTGACCATCTTGTTGGTGGGTGGCCATGTGGTCTTTTGACGTCCTGTGGAATCTAGTTGGTAACAGCTCTAGTCCAGCGTTCATCTCTGAATCGCATTACATGTCCAGCCCATCTGATTTTTGATGTCTTGGCAAACAAGACAGCATCCCTGATTCTTTACCATCGACAGAGGTCGGAACTCCGGATTCCTTCTCTCACTTGAGTGAGACGTAATACTAATACTCTTTGCATAGCTCTTTCAGTTCCTCTTTGGGATACCCGACTAGCGTTCTCATCCTGTTTGCATAGGGCCCAGGTCTCTGAGGCGTACGTTAGTGCAGGAAGAATGGTGGAATCGAAAAGATGTACCCAGAGTCGGAAGTTCTTTGTCCTCTTAACCACTTCTTGGACGCTCTTGAAGGCATTCCATGCTGCTCTCTTCCTCCTGTGCAGTTCTGGCGCCAAGTTGTTCCTCAAGTTGAGTTCTCGACCCAGGTATACATAGCTGCTGCATTCGGAGATATTCGTTCCATTGACAACCAATGGAGCGTCAGAGACTATTTCGTTTTTCATGAGCATCGTCTTGTTGAGATTCGGCTACAGTACGACCTTTCCACACTTGTGGTCAAAGTCGGCCAGCATTTGTGCCGCTTGGCTAATGTTTGGCGTTATGAGAATGATATCATCATCAAAGCGTAGGTGGTGTTGTTGCCGACTGTCTATCTTCACTTCCATTCCTTCCCATTCCAGTCGTCGCATGACGTTCTCGAGGGTGGCACTGAAGAGTTTCTGTGAAATGGTATCACCCTGCTGAACCCCTCTCTTTACATCAATGATCACTTTCTTGTAGAATGGTGAGATCCTGGTGGTGAATCCGTAATACATCTCACGGAGGATCTTGATGTACTGAGTTTGAACTCCCTGTTTGGCTAGGGCTTCGATGACCGCTTCAGTCTCAACAGAATCAAGGCCTTCTTTAAGTCGATGAACTTTAGACAGAGCAGCATCTTGAACTCTCTCGAAATTTCAATGAGTTTGGTCACTGTGTGGATATGGTCAATCGTGCTGAATCCTTTTTGGAACCTGGCTTGTTTGTATGGCTGTCCTTCATCTAGTGTTCTGCCTATTCTATTGAGGATGATACGAGTGAACAACTTGTAGACAGCAGGCAGATTGGGCGATAGTTGCCGATGTCGTAGATGTCTCCTTTCTTGTACAACAGAACGGTCCTGCTGGTTTTCCACTGGGACGAAACCTTGCATTCAGACAGCGTGTGAAGAGCCAAGCCAGTGTATTGACGAGTACTGGTGGCTGACCTTGTCCAGAGAGGCTGCTCTGTGCATCTTTACCAGTGAAATGGCATGTCAGATTTTGGAAGGGAGGACGTTGGGAATGACATATCCATCCTGCGGAATTTGGTATATGGGCACGTGGCTGTCAAAGAGATCTGAGTAGAAGTCGTGAATAATCCTCTCCATTGCCTCTCTGGAATATGTGTTAGATCCATCAGGACGTCGGAGGGCAGTCATCTTGGTCTTGTAGTTGGCAAAGGACAGGCGAGCGTTGCGAATACTTTTTCCGGCTTCTGCTGCATTGACCAACACTACTGCTCTTCTCTCTTTGAGGTCTTCCTTTATTGATTCTCTGCACAGCTTTGCGAGCTCGGACATTAGCGTGTGGTTGCCTGAGGCTCACCACATTGACGAATGAGCTCAAGGGTTTCCAAAGACAGGCATCTATTTGTGGCTTTCTCACTCTTGGCATTCTTTGCACAGTCGTGGAGGTGCTGAACCAGTCGATCGTATTCCTCATCGATGTTGTCAAGGACGGCATCTTCCCACGTTGCTGCAATAGTGCCAAAGAGCTCCCAGTTGGTGGTCATTCTGGGAGTTCCCTTCTTAAACTTACACTTTGCAGACCTTTCTCCCTGCTCTGTGAAGTAGAATTTTGCATGAAGGAGACGGTGGTCCGATCCCGTTTGGAATTTTGGGACAACAGCAACATCGGCAGGCAAAACCTTTGATTGAATTCATTGTGGAACTGTCCACCGGGAGACTCCCATGTCCAGCATTTAGATTCGGCCTTTTGAACTGTGAGTTACCATGGATGGTCTTGGTCGACACGATGAAGTCAGTCTCTCACCTTGATCGTTTCATTCTAGGCCATTGGTCTCAATGTGGAGTTCTTCGGGCAACCTTCTCGGTCCTATTTTGGCATTAAAATCACCAATAATGATCTTGTAGAAGGTGTGGTCTTCTTTATAGAATCTCTCCAGTTCCATGTAGAACTCAATTTCTTCTTCCAGTAACGTATTAGATAATTTTTATACTCTGCATATGAGTGAGATCATGTTGTATTTATACTGCTTGCTTATACTCTGCATACGAGTGAGATCATATTGTATTTCTTTTTCTTTCTGACTTAATTTCACTTAGCATGACTTCCTTTTATTCCAAAGAAGTTGCAGCAAACTGCACGGTTTCATTTTTTTCTCATAACTGAGTAGTTTTTTGTCATGTATATATTTCAGTTTCTCCTCTGTTGTTAGATCATTGGGGGACCCCTCCACCCACCACTGGAGGGGCAGGGCCCACACCTGGAAGTGTTTAGGGCTTGCTCCTTGCTCTGAACTCTGGCAGGGCTCCACAGATCATGTCATGCCAGAGGTCAAATGCCAGAGGTTGCTTGCAAGACAAGTACACTATCCACTGTACTATTTCTCTAGCCCCTTTTTCCATATCTTGACTATTTTAAATAATGCAGTGATGAACATAGATGTGTTTATATCCTTTCAGATTGTAGGGTTTTGTTGTTGTTGTTGTTCTTGGGGTAGATATCAAAGAGTGGAATTGCAGAGGTGTATGGAAGTGCTTTTGTTAATTTTTTTGAAAAATCTCCAAACCGTTTCTTAGACTGAGTCTAGCAACTATTCCACTAGCTGTGAATGAGAATTTGTAGCTTTTTTTCTTCCCTTTTTTCTTGTTTTCTGCCACATCCCAGCCAGCGTTTACTCTTTCTGGGTTTTTTTTTTTTTTTTAATTTTATTGAATCACCATGTGGAGGGTTACATAGTTCTCAGGATTATGTCGGTTATACAATTCTCAAACACCCTTCCCTTCACCAGTGCCCATCCTCCATCACCAACCCCCCCAGTATACCTGCCGCCCCCTCCCACCTCCCCAGTCCCCACCCTTGTACTTGATAAGTTTCACTTCGTTTATGCCTTATCTCGATTACATTCCATGTTTCAACACACAACTCACTACCGTTGTTGGGGTTTCCCCCAAAAAAGAAAAGCAGTCCTATTGCCAAGGAGGCATTTGATAGTTCTCCACTGCTAAGAATATAGAGATATTAAGTCCCGCTGTTTGTTACATAACTTTTCTTTTTCCCCCTTGCCCCGCGCCACCGAGTTCACGCCTGTTTAGTAATCGCCACGCTGCCTGACAAGGGAAAAAAAAAACGAAAAGGATGGTTATTTCCCGTCATCAGCAGACGTGGGGCTCTGGCTTAGTTGATAGACTAGTAGAGTGTCTGGAAGCAGTTTCTGGAATCGAAGGTCTTGCGCTGGTATCGGCTCCGGCTCGAGATTCCACCAGCGTCCCACTGTTCCATGTACATAATTTTTCCCCTTATATCCCATTCCCACGCCACCAGGTCTGTTTGCTTAATGGACATCACACTGTAGTTGACGACACGCCGCGTTTCTTCCCGAGAAAGAAGAAAATTTCTTCTCAGCTGGCGTGGGGATATAGCTTAGTTTAGTCTAGAGAGATGGCTACCGTTTTGATTGCCTTCAATATTTCAGCAACAGACTTACTATTCTTGTTAGGATCTCCCACAAAAGTCCAACCCATTAAAAAGGAACCATTACATATTGCTGATGCTGAGATGACATTAGGTTTTGGGTTTCTGTATAAAGTCCAGGGAAAGTACAACCAGAAATAACATCACTACAAACTTTTACCCTTTTATGGTGCTCATAAGATGGAGAAGTCCTGCGCTGTGTTCAGGAGGGAGGAGTTGAGAGAGAGAGACAGGTTAAAAGAATTGGGGGATGCCCGGGTCCCACTGTTTCAGCGCACCGTGGGGTCTCTGGTCCCATGCCGGAATTAGTTCAGTGGGCTGCCTGGAGTCCAAGGGCGCTCCCTTGGGCTCTTCCTTCATGCTCGCTCCGCAGCCGGATCCAAAGGGAAGCACACGTGGGGGAGGTGGGTTTAAATATCTATCTGGTGTGGGCGGGGGTCGCCGCCCCCGCCCCCTGGGGTCTCCCGCAAGCTCGCGAAAGCGTCCTGTTTCAGCTGGATCGCTGGCTCCATTTTGCGCTCAGGAAAACCGCGGATCCTGCGCTGTGCTCAGGAGGGAGGAGTTGAGAGAGAGAGACAGGTTAAAAGAATTGGGGGATGCCCGGGTCCCACTGTTTCAGCGCACCGTGGGGTCTCTGGTCCCATGCCGGAATTAGTTCAGTGGGCTGCCTGGAGTCCAAGGGCGCTCCCTTGGGCTCTTCCTTCATGCTCGCTCCGCAGCCGGATCCAAAGGGCTCTTTCTGGGTTTTTGATATAGACCCAGCAATCCAGTGTGAGGTGATATCTTATTGTTCTGATTTGTATTTCCCTGACAGTTATGCTAAGCTTTTATTTCATATGTTCCCTAATATTTTTATTTTAATTTCTTCTCACTTCCCAAAATATCACAGGTGCTTGTGTTTTTTGAGACTATGGTATATATTTAAATATATATAATATTATTGGATCACTTTCTCCCCTCAAAATTCTTAGCCTGCTATTCTGTTGTAGTTTGGTGTTAAATATATCTCCCATTATGATTTTTTTTTGGCCTGGCTTATGATTCTTTTTATTATTTTTAAGTTTTTTATTTTACTGGTGTGTCTTGGTGTTTATCATTCTTTTCTCCCCCCTGCCCTTTTCTCTGTTTTTGGAGTTACCCCCTTAAAAAACATCTCTTGCTATTATTTTCTTGAGCTATTTAAAATGTTCGTTTTCTTTTTATTTGAAAATCAGTGAACATTTTTCTGATCATAGGACCTTTGATAGGTTCTGTGTAGGTACATTATAAACTTTATTTGGAAATACTTGCTATTTGTTGAGAATCATATTGATCGTGGGACAGGAGAGGAAATGAGCCTTAATGTCAGTTTCATCAAATCTTGTAGTTGTTTTAGAAAACTTTATTACTAAATTTCTGCACTAGGATCTTGTTTGACTTCTGAGGATTGCTCAGATTGGAGTGACTTAGAGTGAAGCTTTCTCTAAATGGCATTTATTTGGAGACCTCATTGACTGTGGGTCACTACCTATAATGCTTATTACTAATGTATCCTTTCTCATCTTACCTTTACTCTGTCAAAAGTCTAGCTCTAGAGAGTATACAGATACTCCATCTTTCAAAATTCTTTGAAGGTTCCTACTTTGGTTGAAAAATATGAATACTTTTATGTTAGGGGAAAGCTATGTTAAAGTTTCATTATCATACATAGTTTTTCTTCCAATTTTTGATATTCCCGAGGATTTTTTAAATTATTAGATTTTTAAAAAATATTTTTCTTGACTTGTAGTTTTAGACATAGGAGACGATTGGAGACAAAGACATGAGCTCAAATGATTCAGCAGATTTATATCTGTGTAGGTTACTTTATACTGAAGTTATTCATGTAGAGCCACATTATCATCCCATAAAAAAAAAATCTATTCTGCTCATGAGTCTATGGTCATTACAGAATAGAAAATTTTTAATTGAAGATCCTGAGTTAACAACACCCAGCATCTGAAAGTACTGTTCACAAGGTCTTCATGGCCGGATGTGATTTTTTTTGTTTGTTTTTGGAATAAGATCCGTGAGTTCTTCTTTTTCCTTTCACAGGACAAGCAGGAGGACATGAAGACTAATATGGAGGGCATAGATCCGGCCAAGCATCAGGTGAGGGTGGCCTTTGATGCTTGTAAGCTACTACAAAAAAGAATAGATGTTGTAGGTAACCAGAATTCTGGATATCTGAATTGCAGCCAAGAAGTTCCAGGACCCTGCTGGGTGACAAAGGAAATCTTCTTCAATTGAAAAGTTTACGAAGTTTCAATAAAAAGAAATTTACATTACTAGTAGTTTGCTTCCTTAGTATTTTTTAATGTGATATTCTTAGGTAAAAATAGATTTTTTTTTTTTAACTTAGTTCTCTTGCATTCTCTTAGAGTTAAAAATACTATGGGAAGAAAGTTTCTTTTAGAAAGCAAGTACTTTGAAATCACCTTTGTTCATCAAAAATCTGAAATTCAGATATATAACTCAGGGTTATATATTGGTTTGTTTTGTATGATCCTAAAATTTTAAAATGGTTTGATGAAGCATATTGTTCATGCCCTAATTTCATAAACTTCGACTTTTCTTATAATTGTTTCCTGTTATCTTATTCTGTGGTTGGTTTTTCAGGTGATTATTTGTTCATAGGAAACATTTTTGGTTTTGGAAAGTATAATTTGTACCTGATGATTTTAAAAGTCAAGCAGATTTATTGTTCATTGTAATCTTCAAAGATTTTTAAAAACTCAGGATATTCTTAATTATTAAATTAGGAATAAATTTTTCCTTTTAAAATCACTCTTAGCTATAATGCTTATTAAATACCTTCAGTGTTGTTTTATTGAATAAGAAGTTAGTAGATTCATTCTTTTCAAAACAGAAGTTTTGATCCTATGAGAGAGTGCAGCAAAGAAGGAGCTTGCCTTTCACACTCCTCATCTGGATTCAGTCCCCTGCGCCCCATCCAGAGGGAGTCCTGAGGACTGGATGTGACCCAAAAAACCAAAACCCAAAAAATTAAAAAATAAATAAAGCAAAGTCATTTGTTTTGAGCAAGTAAATTTGTCTAACAATATATGGAAAACTCAGTCTGCCTAATATCTCTAATCTCTTGTAGAAAATGTAAAACTGAGTGTTTATTTCAGACATGGCATTTCTTTCTCCCCACATTTTTAATACAAAAATGGTTATAAACTATCTTTCTGGCTGAAATTTTTTAAGTCCCAAAATTGAGATACCTTTGTTTAAGAGTGAGGTTTGTGATCCCATTTTTAGAGGTTTAGGGTTAGCAGGTCTGAAATGGGGAATCTGAATTTTGGAATTTTAACTGTTGTCCTAGGTTATTCTGATTCCAGGTCCTCCATATTTCACATTTTGAAACATTATTGGAGTCAGTATGTTATTCTGCATCATTATTGTATGCTATTTGTTTATATCTTCGCTTTAAAATTGATCATTCTTCCTCCATCCAAACTGAGCATGTTTTTTTCTGTTTATTACTTGTGGTTTTTAGAAAACTAATCTGAATATAAGCCCTAGAACAGTGCATCTTAATCTTTTTTTATCATAATTCTTATGAGGAAAATGGATCCAGTCAGTAATACTAGATCACTAAGGTAATATTTAATATACAATGGTCAGATAGAACAGACTCCCTAGCAAGAGTCTCATAATTCTCTGGTACATAGATAGTGTATAATAACAGTTTCACACTCCTCTGCCCTATGATTCTGGTCATTCCTCTTAGAAAGTCCTCTAACCAGAAGAAACTCTTCCACTGTGATGTAGTTAACCCTTAAATAATACCTTAGGTGCTCATGAATGTAAATGTAAAGGAAGTTTGCTTATTTTTTTAAAAATAATTTAAAATTCAGTTTTGTTATCCAAAGTCAGATAAACAAAAGCTGCACATTTTTTGGTTATTGTTCATAGTGTGCAGTCATCAGAACCAAAACGTTACATTTTTTGTGGACAAACTTTTTAGGGATCTTGTGAGTTCAAATTATCCACTTACCAATATATTTCAGATATTAATGATTAGCTTAGCTTAAGCTTTAATCTCCCTCTTTACAAAGAAATAACATCTTTATATTAAGGAATAAAGTCTTAAAATTTTTACTACCTGAAGTCAACTGGAAAGTTTTTAGAAACTTTCCTTTATCTAAAATTACTTATGAGAGGTCATAAATAGTAACACAGGGTAGAGTGCTTGTCTTGCACATGGCCAACTGGGTTTGATCCCTGGCATCCCATATGGTCCCCCTGTGCCCCGCCAGAAGTGATCCCTGAGCACAGAGCCATTAGTAAGATCTGAGCATAGCCATGGCCCCCAAACAAAAAATAATAAAAATTAGAAGTACAAATTCTTTTTAGGTTATTGTATGTTGAATGAGGCCTTATCTGTTATCTTGACAAATAACTTCCAGTCAAGAGGGTTAAAGTGAGTGTTAATAATTCTCAAGAAAATTTAAGTCTGGGGCTAGAGTGATAGCACAGTGGGTAGCTCGTTTTTCTTTCATGCGGCCAATCCAGGTTCAATTCCCAGCATCCCATATGGTCCCCTGAGCATCTCCAGGAGTAACCCCTGTGCATCTCTGGTGTGACCCAAAAAGACAAAAAGAAAAATTAAGTCTGGATTTTAAAAATTTGGGGGTGAGAGCCAGTGGGTGCTGGGATTTCATTTTCTGTAGAGGACTAAAAACTGAAAGCATCTCACTTGTATCAGGCCAGTAGACCTAGTATATTCTAATCAAGCAAAGAACTGGGACCTCATTGCCCTACTTGTGAAACCATGATTTTATAAAAACTAACTGCCCAGAGTTGAAGTTAGAAGTGAACTGTTCATGGTAGAGGGAAGAAGCCAGCAGTGTACCTAAAATTTCTTTGATTTAATGGGCAGAACTGAAGTATCTTATGGGATCAGAAGCTTAAGATTAACAATGAATTTCTTCTGAAATGGTCTCTAAATTCCTGACTAAGGCAACTTTCAGACTATTTGGTAAGAAATAAGTTTGAAAATAAGGTTGAAAAAAGAAAAAAAAAAGACGCTTCCATGCGAAATAGCTTTTTCAAATAAATTAGAAGACTCCTGAAGAAATCTACACCAGGAAAGATAATCAAAACGCAAACAAACAAAAAGAGCAAAAGAGCAAATACAGGCCAATGAAAATTGAAAAAAGTGACTAGTAGTGAAATTTTAAAACCTGTTTTTTTAAAGTAGGCATAATGCAATGTAGTATAATAAAACAAAAGCTGACGGTTGAAAGCTAAAAATAGGTGGATATGAGGTAAAACACTGTGACCAGAGATGGTACAGAGTTAAGGCACTTGCCTTTCATGTGGCAAACCCTGGTATTGTGTATTGCCTGGAGCACTGCTGGAGGGTCTCCAGGGCACAGAGCCAACAGTAGCACCAGCACTGCCAGGTTAAAAAAAAAAATTTCATTGTAAATTTTGGTGTAAGATTAAATTCAAATTATACAGTACAAATTATACAGTATTGAATGCAGGTGATTAATAAATTAAGTCCTCAATCCTCAAGTCATAGACCAGTGTGAATTCATAGATATAAGGAAATTGAAGAACAGTGAATTAGATGATCAAACAAATAGCATAATATATCACAAAACCAGGAAAACTGTAAAAGTAATTGAGACAAAATTTAAGAAGCTCCACTGTATGACTGTTTTAATAGTTTCCCTTTTTGTCAATGTAGGTGCTTGTTTTTGGGTCATACCCAGTAATACACAGGGCCTACTCCTTAACCCTGTTGCTCAGGGGTCACTCTTGCTGGTGTTCAGTAGACCAGAGGTGGCACTTTGAATTAAAATGGGCTTGGCCATTTACAAGGCAAATATTCAATTCCCCCCTGTATTATCCCTCCAACTCCTAATTTGAAATGTTTGAAGAGGTAATTTTGGAGAAATTTTTAATTATTGAAGTCAGACTCAGGTTCTTAATTTAAAAGTTAGTCACAGAGGTCATAGAGATAGTACAGCAGGTATGGCGCTTGCCTTGTTCTATTCCTGGTACTATATATATATATATATATATATATAGTCCCTTGTGCCCTCCAGGAGTGATCCTCGAGCACTGAGCCTAGAGTAAGTTCTGAGCACAGCCAGGTGTGGTCCAAAAGCAATTTAAAAAAAAAAATCAGTCACAGACCAGTGAGATAGTACAGCAGATAAGGTGCTTGCCTTGCGTGCATCCAACTCTTGTTTTAATGCCCAGCACCATATATGGTATCCCAAGCACTGCCATGGGTGATCCTTAAGCACAGAGACAGGAGTGAGCCCTGAACACAGCCACTAGTGGCTCAAAGAAAAAGGAAAAAAAAAAAAAAAAGAAAAACCACTAAGCCAAACAAATAAGACCTCAATTTTAACAATAAGGAAAAAATATTTTTAAGTTTACTGAAGAAAATAATGTTTACAGCAGAATCTAATCAATAATAATAATCAGATAAGAAGTAGGGAGTAACATCAAAATATCAAGAGAAAATATCACAATATAGAATTCTGTACTCAGCTACTATTTCAGAGAAGGAAAAATAAGGCATATTTTAAGATCTACAAAGAATTAAAGAGCTTACCACCTCAGACCCTTGCCAAAAGAACTACTAAAAGATATGTACATCAATAAGGAGAAAAAATGAACCCTGGAGGAAGGCGTGGGATGCAAGAAGTTACGGTAAGCAAAGAAATTGATTTTTTAAAAGAAAAATATAAAGTTTTGAGTATAAAATTCTAAAAATATTTTTTCATTTTATTTTTTTGTTGGTGTTAGGGATTGAACCCAGAGCTTTATTCATGCAAAGCATGTGCTCTACCACTGAAATAAATCCCTGTCCCTAAAACCCTAAACTTGGATGCTTAGAACCAAAACTCTAAACAACAATGACTTTAAGAAATTCAGAATGGTTTAGAAAGGCAAAAAAACATCCTTTTGGAGTTACAGTTTTGTTCAGCCAAAGGGAAGGTACTGAATAACTAGAATGTTTTTGTTTTTAAGCTACAACTGGCAATGTTCAGTGCTGACGAGAGATGTTCTGTGCTCAGAGATCACTCCTGGCAGTGCTCAGAGACCATATGGGGATCAACCCTGTGTTAACTACATGCAAGACAAGCGCCCTCCCATTGTACTGTCACTCTAGCCCTGAATAGATATTTTTTTAAAAAAGCATTTTAGTTGTCAAGACAAATGTTATTCTGCTGAACTCAGTTGTTACTGGGCAGAAAATTTTTAATTAGATTCAAAATCAAACATAACAAATACTGTTTCAAAGAGACAAACCTAAGGAAAATCATTTTCTTGTTCATTTGTTGTCATAGTTGTTGCACAGTACTAATCCTACTAATAAATAAAGTGATAGAAATAACATTTGGGTATTTGTTTTTAAAGAGACTGAAAAAACCCAGGGGTTTTGTTTGTTTTTGTGAGATATTACAGCAATTTGGCACTTGGCTTGCACGTGGGCGACCTGGGTTCAATCTTCAGCACCCAGTGTAGCTTTTCGAGGCCTCTCCACTCCCCAGGAGTGATCACTGAACTCAAAGTAAGCCCTGACCATTGCTGGCTATGGCAAGGGGGGAAAATTGGCTTAAAATTTAATTTTGTTTGATATTCACTAACATTTTCTATCATTTTGTCAGCTTTCCTCTGCTATTACAGGTTTTTCTTTATTGGAGGGCCAGGGAATTAGGCCACACCTAGCAGTGCTCAGGACTTACTCCTGGCTCTGTGTTAAAGGATCACTCCTGGTGGGACTTGAGGGTTTATTTGGGGTATTGGGGATCAAGCCCAGGTAGATAAAGTGCAAGGAATGTATCCCTACCTGCTGTATATCTTTCTGGAATATTCAGTCAAAATAATTTTTGGTTTTGGCCCACACCCAGCAGGACAGAGGGCTTACTCCTAGCTCTGTGCAGAGGGATTGTCCTGGCAGGTACAGGGGACCCTGTGGGGTATGAGGGATCAAACCCTGGTCGATTGCATGCAAGGCAAGTGCCCTACCCACTGTCCTATCACTCAAGCTTCAATGCAAAAGAACTTTTAGAAATAATTGTTCCTACAATTGCTAGATGTCACTAATCACTAACAGTCTGCCTTCAAATAAAGTAGAAACATAAAATAATAAAATTTTTTAAATAGTCAAATTTACATACATGACTTTAGAATTTTTCTTTTTTTAAGTTTTTCTCTATGGTACTGATAGATAAACATTTGTTGCAATAGAAAATCAGGGTTAGAGTAATAGTGCACCGGGTAAGGTACTTGCCTTGCATGCAGCTGACCTGGTTTCAAACCATCTATTATGGTCCCTCAAGCACTGCCAGGAGTAAGCCATGGGCACCACTGGCTGTTGCCCAGAAGCCAAAAAAGGGGAAAAGAAAAATCAAATTTGTTGTAAGTGCAAGCTAAAATTTTGTTTTAACGTGTTATATATTCTTCTCCAATACATGAAACATGTATAAAAATTGTCCACGTTGATCTACAAAGATGCTTTTTGAAAAGCTCCTTAATCATATACACATAATTTTCAAACGTGTATTTCTTAAAATTACAAATAAACAATAAAAAATTTTAATCCTATAAAACTAGAAATCCTATAAAGTAGAAATTATTAATTTTTCTTAATTCAGAAGATAATTAAGAGAAAACTAAGAAGGGGGAAAGGGCCATACGCCTTTTAAAAGTGGAAATTATTACTAAAAGTACTCATTAAAGTTTGGGTGAGATTGAGCAACAGCTTTTTAGGAGAAAATTTACATACTTAGTGAAAATAAATGAAGCTAGCTAAAAATAAAAGTACAAGGAGATAAAAATAAAAGTTAATAGAATAGAAAACAAAAGTAGATATAAATCCAAAATAGGAATGATCCAAAATGAAAAGCTGATTTTTTTCAAAAACTACTGAAATATGTCATCCTTTATTTTTTTGTAAATGGAAAGCCATAGGGAGATGATCTAAGTTTAAAGGACATTGTAACTAATACAATAAGACCTATAAAAAAATGTAATGCTCACATAGTTAGGGACAAATGTTACAGATAGAATATACATTATTAACTTGAGTATATTCAATACTACATTATAAAGTGGCATTATTTTTATCATTTTCTCAAAAATGATAATGTTTAAAAACCAAAAGAATGTTTATAAAGAGAAAAATTAATTGTTCATTTTTCATGTCTCTTTTATTCTTCAAATTTTATTAGTACCAGTTTTGAAAATTTTGCTTGGGGTGAGGTTCATGGAATTTGACTTCCTAATTTTGTACCTTTTAATAGTTGCAGTGTTATTTAAAATACACAGAATTAATCATTACTTTACAAGTTTATTCCAAAGCAAAGCTTTCAGAGTCTTTTGTCTTTATGACATTAATCTTGAGGTCCAGATTCTAATGATAGATGTCCCTGCCAGGATTAAGAAATAAAAATGAAAAATGAAAGTATTGCCCACTCATATTCTCATAATAATTATTAATAATGTCTAATTATTATTAATGATTAGTCTTTATTTCTTATTAAATTAACTTTTCTTTCTCTTATTTGCCTAGTAGAAAATTAAAACTTCAAGCCTCAGTAAATGAAAGGGAAGATTTGAGAGGAAGTCAGTTATGCTTAGGTTCCTGCTTGGTAAAGCATATTCAAGCACTTCATTGTTTTAGACATTAAGTACATAATGGTAAGCAAAAAATGAACTTGGTAACAAAAAAGTTACCAATGGTTAAAAAAAAAGAATTGTTATTCTCATGGAGTGTACAGTTTAGTGGAAGAGGTATTTTAACCAAGTAGTTACAGAGATGATTAAATGATTGAAAATTGTGACATTAGGGGTTCATAGCAATAATAACAGAAATTATCTAGTTTGGAAGTTCAGGGATGTTTTCCTTGAGGAAATAATTTTTGAACTTTTGGATTATTTTCTGAAATTTGAAAATAAATTTGAAGGTTTTATAAAGAATTAATGGGAAAATGTTGAATGCAGAGAATATAGCTTGAACAAAAAGGTCCTAAGGCAAGAATTAGAATATCAAGTAGCTAAAGTGCAATTTATTTCCATTGTAGTTGACTGTATAACTAAATAGATAGAAAAACTGGACAAATTTTCTTTTAGGTCTTTGTGCTTAAGATCTTCATGGTGTATAAATATAGTTTAGAGTAAATTGCTAGAATGTCAGAACTATCTATATTTGAAATCTATTTTCAAAGTCTATTCTAAAGCCAAGTAATTTTGGTGTTATCTATAGTTATTTACTCTTCCATACTTTAGTTTAATAGATTATTTTCTAACCAGTTTGCATAACAGTTGAAGAGACAAAGCTTAAGTTAATTTTTGTGTGAGTTTAAAAGTTTTGATGCATAAAAACACATGAACACACACACAAACCACCTCTTTTAGTGTGGAATTCCCATCATTGCAGTTCAATTGACAGTTTTTATTGGACTGACAACCTTAATTTTCATTGTTAGTCTAAGTTATAGATTAGATTGTTAGGTAAATAGGCTGAATTTGTTGCCATAACATATTCATAAATTAATCCAAGGCAGGATTTTCTGAGCTAGAGGAGTAGATCTGTGATTAAATGTTTTTAATCAAGTTTTCTTAAAAGCAGAATAATGGAAATTAATAGTTACATAAATTCAGTGTTTCAGTTATATTTTAATACCTAGATTAATGTAGTAAGAGTTTGCAGATGCCTCAGCAGACAATACTACTTCCACAAGTTAACCTTTTCAGTATTGATATTAGGATGGTTGAATGCTGTCTTTATCATTTATTACTTTTGCTGACGAATTTCCCAGATAACAATAGTCTTTCTTGCTATTTAAAACTGCTTCTTTTGCCTTTGACTATTCAGGTATTTAATTTGTGCTATTTGAAAAGACAATAACGAAACAGCTCATTGGTATATTTTTCTTTTTCCTTTTACCTTAATTCATTAATTACCCTGCAGTGTTTTCTCCATGGATTGGTTTCTATCCTTCGCTGGAGTTCTGACTGGCTTCTGATATAAGATCCAGAACTTCCTAATCACCTCAAGACTAAGGTTTATTTCTCAGAGTTCATATTTAAAATTAGGAAAATATCTTTTTAAATATTGGATTAAAATTATACAAGTTTTTCTCTTTGGGGACTAAACTAAACATGAGGGTCTTTTTTAATGGTTATTGTTTAGAATGCAACACTAACCTTGCACCATCTATTGGTTGGTAACTGAAATTCATCCTGTATTTTGTGGCATTGAGGTAGGTAGCTTAAGTGGTTACATTGAATATTATTCATTATATCTCATATCATTATTACTAAGGTTTTTAAATAAATGGTTAATGAAATGACACTGATGGTTTTTTTTTTTTTAAACAGGAGCATGAATCTGAAGGTGGAAGAACACCTTTGATGAAAGCTGCAAGAGCTGGTCATTTATGCACTGTGCAGTTTCTTATTAGCAAAGGTAAATAAAATATTAGTTATAGTTTCTGAGAGAGTACAATTTCTGAAAAATATTCCTAAACAATTGCAGTTATGTTAAAGATGCTTGGTTACATTGCAAATATCATATTTTAGTCTTTTGTCTTTAGTTAGTAAGCACAGAGTTCATGAAGTGCTTATTAGACTTCTTGATGTATATATACATTTAATATTTCTACATAGAATGTTAAGAGAATATATTTTACAGAAGCTGGGATCTATCTTTGTTAATTTTTGAGCTTGGAAGGACAGGTGAATCCCTTCCCAAATTTTGAAATTGAAATGTAAAATATCTAGGTATTGTTAATAGTGTATTGTTTTCCTTTTTAAGACAGTTCTGTTGAGTATACAACCATAGGACAGTAGAAGGAAAGAGAATATTTCCCTTACTGTTTGTGATGGGACATTATTATATTTATATTCCTGTAGAGATTCTGTTATTAGAAAGTATAATATTTAAATGATGGATGAAGGGGTAAAGAGTATTTGCTCTTTATTTAGTAAATATTTAGTAAAGTGAAGTATTTAGTAAATTTAGTAAAATGAAATGCTGTGAACTATATGGCAAAATAAAACGTTGAGGGGCTGGAGCGATAGCACAGCGGGTAGGGTGTTTGTCTTGCACACGGCCGACCCGGGTTTGAGTCCCAGCGTCCCATGTGGTCCCCTGAACACCGCCAGGAGTAATTCCTGAGCGCAGAGCCAGGAGTAACCCCTGTGCATTGCCGGTGTGACCCAAAATGCAAGCAAATAAATAAATAAATAAATAAAACGTTGAAACATGAAAATGTCATTTTTTAGGGACTGGAGTGATAGCATAGCGGGTAGGGCGTTTGCCTTGCACGCGGCCGACCCGGGTTCAAATCCCAGCATCCCATATGGTCCCCTGAGCACCGCCAGGAGTAATTCCTGAGTGCAGAGCCAGGGGTAACCCCTGTGCATCGCAAGGTGTGACCCAAAAACCAAAAAAAAAAAAAAAGAAAAGAAAAGAAAATGTCATTTTTTATATATAAAAATTGATAGTTAGCTATTTCATTTAGATTGCCCTATGTAGACTGTTAGACATACTCTGGCATCTGATGAAAATTACCAGAGTAGGATGGCAGAATGTAAGGAAGGGGCCAATCAGATATCATTTTTAAATTAAAATTTTATATCTATTCTGATAGACTCTGATCATTTTGTACCATTAAAAATGCAGTGTAATTCAGTCATCTTAATTAGTGGCTGAGTAAATAGTAGTACTCCTACATTTAAAAAAATGCAGTATAAAACTTTTATTATTTAAAATAAACTTATTTTCTTCTTTTTAAAAAAGTTTTTGTAGGAGCGTAATTCATAGTGCTTGG
This sequence comes from Sorex araneus, assembly GCF_027595985.1. Classification (NCBI taxonomy): domain Eukaryota; kingdom Metazoa; phylum Chordata; class Mammalia; order Eulipotyphla; family Soricidae; genus Sorex; species Sorex araneus. The sequence continues at coordinate 20,948,172 of NC_073307.1, read as the reverse complement.
GTCATCTACTGCCAGGCATCAAACCAAGGTCTTACACATGCAAAGCATTTGGCAATACCACTGAGCCACATCTCTGGCCCTTTTTTTTCTTACAAGTAGTTAAAACTAGTTTTTTTCATATCACATTTGCACTACAAGGTAAAGCATCTCTTTACAAAATGTTGTATAAAAGCTACTTCACCACATGAAAGTAACAAATATATTCTTTGGAATTCATTCAGGCTCCATTACTAAAGAGGTTACCTAATCATACTCAAAACTGCCCTGCTAAGCATATTATCAGGCTTGTTAGGAATTAATTATATTATCTATATAATTAATTATAGCTTTTTTTAAGCTGTAGTAGTAACTGCTAAACAATCCTACTACCTGAATTTTTTTTATTTTTTGGTTTTTGGACCACGCCCTATTATGTCTCAAGGCTTATTCCTGGCTGTATTCAGGGGTCACTCCTGGCAGGACTTGTGGGACAACATGTGGTGCCCGCAATCCAGTCTTTGCACGACAAACACCTTACCTACTATATTGTCTCCAGCCCTGAATTTTTCATTAACTTTTAACATTCTCCTGTTGCCAAAGTGAGAATATTTACTGATGTGCCATTTCTTTTCCAAAAAATACTTTCATGCAAGTTAGGGTTAAGTTTTGCTAGATAATTCTGAAAATTAAATTAATAATAATGGTTTCCCCCATAACTTTATTTTGTTTCCACAAATATGTCTGGAATTAAGAAAAATGGAGAAATAAATATTGATGTTTGTTTATTTATTTATTTAATTAGAATATTGATGTTTAAAGCCAGCTCTTTATTCTAGGAGTCAAAAAGATTTTTAAAAAGAGAATAAGGTCAGGGATATGGCTCGAAGAGTTGAAGTGTAATAGCTTTGGATGTAGGAACCCCAGGGACATTGCATAGTACTCTTTGGGAGTAGCCCCTCAACAGTGCTAAGTATGGTGCCAAAAAAAACCCACCTAAAAAAAAGGGAGAGTAGAAAAATAGACTGAAGGAGACCCTGGTTTAAGCTCCTCTTTGACCCTAGCCTCAGAGTTGAGAGAGTGCCCTTTGGCACTGCTGGGCGTAAACCCTCTGAAAAAAAATGTCTTAGGAGAGTTAAGATAAAGACTCAGATTAGAGTTCATGTTTTGCATGTGGGAGCCCTAAAATTGATCACCTGCAATACATGAACCTCTGAGCACTGCAGGAAATAGCCCCTCTTCACTGACAAGTGTAACCCAAAAAAACAAAACAATCTCTAGGGGGTAGAGAGATATAGCTCAAGTGATAAAGTAGATAAAGCCCTAAGTTCAGTCCCCAACACCGTATGGCCTCCTCTGTGTTGTTGCTATGGCCCAGGGGACCCCCTTTGCTGAACTTTAGCACTGCCACTTGTGACCCTAATAAAAAATTTCTTTCCTGTGTTTTGAGACCTGACTATATTGCCACTTACCTAGAAGGTAGATCAAAATGCCTTTGAAACTTTATGATACATACAACAGTATCCTTTTTTTTTTTTTGCTCTTTTGGGTCACACTAGGGGTTACTCCTGGCTTATGCACTCAGGAATCACTCCTGGCGGTGCTCAGGATATGGGATGCAGGGAATTGAACCCGGGTCGACTGTGTGCAAGGCAAATGCCCTACCCGCTATGCTGTCGCTCCAGTCCAAAAGTATCTATTTAATGCTCATATTAACCTGTATATATTTATTAATCTTAGTCTCCTAGATTTTCCATTTTAAAAGTGATATTGAATGAACGAACTAGCACTACAGACAGTTGTGGGGATGAATATTACAAATATTATATTGAGTGAAAAGCCAGACACAAAGGAGTATGGTATCGTTCATATAAAACTCAAAACCTAAAGCCAGTTTGGAAGTGAGGATAGTAGTTAGCATTGGATGGGGGTGGGTAGCTATTGAAAAGGAGGCCCAAAGTGTGAGGCTTGTGGTATGTGGATAATGTTCTATAATACCACGGGTGCTGGTTACACAGGTGTGTTCACTTCGTGGGATATTTTCAACTACATATTTGTTTGTGTGCTTGTTTATTAAATCTATACTTAATTCAAAAATAACTTTACATTATAATGATTTACTGGTTTGATTCAAGCTTTTACTAAAACTGCTGTTTATTTTTCCTTGAAAGGTGCCAATGTGAATAGGGCTACGGCCAATAATGATCATACAGTTGTGTCACTGGCATGTGCAGGAGGTCATCTGGCAGTTGTTGAGCTGCTTTTGGCTCATGGAGCTGACCCTACCCATCGACTGAAGGTATTCTAGTTCAAATTTAGTAAATAAAGCATCCAAAAAGATAGCACAGGAGGTAAGGCTTTCTTGCTTTGCACATTGCTGACTCATGTTCAATCCAGGTTACCACAGAATCCCCTGAGAACCTTCAGGAGTCACCCCTGAAAACAGAGCCAGGAGTAAGCCCTGAGCATAGCTTGGGTGTGGCCCCAAAACAAAAATAAATAAATAGTACACGGTTTATTCTATATGTTTAATTTTTTTGGCTTTTTGGGTCACACCCAGCAATGCTCAGAGGTTATTCCTGGCTCTACACTCAGGAATTACTTCTGATGGCCATTGGAGGACCATATGGGATGCCCGGATTGAGCCCAGGTTGGCCACGTGCAAGGCAAATGCCCTACCTGCTATACATTTGCTCTGACCCCAAATGTTTGATCTTTTAATGCTTAAAATACATTACAGTTTAAATGAGTTTTGATTTCATATGAGTTGCTAAGAAATTATGTAGCGATCATTTACGAAAATTTACAAATAATTATGTCATTTTTTTTCTCTCAGGATGGCTCGACTATGCTCATTGAAGCTGCAAAAGGTGGCCATACTAATGTTGTTTCTTACCTATTGGATTATCCAAACAACGTTCTGTCAGTTCCCACCACAGATGTAGCTCAGCTTACCCCACCTTCTCAAGATCAATCTCAGGTAAAGTAAAATGGAGCATAATCATACGTAAGAATATTTTTCTAATTTATTAAAATTTATTTTATACAAAATAGGTTTTTCTTTTTCTTTTCTTCTGCATACCAGGATAAGCGTGATTATAAATTCTTTAAGATTGAGCCTGGAGAGATAGTACAGTACAAGGTGTCATTAATTTTCTCTTACTTACTTAGAAAAATAAAAACCTTAATATCAAGGATAATTATTTCATTTGTTTTGAAATTTAGATCCAATTTAAATCTTTAGGGTCTTTGGTTTCTTTTTTTTTTTTTTAAGAAGGGTGGGAGGGAAGCGGTGGTTTTGTTTTTTCAGTCCTGGGGACTGTACTTCTTTTTTTTTTTTTTTTAATTCTGCTTTTTGGGTCACACCTGGCGATGCTCAGGGGTTACTCCTGGCTCTGCACTCAAGAAGTACCCCTGGCGGTTCTCAGGGGATCATATGGGATGCTGGGAATTGAACCCGGGTTAGCTGTGTGCAAGGCAAACGCCCTACCCGCTGTGCTATCGCTTCAGCCCCAAGGGGATTGTACTTCTGACTTCACACATGCATGTGATCTTAGCTGAGCTGTATCCCCAGCCTTAAGGTTGATTTTTGTTTTTGTTTAATGAAACTATTAAGCTTAATTGTAAACCAAGATAAGGCTTTTCATGTAATACACCTCCCAAGAACAGTTTTAATGGGCCAGAGCAATAATACAGCAGGTAGGGCTTTTGCCTTGCATTCAACCGTTCTAGGTCTCATCACTAGCATCCCATAATGGTCCCTGAGCCCACCAGGAGTGATCTCTGAGCACAGGCAGTAGGAATCACTGAGCAGCCCTGCATGTGGCCCAAAAAATAAAACAAAGAACAGTATAAATTATCCTAGTTATGGTTCCCTTTGTCAGCCAGGAAAGTACAGTTAATTGGGATATATATATACATATATATATGTATATATATATATATGCCCAAAAAATCAGTAATTTTTAAACTTAATAGAGAAAACGTAGCTGAGTGTTCACAGTTTAGTGAAATCTTATGTTCTTTTCTACATTTATCATAAAAATTATTAAAATGCTTCCCAATTCAGAAATCTTTGTTTTTTAAGAATTTGATCCTCAGAATTTGGACAAGGGTAAGTTAACCAAGGTCTGGAGTGTTGGGCAGGTAGGTTGCTTCCCTTACACTCGGACAATCCAGGTTCGATATCCAGTGCTCCTTATGATCTCCCAAGCCCTCCAGAGCCAGGAGTAAGCCTTGAGCATCGCCAGGTGTGGCCCAAAATATCAAAAAAAGGATGGGGGGGTAAATTGACCAGTGAACATTATATGACTTGTACTCCTAGCTGTATTGGAATCAATTACATTTTCCCTCTGACAAGAATGTTAAATCCATTTATTTAAAATACTGAACACTGATAGGTTGCCTGGGTTTGCCCAATATGATTTCTCAGAAATTATTCTCTGGTGAAGCTTTTTTTTTTTTTTAAGAAATGAAAGTGAATTGAGTCATATATGAAGAAAATCTCAAACAGGATCTATTTTTCATATATGAGCCTTTACTTTATTTTTTGGTCTGAGGTTATTTTTTTCTGAGTTAACTTTTTAGGTTCCACGTGTACCAATGCAAACACTCGCCATGGTTGTACCTCCACAGGAACCTGACAGAACTTCACAGGAGAACTCGCCTGCTCTTTTGGGAGTACAGAAAGGTTAGTTGTTGAATTACTTTCTTTAAGATGGATATTATACACCTGCTTGCTGAATTCATAACAAATTCTTTAAGTTTAATGATTGATAGTTCATTCTATTCATAGCAATTAAGGTAGATATTGGCAAAGCACTAGGAAAGAATGGCTTATCTTCTTGATAACATACATCTGCTGGGTGTATTTTTGAATACAGCACAAATGAAAGTTCTTAAAAATCAGGCTGATTTTTAATTATTATTATTAAAGTAGGGAAAAAGGTGTCAATCAGACATTTCCCAATTAATATTGCTTTAGTTAGATAGTAGTAGGGTGTGTATTTGCTGTCTGGTTAAGACAACATCAATTTAGTGAGAAGTCTAAGAATTACCTTCAGGTGCCAAGAATCTAGTGCAGTAGTAGAACATTTGCCTTACATGTGTGAGGTCCTGGGCTCAGTTCCTAATATACTGTCATACTGTCATACTATCATCCCGTTGCTCATCTATTTGCTCGAGCGGGCACCAGTAACGTCTCCATTTTGAGACTTGTTGTTACTGTTTTTGGCATATTGAATACGCCATGGGTAGCTTTCCAGGCTCTGCTGTGCGGGTGAGATACAGGCTCTCAGAGAGAGGCAAAGGAATGGAACCCAGGTTGGCTGCGTGCAAGGCAAATGCTCTACCGCTGTGCTATGGCTCCAGCCCTCAATTCCTAATAACTTTAAAAAAAGGAATTGCCTCTTTGGCTGGAGAGATAGTTAAGCATATATATGTGAGACTCTGAATCCCTGACACTGTGGCCCAACTACCTCCTGGTATAACTCCTATTTTTAAAAATAATCATACTTAGTTTTTCATGTAATATTGGGGGTTAACATCTATCAGTGAATTTGAATTATTAACTACCAAAATAAATATAAATAATATCCAGGTGATTATTAACTTCGGGATAAGGATTGGCTCTAAGGGCTGGGTCGGTCGGGCTGGGGCGTGAAGCGGGGCTGGGCGCGCGCCGCCCCGGCCCGCCCCCGCCCCCGCCCCGACCCCGCGCCCCCAGTATGTCTATACTAAAGGGACTTTTGAACTATGATACTTTACTGTATCTACTAAGTATTTCCCTTGGTAGTATTTGTATTTGTACTTGTCATTGCACGGAAGAGCCTGGCAAGCTCCTCATAGCGTATTCAATATGCCAAAGACAGTGACAATAACAGGTCTCATTCTGCTGACCCTAAAAAGAGCCTCCAATCGTTGGGAAAAACGAGTAAGGAGAGGCTGTTAAAATCTCAGGGCTGGGACAAGTGGAGACGTTACTGGCGCCAGTTCGTGTACATCAATGAACAACAGGGATGATAGTGATACAGTATTTGTCATATGTGAATTCTCTGAAGCAAATAGTTAATATATAAGATGTTAAGAACTACATTAAATTTGTGAATGTATCTCATTCAATATACGATTAATTCCTAGGTTTTTAATATAACAAGATGTATATTCATTTGTTATGATTTAAGAAAAGCATGGGTGACTATTATGGCAGCAAACTAAAACTTCTTTAAAATTATATCAGGTGGGCTGGAGCAATAGCACAACGGAGTAGGGCGTATGCCTTGCACACGGCTGACCCGGGTTTGATTCCTAGCATCCCATATGGTCCCCCGAGCACCACCAGGAGTAATTCCTGAGTGCATGAGCCAGGAGTAACCTCTGTGCATCGCTGGGTATAACCCAAAAAGCAAAAAATAAATAAATAAATAAATAAATAATACAATTATATCAGGGAAAAAATTTTAATTAGGGCTAGAGAGAGAGTACAGTGTATAACTCACTTTCTTTGCATGTGCAGATCAGGTTTCAATTCCTGACACCACGTATGATCCCTGAGCACCACCACTAGCGATTCTTCAGCACAGCCAGGAATAAACCTTAAGCATATAGAGTATTTATTGCACTGCTGGCCCCTGCCCCACCTCCCCACCCCCGCATTATATCAGTTTTAGTCATTAAAGCAATGTTTTCCAGCTGGGTGCCATATGGCCCCCTTTGTGCCCCCAGGATCTTCCAAAGGTTTCTACTTGATGAAAGTTGAAAAGTTCATTAATAGGGTCAGAGAGATAGATAACACAGAGGCTAAGACTATTGCCTTGCACACGGTTGACCCAGGTTTGATCTCCTACATTCAATGTGGTCTCCTGAGCACTCCCGGGTGTGCCGTCCTGCCCCTTCTCCAAAAAGGTTTGAGGGGACTAAGGGGAGTCACATCTGTGGACAAGAGCAGGAGGCTAGATGGCCTAAGCAGAGCCTCTGCCAAGAGAGTCTTCATTTCTGAACTATTAATTTCAGAGATGGAATGTCTAAAGTAATTCTGATTTAATCTTTTTTTTAAAAAATACTTAAATTTAGTTTTCTGCGGATACCTAACTATTCAGACTTTTCAAAATATTTACATTTCTGCTAATCTTAATAAATAAAAAGCAGATCAAGCAATACTTGTTAATCTGGACATTATCATCCACTGCAGCCTCTAAGTAAATATACTTTTGTTTTAGTTACTTTTTATTTGACTTACTCTATAAATGTCTAGTAACTTTCTCTAGGAAGTTTGGTACTGAATAAATTACATTAAAATTTAATATTAACACAGAACCTCAAAATAACCAAGAAACAATCAAGAAGGAACATCAAGTATGTGCAGAAAGTAAATTATTTTTAATATGCAAGTAAACTGAAATGTTGGCAGTGAGTTTTTTTCAGTTGATACTCAAATCACTGTATCACTGTCATCCCTTTGCTCATCAATTTGCTCGAGTGGGCATGATACTCAAATCAGTTGCCATATTTTTGCTTACTTTATATGAGTTATCTGCTTGTTTCCGTCAGTTTGATGTTTTATTACATACGGATAGCATAAAAGTGAACTAACCTTTTAGGTAGTCATTTTTATTATTGAGGAAAGGAAAAATTAACATACCTAGGTACTTGGGTAGTTCCTATGGCCAAATGCCTAGTAGCAGTGCCAACCTAATATTTATTTTTTCTGGACCAAACTCATAGTGCATTGTGTTCACATGTAATGGTAGTCAAATCATGAAAATCCTTGGACATTGTATCACTGTAAATTTTAAAGTTCAGTTGATGATGAAAGTTTTATCATCAAGATAGAAATATCTTATTATTAATCATTAAAGTATGGTACTTTTCTCCTTAAAATGTCTGATTTCAATGATAAATTGACTGATCATTTTGTTTCTTCTAAGACTGTGGTACATGTGTGATTAGGGATGGAGAAAAGATTTTTATTCTTTGAGGTTCTTAGTGATCATCTTTCCACATACTTGTAGCATATTATTCCTGTTTGTTTTAAATACATTTTTATTATTTATATCTGCATTTAAAATTTCACAATATTTAAAACTATCCAGTTATTTTTAATTTACTCCACTTAGCTACTCTTTTCTGTTATGGCCCATACACACCATTTGTCCTGACTTCATCTTGACCCATATTCTCCTTATGTAACAAGTCATGTATCCATTGTTAATTTTCAAAGATTCAAGATTTTAGGTGCCATCTGCCAGGACTCAGAAGCATCTTTATAAACAAAATTATGAAACAAAGTGAAAATTATATGCTTAGTTTTATATATTAATTAGTTTTATTAACTATACTTACGGATATTCAGATAGGAAGGGATGCATAAATAATATCAGCCCTTTGCCTTTTCCAAATCAGTTTCGTTTAGTGATTAAAGCTGTAAGTTGAATCTAACTTGTTATAGAGTCTTTGAAAGAAAAAAAAGAGACTCTTGGTTATCCTTTGCCAGTTGTACAATTTAAATCTAGTCTATAGCAAAGCATTACAGTGAAGTCAATATGTCTGAATGGGATATTTACTGAAAATGAATCTTTTTATGTGATACTGTGGTCTCTCTTGCTTGGCATTCTCCCTATCCTGTCTTCTCCCTCCCATAGAATCTCTGTGAAAGGTTAAATGATGTTGAATCACTGGTGTTTTGTCATCAGGGGTCCATTCGTATTTATTCCCTTCATCCTACTATCCCTGTAGGCAACCTTTCTAATCTGTTTGATGGGCAAATTTTGTTCTATATTTCTTAAAAATTGTACTGCTTTGTGTGTTTTCAGTTTATATAGTATTGAAATAATAGTTTTGTTCTATAACTCCTAGTTTTTCACTTTTTTTTAAACTGAGCAATAACATATTTTAGATCTATCCATGTGTCTACCTCTAGATTGTTTCTGCCTGTAGCAGAGTACTTTAGCCTTTAAATTTTTTTTTAATTTAATTTCATTTGTTGGGGGCCTGGGCTGGGGCCATACTTGGTGATGCTCAGGGCTCGCTCCTTCCTGAGGGATCATTCCTGGCAGTGCTTTGGGGATCATGTATGGTACTGGGAATTTGCACTGGGAGGTTGGGCTGGGGCCATACTTGGTGATGCTCAGGGCTCGCTCCTTCCTGACTGAGGGATCATTCCTGTCAGTGCTTTGGGGATCATGTATGGTACTATCGATTTGCACTTGGAGGTTGGGCTGGGGCCATACTTGGTGGTGCTCAGGGCTCACTCCTTCCTGACTAAGGGATCATTCCTGGGAGTGCTTTGGGTATCATGTATGGTACTCAGGATTTGCTCTGTAGTCGGTCTCATACAAGGCAAGCCCCCTACCTTGTCATTCTCCAACTCCAAGTGCTTTACTCTTATATCTTTCATTTTTTAAAATCAGTCATTTCTGTCACTGATGCAGTCCAGATTGCCTCTCATTGTCTACTGCCTACCACAAACAATGCTATGATGAAAATCCTTGTATAGATCTAGTGAGAATTTCTCTGAGATTTTCTCTGAGATTAACTCAGGAACCTAATTCACTATGTCACTGCTACAAATTCACACTCTGGAATAATTACAGTAGTTTAGAGTCCCATCAGCAATGTATGCATAAGGGTTCCTTTTATACTTCTCACCATTCCCCCCTTTTGTATGCTTTACAACTTTATATACTTTATCCATATTTTTTAATTTTTATATTATTATTTCCCCCTTTAGACTGTAAGCTCCTCAAGAGCAGGACTTAATGTTTTTCATCTTTTTATGATTCACTGTGACTTGCTTATATTAGATGCTCAGATATTTGTTGAATGAAATCATAAATGGATACCATGCTAAAAGAATACAGGATATTTTAAAGGTACAGAATTGTGAATTTTTAAGAAGAGACACTGATTAAATGAAATGTTTAGAATTATTCGTTTAAAAGTGGTATTCTAAGGGAGCTGGGGACGTGGCTCGGTTTTAGAATACATACTTTGCACGTGTGAGAACATGGGTTCAATCTCAGGCACCACAAAAAAATAAATAAGTATATATAGTATTCTAGATACTGATATTGCAGCACAGCGGTAGGGCATTCACCTTTCACGCGGTCGACCCTTGTTCAATTCCTCCACCCCTCTTGGAGAGCCCGGCAAGCTACCGAGAGTATCAAGCCCACACGGCAGAGCCTGGCAAGCTACCCGTGGCGTATTGGATATGCCAAAAACAGTAACAATAAGTCTCACAATGAGAGACGTTACTGGTGCCCGCTCGAACAAATCAATGAGCAATGGGATGACAGTGACAGTATTCTGGAATGATAGGGGCAAAAGTAAAAATAAAATAGAGGGGCCGGAGCGATAGCACAGCGGGTAGGGCGTTTGCCTTGCACGAGGCCGAGCCGGGTTCAATCCCCGGCATCCCATATGGTCCCCCAAGCACCGCCAGGAGTAATTCCTGAGTACAAAACCAGGAGTAACCCCTGAGTATCGCTGGGTGTGACCCAAAAAGCAAATAAATAAATAAATAAATAAAATAGAATTGTAAAGTAATAATTAACAAGCAGTTTTATATCCTAGAGTTGTTCTGAGAATAGGTAATGTGAAAAGTTCTCATTTATATTAAATCATTAAAATTATATTTACAATGAGTGATTGAAAAGTTTTATACAGGTTGTCTGAATTCACTTTGCATTTTGCAGTCAAGTATACATTAATTTACATATGTGTAAATTATACTAAATCAAATTTAACATCAAACTTATAGAGATAGAAGGTTGAATTATTCTTTTAGTAAATAATCAAATGCTTGCTATTTGAGACCCTTGGTTAACATTTTTGTAGTATTAAAAGGATATAACATAGCATGTTTTATTTTTCTTTTCTCTATATACCATTATTTGTTTTTATTATTGTGGGGCCACTGAGATTAATGCTTGGGATTAGCACTGTTGGGGCCACCTCCATAACATCCAACAACTTTCACGGGCCATGTGATACTGGAGACAAAACCCATACGTGCAAGGCCTGTGTTCTACCACTCAGCCAACATTGTACACAGCTCCTAGTACATATATAGTGTGTTTTTTAGTAAATCTTGACGGATATTTAGATATAAATGAAAAATAAGTTGATTCTGGGTCAGTGGCTTTCATTTCTTACTGTGGCCACTATATGAATTATTTTAGGGGCAGAGAGGTAACTTGACAGACTGAGCACATGCTTTGTGCATAAGGTCTCTGTTTAATTCCCAGCACTGCATGGATCCCTGAATACTGCCAGGAGTGAGTCCCAAGCATAGAGCTGGAGAGAAACCCCAGAACACTACTGTGTATGGCCAAAAATAAAAAAGAAAAATTTTATATTAAATGTCATTAATATTTCTCATCAAAAGAGCACACTCTTCATATATATGAGTCTCTGGGTTAAATCAATAACACTCCAAACTCAAAAAGAAAAAAAATTTTTTTAAAAGAAATCATTTACGTTGAAGTCCAGAGTACTGTATACATCAGATTACCCAAATATAACTTCCATTAGATAATACGCATTATAGTACATTTGATACAGTATATTGTTCTTTATTTTACTTTATCAACCTTTTTTTTTTCTTTTCCCTAGTTAAAACCCAGTTGGGAATGCTGCTTAAACATCTTTCTAGTAAGAAGATGGAGAGATAGTACACTTGCTTGCCTTGCACATGCTGATCCTAATTTAATCTCTGGCACTGCATATGGTCACCTAGCACTGCCAGGAGTGAGCCCTGAGCATTGCTGAGTGTGACAATAAAAATAAACAAAAAAATCTTTGAATATAAGATGTAATGTAAAAAAAAAAAGATGTAATGCAGTGATAACAGAAAGCAAGGAAACTACAGAACATGGTTTCAGTTTAATAAATAAAATCAAGCAAGGAAAAATAAAACCAAATATAGCTTTATATGTCATATGTTTTTTCCTTTGGTCATTGTTTTTCAATTTCACAATGCACAAATGTATCAGACACAAGAATAATGAACCATTTAAATAGTATACAAAATAATTGCCTGCTTTATATTCCTGATTCTCTCAATACCTGTGGGGTTGAAAAGAGTTTTCTCTCTAAAATGGTTTTCTTTTACTTTCACTAATTTTATTAGTGGAGGAAAAGTGAAAGCCAGAAACCAAATTAAAGAAATAAAATTAGTTTATATATAATATGTCATACAGTGCTACCAATGGATTTATTTGTACCTAACCAGTGGGAGATGTTTGAAGGAGATATGTCACTGTCATCCTGTTGCTCATTGATTTGCTCGAGCGGGCACCAGTAACCGTCTCCATTGTGAGACTTTTTACTGTTTTTAGCATGTTAAAACTATTTTCTATCATCTTTTACTGCTACCTTCCTCCTTACTGAAAATTTTGTATCTGAAAGGATATTTGTCATGCATCTAGGCAGCACCATCAATTCTATGGTTATAGATACTTTGCCTTTGCCTGTTTTGGGGAGGAACTGCTTTTTGTGCATTCTCACTATTCAGTTAACTAAATTAATTTAGTAATCTTGGGATCTTATAGTCTTTTTTTTTTTCTCTTTAGTTCCATAAGTTGAGACCATTTCTATATGTTACTAACCATCTTCAAAATTTTCTTTGGGGGGGGCCGGAGCGATAGCACAGCGGGTAGGGCGTTTGCCTTGCACACGGCCGACCCGGGTTCGATCCCCAGCATCCCATATGGTCCCCCACGCACCGCCAGGAGTAATTCCTGAGTGCAAAGCCAGGAGTAACCCCTGAGCATCGCTGGGTGTGACACAAAAAGCAAAAAAAAAAAAAAAATTTTCTTTGGGGGATTGTCTTCCTATATATAATGATTTTAAATATGTAACTGTCATGTCATGTGTATATTACCAGTCAGGTCAGGTTCATGTTGAACTCTTACCTAGTCATGTATAATTTTTATTTTGGATTGCAGGGAGCAGGAACAGTAGGAGAGAGTACACCCAACAGTTCCTTGGGGTGAACCTTGGGGCTCTCAGATGTAAAGCATGAGCTCTACCTTTAGAGCCTGTACTCTGGCCCACATCTTCCTTAATCTTAAATATAAATTTCACAACAACTATATAAGGGTATTTTGAATTTATGAATGTTTAGTAGAATAGCACGTATCAGAGTGATAGTACAACAGGTAGGGCACTTGGCTTGCATGCAGCCGATCCAGATTTTATTCCCAGAACCCCATATGGTCCCCTGAGTTAACCAGGAGTGATTCATGAGCACAGAGTCAGGGGTAAGCCCTCAACATTGCTGGATATGGCCCGAAACCAAAAAAGGATCTTTATCTTTGCATAGCATCTGAATTTATTTTGATGAAGCTGTTAATTTTATTGCACAACGAAAATTTTGTTGCTGGTCTGGCAGTTTTATGCATTATTATTTATAGCAGTTAAGGCTCCCGACCCCTACCCTAGCCCTTTTTTGGCAGTGCCAGGGTAGACCCCATGTTTCATGTATGCAAGGCATGTGCATTATCATTGACCCACATCCCCATTTAACCTTCCTTTTCTTACCTGTTTGTTATTATTAGGTAGTTTGAATGTGCAAATTATGAACTAATATGTGATCTTAAGAAAATAATCACAGGCTTGCTTTTTAAGTCTGTGCCCTCCCTTGAACACTTATCTCACTTGCTTGTCTCTGTGTTTCTTTGCTTTATTTCCACTCTGGGGAAGCATGTATTCTCCTTTACATTATTTCCCTTCTTCCTCTCCTCTCACATCCTTGTAAGCAAGTGTCATTCACGAAAAACTATCTTGTTCAGTAAAAGCAGAGAGAGAGAAAATAATTATAAAATTACCTCACAAGTCTAACAGTTTTTCATTGACAAGATAAGGTTTAATTAAACTACTTTGATCAGTATAAGATTGAATATGAATAACATTTTGCCAAACTTTGCTTTTAATTAGGCAGTTTCAAAAAGTGCAGTGATTTTAGAACTAATTTTTTCTGACTTTGCTGAAGACAGTATGTGAGAACTACTTCCTTTTTTTCCCCCTTAGTATTAGTAAATTGCTGTGTGTTTGAGCTATTTTGGGTTTTGAGAGCTTCCATTTTAGAAGAAAAGCATTTGAATCTCTGATTTCCTACTCCCACCTGGGTAGGAAAAAAACACCTGGGTGTTTTTTTTTTCACAAAATGCTTCTAATTCAGAGCATTTTCAGATCTAATGGGTGGCTCTTTCCCTTTGGAACTGAGAATCATTTTGAATGGATTGTGTCATCTCATCGTCATCTTTTATTGGTGTTTTTCTTTTTTTAAATACTGCCTTATTGAACCCAGGGCCTCACCTAAGCATGGCCTATACACGAATATTGGACCACATCCCCAAACCTGTATTTACTTGTTGGTTGGTTTGGTTTAGGTTTTTGGGCCACACCTAATTGTGCACAGCCTTATTCCTGCCTCTGCACTCAGGGATCACTCCTGGCAGGGCTCAGGAAACCATTTGGAGTGCCAGGGATTCAACCCAGGTCACCATATGCAGGGCAAGCACACTACTTGCTGTATTCCAGCCTCTGTATTATCCTATTCTTTAAAAATACTTTTTCTTTAAAAAAATTTTTGGGGGGGGGGGCTGGAGTGATAGCACAGCGGGTAGGGCATTTGCCTTGCACGCGGCTGACCCAGGTTCAAGTCCTAGCATCCCATATGGTCCCCTGAGCACAGCCAGAGGTAATTCCTGAGTGCATGAGCCAGGAGTGACCCCTGTGCATGGCCAGGTGTGACCCAAAAAGAAAAAAAAATTTTTTTTTTTCTTAGGAAGTTAGCACGACAGATGAGTTGCATGCTTTGTATGCAGAAGTTCAGAGTTTGATCCCTGGCACTGCATGGTCTCATGAGCATAGATGAGAGTGACTCTTGAGCACTGAAAGGAGTAAGACCCTGAATACCACTGGATGTGGCCCATAAAATAAAACTAATTTGTTTTTCCTAAAAAAAAAAAAAAAAAAAAAAAAACCAACTATCTAGGTCCTATGAGCCAAAGAAATAATATAGAGGTTAAGGTTTAATCCCTGGAACCATAGATGGTCTCCTGAGCACCAACAACAGTAATCTCTAAGCAGAAGTAGGAGCAAGACCTGAGTGTGACTGTGCCTCCACCCATCCCCTACTTGCCCCCTCACCCCATGGAAGGGAGGAAAAAAAATTAGGGCCAGAGTACCAGTACTCTGCAACCACTGCAGTCACCAGATATACACCCAGCAATACTTAGAGAGCCTTACTATTCCAGAGATCAGTTCAGCTCCTACACATTCATAGGTTTATGCACTCCCGTTTGAGCTGTCTTCCCAGCCCCATTTCTTTTTTTTTCTTGCTTGTGTTTCGGAGACTTGCACCTGTCCTGCTGGGGGTAGACTACTCCCATCTTGGTGGTCCAGGGTCACTTACTTAGGGCAATTTTTTTAATTCTCAAGTTGTGTTACTTAGATTGATGGCAATCTGGAAGAGTGAACAATTACTCTTTATAGTTAGTGGGGTTTTTTTTTGTTTTTTGTTTTTTGTTTTTGCTTTTTGGGTCACACCTGGCGATGCACAGGGGTCACTCCTGGCTCATGCACTCAGGAATTACCCCTGGCGGTGCTCAGGGGACCATATGGGATGCTGGGAATCGAACCCCGGGTCGGCCGCGTGCAAGGCAAACGCCCTACCCACTGTGCTATCGCTCCAGCCCCTATAGTTAGTGTTTTAAAAAGAGCTTTGGGGCTGGAGCGATAGCACAGCGGGTAGGGCATTTGCCTTGCACGTGGCCGACCCAGGGTTCGATTCCCAGCATCCCATATGGTCCTCTGAGCACCGCCAGGGGTAATTCCTGAGTGCAGAGCCAGGAGTGACCCCTGTGCATGGCCAGGTGTGACCCAAAAAGCAAAAAAAAAAAAAAAAAAAAAAACTTTGTTTTAGGGCCAGAGTGATAATACAGTGGATCAGCTGTTTTTCTTTTTCACAGCTTACCTGGGTTCGGTCCTGGCATTCCGTATGGTCCCTTAGCACTGCCAGGAGTAATTTCTGAGAAAGAACCAGTAGTTATCCCTAAGCATTGCCAAGTGTAGCCCAAAAAACTCCTCCCTTCCCCTGTTTTATGAGGGTCAGAGCAATAGTACACTGGGAAGAGCACTTGCCCTGCAAATGGCAGACCCAGGTTCCATCTCCAGCATTCCATATGGTTCCCTGAGCACAGAACTAGAAGTAAGCCTTGAACATCTCCAGATGTGACCCAAGCCCCCCCCCTAAAAAATTTGTTTTTAATTTATATAACAATATAAAGCTTGTTTTATATAAGCCAGAGTTGTGTGGTCACTGCCATCATCTAGTTTTAATGATTTTGATCACTCAAAAAGATCTTTCATGCTGTTTGTGATACATTCTCATTTTCACAACTGTGCCCCAGTTATCGCTACTGTCTTTAGATTTACCTTTTCTCCATGGATTTGATATAAATTACAAATTTTATGGTTTTTTGTTACTGTGTATTCCCTCCATTTTGTGTCTAGTTGTTAGGATTGTTAACTTTGAAGTTGTTTAATCATGAGGAATAATAAATGTGATTCAAAACATTAAAGTAAACATTTATTCAATAATATATTGTTAGGGGCCGGAGCAATAGCACAGCGGGTAGGGCATTCGCCTTGCACGCGGCCGACCTGGGTTCGATCCCCGGCATCCCATATGGTCCCCCAAGCACCGCCAGGAGTAATTCCTGAGTGCAGAGCCAGGAGTAACCCCTGAGCATCGCTGGGTGTGACCCGAAAAGCAAAAAAAAAAACAAAACAAAAAAATAATAATATATTGTTAGTATCAGAAATTCTGTATAGGGAATCTATTTTCTCCTCAGTAGCATTCATTGTTTCTCTCATAGACTTTAACACAGTTTATTTAAAACTCAAAATAATTGTCTTTTATAAGTTTAATAGAATATCTGTGTACAGAAATGTTAAATACTTAATGGAAATTTGTTTTGGTTGGTTTTGTGCTGCACCTGGTATTGCTCAAGCCTTACTCCTGGCTCTGAGCTCAGAGATCACCCTTGTCAGACTTGTAGGACCATATAGGTGCCAGGGATAGGGTACGTTACGTGGGTCATTCACATGCAAGGCATATGCTCTACCCACTGTACTATCTTTCCAGCCCCTCTTAATGGAAATTTTTATTGAAATATTTTGAACTGGGGTCAGAAAGACAGTACAGAGTTTAAGGTTGATTGCACTGCATGTGGCAAACACACTTCAATTAATTCCCCTAGAAGTAAGCCCTAGGGACAGTTGGGTCTGCCCCACCTCCAGAAAAAGAACTTTTAAACTATGGTTTCACTTTTTTAAAAAAATTTTTTTTCTGAGTACTTTTTTTTTTTAATTGAATCATTGAGATACACAGTTACAATTGTGTGATTGGGCTTTAGGGTTTCAGTCATCCAATATTTCAACACACATCTCTTTACCCCGTGTGCCTGTCCCTCTGCCAGCGTCCCCATTTTAATATAATAAAAGAATCATTTGGCAACTTGGAAAACATATTCCCCAGCTTTGATCTACAAGTTGTACACTGTTAATATGGTAACAAAATAAAATTGTTAGGCTATTAAACGAACATGAAAGATATATTCAACACTTAAAAAACTTTTAGGGACTGTACAACAGTACAGCAGGTAGGGCGTTTGCCTTGCACGTGGTTGAGTCTGGTTCGATCCTCAGCACCCCATATGTGCCCCTGAGCACCACTAAGAGTAATTCTTGAGCTCAGAGCCAGGATTAACAATTGATCCCCGAGCTTAGCTTACCCAAAAGCAAAAAAAAATTTTTTTTTATTGAATCACTGTGAGATACACACTTACAAAGTTCTTTATGATTTGAGTTTCCATCCGACAGTGTTTTAACACCATCCCTTCACCAGTGTTTATTTCCTGCCATCCAGCATCCCCAGTTTCCTCCTGGCTCTATGGAAGTCAGTCTCTCTCTCCCTCTTTCCCTCACCCTCTTTGCCTCTCCCTTGCCCTCTCCCTCTCTCTCCCTCTCTTTCCCTCCCTTTTTTTTCCCTTTTAGGCCCTGAGGTTTATAATACTTAAACACTATTAAATACTGCCTTATGAAGTAATAGTACTGGGGAAATAGTACTGCAGGTAGGGTGCTTGCCTTGCACACAACAACCTAGGTTCAGTCCCGTCTCCTCATGTGGTCCCCTGACGCCTGGCAAGGGTGAGTGCAGAGACAGAAGTAAGCCCTGAGCACCACTAGGTGTGAGCAACCCCGAAAAATAGTACTGCTTTATATTTGATATTCTTTAAAAAGTCCAACCTAATAAACAGAATTTTGAGATCCTTTCCTCTGTGCTTCCTTTTCTTCCTGCCCCATCTTCATTTTCAAAATTTTCCTGTACTAAAGATTAGGTTAATTTATTTAAAATTTTATATCTTTTGAATTAGCAATAACATTGTGTGTGCGCTGTGAAGTAGAAGAGTTTAGACTTTAGTCTTCCTACTACTGATGTTAATATTTGAACATTAGTTGTAAGAATTTGGGAGGGAGGTCCATATGTGTATGGGAGGGGGGGTTCTGGGTTTTGGTTTGTTTTTTGTTTTTTGTTTTTTTAAGCATGGCACTTTTTCAAACATTTTTCATGTGCTTAGGTACATCCAAGCAGAAGTCCAGTTCCCTGCAGGTAGCAGATCAGGAAGTACTGCCACCTTTTCACCCATACCAGCCTTTGGAGTGCATAGTAGAGGAGACTGAAGGCAAGCTGAATGAACTGGGACAAAGAATTAGTGCTATTGAAAAAGCACAGCTTAAGTCATTGGAGTTAATTCAAGGTGAACCTCTGAACAAAGATAAGATAGAAGAACTTAAAAAGAACAGAGAAGAGCAAGTCCAGAAGAAGAAGAAAATACTGAAAGAACTGCAGAAAGTGGAAAGGCAATTGCAAATGAAAACACAGCAGCAATTTACCAAAGAATACTTGGAAACCAAAGGTCAGAAAGACATAGTATCTCTACACCAGCAGTGCTCTCCTAGAGGAGTCTTCCCAGAAGGGGAAGGAGATGGTAGTCTCCCAGAGGATCACTTTTCAGAGTTACCTCAGGTTGACACAGTCTTATTTAAAGATAATGATGTTGATGATGAGCAACAGTCTCCACCATCGGGAGAACAAATTAATTTTGTCCCAGTCCAGCCTTTATCATCCCAGTGTAACTTTTCCAGTGACTTAGGTTCTAATGGAACAAATTCTCTTGAACTTCAGAAAGTATCAGGTAATCATCAGGTTATAGGACAGCCTCAGATCGCTATTACTGGACATGATCAGGGGCTGTTAGTTCAAGAACCAGATGGACTAATGGTTGCAACTCCAGCCCAGACGCTTACCGACACCCTTGATGACCTGATAGCAGGTGGGTTAAGAAATGTATCTGTACTTTTCTTTAATCTGTGTGCTCAACTTCTTTACATAAGCCTCCCAAAACACCAACTTTGTACTTTTCCATTTTAGAACTATCTTTGTAAAATTAATCATTTCTTGGTGTGTTTTGGAAGTGAATTCAACTAAGCTCAACAGCACTAACAGAAAAATGTGGTGTTCTCCCTTCTCCCCACTCCCACCCCACAACCTGCCCCCTTTTTCTGTTAAACATTTAAAAGGCAAAGAAGTAAAGTAAAGTTGTCTTAATCCCTTTGTTTAGATTTTTGGTATTAAAACTATTGTTTGTGTATCTTTAGTAGGTCAAATTTCTTAGGTCTTAGAGATATTCACATAAAATGGCACATTAAATTTTCCTGCTAGTGATTTTTAAGTTTGGAAATCATACTTCTAAATCACATTGCTTTTTCTTTATTTAAATATTTCTAACTAAAAAGGTTATTCAGGAAAAAATTATAAGCATTCCTTGTTAAAATATTTGTGGTTATATTTAAAGAATTTTGAAATTGTCATCATTCTGACTTTTTTAATAATTGTTTTGATGAAAGCACACAAAAAGACAAACATACAAACATCCCACGCCTGTAAGCAAAGAAACAGAAAAAGCAAAGGACTAATAACCTTAAAGTATATGTTTCTGTTTATTGTTGTGTGGAAAATTACAAGTAGATATGAAATGAGGTGCACAAGTTTACTTTCCCTTTCATTGTCCTTGCAGCAGTGGGAAAAGAGTGCAATTAATCATTTACCTTCCTAAAGATGGCTGGTGAATGTATCACCTCCATGAGAGCCCAGTTCAGAAATGCAGCCAGAATGGCTGTTGACAGTGGATGAAGACCAAGAACTAAGATGTAGCTGGAGTGATATTCAAAGGCAGGCCAGTCCTCTGTCTCTTGATTGCAACATTTTTTTTTTCTTACTGTTGTCTGTTTCCTCTTGTCATATTCTCCTCTCCTCCCATCCCAATTATGCTATCACAGTTCCTTTCTTCTTTCGTGAGCCTCTAGTCTTCCTAATCTTTACTGCATCTTTAAAATGTGAAATAAGATAACTTAAATTGGGGGTTTTATTGGACATGTGTATAACTTCCAGAAATTAATTGTTATACTGCCTGTGAAACTCCTCTAATATGTAAAAGATACTGTCTACAGAGGAGAACTGTCTTAGTTTTTCTAAAGAAAATTCAAATGCTGGGAAATGTTTTAAGGAGTTATATTCTTTATTTTTTAAAAAATACTTAGCCAACAGCCACTTAACTAAGATTAACTTTGTGTCTCTAGCAGTGAAAGCTGACAAATATAAATTAACTCACAGTTAAATTTGTAGTTAGAATTTTTCATTTTGGTAAAAGCAGATTTTGTAGTGGATATAAATTAGTGAATAATGGGGTCAGAGAAAGAGTTCATTAGGGAAGGTGCTTTCCTTACACACAGTAGAGACCCACTCAGGTTCCATTCCCAGCACCTCTTATATTTCTCTGAGCCCCATCAGAAGTGATCCCTAAGTACACATGTGTGGACCAAAAACAAAAATAGATCTTGGATAATGATAAAATTGGTAACCTATAGGTAACATTTTAAGACTTCAGATTTATAACTAGCATTATAATCACAATTATAAAATGCACATTACTGATCACTGCTAGCTTTAAGTTAGTACCCTAAAAATATATATATATTTATATATTTTTTAAAATATATATATATATTTTTTTAAGTTCCTCCAAAGAGATAACTCAGTGGACTGAGCTCATACCTTATATGCTGTTTGGGTTTAATCCCTCGTATCACATGGCCTAAATACCAACAAGAAGCTACCGCTAGCACAGAGCCAGGAGTAACCTTGAGTACCGCCAAGTGTGACCTAAAAACAAGCATACATACACCAGCCAAGATAATAACAATAACTTTAGCAAATTTTTTCTTTTTACGAATGTTATGTGTTAAAAGTTTATGGCAATAATTTGGCTTGCTTTGTTCAAAATAATCGTGTGATCAAAAGTTTTAAAGCTTAATTTTATGAACTCCCAAGTTTCTCCAAATTTCCTAATTGCAAGTTAAAAAATAATAGACAAGGATGAATTAGATCACTATCTGATTTTGTAATTTACATCATATATTAATATTGCAATAGGCCAAAAGTATAATTAGCTTTGCCCTAACTAAATTTAGTTCTTTTCCCTTCATGTTTAACAAGTGATGAGGTCTGTTACTGATACATGTTACAATTTTGCTTTAGATGCTCTTCATATATAATGAGTTTCGCTCTTTAATTTTAGGAATTTTTTTGTTAGTTGCCTATATGTCATGATGTGTTGGTTATACATATATAGTTTATGGACCTCATGACTTGTTTTAATGTCTTATTTTTGATACTGTCCCAGGCAAATATATGTAAGCTAAATTGGGGGCATGTTTCTTTAGGCCTTTTTCTTTTGAAAATAAATGTACTTAAAAAGTTAGCATAATAATAATATGTGATTCTCAGTTTAAATGTCTTAAACTAAGATGTGGAGAGCTAAAACAATTTATTTTTCAAAAAAATTAAAACAGCATTGAGCATTTCTGAAAACATGGAATAATTATAATATATTTGGATTAAGTCAAGAATATCAATTTATTTACATTTATTAAGCATGTGAAATACCATGCTTAGTTCTAAATGCTTTGTATACATTTATCTCATGGGATATTTATAATAATTTTTTAAAATAAGTCTTTTTCCCATCAGTTTTTCTGCTGAACGTTTGAAGCTTTTTGGAAATTTAGTTGCTAGTAAATGCAAGATTAAAACTCAGTTCTTCCACTTTAACAGTTTGCTTGTACTTACTTAAATTGAAGTTCTGAATTTAAGATACTATTTTCTTTTTTTTTAAGATATTATTTTCTTAGTTTCCCAATTTCTGTTAAGTGTCCCTTGCTGTTTTTATATTAAGATTTGATGTTGATATAAGTTTCAGTATCGTTTTGTTGCTTTTAGCCCATTGTTACTGTAAATAGCATACTCATAGGCTCTCTTCAGACTATTTCCCAGTGACTGGGACATGTGAAGCCCAGGGTTAAGTATTCAGCATGTGTGGAGCATATGCTTCGAATTTATCAAGCCCTGGCTTCAAAATAAAGACAGATGCAGCCATGGAGGTCACCAGCAGAGCTGGGTTTAATTACCCTGGCTCATCCCTAGCACTACAGGACCCACATAGCACTGCCTCCTCTGGGCCTCTGGGCTGATTGATCAAGATTCCCTGGAAAGAACTCCCCACCAGAACCTCCTGAGCAATGCATTGGAGCCTCTCTCCCTTAGAAAGGTTAGGAGCCAGAGAGCTCAGTGAACTGATCACTTGCTTTACTCGTGGGATATGTAGGTTCAATCCTCAGATTCATGATCCCTGCACCCCACCCCCGCCCCCTGCAGCATCACCAGGAGTACCTCCTGATCACCACTGGGTGTGACCCAAAAACAAATCCTAAAAGAGTTTAAGAATGAAAAGATTCTTAAATATATTAATATATTTGGATTAAGTCAAGAATATTAAGTCAAGAATACTATTACTCTGGGACCAGAGTAATAGTACAGTAATAGTAAGATGCTTGCCTTCCATAAGGCTGACCTGGGTTAAGTCTTCAGCACCACCCCTGAGCATCACTAGGAGTAAGCCCTGAGCACAGCCAGCTGTGACTTCAGGCTCACAAAAGAGAGGCAGGGGGCCTGGAGCGATAGCACAGCGGGTAGGGCATTTGCCTTGCACGCGGCCGACCCGGGTTCGAATCCCAGCATCCCATATGGTACCCTGAGCACTGCCAGGAGCAATTCCTGAGTGTAGAACCAGGAACAACCCCTGTGCATTGCTGGGTGTGACCCAAAAAGCAAAAAAAAAGAAAAAGAGAGAGGCAGGGAAGATAGCTCTAACTGCTGCTGTAGTACATCCTCAGGTTCCATCTCTGGTACCACATACCTCCTCCCAAGTGATACAAGGTGTGATCATGAGTCCCTGAGGAATGTTTGAGAGACTCTCCCTCTCTAAAGGAAATTAAGAAGTAATTAGGAAATTCTCTTACTTTTGATGGAATTCATAAAAATATTAAATAATAATTTCTAACAATATTTTATAGACATTTATATGGGACTAAGTAAAACTACATAAAACATTTTAAGGATTTTCTTAAAATCTCAGTATAATTTATATACATATACTAACTGGTGATTCTTAGATAATAAGATTTATTTCATATTGCCTACAAAATAAGCTTAAATTTCATAAAGATTATATAGAACACTGTACTTACTTCAATTATCTTATTAAGATAGAACATAAATTTGAATTATAGTAACTTGTAGTTAATCTGTCAGTTATTTTCAGTAATATAGAGGTAGGAAATTATTTCAAATTTTTTAAAATGTCACAATTCTAGTATACTTTTATCTTATTAAAAACTTTATTCCACATGTACCTTTTAAATCTTAGCTACTTTCCAGTTTTATCTTTTTATATGTGGTTGGTATTAATGAAAGTTACTTGTATAGAATGTTCCTGATCAGCATTGCAAGGAAGAAAATCAGTTTCTAGGATAATGTACAAAAATGTACAGTAATTGCTGTATTGGCATGTTTATGGTGATAGAGCAGCTAAATACACAAAAAGATGTTTTAAGACCCCACTGTAAAGAAATATAATATCAGATTCTTGCTCAATATTCAAAATTATTTTAAAATGTAAATAACTTTAATAATGAGATGATATGAATAGACAAAATGGATCATAGGAAAGTAGTTCTTCACTTAGGCATATGTTAATAATTATGATTCCACTGTTAATGTCTCGCTATCACAAAGGGTACTATATCTCAATTTGTATATTTTAAAGCTTTTTTCCAAACTGCCATTTTGAGGAGGTATAACCAACTATGATCTTTCAATTCTTTGAATGACAATAATTTTAAAGCTGTTTCCATTTTGCACATTTTTATAGGTGAAACATAAAAAATTATTTCTCTTTGTAAATGGATAACTAATGTATGTGGTGACAAGCTTCAAAAATTCATATTGCCAAGACGATTATAGATTGGTGGGGAAAGAGAACATCTTAAAATTTGCTAAGTTACTTAAATAAGTATTATGCAGAGGGGCTGGAGAGATAGTACAGGGGTTACAGTGCTTGCCTTGCATGAAGCTGACCCTGCTTCCATCTCCAGAGCCAAATACAATCTCCTAAATGCTGCTAGGAGTGAGTCCTGAGCACAGCCAGGTGTGGCCTGATAACAAAAGGAAGTAGTACTATTCAAAACTTAGTTGTTGACACTTAATGAACAAATTACTATTGGAATCCAGAAAATTTTTGAGAAAAAATTTTCCAATATTTCAAATGCTTTTATTTTCTATTAAAACCTCTGTGTTTTTATTGAGTTTTAACCTACTAATAGAAGATTATTGCTATCACTGAGGCTCTGTAGTCTTTTTCTGTGTTGGTGATTTTATTTTTTTCTGAATGTTTTTATTCTTAAGAATAGTACTTTATTTCTCAGTATATCGATAAATAATATAGATATCTGATACTACCTAAAAATCTTATAGATATCTGATACTCTGTTGAACACTTACCATTTACCAAATACTTTAACTCTCTGTATACATTTTATGAAAAAACAATATTCCTCTAAAAAATAGGTCTTATTTCCCCCCATGTTTCTTACAAATATAGAGATGTGAAACTATAATTTTAGTTAAATCAGTTTTCAAATACCAGGTTTTTTTGTGATTCCAAATAAATTCCTAATGTTCATTTTAAAAAGTTAGATGTTCAGATAATTTATTTTAGCAGATAGAGATTTTTCAGACTAAATAATGAGCTTTTAAATATATTTTTTCCTCTGTGTCAGAAATATTCTAACTTGTTCTCCTTCCTCTTATTCTCCCTGATTGGCCCTCAGGAAATTTTGGTCTCATTTTATAAACTAATATGAAATTTTTTAAAATTACATGTGATTTTCTTTCTATTAAAAGACTTACTTGCTGTATTCTGCATTTAGAGAAAGGTATAATGCAAAGTATTTTACCTATATTAAGTGATATTTTCTACAACTTTACAAAGCACATGTTATTATCCCCATTTTACGTAAACGGAAATCTCAGACTTTAAAGTTTAAAATAATTGCCCAAGACCAGTAAGTCTCTGGTAGAACTGAGATTGAGGTATAGGTCCATCTGACTCCAGAGCTTGTGACTTATCAACTACATTATATTACTGCTTATAGAAATTTATGTTTTCTGTGTTTATTTGTACTCGGATAACTTAATTCTTTTTAGTAGCATTCAGCAATATGAATAATGTTTTTCAGCTGTGAGTAGCAGAGTGCCCACTGGTTCAAACAGTTCCTCTCAGACCACAGAATGTCTTACACCTGAACCATGTTTGCAGTCTCCAAGCAATGTGGCTTCCCAGTCTATGCCCCCTGTCTATCCTTCAGTTGACATTGATGCACATGTGAGTAGATGGCTTTATTTAAACTTGTTTTGCATTCTGATTTTGTTTGGAAAGGAAAATTATTGCACATTTCATTATGGAAATAATGTTCTTTAATTGGTAACTATTATAGACTCCTAAAACATCTTACTTTGTTTTCCTTTTACTAGACTGAGAGCAATCATGACACAGCATTAACACTAGCATGTGCAGGTGGTCATGAAGAACTTGTATCTGTTCTCATTGCAAGAGATGCAAAAATTGAACATAGAGATAAAAAAGGTAAGACATTTTAGTGATAAATTCTGTATTTAGTTACTTGAGTGAATATTTTTTGGTGTTTTGTTTTGTTTTTACTATTGATATATTAGAATATGGGGGCCAGAGCAATCATACCATGGGTAGGGTGTTTGCCTTACAAGTGGCAAACATGTGTTCGATCCCCCACATCTTATATGGTACTGCAAGCACCAGTATGAGTAATTGCTGAGTTCAGAGCAGGAGTAAGCCCTGAGCATTGCTTTTCTTAGCATTTCCTTTTTATTAAGTTATTATGGGCATTTGTTATGAAAGATGGTGATTTAGAGGAGTCAGGATATGACTCAATCTTAAATGTGTACAACCCTGGGTTGCATCCTTAGAACCTGGTGCCACCCCCCACCCCATTGACAACAACAGAAAGAGAGGGGTTAGGAACAGTCTTATATGAACTAGTTATAATAAGCCTACCTGGAGAGGAGGTTTGCCCCATGGCTTGAAGCCAGCTTCATGTGCTGGGGCAAAAGACAGTTCAGATAGAGAAGGGAACAGTTTGGAGGACCCACTCGGGTAGGGAGAGACCTGCCAAATGTAGACTATAGATCAAACACAATGGCCACTCAGTGCCTCTATTGCAAACCACAACACCCAAAAGGAGAGAGAGAACAAAAAGAATGCCCTGCCACAGAGGAGGGTGGGGGTGGTAGGAGGGATACTGGGATCATTGGAGGTGGAGAATGGGCACTGGTGGAAGGATGGGTATTTGATCATTGTATGACTGAAATGCAGACACGAAAATTTGTAAGTGTGTAACTGTACCTACCCCACAGTGATTCACTAATAATAAATAAATAGATAGATAAATAGATAAATAAATAAATAAATGAATAAATGAATGCCTGGAGAACTTCTTTGCTGAAACAACAAAGAATTGGAAAGACTTAATAAAGAAGGATAATTTGTTTGGGATTTTTTTATTTTCTGATTTAGGTTTCACACCACTGATCCTGGCAGCAACAGCAGGGCATGTGGGAGTTGTTGAGATCCTTTTGGATAAAGGTGGAGATATAGAAGCACAATCCGAACGAACTAAGGATACTCCACTCTCACTGGCATGTTCTGGTGGACGTCAGGAGGTGTGTTAATATTTTAACTTTGTAAATATTTTGCTTGTATTTTTAATGTGTATGCACTGTATGTTATAAAAACTTGAGTTAGGGACTGGAGCGATAGCACAGCATGTAGGGCATTTGCCTTGCAAGCAGCTGACCCGGATTCGATTCCCAGCATCCCATATGGTCCCCTGAGCACTGCCAGGGGGTGAGTGCAGAGCCATGTGTGACCAGAAAGAAAAACTAAATAAATAAATAAAAGAAAGGAAAAAAAAACGAGTTAAATGTTCCTTATATTATGTTTCATGGAAATAGAACCCCTCTCTAGTAATCTTAGTTCTATTATCAATATCCACTGGTTAGTCTTTTTTTTTTAAAATCAATTTCATTTGCATACTTACATACTCTCAGCCAATACTTGTCTTTTCCTTCTGATTTAATCCACTTCATATAATTCCTTTGCTTTCATTTTAAGAATAGCAAAATGTAGTTCTTTTTATATGTAACTGAATAATAGCACTGTCATCCCATTGTTCATCGATTTGCTCAAGTGGGCACCAGTAATGTCTCCATTGTGAGACTTGTTACTGTTTTTGGCATATCAAGTACCAGGCTCTGCCGTGCGGGCGGGATACTCTCGGTAGCTTGCTGGGTTCTCCGAGAGGGACAGGGGAATCAAACTGGGTTGGCTTTGTGCAAGGCAAATGCCTTACCCACTGTGCTATCACTCCAGTCCAACTGAATAATATTCCATCGTATTATATCTTCTTTATCTAATCCTGTTGACAGACACTTCAGTTGCTTCCGTGTTTAACCTGTTGCAGATTACACTGCAATCACTCAACAGTTGATGACTTGAAAGATATTTATGGAACAAAACTTTAGGTTGTGCTTTAATTATAAGTTAAGTCCTTGATGTAAACTGGATTTCTCTGTTCATACGTTACCTTATAGGTTGTAGACTTGCTGCTGGCACGAGGTGCAAATAAAGAACACAGGAATGTGTCAGATTATACACCACTGAGTCTAGCTGCATCTGGAGGATATGTCAATATCATTAAGATTCTGCTTAATGCTGGGGCAGAAATTAATTCAAGGTATCTATCACCCATTCATTTTTTTGATTTGTCATAATTAAGTTTTTACCTTGGGGTAAAGTGTCTTCTTTTAAAATATTTGGACAGATTCCATTATTAAATTTGCAAAGCCAAATATTCTTTTTTAAAAAATGACAGGAAGGGCTGGAAGGATAGTAGAGCGGGTAGGACTTTGGCCTTGCACAGGCCAACCCCAGTTCAATCCCCGGCATCCCATATAGTCCCCTGAACACTGCCAGGAGTGACACCTGAGTCAAGAGCCAGGAGTAATTTCTGAGCATCACTGGGTGTGATCCAAAAAGAAAAAAATAAAATAAAAGGAGCCGGAGTAATATTACAGCTGGTAGGGGGTTTGCTTTGCATGCAGCTGACCCAGGTTTGATCCTCGCATCCATCATGATCCCTTGAGCACCATTAGTAGTGATCCCTGAGTGCAGAGCCAGGAATAACCCTGAGCATTGCCAAGTATTGCCCCAAAACCAAAAAAAAAAATACATTTAAAAAAAAATGGTTTTTTTTGAATGACAGCTTGAACCAGAGGGTACAGTAGGTAAGACACTTGCCTTACACCTGACTTACCTAGGTTTTGATCTCGAGCACTACATAGGGTCCCCCATATCCTGTCAGGAGTGCTCCCTAACACAGAGCTAGGAGTAAACCTTGAACACCACAAGGTATGACCCAAAGCCCCCCTCCCCCAAAAAAAAAAAAACAAAATTACAGGTGATTTCAACTAAGATGACTATTTAAAGAGTCATTATCATGGGAAGCATTTTATTGTGTATAGTTAGAAATGTATAGCCTCTAAATTGAGTTCTGATTGTGATTTACCTAGTTTTAATAGTTAGCCTTAAAAAATCTATTAATTGACTTTTATTCTTTGTACTGAAAAGTTTTCCTTTTTTCTGATTTTTGGGTCACACCCAACAGGTACCCCTGGCTGTGTACTAGGTGTTTTTCCATTCATTTCTCAGAGTACCAGGTAGTTCTGGGGATCGAATCCAGAACTCCTGCTTACAAAGCTTGCACTCAGCTTGTTGAGGTTTCTCTCTGCCCAGCATTTTTATATTTTTAATCATCATCTTTACTTGTTTATTTTTTTTTAATAGGTAGCATACCATTTTAATTTTCTAAGTACATTTCTATCCTTAGGACTGGGAGTAAACTAGGTATTTCTCCCCTGATGTTGGCCGCAATGAATGGACACGTTCCTGCAGTGAAACTGCTGCTTGATATGGGTTCAGACATAAATGCTCAAATAGAGACCAACCGGAACACAGCTCTCACCTTGGCTTGTTTCCAAGGCCGTGCAGAAGTAGTGAGTTTGCTTCTGGACCGGAAAGCTAACGTCGAGCACAGAGCAAAGGTAAGCATTTAATGACTCTTAAACTACCTTAGGTGCATTTCTAGTAGAAATAGCATGGCATTTGAGGACTATAGAGATAGTACAGGGCATAAAGCACTTGCCTTGCACACAACCAACCCTAGTTTGATCCCTAGCATCCCTATGGTTCCCCCATGCACCTCCAGGAGTAATTCCTGATTGCAGAGCCAGGAGTAGCCCCTGAGCATAGCTAGTTGTGGCCCACAGACATAGAGAAATAGCATGGCATTTCAACTTGAGTGTGTTATTTAAAGTTTTGCGTTTTTTTTAAATGTTAAAATAGATGCCCTGATGGAAGAGGATAGGTCAGGGAAAAATAAAATAAAAATGGATGCCCAGTGCAGGATTGAGAAATTGTGCTGCGCATAATATTATCATTCATGATAATAAAGGCCCTAGTACTTATTTTTTTCATTTCACATTTGTGTGTTTGTGTGGCCAGGGAGTCAGGGACGCAAGCCAGGGGCTCACACATGTAAAGCATGTGTCTGGTCATTTAGCTACATCCCTGACCTTAGATTTTTTTCAGGCGTAGGAAGGGGGAGTGGTACAGCATACCTGACCCTCTTCTGGGAACCATTGGTGCCATAGATCAAACTCAGGCCTCCACATGCAATGCACATGTACGACCCTCTTCATTGTCTCTTTTGTCCTGACCTTAGTTCACTTTTTGGTTTGTTTTTGGGTGTGTTTTTTTATTTTGGAGGGGGGGCACACCTGGCTGTGCTTAGGGCTTATTTCTGGCTCTGGCTCTGTACTCACGGATTACTCTTGGCAGGCTTTGGGCACTGTCGGAAGTACTGGATATCGAATACAGGTCTACCTCATGCAAGGCAAGCATCCCAAAAGCTGTACTGCCTCTTTTGCTCCCTGACCCTAGATTTATAAAGAACTCTTTTAACTTAATAAGGCATGTGCTTAACATTGATAAAAATCTCAATTAAGGGGCCAGAGAGATGGTACAGCAGGTAGGGTGTTTACTTTGCACATGGCTGACCTAGGTTCAATCTCTGGCATCCCATACAGTTCCCTGAGTACCATAAGAAGTAATTCTTCAGTATAGTACCAGGAGTAACCCCTGAGCATCCCAAGGTGTAGACCCAAATCCAAAATAAATAAATGTAAATAAGTAAATAAATAGTCCCAGTGAAAAACTGTTGCTTGGGTTATAACAATCTTTTTAGATTTGATTCTGAATGATTCTGACAAACTCATATTTGCTTAGCATTTAGAAAGTAGGAATTAGAATACAGCATTTCAAGTTTATTGTTTAGAACTGATGGTACTTGGAAAACTAGAAAAATGTGGCTTAGTCAGAATTCTTCATAATCAAGCAATGACCAATTTGAAATGGGGACTATTTGAATGCAAATCTCATATTTTCTCTCTGAACTTATCTTTTATAGTCCTTAAAATTTAAGACAGCTCATTTGTTTTAAATCTAAGAAGAGGGGAAGTATCATGTTCTCATAGACTTGTCGTTGTCATTGAAATTATTTAAATTTTTTAAATTTTTTTTTTTATTGAATCACAATGAAAAAAGTTACAAAGCTTTCAGGTTTAACTTCCAGTCTTACAAAGCTCAAACAGCCATCCATTCACCAGGTGCACATGTTCCACCACGAAAAACCCCAGTATACCTTCCATCCCACCCACCCCTGCCTGTGTGGCTAATGATTTTCACTTTACTCTCTCTTTACTATGATTACATTCAATATTTCAACAGAAAACTTACTACTATTATTTGGGATTTTCCCCCAACAATCAGACCTGCCGAAAAGGCATGATTTGATCATTTGTTTTCCATTGCTAAGAATGAAGATATGAGGTTTTGGATTTCTGGTATTTTAGTAATTAAGTCCAGAAAAATTTCTGCCAGAAGTCACGTCACTGCAAGCTCATACCTCTGGTTAGTGGGCTCTATAAGATGTCGGTCGCCACGCCACCGAAAGGAGAGGCCAAGAGAGAAAAACCTTTCCCCTCTCAGGGCAGCTTGGGGCTGTAGCTCAGTTCACAGTCTAGAGGCATTTCTGCAAGAAGCCACTGGGTGCCGAAAGTAGTAAGTGGGCCTCCGGGATCATGGTCATTTAGGAGCGGAGGAGCCATTCGTGTGTGGCCGCTCAGGGTCTCGTTTGAAATTATTTAAATTTTTTTTCTGCTTATAGCACAGCGGTTGGGCATTCGCCTTTCACGAGGCCAACCCAAATTTGATTCCTCCGCCCCTCTCGGAGAGCCCGGGAAGCCACCGAGAGTATCAAGCCCGTGAGGCAGAGCCTGGCAAGCTACCCGTGTGTATTGGATATGCCAAAAACAGTAACAATAAGTCTCTCAATGACAATGAGAGATGTTACTGGTGCCCGCTCGAACAAATCAATGAGCAACAGGATGACAGTGACAGTGACTTATCTCCAAGAACATTTTGGTTTTATTTATTTATTTTAATTATTTTATTTTGTTAGTGAATCACGGTGAGACAAAGTTACAGACTTACAGGTTTTCATGCTTGTGTTTCAGTCATACAGTGATCGAATACCCATCCCTCCACCAGTGCCTATTTTCCACCACTAATGGTCCCAGCATCCCTCCCTCCACCCCCAAATATTTTTTTTCCTTTTTGGGTCACACCCAGTGATGCTCAGGGGTCACTCCTGGCTCTGCACTCAGTAATTACCCCTGGCCGTGCTCAGGGGACCATATGGGATGCTGGGAACCGAACCCGGGTCAGCCGTGTGCAAGGCAAATACTCTACCCGCTGTGCTATCACTCCAGCCCCAATTATTTAAATTTTTTAAGTGGCATTTTTACTAAATTTTTTGACATTGTTTTCAGTAATTGGGGATTTGAATGCCAGTTTATAAAAGATAAGAGAGAAATGAGTCTTACCTGCTATCCAGTTGATCTTTTGTATTATAAATATTCATTCATTCTGTTGAAATAAATACTATTTTATTTTGTAATAAATAAGTAATGTAGCACTGTAGCACTGTCGTCCTGTTGTTCATCGATTTGCTCAATTGGGCACCAGTAGCATCTCCATTGTGAAAGTTGTTACTGTTTTGGGCATACCGAATACGCCACAGGTAGCTTGCCAGGCTCTGCCATGCAGGCAGGATACTCTCAGTAGCCTGCCGGACTCTCTGCGAGGGATGGAGGAATCGAACTGGATCGGCCGCATGCAAGGCAAACAGCCTGCCCGCTTGGGTTGGACCAGAAAAAGAGTATACAGTGGTTTAAGGTGTGATTGCCTTGCAAGTGATTAACCCTGGTTCAATCTCTGGCACATGTATGGGCCACATTAGCTTTGCCAATAAAGATACTTGAGCACGAAGCCAAGAGTAAGCCCTAAGTACTACCGAAACAAACCAACAAACAAACCCAAGTAAATATGTTTTGCAAAAATATAAAATGCATAAAATTTATAAAATGCTGTTTTATTTACTTAATTTTGGGTTTGTAACATACCCCTTACTTGCTCAGGGTTTCATCTGTACTCTGCTCAGGAATCACTCCTGTCATATATGGGGGTACCAGGGATTGAACTCAGGTCTACGAGGTGCAAGGCAAGCACCCTACCCACTGTGCTCTCTCTCCAACCCAGTACGAAATGATGTTTTAATCGATTTGCCCAACTAATTAAGAGTGAGCTGGAGCAATAGCACAGAGGGTAGGGCGTTGGCCTTGCACGCAGCCGACCCGGGTTCGATTCCCAGCATCCCATATGGTCCCCAGAACACCGCCAGGAGTAATTCCTGAGTGTAGAGCCAGGAGTAACCCCTGTGCATCGCCAGGTGTGTCCCAAAAAGCTAAAAAAAAAAAAAAAACAAGTAATTAAGAGTGAAAGAATGAGTATTTTGGGAATTGCATTCTCAAACTATATTCTATATGCATTTTTTCCATTGAATTTCTTTATTTCTTTGTTGGGGGGGGGTTGGGACAGGGTGACAATGTACAGTGATGAGTATCCAGCCCGAGTCAGTCTTGTACAAAGCTATGCCTACCTGCTATACTATCACTCTGGCCCTTGAATTTATTTCTTAACATTATTTCTATTTACTTTTTTTTTTTTTTGGTTTTGTTTGTTTGTTTGTTTTTGCTTTTTGGGTCACACTCGAGGTACACAGGGTTATTCCTGGCTCTGCATTCAGGAATCACTCCTGGCGGTGCTCAGGGGACCATATGGGATGCTGGGAATCGAACCCAGGCCGGTCATGTGCAAGAGAAATGCCCTACCCACTGTGCTGTCGCTCTAGCCCCTCTATTTACTTTTAAATGTCTTTCATTGTGAGAGAAGTGATCTTGTGTAAATATACAACAGTGTAGAACTTGTAGGGAAAAATGGATTGTGTGGTAGTATGTTAATTAACTCTCTTACATCTAACTGAACCTTACCATTTTGTTTTCTGTTTATTAAATTTTAAATTGTGAATATTCCTTCGCTCTTTCATGTGAGAAAAATTAGAAACCAATCAAGCGTTTTAGAGGATTTTTTTTTATGAAATTAATTTACTTGCATCATTTTTCGGTTTAAACAGACTGGTCTTACCCCTTTGATGGAAGCTGCTTCTGGGGGCTATGCAGAAGTTGGAAGAGTTCTCCTTGACAAAGGAGCAGATGTTAATGCCCCCCCTGTGCCTTCCTCAAGAGATACTGCTTTAACAATAGCAGCAGACAAAGGTCACTACAAATTTTGTGAGCTCCTTATTAACAGGTACATACATTTCATATTTATAACTCTGATCCTTTTCTCTGGTAAGAAATTATTTAAATTTTTAAGTGGCATTTATAGTAAGTTGTTTTTGACATCGTTTTTGATAATAGGATATTTGCATGCAAGTTTATAAAAGATAAAAGAGAAAAATTGAAAAGGTTAGCCTCTTCTCATTGGAAACTGTTAATTGATTTTTATAGGGGTGCTCATATTGATGTTCGTAATAAGAAGGGAAACACACCACTTTGGTTGGCTTCCAATGGTGGTCATTTTGATGTGGTGCAATTGCTCGTGCAAGCAGGTGCTGATGTGGATGCAGCAGATAATCGGAAAATCACACCTCTAATGTCAGCATTTCGCAAGGTATTTAATTTGTGTGTGGGAGTATTATTTAGTAATTTAAAGTTGATTCTGTATTGAAACTCTGTGAGAAAGAGAATTTACCTATTCTCAGATCAATTTGTGTGTCCCTCCTCCCCAAAAAAAACACTGCCAAAAATACTTTATGTGATCAGCTTTATTGTTAAATTACTTGGAATCTTAATTGGTTTTGTTACATTTGCCATTGTGCATGAGATTTAAGGACATGTGGCTTTTTTTTTTTTTTTTTTTTTTTTTTTTGCTTTTGCTTTTTGGGTCACACCCAGCAATGCACAGGGGTCACTCCTGGCTCATGCACTCAGGAATCACCCCTGGCGGTGCTCAGGGGACCATATGGGATGCTGGGATTTGAACCCAGGTTGGCCTCTTGCAAGGCAAACGCCCTACCCACTGTGCTATCACTCCAGCCCCAGGACATGTGGCTTTTGTAGATGAAATCTTCTCTACCTAAGGGCAAACAAAAATGAATAAATTCTTTCATAGTCAGCAGACAAGAGATCTTGGCCAGAGATAGTACAGAGGGTAAGGCACTTGCCTTGCAAACATCTGAACCAGTTCAATTCCCAGCAATCCATATGGTCCCCTAGGACTACCAGGAGTGATACCTGGGAACCCCTGAACTGTTGAGGTTCAGGGGACCATATTGGTGTCAGGGATTGAATCCGGGTCAGTTGCATGCAAATGCCATAGCTACTGTATTACCACTTTGGCTCCGTGATTGTCTTTTTTACCACTAACTTTACTCAATTTAGCACAGTGCTTATCACTATACTAAGTATTCACAAATAGCTATGAATAGCTGTTGTGTATAAGTTAAGTGTTTGGTAGTCTTAATTCTCTTTATAATGTTTTTCTTTCCTCTTAATTGAAATATAATTTACATGCAGTAGAATGCACAAAGGTAAGATATGTAGTACAGTGAATTTGGTAAATATATACATGTGTATAACGTACACTCCATAAAAAGTATAATACACTTCTGTAATAATAGATTTCCATCTTGCTTATTTCAGTTTATTATCCCAGAGGCAAACGCTTTTCTGATTTTCACCACCTTCAAACTGATTTTTTTTTTTTTTTTTTTTTTTTTGCTTTTTGGGTCACACCCGGTGATGCACAGGGGTCACTCCTGGCTCATGCACTGAGGAATCACCCCTGGCGGTGCTCAGGGGACCATATGGGATGCTGGGATTCGAACCCGGGTCGGCCGCGTGCAAGGCAAACGCCCTACCCGCTGTGCTATCGCTCCAGCCCCACAAACTGATTCTTTTTATTTGGGATGAGGGGTGTAAGAAATACAAACGTGCGCGAGGGAGGGGTGATGTGTGTTTGTGTTTGCAGCCTCTCGGGGCGGCGTTCTCACTCTCTCTCACTCTCTCTCTCTCTCTCTCTCCCCCCCCCTCTCTCTCCCCTCTTTCTCCCTCTTTCTCCCTCTCTCCATCGCTGCTCAAGTTTGGTGCTCTTGAGCCGCTGTGTATGGCCCAGATCGGGATGGCTCCTCCTTTGTGCTAGGCTTCTGTGTGTGCTGCTGTGCTCTCTTCTGTCTGTCTCTCTATCTCTAGCTCTATCTCTGTAGTCTCTCCTCTGGTCTCTTCCGACCTCTCTATTTCTGATCTCTCTCTCCAGATCCCTTCTGCTTCAGTCTCTGGAGCCCCACTTGCTCTCACTTCTGACTCTGACTCCGACTCTGATTCCCACTCGCTTTGTGCTCTTTCTTTCCCTTGCTTCTGGCTGCAATGATTCTCTTTCGCTCTGTGCTCTGCTTCTGTGTCTTCTCCTTCTATGTCTTCTCTCTGCTTCACTTCTCTCCACTTCTGTGTCTTCTCTACTTCTCTTACAGTTTTAGTTTTTATAGCAATCACATAGGGTGGTGAAACTCGTGTGGGTTGAACATTAACAAATCAACAAAGAGGGGTAAGACCACTCCTCCAGGAGATTAACAAAATCTCATCTAAGGAGATTACTCCAGATTACTAGGAGATCCACTCAAGGGCAGGATCCCATCCAGGGTATGTCACTTTCTTCTTTCCTCAGCTAGTAATCCACTTAAATAGTTATGGGAAATTCACTTCTAATATTTCTAGCAATGTCATTCTGTATGAGCACAGCAAGAGATATATCAAACTTAAAGTTTGGTTCTTCCTAAGGACATCTCACACCACAGTCCTCAGGCTAGGTTAGTCTTCCTAACCCCAGCATGGTCCTAGTCTCATTGTTACCTTTGGATCATGACAGCATTTGTCTATGACCATGTTCTCAACTTATAGTTGAGTATTGTGGTGCTTTGGGCTGGCCCATTTTGATGCCAGGGTAGCTCACAGATTGCCCTGGGTCCATTCCATTCCTCGTCAGGACCCTGCTTTTGGGGTGCTAGGAACTAAGGGCAACTGAGTCGAGAAAGCAGATGCCTATGAGTAAATATTATTGGAGTCAGTCAGCTCCCAAGTTACAAAGCATAATATTAACTGTCTTCCTGTGTCCGTATAGAAAGGACATTGCTTTAAAGTAAACCAAGTTCCCTGCGGTAAGGCTGAAAGGATGAACCTAATGTTACCCTATAGAGGGGGCTCTCCCAAGACTACTCAGGAAACCCAAAAGCCCTTCCCAGTTCTAGTGGTCAGTGCTAGAGCCTGAGGATACAATGTCACCAAGGGCCCTGTGGTGCTGGGGATTATCCCAACCATCTTGGGAGGGTGGGGGGGGGCTCTGGGGCTGTGCACATTGATGTTTGGGAACCCATGTAGTGTCAGGGACTGAACCAAGGTGGGCCACATACAAGGCAAGTGCCTTAACCACTGTAGCATCTTTCTGGCCCCCAGATGGTGGGCTTGTTTTTTTATTTTTTTTTTTAATTTATTTATTTTTAATTAGTGATTCACCGTGAGGGTACAGTTACAGATTTATACACTTTTGTGCTCATGCTTCCCTCATACAAAGTTCGGGAACCCATCCCTTCACCAGTGCCCATTCTCCACCACCAGTAAACCCAGCATCCCTCCCACCCTCCCCAATCCCATCTCCCCCCACCCCACCCTGCCACTGTCGCAGGGCATTCCCTTCTGTTCTCTCTCTCTCTGATTAGCTGTTGTGGTTTGCAATAAAGGTGTTGAGTGGCTACTGTGCTCAGTCTCTAGCCCTCATTCAGCCCGAAACACCGTTCCCCCGCATGGCCTTTGATTACATTATAGTTGGTGATCCCTTCTCTGAGTTGCCCTTTCCCCAGAATGTGAGGCCAGCCTCCAAACCATGGAGTCAACCTCCTGGTACTTATTTCTACAATTCTTGGGTGTTAGTCTCCCACTCTGTTATTCTATATACCACAGATGAGTGCGATCTTTCTATGTCTGTCTCTCTCTTTCTGACTCATTTCACTCAGCATGAAACTTTCCATGCCAATCCACTTATATGCAAAATTCATTATTTCCTTTTTTCTAACAGCTGCATAGTATTCCATTGTATAGATGTACCAAAGTTTCCTCAACCAGTCATCCATTCTAGGGCATTCGGGTTTTTTCCATATTCTGGCTATTGTAAACAGTGCTGCGATGAACATATAAGTGCAGATGTTGTTTCGACTATACTTTTTTGCCTCTTTGGGATATATATTCCCAGCAGTGGTATTGCTGGGTCAAATGGGAGCTCAATATCTAATTTTTTGAGAATCGTCCATATTGTTTTCCAGAAGGGCTGAACCAGTCGGCATTCCCACCAGCAGTGTAGAAGGGTCCCTTTCTCCCCACATCCTCTCCAACAGCGGTTGCTTTTGTTCTTTTGGATGTGTGCTAGTCTCTGTGGTGTGAGGTGGTATCTCGTGGTTGTTTTGATATGCATCTCTCTGATGATTAGTGATGTAGAGCACTTTTTCATGTGCCTTTTGGCCATTCGTATTTCTTCCTTGGTAAAGTTTCTGTTCATTTTTTCGCCCCATTTTTTGATGGGGTTGGATGTTTTCTTCTTGTAGAGTTCAACCAGTGCTTTATATACCATTGATATCAACCCCTTATCTGATGGGTATTGTGTAAATATCCTTTCCCATTCTGTGGATAGTCTTTGGATTCTGGTCACTGTATCTTTTGCGGTGCAGAAGCTTTTTAGTTTAATGTAGTCCCATTTGTTGATCTCTGTTTTTACTAGATTGCTTAGTTCCGTGTCACCTTTGAAGATACCTTTATCTTCAATATCATGGAGGGTTTTGCCGACCTTGTCTTCAATGTACCTTATGGTTTGTGGTCTAATGTTGAGGTCTTTAATCCATTTTGATCTGACTTTTGTGCATGGTGTCAGGTCAAGGTCTAGGGCTTTATCTCAGGAAATGCTTTTTTGTTGTTGTTTTTTTGATTTATCTCAGGAAATGCTTTTTTGTTGTTGTTTTTTGGTCATACCCGGCGATGCTCAGGACTTACCCTAGTCTGCACTCAAGAATTGTTCCTGGAAGTGCTCTGGAACTACATGGGATGCCAGGAATTGAACTTGGGTCTGCTGCAAGGCAAACACTATTCACTGTACTGTTGCTCCAACCCAAGGAAATACCTTTTTTTTTCTTTCTGGGCATCACCCTCAGAACCTCACATATGCAGTGTGAATGCTCTTTTCAGGCCCTTGGGAGATGCTATTTTCAACCAAAGTTTTTCTGTTTTTCAGTTGGAAGCAGGAAGATTACATTTAAGATAAATACCTTTGTTCCTTTATATATCCTGGATATGTTATACTTATCTTTTTATTTTTATGAACTTAACTATTCTTTTGAGCATAATTTGAATTTTGTTTATTAAGCAATATAGAAGTATTTCTATGCCTTTTAGATATATGGGCAAAATTTTACAGGAATCTTATGTGTAATTTTTGTCCTATTCCTTACAGGGTCATGTAAAAGTTGTTCAGTATTTGGTGAAAGAAGTCAATCAGTTCCCTTCTGACATAGAATGCATGAGATACATTGCAACAATTACAGACAAGGTATGTTTAATACACTACCAAAGCACATTTTTGTTCATTTTGCAGTTATATGTCAACGTGTGCAGTTAGCAATTCTTTTATAGGACCAATGAGCTAATATTTCTGTTTTTCAGTTTCTACATCTGCAAATGGAGAATGAATGTAATGCTTTTGATAAGTTAATTTCAGATCTTTCCTAATACAGAATATAATTACAGTGATTGAAGCTAAAGTATATTACTAAATTATTAGCACAATTACAAAGTTTTCTAAAAACACATTAACTTAAGAAATGGAATTTTGATGTAAGTCCAACAGATGATTGACATTGACAGGTGATTAGACAAAGACTAACTTTTTTTTTTTAATTCTCTCATCCTTCACTTCCCTTTATCATAATACTATTATCAGCAATAACCAGAATATGCACACATGCCTGGCTGTGTTGCTCGCACAGTTTTAGTTATGGTGCTCACCAGAGTTCACATAACAAGTTTTATTATTTACACTCTCAGCCACAGTGCTCATCGAGGCTTAATCTTGATCCTTGATCCTTTAGTTGTTAATCTGGGACACATGTTCACCAGGGTTCACATTCTTAGTCAAGGCACATAGTTCATGGTTGTGGCTTGCCAGGGATTGTAGTGTCCACGTATTCTTGACAGGAGTTGCACTACTTAACCTTAATGTTTTGCACATCTTTTAAATTTTGGTGCTCATTAGGGGTCTCACTCAGAGCCAATACTTTAACCACTGATTATTCCTCTCAGTCCTCACTTGATAGCTAAATTTGCCTATTAGCTCAAGGTTTTTTGTTTTATTTTGGAGTCTGGAGGAGTCTCCAAAGCAGTGTTCAATGCCCTGTGGCCACTGCTGACAGTACTTGCCAAATGGACTAAAAAGTTCATTGCTCAGGCACTATGATGCAGTGTTCCTCAGACCCAGCAATGCTCAGGTGCCTCCTGGTTTGCACCCACTGGTGTTCATAGGTGCTTTCTGGTGTCAGTATTCAAACTAAGATATCTTCTGGCCACAGAGATTTTTTTGTTCCTGTTGGGATTGGGGAAGCTATTTATTTATGTTGAGTGTTCCTATATTGATAAATTTTCTTTTCCACTTTAGGAACTACTGAAAAAATGTCATCAGTGTGTTGAAACAATTGTGAAGGCCAAAGACCAACAGGCTGCAGAAGCAAATAAGAATGCAAGTATTCTTTTAAAGGAACTTGATCTTGAAAAGGTCAGTGTGAAAGACAGTTTTTCTAATTATTTTCCACTTCTCCCTGTTAATGTTGTTAATAAGATGAGGAGATAATACACATGCTTGGTGGAATGCACACATCTAGTTGTGGTGTATTTTTTAAGTTGTGCTTGCACACATTTGATTGCAGTGTTTACCTGACTTGCACTCCTGGCCACTTGCTTGCACATTTTTTTTAAGTTGTGCTTGCCAGGCCACATCTTTAGTTGAGGTGCTTGCTCACCTTACTGTTTTTGCTGTTGTGTGTTGCCAAGGATCTCAGACAGCTGACCTGCTAAGATTACTCTCAGCACAGATAGCAACACCAGGAGTCAGACAATCTCACAAGATTACAAGACAATCTCATTAGTTACTGAGCCATCTTTTGGCTCTCTCACATCAATATTTTTGTTTTTGTCTTTGTGTCACATCCAGCAATGCTCAGGGGTTACTCCTGGCTCTGCACTCAGAAATTACTCCTGGCATGTTCGGGGGACCATATGGGATGCCATGGATTGAACTGGGATCAGCTATGTATAAAGAAAATGCCCTACTCACTGTACTGTTGCTCTGGCCCCCTTTCATCATCATTTTTGTGGTGAAATTTTCATTTTATGAAAAGATATGACAACATATTAACCAATAAACATGACACATAAATGTATTTTAAACAGCTTTTATGAGATTTTACATGCCAGGTATTTCATCTTATTTTTTTTTTGCTTTTTGGGATACACCTGGCAATGCACAGGGGTTACTCCTGGCTCTGCACTCAGGAGTTACTCCTGGCGGTGCTCAGAGGACCATATTGGATGCTGGGATTCGAACCCGGGTCAGCCGCGTGCAAGGCAAACGCCCTACCCGCTGTGCTATCGCTCCAGCCCCTTATTTTAATCTTATAAGGTTTTTCACGATAATTTATTACATTCAGTATTCCAACACCAATCCTACCACCATTCCACCTTATTGCCATCATTATTTTGGATTTTCCCAGCCACCACGCAATCCTTATTGGGATAACAGGCCCTGAATAATTTATTTTGTATTGCTTCTTAGGAGCCTGGCAAGCTACCCATGGTGTATTCGATACACCAAAAACAGTAACAGCAAATCTCACAATGGGGACATTACTGGTGCCCACTCGAGCAAATCGATGAACAACAGAAGACAGGGCTATAGTGCTACAGTTCTTGTTTTGAATAATTCTCTAAAAATGATCAAAAAAGCTTTCCTTAGAAGAAAGTGTGTGCAGATTATTGTATCTCACCCTGGAGCCATGGAGCCCTTATATAAGAGATCACTAACATATTGTTACAGGTTAAGCCTTGTGTGCTAGTATTTTTTTTAATTGAGATTCATTGCCTTCTACCTAATATCCTATCCTATGTGTGCTACTCCTGGTACATCAGTGGTATAAGGTATGAGATGCTCAAAAAATTCTAAATTTTAAATACAGTTGGAGTTAAATTTTTAACTGGAAGGTCACTTTGGGGTCTGAGGCATCTCTGTAGCTTGTTGATCTCTGGTATTTCATCTTTTTTCAAAGTATACAGAGAATACAGTTCAATGGTTTTAAGAGGTTTTTTGCTTGTTTGCTTGTTTCTGGGTATTTTGTTTGCTTGTTTTTGGGGGGGTCATACCCTGTGATGCTCAAGATTGCTTTTAATTCAGTAATTAGCATACCAGACAGTGCCAGACATTAAACTCAGGATTCTCTCCAACTCTTTCTTAATGGTTTCTTTGAAGCACAAAAACTTAATTTTGATGATCTTTGATTAATCTGTTTTTTCTTGCTTTGCTTTTATGACTAATATTGAGACTGATGTCCACATGGCTAGGTGGACTGTAGTTATAAACTACAACTGAGAGAATTACTAAGTGCTTACAGGGCCAAACGAGCACAATGCCACAATCCTCAGGCTCTACTATTAACTCCCCTACCTGGATAGCTGGGAATTTCTGGCAGGACCCCTGGTATCTACAGCACCTCTGCGGGAACCTTCCTTCCAGTAATTTAAGGACCAAAGCAATAACTCAAAACTCTGGAGCACCTGCTTTGCATGCAGGAGGTCCCTGACATCTTTTGGTCCCCAGAATACTGCTAGGAGCAACCCCTTGCACAGACTCTGAAGTGTGATGTGTGACCCAGAGGGTCACGGGGAATGAGACCTATTATTACTGTTTTTGGCATATTGAATACGCCACGTGTAGCTTGCCAGGCTCTGCCCGTGTGGGCGGGATACTCTCGGTAGCTGGCCGGGCTCCCGGAGAGGTGAGGGGTGCCCCGAGTGAAAACAGCCTGGTGCGGAGTCCCTACCCAGAAGACAAAAGATAATAATTTTAGTATTTTAAATACTGCATTTGGGGGGAAAATTATTGCATTTTTGTAAAAGTTTATGCTGCCTTTCTTTGCAGTCAAGAGAGGAGAGTAGAAAACAGGCTCTTGCAGCTAAGAGAGAGAAAAGAAAAGAAAAGAGAAAAAAGAAAAAAGAGGAACAGAAAAGAAAGCAGGAAGAAGACGAGGAAAACAAACCTAAGGAGAATTCAGAACTTCCAGAAGATGAAGATGAGGAAGAGAATGATGAAGATGGTATGATTATCCATCTGAATCAGTGATAATATGCTCCTGTTTATCAACTTCATCTTGGTTTTTTCTCTAGTTATTTTTAGTGAAATTTTCCGTTGCTTTAATGTAAAACTGTTGACTTTTATAGTAAACTTTTCTAAATATTTTACTTTAGGAGCTGAAACACTAGTGCAGGGTGGGGCACTTGTCTTGACCCAGGTTATGATTCTGGTATCCCATGTGGTCCCCTGTGCCTACCAGGAGTCATCTCTGAGCACAGATCAGGTGTGACCAAAAAAACAGAAAAAATAAAGTTAACATAATTCATATGATAATACAAAGAAAAAATATAAAGAGAAAAGTAGATGAATATTTGAAGTTTGTTCTGTATATAGTAAGTCATTTGCCAGTTAGTTATGAAGTTATTTCCTTTTGCCCCGTTAGAAAGTAGAAAAGGGGCATTTTCTCATTAAACTGTACGGAACTGTTCTTTACTCTCAAAGAGCTGTTTGTTGTATAGTGTGGCTGTGTTCATTGTAAACAAATGATTTTGCTGTATTTAAATATTAAATCTATTGGAAACAAAGAACATGAGAACTGGTATTCAGTAGGAAACGTGACAGGGAGGGGTAAAGGGGTAACGTCTATGGTGGAGGGAAGCGTTCGGCTGGGAGGAGAAGGTGGTGCTTTTGAAAGGTGGTAA
This sequence comes from Sorex araneus, assembly GCF_027595985.1. Classification (NCBI taxonomy): domain Eukaryota; kingdom Metazoa; phylum Chordata; class Mammalia; order Eulipotyphla; family Soricidae; genus Sorex; species Sorex araneus. The sequence goes on along the minus strand of NC_073307.1, from coordinate 20,903,921 downwards.
AGTGTTATGTATGAAACCCTATCAGTAACAATACTGTAAGCCACAGTGCAAAACTTATATTAAATAAAAATGAGAGCCTCTTGCAAAAGCAAAAGTGGGGAGACAAATGGGGCTTGGGAAGTTTTGTGGAGGGAAGTGACACTGGTGAAGGGATGTGTTGAAACAGTATTTGCATGAATCCCAGTCATAACTAACTTCATAATTTCATGGTGACTCAAAAAAATTAAAAAGGATGCTTCCTAGGAAGTCAAGCACTTAGTAATTCTCTCAGTTGTAGTTTATAATAAACAACTCTTCTTCCCACAAAACAATAAAACATTGAATTCAAACTATATTGTGAGTTTTAGTTCCTAAGACTAACATTTTGAATCTTTAGGATGTTTATGGTAGATGGGACAAAAAGATCGTACACAAGTTATGGCACTTGCCCTGGCATGCCACTGATCCCCTGGTTCAATAACATTTGCGTATGGTCCTCTTAGCACTGCTGCATGTGATCCAAAAGCTCACATCCCCAAAAATATGTTTATGGGCCTTGAGAAATACTGCAGCATGTAGAGCACTTGCCTGCCAGGAGGCTGACCTGGGCTCAATCCCCAGCACCCGATATAGTTCCCAAAGTACCATCAGTAGTGATTCCTGAGCACAGAGCTTAGGAGTAAGCTCTCAGAACCACCGGGTGTGACCCAAAAACAAAAGAACAAACCAAAAAACATGTTTATATAGGTTTTAAACCAAGTTTAACAGCAAAATGTGATATGGTATGTTTGTTTTACAGCAGTAGTGGTTTCTTTACTAGTGAATATGGTAAAAGGATTATGACATAACAGACTGAATTGTCAGTTATTAGGAAAATTCTAGAGGTAAGGGAAATTCAAAGGACTAGAGTACATGTTTTGTATGAGGGAGCTCCAGGTTTGATTGCTGGTACAAGTTGTCCCCTGGCATGTCTGAGAGTGGTCCAAAAGGTGGAGGTGGGGGATATTATTACTATTTGTTTTGAGACTTGAAGATCTCAATGTGATTTTTATCCATTTTTTATAATTTCAGTGGAGCAAGAAGTTCCCATAGAGCCTCCTAGTGCAACTACTACCACCACAATTGGGATTTCTGCAACATCTGCAACATTCACAAATGCGTTTGGGAAAAAAAGAGCCATCGTGGTGACAACTCCCAGCACCAATCGGAAAAATAAGAAGAACAAAACAAAAGAGACCCCTCCCACTGCACATTTAATATTACCAGAACAGCATGTACCTTTAACACAGCAAAAGGCAGATAAAAATAAAATAAATGGAGAACCTAGAGGTGGTGGTGCAGGAGGAAATAGTGATTCAGATAACGTGGACAGCACAGACTGCAACAGTGAGAGTAGCAGCGGTGGCAAAAGCCAAGAGTTAAATTTTACTGTGGATATGAATTCTTCCAGTGATAAGAAATACCCCTCACTGCTGCTCCATTCCCAAGAAGAAAAGACAAGTGCTTCCACTTCGAAAACTCAGACACGGTAAATTATTTTGATCTGTTCATTCTAAGCGTGTTACCTTTTCAGGCTTTGGCACTAGAATTTGAAATATGTTTTCTCAGCATAAGCTGTGTTAAAATATGGTAGTTCAGTCTACCATATTACCTATCTTGAATATTCAAAACACTCACTCAGGTTCTTTTAGTCTAGTTATTATAAATTTTAGAAATTTTTATAATTCTGTTTTGAAAGTGTAAAACACTTGCCTCACACAGGGCTGACCCAGATTCAATTCACGGGACCACCAGGTGTGGCCCAACAAAACATAGATAGAACATAAGCATGCCATGATTTTAGGCATTTTCAGCTTTTTACTTTGTATTAATTTTGATACTAAAATTGATGATGGATTTATATATTTTCTGAATTTTGATGATACTCAAAATTTAAATTCAGGTGTTATATCATGAGTTTGTACTGGAATGGTTTATTGAGATTTTAATCTCAAAATATCTTCTATTGGAATTTTTCTCACTTTTCAGACCTGATGGTGAAGTAAGTTCTAACTCTTTATCAAGTAACTACAAGTCAGTATTGCCATTAAGTTCTCCAAATATAAAGCTGAATCTGACTAGCCCTAAAAGGGGACAAAAAAGAGAAGAAGGTTGGAAGGAAGTTGTACGAAGGTAAGAATTATTTGTCTTCATACTTTCTTGATTTGGGGGGATTTAGGACAGTAGCTCCCAGAGGCTACTTCTGGATCTGTGCTCATGAGACCATACGCACAGCTAAAGATCAAACTGGGTTGACCACATTCAAGTTATATCTTAACTTCTGCTCTCATGCCTTTAAAGAAAGGGTATGTGTATGTGTATGTATATTTGTGCATACCTGGGTTCATGTGACTGAGTCCGTGTGTACATGTGTGTGGTGTGCTGAGAAGCTAGGATCTCACACATGCAAGGTCTGTACTTATACCACTGAGCCATATCACTAACCCCTCATCTTAACTTTCATAAAATATTTGTACAAGTTCCCCAGTTAGTGAATCATTTAAATATGGATGGTTGGGTTTGCTTGTTTGTTTGTTTGTTTTCATTTAATTTATTTAATAGTTCTTGAGGTTGATTTTTAGGCTTTGGATATTGAAAATAGGGCCTCACTCATGCAAGACATGTATTCTGCCACTGAGCTATGTCCCAAGTCCAAAGTTAAAATTTCATTTTTTGAATTGGGAGGATGTCACTCGCCAGCTATCATAGAGAAGCCCTTCCTGACAATACTTGACCTGAGAGTTTGATGCTCAGGCCTGGCTGCTCTGGTGGGCACGTGGTGCCAGGCATTGTACTCAGGATATGCATGCATGCATGCATGCATAGCATATACTTAAGCCTTGAAAATATCTCTTCAGTCCCCCAACATTATAATTATTTTTAATGAAATAAAATAGTTTTATTTAAAGAGCTTTACTTAGGAGTTGGGGGCTAGAAGGTTACCACTGTGGGTAGGGCACTTTGCCTTGCACACCAGTCAAATCCTGGCATCTCATATGGTCCCCAGGGTTCTGGCAGGAGTAATTTCAAAGCGCAGAGCTAGGAGTAACCTATGAGCACTGCTGGGTGTGGCCCAAAAACAAAAATAAAATATGTAGAGCTGGAGAGATAGCACAGTTCATAAGCTGCTTACCTTGCATGTGGCTCACCCAGATTGAATCTGTCACCCCATAGGGTTCCCTCAGTCCTCCAGGAGTAAGCCCTGAATAGTTAATTGTGTGCCCCCACTATTGAAAAATAAAAAAACTTTACTTAGAGGAGTATAAGGGGAGTGAAAAAAGAGAGAAAGACAAGTATAAGAGAGAACACAGACTTTTCCAGAAGGGAAAAAGTTTAGAATACACATCCCAAGTTGAGTTGAGGTGCAGGCCAGTTTCCTTTGTGGACCTTTGGCCACACTCGGTTGTACTTAGGGCTTACTCCTGACTGTGCCCTCAGGGATGTTTGGGAGAATATATTTGGTGCCCTACCTGCTGTTAGTATTTCTATATATAGCCCTGAGAGGTTTTGGAAGGTGGAGTGGGGACTCAGTTTGGACCATACCTGGTGGTGTGGTACTCAGGGCTTACTGCTGGCTCAGCACTCAGGAATCACTCATGGTGCGCTGGGGCACCATATGGGTTGCCTGGGATTGAACCCAGGTCGGGTGCATGTGAGGCAAACACCTTATCCACTGTACTACTGCTCCAGCCCACCCTGAGACTTTTTAAATAAAGACAATTACTATGTCTGGGAGATAGCTCAGACGGCTGTAGTGTATTTATTAAATGCAGGAGTCACAGGTTTAGTCCCCAGCACCCTAAACACAAAACACTTGGGTCTCCTAAACACTTTGGGAGTGTCCCCAAAATAAATATACTTGCTGTTCAAAAGGTATGTGTTTTCATGAGCTCATGTGTGGTTTTATTTCATAGGTCCAAGAAATTATCTGTTCCAGCCTCTGTGGTTTCCAGGATAATGGGAAGAGGAGGATGCAACATCACTGCAATACAAGATGTTACTGGTGCTCATATTGATGTTGATAAACAAAAAGATAAGAATGGAGAGAGAATGATTACAATAAGGTAATTAACAAATGATATGTATTGTGTGTTCTGTGGAAATTTTATTGGGTGCCTACTTTTGCTAGTTATAGTGCAATCACAATATTTTTCATATGATATTCTGATTTGGAATTTTTTCCCGGTGTTCTCCCTAGGGGTGGTACAGAATCAACAAGATATGCAGTTCAACTTATCAATGCACTTATTCAAGATCCTGCTAAGGAACTGGAAGACTTGATTCCTAAAAATCACATTAGAACACCTGCCAGCACCAAATCCATCCATGCAAACTTCTCATCTGGAGTGGGAACCACAGCTGCTTCCAGTAAAAACGCATTTCCCTTGGGTGCTTCAACTCTTGTAACTTCACAAGCAACAACTTTATCTACGTTCCAGCCCACTAATAAACTTAATAAGAACGTTCCAACAAATGTACGTTCTTCTTTCCCAGTTTCTCTACCCTTAGCTTATCCCCATCCTCATTTTGCCCTATTGGCTGCGCAAACTATGCAACAGATTCGACATCCTCGCTTACCCATGGCCCAGTTTGGAGGAACCTTTTCACCTTCCCCTAACACTTGGGGACCATTCCCAGTGAGACCTGTGAATCCTGGCAACACCAATAGCTCTCCAAAGCATAACAGTACAGGCCGCCTACCTAACCAGAACGGGACTGTTCTACCCTCAGAGTCTGCTGCACTAGCTACTGCCAGTTGTCCTATCACTGTCTCTTCTGTAGTTGCTGCCAGTCAGCAACTGTGTGTAACTAATTCCCGGACTCCCTCATCAGTCAGAAAACAATTATTTGCCTGTGTGCCTAAGACAAGTCCTCCCTCAACAGTGATCTCTTCTGTGACAAGCACTTGCAGTTCCATGCCTTCTGTCTCCTCTGCACCTGTCACTACTGGGCAAGTTCCCACTGCATTTCTACCCACAAATACTTCACAAGCTCAGCTTTCTTCACAGAAGATGGAGTCTTTCTCTGCCATGCCACCACCAAAAGAGAAAGTATCCACCCAGGACCAGCCCATGGCAAATCTGTGCACCCCATCTTCAACTACAAACAGTTGCAATAGCTCTTCCAGCAACACCCCAGCAGCGCCAGAAACTCACTCATCCAATAGTCCTACTCCTGCCTCTAATAACACACAGGAGGAGGCACAGCCATCCAATGTTTCTGATGTAAATCCTACATCAATGCCTTTTACATCGAACTCAGAACCTGCTCCATTGACTTTGGCGTCACCAAGATTGGTTGCTGCTGATAATCAGGATACCAGTAATTTACCTCAGTTAGCTGTACCAGCTCCTCGAGTTTCTCATCGAATGCAGCCAAGAGGTTCCTTTTACTCAGTGGTACCAAATGCAACTATACACCAGGATCCCCAGTCTATTTTTGTTACAAATCCAGTACCTTTAACACCACCTCAAGGTCCACCAGCTGCAGTGCAGCTTTCTTCAGCCATGAACATCATGAGTGGTTCTCAGATGCACATTAACCCAGCAAATAAATCTTTAGCGCCTTCATTTGGCCCAGCCACGCTTTTTAATCACTTCAGTAGTCTTTTTGATAACAGTCAGGTGCCTGCTAACCAGGGTTGGGGAGATGGTCCACTGTCCTCACGAGTTGCTGCCGATGCCTCCTTCACTGTTCAGTCAGCATTCCTGGGTAACTCTGTACTTGGACACTTGGAAAATGTCCACCCTGACAACTCCAAGGCCCCTGGCTTCAGACCCCCATCCCAGCGAGTTTCTACTAGTCCTGTTGGTAAGTTACTATTATTGTTGCAACTCAGTTTGGGGCTCTTAACAGCGTAATCTGAAATAATAAGCATTAATTTTGTCCAAGATTATGTATGTTCTTAAGAAATAAAAGTATGTCAGGGATTTGGGATGCAGCTCAGTAGTAGAGCACTTATCTTGCATGCATGATGGAGATCAGTTCTCAGCACCACCAAAAACAAACAGTTAAGTAAATCCCACAGTGAGTTGCTTTGTAGTTTCTACGTGATCTTTCCATCCTTAATAAGGACAGCAGAAGGTTGTACCTTTGTGTCAGTCTTTCTTGAAACTGATGTAAAATGGCATTATTTAAAAATAATAATAATAATAAGATATTTTAAGAATTTCAGAGCCAGAGAGAGAATACAGTGTGTAGGGCGCTTGCCTTGCACATAGCTTACACAGGTTCAATCCCCAGCACCACATATGGTCCCCTGAGCACCACAGTTATGGCCCAAAAACAACAAAAAGAATTTTGAATTTAGGTCAGAAATGTGACTCCCTAATATAATGCATGTCTTTAATTTTTGTTTTGCTGTTGTTGTTTTCAGAGATGGCTCCTGATTATTGCTCAAGTGGCCTTGCATTGCCTGGGATTATATACCCCAGCCTCCCATATACAGAACATGCATTTAGTGCTTTGAGCCCTCTGGCCCATACATGTCTTTCTTGTTCAATATTTGGTCCAATCTCTGCTACTATAAAAAAAAAATTTTTTTTAATAGTCATGTTTTAAACCATTATTTGTTTATATTTTTCAAATTTACAAAATTTGAGGTACAAAGGTGTTCAGACACCTGTCCGTAACCACATTGTTCTTCGTTTTCAATCTTAAACACTTAGACTGAATATTAATGTTATTTAATAGTACCTTGTAATTTATATTAAGTAGAACTAAGAGATCCAGTAATTGGGAAGGGGGTACTTGGTTTTTGTTTTGGGACCACACCTGGCAGTGATTAGGACTTACTCCTGTGCCCAGGGATCGCTTCTAGTGGGTTTGGAGAACCATATGTGGTAGCAGGAATTGAACCCAGGTGAGATATACATATAAGGCAGGAGCCTTACCAGCTATACTATTTTTATGGTCCTTCACTGTCTTTTTTGTTCGTTTGTTTGTTTGTTTGTTTGTTTTGGGACCACCTGGCAATATTCAGGGTTTACTCCTGACTCTGTGTTCAAGGATCACTCCTGGTGGGCTTGGGGGACTACATGGGATGCAGGAGATCAAGCCCCAGTCAGCCTAATACAAAGCAAGTGCACTCCCTACTATACTATCACACCCCCTCCCCATTTTTTGTTAGCAGTCATTTTTATTTAGCTACCCTAGCCAAAATCTTATATGGGTCATAGAAAGGATTATCTGAACAATCAACAATGCCTTATTATCACATAGCACTTAGTAGTCTGCAGATTATTTTCCATACATTATACCTACTCACAAGAGTATGACATTTTCAAAATACACATAGATGAAACAAATTTAAAAGAATAATGTGATTTTTTTTTCCCCAAAGGTCCATTTAATTTTCATTATTTTGTTGGGTACTTATGATACCATATGTTCTATAGTGAATTTAAATTAGTAGACATCCACATATAGATGATAAATAATGGAAGAAAAATTAGTTATTCAGTGGTTCTCACATGCTCTTGAAACAAAAATACAAATTGAGTAAGTCTCAATGGCTTGGGACCTGAGCAAATATTACAGCATAGGGCACTTGCCTTGCACACAGTCAACCTGGGTTCAATCCCTGGCGCCCCATATGGTCCCCTGGCCCCATTGGGAATGATCCCTGAGTGCAGAGCCCTGCAGAAGAAAGCCCTGAGCATTGCCGGTTTGGCAAAAAAAATAAATAAATAAAATAATTGATTAATTAAATATAAAGTCTGTTTTACCTTTGGGTTTGTATGTAAACCTTAAGGTTTATATATCTTTCTCAGAGATAAAAAGATATGACACAAAAAGACATATTTAATTATTCCATCTATATAAAGATTCCAGAATAGGCAAATTTGTAAAGATAAAATGTTTATTAGTGCTTGCTTAGATGTGGACATACTTAATTATACTCATAGATAAAAGAGGATGGGGTGGGACCAGAGAGAAAGTACAGGTGTTAAGATACATCCATTAATTATAGGGGTTAAAGCACATCCCTTGCATGTAGCCAACCCCAGTTCAACATGGTCCCTGACACTTCAGTGCCCCAAGGTAATCCCCCACACCGCAGGGCCTGACCAGCACCACAGTCAGCACCTTGCATTGAACCACCTGCCAGCTGGCTGAGAATTGCCAAGAAGGGGCCCTGGGCCTTTCTAAAATTGATTGTGATGTTATTGCACAGCCCTGTGAATATACTAAAAAGCCTTTGTATATTTTATATTGAATGAAAAGGCACTCTTGAGAATTTTAAGTTTTTTATATTGGTTTTAAATTTGAACACTAGTAATCCTGTAAATCTTTGTCCTCTTTCCCTAAAATGTTCTATAGAGAATACTTTTCTCTGAATTCAAGAAGACTTTTTGAGCCACATCCAGCAAGGCTCAGGAGTTACTCCTGGCTCTGGGAATCACTCCTAGTAGTGCTTGGGGAGCATAGGGGGTGCCTTGGATTGAACCTGGGTTGGCTGAAAGCAGGCGCTTAACCTGCCATACTATCTCTCTGGCCCCAGAATTTGGGAAGACTTGGATTCAGATTTACTCATACTGTGACTGGACAGAGATAGTACAGCACATAGGGCACTTCCTTTGCACAAGGCAGAGCCAGGAAAAACCCTTGAGTACTATGGGCATGGCCCTAAAACCAAAAATTTACTCGTACTAGATAGAAACTTTAATGGAGTTTGCAAGTAATTTTTTTTAAATCGTGAAATACTGAAATTATCTTTAGCCAATTGTATGCTTTTTCTCCTTGTTAGGAAATATTGGTAGATTTCTTGTCTTCCGTAGGAAATGACTGTAGTTATATGAATAAGTAGCTGTACTTTGAGATTTTCCACAGAAGCACAAAAGTAGTGTTGATAGGTGCCATATAATCCAACATCTCCCATTTCAACATGTTCTTTCCAGTGTAGACTTTGAAATTGGAATAGTGTTTCTCAAACTTTATAACCATGGCCACATTGTCCTACAGATTGGTTCCCTTATCTTTATGCTGTCCCCCACCCCAATTTAAATAATTTTCACCTGTGACCCCCTTTAATACCTTTGGGTCTTGGGGAGAGTCATATGATCCCCAGTTGAGAATCACTGATCTAGTACATTATACTAGGTGACAGCCTTTTTCATTTGTTTTCTATTTTGGGCCACACTCTGGTGCTGAGAGTTGGGGGATTACTCCTACGGTGCTCGGCAATGCATGTGGTGTTAAGGTTGAAATCTGGTCTTCCGCAAGCGAAGCTTGTTCTCAAATCCATTTGAATCATTTCCCTCACCCTTACCACCATTTTCAGTACTAGGTTTTTATAACTAGTGCTATCAAACTGCGATAGAAAAATGGGTTTATGGTATTCTCTTTGTTGTGACCTACGAATATTAACTACATACTTTCTTTTGAAAAAGAAAGAAAAAGAAATTAAGGGCTAGGTTTAATTAAGGTATATTGTTGGGGCTGGAGCAATAGTACAGTGGGTAGGGCATTTGCCTTGCACATAGCTGACCCAGGTTCAATTCCGGGCATACCATTTGATCCCCCAAATACCGCCAGGGTGCAGAGCCGAAGAGTAACCCCTGAGCATCTCCCAGTGTGATGCAAAAAGCAAAATAAACAAAAAAGGCATAGCTCAGTTGTAAAGTACAAGTCTCCATGATGAGATGCTAGAGTCATTCCATGGCACCAAAACAAACCAAAAAAATATAAATTAAGTAAAACTTGGACTTTCAATTTTAACGCCTTGATTAAGTGGATGTCTTGGGCCTGTTTTCTTTTAGGGTTACCATCTATTGACCCATCAGGCAGCTCCCCATCTTCTTCTGCTGCTCCTCTGACAAGTTTTTCCAGCATACCAGGAACTCGGGTATTCCTGCAAGGGCCAGCTCCTGTTGGAACTCCTAGTTTCAACAGACAACATTTTTCTCCTCATCCGTGGACAAGCGCTTCAAACTCATGTAGGAATCCTGGAGGAGCTTTCCAAAAATCTTGAATATATCTTTAAACTATTTGTTTCAGGGAACTCTGTATAATTATTTTAGTAAACTAAATGGTATGCAGATACTCAAGGTTTGTATTGCAGTCATGTCAAAAATTGCCAATCATTTGGAAGACAAGAAATTTAAGAGGGGTCAAGTTTATTCTACCAAATCAAAAATGTTCACATTGGGTCTTGGATCAAGAAAAGAGGTACTATAAGTCTTTTATGCCACTGTGAGAAAAATATTGCAAAATCTTTAAGTCTGAAAAGAAATTGAATTTATGTGTCTGGTCATTTGGGTATAGTTGATTTGTTGATTTTTTTAAATTTATTTTTAAATTTATTTTTAACGTTAGATAACTGTTGCTATTTGTAAGTAAAGGATTTTTTTTTTTTTTTTTTTTTTTTTTTTTGCTTTTTGCTTTTTGGGTCACACCCGGCGATGCACAGGGGTTGCTCCTGGCTCTGCACTCAGGAATTACCCCTGGCGGTGCTCGGGGGACCATATGGGATGCTGGGAATCGAACCCGGGTTGGCCGCGTGCAAGGCAAACGCCCTACCCGCTGTGCTATTGCTCCAGCCCCAGGATTTTTTATTTTTAATATGACTATTTAAGACTAAGACATTGAAGAGGATTTGAGTTTTTCCTTTTAATGAATAGCATAAGGTAGTGCTAATCCTGCTGACAAAACTACCCATTACTTGGCTGGAGAGATTGTAGAGTAATTAGAGTGTTTGCCGTGTATATAGCCAACCCAGGTTTGATCTCCAGCATCCCATAAAGTCCCCCAAGCCTGCCAAGAGTGATCTCTGAGCACAGAGCCAGAAGTAACCCCTAAACACCACTGGGTGTGCCCCCCCCACCAAACTACCTATTTCTTTAAAATTCCATTAAGAGACAAAACCAGGGTCCAGAGCAATAATATAGCAGGTAAAGCACTTGCCTTGCATGTGGCCAATTTGAGTTCAGTTCCTGGCATCCCAGATCATTCCCCAAGCCCCATCAGAAGTGATCCCTGAGTGCAAATCCAAGATTGAACCCTGAGCAAAGCCAGTGTAGCCCCAAAAACAAAAGAAAAAGAAACAAAACCATAAGGGTCAGTAGAGGATAGTTCAAAGTTTCTATAGTGCATACTTAGCAGCAGCAGCAGAAGTAACACTCCCAAAACTACACCTAGCATGGTGCAAAAGTAGCTCCTGAGCAACACCACCCCACTCCCCCAGAAAAAAAAAGAAAGGCATAAATTGAGTCTTACAGTGCTTGCTAACATTTAGCCTTTTTTCCCCTTAAAGGAAAAATAAATAAAACTTAAGTATAAAGGACAACCAACCATTTCCCCAGCAATAGTCTAGTTGGTTTTTTTTTTTTTTTTTTTTTGGCGGGGGGTCACACCTGGTGATGCACAGGGGTTATGCCTGGCTTTGCACTCAGAAATTACTCCTGGCGGTGCTCAGGGGACCATATGGGATGCTGGGAATCAAACCCAGGTCAGCCGCATGCAAGGCAAATGCCCTACCTGCTGTGCTATCGCTCCAGCCCCAATAGTCTAGTTTTGACAATATTTTTCAATTTTTTTTTTAATTTGATGATACGGTATTTTTGGTTTTTGGTGTTTTTGTTTTTTGCTCAGGGGTTACGCCTGGCAGTGCTCGGAGGACCATATGGGATACCAGGGATCTAACTTGGGTTAGCTGCATGCAAGGCAGACACCCTACCCACTTAATATCACTCCAGCCCTTTGACGATATGTTTTGAGAAGATTATTTAAAACAAGACAAAATATGACCTTTTTTTTTTTTTCTTTTTGGGTCACACCCAGCGATGCACAGGGGTTACTCCTGGCTCTGCACTCAGAAATTACTCCTGGTGGTGCTCAGGGGACCATATGGGGTGCTGGGATTTGAACCTGGGTCGGCCGTGTGCAAGGCAAACGCCCTACCCTCTGTGCTATCACTCAAGCCCCAAAATATGACCTTTTTAATCTTAATTCAACCTGGGAAAGTTTTCTTAGACTCTACACATCTAGGCATAACCAATATAGGATATTTATAGTAATTGCATATTTTCGTTTGTGTAATCTTAAACTTTTCTTCACAGAACTTAATGATGTAGAATAGATTGTTCCAACAAGGTTTCTCATGTTCTTATAATTTTTATGTGTAATAAAACAATCGAGAAATATTTTGCCACCAGGTGACTCTCCTATTCCATCTGTTTCTTCGGGATCATCTTCACCTCTTTCAGCCACTTCTGCCCCACCTACATTGGGCCAACCAAAAGGAGGCAGTGCCAGTCAGGATCGGAAGATCCCTCCCCCCATTGGAACAGAGAGGCTAGCCCGGATTCGGCAAGGAGGATCTGTCGCACAAGCCCCTGTGGGAACCAGTTTTGTTGCTCCTGTTGGGCACAGTGGAATATGGTCATTTGGTGTCAATGCTATGTCAGGTACAGTTTTCTTTCTTTACCCTCTGTCTGGGGAGAAATATCTCAAATAAGTTATAGGGTTTTGTCTTGAGAGCTGGATAGTATAGGTAAGGCACTTGCCTTGGCATGTGAGTGACCCAAGTTTGGTCCCAAGCGCACCGGGAGTAGCAGAATTAGCAGAAACTAAAGCAGAATTCCTTTAAAACATTTTTTTAGTGTGGTTACTCTGCTTAACAACTTAGGGATATGGTTTATGTGATAAACCTTGTGTTTGATCTACAACAATAACAAAACAGTGAGAAGTGTTTTAAGTATAAAGAATTGAGAGGGTGGCTGGCGATAGTATGGGGTGTGTTTCTTGCTTTGCATGCAGCTGACCGGGTTCAATCCTTGGTATCTCATAATGTCTCCCAAGCCTCACCAGGAGTCATTCCTGAGCAAAGCCAAGAGTGAGCCCTGAGCACCAGCAGCGGTGGTCACAAAACCAAAAAAGCATAAAGAATTGAGTCTATTCTTGGGGGCCGGAGCAATAGCACAGCGGGTAGGGCGTTTGCCTTGCACACGGCCAACCCAGGTTCGATCCCCAGCATTCCATATGTTCCCCCAAGCACCGCCAGGAGTAATTCCTGAGTGCAAAACCAGGAGTAACCCCTGAGCATTGCTGGGTGTGACCCAAAAAGAAAAAAAAAAAAAAAGAATTGAGTCTATTCTCAGAATCTGGAATTTCAGTTGGGGTATATAATAACTAATATGTATTACTGTCACTGTCATCTTGTTGCTCATTGATTTGCTCAGGCTGGCACCAGTAAAGTCTCCATTTTGAGACTTGTTACTGTTTTTGGCATATCGAATACACCGGGCTCTGCCATGCAGGCAGGATACTCTCAGTAGCTTGCCGGGTTCTCCGAGAGGGGCGGAGGAATCAAACCTGGGTTGGCCGCGTGCAAGGCGAATGCCCTACCGCTGTGCTATTGCTCCAGCAATAACTAATATGTATAATATATAATAGTTATATAAATAATTAGAAGTGAAAGTTTAAAATTTTACTTCCTGTGGTCAGAAAGATAGTGCAGTAGGTAAGACACTTTGCCTTGCATATGTCCAACCCAGGTGCAGTCCCAGGCTTGACTTAATAATTCCCTGAGCACTGCCTAATGTGGGGCGTGAGGGGAGTACTTCCTTTCCTTCTTACGCATCCCATTATTGAATTGGGTATTCATTCTAGTTCTTTTAGGGAGTGTATAAACTTTGAAGGATAGGACAGTGTGTTTGGGCTTTTTAAAGTACATTACCAAGTTTTTCCAAGAGCTTTGTTTCTTTTGCTGTGCTAGGAATCATTGAGCCCAGGACTCCTACATACAAAGCATGACTTTACCATTGAGCCATATCCCCAGTCTTTTACAAAGGTTATCATGGATGTCACCTGAACTCTTAAAAGAAGTCATTCAAATTAAATTTAGTATGAAAATGTGAAGTCTTAATGTTTAATATCAAATATATAAAATACTAATGCTTAATTTATCCAAATATCAAATTCTATTCTCAATTCTTTCCAGAAGGTTTATCAGGTTGGTCACAGTCTGTGATAGGAAACCATCCAATGCATCAACAGTTATCAGACCCAAGCACATTCTCCCAGCATCAACCAATGGAAAGAGACGATTCTGGAATGGTAGCCCCCTCTAACATCTTTCATCAGCCGATGACAAGCAGTTTTGTGGATTTTTCTAAAGTGAGTTAACATTGTAAGGTTTTTGGTCATTTCCAGCCAGTGTAGGCACATGTTAAGGAATAGTTTAAAAGTTTATATTGACCAGACCCATCTACTTGAATTGTACAGTAGTAAACTAACTTCTAGGGGAAGAAAAATGTTTGTATTGAAATTTCCCGTTGGGTATAACTAGTTTGTTTCCATGACTTTTTCAGAGTTTTTCTCCAGTTTCAAGGAATCTATAGTAGTTTGTCGTCAAAATATCTTGAAGATGCAACATCCTCAAAAAAAAAAAAAATCAAAATTTTGAATTTTGTTGCCAGAACTCTGAGGGTGGTCTCTGCCCCACTTAAAAGGCTAGAGCAATAGTATAGTGGGTATGGCCGACCCAGGTTCCATCACCAGCACCATATTTGGTTCCCTGAGCACAGAACCAGAAGAAAGCTCTGAGCACTGCCAGGTGTCTCAAAACAACAAATAAACAAACAACAACAAAAAAAAAACAGGGCGTGGGGGCACAGATGTTGGCAGTAAGCTCTCTAATACCCCCTTGTCTGCTCAGAGAACTTCCTGGCTCTCAGAAAACCAGTTTGTAGCTTCAGTCATAAATAGCCTAAGTTTGTTATTATGACTAAAATATAGGGAAATTTGAGCGTATTTCTATTCATCGAATTTATAAAATGTGTTTTTTTAATTTTGTGAAGCAAGATAGTTTTTATTACTAAAAGTTATTTAGAAATATTTAAGATGTGGGTAGAGAGGGAGAAGTGTTCAAGAGAGAACACAGATTTCTCCAGAGTGGAAATCAGCAAAGAAACAAAGAGAGAAGCTAGATACGTGGTCCAGAGAAAACACATCTTGAAGAACAAGCTCAAATACAGACAATTTCACAATGATTTGATATTAGAGCATGTTGTTATTTTCTCTTGTTGTAAGTATTGCTGATTGCAGGTAACCAGATTTGATCGCTCAACAACCTTTGGTGCTATACTCACAGGAGTTTTTAAATGATGATGAATTAGATAAAAGCTGTTTTTTGTGGATTTATCATTTATATTGCCTTCATGTTAAACCTTTCTTCTATTTTAGGGACTGCCAATTTCCATGTATGGAGGTACCATTATACCCTCACATCCTCAGCTTGCTGATGTTCCAGGAGGCCCTCTGTTTAATGGACTTCACAACCCAGATCCTGCCTGGAACCCTATGATAAAAGTTATTCAAAATTCAGCTGAATGCACTGATGCCCAACAGGTAAAATGGACTTAATGTTCTTTTTATTTTCCAAAATTTTTGTGTCATTCTTTCACTTCTTTGGGTAGTCCGAGTATAAAAAGTCATGACATCTGACCACTTTAATCTGAATTAAGTTTGTCAATATCAAAATAATGCTACTAAACATTTTATTTCTTGTATATATTCTTCCTAGGCAAAAACAGTGAATTGCCATTGCATTTATATATTCATTTTGTAAATGTCTAAAGATTCCTAATTAGAAATTCCAATTTTTCCTCCCCCTTTTCAGATTTGGCCGGGCACGTGGGCACCTCATATTGGAAACATGCATCTCAAATATGTCAACTAAGTTAGAAGGTCTTACTGTTTAGCCTTGTTTAAGAAACCTATGACTTTGGAAGAACCCTGGGGATTTTTTTTTTAATGTGCCTAATTAAGAAATTTTCTCTGAGGCTTTAGCAATGGAAATTTGATTGACCATTGTCTAAGAACAATGTGATTTCCTATCCACCTGATTATGTTCGCTGGCTAGTTTAGCCATTTTGAACTTAGTGCTTTTGGCTAAACATACTGAATGCTACTTGTATGCAAAAGAAAATTAGATGATCACATGTTTCAACCTTTTAGGGTGGTAAATACATGTACATTTGTTTACATACGTAAAAGGAAAACTGAGTAAATTTCTTGTCATATAGTGGCTCTACTTAATGTAGCCTGTATTAATGTGAAATATTTACCAGAATATTCAATAAAAATATGAACGGTGTTTAGAAGTTGAGTGTGATCCTTTCAGTGGTCATACAGGTACTATTCAATCCACAATCATTGATTTGAACTGTTAAAACTGTATTTATAATAGGCTTCTCACATTTTACACCTTAGAGCCCATTTATAGTTGCCCTGAAATAATGTCTATAAAGCTATTTATTTTAAACATTCCTGGTTCTCTTAATCAAGCCCTTGAAATGTGTCTTGAAATGTGTCTTGTCTAACTAGCAGACAGGTCCTATATAGCTTTATATATCATGCCTATGTCAACAAGAATGATTTCAGTCAGATGATACTGAACAAACTAAGGGACATCAAGGTCATCAACTTAACGTTCCTTTTGTGCTTCCTGAATTTTTAATCTGAAGATTTACTTGGTTATAGGTGTTTCATTTGGGTTAAGACATAGGAGGAGGTGTGGTTATGCCCCTAATTCTCTTGTAATGTTGAATCAGCTGAGTAATGTTTATAAATATGTGACTAATTCTGGGCTTAGTTCCATGGCTGCAAATATGAAAGTCAATATTTTTAATCAGGCTAAACACAGGAACATTTTGGCCAAACTATTGTCTATGCCAAGAATCTGATGCAACAGAGAAGGAAAAAGTACCCTATTGAAAAGAACAGTCATTGACTCATGTTTTAGAATAGTTGAATCTCCTGGTCTTACGTAAAAGCAGTCTGAGAAAGAAAACAAAATGTTTCAGGTTGAAAGAAAAAAGCCAAAATACATCAAAGCAAAGAAGGATGCACAGAAAAATGTTACCTAGGGCCAGAACCATATAAACATCACTTTTCTACTCTCTTTTCTGCCTAGCACTAGACATACCTGGTAATGAATCTTTCGTGTAATTTTACCTATGAGGGTATATCTTTAAGCTCAAATTTCTATGTTTTGAATGGATTTGGAATTGTCACTGGTGTGGAAGCTACTGCCTTTGTAGTACCTGATAACGTCATCATGTATTCTGAAGAGACCCGTTACCATGAGGGTGATAAAAGACCCTGTGGATTACCTACAAATCTTGTTTCCACTTACTACTAACCAAAAAGATCAATATTAGTGAAAGGAATAAAGTTCTTGATGAAACATGCTAGTGAGTGATATTAAATAAATTACTCAATGGGACCAAAAGGTGAGTTTTGTTCTGCTTTATCTGCAATACATCCAAATTATCTGAAAGAACCTTAATCCTATCACTGTTACTTTGAGGATCACAGAATTAAAAAATTTTATATTAGATCAATAACTGGAATTCATGGGGAAAATGAGGCAATTTTGAGAAGTTAAGAAGGTTAGAAGGAAACAGGAACTGTTCACTTGGAAGTGGTTAGGACACCCTCACCCATAACTTTTTACCAGCACTGTCTTCTTTTCTTTGACTATTTGGATCCCAGTAGCCTACTTCCCACCCCATTTTGCCTGCTGTAATCTCTTCTTCCTCTGTCTTGCCTCTTCCTGGCATTACTTTACTGCTATTTTACCAACCTGAACCTTGGATTAAGCCTAGCTCAGGTAAGAACTTACTTTCAAAATATACAAGGGATGTGGGGAGGGAGGCAGCATGGGAACAGTAGAACAGAGTCAGTAACCTACATTCTGTTTATTTCTGCCATTTGAAGTTACCTACTTTAGGCAAGTCATTTCTTTTTTTTTTCTCTAGGCTTCATTGTCCACATCTGAAATTGAGTACAATTGAACTCAGAAGTCCTCTAGGGCCAGGGACATAGCTTAGTGCTAGAGCACTTACCTTGCATGTATAAGGCCCTGGG
Source organism: Sorex araneus (assembly GCF_027595985.1). NCBI lineage: Eukaryota > Metazoa > Chordata > Mammalia > Eulipotyphla > Soricidae > Sorex > Sorex araneus. The sequence continues at coordinate 20,886,029 of NC_073307.1, read as the reverse complement.
TTGGATTCCTGGCACTGACTTCTCCCCACTGCGTGCCACCTCCCCGTGCCCTGCCCCCTCTAACAGTGTCTCTCCTAAATCTAACTTTTTTTTTCCCTCACAAATGAGAATATATAAGCATACTGGAAACCAATAGAATGTTTACATTGCTGAGGTTTGAAAAGCCCTACCAGTGGTTATCACATGGAATCAGAAGCCTTATTTGGGGCATCACTACTGTTTGAGCTTTTAGCTGAGGCAGAAGAAAATTGTGAACATGCACATCCTTTGTGAGCCCTCAAGTCACTAAAATAACATTCAGTTGAGGCATAGCACCAACCCCATGAGAAAAATAGCTCTTTCGATGAATAAAGCTATCATCAAGGTTTCTGGATCCATTTATTTCAAGTAATATTGAGTGTAACAAAATTTCCACCACCAATAAAATTATTCATATTTTAAGACCCTTTAAATCTATTGTGGCTACAGTGTGCTGACTTGCCCTTTTATAGGCCAGTCTGCTTCCTTCCGTCCCTGCTCTCAAAGGGGAAATCCCATCACCTCAGCTAACCAGACCGAAGAAGAGAGTTGGACAGCCAATGGTGGCCTCTCCTAACCACAGGTAAGAAATGGCAGGAACTGGAACAACACTTTTCATCAGTTCTGGTAGAGTCTGACCTCAGAATTAGTGTACAAGGGGAATAAATTGGCCATATTAAAGTTCTAGTCAAATAGAGATGAGTAAACCTGGTCCTGCCCCACTGTTTAAGACCTTTGGACCACATTGTAAAACCTGGAAGAGACAAACAAACCTCTAGGAAAACAGCATGTGAAAACATCTTGTTCCCTGACTAATCCTAGATCTCTTCTACCAAGAAATGTGGCAGGTGGTGACGTCTTCCCGGTGGACCCTGGCCTTTGCTGAGGGGCTCTGATCATACATTTCCTGTTCATCCTCAAGAGATTTATCACCATATGCAAACAAGCAGGTTCCATCTCCTTTGTCTCTCCTATGAAAAGGATAGTATCTGAAGCTTAAGTGTGTTCAGTTCCAATAAACTGCAAATAAAAAGAGGTTATTCCACCCCTAATAAAGGGAAGAAGCCTGGACTTCAGATCTAATTTGGAAGATATCACAAAACTATTTTATATTTCATGTTTTATATTGATGAGTCCAAAGTAATTTGCCTAATAGCAGACTTATTTCCTTATATCAGAGGTTCCCAAATTTATTTGACCAACCTCTTCCCCTCTTCAGGGGGGAAAAAAATACTTAGCACCACCCTGGAAACCTGTTTTGTGATTTTTTTTTTTATTTTTGGGTCACATCAGTGAGGTTCAGGGATCACTTCTGGCAGTGCTCAGTGGACCATATGGGATGCCAGGGTTGATCCCAAGTCAGCCATATGCAAGGCAATTACTCTACCTACTGTATTAGCTCTCTAGCCCAGCAAACCTTTAAACAAACAAATGGAAAGCACCCCCACAGTTATACCCCATAATTGGAGACTACTCCAATTCCAGCACGTTAAGAAAAGTAAACACCTGTCAGTAGTAAAAATAGTAGTAACAACTGTTTTAAAGGGGGAAAAGGGTTGGGGTCACTCCTGGAAGTACATAGGGAACCTTGAGCTGCGGGGAATTCAACCATGGTCTCCCATATGCAGTACACGTGCACTCTTGGAGCCATCTCTCTCGCCCATCTCTAGCTTCCTTCTGTGTATCTGGATACATCTGGATCCTACTCTTTCTCTTCTCACAGCCAGTTCCCAACACCATCTGTTCCCAAAAAGCTGGTGTTTTCACCTTCTGTCTCATTGTGCTCCATTCCATCTCACTTCCTTCCCAATTTACCATCTTGGGGCTGAGAGCAGGGTGGGGGTGTTGGGCCACACCCGGTGGTACTCAGGGATCACTCCTGGCATAGCTCAGAGAACCATATGGGGTGCCAGAAATCGACCCCCAAACAGCTGCACATAAGGCAAGTGCCTTACCCACTGTACTATCTCTGACTGCAACTTCTTAAAAGCTGTTTTTTAGAAATGACTCTTTATACACTGCTTCCAAGGCTTACTCTCCAGCATTGCAGACTTGCTCTAAGCATAAACTATTTTGCAGGAGGCTCGGGACCCTTTTTCAGAACATAAACTACCCATATCATTGCTACCTCATGTGAGGGTCTGCCTCACCTGGCTCTTACTAAAGACCCAGAATTTCAAACCTACGGTTTTGAATCCTCATTTCTGTAAGATCTCCAGGTGATTTATATATATGTACATTGAAGTTTTAAAAAAGCATTAACTTATTAAATGATTTTTAATGAGTCTACAAATTAAAAGTTAAAATCAGATGAAGCCAAGAACTGAAGTGATACAGATGCATGGATTCAGGGGTCCATTAACTTAATTTGGGCAGGTAGGGGGGGAAGAATATACTGATTTTGAAGAAACCAGAAGCCAAAAGCATGAAGATTTTAGTGTATATACAGACTTGGTGTGTACTCACCCATCACCTACCCCGCTTCTTTCCTATTACTTTGTCTACATTAAACCCTTTTCCTAATTGCTAAAAATTGAGCCCTTCCCAACCAGCCACCTGCCCTTAGTTTTCTGAGTTGTCGTGGCAGAGACCAGAACAGGCGTGTCCTGTCCACCACCTTTGAATCCAGCTTTTCCTTTCCGAGAGCCCACCTCTGGGAGCCAGAGTGGCAGTCCAGAGGGTAGAGCTATTTCCCTGCACCCAGTGTAGTCCCCCTAACCCTGCCAGGAGAATCCCGAGCACTGCCGGGTGTGGCCCGAAAGAGAGCCCACTTCCCTCTCTGTCCTGTATAATTAATGGAGGCTGTACGCTGCATCCTGGAAGGTCACAGGCACCAGAATTTGACACACTCAAGCCTCAATCCGAGCTTCCCCTCCTAAAAGAAGCATGATTTTGAGTAGCGACTTGACCACTCTGGGTTGTTCCTGGACTTTAAAAATACTATTAATAAGATAGTTCTTTACTTTAGCCCAAACTGTTGAGGAATGGGAGAACTGTGCGTGGTAGTCGCATCGCACCCAGCCCCCAGCTGGAAACTAACTGGCCTGGCAACACTGCAAGGCCGTTTGCTGAGCAGGAGGAACTGGACGAGGCTGGTGCCTGACGCAACACTCCACTTTTCTGCTTGCCCGAGCTTGTTCCTTCGCAGTTGGGGGCGGGGCCATCGGGTGAGTGGCGGGTGGCCCGCCCCGGGCGTGACGTCGTCCTGGTGGTGTTGCTGTGGCCACACGTGGTAGGGCTGAGTCCGCCTCAGACTCGGCGCGCTCCGCGTTCTCAGCAACAGCTGCTGGTCTTCCTGCTCGTCCCGTTCGCTATGTCTACGTCCACGAGCTGCCCGATTCCAGGGGGCAGGGACCGGCTGCCCGACTGCTACAGCACCACGCCAGGGGGCACGCTTTACGCCACCACCCCGGGAGGTCAGGGGGTCGGGGGCGGGTTTGGGGTCTGCAGGTTGCGGGCAGGCCATAGCGTGCCTGCGGTCGCGCGGCGGGGGAGTGGGGAAGCGCGGCGTTAAACTTCCCGACCAAGCCCCTCTGCAGCTGTGTGGTAGCACTGGGGGAGGGGGTTGATGTTTGGTACTAAGGCCCGTTTCCCTAAATGCTCAAAGTGATGCAATATGGTCGAGCATAGCTTTGGGGTAACTGTAAACTGTAATCTCTTTGGTCAGGATTTCCTCATTAGCTTCTCCCCGTTTGGGGGCTGGGGGGCTTTGTTGTGGAAGCTGACGCCCCGACTGCCTGTGGACTCAGTAGGAAGTGCTAGGTCTTGCAAAGCGGCTTTAGTATAGTTGGGGGCAGGGTAGTTTGGCTTACTATTTGTTTAGGCATACAGCCCGTGGTCTGTTACAGGGCTCCGGATCCAGGGGTTCCTGCCACGTGGAGGCGGGGGGAGGGGCCAGAACAGGGCTGGACATTATGAGGACACCAAGTTCCTGCAGGCCCGACTGAGCTTGATAGGATTTAGGAGGGGTCAGGATTAAGAACATTACGTTCCTGTGTTTCATGAGAACACAGCCCCTTCCTGCTGGATAACAGAATTTGGGTGGAAACACTTTCATAGCTATTTGACTTCCTGATACCACTGTGGCAGAAAGGCTAGGGCCCACCTGTAAAACCAAAGCAGTTAAACCCCCAAGTCAGTCGAGTCTACTAGGAAGTGCTGGAGTGATAGTACAGCAGGTAGGGCGTTTGCCTTGCACAAGGCCTACCCGGGTTCGATTCCCCAGCATGCCATATGGTCCCCCAAGCACCAGGAGTAATTCCTGAGTGCAAAGCCAGGTGTAACCCCTGAGCATTGCTGGGTGTGACCCAAAAAGCAAAAAAAAAAGTTAAACAACAGCTCCAAATTTGGATCCTCACAGAGGCAACCTGTGGAACTGTAAACCACATGTGCCCACTGGTACTTTACACTTCCATTCATGGAGCAAAAGCTGTTTTATTATAGCTCAAAGGGGGGAAAAATCTTTTTTGTTTCTATGTTAAAATTTTTTAGCTGACTAACTGGAGAGACAGTACAGCAGATAAGGGGTTTGATCCCCAGTACCCCACATGGTCCCCATCCCCCAAGCCCACCAGGAGTGATCCCTGAATTCAGAGCCAGAAGTAAGCCCTGAGAACTGCCAGGTGTGGCACAAAAACAACAAAAATGAATAAAATGGCAGTAACCAATTGGAAACCTTATTCCACACCAAGAGACCCAGAAATGTTCCCCTGGCTCTGCTGCATAGTCTTTTATTTAGGCACCATGATTTACAATACTCTAATAGTAATGCTTCAGACATACAATATTAAGCTTCAACCATCATCAGTGTCAGCCCTACAGCAGCCCTTCAATAACTCAGGAAACGTGATTCCTAGGTCCCTAAAGGCCTGTATTTGAAGCCCCCAACGCCTGCCTCTTACTGAGCCCCCCTACCCCTTGACAGGCACCAGGATCATCTACGACCGAAAGTTCCTGCTGGAGTGCAAGAACTCACCCATTGCCCGGACACCCCCCTGCTGTCTCCCTCAGATTCCAGGGGTCACAACTCCAGCAGCCCCACTCTCCAAGCTAGAGGAACTGAAGGAGCAGAAGGAGACAGAGGAAGAGATACCCGGTAAGGACAACACGACAAAATGTCTATTAAGTTATGGATTCAATTTCAAGATGGTTTTCTGCACCGATCTTAAGTCTGCTACCAGTTCTGCATTTTCTCTCTCCAGATGACGCACAGTTTGAAATGGACATCTAATCTGGTGCAGATGACCCTGTGCGGGAGTGAGAGGGATCCCTCCTGCCATTGCTGCCGCCACCTCTTCTGGGGTATCCAAAGGCCAACTGGCTTCATGTTATCTGGAAGGGAGTGACTTGGTTCTGGGCCTCCCTTAGTTCTGAGGCAGCTAGACCTGAGATAAGAGTGGGCAATTTGCCAAGCCCTTCACTCAACTTTCTCTGGTCTGTAGGCACCCTTCCTGATCCACAGCCCTCCCTGCTCATGGACTGAGGCTGGGGCTGGGACTGGAACTGGGGAATGGAGTATGTCACTTCTGACTGCTTAGTAAACTTTAAAAGAAATGCGTTGACTCCTGTGTTTTCTTCAATGCTTATCTTCCATCACGGCCACACAGCTGAAGTCCCCAGAAGCCCTCGGGATTAGAGCCTCTGGTCTATTTCCAGCTTCCATTGAGCACATTTCCACCATTATTTAGAGCCTGCGGGAGATTACAGTGGCAAGCTACCAGAGCTACTAACCATAAGTGGCATTAGTTTGACCCCTGGAAGGACTGTTCCAGCCTTTCCAGGAAGTGGCATTCCTTCAATTGAACCCGCAGTCCCTCCCTACCTGTTCCAAAGCAGGAAAAAAGAGGCACTGCAAATCTTCAAACTACTCCAGTCTCTCCCTTTGCATTTTCTGCCTTTGACCTGTAAGTACCAACCCTTTATTTCAACACTGAAAACCTGTATCTCTTTCATAGCATGATACAAACCTCTCTGTCCCCTTCTACTGATTGTTGTCTTCAAAGGGTTAGAAGCAAAGTTTCAGGTCAAACGGAGGCAGCAGCTTATTGGACAAGTCACAGTCGTGATCCTACCCACCCCTTTCCCAGAGAATAAGAGTCATGATCCCACATTTCAGGAATCTTTTTTTTTCTTTCCATTTTTAGTTTGATTCTAATCTCTATACGGCTGGCAAAATTCAAAAGTGACAGTATACAAATAAGGCAATTGTTTTTTCTTGAGCAAAAATCACCCTGCACTTAATTGAAGCTTCTGTTCGCATACTGAAATGAAACCATTCAGAGTTAGGGCTACTCAGCCCGCAAGAGATGTGCTTTTCAAGTCTAATTTGTGGGAAAGTAACAAACTGTAATCTGGTCATGCCTTTAAGGCCATTCATGATGAGAAGAGGAAAAAGGTTTGTAGGGTTGATGTAAGGCTAATGTCAGCCATTACCGGCAGTGGGGACCAGTTTGGCACAGGAAGGGTACATCTCTCTTAAACCATGGCCTGCCATTGAGATATTTTATTGAAATGTATGTTTTGAGAATATGACCTCTCTGTAGCCCAGGTGGGACCTCTTCCCCCAAAGATAGGTCAGGCCAGAGCCCAGGTAGGTCATATGGTCACCCAGATGGAGAAAACGGTCAAGTGAGAGACAGTTTCTCGTGCCAAGGCAGAGGAGGATGGTGTGATGTTTGTCGGGGAAACCCCGGGTTTATAGAGCCTGCTGGACACCTGGTACGGTCTGGTTTTCCTCAGCTGTGGTCAGAGGCTTCTCTTCATTGGTCTCCTCTGAAGACAGACTCTTCTTTTCTGCAATTAATCTTTTAACTCCTACCATCCACTGACTGACCTCAGTCACATAGTCCACCATGAGTGAGCGGTGGATGTCATCTGCAGCATCCCACCGGTGACTTGAAAGTTCTGAGGAGAGAGAGGGTGTGAGCCTGCAGCCCCAAGGAAGAAACAGGTACCTTTCCTCCCTTCCCTGCCTACCATCATCTCAACACCTGTTCCAAGTAAGCCACTCACAGCAGGACAAAAAATGAGGCTGCAAAAAAGGACCAAGTCACACCTTGCACCAGCAGAGACATCCTCTTCTTTACAGGTGTTGATAGCTTCCCTGCAGCCCACTGTTCCTGCAGCAGAGCCAGGCGTCGACTGATGTCATCACATACCTGCTTCTGAGACACAGAAGCCCCCCCGGATCAGTTGGCCAGCCCAACAGGGGCAGGAGACAGGCAGCACCTATACTCTGTGGCCCAGGAACTTAACAATTAACCTTAGAGTTGCTTTATTCAAGGGTTAGAGGCCCCAGAGAGGTGAAAATTACTGTATAACTTCTTTGCTTTCACATTGCTCATTATCTCCAGAGAACTTAAACAGATCTAAAGGGAAATGAGAAATGAGTAGGGGGGATCTTAAGAGGGGCCAGAGGTATGGAATCGTCACTTATAAAGGGTACTGAATCAACTCATTCCTACAAGCATTTTTGGGTTTTTGGGCCACACCCACTGATGCTCCTGGCTCTGCACTCAGCAGTTTCTCCTGGCTGTGCTCAGGGATGCCACACTGGAGGCCAGGGATCAAACCCTGGCCTGCCACTTGCAAGGCAAACATCCTACCTGCTGTATTCCGGCCCCATTCCCATAAGCTTTTTCTAGTGATTAGCCTTCAAAAGTCCCATTAGTCCCTAAAATCCTGTGTTAATTTTCTAAGCAGCCCGCAGGAGGTTCTGAAGGAATCTACATGGAAAGAAAGGCTAAGGGCCATTACTCAAGGGGAACAGCCTACATTTGGAAGCCAAAAGTTCATCTCTCTCATGGAAGGAGGTCTCCCCAACAATCCAGGGGTGTGCCACAGCTTACCTTTGTCTGGCCACGGCAAGTCTCCAATGCCTGTTCCAAAGGAGTCAGCACATCTTCCAGTAGAGTCTCGTGTTCAATGACTGGGGAATTTGTAGGTTCTAGACTGGAGGCAGGACAGCCACCCACAGGTGGAGGCATGGAAGTCTTACTTGAAAGAGGTGGAGGCCCCATGGGGGGTGCCCCAGAAGTCTCTGAGGTAGGGACTGAAAAGCAAAGGCAGGATCAAGCAAACATGACCTAAATTGGTAGGTAAGAAGCTCAACCTTAGTGTCATCCCATCTAAGAAGAGCTATTCTGTGGAACAGTTCATTCATTCAAAATATTTATGAGTGTCCGAGCCACAGTAGAGTGGGTAGGGCACTTGCCTTGACATGACCGACCTGGGTTTGATCCCCAGCATCCCATGCACTGCCAGGAGTAATTCCTGAGTGCAGAGCCAGGAGTAACCCCTGGTGTGGCCCCCCAAAAAAATGTATGAATAGGATCCTAGCGCATATGTGCCAGACAATGTCAGAATGCTAACCATGAAGTTCTTGAACTTGGCTTCTAGCAAAGGGAAATGGGCAAACAAGATTACCAGGTTTTCTTTGCCACATGCCACAAAGAAAATGACGTAAGAAAGATAAATAAGGGGCTGGAGAGAAAGCACAGCGGGCAGGGCGTTTGCCTTGCACGCGGCTGACCCGGGTTCAAATCCCAGCATCCCATATGGTCCCCTGAGCATGGCCAGGGGTAATTCCTGAGTGCAGAGCCAGGAGTAACCCCTGTGCATCGCCAGGTGTGACCCAAAAAGCAAAAAAAAAAAGAGAGAGAAATAAAATACTTAGTATTCAGGAGCTAGAGTGATAGTACAGTAGGTAGAGCGTTTGCCTTGCACATGGTAGACCAGGGTTCGACCCTTGGCATGCATATGGTCCTTGAGCCCTTCAGGAGTGATGGAAGAGCCAGAAGTAATCCCTGAGTACTGCTGGTGTGGCCCAAAACAACAGTGTTCAAGGAAGCCTTTCTAAGGTGACATCTTAGTTTATCCTAGCTCACCCACTCTAACATATAACAGATTTCTTTTGTTGGGAGAGTGGAAGGGAAAAACAGGTATACCTAAGCAGTACTCAAGGCTTACTCCATCTGTGCTCAGGGTCACTCCTGGAGAGGCTCTGGGGATCATATGCTGTGCTGGGATTCAAACCAGAGTCCGCCAAATGCAAGGCAAGTGCCTTAACTCCTTGAACTAGCTCACTGGCCCCTCCCGTGTTACTCTCTAACTTCTGAACTGGGGTTCCTAATCTGCAAAATAATAAGCACTTATTTTACAGGGATGCAGTTGTTTTAAGTAATACAGATATAGCTGCTAAATTCGTGTATAGCAAAAAGTGTTCATAAAGTTAAAAATTAATGAGACCAATGCAACTTAAAAAAAATCTGAAGAAACTCTACTAGGAAGAGGTAAAGGCAGTACCCAAGAAGCAGAAAAAGTCCTGATATGTTATAGCAACTAGGTTAGTAAGGCCTGTGTGACTTATTAGCTGTGTGACTAAGTATTAGCAACGAAGAGAGTAATATGAGCTGTCACTGGAGAGCTAAGAAGGGCTCCAGATCCTCCAAGGGCTTTAGAAAAAACAGTATGGTAAATTTTCTTTTTTTTTTTTTTTTTATTTTGGGACCTCTCACCCAGATGTGCTCAGGGCTTACTCCAGGCTCTGTGCTTAAGAGGCAGAGTACATGCTTTGAAGGCAAGAGCCACCCCAATTTAATCACCAGCATCTTTGGGTCTGGCCTAAACCAAAAAGTAGTAATAAATAGGTCTCCCTTACCTCACATCCCATCACCAAATACTGCTCATATCTGCTTCATAGCCAAATTTCTTGAATGAACTAAAGTCTTTTTACAAAATTCTTACCTCAAAACCAACCTAGCCGGGGCTGGAGCAACAGTACAAGGGCAACAGTACATTGCCTTGCACATGCTGACCCAGGTTTGATCCCCGGCATCCCATATGTTCCCCTGAGCACCGCCAACATAGCACAGAGGGAGGAGTAATTGTTGAGCCTCAATGGGTGTGGCCCAAAGATAAAATCCCAAGCCAGCCATGTATCTGTCAAGATCAGTGATCCCTTCTCTCTAACTTCACCTCTCCGTGGCATGTCACCCTTGAATCAAGCTTTAACTCTCCCAGCAGAAATTTCACTTTTCTTCTTACTCATGGCTACCTCATAGTTGTCTCTGCAAATTTCTTTTCTATTGATACACTCATCTTACATGAATCTTACTTGTGTTTATGCCAGATGTGACCATTAATGATGATTCATTTCTTTTTTTTGACCTAGACCTCTCCCTCAACCCCCAAACTGCATACCAAATTTAACACATCCAGATAAAGAACTCGCTTTTCTTTCTCTCAAAAAATTGAAGTTACATTGATTCCCTCACATCCTACTGTCCCAAAACACTTTCTACTATCTCCAGCACCTCACTATTTGATCAACTTTTTTTTTTGGCTTTTTTGGTCACATCCAGCGATAATTAGAGATTACTCCGATTACTCCTGGCTCTGCACTCAGAAATCACTCCTGGTGGTGCTTGGGGGACCATATGAGATGCTGAGGATCAAACCTGGGTCAGCTGCGTGCAGGGCAAACACCCTACCAGCTGTACTATCGCTCCAGCCCCCTCACTAGTAGTCTCTTAATGTGTCTATTTCCATCAGCAGACATACCTGAAGATATAAATCAGGGGGATAGAGTTCTGGAGTTCTGGAGTACATGACTGACAAGCATCCCTCCCACCACCCAGGTGGACCTCCAAGCACTTCACAGGCAATAGTTCCCAGCACCACCAAATAGCTCCCCCACACCCTGCCAGAAGGGATATATAAAAAAAAAAAAGTTCCCTATTTCTCAGCCAGGGGAGATTTTGCCCCCAGCACAAATGTCTGGAGACACTTGAATAACAGAACTGCTGGGTAGAGGCTTGATGGTAACTCCTACTATACACAGTCTTAATACCACAAAAATTTGACTGGCCTGAGATGTCAACAGTGCCAACGTTAAGGAACCATGATTTGGGGCCAGAGCAGGTAAGGCATTTCCCTTACATGCAGCTGACCCGGATTCAGTCCCTGGCACCACATATGGTCCCCCAGCCCTGCCAGGAGTGATCCCTGTGCACAGAGCCAGGAGTAAGCCCAGAAACAATAACAAAACATGATTTAGGGGCCAGAAAGATAGTACAGGTAAGGTGCTGTGCTGCATGCAACCAACACTGGTACCAACCACAGCACCACATATGGTCCCCTGAGCACAAAACAAGAGTAGCCCCTGAGCACCACCAGATGTCCCAGAAACAAAACAACAAAAAATTAAAACCATAATTTCTACCATTCCTTTCTAGTACTGCCAGTGTGGAGGACAGGATGATGAAATGCCTGGATCTGAACTGCTTTCTTGGGCCACAGCCCCACCTATTGGCATTGGAAATGCTCAGAGGAAAAGGCTCGATTTAAACTTTTCAGTGGTTGTCTTTCCTAACTTATTTCGGTTTATAAAACCCACTAGGGTCGGGTCCCCACCCGCTTCTCAGATCTTATTTCTATCTTTAGTCCTCGGTGCTAGCAACTAGGTACTCTCTCGGTCGGAATTTGCCAAAGGTGTTTTCAAGAACTTTTGCACCAGCTGTTTCCAATGTCTGAGATGCTCTTGCACCTGATCCGCCAGATTTAGCTTAAGCATCTGTCCCTCAGCCCCCTAACTTAAGTTACCCACTCACGTCGCAGCGTTTTGTTGTCCACAGACCACCACGACTTGTCTAGCGCCTCAACTAGGGAGTTAACTCTCAGAAAGCAGCCACCTACTGTCGTGTTCAGCCTGGCTGGCCCTCAAATAGTGCCTTAAGTCGCAGTAAGTGCTTCGGAGCACTTACTTCGAAACCGATTCGGTCAATGATTAACGCTTTAAGGCTAAGATGCTTATGACAAAGGCCAAGTGAAGGTGTAGAGCAATGGGCACACTGCCGTGAAGCTCTGCGGAAAGACCAGGGTGGGAGCAAGACTGGAAATTAGAACACAGAATTCCCAAAAACCGTTACGGCTCAGAAAGAGGCCTGCTGCCCGGCCCCTCCCGGGGGCTCTGACCTTCCTTCCAGGGGGGAGTCCTCGGTGGCCCGGAAAGCTGCTCCGGCCCTGCCTATTCTGGGCGGGTGTCGGCGCACAGAGCTCCCACGCACCTCTGGGGGGTCCATCCTGCGGGGCGGCGACCCTCTTGGTGAGCGGGGTGCGCTTGGGTCCGCCCGCCTGGGTCTGCAGCCCGTACGAGAACTGCGGCGGGTCGTTCCAGCCGCGCTCCTTGTTGCCTGCGGGGGTGAGGGGCCGTGTGAGAGAAGCGGGGGGAGCCCGGGGGCCGGCGGCGCGTACCCTGCGCGGGGGCCCCCCTAGCCTGGAGCCCGCGCTCACCCGGCTTCACGTACAGCTCCGCCATCTCCACTTCCGCACGGCCAGCGGGGCAGCGCGTCACTTCCGGGGCGGCCGCGCCCGAGGCCCGGACGACGCGGGACCCGCGACGACACCGGGGGTCGCGGGGGCGGCTGGCTCCGCTTCCCGGGAGATGGCACCCCAGTCCTGGGTCTCCTTGGGTGCTGCTTGCGCCCCAGCGGATCTCAGCTTTTTGTTTGGGCGTTTGGGGGCCACGCCTACGCGGCTTAGAGCTCCGGCGGTACTAGGGGCACCGGGATAGACCCCAGAGGTCCCGCGGGCGCACCAGCCCTGTGCGCTTTCTGCCTAGTCCCAGGACAACTCTAATCGCCAGAAGCTCCTGCCCCGCTTAGGTTTCTCGAGGTCTAATCAAGGTCTAGTCCTAGAACCTCGCCTCTGTAGCCCTCCCTTATACTCTCTTACTGGGTATTCAAGTTCCTTCAGTATCTCCCCCCTAGGAAGCTGATGGGTTAATGTCATCTCTGGTCTCACCTGAATTCCCACACTTAAATTTACTAGTTGTACTATCACCTTCTGTCTTGTTTTGTTTTAAAGTAGAGACAGGTTTTATTTGGAAGGGTTTTTTTGTTTTTTGTTTTTTTGCTTTCTGGGTCACACCCGGCGATGCACAGGGGTTACTCCTGGCTCTGCACTCAGGAATTACTCCTGGCTGTGCTCAGGGGACCATATGGGATGTGGGATTCGAACCCGGGTTGGCCGCGTGCAAGGCAAACGCCCTACCCGCTATGCTATCGCTCCAGCCCCTTATTTGGAAGTTTTGAGGAAGGAGCAGGAGGGAAAGGAACGAGAACATGGGCTCCAGAGAGCCCCAGTAACACATCCAGCCTCGAAAGTATGAAGGTCTCAAACAACACATCTCTCAAGGGGGGTGTGGGCGATGTGCTTGGGCACCACATACCTCAGCAGCAACACCTGGGCACAGGCAGCCCCTGGGCTGGGCAGCATAAGCTATCTTGTTTGACTCTTCATCTCCACCCTTTCTGACAGACTCAGAAGATGGAGCTCCTGTGACCATTCTATTGCACCCCTGATGCCTAGACTAGTACCTGGCACAGAAAAGCTCTTGGGAATCTGTTACTCAACAAATATATTTTCTATCACACCCACGGTCTCATGTGCCCACAGGAAGTCAGCAAGCACAGACATAGGTTGTTAACCCCCAACCCTGTCCCAGGCCCAATATACTCACACCCAGTGAGGTCACTGAGGGATTTTTATTTGTACTCATTTTGCTATAAAGTGTTGCTGAGGTAGAGCCAACTGTCCAGAGCTGAACAGGGGCAAGGAATACAGGGGCCCAGCGGAAGAGAAGCCAGGGGCCTAGGTGTGGTGTTGGGCCTCTCAGCCATCCTATAAACAATAAATACAGCAATAAATAGAGGGTGGGCAAGGGTCTGAGGGACAGGTAAAGAGAGTGCCAAAGGAGAGGCCACCAAAGGACTGAGAGGCCATAGGCCCTGGGGAATGTTGGGGTAAAGCCGGACACGGGTCCAGAGCCTCTTCTCCAATCCTCAACTTAGGACATATGGAGCAAAGACGGTTTCAGCCGGAAGGCATCAAGAAAAGAGAAGACTCCCCGCTTGCGAGGGGCTGCCCCTGCACCCCCAACCCCTCCTTTGAGCAGAGGGAGGGGCAGGGGACCTGGGGTATCCACAGAGCTGGTCCGCTTGAGCCGAAGGCGGGCACGGGCCTGGGCACCCCAGGCCTTGCCTCGAGTTGCAGAGGCCACAAGACACTTCTGGTATTGCACCTAGGGAGAAGGGAAAGGTAAGGTGCCAGCTCCTTCCGGCGCCTCCGCTCCCTGATGGCTTCTGCAGGAAGGTGTGGCCTGAGACAGGCACCACCACTGCAACAGTCCCAGACAACCCAACGACAGAAACACAACCTGACAATTACTGAGCATGCAGGAGGGCTGGGTGCTATGCTGAAAACTCTCAGGGGCCAGAGAAAGTGTTCAATGGGCTGAGCACAGGTGTGGCATGCAGGAGGCCTAGGTTCAATCCCAGAACCAGCAGATCTCCCCTAATCACCACCAGAAGGAACCCCCAAGCACCAAGTCAGGAGTAAGCCCCCCTGGTATGGCCCTAAAATAAAGCTTTCTGTCATCTAACTTAATGCAGTCATTTACCGAGTATTATTCACCCGATTGCCCATTTCATAAAGGAGGAAACTTCTGCCAACTTCACCCAGTCCTTCTCTCCCCTCTCCCTCAACTCCAGCCTGAGCGCCTGTTCTTATTAAGCCAATTACATGCTGCCTCTCCTCACTCTCACTAGGGTGGACTGGCCTGACCCCGAGGATTCCCAGGCCAGGCAGGTCTACAGCCCAAACCCCGCTCTCAGCCAACTGCCTGCATCATCTCATCTGAACCAACTCTAAATGGAAGGTCTTCCTACTATTTCTCTGAAAAGTCTTCCAAATCTTTGAACCTCACTGTACTTTTAGTGGGCTTCCAGCCCTCACACCTGACTTCACTGACCTTTCTTCAAACCTCTGCCATGGCTCAGAGTAACTAGGGATAAAATTAGTATCAGCCTGACTCCTGAGTCCTTCCATAACCTGGTTTCTGCCATTCACTCTGGCCCCACCTCTCACTTCGTCCCCCTGGCATTCCAGACATACTATTTTCTTTTTTCTTTTTGACATTTTTGGGCCACACCCAGAAGTGCTCAGGAGCTACTCCCAGTCCAGTGCTCAGGAGATCATGAGGAGGTAGGGATCGAACCCAGGCCTCCTGCATGCAAAGCAGGTGTACCAGTTTGTTGAATGAACTCTCCAGCTCCAGAATACATTTCTTTCAGATAATCTGACCCACTAACATCTCTCTCACTTCACAGCTAGGGTTTCCAATACTTTATCTGACTCCCCTTTACTTGGTTTGTTTTCCTCCTTGGATTGGATCTTCAACTAGTTTATATGTTTTAGTTTGGAGGCCACACCCACCGATGTTTAGGGATCACTCTGAAAGGGGGGCAAGAGGGAGAGACAGAACCCACGTCGGCCATGTGCAAGGCAAGTGCCCACCTGCTGTACTATCTTTCCAGCCCAAGATTTTTTTAAATCGCTTTTTAAAATTCTTTTGCAAATCCCTCCCAGCCATGTTATCACCTACTTCAGGTAGCCTTAGCAAACCCCTGAAG
This sequence comes from Sorex araneus, assembly GCF_027595985.1. Classification (NCBI taxonomy): domain Eukaryota; kingdom Metazoa; phylum Chordata; class Mammalia; order Eulipotyphla; family Soricidae; genus Sorex; species Sorex araneus. Next base: position 20,870,541 of record NC_073307.1, on the reverse strand, counting down.
GGCTCTGTCTTCATCATCCTGGGGCACACACCTTCTTTCTGAAGCATCTCTGCTCGTAAGATCAACAACTATACCCCCATATCAAGGAACTCCCCAAGTCAAGTACTCCTGGGCCCCTGCTGACACTCATTCCCTCAGTGAATGAATGACATCATCTTACAAAGTTGAAGCATCCCATGCCCAAGTGCCAGAGATGCCAGGATACAGCCTGTATGAGACAAACAGGAACAGCAATCCCACAGGGAACACCAATTCCAGCCAAGCGTGGAACTGTAGACATGTGAACCTAGTGTCAGACAGTTTTAATTAAAACTTAGAGAAAACAGCATGAGAGCCAAGCAGAACATTGGTGTGCCCGTCAGCCCTGCAGCTGCAAGCCTGTGATCTCTGGAGAGGGCCCAGCGCCAAAACTGTCACCAGTATGAAGAAGCTGCAAGGCAGGGCCTGAGACAGTACAGTGGTTCGCCTTGCAGGAAGCCAACCTGGGTTCAATCCCTGGCACCCCATACGGTCCCCCAGGTCCTGCCAGGGGTGATCCCTGCACACAGAGTTAGGAGGAAGCCCTGAGCACAAAGGAGTGATTCCTGAGCTCAGAAAGCCCTAAGCACCCTGGGAGTAGCCCCAAAACAAAACAAGGACCGGAGAGCGATAGTACAGCAGGTAGGGTGTTTGCCTTGCACATGGCTGACCTAGGTTTGATCCCCAACAACCCATATGGTTCCCCAAGCACCACCAGGAGTAATTCCTGAGTGCAGAGCCGGGAGCAACCTGAGCATTGCAGGGTGTGATCCAAAGAGCTAAAAGCAAAACAAACAAAAAGCCGCAGCTGCAAGGCAGCCCCATGCTCCCATCCCACCCCAACTCACCATGCAGGCAGCCTGCACCGCCTCCGAGAGTCTCCCTGCGTGGGGCTGGCACCAGAAGGCTGCACACTGGAAGCTCTGGCGGCCCAGGTCGGCAATGAGGCCAAAGGTGTGTGGGTCACGACCGACACCAATAAAGGTCACAAGGCGCACAGGACACTGCCACAGTGGCTCCTCCTCCGCACCAGCCTCAGCCTGTCCACACCCGGCCTCATCACCGGAAGGTCGGCCCTGACCAGAGTCACTGAGTTCAGCCTGACACCGGCAGTGACCACTCAGCATCCCCGTCCACCCACCCGACCCCAGTCCGGGTACCTGAATAGGATGTGCAGTCATGAGAGAGTCGGACACACTGAGCATGGTGGGGACCCAGGTATCCCGGTCCCCCCGCATGGTGAGAGTACCAATGGCCTCGTTCAGCACATCCATGCCTGGGGGGATATGTCCACCATGGTGTCACCCAGATGTAAAGAAGTGGCTCGGAATTCAGAGTGATGAGAATAGAGGGCCATGGGACACTCAATGGAGCGTCGGGTTGTCCTCCTCCCTCCCAGCCACCTCCCCCAGTGCTCACCCATGGCTTTGGGGACTGGCAGGGTTCCCATATAGAGCGCCTCGTACTTCTGAGCTGCCTGGCTCACTGCATCCAGCAGTTCCACTGAAACACACAGAAGTCCTCTCTCCTCTGTCTCCTCTGTCTTCTCTCTCTCTCCTCTCTCCCTCTCTTCTTCTTTCTCTCCCTCCCTCCCTCCCATTTTCCCAGCCCTTCCCAGAGAGCTGGAGCAAATACAAGGCCACAGATGCTTCTCCAGCTCAGCTCGTAGGACCCCTGGACCCAGGACAACCCACTGTCTCCAGGCAAGTTCTAAATGAGCAGGACACCACCTGCATCTTGCACCAAAGTAACCTGTGGCCGTGGTGCAGCAGGTCCCTAGCCATACCTTGCCGTGGCAGGTCTTCTGGGGAGATGGGGTCTAGGGAGCATCCAGAAGAACTACCACTGGCCCCGACTCTCTCGGACAAGATCTGAAACACAACACAGGCGACAAGAGGCACAGCTTGCCGAGGACTGAGGTACAGGAACCAACACCCAAGCCAGCTACACCCAGCAGCTTCCAACCCAGCTCCCTGCTTCCATACCCTTCCCCATTCTTGGCCCTTACCTGGGCACAGAGCCCATGCAGGGCACTGGCAATGGCCTTGGCAGGGACGTCACAGCGAAACACATGACACTTGAGCATACAGCTGTCTTTGTCGCCCGCCACAAAAGCAAAGTCCCTGGCAGGGGCAGAGATAGAGGGGCTAGGGCAGGGATCAGACAGGGACAGGGGGCCGGTAGGAACAGGGGCCTCCAGTGCCTACAGGACACTGGGCAGTTAGGTGAGGGCTCTGGCAGGGATGACACACGGGGTCTGGGCTGGGGCTCAAGGCATTCTGCTGTCACTCACCTGTCACTGTTCCAGAAGCATGTGGGAGCACAGGACAGAATCAGTCCCGCCTCTCAGACTCTCCCCCATCTGTCCCCGCCGAGCTGGGCCCACCCTCCCCCACCAGGGCTGGACCAGGCAGGGGAGGCAGAGCTCGGGTCCATGTCAGAGGACCTGTGTCCAGGGGTTCAAGTACAGGGGATCACCATCAGGGGGATGAGGAGAGGGGATCACAGGGGTGGCGGGGGGAGGGAGGAGCAACTCTCACTTGGTATAAGGATCCTCACCGGCCTTTGGAGCTGCCCACACCCCACACCCGGATGTGCACCAGAGGCTGACAATGGATCAGACTGTGGTCCAGGGGGTTCACCAGGCTCATGGCGTCTTTCTTCAGGATCATCAGCATATTCTGGCCCTGCCAAGAACAGAGGTCAGCCAGGCTCAGATAAGGTCAATGACTGCTGTGCAGAAAAGCCAATTCAGAGAAAACTATCCCTGCAGAGCTCTTTGCTGGACCCCTAGAAGGCCACCCAGCTCACCTCACCCCAGGCACCATCTGGAGGCTGGGTCCGGCTGCCAGTCTGGGCCAGTTGCTGGATACAGTTATTGACTGCGATGCTGCTCTTTCCTGGTACCAGGTCCTCTTCGGGTACCTCAACCCAGCCCAGAGAGCGAACTGCAAAGCACTGATGAGGTTTGGGGGAAGGAGAGAGGATGCTAAGTTGAGTAAAATGGGATACCACAGCTTCCACACATATAAACCCCTATACCTCCTCCCTGCATACCACCTCTGCTCGATCCAATCCCTCCCCTGATCTTCCCTTTTCGGTTTTTTGTTCTTGTTGTTGTTGATGATGATGTTGTTTTGGTGTTTGAACCACAACCAGCGATGCTCAGAGTTACTCCTGGCTCTGCACTCAGGAATTACTCCTAGCAGTGCTCTGGGAAACATATGGGATGCCAGTATCGAACCTAAACTGGCCATGTACAAGGCAAATACCTTACCTACTGTAAATAACTCCAGCCCCTCCACACACACACCCCTTCTCTTATCCCCTATGCTTTGGGCTGGCAACTCAGGCCCAAGTCACTACCTTAGCTCCTGGCTCCAAGTTCTGGGCGTAGGATTCCTCGCCATACCAGGTCAGAGAGTTACTGAAACAGAGCAGATGCGGTAAGAGGAACTCTTCCCACAGAAGGCACACTTGGTGGGGCTAAGAACAGATGATGGTCACAAGATAAAACCCAAAATATAAAACCAGATCAGGACCGTGTCCAGGACTTATTAAATAAATGTAACAGAGTGTGACATAGAATTTGAGGGGAAATTCAGGCCACAGAATGCAGAGTAAAGGTTACAAATGAGTAAGGGTAAAAATGTGGACCAGAAACCCTAACACACAGGACAGCAGACAAGTCCTAGAACATGACAAATCAGCCCACAGACACAGAACAGCACTGGGAAGGAGACAGGACTCTAGGGAGCTGGGACCCTAGAAGGCCACCCAGCTCACCAGAGTGCCTGCCTTGAATGCGGCCAAGCAGGGTTCAAACCCTAGCACTTCATGTGGGCCCCTGCGCTCGGCCAGGAGAGAACCCTGAACAAAGCTGGAAGTAAAGCCCCGAGTACTGCAGGATGTAGCCAAAAAATAAAAACAAACAAAGCTCAAAATACAAAGAGTCAAGCAGCACAGAGGACAGAGCCAAGAAGAACAGGAAGAAAAAGTTCTAGGCAGGGGATAGATTCCAGAATGCAGGCTAAAAAAAAAGACTGGGTTCAGCTTTCTCTCTGCCATCCTGGAACCCCCTCCCAAGCCTTGCATTTTGCCTGGCCTATCTTTGTTACCTTCGGTCCAGGGAACTCTCCAGGCTGGAGAAAGATCTCCCCTTGGGAGGCCGAAGTCCCCAAATCCCCTCAGTCCTCTGTAAAGAGAAGACTGAGTCAGAGGAGCAGCAGACTCAGGTCCACACATGGGTCCCGGCCCCCTCCTCCCATTTCACCTACCATGCCTGGGTCCTCTGCAGCTCCTGGTTCCCAAGTTGGACGCTGCCACTGGGTCCTACCGCTGGGTACGTGCCAGTAGTAAGTACCAGCAGCATCGCGAATCTTCCTCCAGCCAGGGGGCAGGCCTGCCTCCCCCTCCAGGTTCTGGTCCCCCCACAAATCATCTACAGGAGCACGGGGTGGAGAGGAGAAACACGGGGGCTACATTTCGTGGGTTCGGGATAACACTGAAACAATCACTCCATCCAAAGGGGTCAACCTCTTAGGTCGGGTCTTAGGGTTCAAGCTCCCAGTTTTGGTTAGTGCGGTAATCAAGTCACTAGTCACGTCGAGACGTACCCCCTTCCTGCCTCTGGGTCTTGGGATGGCCTTGAGCCCTCCCTTGTCCCCTCCACCCTCAGTCCACGATCCTCCCATAGGGCCCCGGGTGCACACCGTCACAGTTGACCAGAATGATGGCCAACATGTAATCCTTGCCCAGCATATCCCCGGTCGTGTCCCCGCCGGCCTTGGCCGGCCCGCACTCTCAGCCCAGCTCGACCTCTGGAGCTGCTGCGCCGACCAGTCCCAGCCTCTCGGCGCGGAATCCGCAGGGCAGAGAGCGCTGCACGAACACCAGACGGGAGGGTCGGGTCCCGGGGCCAGAAGGGACGGGTTCAAGCAGCTCTGCCCGCCCCTGAGTGGCGCGTGTAAACGGGCGTCAGGATCCCCGAATGGGTGCACGCATTCCGAGGGAGGCGCAGCGGTGACAGCGAAGCTGACATCACCGCGCAACTCTGAGCTCATCAGCGGCACCGGCGAACGCGCTCGCTGCGCGCACACGCACGAGTGAGATCATCGCGCCCCAGCCGTGCACGCGCGCGCGCACCCAGCAGGCGCCGCGCCGCGCCGGACAACCGCGAGGGGACCGCCCGCAGGAAGGCGCCTCCGCCCTTCCCGAAATCGCCCCGGAAGTACCTCCGCCCGCAGTAAAAATGGCCGCGGCACTTAGCACCGAGGAGGCGGGGCTGCGCCTGCGCAGCAACTTCGGCGGGGAAGATGGCGGATGACAAGGTGAGTGTGCGCGTGGGGGAGGGGACCTGTCGCCGGGGTGGTCTTCGCTCCTTTTTAGTTCTGGCCAGAGGCGACACTGGAGCCGCTCAGGGCTGAGGATGCCCCCCTTGGTTCCCCCGGAAGCGAGCTTTTACACCAGGCGCCTGCCTCATGGGGGAGTGCAGTGGCCGATCACTTAGGTGAGTGAGGCAGGCGGTGCCGGGGTTCCCTCAGATGAGCCCTCCTGGGACTGACACGGCCCCTGATTATTCTCACACACTCTTGTCCACTTCTCTCCTATGTCAGTCGCCGAACCCCGGCATTTCCCCCAGGGACATTCACACCGCCATCCAAGCACTCCCTTGCTCATCCACCGAGTAGCCTGCTAAGATGAGACCGAAATCTCAGCCCATGTACGCCCGCAGCCGTTCCCGGGAAGTCCTTGGGGCTTGGGTGGGGGGTGTGCGTAGAGGGCCACAGCCAGACAGAAATTAGAATTTTTCCCAAAGTGCCCAGCGAAGGCCTTCAGGTCGTTCCTCACTATTGGTGTGAAGTTCAGCACCAACACGTGCACGTTTGCAGAGAAACTTGCCAGACCCCGTTATGCTTGGGACCCCATGGACGGGACTGGACACTGCTTCTCCGTGGTTTATAGTGGACTCCTAAATGCTTTCCTCACTGACCATCCCATAGCTGTCTTTCCGCCTCCTCTCATCTGCTGTCTAGATAAAATTCCTGGCATTTACTGTTGCAGATCCCACCTGTCTTGCTCTCTCTGACCCTTCTGTGAGTTCTGCCCTCCTCAATGCCTTCCTTTACCACTGGGAAATGATTTTTCAGCCTCTGATAAATTTGAGCAAGAGTGAAGCTGAGTCAGTCCGCCTGAGCCAGTCTCTCCCTTGTCCTAGGATTCCCTGCCCAAGCTTAAGGATCTGGCATTCCTCAAGAACCAGCTGGAGCACCTGCAGCGGCGTGTGGAAGACGAAGTCAGCAGTGGTGTGGGCCAGGTAAGGCTGACCCTCGCCCACTGCCCTCGTCAGGTTTGACTGGGCAGTGTGCAGATGTGGGTGGCAGATGACTTCAGTGAATGCTTACTAAGGGACATGTTTTATGTGACCCCCAAAGAAAAGCTTCCCTGTGGGCCTTTACCTGTATAGTGGGTAGGGCTCTTGCCTTGCATACAGCCGGCCCAGGTTCGATCCCCGGTACTCCATTATGGTCCCAGGAGCTCCACCAGGAGTGATCCCTGAGTGCAGAGTCAGAAGTAAGTCTTGAAAACAGCTGGGTGTGGCCAAAAGAAATGAGAGAGAGAGAGAGAGACAGAGACAGAGATAGAAAGAGACTTCCCTGAGAAAATGACACTGAACTGGAGCCTTCAATAGAGCAGTGCGTGCAGAGCCCAGTGGTGGGAAGTAGCAGGATGAAGGCGGGAGAGGTGTGTTGTAAAAGCAGTTCATTGTGGCCGTCTTGCTAAACCTGAGGGAGAAGTGGCGAGAGAACAGTTTCCAGGGACACCTCTCTGGCTTTGTGGCAATAGGGTTCTGATCCCAGGGTTCTAAGATTGTGAGATCAGGACTCCAAAGTTCTTTTTCCACCTCAGACCGTGAGGACTTTGGATGTCGATTCCTGGGCTCCAGAGTAAGGAGGAGCAGGTGGCGGGTATTCGGAGCCTCACCTGAGTAGTTCTGAGTACGGAAGGGGAGATCCTCGCTGAGTGTCGCCCTACATTTTCTTCCACAGGATGGTTCGCTCTTGGCCTCCCCGTTCCTCAAGGGCTTCCTGGCCGGCTATGTGGTGGCCAAACTGAGGGCCTCAGCCGTATTGGGTTTTGCCGTGGGCACCTGCACTGGCATCTACGCAGCTCAGGCATATGCTGTGCCCAATGTGGAGAAGACGTTGAGGGACTATCTGCGGTCGCTGCGCAAGGGGCCTGACTAGTCTGGATGTCATGGGGGAGGCAGGATGAGTAGCTGGGGCCCGCTGGAGGAGGCCTTCCGACCACAGACGCCATATTTGGCTTCCCTGGCTGTTACCCCACTTGCTCTCTCCCACTTCCCTGCCACCTTCATCCCGTCTCCTGTAGGGGATGGAAAGTGGCTAGTCAGCCAGCACCCAGGACTCCTTCCTTCCCTAGTCCTTGGGAGTCACCCCGGGACTGTGGCTTCTAAGGCCACCAGTCCCTTTCCGGTCTCGACTGCGGCGTCTGCAGCTCATGCTGACCCTCAGTATTCTCTCCGGCGATGTACCACGGCTCCTCCCTCCTGGGAGCTGGATCCATAACTTGATTTTCCCCAAACGTGTTATGATTCCCACTGCCCCCCTGCTAGCTACACAGGCCACCCAGAGTCTGGTGTGGGCATGAGTGTAGAGGACGGGGGTCTGCGAGGCCTGGGCCGTCCCAGGCAGGCCCGCTGGACGCTGATGCTACTCCTGTCCACTACCATGTATGGTGCCCATGCCCCACTGCTGGCCCTGTGCCATGTGGAAGGCCGCGTGCCCTTCCGGCCCTCCTCAGCTGTGCTGCTGACGGAGCTGACCAAGCTGCTCCTATGCGCCTTCTCCCTCCTGGTGGGCTGGCAGGCATGGCCCCGGGGGGCTCCACCCTGGCGCCAGGCTGCCCCCTTTGCTCTATCAGCCCTGCTCTACGGCGCAAACAACAACCTGGTGATCTACCTGCAGCGGTACATGGACCCCAGCACCTACCAGGTGCTGAGCAATCTCAAGATTGGAAGCACAGCCTTGTTCTACTGTCTCTGCCTCCGGCGCCGCCTCTCTGCACGCCAGGGCTTGGCCCTGCTGCTGCTCATGGCAGCGGGGGCCTGCTATGCGGCAGGGGGCCTCCAGGACCCTGGCAGCACCCCAGCTGGGTCCCCTGCAGCAGCAGCCGCAAGCCCCATGCTCCTGCACATCACTCCACTGGGACTGCTGCTTCTCGTCCTGTACTGCCTCGTCTCCGGCCTGTCCTCCGTGTACACAGAAATGCTCATGAAGCGCCAGCGGCTGCCCTTGGCCCTTCAGAATCTCTTCCTCTACACTTTCGGCGTGCTTCTAAACCTCGGCCTGCATGCAAGCAGTGGCCCGGGCCCCGGCCTCCTGGAGGGTTTCTCGGGCTGGGCAGCACTCGTGGTGCTGAGCCAGGCCGTCAACGGACTGGTCATGTCAGCCGTCATGAAGCACGGCAGTAGCATCACACGCCTCTTCGTTGTGTCCTGCTCGCTGGTGGTCAACGCTGTGCTCTCAGCAGCCCTGCTGCGGCTGCAGCTCACGGCGGCCTTCTTCCTGGCCACGCTGCTCATTGGCCTGGCCGTGCGCCTGTACTATGGCAGCCACTAGCTCCTGACCCCTGACTCCTGACTCCTGACCCTGTCCATTGGGGGGCCCCTCTCCTCTCAGCAGCCCTGTAACAAGTGCCTTGTGAGAAAAGCTGGGGGTGTGAGAGCAGTCAAGTTAGTCTCGAGAGGCAGGTGGAGGAAGGGGCGCCCCTGGGAGACTTGAGTTGGTTTGGCTAAGGAAATGACCCCTACCACACACACACATACACACACACACACAGAAATAACCCCTAAACATGCACACACACACACACACATGGAAATGACCCCTACCACATACACAAACATGCACACACACACACACACACACACACACACACAGTCTTCAGACCCAGGAACTGCAGGAGCATGAATACCTGAGGAGTGGCCCTGGCCCCAGCAGAGGAGGCTCCCAGCTCCTCCTGCAAAGATGGAGTTGGGAGTGGACACAGCTGGTTCTCCTGGCCGCCTCTGGTTCTGTGGTCATCCTAGCGGCCCCAGCACCTGGGTGCTGGCTGCTCCAGCCCAGCTGTGGTGCATGCTACCCCTTAAGGGATCCTCACTCCCACTGTCCTGCAGGGAAGCCCAATTGCCAGATTATACGCCTATCTCCCAGGCCCCTCTGCCAAGCTGCCCTACTTCCGTGAGCGCCTGGAGACTGCCCCTATCGCCTTCACAGTGCTGCTCCACTCCCAGCCTTCTAGAACCCCTGGGAGGGCTGGGGCTTGATTCATCTCAGGGATTGTTGCCCCTGGGCTCTGACTTAAGCCTATACCCCTGACCTCTCTGCTTACCCCAGGTCCCACTGCCCCTCTACGGCTCCTAGGAGGCTCCATCCTTCCCATTCTGGGACCTGGCCCTGCCCAACAGCGTCCCAGCTCCCAGCAGCCCTACGAAACTCCATACAAGTGACCTGGGAGCAGGAGCAGAGAATTGTGTGTATTTCAATCAGTGTCTCTAATGGGAGAGCAATAAGGTCTTAATAAAGTGTTCCTATATCACCCGTGGTAGTCCTGTCTCTCTGTTGCATAACTTTCAGCATAATTTTACTCCTCTCAACTGAGTATTTTAATCCTTCACTCTCTCACTGTCATCCCGTTGCTCATCGATTTGCTTGAGCAGGAACCAATAACATCTCCATTGTAAGACATTGTTACTGTTCTTGGCATATTGAATACGCCACGGGTAGCTTGCCAGGCTCTGCCGTGTGGGCAAGATATTCTCGGTAGCTTGCCGGGCTCTCCAAGAGGGGCGGAGGAATCAAACCAGATCGGCCGCGTGCAAGGCAAACGCCCTACCCACTGTGCTTAATCCTTGGGTCACAAACCAGTTGTAAAGACTTCTACTGGTATTACCAGCAACATTATTTCTTTCTTTTGGGACCATACCCAGCAGTGCTCAGGATTATTCCTGGCTCTGCACTCAGGAGTTACTCCAGGCGGTACTCAGGGGTCAATATGGGATGCTGGTGATCGAACCTGGATTGACCACATGCAAGACAAACACCTAATCTACTGTACTATTACTCCAGCCCCAACATTCTTTCAAAGGCTTCAAGGAACCCAGACCATTGTCTGCCACATAACTTTTGAAACTTCCAGAAGCACAAAACTTGGACCCTGGGGAATTTGGAGAGAAACTTAGGTTTCTCTGGGCCCAGCTAGCCAATCTGTAGACTTGGCTTAGACACTCTGGTTCTTTTCACTGGGCCCATTTCCTCTGTTTCCCTCACTGACATCCTGCCGGCATCTTCAGGCCCAGATTTCTAGTAGGATATCTGCTAAGCCTGTCTTCAAAAAGAGGGCCCGGAGTGATTGCATATGACCTACCTGGTTTGGATCCTCCGAGCATCGCCAGAAATGATTTCTGAGTATAGAGCTAGGAGTAACCCCTGAGTATTGCAGAGTGTGACCCCCCTCCACACACAGAAAAAGTCCCAGAGTCCTGAGAGATTGCTTAGGAGTCCTGGGCTCATGCCTTCCGTGTGCAAGACGCAGATGACTTGAAGTAGAATCTAGGGAGTGGAACTGAGAACCTTGGACGAGGAGGCATGTTGGTGCTTGGGATGAAAGCCAAGGCTTCTTGGGGGCTGGAATGATAGCACAGCGGGTAGGGCATTTGCCTTGTGCGCAGCCGACCCAAGTTCAATTCCCAGCATCCCATATGGTCCCCTGAGCACCGGCAGGAGTAATTCCTGAGTGCAAAGGCAGGAGTAATCCCTGTGCATCACCGGGTGTGACACCTCCCTCCCCCCAAAAAAAAGCCGAGGCTTTTTTTATTTTTGGGGGGAAAGGCCTTCCCAACAGGGCTGCACCAAGGGTGTTCAGTTTCTATTTCCTCATAAGCTCCCTAGTGATCCTGATGCCCGCTGTATCTTGCAAACCACTAGACAAGGAATAAGGGCTCTGCAGACTGGCCCGAGTGCTAGCAAATAGACCCTTGGGAGTTCCGCCATTTTTCCTGACTTTAGCTGCCTTGTCTCTGATGAGCATCACACTGCCCACTGCTACAGTCCCTCTCTCCAGTAGGAATACAAGGGGAGCTGTGGCGTGAAGCAGTCTTGTCACTGCAGAGATGTATGAGGCTGCTGCCAGTGATGGGAAACAGGGCTGTGTTGCTAGGCAGTAGGATTTGGGGGACCATCGTTGTCGATGCAGACTGTGATCAACCAAAATATCGTGCAGTGTGTAGTTGTAGCTTGCAGGGTGCTGGGAAAGGCTAAATGAAATCATGTCTATTAGGTGCTTAGCAGAGACTCAACATTGAAGTGATCTGGTTGAAAGGTGTTATTTTTGTTTGGGGGGGGGACCACACTAAGTAGGGTTCAAGGCGTAGCCCCAGACTTTGTGCTTGGGGTTCATTCCCAACAGTGCTAGGGACCATATGATGCCAAAGATCAAACCAGGGGCCGCTGTGCTCCAACCTATTAAGCACTTGCCCCAGCCTGGAGGTGTTACTCATTAACTGTCATTAAGCTTAACTTGGTCACCGCGTCCCAATTGCCTCTCCTGGAACTCTGAAGAATGAGGAAAAAGGAAACTGTCTCCAAAGGATTCCTGATTCTCAGAGCTCTCCCCAGGCTGAGAGCCAGACATGGCTCCCCGCAGGCTCGTCTGCACCCCACGAAGCTGCAGGTTCTGGGCTTGGAGCTCCTGGTTCTGCGTGGCCAGGTTGATGGAGTCTTGCAGGACGCCAGCCAGCAGGCTGCGGTGACGGTGCTCCCGGTCCGCAGCCTGCTCTGCCCACAGCCCTCGCCAGGCTTGGAACACCTGTGCCCACGGAGAGATGCTGTCAGCAGCCCACCCCGAGCCAGCACAGGGCCTGACCCCGAGCGCTCACCTGCAGCACGTGGCGGGTCCGAGCGCGGGCAGCGCGCACGTGCAGCTCATAGAGGGCAGCCAGGTCCTGCTCGGCTGTGTCGCGCTCCGCCTGAACCGCCTCCAGCTGCAGTCTCAGCGCCATCTGCTCCCGGTGCCATCCCTGCCGTGCCTTGGAGACCTTCTGGGGAAAACCAGACGCTCTGTGGACGTCTATGCCAGGCTACGTCTACGTCAGTGCCAGGCTCTAGAAATTTCATGTGTATTTTTTTCAAGGGGACGACACCCAGCAGTGCTCAGAAACCGGTCCCGGTGGTGCTGGGGGACGGGGCTCAAATGTGGTTTGTTCCATATGCACAACGTTAGCTCCAGCCCTTTAAGCTCCAACCCAAAATTTCATGTGTATTTTTCAGCTTTATCCCATGGCAGCAATTTAGAGCAGCTGCCATTTTACAAATGTGGAATCAGCAGGTCAGAGCAGCGCCTAACTGGCTGCAGTTCACGTGGCTGAGGAGAAATGGATCTGGGACGTGGCTTTCCAAGGTTCTCCCTCAGCCTCGGGCTAAAGCCCAAGTCCAAAGGCGTGGTGCATTCTGGGCTCCTTAACTTTGCCTTTGACCCAGAAAACGCCAGGCTCCAGCCAGCAATTCACAACCCCTCTGGCCCTGGCTCGTATGGTACTGTTCTCTCAGCACATGTGACAGTTCCCGCCCCTGCCCAGGCTCAACAACTTCTCCTTCATTTTTCCTGACAAATTCTCTCCAGCGAGTGTGTCTGTGTATCTAGCACAGGCCGCCCTCGCAGCGCCCAGGGTTTAATGAATTCCTCAGACTGATTCATTTGTCCCATAAGCTTCTGCTGAAGGGCCGCTTCCAGCCTGGGTCAGGTTCCCACAAGCCCCTCATCATCACATTTGTCACTGAGAATTCCCTCCTGTATCCCCACAAGGCTGTGAGAAAAGAGTGGCCCAGCTGTTGGTGATTGGCAGCCCCCAGGACAGCCTGGCTCATTAGGAGGAACCTCAGAAGAACGCCCCTCACCTCCTCTCCAGCCATCAGACTTCCAGCCTGATCATCCACCACCTCCTCCTCTTCCTGTTCCAAATGCTTCAGTTCCTCTTGAATCAAGGCTTGGTGCTGTTCTCGCAGCCTCTGCCTCCGGGCCTGGGCCAGGAAAAACTGCAGAGGCACCTCTGGGGCCTGTTGGTGGTGTGAGAGCATGGGAGGCCCACTACAGAAGCCCAGGAGGGCACATAGCTTTGGTTCACAGAACCCCGCCTGACCAGGGCTGCTCCCCAAACCCTCTAGGACCTCACAGACTTGGTAGAGCCTGTGGCCCAGAAATTTGGAGGCCATGGAGCAGTGGGGGTGGAGAAGTGTTGGGTCTCTCCATAGGTTCCATGGAGACCCAGCAGAACTGTTCCCCGAATCCATCCCTTAGGACAGCAGCCCTTTCTCATGCCACCCCACCCCCTCCCCGGAGTCATTAACCCGTCTGGTCCTTTATTTGGTCTATAGATATTCCTAGTGTTAGTTCAGGGAAGGCAGGAGACAGAGAAGATAAGATTTGCAATTGTGCCATTTTTCACTCTGCCAGCTGCACCCAGCTGTTCTGGGTAACAAGGTGTCACCTCTTCCTTGGAGTCGCTGGGAAGATGCTTTTGTTGGAGCCCATGTCCTAGAGACGCTCTACCTACATGGGGAGAAAATGCAGTTAGACACATCAAAGGTGCACAAGTCCCCCAGTTCTACCCCCAAGCCCTTGACCCACCTTGGGGCTGCCCTTGGAGGCCTGGGCTGTGCCTTGCTGCCACATCTGTCACCTGTTGAGAAGATGAGAGCCAGTAGTCCACACCCTCCCGCCTGGGCCAGCCTGGGTTAAGAGCTGGGCCTAGAGCAGAAATATCCCTCAGCGCTAGAACATCTGCCTGGCGTATGTAAGGCAGCATTTCTGGCACCACAGACACAGTTTCTTAATGTTGCATCCCGGGACGCACAAGGCAATTTTATGTTGGGGTTTTTTTGGTTTACTTGGGTTTTTGTTTTGTTTTGTTTTGTTTGTTGTGTTTTTTTGCTGCACCCAGTGATACTAAGGGGTCACTGCTGGCTCTGCACTCAGGAGTTATGTCTAGCAGTGCTCCGGAGACCATATGGGATGCTGGCGATTAAACTGAATCAGCCACATGCAAGGCAAGCACCCTACACACTGTACTATCTTCCAGCCCTACGGTTTTCTTTTTCTTTCTTTTTTTTAATAGGGGTCATACCCAGCAGTGCTTGGTTCCAGGCCCCTCCTGGCAGTGGGGATGGGAGTGAGGTAGGTATGCAGTGCTGGGAATCGAACCTGGGGCCATGCACACGGGAAGCGTGTGCTCTGACACCTCTGGGTCCTCCCCCTCCCATGAGACACATTTTATTTTATTTTATTTTATTTTATTTTATTTTATTTATTTATTTATTTATTTTTGCTTTTTTGGGTCACACCTGGCAATGCACAGGGGTTACCTCCTGGCTTTGCACTCAGGAATTACTCCTGGCGGTGCTCAGGGGACCATATGGGATGCTAGGAATTGAACCCGGGTCAGCCGCGTGCAAGGCAAACGCCCTACCCGCTGTGCTATCGCTCCAGCCCCCCATGAGACACATTTTAAAAAGAAATGATACTATGATCGTACTTGGTTTGAAATCAGACCAGTCATTGTCAGTCTCTCATTTTCCTCTCTTTTTTTTTTCTTTCCCGTATTGAGAGAGGGTGATTGGGGCCACACCGGGTGATGTTTAGATCTCTACACTCAGAAATTATTCTTGGCAGTGCTCTGGGAACCAAAAGGGGTGACAGGGAGTGAATCCAGGGGGGCCACATGCAAGGCAAGTGCCCTGCCCACTGGACTCAGGCCCTAGTCCCTCTTCTTCTTGGGCTTGCAGGTGACTATCTTTTAGGTCTCCATCCCCTCATTTGACTTTGATTAAAGTTAGAAAGAGGTTGGGATGATGCTCAAAGGGCTGGAATGCTTCACATGCGGGAGCCCCAGGTTCGAGCCTCATACCATGTGGTCCTTTGAGTGCCACGAATGTGGTATCTCCCACCCACTCCCCACCACCCCAGCGGGGGAAAAGCTGTAGAGTGTTTAAAGAGAGATAAGGTACACAGTGACTTGCAGTAACGAGCACTGCTGAGTTACTGAAAGTGAGCAGACCTAATTCCTGAAGCCCAGGTTCCTAAAAACCAAGGTTAGGGTTTCTAGAAGTGCCACACCCTCTAGTGCTCAGAGGCCATGCATTGCCTGTCACATGCTAAGCAAGAACTGTAACCCCTGTACTACCTTCCCCCAGCCTCTAGAAACCAATTTGTGAGGGGCTGGAGTGCTAGTACAGCAAGTAGGGCATTTGCCTTGCACATGGCTGACCCAGGTTCGATTCCCAACATCCCATATGATCCCCCGAGCATCACCAGGATAATTCCTGAGTGTAAAGCCAGGAGTAACCCCTGTGCATTGCTGGGTGTGACCCAAAAAGCAAAAAAAAAAAAAAAAAAAAAAAAACCAACAAAATAAAAATCATTTTATTTTTGTCCTTGTTTTTGTGAGTTGTTTTTTGTTGTTGGCTGGTTTGGGGTTTGGGTTTTGGGGTCACACTTGGTAATGCTAGGTCTTACTCCTCATTCTGTGCTCAGGGTATGCAGTGCTGGGAATCGAACCTGGGGCCATGCACTCCTAGTGGGGTTTAGGAAACCATATGAGGTACTGGAGACCATTTGAGCTGATCAAACCCAAGTTTTATCAGTTCATGCAGATAAGCTCCTTATTCACTGTTCTATCTCTATCTCTCCAGCCCAAAAGCCCAAGTTTAAAGAATTACAAGTTTTAAAAAAATAATGTGGGACTGGAGCGGGTAGGGCGTTTGCCTTGCATGCAGCTGACGAGGTTTGATTCCCAGCATCCCATATGGTCCTCCGAGCACTGCCAGGAGTGATTCCTGAGTGCAGAGCCAGGAGTAACCCCTGAGCACTGCCAAATGTGACTCAAAAAGTGAAAAAAAAAAAAATGAAGAACCAGAAACTGAATTTGAATTCCAGCCTCCACATGACAAACCATGAAAGACAGGTCTCTCTTCTGCACAAAAGGGGCCATGCATTTTAACGTGGGGAAAGCATTTCAGGACTTGGGCGTGTTTGCACTCTTGCCACCTAGTAGGACTCCAGTGACCTATAACTGTCATTCTTTCTCTGAACCTCAGTTTGCTCACTGGGAAGTGGGAGCAGTTCCTCCCCTGTTTAAATACTAATGTGTACAGAATATAGTGAGACAAAACAAGTGAAAAGGGGACTGGTGAACGAGTACAGTGGGTCAGGCGTTTCCCTTACATGCCACTGAACCGGGTTCGATCCTCAGCACCACATGTGTTTCCCCAATCACTGCAGGAGTGAACCCTGACTGCAGAACCAGGAGTAAGCCTTGAGCACTGCCAAGTATGGCCCAAAAAATATAAAAAAAAGACACTATCAAAGAATGACAAACCCTTGACTTGTATTTTGCTACTGATTACTAATGGTCAGGGTGGGGGCAGTAGGGGCCAAACAATTGATGGGACAGAAGTAACCATAGGGACAGTTGTGGAGGGTTGTGGGCTTTTGGTAGGGGTGAGGTGTGGTAATTTGGCACGTCAATACTGTATACACTGGCATTAACATAACCCAAACTAACAAATTAGAAATGAAATCACTATCACTATATCACTGTCATCCATTTTTCATCAATTTGCTGGAGCAGGCTCAGTAACGTCTCCATTCATCCCAGCCCTGAGATTTTAGCAGCCTATCCTTACTCATCCTTCCAAATGGTGCCGTATTAGAGGCTCTTTCAGGGTCAGGGGAATGAGATCCGTCATTGTTACTGTATTTGGCATATCGAATATACCACAGAAAGCTTGCCAGGCAAGAACACAGCTAGAGGGGCTGGAGTGATAGCACAGCGGGTAGGGCGTTTGCCTTGCACGTGGCCAACCCAGGTTCGAATCCCAGCATCCCATATGGTCCCCTGAGCACCGCCAGGGGTAATTCCTGAGTGCAGAGCCAGGAGTAACCCCTGTGCATCGCCAGGTGTGACCCAAAAAGCAAAAAAAAAAAAAAAAAAAAAAAAGAACACAGCTAGAAATGAAATAATAAAACATTTCTATAATTTTCCCTTCAAGACAAAGTCTAAACATCTCAAACTTAGGAAGTCCTGTGTGCCCTGGCCCCTACTTCCCTTTGCTTTCCTCTCCTAACTCTCTTCTGCAAACTCTTCTCCGGCAAACGGAGCTGTTTGCATGTTCCCAATGGGACCAGGGCCTCACACCCTGCTGTGATGCCACCTTGAATTTCCTCCTCACTCGTATCTACTGGCCACCTCCTTCAGGAGCCAACTTCCTTCCTCTCACCAACACTTAGGTGCCCCAGAACCGAGTGTCCGATAAGCCGGCCAGAGAACTGATCACGTTTCTGATCATTGTTTCCAGCAGATGACCACTTCCTCCAGGCCCAGGATTTCCAGGGTTTGTGCAGTGATGTACTCGGTACACAGTGAGTAGACAATAAATGTGTGGAAATCAGCGGATGAAGGAAGAAAAGAAGAGTCCCTCCTTTGCCAGCAGCGGGGTTCCTGAGTGGTGGGATGAGACGTACCAGTGGTTCTTGGGGCCCCACTGCCTCAGCTTCGACGCCTTTGAGTATCCAGTTCTCTATCCGCTGGCTCCAGGCTTTTGTGACCTAGGGAGAGAGGGCTCGAGGCGGGCTCCGGGCCTTCCTGGCCCAGGCACCTCCAGGCCTCACCTTACTTACCCGCAGCTCCTGCAGGGCCCTGGCCAGCTGGTTGAGCCCACCAGGGGCCACGGGGTCCCCCAGGAGGCCTGAACGCAGGCTCTTCAGGCCCAGCCGCCGAGCCCGGGCTTCTTGCGCTGCATCCCACAGGGTGGGGCCCACCTGTTTCACCTGTGTCCGCCTCCGCTGCACCCCCAACAGAGCAGCCTGGAGCAAGCTCAGGGAGCTGCCTGGTGAGAGAAACTCAGTGATCACCCCTGCCCCTGGGCTCCAGAACAGATAATATAATATATTTTTGGATTAATAGAATAGATTTTTATAAATATTTTTCTTGGAGTAATATATAATTTTTCAGCATTTGCCTTGCACATGGCGGACCCAGGTTCGATTGCTCCACCCCTCTCAGAGAGACCGGCAAGCTACCGAGAGTATTCCGCCCACACAGCAGAGCCTGACAAGCTACCGTGGTGTATTCCATATGCTAAAAACAGTGACAAGTCTCACAATAGAGATATTACTGGTGCCCGCTCAAGCAAATCGATGAGCAATGGGATAATAGTGATAAACAGTGACTATATAATTTTTTAAAAGTTTTTCATTAAGATATTTTTCAATTTGGGCTGCAGAGAGAGTACAGCAGGTAGGATGCTTATTTTACAATGGCCAACCTGGGTTCAATCCCCAGCACCCTATATGGTCCCTCCTAGTCCTGCCAGGAATGATCCCTGAGTGCAGAGTCAGGAGCATTACCAGGTGTGGCCTGACTGGGAAAAAAAAGTGGGGGTGGGACAGGGGAGGGACAGAGGGATAGTACTGTGGTAATTTTGGTACCCATATGGATACCCATCCCATATGGGTACCATCAGGAATAATTCCTGAGTGCAAAGCCAGGAGTAAACCCTAAGCATCACCAGTTCAAAAAAAATTTTTTTTATTTAAATGTGCACACAGTATAAGAAATCCATTCACTTTTCCCCCAGCTCACACAATCCTCAAATTATGGCTGTTCTTGTTCAATCTCTTCCTTCCACTTGACAAGTTCCCTGGCAACTTGTCTTTTTACAGAGGCCTCATTTTCTTTGTTTCTTCTTGTTTTTTTTATTATTTTTATTTTTATTTTGTTAGCTTTTTGGGTCACACATGGTGATGCACAGGGGTTACTCCTGGCTCTGCACTCAGGAATCACCCCTGGCGGTGCTCAGGGGACCATATGGGATGCTGGGATTTGAACCCGGGTTGGCCGCGTGCAAGGCAAACGCCCTACCCGCTGTGCTATCGCTCCAGCCCCTGTTTTTTTATTTTTTGAGGTTTCCCGCCCCCCCTCAGGAAACCATGGAGTGGTGGGGATCAAATCCAGATATCCCAGATATCCGCTGTACTAGCGCTAAAGCCTGATTTTTAAAAATTTTGTTATTATTTGCTTCTGGGGTCACACACGGCAATGCTCAGGGGTTATTCCTGGCTGTGCACTCAGAAATTACTTGTGGCGGTGCTCAGGGAACCATATGGGATGCCAAGGATGGGACGCAGGGGGACTGTGTCAAGTCAACACCCTCCCCTCTGTGCTATAGCTTTGGTCCCTAAAGCCTGATTTTTTTTTTCTTTTTGGGTCACACACAGTGATGCCCAGGGGTTACTCCTGGTTGTGCACTTAGAAATTACTTGTGGGGGCTGGAGAGATAGCACAGCGGGTAGGGCGTTTGTCTTGCACGCGGCCGACCCGGGTTCAAATCCCAGCATCCCATATGGTCTCCTGAGCACGGCCAGGGGTGATTCCTGAGTGCAGAGCCAGGAGTAGCCCCTGTGCATTGCCAGGTGTGACCCAAAAAGCAAATAAATAAATAAATAAATCTTTAAAAAAAAAATTACTTGTGGCGGTGCTTGAAGGACCATATGGGATGCCAGGGATGGAACCCAGGTCAGCCGCATGCAAGGCAAACTCCCTACCCACTGCACTATGGCTCCAGCCCCAAGCCTGATTTTTAATGGGTGAATTTTTAATAGGTCCCTCCTCTTCCCAGATCCTCCCTTTTCTCATCTAGCAGTTACACCTTTCTTTCTCATCTGTCTGTGAGATGTGCCGCAACACCAGGGTGTACCAATGTGAAAATACTTGGTGAGCCATGCAGGTTCTCAGGGGGGTGGAGGGTGCTTTTATTACTGACCTTCCTCTTCACCCTGGCACCTCTCAATTCTGGCCCTCTCCAGGTGAGGCTAGAGCTGCACTGCTCATGCCCAAGGCCAGATCCCAGAATGTCCCAGGAAACCCCATATCCTCCCCCAGGCCACCTTGAGGGTCCACGCGAAGAAGTAGGCCACTGTAGTTGTTTCCTTCCAGGAGACAAGAGACAACCCAAGGCAGGGAGCCCTCCTCCTTCTCATCAGCCGCCTCGCCAGCCAGCACCTGCAGCAGCGGGCAGTCCCTGCCAAGAGAGGGAAAGGGCCGTGCCCGCTGGTGGGTGGGGGGAGATGGCTGGAGACACATGATGGAAAGTTCTGACCAGTTCTGTTACTTCCTCCTGGGTTGTCTACTCTAGCACACAACTAGCAACCTAGTGTAGATCTGAATTTTAGTTTAGTTTTTAGGTTTTGCGGCCAGGGGTTTGGGCCACACCCAGCAGTGTTCAGGGCTTAACCCTGGCTCTGTGCCCAGGGATCACTCCTGGTGGTGCTCAGGAGACCAGAGATGGTGTCAGGATCTAAACCAGGCCAAGGCATGCAAGGACCACTGTACTAGCTCTCTGTCCCTCTCTAGTTTCATTTCTACTAAAGCACAGTTTGTGATTTCCACAGGGGCAATTGGGCCATACCCAGTCGTGCTGTGGGGTGTGGGACATGCAATGCAGAGGTTCAAACCCAGGGTCTCTTACGTACACATCTTCTTGCCATTTGAGTCACATAATTTATTAATTATTACTATTGTTTTTTAATTACATGAACAGGGCTGGAGCATTGTAGAACTTTGTATAGTAGTAAGTCACTTGCCTTGCACACAGCCAACCTGGCTTCAATTCCCCAGCTTACATTCCATATATATATATAAAAAAAAAAGTTGACAAAGCATGTTGACATCAGCAGCTCTGAAGATTTGTCCCAGGAACATCTGACAAAAATGGCTCTTGCCTTGCATATAGCTAATCCAGCATGTTTGATTTCCAGCACTGAATATGGTCTCTCGAGCTCTGCCAGAAGTAAGCTCTGGCCCAAACAACAACAAACAGTCCACACTTCTGGCTGGGGTACCACATTTCTGGAGGGAGCAGAGTGGATCTTGTTCTCAGTAATTGTGTTTGTCTGTTTTGACCATCTGGGATTTCTCCAGAGGACAGCTGGAAAAGGTTTCCCATTGCTTGTCTTGGAACTCAGAGCAGAGCAGTAATAAAGAGGATGTCACCCAAAACAGTGTGAGGTGAGAAACAAAGAACAATGAGACTAACCGCAGATATCTAGACAGACTGGGAGAAGTGGGAGAATGAGATTTTGATGGACTGAGGGCTTTGAAAAGTTACCACATGTATTGAGAAGCCAAGAAAGCCCCAAGTATATATGTCCAGAGTTGTTTGCATGCTCAGAAAAGACTGAGGCATGAGAGTACCTTAAGATTTATTTGCTGATTGGGCCAGAGTGATAGTACAACAGAAAGGGCATTTGCCTTGTATGCAGCCAACCTGGGTTCTATTCCCAGCATCTCATATAGTCCTCCAAGCACCGCCAGGAGTGATTCCTGAGTGCAGAGCCAGGAGTAGTAACCTCTGTAACCTCTGATCATCGCTGGGTGTGACCAAAAAAGAAAAAAAATTATTTGCAGACCACACATCCAAGAAGCTTGGAAACTCCAAAACACTCTGAGTGACCCCCAAGTATGCTCTCCACAAAAAAATTTTGAAGATACTCTATGTCACACTCCCTAATCCGCTCGAAACCATGCCTGGGGATGCTCAGAGAGATAATACAGTGAGGCTTGCCTTGCACACAGCAGACCCAGATTCAATCCTCGGCACCCCACGTGTCATTCCAGCCCACCAGGAGTGATTCCCAAGTGGGAGTCAGAAGTAAGTCCTGAACACCACCAGGTGTGGACCCGCTCCCCCCAAAGAAAACCATGACTGAATTTTATGCACACACACATATACACATGTATGTGCTCACACATATGTGTGTTTGTACACAGATATGATTTACTAAATAGTTCCACTAATTCCTGGTTGCCTCTTACCACCTCTTCAGGGAACAAATCTACGAGCTTGGCTCTGGTGTGCCTGTACAATGAGAGGGAGGGGCCTCTGCATCCATGATTTCTGAACCCCCCCTTAGCAGTCAGACTTACGGAGCTCCTGGGAGCTGCAGGATCCGCAAAGTCCCATACCACATGGCCTGAGTTCCGCACCCCGTGGGAGGGTCAGGTCCAGGACAGGACATGGTGAGGGAGAGCAGAGAGCAGCCCCTGGGGAGGAGAGGATGCTTAGGCCGCGTGCCTAGGGGAGCTAGGAGCACACAGGTGTCCTCTCTCCTCACCTGCCTTCACCCCCTGAGGCCTGCAAGTACAGCTCGGAGGCCACTCCTGCGTCAGACACCTCCACTTCCCGGGCATCTTCCACCACACTGGAAGAGGGGAAGAGGCACTGGGTTTCTAACTACCCAGACCTCTGCATGGGGAGCACAGAAAGATCCCAGGGCCACAGGAAAAGCATTCCCAAGGCTCTCAGCTTGGTCCAGCCCTCTCTTCTTTGCCATCTTAATTTCCCCCCCTGTTATCTGCCCAATGAGAGAAACATAGGGGCTGCTTTGACTAGTGCCCGTCTTCCAGGTCGAGAAGCTCAAGTTCAATTCAGTGAGATGTTCAGGACATGCAGTATTGGGGTCAGAGTGATACTGCAGCTGGGAGAGCGTTTTTCTTGAATGTGGTGGGCCCAGATTTAATCCCCGGCATCCCAAACACATAGCCAGGAATAAGCCCTGTGCACTGCTAAGTGTGCCCCTCCAGTCCCCCCAAAACATGCAGCGTAACATTGAGCGAGTTAGAAGGGAAATAGGGCTAGGGGGGTTCTGGGGGTAAACCCAGGCCTTGTAAGATTGACCCTAAGTCCAGAGCTTCCCTCCCTCAGGCGTCAGGAAGGGAGAGAAGGGAAGGGAGCCTTCCACTCGGGTATCAGCCTCAGCACCCCCTGAGCCCAGGACACTCACAGGCCCAGAGGAGTCACGTGCAGCACCGACACTTCCTCTGCCCCTGGGGAGAGCAGGTCCCGGGCCTTCCCCTGGCCGCTGAGCTGCAGCACACACAAGCACACACGTCCAGTTACTCAGGCCTCTCCCGGCCTGCAGCCACAGGAGCCTCCCTCCAAGGCCTGGAGTGACAACGTGACACCCAAATAGAGCCAGCTGGGGCCCAGGGAGAGAGTAGGGGTTCCTGGAATGCAGCTGATCCTGGGGGCACTGCGTAGGGTCCCTGGAGCACCATCAGGAGTGACTCCTGACTGAGCACAGAGTCAGGAGAAGCCCCTGAGCACTGCTGGGTGTGGCCCCAAAATCCAAACATCACCTCCCCACCAAAGTAATACTACCCATTAGGGGCAAGAATAAAGGAAATATCCAGTGAGGCAAACCGCGCAGGAGAGCAAAAAGATGGGGGAGACGGGGCCCCCTGACTGCCCACGATCCTTTGGCTCTTCCCTCAGCACGACCGGGCCAGCTGGCCCGCCTCACCTGCACCAGGCTCAGAGTGCTCAGCCTGGGAGCAGAGCCCCCGCGGGCCTCCTCAAACAGCGTCTGCAGCAGCTGAGGGGGAGAGAGGGCTTCAGCTGGGGGCTGCAAGGACGGATCCGTCCTGTCCTGTTGGTGCCTGCCTTTGCGTGGTGCCACAGACATGGTGACTGGGACAGAGAACTCACGGGAGCAGACGGGTGAGCAGCTGTTTTCAGTGGACTCTGCGATTTGCTCACAGGTGAGGGCAGACGGGGGGGATGGCGCAGGCTGGGACGGGAATGCAGAGAAGATGACAAGGTCCTAAGGCAACCCTCTGACGTAGGGGTGAAGCAAGGCTTTCGAGTTACCACTGTTGGCATCACCCTCCCTGTTTGGTCCTTCCACACGTCTTCTCCCTGAGGTGCCCCATTGGCTCTCTCCCACCTTCCCCGACCTCTCACTCACTGCATAAACTGTCCCTTGGAAGAATGTCCTGGGGGCATTCTAGGATCCTCAAGGAAAAAAGAAAGGTTCTAGAAGGTGTCTTGGAGGAGGCAGAGCCCAAACCTCAGGAGACCTAGGTTTGGGGACACCTCTGGAACTCACCTGAGGTACTAGTCGAGGTGCCTCTTTCTCCCGGCCCCGAAGCAGTAGAGCCACGCTGTAGCCCCGACCCACAGAGCCCAGTGTGGGCTGGACTCGAGCCAGCAGCTCCTGCTCTGCCTCCTGACGGGAGACTCATGTCATTGCACCCCCAGGCATCCTAGGAGCCAAGAGCCCCCACCCCGGGCTCCCCCACCCCCGGCACAAACACATCACCCAGCACCCCTTACCTGAGCTGCAGCAGCATCCAGGACTCTGTCAAAGGTGAGGCGTTCCTGGGGGTGGGGGAGGGGTTGGCGCTCTGACGCCCACTTTCCTGCTCCCACATGCCCCGCCTGCTCCCCATCCTCCCCTCTACCTGAGTCTCCAGGGTCCCAGACTGAAGCAGGCAGATACTCTGGGGCCCCTCCAGAAGGATTTTGGGGTGACAGGTCTCCTCAGGGCCTGAGAAAGGGGTGGCTTCATATCAACTCTAATTGATCCGACTGCTGCTCTCAGCCTTCACCTCCGTTTTCTAACCTGAAATGGCTGAACCATCACCCTTACCCAAGAGACCCCTCAGCCTGCGCTGCCTGAGAGGGAGTGGGGCCGGGGAGGGCTCCTACCTGGCCCGCGGCCTTGCTCTACTTCCAGCACCACGGTCAGCATGGCTGCTGCGTGGTCAGTGAGCGCTGAGCAGAGCCCCCAGGCCACCAGCCGTGCCCTCTCCCTGCTCCCCGTCTCTCAGGTTCCCCTTAATAATTCAGCGCCTGATCAAAGTACATAATCACTCAGCAAAGGCGCTGACTGAGGACAGTGTGTGCCGTTCTTTCCCTTCCTCTTAGAGAATGGCGTGGGTAATGGCGGGGACAATAGAATGATGCACGCAGCAGCAGCAGTTAGGAACTTATGGCCAGACCTGTTCTATCCCTCCCACTCCCCGTGTGTGTGAGTGTGTGTGTGTGTGTCCCTGAGAAGCAAATCCAGGGCTTCACCCATGAAAGACATTTGCTTTCCCACTGAGCACACCACAGCCTCACTATGGATTCTTTTGTGTTTTTCCCTTTGGGTTGGTGGGCAGCACTCCCGAGCAGTTCTCAAGGGAGCCTGAAGCCACTCTGAGTGATAATCAGTCAATACTCAGCCAATAGGGCCAACATTTCGATATTAGGGCCTGAGGATGCGATGCTGCTCTGGCCTGCAGTACTGTGTACCCAGTACCTCAGTGGTGACCAGAGCCCTATAGGATTACAGCCCAGGATGCTTAAGGGTCATGTGGCACTAGGGATTGGATTGATGGTACAGGGTAATAGGCACATGCCCCCAATCCCTGCACTGTCTTCTGCATCCTCCAATGGATTGTATTTTTCTTGGGGTGGGGGGCACACCTGGCAGTGCGCAGGAGGCTTACTCCTGGCTCTATAGTCAGGGACCACTCCTAATGACACTCTGGGGACGATATGTGGTGCTGGTGATCAAATCCAGGTCTGCCACTGCAAGGCAAATGCCTTACCCACTGTACTATTTCTCGAGCCCACAATACATACTGTTTTCAAGATTCATCCATGTTTAGTACTTCATTCCATTTTCTTTTTTTTTAAAGTTTTTAATTATTTTTGTTTGTTGTTTTGAGGCCAAACCCAGCAGTGCTCAGGGATTACTCCTAGGCTTGCTCTCTGGAATCACTCCTGGCAGTGCTCAGGAACCATATAAGATGCTGTGCAAGGCAAGTGCTTACTTGCTCTACTATCACTCTGGCCCTCGTTTTATTTTCTTTTTTAAAACGCATTATTCTCAGGAGCCAGAGAGATAGTACAGTGGGAAGGGTATTTATCCTTGCACATGGCCACCTTAGGTTCAATCCCTGACATCCCATATGGTCCTCTGAGCACTGCAAGGAGTAACCCCTGAGCATCACCAGGTGTGACCGCCCCTCCCACCAAAAACCAGTATTATTCTCCATTCCCTTTTGGGGGGCTGTGGACTACACCAGAGGCATGAGGGAGCACGTGGTGCTGAGGATTGAACCAGGGTTCCTGCATGCAAAGTAAGCTCCAGTCCTTTAGGTTAGTTATCTCCCGGATCCCTTTTTGTTACTGTTTTTGTTATGTGATGACCAGAGGTCAAATACTCTTGAATGTGGCACTCAAACTCTTGGTTGTGTCCAAGTGTTAGATTGCTCCTGGTGACCAAGCACTGAAGCTGGCACACTTTGTCATGGCATCAGGGATCCCAGTCAGCAGAGCTGCTGACCTCTCACCCATCACGTGTAGTGCAGTTTGGGGATCGAAGTCACAGCTCCACCTTTGCAAAGATTCATCTGAGCCATCTCCAGCCCCCTTCATCATTCCACATGGGAATGAAATGATTTTGTCAAAAAATACCCAGGGTTTGGCCTAACTTTTTTTTCCCTGGAGCGCCCACAAATTAAAATGCAGGCTCTTGGACAAGACCAGCCTTATTTCAGAGCCAGCCACAAGAGGGCTGCTGGGCCCCACCTTCACACTAGGCCTGATTTGACTGCAAATTTGCTGCTTCCAAAGAAAACTCTCTGGCTCAGTGATTCAGCCTTAGAGCACTCTGTTTAGGTTGTCTTCTTATTATGAAAGTAGGGCAACGTCTGGAAAGGTCTTGAGGGCAGGGATACTTCACTGTGTTTGAGCCTGGCGTCTTTAGCATAACAGAGAAATTCTGTCACTTGGGAAATTCCAGAGGTTTTGAAGCTCAGTACCATGAGATAAAGACCAGATGGATTTTTTTTTTTTTAGCTTTTTGGGTCACACCCAGCGATGAACAGGGGTCATTCCTGGCTCTGCACTCAGGAATTACCCCTGGTGGTGCTTAGGGAACCATATGGGATGCTGGGAATCGAACCTGGGTCAGCTGTGTGCAAGACAAACACCCAACCAGCTGTGCTATTGTTCCAGCCCCCAGATGGATTCTTTATTATATTACCCCCTTTTCTTAAAATTGTGGATCCATTGCAGCAAAAATGATCAACAACATTCAATGTAGCATTTATATAATAGGGCAATAGTAACAATATGAATATATTTTACACTGGAGGAATCCATGTTGGGTAAGCAACAAGATGGGTTGTTTGTTTTTTATCACACCTCATGGTGCTCAGGGGTCACTACTGGGCTCAAATGTGTGGTGCTGGGAATTGAACCCCAGGAGGCAGCAGGCATGCAAGGCAAATGCTGTACTTGCAGCTCCAACAATAGGCTTTAATTTCATTTCCCCATATTTATTACTGATATTGGTGCTCTAACCTTACCAACAATGCCAGTGCTAAATGTCATTGTATAATAAAGTGAAGAAAGTAAGAGTAATTCATCCAGAGGCTGGAACAATAGTACAGTAGATAGGACATTTGCCTTTTGAGCACTGTTCTGGGAGTATCCCTGGAGCAACGCCACATACTTCCCCCAAATTTTAAAAAACACGAGGGGAGCCAGAGAGATAGTTCAAGGGGCTGAGTGCATACTTGGCATGCTAGAGACCCTCAACTGACCGGGAGTGCCACTGCAGGCCCCCCGCAGAACAGAAGTGATTCGTCTGGAGCCTCATCATATTTAAGGTCTCCCACAGCAAGGTCAAGAGTGGGTCTCGGAAGTATGTGGCTTTACAGCCCCAGATTTCTAGTAAATCTGAGCTGAAAGACATCTTTTTTGTTTGTTTTTATTTTGTTTGGGGGCCACACCTGGCAAGGCTCAGGGCTTACTCTTAGCTCTGCACTCAGGGATCACTCCCGGACCATATGTGGTGTTGGGAATTAAACCCAGGTCATCTACATGTAAGGCAAGCTCCTTCCCAGCTCTCTCTCTGACCCCTTATTCTGAGCAACTTGCAAAGTGTTAGTGTGATATTGGATTTCCCTCCTTGCTTAACCTATTTTTTGATTCCTTTACTTTTTTTTTTCCACTTATACCAATGTGCCCAACTTTGGTTTTGGTTTTGGTGCCACATTTGGTGTTGCTCAGGGATTGCTCTTGGCAGTGCTCAGGGAACAGTGAGCTGAGCCCATTAAGCCATCTCTATGGTTCTTTTTTTTTCTTCTTTATTTAATGTAGGAATACTGCTATTTATTCAGCCATTGAATAAGCTGATTGAATTAGGCATGAACTCCACATTAATTTCTAAAAAAAATTTAATGGAATATCCATGAGATAGACTATTACAAAGCTGTTCATAATTGGGTTTCAGTCATACAATGATGCAGCACCCATCCCTCCACCAATGTACATCTCCCACCACCAATGTCCCATTTCCCTACCACCATCTCCCAGTACCCCATGCGTCCCCACCCCCAGCCTCCCTCTATGGAAGTTGTTGGGAGAAAAGCCCCTTTTGGTCTGCTTTTCTCCCAAGTGAAGTGCCACACTAATCCTTAGAGTTGGGCCCAGGGTATGTTCCCAGACCACTTAGGAAGCCTGTTGCAATGTACATTTACAATCCTATAATGCTGCCATGGGACAGGACGGACAGGATGTGTCTGGCAAATGTGAAGGTGACAGTCTAACAATTATGGTCACAAAGGAAGACTGTAATCCTATCTATAAAACTGTAATGAAATAATGTAACCCTATCTATAGAATGATAATGAAACAATGTAACCCTATATAGGACTGTGATAAAACGCATGTTTGTTCTAACCACTGTGAATAGGTGACTGCCCCCAAATAACCCCAAATACTGTATAAAGCTTTGCTGTTTGCTTAATAAATCGGAACTGCTTGATAGGATCCCCGCTGTGCTCATTTCTCAGTGGAGGCAGCGGCATAGGATTGCTCTTTTCCTTGGGCCCCTCTCTCTTTTTTCTCTTTTCTTTTTGGGTCACACTCAGTGATGCTCAGGGGTTACTCCTGGCTCTGCGCTCAGGAATTGCTCCTGGCGGTGCTCAGGGGACCATATGGGATGCTGGGGATCGAACCAGGGTTGGCCGCGTGCAAGGCAAATGCCCTACCCGCTGTACTATAGCTCCAGCCCCTCGGACCCCTCTCTTTGCAGGGAGGGTAGATTGGCCCTGTCCTCAGGGCCCTGAGCGGTAGCCCCTTGCTGAATGAGGGAGTGTGCTGAACAGAGGCCAGGAGAAGACCCTAACAGAAGGCACTTTCCTTCTTTCTCTCTCTCTCTCCTTTCCCTTTAGTGCATTGTGGTTTGCAGTACAGTTCCTAAGAGGTCATGATCTTTGTTCAGGGCATTCAGTATTTTTATAGGGATGGTAAGGCTGGAGTAGCTTTTCAATTGGGTGGCCACTTTGGGGTGTGGATGTGACTCCAGGGCTTCTGGAAGTTCAGGAAGGTGGGGGGGATGTAGCCCATCCCCACCCCAAGAAAGCCTGGAGATCTCAGTCACAAAACCCATGTACTCAAATTTTCAGAAGATTATATCTTGGTGAGGTCCGTCCTGAGACGATGGAGTCAGGCCTGGGATATGGCGACAATTTTGGGTTATGGAAACAAGTGGCTGCCAGGGGCTCTGCTTGGGCGGCCGCACCAGGCCAACCCGTCCCCCTTCGACTTACCCCAGTCTGTTCAGGCATGCGTGAGTCCAAGATTAACTGCGGCTTTTGATCTCTTTCAAGATTTATTTATGGGTCTCTGAAGCAAGGCCTGTAGTAGAGCTTACATGGTGGCACTGGAGTTGGTTCATGGGGTTGACTGCCAGTGCTTCCAGGAGTATTCAGAATTGGGGATAGGTAGCCCATCTCAATTCCGAGAGAGCCTGGAGACTTCAGTCACAAAGCCTGCATACCTGAATTTTCAGCAGTTTATATCTTAGTGAGGTCCGTTCTGAAACGGTGGAGTCAGACTGGGGGGTATGGTGGCAGTTTTGGGTTGTGGAAGCAAGTGGCTGCCAGGGGCTCTGCTTGGGCAGGCCCAAGGCCAACCCTCCAATTTACCCCAGTCTGTTCAAGCATGCATGGGTCTGATATTAACTGCAGCTTTTGATCTCTTTCGAGATTTATTTATGGATCTCTGAATAAGACCAATAAATGAGCTTATATACCTGAGCCAGAAGTGGTTTGTGAACATGGCTCCCACATATCTAACTTTTGGCCACTTAATTTCTTTGTAAATTTGGCCCCAAGTTGTTGGGGTCCGGCCAAAGGCACAGTGGCAATTTTGAGGCATCAGGAAGCCTAAAGGCACCATCAGGCTGCTGATGCACTCACCTTGCAGGTTCAGGTTGACCTGTTGGTGGCACCATACTCCCTCTCCACAGTTCTTGTGTGTGCTTTGTTTTGTTTTGGAGGTCACACTCAGTGGTTCTCAGTAACTACTTCTAACTGTGCTAGGGTTCGCGCCTGATGGTGCTCCTGGGACCATGTTTTTAACTTGAGCAAGTGTCATCCTAGCTCCCCAGTGTTCCCAACTTTGAAAGAGAAGTTAAGGGGCTGGAGCGATAGCACAGTGGGTAGGGCGTTTGCCTTGCACGCGGCCGACCCGGGTTCTAATCCCAGCATCCCATATGGTCCCCTGAGCACCGCCAGGGGTAATTCCTGAGTGAAGAGCCAGGAGTAACCCCTGTGCATTGCCGGGTGTGACCCAAAAAAACCAAAAAAAAAAAAAAAAAGAAAGAGAAGTTAAGATGGACGTGTTGCTGGCTCAGAGTGCTGACTATATTATTCTCCTCGAAAGTTCCTTTACCTCAGTTTGTTCACGTTCGTAGAGTTATAGCAGGGCAGAAAGCTCAGAGCAAGGAAACAGGACCCAGTCCAGACTCCCGCTGACCTGTATATGCCAACAGAAGAGAGCCCAGCCACAACATAGCAGTTCTGAAAACCAACTCTCTGAGGCCCAGCAGGGCACCCTGTTTCCATGGTGTGCAATTTCCTTTGTGGATATGTCTTTAATTTCAAACCAGAAATGAACTTGATAGTTTATGTTGATAAGTACATTTGAGTTTTGGAAAAATCACCAAACCGTATCTGTACATTTAATCTATAGTAATCCCTCAAACAGTATATGAGGGATTCCTGTTATTCTACATAGTTGCCGACCCTTGTTATTTTACACTGAAAGTGTTTTACTGGGCTGGACTCATATTACAGCAGGTAGGGCATTTGCCTTGCATGTGGCTGACCCAGATTCAATCTTCAGCATCTCATATGGTCTTCCAAGCACTGCCAGGAGTGATTCCTAAGCGCAGATCTAGGAGTAAGTCCTGAGCATCACCAGGTGTGACCCCAAAACCAAAACAATAAAAACTAAAAGTGTTTTATGATAGTCATTCTGGCTAGTATGTTGTAATTTTGATTTATGTTTCCTTCATGACAAATGCTGGTTTTCACCTGCTGATTTGTATAGCCTCTTTGAAGAAATTTTTGAACTGTACCGGGTAGACTGCATGCAAGGTAGTTGATGAATTACCGTGGTACTCTATATATGCCCCTAGACTGTCTTTTGCCTTAGTTTGACATTTTTTTCTCTTCATTGCTCCTGCTTTCAGTGTCATATCTAAGAATTCATTGTCAGATCAGAGATCATAGGGATTAATCTTTGGGGGGGGTTGTTTGTTTGTTTGTTTGTTTGTTTTGGGACCATATCTGGCAGTGCTTAGGGCTTACTCTTGGCTGTGCACTCAGGGATCACTCCTGGTGGTGCCCAGGGGACCATATGGGATGCCGGTGATTGAGCTGGTCAGCTGTGTGCAAGGCAAGTGCATTACCTGCTGTACTACCACTGGTCTATCTTTGTGTTTTTTTTTCTAGTAGCTTTATTGTTTTAACTTTTACAGTTAAGTAATTGATTTATTTTCAGTTAGTCAATAAATATAGGTCCTATACTTCATTCATCTGTATCAGGATATTCATCTGTGTCTGGATATTCAGACTTATCTTTCCATAAATGACACATCCTCACAGAATGTTCTTGTCACCCTTATCCATAGAATTGACTATTTCTGCATTCTTGCTTCTCTTCCACTGATCTCTATGTTGTTTTCCAGCCCAGTACCACACGGTTTTGATTACTATTGCTACACAGTATGTTTTGAAATCAGGAAGTGGGAGTTCTCCAAAGCAATCCTTTTGGTTCTATTTTGTAATCTGACACTCTCAAGGGCTACTACATCCTCAGAAGAACAGGCAGGGCTGGGAACAGAACCCAGGCCTCCTGCATACAAAGCATGTACTCAGCCTATTAAGCTATTTCTCTAGCTCTGTGTCCCCCTTTATTTTAAAATGAGATTGCTTTGTTTCCTTATAGTCTATCAAAATTCCATGAACTTTAAAATCAGCTTGTTGGGATCAGAGTGAGGTATAGTGGGTAGGGTGTTTGCTTTTCACATGGCTAACGAGTTGGACCCCTGGCATCCCATTTGGTCCCCCAAACACTGCCAAGAATAATTCCTGAGTGCAGAGTCAGATAACCCCTGAACATAGCTGGGTATGGCTCCAAATAAAAAAAATGTTTTTCAATAAAATCAGCTTGTCAATTCAAAAGTCAGCTTCAGGGCTGGAGCGATAGCATAGCGGGTAGGGCGTTTGCCTTGCACGCAGCCGACCCGGGTTCGATTCCCAGCATCCCATATGGTCCCCTGAGCACCGCCAGGGGTGATTCCTGAGTGCAGAGCCAGGAGTAACCCCTGTGCATCGCCGGGTGTGACCCAAAAAGCAAAAAAATAAAAGAAATAATAAATAAAAACAAAAGAGAATTTCATTTAATTTATAAATTAATTAGGGAAGAAATGATATTCCAATAATATGCTCCATGAACATGAGATGTTAATTCTACTTATTAATATCTTCTTATGTTTCTTTCAACAATATTTTATAGTTTTATGAAGTGTGAGTTTGCTCTTCTTTCATTATATATATTTTGGAGGGGGGTGTTTAGGTCACACCTGCCGGTGCTGGGGGCTTACTCTTGGCTCTGTGCTCAAATATCACTTCTGGTGGTGCCCAGGAGATCATATACAATGCTGGGGATCAAACCAGGGATCAGTCACATGGAAGACAAATACCATAATCCCTGTACTATCTGGCTGGCCCTTTTTAAATTATTCTTCTAAATATATTATCCTTTTTGCTGCTATTATAAATGAAATTTTTGTTTAGTTTAATTTTGGAAATATTTGGTGCAAGTATAGACATAGAGCTGAGGCCAGGGACATGACTTAGTGGTGTAGTAGCTGATTTTCATGCCTGAGACCCTGCGTTTGTTCCCTGGCACTGCACCACAAGAGAGAAAAATGTACAATTGATTTTTATATGTTGGTCTTGTATCTTACAGGTTTACTAAATTTAATGTTTTAGTGAATCCACTTAATTGTTTTTTTTTTGTTATGGGGCCACACCCCGAAATGCTTATTCCTGACTCTGCCCTTAGGGATCCCTGGTCAGATTTTGAGAACCATGTGGGGTGCCAGGAATTCAATCCAGATTGGCTGTGTGCAAAGCAAGTGCCCTACCCACTGTATTATCTCTCTTGCACCCCCCATATGTTTTATATACATGATCACAAAATCTGTGAATCAGATATTTTACTTCTTTTTTCTCAGTGTCAGGAATGGAAACCAAGGCCTTACATACATGAAAGTCAAATGTTCTACCACTGGGCCTTATCTTGGCCCCAGTCTTCTTATTTTCCGATCTGGGCCATTTATTATCATTTTTACTTGACTAATAACCATTGCCAGAACCCCAGTGTTATGCAGAAACAGTAAGAACACACATTCTTTTTCTCTTTTTTTATTTTAATATTTTGGCCACTGTGGCTTTCAGTGCTTACTCCTGGCTCTGAGCTTGGGGATTACTTCTGGCAGGGCTATATGGTGCTGCATATGGCAACCCCAAGGATGAAACTTGGGTTGGTCATGTGTACAGTAAGCACTCTACCCACTGTACTGTCCACATACTTCTTTTGTTGCTCATATTAGGGGAAAAGGATCCAGACTTTTATGATATCAACTGATGGATAGTGTTTTGGTTTGGTTTGGTTTTTTGGTAAGACCTCGGGGACCATTTGTGGTGCCGGGGATTAGATACAGGTCAGCTATGTTCAAAGCAAGTGCTTTATCTGCTATACTATTTGTGTGGCCCATCAAAAGATGGTTTTTGTGGATTTCAATTATTATGCGAAAGAAGTTCCCTTTTTTTGACTCAGAGCATAAACATTTTTGAGAAGAGGTCCTGGACTTATAGTACAGCAGATAGGGCATTTGCCTTGCATGTGACCAATCTGGGTTCAATTCTTGGCATCCTCATGCACTTCCAGAAGTAATTCCTGAGTCCAGAGGCAGGAGTAGCCCTTGAGCATCACTTGGTGTGGCCCCAAACCAAAATAAATAAATGAATAAATTCTGAGAAAAGTGGGAGAAATATATCATTAGTCTGGAGTACATGTTTGAAAGCAGGAGGTGTGGGTTTGAACCCCCATACCCCCAAAACAGTATCCATACCACATAGATCCCCCATACCACATAGGTCCCTGAGCAACACCTTCACGTAGGAGGAAATAATAGCCCCTGAGCACGTGGTTTGTGATCATTTTCTCCCCAATCCCCAAATAAGGAAAAGAACTTCTGAGAATCTTTGTCAATGCTGTCTTCATGACTCCAAATGACAGAAGAGTAAGCAAAATGAAGATCACAGGGAGAGTGACTTAGGAAAGGAGTCCTTGGCTCCAATTCTACAGCAAAAAAACATTTTGTCTTGACACATTGAATATCATGGGGAAGTGGAAATCTTGGTTCTTTCAGTCATACTTCTTGCCTCACTTCCTTCCCTGTCTAGAACACGTTTTTTAGTTCTGCCCAGATCAGCACAACTTGCTCAATATCTGGGCAAACCCACATATAATTTTGGGTGACTAAATCCTTCCTATACTGCCAGATGAAAAAATGCCAGATTTGGGGCCAGAGTGAAAGTATTGGCATTTGCCTTACATGCAACCGACCTGAGTTTGGTCCCTGGCATCCCATTTGGTCCTGAGAATATCATCAGGAGTGATTCCTGAGTGCTGAGCCAGAAGCAACTCCTGAACATTGCCAGGTTTGACCCCCAGACAAAAACAACAAAATGCCAGATGACTTGCAATTGGAACCATGATACATAACTTATGGGGATTTCCAATATTAGTGTGGCAAATCTTATTTAATCTTAGTGAAGTAAAAAATGCTGATCTTGGGCCGGAGCGATAGCACAGCGGGTAGGGCGTTTGCCTTGCACGCGGCCGACCCGGGTTCGATCCCCGGCATCCCATATGGTCCCCTGAGCACCTCCAGGAGTAATTTCTGAGTGCAAAGCCAGGAGTAACCCTGAGCATCGCTGGGTGTGACCCAAAAAGCAAAAAAAAAAAAAAATGCAGATCTTTTAATTTTTTTCCTCTAGTTAACTCATGTCAGCAAAGAAACCCATTCATATAACTTTTCTCATTCATAGTTAGTCTGAAAGTTTCTCATTCTCCAAGACACTTCCCAGAAAGTGTCCCATATATTTTCCCCCACCATTCATACCCTGCTGCAGCCTACGTGTCCCCTTGGTGCTTGACCTTATCTAGCACACACTACCTAACCATGTTGTACTGAAAGATTTGGAGAGGGGGGTGGAGCTACAACCAGTGATGCTCTGGGACTACTCCTTTCTCTTTATTACCAGGGCATCAAACCTGGGTCAGCCATATGCAAGGTAAGTGCCCTGAATACGTCTTTACTCAACAGAAACAAAGGTTTAACAGTGCCAAGAATGTATTTCAAAATACGCTTTTAAAATAAGTATTATTGTCATAGAGGCATGCAGGTGGGTGGGAGGGAAACTGGGGACATGGTGGAAGGAAGTGGACTGGACCAAGGATTGGTGTTGGAACATTGTGTACCAGAAACCCATTTTATTTTGGGGGGAAGTATGGTAGGTTTTATTGAAACTTATTTAGAAAGATGTAAGGGAAGAGAGTTTCTTGCCCCCGTGCCTGGCTGGCTTCATGGGGGGCTCCTCGGAGGGGGTGGGTTGAGCTTCCCTCCCCGCCTCAAGCAGAGACCCCACAGCCAAAGACCTCTGGAGCCCAGCCACAGTCATGCTGAAGGCCCCTCTGCACATGTTCAGATGAGCCTCATGCATGAAGGAACTGGCAGAAGAACCCAGGTGTGTGGGACCTGGGGCTGAGATCTCCAAGCCTGCTTGGATCAGGATTGGACCTCTTCTGCCCAGGTCCCCTATTTTCCAGTAGCTAGGCGATCACACCCAGAAGCTGCCCCACTCCCCAACCCTACGTCTTGTAATCCCATCAATAGCCAACATCCAGAGACTATAAAACCAAGCTCCTGGAAGTGCGAGGGACATCTTATAGCCTAGTTCTCCCTCTCAGAGAACCTGGCAAGCTACCGAAAGTTTCCTGCCCACACAGGAGAGCCTGGCTAGCTCCCCATGGCGTATTCATATGCCAAAACCAGTAACAATGATGGGTCTCATTCCCCTGACCCTGAAAGAGCCTCCAATGCGGCACCATTGGGAAGGACGAGTAAAGAGAGGCTTCTAAAATCTCAGGGCTAGGACGAATGGAGACGTTACTGAGACTGCTCAAGAAAATCCATGATCAATGGGATGATGATGATGATGATGAAGGAGAGAGAGAGGGAGAAGTACATATTAGAGAGAAAACATGTTTAAGACTTCTCTAGAGTGGAAACAGGTAAAGAAACATTGAGACAGCAAATGAGATACATGTACAAGGGAGAACAGTGAAGAGCAAGACTGACTAATTAGGGGCTAGAGCGATAGCACAGCAGTTAGGGCGTTTGCCTTGCACCAGGCCAACCCGGGTTCGATCCCCGGCTTCCTAGGTCCCCCAAGGACCCCTAGGAGTAAACCCTGAGTGCAGAGCCAGGAAGGAATAACACCTGAGCATCGCGATGCTCAGGTGTTATTCCTGGCTCTGCACTCAGGAATTACTCCTGGCAGTGCTCAGGGGACCATATGGGATGCTGGGAATCGAACGGGGTCGGCCGCGTGCAAGGCAAATGCCCTACCCGCTGTGCTATTGCTCCAGTCCCAAAAGACTGTTTTTTAAGGGCTTAGATAGAACAGCAGGTAGAGAAGCCACCAGAGTTGGATCTCCTAATGGTCCCTGAGCAACAAGCACTGCCATGAGCAATTCGCGAGTGTAGTCCTAGGAGTGTAGTCCACAGTATTGGTGGGCTGGGGTGTAGCCCCCACAAAACAAAACAACTCAAACAAATAGCACAAATTCCACCCCAAATCCTTAACTATCCTTGCTCTCAAGTACAAGCTAAAGTCCCCATTCCCCCAAAAGACAGCACCACCCCCCACTAAGGACAGTGGACTCTTTTGTTGTTATTTGTTTGTTTCTGGCGCCTTGATTCCCGGATCAGCGTGGTCATGGTTCCGAGCTAATGGCAAGCAACCACCAAACAAGTGAGTGAAGAACACGGTTGACGTTTAAGATTTTAATTCGTATGGGGCAGTTAGTAGGTTGTGCCGATCAGACGAAACCCACTCCCCAGCAGGGTAATCTGCTTACCTGCGTTCTTTGACTCCACCCCGCTCCCCCGCCCCATTCCTCACCCTCAGGCGAAGCCCCCGGCCCCTCGAAGCAGCACTGTAGCTCCTGCCAGCCCTACGGCCAAGGCCGAAGTTGCACAGGCTGGAACCGCGCCGGACTTTCTCAGGGTTTCGTGGTGTTTAGCGAGTTTGGGGTCGAGAAAGGGGTTCCCATCCAGAATCAGCGTATTCACCTCGGGAAGTTCGTCCCGGCGCGGCTCCCTCTTCAGCCGGTTGCCGCGGAGATCGAGCACGCCCAGCTTGGCCGGCAGACCTCTGGGCACCTGCTCCAGTCCCGCGAAAGACAGGATGAGCGCGTTCAGTTCGCTGGGCCAGACGCACAGGGCAGCGGCGCCCGGGCCAGGGGTCCGTAGCGCGTTGTGGCTGAGGTCGAGGCTGTGCGGCCGCACACCCGCCGTGGCCAGCGCCGAGCACACCTCGTCCAGCGTCTGCACGCCAGCCCGGCGAAGCGCCAGGTCCTGGAGCGCGGGGAACTTGTTGGTACAGAGAGTCTCTTGCAATCCGCGCTCGTCCAGAGCAGGATTCTCAGACAGATCTAGGCTGCTGAGGACTGGGAAGGGGTCGAGCTTTGCGCAGGCGAAGGCAAGCGGCGTGGGCGTTTGCGTGATGCTCAGGACCTTCAGGCCGGGCTTTAGCAACCGCTGCAAGTAGGAGAGCCAAGTCCCTCCTGATGGCCACGACACATTACGGAAACGGAGGGTGGACAGCGCAGGCCCCGTGGCTTCCAGAAGCACCGGTGGCAGCGTGCCGGTTATCTCCATGTCCTCGAGCGTCAGCTCTTTGAGGCGTTGGGAAGACCCGAGCGCTCCCAGGAGGCTGACCAGGAGCTGAATTGGCGCCCGCGCGTCGCCCAGCGTGAGCCGTCTCAAGCGCAGAGCCTTGATCATATCCACGTACTGGCTCGGATCCGTGCTGGCGAACCTGAGGAATTGTTCCAGGCCGCGACCCCCGCCACGGATCTCCACCTCCACGGCCACCGTACACTGGAAGGCGCTGGACCAGTTCGGGTCCGGATCCGTGAAATTGCAGAAGCAGCGAACATCTTCATCATCCAACTCGCAGGGCTCCGGTGTGTCCGCGGAGACGTGAGGCAGCAACGGCGGCAGCAGCAGCAGCAGCAGGCACAAACCAGGCATCTGGGGAGACAACGGAGGTCAGGGAGGCCTCGGTGGCTCCCTGGAGTACCACGAGGAATCCCGATGTACTCACCATGGTGCACGGATCTGCAGGGCCTCTCTGCGTCGCGGCGAGCGAGGAGAAAGCCTTGGGCTTCCCGCCTATGGAGCAGCCCCACACACGACTCACTCCGACCCTTGGAGGCTTCGATGTAACCCTGTAAAGACACTCTTTTGCCTCCTCTCCGAACACCAGTCACTCCCTCACCTCCCTCCAGGCTTTCTTGACGCTTCTGAGAAATTTTGCAATGATGCAACAACTGAAAAGGGCAGAGGAGCCTTTTACAGGAAGGATCCTGCAGGGCATCCAGTGAGCGCTTCCCGTCTCTGCAACTGGCTGAAGCCAGCGCCCCAGGCTGGCCTGCTGGGGTTGAAGAACGGAATTGCCCCAGCTCCGCAGGCCCTCACTCCCGATCTCCCCGCCTACACACCCCGAAAGAGGGTTACGGTACTGGGGCTGGAGCAATAGCACAGCGGGTAGGGCGTTTGCCTTGCACGCGGCCGACCCGGGTTCGATTCCCAGCATCCCATATGATCCCCTGAGCACTGCCAGGAGTCATTCCTGAGTGCAGAGCCAAGAGTAACCCCTGTGCATTGCCAGGTGTGACCCAAAAGGCAAAAAAAAAAAAAAAAAAAAAAGAGGGTACGGTACTTCAACAGTTCTTGTCTTGGTTACTTACCGTACCCTCGTTAGCCTCCAGCCCCTCAAGTCCTAAACCGCCCTAAATCGTGTTTACTTTGTGGAAGAGACTGCAAATCTTTTCTGCTACTATGCTCGTTCAAGAGAAGGAAGTGTTTTTTTTTTTAACAGTTGATTATTATTTAATTTTTACCCTCCTCCCAGCCCTTTCCATACAAAATTAAATGGGGTGTTGTGGGGGGGGCGCTGGATTAAAGAAAATGTTACCTTTGATTATGGCAGTAGAGATAATCCCCATTCAATTTATAATCCCATCATCTGTGAAGTCAATCTATTAACTGACAACTGTTCCTGGCCTGGTGCTTGGGGTCTTGGGTGTGCCCATACAGGGCGGCTCTGGGGTCTCCTCATTGCCAAGGGGTCCCAGGGTCTCACATGTGCGAGACAAATGTTCTACCACTGAACTGCATAATCACATAATCACCACCACCCCAATCCCCAGCCCTGAATGTAAAATTCTTATTCTTCTATTTAATTTTTTCGCTTTGGGTCACATCCTGGCTCCAGAATTATTCCTGGCAGTGCTCAGGGACCTTATGGGAAGCCAGGGATCTAACTCAGGTTGGCCGCATACAAGGCAAGTGACCTACCCACTGTACTACCACCAACCCCTCTTCATTCAGAAATTATTATTGCTTTGTTCTGTTTTTGTACCACACCCAGCAGTGCTGGGAGAAAACTCCAGGCTAGATGCTAGTGTTCTTCCTCGCTGTGCTCCCAGGGATTCAGGATCAAATTCTGACTCTGCACACAAATCATACACCTAGTTCATTGAACACTTTCCAGGCCCTGAATGATAAATCCACCTAGTTTACATCCTAACCCAAATGCCCCAAAATTTTGGGTGTTTTTTTTTTTGGGGGGGGTCACACCTGGCGATGCACAGGGGTTACTCCTGGCTTTGCACTCAGGAATTACTCATGGCGGTGCTCGGGGGACCATATGGAATGCTGGGAATCGAACCTGGGTCGGCCTCGTGCAAGGCAAACGCCCTACCTACTGTGCTATCTCTAGCCCCAATGCCCAAAATTTAAAGCAGTCTGATCAGCCAGGATGTTAGAATTATCAGGAGTCTTCAGAAGGTAACATGCTTTGTCTCTTGTTAATTTATTTTAAATGTAAATTTCTGCTCTATTGACAATATCCCACTTGTCAAGAATAACCTAAAGTTTGTGTTTAAATGGGAAGGATGAGGAATGGGGAAAAGATAGCTCAAACGACTACGGAGGCCCACAGAACATGTGTACAGCAAGGAGAGTCATGCCACCTGTCCCAGCACTTATGGGTGTGACCTATAAATAAATTATTAATTAAATGGACCAGATAGGTTATACCATGGGTTAAGGTGCATGAGGGAAACCCTGTTTGATCTTTGACACTGCATATGGTCACCAAACACCACTAGGAATGACTCTTGAGCTGAAGGCCAGGCGTAGCCCCAAATTTTAAAAAGTCTTACCTTTATATCCAATGCAGAAATGACTTACTTTAGTTAAAGCAAAGGAAAAAAAGTCTTCTAACATTGGGGACTGAAGAGAATACATGGGTAAGGCAGTTTTTTGTATGCAGCTGACCTGGATATGATCCCCTAAACCCTGCCAGGGTTGATCCCTAAATGTAGAGCTAGGAGTAAGCCTTGAGCACTGCCTGGTATGGCCTTAAAACAAAACACACCAAAAGTGTCCCAACTTTGTTTATTAAATAAGGGCTGGGGAGATAGGTCAATAGGTTAGAGCACATGTTTCCATCTGGGGTTTGATCCCCAGTGTACCACAGAGTGCCTGAGCACCTCCAGAAATGTCCCCCAAATACTAAGCTAGAAGAAGTCCACAAACATGAACAAGGATGACCCAAAAACACAAAACAAAATAACAGCAACAATAGCAAATAAGAAAATATGGGGTCAGAGAAATGATTCAATGTTCAATCCCTGACACCCTATGTGATCCCGCAGTGCTGCCAGGAGGGACCCCTGAGCACAGAACTAGGAATGAATCCTGAGCACTGTCTAGAGTCACCTAAACTGCCCCCCATCCTCAGAAACAAAAAAGAAAAGAAAGTAATAGCTTTTGTTTGTTTGTGGGCCACACCTGGTGATAAGCTTACTCCTGTTTCTGTGCTCAGGGCTGATTCCTGGTGGGGCTCGGGGGTACCATATGGGTGCTAGGGATTGAACCCAGGTCTTCTGTGTGCAATGAAAGCACCCCAGTCACTGTACTATTGCTCTGATCCGAGTAATAGCTTTCTTATGGGCTGAGGAGATAACTCAAGGAGTTAGAGGGCATGCCTTGCATGCAGGAAACCTGGGTTCAAGCCACAGCATTACATGGTCCCCCCAACACCACTGTTTATAGCCAAAGCCCTTTCCCAAATTAAGTGGTAATTAAACAGAGACACATTGTCCGAGTCTCTCAATTTCTTCTTTTTTTTGCTTTTTGGGTCACACGTGGCGATGCTCAGGGGTTACTCCTGGCTTTGCACTCAGGAATTGCTCCTGGCAGTGCTTGGGGGACCATATGGGATGCCGGGGATCGAACCCGGGTTGGCCTCGTGCAAGGCAAATGCCCTACCCACTGTGCTATTGCTCCAGCCCCGAGTCTCTCAATTTCTTACATTCCCATTTCCTCCTCTTAAAATAGAAGAACAAGATATTTTCAACAAATTCTCCTCTGCCTCTCATTCCCCACAGCACAATTCCTGTGTCCAAGGAAGCAATGGCTGAACCTAGGTCACATGAGAATAAAGATGATTCAGTAACTCACCTGTTTTCCAAGAAAAAAAGCGAAGTGCCAGAGGATGAGGTAGAGTCTATGCTTTTAGAACAATCCTCAGAGTTATGAGCCTCTAGATTTCTAGGGAAAGAACTACATGACAAACATTCGAATGTTCACTTCCCGTATTTTCTAGAAGTTGTTTCACATCTGTCCTCAGCCCAAATAAGGAGGAGTCATGAGACCAAGCTGGCTCTCTGTGTATCCTATTGGCACGCCTTAATGCCTGAGCCTCGCCAGGGTCACTGTGACATCAGGTAGGAATAAGGTGAGAGAATAAATTAAACAGTTATCTTTGAAACTGCAGTCTGGCTGAGTCCATCTCCTGGGACCAGGAAGTAGTTCAAGACCCAACTTCTCTCCTTGGCACAGCCTGGTTCTCCACCAGGAGCAGACGT
Organism: Sorex araneus; assembly: GCF_027595985.1. NCBI lineage: Eukaryota > Metazoa > Chordata > Mammalia > Eulipotyphla > Soricidae > Sorex > Sorex araneus. The sequence continues at coordinate 20,827,954 of NC_073307.1, read as the reverse complement.
AGAGCATAGATGGGAGTAATCCTTGAGCTCTGCTGGGTCCCCTCTACTTCTGCCCCCCATCTTTGCCACTGGGGTTATGAAATTTGAACAGTTTCTAGGTCTTATATTTCTGAACTCCTGTTTTGTAAAATGGAGATAATAAAAAAAACTTGACTGTGGGGGCTGGAGTGATAGCACAGCGGGTAGGGCGTTTGCCTTGCACGAGGCTGACTGGGGTTCGATTCCCAGCATCCCATATGGTCCCCTGAGCACCACCAGGAGTAATTCCTGAGTGCAAAGCCAGGTGTAACCCCTGTGCATCGCCACGTGTGACCCAAAAAGCAAAAAGCAAAAAAAAAAAAAAAACCCACAAAAAACTTGACTGTGAATAAAGCCTTTTGCATAGAGCTGCACTATTGGCAGTCACCTTAATAGTTATATTTTTCAAAGCCTTTTCTTTTTTTCCTTCTTGGGGTGCTCAGGGACTATCTGACAGTGCTCAGGCTAGTCCTGGTTCTGTGCTCAGTAGTCATTCATGGCAATGTTTGAGGGGTCATATGTAGGGCCAGGGATCAAATTTGGGACAGCTGCATGCAATGCAAGTGCCTTATCCACTGCTTCTCTCTCTGGTTTCACGATTTAATCTATTTAATCTACTTCTTTTTGGGGGGTCACACCTGACTGTGCTAAAAGCTTACTCCTGGTTTTGTGCTCAAGGATCACTTTCGGTAGGGCTCAGAGGACTATATGGGTGGTCTCATGCAAGGCAATTGCCCTACTGACCCCACAGTTGCCATTTTTTTTTTGGCTTTTTGGGTCACATCCAGCGATGCTCAGGGGTTACTCCTGGCTCTGCACTCAGGAATTACTCCTGGCAGTGCTGGGGGGATCATATGGGGTGCCGGGAGTTGAACCCAGGTTGGCCGTGTATAAGGCAAATGCCCTACCCACTGTACTATCACTCTGGCCCCCCCACAGTTGCATTTTAAAGAAAAGAAAACTGAGGGGCCAGTGCGACAGCACAGTGTAGTTGGTAAGGCGATTTCCTTCCGTTCCGCCCATCTGGGTTTGTTTCCCAGCATCCTGTATAGTTCCCCCAAGCCTGCCAGGAGTGATTGTTGAGTGTAGAGGCAGGAGTAACCCCCGAGTACCCTCATGTGTGACCCCAAAACCAAAAAGAAGAAGAAGAGAACACTGTGGCCCAGGTGAGATAGTGACAGAGATTTGCTTTCTGGTTTTTGTGAAGCTAAGGCATGAACTTGGCCACTTTCTGGCTGTGGAACTCACATCTTTTGTGGTGCTTGCTGGGGGTCACATTCCTTTGTGTAGTGCTTACTCGAAGCTTGTTATGTGGCAACCAGAAACCATTTGTGGTACCAGGGATGGCAAGCTGCCAGGCTTACTCTGCAGAACTGACAAGATTGTGTTAAATGCGTATTTGACATTGGGGATTTAAAGTCTGATTATATTTTTGCTCACGCTTTCTAAGCCACTTCATTGTCCCTTTAGGATCCCATAAAAATTCTTTATTCTGGGGTCTCACCCAACAGTGCTCAGGGGTCACACCTTGAGGTGCCTCGGTGTCCAGATGAGGTACAATGCTGGGGATCGAACCCAGTCAGCTGCATGCAAGAAAAGCTGTCAGCTTCTACTCACTGTACCCACTCTAGGTACTGGAACTAGTGTTTCTCCACTTGGTACCTAGGAGAGTAGTGGCATTTAACATTTGATGAAATAATTGCTTTGCCACTGAAATGTTACAACCCAATTTTATGCAGAACAGTGAAATATTTGTTTCATATTCCTTACTCATAAAACGGAGTTAATGGTAAATGAAATCAAGTAGTTCCATGTTTATCCAAAGCTCATCGGTGAGAGCTGAGTGTCTGGTGAAACAGGATCCCCTATTTTCCGTCAGGTCAGGGTAGTTTTTTAAAGTTCCCATTGGGTATGGGTGGGGTAGGAGAGTGGGAAGGTTGTGTTAGAGTGGAAGGTTCTTTCAGTTACTTCTTTTCCAGGAACTGAAACCGACAAGGAGGAATAACAGAGGCCTTGATTCCGTCAGCCTAGATCCCACGGGCCTCTAGGCGGCTCCCCTTTTCCTCACCGTCCCGCCCCTCACTTAGACCCCGCCCCCTGCTCTGCTCGCCCCGCCCCGCCCCTCCCGCCCGAGGCTGCGCCTGCGCATTCCGTGCCGTCCTTTTGGCCCGGGTGCCTAACCCGGCTCTTCCCGGTTTCCTCCCGCCCCGCGATGTGGAGCCATCGACGGTGCCGCCTCGGGCCTGCGGGCTGCGGGGTGGAGGAACTACGGTGTCGCCGGCGGGAGCGGGAGGCCGGTGCGGGCCGGCGAGGGCGCGGGGGTGGGGGTCCGAGGGTGGTGGGGCGGGGAGAGCCGGGCCCTGTGCTCCCCGCGCTCTGATGGCTCGGTCGCCCGCAGCATTGAGGAAGGCGCGGAGGGAGCAGCAGCTGGTCAGCAAGAGGTTGCTGAGAGATGACACCTCGGAGGAAGCCGGAGGGGGCTGCGCGACCGCGATCCTGGGGCAAGCCGAGGTGAGGGCGAGTTGGCGGGAGCTCGACGCCAGCCCCGGAGGCGGGCCCTGCAGCACCTCCCCGCAAGTGGACGGAGCCCGCAGCCGCGTCCCCACGGCAGTGCGGCCCCGTGCCCCGATCCCAGATCCCCACATTTATTATTATTATTATTATTATTATTATTATTATTACTATTATTGTTATGGAGCCACATCCCGACAGTGACCGGGTCTTAATTCCTGGCGGTGCTGGGGGACCAGATGGGATACGGGTGCGGGGAATTGAACCCCGATGGCTAGTGTGCAAAGCAAATACCCTACTTGTTGTACTATTGCTGGGACTCCCGCACATTTTTTAAAGCTCCTAAAGATCGCTGGAGTTGTTTGATTTTTTTCTGGGGGTGGGTGGGGGCGGAGGAGGGCACATCCCTCTGTGCTCACAGCTACTGGTGGTGCTCAATGGACTATGTGGTCCATTCCAGACCTCCTGCATGAAAAGCAGGCGCTCAAGTTCTATTAGTTCTAAGAACCAAGAACCGACTGACCTCAGGGTCACCACCTTTTTCTCCATTTACAATAGCCACCTAACAGGTCATTTGCAGCTAAGCTTGCCAACCGTGTCCATTCTCCATGTATCCAGTAGTGTGCATTTTAGAAATACAGGGATCAGGGGCTGAAGCATAGAACAGCGGGTAAGGTGCTTGCCTTCCAGGTCATGTCGCTGATCTGGGTTTCATCCACGACATCCTTATGATCCCCTAAGCACTGCCAGGAATAGTTCCCGAGTGTATAACCAGGCTATGAGCACCTCCGGGTGTGGCCCCAAAACCTAAATAAATAAAAATAATACCCAAGGCCCAAGAGATAGTACAGCAGGTAGGGCAGGTAGGGCATTTGCTTTGCACGTAGCTGACTTGGGTTTAACCCTTGGCACACAAATAGTTCCCAAACACATTTTCCTCAAATGATCCCTAAGCACTGCTGAGTGTCACCCCACAAACAAGCAAACAAAAAAACTACAGAGCAGGACTGGAGAGCTGGCTCATGGCTGAGCGCATGCTTAACTTGCAGGAACTTGGGGTTCAACCCCCTAGAGTCGCATGGAGCCTGAGGACGGACCACAGGAAGTGAGAGCACAGTTGGGTCTCCAGTCATCCTTGCCCCCCCAAGAAAAAGAAAATAAAATCAAGACATGAAAAACACAGAGCAAAATCCTTTCAGTGACCTATAGAGTCCAGTATGGTCTAACCTCTGTCCCCCTCTCCACCGTCTCAGCTTTCTCCTCTCTGCGACACTGGCCCCCTTTTATTTTATTTATTTTTTCGGGTCACACCCAGTGTGCTCAGGGGTTATTCCTGGCCTTGCACTCAGGAATTACTCCTGGCAGTGCTTGGGGGACCATATGGGATGCTGGGGATTGAAACCGGGTTGGCTGAGTGCAAGGCAAACACCCTACTCACTGTACTATCGCTCCAATCCCTGGCCCCCTTTTTGTTCCTGGAAAAATAGACCAGACTCTTTCCTGTCTCATGGCCTTTGCATTTGTGGTTCTTCAGTACACCCCTTTCAGTCACATATCTTTGTAAGTTGCTTGCAGAATGTTACTGCTTGTTCTGAACTGACTGTCTCACTTCTCCTCCTTCATGTCTATTCCATTTCCCTTTACTTTCTTTTTGGGCCTTACCCAGCTGTACTTCTGGCTCAGTGTTTGGGTATTGCTCCCCGAGGTGCTCAGGAGACCATGCAGTGTCAGGGATTGAATCCTGGTCAGCTGCATGCAAGACAATACTCCCTGAGTTGCCTTTTATAGTACGGGGTCCTAGATTTTATTGTTTGCTGGACCAGGGATTAAACACATGCAAGGCATCCATTCTAGCACTGAGCCACTTTCCTGGTCATGTGTCTTTAAGTAAAGCCCTCCTAAGATCATCTGAACAATTCTCTGAGAATGGAATACAGCAGTCGGCATTTGGGGCTGTAGGAGTGGACTCCTAAGTAGTGCTCAGGGGAACCCTGCGGCCACTCCTGGCACTAGGCCTGGTGCTGCTTACCAGGCCCATCCCAGTGGTGATTTAGGCTCCATGAGATGCTAGGGATCGAATCCAGGGTCTCTGCCTGCTAGTTGTGTGCTCTAGCCCTCGAGCCCTCTCCCTCATACCCAGCTGGACTTTAAATCCAAGGAAACTGGCTTATGCTTCAAGCCTGTGTTCTCCCTTGAACATACATGTTGTATGCTTATCTATTTCTTTAGTTGCCTTTTCTACTCTGGAGAAGCCTATATTTTCTCTTGAACACATACTTCCCTCTCTCCCTCCCACATCTTTCTATAAGTTTTAATATCTTTCTTTAGTTGTCTTTTCCACTCTGGAGAAGCCTGTTTACTCTCGAACACGTACTTCCCTCTCTCTCTCTCTCCCACATCTTTCTATAAGTTTCAATATCTTTTTTTTTGGGGGGGTCACACTCATCGATGCTCAGGGGTTACTCCTGGCTTTGAGCTCAGAAATTACTCCTGGAAGTGCTTAGGGGACCATATCGGATGCTGGGGATTGAACCCGGGTTGGCTGCATGCAAGGCAAATGCCCTACCCACTGTACTATCACTCTGGCCCCAATAAAAACTTTCTTGCTTCATACACACACACACACAAATCAGAGGAAACTTAGCTCCTGTTTTAGTTGTCATCACTAAAAACCCAAATGACTAGATAGTATCTGACATACAGTACAGTTCAGTATTTATTATTATTTTCTTTTGGCCACACCTGGCTGTGCCCAGGGCTTACTCCTCTTTTAGGGCTCAGGAATCACTCCTGGGATGCTCAGGAACAATATGGGGTGCTGGGGATCAAACTTGGGTTGGCTACTGCAAGGCAAGTGTCCTACCCACTGCACTATCTCTCCAGCCCCTATTAATTTTTGTGGTGTGGGGGATGGAAGCCAGTGCCTCATCACTACTGGGCCACACCCCTGGTGGGGCAGGTTACTTATTCCCATTTTCAGTGAGCAGCTGATCTTCAGTTCCTTGTAGACTAAGCAGCAGGGCTATAAAAGAATCCAGTTCTCATTCACTATCTGTCCACTCAAGTGGTGAGATTGGTGCTTAGTAGCCGTGTAAGTTGAATGACTAGTTCTTGAGGTGTGTTTGGAGGGTTCAAAAATAGAGTCTGGGGGCTGGAGCAATAGCATAGCAGGTAGGGCGTTTGCCTTGCACGCAGCCTACCCGGGTTTGATTCCCAGCATCCCATATGGTTCCCTGAGCACTGCCAGGAGTAACTCCTGAGTGTAAAGCCAGGAGGTAACCCCTGTGCATTGCCAGGTATGACCCAAAAAGCAAAATAAATAAATAAATAAATAAATAAATAAATAAATAAATAAAGAGTCTAGGATTCATGAGTTAATTGTGGTTTGGGACAACACTTGGTGATGCTTGGTAATTGTGCCTGGCAGTGTGGGGGAACCATGTGGAGTGGGGAATTGAACTGAGGCCTCTTGCATGCAACACATGTGCAGCCAGCCTGTTGAGCTCTCTCTGACCCTGTATTTGCCTTTTTTTTTTTTTTTTTTTGGTTTTTGGGCTATACCTGGCAGTGCTCAGGGATTATTCCTGGCTGTGCTCAGGGATCATTCTTGACAGGCTCAGGGGACCATCTGAGGTGCTGGGGATCAAACCTGAGCTGGCTGTGTGCAAAGCAAATGCCCTCCCTGCTGTACACTTGCTCTGGGCCCTAGCTTACTGACCACCGTGTGTCTCTTCTAACCCTTCCTGGGTTCTAGATCCAGCAGTTCCTGCAGCTGGCCCAGCGGGGGACAGAGGAAAAGGAGAGACAGGGTGCTCTGGTCAGTCTTCGGCGAGGCTTGCAGCACCCTGAGTCACAGCAGACCTTTATCAGGTCAGTATGGGTGGTGTGGATGGATGGCCTAGAGTGGAGGAAGGGACGGTCGTGTGGAGAGGTTGGCCCCGGCCTGAGCAGACCTCTGGCGTTCGCTTCTGTAGGCTGGAGGGAAGCATGCGGACCCTCGTCGGGCTCCTGACCAGCAACCATGCCCTGCTGCAGCTTGAGGCAGCTCGGTGCCTTCATGAGCTGTCACACTCCGAGCAGTGTGTAGTGGCGGAGGCCTGCCTGCCAGCCACTTCCTACCTTCTCACCTACCTCGCCGGTCACAGCTCAGATCTTGTAGTAAGCCCTGTTCCTTCCTACTTTATTCTTGACTTGGATTTCAAAGCTAGGTTTTTGGGGTCCACTTTGTGCTGGCAGACTGGGGGACGAAGGAACTGTTTCCCTCCACACCCATCACTGCCTACTCCCCTCTCCCTAGTGCTTCAAGGTCAGGGTGCTCTGTCCTCTCTGCCCTGGCCAGAGAGGGCCCCAGCCCCGGGGGTTTTGTTGTCCCGCCCTCAGGAGCTGTGCCTGTACACTCTGGGCAACCTGATCGTGGAGAGCGAGGCCATAAGGAGGCAGCTCCTGCCACAGGGCATTGTTCCAGCCTTGGCTGCCTGTGTCCAGGTCAGTGTCCACTTCTGCTTTCCCTTTCTGGGCCACCCGCCTCACACCCCATCTGCTCTGGGAGCAGAGATCCAACCTCTGCTCTGTGTGAAGGGAGGAAAGTCACAGGCTCTCTTAGGGCCCAGCTCCCAGCCAGACCCCACTGTGTCTTCCAGTCCCCCCACCTGCCTGTGCTAGAGGCCGCTGGATACACCTTGTCCCAGCTCCTGCAGGCCCAGGAAGCATCAGAGACTGTCATCCCGTAAGTAAAAACTGTGTCTCCAGCTGTGCAGCTGTGCGGCGGGGAAGGGCTTCTGGTCTGGACACTTGCCCCGCTGCTCCTGGGTATTGGACAGAAGCCAGGCTGCCTCCCTCTTGTGTTCCTACTCACGTCTCTGCCTCTGCTGGCAGCTCTGTCCTGGCCTCCACTCTCCCCCAACACATGCTGCGGCTCCTGCAACCCGGCCCGAAACTGAACCCTGGGGTGGCTGTGGAATTTGCCTGGTGCCTTCACTACCTCATCTGCAGGTAACTGCGGCGCTCTGGGAAAGCGCCGCCATCTGCCCCATGGGCCCCCTGCCATGACACATTTCTGAATGTACGTTTCTGGAATGGCTGTGGTGAGTCTTCTTAGAGCCCAGGACAGCCCAGACCTAGAGCTTTCTAGGCGGGAGAGGTCAAGTTGTGACTGCTTGTCTCCTCCTGTCCAGCCAGGTCAACAATGCCCTGCTCATCAGCCACGGGGCTCTGTCCACCTTGGGGCTACTGCTGTTGGACTTGGCGGGCGCTGTCCAGAGAACTGATAATGCAGGACTGGAGCTGGTGGGTGCAGAGGGCACACCTCCGGTGGGCAGGGCACTTCTTTGCATCTAACTTCCCCCTTTCTCTGCAGCTGGCATGTCCTGTGCTTCGGTGTCTGAGCAACTTGCTAACAGAGGCAGCAGCAGAAGCCATGGAAGGGGAAACGCAGTTTGGAGATGAGCGCGTCTTGGCAGCATTATTTCTGATCTTGCAGTTCTTCTTCCATCAACAGCCCAGCTTACTTCCTGAAGGCCTTTGGCTCCTTAATAATCTCACTGGTCAGCACCACTGCCTGGGCCTGGACTGAGGGGGAGTTGGGGGGTGGGGCAGTGAATTCAGGCCGGTTTTCAGGGACTTCACCCTGACATTTTCCCTTTCAGCAAACAGTCCTAGTTTTTGTACCTCTTTGCTCTCCCTGGATCTGATTGGGACCCTCTTGCAGTTACTGTCAGTATCTAATGTTGTGCGCGTACTGGTAGGTATTGGGTTGCCTTGAGTCCAAGACCTGGGAGTATAAAATGTGGGAGGGATGGGTAGGGGGTGGAGGAAGGCAGAAAATGTGCAGGATGTGGGAACATTGTATGCATGAAACCCTATTATTAACAGTATTATAGATCATGGTGCTTAAAAGAAAAATAGGCTAATCCTGACTCCTGAGGTTCAGGAGGTCCCTTAAGTGAGAGCTGGCACATGGTGTGGTATGGCTGGCCTCAGGGCCACATCAGGTGGGGTGTTTGAGCCCCTAACCTTGGCAAATCAACTGAAACTTCAGTTTCCTCATTGCTAACTAGAAATATTAGTCCTGAGGAACTTCAGGGCATGCGTATGAGAACGCCGGGATGTGGTTAGCAGTCCATATACTGGGGCCAGCATGACCATCTTTGGCTTTCATCTTTTGTGGGGACTGTCTGCAGGTGCTCACAGTTCTGTGCAACGTTGCAGAGAAGGGTCCTGCTTACTGCCAGCGTCTGTGGCCAGGGCCCCTGCTGCCCTCCTTGTTGGATATGTTGGCCTTCTCTGACACTGAAGTTGTTGGCCAGAGTTTGGAGCTGCTACAGTTGCTGTTCCTCTATCAGCCAGAGGTGGGTTTCTGGCCCTTGTCCACACTCTATCCAGTCCTGAAGCCTTTCCTCTTCCCATGGTCCTTTTTCCTTTTCTAGTTTTAACGATAGCTATTTCTTTGGGGCTGGCTAGCCAGAAAGGGTTCCAGCTCAGAACTTGCATGCCCATGTCAGAGAACGCACCCTCTGACAAGTGGACGTTTGGATAAAGTCTAATGTATGGTCATCAGTGTTGACTCTTGTCTTCCCTCCCCTCAGGCTGCCCAGGCCTTCCTGCAGCACTCCGGGCTGCAGGCCCTGGAAAAGCATCGTGAGGAGGCACAGCTCCAGGATCGTGTGCAAGCTCTTCTGCAGAAAGCTCTTCACGGGTGACCTGGCTTCCGGGTCACACACCATTCCTCACCTCCCTGCCTCCTCAGTTTCCTTGCCCAGGAATCCTTTTGGGGGCTTCAGAAACAGAGTTTTTTTTTGTTCTCTGCTACACCTCCCAAGGTGTAGCAGGTCACTCACCCTGACAAGAGAGGAAGACCAGAGGGAGCCTGGTGTGTCCTTATTTTTTGGGGTCCCTGGAGTCCCCTCCCCTCCAATTTTAGCAGTTAACTTTTGATAGGACAGAATAAAGTTCTATTTTTATAGTAAACTACTTCTCCTCGGTATTTGCAAGGTAAAGGGTGGTGGGTGCATGAAAATGAGAAAAAAATTATCCTGAGACATCCTCTTAGAGCACAAGCTTTATAAAGAACAGGAAAATAAATACATTTTTCTACATCGTCCTCAGTCCAGCAGAGAGCCTGTGGGGCTGGTGCTCTTAATCCTCCCGGAGGCTTCAGGCTTTGCCACTTAGCACATCCTGCAGGGCTTTGTTTACCTGGTCAGCACTGAAGTTGTTCAGAGAGACTTGCTTTTCTTGGCCAAAGGCTGAGGAAAGAGGAAAATGGCTAAGTATCTACTCTGGGTGGTAACTACTGAAGTGTGCTGGTGCTGGAGAGACAGTAGAGGAGGTAAGACTCTTGCCTTACATGTGGATGACCCTGGTTTGGTTCAATCTCTGGTATCACATATGGCCCTTTGACTGCCCCCCAGGGATCCTGAGCAGAGCCAGGAACAATCCCTGAGCACTAATTCCCCATCTTCCCAAATAAGTACAAAATTAATGTGTTTTTTTCTTTCAAATAAAGTCAGTTGTGTTATACAAGGAAGAGACTTGCCCAAGGTGGCTAGATATGCCTAGACTTATCCAGTAAGTTTCAAACACATTTAGGAGGTCAAGTCCAATTAGAATTTTGCTAATTCTGGGTGATCATAAGAAGTTGGGCAGGCACTTCTTATTAACCGCTATGAGCAATGCATTGTTTGGGCCTAGCTTTGGACAGATATCCTTTCTGTGCCTTCTATAGTCCACCTAGTATGATACACTACAGTTTCTTGAGAGCATCTCTTCTAGTCTTCTCTACTAGCTTTTAAAAAGGCATTTTATTTATTTTTGCTTTTGTGTCACACCCGGCAATGCACAGGGGTTACTCCTGGCTCGTGCACTCAGGAATTACTCCTGGCGGTGCTGGGGGACCATATGGGATGCTGGGAATCGAACCCGGGTTGTCTGTGTGCAAGGCAAATGCCCTACCCGCTGTGCTATCTATCGCTCCAGCCCTATCCTCTACTAGCTTTTTGGAAAGCAAAACTTTTTAACAATTTTTAGTGTATGGCATACCAGAGATTTCTACTATTCGAATCCATGTGCCGAAGTGAGGCTGAAAGTCATGGTTAAGGGGCAGGGGGGTATGACTCACTTGTAGAACCTTGCATGTGTGAGGTCCTGAACTTGATCCGCAGCCAGAATGCAAAGCCATTAAAATATCACCATTCAAGTACAGCAGGTGGGGTATTTGCTATGCATGTGGCTGATCTGGGTTCAATCTCCGACACCCCATATGGTCCCCCAAGCCCACCAAGAGTAAGCTCTGAGCACCACCAGTGTGCCCATCTCCTACCCCCTCTCAAACCCAAAACACCAAGATATCATTCTTTGGGGCTGGAGAGATAGTATAGCAGGAAAGGTCCTTGCCTTACATATAACCAACCCAGGTTTGATCCCTGGCACCCCATATGGTTCCTGGAGCACCACCAAGAGTGGTTACCTGAGTGCAGAGTCAGGTGTAGACTCAAAAGAACAACAACAAAACCCAGGCAAGACAAATACAGTATCACCTCAATGAGTACACGTTGGCAGGTAACATGGTAATGATCAGATGATAGGACATTTAAAAAGTAAGGTAATATAAAATGGGACAAGGAGCAATGTTACATGACTGGTCAGTGAATGTCTTTCTGGCATGAAGGTCAATTAAATAATATTAAGGACAGTATGGAAATCGCACACAAATTTATTCTAGGAAAGGAGAACAAATGTAGAGAATTAACCTTGTTACAGCCTAGCTGCCTAACCTTAGGTGTTTCGCATCTAGGGCAAGTGCTTGACCTCTGAGCGGTATTCCCTGGCTCCATAGAATTGTTTTTTGTTTTGGGCCATGCCTGATGGTGCTCAGAGAATCCTCCTGGCTGAATTCAGGGATCACTTCTGAACTTGTCCAGGGGACCATACATGGTGCTGGGGACCAAACCCCTGTCCTCTGTGGGCAAGGCAAGCACCTTACCTACTGTACTATCTGATACCTGAAGAATTTTTGTTTGGTTTTGAGTCACACCCAGAGGTGAGTTCTAGCCTTTTGAGCCACTCTCGGCAGTGCTCAGGAGCAGCACTCCTGATGGAGCCGAAGTTGGGATACCATACCTGGGGCGGGAGGCTGCATGCAAGGCAAGCAAAGCACCTTACCCACTGTACTCTCTCTTTGGTCACAGACTAGTTTTATGTTTTGGCCACACCCACGGGTACTCAGAGGACCATGTGGGGACTGGGATTGAACACAAACTTCCTGCAAGCAAAGTGTGTACTCTGGCTGAATGAGTTCTCCCACATCCCCACTGGATTATTAATTTGGCTGTCTACAAGAAAGAATTTACCACTTTCATTAAGTGAAATTCCAGCAGAAGAGCACCTAGCATAAAGCAGCATAAAGCCTGGCATGAAGTACTCAACACAGACTTATTATTTTAGGCATTTATTACTGAGACTCGCACTCTACCGGGGCCGACTGTACCCGCACGTGATTTGGAAAGCCCTACACTTCCAAGTGCTGGAAAATGACCAGCACTTCTCCACTATCTCAGGGCCGTTCTCTATGACAAATCCCGCAGTTCCTGATCTCTGTGCAGCACTCGCTCGCCCCCCAATGGATGGTGCTGGGACATAGAACATCCTAGAGCCGGTAAGGTAAATTTCTCTACAAGGTCAATTGCAAGACCAGTTTCTATGATTTCAGCGTGATCTTAAATCTTTCTCCAAACCCAAAATCCGCAATCGGGGGTCAAAGACCCCAGAGTCCCGCGCTCACCGTAGCGAGCCCACAGCTTGGGCTGCACATCGGAGCATTCCCGGATTAGAATGGGCAGGTCGGAGTTGGCTTTCTTCAGTTCCACATAGCGTTTCTCGATGAAGTCCCTGCAGGGCCAGAGAGAGCACGGCTCTGAGTGGGCGCAGGCCTCCCTAAACCCCAGAGGTGTCGAGATCATGACCCCGGCCCCCCCGAAACCCACCCGCCACGTCTCACCTGACGCCTTGGCTGTTGGGCGAGCGCTGACATAAGTGGATGCGAATCTCACGCAGGGCCAACTTGGCCCCGACCCCGCGACTAGCTGCAGCCGCCGCCATCTCCGCTAGCTCCTAACCAGCTCCAGCCCCCGACCTTCCGGCAAATCTCCAGTCGAACCAATCGCGGACCCTCTTGTCTCGCGATAGATTGGCTGCCCGTGAGGGGGCGTGGCAAAGGCTAGCCAATCCCAGAGAAGCATCGCGGGGGCGTTCTTCAGAGCTGGCTCCCGTTTCCGGCGGGTGGGCGGGCGCGGAAGGGCTGCTGAGCGCTGGGAACTGTGGGTTGCTTCCTGAGGTGCATTGTGGGAGAAGCGCTGTCGTCGCGGTGTTGTTGTTGGTTCCTGAGTTCCTGCTGGCGTTAAAAGGACGCGGACAAAATGCCGGAGCGAGATAGTAAGGCGTGGCTCATCAGCCCTTTCTTGCTTATAGCCCATAAGTTCGGGGTGTTGGTGTGTGTGTGAGGAGAAGGCCCCATCTTGTGACTTGGAGCCTGAGGAAGCCGTTGCCCCGAGGGAGGCCGGGATGCTTGATTCTGCCCCTAAGTAGAATTCTTGCTGTAAATGACCGCGGGAGATTTTCCTTGTTGAGTTCCAGATCCGTCACGCATTATCTTGGATGCCGTCAGTGTATCTTTCATAGTGTCTTAGATGTCATCCGCGTGACGTCATTTGTTGTCCCCCAGCAATGTTTTAGGGGCTCCCTTCTCTGGATTTCCACAACTCCTAGTATTTCCCCTCTGTGGCGCTTACTTGATTTATAGTCGCCGTGCTTGCTTTTTAAAAATCTTACTAATTGTGATCACTTCCACGGGAAAACACTTTGCACAGGACCAACTTTAAAGTTTGAGTTAATGTTAATCCTTTTTTCTTAGGCGAGCCGTTTTCCAATCCTTTGGCCCCAGATGGCCACGATGTGGACGATCCTCACTCCTTCCACCAGTGAGTATTTCAATTGTCGGGCTTTGGAAGTGAGCTGGGCTGAGAGTAGAGTGGTGTGATGATGGTGAAGGGATTTTGTGAACGTCGATGGTCAAAAAATATGCAACCTACACTTTATATGTTTTCTGTTTGTGGGCCACATCTGGTGGCGCCCAGGGGTTCCTCCTGGCTCTACACTCAGGAGTTACTCTTGGTGGTGTTCAGGGGACCATATGGGATGCTAAGCATCCAACCCCAGTTGGCTGTATGCAAGGGAAGCTCACTACCCTCTGTACTACAGTTCTGATCCTTTATCTCTGTGTATTTTAAATGGATTAGTTCAGCTGCATGCTAGGATTAGGGCGGATTTTAGTTTTTAAAAAGTTGATATTTTGGGGGCCGGAGCTGTAGCACAGTGGGTAGGGTGTTTGCCTTGCATGCGGCCAACCCGGGTTCGATCCCCGGCATCCTATATGGTCCCCCAAGCACTGCCAGGAGTAATTACTGAGTGCAGAGCCAGGAGTGACCCCTAAGCATCACTGGGTGTGACCCAAAAAGAAAAAAAAAGTTGATATTTGGGGATGGAAAGTAAATACAGCAGCAAAGTAAATACTTGTCTTGCATGCACCCGACCTGGATTAGATCCCCAGAGTTCTTTATCCCACCTCCACCCCCAGCGTTGTCAGGAGTGATCCCTGGCAATAGAGCCAGGAGTAAGTCCTGTGCATAGCCAAGTTTCACCCCAAAACAAAGCGTTTTGTCTTAGCATTTCATTCTGGAGTTGCCCCATCACAGCATGGGATGTGTAAGTTCTCTACTTTGGGGTTACCCAGTCTGAGTGTGCAACTTCTTCAGATGGAAGAGCATATGTGGTGGTGTTTGGGAGCTACTCCTGGCCTTTGCTCAAGGACCATGACATTGATTGAACCTGGATGTCATGCAAAGTAGGGACTCTCCATCCCATTCTTCTCTTTATGCGTACTCCATTCTGGAATTGACTGCATCCCACCTTAGAGTGTGTAAGTTCACTTCCTTTATTTCATGAAACCTCATATTTACTAAATACAACTATTTGACTATTAAAGGAAAAGGTGATATGTCTTGAGGTAGGGAGTTGGCTCCGAGGGCTGCCTCCTTTGCACTTTGATCCTTGATACTGCATGGGCTCTCAAGTATCTCTCCAAGGGTAGTAACCCCTTGCCAAGACTAGCCCCTGAATACCGTGCTAGGTGACCCCCCCCAAAAAAAAGTATATCTTTGTTTTAATTTGTAGTCACCTAATTTTCTAGTAAAATTAATTATTTCTTTTTTACATGCTTTTCTTCTGTTACAGTTTTTATATGTTTATTATGTTCATACTTCTTTTCTGGATACTTTTATGAGGTAGGGGAGTCTGCATTTGTTGTGCCGGAGGTGTACCAAGAGATTGCACTTGATAATGTGGGAGAGTGTCAGGAATGAACTTCATGGCCTCGCACATGGAAGTATATTTGGTACCACTGTGTCACATCCTCAGACCTCTGGAAACTAATTTTTACTATCTTTGCCTTCTAGATCTAAGCTCACCAATGAAGATTTCAGAAAACTTCTCATGACCCCAAGGGCTGCACCTACCTCTGCACCACCCTCTAAATCACGTCACCATGAGTAAGTTCTAGGGTAACTCATCTGTCTCTTATCTTCCTGTGGAAAATCTGCTAAACTGGTATTAGGAACTGGAAATACTCTCTTTTTTAAAACCAGTAGTTTTGAAACTTTCCCTCTGGAGCTTGGAACTCTAGGAGAATGTATTGCCTGAATATCTCATGGTTTCTCAGAATATGTTCCATACATCATTTGTAATACAGTTATTACCGTTGCTTAAGTAAGTGAAATTTTGGCCACCATTCTGTCTCCATAGACTGAGATACTGGGACAGATATTTGGACCTATGGCACACACCTGTAAGGCAGGCACTTTACCACTTAGCTGTATCCCTAAGTGATGGGTTATATCAGTTTAGTTAATTTTTTTTCTCTTGAGGTCAGGAGTTTTATTTATGAAAATGTAAGAAGAGAAAAAGAAATAGTCACATAAAGGAAGGGCAATTAAAGTACATACCCCAAGACAGCTCTAGAATATTCGGAACTCTGGGATATAGAATTTTTAAAAGTCCTAAAGTGATTTTGATAGTGTTTTTGATAATGTTAAAGTTTGAACATGACTTACCTACCAAAACTGACATGGATCTCTGCCTGATTGAAGTTATTTCTTTGGGCCTTTCTTTTGTTCTCAAAGCCATTCCTAGGGAGGTTTGACAGTGTGTTATCAATTTCTTTCTTTTCTAGGATGCCAAGGGAGTATAATGAGGATGAGGATCCAGCTGCGCGGAGGAGAAAGAAGAAAAGGTGAAGGAAGGATGGAGGGGTATTGGGTTTAAGATGAGTATTGTTGGGTGAAGGAGACAGGTCGCAGGCAAGGTTTTCCCTATTCCGATGCTTTGCTTTCTTAGTCGGAAGAGTGTATGTAGTAATGGGGAAGTAGAAGTTTTTTGAGTCATCCTGCAATGTTTTAATCTCATCTTAACCAGTTGCTGCCTGGAAAATCTTGGGCATTTTATCAGGTTGTCATGAAGATAAATTGTGATTGTGAATGTAAATGCTTAGTCTGAATACTCTAATTATGTAAGAAATCATGGATGCTATTACTATCATCTTTATTTATATGCTACTAAACTCTCTGGACTACCTGGTACATTGTTTTCCATTTCTTGAGGTGGGTGGGAGGTGGCAGGGCGGGAAACTTGCAAGGAGTGATTTATTTTCTGTTAAAATCTTTAGAGTCATAAAATTTTAACGTTCTAGCCAGAGTGGTAGTTTAGAGGGTAGGGCAGTTGCCTTAGTATACAGCTGACCAGGTTATGATCCCCAGCATTCCATATGGTCTCCCAACCACCACCAGGAGTAATTTCTGAGTGTAGAGCCAGGAGTAACTTACCCCTGAGCATTGCTGGGTGTGAGCCAAACCTCCCCCTCCTCCCCAAATTTTTTTTTCAATTTTTATTTTTAATTAGTGCATCACCGTGAGGGTACAGTTACAGATTTATACATTTTTGTGCTCATGTTTCCCCCATACAAAGTTCGAGAACCCATCCATTCACCAGTGCCCATTCTCCATCAACAGTAAACCCAGCGTCCCTCCCACCCTCCCCAGTCCCGTCTCCCCCCACCCCACACTGCCACTATGGCAGGGTATTCCCTTTCGTTCTTTCTCTCTGATTAGGTGTTGTGGTTTGCAATAAAGGTGTTGAGTGGCCATTGTGTTCAGTCTCTAGTCCACATTCAGTCTGCATCCCCCTTCTCCCGCATGGCCTCCGACCGCATTATACTTGGTGTTCCCTTCTCTCAGTTGCCCAGAATGAGTGATCAGCCTCCAAGCCATGAAGTCAACCTCCTAGTACTTATTTCTACTATTCTCCCCCCCCAATTTTTTTTTAAACATTCATATGATTTCTTAGCTGCTGTGTGGAGAAGTCTTATTCTTCCAAAGACTCCATAATGTAGTGTTGAGTGGTATTAAAATGTTCTAAAGTGGGACCAGAGATAGTATGGAGTTGGTACTAGGTTCCCCAAGCACCTCCAGGAATAATCCCTGAGCACAAATCCAGGAATAAGTTGCAGATGGAGCACAGAACGGCATGTCTGAGCCAGAAGATGCCATAGTTCAAATTGGTTTTGTGGCTTGAAGTTCAGTTAGGTCGTACGAGTGCTCACTGTCAAGAGTTGGATGAAGGTAAATAGGCAGTGTCAGGTTTGCTAACTTGGGAATAGGCACTGAACCTTACACATTTTTTAAAATCTGGTCACAGTTATTATGCAAAACTTCGCCAGCAAGAAATTGAGAGAGAGCGAGAGCTAGCAGAGAAATACCGGGACCGGGCCAAGGAACGAAGAGATGGTGTGAACAAAGATTATGAAGAAACTGAGCTGATCAGCACCACGGCAAACTACAGGGCCGTGGGCCCCACTGCTGAGGCGTGAGTACCAAGTGGCCGGGTTGTGATTCCCCAGCACCCCAAGGTCATAGAACTGCAGTCTGAACTTGTCATACTTGCTGTGCTCTGGAGCACACACCAAGCTATTAAAGACGATTTGCCACTTATAAAAAACTTTTAATGTGACCCTCTTTCATTATGCAGAGACAAATCAGCTGCAGAGAAAAGAAGACAGTTGATCCAGGAGTCCAAGTTCTTGGGTGGTGACATGGAACATACCCATTTGGTGAAAGGCTTGGATTTTGCTCTGCTTCAGAAGGTGAATCTTTTTTTTTTTTCCTTTTTTTTGGGGGGGGAGTACATTGGGGGCACACCTGGCTGTATTCCAGGCTTTGCACTCAGGGGTACTCCTGGCGGCCTTGAGGAACCAAGTGCTGGGAATACAACTGCACTGGCCCCTTGCAAGGCAAATGCCTTATCCACTGTACTATCGCTCCAGCCCCTTTCATTTTATTTTCTTGGTGGTACTCTCCTTGATCACCCTTATAGGTATAATCACTTCTCATTTCCCATTTTGAATATCCTAGCAAGACTTCCATTTCACTTATAACCATTATTTATTTGTTTTTCTATTAGTGTGTTGCTGGAAATCAAACCCAGGGCCTTACTGCATATTTGTGGGTTTTTTTTTTAGGGTGACACTCAGCAGTGCTAGGGTTTGTTACTGGGGTAGTTTGGGGGAACAACACTGTGCCTAGGGGTTGAGCCCCTGGCTCCATTCTGCAAGCCCTGCACTCCAAACCTGTGAGCCATCTCCTCTGCTCCTACTTTAATGAAAAATGGTTTAATTTGCCTCTCTCCTGCTGCAGACTCTTTAGGGTCAGGAATCTGTTGTCTTACTTTGTATTACCTTGTAGTTTAGTGGTGTTCACGTGGTCAGTAAGTATACATATTAGATGAATAAACTAAACCTCCTTTGGTATTTAGTAGACCAGGTGATAGTTAGTGCTCTCCATGTGAGAGACCTTAGTTTGGTCTCTGGCACTTAGTTCCCCAAATACTGAGCTGGGAATAGCCCCTGAGCACTGCTGGGTATGGCCCCAAAATATTACAAATATGGTGACAGAAAATTAGTACTGGGGGGTAAGGAAGGCATTTGCCTTGTATGTGGCTACTTTGGCATGACCTTAGTTTGAATCCCTGGTACCACTGCGGTCCTTATGCATTGCTAGAGCTTGTTGCTGAGTGATAGAGCCAGGAGCACTGCCAAGTATGGCCACACACACACATTTAAAAAAAGGCAACAAATACATAAATGCATAAACCCTCCCTTATTTTGTATTAGGTACGAGCTGAGATTGCCAGCAAGGAGAAAGAGGAGGAAGAACTGATGGAAAAGCCCCAGAAGGAAACCAAGTAAGTCAAGTGTCAGGGAGAGACTGAGAGTTAAGAAGGTAGCACCTAAAATAGAAAAATATTTATAAGAATAAACCCACCCTTTCTTTTTTCTCCAATCTTTTCAGGAAAGATGAGGACCCTGAAAACAAAATTGAATTTAAAACACGTTTAGGTGAGTCCTTTTTCTACAGTAATGGCTGTGCATTCTAGTCAAATTGTAGAGGATTTAATGTTTTGGGAAAGATAATAAATACTTCTTCCCTTCCTCAACCTCCCTCATTTATTTTGTTCCAAGTCTGCTTGTTCTATAAAACACTCAAGTATTTAATTCAGAACATGAAAATAGACCGATGTTATCAATGTTTCCTCACTTCAGTTGGAAGTTCTTGCTGATTGAAGCTAATGCATTCAGATAGGTAGTGTGGTTAGTGATTAAAAAGTTAAGAATCTGCAGCCCAAGAGGCCTGTGTTTGAATTATGTTGTGATTTGTGATTTTAGGAACTGACTTCATTTCTTAGGGCATACTTGTCCATCTGCAAGAGTAGGGTTAAGTTTATCTTGTATTATTGGGAGACAGAAATAATATATTCAGTGTGATTTTTATATTGGACATGTGGTGTAATTGTTTTATTATCAGAATTATAGTACATAGAAAGTATATTAATATTGAGCCTTAGTCTTGTCCCTTGTAGTGCCTAATACAATGCCAGTCTCACTGTGTCCTTGAGAGGGCTGCAGCTTTGGTGTTAGGCTGCTTTTGTTGTCACCTCCCTTTTTTTTTGGCCCACACTCAGCAGTACTCAGATTTACTCCTGGTTCTGTGCTCAGTGCACAGGACTCAATCCCAACGGCTCTCAGGGATCACTCTTGGCAGGCTATGGGGACTATGTGGAGTGCCAGTTATCAAACTCAGTTGGCTGCATGCAAGGCCCTATCCACTGTGCTATCATTCTGGTCCCTTCATCCCATTTTTTGTTGCGTCACTTGGCAGCTATACCATTTTGAGTAAATCACCTACCTGTATTCTATTAATAGAAAAAATAATTCTCACTTCACAGGGATGTTGTTAGAATGAAATAAAGCTAAGCATGCATTGTACTTCACTGCAGGGTAGTCACTTAGTAAATGGCTGCTGTTATCTTAGAAAGTTCTCATTGGTGCTTGCTGTTTGCTCTTTTTGTAGGCCGAAATGTTTACCGTATGCTCTTCAAGAGCAAAGCGTACGAACGGAACGAGCTGTTCCTGCCGGGCCGCATGGCCTATGTGGTGGACTTGGATGATGAGTATGCGGACACGGACATCCCCACCACTCTTATCCGAAGCAAGGCTGATTGCCCCACCATGGAGGTGAGTGCCTGGCGTCCCGTGAGCCTCTGGTGCACCTCAGACCTGACAGTGAGCCATGGTTCTACCCTCATCTCCCTATGTCCTACCTCCCAAGTCACACCAATTCATTCACTTTATTGCAGTTCCACTAATAACATGGTATTCTAAGCCATTGTCTCTTGCTGGCTAATTATCTCATTATTGACTCCTTTTTTCCTTCAGTAGTATTTGGGATGGAACCCAATGCCTTATACATATAAGGCAATTGCTCTGCCTCTAGGCTATATCCCAGCCTTTACTGGACCTTTTATTGATTTATTTTTGGTTTCTGGACTATACCCCATGGTACTCCCAGCTCAGTACTTGGGGGGGGGTCACCTCTTAGTGGTGCTTGGGAAAGTGGGGGGGGGCATGTGGTGCTGGAGATTGAACCTGGGCCTCCTGCACGGACAGCATACACTACAGCTTCGAGCCCTCTTCCCCCGCCCTGCTTGGTGAAGCTTTATAAAAGAGGCTTCTAATTGGTTTCCTCACTTCCACTCAAATTTCCTTCTAATATGTTTTTTTACTGATAGATAATTCATAATGGTTTTCTTTTTTATAGTGTACAATTCAGTGACTTCATAGACTTGTGCAGGTATCATCCTTTTTATACAGTATTTAATATATTACTTTATATATATATTGGGGGCCTCCCAAGCAGTGCTTATGTCTTGGGACCCCACTGACAATTCATGGCCAACTGGGCTGGCTCGAGGGCCTGAGGATGTGATGCTGTTCAGACCCAGCAGTGCCCAGCATTCTCAAGCCGCCCTGGCAGCACTGGGGCCTCTACAGCCACACCCAGCAGTACTTGGGGGCCTTTTGGGCCTCACCCAGAGATTCTCGGGGGCCATTTGGTGCCAGGACATGAGCTTTAAAACATTTTTTGTCACTACTACTTCCCCACCCACAAAGGAGCCTTGTGCCTTACAGTCTTTTTTTTTTTTTTTTAATTTTGGAGTCACGCCTTGCTGTTTCTAGAAGCGGTTTCTGGTGCTGCTTGGGGTACCTTATGGTTCCTGGAATGGAACTCTGGGCCTCGTGTCAGATGTTCTACCATTGAGCCACATCGCTGACCCTGTTTTCTGTTTATTCAGAACCTACCGGGTGGTATTCAGAAGGCGTGGGTGCTAGTCCTAGTTGTACACCGGATTCAGTTTACGAATGGGATGCTGCTTAGGCCATATAGTGCTAGAGACCACCAGGACCACTCTCTAGCAGCTCTGGGGGTCTCTGGGACCATACCCATGGTTCTTGGGCAGCATGAGGTGCCTGGGATCACGCAGGGATTGACTTATGGCCCGACTGCCAGTACTTTTTCCCCATCCTGAAACCTTGTCCTCTTTAGCCTTTAGCCCTTGAATCTTTCTGCGCCCTTGAATTATGAGTTTTATACATGACCAAGTACTCACTTGAGGATACACTTTTTGGTCCTACCTCACTTAGCATGCTTTTAATGGTCTCATTGTTCGGGTAAAAACCAAACTCTGGGAGCCGGAGCGATAGCACAGCGGGTAGGGCGTTTGCCTTGCACGCAGCTGACCTGGGTTCGATCCCCGGCATCCCATATGGTCCCCCAAGCACTGCCAGGAGTAATTCCTGAGTGCAAAGCGAGGAGTAACCCCTGAGCATCGCTGGGTGTGACCCAAAAAGCAAAACAAACAAACAAACAAACAAAAACAAAACTCTGTTATTTTATTTGGGGGCCATACCCAGCAGAGCTTATTTGCTACTCGTGGCCAATTCTAAGGATCAAACCTAGGACTCTAGGCCGGAGCCGTAATATAGTAGATAAGGGCACTTGCCTAGCACACAGCCAACTTGGGTTCAGTCCCTGGCACCCCTATATCGTCCCTAAGCGTACCAGGGGTAATTCCTGAGTGCAGAGCTAGGAATAACCTCTGAGGACTGCTGGGTGTGGCCCAAAGACCAAAAAACAAACAAAAAGCCTTATAGGGCTTCTGCATGTAAAGCATGTGCTTAAACCATTGGGACTTACTTCCCTGACCCCTAAAGCCAACATTTGTGGCCTTGGAGTCATTGTAACATTTGGCCTTTGAAGTCATTTTTCACCATGCTTCTGTTTATTCTCCATCATCCTGGCTTCCTTCAATTCTGTAGGTTTACTTTTGTGCAGTCCTTTGTCCTGCCGTAGTCCTTTGGACAGCAAGCTGTTTCATTTGTCTTAAATGCCCTTCCACAACACTTTTCCTGTTATATCTCGTAAATTCTAACTCACCCTCCAGTTCATTAAGTTAATGAATGAATAAATGAAGCGATTCCTGCTTCATAGGCAGGAATGAAGGCTTCATAGACTAAACATTCTTGTTTCTTTGGATTTTCAGGCCCAGACCACACTGACAACAAATGACATTGTTATCAGCAAGCTCACACAGATTCTTTCCTACTTGAGGCAGGGTACCCGTAACAAGAAGCTCAAGAAGAAAGATAAAGGTAATCTGGAGGGCTAAGGAGAGAAACGTATCCATAGAGGGGCATCTCAGGTTGGACCCAAGGTCTTCTGGAGTCTTCTATCTGTATAACATAGGAAGGCTTCTAGGGAAAAGAGAAAAGTGGAAATAGTGGGACTTCAGTAGGGAGATGGTTATATCCATCTGCTTGGCTGAATTAGGAAGCAGTGAGTCACTCTTTCAGGAATGACAAGGGAATGGATCACTTTTGTTGTCTCATTTCCTTAGAAGATGTTTGGAACAGGTACTGTAGAGCTGAGGAGAGAAATGGCAGTTAAAAGTGCTTACCTTGTTTGGGCCATACTGGTACTACAGCAGGTAGAACACTTGCCTTGCATGTGGCCAACCTGGGTTTCGTCTCTGGCATCCCATATGGTCCCCTGAGCACTGTCAGAGTAATTCCTGAGGGCAGAGCCAGGAGAAACCTCTGGGCATTGGGTGTGGCCCAGAAACAAAAAGTGCCTATTTGGCAGACCCTGGTTCGATCCCTAACAGACTGACCCCTGAGTACAGGACTTGGAATGTCTTTCAAGCACTATTGAGAGTGGCCTTAAACCTCTTCTCTCCAAATAAATAAAAAAAGAGCTCAACAGACTGAAGTGTATGCTTTGCCTATAAAAGGCCTGGCTTTAATTCCCTGATGCTGAATGATCCTGGAGGACCAACCTGAGAGTAGCCCAAACAGGCAGTCCCAGGCGTGGCTTATAAAACTAAACTAAAAAGGGCATTGTAGCAGGGTATGATGACAGTGTGGTTTTTTTTTTTTTGGCAGGGGTGGGGGGCGGGGGTTGGGCATAACTGGTGATGCTCAGAGTACAGTATGTGGTATCAGGGATTAAACCCTGGTTTAATCTGCATTCAAAGCAAATCACATACTAGCTCTATGGCCCACCTTAGTGTGATTAATTCATAAATGTTTTTCTCCCCTTTTGTCTACATTTTAGGGAAGCTGGAAGAGAAGAAGCCTCCCGAGGCTGACATGAAGTAGGTACCACAGCCCTTGTCACCTGAACTGAGGGTAGTCAGGCTTTGGGTTTCTTTTCCTTGGTATTTGGGAAAGGCCACGATGGGGGAATCTAGAGAAATGGCCAAGGAAAGTGGGGATGTGTGAGTTTGACATCTGGTTTCTGATTGACTAGTATATTTGAAGACATTGGAGATTATGTACCTTCTACAACCAAGACACCACGGGACAAGGAGCGGGAAAGATACCGAGAACGGGAACGTGATCGTGAAAGGGACAGAGACCGGGACAGAGAGCGGGAGAGGGAACGAGAACGGGAGCGAGAACGGGAGCGGGATCGCGAGAGAGAGGAGGAGAAAAAGAGACACAGCTACTTCGAGAAGCCAAAAGTGGATGACGAGGTGAGATGTGGGCCTTTGGTACCTGGGGCTCCTGTCTGCTGGCCCAGCTGGGCCCGGTCCCCTCTGCTACATAGACCCAGCATGACTCCACAGCAACAACTGGGGCCGTTAGTTGGGGTTGGAACCATCCTAGGGACATGGTGGGGAGGGAATTCAGTTCTGGAGGAGGGCTGGGTGGGGTCTCTCCAGTGACACTCATCTAACTTTCTTTTTTCTTTCCAGCCCATTGATGTTGACAAAGGTGGGTTGTACTCAAAGGTGGGTTGTATCTGTCCATTGACTCTTTTCCTACTTTTCTTTGGGCTGAACACAGCTGGCAAAAGTGGCAATGGGGGGTGGGGGGGTGGCTGGAGAGATAGCACAGTGGATAGGGCACTTGCCTTGTGTGCTGCTGACCACGTTCTATTCCTGGCATTCCATATAACCCCACAACCCTGCTAGGATTGATTCCTGAGTGCAGAACCAGGAATAACCAACATTGCCTTGGTATGGCAAAAAAAAAAAATGGTGGTAGTAGTGCACATAGTATCTGAATTGAGGACATGAGGCAAAATTAAAAAAAAGAACCAGTTTACATAACACCAAGAAGGAGAGAGAGAGTAAGAGGGAATGTGCCTGCCACAGAGGCGGGGGCAAGGGGGAGGAAATGGTGGGGGTGGCGGGAGGGAGAGCTTGGGCACGGGTGGAGGGATGGGTACATGAACACTGTATGACCGAAATGTAATCATGCAAGTTTGTAAGTCTATAACTGTATCTCATGGTGATTTATTAAAATAATAATAATAATAAAAAAAGCAGAATGGTTTAGATGCCATACTCTGTCTTAACCAGAATAAGTCATTATTAGTTGAAATTTGATTTAACTTTTGTTACTTAAAAAGATTCAGTTGCTGGGGCCGGAGTGATAGTACAGTGGGGAGCATGTTTGCCTTGTGTGCAGTCAACCAGGGTTTGATACCTGGCATTCTGTATGTGCCAGGAATAATTTCTGAGTTCAGAGCCAGGAGTAACTTCTAAAGCATTGCTAAAAAAAAATTTCTAAAGTAACTTTTAAAGCATTGCTAAAAAAAAAAAGCAGGGGGCTAGAGCAATAGCATAGTGGGTAGGTCACTTGCACGCGGCCGACCTGGGTTTGATTCCCATATGGTCCCCCAAGCACCGCCAGGAGTAATTCCTGAGTGCAGAGCCAGGAGTAACTCCTGAGCATCGCCGGGTGTGACCCAGAAAGTGAAAAAAAAAAAAAACAGTTGTTTTAAAGAATTATGAAGGGACCAGGGATATAGATCCATGCAAGAGTACTTGCCTTGCATGTATGAAAGCCTCAAAGCTGGGGCTGGATTCCCAGCTCTGCAAAACCAAAGGTGATAAAAGCCAAAGGTTGAAAGTGTATTGTAGGTAAGAGGTTGTAAGTTCCTTGTTTGAAAGCCTAAAATGAGATCTCTTTCCTCTAGGACCTGCATCTGCCAAGGATTTGATCAAGTCCATCAATGAAAAATTTTCTGGTTCCACTGGCTGGGAAGGCACTGAATCATATCCTTTTATATCAGCATGTTCCAGGAGTTCTAGAGAATTCCAGCCTTACCCACCTCCTGATTTCCCACTATATACCTCCTAGCCCCCATCCCATTCCTTCCTTGTGCTGCTGAATCTGACTGGGATGCCTTTTTCCTTCTGCGAGGTTTTTCCCATGCGCCCTTCACAGTCCTCTCTCTAGAGTTTATTGTGAGGGATTTTAGCCCCTGGCCTTACTTGCTTGAAGCTTTTCTGCTGTAGACTACAACTTTCTTTAACATGGCTTAAGCTGAAGAAGCCAGAGGACAAGAAGCAGCTTGGAGATTTCTTTGGGATGTCCAACAGTTATGCCGAGTGCTACCCAGCCACGTATGTGAGATTCATTGAGAAAAGAAGGCTGGGTTGTTGGGGAACTAGCTGGGCGATTCAGTGGAAATTTGATTTGCTTGGAACCAGGAGCACTTCTTACTCATGGGAATTGTTTGGTTCAACTAAGTGGGAAAGCTACTGGGGCATCTTAGGCATAGAGTGTCTTAGCATAGATGAAACATGAATGTGTGGGTCTACTTTGTTTACGTGTTGCTTTTTTTGTTTGTTTTTTTAGGATGGATGATATGGCTGTGGACAGTGACGAGGAGGTGGATTACAGCAAAATGGACCAGGTATCGAGTTAGAGGTTGGGTGGGAGCACTTGGGAAGTTACTCTTTAACATGACCTCTACTCACTCATGGAATATGTCTCATTTACTGGGCCACCTTCCCTCAGCTGCCGCAGTGGGAGCAGGCAGCATTGTGGGAACAGAGTGACTTGTGTTTCTAAAATAGATGCTGAGGGCTGGGCATGCAGCTCAGTGATATATACATGTGACATGTGTATGAGACCTTGGGCTCAGTTCCTGGAGCCCTTTGTGGTCTGAAACTGCTTTGGATGATGCCCCAATAAACTGCTTCACCTGAAAAATAGTGTCCAAAATCAAGTTAGAGCCCAAAAGGATTTTTATTTTATTTTCTACAGTGTATCAGGCTTTGATTTCCATCCTTAGGCAGTAAGCAAGCCTTTCGTGAAAGGACAGGAGGAATTGAGTATTTAGCAAAGACTGACTTTTGTTTGGTTCAGGACTCAAATTTTTTTCTGTCTTCAAAATTAAAAACGGGGCCAGAGCGTAATAAAGTGGGTAAGGCACTTGCCTTGCCAACGCAGGTTCAATTCCTAGTATCCCATATGGTTCCTTGAGCCCTCCAGGTGAGAACCCTGAGTGTGGGTAAGCCCTTAGCACTTCTGGGTGCTTGAAAACAATGAAAACTGTTCGGACTAGAGCAGTAGTACAGCATGTAGGGTATTTGCCTTTTGGGTGGCTGACCCAAGTTCTATTGTCATCATCCCCTATGGTCCCCCAAGCATTGTCAGGAGTAATCCTGAATGCAGAGCCAGGAGCAACCCCTGCTGCCCTCACCCCCCCCCCCAACAACAAAAAACCCCCAAAACCCCAAAAAACAAGGTTAGGGATGAGGCTTAGTGGGAGAGTATTTGCTTCATTTGTATGAGGACCTGGATTCAGTCCTTGATACCGACACCCTCCCCCCCCAAAAGCAGATAAAAGAAAAACCAAAATAAAACAACAGATTTTTTGGTTTTGTTTTATAACTATACCTGGTGGTACTCAGGGCTTTTTCCTGGAACTGTGCTCAGGGTGCATGCAAGGCAAGCCCCCTACCTGCACTATGATCATTCTGACCTCAAAAGGACAAATATTTTTTAAAACGCTATCTCATATCTCTTGCCTTTGTTCTCAGTTTAACGATTAGAACTATGATTTAATTCTATCTTGGAACGCTTCATATCTCTGCTATTTCTTGTGGCCTTTCTACCTTATTGCTTATGCCTCAGTTTCATCAGCCAGGATGATGAGAGTACAAATCCATCTTAATAGCTGTTTTGTTTTGTTTTATTTTCCAGGGAAGGGTCACACTCTGTAGTGCTCTGGGCTTATCCTGGCTCTGTGCTCAGGAGTCAGTCCTGTTGGGGCTCAGGGAACCACATGGGGTTCCAGGTATGGAATGTGCGTTGGCTTTGCCCACTGTTCTCTAGCTCCGGTCCTTACTAGTTTTTTAGACTAGTTGAGTAAAATACATATTTAGTAGTTAGAATAGTGCCTGGCACATATTAGGTACATAGTAAGCATTTATTAGTGTAGGATTTATGAATAATGAAAGGTGAGAAGGCGTTAAAGCCTGACTGTAATCAAGGGCTAATCACCAGCAAAATTTTTATTGCCACTGACAACTCTTCCTTTCCCCATCTGCCAATTCTGTTCTGCAACAGGGTAACAAGAAGGGCCCCTTAGGCCGCTGGGACTTTGACACCCAAGAGGAATACAGTGAATATATGAACAACAAAGAGGCATTGCCCAAGTGAGTTGGTACTACATTCGACTTTGGGAGTGAGCAACAGGGGAGGGTTGGTAATGGGGTGGACGAACCCACAGCAGGTCTGACAGTGTGGTCTGTTTTCTGGAAACCACTTGTTCCGTCTGATTTTGGGAATAGCTTGTTATTGTTTTGTAACATCTTTCCACCTTCTTCTGCTAACTCAGAGCCGCATTCCAGTATGGCATCAAGATGTCTGAAGGGCGGAAAACCAGGCGCTTTAAAGAAACCAATGACAAAGCAGAACTGGATCGCCAGTGGAAAAAGATTAGTGCAGTGAGTAAAACTGCCTTTAGGTGGGAGGAGTTACTGGCTCAGACCCAGGAATAGGCAGGAGGTGGGAAAGCATTGGTGGGCCATGGGAATAGGAAAGAGGACAACTTGGGGCCTGTGTCATTTTCAGCTATAAATGGTTCTAAATATTTGCAGATCATTGAGAAGAGGAAGAAGATGGAAGCTGATGGGTAAGTTTCCTTATTTTGCTGTGTGGAACTGGTGGGAGTCATTTAGTATATTGACTTGACTCCTTTCTTCTTTCATTACAGGGTTGAGGTCAAAAGACCAAAATACTGATCTCCATTAATGCACAGAAAGAGTCTCTCCAAGGATGTGTGTCCCATTGCTCTTTTCCCAGAAAAGTCGCAAGATTTTTTTTTTTTCAGTGAATGTTTATAAACTTTTACTGTGTAATCATTTGGCTCCATTAAAATTGGTTATCCTGGGGCCCAAGTGGCAGGGCACATGTGTGCATGTGTGGGGCACAGGGATCGGTCCCTGGCTTCACATTGCCTGTCTTTCCCCCAGCACTACCGGTTGTGGCCCTAATGAATTCTGAACACCTCCAAAAGTAGCCCTCACTATAAATAAATACATAAATAATAATTAAACCTGCTTTCTTCTCTATCCTGATAGTTATCAGTTCTGCTGATTGTTTGCAGTCAGCCCTGATTTCACATGCAGAAAGTCTGCTGAATCCTTTCTTGAGCATTAGATTTCTAGGCAGCAGAGATGTTTGCTAGTGAGGGGTGGAATGGGAGGGAAAAGGGAGGAATGACCTTTACTGGTGGCCAAGAGATGGACAGATGAATGGATTGAGTGATTGATCCCAATTGTCTGGATCATTTAGGTCTCTCTTGAGACTTACCTCTGGGCAGAGAACCTCTGGGCATTAGGGTCAATATAGAAGACTGCCAGTCTGATTCTAAGGCTCAGTCTTTTATTTATTTACTTTTAACTTTATTTTCAAAGAGTTGTTCACAGTAATTGGTGACATTCAGTATTTCACACCAATCCCACCATCATTACACCTTCCCACCACCATTACTTCAAGTTTTCCCATGACTATCCAAGCCTGCCCAAAGGCAGATGCTAAGTAATTTATTTCATATTGCTTATTATGAGTAATTAAAAATGATCCAAAAAGGTTTCCTTAGAGGAAAGTGGTTGAAAATATTGTATCTCATCTTGAAGCCATTTAAGTCCCTGTATTAAGAGATCATTAACAATGAACAACGAATTAACAAGAGCCTTGTGTGCGAATATATATATATATTCATATATATTCAAAACATGTGAGGTTTTTTTAATCGATTGGCTGTCTTCTACGTTACACCCCATCAAATGTAATGTGCTACTCTTGGTCTGTCATTGGTATGTAATTGAAATATTGGGCAGCCGCTTTTGTATCTGCATGCGCCTGGAATTCTAAAATTTTTTTATAGGGTGTTAGAACTGGAGTTAAAAAATTTTTTTTTTAACTGGACGGTGATTTTTCGGGTTCTGGAGGTATCTGCAGTGTTGCTCTCTTAGAGATTCATTTGTGAAGCCCAGGGAGATGGGAGGAGGGGCTACTACTACAGCTGGGTGAGGTTTGAGTAACCACAAGAATGACCCCAAGGGGCCAGAGAGATAGAACATTGGGTAAGGGTTCTTGCCTTGCACGCAGCTGACCCAGGGTTTAATGCAGATACAATATATGGTCCCCCAAGCACCACCTGGAATAATTCCTAAATGCAGAGCCAGGAGTAACCCCCGAATACTGCTGGGTGTGGCTCAACCCCCGCCCCAAACCAAACCCAACATGGAAATTGCTCCCATCTTTGTGGAACTATTGGTACCAGGTCTAGAACGCTGTCAGCTGCTCTGCCCTCTCCCAACTCCCAACTCCCAACTCCGGAGCCAAACTAGGAACAGGCAGGGAAGCATTCCTTTGCCCACAGCAGTTGAAGCGTCTGTGAGGGCTGCCTACTGTTCCCAAGTCAGATTCTCCGGTCTGGGTTTTTGCGGCTTCCTGACCAACCTGGTCAGGTTTCTCGTGGTTGGGTTTCATCAACCATTCAGGGATGACTGGACCCTCAAGCACGCGCTCTAAACCCGGTTTAGACTCGGCCACTTCGGGATTAGACCCGTCTTTCCGCTACGTCACTTCCGGCCCCGCCCCCGACGCGGAAGTGTACCTTAGCGGCGCGGCTCAGCTCCCTTGTGCCCCACTGCGCGTGACTCGGAGTCCTGTGGTGCATGGAAAACACGTGTGAGGAGAGGCCTGTGGAGGATGGGAGCGATGAAGAGGACCCCGATTCCACGGAAGCCTCGCCCCGGATCCGGGACACCCCGGAAGACATCGTGCTGGAAGCGCCGGCCAGTGGGCTGGCGTTTCATCCGACCCGCGACGTGCTGGCGGCCGGGGATGTGGACGGGGACGTGTTCGTGTGAGTGCAGGGGGCGTGGTGGGCACTGCCGGGGAACTGCCCGGGACGAGCTCCGCCGGGATGGAGCTGCAGTGAAAACGTACAGGGAGACACGTTTTGTCGGGCTCACCTTAACTTGGCTCCAAGCCCCAGACGAAAGGTTCCTTGTTAGCCGCTGCCTTTCCCTCAATCTCTTAACGGTTTCAAGTCATGCATGTCATAATTTGAGTACCTGTCTCCTTTAATGTTTATGAAACTTTTTTTGCCCTATCCCCACAATAAATTTTTACTGTGAGAAAAATTGCTTTTACGTTCTGTGTGATGTACTCTGATATCTTGTGATTTTATTGTTATTTGGAGCTCATGAAATCTGGTTGCAGTGCACTAATGAGTTATGATTGGAGCCAGGGAAACTGTTATGGAGAGGAATGCATAGTCCGTTTTGTTTGTAATTTTTTAACTCCTGTTTAGAGCCCAGGGCAGGTGCTCAGTACACGTTCGATTTTGAATGAAAGATGTAGGCTGGAAACTGAAAATGGATGTAAGGTTTAAGTCAGAAACTGGACTACCAGGTTTATGAAATGAATTCAAACCTCATTTCAAGTCGATTTCAGTATTTGCGTTTTTAAAAAGTGGTGAGAATGTGGCTTAAGTGGTGGAGACATTTCTTGCTTTTTTTTTTTTTTTTGGGGTCACACCCAGCGATGCTCAGGGGTTACTCCTGGCTTTGCACTCAGGAATTACTCCTGGCAGTGCTTGGGGGATCAGAGGGGATGCCGGGGATTGAACCCGGGTCGGCCGCGTGCAAGGCAAACGCCCTACCCGCTGTGCTATCGCTCCGGCCCACATTTCTTGCATGTTTTGAAGCACAGGGTTTGATCCCCTGCACATGTCCTGTCTCTCTGCACCCTTGCCTGGGTTGGCCCCTACAGCAGTACAAAGTGGGGGTAACAATAATACCTATCTTGTAGAGGGGTGCGTGTTTAGTACAGCATCTGAGTTCACAAATGTGGGTTCCCTTCAGCAACTCTCCATGTGTTGAGGTTAGCCATTTGGAAGATACCTGGTACCTCTATTTTTCTTCACATATGCACACAACCCCTTTGTTTCAGTGCCTCTTCCCTACTCTCAATTGCTGCCTTCTGACTGGCCTCTCCTGTGACATTCTGAAATTTCTTTCCCATAGGATTAAATTTCCCCTTAATCCTATGGCGGGATCAGTGCTGAGGCAAGCACTGGGGATACTGGTACTTCAGATCTGAGCTGGCAAGCACACTCCACTCCACCTCCATTTGGTTGGTCCCCCTTCCAGCATCCCTATATGGTGTGGTTAATTGGGACTCTTTCTAGCTCCGGCAGACTGAAGAGCCCAAGAATCTTGCCCTAATGATTTGTTTTCCCAACTTCCAGAACTGTACTTCATTAATTTAACAAATACGTATTTTGGGGCCTCCACTGTGACCCAGACTTAAGTTTGTTTAGGCTTTATTATTTTTTTGGGGGGGGGCGTACAGTTGGGCCACACTAAGTGATATTCAGGGACTATTCACAGACTAGCTGTGTTTTCAGGCGTCACTTCTGATGGAACTGGGGTAGGGTGACCATATGTGATTCTGAGGTATTAACCAGAGTTGGCAGCATGCAAGACAAGTGCCGTACCTCCTGTACGCTCTCTGGCCTCTGGCCAGTTGTTTGATACTTTTTGGTTGCTTGATTTGGAGGTTGAGGGGGAGTTTGGGCCATATCTGACAGTTTTCAGGAGTCATACCTGGAAATGCTCTTGGGACCATGAGGTGTTGGGATCAAACTGGGATTGGCTACATTCAAGTCAGGTGCCTTAACCCCTATGCTATCTCTTTGCCCTTGTTTTCTTACAAGAGTTCATAAGGCCACTTCCATTGGTACTTGACTGGGATATGTGGTGCTTAGGCAGGCTCGTTGCTGCTTGGGGGTGATCAGGGCCATACTTGGTTTCGGGGACCATGCTATGCTGGGCACCAAACTTGAGACTGTCCATCTTCTTGGCCAGACTGTAATTTTTTTTTAAAGGATGATTTTTGCAGGGGGTGGGGAGTGGCGATGGGGGTTGGAGGAAAGGTCAGGAAAATGAGGTCACAAAAATGGCCTGTATAATTTTTTTTTTTTTGGCTTTTGGGTTCACACTCGGTGATGCTCAGGGGTTACTCCTGGCAGTGCTCAGGGGACCTTACGGGTTGCCTGGAATCAAGCCTAGGTTGGCCGCTTGCAAGGTAAATGCCCTAACCACTATCACTCCGGCCCAGCAAAAATGTATTTTGAATTAAGGTATATTAATTAATTGAAAAACACCCTAACATTTAGAATTCATAGAAAGTAGAAAAATGAGTATTCTGGAGATGGCTCAGTGACTTAAGGCAAATGCAAAGTTGTGAGTGCAAACCCTGGTGCCACCACCTGTGATGCCCGGTTGGACTGAAGGTGGCTTAAAGCTTGGGGGGGAGGGGGGAGAGCTTGCCTGGCAAGTGAAGACCTCCAGTTCAAACCCCAGTGATGCCTGCGTGCATTCAGGTGGCCCTAGCTGCTCCGTCATTAGGGACCTGCAGCCAGAAAGGACCTACAGGATGACTTAGTGGCTTGGAAAATGTCCGTGTCAAGGTGTGACCCTGAGCTTAATCTTTGGTACTGTGCTTGCAGCGCTGATCCTGACCGCCCTGTGGTCTGGTGTCCTCAGGGAGGGGAAAGTGTGGAAAGGGGCAAGGGAGATGTCTCAGGGGGCTAGAGCACATGCTTACCATGTGGGAACCCGAGGTGTGATCCCCAGTGCTGTTTGGGGTAATGCAGGGAGTAGTCCCTGACCTTAGTGTGGCCAAAAGACAAAATATGAAAAGCAGAAAAAATGGGATAAGCTCTTTGAGTTTGGAGATGTTTAAGTAGGAACTCCTGGGTAGTTAGAAGTTGGTGACTTGGTCTCTATGCTCCATGCATTCCAGGTGGGGCCTGGGGTCATTCATGTTTCTCTTGTCTCCTCAGCTATTCCTATTCCTGCCAAGAAGGAGAAAACAAGGAACTCTGGTCCTCAGGTCACCATCTCAAGTCCTGCCGAGCCGTTGTTTTCTCTGCAGACGGGCAGCGTGAGTGTCTGGAAGGCAGCCAGCAATGTTTGGTGTTGGGAGGGGAGCAGTGGGCAAGCAGCACCGTGACTGGCTCCTTTTTCCCCCTAGAACTTGTTACCGTCTCCAAAGACAAGGCCATCCATGTGCTAGATGTGGAGCAGGGTCGACTAGAAAGACGCATTTCCAAGGCTCATAGGTAAGGGGACTAACCACTACTGCGGTGAGGGGTAACGACCAGTAGGCCGCAGGGAATGAAGATGCTACAGGTCTGGATTGTGTCTCCAGTGCCCCCATCAACAGTCTGCTGCTGGTGGATAAGAATGTTCTGGCCACTGGGGATGACACAGGTGGCGTCCGGCTCTGGGACCAGCGGAAGGAGGGCCCCTTAATGGATATGCGACAGCATGAGGAGTACATTGCGGATATGGCTCTGGACCCAGCCAAGAAATTGCTGCTGACAGCCAGGTACAGCCTAGAGCTCCCGCTTCTCTCCCTGGGTGAAGTGTCTCCCTGGAAGTCTCTGACCAGACCTGCTGCTGTCTCTGCAGTGGGGATGGCTGCCTTGGCGTCTTCAACATCAGGCGACACAGGTTAGAAGTGCTTTCCGAGCCTCAGTCTGGAGACCTGACCTCTGTCACCATCATGAAAGTACATCTGGGGAGGAGGGACGGGTGGGGGAGGGTGGAGGGTGCAAGGGACCTGTTCTGACAAGCTCCACACACACAGTTTTCCCCATTTCTCTGAAGTGTGGGAAGAAAGTGGCCTGTGGCTCCAGTGAAGGTACCATCTACCTCTTCAACTGGAATGGCTTTGGGGCGACAAGTGACCGTTTTGCTCTGAGAGCCGAGTCGATTGACTGCATGGTTCCCGTCACCGAGAGTCTGCTGTGCACCGGCTCCACCGACGGCATCATCAGGTAAGAGAAGCCAGCACGGCCCTCGGTCACGCAGGAAGGCCAGGCCTGGCCAGCCAGTACCACATTCTCTCTCTTTCAGGGCTGTGAACATCCTGCCCAACCGAGTGGTGGGCACTGTGGGCCAGCACACAGGGGAGCCTGTGGAGGAGCTGGCCCTCTCCCACTGCGGCCGCTTCTTGGCTAGCAGTGGCCATGATCAGCGCCTTAAATTTTGGGACATGGCCCAGCTGCGGGCTTTGGAGGTGGACGACTACCGACGGCGCAAGAAGAAAGGAGGGCCTCTCCGGGCCCTGAGCAGCAAGGCCTGGAGCCCAGACGACTTCTTTGCAGGACTGAGGGAGGAGGGAGAGGAGTCCATGACTCGGGAGGAGGAGGAGGAAGAGAGTGAGGATGATAGTGACTGAGTCTCAAGACAACTCCCCACTATCCCTTCCTGGGCTGCTGCCTCCCCTGAGAGGTTCTGAATCGTCACCATCTTGTGGAGACCTGGGCACCGAGAGTGGGAACCGGCATTTCTTACAGCATCTGCTCGCTCTGCCGGAGTTCGGCAACCCACAGCTGGGCAAGACAGCACGGACACAAGGTGTACGACAACCATGGGTTTAATATAAATACACACCAGCACAGAAAAACTCAAAACCGCGCATAAATCAAAAACTGGAATGCCACAGGTGGGGACAAAAGGCAGCTTTCTGACCCTTTTGGGCTCAGCCTGCCCCCAAATAAAAGCCAACAATGGACAACCCAAGAAAATAACAAAGATTCATGCTAAGCTATTAGGGGAATGTGAGGCGGGAGTGGGTACATGATGTGTGTCTATCACACAGTGGCCAAGGAAGACCCTGGGGTCACACCTAACTCCTCCCCTGGGTTGAGAGATGGGTAAAGCCCTGCCCACTGCCCAGCCAGATGCCAGCTGCCCCCAGCTAGGAGGCTGTCAGGCTTAGGGCAGACCCCGGGCTCCTCTTGGGATGAGGGGGGTGGCTGCCCAGGCCTGCTGAGCTTTGCCTCCTTGTTCAGGCTCCCGCGGGGAGGATGGGGTCACTGCTTAGGCACGGCATCTGCCTCAGCCTCAGAAGACTGCAGGAGGCTAGACCCGCACTCACTCATCGCCTCCAGCAGTCGCAGCGACACAGCCTCCTTAGCAGCCTCGTGCACCTCCTGCCCTTCCTGGGCTAGCACGACCCAGATAAGACCACTGAAGGGCACTGGGTGGCCAGGGATCACCACCTGGTACCAGAAGCGGTGCCAGCCAGTATGGCTTGTGCCCAGACACTTGGTAAGAAACACTGGACTGCCCAGCTTCATCCGTTGGCACAGAAGCTGCAGGGCAGCCCGAGCTCCTTGGGACTCAAGCTTGGCATTAGCCAGGCCCAACTGGCTGCCCTCTGGCTGCAGGCACCGCAGGGAGGGACCCACTAGCTGCTGGCGGAGTCTCTGCTTCAGGTCTGGCTTGAGCCACTCCACTGCTACCTGCTCCCCACAGAGGCGTGACTGCCCTGAGGAAAGACAGACAAGAGCAGGTCAACTCCTGGGGCCAAAGTCCCCAGTTCCTGTGAGCCCTTAGAAGCTGGGTTGTTTTGTTTTTTGTTTGTGGTGGGGGAAGGGGTGCATGGGGTCACCCTTGGCTCAGGGGTCTCTCCTTGCTGGGACAGGGATCACATAAGGTGCTGGGGATGAAATCTGGTCCTCTGCTTAATTTTGAACTTCCCCATTTCCCTGAGATGTGACCTTGGGCAAGTACTGTCTCCAGGCTTCATTGTGTGGCTTTTGTAAAGAAGGTATAATACAGGCTACCTTTTTCTAAGCCTTCTTGGAGGAGATGCAGGCTTTATGTGCTAAGTAATTTGAGAAAGCTTTTTCCTCCAGAATAAAAGGTAGGCTCCACAGATAAAAGGCCTAGATCCCCTCGGGCAAGTCAGTGTCTCACCTGCAGTCTCCTCACCTTTAAAGGCCACCCTTCAGTTTCTTTGAGATGCTGAATATTCAGTCAGGAGATCAGGGAAGCCTTGATTTAGGTAGGAGGTGCCAGGTTGCAACACCATACATTTAAAAATCAGCTCAAATGCGTAATTAAAGACTACCCACTCTGGCCAGTTTGGCCCCCAGTCTTGCAGCCTCTCCCACCTTAGTGGTAGTGCTTGGATGTGTTTGGCCTCAAACCACGGCCCCTACCCCCAACTTCTCGCATCTTCCGCGCCCCCCTTTCGCCCCTCCTACCTTCCACCAGGGCCTTTTTGGCCATAGCGGCGGCGCGGTGGGAGCTGAACTTGAGCAGCGCCATCTGCGCGGGCGCCGGCCCGGGGCTGGGCAGCAGCAGCGCCTCCTGCAGGCCGGGGCCCAGCGGCTGCAGCGCGAGCAGCAGCGCGCGGCGACTCAGAGCCTGCGGCAGCCCGTCCACGCTCAGCTCGCACTTCTCCGTGCTGCGGCACACGAGCAGCGGGCAGGACGGCCGCAGCTGGTGGTTGTGCAGCGTGGCGATGGCGGCCTGGGCGCCGCGCCGCGAGCTGTAGCGGGCATAGGCGAAGCCGCGGTTCAGGCCGCTGAAGGTCATCATCAGGCGGAACTCGTAGAGGCGGCCCACGCGCTGGAACAGTGGGATCAGCTGGTGCTCGTACACGTCCTGCGGCAGCCGCCCGATAAACACCTCGGAGCCGGCGGGCGGCGGGCTGCCCACCCAGCCTGGGGGAGAAGGGTGGGGAGGGGCGCCGTCATTCATCAGGCTGGCTGCGGGTGGGGGACCAGGGCGGGAGGGGCTTTGGCAATCATCTGTGAAAAGGGTCGAGCTCGGAAGCCCGGGTCAGGGCACAGAGATGCAAGCCCCGGGGGCTGGCAGAACCGGGGCCCTTTAAAGACCGGCCCCTTTCGTGGAGGGGTGGTGGGCGCTGAGACAAAATCTCCCCATCTGCTGGGGAGGCGGAAAGGGAAGCCTGGGGTCCTGACCTTACAGCCCACCCCTCCTCCGCTCTGGCCCCTCCCCCAAAGGGGGCCGTGGAGGCCGTCGCGGCAGCGGTGGGAAGGGGCTGCCGTACCTGGGGGTGGACCGCCGTACTTCCTCTGCCCGTTCACCTGCACCAGGCGGATGCCCGTCTCCCTGACCCACGCCTCCAGCGCCGCCTTGTTCTCCGGATTCACTCGCTCACACCAGAGCTGCAAGCCAAAGGGCAGGTGGGAATGGCGGATCGCACGGCGTGGCCCCCACCCCCGACCCCACGCGCACGCCGCACTGGGGTCCCGCTGCCCCAGCTCCTTAAGCAAAGGGGCGCTGGGTGACGCTCTGGGTGCCAAGCTCCTACCTCGCACTCCCGCTTGGACTGCATGGCTCTCCAGCTGGTCCGTGGCCACCCCCTTTATAACCTCCTCCCCCAACTCTGTAGCACTCTGGAAGTTTCCCTACCTCTCCAACCTCCCCCCCCCCAACAGCGCTCATTGGCCCGGGACGCGACCCCGCCTCCCCGGGGGGCGGAGGCCCCCTCCGCACGTGAACCGCAGGGAAGCACCGTCACAGGTGTGGCTGGACCCCAGGTGCCCAGAGCTCTGCCCCGGGCAAGGCCCCCGGGCAGCTGTCTCCCCAAGAAACACCCGCAGTGGGCCAGAACCTCCTGGTACCCTTTCACCACGCCTAACTGCTCACCCCTTCGCCACCACTGGTGGTCCGAGTGGGAGGCCCTGACCGATGCGGAAGGCGAGATTGGCAACATTGATGCAAATAGGCTCCAGTAGTTTAGGCATTTATTGGACCTTTGGTGGTGTTTGCGGGACTTTGCGCCTTCCGTTGTAGGGCGCCGCAGATGAAACCATTTTAGGCCCCTTCCTGCAGCCAGGCCCGGGGAGGGAAGGGCTCATAGGACTAAACCTCTTGGGCCTTCGATGCAAAATGGCCATTCCCCACCCCCTCAACCCCCGCCCTGCCGCCGGTGGCTAATTATCAATAAAATAATCTTAATTTTTTAAAAAGTCTCAATTCTGGCCGCTCTCCGGGTCTCCCGGCTGGGACAGATCCAGGCAGGCTGCGGAAGGTCATTGCCAAGTTCCCTGTCTTGGCCTCACGCAGTGTCAGTCCACTTTCCCTCTGCGGCCTTGCTAGTCGGTCAGCAGATGCACAGGGGCTGGCTCGTTCTCCGTTTGATCTCGTCCACCAGGTCTTCTCTCCGGACATCCACCTGGCGGGGCGGGGGAGGTGGTATGAGCACTGCCTGCTCCACTGCCAGGGAGGGAGCACATCTTGCTCTCCCTTGGGGTCAGCAGGGGACAGGAGCCCAAGCACTGCAGGTAGAGGGTGTTTCTGGGGGGAGCCCAAGAGCCAAGAGGTGCTTGTGGAGAAGGCGCTGTGCCACTATCTGCCCAGTCTTAATGGGCACTGGCCTGCCAGAACAGCAGACATCCCTCCCGCAGCCTTCCAGCTTGCCCCCTTACCTCTTCCCTGCTGGCCACTGAGCGGAGCTTGATGACCCCTTCCTTGAGCTCCTGTTCACCGATGATGGCCACCAGGGGGATGCCTGTCTCTTCGCAGTACTGCAACTGATTCAGTAACTTAGGGTTCTTCTTGTAGAGCAGCTCTGCCTGCGGGCACCAGGGCAGAATGTGAGGCCTAGCTTTGCTGTCCTGAGGACAATTTCTGGGGGACCTAAGCTGGCACCCTGCTCTTAGCTCCCTCCTAAGAAGTTAGAGTCATGGCACCATCACTAAGGGTGAGTTTGCTTGCTCTGTGTGTGTATGTGTGTGTGAGAGAGTTTGCTTGCTCTGTGTGTGTGTGTGTGTGTGTGTGTGTGTGTGTGTGTGTGTGTGTGTGTATGTGTTGGTAGTGGGGAGGTGGATAGGGTTTGGGTCACAACTGGCATCGATCGCTCAGGTGCTACTCCCAGAGACCAGGACCTAAGCTGGCACCCTGCTCTTAGCTCCCTCCTAAGAAGTTACGAGTCATGGCACCATCACTAAGGGTGAGTTTGCTTGCTGTGTGTGTGTGTGTGTGTGTGTGTGTGTGTGTGTTTGTGTTGGTAGTGGGGAGGTGGGTGGGGTTTGGGTCACAACTGGCATCGCTCAGGTGCTACTCCCAGAGACCAGGCGGTGCCAGGGACGGAACCCAGGCTCCAGCATGCCAAGTATGGGCTCTAGCCCTTTGGGTTACCTCCCCAGCACCAAGGGTGCGCTCTGCTTTAGACTGCCGGCATTCCCAGAGCCAGCCTCCTCTACCTTGATGCCAGCATCCCATAACTCCGCAGCGAGCTTCAGTCTCTCCTCCAGCAGCTTCTTCTGTGCAGAGGCCACAAGCACTTGTGTCTCTGTGGTCCGCACCTTCTCCTCCAGTGCCTGGGGACAGGACAGAGGAGAGTCAGGGAGCTGGGTAACCCTGGACAACACCTTCAAGGGACAGAGTGGGTTCCTGTCAGGATTCTAAGACCAGCCCTGGACTCAGTGAACTTCACCAGGCCAGGGGCCAACCACCTCCTCCAGCTAATGTGGCAAAAGGTAGAGCTGCTGAGAGAGAGAAGAAATGAACTGTCTTGCCTGTACACATGACTGGTCAGAGTCAAATAACACGAGGGAAAGGCAAAGGGTGTGGATGTGTAATAACTTTAAGCTCATCTCCCCCTGAAAGAACATTCACACAGATGTGCCACTGTGAGCCCACCCACCAACCCTGGCAGTGGAGTTCCCCCTTACTAAGTGCTCACTCAGGGTACCACCAGGGTGTTGGGGGGGGGTTGGGGAGGGTGTGGATAGGGGTATAGGGAGAATGCTGCTGTTGTCCTTATCTTTTTTTTTTTTCTGGAAAACAACTTGCACATTCTTACAACACAACCCGCCCATCAGAAGAGTGGCCTCAATTGGGAAACAAGGGCGGTTTCCACTCTAAAGACAAAGATGAGCGCCTGGCATGACGTGGCCTGAGCACTCCCTGGGGGTGAAGTGTAAACAGCCACATAGGAAGGGGTGAGGTGATGAAGGGTTTCTCTGGTGTGACCTAAGGTGCCAGAGTCAAGTCAGCGTTCTGAGGGGTCCCACTTAGTATCACTTAGAGACACTAATGCCGCTTTGTGCTAGTAGCGCTGTCTGGATCCACATTCTGACCCTGCCTTTCATGATTCACCTTGTCATTGGCTCTATAATGCTTCAGGTCCCTTGTCTGAAAAATGTAAATGCAAAAAGTAGCTCTTGTCAGAGCACGCTTGTGAGAATTTTATTAGACAATGCGTGAAAAACATTAAATACTGCCATTGAAGATGATCGGGGTCTTTGAATAGACCCGCTAAGATTTCTTTCTTTTTTTTTTTTTTTGTTTTGTTTTTGGGTCACACCTGGCGATGCACAGGGGTTACTCCTGGCTCTGCAATCAGGAATTACTCCTGGCGGTGCTCAGGAGACCATATGGGATGCTGGGAATCGAACCCAGGTCGGCTGCATGCAAGGCAAAGGCCCTACCCGCTGTGCTATGGCTCCAGCCCCAAGACCAGCTAAGATTTCTGAGAGCCCCAGGGAAGCAGGGACCAGAGCAAAGGAGTTTGTGCAAAAAGGATCAAAGATCCATAAAGCTGGCCTCTAATGGGGGCTGGGGAGATCAGCAACCACCGTTTCTTCATTTTTTGGGCAAATATGCTCCCTGCCTCCTAGAGATCAAGGAAGATCATGTGGAGCCCAACACCTACCTGTCGACTGTGTTTTGAGAGGGAGGTGTGGGCCCCACATGATCTTCCTTCATCTGCTTTCCCCAGAACTCACCTCCAGCCTCTGCTCCACAATGGAGAAGATGCGCTCCACTCCAACGCTGAGCCCCACGCAGGGCACCTTGCGCCCTTTGGGGTCAAACATGCCCACCAGTCCATCATAGCGGCCTCCAGCGGCGACACTGCCCACACCGAGGGGCTCTTCCCCTTCCCTAGCTGGAGTCTGCAGCAGCACGGCCTCATAGATCACGCCCGTGTAGTAGTCCAGCCCTCTCGCGAGGCTCAGGTCAAAGGAGATCTGTGGGGAGAAGAGCAGGGGTTCACCCGTGAGGGCCCAGCCCCGGAGCCCAGCGGAGGGCTGCTGGCCCCAGCCCAACTCACCTTGTCAGCAACGCCAAACAGGGTCAGGTACTCAAACAGCAGCTTCAGGTCTCCCAGGCCCTCCAAGGCCTGCTTGTTTTGGGACAGCTTCGAATCCTGAAGCAACTGGTCAACTAGGGATACCCCACCTGGAGAGAGACATTTGTGAGCCAGGCTGACAAGAAGGTGAAGGAAGGAGGGCTTTACCTTTCTGCCTGGACTGTGCCATGTTCTCAGCACATACTCCTTTCCCTTCTCTCTCTCCCCCCCCCCTTTTCTTCTCTCCAACACACACTCTCCCTTCCCATTTCTCCTATACAAACAACACAGTACAGCTAACCCTAACCCTCCCATCTGTCTGTCTCTTTCTCTCACACACACAGACTCCCATCCCTAACCCTCACACATATGTGCACATATATACATTCTTTCCCCTCTCTCTCACACACACTCCCTTCCCTTCTCTCCCTGCCATTACACACACACACACACACACACACACACACACACACACACACACACACACACACACATGTTTAAGCGCTGAGGGCAGTGGAGAGCTGCCGGAGACGTGCTCTATTCCTTACCATGCTGCTGGACGTAGACCCCGATGCTGT
Organism: Sorex araneus; assembly: GCF_027595985.1. Classification (NCBI taxonomy): domain Eukaryota; kingdom Metazoa; phylum Chordata; class Mammalia; order Eulipotyphla; family Soricidae; genus Sorex; species Sorex araneus. The sequence continues at coordinate 20,785,621 of NC_073307.1, read as the reverse complement.
CGGCCACTTCAGGTGCAAGGCCCTTTTCCCCCACCATCTCATTCTTTACTTCCTCCCAGGACACCTGGGCAGAGAGACACCAGTCAGGGCCCATCCCCTCAACAGCTCCCCACACAGAGCAGGTGGGGGCCCTCCTAGAGCAAGAGGTGGGGATTGTGCAGAGTGCCCTGTAGCCTTGCCCCCGAGATGATGTTCCTGTTAGATCAGAGCTAGGCCCCCCTTTCTCCAAATCTTGTTTTTTATTAGACAGGGCAGGATGGTGGAAGAGTCTGGCCTCTGGGTCATTACCTTGTCCAGCTTGTCCACTGAGGAGCAGATGGTGCGGAACTTGCTGTCTGGAACACCACAGATGGCAAACATTCCGTCTAGGATGCGCCGGTCATTGACCTGCAGGAAGCCAGGGTGCAGTGTGGCGGGACGCCCTGAGCTGGGGCCGCGGGGGCCGCTGTAGGCCCAGGCGTGCCCTCCCAGCACCATTCAGCTCTGACCTTGATCAGGAAGTCACCGATCTGAAGGGAGCTCAGGATCTCACACATGATTTTCAGGCACTCTGCATCAGGGATCATGGGGTCAAACTGGCCAGCGATGTCAAAGTCCTGCGGGGAGAAGAGTCAGTCTCTGCAGTGGGAACTCCTAGGAGCTCCGTTCTCCGAGGCCTGGCATGCGCAGAGGCGCAGAGCCGCAGCTTCCTCTTTGCTGCACATCAGGCCACCCCTTGGCCAGTCCTGGTTTCCTTTTCTTCTACTGGCCTACCCCATTGTTATCTCATTCATCTACTTATTCCTCCCTCTGCTGTGAGGCCTTGTCCTGACTCATTCTCTAGTCATGCAAAAGCTCTGGCTCCATCTGGATGATGTGACACCTCCAATCCAATTTCCCCATCCTTTGCTGTGATCCTATTATGTATGTGCATAATAGGACCACAGCATCTTCTCCTGTGTGAGGGCAGGCCCAGGTGCCAAGTATTCAGGAGTCACTCCCAGTGCTGGCACCATGTGGTGCCAGGGAATGATCCCAGGTTCCTACGTGCAAAGCATGCTCTCAGCCCTCTGTGTTCTCTCTCCACCTGTTTGGTTTACTAGAAAGAGCATTAATGGCTAATCTCATTTTTCTTTTTCCTTTTTTTGGGGCGGGAGGAGGGTACAGGGGTTGGGTAGCATTTGGCCACACGACGTTGTGCTCAGGGATTTTTTCTGGCTCTACTCACGAGTCACTTGACAATACTTAGAGGACCAGATGTGGTGCCAGGGATCAAAATCAGAATCAGTCATATGCAAGGCAAGTGCCTTAACCCCTGTATCATCTCTGCAGCGCTCACTTTGCCGTTCTCATTCCTATGATCTTCTTGGGTATTAAGGTTACTCACATATAAAATATAGAGAGCAATTCCTGTCCTCCCCTGTCCATTGGATCTGAATGAAATCTGTGTGAAAATACTACAAAAGGTAACATTTCTGGGACATTCAGTTTACTCAGGACACTATAATTACTCAATACTGTCTACTGCTTGAGCCAGGGCCCATCTTGCCCCACAAACATACTCACACACTGGTAGAATTCGCGATAGCGCCCCCGGGTCATTGCTGGGTTATCCCGCCGATACACTTTTGCTATATGGTAGCGCTTGATGTTGGTCAGTTTATTCATTGCCAAATATCGAGCAAAAGGAACCTGATGACAAAGAGTTAAGGAGAAAGGCCCTCCTGACACAGCCTGAAGATTGATTATCCTGTTTAGATTATCCTGGTTACACCCTAGAATGATGTGAATCCTCCCTAGGCCAGGCAAAACCAACCCCTTAAGATGAACAGCACTGTGGACATCTGAAAGAATCAACTTTGTCACCACAATGGGTGGCGGAGGTTTCAGAAAAGATTAAAGTGACTTTCTTTTTGATGGTGTCTGCCCTGGGCTCTGTGGAGCCTGACAGCTGGCCTGGCAGACTGACCAGGAACAGAAAATGGGCCACGTGTACTCTCTGACACAGCTTGGAGGAAACGAAATGTGCTGTGGGCCAATTACGGAGAACTCTGTGCACAGAGCAGGGCAGGGAGGCTTTCTGGAGCCAGCGGAGCTGTGAGAGACAGAATGCAGCCCAACATAAGGCAGGGGCCTCACTCAGCATGCTGACTTCTCAGTCTATGTGCTGTTGAGCCAAGTCCTGCTCCCGGTTTAAGGAAATAACCCCTCTATCGTCAAAGGAATCTTACTGGGTTCCACCTGTGTCTGACTGTCCACAAACCAGAGGCTATAAACAACCCCATTCAAAGCGTCGATAACCCGAGTCTGAAAAGATACGGTGAGGTCATAGCGAAGGGACAGCAGCTCCCCACCCTGGTCCTTCAGATCGTAGATAAGCTTAGAGTCTTCCCCATATTTCCCAGTCAGTGTTTCCTGGAGAAAACATAAAGAAATGTGGTCACTATGATAAATTTAGCAGTAAAAGAGAAGTGCTGAACACAAAAGACACAACTTTGATACCATTAATTTCACTGTGTCCATATTTCTGTTCTCTACCCTAAATGCTTACCTATTTGGTGCAGTTACAACCAGAATGAACACTAATGCTTGTTTTTTTTTTTTTTTTTATCACTTTTCCACTTTGAGAGTTGAACCGTATTATTATTTATTTACTTATTTTCGGGTTTTGGGCCATACCTGAAGTGCTCAGGGCTTACTTCTGACTCCGAGCTCATTCCTGGTGGGCTTGGGGACTTATGTCGTGCTGGGGATTAAACCCAGGTCAGCCACATGCAAGGCAAACAAAAGCCCTATTTGCAGCCCTATCCTCCCTGAAGCTTTATTTTTGCAGCTGCAAAGAAAGCAGAGAGATCCAAGGGCTAGAGTACGTGCTCTGCACGTGGGAGGCCCAGGTCCATCGCTGGCAATGTGTAGTCATCAGCAGTGACCCTCCTAAGACTGAGCCCAAGAGGGAAGAATAAACAAAAACACAGCACAATATTCAGTGAGAAACATCATCCTAATGTTAATCAAATGTTAGGTTATTCCTATTTTTAAAAATGTCTCATATTTCAGCATATATATTTGGGCATTAAAAATTTATTATTTTTTTTTTATTTTTGGGTCATAACTTGGCGAAGCTCAGGAGGTATTCCAGGTAGTGCTCAAGGGACCATATAGGATGCCAGGGACTGAACCTAGGTCGGCTGTATGTAAGGCAAGCACTTTACCCCTACACTATCTCTTTGCCCCCTATTCAGGCAATTTTTTTTTTTAAATTGACAAATGGAGACAAATGCTCCACTACGGAGCTCCATTTCCAGCCAATATTAATATTATAGATAGACAGATAGATAGATAGATAGATAGATAGTTTCTTAAACCACACTCAGCTGTGCTCTGGGGTTATTTCTACTTATGGGCTTTGGGGGAGGGGAGGTATCTTCCAGTGGTACTATGGGGACCAGATAGCACAGGGATTGAACTTATGTCTCCCGTATGCAAAGCATGCAGTCAGCCCACTGAGTTTGTCACTCCTACTTTACTTTTTTATTTTTATTGTTTTTTGCCACACCCAGTTATGCTCAGGGCTTACTCCGGCTCTACATTCAGGGATCACTCCTGGGGACCATATACAGTGCTAGAGATGGAATCCAAGGCAGCTGTGTGCAAGGCAGGCGCCCCACTCACTCCAGCCCCAGCCTATGCTATTATATATTTTTTTGTTGGCCATTCATATAGTGCCCTGAGGATTGTGCAGTACAAGAGATCAACCAAGGATTCCCACTGGCAAAAGATCTGCTCTAGCCCTTTGAGCTATCTTCCCAGCCCAATAAGAACTAGTTTATTATTTAAGGAATGTTTAAAAATTATTTTCTGGCTTTGAGTCACACGGAGAGCACTCAGAGGCTATTACCAGAGGGGCTTTGGGCTCCATATGCAGTTCCCAATAAGAAGTGTTTTATTTTTATTTATTTTTTATTTTTTGACTTTTTGGGTCACACCCGGTGATGCACAGGGGTTACTCCTGGGCTCTTCACTCAGGAGTTATCCCTGGCGGTGCTCAGGGGACCATATGGGATGCCGGGAATCGAACCCGGGTCGGCCGCATGCAAGGCAAATGCCCTACCCGCTGTGCTATTGCTCCAGCCCCCCAATAAGAAGTGTTTTAGATGAAGCATGTGTAAGGATTATTTGAGGAATGGGATTTTAACTGCAATTTAAAAAGAAAACAAACACTATGCGGCCTGAGCAATAGTCATTTGGATAGGGTGTTTGCCTTGCACATGGTCAATCCCCAGCATTCCATACGGTCCCCTGAGTACCACCACAAACAATTCCTGAGTGCAGCACCAGGAAACCCCGAGCATCTCACTGGGTGTGGCCCCAAAACAAAATAAGCAAATTCAAATAAAACAAGCAATGTAACTTCATTTGAAATTAAAGGCATAAAAAGAGACAGCAGGGAAAAGCTCAAGAAGAGGGAAGAGGGGCTAGAGAGAAACTGCTCAGTGGGTTAGAGGCACAGTTCCACGTAGGAGGTTCGAGATTAGGGCCCATCAAGACAAGAGTGGCTGGGAAGGGAGTGTGGCTTAGCTACAGAGCACTTGCCTTGCACATGTGTGAGGTTCTAAGTTCAATCCTAGGTACTGCAAAGTAAATAAAGAAAGGAAACTCCTGGGGCTGGAAAGATAGCTCAAGGGCTACAGCATATGTTTTCCATGCCAGGAGCTTCTGCTTCTCTCCCCAGCACCGCCTGGTTCTCTGAGCATTGAACCCAGTCAGCACATGCCTGGACCACTAGATGTGGCCCAAAAGTTCTGGGGAGGGGGGGAAAGAATGTTTATATATATGTGTGTGTGTATATATATATATATATATATATATGTGTGTGTGTGTGTATATATATATATGTGTGTGTGTGTGTGTGTATATATATATATACACATATATATGGAGTGATAGCACAGCGGGTAGGGCATTTGCCTTGCATGTGGCTGACCCAGGTTCAATTCCTCCGTCCCTTTTGGAGAGTCTGGCAAGCTACCAAGAGTATCCCACCTACACGGAAGAGCCTGGCAAGCTCCCCATGGTGTATCCAATATGCCAAAAACAGTAAAAACAGGTCTTACAATGGAGATGTTACTGGTGCCCACTCGAGCAAATCGATGAACAATGGGACGACAGTGCTATATATATTTTATATACATTTTATATAAATATATATGAATATATATTTATATATAATCTCCTCATCAGCCACCCTCCAGAACTCATGGCTGCTTCTCCCAGAAGGGAGCATAAAATGAGAACCCCCATAACCATGCCACTGGACTCTGTACCGGGGTGCCCCAGAGGGGTGCGGCTGATCCCTCCCAGCCCCAAGGGATCCAGACCCAGCAGCCAACCTCCACTACCCCACCGCCGCCACGCTCCAGGCCGCTTTCCACATGCTCGGGCCGAGCCTCATGCATGAGTGAACATATTCCTGGGCTTCTCGGACACTTCACGGCCACAGGACACATCATCATAAAGAGAAATATATATAAGCCTCTTGGAAAGCCCGGCAAGCTACAGAGAGTATCCCACCCACACAGAAGAGCCTAGCAAGCTCCCCGTGGCATATTCGATATGCCAAATACAGTAACAATAACAGATCTCATTCCCCTGACCCTGGAAAGACCCTCCAATCGTTGGGAAAAACAAGTGAGGAGAAGCTGCAAAAATCTCAGGGCTGGGATGAATGGATACGTTACTGGCGCCCGCTTGAGTAAATCGATGAACAACAAGATGACAGTGATACACACACACACACACACACACACACACACACTCCCTTTCTCTCTCTCTCTCTCTCTCTCTCTCTCTCTCTCTCTCTCTCTCTGTCTCTCTCTCTCTCTCTCATACACACACATACTTTATATGTATGATTTGCATGTTTCTAGCAAACATTTCAAGTCCAAGGAATGTAGTTTTAGGAGCCCTAGCTCTTCTACTTCTAAGACCTCATTAGGAAGACACTGGCCACAGCCAAGCTGAAGAAAATGCAGGTCTGTCCTTCTAAGTCAGTCCCTCTCGTTTCTCTGCTTTGTCCACAGAAGGAAATAGACCTTTGGGCCTTCATTCTCACCATTCCCTTTTTTTTTTTTTTAAATTTTTGAGCCACACCCAGCAGTGCTCAGAGCTTACTCCTGGCAGGCTTAGGGAACCATATGGAGTCCTGAGGACTGAACCTGGGTCAGCCATGTGGAAGGCAAGTGCCCTACCCACCCACTGTACTATCTGCACCTCATACTTCCTTTCTAATTCACAGACCCACTCTCCAACCAGGCAGTCCCCTTCTCTGCTGTCTCTCACCTTTAGTTCAAACACAGGCGTATCAATCACTTCAGCACCGTGGCGCTTGAAGCAGCTAATGATGACATCAAACACCTTCTCCCGAACTGCCATCTGCCGGGGACTGTAGTCTCGTGTGCCCTTGGGGTTAAAATCAGCCAATCAATCAGAGATGGAACTTGAAAGCAAAGAATAATGTCTAGATGTCGATAATGAAAAATATGAAGCATAGATTTTTCTGCAGGCAAATTATAAAAAGAGCACAAATAATTTCTTATTCATTACCAAATCAATTTGTTATCATCTAAGTCCTGTTTTTAATTAAAAAGTATAGCTTTTTAATTTACTTATACTTTTTTCTTTTGGGGGCCACACCTAGTGGTGCTCAGGGTTTACTCCTGGCTCTGTGTTCATGGATTGCTCCTGGCAGAATTTAGGAGACCATATGGTGACAGGGATCAAACCTTGGCTGATGTAAGGCAAGTGTCTGACCTGTTGTACTATCCCTTTTAGTTAGAACTAATTTAGTTCTATTTCCAAGGATTTTTTTTGGTGGGGAAGGGAACCCCACACTCAGCTGTGCTCAGGGCTTATTCCTAGCTCTATACTCAGGATCACACCTGGCAGGGCTCAGGGGCTTTCTGGGATGCCAGGGGGAGATTCTGGGTCAGCCACGTGTAACTACAGTGTTTCCAGCACCTATATTTTCTTTACCTTTTGAAGGTGTTATCTAAATATAACTCCCCTTAGGGATTCAAAATTCACACACATTCTCTGAATATCATTGAGTTCCAAGCATCTAAGCTCAGCCTCTCAGGGTAAATGTACCACCCGAATACCCAGAAGTCAGCAGCAAGTACAATTGATAAATGAATGAACTGTCAATGGAACCAGATGAGGGAGTAAGCTGTTCTCTTTATAGAACTAAAATCCTGGAGCCTGACCTAGGAATGGCCAAACTCATTCCACTCTACTCTCCCTGTTTGGTTCTGGAAACTACCACTATTTTTTTCCTGAGTCTAGGTTTCCATTCTCAACTTACAATCTTCCCATCTTACAATCTGAACCATCTGCCTCACACAATCTTCCCCTTGCTGCCTACTGATCTGTTATTACTTCACCATTTTTTCTTTCAGGGTAAGGAACTGCCCCACCCCCACATCCCATCCCCACCCATTTGGACACTATTCATGGCTCTGTACTCAAGAGTAACCCTTGGTGGCGGTCTGGCTGCCCACAGGCAGCTCCCGGGGACACAAACCAATGTGCTATTCGCAAGGCAAGTCCCTTACTATTTCCATGATTTCTTTAGGGAGAAATAAAGAACCTCCACCACCACTCCAGCCCCATGAGCCGTTATTTGTCTCAGAACATACTTGTTAATTTTATATATCACCTAAAGCAATTTGTAATTACATATCCAGGAGTGTGAACTTTTTTCTACCATTGTTTTCTTTAGTGGAATATAAGCTCCAGGAGGGTAAGCTGTTCTTCACCACGGGGTACTCCGTACTTGATACAGTTTTAAGAACTGAGTAAGTACTCAGTTAATATTTTCTGAAAGACTAGCAGTAACTGGCCGACACCCTTAAGCACCCCGCTGGCCTAGTTTCTGTCATCACTTAGCTCTCCCAGAATGACACGCGGAGGTCAATCCGGCCCAACAACTGCAGTGTCTAGTACTTCTGCTGCTCCTTCGTGATCTGGTTCGGGAAAGCAGACATACTTATCTTTGCGAGTGACACCTGTCTCACTCGCCACAAAAGATATAGTATTTACCTTGGGAGTTTTGAGTACAAACTTCTGTTTCCCTTCATCTGGGCCCAGCTGTGCCTTCAGCTGCAGTAATTTCGCTACCTCCTCTTCGATCTGTAGAAAACGCAGGCGCGGGGCTATCAACACCAGCCACTCCCTCCCTCCCCCGCCATTCATTCAGTCTAAGTCCCTCATCATGATCTGCGGCCGATCTCTCTCCTCCCAGCTGGCACTGCTTCTCTCGGGTCCCAGTCGGGTTATCTCCCCATGCAGCCGGTGCTCCCTACCAGCACGGCCCCTTCTCCCCACATCCCTATCCTTCCTGTAGTCCACTCCAGCTGTCTATCCTCCCTGGCCCTGCTTTGGCCTGATACTTGGGTCGCACCTGCTCGGCGCTGGCCTTCTGCTGCTTGAGGCTCCGCACGCGCTCCCCCTGAAGTCGCACCAGCTCCTCTAGCGCCCCACGTTCTGCCATCGTGGTTGCTAAGAAGAACCGACAGCTGTCCGGGCCGGCGGTACCCGCCGCAGTCTAGACTCGGATGACTTCCGGCTATCGAGTTGCCAGCCCGCCAGCCTAGAGAGGTTCCGGGGAGCACAGCAGTCACTTCCGGTTGCTACTGGGTTTGCCAAAAGTGAGAGGGAACCTGAAAGAACTCGAGTTGACCGGCTGTGTTTGAGAGGTGCAGAAGCGCCTCGCTGGTCCTCGGTCTTCACCTCTAGTGTCCTACCTTTTCAGGGGTCCGCCCGGCCTCGGTTGTCGGGTCCTTTGCCTCCTAGCCCGGAAAGCCGGCGCCGTGCCGTACGATGCCGCAGCTCGGACTCTTGCAGGGGAGGGCCTGGGCGGTGCTGCTCGGCCAGCACCTGCGGCCGCCGCGCGCTGTGTGCATCCGGGCTGCCCGTTCCCAGAGCCAGGTGAGCCAGGCCGAGGTGCACCGGTCCAGCGGGACTGGATCTCCAGGGTTGAACGCGTGGACTTTGCGGCTTGCAAAGTGGTGGGATCTAGGGACCAGTGCCCACGGTGTACCGGCACAGAGCCAGCTGAGCGTTTTAGATAGGTTAGCCAGCCGAGAGCTTGGGCTTTTTATTTCTGTTTCACACTTGAGGAAATGGAGACTGCAAGTTTAAATGAGTTGCCCACGTTACATAAGAAGAAACATTGAAATATAGCTTCACGGTTTCTTCCCTAAACTTAATTTTTTTTTTTTTTAGGATTGGTGCTGTCGTGCTCAGGGCTTACTCCTGGCTGGACCAGGGATCACTTGTCAGGGCTTGTGCGACCAGATAGGTGTCGGGGATCGAACCCCAGGTCGGCCACTTGCAAGGCAAGTGCCCTACTATCGCTTTTGCTCCCCAGAGCTTTCTGAGGGCAAGCAAACATTAAAATTTCTCAAGCTAAATTATATGAATATCTCCACTTAAGTGAGATCATTAAACACCATAGACTGAATCCAACTTAGAATTTGTTCCTAAATGAGTTCTTCCTAAATTTTTGTTCAGCTTTTGGAGATTTTTGCATTTTAGAATTGCTGCAGCGAGATTGTGGACTTGAACTCCATTTTCTGGAGGAGAGATTCGCCAACGCATGAAACTGCCACACCTCTGTTTTTCTGGAATGGCATACAACTTGTTGGGAATAATAAAATCACTGAATCTGTTTTGTCTTTGAAAAGCCCCCCCCCTTTTTTTGTCTTCTTAGCCAGTGATTTGTACACTCAAGAACAACAGGGCTCAGATCTTTTGTAACTTATTTGCAGTTTAGTCATTCTACAGAATGCTTAGTTATTCTCCTTCTTACCTTCCCTCTGTTGGTGATGATGTTGGGGGCCATGTGCAAGCTTTATTTCACATTTTAGTTGTGCTCATGGAGGTCTCTCATTAGTTCCGTTGTTCACACACTTGCATGCTGGAGATCACACACTTTAGTTGTATCCCTTACCTATGTCTGTCCAAGGGTTGAATTCATTGAGCTGCACTCTGGCACATTTGAGCTGTAGTGCTCTCAGGGGGTTGGAATCCTGCCCTTGTGCTCAGCATTTTCTTGGTTACTGTGCTCTTTGAGTACCCTTTCCTTGGGTGTCCCCTGGCACCTGGCTGTGCAGCTGGATTTTGCTTGCAGCATTGGGGGTCACAGACAGCACAGCCACTGCCCACAAACAGTGGAGCTGGCTCTGCTCTCTCCCCCTCCCCCAGTCTGGGTGTTTCACTTCAATCAGGAAATCCATTCCTGTTCATTCTACAGGCATGTTCCATGTCCTAGGGGTCATTCTATTTTGTTTTCAAGTTCTTCTTTCCCCCCTCTCTCCAAATCTGAGAGACAAACTTTTTTTTTTTTTTTTTTTTTAAATCCTGGCTCTGCCCTCAGGAATCACCACTGGGACCATATGGGATGCTGGGAATTGTACCTGGGTCTGCAGCATGGAAGGCAAACGCCCTCCCCCTCCCCTCCCCTCCCCCGGTGCTATTGCTCCGGCCCCTGAGAGACAAACTCTTATTTTGCCCTCTTTAAGCAGAAATGGAGACCTGGAGATGCTCTGAGTTGTTACCTCTGAGGCTTGCAGTAGCAGTGGTGGAGGGTTCTGTGTCTCTTCACTATTCCAGGTGGTGGTTGACAGGGTCAGGAAGGTGAAAGGTGGCAGGTCTGGCCTGTCTGGAGGGGGATGACAGCTCACATACTTTCTTCTTAGGTTGCAGAGGCCTGGATAACATCCCAGCTGAAACCACAAGAAAAAGGCAATTTCACTCTCAAGACCCCGAAGGTAATGCCTTTTGTCCTACCCTGTCCCACTAGAGAGCCTTAAAGTGCAACACACTGCTCTGCTCATCTCTTCCTGACCCTTTTCAGACTGATTAAAAAATCAAACAAATGGACAAAGCTTCACTATTCTTGAGATAGTATATAGGGTTCAGGTTCATCTGAATGAAGACTTTTGAAGTCCAGGCTTCTGATTATATGCATAGTTAAGCTCTTGTCTTAAATAAACATGTGTTTTTAATGTTTGTTTTCTCTGGCACTGATTTTGATTTCTAGGGCACTAGAGATTTTAGTCCCCAGCAGGTGGTCGTGAGGGAGAAAATTCTCGATTTGGTTGTCAGCTGCTTTAAACGTCATGGAGCAAAGGCATTGGATACCCCAGCATTTGAGCTAAAAGTAAGAGCAGGGGAAATTCGGGACCCCAGTTTCTTCACCTGCCTTCTAGCCTGTGTTCTGGAGTCCTGGAAGTCGTAACTCTTTCTGTTTGACTCCTGTAGGAAACACTCACTGAGAAGTATGGCGAGGACTCTCAGCTCATGTATGATCTGAAGGATCAGGGGGGCGAGCTCTTGTCTCTGCGCTATGACCTTACTGTATCCTTTTGTGTGCTGGAGCTGAGCTTATTCTCTCCAAAGCAGGGGGCTTTCTCTGATAGATAGGCTTGGAGGACTGTGGGACCCTTTTGGCCTATGTGGCAATAGCCTTTACTTCCAATGTTTCCTAAAATGCAGTTCTAGCAGAGCCTGGTCTAGAGAACTGTCATTGAACTATAATGGATGTCAGAATCCCTGGGAGGAAGCTTACAGAAACGCAAATTTCAGGTCCTCTGCCATTTAGTTTAAAAAACAAACAAAAACAAAAGAAAACCATGTTTTGGGGGGCAAAAGAGATACTATAGGGGGCAAGGTGCTTGCCTCACATATGACTGGTTTGATCTCTGGCACTATCTAAGGTTCCTCCAAGCATCACCACAAGTTATCCCTGAATGCAAAGCCAAGAGTAGCCCCTGAGCACTGCAGACACGGCCCCCAAATAAAGAATCTATTTGGGATTTGTGTGGGTGGTCAAGTGAGGGAATGTCACAGCCAGTGGTACTCAGGGGTTACTGCTGGCTCTGCACTCAGGGATTACTCCTGAGTGGGGACCATATATAGTGCCTGGGATTGAAGCCAGGTCTGTTACATGCAAGGCAAATGCTCTGTACTTCTCTAGCCCCCAAAACATAATATTTTTTAACAAGCATCTGTTAATTAAGAGGCAGATGATATTTTGGTTGTTGTATTTTAAGCTGCACCTTGCAGTGTTCAGGGTGTATTCCTGCCTCTGTGCTCAGGGATCATTCCTGGTGCTGTTCAGTGGACCATTATATACAGTGCTGGGGATTCAGCCTGAGTTATTGCATGCAAATCAAGCTCATTATGCTGCACTCTCTCTTAAGCCCTCATGCAGGTGATCTTGACTTAAATTTAAGAAATTTAAGTCAAAATCATGTTTGTTTGTTTTTTTCTTTTTTTCTTTTTTTGGTTTTTGGGTCACCTGCAGTGATGCTCAGGGGTTACTCCTGGCTCTGCACTCAGGAATAACTCCTGGCGGTGCTTGGGGGAATCATATGGGATGCTGGGGATTGAACCCGGGTTGGCCATTTGCAAGGTAAACACCCTGCCTGCTGTACTATCACTCTGGCCCCAGAAACTACGTTTTAGGGAACGAAATTGTAGGTAAAAACAGGTCAAAGATTTATTTATTGTGGTGCCAAAGATTGAACACAGGGCTTTCACATGTGCAAGGCTCTACTAGAACATCACCTTCCCATCCCTGACTTTTGTTTTGGGGCCACACCCAGCAGTGCTCAGGGCTTAACTCTTGGCTCTGTGCCCAGGAATCACTCCCAGCAGGCCTCATGGGGCCTTATGGAGTGCTGGGGGTTGAACCCAATGGTCTTTATGCAAAGCAAGCACCCTACCTGATGTCCTATCTCCTAGCCCCCAGCCCTAGTTTTGGAAAAAATGTAGTCCCTCCACTCCCCTACTTTCCTTTGTCATCCTAGTCATTGATACTATGGTGGCCAGGGGTCAGTCAAATACATGCTTTTTTGTTGTTATTTTGGTTTTTGGGCTATTCTTGGTGATGCTCAGGATTTCTCCTAGCTCTGCATATAGGAGTTAATCATGGCTGTGTTCAGGGGACCATATCTGGTGCCTGAGATTGATCTTGGGCTGGCTGCATGCAAGGCAAGTGCCCTACCCACTGGATTGTTACTCCGGCAAGAAAGAAAATATTCTTATTCTCTCCATTTTTGTCGGAGGCTGTATGGTGCATGCTTGGTGGTGCTCAGGGCTTGCCTCTGCTCTCAGGGATCACTTGCAGGCTCGGGAGATTGTATGGGGTTCTGGGGGATGGAACCAAGGTTGGCTTCCTGTAAGGCATACACCCTACTGCTTATACTGGCTGAAGTCAGCCTCAAGATCCTTATTCCCTCACTAGTGGGTGTGTTCCAGTTAAAGACTCAGCCTCCCCTAATGTCAGTGCATAGGACTCTGGATGCAGTTTGCTTCCTCCTTAACCTGTTTACGTCAGGTCCCTTTTGCTCGTTACCTGGCCATGAATAAAGTGAAGAAGATGAAGCGCTACCATGTTGGAAAGGTGTGGCGGAGAGAGAGCCCAAGCATGGTCCAAGGCCGCTACCGAGAGTTCTGCCAGTGTGTAAGTGACCATGTTGGGGAGGGTGATAGGATAGACCTGGGGTGATAATCTGGAAACTTGCTGCTCAGTGAAGATTTTTTTTCCCTCCATCTGTTTCTTGGCTATAGGATTTTGACATTGCTGGTCAGTATGACCCAATGATCCCTGATGCTGAGTGTTTGAAGATCATGTGTGAAATCCTAAGTGGGTTGCAGCTTGGGGACTTCATCATTAAGGTGAGCCAGGGCTGTGACTTGAGGGGAGAAGTCTAAATTTGTTCTCAAGGTCCTAAAAAATTTGTTGGAACAGCAGGTGTCCTTCGCTTGTAGGCCTACAGCTCTAGGAGTTTCCTTTTTTTTCTTTCCTCCTTCTTTTTCTATTTTTTCTTGTGTATGTGAAGCAAAACTGTTTTTACTGAATGAAATTTACTTAGGAAAGTATGAGAGGAGAGAAAAGAAGGAGTACACGATCAACAGAGAACATTGGCTTCTCCCATGTAGAATAATCCTCCCGAAATTTCTCAGTATATCTGTATCTGTGTGTCGGTAGAGCTATTGCCTGTATGTCTCTGTTTCAGTGTATCTGTTGTCATCTATATCTGTCACCCTGTGTAGTTTCCTTTCTGTACCTTGTATGCATTAGGGGAGTTAGGACTGCTGGCGTTTTAAGGGGAAGGGCATTGATAAGCCACTTTGGTTCCTTTGATTGAGTTCACAGGTCAATGATCGACAGATTTTGGATGGGATGCTTGCCATCTGTGGTGTTCCTGAAAGCAAGTTCCATGCCGCCTGCTCTTCGATAGACAAGCTTGACAAGGTAACAAAGAAAACATACTTCAGTAGACGCTAAAAGAGTTTCCACAAATCCATATCCCTCTAGAAAAAGAAGGGATGGTGGTGCTAAGGGTATAAACACTAGGGCTCATGCCATGTATGTGTGATGCCTAGGTTTTGATCCCCAGCAAAACAAAACAGGAGGACAGAAATACAGGGATGGATGGAGAGAGGGAGTGAGGGAAGGACAGAAGGGAAGAAGAGATGGTGTCTGGAAATGCAGAAAACATTCAAAAGGAAGAGACTTTTCAGAGGCAAGATCTGAATTCTCTGTGCAGTGGGAATTGCAGCCTTATCTTCTGCACCCTCCCCCTCTCACTCTTACAAAGGAAGAGAACTATCTCAATGGTAAAAGGTGGTTGTGAAAGCAGCACCTAGAACTGGCTTCACGCTCAGGAGAGGATGCTCTGGCTCCTTGTGGTTTTGGGTGTTCTACATGAGCAGAGAAACTTTTCTAGTAACGAACTATAAAAATGATCTTAAAGTATAATCTTCGTGGCTTTATGTTCTAACCTGCCTTTGACTTTTGCAATTATAGAAGTCAGAGCTGAGCTTTTGTTTGGGTGTTTGTGCAGGTGTCTTGGAATGATGTGAGACACGAAATGGTGACAATGAGAGGCCTGGCTCCTGAAGTGGCTGATAGAATCGGGGACTATGTCCAGTGTCATGGTAAGAATCAAGCTTTTCAGAGCCGCTTGAGAACCAGAGTGAGAGTGAAACTTCTCACTCTGCCTCTGAACCTGCTTCTTTCAGCTCCAGAGCCTGGCCTGAATTTTTTTCCTATTATACTTTTTGTAATTACTTTATGTGTTCAGATGGCCAGTGTAGAAGCAGAGAGGTACCGGAGCAATAGTACAGGGATCCGGTGTTTGCTTTGCACATGGCCCACTGGGTTCAATTCCTTGCACCACATTTGGTCCCCTGAGCCCATGAGGAGTGATCCCTGAGTTTAGAGCCAGAAATAAACCCTGAGCACCACTGTTTGCGGCCTTCAAAACAAACAAAACAAAGACAAGACTTTGGTCTTATAAAATCAGGTTTGTTTGTTTGTTTGTTTGTTTTTTCTTTCTGGGTCACACCCAGTGATACTTATGGGTTACTCCTGACTCTGCACTCAGGAATTACTCCTGGCAGTGCTTGGGGGACCATAGGGGTTGCCAGGAATCTAACCTGGGTCAGCTGCATGCAAGGCAAATGCCTTCCCCACTGTACTATCATTCCGGCCTCAGTATTATTTACTTAGAGACCTAAGCACATTAGGGATAAATTTGGATAAATCATACTGGCTTACTTCCCCTCACATGTCTCTCTAGGTGGGGTGTCCCTGGTAGAGCAAATGTTCCAGGATCCTAAGTTATCTCAGAACAAGCAGGCTCTAAAGGGTCTCGAGGATCTAAAGCTGCTATTTGAATATGTGACTTTATTTGGAATTGCTGAGAAGGTAAGCTGAATTGGGTGTGGGCCTCTTGCTAAGCTCTGGGGCTCTAAAGGCCCTAAGACGTCTCTGGGGGTGATTATAGCCTTGCTCCCACAGATCTCCTTTGATCTAAGCCTCGCTCGGGGCCTGGACTACTATACCGGAGTGATCTATGAAGCAGTGCTACTACAGGCCCCAGCTCAAGCTGAGGACAAGGCCTTGAATGTGGGCAGTGTGGCTGCTGGTGGACGCTACGATGGGCTGGTGGGCAGTTTTGGTCACAATGTACCGTGTGTGGGACTCAGCATTGGAGTGGAAAGAATCTTCTCCATTGTGGAGCAACAGATGAAGGTAGGTTCTTTGGAGGGGTAGAGTAGGGTTGGAGGCTTTAACATCTTTAACATTTTGTTTTTCTGATGTTCCTTTTTTTTTTTTTTTGAAGAGTATTGGTACATGGAAACTTTGTGGGTTTTTTTCTTTATGTTGTTTTGGTTTTGGTTCATACCTAGCAGTCCCCAGGGCTTACTCCTGGCTCTGCATTCAGGGGTCATTCCTCAGTGTGCTTGGGGGTTCATATGTGGTGCCCAAGATTGAACCTGTGTCAGCTGGTGCAAAGGAAGCACCCTACCCATTATACTGTCTCAATAACTCCAGAAAGTTTTAACTTCTTCTCTCACTGATAGAAGCTTGGTGAGAAGATACGAACCACAGAGACCCAAGTATTTGTGGCTACACCACAGAAGGGTTTTCTCCGAGAACGGTTGAAGCTAATTGCAGAGCTTTGGGATGCTGGGATCAAGGTATGTTGGAGCTGACATTCAAGCCTTATAAGTATTTGTTGAATTCAGGCAACACATACATTTTTATCTTTTTAAACAGTGGTGGAATTAAAAATCTTTCTACTCTTCACTGGCATGTTAAGGACTTGCTCCTTGAGTTTGGTGTGGTCACTTCTAAGCCCTTTAATCTATTGAATGTTTTCAGGCAGAGCTGCTATATAAGAACAACCCTAAACTGCTGACTCAGCTGTCCTACTGTGAGAGCATGGACATTCCACTGGTGGCCATTATTGGAGAGCAGGAACTAAAGGAAGGAGTCATCAAGCTCCGTTCAGTGGCTAGCAGGGAAGAGGTGAGTGGGGTGGCCAGTGGAAATGGAAAAAAGACCAAGTAACGCTAGTTTTTAGATTCTTTTAAAAAAAATATTCAATTTGTATTTAGTGAATATTCAATTATTCATGTTTAGTGAGCTTCAGCTGTTTATCAGGAACTTAACATAATTTTTTTCAGATTTTTTTTTTTGGGGGGGGAGGTTGGGGCTATACCTGGCTTACTCAGGGTTTACTTCTGAATCTTCACTCAGGAATCACTCCTGGCAGGGCTCAGGACACTATATATGGTGTTGGGAATCAAACCCAGGTCAATGCAAGGCAAGTTGTTATATTATCCAGCCCTTCTTTTTAAAAGATTTTATTTGAGGCACTGATTTACAGTACTGTTAATACTGGGGGTTACTTTTTTTTTTTTTGCTTTTTGAGTCACACTCGGCAATGCACTGGGGTTACTCCTGGCTCATACACTCAGGAGTTACCCCTGGCGGTGCTCAGGGGACCGTATGGGATGCTGGGAATCGAACCTGGGTTGGCCGCGTGCAAAGCAAACGCCCTACCTGCTGTGCTATTGCTCCAGCCCCTGGTTACTTTTTTTTTCATTTTTTATTTTTTATTATTATTTTTTTTCTGTTTTTTTTTAATCCAGGTTTTTAAATTTAATTTTATTTTTGAGGGGTCACACAGATTGATGCTCAGGGGTTACTCCTGGTTTTACAATCAGGAATTACTCCTGATAGTGCTCAGGGGACCATATAGGATACCAGAGATGGAACCAGGTCAGCCATGTGCAAGGCAAATGCCTTACCCGCTGTACTGTTGCTCTGGTCTGAATATGTTTTAATACCACACCTTCCACCAAAGTGTCTGCTTCCCTCCACCATTGTATATGTCCTTCCCTAAGCACACTTTCTCCCTGTCCTGTCCACCCGCCAAAGAAACTTCAGTTCTGTAGACCATTCTCTAATTTTCTTGATTCTTTAAGAAATACTGTATCATGGGGCCTGAACACTACTGGTTTGGCTCTCAAACGAAACACAAAAAACAAAAAAGCGTATCATCCGACTGAGGAACTACTTTCCAAGGTTAATCGTGATGCAGGTGAATGCATTACCCACCTCCAGCCCTTGTAGCCTGTGAGTATGGGCTTGGTGGGGAGAAATTGGACAAATGAAATATTACTGGATAATTTGAGACTAGTCCACAAAATAACTATATGTCAAATTTTTGACTCTTTATTTTATTTTATTTTTTTTTTGTGGGGAGGGGAGAGATAGCTCCCAAGCAGTGTTGGGCCCAGGCTGTACCTAGCAGTGCTTGGAAGGTCATGAAGATTAAACCCAGATCCCAGTCCATGCCAGGCATGCACTGCAGCCCTATGAGTTCTCTCCTTTACCCAAATCTCCTTTATCTTGAGCATATGCATTCTCCAGGTAAGCTTGAGGTCATCTACTTTAGTGGCATAAGTGATGGAGCAGATGTGCAATAAAGTCTAAAAAAAGTAGTAGCTGAGAAGCTAGTATCACTCTAGTTTGTCACATGAAAGTTACTCTTATGTTTCAGGTGGCCATTAAACGGGAAAACCTTGTGGCTGAAATTCAGAAGCGACTATCTGAATCTTGATCCTCCGCTGAGTGCCATCCTCTGCGTTTTATTTAAAAAAAAAAAAAAGTGGAAGCTTCATTAAAGGTCAAGTTCCTGACTTTGCAACATCTGGCCAGGATGAGTGACAAGTGCCTTCTGCCTCCTCCGTCCTTCCTGGGTACAGAATTGTTGACAGCCCTGATGATTCTTGGGCGAGTGTGAGCAGCTGTCTTGTGGGTGCACAGAGGACTGCAATGTAAAAAAGACATGCTCTCTCTGCTGAGGCAGATGCAGATTTGAATGCCACTGAATGCCACTAAGTGGTGTTAAGATGGTTGCTCTGAGCAAGGCTCTGGGAAACACTCCTTAGGCTGAGAGAATTCTGATTGCATACATCAGAAGCCAGATATTTAGCCTGGCTATAGTAACTTCTGAGGAAGATTGTGGGGGAATTTATCCATATCCTGTCCTTGTTCTATTCAGGGAGTTCTAGGGAGATAGTGAGGAATCATGGCTGTTTCTGATGTGTTTGAGGGTGCAAACCAAGAGATGCCATCCCAACGATGTAACAGTACCTATATTGATGTGTAATCTCCCTACACATTCACTATTTATAATAGCAAGATGAGACTGTGTGTTTAGTAATAGTGAATGGTAGATTTAATTGGTGATCTGATACGTTCGAGGTCTGATCTTTTAAAGTTTTGGTGACCATTTTGTGTGCCAGAATCACTCTACTGTTCATTTCCTGCTATGATGGATTTTGTAGAAGTGGCTGGATGTGTTAAATAAAATACTAAATGTAGTAATTTGCATAATTTTTTTCAAGGATTTGGTTTGCATAGACCATAAAAAACATGAGTGTAATCTGAAGACTTCTGTGAGTGGGTGGAACTTTGCTGGGGTGAAGCTTCTGTATCCGATTAAGGAGCTCAGCCCCTGGTTCCCTATTTCCTTATCCCCAACTTGGATACAGTCATGTCATTGAAAGTTAACATACAGTGAGCCATCTGCCAGAGCTCACTACCCTAACGTGCTGCTGATAATTTTTTGGGTCACACCTGGCGATGCACAGGGGTCACTCCTAGCTCATGCACTCAGGAATTACCCCTGGCGGTGCTCAGGGGACCACACGGAACGCTGGGACTCAAACCCGGGTCGGCCGCGTGCAAGGCAAACGCCCTACCCGCTGTGCTATCACTCCAGCCCATAACTGCCATTCTTAAGTCAAATAATGTTGATAATTGTGCCCTGTATATTGAATGGCTGTAAGTGGCCTTCTGTTGAAGGATAAAGTAAGTTAAAATGTGATAGAACTACTTTTTAAAAAAGGAAGAAGAAAAAGAAAAGAAAGACCAAGTGGAAATAAGCACTTTCCGGACGTGGATCTGGAAGGTAAACACGTGAAGGTAAACACTAAGACAGCTAGAATCACCAGGTAACACTACTTTTGCTTTAAGATTCAGAAAATCATGGCAACACATGCAGAGTTCATTACTCTAGATAACAACATTAGATTCCTCGTTTTTAAAATCGACGAGCTGAAGCAAATCTATTAGCTGTCTGGAAACTTGATTGAAAACCCCCCTAAAAAAGAAAAACAACAAAACCCAGTCACAACCTCGGTTGTGATGCCCTTACTTCCGTGTTGCTTCAGACTCCTGCTGCGCATGCGCTATTTTCTTGGGGCAGAGGCGGGATCAAGAAAGCCTGTTTTTAGAACCCTCCAATTATTAGCGCCCTTAGAACTCGAGGTTCCAAGCTTATTGGATGACGAGCTTGCTTTACGGCGCAGGGCCGCGTTTTACGGCATTTTTCAACTCCCCATTCACTTCGCAGCGAAGATGGCGTCGGGCAGTGGGGTAAGTGTTGTGTGTGAGGCGACTTCGGAGGGGTAGAGGGTGGATTCTCGGCGCCGAATAACCTGTCCCTATCTTACGCGCACCTCTTAGTGGTTCCGGAGTCCGGACTTGAGGGGTCCCCCGTGGGTCCTGGCGCGAAATCATCGGAGTCGCAGAGGTCCGGGCTTCGGGTCCTAAAGGCCAGCTCAGCCTCCGGGGCGGCCCCGAGAAGCTGCGCGCTTGGAAGGTCCCCAGACTACCTGGACCGGGACGACACGGTTCTCTTGCGTTTCTCTAGGGGTTCGCTCACGGTTAAGCGACGAATCTTGAGCGCTTTTTTCCCCCACAGACGAAAAACTTCGACTTTCGCCGAAAGTGGGACAAAGATGAATACGAGAAACTCGCGGAGAAGCGGCTCACGGAAGAAAGGGAAAAGAAGGATGGTGGGTCCTGCCCCTCACGGGCGACGCGGTGGCTGCGGGGCGGGAGGGAGGCGGATTCGCGCCGCCCGTGCCCCGCGTTGCCTGCGCGGCTCCGGGTCTGAGCGTGAGAAACGCGAAGGTGGCCTCAAGTGGTTTTGAGGTGCTTCCCAGCGTTGTGCCCGCTACTTCTTGCCCTCTCTGTGCCTGTGCCCTCTAACAGACTTGGCTGCAGCCTGAGCAGACGCGGCCCGTTAGTAGGAGCAGAGTAGTGAGGGGCCGGCAGGTTTTAAAGAGCCAAGACCGCTCTTGCCCTTAAAATTACGTAAGCCGGAGAACATTGCTGGCCCAACCAAAGCCTTCCCTCGCGCCTGCAGAGCTGGGGTTCTCTCCGGAAGTGGGATTCTTCCAGCCTCCGACCCCCAGTGCTCTTCTCTGGGCCTGGTGCAATGCCAGGGAGTCGGTACTTCGCCTCTATTACAGGCTCTACTTTGCGGAAAGTAAAGTCTTAAGTTTCTCACCAGTTTTCAAATGAGTATGCTCTTTGTCTGCCTCCGCACCGTCACTAACCCTTTCAGCTTCGTTTTAACTCAATTTACAGAGTTTGACAAGTAGCACGGGTCAGGGTCCACTTTTAAAAAAAAAAAATCCTTCTGGCTCTCAGAAGGTTCCTTTGTGTGTTGTATTTGGGGTGTAGAGAGTGCCTACTCTTTTGGAAGTGACTTTTTGTGAAATTTCAGGGCATCCCTCATTACTTCAGTCAGTGTATAGAAAACTGACTGCTTTATTTATTTATTTTATTGATTTTTTTGGGTCACACCCAGCGATGCTCAGGGGTTACTCCTGGCTCTACACTCAGGAATTATTCCTGGCGGTGCTTGGGGGACCATCTGGGATGCGGGGGATTGAACCCAGGTGGGCTGCGTGCAAGGTAAACGCCCTACCCGGTGTACTATCACTCCAGCCTGAAAACTGACTGCTTTTGACCTTTGTTTCCTTTCTTTTTATTTACTTATTTTGTTTGTGGGGGCGGGGGGTAGTGTCACACATATATTCTGCTTGGGGACCACTGACAGCTGTGTGCTGAGAGGTTGCTCCTGGGATGGGTTTAGAGACAGATACACGGCATATTAGCTCCTCCAGCCTGTGCCTTGTTTAAAGTGAAGAAAAGCTGTAGTTAATAAAGTATTGCTTTGTTCCCCTTCTTGAGGTTTCAGAACAGAAATGAGGTAGCCCTCTGGATTCTAGCTTTCTTGACTTTCATTTCTTTTCTAGTTCACGAGATTAGCGTTGAATGGACCTCCTCCTTTATTATGTTTCAGGAAAACCAGTACAGCCAGTCAAGCGGGAGCTTCTCCGACATAGGGACTACAAAGTGGACTTGGAATCGAAGCTTGGGAAGACAATTGTTATTACCAAAACCACGCCACAATCTGAGATGGGCGGGTGAGTGGCTTTCCTCCTTTTCTGCAGCCAGGAGGAGGTGTCACAAATTATGTTGGCTTTAGGAATTATTGGACTGGAGCGATAGCACAGCAGGTAGGGCGTTTGCCTTGCACGCGGCCGACCCAGGTTCGATTCCTCCGTCCCTCTCAGAGAGCCCAGCAAGCTACCAAGAGTATCCCGCCCACACCGCAGAGCCTGGCAAGCTACCCGTGCGTATTCAGTATGCCAAAAACAGTAACAAGTCTCACAGTGGAGATGTTACTGGTGCCCGCTTGAGCAAACTGATGAAAAATGGGATGACAGTGCTACAGTGCTAGGATTATTGAGGAAGTCCTTTGCCCCGAGAAAATAACCTGTAACTCCATCCTTAGATTTTTGTTGTTTTTCTGTTTTGACGCCATATCCAGTGTATGCCAGGGCTAATCCTGGCTTTGTGAGTAGGAAACTGTAGTACCTGGGATTGAAGTAGGGCTCCTGCATGCAGAGCACACACTCCATGCCTTTCTGCTATTTTTTTTGACCTAGGTTTTTAAAATTTGTATCCTATTTCTAGGGTTAACATCAGTAGTGTATCTAAAAAGAATTGCTCTGTAGATGTCTTCATATTAGCATGCTGCAACTACATAATATCTTATAAAGGATTATTCCGTCCCTTTGGGACTAAAATGGAACCTGGGATCTATTGATGGTTAATAGTGTTCAGATTCCAGAGCCTTCAAATGCTGTTGTCACTGTGGATAACCTGGTTTTCTATTTTCCTTCTGGACCAAGGCTCTGACCTGGGGAGAAAGGGTATCACAGTGTCTCCCTTCTCCCACCTCCCACCGCTGCATTTGCATCTATTTCTCTCACCAAGAGTACAACACAGCAATGAATACCACTTTTCTGAGCTGAATATTAAATGAGCTGTTATTATTCCTCTCTGTAGTATTTATCTGTTGCTGAGTAATTTCCTCTCAAATGTAGCATGAAGCAATAAGTAACCCACGATGTTTGTGGGTAAGGGGTCTAACTTAAAAAGTTGCAATCCAGGAACCCCCTGATCTGTCTTCATCTGGGTGTAAGTAGGATGGGAGGAGTAAGTATGGAATAAGCTGTGGTTTAGAAACTTAGTTCTTTGCTCCATGGGCCTCTTCCTAGTTCTGCTTATAACAAAGTGTCTTCCCCAATGCAAGTGATCCATACTGGCAGACTAATACAAAAGCCTCATTTAAAAATAACCTAATCTTGGAAGTGATGTCTTTCATTTTTGCTGTATGTATTGGGAACTGACCTAGCCTGATGTAAATTGGGAGGGGACTGCACAGATTAGAAAGAATTTCCAGGAGAATAGGTGTCATTGTGAAGGCATTCTGGATGATGGCTAGTACTTTGTTCCGAGAGCTTAGACTTTATGAAAATGAGAAAATGTCCTTGTTTGGTTTTGGGGGCACACCTAGCGGTGTTGTTTAGAGCTTACTCCTGGCTCTGTGCTCAGGGATCACTGCTGATGGGGCTTGGGAATCATGCGAGCACCCTACATGCTGTACTATCTCTCCAGCTTGAGAAAATGCCTTTTCTTAAAAAAATTCGCCTAAAATAGAAATTTCTTAATTGAAAATCATAAGATTCTTATAACCAGATTTCATAAAGTGTTATTTCTATTTGCTAGATATTACTGCAATGTCTGTGACTGTGTGGTGAAGGATTCCATCAACTTTTTGGATCACATCAATGGAAAGAAACGTAAGGCTTGGAGGTAGTTTGTGAGTGAAATTGTGGGAGGTAGGATTGTGGGAGGGTGATTCCTTTAAACACTTTGTTTTATGCTTGTGAGTTTCCAGTTGCTTTATCCCAGATCAGTCTTTACTTCATTATCAAATGTAGAGATTTCCAAATGTATGTGGCCTCCTGTCCCCTTCCAGGGGGAAAGATAAATTATTCAGCATCCTCAGAAATTTACCCGTTTTGCTTTGTGTTTGGACTACCTGCAGCTGTGTTGAGGGCTTTCTTCTGGCTGGCTTAGGGGACCATTTGACCACATGGGTTGGAAAGGATTGAACCTGGGTTTTCTTTTTTCTTTTTTTTTTTTTTTTGCTGCTTTTTGGGTCACACCCAGCGATGCTCAGGGGTTATTCCTGGCTTTGCACTCAGGAATTACTCCTGGCGGTGCTCGGGGGACCATATGGGATGCCGGGGATCGAACCCAGGTCGGCCGCGTGCAAGGCAAACGCCCTACCCGCTGTGCTATCGCTCCGGCCCCGAACCTGGGTTTTCATGTAAGGCAAGAGGCCTACCCATTATAATATCGTTCTCACCCAGAAATTCTCCTTTTTTTTTTTCTTTCCTGGGTTTTTGGACTACGACCGACAATGCACTTAGGGATCACCTCCGGCGGTGCTCAGGGGACCATATGGGATGCCAGGGATCGAACCTGGTTTGACCACGTTCAAGGCAAATACCCTACACACTGTACTGTGACTTTAATTCCCCAAATTTACTTTTTTTCAGGACACACCTGGAGGTGCTTAGGGCTTAATTCCTGGCTCTGTGCTGGCTCTGTGCTTAGGGATGGGATCAATCCTGGCAGTGCTTAGGGGACCATATGGGATGCTGGGGGTCAAACTCAGGTTGGCCACATGCAAGGCAAGCACCCTCCCCACTGTTCTATTGTTCCAACCCCCAGAAATTTACTTTTTTAAGTAAACAGCACCTCTGGTTGTACCCAGTACTACTGCCACCCACCTGGTGTCACTCACTTAGGGAAACACTGTTCGAATGTTTCTCAACCATGAGGTAAGAAACTACTCTCGGACCCAGCAAACTAAAGCCATGATCTCCTGGCTCCCTGTCTCTGGTGTGCATCTGCTCTGTGAGGGTAGTTGAAAGCCTCTTGTTTCTTGTTATCTGGAGCTGCTGCTTCTGTGAGCAAGTAAATTCAAAGTTTTCAGCCAAAATTACTATTTTTTTTGTAGTATAGTGTATAAGATATTTTCCTTTTTGTTCTTTTATTGGGGGGCAGAGGGGCCACATCTGGTAGTGCTCAAGTATACAGCACCTCTGGCTCTGAGCTCTCGGATCACTCCTGGCGGAGCTTGGGGCACCATTTGGGGTACCTGGGGTCAAATCCTGGGCCAGCCTCGTGCAAGGCAAGTGTTCTACCCACTGTACTATAACTTTGATGCCCTGAGATTACTTTTTTTAAAATGTCAGAAAAAGACTATCTCAGGGATGAGGATATTGTAGTGACCTTGTCTTCTTTGTTGTCCCACCCAGATCAGCGGAACCTGGGCATGTCTATGAGGGTGGAACGTTCTACCTTGGATCAAGTGAAGAAACGGTTTGAAGTCAATAAGAAGAAGATGGAAGAGAAACAGAAAGATTATGATTTTGAGGAAAGGATGAAGGAGCTCAGAGAAGAAGTAAATGCTCTACTGTCCTTTCCCTTTGCTCCTGCAGTCACAAATTTTATATAAGGACTCATGGGAGGTTCTCTTACTTATCCTGTTCCCCCAGAGATTCGTTAAATTTCTGTACATTGCTAATGTTTTTTTGTTTTTTCTCCTTTTTGGGTCATACCCAGCAAAGCACAGGGGTTACTCCTGGCTCATGCATTCAGGAATTACTCCTGGTGGTTCTTGAGGGACCATGCTGGGAATCAAACCTGGGTCGGCCTCATGCAAGGCAAATTTCCTACCCACTGTGTTATCACTCCAGCCTCTGAGATGTTTTATTGCCCCAGTTTGGGACTTGTGTGATGTGCTTCAAATGTACCTTTTCCACAGACTCCCTGGGCTATAATTTTTTTAATTTTTAAATTTTTTTTTTCGCTTTTTTAGATCACACCCAGCTATGCTCAGGGGTTATTCCTGGCTTTGCACTCAGGAATTACTCCTGGCGGTGCATGGGGGACCATATGGGATGCTGGGAATCGAACCCGGGTTGGTCGCGTGCAAGGTAAACACCCTACCCACTGTGCTATTGCTCCAGCCCCTCTGGGCTATATTATTTCCTACAGGAGGTATTAACTAAAGGGACCTAGTCTCAAGAGGCCCATGGAAGCAGGCCAACTGGAGCAGGTGTTTTACTTTACCTACTGATTAAATTTTGGGCAAATTATAGATCTTCTCTGTATCCCTTAATACAAAACCTTTCTGAAAACAGTTCCTGGCATATGTCGTACGTGTGCCAGAATGTAGTGTGCCTCCACACAACCCCCCACCCTTCACTGCAAAAACCTCCCAGAGATATTCTGGGGTACAGGAGTGAGACATGCTCTCAGAGCCTTGTACTGTAGCCCGTTTAGCTTCTCCCCCCAGCCCCTAGTCCCTCAGAATCTTTACTGTAGCTTTCCTGCTATTGTTGAGATTTCATTTGGTTTTAGCTCTTCTCTTTTAAGATAGGAATCTTTAGAGACCGGAGCAATAGTACAGTGAGTAGCGTGCTTATCTAGCACATGACCGATCCTGGTTTGAATCCCAGCATCCTATATAGTCTCCGAGAGCAACTCCAGGAGTGATTCCTGAGCACAGAGCCAGGAGTAACTTCTGAGCATCACTGGGTGTAGCCCCAAACCAAAAACAAAAACATGGGAATCTTGAAGCTCATCTGTCTTTAAACAGCATTTGGCACAGGAGTCTAAACTGATGGTGCATGATTTTCCGCCCCCCACAGGAGGAAAAGGCTAAAGCCTACAAGAAAGAGAAACAGAAGGAGAAGAAAAGGAGAGCGGAGGAGGACTTGACATTTGAGGAGGATGATGAGATGGCAGCTGTGATGGGCTTCTCTGGCTTTGGTTCCACCAAGAAGAGTTACTGAGGCGCCTGTGCTTGGCCTTTGATGGACCTGTCTGTGTGTGTGTGGAGGGGGGGTCATTTGTGGGCAAGTACCTGGGGAAAGGCCATATGAGTGACAATGGGGAGAACTAGAGGGAGGGTGTGTTCTTGGTCCCTCCACCTTGGGAGAGGGCACAGGCTGCAGAGGTAAGCTGTGGTGTCATTCCTCAGCCTCAGTCTATCGCTGGAGTCACAGGCCCTCTGCCCACCTGAGTTCCCAATAAAGAAAAACCTTTTCTGAGGCTATTTTCCCAAAACTCCCCCTGCATCTTTCCCTCTTCATCTCTCCAGTCTCTTCTCTGAGCAGTCTACTTTTATCTGGCATTCGGCCTTTATTCGACTCTGACTTGCTCAGCCCGCAGTGGAAACGTTCTTTGGGTCCCCAGTTTCCAGTGGAGAGCAGATCCTTGACCCACCCCCTCCCTTTCCTGCATCCCTCCTGTGGTTCTCTGGCCACCTGTGCATGCATGTGTACTTCTGCCTGAGTCAGTGGTGTGTGTGGGGTTGTGTGCATGAATCTGTCACATAGAGGGAGCTTGAGCCATGACCTCAGAGCATTGCTGCCTTGGGGTTCTTACGTTCTGGGCTTCCTCAGAGCATGTAACAGAAAATTAAATGGGATGAGTGCCTGGTGTGCTTTGTGTTGGGGTGAGTTTTTAATCTGTGTTTTTCAGATGTAGACTTTTCCTGTTTGTTTTATTTTATTAAGGATTATGTTGTCTTCTTTGTGAGTAGGTTCTTAGAAGAACCTGTTTGATGCAAAAAAGAAAAAAACCTCATGGGAACAGTCTCAGAGGCTGTTCAGCGTGTAAAATAAATGGCATTGACTGAGCCTATTTCACCTTTGGTGGGAACAGTCCATATTCTTCCCTGTGTATTGGTTTTCCTTTTCACACAGAGGAGTGCCAGGTAGAAGTTTTTCTTCTCCCTTCATTTGAGTCCTGTCACTTTTTCTGCCTAGATTTTCTCAGCATGAATTGTATTTTCCTGTGATGTTTTCAGAGGAGCCTGAACAAAATTTTTTTTTTCCCTTTTTGGGTCACACCCAGCAATGCATAGGGGTTACTCCTGGCTCTTCACTCAGGAATTACTACTGGTGTTGCTCAGGGGACCGTATGGGATGCTGGGATTCGAACCCGGGTCGGCCGCGTGCAAGGCAAACGCCCTACCCGCTGTGCTATTGCTCCAGCCCCTGAACAAAACTTTTAAAAAAATTTTTGCTTCCTTTGATTTGTTTTTTCTATATCAGAGATCAGGGTCAAATTTGTGTTTTCAAGTAGTATCTATAATTATTGCCCTATTTTACATTTTAGTCTGGATAATGTTTTGTTGGGGCTCCCTTTTTTTCTGGCCTTTCCACTGGATGTATTAGCATCCTCTCCCCAAGTTATAACAATTTTTTTCTGTTTGTTATTATTATTGGGTCACACCTGGTAATGTTCAGGGCTTACTGTTGGCTCTGCACTCAGGAATTACTCCTGATGGTGCTCGGGGTACCATATGGGATACTGGGGATTGAACTTGAATGCAGGTCAGCTGCATTCAAGACAAGTGCCTCAACCTGCTATACTATCTGTCCCCAGCTGACAAAGATTTGTATGTTCCTAGAAGGGGGCAAGGTGGGGCATGGTATGGGATGGGCCAAGATCCTTCTCCATGGCCCTGGAGAACCACTTGAAGCTGACTGGAATATCCCGAGGATCAGGTGGCATATTAGTTATATAATAAAACAATAATCACTGCATTGATACTGTGTGTGTCCCAGGGATGCAGAAGAAAGAAAAATCAGTACCTTAAAACAAAAAACAAAGCAGATGAATGATTTTGTGAGGTTATGAACCAGCATGATTTGGTTCTGTACCCTGAAAATTGTGCTCTTTTAGGGTTAACACCAGCTCAATATGGTTTGTTTATATTCTGTACCTCAGCTAATTCCTTGCACATCTTTAGCATCTGAACACTTGTGGTTCTTTCAGAGTATTGTACTTCCCTTTTGAACTCTGTCAGACATGCCTTTTTCTTAATTTATTTACTTTGCTTTTGGGAACACCCAGTGGTATGCAGGGCTTACTCCTGGCTCTGATCTTGGGACCATGTAATGTCAGGGATTCAAACCTTGCCACATGCAAGCACCTTACACCGTATACTATCTCTTTGGCTCTGCCTAGTTTAATTTCTAATGCTGACTCTTGCCACTGGGAACACTGAAGTGCCTTCACTACCGGCTCAAGATCTGGTTCCAAGTTGCTCCTACGTAAGTATTTGTTGTCTGATTTGGGGCACATTAATGGGGGCTTTCCTTAGCAGGCTGATGTGTGCTCCAGGTCCTTGGGAATACCCTGGTCAATGCGGTGCTTTTGCTCTGTATCCAAGGTTGACTGGGGAATGTATCATGAGCTGAGTTCTATGGATAAGAGTTAATTTTCCCGGATATTAACTTGGCTTCCAGTGACCCTCTGAAATTTTATCTCTGGTTACTCCTATCAAAAGGCAGTTCTGAATTGCATGTTCTCTAAATTTTCGTGGAACTGGCAGATGATTTGAGTCTTCAAAGTGTATGTCTAAATGAAGGGTTTGGAGAGGTTCTATATAGTAACCAGGACAAGGGGATGGAGATGGGATGGAAACGTAGGAGTCCAGAGTAGTCCTCAAAACTCAGAAATATCTGGGAGATCAACTTGCATGTTTATGGTCTTTGTAAAATCCCTAGACCTAATCCTGCCTGGTTAAGGAATTTCTCTGTGACAGGCCTTTATGTGATCAGTGGGTGAGTGCTGAGGAAATGAGCATCTTCTAGGCCTTGGTGCTAGATCTGGGATAAGAATTGGAGTGATAACAGAATGGGTAAGGTGTTTGCCTTGCATGCAATGACCCGGGTTCAATCCCTAGCACCTCATGGTTCCCCATACCCTGCCTGAGCATAAAACGGAGTAAGCCCTGAGTTAACTGCCAGGTGTGGCCCCAAAACTAAAAAATTCAACTCATACATTTTACTAGCACTGTCATGAAGTTCTGGAGAGTACATTTATTCAGGCAACAGGATTCCTGTAAGTTGATGTAATTTTAAAGCTTCAGACATCTCTCCCAGAACTACTACCAAAAATTAAGTTCCCAAGGACCCCTCGCCTCCTTTTGAAGTCGTTCACAGACAGGGCACACACTTCTACTGAGTCCATTCCTGATCTTCCCAGAATTGCAGTGTGTGAAGACTGCCAGCACAGCTAATTCTGAAAACTGCAGCCACCTGTGTGTATATAAATGTCTCTACAGCTTTGTCACAGTGAAAGAGTTAAAAAAAAAAAACAAAAAACACGAACATTTGTGTCTGAATAATGCAGCTATTAACAAGACATTGTTATTGAGACTGTGTGTGTGTCTGTGTGTCTGTCTCTGGGCAGGAGTTGTTTATGAGTCTCTCTGTCTCTCTGTCTCTCTCTCTCTGGGCAGGAGTTGTTTGCCTAGGTCTTCAGTTCTTGTGTCCTCAGTTACTCAAGTTTGGCAACAGAAGGAAGGCTTTGGACAGGGTTTTATAGGACTGAGTCATCTGAGTCATCTCAATTAGCTCATAATGATGCAGTACTTCCTAGCAGTCTAGGAACTGCAATCTGTGTATGAAGTCTGGACTGGATTTAGCTCTGCGGTTACTTCGGCATATGGAGCTCAAGGTTCTATAATCATCACTGATGGTTCGAGACCTGCAGGTGCTCTCCAGTCCTTTTGCCAACTTTGATGCTTTTTTTCATTTCCTGTATAATCAGCTTCAGAGGAATCTTTGAAACCTCTCTTGCTTGGAGTCCCCAGACAACAGGGATTTTAACCAGTGTTGAGCTCCCTTTCCACCCAGAACCCGGGTTCCTTGCAGAAATGTAGGAAAGTAGGACTGGGGTAGGAAATGGAGATGAACCCAAAGCATTTTGTGGTGTTAAGAAACAAAAACTTGTTTAGAAGCACTTCCTTTCATACTTGAATCTGCTGCTGTCTCAATTCCTTTTCCTTTCTTGGGCTCCCGCATTTGTCAGCTGTATCTTGACTCCCTCAGTTATTCTGCTTTTTCCTTTCCCAATTATTTAGTCATGTTTAGATTTAGTTTATTTATTTTTTTCTTTTTGGGTCACACCCAGCGATGCTCAGGGGTTACTCCTGGCTTTGCACTCAGGAATTACTCCTGGCGGTGCTTGGGGGACCCTATGGCATGCTGGGGTTCAGACTCGGGTCGGCCACGTGCAAGGCAAACGCCCTACCCGCTGTGCTATTGTGCCGGCCCTGATTGAGTTTATTTTCAATCATAGTTTTAGAAAACATTTTTTTTCTCCTTTTCTTACTCCCTTGGACTTGGATAACTATACTTCATATATTGTGTGCTCAGCTTTATGTTTTCTAAATATCCTGCCAGTGCTTTGCTGGTTGAAGTTGACACTGTGTACAGTATTCTGAGGTTTTGTACATTTAAATAGCCTAGGTAGGTACTCTTAGTTCACATTTCTTTTACATTAATTTTCTGTGTATTGTGAAATGATTCCAATCTGATATCTGATAGTCTTTTTTATTTTTTGATAGTCTTTTTAAAACTGGTTACTCTTTTAATTTTTTTTAACCTAATAAGGAGAGGATCTTTTTTTTCAAATTGATTAGTTTGTTTTGGGGCCTCACCTGGCTCTGCTCAGAGCTTACTGCTGGCTGGAAGTGCTTAGGGATCACTCCTGGCAGGCTCCAGGGACCATATTGGTGCTGGGAATTGGACCCAAGTTGGCCACTGCTTACAGGGCAAGGGTTCTGCCCACTGTATTACCTCTCAGACCACTCAAACTTAATTTTTCTTTCTCCGCACTCAGGTATTACTCCTGGCAGTGTCTGGGAGACCATATGGGATGCCGAGGTCAGTCGTGTGCAAAGCAAGCACTCTGCCAACTACTATTGCTCTAGCCCCTCAAACTTGATTTTCTACGATCAATTTGACCATTCCCTAACAGTTCCCCTAGGTTCACAAGAGACCATTTTGATGTGCAGAAAGTTTTTGTATTATTTTGAACACTATGTGTTCTATTATTTTTTTCTTCTCTGACTATAGAGTGTTTAATTGCCTCTAACACTTGCTCTCTAATTCTTCTTACTAATTGATTTTATTTTTATGTACTTGGCAGTTTTAAATTCTTTTATCAATGTTATCCTCCCATTTTTTTTTAAAATTTGCATTATGCCACTATAATTTTTTTTCTTTTCTTTTTGGGTCACACCTGGCAATGTTCAAGGGTTAGTCCTGGCTCTGGACTTAGGAATTACTCCTGGCGGTGCTCGGGACCACATGGGATGCTGGGAATTGAACCCGGGTCGGCCATGTGCAAGGCAAACGCCCCACACGCTGTACTATGGCCGCTCCAGCCCCGCCACTTTAAAATTTTTTGTAACCTGAACATCTCCAGGATGGCTCTTGTAGCATTCTGGTACTTTAAGACCCAAACCACACAACCACCTCAGGCTCTAGCATGAAAATCAGACCCAGCTGGCCCAGTAGTGTTTGGAATATCTCCCATTTTTGAGCACCATTTGGAGGACCAGAATAAAAATTTTAGAGTCATACATACACATACACACATAAAAGAATTTCACAGTCTTCAAATTATATTACCACTTCACCCCCATAGTCCATCAGACACTCACATTCTTTACCATCCCTCCCTCCTTCAGTTCAGAAATCAAAATCCAGTGATTACTTTTGGTTTTACTTTATTTTGTGGTGATTCTTTAGGAAAGTCCTACATTAGAACTAATTTTTACTGACTGAATGGACATGATTGTCTTGAAATTTTTGGACCGCAACCAGCTGTGCTCAGGGTTTATTTACTTCTGGCTCTGCACTCAGGGATCACACCTGGCAGGGTTTGGGGCATTATAAAGATGCTGAGGATTAAACCTGGGTCATCCATATGCAAGGCAAGTGTCCTGCCTGCTCTACTATCTCTCTGGCCCCAAGGACAGGATTTTCTTATTTTTCTATTTTCTTTTTTGTTTGTTTGTTTGTTTGTTGCTTGGTTGTTTTTTGGGAGCACCGCAATCCAAGGTCCTCAGGGGCTATTTCAAGATTGGCCACATGCAAAGCAAGTACCTTACCTCCAGAATTACTACAGAATTTTTTTTTAACAAAAAGGAACAGAATTTTGACTTTTAGGAAAAAAGACCAAAAGCAAGGGCAGCGTGCACCCCTTATCAAATTATTCCTTTATTGTGTATTTTTGGGACCAAGCCCTGTTTGATTTCTGGCACTACACATGATCACTGAGCACAGATATTACCAGAGGTAAATCCTTAGCACAACAATTTGTGGCCCCAACCCCCCTCAAAAGAAAAGTGAAGGTCTGGAGCAGTAGTACAGTGGGTAGGGAGTTTGCCTTGCACAAGGCCAAGCTGAGTTGATCCCAAGCACTGCCAGGAGTAACCCCTGTTTGTCACTGGGTGTGACCAAAACCAAAAAGATAAAATAATCACTTCTTTGATTTATGCCCATGTTAACAAAGTTTTCTTAGGTTTCTACTTTTGGAAGGCTGAGGTAACCTCTCTCTGCCAGTTATATTTTAAGCAAAGTTCGTTGTTTCTTTTTGTTGTTTTCAGTCCACATCCAGCAGTGCTCAACTCCTACTCCTGACTGTTCAGGTGGTGCTTGGGGGACCATGTGAGGTGCTGGGGATTGGACCACATTCCAATGCAAGTTGCCATACCCACTGTACCATCCCTCCAGCCCAAGGAAAAATTTCTGTTTATACAGTTTATAACTTAAAGTTTCTGACTAGATAATTTGTCTTTTTTTTCTGGTTTTTACTAAAATCTTATCAGAGCTATTTTAATTCACAATGTTTTTTTTTTAATTACCAAATGATTATTTACTGTCATCTAATTCACCTTGTTTCTTTGTTAATTTTAAAAAATAATCTGAGATTTGTTTGTTTGTTTTCAAAAATGTCTGTCATTTTCTGTTCACTTTGAAATGCCTTATTTTGCTGGTTCAGTAATTGCTTGTGAGGCAGGAGTTGGGTCAGTTCCCGGTTTCCTGGTCCAGTAGCGCCCTCTCCTGTTAAGAGAGCAAATGGCTGGTTTTTTTTTCCCCCAAAAGACACATTTTGTTTTATGTGAACACCTGGTTAATATGTCTCCTGATTTTGTGATTCTCCAGTTCTGTGGTAGTGTTGAAGCCAAAATATTGATGGATGGGCCAAATAAAGAGGAAAAGAGGAGGCAAAGGTTAGAAAACCAAAACCTCTGGTTCTTCATTTTTATATGCAGTCCAATTAATCTGTCCCCAAACTCTCAACTGCACAGGGCATAATAGATCCTAGAGTTGTTTAGCCAATCAAATAGCAGAAACTTCTAAGATCTGGGGATCCTTGGTCCTGCATAGGAGTTGTGGCATTCAGTTGGGAGTTTTTGGATAGTCCCTCATATACATCAGTAATCTCATTGGTCTTAGAGCACATGCTGTCCGATGTAATCAATCAGACACCAGACATGGCCTGGAGAGTTAGGACAATAGGTGATGCACTTGCTTTACATGGGGCTAACCCGGGTTTGATCCCTGGTACCCCACACATATGGTCCCCTGAACTCACCAGAAAGTAAGTTCCTGAGTACAGAGCCAGCCAATGAGTATACCCTGATGTGTTTCAGAATCAAAACCAATCAAACCAGACAGCAGAAACAGTTGAGAGATAGGAACATGAAGGCAAATAAACTCAGGTCACTGTGGAGAAGGTGTGGTGGCGGGGAGGAGGAGGGCTAGGGAGGAGGCTATTTCTCCTGCTGCTGCAGATTACAAAGATGAGCCTGTATGAGCAAAAACATCTCTCCAGCCTTACAGCAGTAAAACATTGAAAAATGAATCCAGTAGTTTGGATTTTGCTTTTGGGCCACACCCAGTGATGCTCAGGGGTGACTCCTGGCTCTGCACTCAGGGATTACTCCTGGTGGTGCTCAGGGGACCATAGGGGATACTGACGATCAACCTAGTTGCTGCATGCAAGGCAAGTGCCCTACTCATTGTACTATCTGATCCCAAAATCAGTACATTTATATTTAACATAATGCCACTATCAGTGTATATGAATTTGATTCATGTGTATGAATAAGAAAGATATCTCAGGCATATTTGTCAACATACTCTTATGAACCATGAAAATACACATAGAGTCTGCAGAGTTAGAGGTGTGGATTCAAGGCAAAGAGAGGGAAATACTGAAATAATTATTAATTGGAAAAAAGTAGGAGGGTATTTACAAAACCAAAAAGAATAGGGTGCTGTTAACTTGAAAAACAACAGACCTAAGAGAGGAGAGGCGCTGTTGGGTTTCATAGCAGTGTTGAAAATGAGGATTGAACTAAACTTTTCATGCTTCTGACTCAGACACAGATTGAATCTTAGAGACTGGTTATGTTTTGGAAATGAGAGGTGGAGTGGTGCTCGTTGTCAGGATTTGTTGGTTTTGGTTTTGTTTTGGGGCGACACCTGACTGCTTATTCTTGGCTTTGTTCTTTGATCACTCTTAGTGGGCTTGGAGAACTTGCAAAGCAAGCATCCTCCCCTACCTGCCTGGCTGTTGCTCTAGCCCCTAGATATGGTTGATTAGGTGACCTGGCTGGATAGAAATGAACAAAGGAGCTACTAAAGAGGAGTTTAAGGGATTAAGAATTTGTGGGGAGTGGAGAAAAGGGGAGAAGGGAAGGGGAGTTGCAACAGGTATTAGTCTATGTCTGCAGATCGCCAGTGTAGTGGAAAGAATGCTTCAGTTGGACATTTTATATTTGCTGAGTCATCCTGAGTCACAGCTCTCTTTGTAGTTCCTTGTGACGTAAGTCTTCTTGGCAGTCAAGTAAGTGCAGTCCAGACTATACTTCCGGGCTGGCTTTAGCTCAGCGGTTACTTCGTGATAGCTTGCGCTTAAAATCATCTTTGATGGTTCAAGGCCCGCGGGCGCTCTCCAGCCCTTTTGCCAACTTCATTTTTCATTTTGTGGATAATCAGCCTTAGAGGGAGCTTTGAAATATCTCATGCCAGGAGCTCCCAAACAGCAGGGATTTCAACCAGTGTTCAGCTCTCTTTGCATCTGAGGCTCTTTGCAGAAATGTAGGAGTCTGGGACGGGGGCAGGAAGTGGAGATGAATTCAAAGTATTTTGTTGTGCTAAGAAGCAACTTGTTTCAGAAACACTTGGGGTGTGTAGTGAAGTCGCCCCAGCCTTTTGTTTCATACTTGGAATCTGCTGCTGTCTGGATTCCTTTTCCTTACCTGGGCTTTCTGGTTTGTCAGCTCTTTCTTGACTCCCTTATTTACTTGATTCTACTTTTCCTTTTCCCAACTATTTAGTCATGTTTAGATTTAATTTTCAGTCGTGTTTTTAGAGAGCAGCATATTTTCTCCATTTGCCACCCCCTTTGACTTGAATTACTGTACTGAATATATTTTGTGCTCACTTTCATGTTTTCTGAATTTTCCGCCAGTCCTTTGTTGGTTGAAGTTCACCCTAGTAAATTTCTCAAGGATAGCTTCTGAATAAAGTGCTCTCAGATTTTAGATATTTAAACAGTGTTTTTAGATATTAAAACAGTGTTTTTTCACCTTTCTACTCTTTTTTTTTTAATGTAGGAGTACTGCTTTTTATTTAGCCATTGATTAAGCTCACCTTGCTACTCTTAATTCACACTCTTTTCCCATTGATTTTCTATGTATTGTGAAATAACGCAATCTGCTACTTTTTTGTTTTGTTTTTGTTTTGGAGCCACACCTGGCAGTGCTCAGGGGCTACTACTGGCTCTGCACTTAGGAATTAATCCTGGCAGTGCTTGGGGGTCCCTATGGGATGCTGGGGATCTAACCTGGTTTGGCAGCATGCAAGACAAACACCTCCACCCACTAGTTCATCTGTAAGCGGTTACTCTATAAAAAATAATTTTCCCCCTAATATGGGAGAGGATCTTCTCATTCAAATTAAATTTTGTTTTGTTTTGTTTTGGAGCTACAAGAGGCTGTGCCCAGAGTTTACTACTGGCTCTGTCCTCAGGGATTACTCATTTGGGCTCCAGGGACCTTTTGGGGTGCTGGGGATCTGACTCCTATTGGTCACTGCTTACAAGGCAGGTGTCCTATCAGCAGTTCTATTTCTCTGACCCCTCAAACTGGATCTTCTAAGATTTACCTTAGAGTTGATCCTATCAGTTTCTCTAGGCTCATAAAATCCCCCTTTGATGTACAGATTCAAGTAAAATTTCCAGAAATTTTTGTGTTGTCTTTATTGTTTTTTCTTCTCTGACTGTATGTATCCTATTGCCTCTAGCACTTGGTCTATGATCCTTCTTACTAATTGAATTTTTTCTTGGCAGCTTTAAATTCTTTTCTCAGTATTGTTACGTCTCCCCCTACCTTTGTTTTGTGAATTATGCGTTTAGCCACTATAAAATTTCTTGAAACCTGAGTATCTCCCAGGTGGCCCTGGTAGCCCCTGGCATTTTTGACCCAAAGAGCGCCACATACTCAGGTCCTGGCTTGAAACTCAGGCCTAGAGTCTGAGCGATAGTACTGTGGGTAGGGCCCCTTGCATGGTGCCGACCTGGTTTCAATGCGCAGTATTCCATATGGTCCCTGAGTCTGCCAGGAGTGATCATGGCCCTGAGTACCACCTGGTGTGACCTGAAAACCAAAAGAAAAAGAGAAAATCAGTTCCAGCTGCCCCAGTTTTGCTGGGAGTGGCCACCAGTTCCCTGGCCATCATATGGAGGACCAAAATAAGAATTACATATAATCAAGTCACACCTAGTGATACTCAGGGGTTACTCCTGGTTCTGCACTCAGGAACTATTCTAGGCGGTGCTTAAGTGACCTTATGGGATGATGGGGTGTTGGTGGAGAGACGCCATATGGGATGATGAGGATCAAATGCCCAACCTGCTGTACTATCTCTCTGGCCCCAACAGAGGTCAATTTTGAACACAGCCAGATGTGGCCCAAAGCTCCCTCTTCCCCCCCAAAGAGAAACGAATGATAATTGCTTCTTTGGTTTATGCCCATGTAAACAATTAATGTTTTCAGAGGTATGTTCTACTTTTGGAAGCAAAAGAAACTTCTCTCTACCAGTTATTATATTTTAAGCTAAGTTCTTTGTTTAATTTTTTATTTGTCTTTGGCCCACCCAGTGTTGCTCAAGATTATTCCTGACTACGCTCACTGATTACTCCTGGCAGTGCTTTGGGGTCATATGAGGAGGTGCTGGGGATGAAACCCAGGTCATCCGCATGTCTCAGCCAGTGCCTTACCCACTGTCCTCTCGTCCTGGCCACAGCAAAAAATTTTCTGTTACTAAATCTTACAATTTGTATTTACTGGCCAAAGATTTAGATGATTTTTCTCTTTCTTCTGGTTTTTACTAACTTAAATCTTTGTTTTTGTTCAGAGCTGTTTTCTTGATTCACAGTGTTTATGGCACCAAATGATTGCTGTCATCTAATTCAGGTTGCTTTTTGTTAATTAAAAAAATAATCTCAGATTTAGTTGTTTGTTTATTTTGTCTTGAAAAATGTCGTTTTCTGTTCATCTTGAAATGTTTATTTGCCAGGTTTAGTAATTGCATGTGAGGCAGGAGTTTGGGTCAGTTCCGGGTTTTCTGGTTCAGGAGTGCCCTCTCCTGTCAAGAGAGCAAATTGCTATTTCCCCCCAAAGAAGATGCAATTTGTTTTATGTGAATACTGAGTTAGTGTGTCTTATGATTTTGTGAATCTCCGGTGCTGTGAAAAATAAGGAGAAATGGGCCAGATAAATCTAGAAGGAATGAGAAGGCAAAGGTTAGAAAATCAAAACCTCTGGTTAGTTCTTCATTTATATATGCAATCCAAGTAGTCTGTCCCCCAAATCCTCATCTGCACAGGGCATGATAGACCCTAGAGGTGTGCAGCTAATTGAAGAGCAGAGATATGTAAGGGCTGGGGATCCTGGGTCACTGCATAGGAGTTGTGGCATTCATGGCAGTTGGGGTTTTTGAATAGTCCCTCATTTACATCAGTAATCTCACTGGTTGGTGTGTAACCAGTCTGACAGCAGCAACAGGGCCTGCAGAGATAGGACAGTGGCTTTGATCCTTGGCACTCTGTACTTACGGTCTCCTGAGCTCACCAGAAGTGATCCCTGATCACAGAGCCAGGAGTAAACCCAGAGCACAGCTGGGTGTGGCTGATAATCCAAGCAAAATAAACAAAAACCCCAGATAGCAGAAATAGTTGAGAGATGGGAACAGAAGCCAACATACACTCAGGCCACTGTGGAGAAGGTGTGGCTGGAGGAGGAAGACTGGGGAGGAGGCTGTTTCTCCTGCTGCTGTGTGGGGGTCCCTTGTGGGGCTAAGGAAGGGACGCAGCCGAATGAGCAGACGCACAGCCAGAAGGAGGAGGAGAAGAGAGAGAGAGAGAGAGAGACAGAGAGACAGAGAGACAGAGAGACAGAGACAGAGACAGAGAGAGAGAGAGACAGAGAGAGAGATTATTCTACTGCAGTTACAATACTTATACCTCTCTGCTGGGAGGAGGTGGTATAGTATGCATGCTTGGACCCCCAGCAGATAATCCCAAGCAGCCTCCGCTTGACTAGAAGAGCCAAGCTCTGTAAAATGGCTCCCTACACTGCTGCAGATTACATTAGTCAGCCAGCAGAGATGAACCTGTATGAGCTGTGACCCTGCAGACATCTAGTGGCCAGTGTTCTAATCTTACACAGTGTCCACAGGACCCAAGGACACTGTAACACTAGTCTTAATTTTTATTCCATCTCTTTCTGTTTTCAGTCCCCCAAGGTTTTCTGACCTTTAAGCCCTCTTTCCACTAAACACATGCCTTCCCCAGATTGCCATTTCTCTTTTGCTTTTGTTAATACTTTTGGTGGAGTCAGGAGTAAACCCTGAGCACAGCTATTTTTTAAAAAATTTAGGAGTACTAATCGAAACAACATCTGCACATGTATGTTCATCGCAGCACTGTTTACAATAGCCAGAATCTGGAAAAAACCCGAATGCCCCAGAACGGATGACTGGTTGAGGAAACTTTGGAACATCTATACAATGGAATACTATGCAGCTGTTAGAAAAAAGGAGGTCAAGAATTTTGTAGTTAAGTGGATGGGCATGAAAAGTTTCATGCTGAGTGAAATGAGTCAGAAAGAGAGAGACAGACATAGAAAGATTGCACTCATCTATGGTATATAGAATAACAGAGTGGGAGACTATCACCCAAGAACTGTAGAAATAAGTACCAGGAGGTTGACTCCATGGCTTCGAGGCTGGCCTCACGTTCCGGGGAAAGGTCAACTCAGGCCATCTTCATGCCACAATCCACAGAGAAGCGGCAGGCATTCTGGTGAGCAACGCGGCCTGGAAAATGCTCCGGACCCGAGTCGGGGCCAGCAACACCGGGGGGCCGGAAGGAGGAGGTGCCGCCACCACACCTTCTCCAGATGGAACCCTGGCGCCACTGAGCAGCAACTAACACGGCTCCAGGATTCGGGACTGGGACAGATCCGAGCCGCGGGGGCCACTGGAGTGGGGCAGCGCCAGCCCAAAACTCCAAGTGGTCCCGGCCGCTGGAAGTCACGCCCTCGACCCACCCTCGGCGCCATCTTCATGCCACAATCCACAGAGAAGCGGCAGGCATTCTGGTGAGCAACGCGGCCTGGAAAATGCTCCGGACCCGAGTCGGGGCCAGCAACACCGGGGGGCCGGAAGGAGGAGGTGCCGCCACCACACCTTCTCCAGATGGAACCCTGGCGCCACTGAGCAGCAACTAACACGGCTCCAGGATTCGGGACTGGGACAGATCCGAGCCGCGCGGCCGCATTAGCGGCCGCGCGACCTTTTCTAACACCTGAGAACATACAATCTTTGAATGGAAAACTAATTATCAAAAAAAAAAAAAAAAAGAAAGGTCAACTCAGAGAAGCGATCACCAACTACATTGTAGTCGAAGGCCATGTGGGGGAAGGGAGTTGCGGGCTGAATGAGGGCTAGAGACTGAGCACAGCGGCCACTGAACACCTTTATTGCCAACCACAACAGCTAATTAGAGAGAGAGAACAGAAGGGAATGCCTTGCCACAGTGGCAGGGTGGGGTGGGGGGGAGATGGGATTGGGGAGGGTGGGAGGGACGCTGGGTTTACGGGTGGTGGAGAATGGGCACTGGTGAAGGGATGGGTTCCCGAACTTTGTATGAGGGAAGTATAAGCACAAAAGTGTATAAATCTGTAACTGTACCCTCACGGTGATTCTCTAATTAAAAATAAATAAAATTAAAAAAAAATTTAGGAGTACTGCTATTTATTCAGCCATCGATTAAGCTGATTGAATTGGGCATGAACTACACATTACTTTTTTTTTTTTTACTTTTTTAAAAGTTTTTTTAAAGTGATTATCCGTGAGATAGACCATTACAGAACTGTTCAGAATTGGATTTCAGTCATACAGTGATCCAGCGTCCATCCCTCCACCAGTGTACATTCCCCACCACCAGCCTCTAACCCCCACCCCCACCCCCAGCCTCCCTCTATGGGAGTCACTTTCCTTCTTGCTCTCTTCTTCCTTTTCCTTTTGGAGCACAGCTGTTTGGGCTGTGCTCAAGGCTTACTCCTGACTCTGTACTCAAGGATTAATCCTTGAGGTGGCCAGAGACCGTGTGTGGTGCTGAGGATTTTAGTCAATATCAGCTGTGTGCAAGGCAAGTAATTTAACTTCTGTGCTATCTTTCTCACTCCCTAAATGCCACTTCTGGTCCGAAATACCTTCATGCTCTTTTAAAATAGGCCTTTTTTTTTCATTGCCAGTTTTCAGATCTATTTTTATTTGTTGGGGTCACACCCAACAGTGCTCAGGGTTTACTTCTGGTTTGCACTCAGATATCACTCCTAGCAGTGTCAGGGGACCCTGTGGAGCACTGGAGATTGGAATTGGGTCCGCCACATGAAAGACCATTGTCCTATCTGATGTACAGTGTCTCTTGCCCATTTCTAAGCTATTATCAGCATTTCTTTTCTTGCCGTAACCCCTATTTTCTCTCTTCAGTTTCAATCCTTTTTGTTTTTTGTTTTGGAGCCACACCCAGCTGCACTCAGGGCTTACTCCTGGTGCTGGACTCAGGGATCACTCCTAGTGGGGTCAGGGAAATTTATGTGGTGTCAGGGTCAGACCTGGGTTAGCTTATGCAAGGTAAGCACCTTAACTGCTTTGCTATCACCTCAGCCCCAGCCCAGTTTATTTCTTTTCTTCTCTTTTCCTTTTTGGTTTGCTTTTTGGTAACACTAGGCAGTGCTCAGGAAGCCCTCCTGGCCCTGAACTCAGGGAACATTTCTGACAGGCTCTGGGGAACCATATGGGATGCCAGGGATTGAACCCAGGTCAGCAGCATGGGTTGAACCTAGTATGCAAGGCAAGCACTCTGCCCACTGTAATATCGCCCTAGCCCTGAACCTAATTAGTTTCTAATGCTGACTCTTGCCTGTGGAAACCCAGAACTGCTTTCACTAATGATGTAAGATCTGACTCCAAGTTTTACTTTTCGTAAGGATTTGTTGTCAGATTGTGCACTTGCGAGTGTGGGCTTTCCTTGGCAGACTGGTGTGCACTCCAGAGCCTTGGGCAAAACCTCAGTCAGCTTTACTCTCTCTTCAAGACCAGTTGGGGGATGTATCAGTGAGCTGAATTTTGTGAATCAGAATTTATTCAGGAAACTAACTTGGCTTCTGGTGGAAGTCATTTATTCAGGGAACAAAAGATCCCCTATAACTTCCTGTAATTCTATAGCTGCAGATTTTCCAGAACTCTTGCTTTTCTATGACTCCTACCAACCCAGTTCTTTCGTTAAAACATTCCCTTTTTCTTTTTCCAGTGCTGTGGATTGAACTCTGTCCTCCCAGGCAAGGCATGCAGTTTTCTCAGAGCTCTATCCTTTGTCTTCTTCCAAATTTCTTCCAAATTTCAATGTGAAGACTTAGCCAGCATATGTGATTGTAAGAACTGTATCCATAGATGTGTGTTGGTATATCTATATACAC
This sequence comes from Sorex araneus, assembly GCF_027595985.1. Classification (NCBI taxonomy): domain Eukaryota; kingdom Metazoa; phylum Chordata; class Mammalia; order Eulipotyphla; family Soricidae; genus Sorex; species Sorex araneus. The sequence continues at coordinate 20,742,614 of NC_073307.1, read as the reverse complement.
ATACATGTATACTGAACATAATAGTAAATGTGATATACTCATAAACATGTACTGTGGTGTTTTATGCATCTTTGTTTCTAACAGTACAACTCTTTTGGGTACAGGCCAAGTTGCTAGTGCTCAGGGAACTATATGCAGTACTGGGTTAGAACTGGGTTACATGCCAGACAAACACTAAGCAGCGTGGTACAATCTCTCGAGTCGCATAGCAGTAAAACATTGAAAATAAAATGGGAACATTTATACTTGAATATAATACAGCTACCCCAATGTATGTGAATTCTGTCCGTTTGTATGGACAAGAACAATGTCTCAAGCATGGTCATCACTCACAGAAACCTACAAACGGATTCCACACGTACTCTTACAAGCCATGAAACTACATATAGTGTCTGTAGAGTTAAATATATTGATCATTGCAAAGAAAGGACAGAAACACACAAAATATTAACTACTAGTTACCTGGAAAAGGTAGGAGTTTTGACAAGAGAGGGTATATGTTCAAATAAACAAAAAGAATAGAGTGCTATTGTATTTAAAGTAGCTTAACAAGTAGAACAAATACTACCTAAGAGAGAGGCGCTACCTGGTTTCACTGCAGTATTTGAAGATGAGGCTTAGAGTTAACTTTGAACTAACCTTTCCATACTTCTTCTGACTGAGGCACTGATTACAGCTTGGAGATGGCTGTGCTTGTAGATGGGCTCTCGGGAAGGGTTCAAAAGGGTTTGTTAGGTGACTTGGCTGTGTCAGAGTGCTAAAGGAATTAACAAAGGGACTGCTAGTGGAGAGTTTACCAAGGGACTAAGGATTTGTGGGGAGTGCAAGAAAAGGAGAGAAGGGGTGGGGGTGATTAGGTTTTACTGTGTGTCTAGAAAACCAGTCTCTTAAGTGTGGTGGAAGGGAGGCTTCAGATTGGAGGGTTTCTGTTTGCAGAGTCATCGTGAGTCACAGGACTCATGATTCATAGTGACGCAAGTTCTCTTGGCAGTCAAATAAAAGCTGTCTGGGCTGTTCCTCTGGGCTGGCTTTAGCTCAGCGGTTACTTCAGCGGACCACGACTTTGCTGTGTAACCGTCCTTGATGGTTCAAGACCCGCGGGCGCTCTCCAGTCCTTTTGCCAATTTTGCTCCTTTTTAAGAATTTCTTGAATAATCAGCTTTGGAGGAGCTTTTATACATCTCCCTTGCTCAGAGGGAATTTAACCAGTGTTCAGTTTCCTTTCCACCCGGAATGTGGGCTCTTTGCAGAAAGGTAGGAACTCTAGGACTGGGGCAGGAAATGGAGATGAGCCCAGTTCATTTTGTAGTGCTCAAAAGCAAACACTTATTTTAGAAATACTTGAAGAGTTTGGTCATTGTCCCTCCCAGCCCTTCCTTTCTTTTATTACTTTTTAATTTTTTATTAGAGAATCACTGTGATGTACAGTTACAAACTTATGAACTTTTTTGCATTTTACTCATACAGTGATCATTTACCCATCCCTCCACTAGTGCCCATTCACCTCCACCAATGATCCCAGTATCCCTCTCACCCCCCCACGTCATCCCCCACCACCCCACCCTGCCTCTGTGGCAGGGCATTCCCCTTTGTTCTCTCTCCTTTTGAGTGTTGTAGTTTGCAATAGAGTTATTGAGTGGCCATCATGTTCCGTCTATAGTCTACTTTCAGCTCACATCTTCCAACCAGAATGGGCCCTCCCGACATCCTCTACTTGGTGTTCCCTTCTCTATCTGAGCTGCCATTTCCCCTAGCATGTGAGGCCAGTTTCCAGTCTGTGGGGCAGACCTCCTAATCCTTATCTCTACAACTCTTGGGTGTTAGTCTCCCACTATGTTATTTTTTTTTTCTTTTTGGGTCACACCTGGCGATGCTCAGGGGTTATTCCTGGCTCTGCACTCAGGAATTACCCCTGGCGGTGCTCAGGGGACCATATGGGATGCTGGGAATTGAACCCGGGTCAGCTGCGTGCAAGGCAAGTGCCCTACCCGCTGTGCTATTACTCCAGCCCCTGTTATTTTATGTTCCACAGATGAGTGCAATCTTTCAATGTCTGTCCCTCTCTTTCTGGCTCATTTCACTTAACATGATACTTTCCATGTAGAACCACTTATATACAAATTTCATGACTTCATCTTTTCTAACAGCTGCAAGTATTCCATTGGGTAGATGTACCGAAGTTTCTTTAACGAGTCATCTGTTTTTGGGCACTCTGGCTTTTTCCAGGTTTTGGCTATTGTAAACAGAGCTGCAATGAACATGGAAAGGCAGACGTCATTTCTACTATACCTTTTTGCCTCTCCAGGATATATTCCCAGGAGTGGTATTGCTGGGTCAAATGGGAGCTCAATTTCTAATTTTTTGAGAATCGCCCATATTGTTTTCCAAAAGGGCTGAATGAATCAGCATTCCCACCAGCAGTGAGGGAGAGTCCCTTTCTTGCCACATCCACGCCAACAGTGGTTGCTTTTGTTCTTTTGGATGTGGGCCAGTCTCTGTGGTGTGAAATGATACCTCATTGTTGTTTCAATCTGCATCTCCCTGATGATTAGTGACATAGAGCATTTTCTCATGTCTTTTAGCCATTCATATTTCTTTGAGAAAATTTCTGTTCATTTCCATCCGCCATTTTTTGATGGGGTTGGGAGTTTTCTTCTACTAGAGTTCAACCAGTACCTTGTATATCCTTGATATCAACCCCTTATCAGATGTGTATTGGGTGAATATCCTTTCCCATTCTGTAGACTGTCTTTGTATTTTGGTCACTGTTTCTTTTGAGGTGAAGAAGCTTCTTAGTGTAAGGCAGTCCCATTTGTTTATCTCTGTTTTCAATTGCTTGGCCAGTGGTGTGTTATCTTTGAAAATACCTTTAGCTTCAATGTCGTGGAGGGTTTTGCCAACCTTGTTTTCCATGTACCTTATGGATTCTGGTCTGATGTTGAGATCTTTAATCCACTTTGACCTGGCTTTTGTACATCCAGCCCTTCCTTTCATGCATGGATCTGCTGCTGTCTCAATTCCTTTTCCTTACCTGGGCTCCCTAGTTCGTCAGCTCTATCTTGACTCCCTCATTTCCTTGATTCTACTTTTCCCTTTCCCAACTATTTAGTCATGTTTAGATTTGGTTTTCAGTCATGGTTTTAGAAAGCAGCATATTTTCTTCATTTGCCACCTCCTTTGACTTGGATAGCTATACTGAGTATATAATTGTGCTCACCTTCATGTTTTCTGAATTTTCCCTCAGTCCTTTGCTTGTTGAAGTTCACCTTAGTAAATTTCTCGAGATGGCTTCTGAGTAAGGTGTTATCAGATTTTAAATGGGTAAGCAGTAGTCCTTGCTATTCTTAATTCATTCTTCTCCCATTGATTTTATATGTATTATAAAATGATGCAATCTGATACTTCTTTGTCTTCTTATTTTGTTTTTGTTTTTGAACCACACCTGGCAGAGCTCAGGGGTTACTCCTAGCTCTGCATTCAGTAATCAATCCTGGCAATGCTGGGGGGACCATATGGGATGCTGGGATCTAACCTGGTTTGGCAGCATGCAAGGCGCTACCAACTGTACACTTGTTTCAGCCCTAGTTCTTTTGTATGTACTTACTCTTTAAATTTTTTTCACCTGCTAATGTGGGAGAGAATCTTGAAAATTGATTTTTTGTTTCTTGTTGGCTCTTCTGGGCCTCTTGTGGGCTCCAGGGACCTTTTGTGATGCTGGGGATCCAACTTCTGTTGGTCACTGTTTACAAGGTCCTAGCTGCTGTTCTATCTGTCTGGCCTCGCAAACTGAATTTTCTAACATTTACCTTTGAGTTGACCCTATCGGTTTTTTTAGGTTCACAAAAATTCCCCTTTGATGTACAAATTCAAGTATATTTCCAGAAATGTTTGTGTTATTTTGAATATTATCTGTTTTATTATTTTTCCTTCTCTGTATAGATCATTGCCTTTAGCACTTGTTCTATGATCCTTCTTACTAATTGATTTTTTTCCCTTGGCAGCTTTAAATTCTTTTCTCAATATTGTTATTTCTAACTCCACCTTTGTTTTTTGAATTTTGTATTGAACCACTATAAAATGGTTCTTGAGGGGCTGGAGCAATAGCACAGTGGGTAGGTTGTTTGCCTTGCGCGCGGCCGACCCGGGTTCGAATCCCAGCATCCCATATGGTCCTCTGAGCACTGCCAGGGGTAATTCCTGAGTGCAGAGCCAGGAGTAACCCCTGTGCATCGCCGGGTGTAACCAAAAAGCCAAAAAAAAAATGGTTCTTGAAATCTGAGCATCTCACAGGTGGTCCTGACAGTCCTTGGCACTTTTGGACCCAAACAAAATCACATCCTCATTCTCTAAATTGAAAAACAAGTCCAGGGCCTGAGCAATAGTACAGTGAGTCGGTGCCTTGTCTTGCATTTGCCTGACCTGGGTTTTCTTACCCCAATATTGCATATGATCCCCCAGCTCGCCAGGGATGATCTTGGCCCTGAGCGCCACCTGGCATGGCCTAAAAACCAAAGTAAAAAAAAAAAGGTCTAGCTAGTCCAATTTTGCTGCAGTAGCCCCTAGTTTCCTGACCATCATTTGGAGGATTAAAATAAGAATTAAGCACCTGCGCATCAGGCGTCTCCTCAGAGGACCCTGGTCCACCCCACCTCCCTGAGCACCATCCCATATGCACCTGAGCCACCCTCCAGAGCCACTCCTGGTTTTCTTCCCGGTTTCTCTCTCGCCCACGTTTCTGCCCCCTCCCCCCCACCTGGCACCCTACCCACATCTTGGCAGTGGGCGTAGCCTCTGTAGAAGTGGGTGTGGCCTATTTTAGAGCTGCAGCAGTTATTTTCCCAATTCCTGGCACTCAGAAATCACATCTTCATTTCTATCACCTAATTCTATGGAGATTATCCCGGCCATCTCAAACACATTAGGACAGTACTCCTGTAGTGTATCCCAATTGAACCATAATACTGGCATCACTAGAAGCTCTGTAAATCCAATATAAAAAAAAAACACATCCTCCGAAGCTTCACTAGAGACCTCACCTAAGCCGCTGAGTAGCACCTGAGAGGTAGAGGGTAATAGTGATAGTGAACTAGAAGGTTCCACCACCACACTACTACAGAAACATGAAGAAGCAATGAAGATCCCCACCACAAGGAGAAGATGATGAAAAGGGTTCAGGTGCCTCAACAAGCATTACCCGCAAGTATGATCTCTCCGATAAAGAATTCAGAGATGAAATATTGAAGATGTTCAATGAACTCAAAGAAATGGCTCAACAGACATCCAGGAAATTAAAGGAGGACATGAAAGAAACAATGGAAAACAGACATTCAAGAAAATACAGGAAGAAATGAGAGCAGAAATAAAAAAGCTACAAAATGAAGTGTCATGAATTAAGCATTCTATAGATGAAATTAAAAACACAGTGGGTGCCCTCAATAGTAGAATGGCCACAGCCGAAGACAGAATCTGTGAGATTGAAGTTGACCTGTAAGAAAGTTTACAGGCAACAACAAGCAATGGGAAAAGACCTCAAAATAGCTCTTAGGCAAATCAGACACCTAGGGGATGATTTCAAGAGGAACAACATTAGAATCATCAGAGTACCAGAAGGACAGGGAGACAACCCCAGTGAGAAAGCCACAGTTAAAAATATCATGGTGAAAAGTTCCCAGAGCTGGAGAAGGCAGGCATCCAGATCCAAGGAGCCCAAAGAGTGCCAGCTAAAAGTGACCCTAGTAAAATGACTAAGACATATCATAGTCAAAATGATGGATGCCACAGATAGAGACATAATATTGCAAGCAGCAAGGTCAAAGAAGGAAATCACATACAACGGAGCACCCCTTAGATTTATAGCAGACCTATCAGAGGAAACCCTCCAGGGCCAAAGACAATGGGGGGATATAGTAAAAAAAAAACTCAATGAAATGAACACCTCACCAAGAATACTTTATCTGGCTAAACTCTCACTCAAACTTGAAGGAACTGTATACTGTTTTATGGATAAACAACAGCTCAGGAATTTAATAGACTCAAAACCAGACCTAAAAGTAGGACTAAGAGGCTACTGTAAGACAAGAAAAAACCCTACAGCACAACTAATCCCTACAGAAAGATGGCATAAAACCCATGACAATAATCTCCCTCAACGTCAGTGGCCTAAATGCACTAAGAGACACAGAGTGGCAAAATGGATTCTGAAACTAAATCCAACATTCTGCTGCCTATAAGAAACACATCTGAACAGTCAGAGCAAACACAGACTCAAAGTCAATGGATGGAAAACAATCCTACAAGCAAACAACTCCTGAAAATAGCTGGGGTGGTCATACTAGTATACGAAACATAGATTTCAATTTGAAAAAGATTAGAAGGGACAGCAAAGACCAAGTTTTACTAGTCAAGAGATATGTACAGCAGGAAGAAATGACACTCCTAAACATGTATGTACCTAATGAGGGACAAGCTAAATACTTCAAACAACTGTTGACAGATTTTAACAAGGACATTGCTAACAACACAATAGTAGTTGGAGACTTCAACACTGCCCTATCACCTCTAGATAGATCTACAAGATTAAAACTCTGCAAGGAAACACTGGCATTGAAGGAAGAAACAGAAGAGAGAGGTCTGATAGATCTATACAGGACTTTGCATCCCCAAAAGAAAGAATGCACATTCTTTTTTCCAGTGCACATGGAACATTTTCCAAAACAGACCACATTCTGGGTCACAAAACATACCTCAATAGAATCAGGAAGATAGAAATTGTATCAAATACCTTTGCAGACTATGATGCACTGAAGATGAAGTCAAACACGCACAGACTGCTGGTGGGAATGACGAATGGCTCAGCCCTTTTGGAAAATAGTGTGGATGCTTCTCAAAAAATTTGAAATTGAGCTCCCCTTTGACCTAGCAATATCACTTCTGTGAATATATCCCGGAAATGCAAAAAAGTATAGTAGAAGTGACATTTGCACTTACATGTTCATTGCAGCACTGTTTACAATAGACAGAATCTGGAAAAACCCAAGTACCCAAGAACAGATGACTAGTTAAAGAAATTTTGTACATCTACACAATAATGTAATAATATACTTATTAGAGTGGATGGAGAAGGAGGTACCATGTAATATAGTTGAAGATAATCAGCCTTAAATTCATTTATTTGTTGTTTTGTGGGGCTGGAGCGATAGCACAGCGGGTAGGGCGTTTGCCTTGCTCATGGCTGACCAGGTTCGATTCCTCTGTCCCTCTCAGAGAGCCCAGCAAGCTACCTAGAGTACCCCGTCCACAAGGCAGAGCCTGGCAAGCTACCTATTGCATATTCGGTATGCCAAAAACAGTAACAAGTCTCACAATGGAGACATTACTGGTTCCCGCTCAAGCAAGTTGATGAACAACGGGATGACAGTGACAGTGCTACAGTGCTACACAATGGAATACTATGAAGCTGTTAGGAGAGATGAAGTCATAAAATTTGCTTACAAATGGATAGATATGGAGAGTATCATGCTAAGTGGAATGAGTCAGAGAGGGACAGACATAGGACTGCACTCATTTGTGGCATATAGAATAACATCACATGAGGCTGACACCCAAGGACAGTAGATACAAGGTCAGGAGGATTTCCCCATAGCTGGAAGACTGCTTCATGAGCAGAGGGGAGATGGCAGATGGAATAGAGAAGGGATTACTAAGAAAATGATGGCTGGAGGAACCAGTTGGAATGGGAGATGCCTGCTGAAAGTAGATAATGGAACAAACATGATGAACTCTCAGTGTCTGTATTGCAAGCCATAATGCCCCAAAGCAGAGAGAGATTATGGGGAATATTGTCTGCCATGGAGGCAGAGGGAAGGTGGGAAAGGCGGGGGTATACCCGGGATATTGGTGGTGGGGAATGTGCACTGGTGGAGGGGTGGGTGTTTGATCATTGTGAGATTGTAACCCAAACATGAAAGCTTGTAACTATCTCACCATGACTCAATAAAATAAAATAAAATAAAAAGAAACTTTGGCACATCTACACAATGGAATATTATACAGCTGTTAGAAAAGATGAAGTCATGAAATTTGCATAGGTGGAGCAACATGGAAAGTATCATGTTAAGTGAAATGAGTCAGAGAGGGACAGACATAGAAAGATTGCACTCATTTGTGGAATGTAAAGTAACAATGGGAAACTAACACCCAAGAACAGCAGAGAAAAGTATCAGGAGGATTACTCCACAGCTTAGAAGCCAGCCTTGCATACTGGGGAAAAAGGCAGCTCAGATAGAAAAGGGACCACCAAGTAAAGGGTGCTAGGAGGACCCCCTTGGGATGGGAAAGGCGGCTGAAAGTAGATATAGACCGAACATGGTAGCCATTTAATACCTCCACTGCAAACCACAATACCCAAAAGAAGAGAGAGAACAAAAGGGAATGCCCTGCCACAGAGGCTGGGTGGGGTGGGTGGTGGGAGGATGGTGGGAGGAAGGATGCAGGGACCATTGGTGGTGGAAAATGGGCACTGGTGGAGGGATGGGTGCTCAATCATTGTATGACTACAATGTAAGCATGAAAGTTTGTTAGTCTGTAACAGTACCCCCACAGTGATTCACTAATAAAAAAATTTAAAAAAAAGAATTACATATAATCAAGTCTTTTTAGTTCACAAATATGTGTGTATATGTATTTTGTTTTGATTTTTTGGGGGTCACATCTGGCAATACTCAGGGTTTACTCCTTTACTCCTGGCTCTGGACTCAGGAATTACTCTGTGTAGGGCTTACGGGACCATATGTGATGCTGAGGATGGAGGGACACCATATGCTGTGGGTGGAAGGAAACCATATGGGATGCCAAGAATCAAATCCCCTACCTGCTTCACAATCTCTCTGGCCCCAACAGGGACCAATCTTGAGCACAGGCTTGTGTGACACAAAGGCCCCTCTTTCCCCCCACCAAAAAAACTTAATGATAATTGCTATTTGGTTTATGCCCATGCAAACAATGACAGTTTTCAGAGTTATATTCTATGTTTGGAAACAAAATTCTCTCTACCAGTTATTATATATATATGTATATATACATATATATATACACACATATATATACATATACACACACATATATACATACACACACACACACACATATATATATATATATATGTATATATATATATATATATATACTTGCTTTTTTTGGTCACACCCGGAAATGCACAGGGCTTACTCCTGGCTCTGCATTCAGGAATTACTCCTGGCGGTGCTCAGGGGACCGTATGTGTGCTGGGAATCGAACCTGGGTCGGCTGTGTGCAAGACAAATGCCCTACCTGCTATGCTATCACTCCAGGCCCCAGTTATTATATTTTAAGTAAAGTTCTTTGTTCAATTTTTTTTAATTTTGGCCCACACCTAGTGGTGCTCAAGACTTATTCCTGATTATGTTTATGGATTACTTCTGGCAGTTCTTGGGGTCATATGGGGTGCTGGGGATGGAACCCAGGTTAGCCACATGCCTCGGCCAGTGCCTTACCCACTGTCTTCTCACTCTGGACACAGCAAACGTTTACTGTTTATAAATCTTATAATTTGTATTTACTGGCCAAAGATTTAGACGATTTGTCTATTTCTTCTCATTTTTAATAACTTAAATCTTTTTTTCAGAGCTATTTTCTTGATTCACTGTTTTTTTATGTCACTGAATGATTACTTACTGTCATCTAATTGAGATTTTTTTTTGTTAATTTCAAAAAATAACCCACACTTTTTTTTGTCTTAAAAATGTCTGTCATTTTCTGTTCATTTTGAAATGTCTTATTTTCTAGTTTCAGTGTTCAAAAGGCTTGGTAGAAAATAAAATAAAATAAAATAAAATAAAATAAAAGGGGCTGGAGCGATAGCTCAGCGGGTAGGGCGTTTGCCTTGCACGAGGGCGACCCAGGTTCGATTCCCAGAATCACATATGGTCCTCTGAGCTCTGCTAGGGGTAATTCCTGAGTGCAGAGCCAGGAGTGACCCCTGTGCATCGCCGGGTGTGACCCAAAAAGCAATACATACATATATATATATATATATATATATATATATATAATAAAATAAAAAAACCACAAAACAAACAAACAAAAGGCTTGGTAGGAGTGTTAGAAGGAATAAACAAAGGGGCTACTAGTAGAGAGTTAACCACGGGATTAAGGATTTATGGGGAGTGGAAGAAAAGGAGAGAGGGGTGAGGGGGCACTAGGTTTTACTGTGTGTCTAGGAAACCAGTCTCTTAAGGGTGGAAGGGAGGCTTCAGATTTTAGGGTTTCTGTTTGCAGAGTCATCCTGAGTCACAGGTCTTGTGATTCATAGTGACGTAAGTCCTCTTGGCAGTAAAATAAAAGCTGTCTGGGCTGTTCCTTTGGGCTGGCTTTAGCTCAGCGGTTACTTCGTCAGTCTACGGAGCTTTGCTTTGTAACTATCCTTGATGGTTCGAGACCCGCGGGCGCTTTCCAGTCCTTTTGCCAACTTTGGTTTCTTTTTTTTCATTTCCCAGAGGGTGCTTTGGAAGCCTCTTGGAGGGAGCTTTGAAACCCCTCTCATGCATGGGCTCCCCTGCACAAAAGGGATTTTAACTGTTATTCAGTTCCCTTTTCACCTGGAACCTGGGCTCCTTGCAGAAATACAGGAACTGAGGCAGGAAATGGAGCTGAACCCAAAGCATTTTGTGTAGGATAACATTGGTCTGTGCTTTCCCTCTGCCACAAGGAGTTTAGGTTTACTGAGTGATACCCATCACAATGCTTGTGAAGCACTTCCATTCCTCTGTGTTTATTGGAATATATTAGGATGACATTGGTATGTCCTGTTTCCCTTGCCACAAGGAGCTTAGGTTTATCACAGTGCTTCTGAGGCACTTCCATTTCTCTGTGTTTATCTGTCAACTGTTCTCTATGCTCTCTTCCCCAACCTATCTATCACCTTTTCTCCCTAATTAGACTCTTAACTTGTCAGGTCAGATTCCGCAGAAATCTGTGATTTTATATTTGTGAATGAAATGTTGCTCTTCTCCTTCTCTTGTCCTTTTGCATAGGTTACTTTAAAGCAATGTCCTTTTTGTACAGACTCAGGAAGACCGTTAATATTAACTGGCTTTTGTAACTTGGGAGTTAAAATTGACTCCATTAATATTCACTCCTGGGCATCTGCTTTCTTGACTTAAGCCTCAGTTGCCCTTAGTTCCTAGCACCCCAAAAGCAGGTTCCCGACGAGGGACTGAATGGACCCAAGGCAAGCTGTAAGCTATGCTGGTGTTGAAATGGGTCAGGCCAAAGTGCCACAATATTTAACTATAAGTTAAGAGCATGGTCATGGACAAATTCTGTCATAATTCGAAGAGTAACTACTGAATTAGGACCCTTCTAGGGTTAGGAAAGACTAATCTGGCCTGAGCACTATAGTCTGAGATCTATAGTGAGATGGTTCCAGGACAGTAATCCTATAAGCTTAATGTATCTCTTACTGTGTCCATACAAAATGACTAATATTATGAATGTTTATATGTTTGTTGTACTAAGGAGAAGAGAAACACACCCATATTTTGCCCTTAGACCAGTCATCTTGCTGGATGAGAATCTGTCCTAGAAGAAGCTTCCCCTGACCTTACATCCATTAATTGTATGACTTGATTGTATGACAACACTTATGTGTAATTGTTATCCAAACCTCTCGTGATTTGGGATTTAAAGAAGGTTCTTAGAGTGGGCTGGGGGAGGCAGAAGAGGAAGAAGTATGAAGGAACAGGATCCAAGAGGAGGGTGAGGGGGATCAAGGAAAGGGAAGATCAGGAGGAGAATCAGGAGAATCCAGAGGAGAATCAGGAGAGAATGGAGATGAGACTGGAATGAACTGCATTTGAGACCAACTATCCTGGCCTTCATTTCCGTTTTCTCATTCATCCACCCATTGCCATCGGCCACCCCAAGGGGGGGAGTGATGCGAGACTACTAAACACTGGTGGGGGGGGAGAGAGAGAGAGAGAGAGAGAGAGAGAGAGAGAGAGAGAGAGAGAGAGAGAGAGAGAGAAAGAGAGAAAGAGAGAGAGCCAACACAGCCTTTCATATTTATTTTTTGAATATACAATTTTGTAGTGCTAAAAAGCAACATTTATTTTAGAAACACTTGTGTTTGCTAGTGTTTATGTTGTCCAGATCTTTCTTCCTTATTTTTATCTGCTGATATCTCAATTCCTTTTTCTTATGTGGCTTTCCTATTTCTAAGCTGTATATCTTTTTTTGGGTTTGTTTTGTTTTGTTTTTCAGCCACACCTGCTCAGGGTCTACTCCTAGCTCTGTACTCTGGGATCACTCCTGGAGTACTCGGGGACCTTATGAGGAGTCAGGAATCCAACCCAGGCCTGCTGCATGCCAAAATGCCCAACTGGCTGTACTGTCACTCCTGTCAGCTCTCAACGTCCTCTGTTACTTTACTTTCCCCTTCCCAATTATTAAGTCATGTTTTGTTTTTTCAAATTTTCAGTCATGGCTTTAGAAAACAGCATTGTTATCTCCTCTTGTCACCCCCGTTACTTGGATAACTAGACTGAATATATTTTGTGTTCACTTTCATGTTTTTCTGAATTTCTCGCTGTCCTTTGTTGGGTGAAGCTTACCCTAGGAAATTTCTCCATGATGGCTTCTGAGTACGGTGTCCTGAGATCTTGTATATTTAAAATAGTTCTTTGGCCTTGCTACTCTAGGTTCACATCCCTTTCCCTCTATTTTTTATGTAATGTGAAATTATACCATCCTTGATTATTTTTCTTTTATAAGTGGTTAGATTTTTAAAAATTTTAACCTGATACGGAGAGGATATTTTCTTTGAATTTTTAGTTTCTAAGATACCTTAGAGTTGACCACTTTTCATTTTTATTGGTTTTCTTTCTTTTTCTTTTTGGGTCACACCATTTGATGCTAAGGTTACTTCTAGCTCTGCACTCAGGGATTACTCCTGGCCATGCTCAGGGTACCATATAGGATGCTGGGCATCAAGCCCGGATTGGCTGTGTGCATGATAAATTCCCTTCCCATTGTACTATCTCTCCGGCCCCTCTTACTGTTTTTTTTTCTTTTTCTTTTTTCTTTTGCTTTTTGGGCCAGCGATACTCAGGGATTACTCCTGGCTCTGCACTCAGTAATTACTCCTGGTGGTGCTTGGGGTACCGTATGGAATGCTGGTGATTGAACTCCTGGGTCGGCTGCGTGCAAGGCAAACACCCTACTCGCTGTGCTATGCTCTGGCCCCTTTTTTTATGTTTGTGAAAGACCCTTTTGATGTGTATATTCAAGTTATATTTCCAGAAATTTTTGTAGTATTTTGAAATTATCTGTTCACTTACTTTTTCATCTCTGACTATACATAGGATTTAATACTTGCTCACTAATCCTTCTTACTAATTGATTTTATTTTTATTTTCTTGGCTGTTCTTATTATTGCCATCCCCTCCTTTTAGAAAATTGGATTAAACTGCTTTCAACTTTTTGTCTTTGTTTTTGTTTTGTTTTGGGGCCATATCTGGCTGCTTAGGGTTTACTCCTGGCTCTGTGCTCAGGGGCTGGCTTGGGGGACCATATGGGATACCCAGTATTGAATCTGGGTTAGTCATGTGCAAGACAAGTGCCCTACCTGTACTATCTCTCCAGCCCTATTCCAGCTTTTACTAACTGTGGTAGTGGTACTGTCATTCTGGTGTGTGTGTGTGTGTGTGTGTATGTGTGTGTGTGTGTCTGTGTGTATGTGTGTGTGTTTTGGAATACACATGAAAGGTGTGTATATATCCTCCACCACTGAGCCACATCCCTTGCCCTTTTGCATTGTTTGGTATGATTTGGCAGGTGATAGTTATGGTCATTATTATTTTTGTTTTAGGGCCACATCTGGCTGTGCTCTGGGCTTACTCCTGGGTCTGTGCTCTGGGATCCCTTCTGGCTCTACTTAGGGAACCATACCTAGATCATACTGCCTGCAACCCAAGTGCCTTACCCACTGTACTACCTCACTTGACTGGTTATGTTTTTGGAGTCTAGAAATATTTATGTTTATTTCTATACAAATAAAAGGTACTTGCTTTTTAAATTTGTGCCCATGATAACATTGAAAGTTTCCACAGGAATTTTCTGCTTTTGGATACCAGAAGGAGCCTCTGTCCATTATTTGAGGCAAAATTTCTCTCTACTTCAGCATCATATAATTTAGTCTTTTAAAATAAATTAATTAATTGTTTACTTATTTTGCTTTTTGGATTACACCCAGTTATTCTCAGGGATTACTCCTGGCTCTGCACTAAGGAATTATTCCTGGTGGTGCTGGGGGAACCATATGGGATGCCAGTGATTGAATCTGGGTCTGCTGCTTTCAAGGCAAATGCCCTACCCGTTGTACTAACACTCTGGCCCTAAGTTAGTCTTTCTTGAGGCTGGAGAGTTAGTACAATGGGTAAGGTGCTTGCCTTGCACACGACTGACCTGGTTCAATTCTACATACTCCGTATGTTTCCCTGGGTGATCCCTGAGGTTAGAGCAAAGAGTTATTCCTGAGCACCACTGAGTGTGGCCCTTCCCCACCACATCCTCCCCCCTGAAATTTAGTCTTTCTCTCTAAAGATTTGGATGAGGGGCTAGTGCTATAGTACAATGGGTAGGGAATTTTGCTTTGCACACGGCCAACCTGGGTTCAACCCCCGGCATCCCATATATGGTCCTCCAAGCACCGCAAGGAATAATTCCAGAGTGCATCAGCCACCCCTGAGCATTGCCAGGCATGGACCCAAAACAAAAACAAACAAAAGACCTTGAATTCAAGTTCTCTTTTTTTCTGTTTTTCACTAAGTTGAATCTTAGTTTTTGTCCATATCTATTGTTTTCCTGATTCACAGTATTTTTTCATGTCACCAATCGATTACTGTTATTTAATTTAGGTTCTTTTAAAAAAATATTTCCAGGGGCCGGAGCGATAGCACAACGGGTAGGGCGTTTGCCTTGCACGCGGCCAACCCGGGTTCGATCCCCGGCATCCCATATGGTCCCCCAAGCACCTCCAAGGGTAATTCCTGAGTGCAAAGCCAGGAGTAACCCCTGAGCATTGCTGGGTGTGACCCAAAAAGAAAAAAAGGAAATAAATAAAATGTGATGCACTAATGTTTAGAAAAAAAAAATATTTCCAAATTTGGGAGAGTTGAAAAAGCAACTTTTGTTGTCTTAAAAAATATCTGTGTTGGTGGGGCTGGAGCAATAGCACAGCGCGTAGGGCGTTTGCCTTGCACGTGACCAATCCAGGTTTGATTCCCAGCATCCCATATGGTCCCCTGAGCACTGCCAGGGGTAATTCCTGAGTGCAGAGCCAGGAGTAACCCCTGTGCATTGCCAGGTGTGACCCAAAAAGCAAATATCTATATCTATATCTATATATGTCTATATCTATATCTATATCTATATCTATATCTATATCTATATCTGTATCTGTATCTGTATCTGTGTTGGTGCTGGAAAGATAGTACAGCAAATGCCCTACCTGGGATCTCTGGCATCCCATAATGACCCCCAGGCACTGCAAGGAGTAACATTTGAGTGCAGATCCAGGATTATCCCCAGAGCATCGCAGGGTGTGGCACCAAAACAACAACAAAAAAAGTGTCTGTAATTTTCTGTTCATTTTGAGATGTCTCCTTTTCCAGTTTAAGTAATTGCCCCATTCAGTCTGGCTCACTTGCCAGGTTTTTTAGCTCAGGAGTGCCCTCTTCTGTTGAGAAAATAAAATGTTTTTCTTTTTAAATTTTTTCTTTTTATTTTTCTCAAATAGAAGACAAATTTTGGGGGCCGAAGCCATAGCACAGAGGGTATCGTGTTTGTCTTGCATGTGGCTGACCTGGGTTCTATCCTCAGCATCCCGTATGGTCGCCGAGCACCACCAGGAGTAATTTCTGAATGAAGAACCAAAGTACCCCTAAGTGCTGCTGAGTGTGACACACTCACACCAAAAAAAAAAAAAAAAGAGAGAGAGAGAGAGACTTTTTTCCCCCCATGGGAATCCTGGCTAATGTTTCTTCTGATTTTATGATTCTCTGGTTTATAAATAATTTTTACTGCTTTTAAAAAAATTTCCAACCCTTCAAGTATTATTTATTTCAAAGTCTTCTCTTTCATCTAAACACAGGTCTCTCCAGAATTGCCATTTCTGGTCTTTAGTACTTTCATGCCCTTTTAAATAATTTCTTGTTTTGGCCCACGGAGCCCTTGTTGATGCAACAGCTTGCAAGGCGAGTACTTTTCTTCTTGTACTGTCTCTCTGGCCCAAAGACTCCGTTTTTCTGGTGATTTTGCCTCTCTTTTTCCTTTTCTAGGTCCCTGGTCCTTCTCTGTATGTTCAGTACCCTGTTGGATTTTCCTCTGTTCCATATTTATGACTAATGATCTTCATTAGTGGTAGAGGGTAAATCTTGTTTTTAACCACCAACATTCTGTTTTTTTGTTTGTTTGTTTTAGCAGTCATAGAAAACTAATAATTCGTTTTTGTTTTTGGGCCACATCCGGTGGTGCTTCGGAGTAACTCCTAGTTCTGCTTTCAGCAATCACTCCTGGTGGCTATTATAAGATGCCTAGGATTGAACCCAGATTGGTTGCACGTAAGGCAAGGGTTTTACCTGCTGTACTATCTCTCCTGTTTTAAGGTAGTATTTCATTTGTACTAATGGCATAGACATTTATCAGTTTATATCAATTTAGAATTTTTTTGTCTTAAAACTATTCTTGTGCCTCCCTATGCAGAGACTAAATGGCCCTGCTACTCACCATATTTATTAATAAAATTTAGTGGAAATATATATTTACTTCATAAGGTGGTAGTATGGATTATATAATGTATAACCAGAGAGATCATAATTTTCCAGATTGACCAGCTCAGGTGAGGGAATGGTAAGGAATACAGATTTGGATAAAATTTTTGCTTTACCTGCAATTTATTTATTCCTTCAGGGCTATTCCATGCTCTGTGCTTGGGGTTACACCTGGTGGTGCTTGGGAAACCATATGTGGTAGGTACCAAGATTCAAACCAAGGTCTTATAGCCGCATCTTCATGAAAGGAAAGTGATTTAATTTCTAAACCTATATCTCTGGCCTCTTGAATTTTGTTTTATTTTGGACTTTTGGGTCACACCTGGTGGTGTCATGGCTTACTCCTGGCTCTGTGCTCAGGGATTAATCCTGGTGGTGCTTGGGGAGCCATATGTAGCACTAGCGATCAAACAAGGATGTTCTGTGCACAAGGATATTCTGTGTACCTTGTCTTCTGTACTATCTCTTCAGCTCCTTGAATTTTATTTATAACTTTCTCATACCCCATTACTTCTTCCCTTTATTGTTGAGGCTGTGCTATGGTCAAACAGTTGTCAGGCTTTGCTGCAGTGCTTGCTGTGGTCAGTTGTAGTGCTCTTGTGCACTTTGTGAAAGTGCTCGGCTCCCTCAGTGCAGGGCTTTCAGTCACTCAGAGACGTGCTGCACCTCCTGGGCTCTTCTCTGGAAAACAGGTGTTTTCCTGCTGTGCTATTCACAGATTGCCTTAAGCTTGTAATGATTTATAAATGTTCTTTTGGACTCCTTTTCACACTGTAGCTTTTGTACACTGTAGACTTTGTAGCTCCCTCTTGTCTGCAGGTGTTTTTTTTTTTTTTTTTTTTTAGTGGGGGTACCGTTACAGACTTACAAACTTTTGTGCTTGTGTTTCAGTCATACAATGATCAGGTACACATCCCTCCACCAGTGCCCATTCTCCACCACCAATGGTCCCAGCATCCCTCCCACCACTCACACCCCGTTTCCACCCCCACCCCACCTCAGTGGCAGGGCTTTCCCTTTTGCGCTTTCTCTCTCTCTCTCTCTCTCTCTCTCTCTCTCTCTCTCTTCTTTTGGGTGTTGTGGTTAGCAGTAGAGGTACTAAGTGGCCATCATGTTCGGTCTATAGTCTACTTTCAGCCCACCTCTCCCATCCCGAGCAGGCCCTCCTAATCCTTTAGTTGGTGTTCCCTTCTCTATCTGACCTGCTGTTCCCCCCCCAGCATGCAAGGCTGGCTTATAAGCTGTGGAGTGGGCTAGAGAAATAGCACATCGGGCGGGGCTTTTGCCTGCATGTGACTGACCTAGGTTCGATTCCCAGCATCCTATATGGTCCCCTGAGCACCACCAGGAGTAATTCCTGAGTGCATGAGCCAGGAATAGCCCCAGTGCATCACCGGGTGTGACCCCAAAAGAAAAAAATATTAAGCTGTGGAGTAATCCTCCTGATACTTACCTCTGCTGCTCTTGGGTGTTACTTTCCCATTCTGTTACTTTACATTCCACAAATGAGTGCAGTCTTTCTATGTCTGTCCCTCTCTTTCTGACTCATTTCACTTAACATGATACTTTCCATGTTGCTCCATCTATATGCAAATTTCATGACTTCATCTTTTCTAACAGCTGCATAGTATTCCATTGTATAGATGTACCAAAGTTTCTTTAACTAGTCATGTGTTCTCGGGTACTTGTTTTTTTCCCACATTCTGTCTATTGTAAACGGTGCTGCAATGAACATGAACGTGTAAGTGCAGATGTCATTTCTATTACACTTTTTTGCATCTCCGAGATATATTCCAATAAGTGATATTGCTGGATCAAATGGGAACTCAATTTCTAACTTTTTGAGAAGTGTTCATACTAATTTCCAAAAGGGCTGAGACATTTCTCATTCCCACCAGTAGTCTGTGCGTGGTTGACTTCTATCTTCAGTGCAACGTGGTCTGCAAAGGTAGTTGATACAATTTCTATCTTCCTGATTCTATTGAGGTATGTTTTGTGACCCAACATGTGGTCTGTTTTGGAAAACATTCCATGTGCACTGGAAAAAAAGTGTATTCTTTCTATTAGCCCTATATCTTCTGTCTCTTCCTTCAATGCCAATATTTCCTTTCTGAGTTTTAATCTTGTAGATCTATCTAGAGGTGATAGGGGCAGTGTTGAAGTCTCCAACTACTATTCTGTTGTTAGCAATGTCCTTGTTAAAATCTGTCAGCAGTTGTCTTAAGTATTTTGCTGATCCCCCTTCCTGTCATATCTTCCTGCTGTATATATCCCTTGACTAGTAAAACTTGGCTTATGCTGTCCATTCTAATCTTTTTCAAATTAAAATCTATGTTGTAGGATACTAGTATGACCACCCTCGCTATTTTGAGGGAGTTGTTTGCTTGCAGGATTGTTTTCCATCCTTTGACTTTGAGTCTGTGTTTGCTCTGACTGTTCAGATGTGTTTCTTGTAGGAAGCAAATGTTGGATTTAGTTTCCGAAACCATTTTGCACCGCTGTGTCTCTAAATTAGTGCGTTTGGCCATTGACATTGAGCGAGATTATTGTCATGGGTTTTGTGCCATCTTTCTATAGGGTTTGCTTGTGCTTCTAGGGTTATTTCTTGTCTTGCAGTATCCCCTTTAGTCCTTCTTTTAAGTTTGGTTTTGACTCTATGAAGTTTCTGAACTGTTATTTATCCATTAAATACTGTAGGGGAAAAGGCAGCTCAGATAGAGAAGGAAACACCAAGTAGAGGATGCCGGGAGGACCCATTCGGGTTGGAAGATGCGAGCTGAAGGTAGACTGTAGATGGAACATGATGGCCACTCAATACCTCTATTGCAAACTACAACACCCAAAAGGAGAGAGAACAAAGGGGAATGCCCTTCCACAGAGGCAGGGTGGGGTGGTGGGGGATGGGGTGGGGGTGAATGGGCACTAGTGGAGGGATGGGTAAATGATCACTGTATGAGTAAAATGCAAACACAAAAGTTCATAAGTTTGTAACTGTACATCACAGTGATTCTCTAATAAAAAATTGAAAAGTAATAAAAGAAAGGAAGGGCTGGGAGGGACAATGACCAAACTCTGCAAGTATTTTTAAAATAAGTGTTTGCTTTTGAGCACTACAAAATGAACTGGGCTCATCTCCATTTCCTGCCCCAGTCCTAGAGTTCCTACCATTCTGCAAAGAGCCCACATTCCGGGTGGAAAGGAAACTGAACACTGGTTAAATTCCCTCTGAGCAAGGGAGATGTGCAAAAGCTCCTCCAAAGCTGATTATTCAAGAAATTCTTAAAAAGGAGCAAAATTGGCAAAAGGACTGGATAGCTCCCGCGGGTTTCGAACCTTCAAAGACGGTTTGCTTTCTAACCTCAAGGACGGTCTTAATCACAGCCCTTAAGTAACCGCTGAGCTAAAGCCAGTCCAGAGGAACAGCCCAGACAGCTTTTATTTGACTGCCAAGAGAACTTGCGTCACTATGAACCATGAGACCTGTGACTCACGATGACTCTGCAAACAGAAACCCTTCAATCTGAAGCCTCCCTTCCACCACACTTAAGAGACTGGGTTTCTAGACACACAGTAAAACCTAGTCACCCTCACCCCTTCTCTCCTTTTCTTGCACTCCCCACAAATCCTTAGTCCCTTGGTAAACTCTCCACTAGAAGCCCCTTTGTTAATTCCTTTAGCACTCTGACACAGCCTAGTCACCCAACAAACCCTTTTGAACCCTTCCCGAGAGCCCATCTACAAGCACAGCCATCTCCAAGCTGTAATCAGTGCCTCAGTCAGAAGAAGTATGGAAAGTTTAGTTCAAAGTTAACTCTAAGCCTCATCTTCAAATACTGCAGTGAAACCAGGTAGCGCCTCTCCTCTCTTAGGCAGTAGTATCCGTTCTACTTGTTAAACTACTTTAAATACAGTAGCACTCTATTCTTTTTGTTTATGTGAACATATACCCTCTCTTGTCAAAACTCCTACCTTTTCAGGTAACTAATAGTCAATATATCAGTGTGTGTCTCTCCTTTCTTTGCAATGATCAATACATCTAACTCTACAGACACAATATGTAATTTCATGGCTTGTAAGAGTACGTGTGGAATTTGTATCGTTCCTTCAAGTTTGAGTGAGAGTTTAGCCAGATAAACTATTCTTGGTGAGGTGTTCATTTCATTGCGGGTTTTTTTTTTTTTTTACTATATCCCCCATGTCTTTGGCCTTGGAGGGTTTCCTCTGATAGGTCTGCTATAAATCTAAGGGGTGTTCCATTGTATGTGATTTCCTTCTTTGACCTTGCTGCTTGCAATATTATGTCTCTATCTGTGGCATCCGTCATTTTGACTATGATATGACTTGGAGTCTTTTTACTAGGGTCTCTTTTAGCTGGCACTCTTCGGGCTCCTTGGATCTGGATGCCTGCCTTCTCCAGCTCTGGGAACTCTCCACCAATGATATTTCTTTTTTTTTTTATAATTTATTTATTTTTAATTAGAGAATCACCGTGAGGGTACAGTTACAGATTTATACACTTTTGTGCTTATACTTCCCTCATACAAAGTTCGGGAACCCATCCCTTCACCAGTGCCCATTCTCCACCACCCGTAAACCCGGCGTCCCTCCCACCCTCCCCACTCCCATCTCCGCCCCACCCCACCCTGCCACTGTGGCAGGGCATTCCCTTCTGTTCTCTCTCTCTAATTAGCTGTTTCCACCAATGATATTTCTAACTGTGGCTTTCTCACTGGGGTTGTCTCCCTGTCCTTCTGATACTCTGATGATTCTAATGTTGTTTCTCTTGAAATCATCCCCTAGGTGTCTGATTTGCCTAAGAGCTATTTTGAGGTCTTTTCCCATTGCTTGTTGTTGCCTGTAAGCTTCTTGCAGTGCAGCAAAATTAGGACTAGCTAGACCTTATTTTCTTTTTTCTTTTGGTTTTTAGGCCACACCAGGTGGTGCTCAGGGCCAAGATCATTCCTGGCGGGCTAGGGGGATCATATGCAATATTGGGGTAAGAAAACCCAGGTCAGGCAAATGCAAGACAAGGCACCCTACTCACAGTACTATGGCTCAGGCCCTGGACTTGAACTTCAATTTAGAGCCTGAGGATGTGATTTGTTTGGGCCCAAAAGTGCCAAGGACGGCCAAGACCACCTGTGAGATGCTCAGATTTCAAGAACCATTTTCTTGTGGTTCAATACAAAATTCAAAAAACAAAGGTGGAGTTAGAGATAACAATATTGAGAAAAGAATTTAAAGCTGCCAAGAAAAAAAATCAATTAGTAAGAAGGATCATAGAACAAGTGCTAAAGGCAATGATCTATACAGTCATTGAAGGAAAAATAATAAAACAGATAATATTCAAAATAACACAAACATTTATGGAAATAATACTTGGATCTGAACATCAAAGGGGAATTTTTGTGAACCTAAAAGAACCGATAGGGTCAAATCAAAGGAAAATGTTAGGAAATTCAGTTTGCGAGGCCAGACAGATAGAACAGCAGCTAGGACATCTGCCTTGTAAACAGGGACCGACAGGAGTTGGATCCCCAGCATCACAAAAGGTCCCTGGAGCTCACAAGAGGCCCACAAGAGCCCACAAGAAACAAAAAATCAATTTTCAAGATTCTCTCCCACATTAGCAGGTGAAAAAAATTTAAAGAGTAAGTACATACAAAAGAACTAGGGCTGAAACAAGTGTACAGTTGGTAGCGCCTTGCATGCTGCCAAACCAGGTTAGATCCCAGCATCCCATATGGTCCCCCCAGCATTGCCAGGATTGATTACTGAATGCAGAGCTAGGAGTAACCCCTGAGCTCTGCCAGGTGTGGTTCAAAAACAAAAACAAAATAAGAAGACAAAGAAGTATCAGATTGCATCATTTTATAATACATATAAAATCAATGGGAGAAGAATGAATTAAGAATAGCAAGGACTACTGCTTACCCATTTAAAATCTGATAACACCTTACTCAGAAGCCATCTCGAGAAATTTACTAAGGTGAACTTCAACAAGCAAAGGACTGAGGGAAAATTCAGAAAACATGAAGGTGAGCACAATTATATACTCAGTATAGCTATCCAAGTCAAAGGAGGTGGCAAATGAAGAAAATATGCTGCTTTCTAAAACCATGACTGAAAACCAAATCTAAACATGACTAAATAGTTGGGAAAGGGAAAAGTAGAATCAAGGAAATGAGGGAGTCAAGATAGAGCTGACGAACTAGGGAGCCCAGGTAAGGAAAAGGAATTGAGACAGCAGCAGATCCATGCATGAAAGGAAGGGCTGGATGTACAAAAGCCAGGTCAAAGTGGATTAAAGATCTCAACATCAGACCAGAATCCATAAGGTACATGGAAAACAAGGGTGGCAAAACCCTCCACGACATTGAAGCTAAAGGTATTTTCAAAGATAACACACCACTGGCCAAGCAATTGAAAACAGAGATAAACAAATGGGACTGCCTTACACTAAGAAGCTTCTGCACCTCAAAAGAAACAGTGCCCAAAATACAAAGACAGTCTACAGAATGGGAAAGGATATTCACCCAATACACATCTGATAAGGGGTTGATATCAAGGATATACAAGGCATTGGTTGAACTCTACTAGAAGAAAACTCCCAACCCCATGAAAAAATGGGGGATGGACATGAACAGAAATTTTCTCAAAGAAGAAAATCGAATGGCTAAAGGAAACATGAGAAAATGCTCTACGTCACTAATCATCAGGGAGTTGCAGATTGAAACAACAATGAGGTATCATTTCACACCACAGAGACTGGCCCGCATCCAAAAGAACAAAAGCAACCTCTGTTGGCGTGGATGTGGCGAGAAAGGGACTCTCCCTCACTGCTGGTGGGAATGCTGATTCATTCAGCCCTTTTGGAAAACAATATGGGCGATTCTCAAAAAATTAGAAATTGAGCTCCCATTTGACCCAGCAATGCCACTCCTGGGAATATATCCTGGAGAGGCAAAAAGGTATAGTAGAAATGACGTCTGCATTTCCATGTTCATTGCGGCACTGTTTATAATAGCCAAAATCTGGAAAAAACCAGAGTGCCCAAAAACAGATGACCGGTTAAAGAAACTTTGGTACATCTACACAATAGAATGCTATGCAGCTGTTAGAAAAGATGAAGTCATGGGGCTGGAGTGACTACAGCGGGTAGGGCGTTTGCCTTGCACGCGGCCGATCCGGGTTCGAATCCCAGCATCCCATATGGTCCCCTGAGCACCGCCAGGAGTAATTCCTGAGTGCAGAGCCAGGAGTAACCCCTGTGCATCGCCGGGTGTGACCCAAAAAGCAAAAAAAAAAAAAAAAAAGAAAAGATGAAGTCATGAAATTTGTATATAAGTGGATCTACATGGAAAGTATCATGTTAAGTGAAATGAGTCAGAAAGAGAGGGACAGACATTGAAAGATTGCACTCATCTGTGGAACATAAAATAACAGGGGCTGGGGGCCGGAGCGATAGCACAGCAGGTAGGGCGTTTGCCTTGCACGCGGCCGACCTGGGTTCGATCCCCGGCATCCCATATGGTCCCCCAAGCACCGCCAGGAGTAATTCCTGAGTGCAAAGCCAGGAATAACCCCTGAGCATCGCCAGGTGTGACCCAAAAAGAAAAAAAAATAACAGTGGGAGACTAACACCCCAGAGTTGTAGAGATAAGGATTAGGAGGTCTGTGCAACAGCCTGGAAACTGGCCTCACGTGCTAGGGGAAATGGCAGCTCAGATAGAGATGGAACACCAAGTAGAGGATGCCGGGAGGACCCATTCGGGTTGGAAGATGCGAGCTGAAGGTAGACTGTAGATGGAACATGATGGCCACTCAATACCTCTATTGCAAACTACAACACCCAAAAGGAGAGAGAACAAAGGGGAATGCCCTTCCACAGAGGCAGGGTGGGGTGGTGGGGGATGGGGTGGGGGTGAATGGGCACTAGTGGAGGGATGGGTAAATGATCACTGTATGAGTAAAATGCAAACACAAAAGTTCATAAGTTTGTAACTGTACATCACAGTGATTCTCTAATAAAAAATTGAAAAGTAATAAAAGAAAGGAAGGGCTGGGAGGGACAATGACCAAACTCTGCAAGTATTTTTAAAATAAGTGTTTGCTTTTGAGCACTACAAAATGAACTGGGCTCATCTCCATTTCCTGCCCCAGTCCTAGAGTTCCTACCATTCTGCAAAGAGCCCACATTCCGGGTGGAAAGGAAACTGAACACTGGTTAAATTCCCTCTGAGCAAGGGAGATGTGCAAAAGCTCCTCCAAAGCTGATTATTCAAGAAATTCTTAAAAAGGAGCAAAATTGGCAAAAGGACTGGATAGCTCCCGCGGGTTTCGAACCTTCAAAGACGGTTTGCTTTCTAACCTCAAGGACGGTCTTAATCACAGCCCTTAAGTAACCGCTGAGCTAAAGCCAGTCCAGAGGAACAGCCCAGACAGCTTTTATTTGACTGCCAAGAGAACTTGCGTCACTATGAACCATGAGACCTGTGACTCACGATGACTCTGCAAACAGAAACCCTTCAATCTGAAGCCTCCCTTCCACCACACTTAAGAGACTGGGTTTCTAGACACACAGTAAAACCTAGTCACCCTCACCCCTTCTCTCCTTTTCTTGCACTCCCCACAAATCCTTAGTCCCTTGGTAAACTCTCCACTAGAAGCCCCTTTGTTAATTCCTTTAGCACTCTGACACAGCCTAGTCACCCAACAAACCCTTTTGAACCCTTCCCGAGAGCCCATCTACAAGCACAGCCATCTCCAAGCTGTAATCAGTGCCTCAGTCAGAAGAAGTATGGAAAGTTTAGTTCAAAGTTAACTCTAAGCCTCATCTTCAAATACTGCAGTGAAACCAGGTAGCGCCTCTCCTCTCTTAGGCAGTAGTATCCGTTCTACTTGTTAAACTACTTTAAATACAGTAGCACTCTATTCTTTTTGTTTATGTGAACATATACCCTCTCTTGTCAAAACTCCTACCTTTTCAGGTAACTAATAGTCAATATATCAGTGTGTGTCTCTCCTTTCTTTGCAATGATCAATACATCTAACTCTACAGACACAATATGTAATTTCATGGCTTGTAAGAGTACGTGTGGAATTTGTATCGTTCCTTCAAGTTTGAGTGAGAGTTTAGCCAGATAAACTATTCTTGGTGAGGTGTTCATTTCATTGCGGGTTTTTTTTTTTTTTTACTATATCCCCCATGTCTTTGGCCTTGGAGGGTTTCCTCTGATAGGTCTGCTATAAATCTAAGGGGTGTTCCATTGTATGTGATTTCCTTCTTTGACCTTGCTGCTTGCAATATTATGTCTCTATCTGTGGCATCCGTCATTTTGACTATGATATGACTTGGAGTCTTTTTACTAGGGTCTCTTTTAGCTGGCACTCTTCGGGCTCCTTGGATCTGGATGCCTGCCTTCTCCAGCTCTGGGAACTCTCCACCAATGATATTTCTTTTTTTTTTTATAATTTATTTATTTTTAATTAGAGAATCACCGTGAGGGTACAGTTACAGATTTATACACTTTTGTGCTTATACTTCCCTCATACAAAGTTCGGGAACCCATCCCTTCACCAGTGCCCATTCTCCACCACCCGTAAACCCGGCGTCCCTCCCACCCTCCCCACTCCCATCTCCGCCCCACCCCACCCTGCCACTGTGGCAGGGCATTCCCTTCTGTTCTCTCTCTCTAATTAGCTGTTTCCACCAATGATATTTCTAACTGTGGCTTTCTCACTGGGGTTGTCTCCCTGTCCTTCTGATACTCTGATGATTCTAATGTTGTTTCTCTTGAAATCATCCCCTAGGTGTCTGATTTGCCTAAGAGCTATTTTGAGGTCTTTTCCCATTGCTTGTTGTTGCCTGTAAGCTTCTTGCAGTGCAGCAAAATTAGGACTAGCTAGACCTTATTTTCTTTTTTCTTTTGGTTTTTAGGCCACACCAGGTGGTGCTCAGGGCCAAGATCATTCCTGGCGGGCTAGGGGGATCATATGCAATATTGGGGTAAGAAAACCCAGGTCAGGCAAATGCAAGACAAGGCACCCTACTCACAGTACTATGGCTCAGGCCCTGGACTTGAACTTCAATTTAGAGCCTGAGGATGTGATTTGTTTGGGCCCAAAAGTGCCAAGGACGGCCAAGACCACCTGTGAGATGCTCAGATTTCAAGAACCATTTTCTTGTGGTTCAATACAAAATTCAAAAAACAAAGGTGGAGTTAGAGATAACAATATTGAGAAAAGAATTTAAAGCTGCCAAGAAAAAAAATCAATTAGTAAGAAGGATCATAGAACAAGTGCTAAAGGCAATGATCTATACAGTCATTGAAGGAAAAATAATAAAACAGATAATATTCAAAATAACACAAACATTTATGGAAATAATACTTGGATCTGAACATCAAAGGGGAATTTTTGTGAACCTAAAAGAACCGATAGGGTCAAATCAAAGGAAAATGTTAGGAAATTCAGTTTGCGAGGCCAGACAGATAGAACAGCAGCTAGGACATCTGCCTTGTAAACAGGGACCGACAGGAGTTGGATCCCCAGCATCACAAAAGGTCCCTGGAGCTCACAAGAGGCCCACAAGAGCCCACAAGAAACAAAAAATCAATTTTCAAGATTCTCTCCCACATTAGCAGGTGAAAAAAATTTAAAGAGTAAGTACATACAAAAGAACTAGGGCTGAAACAAGTGTACAGTTGGTAGCGCCTTGCATGCTGCCAAACCAGGTTAGATCCCAGCATCCCATATGGTCCCCCCAGCATTGCCAGGATTGATTACTGAATGCAGAGCTAGGAGTAACCCCTGAGCTCTGCCAGGTGTGGTTCAAAAACAAAAACAAAATAAGAAGACAAAGAAGTATCAGATTGCATCATTTTATAATACATATAAAATCAATGGGAGAAGAATGAATTAAGAATAGCAAGGACTACTGCTTACCCATTTAAAATCTGATAACACCTTACTCAGAAGCCATCTCGAGAAATTTACTAAGGTGAACTTCAACAAGCAAAGGACTGAGGGAAAATTCAGAAAACATGAAGGTGAGCACAATTATATACTCAGTATAGCTATCCAAGTCAAAGGAGGTGGCAAATGAAGAAAATATGCTGCTTTCTAAAACCATGACTGAAAACCAAATCTAAACATGACTAAATAGTTGGGAAAGGGAAAAGTAGAATCAAGGAAATGAGGGAGTCAAGATAGAGCTGACGAACTAGGGAGCCCAGGTAAGGAAAAGGAATTGAGACAGCAGCAGATCCATGCATGAAAGGAAGGGCTGGATGTACAAAAGCCAGGTCAAAGTGGATTAAAGATCTCAACATCAGACCAGAATCCATAAGGTACATGGAAAACAAGGGTGGCAAAACCCTCCACGACATTGAAGCTAAAGGTATTTTCAAAGATAACACACCACTGGCCAAGCAATTGAAAACAGAGATAAACAAATGGGACTGCCTTACACTAAGAAGCTTCTGCACCTCAAAAGAAACAGTGCCCAAAATACAAAGACAGTCTACAGAATGGGAAAGGATATTCACCCAATACACATCTGATAAGGGGTTGATATCAAGGATATACAAGGCATTGGTTGAACTCTACTAGAAGAAAACTCCCAACCCCATGAAAAAATGGGGGATGGACATGAACAGAAATTTTCTCAAAGAAGAAAATCGAATGGCTAAAGGAAACATGAGAAAATGCTCTACGTCACTAATCATCAGGGAGTTGCAGATTGAAACAACAATGAGGTATCATTTCACACCACAGAGACTGGCCCGCATCCAAAAGAACAAAAGCAACCTCTGTTGGCGTGGATGTGGCGAGAAAGGGACTCTCCCTCACTGCTGGTGGGAATGCTGATTCATTCAGCCCTTTTGGAAAACAATATGGGCGATTCTCAAAAAATTAGAAATTGAGCTCCCATTTGACCCAGCAATGCCACTCCTGGGAATATATCCTGGAGAGGCAAAAAGGTATAGTAGAAATGACGTCTGCATTTCCATGTTCATTGCGGCACTGTTTATAATAGCCAAAATCTGGAAAAAACCAGAGTGCCCAAAAACAGATGACCGGTTAAAGAAACTTTGGTACATCTACACAATAGAATGCTATGCAGCTGTTAGAAAAGATGAAGTCATGGGGCTGGAGTGACTACAGCGGGTAGGGCGTTTGCCTTGCACGCGGCCGATCCGGGTTCGAATCCCAGCATCCCATATGGTCCCCTGAGCACCGCCAGGAGTAATTCCTGAGTGCAGAGCCAGGAGTAACCCCTGTGCATCGCCGGGTGTGACCCAAAAAGCAAAAAAAAAAAAAAAAAAGAAAAGATGAAGTCATGAAATTTGTATATAAGTGGATCTACATGGAAAGTATCATGTTAAGTGAAATGAGTCAGAAAGAGAGGGACAGACATTGAAAGATTGCACTCATCTGTGGAACATAAAATAACAGGGGCTGGGGGCCGGAGCGATAGCACAGCAGGTAGGGCGTTTGCCTTGCACGCGGCCGACCTGGGTTCGATCCCCGGCATCCCATATGGTCCCCCAAGCACCGCCAGGAGTAATTCCTGAGTGCAAAGCCAGGAATAACCCCTGAGCATCGCCAGGTGTGACCCAAAAAGAAAAAAAAATAACAGTGGGAGACTAACACCCCAGAGTTGTAGAGATAAGGATTAGGAGGTCTGTGCAACAGCCTGGAAACTGGCCTCACGTGCTAGGGGAAATGGCAGCTCAGATAGAGATGGAACACCAAGTAGAGGATGCCGGGAGGACCCATTCGGGTTGGAAGATGCGAGCTGAAGGTAGACTGTAGATGGAACATGATGGCCACTCAATACCTCTATTGCAAACTACAACACCCAAAAGGAGAGAGAACAAAGGGGAATGCCCTTCCACAGAGGCAGGGTGGGGTGGTGGGGGATGGGGTGGGGGTGAATGGGCACTAGTGGAGGGATGGGTAAATGATCACTGTATGAGTAAAATGCAAACACAAAAGTTCATAAGTTTGTAACTGTACATCACAGTGATTCTCTAATAAAAAATTGAAAAGTAATAAAAGAAAGGAAGGGCTGGGAGGGACAATGACCAAACTCTGCAAGTATTTTTAAAATAAGTGTTTGCTTTTGAGCACTACAAAATGAACTGGGCTCATCTCCATTTCCTGCCCCAGTCCTAGAGTTCCTACCATTCTGCAAAGAGCCCACATTCCGGGTGGAAAGGAAACTGAACACTGGTTAAATTCCCTCTGAGCAAGGGAGATGTGCAAAAGCTCCTCCAAAGCTGATTATTCAAGAAATTCTTAAAAAGGAGCAAAATTGGCAAAAGGACTGGATAGCTCCCGCGGGTTTCGAACCTTCAAAGACGGTTTGCTTTCTAACCTCAAGGACGGTCTTAATCACAGCCCTTAAGTAACCGCTGAGCTAAAGCCAGTCCAGAGGAACAGCCCAGACAGCTTTTATTTGACTGCCAAGAGAACTTGCGTCACTATGAACCATGAGACCTGTGACTCACGATGACTCTGCAAACAGAAACCCTTCAATCTGAAGCCTCCCTTCCACCACACTTAAGAGACTGGGTTTCTAGACACACAGTAAAACCTAGTCACCCTCACCCCTTCTCTCCTTTTCTTGCACTCCCCACAAATCCTTAGTCCCTTGGTAAACTCTCCACTAGAAGCCCCTTTGTTAATTCCTTTAGCACTCTGACACAGCCTAGTCACCCAACAAACCCTTTTGAACCCTTCCCGAGAGCCCATCTACAAGCACAGCCATCTCCAAGCTGTAATCAGTGCCTCAGTCAGAAGAAGTATGGAAAGTTTAGTTCAAAGTTAACTCTAAGCCTCATCTTCAAATACTGCAGTGAAACCAGGTAGCGCCTCTCCTCTCTTAGGCAGTAGTATCCGTTCTACTTGTTAAACTACTTTAAATACAGTAGCACTCTATTCTTTTTGTTTATGTGAACATATACCCTCTCTTGTCAAAACTCCTACCTTTTCAGGTAACTAATAGTCAATATATCAGTGTGTGTCTCTCCTTTCTTTGCAATGATCAATACATCTAACTCTACAGACACAATATGTAATTTCATGGCTTGTAAGAGTACGTGTGGAATTTGTATCGTTCCTTCAAGTTTGAGTGAGAGTTTAGCCAGATAAACTATTCTTGGTGAGGTGTTCATTTCATTGCGGGTTTTTTTTTTTTTTTAC
This sequence comes from Sorex araneus, assembly GCF_027595985.1. NCBI lineage: Eukaryota > Metazoa > Chordata > Mammalia > Eulipotyphla > Soricidae > Sorex > Sorex araneus. Next base: position 20,711,538 of record NC_073307.1, on the reverse strand, counting down.
TATATCCCCCATGTCTTTGGCCTTGGAGGGTTTCCTCTGATAGGTCTGCTATAAATCTAAGGGGTGTTCCATTGTATGTGATTTCCTTCTTTGACCTTGCTGCTTGCAATATTATGTCTCTATCTGTGGCATCCGTCATTTTGACTATGATATGACTTGGAGTCTTTTTACTAGGGTCTCTTTTAGCTGGCACTCTTCGGGCTCCTTGGATCTGGATGCCTGCCTTCTCCAGCTCTGGGAACTCTCCACCAATGATATTTCTTTTTTTTTTTATAATTTATTTATTTTTAATTAGAGAATCACCGTGAGGGTACAGTTACAGATTTATACACTTTTGTGCTTATACTTCCCTCATACAAAGTTCGGGAACCCATCCCTTCACCAGTGCCCATTCTCCACCACCCGTAAACCCGGCGTCCCTCCCACCCTCCCCACTCCCATCTCCGCCCCACCCCACCCTGCCACTGTGGCAGGGCATTCCCTTCTGTTCTCTCTCTCTAATTAGCTGTTTCCACCAATGATATTTCTAACTGTGGCTTTCTCACTGGGGTTGTCTCCCTGTCCTTCTGATACTCTGATGATTCTAATGTTGTTTCTCTTGAAATCATCCCCTAGGTGTCTGATTTGCCTAAGAGCTATTTTGAGGTCTTTTCCCATTGCTTGTTGTTGCCTGTAAGCTTCTTGCAGTGCAGCAAAATTAGGACTAGCTAGACCTTATTTTCTTTTTTCTTTTGGTTTTTAGGCCACACCAGGTGGTGCTCAGGGCCAAGATCATTCCTGGCGGGCTAGGGGGATCATATGCAATATTGGGGTAAGAAAACCCAGGTCAGGCAAATGCAAGACAAGGCACCCTACTCACAGTACTATGGCTCAGGCCCTGGACTTGAACTTCAATTTAGAGCCTGAGGATGTGATTTGTTTGGGCCCAAAAGTGCCAAGGACGGCCAAGACCACCTGTGAGATGCTCAGATTTCAAGAACCATTTTCTTGTGGTTCAATACAAAATTCAAAAAACAAAGGTGGAGTTAGAGATAACAATATTGAGAAAAGAATTTAAAGCTGCCAAGAAAAAAAATCAATTAGTAAGAAGGATCATAGAACAAGTGCTAAAGGCAATGATCTATACAGTCATTGAAGGAAAAATAATAAAACAGATAATATTCAAAATAACACAAACATTTATGGAAATAATACTTGGATCTGAACATCAAAGGGGAATTTTTGTGAACCTAAAAGAACCGATAGGGTCAAATCAAAGGAAAATGTTAGGAAATTCAGTTTGCGAGGCCAGACAGATAGAACAGCAGCTAGGACATCTGCCTTGTAAACAGGGACCGACAGGAGTTGGATCCCCAGCATCACAAAAGGTCCCTGGAGCTCACAAGAGGCCCACAAGAGCCCACAAGAAACAAAAAATCAATTTTCAAGATTCTCTCCCACATTAGCAGGTGAAAAAAATTTAAAGAGTAAGTACATACAAAAGAACTAGGGCTGAAACAAGTGTACAGTTGGTAGCGCCTTGCATGCTGCCAAACCAGGTTAGATCCCAGCATCCCATATGGTCCCCCCAGCATTGCCAGGATTGATTACTGAATGCAGAGCTAGGAGTAACCCCTGAGCTCTGCCAGGTGTGGTTCAAAAACAAAAACAAAATAAGAAGACAAAGAAGTATCAGATTGCATCATTTTATAATACATATAAAATCAATGGGAGAAGAATGAATTAAGAATAGCAAGGACTACTGCTTACCCATTTAAAATCTGATAACACCTTACTCAGAAGCCATCTCGAGAAATTTACTAAGGTGAACTTCAACAAGCAAAGGACTGAGGGAAAATTCAGAAAACATGAAGGTGAGCACAATTATATACTCAGTATAGCTATCCAAGTCAAAGGAGGTGGCAAATGAAGAAAATATGCTGCTTTCTAAAACCATGACTGAAAACCAAATCTAAACATGACTAAATAGTTGGGAAAGGGAAAAGTAGAATCAAGGAAATGAGGGAGTCAAGATAGAGCTGACGAACTAGGGAGCCCAGGTAAGGAAAAGGAATTGAGACAGCAGCAGATCCATGCATGAAAGGAAGGGCTGGATGTACAAAAGCCAGGTCAAAGTGGATTAAAGATCTCAACATCAGACCAGAATCCATAAGGTACATGGAAAACAAGGGTGGCAAAACCCTCCACGACATTGAAGCTAAAGGTATTTTCAAAGATAACACACCACTGGCCAAGCAATTGAAAACAGAGATAAACAAATGGGACTGCCTTACACTAAGAAGCTTCTGCACCTCAAAAGAAACAGTGCCCAAAATACAAAGACAGTCTACAGAATGGGAAAGGATATTCACCCAATACACATCTGATAAGGGGTTGATATCAAGGATATACAAGGCATTGGTTGAACTCTACTAGAAGAAAACTCCCAACCCCATGAAAAAATGGGGGATGGACATGAACAGAAATTTTCTCAAAGAAGAAAATCGAATGGCTAAAGGAAACATGAGAAAATGCTCTACGTCACTAATCATCAGGGAGTTGCAGATTGAAACAACAATGAGGTATCATTTCACACCACAGAGACTGGCCCGCATCCAAAAGAACAAAAGCAACCTCTGTTGGCGTGGATGTGGCGAGAAAGGGACTCTCCCTCACTGCTGGTGGGAATGCTGATTCATTCAGCCCTTTTGGAAAACAATATGGGCGATTCTCAAAAAATTAGAAATTGAGCTCCCATTTGACCCAGCAATGCCACTCCTGGGAATATATCCTGGAGAGGCAAAAAGGTATAGTAGAAATGACGTCTGCATTTCCATGTTCATTGCGGCACTGTTTATAATAGCCAAAATCTGGAAAAAACCAGAGTGCCCAAAAACAGATGACCGGTTAAAGAAACTTTGGTACATCTACACAATAGAATGCTATGCAGCTGTTAGAAAAGATGAAGTCATGGGGCTGGAGTGACTACAGCGGGTAGGGCGTTTGCCTTGCACGCGGCCGATCCGGGTTCGAATCCCAGCATCCCATATGGTCCCCTGAGCACCGCCAGGAGTAATTCCTGAGTGCAGAGCCAGGAGTAACCCCTGTGCATCGCCGGGTGTGACCCAAAAAGCAAAAAAAAAAAAAAAAAAGAAAAGATGAAGTCATGAAATTTGTATATAAGTGGATCTACATGGAAAGTATCATGTTAAGTGAAATGAGTCAGAAAGAGAGGGACAGACATTGAAAGATTGCACTCATCTGTGGAACATAAAATAACAGGGGCTGGGGGCCGGAGCGATAGCACAGCAGGTAGGGCGTTTGCCTTGCACGCGGCCGACCTGGGTTCGATCCCCGGCATCCCATATGGTCCCCCAAGCACCGCCAGGAGTAATTCCTGAGTGCAAAGCCAGGAATAACCCCTGAGCATCGCCAGGTGTGACCCAAAAAGAAAAAAAAATAACAGTGGGAGACTAACACCCCAGAGTTGTAGAGATAAGGATTAGGAGGTCTGTGCAACAGCCTGGAAACTGGCCTCACGTGCTAGGGGAAATGGCAGCTCAGATAGAGATGGAACACCAAGTAGAGGATGCCGGGAGGACCCATTCGGGTTGGAAGATGCGAGCTGAAGGTAGACTGTAGATGGAACATGATGGCCACTCAATACCTCTATTGCAAACTACAACACCCAAAAGGAGAGAGAACAAAGGGGAATGCCCTTCCACAGAGGCAGGGTGGGGTGGTGGGGGATGGGGTGGGGGTGAATGGGCACTAGTGGAGGGATGGGTAAATGATCACTGTATGAGTAAAATGCAAACACAAAAGTTCATAAGTTTGTAACTGTACATCACAGTGATTCTCTAATAAAAAATTGAAAAGTAATAAAAGAAAGGAAGGGCTGGGAGGGACAATGACCAAACTCTGCAAGTATTTTTAAAATAAGTGTTTGCTTTTGAGCACTACAAAATGAACTGGGCTCATCTCCATTTCCTGCCCCAGTCCTAGAGTTCCTACCATTCTGCAAAGAGCCCACATTCCGGGTGGAAAGGAAACTGAACACTGGTTAAATTCCCTCTGAGCAAGGGAGATGTGCAAAAGCTCCTCCAAAGCTGATTATTCAAGAAATTCTTAAAAAGGAGCAAAATTGGCAAAAGGACTGGATAGCTCCCGCGGGTTTCGAACCTTCAAAGACGGTTTGCTTTCTAACCTCAAGGACGGTCTTAATCACAGCCCTTAAGTAACCGCTGAGCTAAAGCCAGTCCAGAGGAACAGCCCAGACAGCTTTTATTTGACTGCCAAGAGAACTTGCGTCACTATGAACCATGAGACCTGTGACTCACGATGACTCTGCAAACAGAAACCCTTCAATCTGAAGCCTCCCTTCCACCACACTTAAGAGACTGGGTTTCTAGACACACAGTAAAACCTAGTCACCCTCACCCCTTCTCTCCTTTTCTTGCACTCCCCACAAATCCTTAGTCCCTTGGTAAACTCTCCACTAGAAGCCCCTTTGTTAATTCCTTTAGCACTCTGACACAGCCTAGTCACCCAACAAACCCTTTTGAACCCTTCCCGAGAGCCCATCTACAAGCACAGCCATCTCCAAGCTGTAATCAGTGCCTCAGTCAGAAGAAGTATGGAAAGTTTAGTTCAAAGTTAACTCTAAGCCTCATCTTCAAATACTGCAGTGAAACCAGGTAGCGCCTCTCCTCTCTTAGGCAGTAGTATCCGTTCTACTTGTTAAACTACTTTAAATACAGTAGCACTCTATTCTTTTTGTTTATGTGAACATATACCCTCTCTTGTCAAAACTCCTACCTTTTCAGGTAACTAATAGTCAATATATCAGTGTGTGTCTCTCCTTTCTTTGCAATGATCAATACATCTAACTCTACAGACACAATATGTAATTTCATGGCTTGTAAGAGTACGTGTGGAATTTGTATCGTTCCTTCAAGTTTGAGTGAGAGTTTAGCCAGATAAACTATTCTTGGTGAGGTGTTCATTTCATTGCGGGTTTTTTTTTTTTTTTACTATATCCCCCATGTCTTTGGCCTTGGAGGGTTTCCTCTGATAGGTCTGCTATAAATCTAAGGGGTGTTCCATTGTATGTGATTTCCTTCTTTGACCTTGCTGCTTGCAATATTATGTCTCTATCTGTGGCATCCGTCATTTTGACTATGATATGACTTGGAGTCTTTTTACTAGGGTCTCTTTTAGCTGGCACTCTTCGGGCTCCTTGGATCTGGATGCCTGCCTTCTCCAGCTCTGGGAACTCTCCACCAATGATATTTCTTTTTTTTTTTATAATTTATTTATTTTTAATTAGAGAATCACCGTGAGGGTACAGTTACAGATTTATACACTTTTGTGCTTATACTTCCCTCATACAAAGTTCGGGAACCCATCCCTTCACCAGTGCCCATTCTCCACCACCCGTAAACCCGGCGTCCCTCCCACCCTCCCCACTCCCATCTCCGCCCCACCCCACCCTGCCACTGTGGCAGGGCATTCCCTTCTGTTCTCTCTCTCTAATTAGCTGTTTCCACCAATGATATTTCTAACTGTGGCTTTCTCACTGGGGTTGTCTCCCTGTCCTTCTGATACTCTGATGATTCTAATGTTGTTTCTCTTGAAATCATCCCCTAGGTGTCTGATTTGCCTAAGAGCTATTTTGAGGTCTTTTCCCATTGCTTGTTGTTGCCTGTAAGCTTCTTGCAGTGCAGCAAAATTAGGACTAGCTAGACCTTATTTTCTTTTTTCTTTTGGTTTTTAGGCCACACCAGGTGGTGCTCAGGGCCAAGATCATTCCTGGCGGGCTAGGGGGATCATATGCAATATTGGGGTAAGAAAACCCAGGTCAGGCAAATGCAAGACAAGGCACCCTACTCACAGTACTATGGCTCAGGCCCTGGACTTGAACTTCAATTTAGAGCCTGAGGATGTGATTTGTTTGGGCCCAAAAGTGCCAAGGACGGCCAAGACCACCTGTGAGATGCTCAGATTTCAAGAACCATTTTCTTGTGGTTCAATACAAAATTCAAAAAACAAAGGTGGAGTTAGAGATAACAATATTGAGAAAAGAATTTAAAGCTGCCAAGAAAAAAAATCAATTAGTAAGAAGGATCATAGAACAAGTGCTAAAGGCAATGATCTATACAGTCATTGAAGGAAAAATAATAAAACAGATAATATTCAAAATAACACAAACATTTATGGAAATAATACTTGGATCTGAACATCAAAGGGGAATTTTTGTGAACCTAAAAGAACCGATAGGGTCAAATCAAAGGAAAATGTTAGGAAATTCAGTTTGCGAGGCCAGACAGATAGAACAGCAGCTAGGACATCTGCCTTGTAAACAGGGACCGACAGGAGTTGGATCCCCAGCATCACAAAAGGTCCCTGGAGCTCACAAGAGGCCCACAAGAGCCCACAAGAAACAAAAAATCAATTTTCAAGATTCTCTCCCACATTAGCAGGTGAAAAAAATTTAAAGAGTAAGTACATACAAAAGAACTAGGGCTGAAACAAGTGTACAGTTGGTAGCGCCTTGCATGCTGCCAAACCAGGTTAGATCCCAGCATCCCATATGGTCCCCCCAGCATTGCCAGGATTGATTACTGAATGCAGAGCTAGGAGTAACCCCTGAGCTCTGCCAGGTGTGGTTCAAAAACAAAAACAAAATAAGAAGACAAAGAAGTATCAGATTGCATCATTTTATAATACATATAAAATCAATGGGAGAAGAATGAATTAAGAATAGCAAGGAATACTGCTTACCCATTTAAAATCTGATAACACCTTACTCAGAAGCCATCTCGAGAAATTTACTAAGGTGAACTTCAACAAGCAAAGGACTGAGGGAAAATTCAGAAAACATGAAGGTGAGCACAATTATATACTCAGTATAGCTATCCAAGTCAAAGGAGGTGGCAAATGAAGAAAATATGCTGCTTTCTAAAACCATGACTGAAAACCAAATCTAAACATGACTAAATAGTTGGGAAAGGGAAAAGTAGAATCAAGGAAATGAGGGAGTCAAGATAGAGCTGACGAACTAGGGAGCCCAGGTAAGGAAAAGGAATTGAGACAGCAGCAGATCCATGCATGAAAGGAAGGGCTGGATGTACAAAAGCCAGGTCAAAGTGGATTAAAGATCTCAACATCAGACCAGAATCCATAAGGTACATGGAAAACAAGGGTGGCAAAACCCTCCACGACATTGAAGCTAAAGGTATTTTCAAAGATAACACACCACTGGCCAAGCAATTGAAAACAGAGATAAACAAATGGGACTGCCTTACACTAAGAAGCTTCTGCACCTCAAAAGAAACAGTGCCCAAAATACAAAGACAGTCTACAGAATGGGAAAGGATATTCACCCAATACACATCTGATAAGGGGTTGATATCAAGGATATACAAGGCATTGGTTGAACTCTACTAGAAGAAAACTCCCAACCCCATGAAAAAATGGGGGATGGACATGAACAGAAATTTTCTCAAAGAAGAAAATCGAATGGCTAAAGGAAACATGAGAAAATGCTCTACGTCACTAATCATCAGGGAGTTGCAGATTGAAACAACAATGAGGTATCATTTCACACCACAGAGACTGGCCCGCATCCAAAAGAACAAAAGCAACCTCTGTTGGCGTGGATGTGGCGAGAAAGGGACTCTCCCTCACTGCTGGTGGGAATGCTGATTCATTCAGCCCTTTTGGAAAACAATATGGGCGATTCTCAAAAAATTAGAAATTGAGCTCCCATTTGACCCAGCAATGCCACTCCTGGGAATATATCCTGGAGAGGCAAAAAGGTATAGTAGAAATGACGTCTGCATTTCCATGTTCATTGCGGCACTGTTTATAATAGCCAAAATCTGGAAAAAACCAGAGTGCCCAAAAACAGATGACCGGTTAAAGAAACTTTGGTACATCTACACAATAGAATGCTATGCAGCTGTTAGAAAAGATGAAGTCATGGGGCTGGAGTGACTACAGCGGGTAGGGCGTTTGCCTTGCACGCGGCCGATCCGGGTTCGAATCCCAGCATCCCATATGGTCCCCTGAGCACCGCCAGGAGTAATTCCTGAGTGCAGAGCCAGGAGTAACCCCTGTGCATCGCCGGGTGTGACCCAAAAAGCAAAAAAAAAAAAAAAAAAGAAAAGATGAAGTCATGAAATTTGTATATAAGTGGATCTACATGGAAAGTATCATGTTAAGTGAAATGAGTCAGAAAGAGAGGGACAGACATTGAAAGATTGCACTCATCTGTGGAACATAAAATAACAGGGGCTGGGGGCCGGAGCGATAGCACAGCAGGTAGGGCGTTTGCCTTGCACGCGGCCGACCTGGGTTCGATCCCCGGCATCCCATATGGTCCCCCAAGCACCGCCAGGAGTAATTCCTGAGTGCAAAGCCAGGAATAACCCCTGAGCATCGCCAGGTGTGACCCAAAAAGAAAAAAAAATAACAGTGGGAGACTAACACCCCAGAGTTGTAGAGATAAGGATTAGGAGGTCTGTGCAACAGCCTGGAAACTGGCCTCACGTGCTAGGGGAAATGGCAGCTCAGATAGAGATGGAACACCAAGTAGAGGATGCCGGGAGGACCCATTCGGGTTGGAAGATGCGAGCTGAAGGTAGACTGTAGATGGAACATGATGGCCACTCAATACCTCTATTGCAAACTACAACACCCAAAAGGAGAGAGAACAAAGGGGAATGCCCTTCCACAGAGGCAGGGTGGGGTGGTGGGGGATGGGGTGGGGGTGAATGGGCACTAGTGGAGGGATGGGTAAATGATCACTGTATGAGTAAAATGCAAACACAAAAGTTCATAAGTTTGTAACTGTACATCACAGTGATTCTCTAATAAAAAATTGAAAAGTAATAAAAGAAAGGAAGGGCTGGGAGGGACAATGACCAAACTCTGCAAGTATTTTTAAAATAAGTGTTTGCTTTTGAGCACTACAAAATGAACTGGGCTCATCTCCATTTCCTGCCCCAGTCCTAGAGTTCCTACCATTCTGCAAAGAGCCCACATTCCGGGTGGAAAGGAAACTGAACACTGGTTAAATTCCCTCTGAGCAAGGGAGATGTGCAAAAGCTCCTCCAAAGCTGATTATTCAAGAAATTCTTAAAAAGGAGCAAAATTGGCAAAAGGACTGGATAGCTCCCGCGGGTTTCGAACCTTCAAAGACGGTTTGCTTTCTAACCTCAAGGACGGTCTTAATCACAGCCCTTAAGTAACCGCTGAGCTAAAGCCAGTCCAGAGGAACAGCCCAGACAGCTTTTATTTGACTGCCAAGAGAACTTGCGTCACTATGAACCATGAGACCTGTGACTCACGATGACTCTGCAAACAGAAACCCTTCAATCTGAAGCCTCCCTTCCACCACACTTAAGAGACTGGGTTTCTAGACACACAGTAAAACCTAGTCACCCTCACCCCTTCTCTCCTTTTCTTGCACTCCCCACAAATCCTTAGTCCCTTGGTAAACTCTCCACTAGAAGCCCCTTTGTTAATTCCTTTAGCACTCTGACACAGCCTAGTCACCCAACAAACCCTTTTGAACCCTTCCCGAGAGCCCATCTACAAGCACAGCCATCTCCAAGCTGTAATCAGTGCCTCAGTCAGAAGAAGTATGGAAAGTTTAGTTCAAAGTTAACTCTAAGCCTCATCTTCAAATACTGCAGTGAAACCAGGTAGCGCCTCTCCTCTCTTAGGCAGTAGTATCCGTTCTACTTGTTAAACTACTTTAAATACAGTAGCACTCTATTCTTTTTGTTTATGTGAACATATACCCTCTCTTGTCAAAACTCCTACCTTTTCAGGTAACTAATAGTCAATATATCAGTGTGTGTCTCTCCTTTCTTTGCAATGATCAATACATCTAACTCTACAGACACAATATGTAATTTCATGGCTTGTAAGAGTACGTGTGGAATTTGTATCGTTCCTTCAAGTTTGAGTGAGAGTTTAGCCAGATAAACTATTCTTGGTGAGGTGTTCATTTCATTGCGGGTTTTTTTTTTTTTTACTATATCCCCCATGTCTTTGGCCTTGGAGGGGTTCCTCTGATAGGTCTGCTATAAATCTAAGGGGTGTTCCATTGTATGTGATTTCCTTCTTTGACCTTGCTGCTTGCAATATTATGTCTCTATCTGTGGCATCCGTCATTTTGACTATGATATGACTTGGAGTCTTTTTACTAGGGTCTCTTTTAGCTGGCACTCTTCGGGCTCCTTGGATCTGGATGCCTGCCTTCTCCAGCTCTGGGAACTCTCCACCAATGATATTTCTTTTTTTTTTTATAATTTATTTATTTTTAATTAGAGAATCACCGTGAGGGTACAGTTACAGATTTATACACTTTTGTGCTTATACTTCCCTCATACAAAGTTCGGGAACCCATCCCTTCACCAGTGCCCATTCTCCACCACCCGTAAACCCGGCGTCCCTCCCACCCTCCCCACTCCCATCTCCGCCCCACCCCACCCTGCCACTGTGGCAGGGCATTCCCTTCTGTTCTCTCTCTCTAATTAGCTGTTTCCACCAATGATATTTCTAACTGTGGCTTTCTCACTGGGGTTGTCTCCCTGTCCTTCTGATACTCTGATGATTCTAATGTTGTTTCTCTTGAAATCATCCCCTAGGTGTCTGATTTGCCTAAGAGCTATTTTGAGGTCTTTTCCCATTGCTTGTTGTTGCCTGTAAGCTTCTTGCAGTGCAGCAAAATTAGGACTAGCTAGACCTTATTTTCTTTTTTCTTTTGGTTTTTAGGCCACACCAGGTGGTGCTCAGGGCCAAGATCATTCCTGGCGGGCTAGGGGGATCATATGCAATATTGGGGTAAGAAAACCCAGGTCAGGCAAATGCAAGACAAGGCACCCTACTCACAGTACTATGGCTCAGGCCCTGGACTTGAACTTCAATTTAGAGCCTGAGGATGTGATTTGTTTGGGCCCAAAAGTGCCAAGGACGGCCAAGACCACCTGTGAGATGCTCAGATTTCAAGAACCATTTTCTTGTGGTTCAATACAAAATTCAAAAAACAAAGGTGGAGTTAGAGATAACAATATTGAGAAAAGAATTTAAAGCTGCCAAGAAAAAAAATCAATTAGTAAGAAGGATCATAGAACAAGTGCTAAAGGCAATGATCTATACAGTCATTGAAGGAAAAATAATAAAACAGATAATATTCAAAATAACACAAACATTTATGGAAATAATACTTGGATCTGAACATCAAAGGGGAATTTTTGTGAACCTAAAAGAACCGATAGGGTCAAATCAAAGGAAAATGTTAGGAAATTCAGTTTGCGAGGCCAGACAGATAGAACAGCAGCTAGGACATCTGCCTTGTAAACAGGGACCGACAGGAGTTGGATCCCCAGCATCACAAAAGGTCCCTGGAGCTCACAAGAGGCCCACAAGAGCCCACAAGAAACAAAAAATCAATTTTCAAGATTCTCTCCCACATTAGCAGGTGAAAAAAATTTAAAGAGTAAGTACATACAAAAGAACTAGGGCTGAAACAAGTGTACAGTTGGTAGCGCCTTGCATGCTGCCAAACCAGGTTAGATCCCAGCATCCCATATGGTCCCCCCAGCATTGCCAGGATTGATTACTGAATGCAGAGCTAGGAGTAACCCCTGAGCTCTGCCAGGTGTGGTTCAAAAACAAAAACAAAATAAGAAGACAAAGAAGTATCAGATTGCATCATTTTATAATACATATAAAATCAATGGGAGAAGAATGAATTAAGAATAGCAAGGACTACTGCTTACCCATTTAAAATCTGATAACACCTTACTCAGAAGCCATCTCGAGAAATTTACTAAGGTGAACTTCAACAAGCAAAGGACTGAGGGAAAATTCAGAAAACATGAAGGTGAGCACAATTATATACTCAGTATAGCTATCCAAGTCAAAGGAGGTGGCAAATGAAGAAAATATGCTGCTTTCTAAAACCATGACTGAAAACCAAATCTAAACATGACTAAATAGTTGGGAAAGGGAAAAGTAGAATCAAGGAAATGAGGGAGTCAAGATAGAGCTGACGAACTAGGGAGCCCAGGTAAGGAAAAGGAATTGAGACAGCAGCAGATCCATGCATGAAAGGAAGGGCTGGATGTACAAAAGCCAGGTCAAAGTGGATTAAAGATCTCAACATCAGACCAGAATCCATAAGGTACATGGAAAACAAGGGTGGCAAAACCCTCCACGACATTGAAGCTAAAGGTATTTTCAAAGATAACACACCACTGGCCAAGCAATTGAAAACAGAGATAAACAAATGGGACTGCCTTACACTAAGAAGCTTCTGCACCTCAAAAGAAACAGTGCCCAAAATACAAAGACAGTCTACAGAATGGGAAAGGATATTCACCCAATACACATCTGATAAGGGGTTGATATCAAGGATATACAAGGCATTGGTTGAACTCTACTAGAAGAAAACTCCCAACCCCATGAAAAAATGGGGGATGGACATGAACAGAAATTTTCTCAAAGAAGAAAATCGAATGGCTAAAGGAAACATGAGAAAATGCTCTACGTCACTAATCATCAGGGAGTTGCAGATTGAAACAACAATGAGGTATCATTTCACACCACAGAGACTGGCCCGCATCCAAAAGAACAAAAGCAACCTCTGTTGGCGTGGATGTGGCGAGAAAGGGACTCTCCCTCACTGCTGGTGGGAATGCTGATTCATTCAGCCCTTTTGGAAAACAATATGGGCGATTCTCAAAAAATTAGAAATTGAGCTCCCATTTGACCCAGCAATGCCACTCCTGGGAATATATCCTGGAGAGGCAAAAAGGTATAGTAGAAATGACGTCTGCATTTCCATGTTCATTGCGGCACTGTTTATAATAGCCAAAATCTGGAAAAAACCAGAGTGCCCAAAAACAGATGACCGGTTAAAGAAACTTTGGTACATCTACACAATAGAATGCTATGCAGCTGTTAGAAAAGATGAAGTCATGGGGCTGGAGTGACTACAGCGGGTAGGGCGTTTGCCTTGCACGCGGCCGATCCGGGTTCGAATCCCAGCATCCCATATGGTCCCCTGAGCACCGCCAGGAGTAATTCCTGAGTGCAGAGCCAGGAGTAACCCCTGTGCATCGCCGGGTGTGACCCAAAAAGCAAAAAAAAAAAAAAAAAAGAAAAGATGAAGTCATGAAATTTGTATATAAGTGGATCTACATGGAAAGTATCATGTTAAGTGAAATGAGTCAGAAAGAGAGGGACAGACATTGAAAGATTGCACTCATCTGTGGAACATAAAATAACAGGGGCTGGGGGCCGGAGCGATAGCACAGCGGGTAGGGCGTTTGCCTTGCACGCGGCCGACCTGGGTTCGATCCCCGGCATCCCATATGGTCCCCCAAGCACCGCCAGGAGTAATTCCTGAGTGCAAAGCCAGGAATAACCCCTGAGCATCGCCAGGTGTGACCCAAAAAGAAAAAAAAATAACAGTGGGAGACTAACACCCCAGAGTTGTAGAGATAAGGATTAGGAGGTCTGTGCAACAGCCTGGAAACTGGCCTCACGTGCTAGGGGAAATGGCAGCTCAGATAGAGATGGAACACCAAGTAGAGGATGTCGGGAGGACCCATTCGGGTTGGAAGATGCGAGCTGAAGGTAGACTGTAGATGGAACATGATGGCCACTCAATACCTCTATTGCAAACTACAACACCCAAAAGGAGAGAGAACAAAGGGGAATGCCCTTCCACAGAGGCAGGGTGGGGTGGTGGGGGATGGGGTGGGGGTGAATGGGCACTAGTGGAGGGATGGGTAAATGATCACTGTATGAGTAAAATGCAAACATTAAAGTTCATAAGTTTGTAACTGTACATCACAGTGATTCTCTAATAAAAAATTGAAAAGTAATAAAAGAAAGGAAGGGCTGGGAGGGACAATGACCAAACTCTGCAAGTATTTTTAAAATAAGTGTTTGCTTTTGAGCACTACAAAATGAACTGGGCTCATCTCCATTTCCTGCCCCAGTCCTAGAGTTCCTACCATTCTGCAAAGAGCCCACATTCCGGGTGGAAAGGAAACTGAACACTGGTTAAATTCCCTCTGAGCAAGGGAGATGTGCAAAAGCTCCTCCAAAGCTGATTATTCAAGAAATTCTTAAAAAGGAGCAAAATTGGCAAAAGGACTGGATAGCTCCCGCGGGTTTCGAACCTTCAAAGACGGTTTGCTTTCTAACCTCAAGGACGGTCTTAATCACAGCCCTTAAGTAACCGCTGAGCTAAAGCCAGTCCAGAGGAACAGCCCAGACAGCTTTTATTTGACTGCCAAGAGAACTTGCGTCACTATGAACCATGAGACCTGTGACTCACGATGACTCTGCAAACAGAAACCCTTCAATCTGAAGCCTCCCTTCCACCACACTTAAGAGACTGGGTTTCTAGACACACAGTAAAACCTAGTCACCCTCACCCCTTCTCTCCTTTTCTTGCACTCCCCACAAATCCTTAGTCCCTTGGTAAACTCTCCACTAGAAGCCCCTTTGTTAATTCCTTTAGCACTCTGACACAGCCTAGTCACCCAACAAACCCTTTTGAACCCTTCCCGAGAGCCCATCTACAAGCACAGCCATCTCCAAGCTGTAATCAGTGCCTCAGTCAGAAGAAGTATGGAAAGTTTAGTTCAAAGTTAACTCTAAGCCTCATCTTCAAATACTGCAGTGAAACCAGGTAGCGCCTCTCCTCTCTTAGGCAGTAGTATCCGTTCTACTTGTTAAACTACTTTAAATACAGTAGCACTCTATTCTTTTTGTTTATGTGAACATATACCCTCTCTTGTCAAAACTCCTACCTTTTCAGGTAACTAATAGTCAATATATCAGTGTGTGTCTCTCCTTTCTTTGCAATGATCAATACATCTAACTCTACAGACACAATATGTAATTTCATGGCTTGTAAGAGTACGTGTGGAATTTGTATCGTTCCTTCAAGTTTGAGTGAGAGTTTAGCCAGATAAACTATTCTTGGTGAGGTGTTCATTTCATTGCGGGTTTTTTTTTTTTTTTACTATATCCCCCATGTCTTTGGCCTTGGAGGGGTTCCTCTGATAGGTCTGCTATAAATCTAAGGGGTGTTCCATTGTATGTGATTTCCTTCTTTGACCTTGCTGCTTGCAATATTATGTCTCTATCTGTGGCATCCGTCATTTTGACTATGATATGACTTGGAGTCTTTTTACTAGGGTCTCTTTTAGCTGGCACTCTTCGGGCTCCTTGGATCTGGATGCCTGCCTTCTCCAGCTCTGGGAACTCTCCACCAATGATATTTCTAACTGTGGCTTTCTCACTGGGGTTGTCTCCCTGTCCTTCTGATACTCTGATGATTCTAATGTTGTTTCTCTTGAAATCATCCCCTAGGTGTCTGATTTGCCTAAGAGCTATTTTGAGGTCTTTTCCCATTGCTTGTTGTTGCCTGTAAGCTTCTTGCAGTGCAGCAAAATTAGGACTAGCTAGACCTTATTTTCTTTTTTCTTTTGGTTTTTAGGCCACACCAGGTGGTGCTCAGGGCCAAGATCATTCCTGGCGGGCTAGGGGGATCATATGCAATATTGGGGTAAGAAAACCCAGGTCAGGCAAATGCAAGACAAGGCACCCTACTCACAGTACTATGGCTCAGGCCCTGGACTTGAACTTCAATTTAGAGCCTGAGGATGTGATTTGTTTGGGCCCAAAAGTGCCAAGGACGGCCAAGACCACCTGTGAGATGCTCAGATTTCAAGAACCATTTTCTTGTGGTTCAATACAAAATTCAAAAAACAAAGGTGGAGTTAGAGATAACAATATTGAGAAAAGAATTTAAAGCTGCCAAGAAAAAAAATCAATTAGTAAGAAGGATCATAGAACAAGTGCTAAAGGCAATGATCTATACAGTCATTGAAGGAAAAATAATAAAACAGATAATATTCAAAATAACACAAACATTTATGGAAATAATACTTGGATCTGAACATCAAAGGGGAATTTTTGTGAACCTAAAAGAACCGATAGGGTCAAATCAAAGGAAAATGTTAGGAAATTCAGTTTGCGAGGCCAGACAGATAGAACAGCAGCTAGGACATCTGCCTTGTAAACAGGGACCGACAGGAGTTGGATCCCCAGCATCACAAAAGGTCCCTGGAGCTCACAAGAGGCCCACAAGAGCCCACAAGAAACAAAAAATCAATTTTCAAGATTCTCTCCCACATTAGCAGGTGAAAAAAATTTAAAGAGTAAGTACATACAAAAGAACTAGGGCTGAAACAAGTGTACAGTTGGTAGCGCCTTGCATGCTGCCAAACCAGGTTAGATCCCAGCATCCCATATGGTCCCCCCAGCATTGCCAGGATTGATTACTGAATGCAGAGCTAGGAGTAACCCCTGAGCTCTGCCAGGTGTGGTTCAAAAACAAAAACAAAATAAGAAGACAAAGAAGTATCAGATTGCATCATTTTATAATACATATAAAATCAATGGGAGAAGAATGAATTAAGAATAGCAAGGACTACTGCTTACCCATTTAAAATCTGATAACACCTTACTCAGAAGCCATCTCGAGAAATTTACTAAGGTGAACTTCAACAAGCAAAGGACTGAGGGAAAATTCAGAAAACATGAAGGTGAGCACAATTATATACTCAGTATAGCTATCCAAGTCAAAGGAGGTGGCAAATGAAGAAAATATGCTGCTTTCTAAAACCATGACTGAAAACCAAATCTAAACATGACTAAATAGTTGGGAAAGGGAAAAGTAGAATCAAGGAAATGAGGGAGTCAAGATAGAGCTGACGAACTAGGGAGCCCAGGTAAGGAAAAGGAATTGAGACAGCAGCAGATCCATGCATGAAAGGAAGGGCTGGATGTACAAAAGCCAGGTCAAAGTGGATTAAAGATCTCAACATCAGACCAGAATCCATAAGGTACATGGAAAACAAGGGTGGCAAAACCCTCCACGACATTGAAGCTAAAGGTATTTTCAAAGATAACACACCACTGGCCAAGCAATTGAAAACAGAGATAAACAAATGGGACTGCCTTACACTAAGAAGCTTCTGCACCTCAAAAGAAACAGTGCCCAAAATACAAAGACAGTCTACAGAATGGGAAAGGATATTCACCCAATACACATCTGATAAGGGGTTGATATCAAGGATATACAAGGCATTGGTTGAACTCTACTAGAAGAAAACTCCCAACCCCATGAAAAAATGGGGGATGGACATGAACAGAAATTTTCTCAAAGAAGAAAATCGAATGGCTAAAGGAAACATGAGAAAATGCTCTACGTCACTAATCATCAGGGAGTTGCAGATTGAAACAACAATGAGGTATCATTTCACACCACAGAGACTGGCCCGCATCCAAAAGAACAAAAGCAACCTCTGTTGGCGTGGATGTGGCGAGAAAGGGACTCTCCCTCACTGCTGGTGGGAATGCTGATTCATTCAGCCCTTTTGGAAAACAATATGGGCGATTCTCAAAAAATTAGAAATTGAGCTCCCATTTGACCCAGCAATGCCACTCCTGGGAATATATCCTGGAGAGGCAAAAAGGTATAGTAGAAATGACGTCTGCATTTCCATGTTCATTGCGGCACTGTTTATAATAGCCAAAATCTGGAAAAAACCAGAGTGCCCAAAAACAGATGACCGGTTAAAGAAACTTTGGTACATCTACACAATAGAATGCTATGCAGCTGTTAGAAAAGATGAAGTCATGGGGCTGGAGTGACTACAGCGGGTAGGGCGTTTGCCTTGCACGCGGCCGATCCGGGTTCGAATCCCAGCATCCCATATGGTCCCCTGAGCACCGCCAGGAGTAATTCCTGAGTGCAGAGCCAGGAGTAACCCCTGTGCATCGCCGGGTGTGACCCAAAAAGCAAAAAAAAAAAAAAAAAAAAGAAAAGATGAAGTCATGAAATTTGTATATAAGTGGATCTACATGGAAAGTATCATGTTAAGTGAAATGAGTCAGAAAGAGAGGGACAGACATTGAAAGATTGCACTCATCTGTGGAACATAAAATAACAGGGGCTGGGGGCCGGAGCGATAGCACAGCAGGTAGGGCGTTTGCCTTGCACGCGGCCGACCTGGGTTCGATCCCCGGCATCCCATATGGTCCCCCAAGCACCGCCAGGAGTAATTCCTGAGTGCAAAGCCAGGAATAACCCCTGAGCATCGCCAGGTGTGACCCAAAAAGAAAAAAAAATAACAGTGGGAGACTAACACCCCAGAGTTGTAGAGATAAGGATTAGGAGGTCTGTGCAACAGCCTGGAAACTGGCCTCACGTGCTAGGGGAAATGGCAGCTCAGATAGAGATGGAACACCAAGTAGAGGATGCCGGGAGGACCCATTCGGGTTGGAAGATGCGAGCTGAAGGTAGACTGTAGATGGAACATGATGGCCACTCAATACCTCTATTGCAAACTACAACACCCAAAAGGAGAGAGAACAAAGGGGAATGCCCTTCCACAGAGGCAGGGTGGGGTGGTGGGGGATGGGGTGGGGGTGAATGGGCACTAGTGGAGGGATGGGTAAATGATCACTGTATGAGTAAAATGCAAACACAAAAGTTCATAAGTTTGTAACTGTACATCACAGTGATTCTCTAATAAAAAATTGAAAAGTAATAAAAGAAAGGAAGGGCTGGGAGGGACAATGACCAAACTCTGCAAGTATTTTTAAAATAAGTGTTTGCTTTTGAGCACTACAAAATGAACTGGGCTCATCTCCATTTCCTGCCCCAGTCCTAGAGTTCCTACCATTCTGCAAAGAGCCCACATTCCGGGTGGAAAGGAAACTGAACACTGGTTAAATTCCCTCTGAGCAAGGGAGATGTGCAAAAGCTCCTCCAAAGCTGATTATTCAAGAAATTCTTAAAAAGGAGCAAAATTGGCAAAAGGACTGGATAGCTCCCGCGGGTTTCGAACCTTCAAAGACGGTTTGCTTTCTAACCTCAAGGACGGTCTTAATCACAGCCCTTAAGTAACCGCTGAGCTAAAGCCAGTCCAGAGGAACAGCCCAGACAGCTTTTATTTGACTGCCAAGAGAACTTGCGTCACTATGAACCATGAGACCTGTGACTCACGATGACTCTGCAAACAGAAACCCTTCAATCTGAAGCCTCCCTTCCACCACACTTAAGAGACTGGGTTTCTAGACACACAGTAAAACCTAGTCACCCTCACCCCTTCTCTCCTTTTCTTGCACTCCCCACAAATCCTTAGTCCCTTGGTAAACTCTCCACTAGAAGCCCCTTTGTTAATTCCTTTAGCACTCTGACACAGCCTAGTCACCCAACAAACCCTTTTGAACCCTTCCCGAGAGCCCATCTACAAGCACAGCCATCTCCAAGCTGTAATCAGTGCCTCAGTCAGAAGAAGTATGGAAAGTTTAGTTCAAAGTTAACTCTAAGCCTCATCTTCAAATACTGCAGTGAAACCAGGTAGCGCCTCTCCTCTCTTAGGCAGTAGTATCCGTTCTACTTGTTAAACTACTTTAAATACAGTAGCACTCTATTCTTTTTGTTTATGTGAACATATACCCTCTCTTGTCAAAACTCCTACCTTTTCAGGTAACTAATAGTCAATATATCAGTGTGTGTCTCTCCTTTCTTTGCAATGATCAATACATCTAACTCTACAGACACAATATGTAATTTCATGGCTTGTAAGAGTACGTGTGGAATTTGTATCGTTCCTTCAAGTTTGAGTGAGAGTTTAGCCAGATAAACTATTCTTGGTGAGGTGTTCATTTCATTGCGGGTTTTTTTTTTTTTACTATATCCCCCATGTCTTTGGCCTTGGAGGGGTTCCTCTGATAGGTCTGCTATAAATCTAAGGGGTGTTCCATTGTATGTGATTTCCTTCTTTGACCTTGCTGCTTGCAATATTATGTCTCTATCTGTGGCATCCGTCATTTTGACTATGATATGACTTGGAGTCTTTTTACTAGGGTCTCTTTTAGCTGGCACTCTTCGGGCTCCTTGGATCTGGATGCCTGCCTTCTCCAGCTCTGGGAACTCTCCACCAATGATATTTCTTTTTTTTTTATAATTTATTTATTTTTAATTAGAGAATCACCGTGAGGGTACAGTTACAGATTTATACACTTTTGTGCTTATACTTCCCTCATACAAAGTTCGGGAACCCATCCCTTCACCAGTGCCCATTCTCCACCACCCGTAAACCCGGCGTCCCTCCCACCCTCCCCACTCCCATCTCCGCCCCACCCCACCCTGCCACTGTGGCAGGGCATTCCCTTCTGTTCTCTCTCTCTAATTAGCTGTTTCCACCAATGATATTTCTAACTGTGGCTTTCTCACTGGGGTTGTCTCCCTGTCCTTCTGATACTCTGATGATTCTAATGTTGTTTCTCTTGAAATCATCCCCTAGGTGTCTGATTTGCCTAAGAGCTATTTTGAGGTCTTTTCCCATTGCTTGTTGTTGCCTGTAAGCTTCTTGCAGTGCAGCAAAATTAGGACTAGCTAGACCTTATTTTCTTTTTTCTTTTGGTTTTTAGGCCACACCAGGTGGTGCTCAGGGCCAAGATCATTCCTGGCGGGCTAGGGGGATCATATGCAATATTGGGGTAAGAAAACCCAGGTCAGGCAAATGCAAGACAAGGCACCCTACTCACAGTACTATGGCTCAGGCCCTGGACTTGAACTTCAATTTAGAGCCTGAGGATGTGATTTGTTTGGGCCCAAAAGTGCCAAGGACGGCCAAGACCACCTGTGAGATGCTCAGATTTCAAGAACCATTTTCTTGTGGTTCAATACAAAATTCAAAAAACAAAGGTGGAGTTAGAGATAACAATATTGAGAAAAGAATTTAAAGCTGCCAAGAAAAAAAATCAATTAGTAAGAAGGATCATAGAACAAGTGCTAAAGGCAATGATCTATACAGTCATTGAAGGAAAAATAATAAAACAGATAATATTCAAAATAACACAAACATTTATGGAAATAATACTTGGATCTGAACATCAAAGGGGAATTTTTGTGAACCTAAAAGAACCGATAGGGTCAAATCAAAGGAAAATGTTAGGAAATTCAGTTTGCGAGGCCAGACAGATAGAACAGCAGCTAGGACATCTGCCTTGTAAACAGGGACCGACAGGAGTTGGATCCCCAGCATCACAAAAGGTCCCTGGAGCTCACAAGAGGCCCACAAGAGCCCACAAGAAACAAAAAATCAATTTTCAAGATTCTCTCCCACATTAGCAGGTGAAAAAAATTTAAAGAGTAAGTACATACAAAAGAACTAGGGCTGAAACAAGTGTACAGTTGGTAGCGCCTTGCATGCTGCCAAACCAGGTTAGATCCCAGCATCCCATATGGTCCCCCCAGCATTGCCAGGATTGATTACTGAATGCAGAGCTAGGAGTAACCCCTGAGCTCTGCCAGGTGTGGTTCAAAAACAAAAACAAAATAAGAAGACAAAGAAGTATCAGATTGCATCATTTTATAATACATATAAAATCAATGGGAGAAGAATGAATTAAGAATAGCAAGGACTACTGCTTACCCATTTAAAATCTGATAACACCTTACTCAGAAGCCATCTCGAGAAATTTACTAAGGTGAACTTCAACAAGCAAAGGACTGAGGGAAAATTCAGAAAACATGAAGGTGAGCACAATTATATACTCAGTATAGCTATCCAAGTCAAAGGAGGTGGCAAATGAAGAAAATATGCTGCTTTCTAAAACCATGACTGAAAACCAAATCTAAACATGACTAAATAGTTGGGAAAGGGAAAAGTAGAATCAAGGAAATGAGGGAGTCAAGATAGAGCTGACGAACTAGGGAGCCCAGGTAAGGAAAAGGAATTGAGACAGCAGCAGATCCATGCATGAAAGGAAGGGCTGGATGTACAAAAGCCAGGTCAAAGTGGATTAAAGATCTCAACATCAGACCAGAATCCATAAGGTACATGGAAAACAAGGGTGGCAAAACCCTCCACGACATTGAAGCTAAAGGTATTTTCAAAGATAACACACCACTGGCCAAGCAATTGAAAACAGAGATAAACAAATGGGACTGCCTTACACTAAGAAGCTTCTGCACCTCAAAAGAAACAGTGCCCAAAATACAAAGACAGTCTACAGAATGGGAAAGGATATTCACCCAATACACATCTGATAAGGGGTTGATATCAAGGATATACAAGGCATTGGTTGAACTCTACTAGAAGAAAACTCCCAACCCCATGAAAAAATGGGGGATGGACATGAACAGAAATTTTCTCAAAGAAGAAAATCGAATGGCTAAAGGAAACATGAGAAAATGCTCTACGTCACTAATCATCAGGGAGTTGCAGATTGAAACAACAATGAGGTATCATTTCACACCACAGAGACTGGCCCGCATCCAAAAGAACAAAAGCAACCTCTGTTGGCGTGGATGTGGCGAGAAAGGGACTCTCCCTCACTGCTGGTGGGAATGCTGATTCATTCAGCCCTTTTGGAAAACAATATGGGCGATTCTCAAAAAATTAGAAATTGAGCTCCCATTTGACCCAGCAATGCCACTCCTGGGAATATATCCTGGAGAGGCAAAAAGGTATAGTAGAAATGACGTCTGCATTTCCATGTTCATTGCGGCACTGTTTATAATAGCCAAAATCTGGAAAAAACCAGAGTGCCCAAAAACAGATGACCGGTTAAAGAAACTTTGGTACATCTACACAATAGAATGCTATGCAGCTGTTAGAAAAGATGAAGTCATGGGGCTGGAGTGACTACAGCGGGTAGGGCGTTTGCCTTGCACGCGGCCGATCCGGGTTCGAATCCCAGCATCCCATATGGTCCCCTGAGCACCGCCAGGAGTAATTCCTGAGTGCAGAGCCAGGAGTAACCCCTGTGCATCGCCGGGTGTGACCCAAAAAGCAAAAAAAAAAAAAAAAAAGAAAAGATGAAGTCATGAAATTTGTATATAAGTGGATCTACATGGAAAGTATCATGTTAAGTGAAATGAGTCAGAAAGAGAGGGACAGACATTGAAAGATTGCACTCATCTGTGGAACATAAAATAACAGGGGCTGGGGGCCGGAGCGATAGCACAGCGGGTAGGGCGTTTGCCTTGCACGCGGCCGACCTGGGTTCGATCCCCGGCATCCCATATGGTCCCCCAAGCACCGCCAGGAGTAATTCCTGAGTGCAAAGCCAGGAATAACCCCTGAGCATCGCCAGGTGTGACCCAAAAAGAAAAAAAAATAACAGTGGGAGACTAACACCCCAGAGTTGTAGAGATAAGGATTAGGAGGTCTGTGCAACAGCCTGGAAACTGGCCTCACGTGCTAGGGGAAATGGCAGCTCAGATAGAGATGGAACACCAAGTAGAGGATGCCGGGAGGACCCATTCGGGTTGGAAGATGTGAGCTGAAGGTAGACTGTAGATGGAACATGACGGCCACTCAATACCTCTATTGCAAACTACAACACCCAAAAGGAGAGAGAACAAAGGGGAATGCCCTTCCACAGAGGCAGGGTGGGGTGGTGGGGGATGGGGTGGGGGTGAATGGGCACTAGTGGAGGGATGGGTAAATGATCACTGTATGAGTAAAATGCAAACACTAAAGTTCATAAGTTTGTAACTGTACATCACAGTGATTCTCTAATAAAAAATTGAAAAGTAATAAAAGAAAGGAAGGGCTGGGAGGGACAATGACCAAACTCTGCAAGTATTTTTAAAATAAGTGTTTGCTTTTGAGCACTACAAAATGAACTGGGCTCATCTCCATTTCCTGCCCCAGTCCTAGAGTTCCTACCATTCTGCAAAGAGCCCACATTCCGGGTGGAAAGGAAACTGAACACTGGTTAAATTCCCTCTGAGCAAGGGAGATGTGCAAAAGCTCCTCCAAAGCTGATTATTCAAGAAATTCTTAAAAAGGAGCAAAATTGGCAAAAGGACTGGATAGCTCCCGCGGGTTTCGAACCTTCAAAGACGGTTTGCTTTCTAACCTCAAGGACGGTCTTAATCACAGCCCTTAAGTAACCGCTGAGCTAAAGCCAGTCCAGAGGAACAGCCCAGACAGCTTTTATTTGACTGCCAAGAGAACTTGCGTCACTATGAACCATGAGACCTGTGACTCACGATGACTCTGCAAACAGAAACCCTTCAATCTGAAGCCTCCCTTCCACCACACTTAAGAGACTGGGTTTCTAGACACACAGTAAAACCTAGTCACCCTCACCCCTTCTCTCCTTTTCTTGCACTCCCCACAAATCCTTAGTCCCTTGGTAAACTCTCCACTAGAAGCCCCTTTGTTAATTCCTTTAGCACTCTGACACAGCCTAGTCACCCAACAAACCCTTTTGAACCCTTCCCGAGAGCCCATCTACAAGCACAGCCATCTCCAAGCTGTAATCAGTGCCTCAGTCAGAAGAAGTATGGAAAGTTTAGTTCAAAGTTAACTCTAAGCCTCATCTTCAAATACTGCAGTGAAACCAGGTAGCGCCTCTCCTCTCTTAGGCAGTAGTATCCGTTCTACTTGTTAAACTACTTTAAATACAGTAGCACTCTATTCTTTTTGTTTATGTGAACATATACCCTCTCTTGTCAAAACTCCTACCTTTTCAGGTAACTAATAGTCAATATATCAGTGTGTGTCTCTCCTTTCTTTGCAATGATCAATACATCTAACTCTACAGACACAATATGTAATTTCATGGCTTGTAAGAGTACGTGTGGAATTTGTATCGTTCCTTCAAGTTTGAGTGAGAGTTTAGCCAGATAAACTATTCTTGGTGAGGTGTTCATTTCATTGCGGGTTTTTTTTTTTTTTTTACTATATCCCCCATGTCTTTGGCCTTGGAGGGGTTCCTCTGATAGGTCTGCTATAAATCTAAGGGGTGTTCCATTGTATGTGATTTCCTTCTTTGACCTTGCTGCTTGCAATATTATGTCTCTATCTGTGGCATCCGTCATTTTGACTATGATATGACTTGGAGTCTTTTTACTAGGGTCTCTTTTAGCTGGCACTCTTCGGGCTCCTTGGATCTGGATGCCTGCCTTCTCCAGCTCTGGGAACTCTCCACCAATGATATTTCTAACTGTGGCTTTCTCACTGGGGTTGTCTCCCTGTCCTTCTGATACTCTGATGATTCTAATGTTGTTTCTCTTGAAATCATCCCCTAGGTGTCTGATTTGCCTAAGAGCTATTTTGAGGTCTTTTCCCATTGCTTGTTGTTGCCTGTAAGCTTCTTGCAGTGCAGCAAAATTAGGACTAGCTAGACCTTATTTTCTTTTTTCTTTTGGTTTTTAGGCCACACCAGGTGGTGCTCAGGGCCAAGATCATTCCTGGCGGGCTAGGGGGATCATATGCAATATTGGGGTAAGAAAACCCAGGTCAGGCAAATGCAAGACAAGGCACCCTACTCACAGTACTATGGCTCAGGCCCTGGACTTGAACTTCAATTTAGAGCCTGAGGATGTGATTTGTTTGGGCCCAAAAGTGCCAAGGACGGCCAAGACCACCTGTGAGATGCTCAGATTTCAAGAACCATTTTCTTGTGGTTCAATACAAAATTCAAAAAACAAAGGTGGAGTTAGAGATAACAATATTGAGAAAAGAATTTAAAGCTGCCAAGAAAAAAAATCAATTAGTAAGAAGGATCATAGAACAAGTGCTAAAGGCAATGATCTATACAGTCATTGAAGGAAAAATAATAAAACAGATAATATTCAAAATAACACAAACATTTATGGAAATAATACTTGGATCTGAACATCAAAGGGGAATTTTTGTGAACCTAAAAGAACCGATAGGGTCAAATCAAAGGAAAATGTTAGGAAATTCAGTTTGCGAGGCCAGACAGATAGAACAGCAGCTAGGACATCTGCCTTGTAAACAGGGACCGACAGGAGTTGGATCCCCAGCATCACAAAAGGTCCCTGGAGCTCACAAGAGGCCCACAAGAGCCCACAAGAAACAAAAAATCAATTTTCAAGATTCTCTCCCACATTAGCAGGTGAAAAAAATTTAAAGAGTAAGTACATACAAAAGAACTAGGGCTGAAACAAGTGTACAGTTGGTAGCGCCTTGCATGCTGCCAAACCAGGTTAGATCCCAGCATCCCATATGGTCCCCCCAGCATTGCCAGGATTGATTACTGAATGCAGAGCTAGGAGTAACCCCTGAGCTCTGCCAGGTGTGGTTCAAAAACAAAAACAAAATAAGAAGACAAAGAAGTATCAGATTGCATCATTTTATAATACATATAAAATCAATGGGAGAAGAATGAATTAAGAATAGCAAGGAATACTGCTTACCCATTTAAAATCTGATAACACCTTACTCAGAAGCCATCTCGAGAAATTTACTAAGGTGAACTTCAACAAGCAAAGGACTGAGGGAAAATTCAGAAAACATGAAGGTGAGCACAATTATATACTCAGTATAGCTATCCAAGTCAAAGGAGGTGGCAAATGAAGAAAATATGCTGCTTTCTAAAACCATGACTGAAAACCAAATCTAAACATGACTAAATAGTTGGGAAAGGGAAAAGTAGAATCAAGGAAATGAGGGAGTCAAGATAGAGCTGACGAACTAGGGAGCCCAGGTAAGGAAAAGGAATTGAGACAGCAGCAGATCCATGCATGAAAGGAAGGGCTGGATGTACAAAAGCCAGGTCAAAGTGGATTAAAGATCTCAACATCAGACCAGAATCCATAAGGTACATGGAAAACAAGGGTGGCAAAACCCTCCACGACATTGAAGCTAAAGGTATTTTCAAAGATAACACACCACTGGCCAAGCAATTGAAAACAGAGATAAACAAATGGGACTGCCTTACACTAAGAAGCTTCTGCACCTCAAAAGAAACAGTGCCCAAAATACAAAGACAGTCTACAGAATGGGAAAGGATATTCACCCAATACACATCTGATAAGGGGTTGATATCAAGGATATACAAGGCATTGGTTGAACTCTACTAGAAGAAAACTCCCAACCCCATGAAAAAATGGGGGATGGACATGAACAGAAATTTTCTCAAAGAAGAAAATCGAATGGCTAAAGGAAACATGAGAAAATGCTCTACGTCACTAATCATCAGGGAGTTGCAGATTGAAACAACAATGAGGTATCATTTCACACCACAGAGACTGGCCCGCATCCAAAAGAACAAAAGCAACCTCTGTTGGCGTGGATGTGGCGAGAAAGGGACTCTCCCTCACTGCTGGTGGGAATGCTGATTCATTCAGCCCTTTTGGAAAACAATATGGGCGATTCTCAAAAAATTAGAAATTGAGCTCCCATTTGACCCAGCAATGCCACTCCTGGGAATATATCCTGGAGAGGCAAAAAGGTATAGTAGAAATGACGTCTGCATTTCCATGTTCATTGCGGCACTGTTTATAATAGCCAAAATCTGGAAAAAACCAGAGTGCCCAAAAACAGATGACCGGTTAAAGAAACTTTGGTACATCTACACAATAGAATGCTATGCAGCTGTTAGAAAAGATGAAGTCATGGGGCTGGAGTGACTACAGCGGGTAGGGCGTTTGCCTTGCACGCGGCCGATCCGGGTTCGAATCCCAGCATCCCATATGGTCCCCTGAGCACCGCCAGGAGTAATTCCTGAGTGCAGAGCCAGGAGTAACCCCTGTGCATCGCCGGGTGTGACCCAAAAAGCAAAAAAAAAAAAAAAAAAAAGAAAAGATGAAGTCATGAAATTTGTATATAAGTGGATCTACATGGAAAGTATCATGTTAAGTGAAATGAGTCAGAAAGAGAGGGACAGACATTGAAAGATTGCACTCATCTGTGGAACATAAAATAACAGGGGCTGGGGGCCGGAGCGATAGCACAGCGGGTAGGGCGTTTGCCTTGCACGCGGCCGACCTGGGTTCGATCCCCGGCATCCCATATGGTCCCCCAAGCACCGCCAGGAGTAATTCCTGAGTGCAAAGCCAGGAATAACCCCTGAGCATCGCCAGGTGTGACCCAAAAAGAAAAAAAAATAACAGTGGGAGACTAACACCCCAGAGTTGTAGAGATAAGGATTAGGAGGTCTGTGCAACAGCCTGGAAACTGGCCTCACGTGCTAGGGGAAATGGCAGCTCAGATAGAGATGGAACACCAAGTAGAGGATGTCGGGAGGACCCATTCGGGTTGGAAGATGCGAGCTGAAGGTAGACTGTAGATGGAACATGATGGCCACTCAATACCTCTATTGCAAACTACAACACCCAAAAGGAGAGAGAACAAAGGGGAATGCCCTTCCACAGAGGCAGGGTGGGGTGGTGGGGGATGGGGTGGGGGTGAATGGGCACTAGTGGAGGGATGGGTAAATGATCACTGTATGAGTAAAATGCAAACACAAAAGTTCATAAGTTTGTAACTGTACATCACAGTGATTCTCTAATAAAAAATTGAAAAGTAATAAAAGAAAGGAAGGGCTGGGAGGGACAATGACCAAACTCTGCAAGTATTTTTAAAATAAGTGTTTGCTTTTGAGCACTACAAAATGAACTGGGCTCATCTCCATTTCCTGCCCCAGTCCTAGAGTTCCTACCATTCTGCAAAGAGCCCACATTCCGGGTGGAAAGGAAACTGAACACTGGTTAAATTCCCTCTGAGCAAGGGAGATGTGCAAAAGCTCCTCCAAAGCTGATTATTCAAGAAATTCTTAAAAAGGAGCAAAATTGGCAAAAGGACTGGATAGCTCCCGCGGGTTTCGAACCTTCAAAGACGGTTTGCTTTCTAACCTCAAGGACGGTCTTAATCACAGCCCTTAAGTAACCGCTGAGCTAAAGCCAGTCCAGAGGAACAGCCCAGACAGCTTTTATTTGACTGCCAAGAGAACTTGCGTCACTATGAACCATGAGACCTGTGACTCACGATGACTCTGCAAACAGAAACCCTTCAATCTGAAGCCTCCCTTCCACCACACTTAAGAGACTGGGTTTCTAGACACACAGTAAAACCTAGTCACCCTCACCCCTTCTCTCCTTTTCTTGCACTCCCCACAAATCCTTAGTCCCTTGGTAAACTCTCCACTAGAAGCCCCTTTGTTAATTCCTTTAGCACTCTGACACAGCCTAGTCACCCAACAAACCCTTTTGAACCCTTCCCGAGAGCCCATCTACAAGCACAGCCATCTCCAAGCTGTAATCAGTGCCTCAGTCAGAAGAAGTATGGAAAGTTTAGTTCAAAGTTAACTCTAAGCCTCATCTTCAAATACTGCAGTGAAACCAGGTAGCGCCTCTCCTCTCTTAGGCAGTAGTATCCGTTCTACTTGTTAAACTACTTTAAATACAGTAGCACTCTATTCTTTTTGTTTATGTGAACATATACCCTCTCTTGTCAAAACTCCTACCTTTTCAGGTAACTAATAGTCAATATATCAGTGTGTGTCTCTCCTTTCTTTGCAATGATCAATACATCTAACTCTACAGACACAATATGTAATTTCATGGCTTGTAAGAGTACGTGTGGAATTTGTATCGTTCCTTCAAGTTTGAGTGAGAGTTTAGCCAGATAAACTATTCTTGGTGAGGTGTTCATTTCATTGCGGGTTTTTTTTTTTTTTTACTATATCCCCCATGTCTTTGGCCTTGGAGGGGTTCCTCTGATAGGTCTGCTATAAATCTAAGGGGTGTTCCATTGTATGTGATTTCCTTCTTTGACCTTGCTGCTTGCAATATTATGTCTCTATCTGTGGCATCCGTCATTTTGACTATGATATGACTTGGAGTCTTTTTACTAGGGTCTCTTTTAGCTGGCACTCTTCGGGCTCCTTGGATCTGGATGCCTGCCTTCTCCAGCTCTGGGAACTCTCCACCAATGATATTTCTAACTGTGGCTTTCTCACTGGGGTTGTCTCCCTGTCCTTCTGATACTCTGATGATTCTAATGTTGTTTCTCTTGAAATCATCCCCTAGGTGTCTGATTTGCCTAAGAGCTATTTTGAGGTCTTTTCCCATTGCTTGTTGTTGCCTGTAAGCTTCTTGCAGTGCAGCAAAATTAGGACTAGCTAGACAGGAGTTTAGCCAGATAAAGTATTCTTGGTGAGGTGTTCATTTCATTGCGTTTTTTTTTTCTAAAAAAAAAATCATCCCCTAGGTATCTGATTTGCCTAAGAGCTATTTTTAGGTCTTTTCCCATTGCTTGTTGTTGCCTGTAAGCTTCTTGCAGGTCAGCTTCAGTCTCACTGATTCTGTTTTCGGCTGTGACCATTCTACTATTGAGGGCACCCACTGCATTTTTAATTTCATCTACATATGCTTAATTCGTAACACTTCATTTTGTAGCTTTTTTATTTTTTTTATTTTTATTTTTTTTTGGTTTTTGGGTCACACCCAGCGATGCTCAGGGGTTATTCCTGGCTCTGCACTCAGGAATTACTCCTGGCGGTGTTTGGGGGACCATATGGGATGCCGGAGATTGAATCTGGGTCGGCCGCGTGCAAGGCAAACGCCCTACCCGCTGTGCTATCGCTCCAGCCCCCGCTTTTTTATTTCTGTTCTCATTTCTTTCTGTGTTTTCTAGGCTCTCTGTTCCATTGTTTCTTTCATGTCCTCCTTTAATTTCCTGGATGTCTGTTGAACCATTTCTTTGAGTTCATTGAACATCTTCAATATTTCATCTCTGAATTCTTTATCGGAGAGATTGTATTTGTTGCGTAATGCTTGTTGAGACACCTGGACCCTTTTCATCATCTTCTCCTTGTGGTGGGGATTTTTGTTGTTTCTTCATATTTTTGTAGTAGTATGGTGGTGGAGAGACTGAGCTGGAGCTCAGTAGCAGGGCGTTTGCCTTGCATGCGGCCGACCCGGGTTAGATTCCTCCACCCCTCTCTGAGAGCCCAGCAAACTACCAAGAGTATCCTGCCCGTGCGGCAGAGACTGGCAAGTTACCTGGCATATTCGATATGCCAAAAACAGTAACAACAATCTCACAATGGAGACATTACTGGTGCCCGCTTGAGCAAATCTATGAGCAACGGGATGACAGTGATAGTGATAATGACAGTGGTGGTGGAACCTTCCAGTTCACTCTTCTTCTCAGGTCTTCCTCATCGGCTTAGGTGAGGTCCCTAGTGAAGCTTCAGAAGATGTGTTCTTTTATATTGGACTTGTAGAGCGTCTAGTGATGCCAGTATTATGGTGTAATTGGAATACGCTACTGGACTATTGTCCTAATGTGTTTGAGATGACCAGGATACTCTCCACAGAATTAGGTGATGGAAATGAAGATGTGATTTTCGAGTGCCAGGAAAGGTGAAAATAACTGTGGCAGCTCCAAAATAGGCCACGCCCGCTTCTGCAGAGGTCACGCCCACTACCGCCATGTTGGTGGGGTGCCAGGTGGGGGGCAGAAACCTGGGAAAGGGAGAAAACTGGGAGCGGTGCTGGAGGGTGACTCAGGTGCAGGTGGGATGGTGCTCAGGGAGGTGGTTTGAGGAGACGCCTGAGGCGCGGGCGTAGAGGAAGTGGTGTCCTGTGGTTCGATTATTGACTTGGACAAGGGAGAAAACCGGGAGTGGTGCTGGAGGGTGGCTCAGTGGCGGATGGGATCTGCAGTTGCTTTTAAGTTGACTTTTTTCCCAGTAGGAGTTAGGCTAAGTCCCATGTAATATTTCCAGTATGTGAGGTCTATGCAAGTTTGCTTCTGCCCTCTCCCTTTCCTACTTTTTCCTTGTATTTTTGTCTTGTTACTCCCTTCCACTGCTTGTGCGTCATTCTTTTTGAAAACTGGGAGGTTCCTCTGCCAAAATGCATGTGCCCAGCTCTAGAGAGGCATTGCTTTGTGTTTACCAGGCACCTGCGTGCTGTCAGTTGAAGATGCTTTAGAAATTACCTACTGAGCTGACCATGGCAGGAAAAATACACACACAGAAGAGCTGGTGGGTTTTGATTGTTCATTAATTTTGTTTTCTCTCATAAATTATTTTTTAAGTCTTTTGGTTATACCTGGCAGTGCTCAGGTCTTACTACTGGCTCTCTGTCTAGGGATTGAACCTGTCAGTGCCCAGGAAAACATACATGGTGCTAATGATTAGAACTGGGGTCAGCCATATGCAAAGCAAGTGCTTTAACATCTGTAAATCTCCCTTATGGTCACTCTTTTATGTTTTTGAGGAGTCATTGAGCCACATCAGGCATTGCTAGAGGTTACTCTTGGCTCTGTTCTCTGGGATTGCTCCCCAGCAGAACTCATAGGACCATGATGTGGCTGGGATCGAACCCAAGCTAACTGCATAGAAAGCATACACTCTGTGCCCACCAAGCTGCCTCTTTCACATAATTATGGAAGCCCTGGCAGCCACACCCAAGTCACATCACTGCCATCATGTAAGTTAATTTACTACCCTTATTTCAGAGACTCATAATTAAATCTTGAAAGAGAAAAATAGTTCAAGATAGAGCACCTTCTTACAAGCATCAAGCCAAGAGATCGATCTCTGGTGCCATCTACCCTTACGTTTATAGTGATCTTCATTTATTTACTTATTTTAGTTTTTGTGCCACTCGTGGCACTAATCAGGGCTTACTCCTGGCTTGTGCTCAGGGATCACTCCTGACAGGCTCTGGGGACCTCATAGGGTTCTGGGGATCAAATCAGGGTTGGCCATGTGGAGGGCAAGCACCCTACCTACCTGTAGTCTTGATGGCGGTCTTCAGCACACTGTGCAGCCAGGTGTGGCCCTTGGTCATCATAACACCATAGCTGGATGATAAGTGGATGGATTTCCTCTATTTTATATATATTTGAGAAATTTTTTTGCAGGTGTCACACCCAACAATGCTCAAGGGTTACTCAGGAATTATTCCTAGTGATGCTCAGGGAGCCATATGGGATGCTGGAGATTGAACCCGGGTTGATTGCTTGTGTGCAATGCAAACGCCCTACCCACTGTACTATCCCTCCAGGCTCCACTCCCCACTCCCCCATCTTTTCTTGGGTCAGGTACACACCTGGCAGTGCTCAGGGCTTCTCCTGGCTCTGCACTCAGTTACCACCCCTGGTGGGTTCAGGGAACCATATGGGGTGCCAGGGACCAAACCTGGGTCAGATGCCTGCAAGGCAAGTGCCCTATCCACTATACTATTTCAGCAGCCCCAACGCTTTTATTCTTAACTCTTACACTAGAAGTAAGTGGTTATCAAACCGCCATAATATATCATTAGGTTATCAGAATTTAATGATATGCCTTCTTTAGTGTGGTTTTATGTTGGCATCATCATTTTTGTTTTGTTTTATTTTGGGGCCTGCTCTGCACTCAGGGATCACTCCTGGTGGGGTTCAGGGACCATATGGGATGTCAGACATCAAACCTCACTCTGCTGCATTCACAGCAATTGTCTTACCCATATCTGACCCAGGCAAGTGTTTTACCTGGCATCTTCATCTTTTCTTAACCCATTTTTCTAAAGAAAATAGCATTCTTCAAATGACTTTCATGTTACTAGTTAGCATATTCCCCAAGCACTGCTCAGGGGGCATGGAGACTGTTGGTGGCTCATGGATAACCAGGCCAGCAGATCAGTTAGAAGCCTCAGGACATGGTGCTGCTGAGATTCTGTGGTGCTGGAGACCACCAGAGCCACTCATCAATGTGTGGAGGCCACTAGGGCTACATCCAGTAGTGCTTTCTGGATACCCACAGAACTGAATTTGACTAGTTTCTCACCAACTCTGGAGTTTACAGATAGTCTCCCTTCCCTTTGTTATTGTTGTTGATGTTGTTGTGATGACTGGGAGTCACACAAATATGGTTGTGGTGCTTATATATTTAGTTGTGATCCTGGTACTCATCAGGGGTTACATGTTAGATTGTAGTGCTCACACACTTAATCAAAGTATACTCATTAAAGATTAAACTCTTCTGGTGCTTGCAATGTATACTTATTTGGGGTCTTTTAAATTGTGATACTTAGATTCTGCTTATGTGCCCACTGGAAGGGGGGGTCACTAGTTTATCCCATGTCTCCACCATGGGTTATGCTTACTAGCTGTGGTGCTCACAATTCTTTAGCTGCAGTACTTACTGAGTATTGCTCTAATTTAGTTGAGGTGCTTGCACTTGTGCTCATTGGAGGTCACACTCCAGTTGTGGTACCCATAAGGGCATATTTTAAGTATAGGTAGTTCTTTAAAAATTTTTTAATTGAATCACAGCAATTTACACAATTACTTAAGGTTGTTCATGATTGGGTTTCAGTTATATAACATTCCAACACCCATCCCTTCACCAGTGTACATTTCCCTCCACCTGTGTCCCCAGTTTCCCTCCTGCTCCCCACCGCCTGCCTATGTGGCAGGGAATTTTCTTCTATCTTTTCCCGCTCCTTCTCCCTCCCCCCTTTTGAGTATAAGTAGTTTTTAATCTCTAGAGACAGATTATCTAACCTGGGGTCATGCCAGACTCAAACACGCACTTGATATACTGAAACCCATCAGTTATGAGAAAGTTCTGTTTGTGGAACTGTGCTTGGTTTGTAGGCAGACCTTTTTGAAAGCAGCTGTTCCACTAAAGAAGTGCATTTGTGTGTATGGTATGAATGCTTAGATTTGCATGGTAAGAAGTTGAGTTTCGGGGCTGGAGTGATAGCACAGTGGGTAGGGCGTTTGCCTTGCATGCGGCCGACCTTGCATGCGGCCGACCCGGGTTCAAATCCCAATCTCCCATATGGTCCCCTGAGCACCACCAGGGGTGATTCCTGAGTGCATGAGCCAGGAGTGACCCCTGTGCATTGCTGAGTGTGACCCAAAAAGAAAAAAAAAAGAAGTTGAGTTTCATCTTGATCTGATTTTCTTCTGTAGATGATGATTACCTATTAAGGAACAAACTGTTTTGGGAAATAACAAAAACAACATGAATGGAAATGGGATTTTGGTTGTTTTCAGAATATTTCTCCTTCAGGAATTACTGCTGACTTAATGTTCCAATACCATGGTCCTTATACATGCCCATTTCTTACTAAATGGACTGAATTAACTAGAAGTAATTGAAAGTTACAGTGGCCATCATGGAGGAATCTTTCAAGTCCCCATACTTGCTTTTCTGAAAACTAAATTGGGCAACCACGGTTCTGAGATTGCTAAAATGAAATGTAAAACGTATTTTGATATATACATATATATACACACATGCATATATATCTGTATATGTATATGTCTATAAAGACAGCCAACAGTTATAAAGAATGTAAGAATCTAAAATGGCCTTTTGGAAAAATAAATAACTTTAACAGAGGCAAACAAAAAATTTGCTAGATGAATCTGCTCCTGAAATTTCTTCTCATTCACTGTATTTTATCTGACACACAGAAGCTGCCAGGAGCCATGACCCTGCCTCCAGCATCATCTTAGTCTTCCCTTTCAGGATCACTTCTTCCCTTTCAGAACTTCAGCCTCTACTTCTGCTGAACTCATCCTTTAAAGCCAATACTCCTGAACCTCCATCCTCTAAACTCATTACAATCTATTTTTTTAGGTAAAACCTTTTGAGGATCCAGGTAAACCTCAGATCTCTTGTTGATTGGACTATGGCTGAAGTATGGGCCATATTGAAGAATTTTCTAAATTACCAGTGATACTCATAGATTTGCTGAAGAATTCACATCGTGGTGCAAGTTTACTAACCTGATTTTTCTGTCCTCTGGTCAGGATTTATTACTTGTTGATGAGAATCAAGCAAGATAAAACTTGCCAATTGAGAAAATTCTTTAAGAGATTCATAGAACCAAAATACTGAATTTTGGCAAGAACTTAGAAGGCTGGCTGATTGGTAGACATCAAGTCTTTTATAGCTTTCCCTAAGCCTGCTGCTAATTTGAATAATGTTCAAGATTGTACACAAACTTAATGAATCTGTTCATGATTATTCTAGTTGGTTTTTAAATAGTTCTCAAAAGAAAACTAAGGTTTACCTTTCACTTATTGATTGACCAGAGTGGACTTCAATTCTGTTTGTTAATGACTGAGCCAAGACCTCTACCTTAGTTGAGTCAGGATACAATGGTAAAGCATGAAGGGGCCGGGCACAGGCATGCACAGTGCCCCCTCCGGCCCCGTCCTACTCCATGATGCTTGTGTCTCCCCAAGAAAAACTTTATGGAGAAATTTATAGGAGATTTTAATAAATGCACCAATGATCAGATTTCATTATTCCTTTCTATTTATGAAAAGGAAGAAAATGCTAATTAGCCAAGAGGCTAATCACCCAGAAGTATAAAAATGTATAGTTAACAACCAGACCAGATGGCACGAGGATACCCTCCTTTTCTTCAGAGCCTTTGTTGCCACTGTTCTTGTGCTTAAGGTCATTGAGAAAATAAGCGTGGATTGCCCTTCGATCCATTTTCATACTTCATGAAAAAGAAATCCTCCTCAGCTATCATTCAGCATGTATGTTGGTTGCCTTAATCTCTGAAAATATTTTGCTAACTGTTCTCTGTATAACCATTTTACATTCTATAACCCATAGCTCTTCTCCCTGCTGTTATGGAGGAAGGTTTTAGGATTGCCTGACAATGATGGATCATCTTCTGAATCCTCATGATGAGCTGCAGGAAACTCCTTAGGATAGTGCTTACATCTCATAGTTCACTGATGGTTGATGATTGAAAGGTAGACTTGATTAAAAAATGTGCTAGATATTCACTGTCAGTAATCTCTGACCAATATGGCCCAACCATTGGTCCAGAAAAAGAATAAACATGATTAGAAATTAAAAAACTGTTGGCATGACAAAAAGATGTAATTGATGCAGCCTCTTTGCCTTTGGGTACTACAGGATAATAATTTGAATTATATTTTTCTCACAATGGTCTTTATCTTAGTCAGAGACAAGACTGCCAACATTGATGCTCATATTAGTATGCTTTCAGAGTAGCTCACGACTTTTGGAATATGGTGGAAGCAACATACTTCCAAGAGATAAAATTTAAAATGGACTATATATATATACATATATATGTATGAATTTCTGGAGGCCTGCCATCTTAGCTATTATTAAGATTTCAGGACATTTTGAAGTTGATTATAGAGGCTAAGGAAAACCATCTTATATTTTCATGAGGAATACTGTTCTTAAAGATACCAGTATCAGCCAAACCTCTATTATGGGTCCAAATGAACATCTCTCTGTTTATATCTTTAAAAAACTGGACAGGGAGGCCCAACCATTGGTCCAGAAAAAGAATAGACATGATTAGAAATTTTAAAACGGTTGGCATGACAAAAAGAAATTTTTGTGTTTTGGAACTTAGTATTAGGCTCTTTCTGAAAGCATGCATAAAAACGAACAAAAAGAATATTTCTGGGACTGGGAATGTGGCTCACTTGTAGTACTTGCCTCAATGAATGAGTCCCCCAGGCCCCCAGCAACCACCCCTCTTTCCACCAAATAATGCTTAATGTAAGAAAAGTACTAGGTACTTGCCACTTTAGAACCTCCCTTCTTTAAAACATTGTTTAAAGCAATGAATTTGCATCATTAGGGTAAAGCCAGGAGTTGCAAGGTTTGGAAAGTTAATGTTTTAGCAGCAATTTCCACTAAACAAGTTATTTCTCCAAAAAAGTCAAGTTATATCTTTAGCTGATTAGTCAGGAATCTTAAATATGATGGGCACAACAGGGAAGATGAGGATTCCTAATTTGCATCACCATAATGGATACCATCAGAGTTCTAGACAATACCAGAACTGCCCAGGTGTCTGCTTTTATTTGTTTGCTTTTTAGTTCACCAGGTGTTTTTGTTTAATTATGTTTTAAGAAGCTTTTAATACTGTGTCCTCTTTCACCAAATCAGCCGTGCTTGCCCATGCTTACACATTCTCTGTGCAGAATCTGTTACAGAAGCTTCCTTCATTTTATAACCAAAGCCTAGTAGACCAGGCTTGCGCGTATCACATCACACCTGTGCTATTTTAGCTGTAAGTCCTTTCTAGCAGGATGATTGCCTTTATATTTCTTGTCGTTTAATTTTAAATATGTAAATATGCATGGACTATCATGCCATGATACGTTAATGTGAAAAGAATACCAGCATTTTTTTTAAAGCCACATCACAGACATCCAATCTGATCTATGCAATAATGACACATCCCAAGCTGGAAAGCCAGCCACTTTCAAAATCATCTGACCAACATTGCCTGTCATTCTGGCTTCTTACTGCATTCAGTTCTTCCTTGATATTTTCAAGGCATACCATCGTCTCACATCAGCCACCTGAAATCAAGCCTCTCATCATTTACCACAAGAATCTAGACAGATTGCTTCCAGGTCCAATACATTATTTGGAAGATCATAAATACTATTTGGAAGATCATAAATTCATTTCACTCCTCCCCATGATATATCTCTCAGCCAAAAAATCCATGTAGGGAAAAATATCTTACTTCTGCTCCAAAATATGTATTATAATAAATATGAAAACAAATCTTTTATGTACCCTTACACATATTCTTAATGAATATCCTAAACAGCAGTCAGATTTCCTATGCAGTTGCCTTTTTTATAAATCAAAACTAAGCAGTGTTCATCATTCTGGATAGGAGAGATTGAGGTAGGATTGTTTTCAGGATTTTCTCTTCTACAACTGGATTTAACAAGAGCCTGGCAAGCTACCCGTGGCATATCCAATACACCAAAAACAGTAACAAGTCTCACAATGGAGACGTTACTGGTGCCCACTCAAGCAAATTGATGAACAATATGATGACAGTGACAGTGCAGTGCAGTCCTTATTTATACATGCACACACATTTCCAGAAGCCTGCTGGCAAATCTCCCCCCTTCCCTTTGTTGTTGTCATTGTCATGGAGTCCAGGGCTCAAATACTTGGTTGTGGTGCTCACTAGGGTGGGACCTTTGGATGAGGCGCTCACACACGTGCTTGCAGTGCTTGAATACTTGGTTGTGGTGCTCACAGGAATTGCACACTTGGTCATTGTGCTTGCACACATTTGGTTGCTTTGTGTTAAGGATCATATACTTATTGAAGCTAAAGGATCACAAAGGCAGTGCTGGGGAATACAGTCATGATGTGGGCAGGGGTGACAGGGATTGGATTTGGGGCCTGACACTGGCCAAAGCAGCTTCTTTACCACTGACATACACCACCAGGCTCTCAGTTTTTTAGTTCTTTGGGGTAACTTTTGGTAATGACTACTATATTATTTTTTAGGTGATTTTCTATAGTCACATGACCAAACAAAAATTCTCTAGGACAGAAACTTTCTCTTTTAGCATCTCACTAGCCCAATACTCAGAGCAATGCATCATTTGAGGGCTTTCATATCTGACTTAGAACTTTATTATAGCACCAGCAGTACAATGACATAACATAACACTGGCATAACAGTGGGAAGAAGAAAAACAAAATTTGTTCTCATGTTCTGAAACACATTATTTAATTCTAGTCTTGGAGCAAGCACAGGTGAAATTACTCACAAACTTCCTAGGCCACTATTGATGGGGTACAGTTTAAGGAGAGATAAAAAGTGATTCTCTTTCACCCTCCACTCAGCTAAAAGAAGTCTGAGGGGTTTGCTCTCATGGGAATAAATTTCCTTCTCCCCCTAGAAGACTGAGGACACTCTGCAACTCCAGATAACTTTGTTGGCTCATAGAGCTGAAGCCTTAAAAACTACTATTTGAGGGGCCAGAGAGATGCTATAGTGGGTAAGACACTTGCCTTGCATGCAGCTGACCTGGGTTTAATCCTCAACACCCCATACGTTCCCCCGAGCATCACTAGAAATGGTTCTTGAGTTCAGAGCCAGAAGTAAACCTGGAGCAACTTACTTGCCTTGTGTGGCCCAGCACCCCACCAAAACAAACAAAAAACTACTAATTCACAGGGGCAGTTGGGTGGGCACTGGTGGGGGGATTTCATATAACATACGAAGAAATGATTAGCTGTCCCTCTAGAAAATAAAAAGCAAGATGAGAAAAGGAAGAATGGACTGACTTGATGTACATTTTTCCTGTCCAAAAGACCATTTTTCTCTTTTTCCCAATTCACAAAATTCTGTGAATTTTTCCCAATTCTCTTGCCCGCACTCCTGGCTTCCCAGGGCCCCTCGAAGGGGATCGGCTCCAGCTTCCCTCCCCACCCCGAGCAGAGCTCCCGGCGGCCAAAGACCACCGGAACCTAGCTACAGCCATGCTCGAGGGCCCTCTCCACACATTCAGACGGGCCTCACGCATGAAGGTACTGGCAGAGGAATCCAGGTGTGTGTAATCCCATCCACAGCCAACATCCAGAGACTTAAAGGCGAGCTCCCAGAATATCTTATAGCCTACTTCTCCCTCTAGGAGAAACTGGCAAGTTTCTAAGAGTTTCCTGCCCACATGGGACAGCCTTGCAAGCTTCCCATGGTATATTCATATGCTAAATCCAGTAACAAGCTGGATCCCATTCCCTTGACCCTGAAAGAGCCTCCAGTGCAACATCATTGGGAGGACCGAGTCGAGAGATACTTCTAAGATCTCAGGGAAAGGACAAATAGAGGTTACTGAGCTCGCATGAGAAATCGATGATTAACGGGATTTTGTGATTGTGATCGTTTCCCAATTCACAAGCTCACATTAATTCAAAAGTCCTGAATATAATTGGCCCAGATGCTTTGTCTCTGTGAAAATAAATTAATATCCTACAATAAAAAACAAGGAAAGCAGTTGTTAGGGGACCCAAAAACATTTTATTGAGCCTTTGGGGGAGAATCAAAAGAGAAGGATGAAATCCAACCTGCAGGGGAATCCCCAAATTAGTTACAGAAATAGAGATGCATTTAGTTGCAAACCAAGAAGGGCTACTCCTATAGGATCTGTAATTTAACCTCTACTAGATAAATCAAATTGGCAACAGTAAACATCCGTTTAGTGTCCCTAATTGTAGGACCTTGGATTTAACCCGTTGGCCTAAGCTTTTGCCTTGCAAGCATGAGGCTATGAGTTGTATCCCTAGTGCTACCATATGCACTGGGCACAAGCCTGATGGCTCTATGACTGTGAGTCCCCTCATGACAAGCGATTTCTGCCTGCTCTACAGCCAGGTACATTGAGCATTGCAGCTAGAGTAAAACTTCCTCAAGCACCTCAACTGAAAAGATGTGGGGGACACAGTGGCCAGGACTTTGACCCCCCAGAGAGTGTGTGAGAACTCCACCCCCCAAAAAAAACCTACCACAACCAAAAACCTTACAACCCTCAGCAGCACCCAGAGAGCTCACGCCAAAGCATTGCAACTGAAGGAGTTCCATCCCTGGTGAGCAGTGCAAGAGTGCGAGCACTACGTACGTGCAAGCATGTGGGACCCTGGGCATCACAACAGTGGAGGAAAGGGATGAATAAAACTGTACAGAGTTCAGATTATAAAGAAACTAGATTCAAATACTGCAAAGTACTTTGAAAAAGAGGGCAGAACATGAAATGTTTTAAAGATTCTTGAAATAGGTGTTAGAGAGAGAGTACTGTGGGTGAGTTACTTGCCATGTATCCTGCTAACCTGGATTTGATCCCTGGCTCTCCATGTGGTCCCCCAAGCCCCATCACGAATGATTCCTGAACACAGAACTCTGAGTAAACCCTTAGCACAGCAGGATGTGGCCCACAACCTCCTGCTCCCACAAAAATATTCATAAAATAATTTGAAAATTTAATACTTAGTTTCCAATGGCTTTTTCAACCTGTTACATAAGGAAATCAGGGCACAGAGATAAAAGAAATGTACAATTGCTCTACCAAACCCAATGAGACTTGGAAGTTAGAAACCAGAGTCATGCTGTTTATACAGCTACTGCCTCACACAGAACCTGTGACTTGCTAAGTGCTTATTAAAACCCTCTGACTAGGAGTAGTTATAAAATATTTGTCCAATATACAAATGTGGGGGGATTTAGCTTCTCTCTGTCAGGGTACATTATAAGAGGCTTCTAAAATGCTTCATAAATGACTACTAGACAAATAGATTAAGAGATCAGGATAAGGAGTAGAAATATCACCAATGTAATCAGAAGCAAACAAGTATTGGAGCGGCCTGGGAGATACAGGGGTTAAGGTATTTGCCTTGGATGCAGCTGACTTTACTTCACCTCCAGTACTACACAGTCCCTCAAACACATCTGGAACTGACCCCCGAACACTGCCAGGTATGGCCTCAAAATCCAAAATATGTATTTGAGCCTCCAACAGAGTTTTATAAAAGATGGAAAATTGCTTAACTTATTAAAATGTACTATGAAACAGAAGCAAATGAGAAAGTAGTATTGTCCCCAGACACAAAGAATGGAACTGAGTGTTAAAAAGACACTCATAGGTGGGATTAGGTTTGATTTTTTTCTTTTTGCTAAAGCAGGTCATTTTTGTTTTGGGGCTACTTCTGGCAGTGCTCAGGGGTTACTACTGACTCTGCACTCAGGAATTACTCTTTGCAGTGCTCGAGGGACCAAATATGGTGCCAAGAATTGAACCCAGGTCAGCCACATTAAAGGCAAGTGCCTTAACTGCTGTACCATTTCTCTGGCCAAAGCAAATAGGTTTTTTTTTGGCAGGGGGTGGAGTGGGGTGAAGGGTTGGGCCACACCTGGCAATGGTCAGGGGTTACTCCTGGCTCTGCATTCAGGAACTGGTCCCTTTGGTATTTGGGGTCCAGATGAGATGCTAGGGATCAAACCAGTTGGCTATGTGCAAGGCAAGCACCCTACCTGCTGTACTATCTCACTCTCAGAATTCTTTTATTTATTTATTTATTTATTTATTTATTTATTTATTTATTTATTTTTAATTAGTGAATCACCGTGAGGGTACAGTTACAGATTTATACATTTTCATGCTCATGTTTCCTTCATACAAAGTTCGAGAACTCATCTCTTCACCAGTGCCCATTCTCCACCACAAATAAACCCAGCATCCCTCCCACCCCTGCAATCCCATCTCCCCCCACCCCACCCTGCCACTGTGGCAGGGTATTCCCTTTTGTTCTCTCTCTCTCTAATTAGGTGTTGTCACTCACAGAATTCTTAAACTACAAATATGAAGTACACAGCATTATTGACAGCAGTAAGATAATACTGTATTCAAATACTCAAATACTTTTTACAGTGTTGTCCTCCTTTTATTCTCAAAACTTAGATCCTCTTGGGTTTAGAA
This sequence comes from Sorex araneus, assembly GCF_027595985.1. Classification (NCBI taxonomy): domain Eukaryota; kingdom Metazoa; phylum Chordata; class Mammalia; order Eulipotyphla; family Soricidae; genus Sorex; species Sorex araneus. Next base: position 20,668,420 of record NC_073307.1, on the reverse strand, counting down.
AGTAAAAGAAGGGCTGGAAGGACACACAGAGTGTGCATGTGTATACAGGGGTTAAGGTGCTTGCCTTGGATGCTGCAGATAGTTCCCTGAACACTGCCAGGAGCCACTCCTGAGCACAGAGCCAGGATTAAATCCTGAGCACTTCTGGTTATGCCCATTGCTCCCCCAAAAGCAAAAACAAGAGATAGTTTAATGGACTGGAGCAATGCTTTGTAAGTAGCCTAGATTTGACCCCAACACTGCCAGGAGCACCGCTAGAAGTTACACCTGAAACTCCCTAGGTGTGGGTCCCTGAAAAAGAGAGGAAGGAAAGAAGAGAGGGAGAGAAAGGGAATAAGGATTAGAGAGAGGGAGAAGAAGGGAAGGAAAGGAAAAGGGAGAGAAAGACCAACACAGTGGTCAAATATAGAGTGAGTTCTCTCAATTAGAATATAAAGAAAGTAAGGGAATAAAACATGAACAATAACAGACCCAGAGAGTCTGCCTATAGACATAAGTTCGTGAAGTTGGGGCATGGGGAGTGAGAGAGAGAGACCCAGAGACAGTGGTGGGGAATGCTGACACTGATGGTGGTTGTGGCTAGCAACATTATACTCCTAAACCATTACAATGAAGCTTGTAAATCACAGTTCTTAAAAAAGAGTCAAGTGAGAACACTAGCTGAATTGCATTTACATATAGAAGCCCCAAGTTTAGGCTCCTGCACCACGTGGGCCACCACGCAGCTCCAATGGGGAGTGACCAAAGACTGAAAGAAAAGAAAGTGAAAAAAATTTTTTCAGCATGTGACAACCCCTCTGTGGAAGCAGCCACATTGTCACAATATTTTGTCTTTGATTGCACCCAGTCAGAGCCTTACAAAGACTGGTGTACCAGGGCTGGAGCGATAGCACAGCGTGTAGGGCATTTGCCTTGCACGCTGCCGACCCGGGTTCGATTCCCAGCATCCCATATGGTCCCCTGAGCACCGCCAGGGATAATTCCTGAGTGCAGAGCCAGGAGTAACCCCTGTGCATCACTGGGTGTTACCCAAAAAGCAAAAAAAAAAAAAACCAACCAACCAACCAACCAAACAAACAAACAAAAAACAAAGACTGGTGTACCAACAAGAACCTCAGGGCCAAGAGATTGTAGAGTGGGTAGGGTACTTGCCTTGTATGCACCAACCAGGGTTTGATCTCTGGCATCACATGTGGTCCACTGAGCATGACAGGAGTGATCCCTGAGTACAGAGCCAGGAGTAAGTCTTTAGCACCACCAGGTGTGCCCAAGGGCCTCCCCGCTCCTGCCCTAATTGTTTAAACTGGAGATGGCTCCGAGGGCTAGAGTGCTTTGTGGGAAACATGATTCAAGTTCCCTGAAATGAGAACTATGTCAAGAGCATTTCCCATGCACCACCAGATGTGTTACAAAATTCAAATAATTATTTAGGGGGTCAGATTTATATCTCAACGGTAAAGCACAACTTGTGTAAGGGCCCGTGTGTGAATTCCAGCACTACTATAGAAAGAGGGAGCTGAGGTCACATATGTAACAGGCCTGAGTTTGAACCCTGGTACCCTAAACACTGCCAAATGCCGCTCTGGAGGACCACCAAGCAATTCTTTTTTTGGTGTGAGGGTTGTTTGTTTACTTTGGCGAGCCATGCCTGGCTATACCCAAGGGATACTCCTGGCTCTGTACTCAGGAATCACTCCTGTCAGTGCTCGGGGAGGACCATATGGGATGCCGGGATCTAACCCTGTCTCATGCAAGGCAAACACCCTACTCACTGTACTATCTCTTCACCCCCTCATGCCCAAGCACTTTTGAGTATAGTCTTGTAAGCTCTCTAATCTTGAGGATGGCCTTGAGGGTCCCCAGTTCAGCAAGACCCAAGCAACTCTGTATCCTCAGAACCCTTCTATCGAATTGCAGGCAGGTTAGCTGAGTTATTGCTGATAACAATTCTGGCCCCCTGAACGTTGCCTGGAAGGTCTGCCAAATTATTATTTGCATGCACTTAATCTGAGCCCTTTTTTAAGATGCATATACTCAGGGGAGCATATGTGATGCTGGGGACCGAATCCAGGTCAGCTACATGCAAGATAAGTGTCCTGCCCATCTATACTATACCTCTGGCCTCAGGTCTAAGTAATTTTTTTTGGCTTTTGGGTCACACCCGGAGATGCACAGGGGTTACTCCTGGCTCATACACTCAGGAATTACTCCTGGAGGTGCTCGGTGGACCATATGGTGCTCGGTGGACCATATGGGATGCTGGGAACTCGGGTCGGCCGCGTGCAAGACAAATGCCCTACCCGCTGTACTATTGCCCCAGCCCCAGTCTAAGTAATTTTTAAAAAGTTAATTTTAAAAAGAAAAAATTTTATGGATATCACACCTGACAGTGCTCAGGTCAGTTGTTTTTAGGAGCCATCAGAGATACACGCAGTGATGTTTAAGGAGCCTTACAGTGCAGGGAATTGAACTCGGGGCCTTGAGTATGCTAGGTGTGTGCTGACCACTTAATCTATCTCCTTTCCCCCCTTCAATTCTTCCTCCCTCCCTCCTTCCATTCGTCTCTCCCTCCCTTCCTATTTCCCTCCCTTTCTGTATTTTAGTTTTGGGGCCACACCAGTGGTGCTCAGGGCTTATTACTGACTCTTGGCTCAAGGATTACTCCTGGCAGTGCTCAGGGGACTATATTCACTTCTGAGGATCAAATCTGGGATCTGCCACATACAGATCTGCATATAGTGCCTTAACCCCTGTACTCAATGTCTCCAAGCCTAAATAATTTTCTTTTTTTTTTTTAAATTTTATTGAATCACCATGTGGAGGGTTACATAGTTCTCAGGATTATGTCGGTTATACAATTCTCAAACACCCTTCACTTCACCAGTGCCCATCTTCCATCACCAACCCCCCCAGTATACCTGCCGCCCCCTCCCACCTCCCCAGTCCCAACCCTTGCACATGATATGTTTCACTTCGTTTACGCCTTATTTCGATTACATTCCATGTTTCGATACACAACTCACTACCGTTGTTGGGGTTTCCCCCAAAAAAGAAAAGCAGTCCTATTGCCAAGGAGGCATTTGATAGTTCTCCATTGCTAAGAATATAGAGATATTAAGTCCCGCTGTTTGTTACATAGTTTTTCTTTTTCCCCCTTGCCCCGCGCCACCGAGTTCACGCCTGTTTTAGTAATCGCCACGCTGCCTGACAAGGGAAAAAAACCGAAAAGGATGGTTATTTCCCGTCATCAGCAGGCGTGGGGCTCTGGCTTAGTTGATAGACTAGTAGAGTGTCTCCAAGCAGTCTCTGGACCCGAAGGTCTTGCGCTGGTATCGGCTCCGGCTCGAGATTCCACCAGCGTCCCGCTGTTCCTTGTACATAATTTTTCCCCTTATATCCCATTCCCACGCCACCAGGTCTGCTTGCTTAATGGACATCACACTGTAGTTGATGACACACCGCGTTTCTTCCCGAGAAAGAAGAAAATTTCTTCTCAACCGGCGTGGGGATATAGCTTAGTTCAGTCTAGTGAGATGGCTACCACTTTGATTGCCTTCAATATTTCAGCAACAGACTTACTATTAGGATCTCCCACAAAAGTCCGCCCCATTAGAAAGGAACCATTACATATTGCTCATACTAAGATGACATTAAGTCGCGCGGCCGGTTTTGGGTTTCTGTATAAAGTCCAGGGAAAGTACAACCAGAAATAACATCACTACAAACTTTTACCCTTTTATGGTGCTCATAAGATGGAGAAACCTAGAGAGAGGCTCGGCGTCTCCCTTTTGCGCTCAGGAAAACCGCGGCCCCTGCGCTGTGCTCAGGAGGGAGGAGTTGAGAGAGAGACAGGTTAAAAGAATTGGGGGATGCCCGGGTCCCACTGCTTCAGCACGCCGTGGGGTCTCTGGTCCCATGCCGGAATTAGTTCAGTGGGCTGCTTGGGGTCCGAGGGCGCTCCCTCGGGCCCCTCCATCGTGCTCGCTCCACAGCCGGGTCCAAAAGCCTAAATAATTTTCTTTAAAAAATTTTTTTAAATTAGTGAATCACCATGAGGTACAGTTGCAGATTTACAGACTTTCATGCCTACATCTCAGTTATACAGTGGTCAAGTGCCCATCCCTCCACCAGTGCCCATTTTACAACACCAGTGGTCCCAGCATCCCTCCCCCCACCCCCACCCCTTAGATCTTTAACAGTGAATTTTTGGGAAAGGATTCCATCCTATGGAGTGGAGCAAGGAAAATCTCTTCAACAAATGATACTGGGAAAACAACACCACATACAAAAACAACAATAGAAAAGAAAATTGAATCCATATCTCATACCAGATTCAGAATTTAATGAAAAGTGGACGTAAGGTCCAGCTTTGACAGCAGAATACTTAAAACACACAGAGGAAAACCTCAACACACCTCTCCATGAGAGCCCTCTTAGAGGGCTCATCTATAGTTTCACTCCATTGTCAAAGAGAAGAGAAACTAAAATAAATAAATGGGACTAAATCAATTAAAAATTTTAATGGCAATGTAAACAATATTAAAATTAAGATACTTTACAGAATGGGAAAAACATGTACCCACCTAATATTAGATCCAACCTAATATCTAAGATATTCATAGCACTCACAAAGCTCAACATCAGAAACAATCACCCACCATAAAATGGTGTGGGAAATAAACAGATTCTTTCCTAAAGCAACATTCCTATGGGCTGTAGCCATATGAAAAAGGTGTTTATCAGCACTCACTCTGAGGGAAATGTTAATATAAAGGACAATGAAATCATCTTTCCCCAGTAAGAATGGCTTATATCCAAAATACTGGAAACAACCAGTGTTGGAAAGTTGTCAAAGGAAACACTTCTTCTACATTTGTGGGAACATATCTATGGAAAACACTATGAGATTTCTATTTTTTTCTTCTCTCTCTCTCTTTTTTATTGAATTGCCATGAGAACAGTTACAGGGCTTTCAGGATCAAGTCTCAGTCATACAATGATCAAACACCCATCCCTTCACCAGTGCACATGTTCCACCACCAAGAACCCCAGCATATCCCCCCCTAATCCCCCTGCCTGTGTGGCAGATGATTTTCACTTTACTCTCTCTTTACTTTGATTACATTCAATTTTCGACAGAAACCACTATTATTATTTGGAGTTTCCACCCCAACAATCAGACCTGTTGAAATGACATCATTAGATCATATGTTTTCTATTGTTGATAACAAAGAGCATATGATGTTGCAGGGTCACAAAAGTGGCTGCCCAATTTTGGGATTCTGGTATTTTAGTAATTAAGCCCAGAGGTATTTCTGCCAGCAGCAGCTGCATTCCGAGATTGGTTTGTGTGTCTCTGGGATCATGACGGTTCAGGAGCAGAGGAGCTTTTCATGGGTGGCCGCTCGGGGTCTCATTTTGGCAGATGGCAGGGCTGGTTCTACTCCCCACCGTCTCGAGATTCCCCCGTGTGTCCCATCACTGCAAGCTCCTACCTCTCTGTCCAATTGGCTCTGAAAGGTGGCGGTCGCCATGCTGCCACAAAGGGGAAAAGGTCGAGAGACAAAAACCATTCCCCCTACCGGGGCTGCACGGGGCCATAGCTTAGTTCACAGTCCATGAGTATATCTGCCAGCAGCCACTGTGTTCCGAGATTGGTTTCTGTGCTTCTGAGGTAATGGCCGCTCAGAGGTGGCAGAACTGTTCTGAGCAGCTTTTTGTATATCAGGAAAGGTCTGGAGAAATGGTCCCAGTCCCACATACCGGAGCCATGTTAGTAGAAGCTCAGTGTCACCAGGACTCCATCTGGAGAAGGTGGGTTGGCTGCACCTTCTCTGTCTGGCACCCCAGTGTTGTTGGCCCAGTCTGGGCTCCGGAGCATTCTCGGGCTTGCAAAGCCCGCCGGCCCAGATTCTTCACTGCTGGCTGCTGTGACAAGATCGCCTAAATAATTTTCTTATAGAAAAAAGATGGAAATGACTAAAATGTTTATTTAGAAAATGATTGAACTATAGAAATATAATGTTACACAGCCATTAAAACAATAAGTACTGACAAGGAAGGCATCTTAAACATATAGTTAAAATTTTAAATTACGCAACTGTGGACCAGAGTGATAGTATAACAGGTGAGGCATTTATTCACCTTGGATGCTGCTGAACAATGTTTGATCCCTGGAACCACATGTGACTCGCTGATATTCCTGCCAGGAGTAACCCCTAAGTACAGAGCCAGGAGTAATTCCTGAGCATTTCCGGGTGTGGGCCAAAATTTTTTTTAATGATAAAAATGTGTGAAGTTTAGTTAGCAAATTATCCAGAAAGTTTATAGAAACCTATTTGTCTTTATGCTGTGTAGTTTAGAAACAAATCACTTGAAGAAAAATGTAAGTGCCTAACAGGGAGATCAGCCTTGCCTCTTAATAAATGCACAGGACTCCAGGTAGATGGGTTTTTTGTTTGTTTTGGGGCACAGCTGGGCCCTGAGCACAGCTGCCTGTGGCTCTGCATTCAAGGATTACTTCTGACAGGACCCAGGAGACCATATGGGATGCCAGGGATTGAACTTGGGTTGGCTGCATGCAAGGCAAGCTACCAACCCACTGTTATATCTCTTCATCTACAGGCTGTTTTAAAAGTAGCTTAAAGGGCTTGAGGGCCTATCATCTTGTTAGGATATTGCCAAAAACACTGTGGTATGACCGTGAGTCAAAGAATGACAAAATAGGAAAGGATCTTGAGTATTTCTAATTATCTACACTCATTTTTTCAGAAGTAAAAACCCAAAGCTTAGTAAGTCACTTGAGAAATATATAATGGCCTTATGTGAGGAAGGCTCCTCAATCCTAGAACTTCTGGTTTATAAATCAAAGCAGTGTGAGGAATTTTGATCTCTAGGAAACACATCAGACATATGTATATTGTCATATGTGAAATACATATGCAGATATATGTACCAGGTCAAAATCCATTCAGGCAATATATTTTCAGTTCTTTGTTTCAGTTAACATTTGGTAGGAAACAGATAAATCAGTCCATAGTCTACTCTGAAGTCCCTCTCCTAGGAACAAAATTTGTCTAAAAATGTAGAGATCTAATTGGCATATTAAATATAGTGAACCCAGCAAAATCTAATCAAGCAAGTACAAAAATTCTGTAAGGGATTGTACAACATGAAATACTGCGCAGTTGGGGCTGGAGTGATAGCACAGCGGGTAGGGCATTTGCCTTGCATGCGGCCGACCCAGGTTCGATTCCCAGCATCCAATATGGTCCCCTGAGCACCGCCAGGAGTAATTCCTGAGTGCAGAACCAGGAGTAACCCCTGTGCATTGCCGGGTGTGACCCAAAAAAGAAAAAAAAAGAAAAGAAATACTGCGCAGTTATAAAACCGAGGGATTTTATAGTTAGAAGGAGGGGAGGATGGAGCAAAGTTTTGGCAGAGAAATGAGATTATTCCAGGCAAGGCTACCTTTTCTTGGGAAGAGAGAAGTCTGTCATGCTAATTATTTTCCTGGCCTAACCATGGAACTCCAAACAAATTAAAAATACTAGTTTTGGCAGAATGTCCTCTCCCCGCGCTAGGCTGTCTTCACTGGGGCACCTCAGAGGGAGGTGGGTTGAGTCTCCCTCCCTGCATCAAGCAGAACCTCAGCAGTTAAAAACCTCCAGAACCCAACAACTGCGATGCTCAAGGTCATTCTTCACACGCTCGGATGAGCTTCACCCAAGAGGTAGCCGGCAGAAAAACCCAGGTATGCAAGACCCATGACTTGAGATCTCCAAGCCTGCTCCAACTGGGACTGGGTCTCCTCCCCCTAGTTCCCCAGTTTTCTAGTAGCTTGGCGGTAACACCCATAAAGTGACCCTGGTGCCATATATTCTCATCAATGGCCAAGATCCAGAGACTTTAAACCAAAGCTCCTGGAAGAGAGCAACACATAAATTCCTGGAGTACATGGCTGCATTTGCAGCTGCATGACCTCTTGTACTCTAGCCTGCTTACTTATCAAAAATAGCACACATTAGTTTGGTTTTAACATACTTGCATGTTATATTTAAGCCTATATACAGGCTTAAATGGCTCCAGAATGAAGTACAACAGCTTCACACACTTATTGTGGTGGGAAAGTGCTCAGTGGTGGAATTGGTGTTTGAATATTATTATAATGAACTATTGTGAACTACTTTATGAAAATAAAATATATAAAGAATGAAAAAAATCCTAATTTTAGGAGAGGTTGCCACTGCAGTCAGATTAGATATTAAGTATGGGAGAGAGGCGGACTTAATACCTATTTTTTAAAAATTAATTTATTCTTTTATTGAATCACCATGTGGAAAGTTACAAAGCTTTCAGTTTTAAGTCTCAGTTATACAATGCTTGAACACCCATCCCTTCACCAGTGCACATATTTCACCACCAAGAATCACAGTATACCTCCCCCTCCCCCCACCTCCACAGCCCCCCCACCCCACCTGTGTAACTGTTAATACTTATTTTGAACCTCTTGTTTCTCTTTTGACCAGTATATAAGACAGTATATAATATATACAGTAAGTATGGTCTTTGGTACATTGGGTACTTAGTGAATGGTGAAAATAATGTGGGCTGGGAGCAGGAAAAGCTTTGAGAATAGAGCTGGATAAAAAGAATGAATGAATAAATAGGACCATCACATCTATCCCTTTGGAATCTCTTTTTTTGTTGTTGTAGTTGCTTCTAGGCCACACCCAGTGGTGCTCAGGGTTTACTTCTGGCTGTGCACTCGGTTCATTCCTGGAAGACTTGGGAACATATGGCTTGCCAGGCATCAAATTCAAATTTTCTGTGCATAAGTCTAGCACTTTAACCACTGTACCATCTCGCTGGTCCTTCATAAGCTTTTAATTGGCAATGGAGGTATTGGGCCATACCCAGTGGTGTGTTAGGAGTCTGAGCCTGTGGGGGACAGTGTAGAATCCCAGGGCTAGGCTTCATACAAGGCAGGTGACTTAACCCTTCTATACTTATCTGGGTCTTAAACTCTGATGATTTTGAGATAGTCAGAGGATGTTCAATGTGACCAACTTCTTTCTCTTTTGGTCCACAGTTTACTTAAGAAGATCTTCAATAAAGGAATAATTGTTTCTGAAAAAATAACCCTACATTATTGGCTGGAGAGATAACTTAATGGGCAAGCATGCACGTTCTACATGCAGGAATCATAGTTTGATAGCTGACACCGCATGGTCTCCTGTGCACTGCTAGGAAAAACACCTGAGCATTGAGCCAGGATCCTTTTAGCGCCACAAGGTATGGCCTCAAAACCAAAATGAATAATGATGCTGCCTTTAGAGAAACTCTCTTCAGGGTTGGAGAAATAGTACAGTGGGTATGACATTTGCCTTGCATGTAGCTGACCTTGATTTGATTCTGAGCAACCCAGGAGTAACCCCTGAGTTTAGAGCCAGGAATAAGTCCACTGGGTATGGCCCAAAGTCGAAAGAAAACCTCTCTTCAACCTCTTGGAAAGGATTTTATCAGTACTGCTGAAAAACCCTGTGCAGTCAAATTTCAGAGATTGGATTCTCGTGACCATATGACATCTGAAGAAATTAATACATCTTGACAGGATGTGCATGTCATGTGGTGACCTGAAAAGAAAGGTTTCCAGAATTTAACTTGTCAGGTGAGCTCTAGCTCTCTCCCTGTCTCCCCTTTCTCTCCTCCTTCCCCTCCCATTTTCTTTCCTCCCTTCAGTCTTCTCCCACCTCTTTCCCTCTCTACTCTCCTCCCCTATCCCTCCTCTGTTCCCCCCTCTCTGCTCAGGATCCAATCCAGGGTACATGAGGCATGCGCTGACCAGAACCACATCTCAGATGCTGTTATTTCTTGCCTTAAGTTTCTTGCCCCTTTCTATGGATGGACAACACTTGTGTTTGTATCATAGGAAAAACTTTCTGATCATTTGAATCCTTAACCTTTGTTTTGCATTTTGTCTTTTGTGCGACCCCGCTGGTGGTGCTCAAGGCTTACTCCTGGCTCTGTGCTCAGGTATCACTCCTGGCGGGGAACCATATATGATGTTGGTAATGGAACCAAATCAGCTCTGTGAAAGGTGAGCACCCTACCTGATATCCTGTCTCTCTGGACCCTGAATCCTTAACCTTCAGGGAACTAACCAAATCACACAGTTTCAAACACTGTTGCTTGATTCATGGTCTTAAAACAGTTTTGAATAATCAAATAGTCTTTGATCATTTACTCACTAAGCAAGGAGCTCCTATGTAACAGCAGTGCTGCACCTGCTGTACTTGGGAAGTAAGTGGAAACAGAAAGTAAAGTTTTGCTTTATATATTTCTGTATGTTATGTTTGTTTCTTAGTTTTTTCCCCCTGTGTTTTTGTTTTTGGGTCATACCTGGCTGTGCTTAGGGCCTGCTCCTGATTTTGCACTCAGGGATGACTCCTGGTGAGCTTGGGGGACCATATGGATACTTTGGATCAAACCTGAATATTCTGTGCCCTACCTGCTATAATGCCTCACTAGGGGTTCATACAGAAATTTGTGTTGCTCACACACATGGCTGTAGTGCTCACTGAGGTTTTCACTTTTAGTTGCACTCCTGTAGTGTTCTTTAGTTGGAGCTTGAGTTATGGTTGTAGAACTCTCTAAAGTTCATCATGTGCTCACACACATGCTACCCAGAGACACATTGCCAGGCTGTGGTGCTCTAACACATTTTTAGTTGTGCTGCTCACTGGGGGTTGCATTCCTTTTGCTTGTTTTGGGTTTTTTCAGCTTTCTAGCGATGCTCAGGACTTATTCCTGGCTATGCACTCAGAAATTACTTCTGGAGATGCTTGGGGGACTATATGGGATGCCAGGGATTGAACCCTCGTCAGTTGTGTGCAAGGTAAACACCCTACCTGCTGTGCTATCACTCCAACCCCACATTCCTTTTTGAAGTGGCAGGGATCACAGACAGCAGAGCTGCCAGGGTCATGCCAAAGGGAGCATTGTGGTTTTGGGATCAGCATTTGCAAGGCAGGTACTCTGAGCTCTTGTGCTCTTCACTGGGCCTTGACATCTCATTTCATTTTTCATTTTTCATATTTGGGGCAATACCTGGTGGTGTTGAGAAGTTTCTTCAAGTTTGATGCTTGGGTTTTTTTCCCTGGGGCTGCTCCAGGGACTATAAAATGTAGGATACTGAACCTGGGCCTCTGGCATGAAAAACATGTGTTCTAGTTCTTTGAGCTATGTATGACACTGGCCCCTAAAATTTTATTTCGAAAATCCTCTCTTGCTCATATATCATAAAGGTACTCTTTAATTAATTAAAAAAATTTTTGGCAACCCCCAGAGGTGTTCAGGCTCTGCACTCAGGAATCACTCCTGGCTGGCTTGGGAAATCATATGGGTGCTGGGGATTGAACTGGGGTTTGTCCTGTGTAAGACAAGCACCCCACCCACTATACTGTTTCTTTGGCCCTGTATCCTTTTTATTTTATCAACTTCATAGCTTTATTTTCACATTCCCTTCTGTATACTTCATTTTTGCTATGATGTTACTTTTATTATATGTAACATGTTACCTGTTTCATTATAGATAAGATATATACACACAAATATAATGATCCCATGAGAACTTATTGAATAAGCAATCTGCTCATTGCCCATTGAGTTGTGTTGCCATCTTTGCTACATATTAGTTTCAAGTTATATATTTGTCTCAGTTATTTGTCTTGTGTCTCTTTATTCTTATACTAGGAGCATGCTTTCTTTCATATAACTTTATAGTTATAACTGATATCTATATAACTGATGTACCAAATCCTCCATCTTTCTACATACTTTTTAATATTGATATTGAATTCTTGATTTTTATTCCCTTTTAATTTTTAGATTAATATTGTCTAACTGTCCACAAAATGCAATTGATATTTTTCTGTCAAAAATTCTAAATTTATGAACTAATTTGGGAACATTATATTTTATACTAATGAAAGTCATCTAAGTGCAGAATGTATAAAATTTTTAAATTTAAAAGTTTATTTGCCCTTTGGATCCGGCTGCGGAGCGAGCATGATGGAAGAGCCCAAGGGAGCGCCCTTGGACTCCAGGCAGCCCACTGAACTAATTCCGGCATGGGACCAGAGACCCCACGGTGCGCTGAAACAGTGGGACCCGGGCATCCCCCAATTCTTTTAACCTGTCTCTCTCTCTCAACTCCTCCCTCCTGAGCACAGCGCAGGATCCGCGGTTTTCCTGAGCGCAAAATGGAGCCGGCGATCCAGCTGAAACAGGACGCTTTCGCGCGCTTGCGGGAGTCCCCAGGGGGCGGGGGCGGCGACCCCCGCCCACCGCAGATAGATATTTAAACCCACCTCCCCCACGTGTGCTTCCCTTTGGATCCGGCTGCGGAGCGAGCATGATGGAAGAGCCCAAGGGAGCGCCCTTGGACTCCAGGCAGCCCACTGAACTAATTCCGGCATGGGACCAGAGACCCCACGGTGCGCTGAAACAGTGGGACCCGGGCATCCCCCAATTCTTTTAACCTGTCTCTCTCTCTCAACTCCTCCCTCCTGAACACAGCGCAGGACTTCTCCATCTTATGAGCACCATAAAAGGGTAAAAGTTTGTAGTGATGTTATTTCTGGTTGTACTTTCCCTGGACTTTATACAGAAACCCAAAACCGCGAGGCCGCGGCAGCGGCCGCGCGACCTAATGTCATCTTAGCATCAGCAATATGTAATATGTCCCTTTTTAATGGGTCGGACTTTTGTGGGAGATCCTAACAAGAATAGTAAGTCTGTTGCTGAAATATTGAAGGCAATCAAAGTGGTAGCCATCTCTCTAGACTGAACTAAGCTATATCCCCACACCAGCTGAGAAGAAATATCCTTCTTTCTCGGGAAGAAACGCGGCGTGGTGTCAAACATAGTGTGATGTCCATTAAGCAAACAGACCTGGTGGCGTGGGAATGGGATATAAGGGGAAAAATTATGTACATGGAACAGTGGGACGCTGGTGGAATCTCGAGCCGGAGCCGATACCAGCGCAAGCCGTTCGGTTCCAGAAACTGCTTGCAGACACTCGACTAGTCTATCAACTAAGCCAGAGCCCCACGCCTGCCGATGACGGGAAATAACCATCCTTTTCGGTTTTTTTTTTCCCTTGTCAGGCAGCATGGCGATTACCAAACAGGCGTGAACTCGGTGGCGCGGGGCAAGGGGGAAAAAGAAAAGTTATGTAACAAACAGCGGGACTTAATATCTCTATATTCTTAGCAGTGGAGAACTATCAAATGCCTCCTTGGCAATAGGACTGCTTTCCTTTTTTGGGGGAAACCCCAACAACGGTAGTGAGTTGTGTGTTGAAACATGGAATGTAATCGAGATAAGGCATAAACGAAGTGGAACTTATCATGTACAAGGGTGGGGACTGGGGAGGTGGGAGGGGGCGGCAGGTATACTGGGGGGGTTGGTGATGGGAGATGGGCACTGGTGAAGGGCAGGGTGTTTGAGAATTGTATAACCGACATAATCCTGAGAACTATGTAACCCTCCACATGGTGATTCAATAAAGTTATTAAAAAAAAGTTTATTGCAGTTTCTTAATTGGGGTCTTATATATTAAATTAGTTAATTCCTAAAGACTTTAGAGTATTTTTTTTTAAAATTTTTATTGTGGAAAGTTACAAAGTTACAAAGTTTTCAGGTTTAAATCTCAGTTATACAATGCTCGAATACCCATCCCCTCACCAGTGCTCATATTCCACCACCAAGAATCCCAGTATAGCTCCACCCCGCCCCCTCACACCCCAACCCCCCCCACGCCCCTAGCCCCCCCACCCTAAGCCCCCCCCGCCTGTGTAACTAATAAATTTCACTTTACTTTCACTTTGATTGCATACAATATTTCAACAAAAACTTACTATTATTGTTTGGAGAGTCTCTCCCCTAAAGTCAGACCTGCTGAAAGGAAGCATTAGATAATTTGTTTTCCATTGCTGAGGATGAAGAAGTGTGAGGTCGAGTGACCACACTTAACAACAATGAGATATCATCTCACACCACAGAGACTGGCCCACATCCCCAAAAACAAAAGCAACCGGTGTTGGCGTGGATGTGGGGAGAAAGGGACTCACCTTCACTGCTGGTGGGAATGCCGACTGGTTCAGCCCTTTTGGAAAACAATATGGACGATTCTCAAAAAGTTAGAAATTGAGCTCCCATTCGACCCAGCAATACCACTCCTGGGAATATATCCTGGAGAGGCAAAAAGGTATAGTAGAGATGACATCTGCATTTCCATGTTCATTGCCGCTCTGTTCACAATAGCCACAATATGGAAAAAACCAGAGTGCCCGAAAACAGATGATTGGCTAAAGACTTTAGAGTATTTTAGAAATTATGCACTGTATATTTTTCTACTATTGGCAAGGTAGTGAAATCTTAATTTTTTGTTTTTTGCTTTTTGGGTCACACCTGGTGATGCACAGGGGTTACTCCTGGCTCTGCACTCAGGAATTACTCCTGGCGGTGCTCTGGGGACTATATGGGATGCTGGGAATCGAACCCGGGTTGACCGCATGCAAGGCAAATGCTCTACCCGCTGTGCTTTGCTCCAGCCCTGAAATCTTAATTTTTAAATTTCCTCTTCCTCTCCCTTTGTTGTGATGTCCCCAGAATTTACACACTTTGTTATTTTGGGAGCCACACACTTGATTGTGGTGCTCACCAGTGACCACATACATGGTTTCAGTGCACTAGAGACTGCTCACTTTGTTGCAGTGCCAGGGATCCCATGGTAGTACTTCTGGGATTATACTCAGAGACATGAGTCAGTGCCAAGGTTCAAGCCTATGTGTTCGATCCTGCAAGGCAAACTTACCACCATCAAGACGGCTCCAGGCCCAGGACCTGACCTTAGTAATTTTTAAAAACTTTACTTATCAAGAAATTGTGGCCATACTCTTTGGTAGTTAGTGACTATTACTAGCAATGTGCTGAGGAATAGTGCTAGAAATAGTGCTAGAAGTTATGGCAGTGGTGACCATATGTAGTGTAGGGATTGAACCAGGGTGAGTGGAAGTGGCCACATGTGAGGCAAGTGCCTGTCTCTCTGGTCCTTTATTGTGTGTGTGTGTGTGTTTGAGAGGGCCACATCCAGTGGTGCTAGGGTTTACTCCTAGTCTGCACTCAGCGATCACTCTTGGTAGATCTTAGGGACAATATGGTGAGCTGGAGATTGAACAGGGGTCGGCTGCATGCAAAGTAAGTGCCCAACCCTCTATACTATCACTCCATTTCCCTTCTCAGTTTTAATGTTTTTAAGTCAGTCTTAGTTAAAGTAAATTTGTAATGTTAAGAGTAACTTTCTTACTTTTTTGAAATTTCTTTCTGTTGTACTAATAATGCCAGAATTTTTATTTCTGTACTAAACAGCATAGGTGATCTTAGCATCCTTATATTATTCTTTTTTTAGGCTACACCCAGTGGTACTCAGTGCTTACTTCTGACTCTGTGCTCAGGTACCACTTTTGGGAGTATGTGTGGTGTGGGTGATCAAACTGGGGCTGGTAATTTGCAAGGTAATTCTTTACCCTCGGTACTATCTCTCTGTTCCCTGTTCTTTTTTTTGGGGGGAAGGGGTACACCCAGAGGGGTTGAGGGCTTACTTACGGCTCTGAGCTTTGGAATAACTCCTGCTAGATTTGGGGACCATATGAGATGCCAGGGATTGAACCCAGATTGGTCACATTCTAAGCAAATGCCTTATTGTTGTTCTATTACTCTGGCCTTTCTGACTCCTGTTCTTAATCACTGTCACTGTATCACTGTCATCCCATTGCTCATTGATTTGCTTGAGTGGGCACTAATAATGTCTCCATAGTGAGACTTCTTGTTACTGTTTTTGGCATATAGAATATGCCACGGGAAGCTTGCCAGCCTCTGCTTTGCGGGAAAGATACTCTTGGTAGCTTGCCGGGCTCTCTGAGAGGGGCGGAGGAATCAAACCCGGGTCGGCTGCGTGCAAGGCAAATGCCCTACCCGCTGTGCTATCGCTCCAGCCCCCTGTTCTTAATCTTGAAGATAATGCAACTCAAAATTCTACATCAAGAGTAGCATTTTGGTTTTATTTTGGCCATAACTGGTTGTCCTCAGGAGTTACTCCTGGAGGTGCCCAAGGAACCATATGTGGTGCCAGGGCTTTAGTCTATCTCTCTGGCCCAAAGAACAGCACTTAATGTTTTTTAATATGTAATTATTACCAAGTAAGAAAATTTCCCTAAAAGTGTATTTTGGTTTTTCTTCGTTGCTGTGTGTGGGGGAGTCTCACTTCTTTCAATGTCAAGTAATCACACCCTTATTGTGGTGCTGCAGTTGTGCGCTTGGTTGTGGTGCTCACACACTTGATTTTAGTATGCCTAGAGTCACACTTGTTTTGAAACTGGAGAGATGTGGCAATTTGGGGTGGCACTAGATTAAACTCACAAGTCAGTGTGAGTCTACCACTGAGCCTCAACTGTGGGCCTCTAAAAGTTATTTATAGTTAGAATTTTGTATTGAATTTCAGTTATTTTGTTTGTGGCAATTATCGAGGCTTACTCCTGGCTCTGCACTCTGGAATCAGTCCTGGAGGTACTCAGGATACCATATGGGATGCTAGAGATTGAACCTGGGTTTTCTGCATGCAAGCAAGAACCCTACACTCTGTACTATCAATCTGACGCTGGATTTCAGGTTTTTAATCTCATACTATTTGAATACTTTTGAAGGTTGACACATTGGAAAAGGTTATTTTCTACTGTTATTAAATGTTAAAATGGGCTACCCAGATGTTTACCTTATTTGAATTTTTAGTGAAGCAAGGTCATTTTTATTGAATGAAACTTGTGTAAAAATATGAGAGGGAAGAGGATAAACATATTAAAGAAGGAACATAAGCTTCTTTAGAGTAGAAATAAATAAGCAAAGAAACATAGAGACAAGCAAATGAGATACATGTTCAAGTGAGGACAATGACTTAAAGAACACATATATTTGATTTTGATTTTTAAAATTTTGGTTTTGGACTACACCATGAACCCAACTCACTGTACTAACCATCCTCACATTATTTAATTTTATCCTTTATCTTATTGGCCACTAGTCAGTGTGCATAGTCAGAAATTTTAAATGTCATTATCTAAACTGGAATGGTATTTATATTAGAAATTGTATGCTGACAACATTGTAAGAGTTGTAGTTGTAAGTGGTAATTTTCAACAGAAACTAACTTAATAATAAAATTATATCCTCTGAAAATACCATTAACATTTTACTAGTCCAATTCTGTCACTTCTTAATAAGTGAACATTTATAACAAAAGTCTGTAGTGTGGGTACAAAGTTATGTGATCCAGAACATACAGAATCAGGTTAAGAAGTAATAACTTTATCTTAAAGACTCTAGTTTTTTTAAATGACAGGAATTATGATACAGTATTTGAGAGGTTTCACATACTTCAAGTTGGTATTTTACGTGAATCATTGTATATATAAAAATAACCACCTGGGGCCAGAGTAACAGTATAGATGGTAGGGTATTTGCCTTCATGCAGCCAACACAGGTTCAATCCATGGCATCTCATATGGTACCCCAAGCACCACCTGTAATTCCTGAGTGCAAATCCAGGAGTAATTCTTGAGCATTACTGGGTGTTTCTCAAAAACAAAACAAAAAAATAATCACTTATAGGGACAGGGTTATCAAAGGATAATCTGGTTATATATGCTAGATACACGATTCAATTCTTGGCATTATGTAAGTCATTTACACACCCTCAGAGCAATCCTCTAGCACTGAATCTGGAATAACCCCTTAGCACCACTGGGTGGAGATCCCAAACAGAACACAGCATAAAACCACTTCCAGATATTCTTTCATTTTATAATATATATTCAAAATAGAAAATAATGCAACCAACATAATAAATAATCTTTTAAAAATAGAAAATTTGTTCTAATTAGAAATGGTATAATCATAAGTAATGTGAATAAATGGTAGTAGAAGACATCAATTTGTTCAACATCAGAGAACTCATACTGGGAAAAACACTTTGAAAGTTAGAAGTGTCAAAGGAAATTTAAATTTAATTCAGAGATTACCTTGTCAGAGAATTCATACTGGTGAGTTACTTTAAAATATATATGAATGTGAGAAAGTTGTTATTTGTGTAGATAATTTAATCAATGGCAGAGAACTCATGCTGGTGAGAAATCATGTAAATATAAAGAATGTACATTTCAAGTCCCTTAGATAAACTCAAATTCTGTCTTAAAATCTGAGAATTCATACTGATGATAAACTCATCACATAGTACGTGCAGTAATCCGTGGAGGGCTTCATTGTGTATTGACAATTTATTCGTAATTGGAAATTTATAGTTATGAGAAACCTGATAAATATTATATATGTGGAAGTATGCTTTGACATCAGTATTCACTACATGTTAGATAATACATACTGGTGAGACACTTTTTGAATATAAGAGATTTTATTTGGGCAATTTATTAACTTATGAATGTTTCTATCTTGGGCCTGGAGCAATAGCACAGCGGGTAGGGCGTTTGCCTTGCATGTCGCCAACCCAGGTTCGATTCCCAGCCTTCCATATGGTCCTCCGAGCACGGCAGGAGTAATTTCTGAGTGCATGAGCCAGGAGTAACCCCTGTGCATCACCGGGTGTGACTCAAAAAGAAAAAATATGTTTCTATCTGTGGCCAGAACGACAGTAGAGAGTAGGGTGCATCCGTTGTATGTGACTGACGTGGATTTGATCCCCAGCAGACTATAGTCCCCAAAGTCCCACCAAGAGTGATCCCTAAGTACAGAGCCAGGAGTAAGTCCTGAGCACCACGCGGTTTGACCCCAAAACAAACAATAAATGATTATTTTTACAAGTGGCTTCAAAGAGAATAGGAAAAATGTGGCAAATTGAGGTTCGAGCTTGTTCACTGGTATAAAGAAAAGATTGCTTAAATGTTAGAAGATGTTTAGAAATAACTGAGTTCTTTCTTCAACTAGAGGATTCACACTGTGATAGAATTTATAAATAGGAGAAATGAATGAAATGTTAGCTACATGTGAATAAACTACTCCACATTAGAGAATTCATATAAGTTGGAAATAATGGGAATGTAAGGGACGTGGGAAGGTCTTTATATCAGGTATTTAGAGCAGAATTATTTTTCAAGTTAAATAATATATACCTTGGATAAAGTTTATAAATGTGAAGAATAATGTAAAAGTTTTATTATATGTGCCCATTACTTAGTACAGAGAATTCATACTGGTTTGATTCTTTTTTTTTCTTTTTTGCTTTTTGGGTCACACCCGGCGATGCTCAGGGGTTACTCCTGGCTCTGCACTCAGGAATTACCCCTGGCGGTGCTCGGAGGACCATATGGGACGCTGGGAATCGAACCCGGGTCGGCCGCATGCAAGGCAAACGCCCTACCTGCTGTACTATCGCTCCAGCCCCTGATTCTTAATTAATTTGAAAAATATGAATAGATATATAGACTTAAGTCCTTGCTATATATTAGAGAATTAATAATTCTAGGTTTTATTACTATCAATTTAGTAAAGTTTTTAAATTTTTAAATTTTTTTAGTGTTTCAATCTTATTGTTTATGGAATGCTAGGTTTAATGTTACAGTATGGTTGTCAAATCTACTAAAATGTGACAACATCCATATCTAAATGCTGCAGGATACATAGCAGTATAACTTTAACAATTTTAAACAAAAAATTATTTTACAGTTGAGGTTTGATAGTTTTTTAAACCAATGCCTATGTGGATGACCAGCCACAAACAATGGGGATGTTTATTACCTGTAGATGTTTATGTAAATATATCTCTTCTATATATGCACATATATGTACACTAAATTTAGTAACATATGTGAACAATTTACTTAACATCAGATCATTAATATTTATAAAATTATAATCCAATTTAACCAAAGTGGTAAAGTCATTAGTGTGCATCAACAAGTGCCTTAAAACCAGAGCATTTATATTGTTAAGAACCTCTTTGAATGCAAGGAATGTGGGAATCTTTAGATAAAAGTCAAACATTACTGCATGACATTGAAATTATACTGGTGTCAGTTATTTTAATCAAATAATTGGTTTTTGGACCACACTTAGCAGTGTTCAGGGCTTATTCCTGAATCTGTGTTTAGGGATCACTCCTGGGGGTTCTCAGAGGGCCATACACAGTGCTGGATATTAAACCAGTGTTCATCATTGAAAGGCAAGTTTCTTTTTTTTCTTTTTAGGTCACACCCAGCCTTACACAGGGGTTACTCCTGGCTCTGCACTCAGGAATTTCTCCTGGCGGTGCTCAGGGGACCATATGGAATGCTGGGAATTGAACCAGGGCCGGCCTCATGCAAGGCAAATACCCTACTCGCTGTGCTATTGCTCCAGCCCCTGAAAGGCAAGGTTCTTAACTTCTATATTATCTCTTGGGCTCTGGTGTAAAAAATACAAAGACGCTCAGGTGCAGGGGAGGGGGGAGGGTGATGATGTGTGTGTGTTGTGTTCATGGGCTCTCGGGGTGGCTCTCTCTCTTTCTCTGTCTCACTCTCTCTCTCTCGCTGCTTGAGTTTGGTGCTCTCAAGCTGTTTTGTATAGACTGGATCGGGATGACTCCTTGTGCTCTGCCTCTGTATGTGCCGCTGTGCTCTCTTCTGTCTGTCTTTCTATCTCTGTCTCTGTAGTCTCTTCTCTGGTCTCTTCCGACTTCTCTCTGTCTCTGATTCTGTGTCTTATCTCTGCATCTGTGTCTTGCTTCTGTGTCTTCTCTCTTGCTCCTTTCCTCTTGCTCCTTTCCTCTTACTTCTCCTGTCTTCTGTCTTACCTCTGTGTTCTCTCCACTTCTGTCTCTTCTCCTTGCTTCTGTCTTACCTCTGCCTCTGTGTCTTCTCTCCCACTTCGGTGTCCTCTCTCCTCCACTTCTGTGTCTTTTCTCATCTGTGTCTTCTCTACTGCTTCTGTCTTGCATCTCCTCCTCTCCCCGTACAGTCTTAGTTTATATAGCAATCACATAGGGTGGTGACACAAAGGTGGGTTGAACATTAACAAATCAACAAAGAGGGGTAAGACCATTTCTCCAGGAGATTAACAAAATCTTATCTAAGGAGATTATTCCAGATTATTAGGAGATCCACTCAAGGGTGGGATAAAAAGAGGGTGTGTCCCTTTCTTCCTTCCTCAGCTAACATCCCATCTAATAGTTGTAGTAATTCACTTAGTCCACTTAAATAGCAAATAGTATAGTAATCCACTTAAGTAGTTATAGTAAATTTACTTCTAATATTTCTAGCAATGTCATTCTGTATGAGCACAGTAAGACATATATCATATTTAAAGTTTCGTTCTTCCTGAGGATGTTCACTATATATTCCAGACCATAATTCTCAGGCCAGGTTAGTCTTCTTAACCCCATCAGGGTCCTAGTCTCATCGTTACTTTTGGATCATGACAGCATTTGTCTATAACCATGTTCTCAACTTATAGTTGATTATTATGGCGCTTTGGCCTGGCCCATTTTGACTCCAGGGTAGCTCACAGCTTGCCCGGGGTCCATTTGGTCCCTCGTCAGGACCCTGCTTCTTTTTTTTTTCTTTTTGGGTCACACCTGGGGGTTACTCCGGGCTTTTCATTCAGGAATTACTCCTGGCGGTGCTCAGGGGACCATATGGGATGTTGGGAATCGAACCTGGGTTGGCCACATGCAAGGCAAATGCCCTATCCACTGTGCTATCTCTCCACTCCAGGATCCTGATTTTGGAGTTCTAGGAACTAAGGGCAACTGAGTTGAGAAAGCAGATGCCCAGGAGTAAATATTATTGGAGTTAGTCAGCTCCCAAGTTACAAAGCATAATATTAACTGTCTTCTGTGTCCATACAGAAAAGACATTGCTCTAAGGTAAACAAAGTTCCCTCCGGCAAGGCTGAAAGGACAAACCCAATGTTATCCTACACTCTGGTATCAACTACAATTCTAAGATATGTGAGAATACCTTTACTCAAGGAAGATTCCATACTACGCAGGAGAATTCATACTGATAAAAAAAGTATTAAGTATGTGAAGAGACTTTAATTAGGGGCTTTCAGGTTACTAACCGTGAGGAATGTCATGCATGGAAAAAGTAATGAATACAAAATAAGTGCATTTCATTTTAGAGATATTAGTTCCATTAAATACTCATTCTTAGGGCTGGAGCAGTAGCATAGAGGGTAGGGTGCTCTCATTGCACATGGCCAACCCGGGTTCGATTCATTCACCCCTCTCGGAGAGCCCGGCAAGCTACTGAGAGTATCTCGCCGACACAACAGAGCCTAGCAAGCTACCCATGGTGTATTTGCTATTCCAAAAACAGTAACAAGTCTCACAATGGAGACATTACTGGTGCCCGCTTGAGCAACTCAATGAGCAACGGGATGACAGTGACAGTGACAGTGTTAAGAATAAAATTCAAAAATATGAAAAGGCTTTAAGGCAATATTTACATCTTTCTCAGTAAGACAGCATTTATAATGTAATTTAAGTGAAGAAAGTATTTGCTTCTTATACTTAAATTTTTAGGATATAAAAATATACTCCTAGAAAAAATAAAATGTGAAACTTTACATACTAATATCTTATATCTATCAAAGTTATAATTCAAAGTTGTGGAGATTACATTGGAGAACATTTAATATGGATTAGGTTATGAGGAACTTTAGAACAAGGAAGAAATTAGGAGCCATCACAGTAGGACTTACTCAGGCCAAAAAGCTACTCTTGGCAATACTCAGATTGGTGATACTAGCTGCCAATACTCAGAGCAGTGTAGGGCTGCTGTTGTGAATGGTGGTGTGATGGTCACAGATATGCAAGCATCTGTTCAAGATCCTGCTTTGTATTCTTTCGAGTGTGTGAGATGTAGAATAACCAGATCATGTATCACTGTATCACTGTTGTCCCGTTGCTCATTGATTTTCTCTAGTGGGCGCTAGTAACATCTCATTTGTCCCTGCCGCATTCAGGGTTGGGGAACTTGGCCCATTATTGTTACGGCTTTTGGCATATAGAATACTCCACGGGTAGTTTGCCATGCTCTGCTATGTGAGATTCTGCCAGATCATGTAATAATTATACTTTTAAAAAAAATTTTGGGGCCGAAGCGATAGCACAGCGGGTAGGGCGTTTGCCTTGCACGCGGCCGACCCGGGTTCTATCCCTGGCATCCCATATGGTCCCCCAAGCACTGCCAGGAGTAATTCCTGAGTGCAAAGCCAGGAGTAACCCCTGAGCATCGCTGGGTGTGACCCAAAAAGCAAAAAAAATTTTTTTGAGGAAGTTTACTATTATTTTCCATAATAGCAATACCACTTCATATTTTTAAATGGTACAAAAATTCCAATATTACCACATCATCACCAACACATTTTCCCCCCATAATGTACACGATGGGTGTGAAGTAATATCTCTGTAATTTTGATTGCATTTTCTTGATGAGTCAGACTGAGTGTTCTTCCAAAAACTTATTGGCTATTCACTTATCTTCTTTCCTTTTATTCTTCTTTTTTGCTTTTTGAATCACACCTGGCAATGCATAGGGGTTACTCCTGGCTCTGCACTCAGGAATTACTCCTGGCAGTGCTTGGGGAACCATATGGGATGCTTGGGATTGAATCCAGGTCGGCTATGTGAAAGACAAACACCCTACCCTCTGTACTATCACTCCATCCCTATTCTTTCTTTTTCCCTTTTTTTCTCACCCAGTGATGTTCAGGGTTTACTCCTGACTCTGCAGTCAGAAATTAGTCCTAGTGGTGCTCAGGGAACCATATGCCAGGAATTGATTCTGAGGCAAGGCAAATGCCTTACCCAATATACTATTATTCCAGACTACATTTATATTCTTTGGAGATAGGATGTTAAGATTCTTTGCTCACTTTTTGAATGATGTTATTTGAGTCTTATTGTTATTAATCTTTTGCAGTGCCAGGGATAAAACTATACAAGGTATGTACTGTACTATATCCTCAAACTGTTTCTTTTTATTGAAGGTGTTTTTGGATCAGACGTGGTGATACTCTTAGCTAACTTCTAACTATGTGATCAGGGGTCAATCCTGGTGGTGCTTTGGTGACTATAAGTGGTGCTGGGGAATAATATAAAAGGCAAGCTCATTAACCCTGAACATCTCTCTGGATGGAAATCCCTGGTCCTTATTAATTTTGGAGAACTCCTAATGTATTCCATAGCCATTAAGAACTCTTAATGTAATCCATAATCTAATCCATGCTGATCTCATATCATATGCATATTCATATCATATATATAGTTTAAAAATATTTGATCACATTCTGTGAGTACCTTATTAGAATATTGATCCTTTTAGAGAAGTTTTAGTTTCAAAATTGAAACTAAATTTTCAATTTAGTTTTCAAATATGTGAGAAAGCGCACATATTTCACCTGTCTCCCCACACTTATATTCTTCCTTTAGCACTATCTCCCATAACAGCAGTACATTTACTAAAATTAATGAACCAGTATTGAGGCAAAATTCCTTTCTTTTGTTATTTAGATTGTGTTATTTATATAATTTTGTCATTTAGATTAGCTTTGCAGGTGTATCTAAAAAGTCATCACCATGGAGGGAACTTGACACTGTGGTGGGAGTGGTGAAGAAATATTGTACGCTTAAAACCCAACTATCAATAACTTTGTAAATCACTGTTCTTTAATTAAATTAATTAATTAAAAGTGGGGCTGGAGTGATAGTACAGCGGGTAGGGTGTTTGCCTTGCACGCGGCCAAACCTGGTTTGATTCCTCTTTCCCTCTCATAGAGCAATCTACTGAGAGTATCCACCCACACTGCAAGGCCCGGCAAGCTACCCATGGTGTATTTGATATGCCAAAAAGAGTAACAACAAGTTCTCACAATGGAGACGTTACTGGTGCCTGCTTGAGAAAATCGATGAAGAATGGGCGACAGTGCTACAGTGCTAATTAAAAGTAAGGGGCTGGAGAGACAGCATAGCAGATAGCATTGCCTTGCACTCAGCCGACCAGGGTTCGATTCTCAGCACCCCCCGAGCACCACCAGGAGTAATTCCTGAGTGTATGAGCCAGGAGTAACCCCTGTGCATTGCCGGGTGTGATCCAAAAAGCAAAAAAAAGAAAATCACCATTCCCAAGATCAAGTCTTCTTAAACTTTTTTCACTCATGACCTCTTTCCATTCTAAGAAATTCAACAAGGGTTAGTGATGTAAGCTCTTATATCTTGGATTTATTATAGTCATTACACATTGAGTTTGAATTAATTTTGATCATTTCATGCTCAGTAACTTATTACTGTTGCCAAGTAACAACAGTGCTTGGCAACAGGAACCTTCCTTCTAAACATTCAGTTCTGTGACTAGTATAGGTCTGTGACTCAGTTTAAGAAGTTAGTCGTTACTTCATCTAGGACAATTAAGTGGGAGATCCACTCCTGGCTCATGCTGAAATTATATAGTGGGGCCGTAGTGACCTTAGATGCAATTAGGGAGAACTTTTTATTTGTTCATTTAAAGAAGGTAAGTTCTCAGAGGGATGATGAGTAGGCTAAATAAGTTTGGGAATCTTTGATATAGAATATTTGCATAGTATTTTTTAAGGTTATTAGGCTATAGCTAATTATAAATGCCTTTAAATTTAGGTCTGTGATCCATTTTGATTCATTTTATGAAAGGTTTAATGTCAGGGAAGAATTTCATTGCTTTGCCTTACATAACTACATTTATGTAAGTCTTTTTTCTTATTTCACTATTATCTGCTATTAACCTATTTGTCTACTTTTTTTACCAAAACAATACAGTTTCTACTATTTCAGCTTTATATTCTTTTTTTTTTGCTACACCCAGTGGTATTCAGGGTTTACTCCTGGTTCTTCACTCAGGGATCACTCCTGGCACTGCTCAGGGGACCATATGTTATGCCAGGAATAGAACAGGGGTCAGATACATGCAAGACAAGTGCTATAATCCCTGTAATTTCTGTCTAGCTCTATATTGTCTTGAAGTTGAATAGTGTCAGTCTTTCATGTTTTCTTTCAGTATACTGTTGATTGTTGCGTTCTTTTATATTTTTGTATGTACTTTTTTCCCATTGTGAAGATTGAAATCAGGGCTTTACTCTTGTGAAGCAAGTGCTCTACCTCTGAGCTCTGTCATATATTTTTCATATAAATTTTGGAGCCAGTTTTTTGACATTACAAAATAACTTGGAAATATTTTGGTTAGGATCACAATAAATCTATGGATCAAGTTGGGAAGAATTTATATCTTGAATGAGTGATTCTTTATGTATTTTGTTCTTAGATTTTTTCATAAGTTTTTCTTATGTATATGTGTACATATATTGTTACATATATGTAAGCATCTAAGATTAGAATATATGTGATACATTTATATCAAGTTTAACTTGTTAAATTGCTGGGAAATAGTAAAGTACTTGACTTTTTTTTTTGCATTTTGGGTCGCACCCGGCGATGCACAGGGGTTACTCCTGGTTCTGCACTCAGGAATTACTCCTGGTAGTGCTCAGGGGATCATATGGGATGCTGGGGATCGAACCTGGGTCAGCCGCATGCAAGGCAAACGCCCTATCCGCTGTGCTATTGCTCCAGCCCAGTACTTGACTTTTGTATATTGTTTTTGGGTTCTGTAACACTGTTATAATCCCTGAGTCCTTTTCAAAATTCTTTTCTTGATTCTTCCAGATTTTCTATATAGATGTTCCTGGCATCTATAAAAGAAAGTAGTCTTGGGGCCAGAGAGATAGTATAATGAATAGCATGTTTGATGTGCATGCAGCCAACCTGAGTTTGATCCCTGGCACTCCAAATGGTCCTCCAAACCCTGCCATTAGTGTTCCTTTACCCTCCAGAACCAGGAGGCTTAAGCCCTGAGCACCACTGGTTATGGTCCCCAAAATAAAAACAAACAAATGAAAGCAGTTTTACTTATTTTTTCCTCGTCTGTATGCATTTATTTCCTTTTCTTATTTTCTAAGACCCCAGTACAGGGTTGAAAGTAGTGGTGATATGGGACATTCTTGACTTTTATCTGATATTAATGTGAATTGTTTGAGTTTCTCACTATTAAGAATGATCTTATAGGTTTTTTTGACAGATAGTTTATACCAAGTTGAAAGGACATTCTCATCTATTTCTAATGGTTAGAGTTTTGAATGTTGAATTTTATATAGGTGTTTCTCTGTGTGAAATGATAATGATCATATGTCTCCAACTATTATTGTAGACTTATCTATTTCCTAATTTCTGTCATTTGCTTGTCATATTTTGGTGCTGTGTGTGCGTGCATATATTTTATCAGCATATAACTTATGGCATTTTGGCCCAATTTCTTGTATTGCTATCATATTTATCTTATATCTGTAGCAAAATGTTTCAGTTACTTTTACAGTTCCTTTTTGTATCCATTCTTTAGCTATTTTTCTTTGAGGTTATCATAGAAGTTATATTTATTATCCTAAAGTTATAACATTCAGACTGGAGTGATAGTATAGCAGAGTGATAGTACAGTGGATGGGGCACTTGCCTTGTTGTGGCTGACTCATATTTGATCCCTGGCATTTCATATGGTCTTTGAGCACTTACAAGAGTGTGTTTACAAGAGTATCTTACAAGGATCTTAGAAGGATCACTCTTGTAATCACTCTTACAAGGATTACAAGAATGATCCTTGAGCACCATAGCCTGAATTAAGCCCTGAGTACAACTGGGTGTGGTCCAAAAACCAAAACCCAAACCAGATAAATTTGTAACATTCTACCACTAGATCGAAGAATTGAAAATGTCAAAGGTGGGAGAGAGGGTTTAAAGAGTCCAGTAAACTATGGAAGAATATTGGACCCATGATCGTAGGCATGGTATGGTAGCACTTGCCCCTAAAAGCATAAACACTTACATCCTTATAAATGAAGTTTAGCTAAATAAAAATTAAAACAATAAAATTTTATCCTTCAGATATAAATTAAAATATAATAATTTACATAATAAAATGTATAACATTGTAATTTTATTTTATGCCAACTTAATTTTAATTAACATACACATAGCACCTCTTTTCATTTAAAATGTGCTCTGTTTTTAATTGACTTGGTCACACTGTTGTGCTTAGGGCTTAGGACTTACTCATGGCACTGTGCTCAGGGATCACTCCTGCTGGTCTCAGGAGACCATATATGTGTCCTGGATTAAACCCAGTTGGGCATGTACAAAGCAAGTGCCTTTCCTGCTGTGCTATCTCTCTGCCCATCATGCTCTTATTAACTGCTCTCCCTGCCACTTCTGTGCAATGATGATGAAGGTCTCAGCTTCAAATTGGGCCATTTCTGACATGACACAGTAGCATGCATGCTAAGGCACCTCTTTTCACTCTTTTTTTTTTTTTTAGTTTTTGGGTCACACCCAGCGATGCACAGGGGTTACTCCTGGCTCTTCACTCAGGAATTACCCCTGGCGGTGCTCAGGGGACCATATGGGATGCTGGGATTAAAACCCGGGTCGGCCGCGTGCAAGGCAAATGCCCTACCTGCTGTGCTATCGCTCCAGCCCCCACCTCTTTTCACTCTTACTAAAAGTAAACATCTGGGTTCTACACTTAATCATTTTGGTACAGGGGCATAATTTTTCCCTGTAGCATTTACCTGAAGTAGATAAATTGCCTAAAAATATTTTGTCTCCTAGAAGCCTCTTTCTTGGTGCTTTGTGTGGAGAAAGCAGGACTCTTTCTGTAGGTTTATGTATGAAGACTCCATCTTCATACAATGAGCTATGTGGATGGCTGCTACCTTTAGCTCTAAGCATGGAATGAATGAGAGAAAAAGGAAACCCAATGAACTCACTTTGGTGTCTTTTTCTGTGCCCTGTCTTCTTTAGTTGATCTTCCTTCTTCTCTCCACATTTCAGAGTTTTCATATTTAAAAAGTATATGATATTAAGGGGTTTTGGTTGCACTTAGTTGGAGGAATAAGAAAAGCACATTTGTTCCATCTTCCTAGCTGCAGAAACTCAGACTATGTAGTTTTTGATGCATAAGGAACATATACTTACGACAAAAGTTTTAGGTTGTTACTGGATTTATAAATAATTCCTCTAAATTTCTCCTGATTTCCCCATATCTTCAGGAGTCTATACACTCAGAATGATTTTAGCCACCCACACCAGGAGTAATTTATCTTTTCAAACTCAGTGTGGGGAGCAATTTATATCTTCAAACTTAGTGCATGGTCTGTTTCTTCATCTAATGAAAACTGATTCCTCAAGCTATTAAGTATGATTTTTTTACTTCTTTTAAAAAATTTTATTAGTGAATTACCATGAGGTACAGTTACAGACTTACAAACTTTCGTGCTTGTGTTTCAGTCATACAATGATCAACTACCCATCCCTCCACCAGTGCCCATTCTCCACCACCAATGGTCCCAGAATCCCTCCCACCACCCCCACTCTGCCCCTTCCACCCCATGAAGCCTCTGTGGGAAGGGATTCCCTTTTGCTCTTTCTCTCCTTTTGGGTGTTGTGGTTTGAAGTTGAGGTATTAAGTGGCCAGCATGTTCGGTCTATAGTCTATATTAAGTATGATTTTAAGTTATATGACTTCATTCAAAGCCAATATAACAAATGTGTAATTGTCTCTGTGTAATTGTACTTAAAATTTACATGCCAAGGAATAAACCCAGACCTTCTTTATATGAAGTATCTGTTCATCCTTTGAGCTGTTTCTTCAGCTTGTGATATCAGTGCATTTAATAAATGCTTTTTGAGGATGACAGTTATTTGATAAAATAAGAGGTTTTTTAAAAAAGATTTTATTATTGAGTCACTGTGAAATAAACCTTTACAAACAAGTCATACAGTGTTCCAACACCCATCCCTCCACCAGTGCACGTTTTCTTTCACCAGTGTCGCCATATCCCTCCCATCACTCCCCCACCCCTGCTAAGCCTGCTTCTATGGTAGGCATTTTCTTCTTTCTCCTCTCTTTCTGCCTCTCTCTCTCTCTCTCCCACTCTCTCTCTCTCTCAGAAGAGGCTTATCAGGTATAACAACTCTTAAGGTAAAGTATAAGGTGAAAAAGGTATTTATTACCTGGAACATTTATGAAATTAGAATCATTGTATCACTGTCATCCCATTGTTCATCGATTCACTTGAGTGGGCACCGTAACGTCTCCATTCCTCCCACCCCTTGAGGTTTTTTTTTGCTTTTTGGGTCACACCTGGCAATGCACAGGGGTTACTTCTGGCTCTGCATTTAGGAATTACTCAGGGTAATTCCTCTGTGGTATTGGAGGTACTCAGGTGGTACTCAGGGGACCATATGGGATACTGGGAATCGAACCTGGGTCGGCCGCGTGCAAGGCAAATACCCTAGTTGCTGTGCTATCGCTCCAGGCCCCCACTTCTGGATGTTAGCAGCCTCTCGTTACTCCTCTTTCACAACTAATGGAGGCTCTTTTCAGGGTCAGGGGAATGAGACTGTTATTGTTACTGTATTTGGCATATTGAATACGCCACGGGGAGCTTGCCAGGTTCTTCCGTGTGGGCAGGATACTCTAGGTAGCTTGCTGGGCTCTCAGAGAGGCATCTATTAAAATAAAGCATCTACATTCAGTGGAAGTTTGTGAGAGTAAAAATGATGAGGTAAAAAAAAATAAAATTAAAAAAAAATGATGAGGTCAGTTTTTATGTTAACTGCTGGTGTTGAGACACTGGGAGTCTTTATTTAACTATTTCACCCCCAACCAGTGTTTTATTTATTTATTTATTTATTTTTTATAGTTTCAATAGTTTCTTATTTTAGCTGATTTATTTTTTTATTCTTTTATTGAATCACCATGTGGAAAGTTACAAAGCTTTCAGGTTTAAGTCTCAGTTATACAATGCTCCAGTGCTTTATTTTTATACTTCCTTATTAATTACGTTTTTGTCATCTTCACAGGGGTCTTATCAAAGTATAAAATTGTTAGTTTGATTGGGGCTGGAGTGATAGCACAGCGGGTAGGGCGTTTGCCTTGCACTCGGCTGACCCGGGTTCCATTCCCAGCATCCCATATGGTCCCCTGAGTACCACCATGGGTAATTCCTAAGTACAGAGTCAGAAGTAACCCCTGTGCATCGCCAGGTGTGACCCAAAAAGCAAAAAAAATAGTTAATTTGATAAGAATTTCACAAAATATATATCGCCCCATTTGTTTTCTAAAAAATAACTTGTGTAGACTTTTACTTTCCTGCTCAATAACATGGCAGTAAAATCCATGATTAACTATTGTTTTATCCTTTAATTTCAATAAGGTAGTAATTATCTACTTAGACCATATTTTAAGCCAAATGTTATATAGAGTATAACTATAAACTATAACATATAAACCTATATAGTTATATAAACTATAACTATAACTCATACCCATGGAGTTATAGTCATGAATTGGATGGAAAATGAGAGAAGTTTACCAATGTTTTACCTCAAAAATTTTCTAAATGAAAACCAGACCTTTTCATTAAAGTTACATTTAAAATCAACTATGGATAGTTATAATATTATCAGATATTTGTACTTGATGTACTCACTATCATTATTTAATTGAAATATGGAATGTTATCATAATAAGAAAAATATCACAGATAAAAGTTGGCATAGGAATAAAGATCCAATAGGCATGAATTTAATCTGCAATTATGACTTGGAGATCAGAGAATAAGCTCAGCATTTAGATGTCTATGTGATATATAAAGAATCAAAGGAAAATATCCAAAATATTATTATTCTGTGAGTTAAAGTATAAGAAAATGATGTCATTTATATAACATTGAAAGAAGTTAAATATATATTTAAGAAATATTTTCTATGTATTCAATCGTGAAAAATAAACAACCAAAGATTTTATTTATTTTTTTTATTTTTTTTTAAATTAACAGTAGCTATTTATTTTATATATTCAAGTTTTATACTTTCATGTGAAAATTGTGACTGTTACAAATTTTTTATAATACATAAATTAATCACAAAAATTTATCTGACCTTGGAAAAAATTCAGTTGTAATTTTAGACTACAAATGAATTGAGTGTATTTTTTTTAATTAAATTTATTTATTTTTAATTAGAGAATCACCGTGAGGGTACAGTTACAGATTTATACACTTTTGTGCTTATACTTCCCTCATACAAAGTTCAGGAACCCATCCCTTCACCAGTGCCCATTCTCCACCACCCGTAAACCCAGCGTCCCTCCCACCCTCCCCAATCCCATCTCCCCCCCACCCCACCCTGCCACTGTGGCAAGGCATTCCCTTCTGTTCTCTCTCTCTAATTAGCTGTTGTGGTTTGCAATAAAGGTACAACCAAAGATTTTAGAATGTGGGAAGTTTAGTGGTCAATGTTCCTTATTTTAAAACCTCAGAATCAGTTACAAATATATGATAGTACAAATAGGAGATGCTAAGTTGTTTTAAATAAAAGATGTAAGATTATTTACACAAACTGTATCTTGATTTCACCCAAATCTTATTGTAGTATATTTGTTATCAGAGGTAAAGGAAAGTAATGAATCGAGTAATTTAGAATTATATCTGAAATAAAATAGAAAATGATTGAATAAATTGCAAATGAACTTAGACTTCTTTGGAAGTCAGTGACTAAATCTGAAATCTACACCGTTAGCCACATGATGTCGCTGTATACCACAAAGTCTTAATTGGCAATCAAGTGCGATATCTAAAACTATCTGAAGGAAACTCCATTTTGTCACCGCCCCGAGAAGACAGAAAACGGCAGGAGAGAGATTACTAAAAATATGAATCAAAAGATCTTAATTTCGAAGTGAGGTGAGAGAGAAACGGAGCGTGTGCTTTTGCGATGCTGTTTTCTAGGCGAGGAAACAAGGGAGCCCCGCGTCTGCTGCTCTTCATCCTGCTGGCTGCAGTCTGGGAGGCAGGGAGCGGCCAGCTCCACTACTCGGTCCCCGAGGAGGCCAAACACGGCACGTTCGTGGGCCGCATCGCCCAGGACCTGGGGCTGGAGCTGGCGGAGCTGGTGCCGCGCCTGTTCCGGGTGGCGTCCAAGGACCGCGCGGACCTGCTGGAGGTAAACCTGCAGAATGGCATTTTGTTTGTGAATTCTCGGATCGACCGCGAGGAGCTGTGTGGGCGGAGGGCGGAGTGCAGCCTTCACCTGGAGGTGATCGTGGACGGGCCGCTGCAGGTTTTCCATGTGGAGGTGGAGGTGAAGGACATGAACGACAATCCTCCGGTTTTTAAAGAAACAGAACAAAGGATATTTATTTCTGAATCTAGACCGCTGGGTTCGCGTTTCCCGGTAGAGGGCGCTGCAGATGCGGACATTGGTGCCAATGCTCTTATAACATACACCCTGAGCTCTAACGATTATTTCTCTTTGGATGTTCAGGCAACTGATGAATTGAGTAAGTCACTTTCGCTTGAATTGAGGAAACCTTTAGATAGAGAAGAAATGCCAGAGCTTCATTTGTTAATGACAGCCAAAGACGGGGGCAAACCAGAGCTGGAAGGTTCAGTTCAGCTGCTGATCACTGTGCTGGATGTTAATGATAACGCTCCGTTGTTTACCCAGAATGTGTACAGAGTCCACTTATTAGAAACTACGGCAAATGGTACATTAGTGACCACAGTAAATGCCTCTGATGCTGACGAAGGTGTAAATGGAGAGATTATCTTTTCTTTTGGTGGTGAAGTTCCTCCTGATATTAAAAAAATTTTCAAAATCGATGCCATCTCAGGAGAAATTACGCTGACTGGTAGATTGGACTACGAGGAAACAGACTTATACGAAGTTCAGGTTAAAGCAGTTGACAGAGGAAGTCCACCGATGGCAAATCACTGCAAAATTTTAGTGAAAGTGCTGGATGTAAATGATAATGCCCCCGAACTGACTATCACATCACTTTCTTTGCCCATCAGAGAAGACTCTCCACCAGGCACGGTCATTGCCCTGATTCGTGTATCAGATCTTGACTCTGGTGCGAATGGACAGGTGACCTGCACCTTATCTCCTCGTGTCCCTTTCAAACTGGTGTCCACATTCAAGAACTACTATTCACTCTTGTTAGACAGTGCCTTGGACCGCGAGAACGTGTCCAACTACCAAGTGGTGGTGACCGCGCGCGACGGGGGCTCGCCCCCGCTGTTGGCCACCGCCAGCGTGTCTGTGGAAGTATCGGACGTGAACGACAACGCACCTGCATTCGCGCAGCCCGAGTACACGGTGTTCGTGAAGGAGAACAACGCGCCCGGCTGCCACATCTTCACGGTGTCCGCGCGCGACGCCGACGCGCAGGAGAACGCGCGCGTGTCGTACTCGCTGGTGGAGCGGCGCGTGGGCGAGCGGCTGCTGTCGAGCTACGTGTCGGTGCACGCGGAGAGCGGCAAGGTGTTCGCGCTGCAGCCCCTGGACCACGAGGAGCTGGAGCTGCTGCGCTTCCAGGTGAGCGCGCGCGACGCGGGCGTGCCGCCGCTGGGCAGCAACGTGACGCTGCAGGTGTTCGTGCTGGACGACAACGACAATGCGCCCGCGCTGCTGCCCACGGGCGCGGGCGCGGGCGTGCTGGGGGCCGCGCGCAGCGAGCTGGTGGCGCGCTCGGTGGGCGCGGGCCACGTGGTGGCGAAGGTGCGCGCCGTGGACGCCGACTCGGGCTACAACGCGTGGCTGTCGTATGAGCTGGCGCCGGCGGCGGGCGGCGCGCGCAGCCCGTTCCGCGTGGGGCTGTACACGGGCGAGATCAGCACGACGCGCGGCCTGGACGAGGCGGACGCGGCGCGCCAGCGCCTGCTGGTGCTGGTGAAGGACCACGGCGAGCCGGCGCTCACGGCCACGGCCACCGTGCTGCTGTCGCTGGTGGAGAGCGGCCAGGCGCCCAAGGCGTCGTCGCGGGCGGCATTGGCGGGCGCGGCGGCGGCGGGCGGCGGCGCGGCGCTGGTGGACGTGAACGTGTACCTGATCGTGGCCATCTGCGCCGTGTCCAGCCTGCTGGTGCTCACGCTGCTGCTGTACACGGCGCTGCGCTGCTCGGCGCCGGCCCGCGAGGCGGCGTGCGCGGCGGGGAAGCCCGCGCTGGTGCTGCCGAGCGCGGTGGGGAGCTGGTCGCATTCTCAGCAGAGGAGGCAGAGGGTGTGCTCGGGGGAGGGGCCGCCCAAGACAGACCTCATGGCCTTCAGCCCCAGCCTGCCTCCAGGATTGAACACATCGGAAGAAAATGAACGGCCAGAAACAAATTCAGACCTTTCTGTTCATGTAAGTCTAAGGTTTAAGTTCATTTTTTAAATGCTAATTCATCTCGTGTTTATTTTTAGATATCAGTTAATTATTTCTCTTGTTCACTATCTTTGAGCAACTAAATATTTCCATTTGGATATCTATTAATTGTTCTACCACTAGTGTCACAAAGATTTTTTATTTTGCAAAATACGTGAAAACCGTCATTTTTATAATTAAAATGGTTATACTTTTAAATACTAAAGACACTGGACTTGACCATCTTAAATGGTGCATTTCAGTTTAATTTTTAGTTATATTTCATAGTGAACCCTACAATTCTGGCTAGTACTCCAAGTGGTTCTTGGGGACCAGATGCTTTGGAATCAAACCCAGATCACTACATGCAAGGCAAGCATCATATTCACTCTCCTATCTCTCCAGCTCCTCATAAAATAGTTAAAAATATTCTGTGGGTGGATATGAAATATTTAATTGTAGAGAAATTTTATAAAACAAGAACAAAAAAACCTAACCTGAAATTTATAGTCGACAATTTAGAAACCACTTGGTATACCTTAAGTTTACTAAGTTTTCATCATTTTAAACAAATGTAGTTTAAAATATGTTGGAGGTTATATTTAAGGTTAAATCATTTGAGCACCAGCTTCATTATCATTAGAGACAATTTCCTGATACCATTGATCCTAAGTTCTCCTAGTAGGTTTAATGTGGCCTGAATTTGTTATTTAGAAGAGGATCTGATTTGGACACAGTGAACACCTACTATCTATTCAGAAATGTTATAAAAATTTTATTTAAATAAATTAGTTCATTGTTCTTTGGCCACATCCAAAGGTGCTTCTGGCCTGGTGCTTGGGTGTTGCTCCCTAGGTAGTCTCCTGGGAACATACTTTGCCAAGTGTCAGACTCTGACATCCAGCATGGGCCCTCATCCTTCATTTACGGAAACTCATTATTTTCAGTAATTTTGTAAAGTGGATTCATTAACTCCAGTTTATGCATGAAGATGCTGAAATTGAGAAAAAACAAGTTAAGTATTACCATTTTCTGCCGATTTGCTCAAGGATGCCTGAAACTTGTTAATATCTTTGTTGCCTTTCTTTTTTGATTTTGCTTTGTTTAGAGGTCACACCCAGCAGTGTTCAGGACTTTTCCCTGGCTCTGCACTCAGGGATCATTCCTGGTGAGGCTCAGAGGACCATATGGGTGCCAAGGATTGAATCCAGATTGGCCACATGGGAGTCAAGCACTCTACCTACTGTACTATCACTCTGTCCCCTCTTCATTGCTTTTCATAAAATATTTTAGGTGGCTTTCAATGAAGAAATATGCAAGAGCAAACCTTTAACCTGCTTAAAATACTCCTCCCCCCAAGAAGAAAGATCAAAAGACATGTGGAAATAGTTTCTCCAAAACCAAACATAGGCTGAGTGCAAATATTAGTACTCACCTCTTTGGAAATGGATAAATAAATATAAAAATTATAATAAAAGTAAATCCACTGTACCAATTTTATTTCAGGAGAGAAAACTCCATTGTTTCCACTGTAAATTTTAGGAATAGTTGATGACTGATCATATATATGTATTATAGGAATGAGCTAAAAATATTTTGGGATCTTCTGAGCAGTGGTTAGGTGACTGATAAAGCTCAGTCAGCCAGGCCAAACCAGGCAAAATGGTTCAGCAATAGGAGCAGGCAATGAGATGCTTCTTGGACCAAGTGGTGCCTGGGCGTTTGGGGTAGTACTAGGGATGGGACTTGTGACTGTGCACATAAAAGGTATGTTCCCCTGACCACCGAGATGTCCTCTGGCCCCTAATTTTTGATATCACTTTTGAAAAACCAGATGAAACATTTGATATAGATATTACTGAGCTTGCTAGTCAATAGTATAATGTCAAATTTCATTTTTTATGTTTAATCTTTTTTTGGCTTTTTTTTGGGTCACACCCAGTGATGCACAGGGGTTACTCCTGGCTTTGCACTCAGGAATTACTCCTGGCGGTGCTCAGGGGGCCATACGGGATGCTGGGAATCAAATCCAGGTCGGCCGTACGCAAGGCAAATGCCCTACTTGCTGTGCAATTGCTCCAGCTACATAAAAGAAAAAGATCATAAACATATTTCTGTAATTTTTCAAGCATTATCATACCAGCTATATGAAAAAAAAATTATTGACTCAGTTTGCCAAGAAAATTTCCCAGTTCTTTCAAATGTGAAGAAAGCTTTGCAGGGTTATAAAATTGAAAAAGATATATTCAAGAGTCACAATCACTCCCTTCTTTTCCTTTTTCTGTTGTTTTGATGACCTGTAGTCATATACTTGGTTACGATGCTCAGACTTCAAGCTCTAGTGCTCACTAAGGGTCATAATGATGCCTCACACATGTGGCTACTGTGTGCATGTGTGTGTCACTCTGTTGGCTGCAGGGCTCACACATCTTTAGTTATGGTGCTTATACACACCAGACTGCAGTGTTCCAGGACACACTGGACATATGTGGGAGGCAGCAAGGATCAAACTCAGTCTCACAACTGCAAGGCAGGTGGTTTTGCCACATTTACTGGGCCCAACAATTTCTTTTCCCAGTTTGTTACTGTGTCCTCAAAATTATATTTGCCCTTTTTTGCGGGGGTGGTGGTGGTGATGAGCACACAAGGCTGTGCTTAGGGTTTACTCTAGGCTCTACACTCATAATAACTCCATGAGGGGTTTGGGCGTCCATACATGGTGTCAAGGATCAAACCTGGGTCAGCAACGTGCAAGACAAGCACTCTCTCCTGTGTACTATCTCTTTGATCCCAATGGTCACTTTAATATTATTAAAGTCCTGGCTTATGATTTTCTCTAGAGACACTCAATTTTAACTTAATGATCCATTCCATAAACATATGCTAAGAGCCTACTACAGTTGATCCCCAGTTAGGATGTTTTGATTTTGCAACGGAGTAAAAGTAAGACAAATTCAATAAATATCATACTTTGAATTTTGCTATTTTCCCAGTTTGCCCTACTGGGTATACTTGACACCTGATACCTCTCTTGATACTGGTCAGTTGCATTGGTTATCCATGAGATCAAGAGGATTAACAGCCATATTTTACAGGCTATTTTCTCTTTCTTTACTGAAAAAAAATAAATTCAGTAAGTTCCAGGAGATGTTCAATATCTTGCTATAAAACATAATAGATAACTATAGTTGACTGTAGGGAAATGCAAGCATTCTGAACACTTTTAAAGTAGAATAGTTTTAGTAGGTTAGGCATATCAAATGCATTTTATAATTCCAGTCTTTTCAACTTGGGCTTATCAAGATGTAACTGTCACAGGGGCTAGAGTGTAGTACAGTAGGTAGGGCATTTGTCTTGCATGTAGCCGATCCAGGTTTGATCCAAAGTTCCTGTATGGTTCCCCACATCTGTCAGGAGTAAGCCCTGAACACTACTGGGTGTGGACCCAAATCCAAAAATCTCCATTCAGGGTTGACTGAGGAGATAACTCAAGGGGTTATTGCACATACTTTTAATATGGGAGTCTTGGTTTGATCCCTGGCACTGCACTGTCCACCAAGCACTGCTGGGAGCACCCTGGAGTTTCAAGCCAGAGTATCCCTTAAGCATCAGGAGTTATTGCCCCAAACAAGAAAAGAAAGTCATATCCTGAAAAAGTGTTCCTATCCTGATCGATAATATGTTATGCTAAGATCTTATTATCATCTTATAGTGATCATTATAGAATTAAATTTATCTTGTTTAATATTAATTATCTAATTAGGCTTTGCAACCTTGTTGTCTATCTGAAAACATAGCATAGATCATAGTTTAAATATTCCCTTTAACTATGGAGGCTCCAATTTCAACACCACACCACAATAAATTATTGCTTTCAATAAATGTTGGCAAAACATACATCATTATCTTTTCATCATTCAATTTCAATAGTTTTAGTTTCATAACTATAATTTTATGAGTTGTGCTTTTATTTTACAGTTACCTTGATATAGTGATACCAATTTCAATTTTAATTTTAGAGAAATATTGTTGGATTGCCTGAAATGGAAAACACAAGAAAAGACTCTTGAAATGTCTCAGTTTTCAGAAAACTATCTAATAAATATAATTCCATTTTGTGTTATAGGAACAATTAGTAAGAATAAAACATTTTGAGGCTCCTTGGAGGCTTGTAGTCAGTTCAGAATGCAAATGGTTGAGAATGAGAGATAGTTGTTTGGCAGCCACACTCGGTATTTCTGTTCTACTCTTTCAGAGAATTTCACTTCCTTGGTACCTTGAGGGGATATGGCTCTGTGCTTTTCTTTGACTAAAGAAATTGGAATGATGTGGTTGTCTCTTCCATGTAGAAGTATGTCATTGCCACAGTAGGACTCTATACTGCTACCTTTTTGTTGCAGAAAAATTGGAAGCACAGGTTGACACTGAAATGCCATAAACACAAAGTATTTTCAGATCCTTGAGCCAATATATAGACAAAAATTGACCAACTCAGCCTTCCACACAGGACTTTGGAGGAACCAGTAGAACCAATAGGAAAATTTTGTTCTTTTAAGAGGGAAACTGGAACAGTGAATGTACAGCAAGATAGTCGTCAGTGTTCCACTGCCAATACCTAATGATAACAAACTAAATTTAAAAGGAAGTATACTACAGATAGTAATAAGACTGATGGGAGAAAATGGTTGATTTTTTAATTAAAGCATATGACCATCATACAGATTAGGAAACTTGTAGTATACCGAGAAATTGTGTTGTAACTTACTTTTCCAACTACAAAAGATGAGAGAGAAAAATCAGTAAGCTAAATAAAAATGCTTAAGCATCTCTTTTTCCCCCTAATATTCATTACATCTTTTTTCACCTTTGGGAGATTTGTTGTAATTTTTTACAAGCTGAGATGAAGATTTTTGTAAGAATAAATTCTCAGACATTGAGAATTTATAAAACTGGTCTTTGCTTTCTTAAGTGCAGAGAATAACATTAGCAGTGGACACTATTAGTTTTCTAGGGCTTCTACAAGTCACCACATACTCTGTGGCTTAAGGAAGCAGGAAAATGAAATTCTTGAATAGACTTTGAAGGAGGAGAATAGAAGAATAAGTTGTAGCTACCAAACAATTTCTCATTCTCATCTTTTTGTAGTCTTTACTGACCACAAGTCTCAAGGGTGCCTCAAGTGATACATCATTTTACTAATTATTTATTATTGTGCCAGAAAATAGGGAAAAATTACAAACAGTTAAGAAAGCAAAACACCATCAACCCACCAAAGCAACAATGACATAGAATATATATTCAGTTACTAAAACATTTATTTCTATGTGCTTTATTTCAAGAAACTGTCAAAGGCGGTAATATACTAAAAATTTGAAGACAAATTTGGTCTAATTGAAGACAAATTAGGTCTCAGATATTTTCACACCCTTAGTCGTAGAGGCATGAGTCATAACAGTTAATGTAGAAAAACAACCCAATGCCAGTGAAAAGATAATGGATGGATAGAAAGAAAGTGGCATATCAAACGTTATAACATTTTCAGTCTAAAAAGGCTATTAGAATCACACACACAAATCTGGATTAAATTGAAGTCATTAATGCAAAGTGAATGTAGTCAAACACAATAAAATAAAAGCTGTCATTCCACATAAGGTGAGGTATGTAAGATGATCAAATGCATATAAACAGAAAGTATAATGATGATTAGTGGGTGTGCTATAGTAGTGGGAAAGAGGAGCTGTGAGTTCAATTTCAGGTAAGTACGATGGAAGTTTCTGAAATCTTGTTTCACAACAACGTGAAAATAACACCACCACTAAACTGTGCCTTGAAAATAGTTGATATGGTATAATTTATTAGGATATTTCAACATAGTAATGAGAATATATTTATCTAATGTCGGCATTTCTCCAAGATGAAAGAAAATTCTAATAAACTGCAGAATGGACTGGTTTTAAATCTATGGGAGAAATGCATGAGCCTAGTTTTTGGCCACAAGATGTCGCTGTCGGCCAGTGTGTTATCTAGGAAGAAAAATACCCAGACGCCCTTTTGATTATGAGAAGCGGAACAATAAGAGAAGCTGCAGTATTTGAGCAGAGAGCAATATTCAGAATTTTGCAGAGCATGACTTTCTAATTTGACTACTCACCGAGGATCGGTAATGGTGTCTTCTATGAGAAGGGGCCGAGAGGTCGGGCGCCTGCTGCTGTGCTTTCTGCTCCTCGCATCCTGGGAGGCAGGGAGCGGCCAGCTCCACTACTCGGTCTCCGAAGAGGCCAAACACGGCACGTTCGTGGGCCGAATCGCCCATGACCTGGGGCTGGAACTGGCGGAGCTGGTGCCGCGCCTGTTCCGGGTGGCGTCCAAGGACCGCGGGGACCTTCTGGAGGTAAACCTGCAGAATGGCATTTTGTTTGTGAATTCTCGGATCGACCGCGAGGAGCTGTGCGGGCGGAGCGCGGAGTGCAGCCTCCACTTGGAGGTGATCGTGGACCGGCCGCTGCAGGTTTTTCATGTGGAGGTGGAGGTGAAAGACATCAACGACAACCCACCAATATTTCCAATGACAGTAAAAACTATCCTGCTCCACGAATCGAGGCTGCTGGACTCACTGTATCCACTAGAGGGAGCATCAGATGCGGATATCGGAGTGAATGCGCTTCTCTCCTACAAACTCAGCACAAGTGAGTATTTCTTTCTTGATGTACAGACGAACGATGAGCTAAGCCAATCTTTGTCTCTCGTGCTAAAGAAATCTCTGGACAGAGAGGAAACTGCCCAGGTTAATTTGTTACTAGTGGCTACAGATGGGGGAAAACCAGAGCTCACAGGTACTGTTCAATTGTTTATTAAGGTATTAGATGTGAATGATAACCAACCTGTTTTTGACCAATCAGTTTACAAGGTACAAGTGATAGAGAACACCGCAAATGGAACATTAGTGCTTAAATTAAATGCTTCTGATGCAGATGAAGGATCAAACAGTGAGATTATGTATTCATTTAGTAGCGATGTGCCCTCTATTATTAAGACTAAGTTTAAGATAGATCCCAGCTCGGGGGAAATGAGAACCCAGGGACTATTAGATTATGAAGAAACAAAATACTATGAAATTCAAGTCATTGCATATGACAATGGAACTCCCTCAATGTCTGGGCACTGTAAAATTTCAGTAAAACTGGTGGACATCAATGATAACATACCAGAAATATCAATAACGTCTCTCTCACTTCCAATTGGAGAGGATGCTTTGCTGGGCACAGTCATTGCTTTGATTAGAGTGTCCGACCAGGATTCTGGTGCCAACGGTCAAGTCACCTGCTCTCTAACACCCCACAGTCCCTTCAAGTTGGTGTCCACCTTCAAGAACTACTATTCCCTGGTGCTGGACAGCGCACTGGACCGCGAGAGCGTGTCCCACTATCAGGTGGTGGTGACCGCGCGCGACGGGGGCTCGCCCCCGCTGTGGGCCACCGCCAGCGTGGCTGTGGAAGTGTCGGACGTGAACGACAACGCACCCGCGTTCACGCAGCCCGAGTACACGGTGTTCGTGAAGGAGAACAACGCGCCCGGCTGCCACATCTTCACGGTGTCCGCGCGCGACGCCGACGCGCAGGAGAACGCGCGCGTGTCGTACTCGCTGGTGGAGCGGCGCGTGGGCGAGCGGCTGCTGTCGAGCTACGTGTCGGTGCACGCGGAGAGCGGCAAGGTGTTTGCGCTGCAGCCCCTGGACCACGAGGAGCTGGAGCTGCTGCGCTTCCAGGTGAGCGCGCGCGACGCGGGCGTGCCGCCGCTGGGCAGCAACGTGACGCTGCAGGTGTTCGTGCTGGACGACAACGACAACGCGCCCGCGCTGCTGCCCACGGGCGCGGGCGCGGGCGTGCTGGGGGCCGCTCGCAGCGAGCTGGTGGCGCGCTCGGTGGGCGCGGGCCACGTGGTGGCGAAGGTGCGCGCCGTGGACGCCGACTCGGGCTACAACGCGTGGCTGTCGTACGAGCTGGCGCCGGCGGCGGGCGGCGCGCGCAGCCCGTTCCGCGTGGGGCTGTATACGGGCGAGATCAGCACGACGCGCGGCCTGGACGAGGCGGACGCGGCGCGCCAGCGCCTGCTGGTGCTGGTGAAGGACCACGGCGAGCCGGCGCTCACGGCCACGGCCACCGTGCTGCTGTCGCTGGTGGAGAGCGGCCAGGCGCCCAAGGCGTCGTCGCGGGCGGCGTTGGCGGGCGCGGCGGCGGCGGGCGGCGGCGCGGCGCTGGTGGACGTGAACGTGTACCTGATTGTGGCCATCTGCGCCCTGTCCAGCCTGCTGGTGCTCACGCTGCTGCTGTACACGGCGCTGCGCTGCTCGTCGCCGGCCCGCGAGGCGGCGTGCGCGGCGGGGAAGCCCGCGCTGGTGCTGCCGAGCGAGGTGGGAAGCTGGTCGCACTCTCAGCAGAGGCGGCAGCGGGTGTGCTCCGGGGAGGCGCAGCCCAAGACAGACCTCATGGCCTTCAGCCCCTGCCTACCTCAGGGTCCAGACTCCACAGAAGAAAGACCACCACCCTCAGAATCAGAACACTTGGGAAAGGTGAGTCTTTTCATTTTTTTTCTGATAGTTTTGCAGTTTTTCTATTTCCTTTTCATTATGATTTTTAAATTAGTTTACACAGTGATGGAAGCGGCACATGATGATATAAAAGCAAAATTCTGTCTTTAGATCACTATCGTATTGTATAATACAACATATGACTGTAGTATTTGAAGTCACTTTCTTGCACAGAGAACAATTTACTTGTTTTTACTTCTGGGCTTTTCATAAATAAGCTTCTTCAGTGATACGACTTTGAAGAATGAATAACAAGCAAAAAAACATGGAAAGTAATATTACTTGCATATATTTTCCCCTACGAAAAATACAAGTACTTAAATTTAAAGAATTCATATTAACACATATTTCCAAATTACACCATCATTAATTCATTGATTCAGTTAGAATAAAGCTGTATTATATAACTATTTTTTTGAGAAATAAATAGTTTTACTTAGAAGTGTGAGAGGAGGGGCTGGAGTGATAGCACAGCAGGTAGGGCGTTTGCCTTGCACGCAGCCGACCCGGGTTCGAATCCCAGCATCCCATATGAGCACCGCCAGGGGTAATTCCTGAGTGCATGAGCCAGGAATGATCCCTGTGCATCGCCGGGTGTGACCCAAAAAGCCAA
The DNA here is from genome assembly GCF_027595985.1 of Sorex araneus. Lineage (NCBI taxonomy): Eukaryota > Metazoa > Chordata > Mammalia > Eulipotyphla > Soricidae > Sorex > Sorex araneus. Next base: position 20,623,843 of record NC_073307.1, on the reverse strand, counting down.
AAAAAAAGAAGTGTGAGGAGAGGACAAGAGTGGAATGCCATCAAGAAAAAGAAAGGAATTACACACCCAAATTGATATGAGGTTCATTTCATAGCGGAATGTATTGCACTTATTAATGCTAGGTCATCTGGAATATATTAAAGTTCATTTATACATAACCACCCACTTATATGTTATTCACCAATTCACTGGAATTAGAATTATTATTCATACTTTTTTATTGATGTAATGTTGGTTTGCATGACTAGTGTTTTAGTGCTACAATTTTAATATTATATTATGCCTACATAATTTCCTCCCACAGCCATGTACCCTGTTCAGCTGTTACAACTCTCTCCCTTCCCTTCTCCAGTCCATTTCTGTGGATAGAAAGTTTGTTTTATCTTGACTTTATGCCCCAACTTTTTTTTTATATCCTGCACTTTTTAGATAATTGATATTTGTTGTTCATCTTAATACCACCCTCCATTTCTATCCATGTTGTTGCAAAAGGCAAGATTCATCTTTTCTTCTAGTTGAGTAATTTCCCATTGTATATATATCATGGCTGGAGCAATAGTGCAGTGGGTAGGGCGTTCACCTTGCACGCGTCCGACTCGGGTTCAATTTCTTCACCCCTCTCAGAGAGCCTGGCAAGCTACCTGTGTCGAATTCGATATACCAAAAACAGTAACAATAAGTCTCACAATGGAGACATTACAGGTGCGCACTTGAACAAATCGATAAGCAATGGGATGACAGTGACAGTGACAGTATATATTATATCATTTTAAAAAAATTTTTTATTGTGGAAAGTTACAAAATTACAAAGTTTTCAGGTTTAAATCTCAGTTATACAATGCTCGAATACCCATCCCTTCACCAGTGCTCATATTCCACCACCAAGAATCCCAGTATAGCTCCACCCCACCCCCTCACACCTCAAACCCCCCCTCGCCCCTAGCCCCCCACCCTAAGCCCCCCCCCCGCCTGTGTAACTAATAAATTTCACTTTACTTTCACTTTGATTGCATACAATATTTCAACAAAACTCACTATTATTGTTTGGAGAGTCTCTCCCCTAAAGTCAGACCTGCTGAAAAGGAAGCATTAGATAATTTGTTTTCCATTGCTGAGGATGAAGAAGTATGAGGTCGAGTGACCACACTTAGCGGCCTCTCAGTTTTGGGTTTCTGTAATTTAGTATTTTAGTAACTAAGTCCAGAGAGATATCATTATATCATTTTTACCTGATCAAAGGTTTTGGGTCTTGGGTACTGTAAGTAACACTGCAATGAATACAGGTTGTGAGGGATTTTTTGGTTTGAGGGCCAAACCCAGTAGTGCTCTGCACTCAGGCATCACCCCAGTCAGGGCTCACAGGGAACCATGTGAGCCACGTATTGAATCTGGGTCAGCCGTGTGCAAGGCAAGTGCCCTACTCGCTGTACTATCTTTCCAGTCCCCAGAGTAGTATTTTTATGATATTAGGATAGATCACTAGGAGTGCAATGCTGTTCTATATGGTACATCAAATTTAATTTAATTTTAGTAGATCTAATAAAATATCAACCTTCTGGAGAGCTAGTATAGAGGTAAAGGTGCTTGCTTTGAATGCTGCTGCTTAGACGAACATGGTTCTATCCCTGGCACCACATAGGGTCCCCAGAGCACCACCAGGGGTGATTCCTGGGTACAGAGTCAAGAATAACTCCTGATCACCAGCAGACGTGTCCTGTGGGACCCTTATTTTTGTTTTGTTTTATTTTGTGGCCACATCTGCCTTGCTCAGGACTTACTCTTGACTTTGCGTTCAAGGATCACTCTTGGTGGGGTTCAGGGAACTGGGTTAGCCTCATGCAAGCTAAGCACCTTACCCACTGAGCTATCACTCCAGCTACTCCCCATGTTAAAAAAGTTCCATACTAGTTTTCATATATATATGTAGACTTCAAAATTATTCTTTGAATCAGAAATTTGTATTTATAACAAGTTGTTTCATCTTTTTTCTTATACTTGAAAGCAACATCAATGGATCTTTTAATGCCAATGCATCTCAAAATATCTGTGATGCTATGCTGTTACAACATACATCATTTAGGAATAATTCCTAATCTTGGGTGTAAATGGGGAAATCTCTGGAGGTTTTTTGGAGGTTTTTTGTCTCATCTAGCTGTGTTCAGGCATTACTCCTGGTTCTGAACTCAGGGATCACTTCTGGATGGCTCAGGGATGCTGGGGATCAAATCCAGGTTGGCTGGCATGAAAAGCAAATGCCCTACCCACAGTACTGTGTCTCCAGCCCCAACTTGCCATCTTTCTTGGTCCAATCTGTATTACTGGAGGTCTGATTACTGATTCTGCTAAGGAAACTGGTAAGCACTTGCATCTATAGACACATGTGCCCTGATCTATATGAGTTACAATCTATTGCCGCTTAATTTTTTACTTTATGGGGGTTTAGACCACACCCTGTGGTGCTCAGGAGCATTATGCTCCTGTGGGTTCGTGGGGTGGGAGAATCATTTGCCATGCTGGGGAAGGAACTGGGGTCCGCCACATGCAAGACCAAATACTTTACCCCCTATGCTATCCTCTGGTCCCTGTTAATGGATTTTAAGAATTACTTATTTTTATTTTTATTAATTAAGTTGCTTAGAGAGATGTCTAGGTAGATGTAGACTTTGTTGTCTTATAACATTTTACACATTGACTCAGTCTTCTAAATTAATAGTTCCTCAGTATTACCTTCATCTAATAATTATAATGGAAACTAATCTAATTATAAATTCCCTAGGTTCTGCCATTCATGAAATGTGTAATATTATAATCAGTTGGCAAAGATGTTTCATTACTATGAAGTTCATGATGTTTGAAAATTCTAGCTTTTCTAATTTTAAAATCTAGCTACTGTAATTCAAGAACAATCAACACTGACCTATTAATATCTGTAATTATCTCCTAGATTTATGCTTAATTTTTTTATTTCATCATCAACCAGTATCTTCATAAGTATAATAAATTAGAAACTATGTTTGTTTTCATTTTTCTCTTAGAAAATGTGCTTAATGTTAATAAAAATAAAGGTTAATTTGAAATATTCTACGACAGGGAGATGGTACAGTGGGTAGGATGTAAGCTAAGCAAACATCCAACCTGGACTTGATCTCTGGCACCACATGCCTCCCTTGTCATCACTAATGGAATTCTGGAGTCCCCTCCAGAAGACAGCAAGACAGTTTTACTGTTCTGGGTAATCTGCATGTCTGAGAAGCACAGCATTCTTCCCCCCCCCTTTTTTTTTTTTATCACATCCAGCAATGCTCAGTGGTTACTCCTGGCTCTGCATTCAGGAATTACTCCTGCAGTGCTTGGGGAACCATACAGAATACAAGGGATTGAACCCATGTCGGCTGCGTGCAAAACAAATGCCCTACCCGCTGTACTATTGCTGTGGCCCACAGCACAGCATCATTGAGGCGTTGAACTGAACACTGACCAAGTTGACCAGAAATCTCTTTAGGGCCTGCTGAGCTTTCTTGCAAAGAAAAATACTCATCAATTAAGCAATTAGTTGATAATTTTCTTCTATTCTAAATATGAATAAGTTGAAACCCTGGCTTGCATTTAGTAAGTGAATTAGAAAAAATTGGTATGAAAACTCTTGCACTTATATTGAAATTACACATTTGGTTTTATTTAAAAAGAATCTGGGGGGCACGCTCCGCTGAGATTCGACCTAGATGGCCACACTTTTGTGCGGCCACTCTGCTGCTGATCGACCACGATCTGGAGGCCAGCTAGATTACTTTTGGTGCCAGCAACTGCTTACAGCCATGTCTCTAGACTGTGAACTAAGCCATTGCCCCATGCTGCCCCAGGAAGGGAAATGACGCAATTTCTAACATAAATCTCCTTGGACTTAATTACTAAAATACTAAAATACAAAAATCCTAAATCCTAAATGAAGAGACTTCATATCTCTTCATTCTCAGCAATGGAAAACTAATTATCAAATGTTTCCTTGGCAGTAGGGCTGTATCTTTTTGGGGGAAACTCCAACAACAATAGTGAGTTTTGTGTTGAAATACGAAATGTAATCAAGGTAAAGAGAAAATGAAGTGAAATATATCACCTACACAGCCGGGGGTGGTAGGGTGAGGGGTGGGAGGTATACTGGGGTTCTTGGTGGTGGAATATGGGCACTGGTGAAGGGATGGGTGTTCTAGCATTGTATAACTGAGCATAAGCCTGAGAACTTTGTAACTTTCCACATGGTGGTTCAATCCCCTTGCTCATCAATTTGTTCGAGCAGGCACCAGTAACGTCTCTCATTGAGAGACTTATTGTTACAATTTTTGGCATATCCAATATACATGGGTAGCTTGCCAGGCTCTGCCGTGCGGGCTCCATACTCTCAGTAGCTTGCCGGGCTCTCTGAGAGAGGTGGAGGAATTGAACATGGGTTGGCCGCATGAAAGGCGAAAGCCCAACCGCTGTGCTATCGCTCCAGCCCGGTGATTCAATAAAATAAATAATTAAAAATAAATAAATAAAAAGAATCTGGAGGCTGGAGCAATAGTACAGTGGGTAGGCCATTTGCCTTGCATGCGGCCAACCCGGGTTCGATTCCCAGCATCCCATATGGTCCCCTGAGCACCGCCAGGAGTAATTCCTGAATGCAGAGCCAGGAGTAACCCCTGAGAATCACCAGATGTGACCCAAAGCGATAAATAAATAAATAAAAATAATCTAGTTATAAAAAATTGAACATTATTTGAACCTCTTTAATATTAGTCTTTCCCAGGAAGAGGCTAAATATGGCGCAACTTCCAAGTGCTCGGAGAACTAGTGCCTCTTACTAATTCACAGAACTTCACAGCATTTCACTGCCTAGTCTCACATATGTAGAACAGCAGGTCATTTGTCAAATTATTTTTCTTCTCTCTTAACTGATTAGTTATATCAACTATTTTCTGTTAACACATTTTAAGGAAAAATTAAATCAAGAAATTAAAGTGGAGATTACTTAAAACACAATTATTTTATTTTTTATTTTTTATTTTATTTTTATTTTTATTTTATTTTATTTTACTTTTTTTAATTTAATAGTTCATTTTTAATTAGTGAGTCAACGTGAGGGTACAGTTACAGATTTATACATTTTTGTGCTCATATTTCTCCCTTACAAAGTTTGATAACCCATCCTTTCACCAGTGCCCATTCTCTACCAAAAGTAAACCCAACATCCCTCCCCCCCTTCCCAGTCCTGTCTCCCCCCACCCCACACTGCCACTATGGCAGGGTGTTCCCTTTTGTTCTCTCTTTCTGATTAGGTGTTGTGGTTTGCAATAAAGGTGTTGAGTGGCCATTGTGTTCAGTCTCTAGTCTATAAAAACACAATTATTTTATATTGTGAATGTTTTAGGATATGTAGCTAAAATGAATTATAAGTGGCATAGAGTATTTAAAATATACATAGTTGGTCTGGTTTACATTCTATGTAAAAATACCCAATTAGTAGTTTTGTCATGCAGAAATAAGTTTTGAAGAATGCATTTCTGGCATATATAGATAGTAAGAAAATAAAACTTTCTACACTATACGAAATAAACAAGTTATTTAAAAACTCACAATTGCTGAAATATAGAGGTAAATATTTAGATATGTATACATATATTTTCAATGTCTTTAATGTTTTGATGATCACACAAAAGTCTTGATTTTTATATAAAATGTAGATCTTGAGACCAAGTGATTAAAGTTATAGTTTTTGGACCATTGAGATCCTTTCTATAACTAATGTTAAGTTTCTTTGTTAGTTAACCAATATGTGTTTGTATGTATTTGTTAAAACAAGAATCATATTAACAATATGATTCAATCTCAAAAAGATTGTTTTATTAACAATCTCAAAAAGATTGTTTTGAGAATATAATGGATGGCTCCATTAAAAATAATAATGGGTATTTGTCACATGGGAAATAGCTTGTTTTGTTTTCTTTTGGGGTCACTTATGTGAAGCTGAAGGGTTTAGTAAGTTTACTCCTACTTCTGCACTCAGGAATCATTCCTGGAGGGGCTCAGGGAACCTTATGGGATGCTGGACATCAAATCGGGACAGCTATGTGCAAGACAAATGCCTTACAAACTATACTATTACTCCACCTCCTCCGAGATATGCTTCTAATAGACGTCCACTTTTGCTGTAATAGAAAGCATGATTTTACGATTTTCATGTGTCATGGATGGACAATAAAAATTAAAAAGTAGGGGCTGGAAGATATAGTACAGCAGATAAGATACTTGCTTGCTCACAACAAACCTAGGATCTATCCCCAGCATACGGGCCCTAAATGACCAGGGCACAAGAAATGGTTCCTGGGAACAAAACCAGAAGTAAGCCCTGAGCATAGCAAAATGTGCCTCTACTCCTCAAAATGGAAAGAAGATGATGAATTATAATAAAAGTAATAAGTAAACCTATTAGCACAACAATGAACACTTGAAAGAGTATTAGAAAGAAATTACAATAAAAATAGAAATTTGGGGAAAGTTCAAAGGATCTCTAAGGAGAAGATAAATACATCTCAGTTGTACTTACACATTAATCCACATGGTGTCGCTGCACACCACAAGGTCTCTCATGACAAAGAAATCCGGCTTGCATTGCGTACTCTGAAGCTGCTTTACACCACCATTTCTGAAAGCCGGCATGGTGAGATTATTTAAGAAGAGAAGAATAAAGAACTAAAATTATTTTTAAACTTCGGAATGATAAGGAGAGATACCAATATTTGGAAAAGGCTTGCGATGGTGCTTTTCTGGAGAAAAGGTGTGGGAATCCAGCGACTAGTGATCTTGCTTCTGCTCCTCGCATCCTGGGAGGCAGGGAGTGGCCAGCTCCACTACTCGGTCTCCGAAGAGGCCAAACACGGCACGTTCGTGGGCCGCATCGCCCAGGACCTGGGGCTGGAGCTGGCGGAGCTGGTGCCGCGCCTGTTCCGGGTGGCGTCCAAGGACCGCGCGGACCTGCTGGAGGTAAACCTGCAGAATGGCATTTTGTTTGTGAATTCTCGGATTGACCGCGAGGAGCTGTGCGGGAGGAGCGTGGAGTGCATCCTCCACCTGGAGGTGATCGTGGACCGGCCGCTGCAGGTTTTCTACGTGGAGGTGGAGGTGAAGGACATTAATGACAATCCGCCGGTTTTTCCAATGGCTGTAAAAAAATTGTTTATCTATGAATCCCGGCCGCCTGGCTCTCGGATTCCGCTAGAGGGCGCATCGGATGCAGATACTGGCGTGAATTCGCTGTTGACTTACAGTCTTAACTCTAATGAATATTTCACCTTGGATGTTAAAAAAAATGAAGCTGAAATTAAATCTCTGGGGCTTGTGTTAAAAAAGGCTTTAAATCGAGAGGACACTCCTGAGTACCACTTAGTAATAACTGCAGTTGATGGTGGAAAACCAGAACTCACGGGGACAACTCAGCTCAGGATCACAGTTCTAGATGTAAACGACAACGCCCCGGAGTTTGAGAGGACAGTTTACAAAGTCAGACTGTTTGAGAATGCACCAAACGGTACTGTAGCAGTGATGGTTAATGCCTCTGACTTAGATGAAGGCGTTAATAAGGACATTGTATATTCCTTCAATACAGACATGTCAGCGGATACCCTGTCAAAATTCCACTTAGACCCTGTGAGTGGTTATATCACTGTAAAGGGTAACATAGATTTCGAGGAAACTAAGTTATATGAGATCCAGGTAGAAGCGACAGATAAAGGAATTCCTCCAATGGCAGGTCACTGTACTGTTCTAGTGGAAGTTTTGGATACTAATGATAATGTCCCCGAGTTGGTTATCAAATCACTATCACTACCTGTATCAGAAGACGCCCCTCCAGGTACTGTCATCGCCTTGATCAGCGTGTCTGACCGCGACTCCGGTTCAAATGGGCAAGTCACCTGCTCTCTAACACCGGAGGTTCCCTTTAAGCTGGTGTCCAACGTTAAGAACCGCTATTCACTGGTGCTAGACAGTGCCTTGGACCGCGAGAGCGTGTCCAACTACCAGGTGGTGGTGACCGCGCGCGACGGGGGCTCGCCCCCACTGTGGGCCACAGCCAGCGTGTCCGTGGAGGTATCGGACGTGAACGACAACGCACCCGCGTTCACGCAGCCTGAGTACACGGTGTTCGTAAAGGAGAACAACGCGCCCGGCTACCACATCTTCACGGTGTCCGCGCGCGACGCCGACGCGCAGGAGAACGCGCGCGTGTCGTATTCGCTGGTGGAGCGACGCGTGGGCGAGCGGCTGCTGTCGAGCTACGTGTCGGTGCACGCGGAGAGCGGCAAGGTGTTTGCGCTGCAGCCCCTGGACCACGAGGAGCTGGAGCTGCTGCGCTTCCAGGTGAGCGCGCGCGACGCGGGCGTGCCGCCGCTGGGCAGCAACGTGACGCTGCAGGTGTTCGTGCTGGACGACAACGACAACGCGCCCGCGCTGCTGCCCACGGGCGCGGGCGCGGGCGTGCTGGGGGCCGCGCGCAGCGAGCTGGTGGCGCGCTCGGTGGGCGCGGGCCACGTGGTGGCGAAGGTGCGCGCCGTGGACGCCGACTCGGGCTACAACGCGTGGCTGTCGTACGAGCTGGCGCCGGCGGCGGGCGGCGCGCGCAGCCCGTTCCGCGTGGGGCTGTACACGGGCGAGATCAGCACGACGCGCGGCCTGGACGAGGCGGACGCGGCGCGCCAGCGCCTGCTGGTGCTGGTGAAGGACCACGGCGAGCCGGCGCTCACGGCCACGGCCACCGTGCTGCTGTCGCTGGTGGAGAGCGGCCAGGCGCCCAAGGCGTCGTCGCGGGCGGCGTTGGCGGGCGCGGCGGCGGCGGGCGGCGGCGCGGCGCTGGTGGACGTGAACGTGTACCTGATCGTGGCCATCTGTGCCGTGTCTAGCCTGCTGGTGCTCACGCTGCTGCTGTACACGGCGCTTCGCTGCTCGTCGCCGGCCCGCGAGGCGGCGTGCGCGGCGGGGAAGCCTGAACTGGTGCTGCCGAGCGCGGTGGGGAGCTGGTCGCACTCTCAGCAGAGGAGGCAGAGGGTGTGCTCGGGGGAGGGGCCGCCCAAGACTGACCTCATGGCCTTCAGCCCCTGCCTACCTCAGGGTCCAGACTCCGCAGAAGAAACACAACCACCCTCAGAATCTGCACACTTGGGTAAGGTGAGTCCATTTTTTTTTGACAGTTTTGAAATTGTTCTATTTCCTTTTCATTGTGGTTTTAGAATTAGTGCACAATGAGCATAATAGGGTAAGGATTTGAGGTAAATTTCTTGCACAGTGAACAATTTATTTCTATTTTTACTTCCTTGATTATTATAACTAAGTTTTATTGATACCACTTTGAGGAATGAATAACAATAAAAAACATAGAAGTAACATTACTTGTAGTTTCCTCTACTAAAAAATACAACTACTTAAATTTAAACAATTAATACTGTCACATATTTCCAATTTACACCATCATTAATTCATTGATTTAGTTAGAATAAAGCTGTATTAGATTCTAATTTTTTTGAAAATTAAAATAGTTTTACTTTAGAAGTGTGAGAGGAGAGAACAAGTGTGAAATACCATCAAGATAAAGAAATGACTCACACACCCAAATTGGTATGAAGGTCACCTCAAAGTGGAATATATTGGACTTGTTGATGCTAGGTCATCTGGAATTTATTGAAGTTGATTTATATGTAACTACCCACTTAGTTATTCATCAATCCACTGGAGTTAGAATGTATTATTCATACATTTTAATTGATATAATGTTAGTTTATATGACTAGTATTTTAGTGCTACAATTTTACACTTCTTCCAAATTTAGTACCAGATCATGCCTACACCATTCCCTTCCACAGCCATGTACCGTGTTCATCTGTTACAACTCTCTCCCTTCCCTTCTTCAGTTCAGTTCTGTGAAGTCTATTTTGGTGGACAGAGAGTTTGTCTTAGCCTGACTGTTTTTTTTTATATCCTGCATATTTTTGAGATTATTTGATATGTGTTGTTCATCTTAATTCCATCTTCCATTTCCATCCATGTTGTTGCAAAAGGCAAGATTTCACCTTTTCAAGGGCTGGAGCAATAGCACAGTGGGCAGGGCATTTGCCTTGTACGCAGCCACCCTGGTTTCGAATCCCAGCATCCCATATGGTCCCCCGAGCACCGCCAGGCATAATTCCTGAGTGCAAGAGCCAGGAGTAACCCCTGTGCATCACCAGGTGTGACCCAAAAAACAAAAACAAACAAAATAATTTCACCTTTTCTTCTAGCTGAGTAATTTCCCATTGTGTATATATCATACCATTTTTACCTGATCAAATGTTTTGGGTCTGAGTTGTTCCCATTTCTTGGGTATTGAAAATAATGCAGCAATGAACACAGGTAGTGAGGGATTTTTTTTTGTTTTGGTGCTCTGGATTTACTCCATGCTCTGCACTCAGGGATCACCCCAGACAGGGCTCAGGGAACCATGCCAGGTATTGAATCTGGGTCAGCCATGTGCAAGGCAAGTGCCCTACCTGCCGTACTATCTTTCCAGTCCCCAGAGTAGTGCTTTTTTGATATTATGATAGATACCTATAAGTGTAACTGCTGGTCTATATGGTACATCAAATTTAATTTTAGTAGATCTATTAAAATTTTGACCTTCTGGAGAGCTAATATAGGGGTAAAGGTGCTTCCCTTAAATGTTGCTGCTTAGACCAACTCGGTTCTGTCCCCTGCACCACTCTGAGTACAGAGTCAGAAATAACTTCTGATCACCACCAGACATGCCCTGTGGGACCCTTATTTTTGTTTTGTTTAGTTTTGGGGCCACATCTACCTTGCTCAGGACTTATTCTTGACTCTGTGCTCAGGGATCACTCCTGGTAGGGCTTGGGGAACCAGGTTAGCCTCATGCAAGGCAAGCACCTTACCCCCTGAAATATCACTCCAGCCACTGCCCCAATTAAAAAATCTTACTATTTTCATATATTACATATGTGCACTTAAAATATTCTTTGTATTTATAACAAGTTATTTCATTTTTCTTATACTTGAAAGCAACATGAATGGATCTTTATTGCCAATGCATCCAAAAGTACCTATCATGTTATGCTGTTGAAATACATATCATTTAGGAATAATTGCTAGTCTTGGGTGTAAGTGGGGAAATCTCTGGAAATTTTTTTGGGAGGTGCCTCATCTATCTATGCTCAGGCATTACTCCTGGTTCTGCACTCAGGCATCACTCCTGGATGACTCAGGGGACCATATGGGATGCTGGGGATCAAATCCAGGTTGGCTGGCATGCAAAGCAAATGCCCTACCCATTGTACTGTGTCTCCACCCCCAACTTGCCACCTTTATTAGGTCCAGTCTGTATTACTGGATGTCTGGTTACTGATTCTGCTAAGGAAACTGGTGAGATTTGCATCTGTAGGCACATGTGCCCTGATCTTTATGAGTTACATTCTACTGCTGTTTAATTTCTTGCTTTATGGGGGGCTTTTAGACCACATCCTGGGGTGCTCAGGAGCAGTATGTTCCTGGCTGTTATTGGGGCGGGGGGACCATGTGCAGTGCTGGGGAAGGAACTGCGGTCAGCCACATGCAAGACCAAGCACTTTACACCCTGTGCTATCTCCCTGGCCCCTGTTAATGTATTTTAAAAATTACTTATTTTTATTTTTCTTAACTAAGTTGCTTAGAAAGATGTCTAGGTAGATGTAGACTTCATTGTCTGGTAACTTTTTACACACTGACTCAGTCTTCTAAGTTAATAGTTCCTTCAGTATTACCTTCATCTAATAATTATAATGGAAACTAATTGTTATAAATTCCCTAGGTTATGCCATGCATGAAGTGTGTAATATTATAATCAGTTGGCAAGGATATTTCATTACTATGAAGTTCATGATTAAAAATTCTAGCTTTTCTCATTTTAAAAACTAGCTAATATATTTCAAGAACAATCAACACTAACTGACCTATTAATATCTGTAATTATTTCCTAGATTTATACTTAATTTTTTTACTTCACCAGCTAGTATCTTCATAAGTAGAATAAGTTAGAAACTGTGTTTAGAGGCTGGAGCAATAGCACAGCGGGTAGGGCGTTTGCCTTGCATGCAACCAATCCAAATTAAATTCCCAGCATCCCATATGGTCCTCTGAGCACAGCCAGGGTGATTCCTGAGTGCAGAGCCAGAATAACCCCTGTTCATCACCAGGTGTGACCAAAGAAGCAAAGAAAAAAAGAAACTGTGTTTATTTTCCTTTTTGTTTCTCTTAGAAATTGTGATTAGTGTTAATAAAAGTAAAATAAAAGTTAATTTGAATATTCTGGGGCAGAAAGATGGTACAGTGTGTAGGATGTAAGCTAAGCAAACATCTAACCTGGACTTGATCCCTGGCACCACATGGCTCCCCTGTCATCACTAATGGAATTCTGAAGTCCCCTCCTCCTATCTAGCAAGACAGGTTCACTATTCTGGGTAATACTGCACGCATTAGCAGCACAGCATTTTTTTTGTCAAATCCAGCAATGCTCAGTGACTCTACACCCAGGAATTACTCCTGGTGGTGCTTGGGGGACCATATGGGATGCCGAGGATTGAACCCATGTCGGCCGCATGCAAGGCAAAAGCCCTACCTGCTGTACTATCACTCCAGCCTGCAGCACAGCATTCTTTTTTAATTTTTGCTTTTTGGTTCACACCCAGCAATGCTCAGGGGTTACTCCTGGCTCTGCACTCAGGAATCACTCCTAGTGGTGCTCCATATGGGATGTCAGGGATTGAACCTGGGTCAGCTGAGTGCAAAGCAAACGTCCTACCTGTTGTACTATTACTCCAGCCCCAGCACAGCATTCTTGAGGCCTTGAACTGAACTCTGACCAGGTTGACCAGAAATCTCTGTTGGGACATAGGGCCTGCTGAGCTTCCCTCCAATGAAAAATGCTCATTAATTAAGGAATTAATTGATAATTTTCTTCTATTCTAAATATGAATAATTTGAAACCCTGACTTGCATTTAGTAAGTAAATTATAAAAAAAACTGGTATGAAAACTCTTCACTAATACTTAAATTACACATTTGGTTTTTTAAAAAAGAATCTGGTTATAAAAAAATTGAACATTATTTGAACCTCTTTAAAATTAGTCTCTCCCAGAAAAAGGCTAAATATGACCCAACATCCAAGTGCTCAGAGAACTAGTGCCTCTTACTGATTAACAGACTTTATAACATTTCATTGAGTAGTCTTACTTACGTAGAATAACAGGTCATGTTCCAAGTTACTTTTCTTCTGTCTTAACTGATCAGTTAAATCAACTATTCCTCAGTTAACAAATTTTAAGGAAAATTATGTCCAGAAATTAAATTAAAGTAGATATTACTTAAAACACAATTATTTTATATTGTGAATATTTTAGCATACATAGATAAAATGAAATGTAAGTGGTGTGGAATATTTAAAATATATGTAGTTGGTGTGGTTAGAATGTACAAATACTCAATTAAGAGTTTTATTATGTAGAAAAAAAAGTTTTAAAAGAATGCATTTCTGGCATCTCTATAGATAGTAAGAAACTAAAACATTCTTTTAAAAGTTTTAAAAGAATGCATTTCTGGCATCTCTATAGATAGTAAGAAACTAAAACATTCTACACGATAGATACCATACAAAATAAACAAGTTACTTAAAAATACATAATTGCAAAAATTTTGGAGTAAATATTATTTACATATATATACACATACTTTCAATGTCTTTAATGTTTTGATGATCATACATAAGTCTTGATTTTTATATAAGATGAAGATTTTGAGACCAAGTGATTGAAGTTGTAGTTTTTGGATCATTGATATTCCAACTAAAACTAAGGTTAACTTTATTTTCTTTTTTAGTTACCTACATGTGTTTGTATGTATTTGTTAAAACAAGAATCATAATAACACCTCCCTCCCAAAACATTGTTTTGAGAATTTAATGGATGGCTCCATTAAAAATAATAATGATGCTTATAACATGGGAAATACTTCATTTTGTTTTGTTTTGTTTGGGGGCCACAAGTGTGAAGCTCAGGGTTTAGTCAGTTTACTCCTGTTTCTGCACTCAGGAATCACCCCTGGAGGGGCTCAGGAGACCCTATGGGATGCTAGGCATAAAACCCAAGTCAGCTGTATGCAAGACAAATGCCCTACCTACTATACTATCACTCCAGCTCCTACGAGATATGCTTCTAATAGAGGTCCACTTTTGCCGTAATAGAGAGCATGATTTTACGATTTTCATAAGTGTCATGGATGAACAATAGAAATTACGAAGTAGGGGCTGGAAGAGATACTATAGTGGATAAGGTACTTGTTTGCTCACAACTAACCTAGTATCTATCACCAGCATATGGGTCCTAGAGACACCAGGGCACAAGGAATGGTCCCTGGGAACAGAGCCAGAAGCCTTGAGCATAGCAAACTGTGCCCCTACCCCTAAAAATGGAAATAAGATGATGAATTATAATAAAAGTTATAAGAAAACCTTTTGACACAACAATGAACACTTGAAGGAGTATTAGAAAGAAATTACAACAAAAATAGAAATTTGGGGAAAGTTCAAAGGATCTCTAAGGAGAAGATAAATACATCTCAGTTGTACTTACACATTTATCCACATGATGTCGCTGCCCACCACAAGGTCTCTCACCACAAAGAAATCCGGCTTGCATTGCGTACTCTGAAGCTGCTTTACACCACCATTTCTGAAAGCCGGCATGGTGAGATTATTTAAGAAGAGAAGAATAAAGAACTAAAATTATTTTTAAACTTTGGATTATAAGGAGAGATACCAATATTTGGAAAAGGCTTGCGATGGTGCTTATCTGGAGAAAAGGTGTGGGAATCCAGCGACTAGTGCTCTCGCTTCTTCTCCTCGCATCCTGGGAGGCAGGGAGCGGCCAGCTCCACTACTCGATCCCCGAGGAGGCCAAACACGGCACGTTCGTGGGCCGCATCGCCCAGGACCTGGGGCTGGAGCTGGCGGAGCTGGTGCCGCGCCTGTTCCGGGTGGCGTCCAAGGACCGCGCGGACCTGCTGGAGGTAAACCTGCAGAATGGCATTTTGTTTGTGAATTCTCGGATCGACCGCGAGGAGCTGTGCGGGCGGAGCGCGGAGTGCAGCCTCCACTTGGAGGTGATCGTGGACCGGCCGCTGCAGGTTTTCCATGTGGAGGTGGAGGTGAAGGACATTAATGACAATCCGCCGGTTTTTCCAATGGCTGTAAAAAAATTGTTTATTTCTGAATCCCGGCCGCCTGGCTCTCGGATTCCGCTAGAGGGCGCATCGGATGCAGATACTGGCGTGAATTCACTGTTGACTTACAGTCTTAACTCTAATGAATATTTCACCTTGGATGTTAAAAAAAATGAAGCCGAAATTAAATCTCTGGGGCTTGTGTTAAAAAAGGCTTTAAATCGAGAGGACACTCCTGAGTACCACTTAGTAATAACTGCAGTTGATGGTGGAAAACCAGAACTCACGGGGACAACTCAGCTCAGGATCACAGTTCTAGATGTAAACGACAACGCCCCGGAGTTTGAGAGGACAGTTTACAAAGTCAGACTGTTTGAGAATGCACCAAACGGTACTGTAGCGGTGATGGTTAATGCCTCTGACTTAGATGAAGGCGTTAATAAGGACATTGTATATTCCTTCAATACAGACATGTCAGCGGATACCCTGTCAAAATTCCACTTAGACCCTGTGAGTGGATATATCACTGTAAAGGGTAACATAGATTTCGAGGAAACTAAGTTATATGAGATCCAGGTAGAAGCGACAGATAAAGGAAATCCTCCAATGGCAGGTCACTGTACTGTTCTAGTGGAAGTTTTGGATACTAATGATAATGTCCCCGAGTTGGTTACCAAATCACTATCATTACCTGTATCAGAAGACGCCCCTCCAGGTACTGTTATCGCCTTGATCAGTGTCTCAGACCATGACTCCGGTGCTAACGGACAAGTCACCTGCTCTCTAACACCCCATGTTCCCTTCAAATTGGTGTCCACCTTCAAAAACTACTATTCCTTGGTGCTGGACAGCGCACTGGACCGTGAGAGTGTGTCCAACTACCAGGTGGTGGTGACCGCGCGCGACGGGGGCTCGCCCCCGCTGTGGGCCACCGCCAGCGTGGCTGTGGAAGTGTCGGACGTGAACGACAACGCGCCCACGTTCGCGCAGCTCGAGTACACGGTGTTCGTGAAGGAGAACAACGCGCCCGGCTGCCACATCTTCACGGTGTCCGCGCGCGACGCCGACGCGCAGGAGAACGCGCGCGTGTCGTACTCGCTGGTGGAGCGGCGCGTGGGCGAGCGGCTGCTGTCGAGCTACGTGTCGGTGCACGCGGAGAGCGGCAAGGTGTTCGCGCTGCAGCCCCTGGACCACGAGGAGCTGGAGCTGCTGCGCTTCCAGGTGAGCGCGCGCGACGCGGGCGTGCCGCCGCTGGGCAGCAACGTGACGCTGCAGGTGTTCGTGCTGGACGACAACGACAACGCGCCCGCGCTGCTGCCCACGGGCGCGGGCGCGGGCGTGCTGGGGGCCGCGCGCAGCGAGCTGGTGGCGCGCTCGGTGGGCGCGGGCCACGTGGTGGCGAAGGTGCGCGCCGTGGACGCCGACTCGGGCTACAACGCATGGCTGTCGTACGAGCTGGCGCCGGCGGCGGGCGGCGCGCGCAGCCCGTTCCGCGTGGGGCTGTACACGGGCGAGATCAGCACGACGCGCGGCCTGGATGAGGCGGACGCGGCGCGCCAGCGCCTGCTGGTGCTGGTGAAGGACCACGGCGAGCCGGCGCTCACGGCCACGGCCACCGTGCTGCTGTCGCTGGTGGAGAGCGGCCAGGCGCCCAAGGCGTCGTCGCGGGCGGCGTTGGCGGGCGCGGCGGCGGCGGGCGGCGGCGCGGCGCTGGTGGACGTGAACGTGTACCTGATCGTGGCCATCTGCGCCGTGTCCAGCCTGCTGGTGCTCACGCTGCTGCTGTACACGGCGCTGCGCTGCTCGTCGCCGGCCCGCGAGGCGGCGTGCGCGGCGGGGAAGCCGGCGCTGGTGCTGCCGAGCGCGGTGGGGAGTTGGTCGCACTCTCAGCAGAGGCGGCAGAGGGTGTGCTCGGGGGAAGGGCCGCCCAAGACAGACCTCATGGCCTTCAGCCCCAGCCTACCTCAGGGTCCAGTTGGTGGAGACGAAGGAGAGCAGCTAAATGTGGATGCCCATTCTTCCCCCAAAGTAAGTAACATTTTTATCCTTAAATATGTCTGTTTTTTATTCAATGTTTTGCTCCTTTGGAAACATTTTCATAACAACAATTTTCTTACTGCTGCTCAGGTGTTCTTGTTTTTGGTTAGGATTACTTGTGACTAACATTTAAAATTCAAACCATCAATGACTAGAGAGACCCACACTTAAATTTTTGTTGTTTCCATTAGTTTTAATAGTTGCGATTTTTCTGCTAAAACTCTTAATATGAACTAATATGTGTTCTAGATTAGTTGAATGAAGTGTTAGAATATTTGACTCATGTGTGCTCATTAATAACTGCACAGACAATCAATAGCTTTGGTCACTTTTCGCTTAGAAATCTTACTAGATATTAGTGCAATGTTCAACCACTTTATGCTTACTTAAGTGACCGAACTCCCTCTTTTTTATTTCTTTCTTCTAAAACATTAGTTTATTAAAATCACTTTCTCATATGGAGCCTCTTTTACTCATAGTTATATTTATCTGGAGTCTCAGTTCCTCCTCCTACTTGAATATAATTCTTTTGTGCTCACATTTGTCAATACAGTGAATGTTGCTGGATCCTTTGCACTTAGGAAGATATTAAAAAAGACAATAGTTGCACTGTTGTTGGCATTATGTCTTTGTTCAATTTCAGTTTATATTTTATTTGTCAACACATAAAATTCAATATAAAATGAACTTTACCATCTATGAGAATACGTCTAAAAAACATAAATTTTGAGAACTATTCTTATTTGAACAATGTACTGAAAATAATATCGTGAAGAGTCCAGAGTAACTTGAAGGGGGGTAGTTGGTCTGTTCCTGCCCAAGCAGAGCCCCCAGCAGCTGCTGCTTCCACAATCCAAAATCTCTGCCATACTCCTGGCCTGACACCACCATCTCAGGACAGACAACAACAAGATACAGTCTGTTGAAAATTCTGATATGCGGATTTTATTGCTGAAATCTCCAGGCTTTCTCAGAATTGAGAGGGCCTACCTCCCCTCCACTTCCCTTTACTTCTGGAAGCCGTGGCAGTCACATGCACACCCCAAAGCTTCCACCCAGTTGAAAGCTACTCCAGCCTTACCATCCCAATAAAAAATACCAAATGCAGTGAACAAACACCATGACCTATTAACACCTGTACTGCAAACCATAATGCACAAAAGGAAAAGGAGAGAGAAAGATCAAGAAGGAAAGTGCCTCCCATAGAGGGAGGTGGGGGGTGTGGACTGAATGATGGTGGTGGGGAAACGGGGGACATTGGTGGTGGGAAATGTACACTGGTAGTGGGATGGGTGCTGGATCATTGTATGACTGAAACCCATTATGAACTGCTTTGTAATGGTCTGTCTCATGGATATTCAGTTTAAAAAATATTTTTTAAATAATGTGGAGGGGCTGGAGCAATAGCACAGCAGGTAGGGCATTTTCCTTGCACGTGGCCAACCCAAGTTCAATTCCCAGCATTCCATATGATCCCTAAGCACCTCCAGGAGTAATTCTGAGTGCAAAGCCAGGAGTAACCCCTGTGTATCGCCGGGTGTGACCCAAAAAGCAAAAAAAATGTAATGTGGAGTCCATGCCCAATTCAATCAGCTTAGTCAATGGCTGAATAAATAGTAGTACTCCTACATTGAAAAAAGAAAAAAGAAAATAATATTGTACATTAATTTTAAAACTCTCCTAATAGCAATGAGTATTAATCATTAATCTCTTTGATACATTTTAAGTATGCAAAGGTTTAATAAGTGTAATAGGTCAGGGTCATTCTGGTGATCTTCCTCTGGCCAGCCTGTCTAATTTGTGTCATTAATTGACACAATCTCCAAATAACTGGCACCAAATAAACACTAAAGTGAGAATGTTTTTCAGTCATTCCTATATTTGGTATTGGGTCATTTTCTTTAAAAAATAAATTTGGGATTGGAGTGATAGTACAAAGGGTAGGGTACTTGACTTGCACATAGCTATCACCGGCATCCTGTATGGTCCTCTGTGCTCTGCCAAAAGGAATTATTAGTTTTTATATTAATTTTATTTTTACCTCTTTGTCCTTGAAGAATTTGCCACACTGTCAAGCAAGCCTCCCATATATAAATACACATATATATCTATATTTCATATATGAGGCCTTCTTATCCTATTATAAATATTAGGGTCATACAATGCTACTGTTTCTCATCTAAGCTATTTCTCTTTTGGAAGACACACCTGCCACTGCTTAGGGCTTACTCTAGGCTCTGTACTCTGGGGTCACTCCTGGCAGGCCCAGGGGAACATATATAGTGCTAGAGATTAAACCCCTGTCTAATATATTCAAGGCAAATGCCCAACCTGTTGCGCTGTCTATCACTCAGTCTCCTCATATATGCTTTTTCTGTCTTCAAATTCAACTATCTTCTTGACTAATGAGATTCTCAATTAATATGACAATTTTGACGTTTCCTATAACAAACCAATGAATACTAATTTTTCTCATTGTTTCATTTCTAGTCAGTTGTTTTCCTCATGTATATATATGTATATATATACATACACACATATATGTATACATTCTTCTTCTTTGTTTTTTGCAAAAGAAATGAAAGGAAGCCCTTTTCACTCTCAGTGTTTCACATCTAGGAGCATTTTGTACAAATCCACTTTTTGGGTACTCAAACAGGAAAAGTAACTCTTTTGTTTAAGAGCCATACTCTGCAGTTTTCAAGGCTTACTCCTGGCTTTGTGTCCAGGCATCACTCCTAGCAGTGCTTAGGGAAACATATGTGGTGCCCAGGATTGAACTGGGATGACCACAGGCAAAGCTAGTACCTTAAACTCTGTACTCACTCTCCAATTCAGTATATCTGATGTAGATGCTGATATTTTTCATTTGAAAAAAAGTAAAATTTAATTAAAAAAAGTTGTGAGCATGGACCTTCATAAAATGGAAACCTAAAACTATTTCCACTAGACCTTTTTTTTCTAGACACCATCAAGGAAAGAGATAAATAAAATTTGAAAATGGCTACCACATTTCCTTCTGTATTAATCTTTATTATGTTCAGAAGTACATTGTACTTTATTTATTGAGAATTTTTCAGTGACCTTAGTGATTGGATGCCTAAGGCCCAAGAAATACTTCAGTGGGCAGTGCATTTGCCTTCCATGCACTTGACCTGGATTTGATTTCTGACACCACATATGGTCCTTCTGAGCCCTGCCAGGAATTATCCTGATCCCAGAACCAGAAGTTTTGTGGTGCTCTGAGCACCACAGGGTACAGCTCCCGAACAAAACCAAAAAAACAATGCTGGATGCCTTAGTGATCTTGGCTACTGTGAACTGCAATTTTAAAAAAGCAAAAACTGGGAAGGGGTTAAAAAAAGATTTACCATATGGAAACTGAAATACATCTTAATCACTGCAATGT
Organism: Sorex araneus; assembly: GCF_027595985.1. NCBI lineage: Eukaryota > Metazoa > Chordata > Mammalia > Eulipotyphla > Soricidae > Sorex > Sorex araneus. Next base: position 20,603,130 of record NC_073307.1, on the reverse strand, counting down.
CTAAGGAAGTTTTTTTTTTAATTTCTAGAATTTAGAGGCTTCTAAGACAAATTTTCCTGACTAAATGTGGAATTATTCCTTACTACATTTATGTATACAATTGAATAGAACTAAACCACTCTAAGGTTGAAAATAGAGTACACCAGGTAAAGTTCTTGCCTTGCATGTGGCTGACTAGGGTTCATCCCTTGTACCTCTTGTTTTCCCCTACGCCCAGCCAGGAGTGATCCCTGAGCGGAGCTAGGAGTAAACCCTAAGAGCCCCTGAATGTGGTCTCCTAAAAAAATAAATTATTCTAATAGGTTTGTCATTTATCAAATGCTATTAATTCATCTGAACTATATAACTATCAAGACATAAATGTTTAAAAGGTTATATTTCAAACAGGGGGGATTAGAAATATAACCCCAAATGCCTATAAAAGAGAAATTAATGTAATAATTAATTGTCTCATGAATAAGTATGATTGCTTTAATAGATAGAATAAAGATGTCTGTATAATTGGTTTAATCAAAAGAGTCTTCAGTAACCAGGGGTTTTAAATGGTTATAAAATGAGAAGAATTGCTTCTTGGATTTGGAAATAATGAGTATAAGACAGGGATGAAGTTAAGTATTTTGTTAGTGAAAAATGTACTTGGAGTCAGGACTAATGTGCATTTTTACTAAAATATGTGGGCCCTATAGAAAAAATATTTAGAGATTTTAGAGACTAGAGAAAGGCAGTATTTATAAACAATAAGGTGCAAAATGAGAATACTAGTCCTACTTGTACAGAGGCTAATGATTCCAGAGAATATAATTATTTGAGGGACTGAGGAGATGACAAAGGGGTTTTAGACACTTGCCTTATGTGGCTGATCCAGTTCAATCCTCAGCACTGCATATGGTCCTCTGAGCACTACTAGGAGTAACTCCTGAGGATAGAGCCAGAAATAAGGCCTGAGTACCACCAGTTGTTGCCCACAAATGAAAATAATCGAAATACTATTCTATATATTTTATTAAGTTATTATTATTATTATTGTGACTCCTTTGGTGATGCTTTGTGGGATACTACTGGCTCTGTGTTTAGGGCTTGCCCTGGGGTTGGTCACATGCAAGCTAAGCACCTTAACTCCTTTACTATTTCTCTAGCCTCCAGTTTTTCTATTATCAAAATAGAAATCAAAAGTATGTGCCAGAACATCATATTTTCTTGCTAAAGCATTCTTCATATTGCAAAAATTTCTAGTGTTTTTTAAGATAGTCTTTAGAGTGATAGCTTATCTAGAAGTGAGAAATAATAGGAATCAATAAAATTATGGAGCATGTATAAAAAATAAAATGTTCTTCACTTTAATCCTTAGATGATTTCAGAAAAAATATTCAAATTGTGAACTATGTTTCCTTTAAAAAATGTAAACATTCCTTTTTCCCTTCAAAATGCCCTTTAAATACATTCTTTCAGAGCAAAGATTACCTAGAGATTGGTTCTCTGAAGTCTTCAAAACAAAGAACACGATATACAAAGATGAGGAGTGTATTATCAATAAAACCCTTCCCACTTTTACAGGGACATGCAGCATCTTTTCTAATCTTTCAGAAAATTTCTAATGAAAACTTTACAATCTGATGTTTATGAAGTGTGGGTCAACCAAACTGGGTCTCTTTAATACTTAAAAACTGTGTGAAATGATCTCCCCAAAAGTGAATCCTGACTATATTATGGAGCAAATAAAGTAAATCCTGACTATACTCTCAGCAAGTAGCCCAAATGTGATCTCATTCTCAAACAGGAGTAAAGATAGAAATGATTCAAAAGAGAAATAACACTTTATGGATTTCCAGAACTTACCTTTGGAACCACATGATGTCGCTCTCCACCATAAAATTGATGAATAAAGGAAGAAAGAAAAGAAACCCAACCCCTTAGTTATTATTATAAAGAAGCTGCATCCACAATCCAGATGCTGGGGAATGGAGAATTCGGTAACTCTGGATTGAAGGGTCAGACGAAATTATTTTGAGAGAAATATCTTCATGCGGACAAAAGAACAGCGGGCTTGAGATGGAATTTTCCTGGGGAAGCGGCCAGGAATCCAGGCATCTGCTGCTCTCGCTTCTGCTCCTCACATCCTGGGAGGCAGGGAGCGGTCAGATCCATTACACGGTTCCTGAAGAAGCCAAGCACGGCACGTTCGTGGGCCGCATCGCCCAGGACCTGGGGCTGGAGCTGGCGGAGCTGGTGCCGCGCCTGTTCCGGGTGGCGTCCAAGGACCGCGCGGACCTGCTGGAGGTAAATCTGCAGAATGGCATTTTGTTTGTGAATTCTCGGATCGACCGCGAGGAGCTGTGCGGGCGGAGGGCGGAGTGCAGCCTCCACCTGGAGGTGATCGTGGACCGGCCTCTGCAGGTTTTCTATGTAGAGGTGGAGGTGAAGGATATTAATGATAACCCGCCTGTGTTCCCAGCGACACAAAAGAACCTATTTATGGCGGAATCCAGACCGCTTGACTCTCGGTTTCCACTAGAGGGCGCCTCGGATGCGGATATAGGGCAGAATGCGCTGCTGACTTACACCCTGAGCCCCAATGAGTTTTTCTCACTGGAAATGCCTTCCGATGACAAACTGTCAAAGCGTCTTGGGCTAGTATTGAGGAAACCTTTAGACAGAGAAGAATCTTCTGAACTTCATTTAGTTCTCACAGCTACCGATGGCGGAAAACCTGAGTTGACTGGCACAGTTCAACTACTCGTCAAAATTCTAGATGCCAATGACAACGCCCCAGCTTTCGACAAAACAATCTATGCAGTGAAATTACCAGAAAATGTGCCTAATGGAACATTGGTAACTAAGCTCAACGCTTCTGATGCAGATGAAGGCTCAAATGGGAACATTATTTATTCATTCTCAGCGGATATTTCACCAAATGTGAAATCTAAATTCCATGTAGATCCAATTGGTGGAGAAATTGTGGTAAAGGGATATATTGATTATGAAGAAAGCAATTCTTATGAAATCCCTGTAGAGGCCAGTGATAAGGGCCAGCCCCCACTGTCTGGCCATTGTACAGTAATGGTGAGAGTTGAAGATACCAATGATAACGTCCCGGAAATAGAATTCAAGTCTTTGTCCCTTCCAGTCAGAGAGGATGCTCCACTGGGCACCGTCATTGCCCTGATTAGCGTGTCTGACCGCGATTCCGGAGTCAATGGACAGGTCACCTGCACTTTAACGCCCCACATTCCCTTTAAACTGTTGTCCAACTTCAGGAACCGCTATTCACTGGTGCTGGACAGTGCACTGGACCGTGAGAGCATGTCCAACTACCAGGTGGTGGTGACCGCGCGCGACGGGGGCTCGCCCCCACTGTGGGCCACGGCCAGCGTGTCTGTGGAGGTGTCTGACGTGAACGACAACGCACCCGCATTCGCGCAGCCCGAGTACACGGTGTTCGTGAAGGAGAACAACGCGCCCGGCTGCCACATCTTCACGGTGTCCGCGCGCGACGCCGACGCGCAGGAGAACGCGCGCGTGTCGTACTCGCTGGTGGAGCGGCGCGTGGGCGAGCGGCTGCTGTCGAGCTACGTGTCGGTGCACGCGGAGAGCGGCAAGGTGTTCGCGCTGCAGCCCCTGGACCACGAGGAGCTGGAGCTGCTGCGCTTCCAGGTGAGCGCGCGCGACGCGGGCGTGCCGCCGCTGGGCAGCAACGTGACGCTGCAGGTGTTCGTGCTGGACGACAACGACAACGCGCCCGCGCTGCTGCCCACGGGCGCGGGCGCGGGCGTGCTGGGGGCCTCGCGCAGCGAGCTGGTGGCGCGCTCGGTGGGCGCGGGCCACGTGGTGGCGAAGGTGCGCGCCGTGGACGCCGACTCGGGCTACAACGCGTGGCTGTCGTACGAGCTGGCGCCGGCGGCGGGCGGCGCGCGCAGCCCGTTCCGCGTGGGGCTGTACACGGGCGAGATCAGCACGACGCGCGGCCTGGACGAGGCGGACGCGGCGCGCCAGCGCCTGCTGGTGCTGGTGAAGGACCACGGCGAGCCGGCGCTCACGGCCACGGCCACCGTGCTGCTGTCGCTGGTGGAGAGCGGCCAGGCGCCCAAGGCGTCGTCGCGGGCGGCGTTGGCGGGCGCGGCGGCGGCGGGCGGCGGCGCGGCGCTGGTGGACGTGAACGTGTACCTGATCGTGGCCATCTGCGCCGTGTCCAGCCTGCTGGTGCTCACGCTGCTGCTGTACACGGCGCTGCGCTGCTCGTCGCCGGCCCGCGAGGAGGCGTGCGCGGCGGGGAAGCCCGCGCTGGTGCTGCCGAGCGCGGTGGGGAGCTGGTCGCACTCTCAGCAGAGGCGGCAGCGGGTGTGCTCGGGGGAGGCGCCTCCCAAGACTGACCTCATGGCCTTCAGCCCCAGCCTACCTCAGGGTCCAGTTAGTGGAGATGAAGGAGAGCAGCTAAATGCGGATATCCATTCTTCCCCTAAAGTAAGTGATACATTTTTATCCTTTTAAAATACCCTTATTTTTAATTCTTCAACGTTTTGCTTTTTTGGAAGCATTATCGTATTTAATAGGGTTTTATTGCTGCCATATGCTGATTCTCTTGTCTTTAAAATATTTGGATCACCTATAACCAATATTTGAAAACTAAACCATCAATAACTATACAAATATTAAAAAGCTTTGTTCACTTTTCACTTGAAATTGCTACTGGATATTAGTCTAATTCGTTGGTCTATTTTATGGGCTTATCCTAAGTGGGCCCTACCCCCTTTTATTTTTTTATTTCTTCAGTTTCTAATGTTAGTTAATTAAAATCACTCTCTCTCTAGTGCAGTCTCTGTTAGTCTCTGATACACTTATCTGGAGACTCAGTACTACCTCTACTTAAACGGGATTCTTTGAATCCTTTTGTGCTTACATTTGTCAATGTATTACTGTTGCTTAATCCCTTATTAGAAAAATTATTATCAGCTAATATTTGCATTGTTTTTAGTACTGTGTCGTTCTTAATTTCCAGTTTTTGTTTAATTTATATACATTTAAAATAAATACAAATGAAAGTGTAATATGACACTTAAGTACCATCTAGTAAATGTGTTTGAAAAATTTTATCAATATTTTGAGAACTTTAAAAATTCGAACTATTTTGAAAATTGTCCATTATTGTACAAACTCCTAATAGGAACACATTTTAATCATTGAGATTTTGCATATAGTTTTAGTATTAAAAGTCTGAGAAGTTCATATGTCAGAGTCATTCTGTTGACCTTTTCTGGCCAGGTTGCCTAAGTGAGTGGAAAGCTTCACATAATTGAAATGATGATTTGGAGCTTCTACTTTCTACCAAATAGACACCAAAGCAAGATTATTTTCAGTCCTTCCTGTTTGGGTGTTGGTCATCTCCCTTCCAAAAATAGTTGTACTTCCATGTGTGTTTCCTTACACTGCAAACAAAATCTTAGAGACTGCGAAAGTGGCAAGTATTTCTAACCATATTAGAGAGAAATAAGAATATCACCTTAATACATGGAAGTGAATGGATTCCAGTGAATATTATATGGGATAATTTTTCACACAAGCTATATACTACAACTTTTACTCCTTCTTCAAACTGCTTTGTTGACATTTGCTAGTTTTCAGTGTTGAGGAGGCTAACATATGAAATACAGGGATACTCATCTCTTTCCTCATTTTCATTTCCTTAATTTGGCTCTATCCTTTGCTATCCCCTTACCCATAAAAATTTTGTCACTGAAAGTCAAATCCAACCTCAGAATATGCACTGTAGCACTGTAGCACTGTCGTCCCATTGCTCATCAATTTGCCCAAGCAGGCACCAGTAACGTCTCCATTGTGAGGTTTGTTACTGTTTTTGGCATATTGAATATGCCACAGGTAGCTTCACAGGCTCTGCTGTGCATGTGGGATACTCTCGGTAGCTTGCCAGGCTCTCTGAGAGGGACGGAGGAATCGAACCCATGTTGGCCATGTGCAAGGCAATGCCCTACTCGCTGTGCTATTGCTCCAGCCCACCTCAATATATATATATATGTGTGTGTGTACTTATAAACATAATTCTATAAATATATGTATATATGATGCCTTAATATTATATTACAAAAAGTAGGTTAGCAATTTGTTCTTGTTGGGCCAAAGCCAATCGGTAGGGTACTTGTCCCACACAAGGCTAACCTGGGTTTGATCCCAGTGCCCTATATGGTTCCCTGAGCCTCACCAGGAGTGATCCTTCAGAATCACTGGTGTGATTCCAAAACAAAAAACAATACTCTAATTTCTATATGTGCTGTTTCTGTCTTCAAATACAGCTCTCTTCTTGACTAATTAGATTCTTAGCTAGTAAGACTTTGGGTTTTTTATTTAGAGATGCATTGCTATTACAAATGAATACTGAATATTTCTCATTGTTCCATTTCTGTTCAGTTATATTCTTCATGTGTGGACTTAATTATTTTTCAAAGTAAGTGGACAATCTCTTTTCACCTCCTCCCAGTGTTTCTCATCTTTCAGTATTTTGAACAAATATACCTTTAGGATTCTCAGATAGTAAAAGAAACTTCTTTTTTTGTATTTTTTATGGATACACCTGGTAGTTCTTAAGACTTACTTCTGGCCGCGTGCTTCTTGGTCATTCCTGGTCATGCTTTTTTGCACTTAGGATAGTACTCTGGGCACCTTATATGTTGCCAGGAATATAACCGAGGTCCTCCACGTGCAAGGCAAGTACCTTACTCATTGTACTATAGCTCCAGCTCCAGCATTTTATTCTATATTAATCGTTTTTATGTCAGGAAATACATTATACTTTATTTATTGGGAATTTTTCAATGACTGTGTAAACCAGATAGTTCAGTGATCATGACTACCATGAACTAGAATAAAAACCAGCAATAAATCAGGTTTTAAATATGGAAACTAAAATATACCTTAACCATAACAACTATCATGGTTAAGGTATCTTTTTGTATTTGTAGTGTATAGAGATTGCTGAAATAGCATATTTTTCTGACTGGCTATCGAATAATTAACTTAATACATTTATTTTTACAAGTTAATAGAAGTAAGCCATTGTATTAAGTTTTCATTTAGCAGATACTAGCTAAGTAGTTGAAACTATATAATTATCAAAATACAACTTTCTTATTTAAAATTGATATTTCAAATAGGGATTAGACATACATACCCAAATGCCATTAGATAGAAGTTAATGTAATATTTTATTAAATATTGCTGTCATATTTTGTAGAGTAAATTTAAAATGCATGGCCATGCTTAATTTAAGCATGATAGTCTTCATTGGCCAATAAAGTTTTAAACAGTTATAAAATCAGAAATATTACTTTGTGAGTATGGAAGTTGTAAATATAAGCAGGGATGAAGTGAATATATTGTCAGTGAAAAGTGTTCTTGGAAGCGGAAAATTGTGCAATTTAAGTAAAATACATGGGCACTTTAGGAGAAAATATATATTTAGGCATTTTAGAGGCTAGAGAGAACAGGAAGTACCCATAAACAATAAGGGACAAAAGGGAATGCCAGTCTTACTCAGAGTGAGGTTACTGAATTCCAGAGAATTAAATGACTTGGGGGATTGGAGAGGATGGCACGGGGATTAAGGGGTGTCTGCCTTGTGCATGACTGACCCAAGCTCAATCCCCAGCACTACATATGGTCCTTTGAGCACCACCAGGAGTGATCCCTAAGATAGAGCCTGGAATAAGACCTGAGCACTGCAACTGTGATACAAAATTAAAAAGTACGTTTGGAGTATTTTTCTTCATGAGTTATTTGTTTATTAAGTTTATTATTCTATTTATTATTTTGGCTTTTGGGTATACCTGTTGTGCTTTGTGACTACTCCAGGCTCAGATTCAGGGTTTCTCTGGGATCAGTTACAGGCCAGGCAAGCAGCTAAGTCTTGAACTATCTCATAAGTCCCCGTTTGTCCATGGTTAAATTTTCCAAGTTATATACCACAGCATCCTATTTCCTCGATAAAATTTCCTGGATGATTTAAGGAATACATTCAATTAAGTTATGATAGACTTTGGTTCTTTAAAAACTCTTGCAAAATTCCCTTTTAATTGCTTAAACTTTGGAACAGAGAGATTCCCTAGAGATAGGTTCTCTGGAGTCTTTAAAGCCAGCAATATGATATCCAAAGATGAGGAGTGTGCTGCCATTAACAAAATCCTTCCCACTTTCTCAGGACAAAAAAATTTCATAAATGTTTCTAATAGAATCTTCACAATTTTATAGTTATGAGTGTGGGTTAACTATATCCGGTTTCTGTAATATTTAAAACCTGTGTGAAAAGATTTCCAAGGAAGCAAATATTGCCTACATTGTCTGGATTATGAATCACACTCAGAGTCACACAAATGCGGTCTCACTTACTTCAGTCCAGCTGAACTTACCTTTGGTGCCACATGATGTCGCTCTCCACCATAACATTGATGACAAAGAGAAAAATCCAACGCCTTTAGTTATTAATGTAACGAAACTGTGTGCGTGATCCAGATGCTGGGGGACGGAGAATGAATAGTCAGAAGAATTATTTTCAGACAAGATCCCTTCTTGAGAACAAAACGCAACAGATTTGAGATGAAATTTTCCTGGGGAAACGGCCAGGAATTCCGGCATCTGCTGCTCTCGCTTCTGCTCCTCACATCCTGGGAGGCAGGGAGCGGCCAGCTCCACTACTCGGTCCCCGAGGAGGCCAAACACGGCACGTTCGTGGGTCGCATCGCCCAGGACCTGGGGCTGGAGCTGGCGGAGCTGGTGCCGCGCCTGTTCCGGGTGGCGTCCAAGGACCGCGCGGACCTGCTGGAGGTAAACCTGCAGAATGGCATTTTGTTTGTGAATTCTCGGATCGACCGCGAGGAGCTGTGCGGGCGGAGGGCGGAGTGCAGCCTCCACCTGGAGGTGATCGTGGACCGGCCGCTGCAGGTTTTTCATGTGGAAGTGGAGGTGAAGGACATTAATGACAATTCGCCTGTATTCCCTGCTACACAAAAGAACCTATTTATGGCGGAATCCAAACCGCTTGACTCTAGATTTCCACTAGAGGGCGCCTCGGATGCGGATATAGGGCAGAACGCGCTGCTGACTTACACCCTGAGCCCCAATGAGTATTTCTCACTGGAAATGCCTTCCGTGGATAAGCGGACAAAGCGTCTTGGGCTGGTATTAAAGAAACCTTTAGACAGAGAAGAATCCCCAGAACTTCATTTAGTGCTCACAGCTACTGATGGCGGAAAACCTGAGCTGACTGGCACCGTTCAGTTACACATAAAGGTACTAGATGCCAATGATAACGCCCCAGTTTTTGACAAAACAATCTATGCAGTAAAATTACCAGAAAATGTTCCTAATGGAACATTGGTAACTAAGCTCAATGCTTCTGATGCAGATGAAGGCTCAAATGGAAACATTATTTATTTATTCTCAGCGGATACTACACCAAATGTGAAATCCAAGTTTCATGTAGATCCAATTAGTGGAGAAATTGTGGTAAAGGGATATATTGATTATGAAGAAAGCAAATCGTATGAAATTCCGGTAGACGCCAGTGATAAGGGCCAGCCCCCACTTTCTGGCCATTGTACAGTAATGGTGGAAATTGAGGACAGCAATGATAATGTTCCAGTAATGGAATTCAAGTCTCTGTCTCTCCCAATCAGAGAGGATGCTCCACTGGGCACCGTCATTGCCCTGATCAGTGTGTCGGACCAAGACTCAGGAACTAATGGGGAGGTAACCTGCACCCTGTATACCCATGTTCCTTTCAAGTTGGTTTCCACCTTCAAGAACTACTATTCCTTGGTGCTGGACAGCGCACTGGACCGCGAGAGCGTGTCCAGCTACCAGGTAGTGGTGACCGCGCGCGACGGGGGCTCGCCCCCACTGTGGGCCACGGCCAGCGTGTCTGTGGAGGTGTCTGACGTGAACGACAACGCACCCGCATTCGCGCAGCCCGAGTACACGGTGTTCGTGAAGGAGAACAACGCGCCTGGCTGCCACATCTTCACGGTGTCCGCGCGCGACGCCGACGCGCAGGAGAACGCGCGCGTGTCGTACTCGCTGGTGGAGCGGCGCGTGGGCGAGCGGCTGCTGTCGAGCTACGTGTCGGTGCACGCGGAGAGCGGCAAGGTGTTCGCGCTGCAGCCCCTGGACCACGAGGAGCTGGAGCTGCTGCGCTTCCAGGTGAGCGCGCGCGACGCGGGCGTGCCGCCGCTGGGCAGCAACGTGACGCTGCAGGTGTTCGTGCTGGACGACAACGACAACGCGCCCGCGCTGCTGCCCACGGGCGCGGGCGTGCTGGGGGCCGCGCGCAGCGAGCTGGTGGCGCGCTCGGTGGGCGCGGGCCACGTGGTGGCGAAGGTGCGCGCCGTGGACGCCGACTCGGGCTACAACGCGTGGCTGTCGTACGAGCTGGCGCCGGCGGCGGGCGGCGCGCGCAGCCCGTTCCGCGTGGGGCTGTACACGGGCGAGATCAGCACGACGCGCGGCCTGGACGAGGCGGACGCGGCGCGCCAGCGCCTGCTGGTGCTGGTGAAGGACCACGGCGAGCCGGCGCTCACGGCCACGGCCACCATGCTGCTGTCGCTGGTGGAGAGCGGCCAGGCGCCCAAGGCGTCGTCGCGGGCGGCGTTGGCGGGCGCGGCGGCGGCGGGCGGCGGCGCGGCGCTGGTGGACGTGAACGTGTACCTGATCGTGGCCATCTGCGCCGTGTCCAGCCTGCTGGTGCTCACGCTGCTGCTGTACACGGCGCTGCGCTGCTCGTCGCCGGCCCGCGAGGAGGCGTGCGCGGCGGGGAAGCCCGCGCTGGTGCTGCCGAGCGCGGTGGGGAGCTGGTCGCACTCGCAGCAGAGGCGGCAGAGGGTGTGCTCGGGGGAGGGGCCGCCCAAGACAGACCTCATGGCCTTCAGCCCTTGTGTACCTGACTCAAGAGATGGAGAACTGCAACCTGCAGATGGGGATTCCGTTTCAAAGGTTAGTTTGCATTATCGTTTATTCACTCTGAATTCTTGAACGTAATATGTATTTTCTTTTCAATAATTTTTATTAGAATTCCCTAGAATCCAATTTTCTTTAATGCCTCTTTTACATGACAATATTGAGTCATATTTTCTAGAATGGTGTATCATCTAGACATTTGCTTTTGCTTGTTTTATTATACATATATTCTGTAACTAGATTTATGTTCTTGTACGATTTTCACATATTTAAGTATTTTTAGTGAAGAGTTCATTTTCTCTTTTGTTCATTATATATTATACGTGCAAAGAAAAATATAGTTCGCTTATCTGAAAGTGAAAATTTTTTATCAGAAATTGCTCAATGTCCCTCTATTTTTTTATTCCCATAATAACTGCACCTTAGCCCTCATAACCCATTTCTTTCCTGTATCATGTAAATGGAATCACACAAATTTTGCTTTGCCCGTGTATATTCTTGTTTGTCAAATATGTCACCAGCTTATTAAATTATTTATATTGTTATGTAATAAGCTGATAACTTTGCATACTGTATTTCACACAATTATCCAAGGTATGTATTCCATTATCTTGGGTTTTACATTGTTCCTCTTTACTTCTATTTCCAATAGAGTTGACCTAAAAGTATTTGTAAATATTTTGGTACCTGAGTATATGACTTTCGTTATTTTTCTATATTAAAGTGAATTGAGATTAGAGGCATAATAATTATTTATATCTTTGTCTGTAATAATAATAATAATGCCAAGATTTTCCCCAAATGCTTTCACCTCTTTTTGTTCAAGCTAGCAGTGCATTCCAGTGCTTATTGACTATTATTCTGTCTTACTGAGCATTGTTAAATTATCTACATCTTTTCCTATTTGTTAAATGTGGGGTGGATTGATAGTGCAGTGGATGGGGTGCTCATCTTACATGCAACTGTCCTGGGTTTGATCTCCCCACACTCCATATTGTCCCCTCAGTCTGCCAGGAGTGAACCCTGAGTGCAGAATTAAGACTAAGCCCTGAGCACTGCTGTGTGTAGCCATATCTCCAAAAATCCAATTTTGGGGATTTGGTTTACATTCCCATTTTAATTTATTTAATGTTTCTTGAAATGTTTGGTTCCTGAATTATTAATGAGGTTGAGCAAATGTCTATAATACTATATCATTTTTATAATCTATGTTGCATGATTTATTTTAAGTATCTTGAATAGTTTCCTATTGCTTTTGAACTTTTTCTCATTCTGGACATAACATCTTTCTTAATTTTGCTACTCTTTCCCTTATCTTGTCTTTTGAACAATGGGCAATTTTAAGCAGAGTTTATCTATCTTCCTTTGTGAAAACAGTTTTCTTGTGATATTTTCTTTTTTGCTGTTCCCATTCTATTACAATCTATTGGGTATATTTTCCTCTTTAGATATATAAATACAGATTAATTTTTTTGGCTATTCAACTGAACCAAGACTAGAGTTTCATGTATTCTAAAAACAATTTTCTATTTCATAGGCATGGGCTATTTTTATATTCTTACCTATTATTATCATCATTATTATTACTATCATTATTATTAAAATATGGACCAATTATGGTGATGTTGTGCTAACTAATATAGAACTGTTGGCTCAGTGCTTGAGTTAGTGCTTAGGGTTGAAGGACTGGATAACACTAGGGCCATATCCAGCAGTATTCCGGGGGACCCAAGCAGTCCAGTAATCAAACTCAGGGCCTTGCCATGTCTTCATGGCTGATTCCACAACTCTGAGGCAGTCTCCACCTTCATATTGACTTATTTATATATATATTTTTAAAGAATCCATGTTATTTTATTTTTGGGGGGTGACACTCAGTGATGCTCAGGGGTTACTCTTGGCTCTGCACTCAGGAATTACTCCTGGCAGTGCTCAGGGGACCATATGGGATGCTGGGGATTGAACCTGGGTTGGCCACATGCAAGGCAAATGCCCTTCCAACTGTGCTGTCACCCCGGTTCCCATATTGACTTATTTTTAAAATAGTTGCATCAGTGCTATGCTGCTTCCTTTATGTCCATTTCAATTTGTTTATGAATTCTATCAAATCTTGGTGACATTTCAGTTTAATTTGTAGTGAGTATATTGAGAAACATGGCACAAGTTGACATCTTTATAATAACTGATTCAGTACATGAACATGCATCTATGCGGGTAAATAATCTGTAAGCTTCCAAATTTATGAGTAGTCATTGCATGTGTCTTCACTGTATTTGTAGATACTTATCATTTGCGATCACTATAAATATCAATAACTTTTTCTGTTTAACACTGGTATATATTTCATTCTCTGGGAACCCCTTGCTATTGGCTATCAGGATCTCTACAGCACATCAGAGCATCAAGGATTAATCTCTTGCTTGCCCTGAGAACTTTCTAAACCAGTTTCTATATCCTTTCTTGTTGGGATTCCTGAAGTCAGGACTGTTGGGATGATTTTGTGCTTGGAGGTTACCCTGGGGTTAATTTTCATGGCCCTCTCCTTTAAGTCATCAAGCCAGCCCTGATGTTGTCTTTTATATTGACATGTTATACATATTATTTGCTAAGATATCTTATGAATTTAATTGTTTAATTTTTTTGCCACGTCCCATGATGCTCAGAGATTACTCTTGGCTCTGCACTCAGAAATTACTCCTGGCAGCGTTTGGGGAAATTTATAGGATGCCAGAGATAGAATCTGAGCCAGTGGCATACAAGGCAGGCCCCTACCTGCTGTACTATCTCTTTAGCTGTAAGATGTCTAATTTTAATGAATCGTTCTATACATTTTTAATATTTACAATGTAGATACTGATGCTGTCAATATATAATAACAGCCTTTTTAATTTCCTATTCTTACATTTTTTACCTCGTGTTTTGTTGCACTAGGTAGAACCACTAGTAGTGAGTAAAGTAGAAGTAGCAAACAACTTTGTCATTTTTCGTTTTTTTTTTTTTTTGCTTTTTGGGTCACACCTGGCGATGCACAGGGGTTACTCCTGGCTCTGCACTCAGGAATCACCCCTGAGTGATGCTCAGGGGACCATATGGTATGCTGGGGATCGAACCCGGGTCGGCCACGTGCAAGGCAAACGCCCTACCCGCTGTGCTATCACTCCAGCCCCCAACTTTGTGTCATTTATGAAATAAAAAATAAAGTTTAAAATAATTTAGCACTATATTTGCTATACTATTTTTAGTTATTAAAATTCCCTTTTATTCTTCCTTTTTATGTCTTCCTCTGGATTAGTTTATTTTTATTCTTATTTTATTTTTATTATCCTTTTAGTTATACTAACTTTATTTTACTTTTTCATCTATTTACTCCAGATTTTCTAAGAAGCATAATTTATATGTTAAGCTCTAAATAAATGGTTTTACTATGTTCATGTAATGCTAAAACTCTGTGTAACAGCATCTCTTTCCTACTCCCATTGGTATTTAATGTATGCTTTTTAATTTCACATATATCATAAACATAAATTCCCATTATCATTTTATACAGTCAACTTTTCTACTTTCTGGGATCACTTTTTTTTTGTTTTTTTGGATCACACCCGGCTATGCACAGGGGTTACTCCTGGCTCTTCACTCAGGAATTACTCCTGGCGGTGCTCAGGGGACCATATGGGATGCTGGGATTAGAACCTGGGTCGGCCGCGTGCAAGGCAAACGCCCTACCCGCTGTGCTATAGCTCCAGCCCCTGGGATCACTTTTTCTTCTGAGAAAATTCTTCAGTATTTTTCGAGTGGTGGAAAAGATTTTCCTAACATCTGCTTATATGGAAATATGATTATTTCACTACCACATTTGGAAGGTAGTTTTCTTGAGTATCAAATTCTGGTTGGAAGTGGGTCTGGAGTGATAGTACAGTGAGTGGGGTGTTTCCCTTGCATGTGACTTACCCTAATTTAATCCCTCGAACCCCAAGTGGTCCCCTGAACTCCTCCAGCAGTGACCCATAAGCAGAGAGCCAGGAGTATGTCCTGAGCTCTTCTGGCTGTGTCCCCAAAACAAATCAGAATGAATTTTGGTTGGAAGTTATTTTTCCAGAGTATTTTCAAAATGACATTCCAGTCATCTTTTTTTTTTTTGATAATAGCTGCTATCCTGCGTACTGTTTGGTGGCTTGCATTTTTATTATTCTCATCCAGCTTCATTTAACAGTTTTTTCCATTTGTTATTTTTATTTTTGGGAACACCTGGCTATTCTCAAGTGTTCTCAGGCATGGCTAGACCCAGGCTTACTCCTGAGTCTGAGTTTAAGGGCCATTCGTGGCAGGTTAGGAAACCATGTAGAGTGCTGGGGATAGAACCCAGGTCAATGGCATGCAGGAAAAGCACTTTACCCATTGTACTGTCTCTCTGGTCCATGATTATTATTTTAAATTATTATTGAGTGTTATTCTTATTTTAAGTTATTTTTGGGGTCAAATATTTTGGTGCTCAAGGGTTACTTTCCATTTTGGTGTTCAGGTTTTTTTCTGGGGATACTTGGGCGAACCAATATGGTATTAGGGATCACATCCAGGACATCAGCATGAAAACATGCACTCCAGCCACCCCATAGTCCTATTTTAAAAAGATTTTTAAAAATCATTTTGGTATTCTATACTGT
The DNA here is from genome assembly GCF_027595985.1 of Sorex araneus. Classification (NCBI taxonomy): domain Eukaryota; kingdom Metazoa; phylum Chordata; class Mammalia; order Eulipotyphla; family Soricidae; genus Sorex; species Sorex araneus. Next base: position 20,587,516 of record NC_073307.1, on the reverse strand, counting down.
TTTAGTTGGCTTGTGTGTCATCTTGTTCATAGTTTTTTAAGGTTTTTGAATCTGTGGCTTCATATCTTTCATCTTTATATGAAAACATTGAGCTGTCTGCCTTCAATTATTTTTCTGTATCAGTTTGTCTCTTTCCTCTTCCATCATTAAAGGTATATATTGTTGAATAACTTAACCATATCTCATATCAGCTATCTCCTCTGTAGTTTGATTTTGGTTTTGGGTCGCAACCAGTGGTGTTCTAGCTCTTCTTGGCTCTTCTTGGGGGTTGCTCCTGGTGGTTCTTGAGAGACTGTGAAGTGCCAGAGATTGGACCTAGCCAGCATGGAAAGCAGATGTTTAGTCCTTTGAACCTGTTCCTTTGAGCTATCTCTTTAGTCCTTCTCACTGTTTTAAAAATGACTTGGGCTATAGGGATAATGAAGTTAAGTTACTTACTCACATGTAGCTGCAGCCATGACAGTGATTCAGATCCCAGCACTGCATATGGCCTCCCAAGCCCCATCAGGTGTGGACCCTGACCATTGCCTTGCTAGGGGTAGCCACTAATATCATTTTTTCTCTTTATTATTATTGAATATTTCATTTTGACCTTACATTTCAGCAATTGTCTCTTCCAATATCAACATTTATGTAAAAAGTAACTATTATGCAGTCTACAAAATTGATTTTTGTTCAAATTATTTGATGCTTGAGTTATCTGATGCTAAGAAGGGCATCAAACTAGTAAAGGCATAGAATTATTAAATATGAAAGACATGGTAAATATACTGTTAAGACTATATGAGAAACAAATTCAGTTATACATTTTGGCATTGCTACTTTAAATATTAGAAATTGAATTATAATTTATTTTATATTGTTTACTATTATTTTATTTAATTTTAAGCTGTTCCTATAGTACCAATACAATTCAGTTGTTTTGCAGAGTGGTAAGTCTGCATATTGTCCTATGAGCACTTGCAGGAGTGATCCCTGAGCACCATTAGGTGTGGCCCTAAGTCCCCAAAATTAAAGGCCACAAAAGAATACTTTCCACATATCACTTAAACAGAATTAACTATTTGAGGTTTATGCCTTATGTATAAAAGTGTTAAGTATTAGAATTATTGGTATCTTGGACCCCCTTATCTTCTCAGGTAAGAAAGATTTTGTAATTTTTAAGATGGGTTGGAGAGATAGTGGAGAGATTACAATGTTTGCCTTGCATGCTGTTGATCCCATTTCAGTCCATCAGTACCACATGGACACTGAATACTGCCAGAATTGATTCCTGTGCCCAGAACTAGGAGTAGCCCCTGAGTGCTGCCAGGTGTTCACCTAAAGATATTCTGAGAGCATATACACAAGTACAAGATTTAAGAATTTTTTAGTGGAAGTAATTTTAGTGACTAATTTTTTGGGAGGGACATTTTTTTGGCCATATTTATTGAGTGAAGTATAAGTATTAACATGTAGCAAAGAACTGTAGGATTAAAAAGAGGTAAGTTATCATAACCCAGATAATAATACAACTTGTTTACAATGTCTAGATTTCTAAGAGAACTTAAAAAATTTTGTGGATTAATTTATCTTGACATTAGTAATATTTTTATTTGCTATATAAATGCAAAGGTATGGGATTTAATATTTCCTATTGACAATGATTTGTCAGAAATATTGACTTGAAGAAACACTACTCAGATGAATCTGACTTCAAGATACTTACCAATAATATTGCAAATTGAACATCTGGAAAATTAAAATCTCTGTATCATGATTTTGTGTCAAAACCAATATAGATAGAAAAGAAAGAAATGGATTATCAACAGCTGAGAATAAGAAGACTTTCAAAATGAAACTCAGACAAGATACCATTTAAAAGATTTTGATTGTTTTGAAAATAATGTCAAGAAGTAGTATTAAATACTGCAAATAGGAATATAAATTTGTTTTATGTATAGCAGATGTAAGTAAAGTCATAGTATAAATAGTATAAAATAATATTTAAAAACAAAAAGTGAGTAATTATTTAAAAACATTCAAGGTCTGTTAGGGAATACATTTAACTTCTAACTATAGCAAACTTATACAGATAAACTAAGATAAACTAGTACAGACTTTGTTGGTATTTATCAATATTTTAATAAAAATTGATATATTGTTTTAAATATTTTATTAACAAAATAGAAGTAAGCAATTGATAAAAATCCTTGAAATTGAGAAATATTTAAGGTAAACACAGCATAACAAAGTACGACCTTACCTTATATCCACATGATGGCGCTGGAAACCACAAGTTTGTCGGTACTTTTTTTTTTTTACAAAGAAGGTTCATCCTCAGGTTATTTTCCTTAGACAGAAAGAAAAAGAAGTCCTCCATTTTTTTCACTCTGTGGATGAGGTGAAAGGAGAGGAATATAATTCCAGATTTTTTTAATTAAGTTTCCAAAAGCTTTAGTGTGTGGAAGTGAATAGACATTAGGAAGTTGCAACGAATTTGCAATGGTATATTCCCAGAGAAGAGATCCAGGTTCCCCCCCGCTTGCTGCTGTGCCTTCTGCTCCTCGCATCCTGGGAGGCAGGGAGCGGCCAGCTCCACTACTCGGTCCCCGAGGAGGCCAAACACGGCACGTTCGTGGGTCGCATCGCCCAGGACCTGGGGCTGGAGTTGGCGGAGCTGGTGCCGCGCCTATTCCGGGTGGTGTCCAAGGACCGTGGGGACCTGCTGGAGGTAAACCTGCAGAATGGCATTTTGTTTGTGAATTCTCGGATCGACCGCGAAGAGCTGTGCGGGCGGAGGGCAGAGTGCAGCCTTCACCTGGAGGTAATCGTGGACCGGCCTCTGCAGGTTTTCTACGTGGAAGTGGATGTGAAGGACATTAACGACAACCCGCCTAGATTCTTCAGAGAGGAACAAAGATTATTTATTTTAGAGTCAAGAATGGTGGATTCCAGGTTTCCACTAGAGGGCGCTTCTGATATGGATCTTGGAATAAACGCCGAATTGAGGTACAAGTTAAATCCTAATGAATATTTTGACTTGGATATTAAAACAAATGAAGAAGAAACAATTATATTGGAACTTGTTTTGAAGAAACAACTGGATAGAGAAGAAACTCAAGAACATCGTTTAATACTGATTGCAACCGATGGAGGAAAACCTGAACTAACAGGTACAGTTCAGTTATTGATCACTGTATTAGATGCAAATGATAATGCACCAGAATTCGATAGACCGGTTTATAATGTTAGATTACTGGAAAGCGTGCCGAATGGGACATTAGTTATTAAACTAAATGCCTCCGATGTAGATGAGGGCATTAATAAGGAAATAGTTTACTTATTTAGTAATCTTGTTCTTGACAAGGTAAAATCTAAATTTATAATAAATTCCAATAGTGGGGAAATAAGAGTCAACGGGAAACTAGATTATGAAGACTGTGAATTATATGAAATTAATGTTGATGCTATAGACAAAAGTACATTCCCATTAACTGGACACTGCAAAGTAATAGTAAAAATCCTGGATGAGAATGATAATACTCCAGAGATGGTCCTAACCTCACTATCTCTGCCTGTCCAAGAAGATGCTCCGCTTGGCTCTGTCATCGCCCTGATAAGCGTGTCTGACCGAGACTCCGGTGCCAATGGACAAGTCATCTGCTCTCTAACCCCCCATGTTCCCTTCAAGTTGGTGTCCACTTTCAAGAACCGCTATTCACTGGTCCTGGACAGTGCCTTGGACCGTGAGAGCGTGTCCAACTACCAGGTGGTGGTGACCGCGCGCGACGGGGGCTCGCCCCCACTGTGGGCCACGGCCAGCGTGTCCGTGGAGGTATCGGACGTGAACGACAACGCGCCCGCGTTCACGCAGCCCGAGTACACGGTGTTTGTGAAGGAGAACAACGCGCCCGGCTACCACATCTCCACGGTGTCCGCGCGCGACGCCGACGCGCAGGAGAACGCGCGCGTGTCGTACTCGCTGGTGGAGCGGCGCGTGGGCGAGCGGCTGCTGTCGAGCTACGTGTCGGTGCACGCGGAGAGCGGCAAGGTGTTCGCGCTGCAGCCCCTGGACCACGAGGAGCTGGAGCTGCTGCGCTTCCAGGTGAGCGCGCGCGACGCGGGCGTGCCGCCGCTGGGCAGCAACGTGACGCTGCAGGTGTTCGTGCTGGACGACAACGACAACGCGCCCGCGCTGCTGCCCACGGGCGCGGGCGCGGGCGTGCTGGGGGCCGCGCGCAGCGAGCTGGTGGCGCGCTCGGTGGGCGCGGGCCACGTGGTGGCGAAGGTGCGAGCCGTGGACGCCGACTCGGGCTACAACGCGTGGCTGTCGTACGAGCTGGCGCCGGCGGCGGGCGGCGCGCGCAGCCCGTTCCGCGTGGGGCTGTACACGGGCGAGATCAGCACGACGCGCAGCCTGGACGAGGCGGACGCGGCGCGCCAGCGCCTGCTGGTGCTGGTGAAGGACCACGGCGAGCCGGCGCTCACGGCCACGGCCACCGTGCTGCTGTCGCTGGTGGAGAGCGGCCAGGCGCCCAAGACGTCGTCGCGGGCGGCGTTGGCGGGCGCGGCGGCGGCGGGCGGCGGCGCGGCGCTGGTGGACGTGAACGTGTACCTGATCGTGGCCATCTGCGCCGTGTCTAGTCTGCTGGTGCTCACGCTGCTGCTGTACACGGCGCTGCGCTGCTCGTCGCCGGCCCGCGAGGCGGCGTGCGCGGCGGGGAAGCCTGAACTGGTGCTGCCGAGCGCGGTGGGGAGCTGGTCGCACTCGCAGCAGAGGCGGCAGAGGGTGTGCTCGGGGGAGGGGCCGTCCAAGACAGACCTCATGGCCTTCAGCCCCAGCCTGCCTCAGGGTCCGGGCTCTGCAGATACCGTGAGTCTCAAAATCTTATTCTTTCTCATGTCCACATATATCTATATTATATGTAAACAAACTTTATATTTCTCTCTATTCTCAATTTATTGCTCTATCCTTTTCTAAATTATTTCTTTGATGTGTATTATTTACTGGTACTAATTCAAGTACATAAAATTACAGCTAATCCAGATAGGGGCTGGAGAGATAGCACAGCGGGTAGGGCGTTTGCCTTGCACGAGGCCGACCCGGGTTCAAATCCCAGCATCCCATATGGTCCCCTGAGCACCGCCAGGGGTAATTCCTGAGTGCAAAGCCAGGAGTAACCCCTGTGCATCGCCAGGTGTGACCCAAAAAGCAAAAAAAAAATTACAGATAATCTAGATATCTAGTAAGGTGTGATGAGTTAATTGTTTTTAATAGTGTTTGTTATTCACCATTACTGTTCATATTTTTTCAGGTTGGAGCTCATGAACTAATTTTTTGTTTTGCAGAAGATACTAAAATATAGATCTACGCTGAGTATTCCAAGGTTTGGGACAACTTCTCAACCTGAGCAAATTAAATTCATAAGCATAAAATTCAATTTTTATAATATATATAGGAAGAGTCTATAAGGCATATTTCAGTTATTTTTCATTCTTAAAGTCAGATATGGAAAATATAATTTTAATATTGATTGGAGCTATAGCACAGCATGTAGTGCATTTGCCTTGCATGCTGCTGACTCATATTCTATTCCTTCCTCCCTTTGGAGAGCCCGGCAAACTACCAAGAGTATATAGCCCTCATGGCAGAACCTGATAAGCTCCCATGGTGTATTCTGGTATGCCCAAAACAGTAATAACAAGTCTCACAATGGAGACATTACAGGTGCCCGCTGGAGCAAATCGATGAACAACAGGACAACATTGCTACAGTGCTACAATTTTAATATAGTTGTGTTTATTTTTCTTTTTTGTCTCTGAGGAATAACAATTATATTCAATCATTTATTAAACGAAGTTGGCTTATTTTTCTCTAGTATTTCTGTAGCAAGTAATTTTTTTTAAAATTGTCCAGACTTGGGGCTGGAGAGATAGCACAGCGGGTAGGGCGTTTGCCTTGCACGCGGCCGACCCGGGTTCAAATCCCAGCATCCCATATGGTCCCCTGAGCACGGCCAGGGGTAATTCCTGAGTGCAAAGCCAGGAGTAACCCCTGTGCATCGCCAGGTGTGACCCAAAAAGCAAAAAAAAATAAAAATAAAAAAAAATAAAATTGTCCAGACTTTGTACTTTATTTATTTATTATTTTTTTGCTTTTTTTTGGGGGGGTCACACCCAGCGATGCTCAGGGGTTACTCCTGGCTTTGCACTCAGGAATTTCTCCTGGCAGTGCTTGGGGGACCATATGGGATGCCGGGGATCGAACCCAGGTCGGCCGCGTGCAAGGCAAACGCCCTACCCGCTGTGCTATCGCTCCGGCCCCGCAAGTAATTTTTTTAAAAAAATTGAACCTGTTGTCATTTGCAAACATCTCTAGATACTTATTTGACATTTAACTTTATGTATTTAGATTTAGTGACTTTGTTTAATCAGCTTTTTAAAAATAAAACATTCACATTCTATATATTAACTTTATTGTCAACAAATTGGCAGGTTAGAAGATGCATGGTTCATAGCTATTCAAATAAATATCTTGCCTACATCATCACAAGAAGAGTTTTTTTTAAGTACCACAATTTACAATGTTATTCATAGTTGAGTTTTGGAATACAATATTGCAGTATGGATCTCTCTCCCTGTATCAACTTCCTTCCACCAAGTGTCCTAGGTTCCATCCCAGGCCCCACCTTACATTTACATTAAAAAATGTTACCTACTCACTTTTAATACCAAAGCACAAGTAGACTTCCTATTCCATTGAAAAAATTGCCTCCACCCAGTGTTTTTTAGGGCATCTTTCTGGATCTGTATTTATGGATCATTCCTCACAGGGTTTGAGTAAACTTATTTGGTTCTGGGGGTCAAACCGAGGTCTGTTGCATACAAGCAGAGGCCTTACCTGCTGTACTATTGTGCCAGTCTCTCAATTTACTAATTTTTATATTGGATAGTAGTAATTGTGAATTCTTAAAGTTGAGAAAATTTTAACATTTTAAAATTAGAAATGCTTCATTGTTGCTTATGTTTAGAAACATTTTTAAATAATGTTTATTTTATAAAATATGTAATTCACACTAGAGACTATTTGAAAATAACAGAGGGGATGTTGGCTTTTGATTACATCTTAATTGACATAGAAAAGAGTGTAATTTGGGGCTGGAGCAATAGCACAGCGGGTAGGGCATTTGCCTTGCACGCGGCCGACCCAGGTTCTAATCCCAGCATCCCATATGGTCCCCTGGGCACTGCCAGGAGTAATTCCTGAGTGCAAAGCTAGGAGTAATCCCTGTGCATTGCTGGGTGTGACCCAAAAAGTGCAAAGAAAAAAAGAAAAGACAGTAATGTCTTGAAATTTCTAGATTTTGAGTATTAGAACTTTTCTTGTGAAGAGGAACATGATGGTATGTGAAAAGACAGGTAAATCATAGGTTGATTTTGAATATGTAAGGGAGATAAAGAAATAATACAATTTTTATATAACATAAATTATAAAAATACATGAATGGGGGGTGTAATGATTTTTCTTCATAATCTTCAAATTTTAATCAAAAATTTCCACAGGTCAACAGAATATATGGGTAAAATTGACAATTATTGCTACAGATATGGGGGAAATATATGTAGACTTGGAGGTGCATTCAATAAATGTCTTATTTGAAATAGTGAAAGTATTTTGAAGGAAAAGAAAATATATAGAAGGATGATGTTGAGAGTAAAGAAAGAGGACATTGTTGAAGCAAATGAATTATTAGAATTACAAAAAATGATGGGTAGAAATTACACTGGAGAAATACGTGAAGGAGTGTTAAAGGAGCCTAATGAGAGTGGTCGGAAAATATGTGAAGACTATGAACTAAACTGTGCACTTCAATTATTCGACAGCAGAAACTTTTATAGGATTATTCATTGAACATAGAGTGGACTTTAATAATTTTATGAGGTTTTTAAATCATTATTATTCAATTACTTTTTTTGCACAAAACAAAATATAACATGTTTTGTGATAGGTATATGTGCATGCTTTTTCTGTACACAATGTGTGAAATCCTTTGCATTTCTAGATATCAAGCTAAGTTTGTATCATACTTAAATATTCTAAACTGATCTATACTAGAATATGAAATATTCAGAGTAAAGTGCTTTTCCTTGAATAACAAAACTCTTTATTCTAATGAGTAAGAAAGGATAATGCGAACTCTGCATGTAACGAACATGAGAATATTTACTATTAAAATAACATAAGGTGCTATAAAAGAATAGGGTATTTTTAACTTTAAAGAACCATACAGTAGGGCAGTAATATGAATTCATATCGACTTACCCCTTGACGCCACATGATGTCGCTGTCTACCATGAAGTTTTATCCTGCTATTTAAAATCCATTCTTCCTATCAACCAAATGATGGCAGGCGCAGAGGAATTGGACTAACAGACGCTGGATCATAGAGATTTCATTTTAATTCCAAACCGAGATCTTCTGATGGAACTAAAACCAGGATTGGACATGGTCATTACCTCAGAAGACAGACTGGGATCCCGGTTACTGTTGCTTTCGCTTCTGCTCTTCTTATCCTGGGAGGCAGGGAGCGGCCAGGTCCATTACTCGGTCCCCGAGGAAGCCAAGCACGGTACATTTGTGGGCCGAATCGCCCAGGACCTGGGGCTGGAGCTGGCGGAGCTGGTGCCACGCCTGTTCCGGGTGGCATCCGAAGACCACAGGGACCTTCTGGAGGTAAATCTGCAGAATGGCATTTTGTTTGTGAATTCTCGGATCGACCGGGAAGAGCTGTGTGGGCGGAGGGCAGAGTGCAGCCTCCACTTGGAGGTGATCGTGGACCGGCCTCTGCAGGTTTTCTATGTGGAGGTGGAGGTGAAGGACATTAACGACAATCCGCCTGTGTTTCCAGTGAAGGAACAAAGAGTGCTGATTTATGAATCTAGGCTGCCAGATTCCTTATTTCCACTAGAGGGTGCAACGGATGCTGATGTTGGCTCAAATTCTATATTAAACTATAAACTCAGCTCCAGTGAATATTTCGCCCTAAATATGAAAACAAATAATGAAGAAAATGCCCAAATTGGGCTCGTGTTAAGGAAATCCTTGGACAGAGAGGAAACTTCAGAGCATAGCCTACTTCTCATGGCCACTGATGAAGGCAAACCTGAGCTGACGGGCTCTGTTCAGTTGCTGATCACAGTATTGGATGTGAACGACAATGCACCTAGTTTTGAACAGTCTGAATACGAAGTAAGGATTTTCGAAAACTCAGAAAATGGAACAGTAGTTTTTAGACTGAACGCATCTGATCCTGATGAAGGAGCTAATGGAGAGATTTTATATTCTTTTAATAGCCTGGTTCCTCCTATATTTCGTGATAAGTTCAGAATAGACCTCAATACTGGAGAAATGGTAATTCAGCAGAATTTAGATTATGAAAAAGTAAATTTGTACAAAATCCGAATTGATGCTACTGACAAAGGCCACCCTCCCATGGTTGGTCATTGCACAGTTTCAGTGAGAGTTTTGGATAAAAATGATAATGTTCCTAGCATCGTATTGACTTCCTTGTCCTTGCCTGTCCGGGAGGACTCCCAAATCGGTACTGTCATAGCGCTAATTAGTGTGTCCGATCAAGACTCTGGAGTCAATGGACAAGTCACCTGCTTTCTAACTCCTCACGTTCCATTCAAGTTGGTGTCCAACTTCAAAAACCGCTATTCACTGGTGCTGGATAGTGCACTGGACCGCGAGAGCGTGTCCAACTACCAGGTGGTGGTGACCGCACGCGACGGAGGCGAGCCCCCGCTGTGGGCCACGGCCAGCGTGTCTGTGGAGGTGTCCGACGTGAACGACAACGCACCCGCGTTCGCACAGCCCGAATACACGGTGTTCGTGAAGGAGAACAACGCGCCCGGCTGCCACATCTTCACGGTTTCCGCGCGCGACGCCGACGCGCAGGAGAACGCGCGCGTGTCGTACTCGCTGGTGGAGCGGCGCGTGGGCGAGCGGCTGCTGTCGAGCTACGTGTCGGTGCACGCGGAGAGTGGCAAGGTGTTCGCGCTGCAGCCCCTGGACCACGAGGAGCTGGAGCTGCTGCGCTTCCAGGTGAGCGCGCGCGACGCGGGCGTGCCGCCGCTGGGCAGCAACGTGACGCTGCAGGTGTTCGTGCTGGACGACAACGACAACGCGCCCGCGCTGCTGCCCACGGGCGCGGGCGCGGGCGTGCTGGGGGCCGCGAGCAGCGAGCTGGTGGCGCGCTCGGTGGGCGCGGGCCACGTGGTGGCGAAGGTGCGCGCCGTGGACGCCGACTCGGGCTACAACGCGTGGCTGTCGTACGAGCTGGCGCCGGCGGCGGGCGGCGCGCGCAGCCCGTTCCGCGTGGGGCTGTACACGGGCGAGATCAGCACGACGCGCGGCCTGGACGAGGCGGACGCGGCGCGCCAGCGCCTGCTGGTGCTGGTGAAGGACCACGGCGAGCCGGCGCTCACGGCCACGGCCACCGTGCTGCTGTCGCTGGTGGAGAGCGGCCAGGCGCCCAAGGCGTCGTCGCGGGCGGCGTTGGCGGGCGCGGCGGCGGCGGGCGGCGGCGCGGCGCTGGTGGACGTGAACGTGTACCTGATCGTGGCCATCTGCGCCGTGTCCAGCCTGCTGGTGCTCACGCTGCTGCTGTACACGGCGCTGCGCTGCTCGTCGCCGGCCCGCGAGGAGGCGTGCGCGGCGGGGAAGCCTGAACTGGTGCTGCCGAGCGCGGTGGGGAGCTGGTCGCACTCGCAGCAGAGGCGGCAGAGGGTGTGCTCGGGGGAGGGGCCGCCCAAGACAGACCTCATGGCCTTCAGCCCTTGTGTACCTGACTCAAGAGATGGAGAACTGCAACCTGCAGATGGGGATTCCGTTTCAAAGGTTAGTTTGCATTATCGTTTATTCACTCTGAATTCTTGAACGTAATATGTATTTTCTTTTCAATAATTTTTATTAGAATCCCCTAGAATCCAATTTTCTTTAATGGCTTCTTAGATGTGCTTGGAAGTCTCTGCTGCCACTCTCTGTTATTGTCACCACTGGACTCACAATTCAATGAAATAGTGTGCTTCTGGGGCTCCTGGTTCCAGACCACCCAGAGCTGTTAGTTCGACCCCCAAGATAACAATGTAGTATGTATAGGTGACAGTGTGGTTTGAGAATTTATGCCAGGTGGGACTTGTTAGGTATGCATCATGAGCTCCATCTACCTCTCCAATTCTGTACTTTCCTGTGTTTTATAATTTATTTATTTATTTATTTATTTTTTGCTTTTTGGGTCACACCTGGCTCTGCACAGGGGTTACTCCTGGATCTGCACTCAGGAATTATCCCTTGCGGTGCTCAGGGGACCATATGGGATGCTGGGAATCGAACCCGGGTTGGTTGCGTGCAAGGCAAACGCCCTACCCGCTGTGCTATCGCTCCAGCCCCCTGTGTTTTATAATTTAAAACACATCACACTCCTCATATCTTCCCCTATATATTATTATTCCATTGGTTATTTTAAATTTAACATGAAGGAAATCAGACATTATTATATACTTTATTTTTTTCTGAAATTTCATTTATTTTTATTTTTTTTAATCTGGACTTTATTGATCTAATGAAATTACATTAAGAATTGAAATGAATTATACATTATTGTGCTCATGTTTCCCCCATACAAAGTTCGAGAACCCATCCTTTCACCAGTGCCCATCCTCTACCACCAGTAAACCCAGCATCTCTCCCACCCTCCCGAGTCCCATCTCCCCCCCACCCCACACTGCCACTATGGCAGGGTATTCCCTTTTGTTCTCTATCTCTGATTAGGTGTTGTGGTTTGCAATAAAGGTGTTGTGTGGCCATTGTGTTCAGTCTCTAGTCTACATTAGGCACGCATCACCCTTCCCCCGCATGACTTCCGACCACATTTTACTTGGCTCCCTTCTCTGAGTTGCCCAGAATGAGAGACCAGCCTCCAAGCCATGGAGTCAACCTCCTGGTACTTATTTCTACTATTCTTGGGTGTTTGTCTCCTAGTCTACTATTCTATATTCCACGGATGAGTGCAATCTTTCTATGTCTGTCTCTCTCTTTCTGACTCATTTCACTTAGCATGATACTTTCCATGTTGATCCACTTATATGCAAACTTCATGACCTCATTTTTTCTAACAGCTGCATAGTATTCCATTGTATAGATGTACCAAAGTTTCTTCAACCAGTCATCTGTTCTAGGGCACTCGGGTTTTTTCGATTCTGGCTATTGTAAACAGTGCTGCGATGAACATATAAGTGTAGAGAGACATTATTATATACTTTAAACTTTTTCTTTTTATGCACGTCTGAAGGTCCAACTCAGGGCTTCACACATGTAAGGCAGGTATTCACAACCCTGGCCCCAGAATCAGGCATTTTTATCCATTGTTATCATTATGCCACACTCAAGATTTTTTCCTCCAGTTAAAAGTTTTTTCGTTTTGGGCACACCAAGCAGTGTTCAGGGCTTACTCCTAGTTCTGAGCTCAAGGATCACTCCTGGCAGGATTAGGCGACCATTTATGGTGCTGGTTATCAAACCTGGGTCAGATGCATACAAAGCAAGCATTCTACCTGCTATGGTATCCTCATTTCCTCCAATTAAAGTTTTGTTTTTATTATTTGATATTCATTGTTTTAACTCAGCTTGTCTGGCATTCAAATACATATGAAATACTAATTCTAGTTACTTAGACTTGGGTCACGTAAATTAATATAAAATCTGTTCCTCCTACACTGTGTCTCTCTTTGAATCTTATGTGATAGTTTCCCTTGTGGGGAGTTCTTCTAATTTACTGATCTATTTTTTGTGTCATGATGTTCAGTGTTTACTATTTCTTTGTATGAGGACTGTGGAGAAAGTTCTACATATTGCATTTGCATCTATTCTGTTTTCTAAATCCCACCACTACCAACTCCATTTAGCAAGACTTCAAGAACTGTTTCATCATGCTTCCAATTTTCTACCTATAAAAGTGGTGTGATAAACAGCAGTATCTGTGGCAAGAATCTTCTGTTTAGTAAATTGATATTTGTTAGGTATTTTTAATAACTGATTCATATGTTCAACTCAGCTAAATAGTAACTGCTGAATTTAATCAGGTGTTATTATTCTGTGAAGAATCATAAAATATAAAGTGCCTGGTAGCTGTCATGATTTCCACTTTGTTTTAATTTCAGTCAAAGGGTATTTGCTGTGTCCTCCTAGAGAGTCTTACAATGATTATATTAGTTCACTATGTCACTAACAACAGAGGGTTGTGTTGAGTATTCTGCCTCTAAATGTAGTTACTTTCTTTCATAAAATTACAGAAACCATCAGTATTGCTATTAGGTTTATAAAAACCAGCATATATAGGAATGAGACTCTGGATTAAGGGGGTGGGACATATGCTTGGCTTTGGTTTTTTTTTTCTTTTTGGGTCACACCCAGCGATGCTCAGGGGTTACTCCTGGCTTTGCACTCAGGAATTACTCCTGGCAGTGCTTGGGGGACCATATGGGATGCTGGGGATTGAACCCAGGTTGGCTGTGTGCAAGGCAAACGCCCTACCTGCAGTGCTATCCATCCGGCCCCTATATGCTTGGCTTTGTTTGAGCTACATTTGGCTGAGGTCAGGTTTTACTCTTGGCTCTGTGCTTAGAGATCACTCTTGGTAGGGCTCAGGGATTCTATGTGGTGCCAGGGATTGGATCTCTGTTGACTGCATACAAGGCAAATACCCTACTCACTGTCCTATCATTCATGGCCTGAGATTATATCCCAGTCCTCAGTGGAAAATGCTCTACCCCTAGCATGACTGATATAAACCTGAAACTGTAAACAATGTGAGAAATGGCTATTTTCATTAATCAATGAAAATTTATATAGATAGTGGTAATAACCTTAAAAACATTTATATAGATAGTGATATAAATATGGTTATATACATAGTGATATATCATTCATAAAGAAAGTGGTATGTAACAGCCTTAAAAAACAACCTGATTTGGGGCTGGAGCAATAGCACTGTGGGTAGGGCATTTGCCTTACACGTGGCTGACCCGGGTTCGATTCTCAGCATCCCATATTTGAGCACCGCCAGGAGTAACTCCTGAGTGCAGAGCCAGGAGTAATCCCTGTGCATCGCTGGGTGTGACCCAAAAAGCAAAAAAAATCTGATTTTTTAAAGAATAGACAACCATTGCTATAAAATCATAAATATTTTTAAATGATTCTAGGAAGGTGTCTAAAGGCCTCAGTTTCACCATTGTTAAATTAAGAAGACCTTGCTTGAAGATGTTCATAGAAATCTAAGAATATGTGTCCTATATTAAAATAACCTTTTTAGATGACAATACATTTGATGGAGTCAAGATAGGTGGTCAGAAATTTTTACAAAGCTGCCTGTTCCCCTCACTTAGTAGCCTTTCAAGAATTATGATATTTTGGTTTCTCTTAAAATGGATAATATTTTTGAGAGAACATTAAATATCATAAGTATCCTTGTAAATAGAGGAACTTAAGTAAATTAATCAATAGAAATCCCCAAGCTTACCTGTCACTGTCACTGTCATTACTGTCATCCCGTTGTTTCTCGATTTACTCAAGCGGGCACCAGTAATGTCTCTATTCCTTCCAGCCCTGAGAATTTAGCAGCCTCTCCTTACTCATCTTTCCCATTGATTGGAGGCTCTTTTAGGGTCAGGGGAATAAAAAATTACTGTTTTGGGCTCATTGAATACGTCACGGGTAGCTTGCCAGACTCTCCCCATGTGGGCAAGACACTGCCAGTAGCTTGCCGGGCTCTCTGAGAGGCATGTATATTTCTGTTACTGTATTTGGGATGTAGTACTCAAAAATACTTTGGATTAAATAATAGTATATGATTCCATGCATAAAATCTCAGTTAGTATATGAGACATATATTTGGAGAAGACTATTTTGAGAGAGAGATAATTATTTGCATGATAAACACAATACAACATAGGTCTAAAGGGGGAAAACTTACCTGGAAACAGAAAATAATCTGACTTGGTTAAAATCAGATTCCCATAACAAAAGGTAGGGACAGTCTATGAATAAGTGTTCTTGGATGTTTCTATGAAGAAATTTTAAGTTACCTCAAAAGTCATTTGAAAGTCACCAAACACAGGGCATGTGAAAACTGGTATAAAAGGTGTTTTTCAGGAAGTGACTGCCAGAAGCAGTGAAGGTTTAACCGGGCTGGCTGGACAAGATAATCCATAAAAAGTTATTGCTATTATTCAGGATAGCAGCAATATTTAAAACTCATTTTGGGTATATACCATGCTAGGAAAGTATTCAAATACAGACAGAATATTTTACTTGCCATTGGAAACATGGGAGTAAATCATCTAGAAAAGTTTGCTCTGTTGAAAAGTGCTTAAAAGAATGAAACTCCTCTTACAGGAGTTTCGTCCTATAAGATTTAATTTAATGGACAGATGAATATCCATATTTAATGATTTTTAATGATTTATCATTAATACTTAATAATTCAATCTTGTAACCTAAATCAAATTGAATATTGTTAAAACAGGTATGTATTTATAAAACATGATGCCTTAGAAAATTGAATATAGACAAAGAATCATAAATTTCCAAGACAACGTATATGGTAGAAATGAGATTTAGAATACTTCTGTCACAAAAATGCACTTCAAAATTATTTTCTTCAAATATATAAGAAACATATTCTGTGCTTTCATAAGAAAAATATTTATGGAACTTGCTTATATTCCTTGCTTTCTAAAGACAAACTACTATACCTTTCTCTCCCAATAGCAGAATAAGATCTTGGTCTCTAGAGTCCAACAGTTTCTTAGCAAGGATCAGTGTTTTTAAGACTACAGACTACACTCTCCCCCAGAATAAAACATTTAAAGCTTATTATTAACAGGACTCACATTTTTGCCACTTTGGCATTTGGCAACATTTTAAAACTTTGTTAAAAACTATTTACAAAACATAGAAACCACAATTATGGTCAAACTAAATACTTAGTTCATTCTCCTAAGTATGTGTTAAGAAGTCAACTGTGAGAAATGTTCTGGTACAGTTTAACAAAAGTTAAAGGAAAAAGTATAAAGGTTGAAATAAAACTACCTTAATAAGGTACTTAACAAGTTCACTTTCGAGATCGTACTTACTGTTTGGACCACATGATGTCGCTCTTGATCACGAAATTCTCTGGAATTCAAGACATCCGTTTTCACATCTGAAAATCTTTCATATTGAATGCGGAACAATGGTGAGAGAAATCAGGATAATAAAGAAGAGGTAAGAAGATTTCTCTATTTGGATAGAAGATAACTCCAATTGATTAAAAAGCCAGTCATTTGAGATGGTGGTCTTGAACCTAGGCGACCCAGGGGACCGACATCTACTGCTGTTTTTTCTCATTTTCGCTGCCTGGGAGGCAGGGAGCGGCCAGGTCCACTACTCGGTGCCCGAGGAGGCCAGACACGGCACGTTCGTGGGCCGCATCGCCCAGGACCTGGGGCTGGAGCTGGCGGAGCTGGTGCCGCGCCTGTTCCGGGTGGCGTCCAAGGACCGCGCGGACCTGCTGGAGGTAAACCTGCAGAATGGCATTTTGTTTGTGAATTCTCGGATCGACCGCGAGGAGCTGTGTGGGCGGAGGGCGGAGTGCAGCCTCCACCTGGAGGTGATCGTGGACCGGCCGCTGCAGGTTTTCCATGTGGAAGTGGATGTGAAGGACATTAATGACAATCCGCCTGTATTCCCTGAGACAAAAAAGAATCTGTTTATGGCGGAATCCAGACCGCTTGACTCTCGATTTCCACTAGAGGGCGCCTCGGATGCAGATATAGGGCAGAATGCGCTACTGACTTACACCCTGGGTCCCAATGAGTATTTCTCCCTGGATGTACCAACCAACCATCAACAGGTAAAGACTCTTGAACTTGTATTAAGAAAAGCTTTAGACAGGGAAGAATCTCCTGAACTTTTTTTAGTGCTCACAGCTACTGATGGTGGAAAACCTGAGCTGACTGGCACTGTTCAGTTACTTGTGAAGATTCTGGATGTCAATGACAATGCCCCAACTTTCGATAGAAAACTCTATGCTGTGAAATTACCAGAAAATACTCCTAATGGAACGTTGGTAATCAAGCTTAACGCCTCTGATGTAGATGAAGGCTTGAATGGGGATTTTATTTACTCATTCTCAAATGACATTTCACCTGATATGAAATCCAAGTTCTACATAGAACAAGAGAGTGGAGAAATCCGATCAATGGGACTTATTGACTTTGAAGAAAATAAAGCATACAAAATTCGAGTAGAGGCCATTGACAAAGGATTCCCACCACTGGCAGGTCACTGTACAGTTCTTGTGGACGTTATCGATGCTAATGATAATGCTCCAGAGTTGACTGTTACATCTCTCTCTCTCCCTATCTCAGAGGATGCTCAGCCAGGCACTGTCATTGCTTTAATTAACGTGTTTGACCGAGATTCTGGAGATTACGGGCGAGTGACCTGCTCTCTAACGGCCGATGTTCCCTTCAAGCTGGTTTCTACTTACAAGAACTACTATTCCTTGGTGCTGGACAGTGCACTGGACCGCGAGAGCGTGTCCAACTACCAGGTGGTGGTGACCGCACGCGACGGAGGCGAGCCTCCGCTGTGGGCCACGGCCAGCGTGTCTGTGGAGGTGTCCGACGTGAACGACAACGCACCCGCGTTCGCACAGCCCGAATACACGGTGTTCGTGAAGGAGAACAACGCGCCCGGCTGCCACATCTTCACGGTTTCCGCGCGCGACGCCGACGCGCAGGAGAACGCGCGCGTGTCGTACTCGCTGGTGGAGCGGCGCGTGGGCGAGCGGCTGCTGTCGAGCTACGTGTCGGTGCACGCGGAGAGTGGCAAGGTGTTCGCGCTGCAGCCACTGGACCATGAGGAGCTGGAGCTGCTGCGCTTCCAGGTGAGCGCGCGCGACGCGGGCGTGCCGCCGCTGGGCAGCAACGTGACGCTGCAGGTGTTCGTGCTGGACGACAACGACAACGCGCCCGCGCTGCTGCCCACGGGCGCGGGCGCGGGCGAGCTAGGGGCCGCGCGCAGCGAGCTGGTGGCGCGCTCGGTGGGCGCGGGCCACGTGGTGGCGAAGGTGCGCGCCGTGGACGCCGACTCGGGCTACAACGCGTGGCTGTCGTACGAGCTGGCGCCAGCGGCGGGCGGCGCGCGCAGCCCGTTCCGCGTGGGGCTGTACACGGGCGAGATCAGCACGACGCGCGGCCTGGACGAGGCGGACGCGGCGCGCCAGCGCCTGCTGGTGCTGGTGAAGGACCACGGCGAGCCGGCTCTCACGGCCACGGCCACCGTGCTGCTGTCGCTGGTGGAGAGCGGCCAGGCGCCCAAGGCGTCGTCGCGGGCGGCGTTGGCGGGCGCGGCGGCGGCGGGCGGCGGCGCGGCGCTGGTGGACGTGAACGTGTACCTGATCGTGGCCATCTGCGCCGTGTCCAGTCTGCTGGTGCTCACGCTGCTGCTGTACACGGCGCTGCGCTGCTCGTCGCCGGCCCGCGAGGCGGCGTGCGCGGCGGGGAAGCCTGAACTGGTGCTGCCGAGCGCGGTGGGGAGCTGGTCGCACTCTCAGCAGAGGCGGCAGAGGGTGTGTTCGGGGGAGGCACCGCCCAAGACAGACCTCATGGCCTTCAGCCCCAGCCTGCCTCAGGGTCCTAACTCTACAGACAACGTAAGTCTGAAAAATTTCTACTTCGTAATGTCTCATGCTATGTACTTGGCTTCTTGATGTTGTAGGTGGACTTTACATTTTGACCAATCCAATTCCGGAGTTCATAATGTAAAATCATATTTCTTACTTTGTTCCATGTTTTTATGACCTGAATTGGAACAATACGTTTGTTTTCTGTCTAGAGTGATTTCCAGAATTTAATATTTCGTGTTTACACTATATGCTATTGTCTAATTTTATTTTAAATTTATGTTATTTGACATTTTTATTCCAGGTAAACTTCCTTTACACAACATTTTGGGACCTGTAACGTAGACATTCTGCAGGGCTCTAGTATGTGAATGATTCTTATACCACCATCAAAACAAACAAAAAAAAGAGCAAAAAATTAATAAAGACAGATAATTCAAATTATTCTGCTATATTGCTCTGTATGTTGGTTTATCACTTGTTATCCCGTTGATCTTCGATTTGCTCGAGTGGGCGCCAGTAACATCTCCATTCATTCCTTTCACTTGCTATTGTAGCCCAATGATGTTGGTGCATAACTTGAAATATTTTAGTACAGTCATCTCTCTTCAGTCTAATGTGTTGTAATTGACTTTGCTTTTCCTTATAGAAATATTTTTTACTGTGCTCATGATATAATACTTATGACACCATTGCTTTTAATGATGGTTCAATATTATTTTATTTTCAAATTTATTTTTCATATTCTTCCTGTGCTGTTTACCCAATATTGTTGTAATCAACTTTTCAAGAAATCAGATCTATCGATATCATGATTTTTTCTTTTTTTGGTCACACCCAGTGATGCACAGGGTTTACTTACTCCTGGCTCATGCACTCAGGAATTGCTCCTGGGGGTGCCTGGGGGACCATATGGGATGCTGGGAATGGTACCCAGGTCGGCCACATGCAAGGCAAATGACATACCCGATGTGCTATCACTCCAGCCCCAATATCATGAATTTTTATAACAGTTTCATTCCTAAATTAACTTTTGTGTTCATTTAAATTTTGAAGCATTTTCAGTTCTTTTTGCACACGGTTTGTTGTTTTATGGGGCCTGGTGGCTGTGCAAAGATGGAACCCAGGATCCTATGTATCATGTGAATATTCTGTAGCTCTTTGAGTCATTTTTAGTCCCACATTTTAATTTTTTTATTTTCTTCAATGTGTACATATATACGTATAGGTTATGTATATATTTAAAAATATTGATTATTCATAAGCTATTTTGTAAACTTAGTGTTTAGTTTAAATTATATATACTGGAATTAATGCAAAAATCTTTGATAAATATTTACTATTTTTTGGTTGTTTCTCATTTTTTCTATTTACCATATGAATATATCATTTATTAATTTAGTTCTATGGGCTTTAGAGAGTTTTCTTAAATTTACAAATAATTGCTTTGAAATTGTTGTCACATTTCACAATTGGCCTACTTAAGGAAGTCATTTAGTATGCTCACATTTTAATATATACCTTTAATTAATATTAGATTTTGGTTTGTGGGCCACACTTGGAAATGCTTATAAGCTACTATGGCTTCTCTGAGGTCACTGAGCTCTGTGGTCACCTGGATTGGGAACCATGGTACCAAGATCAAACTGTGTTCTCTGAATACAAAGGATTTACTTTAGAGTCATGAACTATTTCTTGGCCCCCATCATAGTTTTAAATAAAAAGAGGTAAAAAAGACTAAGAACTTTATCCCATTTTCAATGAAGTCACTTGCTTTATAAGTGGTAATTTTTTTATCTTCTCCAATGTCATGTTAAAAAAAATCTTCTTGAAAGATACTTTTATTATATTTTATTTTTATGCAAAAGTCTTAGTATTCTAAACTTTTGTTATGTTCACGATCATTTTTTTTACATATTTTTCTTTTATCATGTTTACTGTCACTGTCATCCCGTTGCTCATGGATTTTCTTGAGCGGGCACCAGTAATGTCTCCATCGTGAGACATGTTGTTACTGTTTTTTTTTTGTTTTTTTTGTTTTGGGTCACACCTGGCGATGCACAGGGGTCACTCCTGGCTCTGCACTCAGGAATTACTCCTGGCGGTGCTCAGGGGACCATATGGGATGCTGGGATTTGAACCCGGGTCAACCGCGTGCAAGGCAAACGCCCTACCGCTATGCTATCACTCCAGCCCCTGTTGTTACTGTTTTTGTTATATCGAATACACCATGGGTAGCTTGCTAGGCTCTGCTGTGTGGGAGAGATACTCTTGGTAGCTTGCCGGGCTCTCCAATGGGGCGGAGGAATCAAACCCGGGTCTGCCGCGTGCGAGGTGAACACCCTACCCGCTGTGCTATCGCTTCAGCCCAATATCATGTTTACATAACTTTAAATTACTTTCTCTGTATATTTTAAGAAATAGTAAAATTTATACATTTGCACTATTAGAGGTTTATAAGAAAATTTCCTCAGCACTGAAATCTTGATTCACCAATTATAAAACTACTTAAAAATGTAGTTTTTAGAAATTCAGATTGATATCATGGCTATGGAAATTTTCTTTTCTTGATAAAATTCTTGTAGAGTTATGAAGCAATTTCATTTCCTTTCAAAATATCTGTGTAACTTTAGTGATGACAATGCAAGTTTTTCTTTTACAGAAAATGCCCTTTTTCCCCTTCTACTATTATGTACCTTTATGTAAAGAACTTCAGCAAAATTGTTGTTTATTAATTGTATTCGTGAAAATATTAGTTTTGATCACATGATTAGTGTAATTTACAAAACATGTAAGTTAACTTATATTAGTGTAAATTACTAGAACTTGAGTGAAAGTCATATGTGATGTTTTATTTTCATTTCATTTAGGGCCTAGTTTATTAAAGATGCTAACCACATGAGAAAACCTTTTAATGTAGGGTAGACCACATATTAGGCAAACTCTCAACCTCTGTAGTATCTCTTTAGTCCTAAATATGACAGATTTTTGAGTAAGTGAAAGAATAATTATGTGCCACTTAAAAAGTGTATCCCTTGAGAATTTCATCTATAGAAATGAAATGGAGGGCAGAATGATGGTACTGTGGGCAGGGCATTTGTCTTCATGTAGCAAATGGAGTTTCATCTCTAGCACTGCATCCTCTGAGCTCTACCAGAAGTAAGCCAGGCATAAAAGCCCTGGGATTTCCATTGTGACCCCAAAGCAAAAACCAAACAAATAAAATAAATAAAAAGTAGATCTTAATCATTGATTGCTGAGGCATTTCTGAATGAGACACATGGGGAAATTCATTTTTGATGTATACATTGAGAGATGAACAGAATTTTGAGAAATAAAGAGTATTAAAAATATAATTGGAACAAAACACTTATAGAGAAAGCCACATTTTCTTTCTATAAAACAAGAAAATAATTAACAAAATCCCTGAACAGACTAGCTTATTCTTATACATTGGATCTTTTAGATTGCGAAGTCAAACGTCTTGGCTATTTGTTCAGTTGGAACTAAATTCACTAGTGGCTGTAGTACAATTCAGTGAAAACTGTAGTTCACAGAGATTCTTTATGATACAAATGAAAGGAGATGGGATATGGGCAAACTTCACATGTAGCTGGCAAGGAAGAAGGAATGATTTGAGATGTATAAGTAATCAGGCAGAGTCTCTTGCCCCCTTGCCTGGCTGTATTCACCTGGGCTCCTCAGAGGGGGGCAGGTTGAGTTTCCCTCCCAGCCCTAAGTCGAAGACCTCTTATAGCCTAGTTCTCCCTCTCAGAGAACCTGGCAAGCTACTAAGAGCATTTTGCCTGCACAGCAGAGCCTGGCAAGCTCCTGTGGCATATTTGATATGCCAAAAACGAGAACAATGATGGGTCCCATTCCCCTGAACCTGAAAGAGCCTCCAATGTGGCACCGTTGGGAAGAACAAGTAAAGAGAGGCTGCTAATATCTCAGGGCTAGGATGAATGAAGACGTTATTGGCGCCCACTGGAGCAAATCTATGAACAACAGGATGACAGCGATACAGTGATACAATGAAATAATCATGCCATAAAAAGAATGATTCTCATAGATTGATTTTTGACATTGATTAGAAATTAAAATTTGTTTATCAATTTGATTTCTAAGCAGTGTTTTGGTATACTAGTAAATGTTAAGTAGAAAATTAACGCAGGGGTTGGAGATTTGATTTAGAAATAATTCAGTATTAGACTTTTTTGAAAGAATGAAGTGGATAGAAACATAGAGAAAAGATTTGTTCATTTTGTTTTGGGCCACATCCAGTGGTGTCTAGGGCTTACTCCTGGTGATGCAGGGTAGGACACCATATTCAGTGCCATGTGTTAGACTTAGGTCAGCTGCATGCTAGGTAAGTGCCTTACCCCTGTACTATCTCTGGCCCAATAGAAAAGAGTATTTAAGATGACAAGGGTAAAGGCATAACTTTATAAAATATTCATATACTAAAGCATCAGAAAGACCTACCAAGAAGATCACTGATGATCAACACTAGAGTTTCCTTTGACCAACTGAAAAATGTTTTTTTTTCAAATTGAGGAGCATCATTTGGATCATACCTGGCTGTGCTCAGGGTTTATTCTTGGTTTTGTGCCTAGGAATCACTCCTTGCAGGGCTTGGGAGATGATGTGGTGTAGGGGAGGCTATACTATCTCTGTGCCCCTGACAGAGAAATTTATGAGAGAAAATATTTAACTTGGATGTCTATGTTAATAATCTGCCAGGATATGAAGAGTATTATAAAGAATAGTGTGTAATTTTAATTTCAATAGTATAAAATATATTTGCATCAATTTACAAAAAGAAGCATAACCTAATACATAAAAATAAATATGAAATATAAAAATATAATCTATTTTTTGGTGCAGAATAACACATGGAAACATTTTGGGGGTTTAATTAGATTGATACGCACATATTTATTCTAACAGTGGTGTAGTGCATTCTATTTCTTATACCCATGATGTGTCCAGGTCGTATTAAGTATATTTCTAACTGATGTTAATACTTAAAATATTGGAAAGATAATATTTCCTTATAAACAAATACTTAACAGAAACAAACTCAATATAAGGAGACAGACAAAAGAAGCATGTGAAAAAGATAAGGTAAGTCTCCGCTCTTAAGTCATAGTGATTTATAGAATAAAAAATATTGGATTAAAGTATATGATTATAACAAGCAGTATGAAATGAATTATTTCGGTTCTGCTTTGGGGGCAGGGTTTGGGGTTCGGGATGGAAACATTTGAAATATTTCCCATGGTGGGAAGGTGTGAAAGTGGTGGGATTGGTGTCTGAATATTAAATGTATTCAAATATTGTGAACAACTTTATACAAATAAAAATAAATTTAAAAATAAAGTATATGATTATAGAGAAAGGTAAGTGAATTAGTTTTATTACCAGTTGGAGCCGCATGATGTCGCTGTCGGCCAAGAAGATCGTCTAGTCAAGCTCCGGACTCGCCTGGTCTATTGTCAGTCACTGGATACCGAGCAATGGCGGATGCAGCGGGATCGGATTAAAGGCTACCGGCAATGCCCAAGTTCGTCTTCGTATCAAACAAGCTCTTCTAACAGATATTAAGAGACTACTTGACATGGTGTTTTCTTGGCGAGGAGACCCGGGACCCCGGTGTCTGCTGCTCTCTCTTGTACTCCTCGCATCCTGGGAGGCAGGGAGCGGCCAGCTCCACTACTCGGTCCCCGAGGAAGCCAAACACGGCACGTTCGTGGGCCGCATCGCCCAGGACCTGGGGCTGGAGCTGGCGGAGCTGGTGCCGCGCCTGTTCCGGGTGGCGTCCAAGGACCGCGCGGACCTGCTGGAGGTAAACCTGCAGAATGGCATTTTGTTTGTGAATTCTCGGATCGACCGCGAGGAGCTGTGCGGGCGGAGCGCGGAGTGCAGCCTCCACTTGGAGGTGATCGTGGACCGGCCGCTGCAGGTTTTCTATGTGGAGGTGGAGGTGAAGGACATTAACGACAACCCGCCTGTGTTTCCAGTAAAGGAACAAAAGCTGTTTGTTTCCGAATCCAGAGCGCCAGATTCTCCTATTCCTCTAGAGGGTGCTTGGGATGCAGATATTGGAGCTAACTCTCGCTTAACCTACAGGCTTAGTTATAGTGATTACTTCATGCTGGACGTGAAATCAAAGGATGAGGAGGACAAACAAGTGGAACTTGTGTTAAGAAAATCCTTGGACAGAGAGGAAACTGCAGAACACAGTTTACTCCTCATGGCCACGGATGAAGGCAAACCTGAGCTGACAGGCTCTGTTCAGCTGCTGATCATTGTGCTGGATAACAACGACAATGCGCCTAGTTTTGAACAGTCTGAATACGAAGTAAGAATTTTTGAAAACTCAGACAACGGAACAGTAGTTATCAGACTGAATGCATCTGATCCTGATGAAGGAGCAAATGGAGAGATTTCATATTCTTTTAATAGCCTGGTTTCATCAGTGATTGTTGACCAGTTTAAAATTGATTCAAATACTGGAGAAATAAAAATCCGAAAGAAGCTGGATTTTGAAAATGTAAAGTCCTATAAAATCCGCATCGATGCCTCCGATAAAGGGAACCCTACTATGGTGGGTCACTGTACAGTTTTGGTAAAAGTCTTAGATATTAATGATAATACCCCGCAACTGTCATGGACTTCAATGTCCCTACCTGTCAGGGAGGACGCTCCTCTGGGGACAGTCATTGCCTTGATCAGCGTGTCCGACAGAGACTCAGGTGCTAATGGACAAGTCACCTGCTCTCTAACACCAGACGTTCCCTTCAAATTGGTGTCCAACTTCAAGAATCGCTATTCACTGGTGCTGGACAGCGCACTGGACCGCGAGAGCATATCCAACTACCAGGTGGTGGTGACCGCGCGCGATGGGGGCTCGCCCCCGCTGTGGGCGACCGCCAGCGTATCTGTGGAGGTGTCCGACGTGAACGACAACGCACCCGCGTTCGCACAGCCCGAATACACGGTGTTCGTGAAGGAGAACAACGCGCCCGGCTGCCACATCTTCACGGTTTCCGCGCGCGACGCCGACGCGCAGGAGAACGCGCGCGTGTCGTACTCGCTGGTGGAGCGGCGCGTGGGCGAGCGGCTGCTGTCGAGCTACGTGTCGGTGCACGCGGAGAGCGGCAAGGTGTTCGCGCTGCAGCCCCTGGACCATGAGGAGCTGGAGCTGCTGCGCTTCCAGGTGAGCGCGCGCGACGCGGGCGTGCCGCCGCTGGGCAGCAACGTGACGCTGCAGGTGTTCGTGCTGGACGACAACGACAACGCGCCCGCGCTGCTGCCCACGGGCGCGGGCGCGGGCGTGCTGGGGGCCGCGCGCAGCGAGCTGGTGGCGCGCTCGGTGGGCGCGGGCCACGTGGTGGCGAAGGTGCGCGCCGTGGACGCCGACTCGGGCTACAACGCGTGGCTATCGTACGAGCTGGCGCCGGCGGCGGGCGGCGCGCGCAGCCCGTTCCGCGTGGGGCTGTACACGGGCGAGATCAGCACGACGCGCGGCCTGGACGAGGCGGACGCGGCGCGCCAGCGCCTGCTGGTGCTGGTGAAGGACCACGGCGAGCCGGCGCTCACGGCCACGGCCACCGTGCTGCTGTCGCTGGTGGAGAGCGGCCAGGCGCCCAAGGCGTCGTCGCGGGCGGCGTTGGCGGGCGCGGCGGCGGCGGGCGGCGGCGCGGCGCTGGTGGACGTGAACGTGTACCTGATCGTGGCCATCTGCGCCGTGTCCAGCCTGCTGGTGTTCACGCTGCTGCTGTACACGGCGCTGCGCTGCTCGTCGCCGGCCCGCGAGGCGGCGTGCGCGGCGGGGAAGCCCGCGCTGGTGCTGCCAAGCGAGGTGGGGAGCTGGTCGCACTCTCAGCAGAGGCGGCAGAGGGTGTGCTCGGGGGAGGGGCCGCCCAAGACTGACCTCATGGCCTTCAGCCCCAGCCTGCCTCCTTGCCCTGGATCTGTTGATGAAATTGGGGATCCTCAAGCTTCAGTAGACTTCTCTGGTAAGGTGGGTTGCTCTATACTTTCATATACATTGTTATTATTGTTATCATGTACTCTTCGATATGTTACTACCTCAAAAGTTAAGATTCTCTTGAGCAACCCGAAATATTTATTTGTATTCATAAAGTGAACATCTTTATTTTATAATAATTTACTTTTGCCCGTATGGTTCCCATTGAGAATCTGAAACTGTTTTATTTAATATTTAGTAGGTGCTTTATCAATTTTAGGAAATTTATTATGGAATTCATTGTATTTTTACATTTGGGCCGCTTATCCTGAAAAGTGACCTAGGTCAGAGCGCGGCAGAGCCTGGCAAGTTACCCGTGTGTATTGGATATGCCAAAAACAGTAACAATAAGTCTCTCAATGAGAGATGTTACTGGTGCCCGCTCGAACAAATCGATGAGCAAAGGGATGACAGTGACAGTGACAGTGATACTGAAAAATACTATGTGGGAAAGAATATTGTTGTTACATATGCAGTAAAGTGAAAATCAGTAGTTTTTCATTATCTTAAGACATGTGTGGCTTACATACTATTTACTAGAAACACCAACAGAGATATGTAACTGTGTACTGTGTGATCTTGATAGTTTTCTATCTTTCTCTAAATATAAATTCTTGGCGGTATGGCAATCACAGTTACAAGTTTAATAATTGAAGTAAAATACGTACAGAGAACTCTAGGAAGCAGCTGCTTTAATTTAAATATTGAATTCTAAGAAAACAAATTAAAAAACATAACTTTCACTTCCTTTTTTGTTATCTGTGTTTTTAATATTTTGACTATATATATAAGAAAGTCATTTTTACCATCTTTTCTATGTGAAAGTTTTAAAAATTCATTTTACCTTCAATACTTTAGAAAATACTCTCTGGTACATACTTTCCTTCAAGAAAGAATTCTCATTTTTACATTTTTTGCCTGTGAGATATTGTCAGTGTTTTATTTTTATTTATTTTATTATTATTATTTTTTTTTTGCTTTTTGAATCACACCCGGCGATGCACAGGGGTTACTCCTGGCTCATGCACTCAGGAATCACCCCTGGCAGTGCTCAGGGGACCATATGGGATGCTGGGATTCGAACCCGGGTCGGCCGCATGCAAGGCATACGCCCTACCCGCTGTGCTATCACTCCAGCCCCTATTGTCAGTGTTTTAAAAGATATGTTTACATTTCAAACTTTGCATTTCCAAGAAATATATAACCTGGGTCCTGAGCAATAGCACAGCTGGTAGGGCATTTGCCTTACATGTGACTAACCGAGGTTTGATTCCCAGCATCCCATATGGTCCCCTGAGCACCCCCAGGAGTAATTCCTGAGTGTACAGCCAGGAGTCAGCTCTATACATACCGGGTGTGACCCAAAAAGAAAAAATATATATATATATAACCTGGAACTTACAATTTTCAATTGATTGTTTAGATCTATATTGACTTTTCTTTTAAGTAGTGCAAAAGTCAGAAATCTTGGAATGGGAAATAGACTTATATGATGTGTTATACCTGTATTTCATTGATTGTGGTTTATCACTTTAGGTTGGTGGTTCTCCAATTCTCTCTTTAATTCATGGTTTTCAGTTTTCCTATTTAAAATTTTTTTATTTTATAAAGTAGTTCACAATATTTGATTACATTTAATATTCAAACACCAATCCCACGACCATTACACCTTCTCACCACCATATTTCAGATATTTCCATCCTGAGTCCCAACCCCTGCCCCAAAGTAGAACTGAATAATTTTTTTTATTATTTTTTATAAAAATTTCTGAAAAGGCTACAAAAAAGTTTCCTTAGAAGATAGAGTGTGAAGATTGTTGTCTTTCACCCAGGGGCCATTAATTCCTTCTATAGGAGATTATCAACATGTTAAAGGTTGAGTCTTGTGTACTTATATGTTTGTATATATATATATATTTTTAAATTATTTCCCTCTAAGAGTGTTTGCCTCCTTCTTTGAACTCTATCAAATGTGGTGCGGTACTCTTGGAGTATGAGTAGGTTGTGTGGTATGAAGTATTGTATCTTCATGGTCCAGGAATAGGTTCACTTGTGGTTAAGGCTCAACTGAGCATGTGGAGAGCAGCATGCTCATGAACATGGCGGCGGTTGAGTTCTGGAGGTTTTTGGCTGCAGGGGCTGTCCCTAGGGGGCAGAGGAGGTGTCTCACCCACTGCCCTTCTGGGTATCCCAAATGAAACAGCCTGGGCAGGGTCCAGTGTCATGGTTATGACAAATGTCATGCTATGCTCCCTTTCAACTCTGAATGGTGGCCAATGATGAGGTTATCTGGTGCCAGCCAGTGGTGGCTTATGGGCGTGACTGCTGAGTTGCTGGAGACAGGGGGATGGGGTGAAGGATCGCTGTTCACAGTTCCATTGAACCCAGAGTCCCGCAAACCTGGGTTTTCTGGGGATTCACTCCTGGGTGAGGCTTAACGTGAGCAGTTTTCCTATTTTTAAAGCTCATTTGTAGTTTCTTTTTAGTTTTTTGTATTTGAATTGATTTCTATTTAGATTGTTAATTTTTATTAAAATATAATAATGCATTTCTTTATTAATACAGCAGAGAGATTAGAGATATAGTACTGCAGGAAGGGTGTTTGCCTTGCAGGCAGCTGCCCCAGGTTCAATACCTGGTACCTCATATTTCCCCAGAGCACTAACTACCAAGAGTGATCCCTGAGTAGTAGATCCAGGAGTAAGCCCTGAGCCTGTTTGGTATGGCCCCCGAAACAAAAACAAAACCAAAAACCACAGAAGAGCAATCTTAGAGTTGCCTTGCGAATAGAGCCACAATATAATCACAAAAATGCAAGCAGTAAATTCTACATTTTAGTTACTGTTTTTCTTCCTGTAGAACAAATTTGGTATATGTAACAAAGTAATCTAGTTCCTTTAAAATTTCATTTCTTTTACAAAGGAGTATTCTCTAAGTTCTCTTAATGAAATTTATCAGCACAACTCACCTAAACCCAGCTTATACCTTCAAATATCTTCACTCTCATACTTTTTACATTTTCCATATGACACTTGAATTTGAACTAGGTATTTGTGGTTTGTAAAGGAAGGATGGGAGAAATAGAATTTGCTTTTTCAATATTCCCATCACTTCTCTGTTATCTTAGAGTTAGTATTATTAAACACATGTCTTCTATAATTATGAATTTTTACTCTTTATTTTTGAAGGCATTTTATTTAATTGGTAGTTTAGTCCTTTACTCAAAGTCCAAGATTGATATGTGAGAGCCTGAGAAATATTTGAGTGTTTTGCTTAATACCTATCCTTCCTACATATGGGGAGATGACTGTAAGTGTTGGAGCACATTTTTGCATGTGGGAACCCTTGGTTCAATCCCTGACATCACATGGTCCTCATTTTAAGGAATGATTACTCCCCACCTAACCAGAGAAAGGAGCTGGGATTAGACTCCAGAATCCTTGGATTGTGTCACAACCTCTTCCCAAAATACATGTCTTTTAGTTCTTTGGTAGGTAACATTCCTCAATTCAAGTAGCATCATGACTAGTAACAAAAACTTCCTTTACCAGTAACTAAGTCAAGATATTCAGAGATACCTAATTTTCTAAGACACAACAAATGTCTGACATTTTAATATTAAAGAGGCATCATCATTAAATTTTAGGCAAGATGACAGATACAAACAGAGCATACCCACTGAAATTGGGGTCTGTGTTCAGACTATAATTAATTATTATAGGGTAAACTTAATTACCAATACCTGAATACCCATTGAGCATTCTAGTTCTTAATCTCTACCTCAGAATTTCTAAAGTAAGTAGTAGTGGTGAATTTGCATCTTAACAAGCACTTCAGGAGTTTTTTTTTTCTTTTTGGGTCACACCCAGCAATGCACAAGGATTATGCCCAGCTCATGCACTCAGGAATTGCTCCTGGAGGTGCTTAGGGGACCATATGGGATGCCAGGGATTGAACCCGTTTCAGCTGTGTGCAAGGCAAGTGCCCTACTCACTTTGCTATCACTCCAGCCCCACTTCAGGAGATTTCTAGCAACTGAAGTTTTGGATCAATTGAGATATTTAGCAAAATAAACTCTTATTACTTAAAGAGATATAATATACCTCACACTCTAATAATTATCACTGCATCACTGTCATCCCATTGCTCATCAATTTGCTCAAGCAGGCACGAGTGACGTCTCCATTGTGAGACTTGTTGTTACTGTTTTTGGCATATCGAATATGCCACAGGTAGCTTGCCAAGCTCTGCCATGTGGGTGAGATACTCTTGGTAGCTTGCTGGGCTCTCTGAGAGGGGTGAAAGAATCGAACAGGGGTGGGCCGAGTGCAAGGCAAACGCCCTACCCGCTGTGCTATTGCTCCATCTTAATTAAGATGATTATGTTAATTAATCTTCATTATTAGCATTAAGTACTCATCTATAGGTGTAGAATTTAGTTTCTATCATTATCTTAGATTTGAGATTTTTAATGATATAAGATTTTTTTAGATAACAGTTGAAACTGAACAATATTATTATAGATGAATAGACAACTCATTACATATTAATACATAAACTAGAGAACAGGAATTCTCTTAAAATCAGAATTTGAGAAAACTTTGATGTAAGAGTCATTGTAAAGAAATAGAGAAATTGCAGCAAGTTGAAAAATTGAATAATCCTCATTTCTTAAAATTTTACTTATTCAAAAACAAAGGTGTGTGTTTTTAGCACTTAATAAGAACTGTAAAATCAGTTATTGATCTTTTAAAATCTTTTCCTTGTAAATAATATTATTAAAGAAATTAACTTTCAGATAAGGCCAAATATTCTGTCATTAAGTTACCCTTCTCTTTTGGAAAAAGAGAAATGAAGGTTGTTTTGTAAAAGATACATTCATGAAGAATTTTCATTATGAAATATTTGATTTCATGATCTTCAAAAGGCAGAATATTTTACTGTAGGTAATAATGAAAAAATTTATTGAAAACTCAAATTTATATATTGTATTTGAAGCGTTTAAATATTAAAATATGAAACAACTTCCAAAAGTAGAAACAATAAATTTATAAATTGTAATACATTTGTAAATATGAAAATATGAAATAATTGCTTCTGAAAGTAGAATAATAAGTTTGTGAATTATATAATTTAGAATTATGGCTAAGGTTATTTTTGCCCTTGTAACATATATATATATATAAATTGAGATTTCTCTCTGCATATCTGATTTCTCTATAAAATGCTTCTTTCTTTTTAACAGAAATTAAGTCTGTTAGTGATGAAAAGTTATTTCAGAGTAACAATATTCCATGTATAATAATTTCCTCTGGGAGCCAGTTTCGTTTTTGAGCATTATTAAAATGTGGACATGTTGAGGCCGGAGAATAATTACCATTTATGAAACACTCTCTCAGTACTGTTCTATGCACTTAATAGATCATAATTCACACAACCACCATATTATTATTTTAGAGCTATTATGAAAGTGGAAACTTAGATAGAGAGATTAAAGTAATCCCCAAGTTATGTAATTCTTAAATTGGAAAATAGAAGTCACAATGTAGAGTATTCTAATAGTGAATCGTGCTACTCTGTTGTAGTGGTGTCTGAAACTTTATGGGTTCCAAATCCTCAACAAATTTTGATGGTTAAATTAGCAACTACATAACACTATAAAAATAATGACAGAGTAACTTAAGCATCAACTAGAAAAAAACTTTCTACAAAATAAATAAGAACATTTTCAAATTTAGTCATACCAAGGTTAGGGATGGATGATCTACTTCTCTGAGATTATGTATTCAACCAAACACTGCTGATACAATAAACAGTGATTATGAATATATACAAAAATATATGAGATTTAAAATTTCATAAAGATACAAGTAAGTAAAATTAGAATTATAGTTTAAAAATGAAGGAAAACTTGTCACTCATGGAATTGTACTTACACATGAGGCCACCGGATGTCGCTGTCTTCCACAAAATGACTGTTTAGAACAAAGGCTTTAATCCTCTGTTTCTCCGGGACTTGGAAGAAGATACATACAGAGATCTCAACCATTGCGATAAAACTGGATTTAAGAAATGAAATAGGACAGCTCGGACCATGTATGTGTGTGTTCTAGATCGCTGCCATCAAGAAAAAGGTAGGATGTTGGTCTACAGATCCAGCGGACCGAGCACCCGGTTCCTGCTGCGCTCGCTTCTGCTCCTCGCATCCTGGGAGACAGGGAGCGGCCAGCTCCACTACTCGGTCCCCGAGGAGGCCAAACACGGCACGTTCGTGGGTCGCATCGCCCAGGACCTGGGGCTGGAGCTGGCGGACCTGGTGCCGCGCCTGTTCCGGGTGGCGTCCAAGGACCGCGGGGACCTTCTGGAGGTAAACCTGCAGAATGGCATTTTGTTTGTGAATTCTCGGATCGATCGCGAGGAGCTGTGTGGGCGGAGGGCGGAGTGCAGCCTCCACCTGGAGGTGATCGTGGACCGGCCGCTGCAGGTTTTCCATGTGGAGGTGGAGGTGAAAGACATTAATGATAACCCGCCTGTCTTCTCAGTCTCTGAACAAAAGCTCTTAATACCTGAATCTCGTCTGTTGGACTCTAGATTTCCACTAGAAGGCGCTTCTGACGCTGATGTTGGAGAGAATGCAATGCTTACTTACAGACTCAGTTCTAATGAGTTTTTTAATATTGATATTATAGACAAAAAAGACAAAGGAAAATTCCCAGTACTTGTTCTAAAAAAACTGTTGGATCATGAAGAAAATCCACAACTTCAGTTATTACTAACAGCAACCGATGGAGGAAAACCTGAATATACTGGATCTGTTACTCTGCTAATCCATGTGTTGGATGTCAATGACAATGCCCCTACATTTGACAGACCTGTTTATGAAGTTAAGATGTATGAAAATTCCGCAAATCAAACATTAGTAATACAGCTAAATGCTTCTGATGCAGATGAGGGAATAAACAAGGAAGTGATGTATTCATTTAGTTCTTTGGTTCCACCTATGACAAGAAGAAAATTTCTAGTGAATGAAAGGACAGGAGAAATAAAAATAAATGATCTTATTGACTTCGAGGATCGTAACAATTATGAAATTCATGTAGATGCTACAGATAAAGGAAACCCACCAATGATTGGACACTGCACGGTCCTAGTGGAGATTCTGGATGAAAATGATAATTTACCTGAAGTCGTTGTAACTTCATTGGCTCTACCAGTTAAAGAGGATGCCAAAGTGGGCACTGTAATCGCCCTGATAAGTGTGTCTGACCAAGACTCTGGTGCTAATGGGCAGGTGACATGCGCCTTGGCATCACAAGTCCCCTTCAAGCTAGTGTCCACGTTCAAGAACCATTATTCACTAGTGCTGGAGAGTGCACTGGACCGTGAGAGCGTATCCAACTACCAGGTGGTGGTGACCGCACGCGATGGGGGCTCGCCCCCGCTGTGGGCCACCGCCAGCGTGGCTGTGGAGGTGTCCGACGTGAACGACAACGCACCTGCGTTCGCTCAGCCCGAGTACACGGTGTTCGTGAAGGAGAACAACGCGCCCGGCTGCCACATCTTCACGGTGTCCGCGCGCGACGCCGACGCGCAGGAGAACGCGCGCGTGTCGTACTCGCTGGTGGAGCGGCGCGTGGGCGAGCGGCTGCTGTCGAGCTACGTGTCGGTGCACGCGGAGAGCGGCAAGGTGTTCGCGCTGCAGCCCCTGGACCACGAGGAGCTGGAGCTGCTGCGCTTCCAGGTGAGCGCGCGCGACGCGGGCGTGCCGCCGCTGGGCAGCAACGTGACGCTGCAGGTGTTCGTGCTGGACGACAACGACAACGCGCCCGCGCTGCTGCCCACGGGCGCGGGCGCGGGCGTGCTGGGGGCCGCGCGCAGCGAGCTGGTGGCGCGCTCGGTGGGCGCGGGCCACGTGGTGGCGAAGGTGCGCGCCGTGGACGCCGACTCGGGCTACAACGCGTGGCTGTCGTACGAGCTGGCGCCGGCGGCGGGCGGCGCGCGCAGTCCGTTCCGCGTGGGGCTGTACACGGGTGAGATCAGCACGACGCGCGGCCTGGACGAGGCGGACGCGGCGCGCCTGCGCCTGCTGGTGCTGGTGAAGGACCACGGCGAGCCGGCGCTCACGGCCACGGCCACCGTGCTGCTGTCGCTGGTGGAGAGTGGCCAGGCGCCCAAGGCGTCGTCGCGGGCTGCGTTGGCGGGCGCGGCGGCGGCGGGCGGCGGCGCGGCGCTGGTGGACGTGAACGTGTACCTGATCGTGGCCATCTGCGCCGTGTCCAGCCTGCTGGTGCTCACGCTGCTGCTGTACACGGCGCTGCGCTGCTCGTCGCCGGCCCGCGAGGCGGCGTGCGCGGCGGGGAAGCCGGCACTGGTGCTGCCGAGCGAGGTGGGAAGCTGGTCGCACTCTCAGCAGAGGCGGCAGAGGGTGTGCTCGGGGGAGGGGCCGCCCAAGACAGACCTCATGGCCTTCAGCCCCAGCCTTCCCCCGAGTTCAACACCAGATGTGGAAGTGGAAGAACCGTTTGTTGGCGGGGATCATTCACGGAAGGTGGGTCATATTTTTATAATTTGCTTTATCAATTATTTTTTATTTTTTATGTTTTATTCTCTTCTAATATTCATTTTCATTTATCTTCATCCCTTTTTACGTGGTTCTTGCACATTTTCGAATATTTTAGTAGTAGCTCTTAATACATAGTTGAATGTTAAAAATTTATTTTGCTGGGGCTGGAGCAATAGCACAGCGGGTAGGTCGTTTGCCTTGCATACTGACAACCCGGGTTCAGGTTCGAATAACTCCTGTGCTTCACCAGGTGTGACCCAAAATGCAAAAAAAAGATTTTCAGTCTTTAAAAAAAGTTTATTTTGTTAATTCTATTTTGTAGGTTTAATATTCTTGAGATTTCATGTTTCTGCTATTATGCTACTCATTCTGAATTCACCAATACTTACTGCCCTTGATTCTGGGTATCACATTCTGGCTTAGTGTATTTAAGGCATGCACTTAATCACTGCATTATTAATATTTAGTAATATAAACATTTTATATAGATGGCATGTTTTAATGGTTTTGTATTCATATCACTCTGTGTTAAGTTGGAAGACAAGGATCTGTAACTGCTGCAGTTCATGATGTTATTTTACTCTCAATTTTAAATTCTGAGATGAACTTTTACATGAATGATAAGTGTAGTTCAATTAATTCTTTTCATCATGATTAACATAGCTTTAAAATTTTCTAATTTGGGGGGCTACACTCAGAGGTAGAGGTGAGGTGCTCAGGGCTAACTCCTGGTTCTGTGCTCTGTGCTCATGGATCACTCCTGGTGTGACCTGGGGGAATTCGTCATATTTTTCAATATTTTAATTGATGTTATCTTAGTTTCAACTAATTTCATTTTAGTTCTTGAGGTGTGTGTTAAATGGTATTTAACTTCAAAAGTGAAGTTTATCCTGGCTATATTTCCAAACTTTGCAAACTTTGCAGAGTAATTTTTTCCAAAATTATTTTATAATCATTATTTAGTACTTCTTCATCTGAGCTATTAGTGAGGCATCACTTGTATCACTTGTAGTCCCGTTGATCTTCGACTTGCTCAAGAGCGTGTCAGTAACATCTCCATTTTTCCCTGTCTCGAGCCAGTGTAGCCCAATGATATCTGCTCGCTCCAGGAACAGGAAGAGCCTAAAATCGTTCATTCAGAGATTTGACGAAGAAATCTGACCATCTACTTGGTGGGCAGCCACGAGGTCTTCTGACGTCTCGTGGAATCCAGTCGGTAACAGCTCTAGTCCAGCGGTCATCTCTGAATTGCATTACATGACCGGCCCATCTGATTTTTGATGTCTTGGCAAATGAGACAGCATCCCTGATTTTTGACCATCAACAGAGGTCAGAACTCTGGATTCCTTCTCTCACTTGAGTGAGACGTGATACTCCAAGCATAGCTCTTTCGATTCCTCTTTGGGATACCCTAATAGCATTCTCATCCTGTTTGCCTAGGGCCCAGGTCTCTGAGGCTTATGTTAGTGCAGGCATAGTGAGGCATAGTCACGTTTATTTTTATACTTATTTTAATTTGCTTTGTTTTGGATACATTTTATTTTAAAATATAAATATTCATAAAAGTTAGAATAACCAGTTAGCATTTTATTCAGCAGCATAATAAACATTGAATCTATGGAGATTAAAGTGCAGTAAGCAGAGGGATGAAGAAGTTTAGAAGGAAAAGTCTGAGAGGGGGCTGGAGAGAAAGAAAAGTAAAGTGTACTTGACTTATATGTGTCTGACCAGGTTCAATCCCTGGCATCCCATTTATGGTCCACAGAGAAAGACCAGGAGCTATTCCTGAGCCCAAAGCTAGGAATAACCTATGAACATTACCAGGTGTGTCAAAAAAACAAAAGAAAAAAAGAGTGGGGGCTGGAGTGATAGCACAGCGGGGAGGGCGTTTGCCTTGCACACAGCCAACCCGGGTTCGATCCCCAGCATCCCATATGGTCCCCTGAGCACCACCAGGAGTAATTCCTGAGTGCAGAGCCAGGAGTAACCCCTGTGCATCACCAGGTGTGACCCCCCCGCAAAAAAAAAGCCAAAAAAAAGAAAAAAAATAGAGAAAGAAAGAAAGAAAAGTTGAGAGATATCAAAGACAACTTTTACTGAGTTGTCTGACAATGTCTTTAGTCCTTATGACTTAAAGAAATTGTGGACAGTTTCTTACATTCAGTTCCAAAGCGTGTAACCAGATATTTCCCCTAAGTTGAGAATTGCTTTTAACATTATTTTTTTAAATTAGCAAATCACCATGCGATACATACATACACAGTTACAAAGCTGTTCATGATGGATTTCAGGCATACAATGTTCCAACATCTATCTCACTGCCAGTGTCTCCATTTTTCTCCTGCCACCCTCTCCCAGCCTGGCTCTATCTCTATGACAAGCACTTCTCCCACTACCCTCCTTCTACTTTTGGGTATTATTGTTTGCAATACAGATACTGAGAGGCATTTCCAAATATCTTTGTCATAGTGGTCCTTCTTCTATCCCAACTGCCTTCTCCACCAGCAGCTGAGGCAGGCTTCCAACCATGGGCCAATCCTACTATCCTTGGGTGTTAGTTTCATTTATTTTTTTATAAATCCCATAAATTAGTGCAATCATTCTATGTATATTCCTCTCCTTCTGACTCAATTACCTCAGCATGATGCTCTTTATGTCCATCCATTTATTAATGAATTTCATAGTTTCATTTCCCCTAACATCTGTGTAGTATTCCACTGTGTAGATGTACCATAGTTTCTTTAACCAGTCATCTATTATTGGGCACTCGGGTTGTTTTCATATTCTGGCTATTATGCTGCAGTAAACGTAGAAGTGCAGATGGTATTTTTACTGTGTTTTTGGGCCTGTGGGGTATATTCCCAGAAGTGTTATTGCTGTGTTGTATGGAAGTTCAATTTCTAGCTTTTTGTGGAATGCCCATATTGTTTTCCAAAAAAGCATGCCAATCAGCATTTCCACCAACAATGAAGGAGAGTCCCCTTTTCCCCACATCCACACTAGTGAAGATTAAGTGGAGCAAGGAAAGTTTCTTTAACAAATAGTGCTGGAAAAACTGTGCAGCTACATGCAAAAAATGATCTCAGACCTCTGTCTAACACCAGGCACAAAAGTCGGATAAAAATGGATTAAATAACCCAATATCAGACCTGAATCCATGAGGTACACGGACAAAAATATGGGCAGAACTCTCCATAATATTGAAGCTAAAGGCATATTCAAAGATGAAAAACCACTGGGCAAGCAAGTAAAAGCAAAAATAAACAAATGGGACTATATTAAACTAAGAAACTTCTGTACCTCAAAAGAAATGGTGACCTAGATACAGACAGCCCACAGACTGGAAAAAATTATTTACTCATCTGGTAAGGGATTAATATCTAATAACACACTGGTAGAACTTTACAAGAAAAAATCTAACCCATCAAAAATGGGGAGAAGAAATCAACAGAAACTTCATCGAAGAAGAAATACAAATGGCCAGAAGAGGGGCTGGAGTGATAGCACAGTGGGTAGGGCGTTTGCCTTGCACGCGGCCGACCCGGGTTCTAATCCCAGCATCCCATATGGTCCCCTGAGCACCGACAGGGGTAATTACTGAGTGAAGAGCCAGGAGTAACCCCTGTGCATCGCCGGGTGTGACCCAAAAACCAAAAAAAAAATGGCCAGAAGACACATGAAAAAATGCTGTATATTGCTAATCATCAAGGATGTGCAAATCAAAACAACAATGAGATACCATCTCACACCACAGAGACTTGCACACACCAAAAAGAACAAGAGGTATTAACATTTTTACCAATAAAGACTTAGTCCATTTCTTTTAAATCTACACTAATCTTAATGTCATTAATGTACTTAATGTACTTAATGTCATTCTTTATCAGATGACATTAAAATGAGACTAACCATGAGTAATCTGTAGCATTGAATGATATGGCATTTGTGATTGCCCATTTAAAATGAATAGCCAACTATAGTTTTATTGGCATATTATAGTTATTATTTGTACGGTAGTGTAGGAATTTGAAGGCCTTAAAATCTGCGTGCATTTTTAATTAATGAAATAACTATTTAAGCTAAAAATGAATGCACCCAACAAACATGAGACACTCTATTATTTAATCATGTCTCTTTCTGACAGTGATTATTATTATTATTATTGCTGGGCTGGAGTGATAGCACAGCGGTTGAGCGTTCGCCTTTCACGCGGCCAACTCCAGTTTAATTCCTCCGCCCCTCTCAGAGAGCCCGCATGGCAGAGCCTGGCAAGCTACCTGTGCGTATTGGATATGCCAAAAACAGTAACAATAAGTCTCTCAATGAGAGACGTTACTGGTGCCCACTCGAACAAATTGATGAGCAACAGGATGACAGTCTCTTTCTGAATTTAGTCACCCTCAGGCACTTTCCCCCCTCTATTTTAGGAAAATAAGATGCTCTTAAATTTGTGTTTACACAATTAAAAAAAGAATTAGAACTGTAAGCTTATTTGGTATGCATTTATACTAATTGAATCACTCTTTTTAAGTATTCAAAATGAAGCCTGACCAACTTTTACATAAAATCAAGTACTGGGTAATCATTTGCTTTTTTTTAAGCAAGGGAATTTGGGATTTTTTCAATGATTGCCATCTATTGGAAATATTTGAGATTTTGTGAGTTGGATCTTTAAGAAACCTGATAACGTTGATAAATTGTTAAGAAAAATGGAATGTTTTAAAAAAATATTTGAGATATAACAGGAAAATTAAATTGGTGAGTGAGTGCAATTTAGAATCTTTATGCCTTAGTCTTCTTAATTCAATTTTGGAATAAAATTAGAATAAACCAACAAATGTAACTTGAATTTCTGTTCAGTGTTTTTTCATAATTAGGATGAGTATTTTTGTCAGTATTATTGGGTATAATGCAAAATCAAGTTATCCTTTATTATGGAAACTATAGTCCAGTCATCAAGCAGATATAGTAATTGTGAAAACATTTTAAAATGAAACTAAGATAAACATACCCTATACTGCCAGAATCTGTAGTTAATAAAAATCATTAAACTCAGAGCAAATAAATCTGTATAAACCATAAGTAACTGGTATCAGCATTCATCTGAATCACCATTATGTTGAGGTTGTAACATGAGACTCTTGTATCTTGAGCTGTAGTCTTTACAATTTCCAACTGTTTAGAATAATTTAATGTAGTATAAAAATTAGGTAATAAAAGATTATATATAAGAAAGGGATAAACTTTATATATCACAATTAAATGATCTAAAAGACTAGAAACATAGTATCACTAGTGTTCTACAAATTATAACCTTACATGTTCATAAACATAATAATATAGTAGTGCATTCTCGCAGATAACATCACTGTTATCCCGTTGCTCATCGATTTGCTCGAGTGGGCACCAGTAACGTCTCCATTGTGAGACTTGTTGTTACTGTTTTTGGCATATCGAATACACCACGGGGGAGCTTGTCAGGCTCTGCCCAGCAGGCGATATACTCTTGGTAGCTTGCCCAGCTCTCTGAGAGGGGCAGAAGAATCGAGTCTGGGTCGGCCGCGTGCAAGGCAGATACCCTACCGGTTGCACTATCGCTCCAGCCCCACATAACAGTATCCTGGATAAAAATTTTACTTGAAATTCAAGTTTTAAAATAAAACCACATTTAAAGAGTTAGTGGTCATGCATAGGGAATACATAAAAGTGAATTAAAACCCCTTAAAGATAAAAAGAGAACATAAAGAAATAAATAATGTAAATAAAAGAAAGTTTATAAACGCAAATGCACTTCCATTTTGAGCCACAGGATGTCGTTGTTCTCCATGGAGAGTTTGGTTTAGCAGAAAAAAATTACCCCAATCAGAAACACGCTGCTGTTCCGGTGCTTTTAAGGCTATAAAACACCCCTATTGTTAAAATCAGCTGGAAGCTCAGGAACTAAGAACTCAGAAGAAAGGACTCAAAGAGCTGCATCTTGTACTCAAGAATTGTTAACTGACTCACCAGAAAGAGGTATGACGTTAGCTTCAGAACCTGATGGTCAGGGAGCCCCTCGGCAGCTGCTGTGGCTTCTGCTCCTCGCATCCTGGGAGGCAGGGAGCGGCCAGCTCCACTACTCAGTCTCCGAAGAGGCCAAACACGGCACGTTCGTGGGCCGCATCGCCCAGGACCTGGGGCTGGAACTGGCGGACCTGGTGCCGCGCCTGTTCCGGGTGGCGTCCAAGGACCGCGCGGACCTGCTGGAGGTAAACCTGCAGAATGGCATTTTGTTTGTGAATTCTCGGATCGACCGCGAGGAGCTGTGCGGGCAGAGGGCGGAGTGCAGCCTCCACCTGGAGGTGATCGTGGACCGGCCACTGCAGGTTTTCTACGTGGAGGTGGAGGTGAAGGACATTAATGACAATCCGCCGGTTTTCCAGGCAACACACAAAAATATATTTATTTCCGAAACGCAAAACCTTGACTCTCATCTTGCACTAGATGGCGCCTCCGATGCAGATGTTGGGGCCAATGCTCTCCTGACTTACAGATTAAGCCCCAATGAATATTTCTCCTTGGAAGTACCGACCAACGATGAGCAGGTAAAACCCCTTGAACTAGTATTAAGAAAACAATTAGACAGGGAAGTAGCTTCAAAACTTCTTTTGGTGCTCAGAGCAATTGATGGGGGTAAGCCTGAACTGACAGGTACAGTAGAGTTACATATAACAGTGCTGGATGTAAATGACAATGCTCCAGTGTTTGACAAAGCAGTCCAACGTGTAAAGTTACTGGAAAATGCAAGAAATGGCACACTTGTTATTAGACTCAATGCTTCCGATTTGGACGATGGCTCCAACAGCCACATTCTTTATTCCTTTGCAACTGATGTCTCCACTAACACCAAAGCCTCTTTTCGTATAGACTCAGATAGTGGAGAAATAAAAGTAAATGGAAAAATAGATTTTGAAGAAACCAAATTATGGAAGATTCCAGTACAAGCAGTTGATGAAGGAAACCCTCCAATGTATGGTCACTGCACAATCTTGATTGAAGTTTTGGACGTAAATGATAATGCTCCAGAATTGCAAGTGACATCCCTATCTGGATCTGTTCCAGAGGATGCTATATTGGGGACTGTTATAGCTCTAATCAGTGCAACTGACAGGGACGCTGGTGGCAATGGACAGGTGACCTGCTCGTTGACACCGCATGTGCCCTTCAAGTTGGTGTCCAACTTCAAAAACCGCTATTCACTGGTCCTGGACAGCACGCTAGACCGAGAGAGCGTGTCCAGCTACCAGCTAGTGGTGACCGCGCGCGACGGGGGCTCGCCCCCGCTGTGGGCCACCGCCAGCGTATCTGTGGAGGTGTCCGACGTGAACGACAACGCACCTGCGTTCGCTCAGCCCGAGTACACGGTGTTCGTGAAGGAGAACAACGCGCCCGGCTGCCACATCTTCACGGTGTCCGCGCGCGACGCCGACGCGCAGGAGAACGCGCGCGTGTCGTACTCGCTGGTGGAGCGGCGCGTGGGCGAGCGGCTGCTGTCGAGCTACGTGTCGGTGCACGCGGAGAGCGGCAAGGTGTTCGCGCTGCAGCCCCTGGACCACGAGGAGCTGGAGCTGCTGCGCTTCCAGGTGAGCGCGCGCGACGCGGGCGTGCCGCCGCTGGGCAGCAACGTGACGCTGCAGGTGTTCGTGCTGGACGACAACGACAACGCGCCCGCGCTGCTGCCCACGGGCGCGGGCGTGCTGGGGGCCGCGCGCAGCGAGCTGGTGGCGCGCTCGGTGGGCGCGGGCCACGTGGTGGCGAAGGTGCGCGCCGTGGACGCCGACTCGGGCTACAACGCGTGGCTGTCGTACGAGCTGGCGCCGGCGGCGGGCGGCGCGCGCAGCCCGTTCCGCGTGGGGCTGTACACGGGCGAGATCAGCACGACGCGCGGCCTGGACGAGGCGGACGCGGCGCGCCAGCGCCTGCTGGTGCTGGTGAAGGACCACGGCGAGCCGGCGCTCACGGCCACGGCCACCGTGCTGCTGTCGCTGGTGGAGAGCGGCCAGGCGCCCAAGGCGTCGTCGCGGGCGGCGTTGGCGGGCGCGGCGGCGGCGGGCGGCGGCGCGGCGCTGGTGGACGTGAACGTGTACCTGATCGTGGCCATCTGCGCCGTGTCCAGCCTGCTGGTGCTCACGCTGCTGCTGTACACGGCGCTGCGCTGCTCGTCGCCGGCCCGCGAGGCGGCGTGCGCGGCGGGGAAGCCCGCGCTGGTGCTGCCGAGCGCGGTGGGGAGCTGGTCGCACTCTCAGCAGAGGC
This sequence comes from Sorex araneus, assembly GCF_027595985.1. Taxonomy (NCBI): domain Eukaryota; kingdom Metazoa; phylum Chordata; class Mammalia; order Eulipotyphla; family Soricidae; genus Sorex; species Sorex araneus. Next base: position 20,543,914 of record NC_073307.1, on the reverse strand, counting down.
GGCAGAGGGTGTGCTCGGGAGAGGAGCCGCCCAAGACTGACCTCATGGCCTTCAGCCCCTGTGTACCTCCTGGTTCGAGTTCTGGAGATAATGGAGAACAGTTCGAGACTTCCGGGAATGTAAGTACAGTAATATTGAGATCCATTCTCTATTAATGACATTCACATAAGTTTATCAACATATTGTAAATTTATTATGTCATTTATTTCACTTTTTTGCTTTTATTGCGTTTTACTATATTCCACACCCACAACAGGAATATTACTAAATCAGTAGAAACAGTAATATAAAGAGATATTTCACCGTCTCTTAAATGGGATAGTTATATCAATTGGGAATGAATAATATCAGTTCTGTAGTAAATACAGGACACTTGGTTTGCATGCTGCTGACTTAGGATCTGTCCTGAGTACACCGTATGTTCCCTTCAGGAACCATCCGGAGTTATCTTGAGCACAGGGCCAGAATTAAGCCCTGAGAGTTAAACTAAACAAACCCAAAAGGGTCAGATATCAATTATGGTAAATGAATAGGCTGAGCAAAGCTTAAAAATTTTAGTTTTCAGTTATTCCGAATATTTATTCTATTTTCATCTCCAAATTGTGCATCTATTCATATTATGTGTGTCCAATATTATAATAATGCAAGTTCATAATTTAACTAGAAATTAAAGTTTATTTAGTGTTTCACTTTTCTGTAATCCATAAGTGAAACTGTTACTAATGGTCATGGACTTTTGAGGTAACTTTATTATAACCAACTGAATAAACTGGTGAAATTGGTCAGAAAGTCTTTGAAATTTCAGATTCCGTTTCAGAATAAATTTGCAATTTCAGTCTTATTTTCTTTTATTAATTAATTTATTTATTCATTTTTTTTTAGTGAATCACGGTGAGGTATAGTTACAGACTTACAAACTTTCTTGCTTATCTCACCCCAATGTTCCCAGTATGCCTCCACCTCATCTCTCCCTACTCCTGCCATGCCCCCCTTTTCTGTGGCAGGTGCATTCTCTTTTATTCTCTCTCCTTTAGGGGTTGTGGTTTGCAGTGCAGGTATTAAGTGTCCATCATGTTTGGTCTACAGTCCATTTTCAGCATGCATCTCCCATTCCAAGCGGGCCCTCCGAGCGCCCTTTACTTGGTGGTCTCTTCTATCTGAGCTGCCTTTCCCCCCAGCATGTGAAGCCAGCTTCCAAGCTGTGAAGCAATCCTCCTGGTCTTTATCTCTACTATCTTTGGGTGTTAGTCTACCATTCTGTTACTTTACATTAAAAAATGAGTGCAGTCCTTCTGTGTCTGTCCCTCTCTTTCTGACTCATTTCAGTTAGCATGATACTCTCCATGTTGATGCACTTATATGCAAATTTCATTACTTTATCTTTTCTAACAGCTGCATAGTATTCCACTGTGTAGATGTACCAAAGTTTCTTTAACCCAGTTATCTGTTCTCGGGCCTTGGGTTTTTTCCAGATCCTGGCTATTGTACAGTGCTTCCATGAACAAACAATTGCAGATTTCATTTCTTTTTTTTTGCTTTTTGGGTCACACCCGGCAATGCACAGGGGTCATTCCTGGCTCATGCACTCAGGAATTACCCCTGGTGGTGCTCAGGGGACCATATGGGATGCTGGGATTCGAACCCGGGTTGGCCGCGTGCAAGGCAAACGCCCTACCCGCTGTGCTATCGCTCCAGCCCGCAGATTTCATTTCTACTATACTTTTTTGCATCTCTGGGGTATAATTCCAGAAGTGGTATTGCTGGGTCAAATGGGAGCTCAATTTCTAATTTTTTGAGAAACATCCATACTGTTTTCCAAAAGGGCTGAACCAGTCGGCATTCCTATCAGTAGTGAAGGAGAATTCCTTTCTCCCTACATCCATGCTAACACTGGTTGCTTTTGTTCTTTCGGATGTGGGCCAGTCTCTGTGGTGTGAGATGATATCTCATTGTTGTTTTGATCTGCATCTCCCTGATGATTAGTGATGAAGAGCATTTTTTATGTGCCTTTTGGTCATTCGGATTTCTTCTTTGAGAAAGTGTCCCTTCATTTCATTGCTTCATTTTCTGATGGGGTTGGATGTTTTCTTCTTGTAGAATCCAACCAGTGCCTTATATATCCTTAATATCAACCCCTTATCAGATGAGTATTGGGTGGATATCCTTTCCCATTCTGTAGATTGTCTTTGTATTCTGGTCACTGTTTCTTTTGAGATACAGAAGCTTTTTAGTTTAAGATAGTCCCATTTGTTTATCTCTGTTTTCACTTGTCAAGCTTATTTTCTTAGTTTTCTGCTGCTTCAGGTAGAAAACATTGCTTGTCTTCTTGTGTAACTTTAAATTGTCTAATTGTGTTCTGAACTCTCTTCTAGCTTAATCATAGAATCCCTCTTATTTGGGGGGGGGTCACAACTGGCGATGCTCAGGTCTGTGGCTTTGCACTCAGGAATAACTCCTAGTAGTGTTTGGGGAACTTTATGGGATTCCGGGAATCAAACTTGAGTCAGCTTTGTGAAAGGTAAGCACCTTATCTACTGTACTCTGGACCCCTAATCCATTTATTTTTTGAAAAAAAGGTTTATTTGAGTTGGCACTGTTGTTCAATGGTAGAATTATTGCCTTGCATATGTAAAATACTGGGTTTGATCCCAGGGATTGCAAAAATGTTTTTGAAATAATTTTTTTGAGAGAGAATCAGCCTTCTACAAGATGCTTGGGAGTTCCCTCCCCACCAAAAAGAGAAGAGATAATCTGAGTATTGAGCTATGTGAAGATTTACTTTCTTCTGTTTGGCTCTAACATTCAAATTAGACACTCTTCACCCTTTAATTGTATTGTGTGGAAAAGTCTTACAATAGTTATATATGGGAGGGGAGTCATATCATAGTGCTAAGCTAATAGAAATGCTGAGAAGGTAATAATTATTTTCTGTCTAGAAAGAGCTCATGAAGAACTTTCAATCATCTTATTCTTCACAACAGAAAAAGCTTTTCCCTGGTTTATGTATTGAAATTCATAAAAGCATGGATTAATGATGGACTACAAGAAAGCAACACTATTTGAATGATTTCTGTTTATTTTTCTGTGGATGCACAAGGCTCCAGGATTGATCTCTGACATGCTGTGGTCTCACAAGCACTTCTGGGTATAGCCCTAATGGCTCTCGGCACCCCTGGAGTTCCTTTTATCTTAAAGAGGTCTCTAATATTTTTGCAAGGGTGATTTAGAGGTGAAAAATTAACTTCATTGTGGTGCTCAGGGACTGCTGCAAGCTCTGTGCTTGGGGGGTCAATTTTGATGGGCTCTGGGCAACATAATTCATTGCCAGGGACTGTACTTCATACTAAATAAGGCCTCAGCTCCTTGAGCTATTTCTCCAATCCAGAAAACTCTTAACCTTTCCTTGAATTCTGAATACTATCATTGCCAGGTATAGAGTTCTTGGTTGACAGTTTTTTCTCTCATATCTTTGAGTAGACAACTCTCTTTTCTTCTTCTTCTTTTTTTTTTGCTTTTTGGGTCACACCCAGCAGTGCACAGGGGTTACTCCTGGCTCTGCACTCAGGAATTACACCTGGCAGTGCTGGGGGACCATATGGGATTCTGGGAATCGAACCTGGGTCGACTGCATCCAAGGCAAACGCCCTACTGCTGTGCTATCGCTGTAGCCCCCAACTCTTTTCTCTTCTAGCCTCTTAAGTATTTTGTTGGAAAATCTGCTGATAGCCATACAGAGTGTCCATTCTTTTTGTGAAAAATTCTTTTCTTTTGCTGCTTTTAAGATTCTTTATTTTTAACTTTTGCCATAACATTTATAATGTGTCTTGGTGTGGATCTCTTTGAATTTCTTATATTTGGAAATATCTGGCTTCCTTCTCCAATCAGGGAATTTTTCAATAATTATTTCTTCAAATATATTTTTAGTCACTGGTATTTCTCCTCCTTCTGTAACCTCCATAATGCAAATATCACTCCTTTTGATATTACCTAAGAGGATCACTTGTCTTAAAGCAACATGAAGATAGAAATTTATATTACTTAACCAATAAATAATTAGCAGTTGTCTTATAAGAACTAGAGATCAGTTGTCAGAAGAATCACTTAATATGAATAAAATTAGAATACTGTAGTCTCCAGAATTGTTCTAGAACCCTAAAACCATATGACACATAAAAAATCAACTTGACAAAGGTGCTTACTCTGAGAATGAGTCCACCATTTCCAACTTGCCGGCATATCACAAACAAAGCTCTTTATCAACCCAGTCACATAGATAAATAATAACAGAAAGAACTTTACCTTTGGAGGTGTTGGATTATACCCGGCTATTCTCAGGGCCTGCTCCTGGCTCTGTGCTCGTAGGTCACTCCTGGTGATGTCCAGATGACCATAGATGGTGGCAGGGTTTAAACAAAAACTTGCCCTTTTTATGACAAGAATAAGAATAATATTTGGGAGTTGGAAAGATATCTTAAAAGAGCTGGATTCAGTTCTGTTGTATCAGAGATTTGGCAGTTCAACTGAACAAACTGTGATAAAATACGCATAGTTGAGTAAGTCATGACAGCACATAGTGAACATTATTGAGTATACCTTATACTTTGGTTACTACCTGCTGGATGGCATATCTAAACTTTTTATTTTGGATGAACATTTTGGGTTTCTAAGAACAACTTCGTAGTTTATTTAATGTTTTAATTTAATTTATTTATTTTAATATTTAACGTTTTTATCTCCTCTCTCTTTTGGGCCTTATGGTTTGCAAAACAGATAATGAAAGGTTATGAGGTATAGCCCTTTACCTACTTTAAACACTCATTTCCTGTCCAAAATGATCATTTCCAAATATTATTGTCATGTTGTTCCCTTCTCTTTTATAACTGTACTTTGTACCCCCCCTCACACTATTGTGGACAATTTCCATCCATTGACCAGTCCTCCTGGCTCCTATTTACCCTGGCCTTGGATATTATCCTCATAATATATACACAAATGAATGCAGTCATTCTATATCTGTCCTTCTCTTTCTGACTCATTTCACTCATCATGATAACTCTCCATGTCCATCCACTTATAAACAAATTTTATGACTTCATTCTTCCTAGCAGCTGCATAGTATTCCATTGTGTATATCTGTCATCTGTTCTCAGCATTCGGGTTTTCCCAGATTCTGGCTATTGTGAATAGTGTTGTACTGTATCTCTCTTACACCAAAAGACAAACTTAATTCATATATCAAATTCTTATGATTTGTCTGGTGTTATTATATGTATACTTACAAAACTAGCACACTAGTGGAAAATACTTTATAAATTAGCATTTTATTTTACTTCAAATGTGATATTATCATATCCCTTTATCATATTCATCTATCTACCTTTGAACTATTTATTTACATTGCCTCTAATGTATCAACTTTTTTTGTGGGGAGATCTCACCCCACTTACACATGGCTCTGCATTTAGGAATAACTTCTGGTGGGCTCAGGAAACTATATACAATGCTGGAGATTGACCTAGGTTCGCCGCTTGTAAGGCAAGCACCCTAACTGCTGTACCATCGCTTTGGTCCCATGTAATGTTCCAATTTCTAATTTTTATAGTTAAGTGATCAAAAATCTGTTCTTCCTTTTTTCTCCAAAATAAATTTGATAGACCAGATATCATGTTACATATATTATGATACATGTTACATGTAAACTGTCTAATATTCTATTTCAATTACAAACCCATATGATTGATTGTTGTTTGTTTTTGTTTTTCTGTTTGGGTCACACCTGGCAATGCACAGGGGTTACTCCTGGCTCTGCACTCAGGAATTACCCCTGGCGGTGCTCAAGGGACCATATGGGATGCTGGGAATTGAACCTGGGTTGGCCATGTGCAAGGCAAACGCCCTACCCATTGTGCTATTGCTCCAGCCTCTACTTTCTACTTTTTAGCACAGTATTAGACACGTAGAGGAAAAAATATACTTGAAAAACTATTTTTTTCATATTGTTGAATACACTACACAGTGTCATTTTGATGCATGTTATGCTGCTAACAGTACAAATTATATGAGAAATCATCGATGTAAATGTAAATTTCATACATATAAATAGATTTTTTTGGTAAATTGTTTGAACTAACAAGTGCAAAGCAATTTATTATTGTTCCTCAGTGAATATAAAATTGTTTGGAAAAATACAATTAAATATAAATAACAATAAAACAAATTAAATCAATATAAATAGAAGGTAAGTCCATATGGATAAAAATATGAGCCCTGCCAAAAGGGCCCCAAGCACTGGTGGTGTGATACCAAAACAAGAACAACAGTAGCAGCAAGAAATCAAATTGTCTTTGAGTTTCCTAATAAACAGGTAGACTAGTAGTAAAACTATTTAAATCGGTATTCTTTATGTAAGAACAATATCGTCAGGAAATGTGTAGCACCAATTTTCATGAAGCTACTTATAAAACTTAACTATTTTTTGAAAGTTATGTAGGCATTTATAAATAAGATAAATTTATGAATCAATAAAAATAAGTTAAATCATGCAAAATTCAAATTAATAAGTGAAATGTCATTGTTAATATACAATAAATTTCAGCATGATTTAGAATTCAAATTATCCACATATAAAACATTTTGGAACTAATGTTTTGGAAATAAAAGAACATAAAACTTGTGAAATATTTTTTCTCTTTAAACAAAATCCTATGGTGTTGGATGTAGTTTAGGGTACTCACATTTCAGGCACAAGATGGCGCTCTTTACCTAGTGGAAGGAATTCAAGGGTTGGTTTTCCCACAGCCAGGAACTCCCCATACAAAAGGACTACATCATGTCGGATGCTACCGGTAAAGGATTCTTTGAAACTTCTAAAAATTTCAGCGATATTTTAAGCCCGAAACCGGAGTTTCCAGTGCTGTAGGTGTGAGGAATCTTTTTTGGATGCCGAAGTCATATGAAATGTTCAGGTCTCGAAGAAGGGGATTGAGCGCTCTGGGGCTGTTGCTCTTCTCCCTGCTGCTCCTCGCATCCTGGGAGGCAGGGAGCGGCCAGCTCCACTACTCGGTGCCCGAGGAGGCCAAACACGGCACGTTCGTGGGCCGCATCGCCCAGGACCTGGGGCTGGAGCTGGCGGAGCTGGTGCCGCGCTTATTCCGGGTGGCGTCCAAGGACCGCGCGGACCTGCTGGAGGTAAACCTGCAGAATGGCATTTTGTTTGTGAATTCTCGGATCGACCGCGAGGAGCTGTGCGGGCGGAGCGCGGAGTGCAGCCTCCACCTGGAGGTGATCGTGGACCGGCCGCTGCAGGTTTTCTACGTGGAGGTGGAGGTGAAGGACATTAACGACAACCCGCCAGTGTTTTCTTCAGGAGAACAAAAATTGCAGATTTCGGAATCTAAGCAACCCGACTCGCGTTTTCCGCTAGAGGGAGCTACTGATGCGGATATAGGAGAAAATGCTCTATTGACCTACAGACTCAGCCCAAACGAGTATTTTTCTTTAGAATTACCAACAAATAGCAAACCAACTAAAAGACTGTCGCTTACACTAAAGAAATTTCTGGACAGAGAGAAAACTCCTGAACTGAATTTGCTACTAACGGCTACAGATGGGGGAAAACCAGAGCTGACAGGTACTGTTCAACTCTTCATCAATGTGTTGGATAATAACGACAATGACCCAGAATTTGATCAATCAGAATACAAGGTAAGATTAAAGGAAAATGCAGCTAAGGACACGTTCGTGATAAAGTTAAATGCTACAGATCGAGATGAAGGAGTCAATGCAGACATAACATACTCCTTGAGATCCATTAAGCCCTATGGAAAACCCTTATTTACATTGGATAAAAACAATGGAGAAATGAGGGTAAATGGAACATTAGATTATGAAGAAACCAAGTTTTATGAAATTGAAGTACAGGCTACAGATAAAGGCACTCCTCCCATGGCAGGTCACTGTACAGTCTTGATAGAAATCTTAGATGCCAATGACAATGTCCCTAAAATTACCCTGACTTCCCTGTCTCTGCCCATCAGAGAAGATGCTCCACCTAGCAGCGTCATAGCACTCATCAGCGTGTCCGACCGCGATTCCGGTGCCAACGGACAAGTCACTTGCTCCCTAACGCCCAACGTTCCCTTCAAACTGGTGTCGAACTTCAAGAACCGCTATTCACTGGTCCTGGACAGCACACTGGACCGAGAGAGCGTGTCCAGCTACCAGCTGGTGGTGACCGCGCGCGACGGAGGCTCGCCCCCGCTGTGGGCCACCGCCAGCGTGTCTGTGGAGGTGTCCGACGTGAACGACAACGCACCCGCATTCGCGCAGCCCGAGTACACGGTGTTCGTGAAGGAGAACAACGCACCCGGCTACCACATCTTCACGGTGTCCGCGAGCGACGCCGACGCGCAGGAGAACGCGCGCGTGTCGTACTCGCTGGTGGAGCGGCGCGTGGGCGAGCGGTTGCTGTCGAGCTACGTGTCGGTGCACGCGGAGAGCGGCAAGGTGTTCGCGCTGCAGCCCCTGGACCACGAGGAGCTGGAGCTGCTGCGCTTCCAGGTGAGCGCGCGCGACGCGGGCGTGCCGCCGCTGGGCAGCAACGTGACGCTGCAGGTGTTCGTGCTGGACGACAACGACAACGCGCCCGCGCTGCTGCCCACGGGCGCGGGCGCGGGCGTGCTGGGGGCCGCGCGCAGCGAGCTGGTGGCGCGCTCGGTGGGCGCGGGCCACGTGGTGGCGAAGGTGCGCGCCGTGGACGCCGACTCGGGCTACAACGCGTGGCTGTCGTACGAGCTGGCGCCGGCGGCGGGTGGCGCGCGCAGCCCGTTCCGCGTGGGGCTGTACACGGGCGAGATCAGTACGACGCGCGGCCTGGACGAGGCGGACGCAGCGCGCCAGCGCCTACTGGTGCTGGTGAAGGACCACGGCGAGCCGGCGCTCACGGCCACGGCCACCGTGCTGCTGTCGCTGGTGGAGAGCGGCCAGGCGCCCAAGGCGTCGTCGCGGGCGGCGTTGGCGGGCGCGGCGGCGGCGGGCGGCGGCGCGGCGCTGGTGGACGTGAACGTGTACCTGATCGTGGCCATCTGCGCCGTGTCCAGCCTGCTGGTGCTCACGCTGCTGCTGTACACGGCGCTGCGCTGCTCGTCGCCGGCCCGCGAGGCGGCGTGCGCGGCGGGGAAGCCGGCGCTGGTGCTGCCGAGCGCGGTGGGGAGCTGGTCGCACTCTCAGCAGAGGCGGCAGAGGGTGTGCTCAGGGGAGGGGCCGCCCAAGACTGACCTCATGGCCTTCAGCCCCTGCTTGCCTCCAGGACAGGAGAGAGAAGATGGAAGTGAAAGCCAGGAGGTCACATCAAATCACTCAGGGCAGGTATGTTGTATAGATTTTTCTTTTTAAGTTTTTAAAATACACTTTGTATCTGGCTCAAAGATGGTTCAGTAGATCAGATTGTATGCTTTGTAGGCTGTAGTCTACAATTCCAAGACAGCAAGGTATGACTCGACTAGCATGCGGGAAGTATACCCCTCCCAAAAGAATCTACTTCACAGGAGAATTTACGGCTCTACCTCCAGTATCGCTTTAAAGAACATTGAATGTTAATAATATACCAGTTTACACAAATTTCTTAGTTTGATCATATGAAGAATCAAGTTTGTGTAACGGATATTTCATTTCTCCATTCAGAGATTCAACAGCCACTTTTATTCTATCACTTCATTCAGGAGAAATTCTGATTTTCACCGATCTATATATGTCTATTGTCTTGGGGCCACAGATAGCTGTGCTCAGGGCTTACTCCTGACTCTGCATTAGTGGTTCATTCCTGGTGGGCATGGAGTGTAAGGGATCGAATGTGGGTCAGCCATGTGCAAGGCAACTGTCTTACCAGCTGTACAATCTCTATGGTCCTCACTTTATTTATTTATTTATTTTTCTTTTTTTTATAGTTTATTTTTAATTAGTGAGTCAACGTGAGGGTACAGTTACAGATTTATACATTTTTGTGCTCATGTTTCTCCCTTACAAAGTTTGATAACCCATCCCTTCACCAGTGCCCATTCTCCACCACCAGTAAACCCAACATCCCACCCCCCCTCCCCAGTCCCATCTCCCCCCACCCCACACTGCCACTATGGCAGGGTATTCCCTTTTGTTCTCTCTCTCTGATTAGGTGTTGCCTCACTTTATTTTTATTTCAATCTTCAATTATGTAGAAAACGCCTCTTGATTAGTTGAATTTATTATACCCTTTATTAACCTTCTTGTCCTTACATTATTCAGATTCTTGGCTTTTCTCAGTCTTGCTTTGATCATTCTCATTGGTCAGAAACTAGCTACCTTTTTCCCCCTGTGGTGTTAAACATTCATTATATATTTATTATATACTAAATACCCTTTAATTTATCATCCACTGCTAATACCTGCTTCCAAATTATTTGCAGAAAAATGCAGGTTTTCATGTTCATGTGTCTTTTCTTTAAAACAATGTCACTGTCATCCTGTTGATCACCGATTTGTTCAAGCAGGCACTAGTATCGTCTCCATATGAGACTTTTTGTTACTGTTTTTGGCATATCCAATACACCACGGGTAGCTTGCCAGGTTCTGCCATGTGGGCGAGATACTCTCGGTAGTTTGCAGGGTTCTCTGAGACGGGCGGAGGAATCGAACCCGGGTTGGCCACGTGAAAGGCAAACGTCCTATCCAACGTGCTATCACTCCAGCCCAATATAAATAAATTTTCTGTCTGTTTTTAGCTCATGAAATGGTCCATTTATTGACTAAATACTTAAAATGCACTTTCAGATATGTTTCCATAGTTAGCTAGGCAAATATAGTTATGCATGTTACTTAAACAAATCATCCAAACTCTCTACTGGAATAGCTTATCACTGTATCACTGTATCATTGTCATCCCATTGATTATCGATTTGCTCGAACGGGCCCAGTAACATCTCTATTCATCCTAGACCTGAGATTTTAGCAGTCTCTCTTTACTCGACCTTCCCAGTGGTGCTGCATTAGAGGCTCTTCAGGATCAGGGGAATGAGACCCATCTTTGTTACTGCATTTGGCATATGAGTATGCCACAGGGAGCTTGCCAGGCTCTCCCCTGTGCGGGCAGTAAACTCTTGGTAGCTTGCCAGGTTCTCTAAGAGAGAGAACTAGGTTATCAGATGTCGAAGCTGGGTACTTCTGGGAGCTTGGTTTTATAGTCTATGAATGTTGGCCATTGATGGGATTACACGGTGCCAGGGGCAGTTTCTGGGTGTGACTGTCTAGCTACTGGAAATTGGGGAATCTGGGTGGAAGAGGCTAGTCCCGATTCGAGCAGTCTTGAAGATCTCAGCCCGGGCTCCAAATATCTGGGTTCGTCTGCAGGTTCCTTCATGCGTGAGGCTCTTCCAAACTTGTGGAGAGTGGCCTTGAGTGTGGCCTTTTCACCAGGGTCCCTTGTAGGGGGTGGGTTGAGTTTCCTTCTCCGTCCCAAACAGAGCCCTGGCAGTTGAAGACCTCTGGAACCCAGCCACACCCATGCTCAAGGCATAGTTTATAATATCTGAAAAATATGCTAGTTGGCTTTCTCTCCTGCTTAAACAATTCATTTAGAATGAAAAACCTTGACTTTACTGGAGTGTTGCATATTGGCAGTTATTAAATTTATTCATCACTTTAAGGTTTCTACATTTAAGTGCTTCATCTCTGGTCTTGGTTAAATTTGTTTCTACATGGTATAATCCCATCCAAAGAAATTAGTGAAGATTATTTACCTGTAATTCTTTCTGATTCCAGACTCTTAACTACATGTACTATGGTAGAAGATAACCCTTTGAAATAGCAGTGGACGTCCACAGAATTCAATTTGGCACAAAATTTGAGGAATCCATGATGAAGTCTATATTTCAACCTCAGGGCAGAAAGTTTTACCAGAATATTAATTGAGTAGACACACTCCAAAATATTCAACCAGATTAGAATATAAAGTAAAATTTCAGACTCAGTGAGTCATAAGATATATAGTTTATCTACATATACTTCAATGAGTGTTATCTGTGAATGACACACCATTATTGAAATGTAACAAAGATCCTGAAATGTTTTTAAAATGTACTGATTCGTTTACAGATGTATTTGAAGTTTGTAATAATCAATGTACAATTTAGATTATTACAAACATATGGACTAATTAAAAAATTCAATGTTTTTTATAGTTATTCTTAAGCATTAATTTTATGCCATAAAATTATCATTTTAATTAAAAAATTTCAGTTATAGACTCTGCTGAGTATGGCCCCAAAATAAATACACTAAAAAGATACTGACTTGAATTCTAGTGGGATTATAAATTCTGTACTTAGTTGTTTGCACCTGTGATTTATTAATGTTTTACTTTTCCTTAAAACTAGTCTTGAATTAATGATTCAAATCATAAGAAATCTTTCAATTCTTTGCATTATAGCAAACTTTGCTTCTCTGGAGAAGAATATTTTTGAATAAACATTACTGGTATTAAGGGAAAGTTTTAGAAGAAAATCAAATTTAATTGGAGTTTAGATTATTTTGTCTTCATAGACATTGAGATTTAATATATTTCACAAGACAAATTTCATATTAGTGCTCCACTGATGCTTTAAAACCTTGTGAAATTTGGAATAGTCTACTGAACAATTTCCAGGAAAACACTACTTCTTGAATAAACTTAGCAGAATGTGTACCCAAAGATCATTTGAATATTTAATAGACATAAAAGTCACCACATCAATAATCAGAAAACAATCACATCTTTCTTACTTATGAGGTATTATAATAGTCACCAGAGCTATTGATAGTTATTATGTGAATGAAATATTTTTAATAGAAATATTTAATTCATTTATTTACTAAATAAGGAATTTCTTTAAAATTCTCATTCTCTTAAAATTTTATTGTACAGTGCCATAAAGGATAATTCATGAAACTGGATTGTGTAAGAATGGGATGATGCATAGTTTCTTAATTTTGTTCTCCATGATGGCTAAAGAGTAACTTCTGATTTAACATATTTAAATGAGTATTTTGTTATAATTTTTATAATTATTTTAAAATAATGATATAGAGAAGTACCTTTCTTTTGTTACTAACATATATCAAATAGACATTTACTGATTATCCATGGACTGGAGCAATAGCACAGTAGGTAGGACATTTGCCTTGCACGCGGCCGACCTGGGTTCGATTTCTCTGTCCCTCTTGGAGAGCCCAGCAAGCTACCGAGAGTATTCCACCAGCACTGCAGAGCCTGGCAAGCTACCTGTGGCATATTCAATATGCCAAAAACAGTAACAAGAAGCCTCACAATAGAAACATTACTGGTGCCTGCTCAAGCAAATTGATGAACAATGGGACGACGGTGCTACAGTGCTACTGATTATCCATAAAAATATCCCAACACAAAACAATTTCAAGTATCCAAGAACAGTAAAACCAGAGAACCTTAGGATATTTCTTGTACTTACATGATCAGTCACATGATGTCGCTATACACTAAAAATGTGAAAAGGCAACGTTTTGTCTCCAAGCTCAGATTCCGCCCATTCATAGACTAGGATCAACTCCATATTGACTGGGATGCTGAGTAAAAATTACGGGATACATACTTACAGAAATCAAAGGCTGCCCCAAAGATTCTAGGACCAGAATTCACTTGAGTGATACTCCCACATCGGTGTTTATATCACCTGCAATGAAGTTTTACTGGCGAGGAAGCTGGGGATGCCAGTGTCTGCTGCGCTTGCTTTTGCTCCTCGCATCCTGGGAGGCAGGGAGCGGCCAGCTCCACTACTCGGTGCCCGAGGAAGCCAAACACGGCACATTCGTGGGCCGCATCGCCCAGGACCTGGGGCTGGAGCTGGCGGAGCTGGTGCCGCGCTTGTTCCGGGTGGCGTCCAAGGACCGCGCGGACCTGCTGGAGGTAAACCTGCAGAATGGCATTTTGTTTGTGAATTCTCGGATCGACCGCGAGGAGCTGTGCGGGCGGAGCGCGGAGTGCAGCCTCCACCTGGAGGTCATAGTGGACGGGCCGCTGCAGGTTTTCTATGTGGAGGTGGAGGTGAAGGACATTAACGATAACCCGCCTGTGTTCAGAGAAGGAAAACAAAACGTACTTATTTCTGAATCTGCGCCTCTGGATTCTCATTTTCCTCTAGATGGCGCTTCTGATGCGGATATCAGCATAAACTCTCTTCTGATCTATAGGTTAAGTCCAAATGAGTACTTTTCTCTTAAAACTGTATCGAAAAACGATAAAAGTGTGTTGCCTGAATTAGTTCTTCAGAATACATTGAATAGAGAGGAAACGCCAGAACTTCAATTATTACTGACTGCTGTGGATGGTGGTAAACCCGAGTTAACTGGATCTGTTCAGATTCAAGTAACCATACTGGATGTGAACGACAATGCTCCAGAGTTTGAGAAGCCTGTTTACAAGGCAGTGCTGTTGGAGAATGTCCAAAACGGCACTAGAGTAATTCAACTAAATGCTTCTGATCCAGATGAAGGGCTGAATAGAGAAATTACCTATGGAATCAGAATGGTTTTGCCAGTGAGTGAAAAATGTATGTTTTCAATAAATTCAGAAACAGGTGAAATCAGAATTTACGGGAAACTGGATTTTGAGGAGAATAATGAGTATGAAATTCAGGTGCAAGCCAATGATAAAGGAATTCCTTCCATGGCAGGTCATTGCACAGTCCTCGTAGAAGTTCTGGACCTGAATGACAATACCCCTGAGGTAATGGTCACTTCACTGTCGCTCCCGGTTCGTGAGGATGCCAAGGTGGGTACGGTCATCGCTCTAATCAGCGTGTCTGACCGCGACTCCAGTGCCAATGGACAAGTCACCTGCTCCCTAACGCCCAACGTTCCCTTCAAGCTAGTGTCGAACTTCAAGAACCGCTATTCTCTGGTACTGGACCACACGTTAGACCGCGAAAGCATGTCCAGCTACCAGCTGGTGGTGACCGCGCGGGACGGGGGCTCGCCCCCGCTGTGGGCCACCGCCAGCATGACTGTGGAGGTGTCCGACGTGAACGACAATGCGCCCACATTCGCACAGCCCGAGTACACGGTGTTCGTGAAGGAAAACAACGCGCCCGGCTACCATATCTTCACGGTGTCCGCGAGCGACGCCGACGCGCAGGAGAACGCACGCGTGTCGTACTCGCTGGTGGAGCGACGCGTGGGCGAGCGGCTGCTGTCGAGCTACGTGTCGGTGCACGCGGAGAGCGGCAAGGTGTTCGCGCTGCAGCCCCTGGACCACGAGGAGCTGGAGCTGCTGCGCTTCCAGGTGAGCGCGCGCGACGCGGGCGTGCCGCCGCTGGGCAGCAACGTGACGCTGCAGGTGTTCGTGCTGGACGACAACGACAACGTGCCCGCGCTGCTGCCCACGGGCGCGGGCGCGGGCGTGCTGGGGGCCGCGCGCAGCGAGCTGGTGGCGCGCTCGGTGGGCGCGGGCCACGTGGTGGCGAAGGTGCGCGCCGTGGACGCCGACTCGGGCTACAACGCGTGGCTGTCGTACGAGCTGGCGCCGGCGGCGGGCGGCGCGCGCAGCCCGTTCCGCGTGGGGCTGTACACGGGCGAGATCAGCACGACGCGCGGCCTGGACGAGGCGGACGCGGCGCGCCAGCGCCTGCTGGTGCTGGTGAAGGACCACGGCGAGCCGGCGCTCACGGCCACGGCCACCGTGCTGCTGTCGCTGGTGGAGAGCGGCCAGGCGCCCAAGGCGTCGTCGCGGGCGGCGTTGGCGGGCGCGGCGGCGGCGGGCGGCGGCGCGGCGCTGGTGGACGTGAACGTGTACCTGATCGTGGCCATCTGCGCCGTGTCCAGCCTGCTGGTGCTCACGCTGCTGCTGTACACGGCGCTGCGCTGCTCGTCGCCGGCCCGCGAGGCGGCGTGCGCGGCGGGGAAGCCCGCGCTGGTGCTGCCGAGCGCGGTGGGGAGCTGGTCGCACTCTCAGCAGAGGCGGCAGAGGGTGTGCTCGGGGGAGGGGCCGCCCAAGACTGACCTCATGGCCTTCAGCCCCTGCCTTCCACAGTCAGGAGAAGATTCCCAAAATTCTTCCACTGAAGTAAGTAATTTGTAATTAAAAACCGTATATAAGTAAAAGAACTTGTTAGGTTATTGTTACGTTTACCTCTTTTATTTGTAATGCATCTTTTCTATAACGAAAATTCTCTTTTTTGATTTTGTCATTTCTATTTTGTTGCAAAAGTTTGTCTATTTTGCACATGAGATACAGAGTTACAATAGAACCACTATATCTTTTATTTGCCTTGGAAAATATTACTACGTTATAGAAAACAGTCTGCTTTTTTTTAGAACGTTAATGTTCTGGTTTAACTTAATATTCCAGATTATTTGCAGCAATTTAGTTCCCAGATATCCTTAAGTGTATTTCTTCTCTTCATATGCATATACTTATGATTTGCCTTTTTATCCTCATTCTAATTTAAAACATTCGCCTTGTCCCAAGTATTATAATAGATTAAGAAATGATTTTTAAACTAAATATTTTACCCTTACAGTTTACACTGAATAACTTTGTTCAAATGAATTGACTGCTATCCTTATACCTATAAAATATACTACATATTTAAAATATAATATTGACATACATCATTCTGACCCATTCTATAATCATGAACTACTTATGACATATTTTAATTGATAGTTTAAAGTATATAGGCTTTAAATTTTTTGTGTATTTAGCTTTTGCAATTTAGCTTTTAATTTTAGAATATGGAATACAAATGTTAAATCTCTTTTAGTAATATATGCTATTGATTTCATAACAAGATTTCAATATTTAAGGTAAGAATTTTCTTACTGTTCTCCATACATTTTATAAGTAGAGATGAGATCTAGAAATTAGAAAGTAGTTCATTGATGGATGTCTTAAAAAATAAATAGCATTTGAATTGGATATTATTACAGATGGAGAAAGAAGTATGATTAAATTAGCAAAACTCTATTAATAAATGTACATTTGAAGGATATGTAGGGAGAGTTTCAAGGTAGAAAAACTAGTAAATACTCTGTTTTGGGAGGGCCACACCTGGCAGTGCTCAATACTTACTCCTGATTCTGTATTCAGGGATCACTTCTGGTGGTACATGGGGGACAATATATATCATCAGAGATTGAACCAAGTTTGGCTGCGTGCAAGAGAAGCACCCTCCTACTGTACTATTTCTCTGGCCCTAGTAAATAATCTTTTATAATAATTCTGGTATCAAAAATGAAATCTTAAGTTATACCAATAAAAATGGATCAAACTAAATACACATAAGAGTCATTGGCAGTCAAAGCAGCCAAATAAGTGTACGTCAATATAAATAAGAGAAAGATGAAAGTAGCAGATGGCAGACATTTTTACTTTAATCACCTTGAAGATGACATTTCATGACCTAAAATGCATATTAAGTAGGAAAAACATGTTTTATGTGGGTTAGTGTTTTTAGTGGAGAGAAACATTGGATAAAATGTTAGTTAAGTTTCTAGTAAGAACACATGATTGGAAATATAGGTGTGAAACTCAGAAGAGCTTAGAGATGTGGATTTGGGAGTAATTAGCTTGGGAAAATATTAATTCCTGACAGGATGAAATAACCAAAGAAGAGACTGACAAATGGAAAACAACACATCTAAATGAAGAATATGGGTGCTGCCATAATAAATTACTGAAATTTGGGTGGCTTAAAACATTTTATTTTCTCACAATTTTGGAAATCAGAAGTCCAAAATTAAATTATTGACTGCTGAGGCTCTAGGAGAAAATCTACCACTTTTCCAGCTCCTGATGGCTGTTAGCTTTGTTTGGCTTATGGCCATATCCCTTCAATCTCTGAATCCATGATCACATTGTTGCCTTTGTTTCCTCTTTTGTTATATAGGGATTCTTGTAATTGCAATCAAGGCCCAACTGAATAATCTGGGACAATACTATCAATATTCTTAGTTAAATAAAATAGGCTTATAATTTCACAAGAAACAAATTATATCGATCCATATATAAACAATTATGTACATATATCATTTTAGTTAGAGGCGTTTGAAACTTTTTCTAGTACCTGGGAACAAAATCAAGTATATACCATTTTTTTTCCTTAGGGAATTAAAAAATAGAAAATGTAAATAAAAGTGTAACCACTGGGTTCCTATATGATGTCTTACCTCTCTGGGAAAAATCATCTTAGAATCAGGTGGTGACAAAGAGTTTGGAAATCAACATGAAAGGGAAGAGAATATGGAAAACTCTCTGAAAAGAAGGGAAGAATTAATTTAAGAACTCAATCAATGGTGGTGGAATACAAGCACTGGTGGAGGGATGGGTGTTCGAGCATTATGTAACTGAGACTTAAGCCTTAAAGCTTTGTAACTTTCAACATGGTGATTCAATAAAAAAATAAATAAAAAAAAAGAACTCAGTCAAGGTAAAGGTGAGAATAAACTTGTAGAGAATATTTTATTCTGTGGTTGAGTGGCTGCTTTACGTTAAGGAGTTCAATAGGAAGAATGGAGAAATGAATAGTAAGGTTGTATGTTGTAAGCTAAATAAAAAGAGAAAGAAATAAGTAGATGATTCTAGGGCAACTGGAAGGGCCTATTGAATTGTTGACTAGATACTCTAGGTTAGGTGGAAAGGTGAGACAAGGTAGGGCCTGATAGACTCAAGGAACTATTTTAATTATAAATATAAATCCATATTAATGAGATAATACCACCTACTTCATTCAACTTTTTACAGGGGAGCAAAGATGCGGAAATAATCCAACTATTATTTCCTGTGTAACTGTGCACTAAGCAGGTGTGGGAATTATTGAAGCTATGTTACATTTCTTTGCCTTACAACTTTGTTGTTCAGTAAAAATGGTTATAGCAAGAAATAAAAGTAGGATTCTTTCCCTTCCCTATTTGCTAAAGATATATTAACATTTGTGCCTACATTGGCTGGAGCGATAGAACAATGGTAGGGCATTCGCCTTTCACGCGGCCGACCCGTGTTTGCACCCACACGCCCCTCTCAAAGAGCCCGTCAAGCTACCTGTGGCGTATTGGATTTGCCAAAAACAGTAACAAATAAGTCTCACAATTGAGAGACGTTACTGGTGCCCGCTCGAACAAATCGATGAGCAATGGGATGACACTGACAGTGACAGTGTGCCTACATGTTATTGCTTAGAGACTCAAAGTCAGTATATGTGGTAAATTGACTTGTGGTGGTATAATACAAGGAAAGAAAGATTAAAGTTTAACCCACTGGTGGTAAATGAAATTATATAGGATACAGATATTAGGTATTTTTATACTGAGAGAATCCAGGGACTGGGTAGATGCCTCAGAGGACTGGAGCACATTCTTTGCATGCAGAAGCCCCAGCTTGGCTCTCTAGTGCCTAACCAATCTGCTGAGTCCCATGGGCTGGAAGTAGTCTGATAGCAGAGTCTGGTGTGGCCCAGAATAAAAACAGAAACAAGCAAAGAAAAATCTAGATAAAATCTAGGACTATTTGTTTGTTCTGCCTTGTGTTGGGGATACACCCAAATGTTCTCCTGGCTCTGCACTCAGGGGTCACTCCTGGTGGGCTGGGAGGGGGGGAAATCATATGTGGTAGTAGAGATCAAACCTGGGTTGGCTGCATGCAAGGCAATCACCCTACCTGCTGTACTATTGCTCCATCTCAAATCCAAAACTAAGCATTGCAATATTTAACCAATTTAAATCATTGCTTATTCTCTCTCTCAATAATTTTTTGTTTTCTCTCTCTCTCACACACACTCACATTTAAAACTCTTGTGAGGGGCTGGAGCAATAGCACAGCAGGTAGGGCATTTGCCTTGCACACAGCCGACCCGGGTTCGATTCCCAGCATCCCATATGGTCCTTTGAGCACCGCCAGGAGTGATTCCTGAGTGCAGAGCGAGGAGTAACCCCTGTGCATTGCCGGGTGTGACCCAAAAACCAAAAAAATAAAATAAAACTCTTGTGAACATTGGGCATTTTCTTTAATCCCAAATATTATATAAGCATTTCAGTTTGTCTAGGGGTAGTTTATAAATACATAAATTTATATGTAACAGAAAAAGTGTATTTCTTTCAAAACTGACATATCACTGAGCATTATTTTCCACCTTCATCTTTTTATTCTTATGTGATGGTTGTGTTTACATTTGAAATTAATCACTATAGTGTGAGCAGGTCTTAAAAATAACACTGGGGCTGGAGTGATAGCACAGCGGGTAGGGTGTTTACCTTGCACGCAGCCGACCCGGGTTCGCTTCCCAGCATCCCATATGGTTCTCTGAACACGGCCAGGGGTAATTCCTGAGTGCAGAGCCAGGAATGACCCCTGAGCATCGCCGGGTGTGACCCCAAAAGCAGCAAAACAAAACAAACCCCAAAAAACCAAAACACTGGAGAAGGTGGTTTACATTGAAACATACAAGGCTAGGCCTAATCAGAGGTGATTTCCAAAAGAGATTTCAGAATATCCTCCCTCTTCAAATATTCTGCATGGAAGTTTTAAAAGTTGTAAAAATAATTTGTGGACAAATAAAACATGTCCGGTTGGAAGTTTTAAAAGTTGTAAAAATAATTTGTGGACAAATAAAACTTGTCCGGTTTTCAGCTAGCACCCATTGTTAGGAAGAATAAATAAATTTTGGGAAAATTTTTGTAAATAAGAATTTAGTGTTCAGTTACATATTTTTAGTGGAAAATGAAAAAATGCAAGGAAGAAACCCAGTATCAACAGAAAAAGTTGCCTTGTTTACACTTCCACATTCGTGCGCATGGTGTCGCTCTTCACTGAGGATGTTTCCCGGAAGAAGGCGCCTCGGGTTGGGCCAGAGAATAACTGGTACTAGTGGGTATCTCTAGCGAATCCTTCCGCAATAGACAGTCATAAATTTGGAATTTAAGAAGCACCTGAGGTAAGGTACTTTATATGCTAAGGATACCTCTGAAGCCTTTTGAAAGTACTATGCTATTTTGGGGGCAAAGCGGCCCAGGAACCCGGTTCCTGTTGCTTTGTCTTCTGCTCCTCGCTTCCTGGGAGGCAGGGAGCGGCCAGCTCCACTACTCGGTCCCAGAAGAGGCCAAACACGGCACATTCGTGGGCCGCATCGCTCAGGACCTGGGGCTGGAGCTGGCGGAGCTGGTGCCGCGCCTGTTCCGGGTGGCGTCCAAGGACCGCGCAGACCTGCTGGAGGTAAACCTGCAGAATGGCATTTTGTTTGTGAATTCTCGGATCGACCGCGAGGAGCTGTGCGGGCAGAGCGCGGAGTGCAGCCTCCACTTGGAGGTGATCGTGGACCGGCCGCTGCAGGTTTTCTATGTGGAGGTGGAGGTGAAGGACATTAATGACAACCCGCCGGTGTTCCCGGAAAGTAAGAAAAGAATCATCATTCCAGAGTCGAGACCCCCGGAGACTAGGTTCCCACTAGATGGCGCATCTGATGCAGATATTGGAGTAAACTCTGCCTTGACCTACAGAATAAATCCTAACGAGTATTTTGCTTTGGACACGCAAAACAATCGCGAACAAACATCTGCACTATCACTTGTTTTGAGGAAATCCTTGGACAGAGAGGAAAGTCGGGAACACAGTTTGTTATTGACAGCCAGTGATGGAGGTAAACCAGAGTTGACTGGCACAATGGAGCTACTGATCACTGTCCTGGATGTGAATGACAATGCCCCAGAATTTGACCAGTTTATTTATAAAATGAGGATACCAGAGAACTCATTTATTGGTACATTAGTAATAAAGCTAAATGCCACAGACCCAGATGATGGTGCAAATGGAGATATAATCTACTCTTTTAGAAGTCCTGTACCATCAACAGTGTCATCTGCATTTGTCATAAATACCGAATCTGGAGAAATTAGAACAAAAGCTAAACTGGATTTCGAAGAGAAGAAACTGTATGAAATATCCGTGGAAGCAGTAGACAAAGGGAATATTCCAATGCTGGGCCATTGTACTGTTTTAGTAGAAATACTCGATATAAACGACAACTCCCCAGAAGTTACCATCACATCTCTGTCGCTCCCAGTTGGAGAAGATGCTCCCATAGGCACCATTATTGCACTCATCAGTGTGTCTGATCGAGACTCTGGTGCTAATGCGCAGGTGACTTGCTCAGTAACAACCAATGTTCCCTTCAAGCTGGTGTCCAACTACAAGAACCGCTATTCACTGGTGCTAGACAGCGCACTGGACCGCGAGAGTGTGTCCAACTACCAGGTGGTGGTGACCGCACGCGACGGGGGCTCGCCCCCGCTGTGGGCCACCGCCAGCGTGGCTGTGGAGGTGTCCGACGTGAACGACAACGCACCCGCATTTGCGCAGCCCGAGTACACGGTGTTTGTGAAGGAGAACAACGCGCCCGGCTGCCACATCTTCACGGTATCTGCGCGCGACGCTGACGCGCAGGAAAACGCGCGCGTGTCGTACTCGCTGGTGGAGCGGCGCGTGGGCGAGCGGTTGCTGTCGAGCTACGTGTCGGTGCACGCGGAGAGCGGCAAGGTGTTCGCGCTGCAGCCCCTGGACCACGAGGAGCTGGAGCTGCTGCGCTTCCAGGTGAGCGCGCGCGACGCGGGCGTGCCGCCGCTGGGCAGCAACGTGACGCTGCAGGTGTTCGTGCTGGACGACAACGACAACGCGCCCGCGCTGCTGCCCACGGGCGCGGGCGCGGGCGTGCTGGGGGCCGCGCGCAGCGAGCTGGTGGCGCGCTCGGTGGGCGCGGGCCACGTGGTGGCGAAGGTGCGCGCCGTGGACGCCGACTCGGGCTACAACGCGTGGCTGTCGTACGAGCTGGCGCCGGCGGCGGGCGGCGCGCGCAGCCCGTTCCGCGTGGGGCTGTACACGGGCGAGATCAGCACGACGCGCGGCCTGGACGAGGCGGACGCGGCGCGCCAGCGCCTGCTGGTGCTGGTGAAGGACCACGGCGAGCCGGCGCTCACGGCCACGGCCACCGTGCTGCTGTCGCTGGTGGAGAGTGGCCAGGCGCCCAAGGCGTCGTCGCGGGCGGCGTTGGCGGGCGCGGCGGCGGCGGGCGGCGGCGCGGCGCTGGTGGACGTGAACGTGTACCTGATCGTGGCCATCTGCGCCGTGTCCAGCCTGCTGGTGCTCACGCTGCTGCTGTACACGGCGCTGCGCTGCTCGTCGCCGGCCCGCGAGGCGGCGTGCGCGGCGGGGAAGCCGGCACTGGTGCTGCCGAGCGAGGTGGGAAGCTGGTCGCACTCTCAGCAGAGGCGGCAGAGGGTGTGCTCGGGGGAGGGGCCGCCCAAGACAGACCTCATGGCCTTCAGCCCCAGCCTGCCTCCAGGACTGAGTTCTACAGAGAGAACTGATGAAAGAGAAGGCGTTTCAGAACTTTTGAAAGACGTGAGTTTTTTTAAATTTCAGATGTTCACTAGAAAACTATTCGTCTTCCTCAGAGTTTTCTAATATTTTTAGTTTTCGTTGACATCATATAAAATGTTATTGAATTAGGGTTTTAATCATTTCTGTTTTTGCGTTTTTCATACCACTAATAATTTTCATAATGTTTCCTTAATCGTTAAAATACATTTATTATCTTACCTTTACAAGAAATCTTCCTTTATGAGAACTTTAGGCATTAAGAAATATTATATATGTCTTTATTACTATGTTAGGGGAATTCCACATCATAATCCTATGCCCAGCACCGATGTACCAGCTCCTCTCCACCACGGTCTGTTGGGTCCTTTCAGCCCACTTCCCCCATTTTACTAATCTCATTTCATGGGTTGTCTCTTTGGTTTCTCTCTTTAAAAATTATGCACAGATAAGATACTTTGTTATTTGTCGTTCTCCTTATTTTACTTAATTTGCCACTCGCCCAGTTCCATATGTGAATCTAGCAAAAGGCAAGATATCATCTCTGCTTTTAGCTAATTTACACTTCACTGTGTATATATATATATATATACACACATATATATATATACATTTTATTTACCTATTCACCTGTTGTTCCAGATCTTGGCTGAGCATAGGTACATATGTTTTTTTTCCCAAATTAGAGTTTCATGTTCTTTGGATTGATAACTAGGAGTGGAATTGCTTCAGATGATAATTCTATTTTAATTTGTATTTGAAATCTCCATGCATCTGGACAGTTTACATTCTCACCAACAGTAAATGATAGTCTCTTTACTCCACAGCACTTTGAACATTCACTCATTAAATTATTTGGCAGACATTTATCAAGTGCCCTGTATGGCCGGCATACAGAAGAATATGTAAATGAATTCTATATAAATTTGCATGTGTGTAAATATATAAATTGCTCTATGTAAATAATAATTTTAGCCTCGTATTATTTTTATTTTGTTTAAAAAACTTTTTTTTCCTTTCTTCTGTTTCTTTTGGGTCACACCAGATGGTGCTCAGGGCTATTCTTGGCTCTTTTCTCAGGAGTTGCTCCTCATGTTTCTCAGGGACCAAACTCAGATCTCTTGCATGGCAAGCAAGCAGTCCAGCTTGTTGAGATCTCTGGCCTGAAACCTTTCTGAAATACTTGTTATAGCACATACCTTCTGACAACAACTTCACTCAGATTTTGTTGGAGAAAAATCCATTCCATTTTTTGTTTTGTTTTTATTTTATTTTTGGATTTTTGGCCACAGCCAGCTGTCCTCAAGGCTTACTCCTGTCAATGCTCAGGGGACCACCTGTAGCATTTGGGTTCAAACCCAGATAGGCTGTTTGCAGGGCAAGTGCTTTACCCACTCTATCATCTCTCCAGGACATTCCTTTCATTATTTTTTAATTTATTCTTTTATTGAATCACCATGTGGAAAGTTAAAAAGCTTTCAGGTTTAAGTCTCAGTCATACAATGCTCGAACACCCATTCCTTCACCAGTGCACATATTCCACCACCAAGAATCACAGTATACCTCCCCTCCTTTCCCCCACCTCCCCAGCCCCCCACCCCGCCTGTGTAACTGATAAATTTCACTTCACTTTCACCTTACTTTGATTACATTCAATATTTCAACAAAAAACTCACTATTATTATTTGGAGTTTCTCCCCACTAAAGTCGGACCTGCTGAAAAGGAAGCATTTGATAATTTGTTTTTCATTGCTGAGAATGAAGAGATATGAGGTCGAGTGGCCACACTAGTGGCCACATGGTTTTGGATTTCTGTATTTTAGTATTTTAGTAACTAAGTCCAGAGAAATATCTGCCAGAAATTGCATCATTGCAAGCTTGTACCTCTCAGCTACTTTATATTCCACACATGAGTGCAATCTTTCTATGTCTGTCTCTTTCTTTCTGACTCATTTCACTCAGCACTTTCATTATTTTTAAAATCATTTTTATTTGATGTAGGTTGAGTCTTTAAAAAAATGTTGTCATTCCATTGTCTTCTGACTTTCATAGTTTCCTATGATAATTTTTCTCTTGATCTTATATTTGTGTTCCTGTATGTGTATCTTCACCAAGGCTGTCATTTCAATTGCTGTTAAAATTTTCTTTTTCAATCACTGACTTTTGTGGTGAGCTGGAGCGATAGCACAGTGGTAGGGCATTCGCCTTTCATGCAGCCGACCTGTGTTTGATTCCTCCGACCCTCTTGGAGAGCTCAGCAAGCTACCGAGAGTATCGCGCCCCCACGGCAGATCCTGGCAAGCAACCCCTGGCATATTCGATATGCCAAAAATAGTAACAATAAGTCTCACAATGAGAGACGTTACTGGTGCCCGCTCGAGCAAATCGATGAGCAACAGGATGACAGTGACAGTGACTTTTGTGGTTCAATCGTGATGCTTTTATTGTTTTTTTATTTCCTTCAATTTAAAATTTCTTGATCTTGGATCTCTAAATTTATAAGTTTCATCAAATTTGGAGAAATGCCAATCATAGCTTTTCAAATATATTTTTCTCCCCACCCATCCTTTATTGTTTGATAGTGTCCTTCAAGTCTTGATGCTTTGTTTACTTTTGGGGGGAGAGGGGTTAAGACATGCCTAGCTGTGTTTAGGGCTTACTTCTGGTTCTCAGGAGTCATTCCTAGTGGGGTTTGGGAGACTTATTAGGTTTTGGGGACTGTACCCAGGTCAGCTTTATGCAAGGCAAGTGCCTTACCCATTGTACTGTCATTCCAGCCCCTCTGTCCAGTTTTAATTGGATTGTATTTTTGTTTTCTGGGTTTTTACTATTATGTATTCTTTTTTATTTTATGATTCTCCACATATTGTGATAGTAACCCCTTCTCAGATATATGATCTGAAAATTATTTCTGCTTTCTATTAGTTACCCTTTCATTTTGTTTTTGCCTTTTTACTGTGATTTTTGTTGTTGTTGTTGTTTGATAGAAACCCTCTTGTTTTTTCATTGCTTGTATTTTTGGTATTATTTATTAAAAAGCATTGTTAAGGTCAAGGTTAATGAGGATTTTCTTTCTGGCATACACTTGTGCTTAGGGATTGCTCCTGGCAGTGCTTGGGGGGACCTAGAATGTGTGGCATCAGACTTGGAACTCCAGAATGCAAAGCATAGGAATGAGTGATTTATTTTTTATTCTAGAAAATTTGTTTTTAAGGTATCACATTATTTCATAATGTTTGTGAGTGGTGTAAGTAGGGATTTAAGTGAATTCTTTTGTTTTTTTTTACTACATCAAATTTCCCCATCACCATTTATTGAAGAGACTATCCTTTCTCCACTAACGTTCTTAGTTCTTTGTCAAATATTAGTTAATGGTAGATCCCTAGACTTATTTCTTTATATTACAGTTTTATACCAGAGATCATGATGCTCCCAGCTTTTTTTTTCTGGAGATGGTTTTGACTACTTGAAGTCTCATAGTTTTGTACAAATTTCGGGTTTGTTTTTCCTAGTTCTGTGAAAAATACTGTTGGAATTTTGTTAGGAATTGCACTGAATTTATATATGACTTTGAGTATTAAGGAAACTTTCACTATAGTAACTCTTCTGATTCATGAACATGGGATGTATTTTATTTATGCTTTTAATTTCCTTTATTTGTTTTTTTTGGGGGAAGCCACCCCAGTGGTGCTCAGGCTCTGTGCTCAGGGATCACTCCTGACAGGGCTCAGGGGGCCATATGTGGTCCTGGGGATTGAAACCAGGTCAGATACGTGCTGGCATGCTCCTTACTCATCTTACTATCTCTTTGGCCCATATTTTCAACTTTATTCATTAATATATTATATATAATCTATGGTTCATATTCTTTAATTTTATTGGTTAAATTTATTCCTAAGGATTTTTTTGCTACTTACTGCAAGTGGAATATTTTTCTTGTTTTTCAACTATTAGTTGTTAGTACATAAAAATAACTGAATTTTATTTCTTGGTTTTATAACCTGAAACTGAAATAAGTTTATTGCTACTAATAGGTGATTTTTGGTGGGGAGACTATAAAGCAGTGCTCAGGGGGGCCTGGGTCCAATTCTGGCAATACTTGGCCAACAGTTTAATGGCTTGACTATAGGTGCTGGGCCTTGCAGTGATTATTAGGCCAAGTGGTGCCAAGAATCAAACTCCAGTATTTGTGTATCCAAGGTGTTTGCTGAGCCCTGACTTATGAGATACCTCCCTGGACAGGTTTTATTTTTGATGGCAATCTTTAGGACTTGATTCTGTTTAAGATTATAAAGTGGTTCTCTACTGTTTCCTTTACTATGTGTGTGCCTTTTATTTCTTCTGTTTTTAAATTTTATTTTTCTCTTCTCCTCCTTCCCTTTGTCGTTGTTGATGTTGTTGCAATGATCAGGGGTTGCATGCACATCAAATTGTATTGCTTGGGCACTTGACCAAAGTGCTTACTGAGTTTTATTTTATTTTTTCATATTTACTTCATTTGTTCCTTACAAAACCCTAACGAAGTATACTTTAATCATATTATTTTTTATAGTAAGGAGACTGAAGTACAAATAGACTTTGCCCTGAATCACATGAATAATTGATTTATAATTATTTACTGTTAGTTTTTAATTGGGGTATCATAGTTTACAATATGTTAATATTGTTTTATGCTTTTAGCAATAATAGCACCACACCTACTACCAATATTCCTCTACCTCTACCCTTTAATTCTTTCTCCCCTTCCTCTCCGTTGGCAGCCATAGTTCTCAGTTATGTTGGCGATATCTCAGTTTGTTTACATTGACCATTGTATCTTGCTTAATTTCTTTATACTTTACATATGAGTGAAACCACCTGTTATTTGTCTTTCTTCTTCTGATTCTCTTCACTTGGCATGACACTTTCCAGTTCCATCCAAGTTGAAGGAAGATAGCATGATTCCATATTTTCTCATACCTGAGTAGCATTCACTATGGATCTATACCACCATATCTTTATTCACTCATATGTTGGGCTCTTGGGTTGTTTCAATATCCTAGGTATTGTAAATAGTACTGCAATAAACATATGTGTGTATATATTCTTAGGAATTAATATTTTGTGTTCTTGGGGTAGATGCCTAAAGTGGGATTTCTTGGTCCTATGGAAGTTCTAATTTTAATTTTTGAGAAGTTTCCATACTGTTTTCATGGAGGCTAGAACCATTTACATTCTACCAACAGTGAACGAGGATTCTTTTTATACAGTATTCATACCAATGCTTATTACTTCTTGACATCATGATATAGACTATTCTCACTAGTGTGAGGTTATAACATCGGTTATGAACAAGTTTTTCATGTGCCTTGTCTTCTTTGAGGAAGTGCCTGTTCATCTCTTCTCTGCATTTTTGGATCGTTTGTAGTTATTATATTAGATCTTAGTTACTAGCCTTTTGGAAGATGTATGATATGCCAATATTTTCTGCCACTCAGAAAAGTCTTTGATCTTAGTCATGATATTTTGCAGTGTAAAAGCTTCTTAACTTGATGTTGTCTTATTTATTTCTGCTTTGTTTTCTTTATCAGTAGGGATCATCTCTATTGAAAGCTATTCTGATGTCAGTGTCATGAAGAATTCTTGAGACCTTTAATCCATTTTGAATTAACTTTTATGTGTGGGTGGTTTGAGATCCAACTCCAGTTTTTAATTTTTTTACACGAGGTGAAATAGTTTTTTCAGCACTATTTATTGAAGAGGTGTTCTTTTTTAAACATAATGCATTTTGTCCATTGTCACAAACAAACTGTCCATACATTTGAAAGTTAATTGATGAGCAATGGGATGATAGTTACAGTAACAGTGACGTTTGAAGGTTTACACCTGGGATTTCAATTCTAGTCTATTGGTATAAAAGTATGTCTTTATTCCACTCACACAAAATTTTGAACTATAATTTTATAGTATAGTTTAAAGCCAGGAACTATAATACTTCCATCATCTGTACATATCCTAGGAGTTTTACTGTACCATAAAAACTTTAGGAATAGTTCTCTGTCCTTGAAAAAAACTCCATAGAAATTTTTATGGATACTGCATTGAATCTGTATAGTGCTTTGGGTAGGCTCATCATTTTGATATTATTATTTCAAACCATGAGCAATACTATTATTTCAAACCATGAACAAAGAGTGTATTTCTAATTCCTTGTGTCCTTTCTATATTTTTATTTGTTTTTGGATCACAGCTGGTCCAGTCCTTTGAGCTCTTTCCCCAGTTCTGCCCTTTTTGTTTCTTCTTTGGGGGACAAACTCGGCAATACTCAGGACTTACTTCTGATTTTGTGTTCAGGGTCACTTTTGCTTCCAGGAACCATATGCAGTGCTGTGGATTGAATCAGGGTCAGCTGCTTGCAAGGCAGTGCATTAAGTCTTGTACTACTTCTCTGTCCTCCCTCAACATGTCCTTAAATTTCTTTCATTTGTGACCTATAGTTTTCACTCAATAAGTCTTTACACCTCCTTTGCTAAGTTTATTCCTACATACTTTGGAGATATTGATGAATACTGTTGGTTATTTTAATCCCTTCTTCCTCATTGTTTGCATATAAAAATACAACAGCTTTATGCATATTGTTTTTTGTAACCTACCACTTTACCATATAGGTTTATGATTTCGATGAGTTTTTGTTGTTGAAGTCTTCAGGGTTTTCTATGTATAATAACGTGTAATCTACAAACAGTGTTAGTTTGAATTCTTCACAAATTTGAATCCCTTTAACTACTCTTTCTTGCATAATTTTGGTAAATTCCAGTACTGTATTGAATAGCATTGGAAAGAGTGGACATCCTTTTCTTGTGTGTTAGGGGAAAGACGTCCAAGTTTTTGCTCTTGAGTATATTGTTAGCTGTGTTTTGTGATATATAGCCTTTACTATAAGTTCCTTCTATGTCCATTTTGTTGAGTTTTTAAAAAATTATAAGTAGATGTTGAATATTGTTGAACACTTTCTCTGCATCTATATCTATTTCTTTTAACTTTTTTATTGAATTACTGTGAGATAGACCCTTAAAGCTGTTCATGATTGTATTTCAGCCATACAGTATTCCAACTCCCATCCCTCCACCAGTTTACATTTCCCAGTACCAGTGTCCCCAGGTTCCCTCTCATAACTGCCACCCCTACCATGCATCTACATCTATTGATATGTTATGATTTATCTTTCCTTTTGTTATTGTGATGTGTCATGTTAATTGATTTGTGCATATCGAACTATCCTTGAATTCCTGGAATAAATCCCTACTTGATTGTGGTGTGTGATACAATTAATGTATTGTTGAATTTAGTTTGCCAAGATAATGTTGAGGATCTTTGCACATATGTTCATCAGGGATATTGGTATGTAATTTTATGTTTTTATTTAGCTTCCTTCCAAACAGTGCTAAGGAAACCTGGGGGCTTCCATAAGCAATTCTCAGACAAATTGGTGAGTAGTTCAATACAAGGACCAAACTATGTGCTGTTTCTTGAATTGTGCAGTGCCAGGAATTACCCAGACCACCTTGTTGGTGCTGGGGACCTTTCGAGATGCACCCAGTGAGACTTGGGGGACCATGTGGTAACAGGGATCAAAACAGGGTCAGCTGCATGCAAGGCGTGCACCCTAAAGTTTCTGTACTGTCTCTCTGGACCCTATAATTTTTCTTTTTGAGTGATGCCTTTGCTTTTGGTAGCAGAATAATGTTTGTTTCACAGATACTGGAATGGTTTCTATTTATTCCACTTCCGGGAAGAGCTTAAAATATGGGTAGTAAGTCCTCTTTGAAGGCATGTAAGAACACTGTCACTGTTAGCCCATTGCTCATCGATTTGCTTGAGCAGGCACCAGTAACGTCTCCATTTTGAGACTTGTTGTTACTGTTTTATCATATAGAATATGCCATGGGTAGCTTGCCAGCTTCTGCCATGCAGGCGAGATACTCTCGGTAGCTTGCTGGGCTCTCCAAGAGGGGTGGAGGAACCGAGCCTGGGTCAGCTGCGTGCAAGGTAAAAGCCCTACCTGCTGTGCTATATGAACTGGGGCATTTGTTTTGGGGATGATTTTTTATTACTTATGTTTCTCTGATAGTGATTGGTTTGTTCTGATTTTCTGTTCCCTTCTGATTCAGTCTTGGGATATTATAGGATTCTAAAACTATCTATTTCTTGTAGGTTATCTAATTTAGTGGCATAAAATTGCTCACTTATATGACCTTTTGTATTTCTGAGGTATATTATTACCTCTTTCCTTTCATTTCTGGTCTGATTTATTAGTATTTTCTACATATATTTTTTGTAAATACATCTAAGAGTTTATCAATGTTGTTTATTCTTTGAAAAACAGTTCTTGGTTTCATAGTTCTTTTGTATTGTGTTTTAAATTTCTGTATGGTTGATTTCCACTCTGATATTTATTATTTCCTTCATCCTACTTACTTTGAGCTCTCTTTGTTGTTTTTAAAATTTGTTTAAGTCTGAAATAACATTTCTTTTTCTCTGAGTAATTTATTTCTTGATGACCACCTGTATTGTACAAACTTTCCTCTTACTACAACTTTTGCTCTGCCCTATATATTCTGTAACTTATGTCTTGATTCTCACTTGCATTTGGGAATATTTATTTTTACTTTGATTTCCTCTTTGACCCAATGGTTGTTTAATAGTAAGTTTTTTCCAAATGTTTGAGTTTTTTCTTATGCTTCTTTGGGTCATTCTAAGTGATGCTCAGGGGCTAGTCCCAGCTCTGTGCTTGGAAGTCTATCCTGGTAGTGCTGAGACCATGTGGTGCTGGAGATTGAACCCAATTCTGCATGCAGAACATGCACTCCAGCCTATTAGGGTATCTTTCCATTGCCTAGTGTTTTGAGTTTTGCCCTAGATTTCTGCTTGTGATTTACTTCCACTTTCGATGCACTGTGATCTGAGAAGATACTTGATATGACTTCTGTCTTCTTTACTTATGTATTCCTTGGTACACAAAATAAACATCCATATGTTCCACTTATGTGCACTGGAAAAGAATATATATTCAGCTGTGGGGGAATGAAGACACCTATACATGTCTTTATGGCCATTACTGCTTTATTGAATTTTTGTCATTGATCTAGCTAATAGTAAGAAGGTGTTATTGATATCTTATACTATTCTGTTGCTTTGAGTATTTTCCTAAACACCTGTCAGAAATGCTTTATATATTTTGATCCTCCTTCATTTGCTCCCTGTATATTAATGGGTATTAAATCTTATTAATATATAGAATCCTTGATCATTATATGATGTTCATTTCTGTCACTTATGTTTATTTAGTTTGCAATCTGTTTCATCTAAAAATCAGGCAAATCTTGTAATAGAAGTAGTTCCAAACCTTTTTAGCATAGTATTTCTCTTGGTTGTTTTCAAGCTTTTTACTTTGAACATGACCAGTCAAGTGTGTCTTTTATAGGCAACAGAGGGTTGGGTCCATGCAACTGTTTTGTGCTTTGGTTTGTGAGTTAAGGTCATTGATATTAAGTGATATTATTGAAATAAAGTGATTCATTCCCATTATTTTATATTGATTCTGGGTGTTTGTATAGTTTTTGATACTTTGACTTCTTAAAATCTACTTTCTATGTATTTTGATACCTGCCTTTTATGAAATGGTTCATTTGTGTTCATTTGCCTATTTTTGTTTATGAAAATCAATTTTCTGTGTTTGTTTGCCTTAGGATACCATGCAGTTTAGCTCTGAAGTTCCAAGTTTATATATCTTCTTAAAAATCAGTGCATAAAATGGGGCTGGAGGAATAGCACAGCAGGTAGGGCATTTGCCTTGCACGCGGCCAACCCAGGTTCAAATTCCGGCATCTTGTATGGTCCCCTGAGCACCGCCAGGAGTAATTCCTGAGTACAGAGCCAGGAGTAACCCCTGTGCATGGCCGGGTGTGACCCAAAAAGCAAAAAAAAATCAGTGCATATGAGTTTGCCTAATCACTCTGCACCTCTAACTTGGTCTGATATCCACCAGTGTGCTTGCATTTGCCCACTCCCATCTGGTATAGTTGATTTTGGAAGAATCTGCACACAATTCAGTTTACTTGAGTCTGACCAGGCCTAACTTCTGACTGAATATCCAACTATTCAACTTGATGCAAACCATGAAATTTATAATTACCAGATGAAAAACACAGGGGATGGCTTTGGATGTTTTACTGTGAGCCATATGTCATTCCTCTGGGTCTCATTTCTGGGCCTATTCATTCTAGCACTACGTTGAGTGGAAATGGTGGTACTCATCAACCTTTGTTTTATTCCTGATCTGAGAGGGAACGTTTCAAATTTTCATTCTTGGGTGTGAGGTTAGTTCTTTGTTTGTCGTACATGGTACTTATTATTTAATATTGAGGTTATTTTCTATACCCAAATTTATTTTCTATACTCAAATTTTGAGAATTATTATCACTAAATGATGTTGGAAAATATAATGCATCTTTAATACCTATTGTGATGATGTTATGATTTTTGTCTTTCACTTTATTAAGCTACTTCCCACTCCATTTTATGTTTTTATTGTTACAATTTAAATATTTATATGCGGTGTATCAATGAAAAAATAATTATAGTTATATATTCTTAAGACTTTTGTCCTTTAATTCCTTTCCTACAGTGAAGTTGCTATAATATCAGTATCTTATATTACTAGAGTATTATGTATCTATTTATTTGCCTGTACATAATTTTTAAATTTTTTGCTTTTTGGGTCACACCATGATGTTCAGGGTTTACTCCTGGCTCTGCACTTAGGGATTACTGCTGGTGCTGCTTGGGGGACCATATGGGAGATCAGGAATCAAACCCGGGTCAGCCATGTGCAAGGCAAATGCCCTACCTGCTGTACTATTGCTCCAGCTCCCAATAGTATTTTTATATATCTTTGTGCTACTAGTTAGACTCTAATTTTGGCTTGAGGAACTTCTTTCACATTTTTTGTTAAATAGGTTGAGTAATGATGAACTCCTCACACTTTGTTTGAGAATATTTATCATCTTTATTTATGAAGGAAAGGGTTTCTGAGTATAGTATTCTTGGTTGGCCATTTTTTCTGGTTGACCATTTTTTTTTTGGCTTTTTGGGTCACACCTGGCGATGCACAGGGGTTATTCCTGGCTCTGCACTCAGGAGTTACTCCTGGTGGTGCTCAGGGGACCATATGGGATGCTGTGAATTGAACCCGGGTCGGCTGCATGCAAGGCAAACGCCCTACCCGCTGTGCTATTGCTCCAGCCCCACGTTTTACTCATTTCTCTTAAAATTATTTCTTTTTTTGGTAAACCTTTAATAAGTAAACTCTACTGAACTATTACAGCACGTAAATATAACTTTACAGAGAACATGCAAAACTCTTCAAGGGTAAGCTATTTTTCCAGTCAATTTGTATGAAGATTAAAAGAAATATGACATTTAACCTTTCAATTAGTTCAGTTTAAGTTTCTGCTTTAGAGCATCCACATAATATTAATCTACTCTGCAATCTGCTTGGCCACATTCTACATAATTGGTTAGTAATATTCTTTTGATTCTTGGTTACTATGAATTTTTTCATCACAAAATTATTTTGCTCATGGTTTTTTACCACTTCCTCTCCAAATTTGAGAATGTGTTTCATTTTCTTGTAAATGTGTTATTAAAATTCTTTGTCATTGCCTTTACATAGTTTCATATAATGTGTTATGTAGAAGATTGTATTGTCTTTAAACTATGGATTTAAAACTAGTATGGAGTGACCAATTACTTATTTTTTATTTCTGGTCTTTTCCTTGTGGTTTTTAGGGGCTACTCCAAGCTTTGTGCTCAGGAGGTCATTCCTGAAAGTGTTTAGGGACCCATATGGTGCAGGAGATAAAATCTCAGACTCCTGAATGCAAAACATAACCTCAGTCAGTTGAGCTATCTCATTGGCCCAATTATTACTTATCAAAATTTTTAAAATTAATTTTAATGTGGACAAAAGCCACAACTGTTAATGCAATTTTAGAATTGAAATTAATTAGCTAACAGAGCTCCAGTTTTAAATCAATAAGTATAAAAATCAGTTTCATGTGAAAATTGTTATAACAACACAGGGTTGTTAAGTCCTGTATAAGAATTTATTAAGCTGTTTGTTGCTAGTTGTCCCTTCTGTGTTATTGGTTTTGTTTGTTTAGTTGGCCTCTATGTTACTTTCCCATCTAATTTGGTGTGCTCCTACTGGAATTTCAGTATTTTTTTATGTCCCTGAATAGTCCCTTGACTTTAAGATCTGTGGTCTGGGCCAGTAAGTCAACATAGTGGCATCAGTGGGAGGTGTGCGTGGCTTCCAGGACTTCCAGAATTTCGGGGTGAGTGAGGTGGGGTGGGATGGGAGGACTCTGCCCACCCTGATTCTGAGAAGACCCCAGAGTTCTAGTCTGGGCACTAGAGCACATAAAATTATTTTCAGTTTGGCATCTCTGCAGAGAATATTTGTGAAGTGATAGAGTTGAGTTCTTGATGTGGCGGCAAGGGTGAGATGTCAGTGCTGTTTCTGGGGCACCCAGAAGTTTTCAGCTGCAGAGACTGGTGTTTCCAAGAATTTTAGCTGCTTGGTGTTCATCTTCTCAGATTTAGTTGGGAATTAGTAGAGTAGGGCCAATTGGTGAGTTAACATCCAGTCATATATTTTTACAAATTAGTTTTATATACTTTCCATCCTCCTGACATTAATTATATTTTGATTGTTTTAATAGTGTCCCATAATCCCACAAATATTTTAATCTCTTTTCATTAATGTTGCCTTTTGCTCTTCTGACTGGTAATATTAGAAAATGCACCATTGAGTTCACTGATTATTATTATTATTATTTTGCTTTTTGGGTCACGCCCGGTATGCACAGGGGTTACTCCTGGCTCTGTACTCAGGAATTTCCCCTGGTGGTGCTCAGGGGACCATATGGGATGCTGGGAATCAAACCCGGGTCGGCTGAGTGCAAGGCAAACGCCCTACCCGCTGTGCTATCACTCCAGCCCTATTTTTTTAATTGAATCACTGTGAGATAAAGTTACAAAGCTTTCACAATTGAATTTCATTCATACAATAATCAAACACACATCCCTCCACCAGTGTACCTTTCCCACCACCAATGTCTTCAGTATCACTCCCACCATTATTCTTTGTTCTTAATGGTTCAGCCTGTTACTTAAGCACAGCCTAATGGTACAGGTTGCAAGCGCGGGGGCACATGGTGACTCAGGATACAGAAGTACATGATGTCTTATTGGCCCAGGTTGCTAGGGTCCATAGCATTTATTACTGTCTATTCCTTAGAAAATGCTATGGAGCACCACAGTGATTACAAAGGATGGTTGCAAGGGGGATGTTCCTCAGTAGTCTCTCCAGCTCAAGCATCTAAGTTCTAGTACAGGAAGCATTGGTGCTAAGCCATTGGTGTGCACAGTTAACCCCTGGGGCTAGCTTTAAGTGACTTCATTGTAGCAAGTGCTGGTTACAGGCATATATGTAGTAGTAATAACCAGGGCATAGACTCTTTGGCTGGGATCAACTTCAAGTAAACTGGCAACTGTAGGGACTCTGTCTCTGCACTCATGTGACTGCAATGCTTTGCCTTACTCAACAGTGACAGTTGTTATGGAAGGCACACTGGTGGAGTAAAGGTGCACAAGTGGATGGGCTAGTTGCAAGTAGTGCAGATTAGTAAAGGAGGGGAGGCCAGAGCCTCAGCAATTAGCAGCTGGGGCCCCTGGATGTCAACATTCACATCTACAAGATTTCCCCATTGAGGTATGCATGGAAGTGAAGCCAGTGACCCATCAGGCTGGGAAGCATGCAGAAAAGCAGTCAGGTGAACTCGTGGCAGACAAGCTCAGTAGGGCAGGTCAGTGACAAGTGAGAGGGTGAATTTGGGCTGACAGTCAGCTCTGCGGTTCATGGTACTCTGTGACTGTAAGATATTGTCAGGTATATATACAAAGCAGTGAAGACCCAGTAATGGATACCAGGCCAGGATTACACAAGTGTAGAGCTGGAGTGTTAGTTTTGAACATATGCACAACAAATAAGGCTGATCTACATGGTTCTAGACTAGTTTTGGTCACCCACAGCCACAGGCCTAGAATGACTTCTGATGTGGGTCTTTGGTTCCAGCATTGGAGGCAGAGGGAAAGCAGGCAGTTGCTATCAGTGCATGCAAATACACAATATAGGACAAAAAGTAGTGAAATCTGCAGTGTGCTGGTCTTGGTTTCCTCAGAGATGAAAGCAAGTAAATTGGTCTACAAGGAACCGTGGTCATTCCTGCTGTGTGGACCTGTGATGACCTGTGATGACCTCCTTGCTTTATATTTATCAGATTTGCCAATCTCTGGGCAGGATGAAACCTAAGTGGCCCATTATTGAGTGGCCCAAAGGCTGAAGAAACAAGTTGTTCACTGTGCTCTCACTTCAGCAGGGATTTCTCTCTGTGTGCCGAGCAGTGCCATCCTGGGCTTAGGATGATGCAAACAAAACAAAGCTTGTGCTTTGCTTATATTCCGCTGTATTGCTTAAGTTTCTTCAGAGTTCTCCCAGAAGAGGGTGTTGTTCAATGATGTGTAAAATGTTAAATTAATTAAACTAAAGATATTTGATTTTGAACACATCCGTTTGAGAGAATGGAAGCTGGAGTTTCTCACACCATCATCTGGTAATATCATTCCCCACCCAAATCTAGCCAGTATTTCTTTTTGATGCCTTAGTGATTTAGTCCCTTTCTCTCTCTCTTTTCCCTCTGGTATTCCTCTAATGTGTATATTGGTAAGCTGGAGGGTGTCCCACATATCTTTTAGGCAGTCCTCTTCCTCTTCTGTTCCCCTAACTAAATAATTTAAAATAATGATCTTTGAGTTTGCTGATTCTTTTGTTTGATGAAATCTTCCACTAAAATCTAATGGAGTTCTAAGTCCTTTTACTGTTTTTAGTTAATATTTTTTGTTTATTCTCTTTGTTGATGTTCTCATTTTGATTATGTGTTATTTTCTTGAGTTGGTAGAACATCTTTCTGAGGCTATTTTGATTTCTTTATCTGGTTATATTTGTTTATTTCTTTAAAATTAATTTCTGAGATTTATTTTTTCTTTGTTGTTTTTAAAATTTTTTATTTTTTAATGAATCACTGTGAGGTACAGTTAGAGACTTACAAATTTTCGTGCTTACATTTCAGTCATACAGTGAGCAAGTGCCCATCTCTCCACCTGTTTTCCATCACCTGTTTTCCACCACCATTGTTCCCAGTATCCCTCTCATCCCCCCATCCTCTCCGCCCTCCCCCCTGCCTCTGTGACAGGCACATTCCCTTTTACTCTCTCTTTCCTTTAGGGTGTTGTGGTCTTCAATGCAAGTATTGAATGGCCATCAATGTTCGGTCTATAGTCTACTTTCGGCACATATCTCCCATCCCGAGCAGGTCCCCTAAACACCCTTAACTTGGTGGTCCCTTCTCTATATGAGCTGCTTTTCCCCCCAGCATGTGAGGCAAACTTCCAAGCCATGGAGCAAACCTCCTGGTACTTATCTCTACTATCCTTGGGTGTTAGTCTCCCATTCTGTTGCTTTATATTCCACAAATGAGTGAATCTTTCTATGTCTGACTTCTCTATGTCTGACAATCTCTCTTTCTGACTCATTTCACCTAACATGATACTTTTCATGTTGATCCACTTATATGCAAATTTCATGACTTCATCTTTTCTAACAGCTGCATAATATTCCATTGTGTAGATATACCAAAGTTTCTCAAACCAGTCATCTGATCTTGGGCACATGAATTTTTTTCAGATTCTGGATATGTAAACAGTGCTGCAATGAACATACAAGTGCAGATGTCATTTCTACTATACTTTTTTGCATCTCCAGGATATATTCCCAGAAGTGGTATTGCTGGGTCAAATGGGAGCTCAATTTCTAATTTTTTGAGAAACGTCCATACTGTTTTCCAAAAGGGCTGAACCAGTTGGCATTCCCACAGTAGTAAAGGAGAGTCCCTTTCTCCCCACATCCACGCAAGCACCGGTTTCTTATGTTCTTTTGAATGTGTGTCAGTCTTTGTGGTGTGAGATGATATCTCATTTTTGTTTTGATCTGCATCTCCCTGATGATTTGTGATGAAGATCAATTTTTCATGTGCCTTTTGGCCATTCGGATTTCTTCTTTGAGAATGTTTCTGTTCATTTCATTGCCCCATTTTCGGATGGGGTTGGCCTTTCTTGTTTTTTTTTGGTGCTTTTTAATCTTGTTTTGGCATCCACACAATTGGAAAACCTGATAATTACACGCTTCAAGTGTCAGAAGATCCTCACCAGTTGGCCTGGCTAGAGATTTTGGTTGTCTCTGGAAATTTTATGCCTCTGGAAATGAATATTTTAGGGACTGGGGTGGGGAATGAAACTTCTCTGGACTTTTGCATACAATTTTCAACTCAAGAGGCTGACTGGTTTTCTGATTTGGACTTGTAATCTCTTGCTCACTCTAGTGTCTGTCTGCTGCATTTCAGTGTTCTGGTTCCCCACAGCACCACTGTCTGTCTGTTCTTATTGACCACCAGACATAAGACACCCAGAAAGCGGTCTTTCCCTGCCAGCTTCCCGAATCAGACAAGACAAACACCAGTTTCTTGGGAAATTCTCAAAAAACCTTAAAAGTTGGATGCACACTTGTTTCTCTCCCTCCTTCCCAAGGAGCATTTTATCCTCTTTCTATCCTTTATTCACAGTGGTTCCCAGGCATCTAAAGTAGGTCAGGTCTATCAACACTTTGATGAAGCAAGGCAAAAACTAGTCTCTCAAAACATTCATCTGCACAGTCAAAACACAGAACATGTGTTTTGTTCCTACTTTCCGCCCCCTGCGGGTATAGTGTGGTACTAGGTACTAGAGCATGCTTTGTTGGTGGTTAGCTGTACCAGTGAGGGTGTAATAAAGTCATACTTGTTTCAATGTGGCTGTTCTCATCTTTGTCAGGTTATATTTATACCTGAGGTGCTAGAACCTTTTAACTCTATTCTGTAATTATTTCAAAGTTGTTTTGGTTTATGTGTAATCATTAACCAGTGTTTTCTGTGAAAGAACAAGGCTTGTTGCTGATGGCACTCTCTCTAGATCTATTTTGAGTTAATTCTGTATGTGGTATATTTGTCTATGGTGTCCTTTATATATGCAGTAGCAGTTCAGTTTTATGCTGTTACAAGTATACAGTTGTTTGATCATCATTTCTTTCTCTCTCCCACCCCTTCCTTTCTCTTCTCCCCTTCCTTTCTCTTTGCTTTTGTTGTTGCAATGACCAGGTGGTCCCATACACTTGTCTGTGTTAGTTGCCTGAGGTCACACACTTGTAGTTGTGATGCTCAAATACACACTTGGTGATGGTACATCAGAGATTTCACCTACATTATGGTGCCGAGGATCAC
Organism: Sorex araneus; assembly: GCF_027595985.1. NCBI lineage: Eukaryota > Metazoa > Chordata > Mammalia > Eulipotyphla > Soricidae > Sorex > Sorex araneus. The sequence continues at coordinate 20,503,039 of NC_073307.1, read as the reverse complement.
AAATGGTGTTGCCACACCAGGCAAATGGGACAGTACTGGAGATGGAATTTGTGACCATCAGGTCTGCAAGGCAGAGGTGCTCTACCAGTGGGTCAGGCCTCCAAGTTTCATTTTTGAAAAGAATGCTTTTCAATAAATGACATTTGTTGAAATTTCCCTTGGTGAATTGTAGGGAATTCTTGTTGAAAATCAACTGAGCAATAAATGTGGAAATTTATTTTTAGATTTTTTTGGATACTATTCTGGATACTATTTCATTGATCTATATTTCAATCTTTATCCTAATCCCAGATTTTACAGATTTTTACTTTTCATTTAGATATTATGGTTTATAATAGTATTGATATTATTGTTTGTATGGTCACAATGCTACTGCATCATAACCACTATCAGTTACTATTCCTCCACAGTTGTCTCAAAGTTTCCTCCCCCCATGGCAGCCTCAATTCTCAGTTCTGTTGTAATATTTCATGGTTTGTTTACAATGAGCATTTTCTAGTTGTTTGTTTTTTATATTCCATGTATATATGTATAATCAGATGGTATTTTTCTTTTTCCTTCTGAATCGTTTCACTTAGTATTACACTGTAGCTTTGTGACAACTTTTGAAATTACCAAGTGTTAGTTGTGCCATCTTGGGATTTTATTTCTTCACTGGGTACCTCACAGTTCTATGTGAATTTTAGGATGTTTGTTAATTTTTGCAATGAAATCAGTTACTCATTTTTTGTGTGTGCGGCAGTACTGGGAGTCGAAGCCATAGCTTCATTGCATGGAGCCACATCTCTGGCCTGAAGTCAGTTTAAATTTGATAGGGAGTTTGTTGGATCTATAGAAAGTCTATAGAATCTATATAAATCTATATACATCTATAGAAATATATATAAATCTATAGAATCTATAGAAAAGTAGCAAAGTAGCAGATCTTAACAGTAAAAAAACAAAGTAACATCTTAACAGTATTAAGTCTATGACTCATGATTTCCCATATATACATATATGTGTGTGTATTTGTGTGTATGTGTGTGTGTGTGGTGGCAAGGATCATCCCCCAACCAAGTTAGATATTCTTCTGTATTTAAAAATTTTTTTTGTTTTGGGGCCACATCTGGATGTGCTCAAGGATTATTTTTTGAGCCTACACTCAGAGATCACTCCTGGAGGGGCTCAGAGGACCATATGAGGTTCCAGAAATCAAACCAAGGTCAGCTGCATGCAAGCTAAGTGTCCTACCCACTGTACTATCACTCCAGCCCCATTCTTGAATTTAAAAAAACAATGTTTTGTCTGCTGTTAAAATTTACATGCAAAAAAGGGAATTTGAATCCACATTTCATACCAAATACAAGGTTAATTCAAATCAGACCAAAGACCTCAATATTAGATCTGAATATCTAAAGGCATCTTTAATGCCTCAGTGCCATTGGCCAAGCAAACAGAAGCAAAAATAAATGAGACTACATCAAATTAAGATGCTTCTTCCCTGAAAAATAAATGTTGACTAGAATTTTAAAAACACTGTACAGTCTCAAAGAAAATATTTCTTCATCACATCTAATGAGAAAATATTCTCCCTCTTTATATATATAAAACTTAATTTTTCTGCTCTACTATTATATTCTTCTTCTGCTTGACTTAGGTACAATTTGCTTTCATTTTTCCAGTGCCTGGAATGAGGTTCTACTTGATTTTACTTTTCAAGTTTTAAGGTTGGAGGTTAGGTTATTGATTAGAGGTATTTAAAAGTTTTTCTTTGGGGTTTGGGCCACTCCTGTTCTCAGGGAAAAGTCCTGGATTTATGCTCAGGACTTACTTCTGGCTCTGTGATCAGGGCTTGCTCCTGACTCTGTGCTCAGGGATCACTCTTGGTGGTGCTCACAGGACCATATGGGTACCAGGCATTGAAGCTGGGTTAGCTGTGTGAAAGACAAATGACCTCTGCACTGTACCTTATATTTGGGGGCCACTCCAAGCTGTACTCAGATCTCACTCCTGGCTCTTCTCAGGGTTACACTTGGAAGGACTAAGGGGACCATATGTGATGTTGGGAATCAAACATAGGCCACTTATATGCAAGGCAAATACCTTGTCTGCTGTACTATCTCTCTACCCCCTATTTTAATACATATTTTGTTTTGTTTTGTTTTCTTGGGCAATACCTGGCAGTGTTAAGGACTACTCTCAGCTTATTGCTTCGGGGTCACCCTGGTAGTCTTCAGGGTCTACGTGATGCCAAGAGTAGAGTGTGAAGTACATGCTCTAGCCCTTCATTATGTGCTTAACTCCCCCCACCCCATTCCTTCACTTTGATGTTGCTATTATAGGGGTTTGCTCACACACTTAGGTGGTACTTGCTGGGGTGGTCTCAGACTCCCTTAGTTGTGCTTATGCATATTATAGCGGTAGTACTTTCAGGGGGTCACAATACGTTGTTTTTACTTGCTGAGCTTACTGGGGATCACACACTTTAGTTGTGGTGCACACACATACACCTGTCAGATTGTGAAATCACACAATCTGTTGTGGTGCTGGGGCTCCAAATAACAGAGTCAGTGGGACCATACTCAGTGCATGTCGGAAGCACTGGAGATTGAATTTGTAGCCTCACATTTGCAAGGTAGGTAGATGATTGACTTTCGGCCAGCCTCCAGTGATCTCCTTTTAAATGGTAACCCCCACACGTTTATGTTTCTCTCATAAATATTGTGTTTGCTGGATACGTTTACTTTTCATATATCATGTCTTCATTTTCATTCATCTCAAAGAATGTTTATTCTTGAGTGTTAGGGCCATGCTCAGTGATGTCAAAAGCTACTACTGGCTCTGTGCTTAGTAGCCACTCCCTACAGTGCTCAGAGGACCTTACGTAGGTTCAGTCCCTAGATTGAACCAGGGTTGGTTATGTGTAAGATAAGCTCTTAACCCCTGTACCATCTCTCTGTCCCTCAAAGTATTTTATGAATCCCTTATACTTTCTTTTTTACCCACTGACTTATATAGACATGTGTTTTTATATATTTGTGATTTTCTGAAATTTCTTTTCACTGATTTCTAATTTCATTGTGGTCAGAAGATGCCATATTTTGTATGGCATCCATCATTTAAATGTATTGAAGCTTTTTGTGATCATATATTTGGAAGGGCAGCCTCATGTACACAGTTGTCCAATGTCCATTCAGCCACAGAAAATGATCTTGGGCTAGGCACACTTCTTTGCCAAGAAATTTAAAAAGACCCACAAAATATTTCCAGGCACGTCATCTTGTGTGTGGAAGTATCTTTCCCAATTTCATGCTCACTGAATGCTCTTTTGTCTTTGGTTGGTTCAGGAGTGTCATGTGGTGGCTGGTCACCTCCATTGTCATATCTGTCCTACACAGGGAGGAAACAAGGTCTTACTGCTACAGCATAAAACCACACATTGGCAAATTACCCTGCATCAGCCTCTAGGAGAGCCTCATTGATCATGGGATCTCCTAGTTACCCACTGTTGAAGCTGATTTTGCATCAACAAGAATTATCCTATACAGTGCTTGACTGTATTATGTCCTTCTCAGTGACTCTAATAGCAAGATGAAATGGGCAGAATTATTCAGTCATCCCTTGGGATTGATAATTAGTGTATGATATTCTGCTCTACGTTTATCAATGGTCTGTGATGGAGAATGTTCCATGTGAAGCTGAGAATGTATATTTTGTTGTAATGACAACAAAATGAGTCATTTTAAGTCAGAAGCGAGTGCTTCTGTGTCTTTTAGGTATAGTTGGTGTATAGTGTTATTTTTTAATTTTCTATATGTCCTTAAATAAAATAATTTAGAAATTATAAGAATAAACTGATAATTACCTTATTAATCTTCTGTCTAGTTGTCATCAATAACTGTAAGTAGTATGTTAACCTTCCAACAATTAGTGTTGAAGTACCATCTTGTTTCTCCCTTAAATTGTGTTAGTTTTGCTTTATATATTTTGGGGCTCTATTGTTAGTTGCCTTTGTACTTCTAATGGTTTTATCTTCCTAATGAACTTTTTTCTTTATAATGGTCTCTTTTATGCTATTATATATATATATATATGTATATATATTTGCCTTTTGGGTCACACCCGGCAATGCACAGAGGTTACTCCTGGCTCATGCACTCAGGAATTACTCCTGGCGGTGCTCAGGGGACCAGATGGGATGCTGGGAATCGAATCCGGGTCGGGCGCGTGCAAGGCAAACGCCCTACCCGCTGTGCTATTGCTCCAGCCCCTATGCTATTATATTTTATCTAATTCCAATATCACTATTTCAGCTCTCTCATGGTTGCTCATATTTTTATAATATGTTTTCTTTCCTTTTATTTTCAACCTAGCTTATTTTTTTATTATAACAATGTCTGTACAAAATATTGTTCAATATATTTAAAAAATTTTTTTCTTTTGCTGCTGAGACTCAAAACCAGGGCCACTTACATGCCAGACATGTGCTCTACTTTTGAGAGGAGCCCTAGATTCTGGCCCTATAGTTCAATTTTTTTAGTTTAATCAGTCTGCCTTTTGATTAGATTATTTAATCCATTACACAATATTATTGAAATAAATGGATTTATATCTGCCATTTTCCTCTTTGTCATCTTTATGTTTTTATTGAGATATAATTTACATGCAACCATATTTTAGTTTGAGTACAATATAATTGACATTTGTACATTGCAAAATGATTGCATAATGTTCATTTACCATCTTCTAGAAGTTTTCCAATTTGTAGTTTGGTGAGTCCCTGATTCAAGAATGCATGTAGTCTCTCTCACACCCTTTCTTCAATATAAAGAGATAGACCAAAGTGATAGCTCAACAGACTGGAGCATTTGCTTTGCATACTGGAGACCTAGATTTGGTTCCCATAATCTCTTAGTCCCCTAAGCAGTTCCAAGAGAAATTACTGCTTATTCATTCTCCTTGCTGGTTATTTGTCTATACAGATGCTTTTTATTAAGTTATAAACATTTATTGAGAATTCCTAGGATGGTGGTTATTGCCTGCGAACACTGTCAGAATTTCTGAGAAATCACATACTATTTCAGTATCCTTTCTATTCAGATTCTTGGTTTCTTCCTAATTCTATCTTGGAAAAGTGTCTAATTCTAGGAATTTATTCATTTCTTCTTGTTGTTGAAATTTAATATATAGATACAGTTTATAGATATATTTTATAGATATATTTTATGACTCATTGCATATATTTTTTCTCCCACAGTCTGATTTTACTTATTTGTGTTTTCTTTTTCTCTTGATGAATCTAATAATTTGTTTATTTCCTTAGTTCTGAATTTTGGGCTCATCTTATTTGGAACTCTGTGTTTCCAGTGCCTGGATGCCTGTTTTCTTCCCCAGTTTGGGGAACTTTTCAGCCGTTATATCTTCAGACAAGATTATTTTTTACCCATTTATCTATTTTTCTGCGATCCATATAATGTGAACGTTATTCTGCTTGATGTCATCTGTAGACTGCTAAGCTATTTTCATTTTTGAGGGGCCCCCCAAGCAGTGTGCAGGTGCCCAGGACCACTTCTGATGATGCTCAGCCAACTAGGCCAGGTGGTTCAGTGCTAGGGCCTAACGGTATAGAGATTTTTGGGCTCTGTAGTGATAGGGACGATGAGGGCCACCCTATCAGTGTTTGGGGCCCTATGGGGGCTTGACAGTACTTATAGAGCTATGTAGTGTCCGGGGTCAAACTTGGGTGGTGGCATATCCAAATCATTTGCATCTGACCACTGAACTATTCCCCCGGCCCATATCTTAATTTTTAAAAACTATGTTTTGCTTTTGTTACTGTTCAGGTAAGCTCCACTGCCCTGTTTTAAGTTCCTTGAACTGTTGCTTCAACTACTTCTTCAGTTCTTCTGTTGAAGCCCTCTATTATATGCTTTTAGTTCCATTATTACATTCTTCAATTCTGTGAATGCTGAGTCTCAGCAATGCATAGTTTCCAGAGCACTGCTGGGAGTAGCCCAGAGCACTACAGGGTGTGGCCCACCCTAAAAAAATTGAAAGAGATACTACAACAGATAGGGTGTTTCCCTTGCAGGCGGCTAACCCAGGTTCAATTCCCAGATCTCCATATGGTCCCCTGAGCCCCAGGAATGATCCCTGAATGCAGAACCAGGAGTAAACCCTGAACACTGCCAGGTGTGGCCCAAAACAAAAAAAATTTCATCTGCAGCTCAGAGGAAGATCTTGTGTGCTATTTACCAAGTATACAGGAATGTGTTATTTGAATATAAGTACCTATATTATGTTGCTTGAATCAGTTGGACTGACTTTTAACATAATGATGTTCAGCAGATTTAAGTAAAATATTAAGATCTTAGACTTTTAAAAATCCATGGCTTTAGAGTGTCTAGAAAAAATTTATGTTTTTTCATTTTAATTCATTATGGAAAATATATGTGATGCAACTACTAAGGAACCAGATGTTATTTTATTTTATTCTACTAATTTTGTTTGGGGGCCATAGCTAGCGATGCTTGAGGGATACCCATAGCTCCATGTTCTGGGGTTTCTCTTAATCATGCTCAGGGGATCATGTAATGCCAGAGATTATATCTGGGATCCTGAGTGCAAAGCACATATTCAACCCTTGAGCTATCCTTCTGGCCCGATTGTTTGTTTGGAGTCACAGTTGGTGCTCAGGGGCTAGGGCTACTTTTAGCTCAGTTCTTGTGGCCATCCCAGAAATTCTTAGGGAGGTGGAGGGGAATGCAGTGCCAGGAATCAGACACATGCAAGACAGGTGCTTTACCATTGAGCCAGATCCTGGACCTGTTGACTCAATTCCAGATTTTTTTAAACCTATATATAGTTATCTGGGATGAAAGTGCTAGATCTTCTCCTCTAGTAGCTTTTTGGGTCACACCCAGCAATGTACAGGAGTTACTCCTGGCTCTGTATTCAGGAATTATTCCTGGCAGTGCTCAGTGGACCATATGGGATGCTGGGAATCAAACCCGGTTGGCCCGCAAGGCAAACGCCCTATCCACTGTGCTATTGCTCTAGCCCCTCTAAGAGTATATTTGACTGAACTGGAGTATGACTTAAGGTCTGATTTTAAAAATATTTGTTACGAGAAGTTCAGTACATAAATTTAAAAAATAATAAAGACAGCACTGGTAATTAAAACAACCCATTTAAAAAGGTCCATGCCACTTTCTATGCCATTGTGTCACATAGAAAAACAAGTTTGTTGATACTGTAGAAAACCAAGAAAAATTCTGTAGTGATGTGCTGTGGTAAGAGTTGAATTTTATAAAATGACATAGATCTTGGGTATCAAGAATGCATTAGTCACATTATTTATATGTCCTGACTTAGCTAGATATTCTAGAAAAGAAAGTGAGTGACAAAGGAGAGATGAGAGAGTTCTACGAGCAAAAAACTTCCACTCTGTTAGATTTGATTTGTACCTCTCATCGCACTGCTTTACAGGAAGGAAATTTACTTACTGTGATTGTGATATCTTTTAATTTAATTTCAATAAATACATAATACAATCCCAGGGAATAGGACTAATCAAAGAAAATCTTATTTAAGTACAATGTCCTTTTGCTGACAAATGATATGGTGGTATCAGATTTACTGTTACCTTACTTGGTTTCAGGAACTCTAATGAAAATTTATGCTTTGTGACTAGAAATCTTTAAAACTTACAACTTAAAGCCAACTTTGGTGGAAGAACTTTATAGTAATAGCTTTGGCAATAGAGTCCACCAGAGCTGATGTTCTTATGAAAATATGTTTTTGCATAGTTTACTTACAGTTGTTCTTATGCTTAATCAAAAGCTTGAAAATACCTAAAATAAGGAAAGCTATGGACAATACCTTAAAAATGGCAAATATTAGAAAGGTCATGCTAATAGGAAGTTTTGCTTATTTGTAGTGCTAATATTTACCTAATCATTGTACTTGAGAGGCAGAACTTTTGAGCCTTCCTCATCTTTGGGGTAAAAATATTCCAGGTATGTCCTGAACATAGCTTTCCAACAAATTCCATTTTTTTTTTGTATAAGAAAGCAATGCTTTACTAAAAGATGGAATATATCATGGGACAAATCCCACAAGGAGAGTGTTACCCGTTTATCCTTGACACAAGTTAAATCATTTCAAAATAGAATTCATTGGTATAACTAGAAAATTGAGGAGAACCTGAATGCCAAAAGCATGAAAGTGGGAGTAGGAAGAGATTTTGTCAAGATTTTCCATGCTGTTTCTTAGCACTTTCCCTTTTCATCACTTCCTAATTCTCACCCCCCACAGTCCTTCCAGATAGAGATCTTAATTCCTAAATCCAGTCTAGTTGGTAGGCTGACTTCAGGCCTAAAAGTCAGAAACCTTCCAAGAGGCACATGCATTTTTCCATGTGCACTTTCTCTGCTGCTAATGAAAAAGTGATTGTTATAACCTCTCACCCAAAGCACTTAGCAGCTTTAAAGCAAATGAAGGAAACACAAATTATGTCCCTTTACTCTGAATCAGTTTTGGGCTTGATACCTGGTGAGAGAATAACTTTGTATTTTATGGGTTATTTCACATCCTAATGAGGAGCCTCAATGTAACTTTACCTGTCACCACACTTGTGACTTCACCTGACACAAGGCTGATGTGTTTCCTGCTTTAATTTTATCCAAGACGGGGTCAGTGATTCTTTGGTTCTTTAATTCTGGGAGGCAGTTTAGAGCATTTGTTACTTCATTGCCACAGGCTGCAGCATGGCCTCCCCCCCACCCCTGAAGTGATTGGGGATGGGTTTATGAATAATCTCTGAGTTTGAGTATGGATCTCTGGCAGGTGACTATTTCATAGTGGTGGTGACTGAAGTCACCAGTCCCAATTTTAGTGTTTATATATATCTATGTAAATATATACATATAATTAAACTTTCTACCCTGGCGATCAGCAATTCTGGTGGGCCTCTGGGACTATATGGGATGCCCGGGATTGAACCTAGGTTGGCTATGTATAAGGCAGCCGCCCTAACCATCGTACTATCCCTTTGGCCTGGGGATTTTACCTGTTTCTGGACCTCCTCCCTCACTTGGAGGGTTCAGGCTGCTTTCAAGCAACTCTAGGGAAAGAGATACTGTTGGCTCGCAAAAAAGCAGAACATAGAACCTAGCTCTGCGCTTTCACTTTGGTACCGAAGAAAGCTAAGAGTCCGGAGGACGCTTGAGGACACGACGCCCAGCTTTGTCCCTCGTGGGTTGGGTCGCCTCTGTTGAGATCTTGGCAGCTCCGGGGGTCTAAGGGAGTGCGGGAGGTTTAAACCTGCAGTGAGAGGCTGGGAATCCCGCGTCGTCTGTACCATAGCACCTGACTTGGGGACACTGATTTGGCGGATCCCGAAAGGACGTGCGTGTCGCTCGCAGTCACGCCGCCGGCTCTCAGCGCCTCCTCAAAGCGGACCCTCTGGGGGTTCCTCCGGGGAGAGGGGGTTGCGGGCACAATGCAGGCTCCGGTGGTCTGTGCTCTGGGACGTGAACATTTGGCTACAGCCCAGCTGAGCTCAGCCCTAGTTTCTAGCAGTCCTCAGTGTCGGGTGGTCTCGGGACGCTGTCCTAGAAAAGGCCGTTGTGGGGCTTGGGGGAGAGGGGCAGAGGTGTTAGTTTCTTGGAGCGTCCTGGCCCGCCGTGCCAGCTGTCTGGGCTGCGCACCGGATCCCGGCTGCTGGGAAGGCGGACGGCTCTGCCCCTCCGCTTACCTCGAGCCCTGGACCGCCTCTCGGCACCCCTAGGCGGCGCTGCGCGACTCCGCACCCGGCCGGCTCCGCTTTCCCAGACGGCTGCCAAGCCCGAGCCGAGCGAGCCCAGCCCCAGCCGAGCGATTCCCGCACGCCCAGAGGCAGAACCACCGCGGCCTCCTGCACCTCCCGCGGGCAACGGCGGCCGCACAGCCCCCGCCCGTTACCGAAGCCAGAGCTCTCTGGGAGCCCGGAGCATGCCCCTGGGTCCCTGCTGGCGGAGCGCGGACGCCCAGAGGGAGCATGGTGGGCTGGAGGGTGGCGCTCCTGTGTCTGTGGGTCTCTTGCGGCTCCGCCGCGGGACAGCTCGAATACTCCGTGTTGGAGGAGACGGAGCGGGGCGTCGCCGTAGGCAATGTGGCCGCGGACTTGAAGCTCTCCGCGGCCGCGCTGTCCTTGAGGAACTTTCGCTTCTTTGCCAGCCACGGCGAGCCCTACTTCGGGGTGGAGCCGGCCAGCGGGAGCTTGGTGGTCCAGGAACGGACCGACCGCGAGCGGCTGTGCGGGGCCAAAGCCGCCTGCGTCCTGACCTATGAGCTGGTACTCGAGGACCCGCTGGAGCTGCACAAGGTGCACGTTCACGTCCGGGACACCAACGACAACTCGCCCCTCTTCTCTGCCAGCGACGTGCAGCTGCATATCCCTGAGTTCCTGCTGCCCGGAGCCCGTTTCACGCTCCCCAGTGCCCAAGATGCTGACGAGGGCAGCAACGCGGCGCTGAGCTACAGCCTGAGCCCCAGCCAGCACTTTCGTCTGGACATGGGGTCGCGGGTCGACGGCAGCGAGTATCCCGAGTTGGTGCTGGAGAAAGCGCTGGATCGCGAGGAGCGCGCCATCCACCGCCTAGTGCTCACGGCGCGCGACGGCGGGAGGCCGGCGCGCTCCGGAGACGCCCAAGTCACCGTTACCGTGGTGGACACAAACGACAACGCGCCGGTATTTGAGCGCACGGTGTACCGCACCAGGGTGCCTGAGACCGCACCCAACGGCACTGTATTATTCCGGGTTCAGGCCACAGACCCGGATGAAGGCTCCAATGGGGAAATTCGATATTCCTTAAGCAACAGCACGCAAGCAAAACTTCGACATCACTTTGATGTCCACCCCACAAGTGGGGAGGTGCGGCTTGCAGCTTCGCTAGGGCCCCCGGAAACGCTGCTGGAGGCATACGTCGAGGCAAGGGACAAAGGCGCCTTCGGGCTGGCTAGCACCGCCAAACTATTGGTGGAGGTGACCGATGTGAATGATCACGCCCCCGAGGTGACCCTCATGACTCTTTCCAGCCCAGTGGCTGAGGATGCCCTGCCAGGCACAGTGATTGCTTTCCTTAGTGTAAGGGATGAGGACCTCGGTCCCAATGGTAAGGTCCTCTGTCGCCTGTCCAGCGGAGGCCCCTTTAAGCTACAGTCTTCCTTCGACAGCTACTACAGCCTGCTGACTGATGGGCCACTGGACAGGGAGCAGGTCAGCGAGTACCAAGTCCTAATCACTGCCTCGGACCTTGGCTCGCCCCCACTTAGTACCCGCAGGGCACTGACTGTGTCCATCGCTGATGTTAATGACAATACACCAAGCTTTCCTCAACCTCAACAGGAGCTTTTTGTGGCTGAAAACAATGAGCCTGGGGCCTCCCTAGGCCAAGTGTTTGCCAAGGACCCAGACCTGGGGGAGAACGGCCGTGTCTCCTATGCACTGCTGGACATTGTCTCTGAAGGGCAGGCTGCCTCCAGCTTGGTGGCAGTAGAGCCATCCTATGGGGCTATCACAGCCAAGATTTCCTTTGACTTTGAGCGTCTGAGGTGGTTTCGTTTCCAAGTGGAAGCCCGGGATGGTGGCCTTCCTCCCAGAAGTGCCACTGTGACGGTGACCCTGTTTATAATCGATAGGAATGACAACGCTCCCGCTATTTTGTTTCCCTTGCCCAGAAATGGCTCTGCCACAGTGGAAATTGTGCCCCGCACTGCCAGAACTGGACACTTGGTCACAAAAGTGGTGGCTGAGGATGCAGATAGTGGCTCCAATGCCTGGCTTTCCTACCACATCTCGAAGGCTTCCGACCCTAGCCTTTTCAGAATTTCAGCCACTGTGGGAGAACTGCGGATGGCCCGATCAGTCCTCCCCTCTGATGCAATTAAACAGAGGGTGGTGGTTGTGGTTCAGGACCACGGAGATCCTGCTCTCTCCTCCTCTGTCACTCTGGGTGTGCTGTTGAGCGACTATGCCCCCCAGGTCCTTCCAGATTTTGACGATGCCTGGGAAACGGGCGGGCACCTGTCCACTCAGAACCTGTATCTGGTAATTGCCCTGGCCTGTGTTTCCTTTTTATTTCTGGGATGTTTGCTTCTCTTTGTGTGTATCAAGCTGAGCCAGCATCCTGGTTATTGCTCACAGAGCCACCGTTGCTCTCCAGCAGAGTTGAGATATAGGAGGAAGATGGCTTTGGACCCGTGTGTGACATCAGCCACAATTGATGTCACGACAGTTGAGAGACTGTCTCAGACGTATCTCTGTCGAACATCTCTGGGACTGGGCTCTGCTAATAACCATTTGTTGCTGCGTGGGGAATACAGTGCGGCTGACCTGAGAAATCTGGCTACTGGGGTAGGGCTGAATTTGCCGATATCCTGTATTCAGATTTGGAATAGGAAAGGCGATCATGCCAATATCAGTGCGATGGTAAGCAATTTTTACACACTTGGATTCCTGTGACCAAGAGATGGTGGCTAGCTGTGTTTGGAATTTTTTTCCCTTTTTGGGTCACACCCGGCAATGCACAGGGGTTACTCCTGGCTCTGCACTCAGGAATTACCCCTGGTGGTGCTCAGGGGATCATATGGGATGCTGGGAATTGAACCCGGGTCGGCCGAGTGGAGGCGAACGCCCTACTCGCTGTGCTATCACTCCAGCCCCTGGAAATTTTTTAAAGATGAGCCATTGATGACATTAATTCACTGAAATGAACATAACCCTTGTGTTAACCCTGGGAACATAAAAGTATAAGATTGTTCTTGGATTCATAGAGCTTATGCATTATATTTGAGGGGATAAAAGGAGTAAGAAAGTCAAGCCTATTAAATATTAATAGAATTCATATTGGCATATGGGCCTAATATTGAAATGTGTATTACAGGTAATATGTGACCTAGGCTATCTTTAAACACGTTAGTAAGGCAGGTATTCTTTATCATAAAACATTTTGAGGATCCAGGGAGATAAAGTACAGGGAATAAAGTACATGCTTTCCGCGTGGAAATCCCTATTTGATCCCTGGAACGCCATGGTCCTCCCACAGCATGGTCCTCCCTGATTACCATGTGTAATCTTGGAGGCTCCTGAGCACTGTTTTGGTGTCCTAGGTAATCCTTGGCACAACAGTATCGAACCGTCTAGCACTTTGAATCACTGGCCTGATTGGTCAAACCAGGCTGGGAGTTGCTGGGAGGAGCCTCTGGGCTCCTGAGAACCCCTTGGTAAGACCTCCCTAAACATCTTGAGTAACAAATATGTGTTAATCATTCTAATAACTTAAAGTGGAAATGCCGAATATCTAGGAGTCTTTGCATAAATCATGCTATGTATCATGAAGATAGAGAAATTTAAACATTCTGGTACATAATTTTAAAAGGTATTTTAAAGAAGGGTAAAAGTGTGTATGGATGTTTAAGGAAGAGAGAGAAAGAGAGAAAGACAGAGAGAATGTGAGCAAATGTCTGGGCAGGGAGGGAATTGTAGGTCTTGTGGCAGAGATGAAATTTGAGCAGGCTCTTGAATGTTGTATCATTTAGAAAAATGTGGCATATTCTCTAGGCTATCTTTTGTATGAAGACGATTTTGAAAATAATCTTATTTAAAATGATAGCCCAAAACATAGCTCATAGCTTCATGCACTGTTTTTAAACTATATGAAAATTTTAAGCATATCTCAGAGCACCTTTTGTACTGATTTTGTGGTTTTATCAATGTATTTTACAAAGAAGAAAGGGGTAAATACTTGTTATACCAAATAACACAGTTACTTGATAACATAGTTCAAAGGTATGCTAACCATTTAAGGTTTCATTTACTTTGGATTTAATTTTCTTATTTTAGAAGCCAGTATACTTAGAAATGAATTCCAAATCTGAAAGTAATACACCTAGTACAAATTAGAACATTGAAATACTTCAGTGTATCATAATGAGCCTTAGCATTTCAGAAGTTTTTTTAATCTTGTAGGGATAGTATTTTTCTAAAATCTGTATAATTATTTTCTGACTTCTCATAGAGATAACGGATGGACACAGGGGGAAGGGCGAGCAATTAGGGATGGTTCTTTTTTTTAAAAAAACCATTTCAAATAAAGGGAAAGTAGGCTATAAGTTATTCTCTTTCAAATAATAATGTTAACTGATAATAGAATAGATTTACATCCATTTAAAGCTTGCATACTAAATATCCTCACAGGATATAATGGAACCCAATAGATAAAATATTAATAAAGGCTTGTTGAATGAGTGGATAAATTTGTGAATGCATGATCTGGATGGTAAGGTTGTTCAATGCAGAAAGAGAAACTTTTACTTTTCTACTTTACACCTATCTATATAGTTAATATAGTCACTTTCAAAGAACATAGCTTTGTGGATTAGGTTGGAGTGAAAACTTTGCATTGTTGGGACCTAGGGTCGATATCCAGCATTGTGTGGTTCCCTGAGCATTGTCAGAAAGGACCCCCGAGCACTGAGCCAAAAGTCAAAAACATCTTGGCATCACCAGATGTTGTCCCAAAACAAGAACAAAACAAAAGACACTATTGAACAGTTGTTATTGATGTATAATAATGAAACGACAACAGAGGAATGTTCAGGTCACAGAACTAGCATAAAAACCAACGTCAGTGCCATATATGTGCAGTTCCTGTAGACCAGCATTTCTCAAATGGAAACATGTGCCCCCAGGATATTCCAAAGGGGCACAGGTGAAAACTGCATAAGTGTGTGGGGGGACATGACACAGAGTAGGAGGCCAACTGATAGGACAGAGGGAGGGCCACGGTGAAACAAGGTTGGAAGGGGGCCATGTCTGGAAAAAGGCTTTGCCTTTTTTGTAATTTTTCATGTTGGAGAAACACTAAGTGGTTAGTAGGAGTAGGCATAATCACATTGCAAAATTTTCAGTGAGCACAAATTAAAATGCAGTTCATTTTAGGGGCCAAGAGATAGCTTAAGGTGCTGGAGTTTGTGCTTCACATGTGGAAACCCTGGATTCAGTTCCAGTTGCTGCCTGGGCCCCTGAGCATAGTTGGGCACAACCTCCAAGTATTAAGCCAGGGGAGTATCCCATGAACACCACAGGGTGTGACCGCAAACCACTCCAAAATTTTATTTTATTTATTTATTTGGCCTTGTAGCCATATCTAGGCATGTTCATACACTATATATATTTGATATAAATCTGAAATATTTTGTCATTCACACCAGTTTTTATTATTTGCTTCTTCACATTCAATTGCACATTGACCCAAACTTGATTTTTTTTGGTTTGTTTTTGGGTCACACCCAGTGGTGTTCAGGACTTACACCTGGTGTGCTCAGGAATCACTCCTGGCAGGGATTAGGGGACTGTATAGGGTACTGGGGGGTTAACTCGGGTTGCCAAGGCAAGCGCCCTTCCCATTATCTACATATTATCTCTCCATCCTTTCAACCGTGATTCTTTAGAAAAGAAAGTTTGACACAGTGTTTACCAAATTGCTTAATAACAAGTCACTGTCACTGTCATCTCATTGCTCATCGATTTGTTCAAGCGGGCACCAGTAACGTCTCTCACTGAGAGACTTATTGTTACTGTTTTTGGCATATCCAATACGCACAGGTAGCTTGCCAGGCTCTGCCGCTCAGGCTCGATACTCTCGGTAGCTTGCTGGGCTCTCCAAGAGGGGCGGAGGAATCGAACTCAGGTCGCCGCGTGAAAGGCGAATGCCCAACCGCTGTGCTATCGCTCCTTTAATAACAAGTATTAAGAAATATTTATTACTTGGATTTTATCAAAAATTCTTTGGAAAGTATGCAATTTTGGGGCTGGAGATGTGGCTCAGGGCAGAGGCCTATCACAAATTCCATCCCTGGCACCTCCTTCTAGGCGGCCTGTGATCCCAGTGCCATGGAACCTTGTGAATATTTCCTCAAAGTGTCAGCTCCAGGCACACGCAGCCAACGATGCAAATCCCAACAAGATTACATGGCAATCCCCAGTCATCATGAAACAAAAATGGGAAGGGTGGGAGCAAAACTTTGGTGGGGGAGTGCCGCAACCAGCAGTGTTTGGGGTTATTTCTGGTGCTGTGCTCAGGAGTCATTCCTAGTAATGCGGGAGACCATATTTGTTGCTAGAGATTGAAGGGTCTTCAGCATGCAAGGCAAGCTCCTTAACTCCTGTGCTATGTCTCCAGCCTCCAAACACTTTTAAATCTATAAAACCATGCAATATTATAATTAAACTGCGCATGAGACTCATGTTGATGCATATGTCTTTTGATTTTGCTCAAATTCTGAATTTCCCCCTCATTTTTAGTTTAGGAAATATGTGAGCATAACTTATAATACTGAATTTTTTAAGTTTAAGAAATCCAGGAGAACATAGTTTTCTATATCCTGTTGATAAAAAAATGATTTAAACAAAAGTGATCCAAATGTACATCTAGTAGACCACTTTTCTCATGTCATTTTCTTCTTTTAAAGATTCTTGATGAGGGAGCCCTAAAACACACAGCAGAAAAGCCATCTGCATTCCTATGTTCTTTATAGCACTATTTACAATAGCCCAAATCTGGAAACAGCCCATGTGCCCAAGAACAGAGTCGATAAAGATGCTATGACACAGCCACACAATGGAACACTATGCAGCCATTAGGGGAAATGAAGTCATGAAATTTGCTGTTACATGGAGAGTATCATGCTGAGTGAAATGAGTCATAGGGAAAGGGACAGACATAGAGTAATCACACTCATTTGTGAGATATAAGGAAATATAGTAGGAGAATCAGACCCAAAGACAACAGAAACAAAGCGCAGGAGGACTGGCCGCAATAGGGGGAGGGCAGGTAGGTCAGAGAAGGGACTGCTATGACAATGATAGTGGGAAGTGATCACTCTGGACAAGAACAGGGTGCTGAAAGGAGTTAAAGTGATATGCATGATACACTTTCAGTAACAGTATTGCAAACCATAGCACCTAGAGGAAAAAGTATATATATAAAAAAAATCATCTGCCATAGAGGTAGGCTGGGGGGACGAAAGGGTAACTGGGGACATTGGTAGAGGGAAGTGGACACTGGTAAAGAGATGGGTGATTAAACATTAAAGGACTGAAACTCAATCATGAACAGCTTTGTAACTCTGTATATAAAGATGATCTTTTTTAAAGTCGAAAACAGTGTGCCTGTCAGGAGGCAAGCTAAAATGATTTTTTTTTGCTTTTTGGGTCACACCCAGTGGTGCACAGGGCTTTGCACTCAGGAATTACTCTTGGTGATGCTTGGGGGACCATATGGGATGCTGGGAATAGAACCTGGGTTGGCCATGTGCAAGGCAAATGCCCTATCTGCTGTACTATATCACTCCAGCCCCTAAAATGAAAAATTTTTAATTAATTAATTAATTAATTTTTTATTTTATTCTTTTATTGAATCACCATGTTAAAATGAAAATTCTTGATTAGGGCTGGGGAGATTGGCTCAAAGGGCTGGAACACATGTTTAATGCGCAAGAGCCCAGGGATAATCCCCAGTACCGCATGGTCCAGTAAACTCCACTGGGAGGAACCCCTGAGCACTGCTAGGTGTGGTCCCTAAACAGTAAAAGCACCAGAAAAGTATGTTCTTTTTTGGGGCCACACTCAGTGGCGCTCAGAGTAGTCCTGGCTCTGTTCTCAGGGATTATTCCTGACAGTGGTTGGGGCACCACAAGAAGGATTCTTAATTAGCAATTAAATTTTTTTCCGAGTAATATCTAAACTGGCAAAAAACTCTGAGCTATAAATTACCAGTTAGCATTTACAAGTTTTGACATTGGGACTTTAAAAAGTAATAGATGATAATATGGCAAAAGTACATGATATAAAGTATACCTGACTTTATTACATATCACATGGAAAGGACAGTTTGAACATACCAGTATTTTAGCATATTGCCCTTCTGTAATTAAAAGTTGTTTTTCTCTTAGAACATATAAAGTGAAGGACATTTCCCTTTCTTGGTGGTCTTTATTAACAGAGTTCTAGAATTGTTTTGACATTCTAAGTGTCTTTGTCAACTTAGATTCCTTAAGTTGACTTTCCCGTAGGTTAATTTTTAATATTTCCTTAACTTTTTGACCTTTGAAGCGGATAACTACTCTTTGAAAAACTTTAGAGTGCTGTAATTAAGGAAACATATATAGCACTGTAGCACTGTCCTCCCGTTGTTTATCGGTTTGCTCGAGCAGGCACCAGTAATGTCTCCATTGTGAGACTTGTTGTTACTGTTTTTGGCATATCGAGTATGCCACGGATACCTTGCCAGACTCTGCTGTGTGGGTGGGATACTCTCAGTAGCTTGCCGGGCTCTCTGAGAGGGATGGAGGAATCGAACCCGGATTGGCCACGTGCAAGGCAAATCCTCTACCCTCTGTGCTATCGCTCCAGTCCAAGGAAGCTTATGTAGCATGTGAAAAATATATTCAGATAAAAACATTTGGATAATAATTATACAGGTAACAGTATTTGTTGAATAGTGGAGAAACTACAAACTAGTAAAACAAAAGTGGAAAAATCACATAACTTGGAGTGTATTGAAGGGAAACTCAAGATCTGGGAAATGTCTGAGCAGGAAAGTTTTGACAAGTCTGATAAGGGTAATGACCTATTGATTTTTGTTAGCTTAGATATTTGCAGCTAGAGGGAAACAATAATGTTCCAGAAACTAAATACACTTAGCTGGTTTGGGATGAAGGTGAACTGAATTGCTAAAAGGTTTTTTTTTCACATTGCTCAAATGCATTTGCTATGAATATCAGAAATAATTAATATTTGGCAAACTATCAAATGAGTATTGATTAGAGTCTTGGATTCTGACTAACGTATTATGGGAAGGAAGAAATTTGATAGAAAGGATTAATCTTAAAAAGCAAAACTGGAGTTGGAGAGAGCAGAGAAGTTAAGGTACATACCTTGCATACAGCGGACCCTGGTTTGATCCTCGGCATCTCAGAGTCCATCATGCACTGCAGAAGTGATTCCTGAGCAGAACCAGGAAGTAGGATATAAACACAATCATGCCCATACAAAACTTAGCAATTAGGAAAATAATTTCCTCCACAAGCCATTAACACTGGATGCCATGATATCTTCATTTGGAACATCCCATGGAATCTTGGTAGAAATATGCAATCCCACATTCTCCTGGGTTGCAGAGAAAAGGAAAGCCTTCTCTCCCCCTATAAATTCTGGGCTGTTTCTGGAGCCATCTGCTTGTCCTCTACATATACACTGTTTTCATAGCAGAGCACTAATGACATTGATATTACCTCAAAAAATGTAGTCTGAAAGAGGGCACATAATGCTTATTCCTTAGAATCCCTAAGCAAAGATTCCCACTGTTTTGCTTTGACCCAAAGTACTGTTCAGACAAAATATAAACAACTAGTCAGGATAGCATGACAGTGAAATCTTTGCATCGTTCCTTGGAATTAGTTTGTCCTTCCCTTTTCTTTTCTTTTGTTTTGGGGCCATACCCAGTAATGCCCAGGGGTTACTCCAGGCTCTGCACTCAGGAATCACTCCTAGAAATGCATGGGAGACTATAGGGGGTGCTGGGGATTGAACCTGGATTGGCCGTGTGCAAGGCAAAGGCCCTGCCCACTGTACTATCGCTCCATCCTGATTTTGTGGGATTTTTTTTCTTTTTGGGTTACACCTGGTGATGCTCAGGGGTTACTCCTGACTCTGCACTCAGAATCACTCCTGGCAGTGCTCAGAGGATCATGTGGGATTCTGGGAAAAGAAACTGGGTTGGCCACGTGCAAGGCAAACACCCTACCCACTGTGCTATCACTCCAGCCCCCGCTGTGGGAATTTTTTTATTGCTTGTTTATTTGTTTTGGGAGATACATACTTGGTGATGCTTGGGGATGGGTTACTACTGACTTGATGCTGGGGGTTGAACCTGGGACTCACACACACACACATAGCATGTGCTTTTGCCCTCTGATCATCTCTGTCCCTGTGGGTAATTTTTAAATCATAAAATCAAAGTAACAAAGTTTTATTTGTAACAGGATTATTTCTTTTAAAATTATTCCTTTGTGTATATAAATTTTATTTATCCAGACAGGTCAAATTTGTTTTCTGTTTTTAGTTTTTTTGGCTATACATCCAGTGAGGCCAGGTCTTTCTCCTGGCTCTGTGCTTAAGGATAACTCCTAAGAGCTTAAGATGTACAAGTTTCAGGGCTGAAGCAATAGAGCAGCAGGTAGGGCACTTACTTTACATGAGGCCAACCAGGATTTAATCCCCAGCACCCTTATAATACCCCAAAAACATCAGGAGTGATTCCTGAGTGCAGAGCCAGGAATAAGTCCTCAGGAATAAGCTCTGAGCATCACCAGGTGTGACCCTACCTCCTGCCAAAATTTAGTTGACATATACAACATATATTGCAAATATACAAGTCAATGAGTAACCCATCACAGTTACTTAGTATTCACCATGGAAATGAGGAAGTAGAGACTTACCAGCCAGAGTCCCTCATCCCTCCCCTTTCTTTGCTTCTTTCTGAAATAGGACCAATAGAAAAGGGATCATATGGTATGATTATGGGCCTGCTTTTGTATCTGGAATCTTTCAATATCCTCATTACTTTCATCAATATCCACTAAACCAATGTGTATCACATTATATGAGTATGATATAATGTATTTATATCTTTTTAATTGAGGGGATTTTTTTCAAGTTTATTTTTTGGTATTAAGAGTAGTTATGCTTGGGACCAGAGTAGTAGTACAGTGGGTAGAGGGCATTTTCCTTACACATGGTCAACCAGGTTCGATTCCTTGCATTCCCATTTGATCCTCCAAGCACTGCTAGGAGTAATTCCTGAGTGCAGAGCCAGAAGAAACCCTGAGTATTGCTGGGTGTGACCTAAAAAGAAAAAGAGAAAATTAGAGTAGTCATTCCCCTTATTCTGAAAGAGCCTCCAATGCGGCACTGCTTGGAAGAATGAGTAAAGAGAGGCTGCTAAAATCTTAGGGCTAGGACGAATGGAGACATTACTGGCACCCACGTGAGCAAATCGATGATCAACGGGATGACAGTGATACAGTGATACAGAGATAGAGTAGTAATGCTCTGGGGCTGGGGAGATGACTCAAATATGTTTTGCTTAGAGAAGGTTGAGGTTTGGTCCCTAGCACTGTATGGTCCTTTGAGCACTACTGGGAGAGGACCCTGAGCAACAAACTGGGAGTTTACCCTGAGCCTGTGTGGTATCTCCCCCAAACCAAAATAAAATAATAAAATACTATGCTCTGAAATTTTCCTTACATCTTTTGGCACACACATATTTGTATTTCTGTTGTCTGTATAGTTGGTAGTGGAAATGGCTTGGTGCTTGGTGAGAAGGTGTTTGTTTAGCTGTAATAGAGCTTGCCAACACTTTGCCAAATTAATTTTACAAATTAGTTGCACTATTTGTTTTACTACTAGCAGTGCATAAGAATTCCAGTGTATTAATAGTACCAGACTTTGACATTTTCATCCTTAAAGTAGTATTCTTAGCATCTCTCTTTCCCCCCCTGCCATCACACCTGACAGTGTTTAGGGCTGTTTCTTGGTTCAGTGCCCAGTAGCTTTGTACTTGGGAGTCACTTCTGGAAGTGCTTGGGGGACCACTTATAGCCAGAGATTGAACCCGGGCTTTCTTCAGGCAAATCATGTGCTCAGCCCACTTAGATATCTCTCTGTCCTAATTTTTTTTTCAGTTTTAGATTTGTGTGTTTTTATTTTTTAAAATTAAAAAAATTTTAATTAGTGAATCACCATGAGGATACAGTAACAGATTTACACATTTTCATACTTGTGCTTCCCTCATACAATGTTCGATCTCCCATCCCTCCACCAGTGTCCATTCTCCACCACTAGTGAACCCAGTATCCCTCCCATCCCCCAATCCCATGCCCCCCTTGTGTTTGTTTTAATTTATTTACTTATTTTTATTTTTATTTTTTTGCTTTTTGGGTCACACCTGGCAACGCACAGGGGTTACTCCTGGCTTTGCACTCAGGAATTACCCCTGGTGGTGCTCAGGGGACCATATGGGATGCTGGAATTCGAACCTGGGTTGGCCGCTTGCAAGGCAAATGCCCTACCCACTGTGCTATTGCTCTAGCCCTTGTGTTTGTTTTTAATGTGATGCAATATTTGTATACTGACGAGGCTATATAAGTCACCATTGAAGTGATATACCATTCATCCCTCCTTTCCATTGCTAGCACTGTAGCACTGTTGTCCCATTGTTCATCGATTTGCTCAAGTGGGCACCAGTAATGTCTCCATTGTGAGACTTGTTGTTACTGTTTTCGGCATATTGAATACGCCATGGGTAGCTTGCCAGGCTCTGCCATTCGGGCAGGATACTCTCGGTAGCTTGCTGGGCTCTCTGAGAGAGATGGAAGAATCGAACCCGGGTCGGCCACGTGCAAAGCAAACGCCCGACCTGCTGTACTATCGCTTTAGTCCTTGATATATTTATTTTGGTCTTTTTGGGTCATACCCAGCAATGCTCAGGTGTTTCTCCTGATTCTGCACTCAGGAATTACTCCTGTTGGTGCTCAGGGAACCATATGGGATACTGGGGATCAAACCTGGGTTGGCTGTGTGCAAGGCAAATGCCCTATCTGCTGTACTATCACTCCAGTTTCCCATTGTATATTTTTTTCTTTTTTCGCTTTTTGGGTCACATCCAGCGTTGCACAGGGGTTACTCCTGGCTCATACGCAGGAATTACTCCTGGTGGTGCTTGGGGGACCATATGGATGCTGGGAACCGAACCTGGGTCGGCCTCGTGCAAGGCAAATGCCCTACCTGCTGTGCTATCACTCCAGCCCTGCCCCATTGTATACTTTTAAGATTAGGTTTATTGGGTTTTTGTGAGAAATATTGGCCCACTAATCTTCCATATCTGACTCTTCGAAAGATGTACACATTTTATTTTATACAACAGTAAAAGAGCATATCTGTTAATAGTGCTATAAATTTTATTAATCTGATTTTCAGTATTGAGAAATTACTAGCTCACAATAGTCAAAACCAACCCCTTCCCCCAAAGCAGAACTGAAATAATTTATTTTGTATTGTTTGTTATGAAAAATCCACTAAAAATGATCCAAAAAAGGTTTCTTAGAGGAAAGTGTGTAAGGGGTTTTGTATTTCATCCAGGACCATTAGACCCTTCCATAAGAGATTACTAACATGTTTTTAAAGGTTTGAGCTTTGTGTGCATATGTATATTTATGTATATATAGCACTGTAACACTGTCATCCCATTGTTCATCGTTGTGCTCAAGCAGACACCAGTAACATCTCCATTGTGAGACTTGTTGTTATTATTTTTGGCATATCGAATATGCCACGGGTATCTTGCCAGGCTCTGCCGTGTAAGTGGGATACTCTCAGTTGGTTGCCGGGCTCTCTGAGAGGGATGGAGAAATTGAACCTGCTGTAAAAATATATTTCCCCCTAAGATTAGTTGCCATCTACTTTAAACCCCATCAAATGTGGTGTGCTACTCTTGGAATGTTAGTGGTGTAATGTATGAAATGTCATGCAGCCGCAAATGCAGGCCGCAAATGCAGCCACGTTGTCCAGGAATAGGTCCACTCATGGGGTGGGCTCGGCCGACCGTGTGGCGAGCAGCTGTTAGCATGGTGATGGTTAAGTTCTGGAAGTTTTTGGCTGCAGGGCTTGAGGGACCAGGTGGTTCCAGGAATTGAATCTGGGCCTCCTGTATATAAATCATGAGTTCAGCCCTTGGAGCTATGTCTCCAGTGCACTCGTTCCTTTTAAATTAATTGCATATGTGCATCTACCTTATGCTTTTTGGGACATAACATAGTACACATTCTTCCCTGCTTTGTATTTCCACTTGAAAATTCTTGTAGTCTGTAGAAATATTTCTTGTCTCTTAATGATGTCTTTCTAGTAACAGAAGCTCCTAATTTTAATGCAATCCAATCTATCAATATCTCCCTTCTCCACATTCTTTTTAACCATTGGGTTGTTTTTGGTGCTGTGTATTGTATTTAGGGTTTCATATGTGAGCTCTACCAGGGACCCAAATCCCTGTTTTTTCCCCTAACCTTATGTGTGTGTGTGTGTGTGTGTGTGTGTGTGTGTGTGTGTGTTTGTCGCAGAGGTGGCATGGGGTGAGAGTCCCAAGCAATCAGTCCCTAAGGCCTCATTTTGGGGATTCTAAGCCAGTAAAGCCAGAGGTTTAAGGGTCAAAGGATTCAGTGCTGCTTGGGGCTTGCAGTGCTGGGGATTACATGCACCACCCCAGAGGTGCTGGTGGGGTGGGGGGCCTTCAGGGCTGCATCTGACAATACTCAGGGACCCATGTGGTGTCAGGTATAGAACTGTGGTCAGGGACACACAAGGCAAGTGCCTTCACCCTGTACCATCTGTCAAGGCCTCATTTTTTTTTAACCTTTTATTTAATTTTTTGTTTTGGGTTCACACCTAGTGGTGCTCAGGGTTTACTCCTTCTACTCCTTCTAGCTCTGCACTCAAGGGATCGCTCCTGTTGGTGCTTGGGGGACCATATGGAATGCTGGGGATTGAACTGTGTACACCTGTGTGTGCAAGGCAAGTGCCTTACCTACTGTACTATTGCTCCGGCTCCACTTTTAACCTTTTAAAGAAAATGTAATATTCTCATGTTGAAGAAATAGTAAAAATAAAGAAATAAAATGTGGATTATCTCAAGCTCATGAAGATATGTTTCTAACAGTTTTTTCCCAAAGTGGGTGAAAACACGCATGGGGTACTGGGCTATTGGTGGTGGTGGCGAGGGGGCGCTATGGTAGCTTTAGTGCAATTAGTAGATACTTTCTATTTGTTTGCTTAAAGATGGTAAATTTTCTGTGGTGCGCTGAGTAATTGTTTTTTTTGAAAATTGGGCAATCTACCACATAAGTTTGCGAACCTCTGAACCATTGCAGTCTGAGAGAACATTCCACATGTTGGAAATTTTCTATTTCTGGGACGAGTGCTACCGAGCGGTGAAACGTCGCTTGTGAAATTAGGAAGCCGAACTTTTAAGGTTACTAACTTTAATTAGTTTCATCGTAATTAGCCACATCTGATTAGTGGTTGCCATAGTTACATCAGATTTCCTGTTTTAACTTGCAAATTGAGATCTTAAATCCACCTGAAATTGTTGCTTTGTGTATAGTGCAATGTAGGAAACGGAGATTTATGATTACCATGTGTAAATTCAGTTGGGTTTTCTACATATTCAGTCAGCACTTAGTACAAAGATCACCCTTCCATCACATCTTACTCTGCAGTGCTACCTTTTTTTTTGTGCCTCAGTATCTGTGCCTATTTAGGACCTCCTGTTTCTATTATACCAGCACATATTGAGGGGTTAAGTGCAGTGTTTTGAGGATGTATTTGTGCACAATTCTGTAAATTCTCCTACTGGTTCTGGTTCAAGAATAACCTAGATATTTCTAGCCCTTTTTTTAGTCTTTATTTTTTTAAAAAATCAATTATAGGTTTGTCAGTTTATACCATATAAAAAGTCCAAATTACCTCTGCTCTGATTTTAATTGTTATTACATTGAATTTATAGAAAATGTGAGACCTATTGATGTTTAAGCTGTTTTATTTGCTTAAATTGAATATAGAATGCTGTTATTGAATATAGACAAATATGGGACTTGCTGACATATAAAGGTAACATGTCCATGAGCATCTAGTTGGTTAGCATGGTATAGCTTTTCACATGCCTTGTTTTCCTGCAGTTTTTTATGTTTGTTTGCCTAGGCTATGTGGAGAGACATGGCACAACTTTCATTAGCTATATGGTGTTTTGTTTTATTTTTTGGTTTGCCTCTTCTGGGGGCCACTCCTGGCAGTAAAGGATCAAGCCCAGCTTGTTCTCCTATGAACCTTCTCTCTGGCCTGGTACTTTGAAACTATTGAAACTGTTTTAAAGAACACTTTTAAAATTCCATTTTATAATTTTTTTGTTGTAGGTATATAGAATTAGAACTTTGGGGAGCGGCCCATACCCAGTGTTGCTCAGGGCTTACTCCTGGCTCTGTGCTTAGATATCAATTCTAGTGGGGTTCAGGGGGCAATATGGGGTGCTGGGATTTGAACTCAGGTCATCCACATGCAAAGCAAGCAGTCTACACACTGAACATAGGCTCTGACCCTATTTGTTTATTTTTTAATGCTATTATAATTTAGCTTAGGTGGCTACATTAGTGCCAAAGTTTATGGTCTTGATGTACAAAGTTACTACTCTGGGTTCTCTTTGGAGCTTATCTATCTTTCTCCTTTTACTAATGTGAATTCTAAAGATGTGAATCAATGATCTCTCTCTCTCTCTCTCTCTCTCTCTCTCTCTCTCTCTCTTTGAGTCACACCAGTGGTGCTCAAGGCTTATTTCTGGCTCTGCATTCGGGGAGCACTCCAAGTAGGCTGGGGACCACATGGGTTACCAGGGATCAAATCCAGGCTGGCCATGTACAAGGCAAGCACCCTTCCCACTGTACTATCTTGCAGCCCACCTTTCTTTCTGTTTTGAAATTTAATTTTGTGAAACAAGCCATACCGTACACATTGTTACAGGATGTGAATTATTGACACTGAATTGACTGTACTGTTTGGAAAGAGAGCCTCAAATTTTTTAAATTGCCATATGTATGTTTGTATTTAAATTATTTTGAGAGAGGAGGGAAGGGTGAACAAACCACTATGTATATGGGTATAATTTGAAGATTGTTCCATCTTGGTTTGCAATCTGCTCTCTTGATAATTCTCTGCTATATGTAGCTATACATAATAATGCTATGAGGGAGAGAAAAGCATTTTTCAACATATCAAACTTTTATACTGATTTTTAAAATATGGCTACAGTTCTTTTTTTTATTTTATTGAATCACCGTGAAAAAAATACAAAGCTTTCAGTTTAAGTCTCAGTCATATAATGATTAAACCCCCATCCCTTCACCAGTGTACATGTTCCACCACCAAGAACCCCAATATCCCTCCTCCCACCCCCCCCACCTAAGTAGCTAATGACCTTCACTTTATTCTCTCTATACTTTGAATACATTCAGTATTTCAATACAGAACTCACTATTATTGTTTGGAATTTTCTCCCAACAATCAGGCCTGCTGAAAAGGCATCATTTAATAATTTCTTTTCATTGCTGAGAATGAAGACTCTATGAGCTTGCGCGGTGGTGACAGCGGCCACGCGGTTTTGGATTTCTGATATTTTAGCTCAGGTCACAGTCTAGATGCATTTCTGTAAGAAGCCGCTGTGGGTGCCAAAATGGGTTAGAAGACCTCTCGGATCATAGTCTTTAGGAGCAGAGGGTCTGTTTTGTGCAAGGCAGCTCCGGATCTTATCTGGGCGGAGGGTGTACAGTTTATTTATTTGTTTATTTTTTTGCTTTTTGGGTCACACTGGCGATGCACAGGGGTTACTCCTGGCTCATGCACTCAGGAATTACTCCTGGCGGTGCTCAGGGGACCATATGGGATGCTGGGAATCGAACCCGGGTCGGCCGCGTGCAAGGCAAATGCCCTACCCGCTGTGCTATTGCTCCAGCTGCCGTTTTTATTTATTTTTTAATAGAAAATTTATATAAGAAGGCTGTAACAACCTGATCATAATGTAAGAATTCTGGGTGAAGGAGTCCACAAAACTTTATTTTATGGTTATTGCTCTGAGCTTCTTAGTACATGAATGTGAGGGGGTGTGAGAGTGAGGGAAAACTTTTAAAATGCATTTGTTGTGCTTTTTAAAGATAATGTAATATCTCTTGACTTTCCTAGGTGGCATTAAGTTTTTTTAAAAAAGATGTTTTAATATTCATATGTATTTATTTAACTTTAAAAATACTTTCAAGGGAGGGGCTGGAGCAATAGCACAGCGGGTAGGGCATTTGCCTTGCACGCGGCTGACCCGGGTTCGATTTTCAGCATCCCATATTGTCCCCTCGAGCACCGCCAGGAGTGATTCCTGAGTGCAGAGCTAGGAGTAACCCTTGTGCATTGCCGGGTGTGACCCAAAAAGCAAAAAAAAAAATTTCAGGGGAGGGGCTGGAGAGATAGTACAGCAGGTAAGGCACTTGCTTGTCTTACACATAGTTGACCCTGGATCCCATATTGTCCCCCAAGCACTGCCAGAGTGATTCTTGGATGCAGAGCCAGGAGTAATCCCTGAACACTGCCTGGTGTGGCCCATAAACCAACCAACCAACCAAACAAACAAAAGCTCCTGAACTTTCAGGAAAGAATTGTTTTAATTTTGCTTTTTCCAAAAAATTCTTATTCATAATTAGCTTTTTCTTATTATTAGCTCTCCTTATTCATAATTAGTTTTTTAAAGGCTTTGATAATGAGGAAGATTAAACACAAACTATTTTGGGTGCTTTTCCTTCCTTCTAAAAATGTTCCTGGCAGATTTATTTTTAAATATTATATTTTTGGGGACTGGAGATGGGCTTCATGGTAGAGTTAATGCCACCCAATATTTTTGTATTGTTTTAGAATTGCTACCTATACTCTGTGACATTTCCAATCTGTCCTTCCCTTTTTAATGTATAAAATTAAGAAATAATCAATTATTAAGTTGACATTTTAAATTTAAGTGAGTATATGATTTTTATCCTTTCATTATTTGTGTTATTATTTGTGTACCAGGAATCCAGCCCAGGATTTCACACATGCAAGGCAAGAGCTCTACCACTCAGTTTCATCCCAGCCTAGTTTTTATCTTTTTATTCAAAGCATGAGTTATATTGGTTGATTTTTACATTCATGAAATCAATGTATGTTGGCTGTGATGCATTATTCATTTTTTTTTATCACTGGATTTAGTTTCCTAACATTTTGCTTAGAATTAAAAATATCTATTTCTATTTTAGAAACGGACTTGTAATTTTCTTTCTTCCTCTACTTTTTGTTTTTGTTTTTGACCATATCTGTGGTGCTCAGGGGCAGCTGCTGGCTCTGTGCTCTGGGGTTACTCCTGGCCATGCTCAGGAGACCGTGTGAGTTGGGGAATCAAACCACATGGTCCCTTTGGTCTTTTGAACTATTGTCACAAGAACATTAATTACTAATTCAATGTCAGTTATATTTATAAAAATAAACAGATCAGGTGTGGGGAGAACTCTGAAAGGGCTAGTGAAAAAGATTCTCATGCCAAAAACTTGGGTTTGGGCCCCAGGACAGTGTGTCCCCTTGGGCACTGTCAGGAGTGACCCCTGAGCACTAAGTAAGGAGTATCTCCCTGAGTGCTACCAGTGTGGCCTGAAAACCAAAGTTTGAAAAAAGGAAGAATTATGCAGACCATCTATATCTGGTTATATTAGTTTGGTTAACTGTGTTTTCCTTTAAATGTGTGCATTTAATCTAAACTTTATAATAGATGGGATCAAAAATTTTATTATTTAATCTTTTTCCAGTTTTTGAGCTACAATTGATATACCTCATTGTATAAATTTTAGGTGAAATGAATATTGACTTCATCTATATTCTGTGATACAATCATTCAGTAAGTTTCAGAAACATCCATTATCATATATATGTGTATATATACATATACATATATATACATATATATATATATATATATATATATATATGAAAGGAAACTCTCATTTTCTTCCAATTAGAATTTCTGGGCTCTCCTCTCAGCAACTTTCAAATCCAACAGCAACATGAACTGTAGTCTCCCCTCTGCACATTCTGTCTCCAGGGCTTATTTATCATTTAGAAAGAATCTTATGAAAATTCCCTCTTCTGTTCTCTTGGTTGTTGCTGACACAGTTGCAACATGCTTGGGTGCCGGGCTCACTCTCAGCTTTGGTGCTGACCAGGGTTCCTACACTTTGAGCTGGGGGACTCTCACACATTCCTTAGCTGCAGGGCTCTCATATGTGCTGGCTGTTGTGCTCACCAGCCGGGCGTGTGCCAGAGATTGTACACAATTGTAATGCCTGGAGTCACAGACTTGCTTGGCACATGAATGACACTGGGGACTAAAGGCCTTAAGTTTGCAAAGCAGTCCCTCTCTCTCCCTTTTTTTTTAAAATTGATTCACCATGAATTACAAAGTTACAAAAATATTTCTGATTGTGTTTCAGTTATACATTGTTTCAATACCAGTTGAAATGAAATTACCATTTCAACACTGGTAATTTACCAGTGTCCATTACCCTCTACCAATGTCCTCAGTTTCCCTCCTTGGCAGGTACTTTTCTCCTCCCCCATTGTCCTAGTGTTCTCTTCCCTAACTTATTCCACACCCCCACTTCAGGGGCAAACTTCCTACTGAAGACCAATTTTCCAGCATTTCCTTTGTACTGCCTTTGGGCATTTGATACTCCTCTGTGTATTTTTTTATATTCCACATATGAGAGAGATGTTCTGAGTTTGTTTCTCTTCCTCTGACTGATTTCACACATGATACTCTCAAGGTAGCCACTTTTCATTGTAAGCACGAAAGTTTGTAAGTCTGTAACTGTACCTCATGGTGATTCATGTAAAAATTAAAAAAAAAATTTAAAAAAGTTAGCCACTTTTGCCATGGGACCATCTTCTGGGCCCCAGTACATACTCTTTTTTTGTTGGAGATTTGTATTAGTTGATGATTTTTTTCCATTCCCTATTCCTCACCCTCACCCTCTGACCTGCCTTGAGCGACTGTCAGTTTGATCAACGAGGAGTTTGCTTTGTTTTGCTTCCGGTTAGGTTAGATTCCTTAGATAAGTAAGACCCTGTATTACTTGTCTGTCTTTGTCAGACTTTCTTCATTTAGCACAATACCCTCAAGGTCTATTCATGATCCAAGTTGTCAGAAAGGGCAGGATGATACTCTGTGTTCCATACCCACATTCAGTTGTCAGTGGACAAAGATTATTTCTATATTTTGGATACTGTAAATAATACTCATAAGAATATGCTAGTGTACTTTTTTTTGCATAGTTTCCTTTTCTTCAAATGTATTCCCAGAAGTTGAATCACAGGATAATATATGGTAGTACTATTTTTAATTTTTTGACAAACTGCCATACTGGTTTTTCTTGCTCCATTTTAATCTCACTACTTTCTCTTTGGAGCTTCACAAAAATTTTCCATCTCATCTTTTTGGTGATGTCTATTCCAACAGATGTGATGTAATATATCACTGGAGTTCTGATTTGTATTTCCTTAACGAACATCATTGTTGAGCACCTTCTTATGTACTTATTGGATATTTGTCTGTCTTCTGTGGGAAGAATCTATAATTTAGGTTCTTTAGGGTTCCCCCTCATATCTTGGTGCTAGGGGCTTCCTGCTTGTCAATTGTGCTCCACTACTCAATTGCATCCTTGGCTCTTTTGCCTATTTTTATTAACTTTTTTAGCTATCATTTTGGTTTTGGGGTCACACCTAGCAGTGCTTGGAGACTTCATCTCTGTGCTTAAGGATTGCTCTCAGTGATGCTTAGGGGACCAGACAATGCCAGGGATCAAACCCAGGCCTTCTCTATGAATGAATGTAGCACATTAGCGATTTCTTCAGCATCATTGTTATATTATTTTATTTTAACAAGTTTTGTGATGCCAGGAATCAAACCCAGGCCCTCACACATGCCAGGTAAGTGCTTAACTGCTTCCCCACCCCTTTCCATTTTAAAATTGAATTTTACTTTTAAAAAAAATTAAGTTATACAAGTTTTATATTTTGGATATTATGACCCCATCTCTCTATATTTGTGTATGCATATATTTTTCTGTGTTTTTTTTTGTTTTTTCATTTTATTAATTTATTTTCCTGCTCAGTTTTAGGTGTGATTTAGTTCCACTTGTTTATTTTTCTTTCGGTTGTTGGTGATTTAAGTATTTTGATCTTACTTTAATTATTTTTTGGGGGGTGGTTGGGCCATATCTGGTGGTGCTCAGGACTTACTGTTGGCTCTTCACTTAGGGATCACTCCTGGCAGGCTCAGGGGACCATATTAAGTGTCAGGAATCGAACCCAAGTCAGCCTCTTGAAAGATAAGCGCCCTACCCTCTGTGCTATCACTCCAGCCCCTCTTATTGTGGGAATCTTAATGATGTTTCTTTTTTATATTCATCATTAGCCTTTGTGCTTTATCCTTTTTTTTGGATGAGTTTTTTTGCCGTAGGTTTATTAATTTTGTTATTTTTGTTTTATTTATTTTTAAAATTTATTTATTTTTAAATTAGTGAATCACCAGTACAGTTACAGATTCACACATTTTCGTGCTTGTGTTTCCCTCATACAATGTTCGAGAACCCATCCCTCCATGAGTGCCCATTCTCCACCACCAATAAACCCAGTATCCCTCCCACCCCCCAGACCCATCTCCCCCCACCCCACCCTGCCTCTGTGGCAGAGTATTCCCTTTTGTTCTCTCTCTCCAATTGGGTGTTGTGGTTTGCAATAGGGGTATTGAGTAGCCATTGTGTTCAGTCTCTAGTCTACTTTAGGCATGCATCTCCCTTCCCACACGTGGTCTCCAACCACATTTTACTTGGTGTTTCCTTCTCTGTCTGAGTTGCCTTTTCCCTCAGCATGTGAGACCAACTTCCAAGCCATGGAGCCAACTTCCTGGTACTTATTTCTACTATTCTTGGGTATTAGTCTCCTACTCTGTTATTTTACATTCCACAGATGAGTGCAATCTTTCTATGTCTGTCTCTCTCTTTCTGACTCATTTCACTGAGCATGATATTTTCCATGTTGATCCACTTATATGCAAAGTCCGTGACTTCATTTTTTCTAACAGCTGCATAGTATTCCATTGTATAGATGTACCAAAGTTTCTTTAACCAGTCATCTGTTCTAGGGCACTCGGGTTTTTTCCAGATTCTGGCTATTGTAAACAGTGCTGCAATGAACATTTAAGTGCAGATGACATTTCGACTATACTTTTTTGCTTCTCTGGGATATATTCCCGGCAGTGGTATTCCTGGGAACACCACTGCCGGGAATCAAATGGGAGCTCAATTTCTAATTTTTTGAGAAGCATCCATTTTGTTTTCCAAAAGGGCTGAACCAGTCGACATTTCCACCAGCAGTGTAGTATATATAGCTGTTAGGCAAGAAAAAGATATTAAGGGCATCCAGATAGAAAAGGAAGTAATTTTGTTATTTTTTAAATGAGCCATCTTTTGACAACATGAGAGGTACATTACCTTGAAATGAACTATAGTAAGATTGACAGCTGAGCTCTTGTGAAAGAAAAATGAAATAAGGAAATGACCCATTTGAAGGGCTTAAAGATCTGTAAACACAGAATTTTATATCCAACCAAAAAATCCTTCAATATATAAAGTAAATAAAAATCTGAATAAATGTAAACTGAGGAAATTTCTAAGTAGATCTGCAGCAATGGAAATAGTGATTTATTTATTTATTTCTAAGTTCTAAATAGATCTGCAGCAATGGAAATAGTGATTTATTTATTTTTTTATGAGGAAATGCATTTTAAGTAGATCGGCAGCAATGGAAATGGTGATTGATTGATTGATTGATTTTCCATATGCCCAAATAAATGCAAGGGAATTATGAAAGAAGGGAGTGATTGGGGAAGGAATAAAGGAAAGAAAGATGTAGAAGAGGCAAATAGTCATTGAGCAAAACAATAATAATAGAATTTACAATATAAAAGGAACTGAAATGTATGTGAACGATAACAAAATTATGAGAATTATGAGAAGAAGTAAATAGAATGAAAATGTTTGAATCAATTGGTTGTATTGTCCTAGAACTGTAAAAGTAAAATTTGATACAGATTATGTAAATGAAGGGTGCAAGTTATAGCTTCTAGGGCAACTCATTTAAAATAGTAAAATATGTAAAACCAATAAAATGACAACTTGGAGAAAATAGGATAAAATATACTTAAAGAAAAGGAAGGAGAATAAAGGTGATTGGAATAGGTAGGGAAAATGTGGGATTATAAACAAATAGTAAGATGATAGTTTTAAATCCAGGTATATCAGCAGTTGTTAAAATGTAAACAGACTGAACACATTAGTTAACAAAGGTGGTCAAATTGGCTAGAAATTGAATAATATATATCACTTCTAGACACTCCTTTATTTAAAGAATAAAGAAAAATTGAAGATAAAATGATGGAAAGAGATGAAATGGGCATGTATCAAAAGAAAACTAAAACTGACTATGCAAATATTGCATAGACATTTGGCAAGAAGCCTTCCAGATTTAAATAGGAACCTTATATAATAAGAAAAAGGGTCAATTCACTAGGAAGAATAAACAGTGGTAAATTTCAATGGAATAATAATACCTTTAACAATATTAAGTTATAATGGCAGAACTTCAAGGAGACACAAAGACATCTGTAATTAGAATGGGAAATGTTAACATAATTTGTTTAGAAAAAGACTAAGAAGACAAAAGACAATATGGATAGAAGAATTCTGAATAACTAAAATAACAAGCATGTGTGTACATGTTTGTGTGTTTGTGTGTGTATGTATGTATATATGTGAAACCACCCAACAACTAAAGAATGTAAGCATTTTTTAAATGATCAGGTATGTTTACCAAAATTAAACATACTTTTGACCATAAAGCTAGTTTTAATCAGTGCACCCAGGTTTCTACATGCAATATCCAGTGTGATTTTAATCCTTTGATATCTGTTGAACTTTGCTTTTCAACCCAGCATGTATTCATTTTTTGGAATAATGTTACATAGAGATACTCCACAAATCCTAAGTATAATGTACTTAGATAAATGTCTACAGACTTGTGTGGCTAGCACAGAGAGTGAGATACAGAACAAGGTCAGCACTCCAAATGACCCTCCAAAAATAATCACTATTTTGATTTCAAATAACCTAGATAGCTTTGCTGCTTTTATGTTTCACATATATGCTGCTGTCACTTATAGTCTTTGTTTTTACCGTCTTTTGCTAACCATGATTATTTTATCATATTCGTTACATTATGCATAACTGTAACTCATGATTCTAATAGTATTTAAGGGTGTGAATAGTCAATATTTTATATAAAAAGGCAGTTTCCTGGCTCAGGTGATAGCCTGCTGCTTAAGGTGCAACATTGCTAGTGCCTGGCTTGGATTCATCCCTTAAGCATTGCTGGGTACAGCCTTGGAGGTGCCCTCTGCCCCAGCACTGCCAAGTGGAGGCCCCAACACTGCTGGGATGCCTGGGCTTCCCTGGCACTTCAGCACCGTAGCACCATCTGGCCCTTGTGTTGAACCTGTGCCCTGATGGGCCAAGAATTGCCAGTGGGGCCTGAGCATTGCTTGGGATGCCCCTGCCCACAAAGACAGTATCTTGAAGTTGCTTGTAGTTATGCCCTGTATATGTGTTACTTTGCTGCTATTCAAGTATTCTTTTTCTTTGAGGCTGAAAAAGTTATATTCAAGTGTTTTATGATGCATGGCAAATTGTTTATTTCTCCTTGAATTTATGTCAGTATTTTTTTGTTTTTGTTTTTGCTTTATATATTTTAGGCTGTTATTTTGCTGTTTAATATATTTTTGATATTTTCTATCCAAATTGATATTTTAATGTCATGAAATAAATATTTCTGCTTCTGGTGATAAATTATTTTAGTTTTTGTTTGACTGTAGTGTCATTCTGGTTTTGTTGTTGTTGTTGTTTTGGGGCTACACCTGACAGTTCTCTGTGGTTTCTTTTGGCTGTACACTCAGGGATCACTCTTGATGGGCTCAGAGGATCACATATGGTGCTGACGATCAAACCTGGGTTGGCTGCATGAAAGGCAAATGCCCTACTAGCTGTATTATCACGCTGGCCCTGTAATGTCATTCTTGATGAATATTTTTTCCTGGGCCAAAATTAGATTAGCAATTACTTCCTTTTGGCATGTTAAATTCATCTCCTCAATGGGTTCCACTGTTGTCTCATTATGCTGTTTTATGAATAATTTCTTATCTTTCTTTCAGCTTTACTGATTTCCTCTTCTTATGTGTTCAATCTGAAGCTAAGGGATCCCTTGAGTTTCTGACTTTGGTTACTACATTTTTAATCTTTATAAATCTCATTATTGGGACCAGAAACATAGTACATTGGGTTGGGTGCTTGCCTTGCATGTGGCTGACCCAGGTTCAGTCCCTGGCACCCCTTGTATGGTCACTGAGTCCTCCAAGAGTGATCTCTGAGCACAGATTCCAAAGTAATCCCTGAGCACTGATAGGTGAGGCCCAACAACGAAATAACAAAAATTCTCTTTATTGGTTAAATCTATATGACCATCCCCCCTGCAATTATTTTCATTCTAGTTTTATCCTTTTCAAAAATTGTAGTTAATTTCTGATCATTCTAGAAAGTAAATAAAGCCAAAAGTGTTTCTGCTGTGTTGCTTCAGTTGGGTTTTGATCCCGGCCCCATGTATTTTTTTTTATATGGAGGTTTTCTTTTATTCATGCTCAGATAAAATGATCTAAGTTACCATTTTATTACATAAGCTGATTATGTAAAAATTATAAATATCTGACAGTTAAAATAATTTATGATATACTAGAAGAATAAGACTGAATACAATTATATATTTTTGTGTGTTTTCTTGGACTGTCATTATCCTGAAGAGAGTATTTGCCAGGCTATCCAGGAATCTTGGATGAAAGCATCTCCCTTCAGAATAGACTTTTATTTATGTTTGCCAATTCTGAATACTAATAGTAGTAAACCACTTTAAGGCAAGTTTTAGACTCAAGGATCTTGAGTCTTATATAACAAAAACCCAATCATGAACGAACTTGTAACTTGAATCCCACTGTGATTCAATAAAAAATTTAAGAAAAACTTGGAGCAGGAAAGAAAAAGAAAGAAAGAAAGAAAGAAAGAAAGAAAGAAAGAAAGAAAGAAAGAAAGAAAGAAAGAAAGAAAGAAAGAAAGAAAGAAGGAAAGAAGGAAAGAAGGAAAGAAAGAAGGAAAGAAAGGAGAGACTCAAAGGTCTTTATCCCAGGTAAAAATTGTCTGTGGCCATAAATTCTTTCCTTCTTGCTTTCCTTCTGTCTTGGTTGCTGCCACTGCAGACTTTATAGTAGTTTTCTGGACTGGATAATAAGTAGGATTTGGTTTTTGGTACAGCATCACTTGGTCAGTGGGTTCCAGGTGAATATTCTCATCTTATCCACATCCTGGTCTTTGTCTTCTTCATCCCACCAAATACGCAAATTTATGTCCATGTCTGTATAGACAAATGTCTTCAGAACATAGAGCAAGTTCAATATTCTGCTCACCTCTCCGGGTTTAAGTTTCTTTCAGAATTTGTCATAGCACTTCCCCATTAGCGTGTCAGCTTTTCCATGCTTTTAAGATAATTGTTTTAATATTTTATCCAGAATATTTAGTTGCTTTCAGTAGGCAGGCTGCTCTGAATAATTTAGGCTGCCATTACCTGAAATTCTCTATCATACACTTTTATCACCAGAAGACTAACATCTAAGTAACACTGAAGTGTTTTTATGTATGTCTTGGGATATTTGAATTACTGTTCTTCAGAAAACAATAGTCTCTTGGGACCAGAGAGATAATACAGTGAAGAGCGCTTGCCTTGCATGCACCAATCTGGGTTCGATCCCTGGCATGGCATATCATCCTCCAAGCAGCACCAGTGGCAATCCCTGAGCACAGGGCCATGAGTAAGCCCTACTGAGTGTGGTCCAAAAACTAAATTAAAAGAAAAGGGAAAAAATAACAGAAAAAATCCCTTTTCTCTCAAAAGACGTCAGGGTGGTTTAAGTATCTTATTCATAAATTGGATCTACTATGAAACACTTAGTAATTGAACCAAGAGAATACTTGTTTCACCTAATAAATTCAGATAGGGGCTGGAGTCATAGGACAGTGGGTATGACACTTAACCTGGGCTCCATTTTTGAGCCATCCCTGCATGCACAGCAAGGAGAAAGACCAGAACATGCCAGGTATGGCCCAAAATCAACCCCCCTTCAGGTAATCTAATCTAATTTTATTAAAAGAGGTATTTGTGGTTTTACTTGACATAACAATTTCTATATTTCCCTATGGTAATACTTCCATTTAACATACTTTTATGAGCACAAGACTCTCAAAATAGAAACACAAATACAAAACAATCCATAGCATTAAAAGATTTTTCAATGGAAACAAACAATTAATTCATCCATTGCACTCCAATAAGATTCGGGCTCCAGTTGAAGAGACACTCGCTGCCTTTCTTTTAAATTTTATTGAATCACCGTGAGACAGTTACAAGCTTTCATGTTTGGGTTACAATCACACAATGATCAAACACCCATCCCTCCACCAGTGCACATTCCCCACCACCAATATCCTGGGTATACTCCCCCTTTCCCACCCTCCCCCTGCCTCCATGGCAGACAATATTCCCCATACTCTCTCTCTACTTTTGGGCATTATGGCTTGCAACACAGACACTGAGAGGTCATCATGTTTGGTCCATTATCTACTCTTGGCATACATCTCCCATCCCAACTGATTCCTCCAGCCATCATTTTCTTAGTGATCCCTTCTCTATTCCATCTGTCTTCTCCCCTCCGCTCATGAAGTAGGTTTCCAGCTATGGAGCAATCCTCCTGGCCCTTGTATCTACTATCCTTGGGTGCCTGCCTCATGTGATGTTATTCTATACTCCACAAATGAGTGCAGTCCTTCTATGTCTGTCCCTCTCTTTCTGACTCATTTCTCTTAGCATGATATTCTCCGAGTCTATCCATTTATAAGCAAATTTCATGACTTCATCTCTCCTAACAGCTGCATAGCATTCCATTGTGTAGATGTACCAGTTTCTTTAACCAGTCATCTGTTCTAGGGCACTTTGGTTGTTTCCAGATTTTGGCTATTGTGAACGGTGCTGCAATGAACATATAGGTAACATATGTCATTTCTTCTTTTTTTAAAATTTTATTGGATCACTGTGAGATAGTTACAAGCTTTCATGTTTGGGTTACAATCTCACAATAATCAAACAACCATCCCTCCACCAGTGCACATTCCCCACCACCAATATCCCGGGTATACCGCCCCCCCCTCGCCATTTCTATTGTGCTTTTTTGCATCCTCGGGATATATTCCCAGAAGTGGTATTGTGGGGTCATATGGAAGCTCAGTTTCTAGTTTTTGAAGGACTGTCCATATTGTTTTCCAGAAAGGCTGGACCAGTTGGCATTCCCACCAACAGTGAAAGAGCATCCCTTTCCCCCCACATCCACGCCAGCATTGGTTGCTTTTGTTCTTTTGAATGTGTGCCAGTCTCTGTGGTGTGAGATGATATCTCATTGTTGTTTTGATTTGCATCTCCCTGATGACTAGTGATGTGGAGCATTTTTTTCATGTGCCTTTTCGCCATTTGTATTTCTTTTTTGAGGAAACTTCTGTTCATTTCTTCTCCCCATTTTTTTGATGGGGTTGGAGGTTTTTTCTTACACAATTCTACTAGTGTCTTGTATATCCTAGATATGAATCCCTTGTCAGATGGGTATTGGGTAAATATTCTTTCCCATTCTGTGGGCTCTCTCTGTATTTTGGTCACTGTTTCTTTTGAAGTGCAGAAGCGTCTTAGTTTGATGTAGTCCCATTTGCTTATGTTTGCTTCCACTTGCATGGTTAGTGGTGTTTCATCCTTCAAGATGCTTTTAGCTTCAATGTCATGGAGAGTTCTGCCTACATTTTCCTCTATGTATCTTATAGATTCATGTCTGATATTGAGGTCTTTAATCCACTTTGACCTAACTTTTGTACCTGGCATTAGACAGAGGTCAGAGTTGATTTTTCACAGAGGGCAGTCTGATTCTGACCTGTGGTGGAGTTAGGCGTGGAGGGCAGACGCAGGCGCCTCCAAGGCAGACCCTCCGTTGCTGAATTAGTGGATGACTCAGGAAGCAAAGAGACTTGGGGAGGATGAGTATTTCAGGGAGACTGAAAGCATGAATAAAAGGTCTGGAAGAATGAGAATGGATAAAAGAAATCGACAACAATTTGATTTGGCCACAGCATAGTGCATGCAAGGTGAAGTTGAGGCTAGAAAAAAATCAGATTAAAAAGATCTTTCAGCAGGGGGAGGGGTGGAATTGGGGGATACTAGGGACATTGGTGGTGGAAAATGTGCACTGTTGGAGGGATGGGTGTTCGATCATTGTATGACAAACTCCAACATGAAAGCTTTGTAACTGTATCTCATGGTGATTCAATAAAAAAAAATCAGTGCACTCAGATAAAATAAAATAAAATAAAAAGATCCTTCAGACCATGCTTAGGATTTTAGATTTTATCCTGAGGAGTTAGGGAGACATAAGAATGAAGAAGTATTTATCTAAAAATAAGTTTTTCACTTCATATTCCCATATGATAGATGTTTTGGATAAAGAATAAATCATTGATAATCCAGTACCCATAATAACAATTGTATGTTTCTATAGCTTTAAATAATTAAGTTCCAAGCAGGGCTTGAAAAATAGTTGTAACCCTATACAAATATATGATATTTTGTTACAAATTTAATTCTGTTATAGAATCCAGTGAGCTTTGGGAAATTATATCCATTTTAAATTCACACTCTTTCTTCATTTATTATTGTTACATAAGATCTTGCTATACACTACCAGCTTAACTTTGATTATTCACATTTCCCTAATAGTATATATTATATTTTGGATTATTTCCAGATTTTAAAATAACTACAATTTTAAAAAAAATTTTATTAGAGAATCACTGTGATGTAGTTACAAACTTATGAACTTTTGTGTTTGCATTTCACTCATACAGTAATTGTTTACCCATCCCTCCACCAGTGCCCATTCACCTTCACCAATGATTCCAGTGTCCCTCTTAATAACTACAATTTTTATATTTATATAACATACTTTAAGAGTAGCGTACTGTCAATAGGAAATCAATGTTGATTAAAATTATTTGAATTATATTGCATCAACTTATATAAAGATGTGTAGGTAGATTATGTGTGTCAAAATAATTTTGCTTTTATATTCATCAATAGCAAAAAGCAAAATAGCAAAGAGAGATCTCATTCTGAAAAGCCATAAACATGAAATACCAAGGGATGACTTAATGAGAAATGTGAAGGAAGGTGTGAAATTTTGTTAAAAAATTAAATCTTAGGTAAACAAGACTAGCAGTGTGTATTCTTGGATTGATTTCACAAGTGTGTTTTCCCCAAATTAGTTGACTTTGGCCTAGTGTCAGTAAAAATTCTAGTGGGATTATTATTTTACCTTGGCATCATCTCTATTTCTCTAAAACTTACCTCTAAGAATAGTACTAGGGAAAGAGAGGGTATTTTGTTTTGTTTTGCTTTGTTTGGGGGCCATCCCAGTGGAACCCAGGGCTTACCCTGGCCCTGCACTCAGGAATCACTCTAAGAGCTTAAGATATACACTTCCATGATCATAATTGAACTTTCATAAGACATCATGAATATTACATAGTTTTCATGGGATATGATTATGGAGAGGGGAGGGGAGGGAAAAATAAACTACTAACATATGCAGGTAGAAAATTATAAAGATTTTATTTATTTATTTATTTATTTATTGCTTTTTGGGTCACACCCAGCGATGCACAGGGGTCACTCCTGGCTCTGCACTCAGGAATTACCCCTGGCGGTACTCAGGGGACCATATGGGATGCTGGGAATCGAACCCGGGTCGGCCGCGTGCAAGACAAGCGCCCTACCCGCTGTGCTATCACTCCAGCCCCGAAAATTATAAAGATTTAAATTGAGGCAAGGAAGGAATTAAAAATGTTAAAGGGTAGAATTCATAGGATTTTATACTAAGGGTTGAGGGGAATAGTAAAATAACAATGGAAAATGTAAGTTTTATGGAAATGATGTATACAGTTTGTAAATCCCACCTAGGAGGAGACAGACACTAGCCAACTGAGGTTTTTTTGTTGTTTGTCTTTTCTGTTTGAGTGAGGCCAGAATTTTAAACATGGGTCTCCTTTCTTTGCTGTGCTGAAGGTCTATGGCAATTCTGCTTCCAAGCCTTGCTTCCCATGGTGTGTGCTCACTTTGTATCTTTGTTACATTTTATTTGCTTTTTGGTTCCCTGGCCACACCCTGCAGTCCTGGCTCTGTTTCAGGTGGGGAGGATAGTCATTTGCTGGAATGCTCAAGGGATCAAGTCCGAAGCTCTTTGAATTTCCTTTGACCCCATTTTATATTGTTTGTTTTGGACGAGTCAGCTGATATCTTTGCTGATCTGGGGTGCACTGAGGAGCTCTTGGTAGGGCAGGTTTTCTGCTTCTTCCCCATCACAGGCCTTTGATGGTGCAGGTCAGCGCAGTGCTTATTCTTGTGGTTCATGTGCCAGACGCTGCTGAGGGTCCCTGCATTCACGCAGAGGATGTTGCACACAGGGTTTTGCTGGCCTCCTCTGGTTTGTGATCACCACTCCTTTGCCCCTGGTAGGCGGCTGCAGTCCCTGGTCTCAAGGTTGATCAACCCATGGTAATCGAAGACGCTGTGGGCTCTGAGATGATTGGGATCAGTGCTGTAGGTGTATCTACTTTGTGGCAAGGAGTTCTACTTGCCCATCCTCTACAGGTATGCAGACAGGGGCCCTCTCCTCTCCCTGATGCCTGGAGACAAAGGAGCTGGTGCTACATTTCAGCAATCTTTGCCATCTTTCAAACTCTTCATTCTTATTATAGCTATCATGATAATATGTGGCCAGTGATCTTTGGTATTCCTATGGTCATTGCTTTGGGCTACCACAAGTTGCACCCACATATAATAGTGACCTTAATTGATGTGAGTTCTGACAGCATCAATAAGTAACCGGTGGTTCTCCCAGCTCTCTACCTCCGTGGACCTGGCTATTCCTTGGGCCATACTACTTTCTTGAAATTATATCAATAGTGAAGTTAGAATTCATAAGTGTTTTCTGAAAGGAATTGTTGCCTGCCTCCCCTTTCTATCAAAAGCTGGAAATTATTATGCTATGTGAGAAAGGCAAGGGAAAAGCCAAAAGGGGCTAAAAACTAGGCCTCCTGCGTTGTTAGCCAAATTATGCATGCCAAAGAAACGTTCTGGGAAGAAATTTAAAGCACAAATTCAGGGAAACACAGGGATGATAAGGCAAGAGACAGTGTTATTGCTGAAATGGAGGAAGTTTGGGTGATCTGGAGAGATGAGACCAGCTACAGCAGTCTCTTAAGCCAAACCTCAAACAAGGTCCTGCTGTCTTCAGTTTTGTGAAGGCTGAGAGAAGTAATCTCAAGGAGAAAAGTTGGATACTAGCAGGGGTGATTCATGGGTTTTAAGGAAAGAAATTCTTTTCATCGCCACAAAGTACAAGTTGATGCAGCAAGTTCTGGTTGAGAAACTGCAGCCAGTGATTTCAGAAGCTCTAGGAAAGATCACCCAGGAAGGTGCTGTGCTGAAGGAAGGATGGATTCTGGGTAAAGACAAAACAACCCTTTCTTGGGAGGAGATGGCACTTAGGGCTTTCAGAGTTGGAGAAAAGTCAACTCTTGGCTACAAAGTTTCAAAGGATGTAGAATGACTCCTGCTAGGGGCAGTGAAGCTGGTGATTAGAAGTTGAAGCCAATGCTCATTCACCATTTAAGAACTCCTTAGGCCTTTAAGAATGATGCTAAATATTCTCTGCCTACGTTCTATAAATAGAACAACAAAGCCTGGATGATAGAACATCTGTTTGCAACATGGCATTCTGCATATTTTAGGCACTCTCTTGAGATCTGCCACCAAGGGGGGAAAAGTCCTTGACTATGAAGATCACTTCAAAGAGTAAAATACATTTTCTTAGCTGTATTAGGGTATAGCGGAAGCACTGCCGAGTATGGATTTGGGAGTCTCTCCACCTGACTTTTGCATCCTCACAGTATCTTGCCTTGGGCTCTCTCCACTCAAGGCTCCGCCTCCCTGGGTGGGATTGCTGCTGTCCCCTCCTCCTTGCTCTTGTGCCAGAGACCCTGAGGTTTCTATTAGACCTCAGCTTCCCCAGGATGAGTCACAATCCTCAAACCCAAACAATCATACTAATCCATTTCTACAATTCTTAGCACCCCCACACCAATCTGCTTACTTTTACATAGCCTAAGAATTCTCCAGAGTTGTGTTATTTGATCAGAGACTACTATGTCATCTATTAAGAACATAGATAAACTGGATTGCATATCTTTCATATCTGTGCTTTTAGTTCTTGCTTAATATTAATGCTATTAATATTAATGCTAAATATTCTCTGCCTATGTTGTATATATAGAACAGCAAAGTGAAGAAATAAACTGAATAATTTGTCTTTGGCTAAAGGGTAAAATGAAATGTTTGTAGAGTTAGTTATTAATAAGTGTATATGCTTTATTTTTGCTTCAACACAAAGGCAAAAGTGGAACTCTCAAAACTTAGACCTGTAAGAGTCAATTTGTGATCATTGTTTTATCTCGAAATGATGTTACTGAAGTCATCATCTGAGGATCCGCTGTGCTGGTTAGTGCTAGCTGAGCCTTTTGTGTTGTTGTTTAGGCTCACTGAGCTTGATGGGCTTCTATGCAATTTTCCAGTCAGATTTGCTATGATCCTACTGGGTTGGCAGTACTATGAAATATTCAGGAGCTATAGATCTGGAACAATTTGATAGCTTGTTAATTTGATGAGGGTCGGTTGGAGCTGTGTCAGAGGTCAGAGGATCAGAGGGTG
The DNA here is from genome assembly GCF_027595985.1 of Sorex araneus. Classification (NCBI taxonomy): domain Eukaryota; kingdom Metazoa; phylum Chordata; class Mammalia; order Eulipotyphla; family Soricidae; genus Sorex; species Sorex araneus. Next base: position 20,458,281 of record NC_073307.1, on the reverse strand, counting down.
TTCGGTGTGGTTGCCAGCTGCTGTGCCCTCGGCAGAAAGGGGAATCGGCCTGCTCCCATTCCCAGAAGGACCCAAGGTTCTCAGCCTGGACCTGTCTACCTTGGAAGATTCAGTGGTATCAGTGGTATTTGGAAATGTAATGCTAAACCCCGAAGTATTTATTCTTTTTTTCTTGTATTGTTTTTGCTCTGAGTCCATACCCAGTGGTGCTCAGGGCTTACTTCTGGATCTACACTTAGGAAATATTCCTGGTGCTGCTCAGGGGACCATATGGGATGCTGGGCATGTGCAAAGCAAACTCCCTACCATCAATCTGTTGCCCCCACCCTGAAGTGTATATTTTTCTATTTTTCTTTGTATTTTTAAAATTTAATTTTTTTAATTAAATCACCATGAGACACATAGTTACAACATTGGGTTTCCACACCTGTATGTTCATCGGTGTACATTTCCCACCAACAATGTCCCCATTTCTCTCCCACAATCCCACCCCAGCCTGCCTCTATGGCAAGGCACTTTTCTTCTCTCTCTCTCTGTCTCTTCCTCTCTCTCTCTCTCTCTCTCTCTCTCTCTCTCTCTCTTCCCCCCACACTTGGGCATTATGGAAGTCTGTGTTCTTAAGGGAAAAAACTTTTACTGCTGGGTACAGAGTAATGATAATATTAAAACTCCATGATGATACCAGTTAGTTAAAGTAAAATAAATTTAAAGATGTGATCTGAATTTTTCAGTAAGAATTTAAATATTTATAGAAGTCATATGAAATAATAGGCCTTTTAATTTTGTCATTAAAGATGGCAAAATATTGCTGTGAACACATTCTGCATTTCTTTACTGTGCATAATTTTTTTGCCAAACCCAGCAGTGCACAGGGGATATTCCTGGCCTAGTGGTCAGGATCACTTTGTGCTTGAAGGCAGGGAGGGGGTTGGAGGGAGCTTGCAATTTCAGTGCCAGGGATCAAAATCAGGGCTCTTGCATGCAAGGCCTGCACTCCTGCCCTTTGAGTGATATCTCTGATTTAACCAAGGATTTTGGAAACAATTCAGAAATAAATTATTTGATTCAGTTACCTTTGACTTGGAGTTTACATTGGCACAGAAATTTCAGGAAGCACTTGGCATGTTTAACTAAAATTAAAATGTGCATCTTTTTAATTAAGAACCACTAAGAACACACAGGCATTTATAACAACCACATGCTTTCAGAAATGCACCTAAATATGCATCAATTTCATATTCATTCATTTATGAGCCCTCCATGGAATGAAGCAGAGGCAAACCTGCTGACATAGAAAGATGCCCATCAATATTTAGGTAAAAACAAAAGAGCAAAGTTGCCCAGTAGTGTGTTGAGTTTGACATTTTAATTCATTTAATGATTGATAAAACATTAAAAGAGAAAGTTGTCTGACATGAAGCAGTCATAGACTTTTCATATCACACAGGTGAACTCTGCAGGGTACCGTGGGACCCCTGGTAGGAGAGTGAACGTTGAGGAACCTAAACACTCTTTGACTCACCTTATTGCAGACCTATCTGGATAAAGTAGTCGATAGTTCAATACCTTGGGATCAATACTCAATCACCAACCACTGATGTAGTCTATAAAAGAATGGCATTTGAAGGATTATCTCTTTTGCTGATTTTTTTTGGGGGGGGTGTGAGGGAGGTTCCCATATAGTTTTCAGGGCCATTCCCTGTGAAAAGTTCAGTGCTTGGGCTGGAGGATGCAGAACCACTCAGGCCCTCTGTTGCCCAAACTGGGGACTACAAGGGATGCCCTGGTTATTTCTCAGGGTCTCCAGATCAGGCAGCTAGGGGTGAGGGCCTGTGATACTGCCGTTTGAACAGGGGTCCCAGTGCAGACAGAGCACCCCTACCGCTGAGATTTCTTGTTTGCCTGGTTACTTTTGTTGTCTTTTGGATGGCTTGTATTTTGTGAAAGAAGCGTGTATTTGTGATCACTGCAATGCCAGCAGTGTCAGTCGTGACTTGGTGGGTGAACCCAGGGTCTCGCACATGCTAGGCATATGCTCTTTAAGTTTGAAGTTTAAAATAGAGGATAGAGAGATGGCTCAAAAGGCTGAGCACATGCTTTCGATGCAGAAGGCCTGGGTGTGATCCCTGGCACTCCTGTGAGTAGCACCCCACCAGGTATTGGCCCACCCACCCCCCCAAACCCTAGAGTAGATGGACATATTGTCTTATTCTGAAAGCACAAGTGTGTACAATAAAGGTTCAAACATGTCTACAGCTATATACCCTTCCTGGCTAGTGGCTCTGGTTGGTCTCTTCTTTTTTTTTTTTTTTTTTTTAATTTTTATTAAATCACCATGTGGAAAGTTACAAAGTTCTCAGGTTTATATGTCAGTTATACAATATTCAAACACCCATCCCTTCACCAGTGCCCAAATTCCACCACCAGAAACCCCAGTTTACCCCCCGCCCCCACCCCCTACCCCCTACTGTATAACTAATGAATTTCACTTCATTTTTTCTTTACCTTGATTACATTCCATAATTCAACACAAAACTCACTATAGTTGACATAACTCTCTCTCTCTTTTTTTTCTCTTTTTCCTTTTCCATTTTTTTTTTTAATTTTTCCCCCTCATCCCCCTTCCTGCGCCTCATAGTATGGTGTACTCCACGCCACGTTGGCCAGCGTGGGGCTTTTGCTTAGCTCATAGTCCAGAGGTGGCTGTTACATTAAGAACCTTCAATATTTCAACAAAAACTTACTGTTATTATTTGGAGTTTCCCCCCAAGTCTGACCTGTTCAAATGGAACCCTTTCACATTGATGACAATTATAAATGTTAAGTTGCGCGGACGCTGCTGCGTCCGCGCGGTTTTGGATTTCTGTATAAAGTCCTGGGAAAATTCTGCCAGAAATTACATATTTCCTCCGTTAGCCGGCGTGGGGCAAAGGCTTAATTCACAGTCTCCATACATGGGTGCAGGCACTTGCTGGAAACCCAATTCCTAAAGCTGTCTCTGGTTCCCGCTTGTTCCACATCCACCGGCTCTGCAGGGGCATGGGCGCCCGGGCCGAAAACCCGGCCGGCCGGAGCCGAGCACGGGCCCGACTAGGGCTGGCTCTGTATCCTGCGGCTGTTTCAAGTTCAAAGCACACTTTTTTTTTTTTTCCGCGCCACCAAGTTCGTACCTTCTCAACGGACCCACAAAATGTCGGACTCCACGCCTTCTCCCGGAGGGGAGAGAGTGGTTGGTCTCTTCTGTGAGGACACAGAACACTGACTGACCTTGACACCGGCTAAGGCATCGATTCTGCACAACTGTGTCCCTACTTCAGGAGGGAACTGTGTGCTTAGAAGAAATAAGGAGCTTTACTGGAGTGGAAAGGGAGAGGAAAGCCAGTTCTGGATGCACTGTTAAAGGATAAAGGATACCCATTGTTGCTTTGCCCAGTGTCCACATTCGTTCCCAAAATATTTATTCTTTTGTTTCAAATTCTTCAGCATAGACCTTTCTGTGAGTTCTAACTCTCATCTCAGCCTCTCATCACCAACCTCAGCACTAAACTCTGCACTTGGCTTTCTCACAAGTGATTCACACATCTAAAATTGGACCCTTGGGCCAGGGATAAGTAGTGGAGCATCTGTGTTGTACATGCAGGGCTCTGGCACCTCCTGCTTCCTACCCCCAAAACCATGGGGGTTTGGTCCTAGTGACCCCCCCAGGCTCTGTTAAGACACTCAAGTATTCCTGGGTGTGGCCATCTCCCCTCAAAAAAATTGAATCGTGATTTCCAGATCTGTTCAGATCACCTCCTCTCAGTGTTTAGAAATGGATACCCCAGAATAGCTGACTACTTATACCAGAAACTGAGGGCTCTTCTTGCTAGTTCCCGTTGTCAAGGGGAACCTGACTGCTTACCTGACTGGGCTCAGGGGCTGCTCTCAGCTTTGTGCTCAAAAGCTATTCCCTGTCTGGGCTGCAGTATCACTTCTGTAGTGCTCAAAAAACCTTGTACTGGGATCAAACTGGGGCTGGCTACATGCAGGCAAGCATCTTGACCCCTGTACTATCTCTCCAGCCCTCAGCCATAATTTAAATATCCCCTACTTGGGAAGGTGATCCCTGCTGGCCATACCTGATGATATGCCCTGGCAGCATTCCTTTATCCTTACTCATCCCCATCCCTATGGTGGGGACAAAACTCGGGGCTTCACACATGCCAGGCATGCTTCTGGTTCTTGTCTGTTTCCTTTATGACACATATCATTCATCTGGCTACCGCTAAATTATGTGTCCCCTCACTTGTCATCCACATCCCTCATTGCCCTCCTTTAGAGTAATGGATTCTGTGCCTGTGTCTGTGGTCACTATGTCTTCAATGCCAGCAGGCTGTCTAGCACAGAATGGTCACCATAGGCATTAGCAAGTATGAGACAAGTTATGTCCCCACCTACCTCTAATTTATAAGTCCATATAAAATAGTAATTAAAACTGTACTTGTTAGATATAGGAAAGTGCTACTGAGCTTTAGTGTCATTGTCACAAAGTCAATGTAAAATAAATGTTAGATGAATGAAAAGCTCCATAACATTCCATCAGCTTTCTTTGAATAAGAATGAGTAAGGGGCTCTCTGACTTCTTCAAGTCAATGTTACACGTATTTCTCTCCTCTGCTTTGTTCCACTCTGGAGAAGCCCATGTTCTCTTGAACACATATTCCTCTCTTTCTCTTCCCTCACATCTTTGTAGGTCAATGTCTTTCAATAAAAACTCATTTTGCTTCACTGAGAAAAAAATTGAGTATGGTGATGAGCTGGGGAGTCAGGAGCCAGGAGGGCACAGTGCCCTAGTGCCAATAGTCCTGCTGGGTCTGAGCATTGACCTGCCCATCTGGTTGGCCAAGTCTGACCAGGAGTGGCGCCTGGTCCCGTAAGCACTGCTTGGGAGCACTCTGAATTTGTGATGATGTCATTACAGCGACCAGAGTTCTCCCCATACCTGGGGTCTCAACTCAGGTTGCAGTGCTCACACATGTGCTTGCCAGGCTCCCACTCCTCAGTGTTACCCACACATTCTGGTTGTCCTGCTTCTAGGGGACCCTGCAGTCCTCTCAGACGTGCTTGCCACAAATTACACTTCCTGACCATGGTGCCTAAACATCATTTGTAGTTGCAGTTCTCACTGCAGTGCACACTTTAATTTGTGTGACCGGTGATTAAACCGAGGGTTTTTTGCATCACACCTGTGATCTTAGGTGGCAGTGCTCCCGGGCTTAAACCACAGAACTGCCAGGATCCCGCTTGGTGTGTGAGACAACACTAGGGATTGAAAACGTCATCATATGTTTGCACAGCAGGTGCTCTCAACCTGGGACTTAGTCCACTGGCCCCAACATATTTATTCTTGGGTCGGGGAAGCTTTGTCAGGGATGTTGCTGTTTTCTTTGTTTGCTATTTTCAGTTGTGTTTGTGGAGTCAGGCACTGCACTGGGCTGCAGTATATGCACACAGTTGCACCGGGCCTGGTGCCTGGCAGTGCCGGGGATCACATGGGGTGATGTGGGTGGTTGCAGGTATGAAGGCAAGACCTCATGCCTGCCAGGCAGGTGCTCTGCCAGTGAGCCACTACCCCAGGACCTTGTCACTATCTTCCTAACCTACCATTTTTGACCTTTGGAAAGAATGATGTTTTGTAATTTCAAAATCCCTCTTATCCTCACCTTCTTCTAGCTAGGAGCACTAAATCCATATATCTTAAAAGTTGCTGCTGTTGGATATATCTCATGTATACATTGATTCATGAACCAATAAATGTTTCATATACAGTTGAGACTTTAAATGAGGTGATGATAAGAGGATCAAAGGAATAGTAGTCTAGCTTTAGAGTACTACAGAAAACCAATCATGGGAAGCTATGATGGAATTTTAATTATAAAGGATATTGCATCTCCTACAGTGACAGCTCTGTTAAAATAGATACATCATTGAATTGGAAAGGGAGAAAGGGCGATTTTTACTCAGTTCTGCTTAAAATAAGCTCTGTATTTCTAGTAAATTATTATACTCTTCTATGCTTCAGTTTTAGACATTTGCTAAAGTTGCCACCCCATTGTCATTAGTTCACTAGCTTTATTAAATAACTGTCCAATCATTAAAAAATTATTTGCTGGTATTTTGGGCCACATCCAATGGTGCTTGGGTTTACTCCTGAGTCTGTGCTCAGGGATTGTTCTTGGCGGTGCTTGGGGAACCATACATGGTGATGGGGATTGAACCTGGTCTACCTTATGTAAGGCGAGCACAGCACACTACCCTCAGTACTATCACTCTGGCCCCCGGCCAATAGATTTGAACACAGAGAATTACAAGGTGACTTTCAAAGTATTATTTGGGGACTTTCATGTATGTGTCTTTCCTGCTCAGCTGCTGTAAAGATGCTTGTAGATGTATCAAGTTAATAATTTTGAGATTTTTGAGATTGTTCAGAGATGCTGTACAAATAGAATCAGCACTAGGTTTGCCTCCGGTATTCTGACAAATTAAGTATGTTTTCTTTGCTTGTGATTAAAAAAGAGACAATGCAGAACTAATGTCTGGCAGCAGCTGTTTTAGTCAGCACACTGTGTTTTCCTCATTTTGTAACATTGAGGTTCAGAGAAATTAAACAACTTTCCCAAGAGCACATAATAAACAATAGAGTTCTTGAATCTGAGTCTGGCTTTTCACACTAAGCAGGATCACTCCTTAGGTACATACAGTGTAGCTAAAAACCTTAAAGTGGGTGTAGGAGTAATTGCTAGTGGAATTTAATTATTAAATTGTAAAATTAAAATTTTAAAAATTGTGAGGTTTGCACAAAATTGAAGAATGTTGTAGCCTTTTCTAAATAATTTTTATAAAGGAGCTTTGATAAAGCAAGGTTTTAGATAACATCAATTATCTCATCAAAATCCTTTAATGGATTTTCTAATAGTCACTTAGTACTACATAGTACATCTTAACTTGGCTAATTTAGAGGATTTATCTTTTACCCACCTTCTAATGTGCTGTAGGCATCTCTGCTGAAGAAATTATGTAACAAGCTACCCCAATAAATAAATAAGTGGAATTTATACCAGAAGAGTCCAAGTCATTTATAAAACCCCATTTCTTAGGCAGAATATTGTTGGTGGAAAGATGGTTGTGAAGGAAGAGCTTGGAATATAAAATTTCCAAACCCATTTTGAATCACAATTTTTCTAGGCTATCTATCCAATAAAAGATACATAGAATTGGGGCCAGAGGGATAGTACAGTGGGTAAGGCACTTGCCTTGAATGCAGCTGACCCAGGTTCCATCCCTGGCATCCTATATGGTCTGCTGAGTACCACCAGGAGTGATTCCTGAGTGCAGTTGGGAGTAAATCCTGAGCATCGCTGGGTGTGGCACAAAAGCTAACAAAAAACACCATAAAACAAATTGGAGAGATACGGCATGTAGGGCCCTTGAGTTGCATGCAGCTGACCTGGATTTGATCCTCAGCACCCCGTATGCCCCCCCAAGCTCACCAGGAGTGATCCCTAAGCGTAGGACCTGAGCATAGCCAGGTGTGGCCCAGAAAAACAGAAACAAAAGAACATGGAAGACCCCATTACAGTCTCTAAAAGAAAAACTTGTAGCCGTGAAAGCAACTGAATAGGATTCTGTATAAAATACTTATAAATTAATAACTTGAAACCTGTAATACAGAAGAGCATGTGTAGCATTAAATGTCACAGGATCTCACGAAAAAGGAACATGAGGAAAAAACTTTCTGGAGATCAATATTTTTTCATCTTTTAAGATCCAGTTTCTTCAAGGCCAACATCATCAGATTCATTGTGAAGATTTAAATAAGTTAATGTGTATAGAAATAATATGAAAAAAGTACTAAGACTTCAAGATACAAGAGGGATATAAAAAGCCAACAATTACATGATACTCTGAATGTATAAATAGGTACTTTAGGAAATTGACACTTCTAAGGCAGAGATGTGTAGGTTTGTTGATTTTTTTTGTCCAGGTAGCAAATATAGTGATTCCAAGGAAGGAGAAGCTATGCTCACTTAGTTGTATCTTAAAAAGCAACTGAAATTTGAGGTATCTCAGCAGTATCTCTTTTTTTTTTGAAATAGGAAACATAGTAACCAAATCAATGACTGCTTTGGCTAAAATTCACTTGGGAACAAGTATATTCTTTAGTGCCAAATTACCATCTATTTTATTATATGGCTAAAATCCCAAGATTTGTGGAGGGAAACAGAGCCAAAAAATGGAAAAGGAAAGGTTTTCTATTAAAATAAGAGGTCCCAAGTGATGAATGGAAACTTGGAACAGGTTTTACTGGTAATGCTAGAAGCCAGAAATTTTCTTAAATACAAACTTACAAATTTGGGCCATGTATTGAATCTCAAATAGAAGATGAGAGCAATTTTAGTGAATTAGAAATGTGGTTGAATCTAGGCAGAGAGCTGAACTCATGGTTGGATTGGCCTGATGCTTGCTTGTAAGTCAGAGATGAAATGTTGAATGGAATGAGACCCAATGGTGGACCTCGGTAGTTGCCCACTGGAACTCTCCTTCCAGACTAGCATGCCATTCAGAGACACTTGCTGGCACTACTATTTAAACAATTCTGAACTCACCTAACTACGCTGGCTTGCAGGCTTGCTTTTTTCATTTTTGTGTGTGAAGGTCTGTTGGGGAACTCTGTTCAGTGTCTCCAGGAATTTCAATTAGATCACCAGTGGCAATTCCCTCTTCAATGATTGTAGCCATGGAGAGTATAAAATGCCCATGTGATTTTATTTTTTTTTAACGTTTCAGTAGTTTAGTTTGAGGTTTGCAGATTTTGTTGAAGCCAAAGCAGGTGCAAGTATGATACATTCATTTATAAGTGCTCATAAAGTCATATTAGCAATGGTAGAGTTTTGAAGGGATTTAAATAAGTCTCAAGGACACTTTTTGTTTTAAATAGGAAATTTGGTTCTCTAGTCACATCTGTAAGTTCTTCCAGTAGCCTGGGTGCTCATTTATCTTGCTGCAGACACTTACATTACTTTTAGCACTTTTACACTTCCTCTCTCCTCACTGATCTTGAAGTTCAAGTTCTGTTTAAATATTTGCTTCAATTAAAAAAAAGTGGAGGGGGTGATTGGAGAAAAATACAGGGGGAAGGCATTTGCCTTGCATGCAGCTGACCAGGTTTGATCCCAAGCAGCACATATGTCCCCTGAACATGGCAAGAAGTGATCCCTAAGCACAGCGTTAGGAGTAAGCCCTGAAAACTGCTGAGTTTGGGCCCCAAATCAATAAACAAACAAACAAAAAGCCCAACACTTCATAGTTTTGTAAACAAAGAGTTTGTATACTTTTAAATATCTTTTAATCTTCAAAAAATTATATGATTCTTATGGGCCATCTCAATGAGAATACAATGATTAAGAAGAAAAGACCACAAATGATTGAATTGTCTGCTTTAATATTAAGATTATACTATTTTCCTCGAGCTTTTGCCCTCATCTACCTCTTTGGTTTTTGTCCAGAGAAAGTTTGAGTACTTTTGTTTATTCTAAGCAGTTTTCAGCTGCCTCAGTCAGACCCCTGAATGCAGAGCCAGGAGTAAGCTTTGAGCACTGCTGGGTGTCGCCCCAAACCAAACAAAAACAAAAACAAAAAACAAATTTAACAATATACTCATTGCTTGGAACCAAACTCTGTGAGGTTGGTTCCCTAAAAGTTAATACACTCCGTCTAGACACAAAGGATTATATAAAAACTTTAGCCTCTGTCTTACACAAAAAACTTTAAAAAATCTCATCCATTGATGTTCTAGCTGTGTACAATGCTGTAATCATATCGGAAATCATTTTCCTACTGGATATACATAAATATCAACTCTTATTCCTCCTCTTGCTTAATAACAAGCAATCTGGAAATTTAAATTTTGTTCATTTGGGGGCCACACCCAGTGGTGATGGGAAGTTACTCCAGGCTCTCCACTCAGGGGTCACTCCTGTCGTGCTCTGGGGACCATATGCAGTGCAGTGGGGATCGAACCAGCATCAGGTGTATGCAAGGCATGTGCTTTAACCCCTGTACTATCTCTCCAGCTCAACATGGAAATTTTAAAACAACAATGGAGATGTTCATTTGTTTCTTTAAGTTTATTTACCACGTGGACAGTTTGTGGGACAATGTAAACAAACAACTTGAAAATGAAATTGAAAATTTGATTTGGCAGGTACCTTGATAAAAACCAGCCAAAGCTTGATCCAGATAACAAGCATGTCCTTTTGCCCTGTGGCCAAAAGATTTTAGATCATTTGGTTCCCTAAAGAAAAATGATTTGTAGGGTAGCTAATGTCAGAGAAGGGGAATTTTATGTGAATTAGTGTTCACTGAGTGCCAGTATTTTTCTTAGAGACCTAATTTGGTTGTGTTGTGATTGTTTTTGCTTCTGAGTCCAGTGATCTCATGAAGGATGCATTTTATAAATACAATTAAGGGAAACAATTGAGAGATACCGTTTCAAAGTTCTTGTTTAGCAAGCAGAAGAGGGGTTGTAAACATTCTTTACCCTGTTACTTGTTAGTTATAAGGAAGGAATACCTTTATCTTATAATTTATAATATAAAGTAAAAAGATTGCTAAGAGATTGGAGAGACAGGCCAGATGTTAAGGTGCATGCATGCCTTGCATGTGGCTAACCCTGGTTTGATCCCTGGCACCAAGAGGTTCCTTCAGGGTGCAGCCCTCAAGGTTTCCAGCACTGCTGGGGTGGCCAGGGTCACCCCCTGCCCTGCAGGACCTGAGCAGCACCACATCCTGGGACCCTTGCATTGAAAAACCAGCCTCAGCCAGCTGTCAGAGCCCTTCATTTCCCAACTCCTGAGCTCCTCTTGGGAGTCCTGACAACAGCAAAAGAGTGATAACAGTACCTTGGGGCAGAAATATTTTGGAGTCTAGCAGGATTCAGTTCTCTAAGTTGAAATCTTTTGTGTTGCAAAATTTAAGGGAAGATTCTAGTTACAATCAGTACAGTCTCAGTAGTAGCACAGTGGGTAGCGCCTTTGTTTTGCATGAGGTCAATCCTGGTTTAATTCCCAGCAACACTTATTAGCCCCCAAGTCTGCCAGGAGTGATCCCAGAGCTCAGAGCCAGGAGTAAGCCTTGAGTGAGCACTGCCTGATGTGGCCCCAAACAAAACAAAACAAACAAAAAAGCATTGCAGTTGTTGAGCTCTATTTCTGTTAGATGCAGTGGCCACATCCCACAAAGAATTGCCTGAGTTGTAGTAACTGTCCGTGAATTTGCTTAGGAAGGGGTCTGGAAACAAAATGAAGCAGTCATCATTTACTGGGAGTCTCAAAGGTGTCCTACATTGTGAAGAATACACGGAAATGTAGAGACGTGACATCTGTTTGCAAGTTTCTTGTAATAAAGGTAAAGAAATATACAGGCATTTGGATGAATTAAAGAATGAGACACATCAGCATTCAGAGATACACTGCGGACTGTGAAAGAGGAAAATGCCCATCATGTTTAGAATGGACAGTACTACACAAACACAGGGTTTAAATTGCACCTTGATGTCTACATGGTATTTATGACATTTAGAAAAGCAGAAAGAAAAGTAGCAGCTAATCTTTTCGACTTGGTTTTGGGGTATGCTCAGTAGTGCTTAGCGTCAGGGATCATTCCTTAGGGAACCCCAAGGGGTGTAAGAGATCGAACTCAGGTCAGCCGCATGCAAGTCAAGTGCCCTACTTGCTATAAAATCTCTCTGGCCCTATGGAGCAACTATTCACTTTTCCACCCTTATTTTTCTTTCCCCCTGCCCCCCAAACTGGTGATGCTCAGAGGTTGCAACTGGCTCTGCACTCAGGAATTACTCCTGGTAGTCGAGGGACCATATGGGATGCCGGGGATTGAACTGTGCAAGACAAATGCCCTACCTGCTGTACCATTGTTCCAGCCCCAGGAGCAGCTATTCTTATTTGAGAGAATTACCCAAGTAAAGTTGCAAATTTAGTTCTGTTTTTTAAAAAAAACAACACAAAAATACCTCTGCACCAAGCTGTGTATGGAGTACTGGAGATGATAGCTGTTTGAGACTTTTGTTTTCTATTGCGAAAGTATTTTTATGTGTTCTAAAAAGGTGAATCTCTTTCTAACCCATAAAAACAAGGAAACAAGACTCTTGCAGGAAATCTCATTATAGAACCCCCATGTCCATGATGGTATAGAAAGGGATTCTGCCTTTGTTCTCAAAATGCAAGATACACTTGAGTGCACAGTGGAAAGGACACAGGGGAAGGTTAACTTTGGTACACACTCATCACACTGACTTCCTACCTGGCACAGTTACAGTGCCTTATGTTGACTGAGATGTTATGATGATACATTGTTGCATTTAATAATAATAGTAGTGAATCTGTCAGTTACTGTGCTTTGTATACATCATTCATGTAGTTATAATAATCCTGTGTTTTCATATTGTTATCCCCAACTAAAATAAGACAGCTGAAATTTAGGTTAAGTGACCTGACTCTACTGTCTATTCTGCTTCTTAAAATTAACCATCTTAGGGCTGGAGAGATAGCACAGTGGGTTCTTGCTTTTTTTGTGGGGGACTACACCCAGTGGTGCACAGTGGCTCTCAGAACGTAGGCAGACCCTCCTGGTAGTGCTCCAGGGACCATCCAGTGCCAACAACTGAACTGCATGCAAAAGCACGAGTGCCAGCCCATCAAGCTAGCTCTCTGCCTGGCCCTATTCCACTTTTTAATAGTGGATTCTTAGAGGCAGGGAAGGAAGACATAATGGTGGGGTTGCAGAATTAGCATTAATATTTGTAGACAGGGCACCTGCCAGCCATCTAAGTAATCCCATTCTACCAACTTGGAAAGTTGGCAAGAGGCTAAATAACATAGTTCCATAGTATTCAGTAGTATAAGTTGTTGTAATGCTGGATTTGTACCATCTCTTTAGCAGGATGGCGGTGGAAAGGGCTGATTGGTATTGGCTCTGCATTTCTCTTCTCAGTCATTGAGGGAGTAAACAGGAGCCGAAGCTTATGATCCTGATGCATCAAAATGATCTGCCAGCCTGGCAGGGTGGCCTTGCAGCACTACCACAACTGTTAAAAGACAAACCCTGGTTTATCTTCTGAGATATGACACTTGGAGGCTTCCATTAAAGACATTGCTCCACCTCCTGTCACTTGAATCTTTTCCCTAAAGTGCCTGTGATTTTTCAGGGGCTCAGGGTTCATGTATGGTCAGCACCCGGCGGCCAGGCTGCTGAGCTGTGGGCAGCAGTGGCAGCGACCATGAGGGCCTTGGGAAGAGACGAGGGAAGGAAAGGTCACTCTTCTGACAACTTACAACTTGATTCCACTTACCAGCCATTTATTTTCCGAAGTAAGCATGGGTGAAGACAAAGGCTTAACAATTTGTGCACTTGAGGGTTTATGATTTTCTGAGATCGGATTACTGTGGCAGACAGGGACAGAGTTACTGAGGGGGCATTTTGGGGAGAAGAAGTGGGAGAGGGAGACCTAAGAGACAGGAATAGAATGTGAAGGCAACGGCTTCCCACTCTGCACCCTTGAGGGAACAAAGAGGACAAATAAGCCGCAGCAGTGATGGGAGGAAGCTGGGGAGCTTCTCTGGAATGAAACGGGGTAGGTTGTGGCATGCTGTCAGCGAAATCTGGGTGTCAGCATCATGGCTGTGGCCCTGGCCACCGTCTCCCTCTCCTATCCCCCAGGGAAGCATGCCAAATTTCAGTCTCATTCTGGCTCTGTTCCCATCCAAAGCTAGAGAACTGGGGAGTGAGGAGTGGCTGTGGGGCCGGGGTGGGGGTGGGGGAGAGGGGATTTTAGTGGGCTAGCGCCTTTTGTATAAAGGTTGATTTTAAACTCCCGTGGAGGGCTGGGCAGGAGTGCACGTTCAGAACAGAGATGCAGAGGCAATGACACAGCATGGAAAGACTTTCTCTGGCCCTTCAGTCCCGGTTCACCAGAGAATTGGCTGACTGCTGTGGCCTCTGCAGCAATGAAAGGGGGAATCTTAGGGGAATGAAGGCTGAGAGGTGTTAAAGGAGCCTTATATTTATGGAAGATGAGCTGCAGTCACTGAAATTGCTAGCTATTGTCATATAAGTCCTAATTGCCCACATTTTGCTTACTAAACAGTAGACTTTTCAGTGCAAAAGGATGAAGGGTCCAAATTCTAGCCAGGTTTGGGAGATCAAGAGTAACTCCCTGGATTTAATGGTCTTGCAGGCTCTTGAAGACATTGTCATCCATTAAAGAAAAAAAAAATCAAATGACTTGAAAGAACAAAGGATATGTCTTGGGTGATAAATGGAAAGATTTGAAGTAAAATAAGGAAAAGCTTGAGGGAAGAAGTTCTCTAATATTTACCAGATCCCCCTCACTCTGTTGAAAGCAGGTCAGCTCAGAGCTTAGCCTGCGGCCTCACGGGGCCAAATTTATAGAGGAGAATTTTGAAATGATTCTTTGCCAAAAGTGCACACTGGAAATGAGGGTCGTTTGACTGGGTGGAAAGCTGCGTGCAGACTGCCTGGGGACTGGCCTGTAAGCTTGCTCCGAGCCAGAGGACAGCACCTGCCCCCTCCCTCTGCCCTCGGACCGAGCACTTTCTGCAGTGCTCCGAGCATTCCAGAAGTGCTGGCTCAGGTGAACCGTCACGCCCGCTGCACCTGGAAACCCCCACCCACCGAGAGCCGGCCTGCCTTTATTTCCATCCAACCAGGAGGCGCTGCCCAGGTGTCGGCACTCAACTACGGCCCCCGAGTTGATTTTCCTGAATTGCGCGTGACAACCTTTTCCTGGGCAGCAGAGAGCCGGAGTCCGCGAGCCCAAAGTGCCTTTTTTTTTTTCTTCCCTTTTTTCCCTAGAAGCATCTTGCACGAGCCCCGCGCGGCTCCGAGGCCGGGAGTCGGGGTGGGGGCGGGGAGCCAGGGAGTGGCCGGGCTCGGGCGGCGACGGCGGCGGGCGGCGGGGTGCCGGCGGGTCCGGGCCGCCGGGGCTGGGCAGGCGCGGCGCGAGCGGCGGGCTGAGCGCTCGGGGTGGCGGCGCGCCGCCTCGCGGGACTGGCCGGGCGCTCCCCCGCCCCTCCTGCGGCCTCTCCCCTCCCCCCGAGCGGCGGCGGCGGCGGCGGCGGCGCCCGGGGAGCAGGCGGCGGGCGAGCCGAGCGGCAGGACATGGGGCGTGAGCGCGCGCGGCGGGGCCGGGAGCCCTCGGGAGGGCCCGCGTGGGGGCCGCCCCGGGCGCTCGGCAGCGCGTGAGCCGCGGGGGCGCAGGGCGGCACGGGCGGAGGCGGGGCGCGGGCGTGGAGCGCGGCTGGGGAAGCGGCTGCCTCCGGCCCTGCCCGGCCGCCTCCGCCGCGGCCGGTGGCTATGGAGCTGGCGGCCCCCCGACCCGGGGCGACCGAGCGCCCGCGACTCCCGCCGCTCCTGCCGCTGCTGCCGCTGCTGCTGCTGCCGCTGCCGGGCCCCGCGGCCTCCCAGCTCCACTACTCCGTGCCGGAGGAGCAGGCACCCGGCGCGGTCGTGGGCAACGTGGCGCAAGCGCTGGGGCTGGAGCTGCGGCGCCTGGGGCCCGGCTGCCTGCGCCTGAGCCATCAGGGCGCGCCCAGCCCGCGCTACCTGGAGCTGGACCTGACGAGCGGCGAGCTCTTCGTCAACGAGCGCATCGACCGCGAGGCGCTGTGCGAGCAGCGGCCTCGCTGCCTGCTCAGCCTGGAAGTGCTGGCGCACAGCCCCGTGGCGGTGGGCACCGTGGAGGTGGAGGTGCGAGACATCAACGACAACTCGCCGCGCTTCCCGCGACCCGACTACCAGCTGCAGGTCAGTGAGTCGGTGGCGCCCGGGGCGCGCTTCCACATCGAGAGCGCGCAGGACCCCGACGTGGGCGCCAACTCGGTGCAGACCTACGAACTCAGCCCCAGCGAGCACTTCGAGCTGGACCTGAAGCCGCTGCAGGAGAACAGTAAGGTGCTGGAGCTGGTGCTGCGGAAGGGCCTGGACCGCGAGCAGGCCGCCTGGCACCACCTGGTCCTCACCGCGGTGGACGGGGGCAGCCCGGCGCGCTCCGGCACGGCGCAGATCACCGTGCGCGTCCTGGACACGAACGACAACTCGCCCGCTTTCCACCAGTCCACTTACCGCGTCCAGCTGCGGGAGGATGCGCCCCCGGGCACGCTCGTGGTGAGGCTGAACGCCTCCGACCCGGACGAGGGCTCCAACGGCGAGCTCAGGTACTCGCTGAGCAGCTACACGTCGGAACGGGAGAGGCAGCTCTTCAGCATCGACGCCAGCACCGGCGAAGTGCGGGTGAGTGGGGCGCTGGATTACGAGGAGGCCTCTGCCTACCAGATCTACGTGCAGGCGACCGACCGGGGCCCAGTGCCCATGGTGGGTCACTGCAAGGTGCTGGTGGACATTGTGGACGTGAATGATAATGCGCCAGAAATAGTGCTCAGGGATCTGATTAGTCCCGTCCCGGAGGACGCGGCCCCCAACACCATCGTGGCGCTTCTTGGTGTCAGTGACCAAGACTCAGGCCCCAACAAGAAGGTGAGCCTGGGCCTGGAGGCAGCGCTGCCTTTCCGGCTGAATGGCATCGGAAACTCCTACACACTGCTGGTGAGCGGCCCTCTGGACAGGGAGCGGGTGGCCGCCTACAACATCACCGTGACTGCCACCGATGGGGGCACTCCACAGCTCACATCTCAGCGAACGCTGCAGGTCAAGATCTCTGACGTCAACGACAATCCACCCAGCTTTTTGGAGGACTCCTACTCGGTCTACGTCCAGGAGAACAATTTACCTGGCGCCTTGCTCTGCACCGTGCAAGCCACAGACCCAGATGAGAAGGAGAACGCGGAGGTGACCTACTCCCTCCTGGAGAGGGAGCTTCAAGGGCTGCCCGTCACCTCCTATGTCTCCATTGACAGTGCCAGTGGCAGCCTGTATGCTGTCAACTCCTTTGACTACGAGAAGTTTCGGGAATTCTATGTGATCGTGGAGGCTCAGGACAAGGGGCACCCGCCATTGAGCAGCACTGTGACCACCAACGTGTATGTGGTGGACGTGAATGACCATGCTCCTCACATCCTGTACCCTACCTCAACCAACTCCTCCGCAGCCATTGAGATGGTGCCTCGAACTGCCCCTGCTGGCTACCTGGTCACCAAAGTCATCGCCATGGACTCAGACTCGGGGCAGAACGCATGGCTCTTCTACCACCTGGCCCAGTCCTCGGACCTGGATCTCTTTAAAGTCGAATTGCACACAGGAGAGATTAGGACTACCCGGAAGCTGGGGGACGAGAGTGGGAGCACTTTCAACCTGACGGTGGTGGTCCGAGACAATGGGGAGCCCTCGCTCTCAGCTTCTGTGGCCATCACAGTGGCCGTGGTGGACAGGGTGTCTCGAATCCTCCCGGACACTCAGAGGCACGTGAAGAGCTCTCGGACGTACTCTGAAATCACACTCTATCTCATCATTGCGTTAAGCACAGTGTCTTTTATATTCATTTTGACAATCATTGTTCTGAGCATCATCAAGTGCTACCACTACACCGCCTACGGCACGGTGTGCTGTGCAGGCTTCTGTGGCGTGAGGGAGCGGTGCCCCGCCGAGCTGTACAAACAGGCCAATAACAACATTGACTCCAGGATACCACACGGCCTCAAAGTGCAGCCTCACTTCATTGAGGTGCGGGGAAACGGCTCGCTCACCAAGACCTACTGCTACAAGGCCTGCCTGACAGCCGGCTCAGGGAGCGACACGTTCATGTTTTACAACACAGGGGCGCAGACAGGCCCGGGGCCCGGGGGAGCCCAAGCAGCAGCTGGCGACAGCAGGCACCACACCAACCAAAGTAGGCACAGTGTCGGGAGCCTGATTATTCTCAGAAATGAGGCTGGCCCTCCGAATGAGGTGAGATGGGAGACCAGGGCTCTTCCACGCCGCCCTGTGCTTCCTACCTCCCCCCTTCCCACCCCCCTGTGCTGTGGGGTGGCTTTATGGCATTAAGAACAGGAACTTGGTTATCTGGGAAATGGAGTGCGTGTGTGGATATAAAAACTGTGATGGTGATCTGATGTTTCCTCTCTAAAGAACTGATGTGAGGACGTAGTTTTAGTTCCCATTTTCATTTCTGATATGTGAAGGCTCGACCGTTTGCTGTTCCAGCACAGCTCTGCAGGGACAGACTTGAGTTTAAGGTGGTGCAGTCAGGGGTCACGTCAAGGAGTCAAGGGGAAATGGCCTTTTCTATCTTGTCTGCAGGGAAGGTTCTTTTGAAATCTTACAGGGATGTTGTCCATTTTCTTTCTTTCTTTCTTTCTTTCTTTCTTTCTTTCTTTCTTTCTTTCTTTCTTTCTTTCTTTCTTTCTTTCTTTCTTTCTTTCTTTTTTGGTTTTTGGGTCACACCTGGTGATGCTCAGGGGTTACTCCTGGCTCTGCACTCAGGAATTACTCCTGACAGTGCTCAGGGGACCATATGGGACGCTGGGAGTCAAACCCGTGTTTATTTTTTTAAAGAGCTAAGACCTTTGAGGGCTGCAGCGGTTACCTCTGTGCTGTCACTATTTGTACTTTGGACTGTCAACAGTTAAAATCATTCCCACAGTGAATATTTCTGATAATTGCTCTGAACTAATGCAGTAGGATCTCCTGGAAATTAATGTCCGAGGAGATAAAGACATAGAATAAGGACCACACCCTGAAGCCAGTTCTCCTTGATTATTTGTTGTGGGAGGTCTTCAGTAGGGTGGGTCGGAGGAAAGCAGTGATGGGGAGGCCAAGAGACCAAGAACCAATTTGGTGTGTAGAGCCAGAGAGATAATCACAATGAGTAGAATAGGAATGTGGTGGGGGTGGGGGGCGGGGAGATGGTCAAGAGCAGACGAGCTCAGATTGGGGGAAGGATAAAAAAAAACACTCTCCCACTGAATTTAGTGGAAGAGGGTTTTTGTGCTTTTAGCTTATATGCAAGTTTTAAATCTGATTTCCTGTTAACCATTCCTCCGGTTTTGATGAGATGTGAAATGGCCTCTTCACAACCCTCATGAATGGCAATACTATTGCACGGTACTACGGGCTGTGTGTACACGTTCATGCTCTGAATCACAACTTTGGATGGCAGGAGCCATAAAGGGCTTAGAAGGTAGATTTGCTAAAACCAAAGGCAGATATTAGCAAATCCACTCTTTGTGTGTTTCAGGCAGGCAAATCACCTGCTCGGGACTGGGCACACAAATGACCAGAGAGTGTGAGAATGTATAGATGTGAGCTTGTGATTTCCCTCTGCATGCTTGTAAAACACACAGCTTTGGGCTACCTTAAACTCAGATCTCAGAAGCCAAAATTTTGTTCCATCAAAATCCCAGACAGTAACTTTGTAGGTAGGACTCTTAGAACAAACTCTTAGTTAAGAATATTTGTCCCTCCTAAATTTGCATGAGGTGTTTTTATTGACATGTTACTCTCCTGTTAATGTTCATATTTTTGCCATCTAAGTTTGTGTTATTCTTGGGAAAGTTAATGTATACGCAAGGGGGAAATCGAGGGTGAACTGAGAGGGGAATTTCCTATATATGTTGTAGGTTTATTTATCAAAAGAACCTAGTGTCAGTCAATGCTAAGTGGACACAGGAGACAGAGTGCAGATTAAGAAAAACAGGGAAAAATCAAGGGCTTTTCAGAATTCTTTAGATCACAGCTTCTGGAAGCATGTAGGAGCGTGTGATTTTAAATAAGGATGCTGCAGACATCTGCTTACTGGATTCCAGAGGGGCCCTCTTAGACCTGAGGTGGGCTGTAGTGGGGAGAGGAAGAGGAGAGGAGGAGATCCTGTCCAGCTTTGTCACCCGCTGTGAGCCCTGAGCTCAGAGAATGGCCACTCTTACCCTCCCTCTGCTGCCTCAGAGCTGGGGACAGTGGGAGTCACGAACTCTTTCAGTCTCACACTGACCTGTATGTTAAATGCACTTTGGTACACAAACCTTTAATCTGGGGAGAAAATTATGTCAGAAAAGTGCTTGCTCTTGTGGGATTTTGCCAGGAGAGTGTGTGATCTACAAAAAGGCAAGCTTCTGCCAGACCCCAAAGGTCTAGAACTCCTGAAATGAGGGAGGGAGGGAGGGAAAGAGAGAGAGGGAGAGAGGGAGAGAGAGAGAGAGAGAGAGAGAGAGAGAGCGAGAGCGAGAGTGAGTGAGTGAGTTGCATTGTCATAGTATGGCAAACAAATTCATTCAACTCTGAGTCATGGTCATGCAGGCTCAACTTGTTAAATCCCTGGTTCGACTTTCTCCCTTCCCTTCCCTCCCTAGTTACCGCGGAAGGCACTAAGATCCTGGGGTGCTGCTGATGCCAGGTGCCTCCATTTAAGTGAGGTAAGGCTTAGAAGAATGAGTAAGGGAATTTGTATTTCACCCTGCTCTAGAAAAACACTCTGCTTCACAATATCTGTGTGCTTTCAGTACCTGTAAACCATGCATTAAACATTTATCAACATTTGGTGTGTGAGGAAACGGGCTCAGAGAGGGTCAGTAGCACAGTCACACTGCAGGGCTATGTAAAGGCATGTCGGACTGCACAGCTGCTGTTTGGGAAACAGCCTGAGTATTCCAGTCCCAGTGTTGACACTTTTTTGATGTAAGACACCCAGGCATTAGGTCACCGTGAGTTCACCTCAAAGTGGAATTTAGCTGCTTTTTGAAAAAGCAAGGAAGTTGGTCACAAATGGGAGGATTCATGAATAAGAATGTTCCCTCAAGCAAATAGATTTTTATTTTACTATTGGCAAAGCCTATGAGAACTCTCTTATCTTGGTTCTTTATCTGATTTCTTTCCTTGCATATCAAATACCAGCATTTATTTTATTTTATTTTGTTTTGGGCCTCTCCTTGCAGTGCTCAGCGATCACTCGATCACTCGTGGCAGGCTTGGGGGGACCATATGGGTGCCAGGGATCAAACCAGAAACCACCATGTGCAAGGCAAATACCTTATCTGTTGTGCTAACTCTCCATCTCATAAATATCAGCATTTATATCACCAGATTTTTATTTGGGCTGGGTGGGGTGTTGGTTTTATCCCCAGAGAACATATTTCATATGTCACTTGTACAGTAAGGACGTTGGAGGAACTGTTTGGGAATGAGATAGGATTTCTGTGGAGATTTCTGAAGACTGGATGTTGAATGTAGTTAGAAACTTATTCAACAGTTCCAGGAAAAGAAAATAAGTTAATGCATCACTTTTGAGGGTTCTGGGCCTCTTGTCCCATTGAGCCTCAGTGACCTCATTTAGCCCAGCATGTGGAAATCACAAGAGTAACAGGATTTAGTTGTTTTATTTTATTTCACTTATTTTTTTTTTGCTTTTTGGGTTACACCTGGCGATGCACAGGGGTTACTCCTGGCTCTGCACTCAGGAATTACCCCTGGCGGTGCTCAGGGGACCATATGGGATGCTGGGATTCGAACCCGGGTTGGCCGCGTGCAAGGCAAATGCCCTACCTGCTGTGCTATCACTCCAGCCCCTATTTCAGTTATTTGAAAGCAGTTTGTAGCCACCAAATCTTCAGCTATCTCTGTGTGCACAGTTCCTCTAACTTCAGACATGGTGACCTGGGTTAATCCTTTCAATGGCTGCTGGCTTATTTCCTCTAGGTCTGAATTTTCTATCTACTGACTTTCCTGGATCAGAATTTACAATTTTCCTGAAGTGACACAGAGTAAATTTATAATAAGGGTGCATGGGCAGAACAAGCAAAGAAACCATATCTGTGAACTTCCATTCCAGGTTTCATCATTTGATAGTTATTTTTGTTTTTTCTTTTTGGTTCCTGGGCCATGCCCAACAGTGCTCCAGGGCTGCTCCTGGCAGTCTCAGGAGACCATGTGGTACTGGGGTTTGAACCAGGGTCCACCCGTGTGCCAAGTTGCACCCCAGCCCCATGGAGCTGCCTCTCCAGTCCCATAGTCTTATTTGAGTGGGTCAGAGTGTTTCCTTTTGCTGTTTACATATTAGTATAGGACTGTTCTGAGAAATGACTTCTTTGGTCTGATAATATAATAATTTCTTCAAATTACCTCCTTCCTCCCTTCTACTGATTTGCTGAGCCAGATGGGATTATGACTGAGCTCTTCTCTGCCTGTTTCTCTGGGCGTCATTTGACTGATGAAGAAATCTATTTATTGTAGCTTGAATGTCATTGGCTTACCCTCTCCTCTGACCCAGGAGTGAGCCATCACATGGGCATCTGGTCTACCTCAGAACACTCTGCAGGGATACAGCCTGGCATATTACAAATTGTCTATTGGCATGCTGTCTGCTTGACAGAACGGCAGAGTTAGTTCTAGGGACTTGCTTTGGTTGGGCACCAGATTTTGCTCTCATCAAGAGGGCAAATGATGCTGTTTGCAAATGTTTGAGGAAAAGTTGCTATTACTAGTGCCCTTTAGCCAAATTGTGGGGGAACATACAGGTGTCCTTGAATGTGACTCTGGCAGGAGTTCTCCTGGCTGAGTTTTCCTACGTATACTGTAATATGGAAATACATTTAGCTTATTCATATCCTGGCATTTTGGACATCATAATCTATAGTCATGATTTAAAAAACCTCAGGTCAAGAGGTGACCTACGCAGTTCTTGAAACTTGCTAGCCAAGAAACAATTAATACAAGTTTTTCTTTCTAAAATTTGAATTTGGCTCCAAGGGCTGGAGTGCATGCTTTGTGCGCAGGTGCCCCAGGTTTGCTCTCCAGCAACCACATAGTCCCCAAGCACAAGCACGGTGGTGAGTCGCCCACCCCAGCCTTATCTAGGACTCAACCCCTGAGCCCTGCCCCTCAAATAAATAAAGACTTTTAACTTGACAGTGCAAAGAAATACCCATTCAGGCAAAGGTGAAGGAAACTGAGTTCCTTAATGGCTTTGCAGAGTGAGAACTCCGGGCTCCAGGGAAGTGAAACCCACAGGCAGGGAAGAACTGCTGTGTTTGCAGGCTGTGAACTAGAATTAAGTCAACCTAGCACTTCTGTTGTGGAACCCATTAGGTATGTTTCAAATTATGTTCATTTTATTTTTCCTGCTCTATGGATTAAGGGTTGGAAATGATTGCAGAGATATTTCATGTAGAATTTCCTTATTTATTGTCTTATCATTTAAAATGTTATTGTGCAGAATGTGTGTCTGTGCACATGTGTACAAGTATTCAGGCCGAAAGATAGTATCAAGGGTTAAAGAGTTTACCTTGTAGTCTGCTGACTCTAATTTGATCCCTGGACTCACATATAGTCCCCTAGGCACCTCCAGGAGTGATCCCTGAGCAAAATTGAAGACTAAACCCTGAAAGCTGCTGGGTGTGGCCCACCCCTCCCTGCCAGTGTTATATTTCCCCTTGGTTACTGACCAACAGTTAAGATATTCATTATCTATTGCTTTGTAACAAAAATGACAACAAATTAGTGTTCAGAGACAACACTCACTTATCTCCGAGTCCTGTGAGATGTGCAGGGGGTTCTCTGCTCCAGTTTTCACATGTCAGCTCCTGGAGACTCTGGGGAAGATTCTGCTTTCAGGCTCGTGCAGGCTGTTGGCAGAATTCAGAGCCTTGAGGATGGAGAGCCCCACTGTCTTTCTGTTGGCTGAAGGCCTCTCTAGCTCTTAGTGCCTCCTCTCAGGCCCTGATGTTCCGTGGAGAATTTTCTTGCTTGAAGAACACGCCCTCCTACTTCAGAGCTCTAATTTCAATGTCAGATACAAAGGCCTACTCTGATTCTGTCACTCCACCCAGATGATCACCTTTCTTCTTGTTTTTTTTTTTTTGGTTGGGGGGGCCACATTTCCTTTTTTGTTGTTGTTTTGGGTTGGGGGGCACATCCAGAAATGCTCAGGGGTTACTCCTGGCTCTGCACTCAGGAATTAATCCTGGTGATGCAGCCTTGGGTTGGCTGCATGCAAAGCAAGTGCCCTATTCACTGTTCTTTCTTTCTTTTTTAATTTTATTGAATCACCATGAGATAGTTACAAGCTTTCGTGTTTGGGTTACAATCACGTAATGATCAAACACCTATCCCTCCACCAGTGCACATTCCCCACCACCAATATCCCGGGTATACCCCCCCTTTCCCACCCTCCCCCTGCCTCCATGGCAGACAATATTCCCCATACTCTCTCTCTCTACTTTTGGGCATTATGGCTTGCAACACAGACACTGAGAGGTCATCATGTTTGGTCCATTATCTACTTTCAGCATACATCTCCCATCCCAACTGATTCCTCCAGCCATCATTTTCTTAGTGATCCCTTCTCTATTCCATCTGTCTTCTCCCCTCCGCTCATGAAGCAGGCTTCCAGCTATGGGGCAATCCTCCTGGCCCTTGTATCTACTGTCCTTGGGTTTCAGCCTCATGTGATGTTATTCTATACTCCACAAATGAGTGCGGTCATTCTATGTCTGTCCCTCTCTTTCTGACTCATTTCTCTTAGCATGATACTCTTTGTGTCTATATCCATTTATAAGCAAATTTCATGACTTCATCTCTCTAACAGCTGCATAGTATTCCATCATGTAGATGTACCAAAGTTTCTTTAACCAGTCATCTGTTCTAGGGAACTTTGGTTGTTTCCAGATTTTGGCTATTGTGAACAGTGTTTCAGTGAACATATAGGTACAGATGTCATTTCTACTGTGCTTTTTTGCATCCTTGGGATATATTCCCAGAAGTGGTATTCTGGAGTCATATGGAAGCTCAATTTCTAGTTTTTGAAGGACTGTCCATATTGTTTTCCAGAAAGGGTGGACCAGTAGGCATTCCCACCAACAGTGAAAGAGTGTCCCTTTTCCCCCCACATCCATGCCAGCACTGGTTGCTTTTGTTCTTTTGAATTTGTGCCAGTATCTGTGGTGTGAGATGATATCTCATTGTAGTTTTGATTTGCATCTCCCTGATGACTAGCGATGTGGAGCATTTTTTCATATGCCTCTTAGCCATTTGTATTTCTTTTTTGAGGAAACTTCTGTTCATTTCTTCTTCCCATTTTTTTGAGGTTTATTTCTTGTACAATTCTACTAGTGTCTTGTATATCCTGAATATTAATCTCTTATCAGATGGGTATTGGGTAAATATTCTTTCCCATTCTGTGGGCTCTCTCTGTATTTTGGTCACTGTTTCTTTTGAAGTGCAGAAGCGTCTTAGTTTGATGTAGTCCCATTTGCTTATGTTTGCTTCCACTTGCATAGTCAGTGGTGTTTCATCCTTCAAGATGCTTTTAGCCTCAATGTCATGGAGAGTTCTGCCTACATTTTCCTCTATGTACCATATAAATTTGATTCTAACTGGACCCCAGGGCAGCCGGTTTTCATCCTTGATCTGTGGGGAATGGGAATTAAGGCCCACCATGCGCACCTGAAGCTGCAACGTTCTGGGCACCCTCTGCTCATCCCATTCACTGTTACTTCTACAGCCTCTGCTTGCCTGTCTTAAACTTTCACCAACTATGCTGAATAATAAACTAATCCCAGAGAAAGGTCCATCAAGGCAACAGTCTTAGATCTGAACTAGGATAAATGCTTTAATAAACACATAGTGCTTGGTCTATTGTCTGGTGTTGTGGAGATACTTAAAACTTGTTGATTGCTTCCTTACCTTTTCCCTATAAAATTTTTTTTGGTTGCTGTTGTTGGTTGTTTTTTGTGGTGCTGATCCAAGTGGTGTCTACAACTGAGCCATTGTATTGGCCTTCTCTGTCTCCTCACTGCCTGCTGGCTTCTCAAAACTAGGAGAATAAATCTGAGAAGCATCTTGATGCTGATGGACTATTACAGAAAATATCTGCCTGACAAATGAAAGATTGTTGAGGAAATGAGCTTGTGTTAGGAACTATTTCCTGGTCAGTCTTACTAGAACTGTGTCTTTCTGTAAAATGAGGCTTGGTGATTTCATTCCAAAGATCAAGTCGCAGCACCAAAGTTCAAGTCGAAGCAATTTCCATCAGCAATGTTACCCAGTCATAGAAAAAATTGGCAACATTTACTCAACAGATGTCAGAGTCTTTCTTGAAGGAAGGTTCTCACAGCTGACAAGCTGCCATTAGTGCTGCTGCGGAAGGAGAGAGCCGGGGAGAGGATTAATGAGACGCATTGCGCGCCTGCTTTCTGGTCTACAAAAGAATTTGCAAATATTTTCTCCTTTGTTCCCTCTTACACCCCTGGTAGAAAGTGGGAGCCCCTCCACGTCACCTGTGGGGAGCTTTCTGCTATTTCACATGGTGCATCTATAGCATTTTGTGAACTTGAAAGCCAAGGCTGCAAGGGTTTGCCAACTCCTCGCTTGCCAGCAGAGTGGAATGGGAGCAGGGAGGGCAGGTAGTGAATGGGGATCCAGGGGGTAAAGTATCCTGGAGCTGTTGCTTTATTTTGGCCTTGAGTACCCATGTAGCCACCCTAAAGACTGGATAGAAGGGAGAAGCTGAGCATGTCTTTCCTGACTGTGTGGAGGGTGTTTCTGAAATACGGGGCATCCTTTGAATGAACTGTGAGAATGAGAGGAGTAGTGGCTAGGGCCATAGTACAGAGGGGAGGACGCTTGCCTTGCATGAGGCCGGCCCAGGTTTGATCCCGGGTACCCCATGTGCTCCCCTGAGCCCTGCAGGAGTGATCCCTAAAGCATAGAGCAAGGAGTAAGTACTGAGCAACACTGGGTGTGGACTCCCCTTCGCCAAAAAAAAATAAGAAATTACTGACTTTTTTTCTTTTTAGTGTGTTGAGAGAAAGCTTTCTTGGCAACAAGTTGAAGTTTGGATGATGGCAGACTCTTGTCCTGAAAGTAACTCTTGGTGGTAGCTGGGTAGAGTGGGGAGCAAGGGAGGCAGACTCGAAAGAGGCTTCCAACTCTCTGCTTTACCCACCTTGGCCACCAGCACTCAGTAGGGTGCCTGACTAGGGTCGGGATTGGTAAAGTCTGCCACTGGCACCTACCTGGTGTGGATGCTCACTTCCAGCTGTGCCTGATTCCGCTTGTTCTGCCCGCCACGGCAGATGATGGACAGGGAGCCATGGACTCTGGTTGGAGTGAGAAATTGCTCTTTGTAGGAAAGGAGAGCCAGTCCTGACCTCATTCTAGGGCCCTCACCTTTCTCTCACAGGAAAGAATTTCAGGAGGAGGCGAAATGCTGAAGCCAGATAATTGTTACTGAAACTTAGAAAGATGTGAGGGGGATTAAAAAGAAAAAAACTACATGTTTAGGAAAGAACACAGTGGGAAAAGCAAACAGATGTAAAGACAAGCAAGCAAGCAAAATATGTGTTCAAAACACGGGCTTGAAGAACATGCAAAGATTACCGACATTGGGGCCTGAGCTGTAGTACGGTGGGGTGGGGGTGGGGGTTTGCCTTGCACGTGGCCAAGCCAGGTTTGATCCAAGGCATCCTATGTGGTCCCCAGACCACCTCCAGGAGTCATTCCTGAGTGCAGAGTCAGGAGTAAGCCCTGAGCATTGTTGAGTGTGACCAAAAAAAAAAAAAAAAAAAAAAGAATTACCAACATTTTGCTGTAGCCTATTAGTATTGCTGTGGTTTTGTTTCTATCAAATATCATTCTATCCAGAGGAAACTCTAGACTGTATCTTCCATGGCCCCATCCCTCAGCTCAGAGAGAGTTCAGGGAGTGCCCGTGTGAGAGCCCTGGGAGAGGGAGGTCTGTCCCAGAAGATTTCTGGGCACTGACTGAAACGAAGGAGGGGCGCAGCCCACCGAAAGCTATTTTCTCCTCCTGCTTCCTCTTCAGTGGCAGCAGAGGTGGGCTCTGGCCAGCGTGTCCCTCCCAGGTCAGATGCTGCAGTGGGCAATGCCAGCAGCTGAGTGCACTGTCTGCAGTCCTGCCAGGCCAGCGGGATCACTGTGAGACCTGCACATGGGGGGATCTTTCCTCAGCGGGATGCTTGAGGGCAAAACCACCAACAGCTTTTCCTGCCCCAAAGCTGTCTCCCTTCCCATGGGGGGTGGGACAGGGGAAAGGGAGGGGTCAAATCTGTCCCACCCTGCATCGCTTAGTGTAGTTTTCTGCCATGTTTTGTCTGTGCTGGGGAAGCCAGCGGCTCAGGAGCACTGTGGAGAGAGGTGAGGTCACTTCCAGATCACTGGATGGTCACAGCTGTTGGCTCCCTGCTGCATCTGGTGCTGCCTTTCCTACACTGCAGTTGGTCAGATGTGCTGCAGCAGTGCATGCCAGGAAGAAGGGACACCCTGGAAGTGGAGTGAGACAGACGCAGGAAGGGAGCCTGTGCTCTGGGGAAACGGCACCCACAGAGGCAGGATAGTCACAGACCTGCCACTAGGTAATGGGCCATCCCTGAAGAGCATAAAGCGGAGCACACAAGCAGCCCTGCAACACTTTCTTCTCCACACGTGGATGTGCTTGAGAAACAGTTCATCAGTGAGCACTGTCTCCGGGCCAGTCATCGTTCCCCATATTAACAAAATCTTCTTTATGATTTTGCAGCCGCGGCAGCCCAACCCTGACTGGCGTTACTCTGCGTCCCTGAGAGCCGGCATGCACAGGTATGTCGTTCTTCTGTCTTGCTCTTGGAGGGATGTGTGTGTTGCTCAGATAAATTCAGTCTCCACGGGCCAGGCATTTGTCAGAAGGGAGAAGCAGCAGCTCCTCTGCCAGGGGATGCGATTACTCTTGTCTGCGTGGCGGTTCCTTGAAACAGGAGTGTGGTCAGTGCCAGGTGCTTGCCAAATGCTGGCAAGCGTGCCCCTTCCCGTCAGTCTGCTGTATTCTTTCTCTGATCAGAACGTCTGTGGGGAAGTAATCCCAGCTCCTCTTTTCCCTTCTCAAACTGAACTTCTTGTCCTTTTCTTTAATAATAAAAAAAAACCACAACTGTAATTAGGGGCTAGAGCCCCTACAGTGGGTGGGGTGCTTTCTTGCACAAAGCCAGCCTGAGAGCAATCCCTCCTCACCAGATGGTCTCCCAAGTCCTTCCAGGTGTGATCCCTGAGCGAAGAGCTAGAATTAAGACCTGAGCACTGCCGGTCTTTTCCCCTCACTCCCCACAGTGCGATTAAAGGGCTGGGGCAGAGCATATGCCTTGCACGGCCCGAGTCCAACCCTGGTGCCAAATTACACTGCCCCGCTCCTCAACCCTGCCCCAGCTGGGTTGCTGGGTATGACATCTCGAGGTGCCTGCGCATTGCCAGGCCTTGCAGTCATAATAATGACTGGGGAGCTAGCACAAGTGGTAGAGCACAGGCCTAGCATAAGGGAGAGCCCCCTAGGACACTGCTCTCCAACCCTGGAACTAAGTATGATCAGGTGTGGCTGCTGTAAAAGTGAAAACCAGCAAGGCCCAGGGATGGGCTCAGTGGTAGGTAGAAAGTGTGCCTGCCCATGTGAGGCCCTGGGCTGCATCCTCAGCAGCAACACTGGACTTATAATGAACAGTGATGGCTTTTGGATTTGAGTAAGTTGTGTGGTATAAACGGACCTGTTGTCTACCTTGGTTTTCTATCATACATCGACAGTTGGATCCTGTCAGTCACACTTGGTTGTGATTTCTTGTTTCTGTTCACCTCCATTAAAGTCTCCTTATCTTTTCCACCTTGTTGCTATCTTTCCCCATTCGTGGCCTCTTCAGAAGACGAGCCGGGGGCCAGCCTTTATCAAATATCTGGAGACCAAATCTGCTTACTGTAGATTGACCTTGAATAATAGCATTACTCTAAGACTCAGCTCAAATATAATTTTCCTTTCTCTACTCTGTCTCTTTGACAGTAATTGATCAACCCCCATTATTCCCAGAGCTGACCTAGCATCTGCACCAAGGGCCAAACAGAAGATTCATTATTTTGGGGTGTCTGTGGAAACCAAGTGAGGAGGGCCACGAAACTAATCACTACCACCTGAAGGATTTTTTCCTTCTATAAGATGACATAAATCCCAGAGTTAAATCTTACATGATATATGGGTAACTTCCCTGCCCTCGATCACTTTCTAAGGAGACCTTTCCAAGTCAGTTGAGTAAATGTAAGAGTAGTTTTAGCCCATCAATTAATGAACACATTCTCGACCATCACATTACAAATTGAGCAGAAATTATTGTGTTGTGTGTAAGCTCTGAACAAGAAACTGTCCAGGGCTGGAGATTGGGGATTGACTTAGTGAGTGTCACACTGGACCCTGCATGATTTTAGGTTGAAAAGCCTCAAGATGCCATCTGACACCTTTGGGAAGGAACCGCCCATGGGTCTGCAGGGAGGACCATAACCTTCCTGGAGACACTTGGCCTGTGGTGATCAAGGCCACCAGGGTAGACCTGGTGGTGCTGCGTTGGAGCGTATGGCTATGGGACCACACTCAGGGTCTTGCACCTGCTGGGCTTGTGCGCTTCCGCTTGCATTATCTCCCAGGGGCAATTCTTTTCTTTTATTTTTTTTTGTGGGGGGGACCTCCAAATAAGTGCTCAAAGGGCACCTGAGCCCCTTCTGGAGGGCCTGTGGATGTTGTGCTGCTCAAGTTTTGGGGTGTGGGTTACTTTGGGGCTTCCAGGCCTATATCCAGTGATGGTATGGTGGGGGGAGGAATTTAGCACTGAGAATTAAGTTGGAGTTAGGTACCATAGACCCAAATCTCTGTACTATCTCCCCAGCTCGGAATTCCTTTTTGGGTGGCCATACCCATGGGTTGTCAGGGCTTACACATGTCTCTGTGCTCAGGGATCAGTCCTGGCAGGCTCAGGAGAACATGCGGGTGTCAGGGATCAAGTGTGGGTTGGCTTTGTGCAAGGCAGATGCCCCATCTGCTTCAGCATCACTCTGACCCCCCAGCCCCAAATTCCTGATGCGTGTTAGAGAGCAGCTTCTGCTTTTGCCTGGGTCTGTGTCCTCAAAGGAACAGAGCAGGAACAAAGTATGGCTTACGGCACCAGCTCCACCAGCTCGCT
Organism: Sorex araneus; assembly: GCF_027595985.1. NCBI lineage: Eukaryota > Metazoa > Chordata > Mammalia > Eulipotyphla > Soricidae > Sorex > Sorex araneus. The sequence goes on along the minus strand of NC_073307.1, from coordinate 20,427,284 downwards.
CTCTCCGGCTGCATTAGTGCTTTATTTGAAAAGTACCCAACCTGTAAAATATACCTTAAGAACCACATTTGAAATAAAATACTACAACAAATCACTTTCTTATACAAGTTTAATAAAAAGAGAGAACCAAATGTGTTCCTATAAGATATACAAAAGGGCTAGGAGATAACTCCAAGTGTGAGTTCTCCATTTTGGTCCCTGCCACAACATGCCCCCTGAGTACCTCTGTATGTAGCTGTGCTGTCCCCTGAGAACTTCCAGGTGTCCCCAACAATGTATGGCTAGGCCAGTACTGCCAGGCTGGGTATTATTAGGAAGGGACTCAGGGTCTCTTTTCACTTCCTTCCTCCACCCTACCTCCCATAACCAGAAAAAGATATTTAAGTAGAATGAGAGTGAAATGAAAGTGTTAGTGAACTGTAATTTCTTCCTGACTGTGAAGTACATTAGCTACAAGCATAAATAATGCTTGGCTTTGTCACATGTTCTTGGTTCTTGGCCTTTCCAGCTCTTGTTTCATGTAACTGTTCCTTGGAAAATTCTGCTTAGTCCTGAGCTGGTAGAGGATCACTGTTAGGACCCAGGACACCCGAAGGGTATTGGTACTTGGGGGGAAGGGCATGGGGACAGAGCTTCCCGAGTGGATTCCCACTCGCCACGTCATTCAAAGTCAGAGTAAGAAAATACTGAATTTAGAGATGGCTCCCTGCCCCCACCCTCAGCCCTGCCTGAAGTGGTTCAGATTTCCTCTCACATTATCCCCTGAGTAGTAGTTATGAGGTTTAGTATTTGGAAGGTAAATTAATGTCTGGTTTGAAAGGATTCTCTAATTTTGCCGAGGGCTTTCTTCCCTCCCCTCCCCTCCCCTCCCCTCCCCTCCCCTCCCCTCCCCCCCTCCCCTCCCCTCCCCTTCCCCCCTCCCCTCCCCTCCCCTCCCCTCCCCTCCCCTCCCCTCCCCTCCTCTTCTCTTCTCTTCTCTTCTCTTCTCTTCTCTTCTCTTCTCTTCTCTTCTCTTCTCTTCTCTTCTCTTCTCTTCTCTTCTCTTCTCTTCTCTTTAAATTTTTAGGTCACACCTGATGCTCAGGGATTACTCCTGGCTCTACACTCAGCAACTACTATTGGTGGTGCTCAGGGTACCAAATAGGATGCTGGGGATCAGACCCAGGTTGGCCACATGCAGGGCAAAAACTTTACCTACTGTACTGTCTGATCGGGCCCCAAGAGCTTTCTTCATGATAGTCTTAGTGTCTTAGTTATTCCTTCTTTCATCCAAGTTTATGTATAAAATGTATACACTCCAACCTGTATTTGTGGGCAGACTGTGTGCTTGCATAAATGAATATTAATTTTCTTGCATAAATGAGTAGGCCTCAGCCCTGGGGAATTCATGTTCTCTCTCTGCTTGCTTGGAAGGGTCTCTGTGACCGTGTGTCTGTCCCTGCAGCATCTGCACTGCAAGAATCACTTCTGAGCCGGGATCTGCTCATGGGAGGGCAGGTTCCTCCAGTCACAGGAAATGAATGAGGAAAGGGACACAAGGAGAGAGATGGGGGAAAGCATACATGTGAATTGGGCTATCAGGCAGCTAGCAGCAAACTATTTTATTTCTTAAATGTTGTGGTTTGGGGACTCCACCCAACAGAGCTTAGGAATGACTCTGGGCTTGGTGCTAGTGCATCCCTCTGAGCTTGGTGTTCAGGGGACCATGCAGGGCTGGGGATCAAATCTAGATCCTCACACTTGCAATGCAAGTGCTTTTACCACCTGGCCATACCTCCTGGCCCCAGAGCAAGTGATTTTAGTGTGGTTCCCTCCCCTCTTCCTTGCAAGACTGGCTTCTGCAAATAAGTTCTCCTCTGCTTTGGCTGTAAGATGTTAAAATCAGCCCCCATGGATTTAGTGGACACCACATGATGTTAATGAAAATCCAAATTGCCAGCAAGATAAAACCTGTTTATGGCCTGAGTGGAGGCAGCTGCGGTGAGAGAGGAGGCGAGCAGTGGGGGCAGGCGAGGTGAATGCCCAGCAGTAACCCTTTGCAGTTCCTGCTGAAATGCTGAGGAGCTGCACTGCCCCCAGGGGAACATCCTTTCTGGGGTGTGGGGAGCTGGACGGATGTTTCTGGTCTAACTGTTCTGGGTCTCTGTCCCCACAGCTCTGTGCACCTGGAGGAGGCTGGCATTCTACGGGCTGGGCCGGGTGGCCCCGACCAGCAGTGGCCAACGGTCTCTAGTGCGACACCAGGTACAGGGCCGGGGTTCTGCCTTCTTGCTTGGGTTATGCAAAGTCAACCAATGTCCTGTTTTTGTCAGACCAGTAATGCTTATGACTCATCTTTGTCTTCCTCCCCACCTCCCTATGACTTCCTTACATACAAGATTATTTTGATTTTCTGCTTAGTAATCTTAAAGTGTTGAAACTGATCATGTAAGGGTGAATGTGGGCATAGGGGATTATGTGGAAAGTTCTTTTACCCAATGAGCGGGGACTTTCCAAATGCTTATTCAGCCATACAGAGAAGGGCAGGCTGCCTTAGGCAGAGATGATACTGTTAGCCAAGGTGTTTTGGTTGAAGACAGTAGAGATGGATTCAGAGTTTGGAGTAAGAGAGAGATGGGGATGGGGGGGAGGGTTTCCTTAGTGGTGAGTTATCAGAGCTGAGCCCTGTGTCTGAGCCCTGTGACAGATGGATCCGTGTCTGTCCCCAGCCAGGCTCATACCCCTGGGCAGCCACATGGCCAGCAGGTTCTTACTCAGAGGACTGAAGGTGACAGTTCCTAACCCAGACATTCAGGAAGGAGACTCTCCAAGTTAGACAAGAACTTAGTGGCTGGGAGAACATAGGAAAGTGTTTTGAACCTGCGTTTCATCACCTTTATTATGCTTCCCCATCTGCTGGTACCATGTTAGACAGTATGGCCCTGGAAGACCATCCCTGTGGCAGTTTCCAGAAAGGGACAATGATGAGTTCAGCCAAGACGATGGGGGTGTCTCCGTAACCCTTTCTTAGGAGAACTTGATGATGATGGCGGTAGTTACTAATCATCGAGCCAGATTATAGCCAGACACACTGCCAAATACATGGCATGCGTGATCTCATTTATTCCTCATGAAGATATTTCAAGAAGCTTATGACATCTAGTTTACATATGAGGAGCTAGAGACAGGCCGAGAAACACTGGCAGTTTATAAGCAGCAAAGTGTTCAGACCTGTGTGTGGCTTCAGATTCAGATGCGTCTAGCATTTATATTCATAGCATGGCCAGCTTGCAAGAATCTATCCAAATACAAATACATATATAACAGATGACATAAGTGTGTGAAGATATTTCCAAAAATAATCAGGTGCTTTTAAAATGATTAGGCTATCCAAGGAACGTGCAGTGAAGGCCCTGTTTCTGCTGGCAAGTCTAACAGCTTTCATTGATTCTGATCAGCCAGCATTTGCTATTTATGAATGTCGCATAATTCAAGTAAAAGTCACATTGGTTGAAAAAAATAACAAGTTAAAGCAATTCATTAGAGAACTAATATTGCCAGATGGCAATGGGGAGGAACATAAAATAAGTTCATTGACAAATGTACAACCCCAGTGCCAATGATGGAGTGAAGAAGTGATGGAGGAGGAAATGGTTTTGGGTTTGCCATGTACCTGCTGGCCAGAGAGGCCGCTAGGAAGGTGAGAACGACTTAATCAGAGCAGCTCCCAGGAAGGACAGGCATCCTCTTTTTCTGGGATTTTCTTGTTCTTGCAGAGGCTTTATAGCTGAGTTTCTCAGGGAGCCAAGAAGTAACTTTGCAGAATGTTCCCATCTGAGATGGAATTGCTTGGCGTGGTGTAGAGCTGTCTGTTGGACATGGTGTCTGCCGCTGATGCAGACCCTCCTTCAGAGTCAGACAGGACTAGGGAGCTGCCCTCAAAGAAGGCAAGAACGAAATCTCTGTCACTCCCTTGCCTACTGCCCCACATGGCCTTATCATCCAGGCTCTGCCCGGCTGGAGGGAGATGTGGGGACTGAGCCGGCAGAGCTCACACTGTCTGTGGCCTCACCATGGTCCTTCTCAGTACCCTCTGCCCACGAGAGCAAGTGGAATATTCTCCTTTGTCATCTGCTCTGTCCCGTTGGTGCTTTTAGGTTGTAGGACTCATATAAGTTCTGCTCTTTGTGGAGGGAATATGGCATAATGATTAAGTGTATGATTTGGAGACAGATTGGAATTGATTTCTAAGTTTAAACTTGCTTGGTGTGTCTAGACATATTATTTAAGTGCATGTTTTCTTATTGTTCTGTCTGTGTACTGGGCATAATACTGATGACATGTTTTTGTTCTGTCTTGGGGTCACACACAACAGTACATAGGGGATAGTATGTGGTGCTGGGGGTCAAATCCAGGCCAGCCACACACAAGGCAAGTGCCTTACCTGCTGTACTTTCTCTCTGGCCCAATGATGGGACTTAATATGAATTGTCATCAGAAGAGGTTGTTGGGACTATACCTTCCAGGTTGCACGTGGCTGACCCTGGTTTGATCTGGCTCCATATGAATCAGCCCGGATGATTAGGCCACGCGGGGCAGTAGGCAAGGGAGTGAAGGAGACTTCGTCTCTGCCTTCTTCACGGGTGGCTTCTTAGTCCTTTCTGACTATGAAGGAGGGTTCTGAGCCGGTGGCAGACACCATGTCCAACAGACAGCTACCTAAGCATCACTGAGACTGTCTCTCCGGAGGCTCCCATGTCTACATGGCTGGCCCGGATAGTCCCCGACACCCAGTACCCAGGTAGCCTTGCATCCTGGGTCCCCACCATTGAGCTGCTGGCCTGGTTGACTGAGAATCGTTAGGAGATTCCCTGAAGACTGCGTGGGAGGGCTTCCTCCCACAACTCCCACAAAAAGAAGAAATTATCAAATGGTATTTGACGTGCAGTATTAATAACTGTTGTATTGTCTTGTTCGCTTTTTTTCTGGGGTGCTTCTGTGTAGTCTTAATGGGTCTTGGCTGACATCCTGGTGACCAGCCATCAATATTCTCTGCTCTAGACCTGAGTCAGGCCCCCAGAGGTCATCCCTAATACAGGGTGTCTTGGCCTTTGTCCAGCTGTGGCCTCCTCCTGACCCTGATTCTCCCCCCAGCATCCTACCAGCTGGGCCTCTGGTCTTGTGCCATGCTGTCCCGTTTTACATGATTTCACCTGTGGCCCCCCCTGGAATAACCCAGCTGAGAAACCAGCTCTGGATCATCTCGGTATCTCCATGCTCTAGTCATCCCCCCAACTCTGGAGAAGGAATGAGGGTGATTTTCTAGTTCTGTCCTCAAAAAAGGAGAAGGTGTCAGAGGTGGGGTGGATTCCAGTCTCAGGGGCACCTGCTTTTGTGTGGTCATCACCAGTGCTCCTGGGGAGGCTCCCCCGGCACCGCTGTCAGCGCCCACACGGCAGCCGGGCCCCACTGCAGGCGAGCCTCGGGCACGTGTCTGCCTTTGGGCATTCCTTGTTCCATCCAGGAAGGAGAGTGACTGATGACTTGCTTTTTTTCCATGAAAAGGTTCAATTCCTACAGTCCACAAAACCTTGGGAGACACAGGTCAGCTTCCTGTAGGATCGGCTAGCCTGGCTTTACGCTGGTCAGTCCTGATCACTGGCCCCATCTCTAACCGGCCTGTGCGCAGACTTGAACCTCGGCTGCTTCCCTAGCAGCTCCTTGGGTGGGGAAGGACCTGGAGTTGAACGGAGGGAGCGGAAGTCACCTCTGCTTCAGGAGGGGACATGGCAGGAGGTGGCAGCATATTAAAGTCACTCTGTTCACGCTTTCTCAGTGTGAGTGCTCCGTGGAGGTTTCAATAAGTGCCCTTTGGGGACCAATTCCTGGAAGGAACCCCAGGAGGGTGGAAAGACTGTCTTTGCCTCCCAGGTCTGGCCCGTGGGCATGGCTGCTTTGCTTGCTCCTCCAGATGCCCCTTTCTGCCTCTCATGAGGATCTTAGGACAATAGGAGATTATCGTAGGGGTGGGAGAAACTAACCATTCTCGGAAGAGCTCATGGATTATCAGGGCACACAGCTCTGCCCTATGTGACGTCATAGCTTGTCAGGCAACCCTTGGGGGCTGGAGCAGTGAGGGAAGCAGTAAGGAGGAGGTTTACCGCTTACAAGGCCATGAGGCTCAGGGCACCTTCATAGGTGCCCCCCAAATTGCATTCCTTCGGCAACAGCCCTGTGGGTACATGCCTGAGGTGGGCACAGTGACAGCCTCAGGATGTGCCTGTGTGACTGTGAGTGTGTATGTGTGTGCCTGTGTGAGAGTGTGTGTGCGGTGCTGCTGCTGGTGCTCTGCCACTGAGACACAGTCTGGGAGCAAACCCTTTGCCCATGATATATGATCCTACTGTCCCCTCAAGTTTGAAATATTCCAGAAGCATGGTGGCTCAGAAACCATAAGTTGGACTCTTGCTTAGAACTCTGGCTAAACAGGCTGCGCTGCAGCAGAGAGAATGGCCGGATCCCCGGCTCCAGGGCAGAACGATTCTGCCTCCAGTTCCTGCCCAGCCACCCACGGTTCACTGTTCTTGGGTCCAGTCCCAACCTCGCTGATTCCCAGTTTCTTTCTCAGTAAGATAAGAGTTAGTAGCAGTAATTGTTACAAGAATTAATGAGGTAACACACACAATTGCAAAGCCTGTTTAGTAAATGGTAGCAATATTATTTTTTTGGGGGGACAGCACATCAGGGATTACTCCTGGCTCTGTGCTCACAAGTTGCTCCATGCAGTGTTGGGGATCAAACTGGGTTCAACCACCTGCAGAGCAACTGCCTTAACAATGGCACTGTCTTCCCAGTCTATATTAAAGAGCTTTGCTAAAGTGCCTGTATTGGTGCATCCTTGGGGGCTGCCTCCTGGTTTGCTCTGCAGCAGGCAGATGCTGTTCGTACACGCTGGTTTTAGCGGGGATCCCGGCTCCTCCTAATGGTAGGGAGTCTTCACCGTCTGACAAAACTCCCCATGGGGGGGTCTCCCCGGAGGCCTCATCTCGGATTCTTCCCCAGAAAGAAGTCCGGTGCCGTCAGTTTCTTAGGATTCCGTTCGGAGTGCTGCCAACATGAATTTTTCTGCTTCGTGAGTGAGCGCAGCCTCAGGCCTCACTGGGGAATTTAGAGCACGCTTGTTCCACTAACCTGCTCACCCTGGACCTCTGCTGTTGTCATGGCAATGACAGTCCCTGGAGGTGTGTGCATGTCCTTATTAGGGGGAGAAATGAGGGCAGAGATCGCTATGAGGGCAGCAGCACACACAGATGCACACCCATGCACACACATACACACACAGCAACCATACACACAAACAGCAACCACACTCACACACACACACAGAGCGGTCCCAGCATGGCTCAACTCCCCACTCAACATTCTAGCTGACAGTGAGTCCTTGTCAGAGGCCCTTTTCCTTCTTGGATGTGGCGCATCCTGTCAGTTGGGATTCTCTACGTGGCCTATGTGGAGTGGAAGAAGGAGCACGGTGGTGTGGGAAAGGGAGCAGGAATTCCCCTCCATGGGACAAGCCCCAAAGCTGGTCGTGGTTGGTTCTATCCATCCATGACTTGCTTCTTTCTTCTTCTTGGACACTCTGTACCTTCTATATATATATTTTTTTGGTTTTTGGGTCACACCCGGCGATGCACAGGGGTTACTCCTGGCTCTACATTCAGGAATTACTCCTGGCGGTGCTCAGGGGACCATGTGGGATGCTGGGAATCGAACCTGTGTTGGCCACGTGCAAGGCAAACGCCCTACCCGCTGTGCTATCGCTCCAGCCCCTGTACCTTCTATTTGTAATGGCCATATAAGTAAGAAACAGAGTCAGGGCTATGTGGGGTTTTTGAAATTAAACATTTTTTTCTTGCTAAGTAATCCCGAGCCAATTCTTTTTCCTCTCATTTGTCCTACACTATTCCCCCAGAATCAGTGTGCAGGCCTTTATCATCGGCCTCTGTCCAGAGATCTGTTCCAGTGGCTTTGGGCCCGCAGAGTTGGAAGGTGAAATTTCCTCCCAAACCTGACATTTTTTGCAGTGCTTGGGGGTCTGGAACCACCCTCCGTGATACTGGACCAAGCGGACCTAATTTAAGCATAAAGACCTGAGTGTACCAAGGTGCTGGCTTTTAATTTGGACTGGGCACATGCAAAGCACATGCCCTGACCTCTGAGCTGTTTCCTCTCCGTCTCTGACTTTTGAAACACAGTTTCACACAGTTCCCTTAGTTCATTATTATTTTTTTTCTTTTTGGGTCACACCTGCTGATGCACAGGGGTTACTCCTGGCTCTGCACTCAGGAATTACTTCTGGCAGTGTTCAGGGGACCATATGGGATGCTGGGAATCGAACCCAGGTCAGCTCTGTGCAAGGCAAATGCCCTACATGCTGTGCTATCGTTCCAGCCCTCCCTCAGTTCATTATTGAATGCAGAGGCAGTGTTTGGTCCCATGTCTCCCATCACTGACGCCTGCTCCTCCCTGGCACACTACAGCCCCTTGGTCCTGCTGGGCTGGAGCGAGGCCTCTTTATAGCCTAAGGTCCGGGCTGACCTCAGGGATCTGCATTCATTACGCTCACTGAGGTAGCAAGTCACTATAAATCTGTGTCTTAGAGACTGGAGAGATAGTATAGCAGGGAGGGCATTTGCCTTGCATGCAGTGGACCCAGGCTCAATCCTCGGCATCCCATATGGCCCCCTGAATACAAGAGTAATTCCTGAGTGCAGAACCCAGAGTAAGTCCTGAGCGGTGCTGGGTGTGGCCCCACAACAAGCAAACAAAAAATTACGTCAACACAAATTGGGGCTGGGCTCAAGTGGTCCCAACCTGGCACTTCTGGGTGTGGCCTGGTGCCCATCCCCCCCACCCCTACCTGCAGCACCACAACTTACCACCACCAGAACCAAAACCACCAGTTTATTGCCCTACAGTTACACAGATCAGAAGTCTAAGCCGGGTTTGATGGGACCAAGATCAAGGTGGGATCACGCCCCTATGAAACAGTGAAGGTGTTTCTGATGTTGACAAGGCCTTCATGTCCACCAGCTCCCCTTGGCAGTCTGTTGGTGACAAGTGGGGTGCTCCCCCGGGATGTGTGCCTTCTCCCCCATATATGCTTCTTTTGGGGTGCTTGTTTTAACCATCTGTAAAAGGCATTCCTGGCACTTTCTCCTATGGGTCTCAAGCTTCTGATCTCTGCCCACGCTGGTTCAACAGCCCCCTCCACGGGGTCACTTAGTCGCAACCATAGCCCCCACTTCCAGATGCCAGTATCTCTATGGGACCCTGCGATTGCTGTTGACCACTAACTAGGTGGCTTACCCCAAATCAGTTATCTTGTAATTCGGAAATCTGGAGTCCTAATGGGTTTGTGTGGGCTCTAACAGGGTGCTGAGAGGGCTGTGTTCCTTCTGGAAGCCCCAGAGCAGGGTCCATTCCTGGCTTTTCCCCGCTGTAGGAGGCTGCAGTCCCGTCTTCAGAGCCCACGGCCCAGTCTCTGTGCCTCCCTCCCTCCCCTGAAAGGCCCTTTGTGTTACACGGGCCCATATGGATAGGCCAGGGCCATTGTCTCTCAAACTCCTTAATGTAGTCACCCCCAAGAGACCCTCTTGATAATGCCAATATATTGTATATATTCAGGTTCTTGTACACTCATGTGCCAGGAAACAGGGCCCAGCATCTGGGGGATGAGGCAGCTCCATGTGTGTCACAGGGGGTTCCAGGTTCTTGAAATGGTGAGGGGGCTGAGCAGAGGCAAAGACATGCAAAAGAAGGGTGGTAGGTGTGGATTCTATTCAGAATGCCTTTTGAGGCTGTTGTTTTATGGAGATTAACCCTGGAGGGATCGGGAACTAGGGTTATACAGAATCAGATTATTCTTGGGGGGAGGATGGTGAGATTTTGCAGTTTCTATTTGGTGGTTTAGATGGCCAAAACATGTTTGTTTTTCTTTGGATTTTGCCCATGGGGGCGGGGGTAGGGGTGTGTGTGTGTGTGTGTGTGTGTGTGTGCGCGCGCGCGCGCGCTCGAGTGCATGTGTCACACCCAGCCATGCTCAGGGCTTACTCCTGGCCCTCTATTCAGGGATCACTTCTGGCAGTGCCCAGGGACCTTATGGGATGCGGTGATCAAATCTTGGTGGCCGCGTGCAAGGCAAGCACCCTCCAGTCTGTACTAATGCTACAGCCCGAATCTGTATATTTAACTATATCCCTTACCTGCCTGACAGTCATCTTCCAGCCAGGTAAACTCCTTCCCTCCTGGGGGAGCAGTGAGAACTGGAGTGAGAGGTGAGCACCCGCTTCTTGGCTTCCTAGCACATCAGCCTCTGGGTTTTCTTTTCTGCAGGCAGGGGTGGGGATGTGGAGAGAGGATGGATACGGTCTCCATGACATTACCATATTAAAGGCTAAAATATTATGTTCTGTCCCCAGCTTCAGAGCATTTTTCTAAGAGAGGGCCAGAGGATGGTATTCTCAACCGGGACCTATTAAGCTCTTCCCCTCTTGAGCCCTTTTCCTCCAAGAAATGTTTATTCAAACATGGGCATACTGCTGTATAAAATAGGCATGAAACCAAGCATTTACTGATAATAAATCTTAAGTAGCACTGTCATCCCATTGCTCATCAATTTGTTTGAGTGGGCACCAGTAACATCTCTCATTGAGAGATTTATTGTTACTCTTTTTGGCATGTCCAATATGCACGGGTAGCTTGTCAGGCTCTCCGAGAGGGGTGGAGGAATTGAACTCGGGTCGGCCGCATGAGAGGTGAACGCCCAACCGCTGTGCTATCGCTCCAGCCCCCAAATCTTAAGTAAATTTAATACAAAAGTTGGAGGGTTATTATTTTTTTTGTAACCCTCACAGTTTAATAAGCTAATGAGGGAAGATCGGGGTGTGGTAGGTATCGGAAAAGCACAATGGCCCCACCCCCCACGCCGCAGCAGCTGGGCACAGGCTGCCCGACCTTCTGCATTGAGGTCAGCGCAGGAAGAGCGGATGAAGCATCATCCAGGGGCCCCTGAGGAGGCCGATTCTGATGGGTGCACTGTGTGTGTTGAGGGGTGAGTTCTGAAGGGGGGGGCACTTTAGTTTTCCCCTCAATTACTTTTTCACTCAGCAATGTGGGCAAGATTTGTTTGGAAAAATTAAAAAAAAATCTAGGTTGTTGTTTTTTGTTTTATGAGCTGCTGCTGTTTTTTGTTGTTTTTTTTTTTTTTTGGTTTTGTTTTGTAGTTTTGTTTTGGCCACACCTGGCAGTACTCAGGGGTTTTCCCTGTTTTGTGTTTAAAGGCTGCTCTCTCAGCAGTGCTCCAGGGACCACCTGGTGCTAGGGGGTCCAACCAGGGTCCCTTGTGTGCACAGCATGACTTTTGAGCTCCTCCCCCTGCCCAACCCCGAAATCTTTGGGAGCACCGTCCCACTTCCTACTAGCAACATGAGACACGCAGACCCGGCTTTTCAATGCTTTGAACTTCTTAGCAGTTCGGGGGGAATGAAGTCACCCCACAGGCTCTAGCAGTGTGGAGGCACCAGGTCCCCGGCAGCTCCTGTGTCCCTAGGATGTGTCCCCAAAGCTGCCCTGAGTCTGAGTCAGTGGTCAATGTTCCGTGAGTTTTCTTTTATTGGATCAAACAGAAATTGATTCTGATTATTTGCCTTGGGGTGATGTTTCTGGGGAGATGAGTTCTTCACTAAGCTCTCTCTAAACCCGGGGATTTAGAGATATAAATGAATTTATTTGCTCTTTCCTCAGGAGGGTCGCGCTCTGCCTCCAGGATAACAGCCATCTAAATGGCTGTGACTGGAAGGGCAGCGGGAAAAATCCTCACAGAGCTTAACACACAGGCATGTCCTTGAACTCCAGCATTAGCCAGCAGCAGCACTGTGGCAAAACCCTCATTCACACATGCGGGTGCTCTCTCGCTCTCTCGCTCTCTCTCTCTCGGTCTCTCTCTCAGACATACACACACATGAAATCCTAGCATATCTTACCAAGGGTGCTTATCTTGGATTGGCTTCAATATAGACTATGGATTGGGATGTTGTAACAGTCATTCAGCATTTCCAGAGAACCTCTTTAAGTCAGCTCTGTTCTCTTTGATGGGGATACGATTCTAATGCAGCCCTGTTCTCATGGCCTAGTGGAGAAACAAATATAAAAGAATAAGAGAAATACAACAGCCTGAGCTGAGGCCCGTTATAGTACACACAGAGACATACCAGGGAAGGAAACCGGGGCCCTCTGGCCTAGAGCTTCTCCCTACAAGATATTCCCAGGGCTGAAACTGTCCCCTATGTTAAATATTGACAGGGGAATTGTGGAAATCAGAAGATGGAACTGGGGACTCTTGGGGGACCAGATTCAGATTCTCTGTGACTTTTCAATGCTGAGTATTGGAGCATGGTCCGTAGCTGTGGACAGGGAGAGTTCTAGGTAAAGGGGCCAGTTTGTACAAACATCAAAACAGTGTGTGGGCTGGCAGAGGGCTGTTGGGGTGAGACCAGAGAGCCCAGCTGGAGTCAGGTTGGTGAGGTCATTCCAAAAATTGCCCTGGAGCTTGGAGGCTCCTTGCATGGCATGGCCCTAAGCCTCTTCAGCTCTACTGAGTCCTCAGAATGAACCTCGGAGGTCCAAGCTAATGAGTCTTTCTCTCCTCCAGCCAAAGAGTAGGAGCTGCATGCAAAAATATGTGGGCCAGGGTGGGGTGTGTGGCCTCTGGCAAGGCACTGGCTTGGAAATGGTCTAGCTGATTCCAGCGGGTTTGTCACACAATGGGCAGGGGTGTGATCCCATCACACGATGTGAAGGCCCAGTTTGTTTGCGTGCTGTCTGCCTGCAGCAGCCTGGCCTTGCCGTGCCGTGGCCCTGCACTCTGGCCCACCCTGGCTGCATTTGGGACCTGTAAGAGGTGAGACTGTCTTGGCAGCTACTCTGAGGGTTGAGAGAGACCGGGTTTAGCTCAGGGTGGGTTCCAAACTGTTTTCATTTACATCATTTAATAGTCAGCGCTTACTGGCCCAATCCCTCACATGGTCAATGGGCTTCAGGATTCTTGTGCTAGGTGCACAGGGCAGGTTCCCGCCACCTTCCTGTGGGGTTCTGACAGCGCCTCCATCTTCGACCCTGCAACACAGAGATCCTGCTGCTTGTCTCGAAATGGTGGTTGAGGGCTGAGAAGTGACACAGCAGCCAGAGCCTGGGATGGCTGCCAGATCTGAAGAGGCACAGATTGTACCAAAGTGAAGGGGGAAAGTGGAGGCACAAAGTTTGCAGGCCCAGGGGGAGCCAGAAGCAGGATTGTTGGGGAGCTGGTTCTGCCTGGCAGGTGCAGGTGAGGCAGCCGTGAGAACCTGCCCGAATGTCACCGGTGGGGCATTAAGGAGGAGTTGAACAGACGCGGACACAAGGGCTGACCAAGGTGGTGCCATGAGCCGACACCGAGCTGGGCACTGATTTGCTACCGCCATGCCAGCTCCATCTGGAAGTTTCTCATCATTTGGGGAGGGGAGGTGGGAACCATAGTGCTTAGGGCTAATCCTGACTCTGCTCTCAGCAGGGCTAGGGGAGGGGGCAGATGATACCAAGAATCAAACCATGGCCTCTTGTGTGTGAAGAATGTACTCCAGCCCTCTCAGCTAGCTCCCTGGCCCCTTGATATTTTAACAAGTGGCCTGAATTTGCAGGAGAGGAGGCTGGGCCACACCCAGATATTCTCAGGGCTTATTCCTGGCTCTTTACTCAGTGGTCACTCCTGGTGGGACTCAGTGGACCATATAAGATGCTGGATGCATGCCCTACAAGCCCCTACCCACTGTGCTATCTCTCTGGCCCCTCACTGTGGTTTTGTTCTGTGTTTCCCTGGTCTGTAAGTGGTGGTGATCATTATTTCTTGTATTTGTATGGAAAAATGTCGATTGTATGGAGAATGTCCATTCAGATCCTCTGCTCATTCTTATGTTCAGGTTGTGCTGTTGTACAAGTTCTTTATTTTAATATTAATGTCTTGCTAGATGTATGACTTTCAAATACTTTCTCCCATTCAGTAGGCTGTTTTTCTACTGTGATGATGGTTTCTTTCTGTTTCAGTGAGTTTTTGAATTTGCAGCTGATTAAGCAGGTAGCAGCTGGGTTCATCCTGTGTGTGTGTGTGTGTGTGTGTGTGTGTGTGTGTGTGGTTTATTTTCACTATAAAAGGACAAACAAAATAACAAATTAAACATGTACAGAACTAAAATAAAATGAGAACAGCCGCACTCTCTACCTCAGGTCGCATTCCCTAGACGCAACTAACCACAACCGTCAGCTTAATGTGCATCCCCTGGGGTTTTAATAAGTATAAGATTTAAAGGAGGTATGATAAAATATATATATATAATTACATTGTTGATGTAAATTTTAAACAATACTGCACCATTTGCATGAAGACACTCAAGTTCCCCTCAATTACAGTGAGGCAGCCACAGTGAAAAGCATGCGTACACTCTCCAGGTGTTTCTTGTAATACATAAACTGCACATACGTATTTTGTTTGTTTTGATCTGGGGTCACACCTGATGTAAGTTCCACTGGACTTACACTGGCCCTGGCTCTGAACTCGGGGGTCATTCCTGGCAGTGCACAATATAGGGTTCCAGGAATCAACCGGGTTCAGCCAGCCACCTGCAGGGCCAGGCCCCTCCCCCCCGTACTATCTCTTCAGCCCCCATAAATTATATCCTTAGAGCAGTCTTCATGCGCTTCTGTCCCATAGCCTGCCCCAGTGATACCCAGTGTTGGATGCTTCCTTGGCTCTAAAGGGGGATCCTACATTGACATGCTGTCACCCGGAAGCCATCAGTTGACACTAAATTGACCGCCAGCTATTTTTCAAATTAATGTGTGTTTGTGTAGCAGAGGGGAAATAGGGTTTGTGGCCAGAAATCAAACCCAGGACCTCACACATTCATGTAATTAGTGTTTTGTTTGTTGAGAAGCCACAGCTCAAGTCACTGCCAGTGGTACATGGGGCATCATTGGATGCCGGAACGAAACCCAGCCTCCTGCATGCACGGCACGCATAGCCCAGCTCACAGAGCTATCACAGATTGATTTTTAATCACTTAGTTAATGTGAATTTTTTTCTATGTTTACCTTAGAACATTGGCTATCTAAAAGCAAAATAGGATAGCATTCTTAGTATAAATTAGCATAAATTGATTTTATTATCTTATTTTTGGTTTCTCTCTCTGGGTAGGGCGTTTGCCTTGCATGCAGCTGACCCGGGTTCGATTCCTCCATCCCTCTCGGAGAGCCCGGCAAGCTACCTAGAGTATCCTGCTCACATGGCAGAGCCTGGCAAGCTACCTGTGGAATATTCGATATGCCAGAAACAGTAACAACAAGTCTTACAATGGAGATGTTACTGGTGCCCGCTTGAGCAAATCGATGAACAATGGGACAACAGTGCTACAGTCCTACATTTTTGGTTTGGGGCCGCTGTGATCAGGGCCTTACCCTGATTCTGTGCTCAGGGATCACTCTTGGCAGGCTTGGGGACCATATGGGGTACCAGGGATTGAGCCCAGATCAGCTGTGTGCCAGACTGTATTCTCTGGCCCCAGCATAAATCAATTATAAAATTTTTTCTTTTAGGCCCATGGTTAGCGATACTATAGGGTTTCATGCCCAAGAGCTGCCACCACATGCTCCTCAAGCACATTCACTTCCCTTTACCATTGTCTCAGTGCTCCCCTAGACCCCCACCCTCCCACCCTAAGCTTCTTACTGAAGACCAGTTGTTGGCTTCTGTTGATTTGGGAGATTTGTTATTCTCCTACTGTGTTTCTTTATATCCCACATATGAGGGAGATCTTTGTGTATGTGTCCCTTTCCTAACTTTTCTCAGCATGATACTCTCCAGACCCATCCACATAGCAACAAATTATGACTTCATCTTTTCTTATAACTGAGTAGTAGTCCATTGTGTACCATGATGTCTTTATCCAGTCATCTGTTTTGGGACATGTGGGTTGTTTCTATATTTTGCCTATTGCGAATAGTATTGCAAAGGAGAACAAATGTCTTGTACTTTGTTTTTTTACTTGTGGCGTATTCGATATGCCAAAAACAGTAACAACAAGTCTCACAATGGAGACATTACTGGTGCCCGCTCAAGCAGATTGATGAACAACGGGACGACAGTGCTACAGAGCTACAGTTGTTTTATTGATCCAAATCCAGTGGCACTCAGGGCTTACTTCTGCCTCTATGTGCAGGGACCGTATGGGGTTATGGGAATTGAACCTGGATTGGCCGCATGCAAGGCAAGTGCCTTATCCATTATACTACTATTCTGGCCCTAGAGTACACATTCTTCTTCTTAAAAAAATTAAAAAATTGAATCACAGTGAGATGCACAGTTATAAGTTATTCATCATTGGAATTTTAGTCATATGCTGCAACACCCATTCCTTCACCAGTGTACATTTCCCACCGAGTGTACACTGGGCAGCCTCTATGGCAGGCACTTTTCTTCTCTCTCTCCCTCTCTCTCTCTTTCTTTCTCTCTCACTCTCTCTCCCCTTTTAGGGCATTATGGTTTGCAATATAGATACTGAAAGGTTTATCATATATATCCTTTTATCTACTTTCAACACTCAGTTCTATCCAGAATGATAATTTCCAACTATTATTATTATACTGGTCCCTAGAACAGACAACTGAATAAACTATGGTACATCTATACAATGGAATACTATGCAACTATTAGGAAAAATGAAGTCATGAAATTTGATTATAAATAGATGGACATGGACCGTACATGCTGAGTGAAATGAGTCAGAGGAGAGGGACAGATGTAGAAATGACTGCAGTCATTTGTGGGATATTAAAAAAATAGTATGAGACTAATATCCAAGGCCAGGGAAAACAGAAGCCAGGAGTACTGGCCAATGGTTGGAAGATCCCACAAGTGTGTGTGGGGAGGAGGGTAGTGCAGTACACATTGTTATATGTATATTCTATACATTCCTGCCTGTATGTAGAATATATTAAGAAGTGGAATTGCTGGGTTATAGGGTATGAACACATCAAACTGTCATTCTCTTATCTGGGGATTGCACTCACTTGTTCTGTCTTCCCTCAGGACCTCCCCCAAACCCCCAGCTGTTTGTCACTTAACCCTGTGATACCACCATCAAGGGATCTAGCCCTCTGGGTTGAGGATACTGGGACCCCAAAGGCGATAATTTACTTGTGAATTAGAATAGTAGTAGCCTGCATTGAGTCACATTTTGTGTTGTTAAGGCTGATGTTTCTACTTCCTTTAATCTGTATTAATCTGTAATATATACCCCACCTTATATACACCTAGCGAGGATGTAATCATAAATCACACCCATTTGCTTTGGAAACTGGGCTACCAGATGTTAAGGGCTACAAAGGGTTAAGGCCCCACATCTGTTTCCTTAGGCAAGTTCCTGACCCCCACCCCCAACCCCATACAATCTCCGCCCCCTGGGCCCCCTCTTAGGAAATAGTGAGGCCAGATCTGAAGTTCTGAAGTTGGTTTAACTTCTGAGGTATGCAACTAAGCATGGCTACTCTCTCTAGAAAGCTGGATGCTCCTTTTATGACAAGAGTTCATCTACTTTATTCCTTAAAACAAAATTGCTTTTTATAAAAAAAACCCACAATTTTGCCTTTTCCTACACTATGAGTCTCTTGAGGGTAGGACGCCTGCACTACCCCTGGTTCCTAGCACCCTGCCCACTGCATTGTAAATGAGAAGTCAATTTAGTGGAATGAGTCTCAGTGTTTCTGGGAGACGCTGCAGCCCGTGCCACAGGTGGCAGAGTGGGAACAGCAGAGGGCAGAGTGGTGCAGCAGAGCCCCGCTTCACTGCCGGCCTCAAAGGACCCTGGAGAAAGCTTCCAGCCTAGCAACCACATCTAAGCTGGGAAACCTCCCAGCTTGTTTTCTTTAAGGCCATGGGAGGGGTAGAGCCCATGGGAGGAGGACCCCAGGAAGAGTTCCTGGAAGTCCTTCAACCAGAATAAACAGGTTAGGAGCTGGGGGGTGGGAGTTCCCCGAGTGTCAGAGGACTACCTCACAGACATGAGGGACAGCGGCTCCTCTCTGGTCCCAGTTCTGCACATTTCACTGGGGTCTGCGGTTGCTGAGCATGGTCTCTGTAGTGCTCACAGTTCCATTGGATGAATATTGTTATCTTTGCTTTACCTATAATAGAATGGGAGCCGAGAGGCCAAGAGACTCACTCCAGAGTGCTCACCTCTGTCCCAAACTTTTGCTTTTTGGGGCACACTCAGTGATGCTCAGGGGTTACTCCTGGCTCGACACTCAGGAATTACTCCTGGTGGTGCTTGGGGGACCATATGGGATGCTGGGGATCAAACCCAGGTTGGCCATGTGCAAGGCAACACCCTACCCGCTGTGCTATTGCTCCAGCCCCACAAACTTTTAGTTTAAACATGGCGTTACCCCAGGATGTAAGGAAAAGGGGAAATACCCCTCTGGATCCTATCCCGGGACCTCAGTGACCAGGAAAAACCACACAGCCTGGGGCTCATGGAAACAAAACATGTATTTTAGTAGCTGACTGGTGAGCCTGGAAGATTTGAGACCATTCTGGGTTCACAGCACATGACGTCTTTATGTTCTTAACCTAGAAATGGCGGAGTTATTTTGGGCACAAAGCAAGAGCTGTGGCTTTAAAAATATGCCACTGTATTTATCTCTTCCGCTCTAAGATTACTGAAAATTAGCCCAGCTGTGGCTGGAGGCACCAGATACCCACAAAATCTTCCCAGTCACTGAGCCCACCCAAGGTGGTGGGCTCTCCTGTCACCAGGCCTCGGTCACACACTGTCCCTATCCCAGTCTAGGGCTCACCATGCTGGCGTGTGAGTCCAGCTCGACTCTGTCCTCTCTCCCCCACTCTCCAAGATTGCATAAGTGAAAAAATAGCAGCTCTGCTATTAATGTGTGAGCAGTGCGAAAACAACTTAGCTTGCTTACACATTCCTGTGTGCGTCAGGCCAAAGCATTGTGCCACCACCGTCAGTTTCCTTACTTATGAAACGGATACCCTTTATATTTATACTACATTCAACGTAAATGCTCAGTGCTCCTTAAAACAGATGAATGTTCTGCTGATTTTATGCTTTCACTTTGGCATTGTTAGCTCAGTTGCGCGGCCTCCTAGCACCTGTGAGACCTCTGCTCCAGGAATGCGATGTGGTGATCACTGCTAGAAGCACCTCGGATTCACAACATGATTTATTTTGAATTAATTTTTAATCCTTGTGCACTCAGAAACCTTTAACTGTGGAGATTATTTTTTTAGGGTTGCCAGAAACCCTAAAAGAACCTCCCCACATTATGTGACCCCAAATGGGGTCATGACTTGGTGTAAGCAGCCAGGCTTTGTAGAACGCTATTAGAGAAAATGAAGCGTAATTACATTTAATCCTATAACAACTGTAGGAGTTGGGTGATATGACCTCCTTTACAGATGAGAACTGAGGCCCAGGGATATCGCTAAACGCCATATAATTTACCTGGTGCAGTTTTAAAGTCAGTGTCCTGAGTATAGAACCTTGAGATCTTCATCTTACAGGAAACAATATATTTTGAAGTTCTCCCGTTTCCACTGAGAAGCGGAGGGGAGGACCTGGGAATGCCAGGCCAGGTGGGGTCAGTTTTTTGCTGCTCTCTGATCCAGAACAGGATTTGGATTTCAGACCACCCGTGGGGGATGGGGTGGGTTGTCGGCTGCAACAACGCTGCCACTGCCACTTAGCCCAATTCATAAAGGATGTGTGGAGGGAAGCGGGGCGGGGCTTCACCTAGCACCACTGAACCCACTGATGGGGGCGGGGAGCAGCCCGAGCTCTTGCAAACGGCCCCTCAATGGGGCTGGGCTGGTTTCTGCCTCTCTCCACCCCCCGCCCCCACCCCCAAACCGTTCAATCAAAATCGTTGTTGCTTGAAAGGCTGCTTCACGGGGGAGGATGCAGCGGCAGCAGCGGCAGAGCCAACAACCGGGCTGGTCCAGGGCGCTGACTGGGCCGGAAGCGGCTGCAATCATTTAATGGCCTGCGCGGGCTGCACTGACCCGGCCGAGCGCGCTGCGTGGGCAGGCTCCCGAGTGCCGTCTGGCGGGAGAGGCCGTGGCTTTAATCAAAATGATGGGTTTTCTGAAAGCTCTTTATTAACCTCAGCGCCAAAATCCCAGAGCTGGTAACAAAGGGATGAATGGGGCGCAGAGCGGGGAGGAGCTGAAAGCTCCAGCTGCGATTTTCTGCGGCTTGCTCGCTCCCACCTCCACACCTCCCCCACCTCCACTCCTGTGAGCGGCTCCGGAGCAGTCTGCACCGCTCAGGGTTTTCAAAGGCCCTTCCTTCCTATGCGGGATGTGGGGCTCAGGGCTGGACCGAGACCGCTTACTAGTTGAGCCCCAGGCTTCACAAGTGCAAGGATAGTTCTTTGTCTCGTTAAAACAAACCAACAAACAAAACCAACGAGGGGCCACTGGGAGAGAGTACTGGGGTTAAGGAGTTTGCCTTGCACCGGCTAGCCCGTTTGAACCCTGGCATCACTAGAGGCCAGCCCTGGAATTTGCCCCTCCCACAGTGAGCTCGGTAGCCACAGAGCTCGGGCTGGCTTCACCAGCTAGTGGATGCCTCACACAGAAGGCAGGCACTCAGCGACCCCAAGCTCTTGCTTGCTTTATTTCATTTCCGTAATTCTTGCTATTTTTCACTGGCCCAACATTGCATTATATAAATTTCTGTCGTTTTTTAAATTTTTTGGTCTTCAGTAATAATCATTCTACAACTGGCTGAACGAATGCCATGTTTAAAGGGGGCGGGAGGGGGGGTGTTGCCCAGACCAACCTTGGCTCCAGGGTATAGGGAGAGTAGAGCGGGGCGGGAGCAGAGACAGGTGAGAGGCAACTGGGGCCAGGTCAGGAGTCGGGTACGGGTGGTGTTGTGGAATGAAAGAGCCACATCTCCAAACCACGGAGGCAACAACACTGAAATCAAGAGGCCCAAACTTAACAACTGAACTTAGGTGCAGGTCAGGAGGGCAGTGTGTGGGGAGGGGGCGGGGCCATACGGGAGGGAACTGGGAACATGGGTGCAGGAAAGTTGACAATGCAGGTGAGTATTGTATGTCTAAAACCCCACTATGGATAACTTTGTAAATCATAGTGCATTTTTTAAAAATAGAAAAGATGCTTTTAAAAAATCATTCTGACAGTTGTGAGGTAGTATTTCATGGTAGTTTTAATGTGCATTTCTCTAATTGTAAGTGATACATTTTTTTAATGTGTATTATTTCTGGTGAAATGTCTATTCAGAATCCTCTGTTTTAAATCAATTCTGTTGCTGTTGAGTTGTGTGAATTGCTTATTTATTTTGGATATCCCTTCCCCAAGGGGGGTTTTAACCCCTTGCTGCACGTGTGGTTCCCACATACCGCCTCCCATTCAATTGGTTACCTTTTTGTTTATCACCACCACCTCATACATGGACGGCCAGTGCTCAATCACTGAGCTACTTTCTCAGCCCTAATTTCCCCTTTTCATTGAGATAATACGATTTTATAACACTGTACAGGTATACAGTTTACACCTTGGCTCCAATCATACCACACCACCACCAGATATCTAGGAAACACCAGTCTGTTGGCGCTCTCTGTCTTGCTATTTTCTTCCCTGTTTCTCTTACTAGTTTGAGGATTTTTGTTTTGCATAAATACTTTCTTTTTTCTGTGTGTGTGTATGGGGGGGGTGGTCAGGCAATGCTCTAGGAGCTTGTGGGGGACACTTCTCATGAAACTTGGCTGGTAGTTCAATGCTCGGGGTCAGTGGTGTGGGATGCTCCGTGCTGCTCCTGTCCAGTGCTGGGGTCAGCCTGGCAGTATGTGGGGGTTCACCAGGGCTATTCCAGGGTACTTGGAGGGTCTCTGCAGTGCCAGAGATTGAACTCGGGCCTTACACAAGCACTGCAGCCTCTGAAGCATCTCCTTGGCCCACAATGCTTTCTGTACAGTCCACATACATGTGGAGCCAATGTTTGTCTTTTTCTTGACTTACTCATCATATCCCCTCAGGGTCAGCAGTCCATGTTATGACAAATGGCAAGGTGTAAGTTGGGAAAATTTCACTGTGGTGTGGGCTGGCATTTCTCTAATGATGTGTGATAAAGAACTCTACATGTGTTTACTGACCACCTGTGTCCCCTTTGGTGAAATGTCTAGATCTGCCCATTAACATTTCCCCTTTGTTGTGCTGTTGTGGCGGTAACCTGGCATTGTGTACTTTGTTGTGGTGCTTGCTGGAATATGAACACTTGGTTATGCTTGCATGAATGTTACGAATGCTGTTCTGAATGCTGAGATCAGGAACTTAGTTGCAGTGCAGGGATTGAACTCTAGGCCTCAAGTCAGCAAGGCCAGCAGTCTACCTCTGAGCCAGCCTGGGCACCCCTTCTCCCCTTAAAAAAATTAGGTTGTATGTGTCTGTTATTTAGATAGAGGAGTTTATTTTGATATAGTTTGCAAGTAACTGCTCCATTTCAGTAGACTGTCTTTTTATTTGAACAAAGATTTCTTTCCCTATACACTTTTTAGTTGTCTAAAAGCTACATGTTTTAATTATAAACTTTAGTCCCACTTGTTTATACTTATTTATACTTGCTGTTGGACTGGAGTGATAGCACAGCAGGTAGAGCATTTGCCTTGCAAGTGCCGACCCGGGTTCTATTCTTTCATCCCTCTCGGAGAGCCTGGCAAGCTACCTGTGGCATATTTGATATGCCAAAAACAGTAACAAGTCTCACAATGGAGACATTACTAGTGCCCGCTCGAGCAAATCAATGAACAATGGGATGACAGTGCTACAGTGCTATACTTGCTGTTGGGTAAGAATCCACAATAACACATTAATGCCTGTGTTGGAGATCTTATCACCTATGTTTTCTATTTATTTTACACTTTTGTTTTTATTTTTAAGTGTATAACCCATTTAAATTAATCTTTGCAAATACAGTGGTTTACTTTAATTCTTTTGTCTTTGTTTAGTTTTCCCAGAACCACATTTAGAAATGCAACAGATTTTTGTATATTGGTTTTGATTCAAGCTTCCTGATTTATTTCCCATGTTTTTTCAGTAGTCTTGAGGGTTTAAGATGTGTTGTTAATAATCACGGCATTTGCAAATAATGTGTTTTATTCCTGACTTTACCTTTTGGATGCCTAACTGCTCTGGTAAAGGCTTCTGATACCATATTAAGTAACTAGTGAGAGCAACATCTTGTCAAGTCCCTGATTTGATCTTAGAGGTAGAACTTTCAGTTCTCACCTTGAGTATGATGTTGTCTATGGGTTTATCATATCTAGCCTTCATGA
The DNA here is from genome assembly GCF_027595985.1 of Sorex araneus. Classification (NCBI taxonomy): domain Eukaryota; kingdom Metazoa; phylum Chordata; class Mammalia; order Eulipotyphla; family Soricidae; genus Sorex; species Sorex araneus. The sequence goes on along the minus strand of NC_073307.1, from coordinate 20,403,839 downwards.
CACACCTATTTAACTGTGTTTTCATTTTCAGATCCTTTTTCTCGATCAGTTGATACAATCATATGATTTTTAGCCTTCATTTTGTTGTGTTATATCACACTGATGGATTTTGTTATTTTGAATCAAGCCTGATCTTTTTGATTTTTAATTAAATTTGGTTTATTAGTATTTTGTCAGCACATTTTGCATATAGACTGGCATGTAATTTTCTTTTCAAATTGTGTCCTTGTCTGATCTTGGTATAGGGTATTTTCTTTTTTCTTATCAGAATTAGAACCAAATGATGTTGCATAAAACATCCAAGGCCTCCTCAGATCTTGGGGCATTCTCACTCTTCAGCTTTTCACAAGTCTGAGAAAGATGGATTTGAATGGTAGAATCACCAGTGAATCTGTATCTTGATACTCTGGGGATGGTTTGCTTACTATTTCAGTCTCTTTTCCTAGTGATTTGTATATTTATATTTTGTACTTCATGATTTAATTTTTGGTGGTTTGATGATTCTAAATATTCTTCTTTTCTAAGTTGTCCAAGTTATTGTGATATAGATGAAACCTGCATTTTTGTGATATCCATTACATTTTGGTGACATCCATTGTAACTTTTCTTTTGTTTCTGATTTTATGTAAGGCTTAAAAAAATCTCAGTGTTGGTTTTCTTAACCTTTTCAAAGAACACAGCTCTTGAAGGATTCATCTTTGTACAATTTTATCATTATATTGTCTTTTTTTTAATTGTTTTTTTTTGCCACACCCCGTGGTGCTCAGGCAGGGCTTACTCCTGGTGGGCTTGGGGAGCCATATGGGATGCTAAGAGATCAAACCTATGTCAGCCACATATCAGGCAAGCGTACTACCTACTGCATTAGTGCCCCAACCCCTGTAATTTGATGTGTTTTATTTGATTTTTGGACCAAAAAGGGTCAGGGATCACTCCTGGCAGTACATACTCTAGTTTTTAGTTATTTCCTTCCTTCTATTGACTTTGGTCTTTCTTTTAATTTTTTTGTTTGAGATTTTTGTATTTTGGTTATTACTACAAACATCCATCTTAATACTGCTTTTGCTGTGTCAGGAGATTTTGCTTAAGTTGTAAAGCAGGGCCTCAGATGTTTTGTACAACATTTAGTTCTAATGCTGACGAAGAAAAAGAAATCACAGCTGACAGTGAATAAGAAGGATGTTACTCGACAACTTGACTTACATCTTGTTTCACTTACAGCAGTTTTTAACAACCTGATGACATAAGTCTTAGTGTATTTATCTCTAACTTTTAAAAAAATCTCCTTTGATATCTTCATTGGTTATTGAGTAGCATGTTTAACCTCTACATATTTGTACAACTTCTAGCTTTCTTCTTATGATTGATTTTTTTTCTTTTTAGTTTGTTTTTGGGCCACAGCCAGCAGTGGTGCTCAGGGTGTACTACTGGCTTTATGTTCAGGGATTACTCCTGGTAGGCTCAGGGGACTGCCAGGCATCGAACCCAGGTCTGCTATATGCAAGGCAAGCGCCTTACTCACTTTACTATCTCTTCAGTTCCCACTTAATTATGGACTGTTTTCTTTGTGTCTCAGAGCCCATTTAATCAGATATGTTAAGGTCATGATTTCCTTCTGGGTCTGGATGATCTATCTATTAATATAAGTAGGGTGTTTCTCTCCCCGCCACCCCCAGCTTGGGTTTTGGGTCACACCTGGTGGTGCTCAGGGTTACTCCTGGTGGGCTGGGGAACATAGGGGGTGCTGGGGATGGAATCTGGGTTGGCCATGTGCAAACACCGTACCAGCTGTAATACCGCTCTGGTCCCAAATCTACTATTATGTTGTGGTAAATATCTCCTTTTTAGGTTTAATATTTATTAAATTTTGAGGCTTCTCTATTGAGTTTAAGTATATATAAATGTATATATATTCTAATATGTTATTTATTTCTGATGATGGACCCACTGTCTCATGTTGCCATTTATAACTGTTAGTCTACTTAATCTAATATAAATATACTGTCTTGGCTATCATTGGTTTGGAGTTTTTTATTCCATTTCACTTTAAGCACTTTAGAGCAAATAAAGAGCTCCTTAAGACAGCATATAATTGGGTTTGTTTTTGTTTTCCAGTCTGTCCATCAATTCTCTGCTCAGGCCGATATATGAGGCCTGAGTACTGCCATGTTATCTTCTGTATTCTGGTTGTTCTAAATTGCCACTGTAGCCTTTTCCTTATGTTGCTATCTGTCATTTAATTTTGGTGTTTCTTTAATGGTATTTTCTCTTTTTTTTTCTGTGTGGGTTATGTATCTGCCCTATGATTTTGTTTTGGTTACCATGAGATTATATTAAACATAGATCATAAATGATCTAAACAGTGGCTTGTCTGATATCATGTTATCTTCATAGGCATGTGCAGTCTGTCTTTTTCATCTGCCCCTTACTGATTTTGTCAGATTTTTCTTTCACACTCAGAGTTCTGAATTGGAAGGATAGCACAGTGGGTGGTCGGCCTTGCATGTGGCCGACCCAGGTTCAATTCCTCTATCCCTCTTGGAGAGCCTGGCAAGCTACAGAGAGTATCCAGCCTGCACAGGAGAGCCTGGCAAGCAACCCGTGGTGTATTCGATACGCCAAAAACAGTAACAAGTCTCACAATGGAGACGTTACTGGTGCCTGCTTGAGCAAAAATTAACAACGGGATGACAGTGCTACAGTGCTACTCAGAGTTCATTACCTAATTGAAATTTTTAATTTTTTTATAATTTTTAAAATTACTTTTATTATAAAAATTTTTAATTAATTTTATTTTTAAATTTTTAAAAAATATTTTTTAAAATTGAATCACTTTGAGATAGACCCTTACAGAGCTGTTCATGATTAGGTTTCAGTCATACATTGTTCCAACACCCATCCCTCCACCAGTGTACATTTCCCAGCATCAATGTCCCCAGTTTCCCTCCCATTACACCCCCAAGTCCCCAGCATAGAGGCACTTTTCTTCTCCTTTTCCCCTCTCTCCCCGACTTCCCCTTTTGGGCATTGTGGTTCAGAATACAGATAATAAAAGGTCATTGTGTATACCCCTTTACCTACCTTTAACACTCAGTTCTTGTACAGCATGATCATTTCCAACTATTATTGTCATACTGGTCCCTTCTCCATCTTACCTATCTTCTGCCCCACACACATTTGTGGTAGATTCCAATCGAAATGTGTAAATAGGTTTTAATGCTCCTTAAAGCATTAAAATTCTTAATTATTATGCTATAATTAAATATATTCAGAGATAGATTTGCACCTTTGATTTCAATTCTCACCTCACTCAAGGTTTTGTTACTGTAATTTTTTCATTGAATAAAATATCCTTTCTATGTGTATTATTTATAAACCATTTTTTAAAATTGTGGTAATAGGATTTACAATACTGTTAATCATACCTTCATGCATACATAATTTCAATACTACCTCCAGAGAGCCCGCTTCCCTCTAACCCTGGCCCCGAGGGGAAGGCAGGACCTGGAATCTAGTGTTTTGCCACTGGGTCACATTCCCAGTCCTGGAATATTATTGTTTTTGTGCCACATCTAGTGGTGCAAATATCACTCAGAGCAGTGCTCAAGGGACCATATGTGGTGCTGAGGACAAAACCAGGGTTGGCCACATACAAGGCAGGCACTTTAACCTCTGTACTATCTATCTCTTTGGCTCCCATTCACTATTTATTCCTCTCCAGTCTGGGGGATGTTTGTGCTGTGTCATTGGTTTGATGAGGTACCAGGCATCAGACCTGTTCTCTGTAAGACCAAAGATTAACTCTGTGCCTCTGGTAGTTGATGTGATGGCCATTAGGGATCAGGCCTGTGACTGGCTTCTAGTTTTAACACTAAGCAAAGTTGATAGGTGATAAAGCTAAGGCCTAGGGAGAATGAGATGTCAGGATAAATACGGAAGCACTAACCCTTGCTCACACTGAAGACATTTACACTGATGCCAGCTACTCTTCCTCATTGGTCAGATTTGTAAGTCTCTACTATCTGAGAAGAACCAGAGTCCAGTGGTCAGGAGGACTTGGTATGATCTCTTCCAATATAAGGCTTCCATAGCCTGCTAATAACACAAACCATCAAAGACTTACAATAGCGGGCAACTCTCAGGTAGAATGAGTTTATGTTTCCCAGAGAAGGTGTGAACAGTCAGTGAGACCAAAGGAAATCACTCAGGTCAGGGAATTCAGTGGTTTTGGCAAGTTCCGAAAAGCAAGTAAGTTTTAAGGATCATATGATTTGTCCAGTGAATTTTTGCACCTGTTATTTGTTTTTAGAAGGAGCCTCTCAGGTGATGTTCAGGGGCTCCTTCTGGAAATTCCTGACCAGTTCAGTGCCAGAATCGGCCTAATGCAGGGGATGTGCCTTAACCCCGTACTGTCTCTCTGGTCCTGAAGTGGGTGCCTTGATCACATGAGAGGGGGAACGTGTGTCTTGTTGGAAATACAGATTCTCTAAGCTTCCTTGGCATGGGGAGGGCATTTCCTTGTAGCAGGGGGAAGGTTTCAAGTTTGCAAGCACACAGACATTAATGAGAGCACAGTGATAAGTGGCAACTGATTATAAAGTATGGCTCCTAAGAGGCAGTTGATTATAAAGTCCAGCTCCATATTTTTATTTATTTATTTATTTTTTAAAACTTTTTATTAAATCACCATGTGGAAAGTTACAAAGTTCTCAGGTTTATATGTCAGTTATACAATATTCAAACACCCATCCCTTCACCAGTGCCCATATTCCACCACCAGAAACCCCAGTATACCCCCCGCCCCCACCCCCTACCCCCTACTGTATAACTAATGAATTTCACTTCATTTTTTCTTTACCTTGATTACATTCCATAATTCAACGCAAAACTCACTATAGTTGTTGGAGTTTCCAACCAAGAGAGACAGACCTACTACATTTGATAATTAGTTTTTCATTGCTGGAAATGAAGAGATATGTAGCCCCACTGCTACAAGTACATAACTCTCTCTCTCTCTCTCTTTTTTTTTCCTTTTTCCTTTTCCCTTTTTTTTTTCTTTTTCTCCCTCATCCCCCTTCCTGCGCCTCATAGTATGGTGTATGCCACGCCGCGTCGGCCAGCGTGGGGCTTTTGCTTAGTTCACAGTCCAGAGGTGGCTGCTACATTAAAAACCTTCAATATTTCAACAAAAACTTACTGTTATTATTTGGAGTTTCCCCCCCAAGTCAGACCTGTTCAAATGGAACCGTTTCACATTGCTGATAATTATAAATGTTAAGTCGCGCGGACGCTATTGCGTCCGCACGGTTTTGGATTTCTGTATAAAGTCCAGGGAAAATTCTGCCAGAAATTACATAGCCCAGCTCACAGTCCCAGTGCATTGCTGTAAGAAGTCTCTGAATTCAAAGTCTTTAGGCGCAGAGTGTCCGATTTGCGCTCAGCGGCTCCGGATTTATCTGGGCCGAGGGCGTGCTGGTTACGCCCCCTTCCCATGAGTTCCTGGGAGCCCCAAAAGTAAAAACCGAATACCTGTGGGTTTGGAGTCACAGAAGATGGCGCCTGCAATGTGGGTGCCGCCAGGCCGCTGCTTTCCGTGCAGGAAGACAGGGTGGGGAGGAAAAAAATCCACCCCCGGCAGCACAGAGTTGTAGCCCAGTTCGGTGTCCCAGTGCATCGCTATCGGATGCTGCGCTGGATGCCCGAATGTGTTACATCTCTGGAATCAAAGTCTTTAGGCGCAGAGGGTCCGATTCGCGCTCAGCGGTTCCGGATTTATCTGGGTCGAGGGCGTGCGGCTCCATATTTTTAAAGGGTCAGTTTGAGGTCTGGGGGAAAAAGTACTTTTTTCAGGATTATGGCTGGTAGGTTATGCTGCTAGTAGACTATTTGGACAATTTTATAGAAGTTTCCCACTAACTGACCAGAGATTTGTAATTTGAATTGTCTTAAAAGTATTATGGTAGAAGGAAAAATGTGGGTTTTTCCAGGAAGAACTCAGTGGCTCTCTGTGGTAAACAAAAGTTGTAAATCAAACAGGGCTTGGGAAACTCAGTGTCTGTGAGTGTTCCTATATTGGAAGGACAGTTGGATGGTAGAAATGGAGATGAGTATTTGTTCGCAGAAGTAGATTATACTTCAGTCATATGTCAAGGTTTGTAGATTCTGTGGATGCTGACTTTGCATGTTCAAGTTCAGTCCTTTTTTTGATAATGGCAATTTCAGAAAGTAATAGCATTAGTAAGATTTTTTGTTGCACTAAATAATACTAAATACTAAATATTTAGTAAGACCATATGGGATGCCCAGGGATTGAACCTGTGTCAGCTGCGTGCAGGGCAGCCCCCTACCCACTATACTAGCAGGCAGTGGGTAGGCTCTGGCCATTTTACCGGCTCCCATTAACAAGTACATTTTTTTTTTGCAATTTAAACTTTATTTTATTTTAATAAAGTTTTTCACAATATTTGATTACATTAAATATTTGAACACCAATCCCACCACCATTACACCTTGCCACCACCATATTTCAAATGTTTCCATCCTGAACCCCAAACCCTGCCCCCAAAGCAGAACCAAAATAATTTATTTTGTATTGCTTCACAAGTACAGTTAACAGTGTTTGAAGGACAGAATTAGATACCTTCTGTTTTACACTATTAGGTAAGAAAATCCCCAGATATTGGGGCTGGAGTGATAGCACAGCGGGTAGGCCGTTTGCCTTGCATGCAGCCGAACCAGGTTCAATCCCCAGCACCCCATATGGTCCCCTGAGCACCGCCAGGAGTAATTCCTGAGTGCAAAGCCAGGAGTAACCCCTGTGCATCGCCAGGTGTGACCCAAAAAGAAAAAAAAAGAAAATCCTCAGATACAATTTTCATTCCCCAAATATAATCAGGTCAAATAAGACATAAGCAATTCACATAAAATCAGTTCAAACATACTGGTTTCCCAACAAACTCCTACTGTAATTCCAGCAGCCTTTACATTTACAACTATAACTTCCATTAGGATTTTACTAATAGCTTTGGAGTTTATAAAACTAGATAGTGGAAATATTTCAAGTGCCTTTTTCACACTTGCCTTGCACACGGCCAACTGGGTCAGATCCCCTGCACACCAGGATTAACCCCTGAGCATCACACCCAAACAAACAAAAAGAAATCACTTTCTTTGCTCACCTATCTAAAGCACTCAATCACAATGATAGTTACAGGTTAAACCACTTTTTCTGGCAGTGCCCATAGGGCCAGGGGATCAAACTAGGGTTGTGTGCATGCTATGCCCACGGTCCAGCCTCTATTTCCAGTGTGGTTCTCTGCTGTTTCTACATCTGTGGTTACATTTTTTGTTTGCTTTTGGGTCATCCCAGGGAGCACATGGGATGCCAGGGACCAAACCCATGCTTGTCATATGCAGGACAAGTGCCTTACCTACTGTACTATCTCTCCAGCCCCTGCAATTTTATTTTCTAACCCATCAGTCATCAAGGAGGGTGAAGCACTTTCAATTTTTTTGGTTTTGGAGCCATACCTGGAGGTGCTCAAGGAATCACTCCTGGCACTGCTGGGGGTAGCATATGGTGTGGCCAAGGATCAAACCTGGGTCAGCTGCATGTTTGCTTTCCCCACTGTACTATCTCTCTGGCCCCAAGTGCCTATTAACTTTGACTTCTTCCTATGAATCGCAAAAGTAATGGCATCTAGAACAATAAATACTTACCAGAAGGTTTTCAATTGACTTCTTCCAAATCCATCAGGGGATTTGAGTGTAGCAGCTATGAGTAATCTCATAAAACATATTTATTCGTATGACTTGGTTAAAATGGGGCCAAGCAGTATAGCAATGCCCTGGGTTTGATCCTTGGCACCACAAAATAAGACATAAAACTGACTTATTCGCAGAGTGCAGAATGGATGTTCACATACATGAAAACAACAATCTCCAAGAGCTCTTGAAAAGACCTGGTTCACTGTCAGTTGTGGGAGGGCGGTCCACACCCAGTGGTACTCAGGGCTCTGCATAGGGCTTGGGGGACCAGGTCAGCTGTGCGCCCTGCCCACTGTACTATCTCCAGCCCCAGTGGTCATGTCTTTTTCTCTGAGTGGCATGTTTCAACAGTCACTGTCACTGTCATCCCGTTGCTCATCAATTTGCTCGAGCAGGCACCAGTAACTTCTCCATTGTGAGACTTGTTACTGTTTTTGGCATATCGAATATGACACAGGTAGCTTGCCAGGCTCTGCCCTGAGGGCAAGATACTCTTGGTAGCTTGCCGGGCTTTCCAAAAGGGGCAGAGGAATGAACCTGGGTCGGTCGAGTGCAAGGCAAACACCCTACCCACTGCACTATCGCTTCAGCCCATTTCAACAACAGACTTAAAAATATCCAGAAAATCATGTTGTAAATAGAAGTGCTGTTATCCAGGCTGTTGTTCTGTTGATGGAGCACAGGTGGAGTGGATCTAGCAACTGTCTTAAGGGCCTTTGCACTTTTGAAACTGCACATAAGCACTGGCTTCACTGCAACTTTATGTCAACATCTGCACTAGCCCTGACTTCTTTCTCTCCAGTTACGGCAGTCCAAGGCCACATCAGCTTCTAAGGCTGTTTCATCCACACCAACAATCTGCTGTTTAATGATGGCACCTTCGGGGTGACCATGCCTAGTTCTTCCGGGGATAGCTTCTCTATTAGCACTTGCTGCTTCAGCTGTTACTTTGATATAATGGAGACAGTTTTATTCCATGAACTCTATGAACTGCCTCTGCTAGCCTTGCACTCTGGATCAGACTTTGATTTAAGTGGCTGTTTTGCTTTCTTATCATTCTGTATTCACTGGAGTAGTATTTTTAACTTTCTTCAAAGCCTTTTCATTTACAGTCACAACTTGATTGCCTGATTGAGACCTAATTTCAGTATTTCCTTGGGAGGGCCAAGGAGAGGGGCAGAAATGAAGGAATCAGTGGAGCCATCAGAACGCACAACACGTATGAGAGGAGTTTGTGCTCACATGGGTATGGCTTATTGTGGTGCCCCCTGAAAAACAATTAAAATAGTAACACCGAAGATCCTGATCCCCTGAGCACTGTGTCCCTGGGTTCTTACATGGAACTGTTGGCCAAAAAATGCTTTGAAAGATTGGTTTGAAAGATTATGTCACATTTTGATAATTTTCAAGAGTTGAGAGAATGCTGTAGAGAAAACTGCTTGGCTCTGGGACTGGAGCAATAGTACAGCGGGTAGGGCATTTGCCTTGCACTCGGCTGACCCGGGTTTGATATCCAGCATCCCATGTGGTCCCCCGAGCACTGCCAGACTGCCAGGAGTAATTCCTGAGTGCAGAGCCAGGAGCATAGCCGGGTGTGACCCAAAAAGCCAAAAAAAAAAAAAGAAAAGAAAAGAAAACTTCTTGACTCAGGGCTGCCATATATTCATTTCCCTCCACCCTAAATGCAAGTTTGCTTGTCTTTAGAATTGAGACATGACAGGAAAATGGTTTTGAACTTTCTGGCTTGAGCACTGGGTTTATGAATAAGTTGTATTAATAACTTAATAACTTGTCTCTTATTAAGACTAGATACACTTAGGAATAAATGAGGAATTGAGATCTTAGAAGGAGAGAGAAGAATGTAGTCCAGAGCCAACTCAAGAAGTTCCAGTATGTACACGAGGACCCTACAACGAACTGATAGGAAACAGCCTGCTAAGAGCAGAGCAAGCGACTCATAAACAGTGTTTCGAGAAGGGGCTGATGACAGTGCTGCTGAGCGAATCAATAAAATGAGAATTATAAGACCACTGGAAATATGATTAATGGGCTTGTCCTGAGCAATGTTAGAACAATAGTTCTCGGGGATGCCAAATTAAGAAGAGATGGGTGCTTGCTCGATAGTAGGGTGGCACCTTGATTCAATCCCCGGCATCCCCCAGCTCTCCCAAAGAGAAGGAAATAGAAAGGGTAATGTAGGTGGAGCTTGCAATCCAACATAAACAGCTCTCTGTGGAACTTTACATGACTCCACCAAAGGACCAGTGTCAGAAACAAGAACGCTTCTGGGCTTCCTGTGCTCAGAAAATTGCTCTGACCTCTCCTTAGGTTCACAGATTTTAGGGGCCGGAGCGATAGCACAGCGGGTAGGGCTTTTGCCTTGCACGTGGCAGACCTGGGTTCGATCCCCAGCATCCCATATGGTCCCCCAAGCACTGCCAGGAGTAATTCCTGAGTGCAAAACCAGGAGTAACCCCTGAGCATTGCTGGGTGTGACCCCAAAAGCAAAAATAAAATAGGTTCACAGACTTTAGGGGGACATGTGGGAGCATCTTGCATTGAACCTTCTGGGGATGTATGACCATTTTCTAAGACTCAGTGCATTTGCCACACTTTTTTTTCTCCAGTATAATGAATAATTTACCTTCTGGAATCTGATGAATTTTGCTACACTTTGGTTAGTATAGTTACCAGGTTGGTGTATGTCCTGGGACATGGACTCACCAGACATTTCCACCAGGATCCTTCTTCCTCATGCTGAGGCATGGCCTTCATCCTCCTCTTCTCTGATCTTGGGTGGATAAATGGAGGAAAAATTGGTTTCACTAATACACAAACAAAGCAGGTGTCAAGATAACCTTAAAATTGTAAAAGTTTGCTTTAATACATTGATGCTGGCACACAATTTGTGTTAAGTCATTTCCAAATTGGTGGTATGCACTAGCATCATGTGAAATAACCATATTCCTTCCGAAATCCCCATAAGGAAGCAAAAATTAGATAAGATAAAATTTCTCTGGTAAGAAAATCTGCCTCCCTGATAACCTTGTTGAGAAAGTAGGAGCAGTTACTGACTGGTCCTGTGTTCCATACACTAGCGAGGCATGGAAGAGACGTGTTGATGCTGTGACTGACTTTTGATGTTTTGTCTTTCAGAACCAGAGGCCGGAGAGGTGTCCCCTCCAGTGGGTGCTGGTGTCAACAGCAACAGCTGGACCTTTAAATATGGACCAGGCAACCCCAAACAATCTGGTCCCGGTGAGTTGCCAGACAAATTCATTATCCCAGGATCTCCTGCAATCATCTCCATCCGGCAGGAGCCAACTAACAGCCAAATTGACAAAAGTGACTTCATAACCTTCGGCAAAAAGGAGGAGACCAAGAAAAAGAAGAAAAAGAAGAAGGGTAACAAGACCCAGGAGAAAAAAGAGAAAGGGAACAGCACGACTGACAACAGTGACCAGTGAGGTCGCCTAATGGAAATAAGCCACTTAGCCCGTTTTTGTAATCCTGGCAATCCTCCCTTGTAGCAACGCCCTTCTTTCTCCTTTCTCCTGTCCACCCAAGCCCTCCTCTAGACTTCAGAAATCTGCAGGAAGTTCCCTGTGTCTTTCTAGATCGCATGTATCAGGTTTTGTCTTTAAAAGCTTTACTAAGTCTGGTGTTAACTCTTTCTCTCCACTCTGGCTTGTTTGCAGAACCTAAAAAGCAGACCCAAGTTTCCTTTCTCCTCCGCCGCAAAGGAGAGGCTTCCCAGCCCCGCCAGTGAGAGGTTGGACTCTCTGCCCTGTGCTCCGGGGATCCTGTCTTGATGACACTTGCAGGGCAGGCTGAAAGGCTTTGAGATTGAGCAGCTTGGGTGTCTGTGAGTGCCTGAGATTGGCTGGGATGGACTAGATTAGACCAGTTGGTGCAAAGCGGCCTGGGAAACAGAGGCAAGTAAACAGTGGGAGTTGCCAGTCTGGAGGGGAAATGTGGAATGGAAAGGGAACAGACTTTCTAAACTTACAACTCAAGAGGCACTGGCCACCCTCTAGCAGACAAAACTACCCCTGCTGACAAGGCTTTAGGAACACCATAAAGTATGTTAGCTGTGGTGTCACTGTACCGAGAACCTGCACTATTCCTACAAGCCAGAGTGCAGTGTTGATGGGGCCCACAGGGCAACAGAAGCAGATCTGATGTGTTTCCTCTACTCATGCTTGTGCTCACTTAGCGAGACATTCTTTTGCACACAATGTTTATGAAAAGGACGATCCTTTTCCAACAACACATATGCAAAAGCAAATGGAAAAAAAGTAAAAAACCCCAACACCTCAGTTTATGCAGTTTATTGTTTGATAAGATTATTTAAAGAGAAAATCTATTACTATATATAAATCTTTAAAGAAAAATATGATGAATACAATCCCCTAAACTCTCCTCAAAAGAGAATCCAGTCTACAGCCATTGAAATGATCATTGCTGCTACAGAAGTGCTTTAAGAGAATTGCCTGAAACATCTGTATTATACCGGCCACCTGCCAATCACAGCTTTACTCTTTCAGGTCACTCTGGGGCTGCCCCTTGCATGTATTAATAAAAGGATCTTTTTCTCTCTTTTCTAAGAAACAATTATGTGCACTTTGAATACACAACTTCTCTAGACAACTCTATCAAGATCCAGAAATTGAAGAGAAATCTTGTTTCCTCATACATACAGTGAGCAGACTTTTCAGTCCTCTAATCCTGTGATCTGTCTTGGTGTGCTAGCCTACACCTTCTCCTTGGTTTAGTTTTCTAGAACACTCTGAATTGCTATCCTTGCTAACACCTATGATGTTACCTGAAATCAATCTCCCATATGTATGCTGTATGCTATTATAAGACTCCTGAAATATACTTACTCTGTGCTTGTGTATGTGAATGTTAATGCAACTATTACCTAGAGTGAACTTTAAGCTTTATTGTTGAATGTAACTCCATTATATTTCCTTTTGTACACCTGTGAAAAGTGGAATAGTGTTTTTTTAATCATTGTTAATCAGCTTTTGTGTATGAAAGACACAGTAAAATTTCTTTCTTAAATCAAGATACTGGTGATTCAAGGAATTTTATTTATGGTCAGCCAAGAACCGTCTCTTGCCAAGATTCCTGCTGGCAAGGGAATGGATAAAGCTGTTTTTTTCTAGTAACAATTCTGGAATGAATATGGATGATATTCCCTGAGGGTGTGCAAGCACAAAAATCGACCAATCTGACCTCTCTGCAGTGGCAGAATGCTTTGAAATTCTGATGCTATTTGGAATATCACCTCATAAAAAATAATCAAATTTACTGTCACCTTAAATTAAAAAAATTTTAATTTTACTAAAATGTACAATTTAGAAGTTTGATTAGTTATATATTATCTTTTGAAACAATATAAAAGGGAGTCTTTTATTAAGACAAAAGCATTGAATCTAAAAAAAAAAACCTAACCCAAACCTGTTTGTCTATTCTTAGCTTCATTCTCCCATATTTGGAAGGGTGTGTAACTTCAGCTCTGCAGGATTGCATGGGGTAAAACTTGTTGCCAACACATGTAAACCATTGCTACATTGTAGGTTGTGATCATTTTGCCCCACTGAAACCCATGTATCTGACCTTACGTGCCTTTTGAATACTAGGAGAATCGGGCTAATTTATTAATGATGATAATTATGTATCTGTATAGCACTTTATATATTTGCAAAGTGCTTTCCAATCCATGTTAGTTACTAGTTATTACAGCTGTAAGGAAAAACACGTCGTGTGGATTCATTTTTAATTGGTGCTATTGGTATTTCCTCTGTTATTGCTAATAAATGGAAAATGGTGGTATGAAAGACATGGTGGTCATTTCTAAATCTAGGAGTAGGAGAAAATAGAGCACTGATTACCAAGCTATTATTGATGGCAGGTGCATTATGAAGCTACACTATTTCAACCTTCTCTAACAAGAACTGCAACAAGGGCTTAGGAGAGAGCCCAGAGGCAAGAGAGAGTACATAGTTTGCATGCAAGGGGCTCAGACCCATCCCTAACAACCACACATGGTCCCAAATAAACCTGCAACAAAGCAAAAGACCAGACCCCTTTCCAGAAGCACAAAAGGTAAAAGAAACCCTGTTGTCTCACTTTTTGTCACTGACCCCAATCAGCTCATTTGGCCTTTATACCCCTCCAGAAGTCAGTGATGTTTTCAAGAAATGAGTATAGGGTATATGCCAGCCACTATACTAGATTCTGCTTAGAGTACAAGTTCTATATAACACATACTTTCCTTAAGAAACTAAATTATGAGAACAGGCTTCTGATGTATTCTCAGCTGGGGATGTATGTCCTCTCTGGAGACATCTGGCAGCATCTGAGACATTTTGTTACTTAAGAAGGTGGGAGGGGGTATATTAGTGGAATCTGGTGGGGAAAGGTATATAAGATACAACAAAAATTTTCCAGCCCCAAATATCTTGAAATAAAATTGTTGTTGGGGATTAGAGCAATAGCACAGTGTGTAAGAGCTTGCCTTGCAGCCAGCTGACTTAGGTTTGATCCCTGAACCCAGAGCCAGTGGTAAGGCCTGAACACCACTGGGTATTACCCTCCCCCAACACATACACCTCTACACACACATCCATTCTCATCCCAAAAAAGGGTTTTGTCTGTTTCTGAGATGGAAAAGAGTTGTCAATTATTAATGGTAATTACTTAAGGATACAAGATATAATCTGGGCTCTCCTAGGCAAAGCAGGATGTGTGTTAACTCTCTTAGACCAAGAAACCAATATATCTCCATCACTAGCTGGGGAACCTCAGAGCACTACTCTCTAATTTCCAATCTCAACTTCATCCTCTAAAATAGGAAGAATTACAGATTAATTTATAGATTTGTTTCAAAATTTTTAGCACAATATCTGGTATACTAGCTACTGAACAAATATCAATAATTCTTTACTTCCATTTCCTTTACCCTCCACCCAACTCCCTTCAGAGATTTAACTATTTTATACACTCAGGACCCTTTTCCTACTGATTAAAATGTGAACGAGGAATGTTAAATAAATCAACATAGACTGCAATAAAAATATTTTCACCTTGAAGGAAAAGAAGTCAACTCTGCATACTTCTATCATGAATAATAATCAGGTTTCTAAGTAAGATCAACACCCAAAGATCCACAAACATGCCTACTAGTCTAATGCTAATCCCAGACTCCCTCTTAGGGAGTCCTACTTCGTGGTTCTGAGAAGGGTCTCACATACAAAGAACGCAGGTTCACATCAGAAGAAGAGCAGGAAGTGTCCAGAGCAACCTTGACAGAGGTTTTTAAGTCTAGTAGGTAAGATTCTGAATCCCAGAATCTCATACTAGTGTAGTTTATGTTTTATACATTAAAATTGTGATCCTAAGGCTCAAATGTAAGTGATCAAATACTAACGCAGTTCCAATTTTAAAAGCCACTAGTATACCAAGTGTGTTAAACACACATCAACGACAGGTATAGGAAACTGAAAAGCCCCAAGACCTTCCCTAAGAAATGACTGGCTGGCTATTTGTGACACTATTTCTTTCATGAAATGGACTTCCTCTCCTTGTAGAAGAAGCTGATCACATAAATTCTCAGAGCGCTATCCATCTGTTGACCAGCAGGATATATAACTAACAACCTAAGAAATTCCTTTTGACTACTGTGTGTACGAGTGCATGTGCAAACACATGTGCACCACACACACATGTGCACATACATGCACATGCACACACAATTAGGAAGAAGCTGGAGTAAATAAACACTCTTTTGAAGTTGTACCTAACAATATATACCAATCTTTTTGTCAAAAATGAATTTCCAGGGGCTGGAGCACAGCGGGTAGGACATTTGCCTTGCACGTGGCCGACCTGGGTTTGATTCCCAGCACCCCATATGGTCCCCTGAGCACTGCCAGGAGTAATTCCCGAGTGCAGAGCCAGGAGTAACCCCTGTGCATCGCCAGGTGTGACCCAAAAAGAAAAAAAATGAATTTCCATTTATCTTGGGGTTGATCCATTGAGAATGCCTGCTGAAACACTAAATCTTTTTTTTTTTTAACCTCATACAACTTTCTGAGCTTGTCTTTAAGCTGAATCTCCTGTGGTAAAGTTTTTTGATATGGAGTCTGGCCTACATAAAGAATGAGGGAAGATGGGGAACTGAAAGACATAAAGCCCCGCAATTTGTCAGATTATGCTATTATCACGTGACATGAACATCAACCCATAAAGAATACAGTTCGAAGACAGCCACGGATCTAGTAGCTGGTTGTAGAGCAGAGCTAGAAGACTCTGACTTGATGTATGGATGCACAGGATTGATTAAACAGCTCCATTTTCTAAGCTTTGCTTTTAGTAGCCTAATTTACATAATTAGGGGTGTAACCTTCTCCCCCCCACAACAGGAAACAAAGTGTGTGTGATTTATATATCACATCAGGTTTGGGGTTTTTTTTGGGGGGGCCGGGGGCCACACCCAACGATGCTCAGGGTTACTTCTGGCTCTGCACTCAGGAAATACTCCTGAAAGTGCTCAGGGAAACATATGGAATGCTGGGGATCGAACCTGGGTTGGATGGGTACAAGGCAAATACCCTACCCGCTGTACTATCACTTTGGCCATAGTTTGTTTCCCTCTTAAAGAAAATGCTATTACTTCTAAAGCTTTATTTCTTTTAAGCCGGTGATTTGTCCAGTCAACTCTAAATCATTCTTTTGAATTCTTATAAAATTCTACATAATGACTAGGTCATGTCATTCACCTTTTCCTCTCACAATGGATACATAAGTTACACATCCATTATCTTTCCTACCAGGAACATACCCCCAAAAAGGCATTTGTTTGTAATAATGAATTCAGTTCTTGAACCCTAAAAAACCTTCACCTAGGGCCAAAACATTAATACAACAAGTAGGGTGACCCACATATGGTCCCCCAAGCCTGCCAGGAGTCAGCCCTAAGTACCGCTGGGTGTGGCCTGAAAATCTCAGTCTAGCTTTATTCCAAAGGGAAATTCTGAAAGGCCTTTAAGTGACTTTAAGCGACTCTCTACATATAACAATCACAGTCTTCTATCTGAACACACTCCTGTTTAATTATTCAATTGTAAATTATGCACTCTCGAATGATAAATAAACACAATACAAGAAAGGCAGACAGAGGTTAGAAAGATGTTCTATTTATCCAGACTAATTTCCTGGGAAGTCTTTCATCCAAAGACTTTTATTCATCCAACAAAAATTCAGACTGACATCTTCTTGTAAGAGGGCAGCAGCTCAAAGACTATTCTCTGCTTAGACCTGTGACACATGATAGCCTCTGAAGATATCTAGCTTTCTTCAGGTTGTAATATTTTAGTTATGAAGACACATAAGGGCTGCAGAGATAGTAGAGGAGGTAAGATGCCTGTCTTGCATGTGGCCAACCCAGGTTCAATCCTGGCACCCACTTACAGTCCCCTGAGCTTCACCAGGAATGATCCCTGAACAGAGCCAGGAGAAAGCCCTGAGCACCTCCAGCAGTGTGATCCCCTCTCCCAAAAGATAATATAAATTTATTATTGATGGCACTGATGATTTTTTAAAAATACAGCTTACAAATAGTGACTCTCAGAGAATCAAGGATCCTGTTCATGCTGTTAAAAAAAATCTGTTCCTTGAGGGCGGAGGGGGGGCTGAGGGGGTGAGAGAGAGGGAGAGAAAGAGAGAGAGAAACAGAGAGAGACAGGAGAGACAGAGAGAGAGAGAGAAGAGTATAGTACCAGGGCAGCTGACCTGGGGCCAGTAATAAGCCCTGAGCACCACCAGGTGTGCTTCCCTAGTTCCCCCCCCCCAAAAATCCATCTACATAAAAGCTTTGGAAGATATTCCTCACTAAATTATTGACACAAACCAGCCTGTCACAAAAGATTTACACTCCCATATCCTTGCACTTCTCCCACTCTCTAAGGCTAACAGAATTTATTATCCAGAACACTGCAGTGACCTCCCAGATCACTGTCTTCTTTTCTTCGGCATCCAGATTTCCTGCCACACCAGAGTCAGGAAGCCTCATCCTTCCACACCTTTCACAAGGCCACAGTTAGTTTAAAACCCAACTCAGATGTGTGGCAAGCCAACTCTGGAACATATAATAGGACTGTAGCTATATGCTTCTAAGGGTGGGAGGCATGGGTGGGACAGGGAGGTGGGTTTCTTTTGTGGGTTGGGATAAATTCTGGTAGGAATTTAAGCTCAGTTACTTTCTTTGCATAGATTTGAGATGACCAAGTGGCTAAGGGACAGATCCCTACTCCACCAGCAGAGATGTCAACTGCAGAAAGAAACTTGGAACAGCCAATGTTGGTGGGGATGTGGTGAAACAGAAATCCTCATTCGGCTTATTATTTTGGGGGGGTCACACCCTGCGATGCACAGGGGTTACTCCTGGCTCTGCACTCAGGAATTACTCCTGGCAGTGCTTAGGGACCATATGGGATGCTGGGATTTGAACCCAGGTTGGCCGCGTGCAAGGCAAATGCCCTACCTGCTGTGCTATTGCTCCAGCCCCATCAGCTTTCTTCTCAAGCCTGTGTTCTCCCTTGAACACGTATGTAGTTTGCTGGTCTCTCTGTTCCTTTGCTTGCTTATTTTCACTCTGGAGAACCCTGTGTTCCCTTTCAAGCACATATCTCTCTTTTCCTTTTCCCCCTCACATCTTTCAAAATAAACTTTAGTTAAAAAAATTTTCACAAAAAAGAAAAAGAGAAAAAGAAAAAAGAAACCTTCATTCACTACTGGTGGAAATGTTGGAAGCTTCAGACGATCTTAAAGCAGTATGGAAACTTCTTAAAAAACTAAACTAAGACCAGTAATCAAATATTGTGAACTACTTTATAAAAAAACCCCTAAGACCAGAGAGGTCAGAGAGATAGTACACAGGTAGAGTGTTTGACTTGTACATGGCTGACCTATGTTTGAATACCAGAGAGATAGTACACAGGTAGAGTGTTTGACTTGTACATGGCTGACCTATGTTTGAATACCTGTCATCACATATGGTCCCCCAGGACTGCTAGGAATGATCCCTGAGCACAGAATCAGGTGAAAGATCTGAAGTCAAGCATGAAAAACATAAAAACAAAAACAACCAGAACTCTTATATGATCCCAATGATTCCACTTCTTGGTATCTACCCCCAAACACAAAAACATTAATGTGAAAAGATATACATTCCTATGTTCATTGCAGCACTCAGTACAATGAAAGATTTACATTCCTATGTCCATTGCAGCTCTACAATGAACTGAGTCAGGGTATGAAAACAGTCCAAACATCCAATGACAGATGAATGGATAGGGAAATTATGGTATACTGGGCCTGAGAGTACAGTGGGTAAGGCACTTGGTGGAGTGATCCCTGAGTGAAGGGACACTGGTGGAAGGTCGTGGGTGCACTGGTGATGGTAGGGTGCAGTGATTTTGATTTGTTTGTTTGACTTTAGGTCACACTGACAGTGCTCAGGGTTTAATCCTGGCTCTGCACTCAGGAATTACTCCTGGTGGTGCTCAGGGGACGATATGGGATGCTGGGAATTGAACTTAGGTTGGCCACATTCAAGGCAAGTGCCCTACCCACTGTACTATTGCTCTGGCTGTGGGGCAGCAATTTTGTACAGTGATACTATAAATGTTAACACTATTGCAACAACCTAAAATATAATTTAAAAACTTCTTTAGTAAAAGCCATACTGACTGGTATAGCTTATGTTGAAAAGAACAATTTAGTAAAATGACACAAGTTGTCTCAAAGAAGCTAAGGAGGGGGATCCAACTTATAAGGAACCAGAGACTGGAATAAGTTTTTTTTTTTTAAATTTTACCTTCTCTACTTATCCTTCTTAATTTACTTTACACTTCCCTATCTCTCCAGACCAGTTTTTTCTCTTCAACTCCAAGATTCACTTACCCTTGGTTCTAGTGGCCCTCAAAAATTTCTCTACTAAATCCCCATTCTGGATCTTTCATTGAGAGTATTTGGATCACTTAGGTAGTCAGCAGCTGTGGGCAAGGGGGCTGTGCCTAGGGAAGAGAATTCTCAGAACAGGGGAGGTTCCACTCTCAGAGACAACTTTAACAACTTGTTGGTCACTGATCTCCCCCAATGACATTACACATCATGGCACAGAATCTTAGAAAGTTACAATCTAAAGGAATCTTAACAAATGTGAAAACCAAGGAAAGTAAATGATTCATTCAAGATCACGAAGCTGTGGCCTGAGTAATAGTACAGCGGGTAGGGCACTTGCCTTGCATGAGGCCCACCTGATTTGATCACCAACATCCTATATGGTCCCCCAAACCTGTCAAGAGTAATTCCTGTGTTCAGAGCCAGGAATAACTCCTGAGCATCACAGAGTGTGGCCTTCAAGACAAACAACAAACAAAAAGAACAGTGACTGACAATGCAGTCATTTGCCTATTATCATGGACTGCAATAATACCCATTCATTATATCCTTGACAGCCAGAAGTAACATAATTTAGGGATGTCATGTTTATTTTAGAGAATAGTATTTCACAGTTTTATGCACACATTATTCCTTCATTCAAAACAATCAAAATTGATATCACTCACTGGTTCTAAAACTAACATAAAGTTATAGGAACCTAGACTCTAGAAAGTAGACAGATGAATTTAACTACAGAGATACATCTTTTAGAATTCTTTCTCCCTTCCTTCCTTTGTTTTTGGGCCACACTCAGTGTGTTAGGGCTTGCCTCTGGCTCTGTGTTTGGAAATCACTCCTGCAGGGACGCAGGGGGCCATATGGGGTGCCTGTTTTCAAACCCCCGTTGTCTGTGTGCAAGGCAAACTGCATTATCTCTCCAGTCCCTCTATGCCTTTTTCACTGCATATATAACTGGGTGCTTTACAAGAACCTGACAATAGCAGCCTTTTTCCTTGTCTAGAGTAATGAAAAAAACTGATTGACAAGACAAATGAATGGCACAGGAAGGCAAAAAATATTCCTTTTATCAATGGTAATGATGAGTCAGAGAACAGAGATCGGCATAAGCACAAATTTAGGATTGCAAAATTAATTTTAAAAAAGTGCCAAATTTTCCGTGCTACTATCTGGCAGGACAATCTTGGAGAAGCAGCAGGAAGACCAATTCTGAGAGAAAAAGGGGCAGATATGAGTCAGCTATTAACTGCTTATTTTTCCTCACATTGCTAACCAAAAGGTCACTCCAATTCGTGAGGTAGAGTGAAAAAGAGGGCCAGAAGGCTAGAAGCGCGACCTGAATACCCCTTGCAGAGAAGAGAGCATCAGAGATGATGCACTTTTCCGTAAATATATTTGTATCAGAAGCCTTTTACATTCTTTGAAGTGAGTTACACACTCTCTCCCCTCCTCCCCCGCCCCACCACTCCCCACTCTGTTGTCCATCCCTCCTAATTCCTAAATAAAATGATTCACTTCACTAAAAAACATTATTTGCATCTATTCCACGATACATCTTTCGAAGTTCAGAGGTCGAATTTTCAATGTGTGATGGGGAGGGCGAAAGAACTTCCTCCACCAAGCCAAAAGTGTTCAGAACACCAGCCAAGTGTTTGCAAGTGTAATTCAACTCGGACCTGACCCTCTCTATCCAGAGAGACAGCATAAGATTCCACAGGGTAAGGGTTCAGTTTTATAAGACTCCCCTCCTCCCCATCCCCACTCCCACCTTCTTCCCAATGGCTGGCTAGCTACAGACCCAGTTGCAAAATCCAGGCTTTTAGCAATACTTCCGACTGGTTATAACTCAGAGGACCCCATGACTTACTCCTTGGGTTAGATTTGCTACAGTAGAACACATAATTGAGAGAAACCTTTTATACACTAGACTAACAGTTTACTATAAAAGAATTCAGCATGAGGATGCTGAAGAGATAGTAGAGTGGGTAGGGCACTTTCCTTGCACATGGCCAACCAGAGTTCAACCTCCAGCACCTAAATGATTCCTGAAATTGCCAGGAGTAATCCTCTGGTGCAGAACCAGGAGAGGCCCTGAGCACAGTGTCCAGTGGAAGTCTCTGTGCCTCTCCTGCTCTCTCCCAAATATCAATGTGCTCACCAATCCACCGGAAGTTCTTAAGGACCCATTCCTTTAGACTTTTATGGAGGCCTCATTATAGAGGCCCAATTGCCAACTTATGAAATCTTTGTTGGTGACTGATGCAACTTCTAACCTTTCTCCATATACTCTGGAGGCGGGGGTAGGTAGATTGGACTTTCAGTGGTTTCACTTCCAACCTTCTACTCTTGACTTGGTTAGTTCTGTGGGCACCAGTGCCACTCAGAGATTTGAATCCCATGGGGTCAGAGCAACAGAACTGCAGGTAGGATGTGTCTTACACACAGCCAACCTAATTTTGATCCCCACCACCTCATAAGGTCCCTGAGCCTACCAGGAGTGATCCTGGAGTACAAAGACAGGAGTAAGCCCAGAGTGTCAAAGGCACTTCACTAACATAACACAAATGCTTCATCATTCTTATCATGAGAAATTCTAATGACCATAAGCGTCTCCAGAAATTGGAAAAAGACCAACTTTTTACAAGTTACATTATGGTTATACTATAACCAGTCCTTGTTAATGAACATTAAAACTTTTCTAACATTTACCACCACAAACACTACTCCAATGCATGCTTGCTGCAATGATCATCTTAGTCTAATTTTCCTTTTTTGTTATGGTGGTGCTGAAGGATGGTGAGGGGTGATCAACTCTGCCTCACACAACAAAGACAAATGCCACTTGAGCCACAACCTGGTGATCATTAAACTTTTGCACTGTCATCTTGAAAATGCACAGAACAATGGAATAGAAAAGATGGGCTTTACTAGCAACAAAAACAGTGTAAGATGGGATTGGAGTCCACCACAAGACCAACTTAAGAGAGGGAGGGGCTGGAGAGAGTACAGCAGGTTGAGTGCACACAGCAGACCCAGATTTGATCCCCAGCACCCTACATGGTCCCTTGAGTTCACTAGAACTGATGATCCGTGGGAGCAGAGCAAGGAGTAAGCCCTGAGTGTGGCCCCAAACCAAGGTGGGGGGAGGGAGGGAGAAGGTGGAGGGAGGGAATAAGGGGTCTGATTTTATGCCCAGCAGAAGAAATAGTGTGACCGAAGAGTTTATACATGTTCTAGTCATTTGAAACATACATATTCATGAGAGAGAACAGTGAGCATGCACAATTAAGGAACATTAAATGAACATATGACACGTGGAGAAAAATGGAGGAATATTATTGCTATATTCTTTAGTATGTTAATGAAGAACAAGGGGGCAAGGGGTAGAGGAGGGTTTGACTGCAGTTTTCCTGGATGATACAGTCTAGCCAGGATCCTGGGGTCCTGATCTATGCAAAAAATGTTCTTAAGGCTCTACTCTGTCTGACTTAGTCAGAATCAAGAGAATCTAAGAGAGGACCTTCTTCCAGAGAGAGGTTGTCAGGCCCTTCAAACTACGAGCCTCAGACCATCTGTTTTAGCTTTTCCTAACCGCAGAGAATCTTTCTAAGTCTTGAAGGTTAAGGGCAAAGTTGCAAAATGCTTTTGACAATACATGTTACAAAATTGGCCCTGGAAATGCAATACATTCCCAGCAAGTGAGAATTTCTCCATCTTGCCAAACAGTGTATAGTGACAGTCTTTCTCATTTTTTGACTACAAAGGGCAAAGCATGTGATTTAATTTGTATTTGACTATAATAAAATTGCACATTCCCCCACCCCATTTCATTTACCAGATGATTATGATTGGACTGATTTATAGTGTCAACTATTTACCAGAATGTAAGATGTTTTTAAATATTCAAGCATTAAATTTGGCTTTAAAACAGTGTGAAAAATTGATGATGTTATTTGGACCAGTGGATATATTATTAGTGTGTGATCTCAGATTCAACCTTCAGTCCATATATTCATGTAATGGATAATTACTGTAATAAGTGCAGACTTGCCATTTCAGTAGATGGAACACAGTGCATTAGGCCTAAGTCCCAGAGGACTTGCTGGTTCAGGAGTGTAAAAAGAGTAGGAAAGTCCAATCACAAGCTTCTAGAACTCTATTATTCGATCATCCTGGTGACTAGGGACCAAACCAGAGTGTGCAAGATTTTACTTTCTGTTTCTGTAAAGGCACCTCCATTATTGTTTCTGGTTCTCCGGGTACACTGACATAAGTCTGGCTCACACCCCAAGGAGCAGATCCTGGGTTTCTTTCTTGTGGGTCATTCGATTTATTGAAGAAGTTGGTGGGTTGGAGAAATAGTCCAGGGATTAAGGTGAGATCCCATTTTTTTCTGGTACTATTTGGTCCCTTGAGAAACTCCCAGTGCAGCCAGAACAGTCTGGGGAATCTGTAGTACTGCAGATCCAATCAGCACTGCATCCTCAGCGGGGGGGGGAGGGGGGGGGGTAGGGGGGGCATCTCCTGAGCACTGCTTGGGAGCCACCCACCCCCAGAGAAAACAAAACCACAAAACAAACCAAAGCACTTGTGGTAATGTGTGTTAGTAATATTCAAAAATACTAACCAAGTAAGTTTTAATACTGTTTAATCATACATAAGGAGAAATGGCTTAAGTTAAAACATTATCTCTTAATATTAGAACAGGGTCAAGCAGAGAGGAAGCATTCAAAATAAATGTGAGCCATTATTTAAAAGTTGCCACTAAGACACCTTATTTCTTGAAATGACTGGGAATCAATTTTTGGTTTTATCTCTCTACTCCTCTGAATTCTCCAATTTCTCTTCATTTTCAAGCTTCCCCCA
The DNA here is from genome assembly GCF_027595985.1 of Sorex araneus. Lineage (NCBI taxonomy): Eukaryota > Metazoa > Chordata > Mammalia > Eulipotyphla > Soricidae > Sorex > Sorex araneus. The sequence goes on along the minus strand of NC_073307.1, from coordinate 20,379,233 downwards.
ACCCTGACTGATTCTTTTTTTTTGCATTTTTATTTTCATAAAGTAGTTCACATAAAATTTTATACATTTTATTTTCACAAAGTAGTTCACAATAGTTCATTACAGATAATATTCAAACACCCACTCAATCAGCAAGCATCCTCTCACCACAAGAGGGAAGTGTGTAAAGGTTGTTTATTACATTCTGGGGCCCCTTAAGCCGGTATATAAGAGAATACAAGCAAGTATGTTAAAACCAAACACATGTGTGCTGCTTTAGGTATATCAGTCAGCTAGAGTATAAGATGTTGTGCAGCCGCAAATGCAGCCATGTGCTCCAGGAAAAAACATGTCGCTCTCTTCTGGGAGCTTTGTTTTATAGTCTCTGAATCTTGGCTGCTGATGAGATTATATACCACCAGGGACAGTTTGTGGGTGTGACTGCCAAACTACTGGAAAACTGGGGATCTGGATGGAGGAGGCCCAGTCCCGATCCAGGGAGCTTGGAGATCTCAGCCACAGATCCCACATACCTGGGTTTCTCAGTCCTTTCATGGGTGAGGCTCATCTGAGCATGTGGAGAGTGGGCTTGAGCATGGCTGTGGCTGGGTTCTGGAGGTTTTCAGCTGCTGGGGCTCTGGCTGGGGAGGGGAGGGAAACTCAACCCACCCCCCTCCGAGGGGCCCATGGTGAAGACAGGCGTAGGGGCAGGAGATTCTGCTTGACTGATTCTTTTCTATTCTCCATTTTTTTTCTCTCACCTGCTCTCTCCTCTTCTCTGCATTCTGTCCTTACTAAACACCTTTTCCCATGGCCAATGGTAACAGCCCCTAGAGTCAGCCTAAGTGGGGAGGGGGGAATCTTGAAACACTGGTGGAAGGATGCTGACACTGGTGGTGAGTTTGGAGTTGGAATATAGTAGGCCTGAAACTATTATTAACGAAAGTGCAAATCATTGTGCCTAAATTAAAACTGGAAAATAACTCAGAAATCTTCTGCCAAGCAGAAAAATAAAAAAACTTCCTTTCCCATATTCTCATCTCCAGTGAGCATCAAGTTAAGGCCAAAACCTTTCTAACTGTCCAAAAAGTCAACAGCTGCAAAAAAAAAATCAATTCATGGTCCTGGAGGAATGGCACAGTGACAAAAATACCTGCATTGCAAGCTTAAGGCTCTGAATCTGATGCCCAGTGCTACTCACATGCACCAAGTCTGATCCTGAAAGCTCTACTGTCTGGTCCCTGTGCATCACACAACCAGATAGATTTTAGCACCACAACCGAAAAGGTCTAACTCCAGGGAGTACTGCAGCCAAGAGTACCACCCTCCACAAGCTTATGTACCAAGCACCGCAGCGAAAGCAAAGAGTTCCTGGTAAACACCAAAACCAAATCTGTGAATGACCTCTTGTCATCACAACAGCTGCAGCTGCAGCAAAGGGAAAAGGGAAAACTCAACTAATGTAAAATGATCCTACCTAATGTTTAATCTGGCTAAAATGAAAATTTTCCAATTCAATGCATTTTATATGATACATAATGTTGTGTATCTTAGCTCTTAATAATAAAATGATTTAAGAAAAGCCACAATGGTGAAAGTCTCCAATGTTGCTTCATGGTTGTGACTCAGAAAAACAGGGTAGACTTTTACATTTCTAGACTTTTCCCAAACAAAAAGTGACCTGAAGGGGCTTCTCTATAGCTCAGGTACTATCTATGTCCTTATCAGTTCCTAATGACCAGGGTGGCAGAGAAGAATGGGCTGTTATTTGATGCCAAATTGAATCAGCAGAGATTCGGTGAGCTGAGACTAGAGAATTATTACAGTGACTCAGGATGTGTGTCTATTTGTGATTTTTAACATTGATACCAAGCAAGATCTACTTTTAATTTCCTTTTAAATATTAGGCTGTTTCGAATGTTCTCGGTTACTGTCTAGGCCATTGTGTTTCTGATCTTGGTGATAGAAAGTAGTCAACTTCTAAACTTAAAACAAAAATGCATCCAAGAGGTGTGACTGAACTTTTCATTTTTCAAGATACCCTGCAGGGAAACTGGTGCCGTTTAGCAGCGTGCGACCTGTTCAAACTCTCCGCTGCTGCCTTTTGGGGGTCCTGGGCGAGAAGCACCAGCAACATTGGCAGCACAACTTCCAATGCAAGGGCTTCAGTAATGGGGTTCACTGCCAAAGAAAGGTAGAAAATTCTTTTTACCTTTCAGAGCCCCAATTCTCCCTCTATGGAAAATATTTAAGGCAATTGGCAGAAGTTCTCATGTTTGATGGAGGTTCTCCCTGTCTTTGCTTTCAAACCTGCATGGGGATAGTCAAAGGGGGTATTGGTGGGACATCATGCTTAAAGGAAGACAACAACTTTTGCAGAAAAGGAGTCATAGAATTATATTTCCTCAAGCTATCCCTCATCCCCAAGTCAAATCCATACCAACCCCACCTGCTACAGGGATTATCAGCATCTCATGGTTTCTGACAGTTCCTGAAAGTTGAGCAATGCTCCCTTGATCGCCCCATCTCTCCTAGGCTTCCCAAGAGATGAAATTCCAAATTCCAAGCTGTCCTATAGATTTCATTCCTCCCTTCCTTCCTCTCCCCTTCCTTGCTTTCCTTCCTTTCGGGGTGAGGAGGCATATCTGGTGGTATTCAGGGCTTACTCCTGGGTTTGCACTCAAGGATCACTCCTGATGGGCTCAGAGGATCTTCTGGGTGCTGGGGGTTAACCTGGCCAGTTCTATGCAAGGCAAGTGCCTAACCCAGTGTACTATCTCTCTGGCACCCATAGTTTCTTTTTTGTATACTAACTCTAACCTCTCAGCCCTAATATCTTTCCACTGTGGTTCTGGTCAGCTGGTAAAATCCCCTTTATCATCTGCCTCTTTTCTGAAAATTCACCTTTTTACTAACAAAACTTTTAACATGCTTTTTTATGCCAGAGGCCTGGGTTCGATCCCTAGCTCTGCATGGTGCCCCAGCTCCCCTGAGGACATTACTTACATCTTTTTCTCAGAATACAGTTGTAGGTTATCTTTTGCTCTAGAAAGAGGCCTAGAAATAGATCCTCTTCCTTGCCATTCACTGTCACATCCAGCTCACCCTTCTTCCCTTTAACTTGACAACAGACAGTTTAGAATCGCATGTCATCAAGTTTAACCTCCCTCTGTCCTTTTCTTGGGATAGTTGCCCACTGACCCCAAGTATTCTTCCTCATTTCTTCAGGATTTTAACAGCTGATTAGTCATTCTCCTAATACTACTCCAGTTAAAATTCTAAACAGTTTCAATATTCACATAAATATTCTCCCAGTATCCTAGTCTTTCTATTCATTGACCTTTTCTACTCCAGTTAGCCAATATTCAAGCCATTTTACTTCCTCTAATCCAAGTCAAAGATTTTTTTTGTTAACATATACACAGAAGTTTTATATCAACTTCAAGCATCTGGCTGTCTAGCTATTTCCTTTCATTTTCCAGTTTAGTTCCTCTAGGGTCCAAACCTAAAAATATCAGGGGGCAGTGATAGTACAGCAGAGAGGGGGTTTGCTTTGCATGTGTCCAACCCAGGTTTGATGCGCAGCATCCCTTAAGGTCCCCAGAGCACCACCAGGAGTAATTCCTGTTGCAAATCCAGAAGTAATCTCTGAACATTGTCAGGTGTGCCTTCCCTTACCCCCCAAAAGAAAATCTACCACTCTAATATATACAATGAGTTCTATTAATTTTCATCATCACCCACCTCACTTCCCACCACACACATATATACCCATTAAGTCCTTCTCATCCAGCTAAAAGCCAGTGGACAATTATTCTAGTCATTCCATTCATTGCTTTCTGATGTCTCACTTGCCTGGGCTCAATGTGCTAGGGGATCCTTTTCATGCAGGAGGCCTAGGTTTGGTCCCCACTATTGCATGGTGCCCTGGGCATAGCTGGAAGTGATCCTAGAACACAGGACCAGAAGAAGCCCTTTAGCACCAACAGGAGTGGCCTCAAATAAAAACATAACATACATACTTGCTTACAAGCCCCAACCCCCTTTCATAAATCTAGAACTTTGCTGATGCCAGGCCTATATTTACATAAAATGATAGGAAACATCACAATGTTTCTGGTTATTCTTATTTTATATCTATGGATTACAGATTCTAAATGCCCCTTAATGTTGCCTGGTAGTCACACTGTGTTTTCCTTACTGTCCTAACCCTTGTATTTACATCCATTTTATCATGATGGCATTGGATTCTGCTTCTTCCCTAAACTTCAGCACATCTCCAGCTGCTCTACCAGAGCATGGTCTCTGCTCACTGAGTGCCCATGAGTGCTCACCTCTGATCTGTGTCCCTTACAACCCAACCTCACTCTCTATGACTCCTAGATGAACTGTCTCCTTTCACTTGTGCCCAAGTACCCTCCTACCTTCCCCCATGTTGTATATCCAAAGACAATGCTTTCTTCTTGCCCTATGCCATCAATTTTCTCCTTTCTATGGGATCTTTATTATCAGCATAGAAGCATATTGTTGTTTCTCGCATCTTAAAATAATCATCTATTGACCTAATTTTTCCTTCCAGGAGAATTTCTTCTCATTTATCTTCTCTATCAAAAAACTTCTTAGGGGCTGGAGAGATAGCACAGCGGGTAGGGCGTTTGCCTTGCACGCGGCTGACCCGGGTTCAAATCCCAGCGTCCCATATGGTCCCCTGAGCATGACCAGGGGTAATTCCTGAGTGCAAAGCCAGGAGTAACCCCTGTGCATTGCCAGGTGTGACCCAAAAAGCAAAAAAAAAATTCTTAAAAGAGTTTCTTTACTTATATTCCCTCCTAAACTTTTGTTCCCCCCTTTAGTTTTAAAAATGATTTCATTTATGCTGGAGAGATGGTAGCAGGTAGGTTGCTTGCCTTGCATGCAGCTGGTCCTGGTTTGATCCCCAGTACTGCATATGGTCCCCTATTGAATATTGACCCTAAGTGTTTAAAGCTTCATCAGCAAATTGCACCTTTTCCTCCTCCTAGAAAAGCTTACAGTGCTCTTGTGAGCATCCCTAATCCTCTGAGTTTATCTTTAACCTTTCCTTTGTGCTTTACCTCTCATTGTTACATCCCCAAGTCAGTCTTGGTTACTTATAAGCCAAAACTTCTAGTGATTCTGGACTTTTTATTTGAAGTGAATTACTTAGTTCTCTATTTCCCCTATAACCTTTTCATATTTTACTATAGAGCAATGTTCTTTGCTTAAACACAGACATTAATGCTATTCTCCTAATATTTGGGAGTTGATAGACTCTAAAATATATTTATTCCTGGGCATCTGTAATAATTATTTGACTCAGGCTTTGGTTGCTATAGTTCCTAACACCCCAAAAAGAGAGGTATCGCCATGTACATTGGATGGGCCCTGGGCAAGCAGCAAAGCTACCCCCACATTGAAATGGGACAATATAGAAAGCATAAAAGCATGGTCCTGGTATAAGCTGTTATGTCTTAAGAAACAGGACCCCATGGGGAAGGACAAGCTGAACCAGCCTGAGGACCTAGTCTGGGATTAATGGTAAAAGTTTTGCTTGCCCTTGGAGCCCAGAGAACTATGTTTTGGAATCTATATCTCTAACTGTGTTTATCCAAATAACTGCAAGTATTAATAAAAAGTAAACTTAATTTTTAATATGTACAGTTAAGGAAAAGATAAAAGCAATATAAATGTCCCTGGATTTACCACCAGGATCTCACCATTCAATAAGCAAGTGATCATTGATGTAAAGAGAGGGGTTCGGCAGGTTGATATCATTTCACCAAAACTCTTCAGTACCACCCTCAAGAATGTCATGTGACCACTGGAATGGGAAGGAATGGGAGTGAAGATAGACGGTCAGCAACTACACCACCTCTGCTTTGCTGATGACATCGTTCTCATAATGCCAAACAGACAAGTGGCACAAATGCTGGCCAACTTTGACTGTGAATGTGGAAAGGTCGGACTGCAGCTGAACCTCAATAAGACGATGCTCCTGAAAAATGAACTAGTCCCTGACGCTCTACTTGTTCTCAATGGAACGAACATCTCTGAATGTAGCAGCTGTGTGTGTGTACCTGGGTCGAGAACTCAACATGAGGAACAACTTGGCTCCAGAACTTTGCAGGAGAAAGAGAGCAGCATGGAACCCCTTCAAGAGCGTCGAAGAAGTGGTTAAGAGGACGAAGGACCTCCAACTCCAGGCACATCTTTCAAATTCCACCGTTCTTCCTGCGCTAACTTATGCCTCAGAGACCTGGGCCCTACGCAAACAGAATGAGAACACTATTCTGGTATCCCAAAGAGGAATCGAAAGAGCTATACTAGGAGTATCATGTCTCACTCAAGTGAGAGAAGGAATCCGGAGCTCCGACCTCCGTTGACGGTCAAGAATCAGGGACGCTGTCTCATTTGCCAAGACATCAAAAATCAGATGGGCCAGAAATGTAATGCGATTCAGAGACAACCGCTGGACTAGAGCTGTTACCGACTGGATTCCACGGGACATCAAAAGACCATGTGGCCGCCCACCAACAAGATGGTCAGACTTCTTCGTAAAACACTGAATGAATGGTTTGAGGCTCTTCCTGTTCCTGGAGCGAGCAGATATCATTGGGCTACATTAGCATGTGACAGGGACAAATGGAGACATTACTGGCGCCCGCTCTGAGCAAATCGAAGATCAACGGGAAGACAAGTGATACAAGTGATACAAGATGTTCCTGGGAGACAGAGCATCTCCTCAAGTTAATCCCCAAGAGAATTGCCTCCACTGGAATGAGTGATCTCTGTAAATGATCAATCACACATACATGCAGTCTTGTACCTCAAACCCCTTCAGATATTCTATAACTGTGCTAACAGCTCTGCAATAAATGTGCCATTTTGACAATCTGTGCATGGTTCCCCATCTATTTGTTCATCTGCTGGGGAGGCCTGGGAAGCGGTTCTTAGCCACCAAACAACGCATCGTGCACACTCACGTTCTGAACCCACGGTCCCCCAGAACTACCAGGAATGACCCCTGAGAAGAGTCAGAAGCAAGCCCTGAGCACTGCTGGGTGTGGCCCCAAATCCATGCCCCGCCCCCAAATTACATGTAAACAACTAGCAACTAATAATCATAATACTCATAGTACTCATAAATTTAATGATTTAATTTGAAATCACTAATGTTTATTTAAAAACTTAGTACTTGGCTTGTAGAGATACTTATAATGTTTCATTTAATTTATGGGAGTTGGGGTGTGTGTGTGGCGGGGGCTACATCCTGCAGTGTTCAGATGCTACTCTGGGTTAAATAAACCATAGGTGGCTACATGCAAAACAAACACTTTAACCCTTGCACTATCTCTCTTGCCCCACTTTTCACATTTTTAGTTTTCAGAAAAGTTGAAAGATTATTAAGAAAGAACATCCATATTCCTTACATCAAGACTGACCATTTCTTAACATTGGGCAGTATCTTAACATTTGTCTCTGCTTTCCCTCTCCTTCCTTCCTTTCCTCTTTCCTTCTCTCTACATACATTTTGGTGTGCCAATTGAATTAAATTTTAAACATCATGACACACCACTATTAAATAATGCAATATACATCTCCTTAAGAATTAACACAGTCTCGTACATAATTATGTTTTCAGAAAAAAATAACATTTTAATCCTTCCACCTTATATACAGTCCATATTCAAATTTCATCATTTGTCACCATAATGCATCATTTTCTTCCAATCCAGAATCCAATTGTTTTAGTCATTGCATTTGTTAATAATAAACCTTCTGTATCTTTCTTTTTTTAAAATTTATTTTATTGAATCACCATGTGGAAAATTACAACGTTCTCAGGCTTATGTCTCAGTTATACAATGCTCAAACACCCGTCCCTTCACCAGTGCCCATATTCCACCACCAAAAAAAAAAAAACCAAAACCAGTACACCTCCCACCTCCCCATCCCCCACCCTCCACCCCCACCTGCATAACTGATAAAATTCACTTCATTTTCTCTTTACTTTGATTACATTCCATATTTCAACCCAAAACTCACTATTGTTGTTGGGGTTTCAACACAGAACTCACTATTCTTCTTGGAGTTTATCCCCCCAAAATACGGCCCTATTGACAAGGAAACATTTGATAATTAGTTCTCCACTAATGAGAATGAAGAGGTATAAGGTCGCACGGCCACTGTGTTTTAGTAATTAAGTACATGGAGATTTAAGTGGGAAATTTCATCATTTCCCTTCCTGGGGCAGCATAAAGCAAAAGCTTAGTTCACAGTCTGGGGACATGGCTGCAAGCACTTGCTGGGTTCAGAAGTAATCTAGCTGGATCTAAATCTTGGTCGTTCAGCAGCAAAGCGGCTGTGCAAACGCATGGCCACCTGGTTCGAATCTCAGAGGAGCGTGACCCGGAGCCGGTACCAGCCCCAGCCCGAGACTGCCCAAGCGTCCCACTGTTTCAAGTTCAAAACACATTTTTTTTCCCACACCACCAAATTCATAACTGTTTAAATGTCCATAAGATGGCGTACACCACGCCGCTTCCCCCCAGAGGGAAGAAAAACCAAAGAGGAAGGATATTTCCCCCCTTAGCCGATGTGGGGCAAAAGCTTAGTTCACAGTCTGGGGACATGGCCGCAAGCACTTGCTGGGTTCAGAAGTAATCTAGCTGGCTCTGAATCTTGGTCGTTCAGCAGCAAAGCGGCTGTGCAAATGCATGGCCACCCGGTTCGAATCCTTAAACCTTCTGCAACTTTCAAGTACAAATGGTTTCCCTACTTATATATTTTTTTTATATAATTGACTTAAAAGATTCTCAGTAGCTATCCTATAAAATATTTCACATTTTGAACTTGTCTAATTCTTTCCTCTCATGAGCAGACAGGATTAAACATTTCCTGGCAAGAGTACTACACATACAGACACACCTGCCCACACAGTCCCCCACATCCATATATTAATCCTATCAGAAGGCATATTGCGCAAAGCTGCTGCACTGTTGGTGATGTGAAGTTTGATCACTTGGATGAGGAAGGAACAGGTGTTCCATTTGTAGAAATATATCCATAACTTGCAATGTAGTAAGAGTATGAGAACTTGATTATCAGGAACTCAAGATGATTTTACCCAGTGGATTTAGCATCCATATATGTTGTTCATCAGTAACATCTACAATGGCAGGAATTTCCAAATATTTTTTTCTAATTCTAGACTTCCTTCTTAAGTAGCTATCTTTTTCCAAATAAAATTTTTCTCTATCCATCTCTCTTGTTCTTTTGAGTATCAATGAGGAAACCTTTTATTATGTTTGTATTTTTTTGTTATCCAAGCAATAGCACAGTGTGTAGGGCCTTTGCCTTCCAAGTGGCTGGCCCGGGTTCGATTCCTCTGTCCCTCTCAGAGAGCCTGGCAAGCTCCCCGTGGCATATTCGATATGCCAAAAACAGAAACAAGTCTCACAATAGGAGACGTTACTGGTGCCCACTTGAGCAAATCAATGAGCAACAGGATGACAGTGATAGTGATTTTTTTTTTTGGTCGGGGGCACATCTGGCAGTGTTCAGGGATCCCTCCAGGTGGGGCTCTGGGGATCTATGGGGTGGCCAAGGATTAAGCCCAGGTTAGCTACATGCGAGGCAATCACCTACCTTCTGCACTATCACTTTGTCCCTAAAACCTTTTGTTTCTGGGCCACACCCTGAGGAATTTACTCCTGGTGGTACTGGTGGCGGGGAACCATATGGGGTGCTGGGACTCAAACTTTGGTCAGTAGCATGCAAGACAAGCTCTCTCCCAGCCCCTTAAATACTTTCTTTCCAAGTTTTCACACATAACTGGTTTTCCTCCTCTATAGTTGGTTCTCCTCAGTCTTCTTGGTTGGCTCCTCCTCATCACAACGTCTTCATGCGGGGACCACTGCAAGGATTACTTCTTACACTTCTTTATCGATTTTATCTCCTCACTTTCTTAGTTATTTCAAATCCAATCTCAGAGATTTACAAATCACTTATTCACTGAAACACTCTTTAAATTTTATTATAATGACTTCTTTCTTGAACATCAGATTTGCATTTTCCTCTGCCTATTCACCATCTCCATATGGCTACCTAATTAATTAGCACCTCAAAGTCAACCTTCCTAAAAGCAAAACAATTTTTTTTTCAGTTTTGGGGTCATACCTGGTGATGCTCAGGGGTTATTCCTAGCTCTGCATTCAGCAATAACTCCTCGTAGTGCTTGAAGGAACTATATGGGGTGTAGGGTATCAAAACCAGGTTTACCACGTGCAAGAAAAGCGCATTACCTGCTGTACCATCTCTCCAGCCCCCAAATGCACATTCTTGATCAGTGTCCTTCAAATCTCTTCCCCATCATAGCCAGGAGCAATTAATCTTAAATCCTCAGGTCTTGTTCCTTTACCCATATCTGGCTTTTACTCAGCGGTTACTTCTCTGGGAAGCAAGACGCTCCACCAGCCTCCCAGCACTCTCCTCCTTATTTTTCTTTACGGAGCTGTTCGCCATCTATCTGTTGCTTAGTTTCCCTTCTTCCCTTGTTCTCCATGGACCTTGTTACTACCATTTTCAAACCTGTCATTTACTATAAATAGGGTCACTTATATTTTGGCCTGGACAATTCTATTATTTGAAGTCACTGCATATCTGCTGCAGCAGTTTTAGCTTCCACCTTTTATCTGTTTCTTTGATGTTTAGTTTTTAAGGTGAGTTACTCACTATATTTGGAAACTTTGAAGTCTAAAGTAAAAGTGGGTTCTTCTAGAGATAACTTGTTTTTTCCAGAGAAAAGCTTCGAGAGAAGGCTGACAGCAATAAAAAGTTTAATCTTCAATTTAAGGTTCTCCCCACAACTTCCAAACACATAAACTACAAAACTATATGAAGGCCAGAGGGGTTCCAAAATCTCAGTGATGATTCCTACCCATATCCTCCCGCCTGGCTGGGGATTGATAATTTTGTAATTCCTGGGGTAAAAATTATATCTGGCTCATCTAACACTGAGGTGGATCCCTTTCAAAGTCTTCCTTTGATGCAGGAAACTCTCCCACTAGGCTCTCCACTGTGGTTGAAAATCTTTTTCACCTGGTCTTTGTGTTAAATATAAAAGTGATTTCAATTACAAAACACAAGAAACAAATGAATAGGAACTAACTCATGATAAATGTAAAATCATAGATGAATTTTAAAGTGTTATGCTAAATAGTGCTTGATACAAAAGGGACTTTGAAGTTTTTTTTTTTTTATAAGAACAGAATCAGACCAAGGTTAACAGAGGCTGCAGGTTAGGAGTGGGTGTGTGAGATAATGTTTTGAAAATATTCTGCATCTTGATTATGGTAGTAGCTAAGTGATTATGTATGTATACCTTAAAAGGGTAACTGCTATAAGTGGAAATTATATCTTAAGAAACTCAACTTTAAGCTGCTCTCTCTTTCTCTCTCACACACCACCACTACCCCAAACTCCCAAGTTCAAATGTGTCCAGTTCTACAAAGGCCTCCAAGTCTCCAGGTGGGAACTGGTATTGGTGGGCTGATTTCTTCCTGAGTTCCCAGACTAAATTTATTCACTGCTATGTCAGTAAAATATACAGCAATCCTGAAACATCACAGGAATTCTATAAATATTTGTTAATTGACTAGGAGTTTTAGGCCGTGGATCTCAAATTTTCAAGGTCAAAAATCACTCTCACGAGGGGCTATGGCAGCCTGCAGGAATGAGAAAAGCACAAGTGGAGTCAGCCTGATTTCCAGGAAAACTTATTTGCAACCAATTGGGGAAGGGGGTGGGCTCAGTTTCCTCATATGCTAGATGAGATCTGTACTAGTTGTCTCATAAGCTCCTTAGGCAGAAAAAATTGCAATTTTAACTGCCCATACACAATCTATTTTTACCTCTTCCACACAGATGTTCAAGAATAAAAGAGGGTAAACATCAATTATGTTATCTTGAGTTATTAAATTTCAGAAACAATGTATTTCTTTCAGCGTCATAGTCAGATCCAATCAGAAGTAATGCATCATCTAATACATATTTATCAATAAATTATATTTATCGTGATTATTTTTGAGGAGAGTCTCTTTATAGACTATAGAGACTATAAAACAATGCTCCCGGAAGAGAGCGATGCAGAGTCTCTTGCTCTGTGCCTGGCTGTCTTCACCGGGGCCCCTTGGAGCAGGGCAGGCTGAGTTTCCCTCCCCGACCCGAGGAGAGCCCCGGCAGCCGAAGACCTCCAGAACACAGCCACAGCCATGCTCAAGGCCCCTCTCCACACGTTCAGACGAGCCTCACGCATGAAGGAACCAGCAAAGGAACCCAGGTGTGCGGGACCCAGGGCTGAGATCTCCAAGCCTGCTCGGATTAGGACTGGGCCTCCTCCACCAACTCCCCATTTTCCAGTATCTTGGCAGCCACACCCCACAAGCTGCCCCCAGCCCATGTAATCCCATCAACTGCCAAGATCCAGAGACTATAAAATAATGCTTCTGGGAGCTTGTGGCTGCGCGACCTCTTATAACCTAGTTCTCCCTCTCAGAGAGCCTGGCAAGGTACCAAGAGCATCCTGCCTGCATGGCAGAGCCTGGCAAGCTCTACATGGCATATTCTATATGCCAAATACAGTAACAATGATGGGTCTCAATCCTCTGACCCTGAAAGAGCCTCCAATGCAGCACCGCTGGGAAGAACAAGTAAAGAGAGGTTGCTAACACTGTTTACAATTTGGTACATCAAGACAATGGAATACTATGCAGCTGTTAGAAAAGATGAAGTCGTGAAATTTGCATATAAGTGGGTCAACATGGAAAGTATCATGTTAAGTGAAATGAGTCAGAAAGAGAGAGACAGACATAGAAAGATCACACTCATTTGTGGAATATAAAATAACAGAGTGGGAGGCTAACACCCAAGAATAGTAGAGATAAGGACCAGGAGATCTGTCCCACAGCTTGGAAACTGGCCTCACATGCTGGGAGCAAAGGCAGCTCAGATAGAGAAGGAAACATCAAGTAGAGGATGTTGGGAGGACCCATTTGGGTTGGAAAATGCGAGACGAAAGCAGACTATAGACTGAACATGAAGGCCACTCAATACCTCTATTGCAAGCTACAACACCCAAAAGGAGAGAGAACAAATGGGAATTCCCTGCCACAGAGGCAGGGTGGGGTGGTAAGGGATGGGGCGGGGGTGGTGAGAGGGATACTGGGACCATTGGTGGAAGTGAATGGGCACTGGTGGAGGGATGGATAAACAATCACTGTATGAGTGAAATGCAAACACAAAAGTTAATAAGTTTGTAGCTGTACATCACAGTGATTCTCTAATTAAAAAAATTTAAAAAAAGAGAGGCTGCTAAAATCTCAGGGGTGGACTAATGGAGACATTACTGGTACCCACTCAAGCAAATTAATGAACAATGGGATGACAGTGATACAGTGATATTTTTGAAGAATTGGCATAAGGGAAAGGGCTTAATTTGTACGGAATTCACAGAAGTTCATGAGAGTGAATTAATGAACAATTAGTTCTGTTGGAAAATGTTGAAAGAGGTAAGAGAATGTTTTTTAAGAAATGATCCTTTACCCAGGGGCACAGCATGAGGACATAGATCAACTGCCTTGGAAATGCTTGGTCATGAGTTCAAATCCCTGTGCCGCACATGTACTGAGCACTATCATGGCGGCTGCTCTGTAGCCTATGATCCCTGGAACTGCAGCGATTTCTGGCAACATCCAAGTGTGTGAGGGGACACCATCCAAAGGTAACACTGCAAACAATGCAACTCAAAGAGATATACAAGCACCATAGCCAGGAAGGACTACCTCTTATGAGCACATGTGTGAGCACAGCAGTGATCCCCCAGCAAGCACACAAACATAACTTGTGTACCTCAACTAAAGCGTGAGCCCCAGAGAGCACATGAGCAAGCACCACAACTAAAGGAGTGCAAATGTAAGGAGCACTGTGGCAGGTGTGTGAGGACCCTCAGTAAGCACCACAGCAAACCCAGCCATGGCAAAAGCAACAGTGATGAGAAGGACTAGGGAGTAGGAATAAAAAATTGAAAAAATGTTTCTAAAATGATCTGAAAGAAAATTTTTTAAAGATTAATAAAGCTGTCACCTGATGGCAATATTTGTCAGCTAACATACAATCCTTAATAAATGTTAATTACTGCATAAATTACCTTTACACGTGAAAATTACAACTGATCATTTACCCATAATAATAAATAATCAAACAGTCATTTTAGTCCTTCTCTGTTTTGGCAGCCTAGGTTGGCCCTAAGATATTGTCAGCCTCTCCTTGTTTGTTCTTTTTAATGTTGCCGTTTTGGGGGCTTTTCCAGGGTCACGGGAATGAGGCCCATTGTTGTTACTGTTTTTGGCATATTGAATATGCCACGGGTAGCTTGCCAGGCTCTGCTGTGCGAGAGGGATACTCTTGGTAGCTTGCCAGGCTCTCCAAGAGGGATGGAGGCTTTTAGGGTGGCCTCCAATTGCCATGAATGGTTTGATGCTCTTCGTGTTCCTGGAGCGAGCAGACGCCATTAGGCTACACTAGCATGTGACAGAGACGATTGGAGACATTACTGGCGCCCATTCGAACAAATCGATGAACAACGGGATGACAAGTGATACAAATGACACAAGTGAATAAATAATCAATTTTAAAGGGGTTTGAAAGTCATTAAGAAGTACTAAAGCAGGTCATCCTAAAGGATAGAAAAATAATCATATGATCATGGGAGGGAGGCGTTACTGGCACGCCCTCCGCCTAGATAAGATCCGGAGCTGCTGCGCACAACGGACCCTCTGCTCCTAAAGACTATGATCCGAGAGGTCTTCTAACCCATTTTGGCACCCAGAGCGGCTTCTTACAGAAATGCATCTAGACTGAACTGAACTAAAATATCAGAAATCCAAAACCACGCGGCTGCTGTTGCGGCCGCGCGAGCTCATAGAGTCTTCATTCTCAGCAATGAAAAGAAATTATTAAATGACGCCTTTTCAGCAGGCCTTATTGTTGGGGGAAAATTCCAAACAATAATAGTGAGTTCTCTATTGAAATATTGAATGTATTCAAAGTATAGAGAGAATAAAGTGAAGACCATTAGCTACTTAGGCGGGGGATGGGTGGGAAAGGGGTATATTGGGGTTCTTGGTGGTGGAACATGTGCACTGGTGAAGGGATGGGGGTTTAATCATTATATGACTGAGACTTAAACCTGAAATCGTTGTATTTTTTCATGGTGATTCAATAAAATAAAAATAAAAATAAATAATAATCATATGAGTTTACATTTTTCTTTCCATTCTTCCATTGGTGCTAACCCTGTGTGTATTGTTTCCCTGTGGTTCTGTGAAGTGGAGAATTTGCAAGATGTACAAGCCTGGTAATCAAAACAGCAATAGCTGAAAACTGCCCACTTCTCGTATAAACATGGATAACACTAAGAACTGTGTGCAAACATCAG
Source organism: Sorex araneus (assembly GCF_027595985.1). Lineage (NCBI taxonomy): Eukaryota > Metazoa > Chordata > Mammalia > Eulipotyphla > Soricidae > Sorex > Sorex araneus. The sequence continues at coordinate 20,363,740 of NC_073307.1, read as the reverse complement.
TGCATCCCATGGAGGCCTGGAAATATGTCTGAAAGCCACTGGTTTAGATGAGCCAGGAAGAAGTTAAAAGAGCTGTCCACAAAGGAAGGCCACTCTTCTACTTCAAGGCAGAGTAGGCATCTAGGACTTGAGAAGAGGGGAAGAATATAAAACAATTTCCATTATCACAAAGCAAAGTCAGAAAATGAAAGTAGTGGGGCTAGAGCAAGAGTACAGAGAGGGTTTGCTTGCCTTGCATTCGGAAGATCGGGGTTTCCCTGGCACTTCATATGGTTCCCCGAGCCCACCAGGAGTGATCCCTGAGCACAGACCCAGAAGCAAGCCCGGAGCACTGTCAGATGTGCCCCCCCCCCAAAAAAAAACCCCAGAAGAAAACAAATAGAATAAGAAAATAGGGAGACTTGCTTTAATATTTCTTAATGACTTTCAAACCCCTTCAAAAACTATGAAAAAACTAGATTTCCTCTAGGTTTTCATAATTACAGTGAGAAAAATCTGTTTTTGACCTAATAGCAAGGAATTGTGAATTTATATATACAGACCATCAATCATGGCATAATCTCTATTCCAAGTCACCCTATATAATAGGAATCCAATCTGTTAAATATTCCCACAGCGAATCTTCACCTTAGATTTTTGTTTACTCACTGTACTACTCTCCTCCACCCCCTTTTTTTTATAATATCATACCATTTCAAACATTCAATGTAATTATCTGTGACTGTGGGCATCAACTATAATGTTAATTCTTTGAGGGCACAACACTATCTTGTACTCTGCTCTTTCCCATGTACTATGCGCCCTGCAGAAGTTCATTCTGTATTTTTAGGAAGAGCAAATAAATGGCAGCCTTTAGGCTTATGTTTAGACACCTAGCAATTCTGCTTGTTTTTTTTTCTGCTTGGTTTTTATCTATTTTATCTTTCTCTCATAGAAAGGGAATGGGGTCTCTTGGATCCTCCAGAAAAGCTTTCTCTCCTAGCTGGTTTCAGTCCAGAGACCTATCTCAGACTTGGGTCAAAAGTCTGCTATAATGATTTTGTGTTGTCTAAAAGCACTACTTTTTTGTAATTTGTTAAATGGCAAATATGAAAAATAACACAAGGAACATTAGACTGAAAGGTTAGAGAAAGCTTCTCCTAAAAGGTGTCATTAATCTGAGAGCTGAAGGATTAGAGGAAGTCTGTCCTGCAAAGAGCTGGCCAAAATGCATTCTGGGCAGTGAAAACAGTTCAGCATAGATTGATAAGAAATAAATTTATATTAGAAATAGATGGCAAGGCAGAGTAATTCATGTGTAGTGACTGTAGTGCTCTTTGTCCACCACCAATGTTCCCAGTATCCCTCCCTCCCATTTATGCCCCTCTCCACCCCTGCCCCCCCCGCCCCCCCGCCTCTGTGACAGGGGCATTCCCTTTTACTCTCTCTCTCTCCTTTAGGGTGTTGTGGTTTGTAATACAGGTATTAAGTGGCCATCATGTTCGGTCTATAGTCTACTTTCAGCACACATCAGCTTTTTAAAATTAATTCTGGATTCTAGGGTAAATGATATTATTCAATTTTATATACTTGTGTGGATCCTGGTGCAGCATACATGAAGTTTAGTATATGCATGGAAAATTTGTAAGTCTTGATGTACATAATTCTACAAAAATAATGGTGTGCAATATAAAACATCATAGCACAGAAAGATTATGAAACTGCAGGTCAAATGGTTCTTTTTCAAGTATTCATATATCCTATAAGGACACTTTATTCCTGTCCCCTCCATACCAGCATTATGAGTATCATACTCACTTTAATTTATTAATGAAAAGATGATGTTTAAACACATCTAGATAATATAATAACTAAAGGAGAGGAAAATGCAAGGCTACATAAAATTTAGGTTCATGATCCCCAGAAAATATTTAATTTTACCAGTTTGAAATCCAGTCAGATGAATCCTGAGACAAAAATATGTAGAAGAGAACATGCATGTCCAATTAATGGGGCTTCTGGCTGTCTGCCCAAGGAGATTCTTCAAAATCTCACAATGCAATACAGCTTCCCTGTGCCCCTACACTCACACACACACACACACACACACACACACACACACAATGAAGTTAAATGGAATGCCTGTCCTGAATTCAGAGGGTTCCACCCGACAATAAATTAACTTTGTATAGCATGCTTTATTGCTCTGTCCAGCGTTTGGTCATTCTTCCTCTCATTGTCTCACTCCCTGAGTGATTTGCTTTGCTTGTTCTATAGTAGGGATGACTCAGCCTTTCCTCTTTATCCCAGACCCACCCTTCCCCCACCCCAACTTTTGTTCCTCGAGTAGCACAGTGGAGCAAATCCCTTATTGTTGCTGCTCCAGTTTACTGTGTCTGAGAAATAAAAGGCATCTTGCCTCTTTGAAATCTTCCTTAAATGACAGTCCTCATCTCAACAGTGGTTTTGCAATTCACTGAGGTTAGTGATCCCAAATATCCATAATTTCTAAGGGTGGGGCTGCTTTTCACCCATGCTGCCACTACCTGCCCTGCCCCCCAAATAACTACTGCAGTGCCCCTCTGCAGTCCTAAACCAGGAGAAGCCAGAGCAGCCACACACCCAAGGCTGACAAGGCGGGCACTCTGCCAAGATCCGCAGCGCTCCCTCTACACCTTCCATGGTCTATATTTGAAGAGCCTAGTAAATTAATTTCCCCAGGGCACGGGAGGGGGGGGGAGGTAAGGGGATGGGGGAGGGATTCTTAGAGATGAAAAATGCAGTTTACTCGCCCTCTGCTGGTCGAAGACCTGAATTATCACAGCTCAAACAGTGAGAAGGAAATCAGAAGAACATGAATTACAGCTACAGCTCTAGCTTAATTTGTCAGCCCTTATTTGTTCACTTTAAATAGCTACTGTTCTCCCTCTACCTTCTTAATGAAGACTTAAACACCGATACTAATTGCATACTATGCTGGTCCTGAGCCCATTTTCATTGTCCTTGGTTTTTGTCATTCTAAGATGAAAATTAAAACCTGAAAATGTGTTCTTTTTGTCTAATGTGTTGCTATGCAACTGAGGAAAAAAATGACACCTAAACTATCACTTCTAGAGCACACTTTTGCTTCAAAAATAGCCCGAGACTGTCTAAAACAAAATTCAAATGAACAAAGAGAGCTGCTGTTTGTGTTTTTGAGACATACTATAATTGAAAGACTGTAAGCATTTTGTTCCTAACACTGACTTCTCAGGAAAGCTGACAGCAGCTTTGTGCAAGATGAGGTACCAACTGCCATAATTCACACAGACTTTAGTACCGCCTTTGCTGTCCTACGCATTTTGTCGGAATGAACCAATGCACAGAGGTTGGATACTCTACTATCTGTCATGCAATAAGACAGCATTTACAAATGTGCACTTTAGGATCTGACAGGTAGTAAGAAAGAAAAATTAAAATGATTTTGTAATATGGAATATCTTTTATGATCAACTGGTTCCTCTGCCAGTTTAATCGTCACAAATCAAGAATTCCTACCGTATCCCCCCTCCATATCTGGCACTGTAGGTTCGTCAGTCACGCGTCTGTTGGAACCAGGTGGGATTGGTCAATTCCTTTGTCAGGTGAAAATCTCTGCAGCGAGTCATGGGACTAAACTGGGCGGTGTCGCTGTCCGCGTCTCGGGTGCTGAACTATGGGCGTGGCCAGAGGTTTCCTATCCATGACAACTTCCGGTAGGGCGGGGTTGGGGGGCTTGGCTCCAAAGAGTGGATTCCATCTGCCTCCTGGTGGTGAATCAGGAAATTGCTTCAGATAAAGTTTAGAAAGGACCTTTTTCTGGATAAAGACCCTTAAATTCTTTAGAAAACAAGTTGGAGGATTTGGATCTTGGACTTCAGGTTTCTGGGGTATGTGTTTATTTTTAAGAGCCCCTTATTATTTGTCTTTTGGGGGTATCTGGCAATTTTCACACGCTATGGAAAATGCAGACTTTCCAGAGTTAACTCCTACCCAATAATTCACAGAAACACAAATTTTCTCAATCATTTACCCAATACACCTTATTATATAATTACTTAGAAAGTATTCTGCATATTTTTTATTTAGAAGTAGTAACTGAAATATCTTCAGAGTACATTTGCAGTCAAATGGTCTATCCCTGAGCTATCCCTTCCCAGTACATGTAACTAAAAGAAATATGAACGATGCTCTATTCCGTTAGCCAAATACTCTGGAGTTGAGTACTACTTTGATTTCAACTTACAGAATATAAAAAAACACATGCAACTATGTTTATAAAGCACTAAGTATTTGTATTAAGATTTTTACAAGGGAAATTCTTGCTTCTTTTCATTTTCTTTCAGGTCTAATATAAAGTATCAGAGTTGAAAATAAGAAAACTCCTGGTATGGTTATTTTATTCTGTACTTTTCACACTATGAGCTTTTATACAATGATGAATCATTATATTTACATTCATTTAGAGTGTGGCAGACCCACACCTGGACAGAAACCCACAGTGTGACAGACCCACACCTGGACAGAGATAGTGTGATAGAGACCCACAGCATGACAGACCCATTCCTGGTACAGAAAGATAAAATAAGAAATATTTATATCCAACCTGGATTGGAGCGATAGCACAGCAGGTAGGGCATTTGCCTTGCAACCAGTCGACCCAGGTTAGATTCCTCCATCCCTCTCAGGCTAGAGCCCGGTAAGCTACCGAGAGTATCTCTCTTGCACAGCAGACCCTGGCAAGCTACCCGTGGCATATTCGATATGCCAAAAAAAGTAACAGCAAGTCTCACAATGGAGACATTACTGGTGCCCGCTTGAGCAAATCAATGAACAATGGGATGACAGTGCTACAGTGCAGTGCTATATCCAACCTCAGATGGGGAGCCCTTTAGGTTACTAAGTAGACACAGTTTGAGAATTAGGAAGAAAAACATAACAGAATAAAAGGGGTAATAAAATGCTTCAAATGTTATTATAAGGGGCTGGAGCAATAGCACAGCGGGTAGGGTGTTTGTCTTGCACGCGGCCGACCCGGGTTCAATTCCCAGCATCCCATATGGTCCCCTGAGCACCACCAGGGGTAATTCCTGAGTGCAGAGCCAGGAGTAACCCCTGTGTATTGCCAAGTGTGACCCAAAAAGCAAAAAAAAATAAATAAAATAAAATGTTATTATAAAAACACTAAAGAGTACAGTAAATATGATTTTTAGAAGTGATGATATATTTTTCCTAATTTAGTATCACTCCACATTTTCAAATTAGTGACTGCTACACAGATGTATATAGATATATGAATTAAAGTATAAAATCAATTCTAGCAAATGGAGTAAAGCTAACTTTTTTCTAGAACAAATTTAATAATCTCAGAAAAATAGACATATCTAGGAAACAAATATGGCCTTGGTGTCTAATTCACTTAATAATCAGTATTCATATCATTGTACTCATTTGTGGATTTTAACACTGAAAAACAGTTATGATTTGTTTAAGGAATAAATCCTTATTTTCAAAATATCAATTTAAATTAAAATTTAGGTGCTAAATTTGGGGTTACTTGAACTGTCTTCAATCATGAAAAGACATAAGTTAGAAGAATTCTTACTTTATCCTGTTTCATTTGATTAAATTGGGAAGTTTTCTAAACAGTTGTCAAATTTAATGGAAAGACTCCCATAACCTATATTATGGGGTCAACATGGAAACAAATAAGAATTATAAAGAACATGAAAGCCATCTGTCTATAATAAGAGTGAAATATGAACTTAGTCTATAAATGGTACTGGTTTATATTACAGCTTCTTATGTGACTGTGGAAAATGAAACATTATACACAAACCCATATGGCAAACAATGAGAGGCATTGTCATTAAAGGAGCAGATGGTAGGTCGAGAGCAGCTGCAATAAACCCAGTTGCCTAAGAAAGACTTCTAGAGCCCCAAAGTCTCCTGTTTCTGTCAAAATGAATGCATTAAGAGACAATGGAAGTATACAACCTGGAAATAGGAAAGTTTTAAACTACAGGTGTGATCTCAAGTTTTAAAATACGTATGCTTCCCAAAACAGCTCCGTCTTAAATATATATAAAAGAATATTAGAATAACCATAATACTTATAAACAAATATGACAACAACAATAAGCATCATACATATGAAAACTCCAGGACTTAAAGTTTGTATACAGTAATAGAAACAACAAATGAGGAAATTCTCCAATATTCTTGTCTTGAAATTTTTTTTCTGAAGTAAGTGGAAAAATGTGAAAAAAGTCTCAGCAAAAAAATTTCAGAAGCATATAAACCTATGAAGTAAATGTAAATAAATAGGCTCAAGTGACACAGTGACACATATTAAAATTAGAATAGCTTTTAGTCAAAACTAATTTTTTAAACAGGAAACAATCTAATAGAACAGAATGTGGAGTAAATATACTTTATCCACTAACAAATCCGGTTACAATTCTCTGGCTTGTCTGAGTAGATTTTTCAACAAACAAAATAAAATTGGCACCCAGGTAACAGTGTCACAATACCAAACTCCTTCAGTGTATAAATCCGAAAATAGATGACATTTTAGAGAAGGTTTAGGTTTACACAAAAGTGAGCCTGAGATAATATATCCCCACCTGAACACAGGCACAGTCTCCCCATGAAGAATATCCCACTATCGTACTTGATCTCCACTAGAGCAGTTTATCATGGACCAACAGCAACACAGTATTTTCTCTCAAAGCCCCCAGTTTAGACCAGGGTTCACTTTGTACTGTACATTATGTGATTATGTGGATTTTGACAGATTTATGACATGCAGTCACCATTATTGCAGCATACAAAATAGTCACTCCTCATTTAAAAGTCTTCTTTTGTTTTCTCACCAAGACCGGGAGCAGGCAAAGATGTTTCCTGTTTCCTCTCACCATTTACTTCTGTGTGTGTGTGTGTGTGTGTATGTGCCACACCCAGCAGTGCTTAAGGGCTTTTATTTATTCCTGGTTCTGCTCTCAGGGATCACTCCTGGCAGGGGTTGGGGGATTTTTTTGGGTGCCAGGTATTGAACCTGGGTTTGCCACATATAAGGCACGTGCCCTACCCTCTGTACTAACACACCTGCCTTCTCACCACAGCTTTTAAATACTCCAAGTACTAGTTAATGCAATAAAACAAGAAAAGGTATACTCATTGGAAAGCAGTTCTGCTCACACTACATCACCAACGCCAGAAGGTACATGATTGGAAAGAAAAAATAAAGTACTTTTGCTTAAAGATGATGCAGTTGTCTATGAACAGATTATCACAGGGACCAGAAAGATAACACAATAGTCTGGAGCACATGCTTTGCATGTGGAAGGCCTGGACTGGATCCCTGGAACTGCCTAGTTCCTCAAGCAGAGAGCAGCCATTGGGTGTGACCGCCCCAAATATCATAAGCAAAAAATGAATAAAAGAAAGAACTGATGAAAAAACCCTCTCTTGGAAGCAGTTACAGTAAGGTTGAAGGATAGAAGTCTGAAATACAAATGTCAAATCACTTTTCTACATACTATCAATGAACAAGTGGAATTAAAAAAAAACACCACAATGCCATTACATTAGCATCTGAAAAAATAATACTTGGGTGTAAATCAAATAAAATATGCACATGAGCTATATGAAGAAAACTACAAAACTCTGACGAAGCAAAACTAAATACAAGAAAATTCATATTGTTTAATAGAAAGATTCAATATGAAAGGATGTCAATTCCTGCCAACTTCCACATTCAATATGATTTTAAGCGAATACCAGTGGATTATTAATTTTTAGAGACATGTTTTTATTTCTGACATATAAGATAATAATTTAATAAATTTAATAATTTGAAACACTCATGTAAATGAAGAGTTATGATCAAATACCAGGCAGAGAAAAATAAAAGAAATAAAAAGATCTTAAAAGGGAACTATTCTGGACAGTTGTGGATGGTCACTGTAATTGAGTTATGAAATAATGAGAGAATGTCCCATAAGAGGTAAATAGGAGTTACATTTATAGTTTAGGGGTGTTAGCACTCTTGCAGAACTATAAACTGCACAAAATATAAACAAAAACAAAACACTATCTGAAATCGCAGGACTATACAGGAATGCAGATGAACTTCAAAAGGAAGACAAGACTTAAAAAAGGGTCACAGTTCTAACTAGGGCCATGAAGTACATGGGATCAATCTCAGGATTTCTCACATACTAGAAATATGTTCTACCACTTGACCTATCTCTTTAGCCCTAGGGCAAGCCAAATTTTTGCAGCATATGTCAAGTCATTCTGCTGTATTATTTTCTATGGTTGCCTAACAGCTTACCACAGACAAGAAGGAGTAAAAAATAAACCAAAAAAATTCCTCATAATTCTGGAGGCTGGGTGCAAAATCTAGTCATCAATCTTCCTCCCTCTGAAGACTTTAGGAGAATTCTTTCTTGGCTCTTATAGAATCTGGGGATCAGCTGTCATAACACTTGGCATTCCCAGGCTGGCAGCAGTATCAATCCAGTCTGTGTCACATATGACCTTCTCGTGTGTGTGTGTGTGTGTATGTGTCCCAAATGTCTTCTAATAAGGAAAAGAGTCATTGAACTTTGAGGGTTCACCCTAATTCAGTAAGTCTTTACCTTGATTTCACTTGCAAAGAACCTATTTTCAAAATTGGTCACATTCATACAAGCCAGAGATTAGGATACAATATATATTTGAGGGAGAGTAGCATAAAGCATATATAATTCAACCCACTCTACTAATATACCATCATATTAGTGTACATACCACATACTATTATATATTATGTGACTATAAAATATACATGACCAACACAAATGAATGAAGGCTCACAAATGTAACAAATATGGTAAATCTTCATGACTACATAATCACTTACTATTATTTATCATGTCAAACATAAGCAATTTCAGACTTAGGGAGGGGGAAGATCCCATAAGAAATACTATCACAGGGGACTGAAGCAGTAGTACAGCGGGGAGGGCACTTGCCTTGCACGCAGCCGACCTGGGTTTGATCCCTGGCATTCCCAAGCACCTCCAGGACTAATTCCTAAGTGCAGAGCCAGGAATAACCCCTGAGCATTGCTGGGTATGACCTGAAAAGCCAAAAATAATTTAAAAAAAAAAAGAAAAAGGAAATACTACTGGTGTGGCAGAACTCTGAACATAAAATCTCCAAGTGTCTCAAAATCTAACAAGAGAATCCCCTCTTTTCTAGATTTTATCCTGGGTTTTGGGGCCACACCTTATAGTGCTCAGGGGCTACTCCTGGTTCTGTGCTCAGGGTTCACTTGTGGCAGTGCTTGGGAACCTTATGTGGCACAGGGATCGAAGTGGGGTCAGCTGATGCAAGGCAAGTGTCTTATCCACGTACCAACTCCCCACCCACTTTTGTTGTTATTGTTTGTTTTTTAAATAAGGAGAGGGTAAGTAGGACTAGAAGGAACTTTTGTGAAAGGCATGAAACTGAGCTGACAACATAAGCAGCATGCTTCAGCAGGAAATTATTTTCTCTGTAGTAGACCAATCTCAGAAAGGCTCATTAAGTAGAAATGTTTAACATTTCAGGGACCTTGAGTTTGGAGAAAAATAAAATTCAGGGCTCTGTGAGGGGTTGGGGAAGAAGCCTGGTTACAGTTTGGTTGAGATGAATCAGTGGATAAGTAAAGGGCGATTATTAATACTTTATTATCTCATGTAACCTAAAATATACACAATATGACTTCTGGGGGCTTAAAAGCTTGTATATATAGTTTGGGGAAAAAATGTTCTCCCTAAATTGCACAGTATTCTACTATCTGTAGTTTGCCCCTCTTTCCAATATCTAGATTTGGGTAAAGAAATCTGCCCTTTTAACTCTGAAGGTCCCAGTTCTCTCAATGGAAAGAATGAAGATTTTGGGGAGATGGGTTGGGGCCACACCCTGCAGTGCTCAGGGCTTACTCCTGGCTCTGTGCTTAAGGATCACTCCTGGTGGGCGGGGTTCAAGGGACCATATGGGGTGTCAGGAATTAAACTCGAGTCAATTTCATGCAAGCAAAGCACTCAACTGCTGTAGTATCAATCCAGACTCAAGAATGAAGCTTTTTCTACCACAATGCTTAATGGTCTCAAAGTTTACAGAAGTAATACATATTTTGAAGGTTAATTCCATCAAGCAATTACTAATACATACCATGGGGACTAGCTAGATTAAGATTTAGAGGAATCCAGTTAAAGAGCAGCATTTCTTGTATTTAAATTGACTAGAATATATTTTACTTTAATTTATGCATTTGGGATGGATTACCTAGAAATGATTACATTATTATATTCTATATAGTGACTATAGCTAGTTATATTATATATTTGAAGACTGCTGAACATAGATGTTAAGTTTTCATCTCAAGAAAAAAATATAGCTATATGTGGTGATACTACACCATGCATAACACACTTAACACGTGTAACAGCTGCTATCGATTTGATGATACATCAAATTAAGCTGATTTGTTTGTTTTCTTGCTTCATTTAAACACCTTGGTTTACAAAACTATTCATGATGCTTATTACAGGCATTCAGTATTCTAGCACCAATCCAGCCACCATGTCACTTTTTCCCAACCACTCCTTCAGTCTGCCTCCGTAGCAGGACCGCAATAATTTATTTTAAGGGCTGGAGCGACAGCACAGTGGGTAGGGCATTTGCCTTGCATGCGGCCTACCCGGGTTCAATTTCTCCGGTCCTCTTGTAGGCAAGCTACTGAGAGTATCCTGCTGCAGGGCAGAGCCTGGCAAGCTACCCGTGGTGTATTTGATATGCCAAAAACAGTAACAAGTCTCACAATGGAGATGTTACTGGTGCCCGCTCAAGCAAATCGATGAGCAGCAGGGTGACAGTGATGACAGTGATGTGTGGTGATGCTAGATTTACTGTGGTAATACAGCTGAAATATGTCAATTATATAACAATAAAAACAAGACCCTCAAACATGTCAAAAGCTTCTACATAAGGTATTAATTGCTGGGTGAAATATCTTCCTTTTTATTTAATTTTGAGTTTGGGGCCATACCCAGTAGTGCTCAGGAGCTATGCCTAATTCTGTGCTCAGTGGTCACTTCTTTCCTGGCAGTGTTTGGGAAACCATATGCAGTGTCAGGGATCAAACTGAGAACAGCAGCAAACAAGCCAAGTGCCTTAATTCATTGTCATACATGCTTATACTCATGATTATAAAGGAACTCTGAACAAGCATTTACCAAATTTCTATCAAGTCATTTTAAATATAGACATATATATGTAATTTGCAGTTCCATTTCCTTTAAAATTCAAAAGAAAGCACTTATGTTCATTTGATGTACCCACTACATTACCTAGAAGCAGTACAGTGTTCTGATTAAGAGCATAGACATTCGGGGTCAGACAAAATTGAGTTCTTTCAGGAATACTAGGTGGAGGATTTTGGGGGGGAGGGAGATAATCTCTCTAGTCTCTGTTTCTTGATATGACAAAAATAGATAACATGAAGAACAGAAAATATATTCTAGGCATTTGACTGACTTGGAAATCCAAGCTTATTTTATAATTAAGGTTATTAAAATCGTTTTTTAAATTATGTTAGTTTTTCTGAAAAAGAAAAATTGTCAGATATTTTTAAACCTACATAAATATAACCACCATACACAAATATTAGAAAACTCAGATAACCTTTAATACATAGTTGTCCTAATCTATGATCCTGTAAATTGTCCTCAAAACATGATTTAGAAATACTGACCATGATTTGTTTCTTTAACTAAGAAAAGAAAGCACACTGCCTATAAATGTGTAAAAGAAAAACGCAGAGGTTATTAAAATGTGAAAAGGTAATGATTGTCGGATTTGTATATGTATATATACCCGTTATATGCTTATTATACATTATATATTTATATATACATAAGTATGTATATATCTTATTACCTATGTATATACCTATGTATATATACATTATATTGCTCTGCCTTAATATACCCCTTTTAGTCTATGACTTTCAACTGTATTCAGTCAATAATTTATTCTCTGCAAAAAAAAGGAATGTGCATTTCATAACTGTTGAAAGGATTAAGTCAGGGATTACATAAAAACACATAACTAGTATACATAAATCATACTTAGTAAATATACTGCCTGTTATCATAAGCATAAAGGGCAAGCTAGCTGCTTCCCAAGCATTTGCAGTCTCTGGGGATAAAGGATTTGTACATATCAACAGGCTAATTGGCCAATTCCCCTAGCAGTGTATCTACTGGATCCCAGGTTCCTAAAAAATATTCTTTCTTCCTACTGATTAGTTCCTGCAAGCCTCTGCATACCCCCTTTCGGCACCCTTCCATTTTGCTCTGACTCCTAAGACATTACAGGTCTTTCCTCCTTCCCTAGGTTTCTGGGCAGGCTGCTCGGAGCAGCTTACTCCTAGCTGTTTGCCAGTTGCTGTGGGACCCAGTCGGCCGCAGATAGGATGACTTCACCTTCTATGAGTATCCTAATTGGCTTCTCAATTCCCAAGGACTTTTTTCAGAACAGGAATTAAAAAGGCGAGTCCGCTGTTGCTCTGGCAACAAACTTTCAACCTTTACCTAACTCTCCAGAATGAGGACATCGCTATTAATACATTTGACAGGCTGGGGAGTTGAGCTGCTCAATGCAAATTTTCTTCCAGGTACAAAACAGTTTACCCGGTTTGGACAGCCATTGGCTGTGCTGTGATCAGAAGCTAGTAAAGCCGAGAGCAACAGCTGCACGGACCTGTGGGCAGAAAAGTGAAACTATACCCGCGACAGGGGGCAGCTGCTAGAGGGAGCTGCTAGTGTGAGAACTGATGGCGACTGCACAGAGAAAACTCTTGCAAAACAGGCAAGTGGAATCTCTTGTCCTTTTTCTGTGCATATCTGTGGGGGGTGCGGCAACCATTCGCTATTCAGTGGCGGAGGAGATGGAGAGCGGTTCTTTTGTAGCGAATGTGGCAAAGGACCTAGGGCTGGAGGTAGGGAAGCTGGCTGCACGAGGGGCAAGGCTCGTTTCTGAGGGCAACAAGCTGCATTTCCGGCTCCACCGTAAGACAGGGGATCTGTTTGTAAAGGAGAAATTGGATCGGGAGTCACTTTGTGGCAAAGCTGACCCATGTGTTCTGCACTTTGAAATAGTTTTAGGGGAGCCACTGCAGTCCTTCCGCGCTGAAGTCAGGGTATTTGACATCAATGACAATGCCCCGGTTTTCCTAAACAAGGAACCGGTTTTAAAGATTCCAGAGAGCACCCCTCTGGGCTCACGTTTTCCTCTGCAGAGTGCCCAGGACCTGGATGTCGGCCTCAATGGTCTGCAGAACTACACGTTGAGCGCCAATGCCTATTTCCACCTGCACACCCGCTTCCGCAGTCACGGGCCTAAATATGCTGAGCTGGTGTTGGATAAGCCCCTGGACAGAGAGGAGCAGCCCGAAATCAACTTGACTATTACCGCGGTGGACGGCGGGTCCCCGCCCAAGTCTGGCTCCGCCCACATCCGCGTGGAGGTCCTGGACGTCAACGACCACGTGCCCCAGTTCTCGCGGCTAGTGTACCGCGCTCAGGTACCAGAAAATAGTGCCAACGGTTCTTTGGTGGCCACGGTGACGGCCACGGATCTGGACGAGGGCTCCAATAAGGAGATAACTTATTCCTTAGCCCAGAACCCGCAAGCAGTCCTCCAGACGTTTGAGATAAACGCTCAAACTGGAGAGGTGAGGCTCCGAGGCCCTCTGGATTTTGAAGCTATTGAAACTTACGACATTGACATTCAAGCCACCGATGGAGGAGGCCTCTCTGCTCACAGCAAAGTTCTGGTGGAAGTGGTGGACGTGAACGACAATCCTCCCGAAGTGACGGTCTCCTCTGTCTCCAGCCCTCTCCCTGAGGACTCCCCGTTACAAACTGTAGTGGCCCTTTTCTCTATCCGAGATAGGGACATTCGAGTAGGAGGAAAACTCAGCTGCTTCATCAGAGAAGACCTTCCCTTCACAGTCAAGCCTACTTTCAGGAATTCTTACTCGCTGGTCACTGACAGAGGTTTGGATCGGGAGGAGGTTTCAGGCTACAATATCACTCTTGTTGCAGTGGATACTGGACCACCCAATCTGTCCACGGAGACTGTGATAGAGGTGCTAATATCCGACATCAATGACAATCCCCCACTATTTCAGGAAGACTCCTATCTCTTGACGGTTCGAGAAAACAACAGTCCTGCAGTTTTTATTGGTAAAGTCCATGCTGAGGATCTGGATGTGGGTGAAAATGCCCAAGTAACATATTCGCTACTGCCTCCAAAAAGTGGAGACCTATCAGTCTTTGCTTACATTTCCATAAACTCAGACAATGGGAAGCTCTATGCACTGAGAACAATGGATTATGAGGCCATTCAAGATTTTCAGTTTGTGGTCAAAGCAACTGATGGTGGCTTTCCATCCCTGAGTAGTGAAGTCACTGTCCGCGTGGTTGTCCTGGATGATAATGACAACCGGCCAATGATTCTGTATCCACTGCAGAATGGCACCTTGCCTTGCAATGATCTAGTGCCCAGGTCTGCAGAGGCAGGTTACCTTGTGACTAAGGTGGTGGCTGTGGATGGTGACTCGGGTCAGAATTCTTGGCTTTCGTATCATCTACTTAAGGCCACTGACCCTGGGTTATTTTCTGTTCAACAACAAAATGGGGAGATCCGCACATCGAGGCAGATAGCTGAGAGAGACCCCATGATGCAGAAACTGATGATTCTTGTTCAGGATCATGGCCAACCAGCTCTTTCCACAACTGCCTCACTCAACATTCTGCTGGTAGATGGCTTTTCTGAGCCCTACCTACAGTTCCGGGATCCATCCAACCATCCTACAAGGGTAAATCCATCCACTAAATACCTGGTCATTTCTCTGGCTGTACTCTCCTTTCTCTTTCTCCTCTCTGTCACAGTGATCTTTGTTATACACCTTTACCAAAAGATTACTAAGTATAGAGAAAAGTTCACAATTCAAGAGCATTTCTATGATGACTGTAATTTCCCTAACAACCTTGGTGGAGCCAACGGATCCTTATCCCAGCCTTGTTCCTACGAAATGTGCTCAGTCACTGGTACTGGCAATAGTGAGTTCCGGTTTCTTAAGCGTTTTATGCCCAATTTCCCCTTCCCCCATGGTACTGGAGAGGTAAAGACAGAGGCTGGCTCCAGGTTGGCACAAAATCCTAAAAGGAATAGATCTCGGGGATCAAAGAGTCATGCCCAAGTAGCTGATGACTATATGTAGCTCACACTCATGTCTCCCCTACAATTTAATTAGTCCTGGCCCTAGAATTACTTAGTTCCATAAAGATAGACTAATATTGCTTTTAAATTATTTCCTAGTAGAAAAGTATACATTTATAAGAAAGAGCTAGCTTCTACTTTATCATGAAATAGGTTTAGAAGCAGGAGACACAGCATATTCAGAAATTTCTTGATATCTGTTCTTTAAAAAGTGGAGCTCACCTTAGAATCAATTTGTCATCAAACTTAATCATGGAAATGCCTGAAGAAAGGTAGTCCTCAGATAATTAGGTGGAAAGAAAAAGGACTGGAACTTATTTGCAAATAAGTATAATGGCAAAGTGAAGGCTAAAGAGGAATGTTTTCCAAAATTAAATTAGGTATAGAATTCATAATGATTGTTTGGGGCCTTATGTAAGTCTCAAATATCTCCTTATTATATCCAGATGTCTATTCCTTTCCTTATCAGTGAGCTTATATCTGAATGTAAGGAAAGAAAGATGGATAAGGATAAAAAGTAAACTTGTAACAAGTGGCCTTAGAAAGACATATTTCCAGTTAATGATAGATTTGATTTCAAGTCTATTTCCTCTCAGCATCCTGACATAACAGAAATAAGGTAGTTTTTAGCAACTCATTCGTAAGATGAAATGAAAATGTTATAAGGAAACAAATTAAGTTGTTTTTACTGTTTTGCCTCCATAAGCTATTTTAGGTTCTCTTATTCTAAATTTAAAGCAGCAATACTACTATGCTAACATATTTTCAGGGGTATTATCAATAATACTAACTGTACCTTAAATATTAAAAAGTTTGGGCCAGGGCTGGGGAGAAAGCTCAGGGATTCATGCCGTGTATGTACAAGGATTCAAGTTTGATCCTAGAAACCACTTGCCCCCATCAGAAGCCCTCGTCATCATGGGATCCTAGTTGGTTAAGAATCACTAGGAGTGGCCCCCAGCCCCAGAAATGTTTGGGTCAGGAATGACTGAAGAGGTAAACCTTGCACATATGATGCCCTCAGTGATTCCTGATACTGACATGAGTGGCTCCCCCAAATTTTCAAAGTTTGTTTCAATGAGGCCTTAAGTGCCTTATTTTATATAAATAAGAATGGCCCAATATTTATATGGAATTAAAAAAATAATAAACTATTACTCAAATATTTAATGTATGATTGGTATAAGCCTTATTCTTAGAATTATGACTGATGGTTAATGGTACCATATGAATAGCTACCTGTTGGGATATACTAAAATTTAATGCTGCTATTGAAAAAAATGTGATAGGGACCACCTTAGTGGTGCTCTGGCCCAACAGTCTCTCAGGATCATACTCAGTGGTGCCTGTAGATTGAACTGAATCCTTGCATGTGCTATGCATGTGCTCTACCACTTGAGTCCTATCATTGTTCCTCTAATTCATTTTTTTTTGCTTTTTTTTGGGGGGGTGTCACACCCGGCAATGCACAGGGGTTACTCCTGGCTCTGCACTCAGGAATTACTCCTGGCGGTGCTCAGGGGACCATATGGGATGCTGGGAATCGAACCCGGGTCAACTGTGTGCAAGGCAAATGCCCTACCCACTGTGCTATTGCTCCAGCCCCTCTAATTCATTTTTTAAATGTTGGGGGTGTTTATGACAGAAATGGTATATCCAATGTCAGCTTTTGATATTTCTGTTATATACTTCAAACAGATAAAGCAAACGGCAGAGTTTTAAATAATTACTTATTCAGGCTGGAAAGAGTGCAGTGAAAGGGTACCTACCTTTCATGCACCTGACCCGAGTTCAATCCCCAGCACCACATACAATCCCCCAAACCAGGCCAGGAGTGATGCCTAAGTACCAAGCAAGGAGTAAGCCCTGAGCACAATCAGCAGACACACCTCTCTCCCAAATAAAAATAAAATGTTAAGTCTTTTCCAACTATAATACATTTCCTGATTCCTTTTTACTTTGAAAAATTATATAAGTTCATAGTCTTTGGTAATTACCAAACATTAGACAAGATATCAGAACATTAGAAGTCACCTAGTCCCAAGGCCAGAGTGACAGCACAGCAGGAAGGGTGCTTGGTTTGTACATGGCCAATCTGGGTTTGATTCCTGGTATCCTATAGTCCCCCAGCCTGTCAGGAATGATCCCTGAGTGCAGATACAGAAGAAAGCCTGGATAACTGCTGGGTGTGGCCCAAAAATGCAAAAATAAGTAAATACAGGAAAAAGAAAAAATAAATTGTCTAGTTCCATAGATCTATTTTTTACAAAGGAAAATTTGAGGAGACTTGTTTGCCCTATATAATGCCCTATATAATATTATAATATATAATATTATTCCATAACCATGGCAAAACCTCAAATGGTGGCTTTGAAGGCAACAGAAAAGAAACAAAATTAAATAACACCTTTCTAGCTCAAACAGATTTAACCCATGGTTGACTCTTAATTTTGAACCTTCTTTCTTGGGATAAAGTGTTTAATATTTATGTTGGTCATAACATAATATCAGTAAACTGGATTTTAGAAAGAACAAAGAAAATTAGTATTTGTTATAAGGAAAAATAAAGCTAGGGCTGGAGAGATAGTATAGTGGGTAAAGGTGTAGGGATAGTAAAGTGGGTCAGGTGGAGAGATAGTACAGCGGGTAAGATGGGGATCAAACCATGCAGCTGATCCTGGTTTGATCCCCAGCTCTGCCCATCATCCTTTGACACCACCAGGAGTAATCTTTGAGCAAAGAGCCAGGAGTAAGTCCTAAGCACTGCCAGGTGTGACCCAAACCCAAAATTTAAAAATGAAATTAAAATATCTAATAAGTTTGAGTAAATTATTTCAGTGACCTACCTAAAATGCTTTTAGATATACAATACTACTAAAAATGTTGTTTTTGTTTGTTGGGTTGGTTGGTTTTACTATTGCTCCAACCCCCTTCTGAAGTTCTATGCTATAAAGAATTTAAACCCAGTTTAAACATTTTAAATAAATAATTGTAGACTTAAAAATCTGCAAAACACTAGAGTGTTCAATTACATACTTTCTTTTGGGGGTGAGCACACCCACTGGTGCCCAGGGACTACACGCAGCTCTGTGCTGCAGGAGGAAGGATCACTCCCGGAAGTACTGGGGATCATTAACTTCACTTAATTTTTTTTAAAAAATTACATAATCGGTCATCAAAATTTAAAAATAAGCCTTGGCACAATTCTACTAGCTAGACACTTTATTCAGACTTTACCAGTTTTATCCCTTTTGTCCTTCCCCTCCTCCCCCAAGAATCCAACCCAGGATCCCACAATGCACCTAGCTATGTCTCTTTAGTGTCTACAACTTAAATATACTACGCAATGGTTTTCATAATAAGTTAACAAAATATTTCTTTGGTTTGGGACTTTCTTCAGTTTATAATTAAATTAATAGTATGGATTATTGAAAATAATATCACAGAAATTATATTGTGGTCATTTCTGTACATCATATCAGGGGTAGCTGATGTCAATATACCTAATATTTAACGGTGATATGATTTTTTTAAACTGCAGTAAAAACACAAAATTTATCGCATAAGTCATTCTTAATCATTTTTGTTGAGTACCAGTATTTATAACACTGTTAATCATATACTTTTCATGCATACATCATTCCAATACCACATCCATCAAGAGAGAGCCCACGTCCCATATGAGTTATTTTAAAGGGCAATGTTATCTTGATCACTGGTTATTATCTGCCAAAATTTCTTCATTGAAAAGTTGTGTTTTTTTCCTACATAATGAATAAATATTTGGTTCCAGTTATCTCTCTGGTCCAATATTTTGTTATGCTTAAAATTCTATCCATTAATTTTAGTATATATAGCTAGATATTTTCAATAGTAAAGCACTGTAGTATCTGAATGGTAATTTTTCTATTTCTACGATTCTTTTTACATTAATTGAAATTCTTTGTAACACTTGCCACTTCTCCCGCACTTATTTACTTGTCTAGTATTTCTTTAAATATGGACCCATGACATTTATTTAATTCTTTGGGTTATAATCATGGCTACTGTTTGTTTTATTGCTCAGCAAACACTTTTATACAAATAAAGAGAAAATTTTAAGACATAGAAGATATCTTGATCAAATTTAGTATTTCTTTGTATCCCTATGTGTTAGATTGTCTTAAACAAGCAAAAACGTCTATAATCTTAGTAAAGTTTAACTATAGTGTTTTAATTTTATGGAACTATACAAACTTGACTTTAAATTTTCATTACAGGTATGAAGCAATTAGAATTAAACTATAAACATTTAAATTGTATCTAGATAGGTTTATATATTTATAAGCTATATATGAGAGATGGTATTTAAAGATAAATTTATCAGCTGAAGTTAGATATACAAGAAATGGAATTTGTCTGTCTGATTTTATTAACTAAAATCTTCTAAAAATAAATATGTTGCTTTCTCTGTCATTTTCATGTATTTTGTTATTTTCTACTAAAAATGTATTGCTATTTTTATTCCTGAAAGCTAAATTACTCCAAATGAATGTCACATGGAAAGTTCTATTTTCTAAAATGTTGAATATCAAAGTATGTGATTAATCTTATAACCATTCTTCAAACATTTGACTTTACTGCCCAATATTTGTAACCACATTTTACACTCATTTAAAAATGTTTATTTTCCATCAGCCTTCTTTCACATTATATGTAAGAGTCTTTGGAAGGTCAGTGTAAGACCATTCATTGGCTATTCCTAGCTGTTCAGTAGCCTGAGCAGTAGAAGTTGCAAACCAGTCTTTAGTGGCATGAGCACTCCATGGTCAGTAAGGGAACTGTTCTAGCTGTAGCTGTAGCAATAAGTGTGGGAGCAGCAGCCCATCCACTCCAAGCTCTCTCCTAGGTTTGGGAATAGCCTTTTTAGCAGTAGCTAAAAGGCTACTCCTTTTCAATCTCTTCAGCATCTATAGTAGTAAGGTCAGGCATGACCACTAGGGGCACTCACATGAGATGCTGCCACGCATGCACTGGGCCACCATCCATATCAGAACCACTGTGTGAGTGCCCTTCCATTCACACAGGATAACTATGTCTACACCATGCAGGAGAGAGTTCATCACACAGTGCAGATGTAGGTAGGTTAATCTAAGACACTTCTCTGAGAGGGAGGTGGTCGGTCCTGGGATCAATAACCACTCGAAGGCCTGACTGCCAAAGGCCACCTGGACCTGGCTGGCGAGGATCCAAAGCCAGAAAGACATCAATAGGGGCTCCAGAAGCAGCAGCACACTTCAGCAGTTTGAGAACCATTATTCCGGGACCATATGACAGTGACTTCAGCTACATGTTCAATGGTAACAACAGCATGAGCTGCCAGAAGTTTCTAATAAGCTCTATTCAAATTTATAAAGTGTAAATACCATCAAATTTCCCTTTGAAGATATACTTTTCCATCTTTTGCTTTGCTTAGTTGTCTAGAGGCCACTCCTGGTGGTGTTAAGGGGTACCAATCCATGCTAGGGATTGAACGTGGGGCTCCCACATACAAAGCTTGAACTTTTTTTTTTTTTTGCTTTTTTTGGTCACACCCAGTGATGCTCAGGGGTTACTCCTGGCTCTGCACTCAGGAATTACTCCTGGTAGTGCTTGGGGGACCATATAGGATGCCGAGAATTGAACCCAGGTCAGCTATGTGCAAGACAAACACCCTACTCACTGTACTATCACTCTGGACTCTAGCACTTTGAGCCATCGCTCTGGCCCTGTACTTTTACATTTGAAAGTCAACAATGGTTCCATTTAAGTGGGTTCTTGCTGCAAGGAATGAGGACATGTTCCTCTTGTTTGCAGAGTATCAAGGGCTCCTGATGTTGTGAATGTTTCCCTTTATGCAAGAAGCCCAGAAGAACACTGTATGGATAGGCACCCCACACACCAGGTAGCATGGAAAGATTGCTATAATTATATTTTATTTGCTTTAAGTTTGGTCACGCCCAGCAGTTCTCAGGGACTACTCCCACTCTGTGTTCAGGGGTTGTTTCTGGTCGTGCTCAAGGGAAGCCATGTGGTTATGGGGATTGAACTCAAGTTTTCTGCATAGCAGAACATGTGCCCAGCATGCTAAGCTATCATTCTAACACTAGGTATTCAGAGAGTATCTATCCCACATGGCAGAGTCTGGCAAGCTACCTGTGGCATATTCGATATGTCAAAAACACTAACAAGTCTCACAGTGTAGAAGTTACTGGTGCCCGCTCGAGCAAATTGATGAGCAATGGGATGACAGTAATACAGTGAATAAGAGATATATATATATATATATATATATATATATATATATATATTTTGCTTTTTGGGTCACACCCAGCGATGTTCAGGGGTTACTCCTGGCTTTGCACTCAGGAATTGCTCCTGGCAGTACTTGGGGGACAATATGGGATGCCGGGGATCGAACCCAGGTCGGCCGCGTGCAAGGCAAACGCCCTACCCGCTGTGCTATCGCTCCGGCCCCCAAAAGATATTATACATACCCTCCTCCCTACTGAAGTCCCTGCTCTGAGTCCTAAAGACCCCTTTGAGGGTAAAGAAAACCCAAGGACAAAGTGGGAGGAAGTGGAGAAGTCACTGCTATGACACACAAAGGAGAGGCACCCTCTAAAGAGGGATTCCACCTGAAACACAACTAGTGGCCAGAACTCTGGCCAGCACTTCAGAGTAGAGGCAGCAGAAACAAAGGAGATCCCTGCTTTGCATGGCCAAGCAATGACTGGTGCTTCTGCAGAGAATGAACAAGATTCGGTGGCACTGCTAACTCTAGAAGTTGCCTGAGACCTAGTGTACTAGAAGATTTGGATTGAATTCTAGCAGGAAACCTTGAGCTGGGCTGAATTGGGCAGGCAAAGGCCTAGGAAATGCTCTTTCTTGAAGGGGCCTGGTGGGTGTGATCTAGGGTGAAAGGATCACGTTTTATAGCTGAATCTGTGTGTATTCCTTACTAAATACACGCTTATTCTTTCATTCTCCCTCACTAGCTCTTTCAAAGCTAGTCATCATCGAATTTGATCATCACCAAGATATGATATACTCACTCTGGCTTGCTTTATCTTTTCTGATAGTTCAGGAATGGTTTGTCAAAATATTTCTGCCTTACAATAAAGACTAAAAACTTAATTTTAAGACTTACATGATTTGTCAAGGTCACACAATTTTAATTAGTATTCTTGGTCATAATTAAGCAACATGTTTGTTCTTGAACCATTTTTTAAAAAGATATCAATTTAGAACTATTTTTTAAAAGACCTTGCCTTCAGCATACCCATCCTTTTTGCCCCACTGTTCCCTCTGATACTGGAAGCTAGAGGAACTGAGGAGAATTTCACATTACGTAGTAGCCTTTTACTAATCTGTTCTCTGTATTTAAGGAACTATCAGATGTATTTGCAAGGGACACCCCTGTGATGACTTGAGTTTTCCAGTCACACTGTCTTATTGTCTTCATTCATTCTGGGGACACCTAGAGTGAACTGACTCCATCCTATAATCTCTTAGGCTTCCATTTCCTTTTTTCATTCAGGTAAGCCCCCAAATTGGGATTCAACATAGCAAACTCCCTCCTGGTGTCTCTAAGGACTCCCCTCAAGTTTGTACACTCCTCAATGTCAAAAATTCTTCTTCCTAGGCCAGGATGTTAATCTTAAGCAACTTTTATTTACTGTGACTCTACATTGACAATGGGAACACCTGATCTCAGGTGAATCTTCCAATAATACTCTTCTCCAATTCTACACACTTTTTAAATAAAGGGTTAAGTATCTTAAGCTTCCTTACATTCATACCTTCTTTGAACTAAAGCTTGTCATATTCCTGTATTGTTTCTAAAAATTCTTTCCTATAACCACCCTGCACATGGTCGTTGTCACCAAGGAACCCTGTTCCAGGTTCCCCTACCCTCTGCCACTTTTCTAGCAGCATCCTGCCTTCTTTCTATGTCAACTGGCTTAATAGCCAGGATGGAATAACTATTCTTGCCAATGTTTACCAGTCAAACTGCCCAGACATTAAACAGAGATTAGACATGGGAATCCAAATCCCTTCACCTGTCCTACTGAACACCTGTCAAAGTGTTAACAAATGAGATGAGGCAGAACAAGGCTCAAGTGAAAAAATGTTACCAGAAGAGGGACAGAGATTAGCTCACCTCAAGACTGTCCTTGCCACACCCTGTCCTCTCGGCCCCACCTCAAACTGTCATGGAGCCAGAAGATGGTTCTCAGTGCCTGCTTCAAGTGCCACCAAAATGGGCACTAGAGTATTCTCAACATAAAAGGCACTCACCTCTTTGAGCTGTGCCCTCTTTGTAAAGAGCGTTAGTTTTTATCTCTCTCATAAGAGAAGAAAAATTCATTTTCTCTCAGCACAGTTAACAAGGGAAACTCCAATAAGCAGCTCTTACATCCACTATCATTGTGGATTACAAATTTGACCACTAGTTGACTGAAGGATGCCAAGAATTGTTCAGAATTCAGCAACTGACATCTCATGGCTGAACTTAGGGCAAATCTTCAGATAGCAGTTAAGTCTGCTATTTATATTATTACTGATATAGGGGCAACCTATTCACCCCATCCAAATTTTTTGGACATCTTTGTTTCTTCCTCTCTACTGCCAGTGTTGAGGGCATTATTACAAATTCCTTTACACACTGCACCTTTTTTACTCTCTCACTCCATTCTCTTCACCCTTCCTTTCTTTAGTCCTTCATGTTCCAGTTCCCTCTTGAGAAGGACCTTATGTCCAAATTCTTATCTTTTATTCCCTTCCCTTCCTCCCCTCCAAGCCAATCTCCCTGGAACTAACACATTCCTTAAGCCTGACGTTCTTTTCGCTCTGTACATGATATTCCCATATGCCCAGTGGTCCCCAAACCTTACATTCTCCTATACTCCATTTCCCTCACCATATCTGACTTCTCTGCCTTGGACCTCAAAGATGCATTCTTCACTATCTCTTTGCACTGGGTCTCAAAACCTATCTTTGCTTTTGCCTGGATTGATCCTGATATCTAGCACTCAACAACAGTTGACTGGATTGTCCTCCCCCTGGGATGTCATGACAGCCCCACTTTTTTAGTCAAGCTCCTGTGTTCAAACTCTCTCAACTGACCTTCAAACAGAGCCTATTCCTTCAATGTCAATAATCTATTATGCTCACTTTCTTTCTATGTCTGCACTAAAGACACTATCCCTCTACTCTGTTTTTATATCCCTAAGGATATCACATTTTACCAGGCAAAGTTCAAATTTGTCTTCCCTCTGTTACACTTGGGATTTTTCAATTTCCAGGGGAACTCAAGCAATCAACTTCTAGAGAGAGCCTTTACCTCTGTTTGTTGTTATGACAATGTTAAACCCCACCTATGTGTACCCCACCCTTCATGATTTCTATATAACTATGCTGTACGGGGAAAGAGGGGATTAGAAAGAGAGGACTTTGAGGTCTACAAGGAGACTAGGATGAGGGAATTATGATGACTGGGACTATGACCCAAATCACAACTGTGATTGTGCAGTAAGGGAGAGATCAGACTACACTGGGGAGGAGAGAAAAATAAACTGACAACCAACTTAGCCTGGAGCCTTGTTGCTTGGTTTCCCTGGTCCTTCATCCTTTTGAT
This sequence comes from Sorex araneus, assembly GCF_027595985.1. Classification (NCBI taxonomy): domain Eukaryota; kingdom Metazoa; phylum Chordata; class Mammalia; order Eulipotyphla; family Soricidae; genus Sorex; species Sorex araneus. The sequence continues at coordinate 20,338,761 of NC_073307.1, read as the reverse complement.
GCTATGGGCCAGCCAGGGAAACGGTTCTCAGCCACTGAACGCTCAAGTCTCTTGTGTGCCCCACAACTTTCTTTGGAAACTCACGCCCTCCACACACATACATAAACACACACTTAAATGAGACCATAACTCCTTAAACCTGTCTTGTTACTTTTGCCTCTGGGTCCTGAACTTCTGACTTACTGCTATGCAAAGTCTCTTCACTCCTTCACCATGGATGCTGATTCTCACCATGGAAACCCTTGAAACCCTATGAAACCAACTGCCTTTAACACTCTTAAACATTCTTTTCTTCCTGTGCTGGTTCTAATGTTCTTTGACTTTTCAAAACAATTTTTTTACCTATATACACATGGGAGTCATAGAACTTCTGACCCCAAAATTGGCCTTGATCACAGGGCCCTAACTTGCCTTTCTATTCTCTCCATGCATTTTTCATACACATGCATTTTCCTTCATTCTTTGCTCAATCCTTTATCTCCAAAGAACACTAAAAGTCAAGAAATTTTTCTAGCAGTTTGTACTTTAAAATGATGTTCTCAGATCATAGAGAGTAGAAAAAATAAGAACTTGATTGTTGTGCTTGCATGTGGGGCTCTAGCATTGCATGGGGCTGCCAGGACCGCAACTCTGGTTTAAATCCCTGGCACCATTAGGGGTCACTTCTGAACACAGAGCTAGGGACAGTCCTTGAGCATTGCCAGGTTTGGCTTGCTTCCCTCTACCCCAAATACTATTTTCTCATGTTTTTCGTCAGTCTCTAGTTGGGCTCTCATGGTCATCAAATTCTTGCAGTCAAGGTCAGACAGGCTTCAGTTTTGCTGCTGCAAGATAAGTTAATCAGAACATACAATTCCGAGGAAAGTGCTAAAAAAAAGTTGGGTTGTCTAAGTTTAATTTGAAGGAGAAATCCTTTATTGCCTTTCCTCACTGTATTCTTTTCTTTTCATCCTTCATTTCTCAGTATTCCATATAACAGCAAACTCATACCACCTTAATCTGAAATGCTCACATGATTTCATAATTCACTGCAGATGACAAATGATATCTCAACCAAACTTCAACAATATTTTCTAATTACTAATCTAGAAGCCAAATCATAACAAATTACCAGGGTTTATCCCATTTCAAGATAGTTAATACACTATCTATTCTTAAATGTTGTTAACATTAACTTAAATGTTATTTGGGTTGGCTGGAGCGATAGCACAGCGGTTGGGCATTCACCTTTCACGCGGCCGACCCGAGTTCGATTCCTCAGCCCCTCTCGGAGAGCCCGGCAAGCTACCGAGAGTATGAAGCCCACACGGCAGAGCCTGGCAAGCTACCCATGCGTATTGGATATGCCAAAAACAGTAAAAATAAGTCTCTCAATGAGAGACGTTACTGGTGCCCCCTCGAACAAATCGATGAGCAACAGGATGACAGTGATCACAGTTATTTGGTTCTATTAGCAGCCCTGAGCTAAAAATAAAAACCTCTATGCCACTAAACTGAAGAATCTACAAAAAAAATAGATGAAATCTTAGAATCACATAACTTCACAAGATTGCATCAAGAGGAAGTAGAAACCCTAAACTATCAATCATAAGTGCATCAAAACTAATTAAAAACGTACCTAATAAAAGTCCAAGTACAGATATGAGTTCTCTTAAATCTTCACTTACTGCCTGTATGCCTCAAGCTCTTTCAGGATATACAAGAGGTAGAATTTGTTTCTAATAGCACCTACAAAGCCAACATTATCCTAATACCAAAAGCAGATAGGGTATTAAAAAAAATAAAATTATAGACCAATGAACAATGATGCAAAAGTCCTCAATAAGATCTAAGTGAACCAACTCCAACAATGTATCAAAAGTGTAATATAACATAATTCATTACAGGGATAAAAAGATGATTCAATATATGCAAATCAATTAATGTATTATAACCAAACAATAAAAATATAAGGATAAAAGTCACATAATATCAATTGGTACTGATAAAGCTTATGAAAAGATTCAATATACATTCACACATAAAAAAATCTAAACAAAACAAGGATATCAAGATTTGACTTGCATTTAAAAAAGCCACAGCTAACATCACACTAAGTGGTATAATACTGAAATCTTTCCTCCTGAGATAAGGAATAAAGCACGGATGTTCACTTTCTCCACTATTATTCAATGTACTTTTGGAAGTGCTTGCCACAGCAATTAGGCAAGAAAAAGAAATCAAAGGCATCCAAATTGGATAAGAAGTTAAACTATAACAATATGCAGACTGTATATACTATTGACATGATAATATACCCCCAAAATTCTATTTTGTTTATTTATTTATTGCTTTTTGGGTCACACCCGGCGATGCTCAGGGGTTACTCCTGGCTCTGCAGTCAGGAATTACCCCTGGCAGTGCTCAGGGGACCATATGGGATGCTGGGAATCGAACCTGGGTTGGCTGCATGCAAGACAAATGCCCTGCCCACTGTGCTATCGCTCCAGCCCCTATACTCAAAAGATTCTAAAAGAGTCCATTAAAAACTCTTAGAATATAACAATAAAGCAAAATAGCAGGTTACAAAATCAATACACAAAATCCCATTGCATTTCTATTTGCAAACAACTAGAAGGAAAAACTGACAACCCCATTCAAAAGACTATCCAAAAACATCAAATTTCTAGGAATCAACAAAAAATGTGAAGAATTTATGCACTGAAAACAATTAAACGTCACTATAGAAATAGGAAAAAAAGGGTACCAGGAAATAGAAAATATTCATATTCATGGATTTGAAGAATTAACATTGTCAAAATGACCATCTTATCCAAAACGTTATGCAGATTTAAAGGAATCTGCATCAAAATTTTGATGACATTCTTCAAGGACTTAGCAATTTGTATGGAATCATAAAACACTCAAAATAGTCAATGCAATTAAAAAAAACCACAAAACAACAGGATGGATGGGACATACTGTGTTTCTTGACTTTAAATTTTACTATAAAACTAGTGTAATCAGGGGCCGGAGCGATAGCACAGCGGGTAGGGCGTTTGCCTTGCACGCGGCCTACCTGGGTTCAATCCCCGGAATCCCATATGGTCCCCCAAGCACTGCCAGGAGTAATTCCTGAGTGCAGAGCCAGGAGTAACCCCTGAGCATCGCTGGGTGTGACCCAAAAAGCAAAAAAAAAAAAAAACTAGTGTAATCAAAACTGTGTGGCATTGTAATAAAGATAGGCTCAGAAACCAACATAAAGCTTGTAACTATCTCACAGTGATTCAATAAAATTTTTTTAAAAAGAAAGCAAAAAAAAAAAAGAAACCAACATCAAAATTAAGAGCCCACAGATAAACCCTCATATTTATGGACAATTCATCTATGACTTAGCATACATGAATAAGTCTATACTTATAATATAATAAGTCAATACATCTATACTTAGGTACATGAAGTGGATCAAGGAAAGCCTCTTCCACAAATGATGTTGTGAAACTGAATAGCCATTTGTGAAAAAATGAAGCTGGGATGTATTTCACACCATTTACACAAATTACCTAAAAGTAAATTAAAAGTACCAAGGTTAGACCGGAATTCATAAAATACATTTAAGAAAATATAGTCAGAACTCTCCAGCAAAAGGACCTCAGAGGTGTCTTCAATGATAATGATTTGACTCCATGGACAATGACAACAGAAACAAAAATAAACAAATGGGCCAACATCAAAAAGTTTTTGCATGGTAAAAAAACATCCTACTGCATGGGAGAATGTTTTATCATATTTATGATACAATTATATTTATGATTACTAGGATATATAGTTATTATATATCACTCACAAAGCTCAAAAACAGAGAATCCAATAGCTCTATCCAAAAATGGGAAGGAGAGAAGTAGACACTTCCCTAAAGACCTAAGATGGCTACACATATATTAAAAAAAGGACTCTTTTGGAATCTGAAAAGGCAATACAGGATGTAGGGTGCCTGCCATGCATGCGGCTGTCCTAGGTTTGATCCTTGACTTTCTGTATGGTTCCCCTGAGCGCACCACCTTGAGTGATTCCTAAGTGCAGACCCAGGAGTTAACCCTGAGCATCACCAGATGTGGCCCCAACCCCATCCCCCAATATAAAAAAATGAACAGACTGGTCTGTAGAGTAAAAATCCTCTCTTTTCTTCTTTTTTTTGGGGGGGAAGGCTACACCCAGCACTGCTCAAGGCTTATTCCTGCAGGCTTTGGGGATCATATGGGGTGGCGGGGATCGAACCCAGGTCAGACCCATGCAAGGCAAATACTCACTGTACTATATCGTTCAGATCCCAGAAAGTATCAGTAATACTTTCTGATTACTTCTTTTTGACTCTTCCATTCCAATTCACAGAGCCAGATTCCTTCTGACTTTATTTGTTCCTCCCCTTTTGGCTAGCCCTAGGGATGACTGCAAGATACCAAGGCTAGTTTCTTCTTCCCTAAATTCAAGATGTTTTTTTTTTTAATTTGCCTGTGGAGTATGGATTACAACACCCCCCTGGACCTGAGCTATAGAACAGCAGGTAAGACACTTGCCTTGCAGGCAACTGACCCAGGTTTGATCCCTGCAGCCCACCCAGAGAGATTCCTAAGGACAGAGCCAGGAGTAATCCCTAGGAGTAAGCCACTGTGTGTGGCCCCCCAATAAACCAACAACAAGAAGCACCTCTTAAACTCTTTAAAAACTGAGCTCCATTTTTCCTTTAATATGTATATCCAGTGGGCTGGAATGATAGCAGAGCGGTAGGGCATTTGCCTTGCACACAGCGGACTGACCCGGATTCGATTCCTCCACCCCTTTAGGAGAGTCCGTCAAGCTACCGAGAATATCCCGCCTGCATGGCAGAGCCTGGCAAGTTTCCCGTGGCGTAGTCAATAAGCCAAAACAGTAACAAGTCTCACAATGGAAACGTTACTGGTGCCCGCTTGAGCAAATTAATGAACAACGGGATGACAGAGATAGAGATAAATTTTTTAATAAATTTTTAAAGATGAATTTTTACCTCACGGCAGAGCCTGGCAAGCTACCTGTGGTGTATTCAATATGCCAAAAACATAACGATAGGTCTCATTCCCCTGACCCTGAAAGAGCCTTCAATCGTTCGGAAATACATATAAGGAGATGTAAGGCTGCTAAAATCTCAGGGCTGAGTGTAATAGAGATGTTACTGTGCCTGCTCGATCAAATTGACAAACAATGGAATGACAGTGACAGTGACAGTGATACATCAAGATAAACTCACATATGTATGTATCTGAAGGCAATACTGAAATATAACTTAGAATAACAAAAATTGACAACAATCTAAACAGTCATTAAAAGAAAAAATGAAGGGGGTGGGATTGCAAAAAAAGTAAAAATGAATAATTATGATATGAAAGAGTAGAGTACTACATGTAGAAGTTAAAACACCATTGCATATATTTACTTAATCATAAAAAATGTTAAAATAGTGAAAACAAGTTTAGAATATCTTCTGAAAGGGTCACAGCAACATTTTGGGAAGCCAGACTCCCATTTTGTCAGAGACATGAGTTTATAACCTAGTACAAAAAAACATGACAGACCCCAATTGGGTGGACATAAAATCCCAAACATCTGACCTGATAACAAAGATGATTCAAGTAAATGTAACAAGTTGTGTTAACTGCTCTTTATGGCTTCTGTACCTCTGCTTGCTTGCTCAAGGTGGTGAGGATTCACCTGACAGGGAGCACCCATATGCAGGCATGCACCCAAGCAGGTAGGCAAAAGGGCATAGGGCTTAAAACCCTCTCCCTGAGGGCTATCCAGGTCCCACGTCCCTTAGGTTTGTGAACCCTCAGAGCTGAGTCCTTTGTATTAATGTCCTCAGTGCCTACTCCCTTGTATGTGTGTGTGTTTTGGTGTGTGAATAAAACTCAAATATCTATCCTGTCAATGTGTATCTCAGTTGGCAGCTGGCTTGTAGCCACCTAGCACTTCTATATGATGTCACTTATAAAAGTTTAAAAGCATTACTAATGTTATTTTGAACTAATGTATGTAAATTAAAATAAATTTAAAACATGTGAACATGATCACTGTCACTGTCACTGTCATCCCGTTGCTCATCGATTTGCTCGAGTGGGCACCAGTAACGTCTCCATTATGAAACTTGTTAACTGTTTTTGGCATATCGAATATGCCATGGGTAGCTTGTCAGGCTCTGCCGTGTGGGTGAGATACTCTCAGTAGCTTGCCAGGCTGTCCAAGAGGGGTGGAGGAATAGAACCCCGGTTAGTCACATGCAAGGCAAACACCCTACCCACTGTGCTATTGCTCCAGTTTGATTAAGTAAATTTTTCAAAACCAGAGAGAGTCGTAGCATAGACCAAATAGATATAAACCCACTGAACTTTCATAGGCATATGAATTTTTTTTTGGTGGGGGGTCAACACCTGATGGTACTCAGGGCATACTCCTGACTCTGCACTCAGGGATCACTCCTAGCAATGCTCTCAGGACCATATAGGGTTCTTCAGATCAAACCCCAGTCCACTGTGTGCCAGGCAAGTACCCTGCCCACTGTGCTATCTCTCTAGGCCCCAGGCACACATGATAAATATCAAATTTATTTCAACTCTCTGGAGAGAATTAATACAGTCTTAGGAGCTTTAAATATGTATTAGTTCTTAAAAGGTCTGAAACCAAGACCCCAGATGAACACAACCATAACTATGTGCTTTAAGAGTGTGCCTCCCAGTGAGCACATGTGCAAGCACCATTAAAAGTTCAAACTTCCATGAGCACTGAAACCACTGTGTGAGCACTGCAATCTGGTGTGCAGTGGCCATTAAGTGCTATAGTCAAAACTGTGTAAGCACCACTGCCAAATGTGTGTGATCCCCATCTCAGCAACATCAACAACAGAGGGAATTATATTTTTTTATTTCACTTGTTATTTTTTTATTGTTTTGGGGTCACACTCAGTAGTACTCAAAGCCTACTATGGCATGTACTTGCTGGGGGTGGGGGTGTCACTGCAGGAAGTGCTGGGGGACCATGTGGTGACAGGAACTTAATCCAAGGCTACCACATGTAGAGCAGGCACTCCAGCACTTTGTGTCATCTCCCAGATATTGAAACTTTTATTTTTGTGATGCTGGGATCAAATGGAGGGCCATGTGTATGCAAGGCATGAGCTTTACTACTGATAAAGACCCTCAGCACTATTAGATTTTTTTTTAATTTCTGGAGCAAATAATGCAAGATGTTAAATGTCATAAAGCTGGGTAGAGTTAATACATCACTGTATTTTCTATCTATACATTTTAAATATTTTGTTTTAAAAATAAATAAGGCTTTTTAATATTGCCTATAGTTTCCCTGCATTCATACTTTGCTCAGAAACAATTCTTTGGACAAGAAAGAGTGCTCAAAGGGCTAGAGCACATACCAGACGAGGAGAGATTCTGAGCTGTTTCCCAGCACTCCCACAGGCAAGCACCAGTAGGGCTAACCCAAGCAAACTGTCTGGCTTGCACAGTTTGGCAGTGCTGCCCTGAGTAGCCAGAGAACCCCCTAAGCATTGCTTTGGGTGCCCTCCTCCCCCCAAAACAGAAAGAAACAATCAAGAGGCTTTTCAGTGAAAGATACCAACTTGTTCAGACTAAAAAAAATTTAAATTAGAATCTTTTATATTCAAACCTTAAAGAACTTGTATAGTCTTATCAGTAATGGCCAATAGAGAAACCATTGTTCGCAAGAAAGTTCGCTCTCTATGCAAAGAGTGGAGTGAATCCTTCTACACTCAATTTTAATTAAATTGTAGGTCACACCAAAATAAACCTTTAAAAAATCATTTTTTTTAAAATCACCTTAATAATCATTTTTCAAATTGTTAATAAACCTTAGAGCTTCCAGATAACCGGACTTGGACACTGTTCTTTGTATTCACCAAAAATTCTCCAGATATATAAGTCATCGTCATCATCGTCATCATCATCATCATCATCCCATTGATTGCTGATTTTCTTGAGTGGTCTCAGTAACGTCTCCATTCATCTTAGCCCTGAGATTTTAGAAGCCTCTCTTTACTCATCCTTTCCAATGGTGCTGCATTGGAGGCTCTTTCAGGGTCAGGGGAATGAGACCCATCATTGTTACTGGTTTTGGCATGTGAATATGCCACGGAGAGTTTGCCAGGCTCTCCCATGTGGGCAGGAAACTCTTGGTAGCTTGCCAGGTTCTCTGAGAGGGAGAACTAGGCTATAAGATGTTGCAAAGCGGCCTCGCGCTTCTGAGAGCTTGGTTTTATAGTCTCTGGATGTTGGCCTTTGATGGGATTACCCGGGCGCCGGGAGCAGTTTCTGGGTGTAACTGCCTAGCTACTGGAAAATGGGGGATCTGGGAGGAAAAGGCCCAGTCCCCTTCGAGCAGGCTTAGAGATCTCAGCCCTGGGTCCCACACACCTGGGTTCCTCTGCCGGTTCCTTCATGCGTGAGGCTCATCCAAATGTGTGGAACATGCCTTGAGCATGATTGTGGCTGGGTTCCGGAGGTCTTCAGCTATGGAGACTCTGCTCAGGGCAGGGAGGGAAACTCAACCCACCCCCTACAAGGGGCGCTGGAGAAGACAGCCAGGCGCAGAGGCAAGAGACTCTGCGTATATGTAATTATAAATTAATATATTACTATCAGATAATGACCCCACATTAAAATTATATTGACTAAACTGTATTCAACTCTATCTCTCTGAACACATTGTGTTCAGAATAGAATATTTAACAATATTCTATTTGTTCAAAGTTATAATGTGAATTTAAAATATACAATAAGTGAACTAATTCACATTTCAAAAAGTTCAAAGAACTTTGAAAAACTACTAAACAGGGGAAAGAAAAAACTTATAAAAGACAATTTACTTAAATTTTATATGTAGGTCTTATGAATAATTGGATATTTTCTTTCAAAGGGCTCTCATAGAAAATATAAACTTAGCAGTCTGTTCTAATAACCACTGAACTCAGTAAACTCTGCATAAACACAGTGACATTTTTAAAGTTGCCAAACTGACACTCTCTGGGGACTAGAGAGATAGTACAGCCCTGAGCACAGCTAAGTGTGCTGCACTCAAAAGCTAACAAACTTTAAGTAATTACTTTCTTAGCTAAGAGGTGGGGCGGTAACACCAGTGCTTACACCTGGCTCTGTGCTCAAATCACTCCTAGCAGTGCTCAGGGGATAACAAAAAGCAGAGGAAAGGGAAAGGAAGCATTTGCTCTATACAAGCAAGCTATTTTGTTGTATGATTGCACATAGTAATCACATTCTGTTGTTTGGCACATACGCCCCTTGAGAGTATTCTGTTAAAAATTCAAACCATTCTCTGGATAATTCTTTCCAAATGCTCCAATCTCTGAAATTAACCTGCTCATATTTACTCTTCCCCTCCCCCACATCTGTTCCTAATATCAGCTTTTCCTACTTTGCTGCTTGATAGTACACAAACGACATGTTTCCATTCCTGAAAACAACTGCCACAATGAGTCTACGTATAAAGCTTCAAACCGACTTTTGCAAGTTAGCTTAAAATATAACTTAAAAGCGCCTCAATTAAAAAATAAACTAACGTAACCGTGCATTTTCCTAAACCCATTCAGAAAAGTGCTTCGGCTTACAGACAAAAAGGCTCAATTTTCACATGTAAACATATCAAAACATATCCTTATGCCCCATGAAATTTAATACGTCCAAATGGGGTTGCTCACCCCGCTAATAACTAGCAAAGCCGTGGTTCCGCAGTGAGTTTGCAAACTAGCTGAAGAGAGAGCACTCGAAACCGGTCGCAGCAATCCCACCCGTGGTACTAGTTTTGCCACGAATCGCAAAGATATGTTCCAGTATCAAAATTTCCACAATCTGTCTTTCCCGCCACTCTAACCTTAGTCGGGATTCGTGTATCCAAGAAACAGCTCCTCCCCTTACGGAAGTTGAAAGGCGGAAGCCGAATATAATCCAAACGCAGTTTCTGTGACAGTAATTTTTTTCTCGATCTCTCGCGGAGACCGAGACTAGTTTTGTTTAGTTAATTATAAAAAGGAGGTAAAGTTGAGAGTCATCTGCCCTCAAGGCAGCCGGCACAGTCGGCCAAACGCCAAGTAGTCTGCCGAATGTGCGGTTAAAGAACGCGACGACCGGAAGTAGTTTGGGTGGGCTCTTCCGGTTTCTGCCGTAAAAACGGTCGCACCTGGAGGAAGCGGAAGTCAAGCTTGTAAACAGCTCTGCATTCTGAGAATTATTTGTAGAACCTGCTTTCTCGCCTTTAGACATGAGTATATGGAACGGGGAACAGCCTCAGAAACTACAGCGATAACAAAAATGTCTTATTTTCTCGAACAGAGTGGCTGCTGGTTTTAATTGACATCAGCTGAAGATTTCTTTGGAAATAAATCGTTGAATTTGTTAGACCTGTATTTTTTCCCTGTGGTTGGAGAACGCTCAGAGACGTTCCATCACAGAAAGAAAAGATGGGGGATAATGTCAGGCGCAACCGACTATAGCCGGTCTCCCTACTTGCGTCGAAAATACTCAATACATGGAGCTACATTTTATCTTCTCGACCCAGATGTTAGTGAGAGAGAAGATCGATTTAACGTTAGTCCTACCTCTAAGGAGTTATGAAGAAATTTAGTTCTTACTGAAAATCTGGGATGAATATAAAGTGTTTCTATGTTCAGAGAAATTCACTCTACATGACTTGCTTTTTTTTTTTTTGCTTTCTCTTTTTGTTGCTGCCTGTCCTTGTCATTCATGTATGCCTTTCCCGACCAGATCGAAACCTGTTATTACGAGCTCTCATGAAGCAGTAGCTGAATTATTTATAGCATTTGGTCAAGTTTCAGTCATCTATACGCTTGTTGGTTTTTAGTTTTTCCTGTAAGACCAAGCTCCACAAAGGTAGGAATAATATTGGTTTTGCTTACAATTTGTATTCCCCAGGAGACCTTAGCTAAAATTTTATTAAAATTAATTGTTGATAAGCACAAACCTCTACCGGGAGAATATGTTATTATGCACTTATTGCAGTGCTAAAAATAATTTGAAAGTTTTCTTTTTCTCAGTGTCTGAGACTGAACTATTGGGATAAGAATAGAGAATACAAATAAATGAAGAAGGGCCAGAGCTACAGCACAGCAGGTAAGGCATTTGCCTTGCACCTGACCAACCTGGCTTCATTCCCTGGCATCCCACGTAGTCCCTTGAGCAACACTAAGAGTAATTCCTGAGCACAGAGCCAGGAGTAATGCATGATCATCACGAGATGTGGCCCAAAACCCAAAAAAATGAAGGGAGGGATGTGGTTCAAAGTGCTATTTCTGACTGTTTAGACCTGAAGAGACCCCCCCCCCCCCGCCCCAAGATTTTGGGCTGAGTAAGGACTGAAATGGACCAACTGTGTGTAGCTCCCATAAAATGAAATAATTGAACCAGAGAGATAATATAGGGGTTATGGCTCTTTCTTAGAGTCAGCAGACCCCAGTTCAATTCCCTGCATCACACAGTCCCCCAAGCATATCTGGGTGCAGCCCTGGAGTTCCCCAAGCACTGCCCCAGTGGCTACAGTTGTTCCTAAGCATTGACTCCCTGGTCCAGTTGGCTGAGAATCAGTAGGCCCCAGAACCCAAGTGCTACTTAGGATACCTCAAAAAATGGATAAAGAAAAATCTCGTTGAACAAAAGGGAATACTCTGCCACAGAGGTAGGGTGGGTGGGGGGGAGATGGGACTGGGGGTGGGAGGGATACTGGGTTTATTGTTGGTGGAGAATGGGCACTGGTAGAGGGATGGATTCTTGAACATTGTATGAGGGAAACACAAGCACGAAAATGTGTAAATCTGTAACTGTACTCTTATGGTGATTCACTAATTAATAAATAAATTAATTTAAAAAAAGGAAAAATCTCTGTTATCCAGGTACAAATAGACTACTAGGAGAACATTTGTCTGCTCCATTCAAGACAATCTGCCTTTCATTCCAAAATGTACACTCTGCCGGGAAGCAAGAATATTTTTCAGAATACACATGGGGAATCTCCTTTATTATTTTCCATAAGAAGCAATCTTTCTTAAAATTATTACTTAACAAATATTTTTAAGGAAATTATATGCCATCATGGTGATTTTAGTATCCTGGTAGCTACAACACAGCAAATTTTCTATATACATATAGTTTGATACAGCTATTATTTTAATGTAATCAATAAGATTTTTTGAAAATGGACATTTAAAGTAGAATAAAATGGCGTGGAAGTTTAGTTATGGGTAAACAAGAAGAAACATCACTTGGAGAAAAGTAGACTAAAAGAAAATTGGAAACCCTGGAGGAAAAAGACAATTAAGTGTGGCTAGAAATTTGTTTAATAGTGGTATAACTAAAATAATGAAGCAAAAACTATTTTCAATAGCCAAGACATGAGAAAAACTAAGTGTCGATCCATGGAAAATGAGTAAGAAACATTATATAAAACATATGTGCATACACATAATTGATTGTTAAATGTTTTCTTAAAGAGATTCTTGCTGTTTGTCTTCCATCCAAATCCTAACTGATCCTGTGTAGCTTCTGAGATTAGAGGAGACACATTCAGGATTGTATGACCATGGATGAAAAATCTTTTGTAACAAAAATAATTTGTAATAACATGGATTGACCTTGAGGGCATTGTGCTAAAAGAAATAGGCAGAAAAAAATAGACTAATTAATAACTCATAGAAATATTAAAATTGGGTTTCCAAGTGCTAAGGGTGGGGAAAATCTGTTCAAATGATACAAACTTTTAGTTATAAAGATACAGTTCTGTTGGTCTACTTTATAACATGGACTAGAATTTTCAATATCTTATGTGTACTTGAAAGTTGCTATAAGAGGAGAGCCTTAATGCCACCACAAGATGTTTGAACTAATTTGTTGTGGTATTTCACAATATATACACTGGATAAATTCCCACTCTGTACAATTTAAATTTACAAAATATTAAAGTCAATTTTATATCTATAAATCTGTATTGGGGAAGAATAGAATGAAGGTACTATTATGCTATTATAATGCAGCTAATTTGAAATTTACACAAGAATAATTATACAAAAAAGGGCAAGAGGTCATTTGAAAAATAAATCTAGGGCCAGAGAGTTAATATATGGATTTAGGCACTTGCCTTGCACAAAGGCTTTGGATACTAAAGATTTCTCTCTCCCAATCTATCACATCCAGAAAGAGGCAAATCATATGATGTTCATTGTGATAATATGGTACGGATCATGCATACTAGACATTTTAAGGAATTTATCCTAGAGGGTAGATTAAGAAACTCAAATAACTACCCCAGAGCTCATAGCCATGAGTAGTCCTCGAGTACTGTGCCAATTGATCCCAAACTTAGAATTTTGAAAAAGAAAAAAACTCAAATCATAACAATTCTTTGAAAAATCTTTTCATTAACAACAGTGGATAGTAAACATATTTTAGACATTTCAGTTGAACATGACATTGGAGATACACTTCTGTAAACAAGTGTATGGAACTGGTTAGAACAGGGGCCTCCCCCACATGGCTCATAACCAAAACTGTGGGTGTTGCCCTGAATCCCCAACCCCAGTTCCACTGGTTTCCAGAAGCTCCATAACTCTAGGCTAGAGCATTAAACTACAGGTCCAGGTTAGTGTCAAGGGTCCCTGATTATTGATTGAGAGGCCCCAAACTAGGAATTGTATATTAATTTTTACCAGATACCTATAATTAGATAAATAAGAATAAAGTAGATTCATAGTAGGGATACTAAACCTGGTAGCTAGGAGATCAGTTTGAAGCGTGTCTTTATGTCTCTCTACCCCATTGATTCCATTATATATATATATATATTTTTTGCTTTTTGGGTCACACCTGGCAATGCACAGGGGTTACTCCTGGCTCTGCACTCAGGAATTACTCTTGGCGGTGCTCAGGGGACCATATGGGATGCTGGGAATCGAACCCGGGTCGGCCGCGTGCAAGGCAAAGGCCCTACCCGCTGTGCTATTGCTCCAGCCCCTGATTCCATTATATTTTTCTAAGAATTTCACCCATTTAAAAAATGAGGAATGAGTCTTAGAGAAATTAGGTATTTTACTGTTTCTGATAAGTCATTAAATTTGTACAAATATTGTACCTTGTGGCTAAAGAGGTTGTGAATCTTGTGATGATGGCATAGCTGATGCATAGCCATCACTATACTAAAATTTCAAGAAAGAAGGTAAAACTAAGAAAGAGTGTAGAATTGTAACAGGAACAAAATTGAGGAACTTCAATATATGGTAGATAAGTATTCTGTAAGGGAGTGAGAAGAATGCATAGAAAATGCTAAAACTTCAAATGATATAAATGGCAATATCCACTGGATTTGGAAAAAATGAAAGTAAATTCATGATACTGATAAGAAGGGTAAAGAATGAGAAATTGCCAAAAAGCATGTGAAAAAATGCCTCATGTCACTAATAATCAGGGAAATGCAAATTAAAACAATGAGATATCACTTCATCACAGAGACTGGCACTCATCAAAAAAGAACAACAACCAGTGTTGGCAAGGATGTGGGGGAAAAGGGACCCTCATTCACTGCTGTTGGGAATGTTGACTGGTCCAACCTTCTTAGAAGACAATGTGGACATCCCTCAAAAAACTAGGAATCGAGCTTCTATGTATCCCAGAAATTCTATTCCTGAGTATATATCCCAAGGGCCCCAAAGCACAAATCAGAAAAGACATCCAAACTGCAGCAATATATACAATACCAAAATATGGAAACAACCCAAAACATCCACTAACAGATGACTGGATAAAGAAACTATGGTACATATATACAATGGAATACCATGCAGCCTTAAGGAAAGTCATGCAATTTTCTGCAGTGTAGATGGATATGGAGAGTATCATGTTGAGTGAAATCAGCCAGAAGGAGAGGAACAGACTCAGATTTATCTTCCTCATCTATGGGAGAAACCTCATATATAAAGAAACCTCATAGGGAAATATCAGATACCCAATGGCAGTAGAAACAAGGAGCAAAAGAACTGGTCTTCATTAGGAAGCTTGGCAATAGGGAAGGAGTGAGTGGAATAAGTTAGGGAAGGAAACACTACAACAGTGGGGGAAGAGGAAATATTCCTGCCATAGAGACAGGCTGGGAGGTGTAAGGGAAGTTTGGGACATTGGTGGAGAATAGTGGTCACTGGTAAAGGAAATTATGTTGTAAAAATATAAATCTCTAACGAACAAACAAAAAGAATGAGGAATTATGGAACTAGAGCAGTAGTGTAGGGCACTTGCCTTGAATGTGGGCAACTGGTGTTTGATTTCCAGTATGCCATATGGACTCCTGAACACTGCCAGCATTAATTTCTGAGTGCAGAGTCAGGAGTTGCCTTTGATCATCACCGGGTGTGGCCCAAAAATCAAAACAAAACAAAAAGAAATGAAAAAGAGGTTATGTATGTACAAAATCTTCTCAAGAAGATTATATAGTAAAATTCATAAAAATGAGATCATAGTTTCAAAGAAATGCGGGGTCCATCCAAAAAATTGTAAGGTGGAAGATAAAAATCAAGTAATTCCCTAAAAAGAGAGTGGATGGTTTTAGGGAGATGGTGCAAAGGGCTGGAGCACTTTATATACTTTATATTTGGGGAGCCTCAAGTTCAATCCCTGGCACCTAAGATCCCCAGGAAGTGATCATCATATCAAGGGGCATCCCTGAAGCACTGCAGGTTGTGGACCAAAATCCACAGAAAGAATGAATATGAATAAATGAAAATAAGCTCTATTCAACAAGAGTTAAAAGAATGTTTAACTGTCATATCTATATGCTTTAAAGTTTTTAGATTTTACATAAATATAATATATATGTTATATATATAATGGGTTTGGCCACACTGTGTGGTGTTCAGGGGCTATTCTTGTCTCTAAGCTCAGGAGTGACCCTTTGTGGTGCTAAGGGGAACATATTCAGTTTAGGCGATCCAATCCCAGATGATGGGATACAAGGCAAGTGCCTTATCACCTGTACTATCTCTAGCTGCCTCTCCGCCAAGAATGTGCTATATTCTATATTAACCTAAAATGGAAAGATGAAAGTTTACAATGTAGGATATTTTATTTTTATAATATGAAACTTGTTCCTGACAATATACTATAGCCAATGGTTTACACACATTGGTATGTGTAACACATGAGAAAATATAGGCATATTTGTAAAATCTGTTTCCACATGATAGCTTTGCTTTTTCTGTGTTTTGTTTTGTTTTTTGGGCTACCCTGACTCTGCACTCAGGGATCATTCCTGGTGAAGCTTGGGTAACAATATGGGGTGCCAGGAGTTGAACCTGTGTTGGTTGCATGCAAGGCAAGCACCCTACCAGCTGTACTATCCCTCTGGTCCCAGCTTTTAAAAAATAACAACAGGTACTAATTTTCTGTTATTTCTAAAATACAATTTACTGACAGTTGAGACAACATGAATACTTTATGTCAAAATACTTAATCCCAAGAAATAACAAAAAATTAAAGTCAATCTGCTGACAGAATGAAAGACTGAATCTACCATAATACTCCTATCTTTCAAAAAAATCTTATTTACTGAAAATTTAGAAATGCTTTGTCTATAATAGAAATTTATTTTAATCAATTTGTGTTTAATCTTGCACCAGAGGATTCAGTTTAGTCCAAATCTCATCTTTTCTGGGTATCTTTACTCTCAACACCCAGTCTTTATTCTTCATTATCACTTAGAGTACTAGTGCCTGTGAGAATCTCTGCCTTAAAGCCTTCTATTCACTGCAATAATTGTCACTTTACTCATGTCACATAATAAAGCTGCTAACAATATAACAGACCGCAAGTGGAGTACTTTATTCTGGGTTCTTTCCAAGATTAATTGCTAGCCAATGCTCAGCTTCAATCCTCTCCTAGGGATATAATTTTAAACCTATCGATTTGGGGTTCCCTGATTATCCCTTCCCACCATGCTTCCCCTAAGGGTGATGGCTTTACCTGAAATAATCTGTTCTTTAGAGTTGTCACAGCTTCTATTTTTTTGGTGGGGAGAGGATGATGGGTGTTAAGGATCAACCCAGGATCTCAATGATAGGACAAATGCTTTCTGTCACTGAATCAGCTACACCTCCTGACATGTCATCCTCTTTCTGACTATATAAATCTCTCACTATTCTGCAATCCCTGGAAACACCTTTCTATATGCTGGAACAGATGCCCTATTCACAGATCACTTCATAAAGCCAATCAGATCTCTGCACTTGTAAATTCTGCTTTTTTTTAAAAAAAAAAAACACCCATTGCTGCCTGAGGTGGAAGCCACCAGGCTTTATTCAAATTTATAGCCCTAAGACCTTTCACAGTGCTTTTATATAACGTTTAATACATTCCAATGGAGTAATTTGGTGAATTCTTCATCTTATGAAAATTCTCTGAAAGGGAAGAAATCCAATTCAAGTTACTCAGAAAAAAAAAATGTACAGCAAAGGACAATGAAACCGTACACCAATTTTGCTCACATTAGCTACACAGGATACTGGAGAGACAATTTAAGATACTTGGAGGCATAATTTATGCCTATACTATAAATTGTGTATCTAAAGTCACCATGAGGGGACATTGACTATGAATAGCTTTTGACAGAGGGAAAGCACTGTGAACATATCAGGTTTTCAGTCCAGTCGCCTGGTGGTGCTACAAGCTAAATAAGGAGGAGGAGCCCAGCATCTGCTATCGACTCCATCTTAGAAAGACAAATCTGAAAGGTGGTAGGAAGGAACCAACAGGGCTTAGAAACATCCAACCACAAGCCCAGGGACCATTCTTCAAACGAGTGGAGAATAAACAAGGTTGACGCTATGCAGGAAAACAAGCAAGAGCAATCTGGCTTTAACGGCAAATGATGAATATTTCTTTTCTTCCTAGGCAAAATGCAGGCAGACAGGGGAAAAGGAAAAGCAGGAGTTAAGTATTCTGGAGACTGGCAGCAGCAGGATGACGCACCCAGCAGGGTGGTATCCAAAGAGATCAAGACTTTTTTTCATCCGTGAGGAGAAGAACATTTGCTCAGTCTGGAATACTGAACAAGACTCAGACATCAACTGTAAGTTTCTTAGTTGATTTGGAGGTGGGGGGGTAGGGGTGAATATACAGTGCTGATCAGGGCTTACTCTTAGCTCTGCATTCAAGGATCAGTCCTGGGGCTCAGGGGACCATATAGGGTGCCAGGGCTTGAACCCAGATTTTCTGCAAGGCATATGTCCTACTCGCTGTACTATCACTCCAACTCCTTTGTTGATTTTTTGGGGAAAAAAAAACATCTGAGTTTGAGATGTTCATCCTTCTGAAAATCTTTTCCAAAACGTGGGCTGGAGCAATAATACAGGGGGTAGGGTGTTTGCCTTGCACATGGCCGACCCGAGTTCAATTCCCAGCATCCTCTGAGCACTGCCAGGAGTAATTTCTGAGTGCAGAGCCAGGAGTAACCCCTGAGCATTGCCGGGTGTGACCCAAGTAGCAAAAAAAGAAAACAAGCTTTTCCAAAATGTGCATTGGTGGAATACTTGAAAGTTAGCCGGATTTTTCCATCATTGAAAAATAACATTTTTTTCTTCACAATATTATGTGATGCAACAGAGGGGTAAGTTACCCATTCTTCTGTGGGAAATCCTGGAGTGAAGAATGACCCTAAGATGAAAGGTATGTGGAATAGTCACTGAAAGGAACATAGATATCAACAATAATCTGGAACCTCCTACGGCCAAATCATGACATTTGATGACAACTGTAAAAATCCATACCCTCTGCTACTTGGGTGTGGCAATCTCTGTGGAAGATGTAATAAAGATTCAATTTCAGTGAGTAATTCAGAAGAGCTCGGTGAATTCTCCAGTCTCTTGAAAATACACACCAAACACTAAAAATATCACCAAATGTTTGAGCATTACAGACATCTGCTACAAGAAAATTACCAAGCAAGTTCAAGGGCTATATGTCAAATATTCAGGCAAATGACAGTGGCGATGATTTCATAAACGTTTTCCTTTTTGTAAAGGCTGTTGAGTGACAATATTGTAGAACCAATTATCTGGCATTTGTCTGCTCATCTGAGGAACTTTTAGGAATTGACTTAACTTCTTTTAAGTTTCATGGTATCAGCACTATGGGAATAAAAGAAATGCCTTGATGCTTTATTTCAGTATCTCTGTTCCATTGAATGAATGCTAAATAGATTCCATATTCTTCCAACTTAATGCAGGACAAATAAAGGAAGAATTAACATCACTTTATCACCAAGAAACTGAAAACAACACAGCAGGCAGATAGTTCCCGACCTTTCCATTTTGCCTTCGGGTGCTTTCTTCTTCAAGTTAATTGTGAATTTATAATTTATAATTAATTGTGAATTTTAATTACTTCATGAATGGCTTTGTTTAGAATCTAGTAATCTATTGTTAAGTATAAAAAATGCATTATCCTCCTCATCCCTCTTATCTTCCTCCAAGGTAAGTTGTTTTAAAACTTTGTGTAGGCTATTCTAGATACTCTTAAGTTTGACAAGCAAACTCATTATAGGTCTACCTATAACAACTTCATAATTTCCCAGAGAAAGTCAGGCTACTTAAGATCACCTTTTGCTAATAAAGAAGAAATTTCTTAGATGAGGATTGATAACTTGTGGTAATCTACTTTGCAGCAGAACTGTATCTACTAAACTACTAATATTATGTATTTACTTTTACTCTAAAATAATTATTTGAATTTTTGATGATGTTGACAAGATAAGATACAGATTAAAACTACAGGGAAGAAGGTAATTGATAAAAATCCCTGATTATTTTAAACTAAATTCAGTTAGAAGCTGTGTAGCTTACTTTATTGTAATGCTATATTTGCATTTGAACTTGGGGTGTGTATGTTTCAACAATGCTTGATCAAGTGAAATTCAGTACAAGATGCTTGAGATCTATGAGGGTTACAGGCAGTGGTGTTCTGGGGTCCATGTGGAACCAGGGAGAGGGAATACAGGGCCTTGCATATATACAAGCATATACTTGATCTTTTGAGCTACATTCTCAGCCCTGCATTTGAAAATTTTATAATTTCTTATTAAGTAGCAAAAATCATTCATTCATTGGCAACTAATATCACAGTAGTCCCAATATATTAACGGGGAAATATCATATAATGTGGTCCAACAAAGTGTTATTTTTCTCCTAAGATATTTATCCTTCAATATGGTTTTGAATGATCAAAAACAAAAAATAAAAATATATGTCTCAAGTTAGAACTATTGTTGATTTTAATGCATTTATAAGTTATTGAATGTACTGAATTTATTGCCTACATATGAAATATTTGATAATTCCATTTGCCTTTCTAATTAATTTTTCTGCTTTTGGAGAATGCAAAAAAGAGAATCCAAATGATGATACTGCAGTATCAGATGGTTAAACCAGATTGTAAATAGTTCTATTTGTGCTATATTACACTATCCAAACTGTAAGAGTCGTATCAGAAGGTTGAGACTCCGGTAGACACAAAAGGAAGATGGGTATGTCCAGATATCTATTGTGCAGGACCATATTTTCTAGGTGTTAGAAAAAGGAATAAAATGATACTTAAATCACAATATAAAGTAAAGGTTGATTTTTAAAAAATATTTACTACAAATAAACCTTTGAGGGATTTCATTTGTAGCCACTAGAGAGTAGTTATTTCATTTCTAGTTTAACAGAGATCTAAAACCTGAAGGAGAGGTAGACCAAGAAGAAAGCAATTATTGTAGATGATAAATGGTCCTTTAATTCATGGCATCACTTGTGCCACTTCTTAAGCAGACCATCTAAAATCGAGGTTTCTGTCTTCTGTGTTGTGGATCCATATCAGAGAAAAAGAGAAAGCTGTTTGGTCTTCATAATACTAGCTCCCTGGCTCCAGGACCTACATAAAAGTAGGCAGACAAATTTTCTTATTACTACCAGAGATATAAAGTTTTCCCCAGATGAAAATTAAACATAACATAATAATGCCCCATTTTCACCAACTCTACACTTGCTAGGCAGAACTCAGTCTTAGAGTACATGCACTTTGGTGGCACACTTCCATAGAGAAGGATTAACTACTGCCCAAGAAACTACCTACTCTGTTGGTACTCTGGTATAAGTACCACTCCTCCACAATGAACACAAAGATCATATTTTCTCTGACATCCCTGTTCTCTGTTTAGAACTGTTCTCAGGAAGGAACCGAGCAGCCATGTGTTAGTGTGGTGACAGTGGTGGTTTTTTTGTTAAGACTTTGGGGATAACATGTGATGCTCAGGGGTTACTCCTGGCTCTGTGCTCGGGAATTACTCCTAGTGAACTCAGGGGAACATGTGGGATTCTGGGGTTTGAACCCGGGCTGGCTAAATGCTAGGCAAATACCTTACCTGCTGTACTATCATTCTGGCTCCATGGGTGACAGTATTTGATGGCAATGAGAGTAACTGATTTATATCTGATGCAGAAAAGGCTATTTGGTGTTCAAGGTGGTGACAGTGGACAAAAACTAGGTCTGGAGTGCCTTTATGACTTTCTGTACTATCAATTGTTAAGAACTTGAGTCTTAGTTTGTTTTGCACGTTAGCCCATGAGAGATAAGTGTACCCCACCAGATTTCTGAGTTTTAGTAACCCATCCAACATGGCCTTATTGTTATGGTCAAGGACACAGATGTGCTACCTATGTCCTTAGTATCCAAACTATCCATTGCTGGTCAGATGAATCTCTCAGTTCTATTCTTCATCATCCTGACAGGCCCCAGGTAAAAGTCTAGGCTCCTCACTGAACCTGTGTAGGTCTATCTATGACCTAGCATTTTTCTTCTATTTTTGTTTACCTTTATATTTTTTATGGTATGTGTTCAAATAAGTACCCCAGTGGGACAATACATATTATTTTCTTATTTTCAAGCCTTATCCTGTATTTATTTAGCACATCCAAATTATTTACACATTTTTTACACTTTTGTTTTTTAGTCATATTCTCAGATTATTCTCATCATTACCCACACATATACTTTGCCCTCCATACATCTTTTAAGGATTGAAGCAATAGCACAGTGGGTAGGGCATTTGTCTTGCATGCAGCCAACCTGATTTTGATTCCTCTGTCCCTCTCAGAGAGCTCGGCAAGCTACCAAGAGTATCGCACCTGCATGGCAGAGCCTGGCAAGCTACCCATGGTGTATTCGATATGCCAAAAACAGTAACAAGTCTCACAATGGAGAAGTTACTGGTGCCCACTCGAGCAAATCGATGAACAATGGGACAACAGTGCTACAGTGTTACATCTTTTTTAAATTTTCTTTTTATTTGTTATTTTTCTATTTAAGAAAATAGTTGTTTTCTTTATGGAAGAAAATGTCATTTATGGATTTAGTAAAAATGTAATAATCTTTTAGATTATCTAATCCTGATTCAAATTTTAATGTAGTTTGTTTCTGTTTAAAATTTTTTTTCTGAGTTTGTCCACTAGTACTTACAGTGTGACTTCAAAATTAAGCTCCACTGTGTTGTCACCTGAACCACCAGGAAAGGCAAGGTGGGTGCATTTGGCCAGAGATTCCTGAAAAATGTCATGTATATGAAAATACATATATCCATTTTCTATTTTCTATCTATTATCTATATGGCTGACAGGGAAACTTTAAAAATATATTCAAATTGGGCTGGACCCAATAATAATACCTTACCAGAATCTTTCCTTTAAAGGTAACAGGTTATATTAAGAGACAATGATTGTTTTCTGGACTGGAGAGATAGCACAGAGAGTAGGGCATTTGCCTTGCACGCGGCCGACCCAGGTTTGATTCCTCCATCCCTCTCGAAGAGCCCAGCAAGCTACCGAGAGTATCCCGCCCGCACAGATACTCTCAGAGCCTGGAGAGCTACCTGTGGCGTATTTGATATGCCAAAAACAGTAACAAATATCACGATGGATACATTACTGGTTCCTGCTCGAGCAAATCCACGGGATGACAGCGCTATAGTGATTGTTTTCCATAAACAAAAGCTCCTATATTTCACCTCTTCATTCTGCCTTCCTTTTCTGTCCCTGGAAGCCACTAGTTTTTAATGTAGCACTGCTGTAGCACTGTTATAAAGTTACAGTGTTCCATATTATTTTATAGTTTTATATTCCAGACTTTTCAGACTAATTTCTTTCACTTAAGTAATTTTACTAAGTAATATGCATTGAAATTTCCTGTGGGGGGTTTTGTGGCTTAATATCTCATTTCTTTTTAGCAAATATATTTTAATAAAACAACTGAGATTTAAAATCTAAAATTTACTGCAACAAATCTATCTTGTTTGGAAATTATTTTTAAAATTATCTTTAGAAAAGTATTTTAAAATAATTGGGTCATACATCCAGCAATGCTCAGGGGACTCTCAGCTTAATGCTTTGGGGTCAGTCAGAAGATCCTGTAGTGCAGAGGATTGAATCTGGCCTTCTGCATGCAAAATATGTACTCAATTATCTCCTCAGACCTAGAAGGGCATTCAAAAGATAACTGGGGAAATATCAGTATTTACTAGGTATATATTACTAGAAAGTTAGCAGTAGAGATGAGATCGTTTAATTAAAAAAACTCATATGTTTAAAATAAAGAAATAATATTGGCATATTGAAAAGAATAAATTACTCAAATACTTTTTGAAGGTTTTTATGCAGCCCAGAGGCATCAAATTCCTAAGAAACATGGAGTGAAACAGTGCAACAGACAAATGAGAATATTTCAGCATCCACAAGAAATGTCTCCTTTGAACTCTGTCCCATTCCTGGGTGTCTGCTCTTTTCCATTGGGCTTGATGGTGAGGATGGCAATCGAACAACCACCCAGGAGTATGTTAGCCCAGGACTGGAAGAAATATTGGGAATTGCCATATCAAACCTTTTACCAGAGGACTGAAGTTCTCTGTTCCCACTTCTCATTTCAATAGGTGATTGTTTTCAAGTTTAAAACTGGAAACAGGAATAGAAACTTGTTCATGCTTGCTACATGGTAATAGATGCAATGAAAACATTTTTCAAAACGCAGGTAAGATTTAGGCATACTGAGGGACACTATTTGAAAGTATTCCACTTATATTGTCATTTGAAAGGACAGGAAAAAATAAGCACTAAGAACGCAGGGTGGCGCTGCAGCCTTAGAAGTTGAAGAAAGGAAGGATGTCTGGGCTCCTTTAAACGGATGCAGTATTGGAGGAAAAAAAACCCGGCAGGAAGGGGTGTCTTTCTATACCGGTCACCCCAGGAAATCAGGGCCCCAAGCAGCTCCACTTATCTCGAATTCCGCAAGATTCTGGGACTCAGAGTTGGGGACAAAGCCGGTCCTAACCGGTTTGCTGCAGAGCCCAAGGCAATGGAGGCAGGAGAGGGAAAGGAATGCTCTCGGAAACAAAGGCAAGTCCCAATACTCTTTCTTTGTCTGGTTATAGCTCAGGCTGGTGCTGAGCCTAGGCAGTATCCAGTGGATGAGGAGATGGAGAGTGGCTCCTTTGTGACCAATTTGTTAAAAGATCTGGGGTTGGAGGCAGCTGATTTAGCTGCTCGTAGCCCCAGGGTCGTTTCCAAAGGGAAAAAAATGCATTTGCAGTTTGATGCACAGACTGGGGATTTGTATTTAAATGGAAAACTGGACCGGGAAGAATTGTGTGGCCCAACTGAGCCTTGTGTGCTACCTTTCCAGGTGTTGTTGGAAAACCCTTTGCAATTTTTTCAGGCAGAGATACAGATTAGGGATATAAATGATCATTCCCCGGTTTTTCTAGACAAAGAAACAGTCTTAGAAATATCAGAAAGTATTGCTCCTGGAACTACTTTCTTATTAGAACATGCCCAGGACTTTGATGTAGGAAGCAACGGTCTCAAAAGTTATACAGTCAGCCCCAATTCCTACTTTCATCTTAAACTACAAGAAAGTCCTGATGGCATAATATTACCACAACTGGTGCTGGACAAAGCATTAGACCGAGAGCATCAGCCTGAGATCAGATTAATCCTCACTGCGATTGATGGCGGTTCACCCCCCAAGTCTGGTACTGCTCTGGTCCGAGTTGAAGTTTTGGACATCAACGATAATGCCCCCGAGTTTGCAAAACTGCTTTATGAGGTGCAGATCCCAGAAAACAGCCCCGTTGGATCTCAGGTTGCCATTGTCTCTGCTAAGGATTTGGACGTTGGAGTGTATGGAGAAATATCTTATGCATTTTTCCAGGCCTCTGAAGATATTCGCAAAACTTTTAGAATAAATACAAAATCAGGAGAGCTCGTTTTGACACAGACACTGGATTTTGAATCCATCCAGAGTTACACAGTAAATATTCAGGCGAAAGATGGTGGTGGGCTTTCTGGAAGCTGTGTAGTGTTTGTCCAAGTGATGGACCTAAATGACAACCCACCAGAACTGACAATATCAACACTTAATACTGAGATTCCAGAAAACTTGCAGGAGACCGTAATTGCTGTGTTCAGTGTTTCAGATCCTGACTCTGGAGATAATGGAAGGACCGTATGCTCCATCCAAGACGATCTTCCTTTCTTTCTTAAACCATCCATCGAAAATTTTTACACGCTAATGACAAACACAGCACTGGACCGAGAGAGCCAGGCGGAGTACAACATCACCATTACAGTGACAGACATGGGCACCCCCAGGCTGCAAACACAGCACACCATCACAGTGCTGGTGTCAGACGTGAACGACAACGCCCCTGCCTTCAGCCAGCCCTCCTACACCCTGCTGGTGGGCGAGAACAACAGCCCCGCCCTGCACATTGGCAGCGTGAGCGCCACCGACCCCGACGAGGGCAGCAACGCCCAGGTCACCTACTCGCTGCTGCCGCCCCAAGACCCGCAGCTGCCGCTCGCCTCGCTGGTGTCCATCAACGCCGACAACGGGCAGCTGTTCGCGCTGCGCTCGCTGGACTTCGAGGCCGTGCGCGCCTTCGAGTTCGGCGTGGGCGCGTGGGACCGCGGCTCGCCCGCGCTCGGCAGCCAGGCGCGCGTGCGCGTGCTGGTGCTGGACCGCAACGACAACGCGCCCTTCGTGCTGTACCCGCTGCAGAACGCGTCAGCGCCCTGCAGCGAGCTGGTGCCCAGGGCGGCAGAGGCGGGCTACCTGGTGACCAAGGTGGTGGCGGTGGACGGCGACTCGGGCCAGAACGCCTGGCTGTCGTTCCAGCTGCTCAAGGCCACGGAGCCCGGGCTCTTCAGCGTGTGGGCGCACAATGGCGAGGTGCGCACTGCGCGGCCGCTCAGCGAGCGCGACGCGCCCAAGCACAGGCTGCTGGTGCTGGTCAAGGACAATGGCGAGCCGCCGCTGTCTGCCAGCGTCACGCTGCACGTGCTGCTGGTGGATGGCTTCTCGCAGCCCTTCCTGCCGCTGCCCGACGCGCCTGCCGACGCGCCTGCGGACGACCGCCTCACCGTCTACCTGGTGGTGGCCTTGGCCTGCGTGTCGTCGCTCTTCCTCTTCTCCGTACTGGCCTTCGTGGCTGTGCGCCTGTGCAGGCGGCCTGGCCCTTCCGCGGGGGGCCCCTACCCGCTGCCCGACGCGCACTTCCCGGGACACCTGCTGGACGTCAGTGGCGCTGGGACCCTGTCGCACAGCTACCAGTATGAGGTGTGTCTGGCGGGGGGCGCTGGCACCAATGAGTTCAAGTTTCTCAAGCCCATTCTGCCCACCTTCCTTGCTCAGGATGAGGAGAGGGTTAATGAGGCAAACCCCGCTTTCAGGCATAGCTTTGAATTCAGTTAGGTATATTATTAATAGGGCTCTGTTGAGCCTTATTTGAGGAAACATTTGAGGAAACATCATTTGAGGAAAAAGTTATTTGAGGAAACATTTCTTTGCCCATTAGGCATGTTCATTTTTATTAAAAATACATCCTTATTTAATTTATTGCCTGTTACAGGTATTCTGTTTTGCTAGTGGATAGATAAAATGCAATTTGTTGTATACTTATTGTTTAGTTTTAAGGTAGCTTAATTCTATTTAAAGTCTGTTGGTAAATTTGTTTTTTTGGAAAAATTTAGGCTAAAACTCCTTTTTTGGAGGGGGCTCCCAAGCAGTGCTCAGGAGACTGGGAGGCCGCTCCCAGACAGTTGGGTGTGATCCTTTGGAGTAATTTTACAAATTTCAACTTCTAAAGTTCTTGGGTACTTTTGTGACCATATCTTGCTACATGTTTGCTCTCACTTTATAAGGTTATTCTTTTTTTCTTCTCAGAATATTTGTATATGTATATTCTCCTGGGTTACTTTAACTTTGTGACTAAAGTTGGTTAAAACTGTTAACAGATTTTGGCCATCAAAGCACCCTCTGATATTGTTCTAAATATATACTTTCTAAAAGAGTTTATGTGTTTGAAAATTATGATTAGTGATTACAAACACCTAGGCAGAAAGTGTGGGGAAAATTGGGTCCCACAACCATTCATATTAATTCATGCACAATAAAACTATCAGTAATATTAAAATTGTAAGTAAGGGTGCCAGAGAGATAGTACAGAGATTAAGGCTTTTGCCTTCTATGTGGGTGACCCAGTTTCCATCTCTGGCACCACTATTTGTCTCCTAAACACCATCAGAGGGGATCCCTGACCACAGAGCCAGGAGTAAACCATGGTCACTGCCAGATGTGACCTCACACCTGCAAAAAACGTAGTTTAATAACACAAGTTCTGTTTTTGGTTTGGGGGGCACACCCAGTGCTGCTCAGGACTTACTCTTGGCTCAAAGCTCAGGGATCGCTCCTGGCAGGCTCATGGGACTATATTGGATGCTGGGGATCGAACCTGGGTCAGCCACATGCAAGACAAGAGCCCTTCCCATAGTATCATAGCTTAGTCCTGAGTTCATTCATTTTTGAAGACACAGTAATACTTCCTCTCTTTTCCCAGTAATGTCATTAACAACCTCTGCTTCAGAGGTTCTATTCCTTGCTCCCACGCCTGGTCCCCTGAGCACCATCAGTAGTCACTCCTGAGCACAGAGCCAGAAATATCGAGCTCTATCAGGTATGGTCAAATGTCTCCCCATCATAAAAATAAAACAAAATATCTGTTTTTAATACTCCTGTAAAATAATTTTGATGATTAAAAAAATGGCCTATTTGTTAACTTTGAGCACTTCATTAAAACCCAGAACATTGGGGGGGAAATATATGTGTTTGTCCTATTAGAAATATGACTATAGAAGCTGAAGTCATAGCACAATGGGTAGGGCATTTGCCTTGTATGTGGCTGACCCAGGTTCAATCTCCGGCAATCTATATGGTCCCAAGCACCGCCAGGAGTAATTCCTGAGTGCAGAACCAGGAGTAACCCCTGAGTATTACCTGGTATGACCCAAAATGACAAAAGAAAGAAACAGAAAGAGAGAAAGAAAAATAAAGAAAAAAATATGCCTATAAAAAATACTTATCTTAGTCTTGTTCTGGTTTCTTTCTTTCTTTTGTTCTTGGGCCATGTTAAGCTGTTCTCAGGGCTTTCTTCTGGATGTGCACTCAGGAATCATTCTTAGCAGGCACAGGGGATCATATGGGGTGCTGGAGATTGAACCGAAGTCAGCTGTGTGCAAAGCAAGGGCCTTACCCACTGTATTATCTCTCTGACCCCTATTATGGCTTACATTTTATATTTTGTCTTTGTAGGACTTCTATTTCCCCTTCTTCCCATTTCCTAGGTTTTCACTGATTTTTCATTTTAAGTACCTTAGTCAAGTTTCCCAATAGCTCCCCATTTGTTGCATGGCTAGTAAAATGACTGGAAAACTGTAGGTTCTTAATTAAAAATTTAATGATTATATCTCTGTTCCTCATAATAGTTTACTATTCCAGTAGCTTGCATCTATGATCAAATAAAGCAACAAAGATCTAGAAGTGTAATTGTTATTTTATGGTCACCAAAATTAGAAGTAAACTTAATAGGTGTTCTTTTAACTAACATTACTGGCAAATGTGAAAAATTTACTCTGGAGACATTTCATTCTCTGCCTAAGACATTGCAAGAATTTCCCTTTATTCTTAAATAAAATCCATCTACCAATTATTTGGCCCAATTTACCCTCCCCAGCTTTCTCTCTCTACTATTCTTGAGACACTAAGTCTGGGGTATATTGTTCTTCCTTTAATATATAGAATATTTTGCTTTACAGTTCTAAGTCTTTTATATATCAATTTCCATTTTAGAGAGTTTTCACATTTTATAACTTTATTCCAAGTTAGCCTGAAAAACTTCTTTTGTTTATGTTCAAGATTAAATGGCACGTCTCTGGGTAAATTCTCTCAATTTAGGTTCTGAATTTAAATTCTTAATTTAGGGTCCTCTAGTGCATATTTTCAATGCATTCTTTTCTTTCTTTTCTTTATTAATTTTTATTTATTTTTTTGATGAATCACCGTGGGGTACAGTTACAGACTTACAAACTTTTGTGCTTGGAGCTGGAGCAATAGCACAGCGAGGAGGGTGTTTGCCTTGCACGAGGCCAACCCAGGTTCAATTTTCAGCATCCCATATGGTTCTCAGAGCACTGCCAGGAATGATTCCTGAGTGCAGAGCCAGGAGTAACCCCTGAGCATTGCTGGGTGTGACCCAAAAAGCAAAAAAAAAAAAAAAAAAAAAACAACTTTCGTGCTTACGTTTGTCATACAACGATCAAGTACCCATCCTTCACCAGTGCCCATTCTCCACCACCAATAATTCCAGTATCCTTCCCACCACTCCCACCACTCCCACCTCACTCCCACCCCATTTCCCCATACTTCACTCCACTTCTGTGGCAGGGCATTCCCTTTTTTCTGTCTCTCCTTATAGGTGCTGTGGTTTGCAATAGAGGTATTGAATTGCTATCATTCGGTCTGTAGTCTACTTTCAGCACATTAATGCGCTCTTTATATGTCCTCTGCACCTCCATATCATACTGTCTAAACATAGATCTAAAATATGTTCGCCCAATTAGATGGTAAACTATTGCCTATATAGTTTGTCCTTGTTATAACTACATGATTAATTTCTGCAAACTCAATATGTATGTTTCCACTGCTGAACAACAGTTTTGCTAGTGAAACAGGTACACATATGAAACCAATTATTGTAAACTTATTGTGAAGTGGGAATAAAGAGTTGTGTTCCTTCAGTGAGCATGAAAAATTTGGAAAAAATTAATCACTTGTGATCCTCTGACTTGACTTCAGGACATGGCTATTCTAATCGTTATCATCTTGCACTGATCTGCTCATAATGCATTTCTGATTATAAATGAAATATATGAACATTCTTTAAGATATGGAAAGTAATGAAAAATTCAAGTAAGATATATATTTTTTGCTTTTTGGGTCACACATGGAAATGCACAGGGGTTACTCCTGGCTCTGAACTCAGGAATTAATCCTGGTGGTGCTCAGGGGACCATATGGGATGCTGGGCATGGAACCCGGGTCAGTCACGTGCAAGGGAAATGCCTTACTCGCTGTGCTATCTCTCCAGCCCCTCAAGTAAGATATTGAAGCATGTAATTTAGAGGAGAAAAATCTCATGAACTGTATATATAGCAATCAGAGCTAGTGGGAGGACTGAAACGAGTAGCCCTTAACAGCAATCCACTTACCACAAATTAAAAGAAAGGCACTTCTTTTGCCTAGAGTGTGTTTGATTCCAAAGATTGTGTTTATTTAATTTATGTATCTCAAGAAATTACTCTAAGTAGCACCAACAGGGTTTGATAATTAAACATTATCAGCCAAAAAAAACCCTTAAATACTAAATACCTTCTCTAAGAATTTGGTACTGCAGTGAACGCATGGTGGCGCTGTTGACTAAGGCGAATTCAACCACAGGCAATGCGTTTACGTCCCTCAGATTCAGTGCGGTAAACTCTGGGCTGTGAATGAACCAAAGCAGATTTTTAAAGGAAGCAAACTCTCAAAAGGATTACTCACTAGACCATCTTCAAAGCTCTGGAGACATACGACAGTTTCTTAGCGCTGTCAGAGGCTGAGCCTGACTATATTACTCGCCTGAAGTGCAATGGAGGCTGGAGGAGAGCGCTTTCTTAGACAAAGGCAAGTCCTGTTTTTCTTTGTTTTTCTGGGTGGGTCTCTGGCTGGATCAGAATCCAGACACTACTCTGTGACTGAGGAAAAAGAAAGGGGTTATTTACTGGCCAATCTAGCAGAGGATCTCCGAATGAATGTAGGAGAACTGACAGGGAGGGGTGCCCAAGTTGTATGCAAAGGAAGCAGACAGTATCTTCAGCTCAACCACAAAACCGGTGATTTGTTCCTGCATGAGAAATTGGATCGGGAAGAGCTATGTGGCCTCACAGAGCCATGTACACTGCATTTTCAGATATTACTGCAAAACCCTTTGCAATTTATTACGAGTGAGCTCCAGGTCATGGATATAAATGACCATTCTCCAGTATTCTTTGAAAATGAAATGCAGCTGAAAATCCTAGAAAACACCCCAGCAGGAACAGTAATTCCTTTGGGAAATGCTGAGGATTTGGATGTGGGAAGAAACGGTGTCCAAAATTACACAATCTCTCCTAATGAACATTTCCATGTAATCACACGTAGCCGTAGGGATGGAAGGAAATACCCAGAACTAGTGCTGGACAAAGCGCTGGACAGAGAAGAGCAGCCAGCGCTGGATTTAACGCTAACAGCGCTGGATGGCGGCTCTCCACAACGCTCTGGCACAGCCCAGATCCACATACTGATCTCAGACATAAATGACAATGCGCCAGAATTTACACAGTCACTTTATGAAGTTCAAGTACTGGAGAACAGCCCCATTAACACTGTTATTCTCACTGTCTCAGCTTCTGATTCAGACACAGAACATTTTGGAACAATATCATATGCATTTTCTCATGCTGCGGAAGAAATTCGCAACACTTTTCGACTTAATCCAATTACTGGTGATATCCAACTTGTCAAATATTTGAATTTTGAGGCAATTAATACTTATGAAGTCGACATTGAAGCCAAGGATGGTGGAGGGCTCTCGGGAAAATCAACAGTGATAGTTCAGGTAATTGATGTAAACGATAATCCGCCAGAACTGACTTTGTCATCAATAACCAGCCCAATCCCAGAGAACTCACCAGAGACCATCGTGGCCATTTTCAGTGTTTCTGATCTAGACTCTGGAGAGAATGGAAGAATAAAATGTTCCATAGAGAACGGTCTCCCCTTCTTCCTGAAGCCCTCTGTAGAAAACTTTTATACCTTAATGTCAGAAGGAGCACTGGATCGGGAGAGCCAGGCGGAGTACAACATCACCATCACAGTGACAGACATGGGCAGCCCCAGGCTGCAAACCCAGCACACCATCACAGTGCTGGTGTCAGACGTGAACGACAACGCCCCCGCCTTCAGCCAGCCCTCCTACACCCTGCTGGTGGGCGAGAACAACAGCCCCGCCCTGCACATTGGCAGCGTGAGCGCCACCGACCCCGACGAGGGCAGCAATGCCCAGGTCACCTACTCGCTGCTGCCGCCCCAAGACCCACAGCTGCCGCTCGCCTCGCTGGTGTCCATCAACGCCGACAACGGGCAGCTGTTCGCGCTGCGCTCGCTGGACTTCGAGGCCGTGCGCGCCTTCGAGTTCGGCGTGGGCGCGTGGGACCGCGGCTCGCCCGCGCTCGGCAGCCAGGCGCGCGTGCGCGTGCTGGTGCTGGACCGCAACGACAACGCGCCCTTCGTGCTGTACCCGCTGCAGAACGCGTCGGCGCCCTGCAGCGAGCTGGTGCCCAGGGCGGCAGAGGCGGGCTACCTGGTGACCAAGGTGGTGGCGGTGGACGGCGACTCGGGCCAGAACGCCTGGCTGTCGTTCCAGCTGCTCAAGGCCACGGAGCCCGGGCTCTTCAGCGTGTGGGCACACAATGGCGAGGTGCGCACTGCGCGGCCGCTCAGCGAGCGCGACGCGCCCAAGCACAGGCTGCTGGTGCTGGTCAAGGACAATGGCGAGCCGCCGCTGTCTGCCAGCGTCACGCTGCACGTGCTGCTGGTGGATGGCTTCTCGCAGCCCTTCCTGCCGCTGCCCGACGCGCCTGCCGACGCGCCTGCGGACGACCGCCTCACCGTCTACCTGGTGGTGGCCTTGGCCTGCGTGTCGTCGCTCTTCCTCTTCTCCGTACTGGCCTTCGTGGCTGTGCGCCTGTGCAGGCGGCCTGGCCCTCCCGCGGGGGGCCCCTACCCGCTGCCCGAAGCGCACTTCCCGGGACACCTGCTGGATGTCAGTGGCGCTGGGACCCTGTCGCACAGCTACCAGTATGAGGTGTGTCTGGCGGGGGGCGCTGGCACCAATGAGTTCAAGTTCCTCAAGCCTATTCTGCCCACCTTCCTTGCTCAGGATGAGGAGAGGGTTAATGAGGCAAACCCCGCTTTCAGGAATAGCTTTGAATCTAGTTAGATGTATATTAATTAATAAGGCTCTACAGATCCTATTCTAGATAAATTCATTTATCTTATTTCAGATGAGTGTATTTTAAGGAACATATTTAACATTCTATTTCTAAATTCTGAACTTAAGTCATTAATACAATTCGCTTACTGAATATAATTAATGTTCTTCATAAGACTTTTAAAGTAACTGAGATCAATTAAGTTTATGGATAAGTAAATGTGTTTTCTTTAAGATGTACTGTTTAGAGGCATAATCTCAAATTAAACTAATCTAAATTTTTGTTTGACATTTTTCTCTTATTTTTCGATATTATGTATTCTTTATATAGTCAAAACTAAAAGTATAGAATAGGGCAAATTTATCTTAGATTTTTCCTCAAGGGTATTCTGATGACCAAGAAATATGTGATAACCCAAAAAATGCCTTTTTATTTGTCTCCAACCCTCTTTGTAATGTGCGTAGTGAATAGAAGACTATTTTACTGAAAAACGCTGAGATGTATTATAAATCAGAGTGTTTTTTAATTTCAACAAAGTATGTTTATTTAACCCCTAAATGCTTTGTGGTAAAAGTAGTGTCTCACCATTAACTCCTTGACCCTTACATAGTGATATATGAGTGAAATATTTACTTCTATCCCTTCCTCCTTTGCATTGATTTCTAGGTGAATTTATATATAATTCGTCTAGGATTAACACTGTCTATTTAAGCAATTCTCTCTCTGTTTTGGGTGGTTTTTTCTTTTGGGGCACACCCGGCGATGCACAGTGGTCACTCCTGGCTCTGCACTCAGGAATTACCCCTAGCGGTTCTCAGGGGACCATATGAGATGCTGGGAATTAAACCTGGGTCGGCCTCGTGCAAGGCAAATGCCCTACCCGCTGTGCTATCACTCTAGCCCGGCAATTCTCTCTCTGACAGAGTAAATAAAAGATTGCCTATAAGGACAGGAAGTTCTAGTGATGAGGCAGAATCACCATCAAATCTAAATGAGCTACAAGTAAGAATAAAATCTGGAAGTAAAACAACAACACAACCCAGTGAAACAAACTAACTTTGAAGGGGGGGGGGTCTGATGGGCCACACCCTAAAGTGCTCAGGGCTTAGTCCCGGCTCTGCACTCAGGGTTCACTCCTGACAATTCTCAGGGGACCATCTGTTATGCCAAGGATCAAACAAAGGTTGGCCACGTGGAGGGCAAGTGCTATAACTGTTTTATCACTCTCTGGCTCAGACAAGCTTGTTTTTTAGTGACAAAAATATCCATCAACTGGAGAAGTTAGAAAAACTATAATTTTTCTGACCATAGGCATTTTCTCATACTTAGGTATAAAATTTCCTAGAATTAAATGCTGTGGTCTTTTCTAATCTTACTTTTAAATAACTTTAAAAAATTATTTATGGGCATATTTAAAATAAATTATATTAAATTTTAGTTTACTTTAATAGGTGAGAATTATTATTTGCTTTCCAGTTACTTCATTCAGAGGTCGGTGTCACAGTACAGCAGGTAGGGCATTTGCTTTGCACTCAGCCCAGGTTCAATCCCTAGTACACTTCCTGGTCCCCCAAGCACTTAGTTCCTAATGCAGAATCAGGAATATCCCCCAAGCACTCCTGAGTATGACCCCCCAAATTAAACTTATAGTTATTTCATATAAACAGCCAGCTAGTATATCTAAATATTTCTGTCTAGTAGGACATTCCAAAAGATAGTTCCTTTTATACAAATTTCTAATAAAATTTGCATACTACTTAATATTGACATGGTTAGTCTGACATTATAGAATGCTATGAAAAGTATGACTTAATGAAATTAAAATGAGTTAAAATCAAATGCCTATTTTACCAATTCTGCTTTGATTTTAGCTGTTTATGTTTAATGTCCCTTCAAAAACAAAATAGCCCACAAGATAATGAGCTTAAAAAACATTTTCTTATTTTTAAAAACTACGACAGTGAGGGGCTGGAGCGATAGCACAGCGGGTAGGGCGTTTGCCTTGCACACGGCCAACCTGGGTTCGAATCCCAGCATCCCATATGGTCCCCCAAGCACCACCAGGAGTAATTCCTGAGTGCGGAGCCAGGAGTAACCCCTGTGCATAACTGGGTGTGACCCAAAAAGAAAAAAAATCTATGACAGTGAGACCACTCAACACTTCAAAGTATGTATTTAGCATTTTGAGCTTTAGGATTATGTGTATTTAAATTTCTGTAAAATTATTTGTATTAGACCAGAAGAGCACTCAAAGGAGTGGAGCACAGGCTTAGCATGCACTGAGCACTGGTTTGGTTCCAGGCACCACGTGGCCTCCTGAGCACCAAGGATGTAGCCCTGGTGCCTCCAGTACCACTGTGGAAAACCCCTACTAAATAAAACAACTTATTTTTATCTTTTCTTCCATGATATTTACATTTTTTGCCTATATTTTACCAGAGAGGAATTAAAACTGCTAGTTTCAGTTCATTTAGCCCTCTAAATAGTTCATCTTTTTTCATATTCAAAGCAAAGGGTATTTTGCATTCATGTCCAGAAACTAAAGATGTAAATTGTTATATGAATTTTTCAGAATGAATAATCATTTTTCCTAACTGGAGTGGGACGTTGTTTCAGGATACTACATTTTACACCTTTAAATATGGTTCCATGTAGATATAATAGATTTC
Source organism: Sorex araneus (assembly GCF_027595985.1). Lineage (NCBI taxonomy): Eukaryota > Metazoa > Chordata > Mammalia > Eulipotyphla > Soricidae > Sorex > Sorex araneus. The sequence goes on along the minus strand of NC_073307.1, from coordinate 20,302,566 downwards.
CTTCTTGTAAATTTGGCAGTTGTGGGAGAATAATCCATGTTATAATAATTTAGATTATCCTTTTAGGTTATTGCTTGATTTTTAAAATATGCTTTTTATTACTATGGGCCCATGATTTCCAGTAGTACTGATAATATTGTTTTAGATGTATAAGACGACACTCACCACCAGAGTGTCAATATTCTGCCTGAGGTTCCTGCTTGCTACCCTCTCCTGCCATCAGCTGACTCACTCCAATTGGCAGAATCTCAGGCTTTGTTTCCATTGGCTTAGTCACTTCCTTCCTTTCTTTATATTCATTTTATGATCAGACAATACTTGTCCTTCCTCTGACTCACTTTGCTCTTCCAGTTCCATCCAGGTTATAGCAAAATCCAAAGCTTCATACTTTTTGGGGGGAAACAGAGGGGGGAAGTTGCTCAGAAGCTACACGCAGCTGTGACAGGCGTCTTGGCCTTTAGTCTACAAAACTATCTCTTTGAGATATCTTTCCAGCCCTTATTTTCCCCTTTATTCCCTCTTTCTTTTCTTCCTTCCTTCCTTCCTTCCTTCCTTCCTTCCTTCCTTCCTTCCTTCCTTCCTTCCTTCCTTCCTTCCTTCTTCCTTCCTTCCTTCCTTCCTTCCTTCCTTCCTTCCTTCCTTCCTTCCTTCCTTCCTTCCTTCCTCTCTTTCTTTTCTTTTTCCCTTTTCTTTCTTCTTTTGTTTTTTGTGCCACACCAGGCATTTCTTAGGACTTACCCTGGCTCTGCACGCAAATGTCATTCCTGGAAGGCTTGAGGGACCATATGGGGTGTAGGGATTGAATGGGGTCAGTCACATGCAAGGCAAATGCCCTACCCGCTGTACTATAGCTTTGGCCACCCTCATCTTTTTCTTAATCTGAGTAGTATTCTATTGTGTTTATATATCACGTTTATTTATCTAATCTTTTGTTGTTGGGCTTTTGACAGCACTAATTTTAATTTTATACCTTAATAACATAAAATATTTACACATAGATTTATTTTCCAAATATTTAAAACTATAGCAAGTTGTTAAATATCATTCACAGATTTTTACCTCATTAATGATCAACATAAGCCATTCATTTTGCCTTCAACTTTTATCTTTTTAGTGATGGCTATGAGTTAGAGGTTGTACCATATCCAGTGATGCTTAAATGCTCAGGGGTCATTCTTAGCTCTGTGTTAGAGGCCACTCCTGACATACATTGGGGGAACATATGTGGTGCTAGGATTTAAATAGGGTCTGATGTGTACAAGGCAAGCACCTTAATCACTGTACTGTCTCTCCAGTCCCTCTGGTACCAATCTATAGAGGAAGTAAAGCCATTTTCAAGATTCCTATATTAATTGAAATCTTGAATACAAATATATATGTATGTATATTTAGTTTTTTAATCACATCTGGTGATGATCGGGGGGTCACTCCTGGCTCTGAACACAGGAATTACTCTTGGCAGTGTTCGGATGACCATATGGGATTCCAAGGACTGAACTTGGGTCAGACATGTGGAAGGCAAGCAACCTACCCAATACACTATTTCTTCAGTCCCTGGATACAAATGTATTTTATCCATGAGATCTATGTACCTAAGCCACACTAAATTATGGATATAAATTATCTAAAACATTTTTCACCTCCTTATATCTACCTATAAAGGTGAAAGAATGGATGCTAAGCCATGAATATACTGAGCTCTGCAATTCTACACAGTGTATGACCATTGGAAGCTTATGTAAACTCTCTGTGTCTCAGTTTTTATCTTTAAAATGTAACTGACAACAGTTATCATCTTTTAAGGGTTTAAGGGGAATAATATTAATTAATGTAAATAATAATATCTCTCCCAAATGGTACTTTGTATTTTACTAAAATCAACATTTCACTTATTTTGGATTCGCAAAAGCAAATTAAAAGAACTTACAACACTATTTCTATGTCATATAGGAAGAAGTAAAGAAAATATAGCTTGAATTTTGTTCTGAGATATATTTTAATTAAATCTAACTATAAATTGGATATTGAAGTGAGAACAATTTGATAGGGAGGCTATTATTTTATATCTGAATCTATATTCTTTCTTTTCTTTTGGATTTATTTTGGATTTTCTTTTGGTGTTTAATTTTTATTTCATTTAATGTTGACACATATCTCCTCTTATTTGCTCTAAATGCATAAAGAAAAATCTAAGGTGTATTATTATTTTAAAGTTCCTTTGGTTTTTTGGGGTATTATGCATACCCAGCTATGCTCAGGACTTACTCCTCTTTGCTGATCTTTGGGGACTCTATATGGTGGGAGGGATTGAACTGGTCAGCTGCATGCAAGCTTTAGCCACTGTACTATCTTTCTGGTTTCATAAGGCTGTTATTTGGATTGCCATTTCTACTATTTCTTATGGGAACAAAAGAAATAGAGTAAAACTAAATTAAATTGACCGGTAACTTAGCACTCTGAGAATTCTATATTCAGTTTAACTGCATGTATACTAGATGTATAATCTGATAATAATCTTACATAGGTAGAAGCATAATAATTAAGAGTGAAATGCTAATTGAATTGATATTTATAGAATAACTGCTATAATAATGCTTCTTAAAATAATGTCCTTAAGAATTCTTATCTCTTAGTACTCTTGGATGATTGACATACTTTTAAAATAATTTATTCAATGAAAAAATAATTAATTAAATTATATGAGATCTAAGGACAGAACATTACATATGTGTGAAGATAAGGGATACACTACTCAGTACACTAATTAAACTCCTTTAACTATGTCTCAGTTAACTCACACTATCAGTATTATAGTGTAAGATGATAATAATATTATACAATGATAAATATCATAGTTAATATATTTGCTGGTCCCCTTTTTATAAACGTGTCTTTCCTCTTAATCACACATGAGTTGATAAAGCTAAAGGTACTCTCTACTTGGATTTAAGTATTTTAGGGTCTTTTACTTTCCCCAAAATTATTTGGTTGAGGAATATGACATCTGGGATAGAAAGATAAAGATTCTAAGAAACAAGCAGTATAAATACAAATATCTATCAAGATAATCAATTTTCATCTTTAAAATTGTTTCGACTTTACTCACTTCACTTTTTTCTTGATGTAATCCTGGCAAGTCAAATAGGATAATCAAGTCTTATTACCCTGGAGCCTCTCTTTCCAGTTTCCTCTGAATGTCTAAGAACCTGATTCTAATATATTTGACTTCCTCCAAAATTTAAAGTTGATTTACACTGTAAAAGAATTATAATAGAATTTAAAACTTATCTATCTGCATTACTATCTGTATTACTATATAACATAGTGGATATTATAGCATATAATTATTATTAGTTTTATTCTTTGTCTCTCTGAGACAATATAGTAAGAATGTCTTTAAATTTTTTTATTATATCATCATAAATCCTTCAATTATTTTAAACTAAACAGCTATGACTAGTACTAATTTAAATCTTAAGATTATATTTCCTTAAGATTATATTTACTTCAAATATTTTAAACTAAACAGCTATGATTAGTACTAATTTAAATCTTAAGATTATATTTCCCTTAGGGATTTTGCAAAGGAGAAATGAAGTTCTTTAACATTGCACAAATGAGGATATTGTCTTACTCTCAAAGTTATTCTAGATATTGAACCATAATGTAATGATCTTATAAACTATTCAAATTAATGGGAAAAACAAGTTTTGTAAAATCATCTATCAATTTTTTCTAACGGACACTTCAAAATTCAGACACTTCAAAATAGTTCAACTTGATTTCAACTTGACAATATTAGTTTCTCAATCAGGACGCAGGGTGGCGCTGCAGGCTAAGACAGTGAACCAAAACCCCTAAAAAGCTCCCACATTCCTTTGTTGCATTACGGAATTAAAAACACGGAAGATTTTTGCCAACCTTATTGAGTTGCCAAGGAGTTTGGGCGGCTATAAACGGGACAAATTTAAGACTGGAAGCAACATCGTAAGGATCTCCCCAAGCAAGAAATCAAAATGAGTATCTGAGCTTTGTTGTGGTTCCTGAAGAAACTGGATGTAAGCACGTAACATGGAGATGCTAGAGAGAATGCAACCAAACAGGCAAGTGGCAGTCTTTATTTTGATGTTGTTCTTGTCTCAGACTCTCACAGAGCCTATTCGTTATTCTGTGCTGGAGGAAACACAGAGCGGCTCTGTGGTAGCCCATCTGACTGAGGACCTGGGCCTGGGAATCGGAGAACTGGCAGCTCGTTCAGCCCGGGTAGTGTCTGACGATGACAAGCTGCATTTGCAGCTGGATCGTCAGACCGGAGATTTGCTTTTAAGGGAGAAACTAGACCGGGAGGAGCTATGTGGTGCCACTGAACCATGTGTGCTGCATTTTCAAGTATTCCTGGAAACCCCAGTGCAGTTTTTTGAAGGAGAATTATCAGTTCAGGATATAAATGACCATTCTCCTGTATTCCCAATGAGGGAAATGCTCCTGAAAATACCGGAAAACAGCCAGCCAGGCTCTTTGTTTCCTCTTAAATTAGCTCAAGATTTGGATGTGGGCAGCAATGGTCTTCAAAAATATACCATTAGCCCCAACTCTCATTTTCATGTTGTCACTAGAAATCATAGTGAGGGGAAAAAGTACCCAGACTTGGTGCAGGACAAAGCATTGGATCGAGAGGAGCAACCAGAGTTCAACTTAATTCTCACTGCGCTGGATGGTGGCTTACCGCCAAGAACAGGCACTGTCTCTGTGCGAATCCTGATCTTGGATGTCAACGACAATGCTCCTGAGTTTGTGCATAACCCATATGAAGTTCAGATCCTTGAGAACAGTCCCGTGGACTCCTTAATTCTTACAGTTTTCGCTCGGGATATAGATGATGGAAACTTTGGGAGTGTTACCTATGGCTTCTTCCAAGCCTCAGAAGAAATCAAACAAACCTTTTCAATAAATGAAATTTCAGGAGAAATCCGGCAGAAAAAGAAATTGGATTTTGAACAAAATAAATCTTACCAGATGGAAATTGAAGCTACTGATGGTGGAGGTCTTTCTGGAAAAGGAACTGTAGTCATAGAGGTGGTGGATGTCAATGACAATGCCCCTGAACTGACCATATCATCACTCACAAACTCCATTCCAGAAAATGCTCCAGAGACTGTAGTCTCCATCTTCCGGGTTCGAGACAGAGACTCTGGAGACAATGGAAAGATGATTTGCTCTATTCCGGATAATCTACCATTTGTTTTAAAACCAACTTTCAAGAACTTCTACACCTTGGAAACAGAAAGCCCGCTAGACCGAGAGAGCCAGGCTGAGTACAACATTACCATCACAGTGACAGATATGGGCAGCCCCAGGCTGCAAACACAGCACACCATCACAGTGCTGGTGTCAGACGTGAACGACAACGCCCCCGCCTTCAGCCAGCCCTCCTACACCCTGCTGGTGGGTGAGAACAACAGCCCCGCCCTGCACATTGGCAGCGTGAGCGCCACCGACCCCGACGAGGGCAGCAACGCCCAGGTCACCTACTCGCTGCTGCCGCCCCAAGACCCGCAGCTGCCGCTCGCCTCGCTGGTGTCCATCAACGCCGACAACGGGCAGCTGTTCGCGCTGCGCTCGCTGGACTTCGAGGCCGTGCGCGCCTTCGAGTTCGGCGTGGGCGCGTGGGACCGCGGCTCGCCCGCGCTCGGCAGCCAGGCGCGCGTGCGCGTGCTGGTGCTGGACCGCAACGACAACGCGCCCTTCGTGCTGTACCCGCTGCAGAACGCGTCGGCGCCCTGCAGCGAGCTGGTGCCCAGGGCGGCAGAGGCGGGCTACCTGGTGACCAAGGTGGTGGCGGTGGACGGCGACTCGGGCCAGAACGCCTGGCTGTCGTTCCAGCTGCTCAAGGCCACGGAGCCCGGGCTCTTCAGCGTGTGGGCGCACAATGGCGAGGTGCGCACCGCGCGGCCGCTCAGCGAGCGCGACGCGCCCAAGCACAGGCTGCTGGTGCTGGTCAAGGACAATGGCGAGCCGCCACTGTCGGCCAGCGTCACGCTGCACGTGCTGCTGGTGGATGGCTTCTCGCAGCCCTTCCTGCCGCTGCCCGACGCGCCTGCCGACGCGCCTGCGGACGACCGCCTCACTGTCTACCTGGTGGTGGCCTTGGCCTGCGTGTCGTCGCTCTTCCTCTTCTCCGTGCTGGCCTTCGTGGCTGTGCGCCTGTGCAGGCGGCCTGGCCCTTCCGCGGGGGGCCCCTACCCGCTGCCCGACGCGCACTTCCCGGGACACCTGCTGGACGTCAGTGGCGCTGGGACCCTGTCGCACAGCTACCAGTATGAGGTGTGCATGACTGGAGACCCTAGAACTGGTGAGTTCAAATTCCTGAAGCCATTATTCCCCAACCTCTTGGCTCAGGACACTGAGAATGAAATTAAAGAATCCCCGAACAGCAGAAACAGCTTTGTATTTAGTTAAGTAATTGTCAAGTGAACATTTCCCAGCACAAACAAGCAACCCTTTGCATTGCTTTTTTTTTTTTTTTGCTTTTTGGTTCACACCCAGCAGTGCACAGGGGTTACTCCTGGCTCTGCACTCAGGAATTATTCCTGGCGGTGCTGGGGGACCATATGGGATACTGGGAACCGAACCCGGGTCGGCCGCATGCAAGGCAAACGCCTTACCCGCTGTGCTATCGCTCCAGCCCCCTGCATTGCTTATTTTTAAAGACTGTATTGCTGTTTAAATATATACATATTTCAAATCTACGCATGTCCCTTATCATACTAAAATTTTTCTCTAAAATGTTAAGTTCCCTTAGCATTTTAATGACACTGAATATTAAGTGTATATTTTCTTCATATTTTATTTCCTATGTTGAATCATCTTTCCATAACTATAAGTTACTTAAGTAGGTTTAGAAGTTGTATTTAAATTAACTTGTTTCTTAATGTCTTTTACTATAATACTTAAAGTTTTATATGATCTTGTAGCTCCATCTGTGGTGGCATTTGTCTTAGTCACATAGCATTATCCTTGCAAAGTGTTTGAAATTCTTTATAGTTCCCTAGGACTCTCTGTGCTGAGAACATATAACAAATATACCAGGCTTGTTTCTCCCTAATTGTACTTAAATATGTTTTCATTAAAATATTAACATAGTAAAATTGTGATACCCTCATTGTGAGAACCATATAAACCATTATGTATGAGTATCTTGTGACTATTTACACAGTGCATTGCATGTACCAATATTAGCACTTTAAGTTATTCTTGTTATACATAACAAGGAGAAGATCTACATCATTTGACAACCCTTTCACTGAACTAATTAGATCAAATCAAAACTTGGTAAATTCTTTTACAATGTTTAAGAAATTTCTGGGCTGGGGATTTAGCTTAAAGGCTGTACAGGAACACTGCAACTGGGAGATCCAGGATTGATTCCCATTATTGTGTGGTTTCCAAGCACCATTGGGAGTGACTCCTGAGCTCTGAGCCAGGACTGCCAACTCAAAATCCAAAAGAAAAAGTGTCAGGGCCCAAATATGCTCCAAAACCATTGAAAGTTTCAAGTATCAGGAGAGCATAGTATACTTCCTTATTCTTTAATTTGCCCTACAAATAAAACTTCAAGTGTATTGCACATATTTACTTAGATTTTCTGTATTTTCCTCCCACTTTTCAAAAGAGTCAAAGAATCTTGCGTTGATAGTACAGTAGATAGGTTGTTTTCTATGCACATGGCCAAGATGGGTTAGATCTGTTCACTGGCACCATATATGGTCCCCCTAGCTCCACCATGAATGATCCCTGAGTGCAGTCAGAATACCTGAGCACTGCCGAGTGTGGCCCAAGAATGAAAACAAACTGTAAGAGTCAAAGAGTCTCAGTTTTTCTGTACAAGTTTGATTATCAAGTGATACCATATTTTTCACTTTGTACTTTTGCAGACATGGACAATCTTTAAACCACAAAGTTCCATTTAAAAGATATTCTTGAAATCTATATTTTTTCCTTAATTCAGTGTACAAAATGAATTGAAAAAGTGGCACTAAGCTGGAGATATAGTACGGAGAACTTAGTAGCCTTGGTGCCCCTAGTTTTTTCTACATCATAGCACTGTTCACCCAGCACCATGGGAGTGACCCCCAAACACAGAAAGTGTAGTCCCCAAGATTCACCAGGTATGACCCAAAGTCCTACCAGAAAGAAAATGTGGTGCTAATTAGAACAACAAAGACTTATTCTTTAAACAAAAAAAAGCACAAATAAGTACATAATGTGCAAATTAAGGCTCACATTAGGGTAGTCAACTTCTCCATCTATTATTAGATTTTAAAAAATTTTATTGGGGGGGTGCGCGGGGGGACGACAAAAAATTTTATTGGTTTTGGGGCAATACCTGGCAATGCTCAGGGCTTACTCCTGGCTTTGTGCTCAGGGATTACTCCTGAAGGATGGGAGGGAGGACCATTTGGGGTTCTGGGGATCAAACGTGGGTCAGCCACATGCAAGGCAAGCATCCTACCTGATGTACCACCCCTTTGGCCTCTTGTAATTGGCTATTATAATGTAGTGTCTTTCTGTTAATTTTTGGACTACATTTGGCTGTGGTTCTCTGGGTCTGCACTCAGGTATCACTCTTGGCAGGGCTCAGGGTATCTTCATATGTGGTTCTAGGGCCCAAGCCTGAATTGACTGCATGTAATATAAGTGCCACTTGCTGTACTATTGCTCCAGTCAAGTTTCTTGAGTAAAGCAATATCATCAAATGATGTTGGACATTTTTATTACTCAGTACTCAGTATAAAATAACTATGCACTTGTGCACATGCATACCCACACCTGGAATAAAACCTAGAAGAAAAATAGATAATACAGAGTCCTGAAAAGGTATTTGCCTTGCATTTGGCTGACCTAGGTTTGGTCCCCAGCACCACATATGTTCCCCAGAGCCTACCAGGAGTAACTCTTGAGTTCAGAGCCAGAGAAATCCCTGAGTACTTTTGTGTGTGATCTAAAAACCAAAAGAGGAAAAAAAGAGACAATACAAAAGACCCACAGATGGAAGAGGTAACTGGAATAAATTGATAATGGTGTTTGTTAATATATATGACATTTGTCAATATGTTAAAAATAAGGAAAAAAGAATCTAGATGAAAAGAAAGATAATGAAAAATTATATCACCAGATAATTGGAAGTTCTAACACTAATTACAACTTAAAATGAAAACTAATTCTAGAACTGAAGTATAATATCTGATATTATAAACTACTTAGATGGCTTAGTAGCATAGTAGACATAAATGAATTTAGAAATGAGTGAAGATGAGTCAATATAGAATATCTAAATATTTGTCTTGAAGAGACTGTACAGGGAATAAGGCATGCAGCTGACCCCAGTTCTATACCTGGCACCACAGATGGTTCCCCAAGCACCACAAGGAGTTATCCCTGACCCAAGAGTAAGCCATGAATACTGTTAGGTGTGGTCAAAAAACATCCAAATATAAATAGAGATGAAAAACAATAAAAATTATATATAAGAGACCACACAAAGGCTGAAGAGGTAGTACAGTAGGTGAGGCAATTGCCTTGAATGTGGCTAAACCAGGTTCAAACCCCAGCGCCACATATGTACTCCTGAACCCTGTCAGGAGTGATCCCTGACTAATCCCTGAGCACCACCAGATGTGGCCCAAAAAAACACATGAAAGAAAATAGTGTATGTAAAAGTGACATAACTTAAAAAATTATAATATATGGGGGCTGGAGCAATAGTACAGCGGGTATGGCATTTGCCTTGAATGCGGCTGACCCGGGTTCGATTCCCAGCACCCTATATGATCCAACGAACACCGCCAGGAGTAATTCCTGAGTGCCTGAGCCAGAAATAACGCCTGTGCATCTCTGGATGTGACCCAAAAAGCAAAAAAAATTATAATCTATGTATGATATACTCCCAGGAGAAGGGAAACCTACTATATTTACAATTACATAATTATAAAATATGTCAAATTAAACTAAGAAAACATAAATAAGAAACAGACAAATTATATATGATTCCCAGGACACCTTTGAGAACAACCCCTGACACCATACTGTAGTGGCCCCCAAAACGCAGGAAAAAAATTTTCTAAACAAAACTTTTGGGGTCAAAGAGAAAGTTCAAAGTGCTGGGACACATGCTTTGCATTTTAGGAGTCCAGGGTTCAATCTCTGGCACCTCTAGGTGTGACCCCTCAATACAGAGCCATAAATACCCTCTGAGCACTACCAGATATGACCCAAAACAAAATAAAACAAAAAATAGAAAAATTGTAATAAAAAGACTAAATTCTCTTTATGACTGATAGAAGAATATACACATAATAATAAAGATCTGGACTGAGTAGTGAAGAATCCTGGCCGACAGGCACTACAACACCGGAGAATGCTCCAGGCCCCAAACCGAGCCAATATCACCAGGGTGTCCCAGAAGGAGCAGGCGCAGTCTTCCCGCCTTCTCCAGATGGAATCCCAGCAACCATGAGCTTCTACAAGCAAGGCTCCGTATATAGGGACCGGAACTTTTTCTCCAAACTGCGAGGCCGCTTATACAGCGCAACCTTTCCTGATATGCAAAGTGAGCAATGGAAAATAGATGATCTAGGATCTGCCCCTAGAATATCTGGGCTTGAATAGTGGTGGGAATATCCAAGCAAAATATAATGCCCAAAACTATAGAGAGTATCTGAACAATTGTCTGCCGTAGAGGCAGGGTAAGGACTGAAATGGAAAAGGAGAGGACAATGGGGATATTGGTGGTGGAAAGTTTGCACTGGTGGAGGGTTGGGTGATCAATCATTGTATTGCTGAATATCAACCATGTGGCTTTGGGCAGAAATGCGTCCAGACTACGCATTAGGTTTCCAGCGCCCGACCACCCCAGGTGGGAATGGGTTTCGTGCCTTGGCCTCTTTTCCCTGGCGGCTCAGTTGCCACTGCCATCTTCCAGAGGCCTAGGGACAACCAGGGAGGGGTCCTCAGTGATGAGGAACGTGGGGCCTCATGGGATGGGGGCAGAGCCGGTCCTTCTCCCCCGACTGCCCCTATGAGACCCCAAGTTGCCACCCATGAACGAGCCGCTGATCGAGCTGCTTATCGGCCATGATCCCAGAGACTGGGAAACAAAGCTTGCAACACAGTGGCTTTGGGCAAAATCCCTGTAGATTACATTATTAAAAACCCAGTATTCCAAAATTGCGCAGTCACAATAATTGCCGCACATCATCATATGCAATTCATAATCAGCAATAGAAAACAAAACGTCTAATGTTGCCTCTTTGGCAGATCTGAGTGTTGGGGTAAAATCCCAAATAATAATGGTAGGTTTGGTGTCAAAATGTTGAATGTAATCAAAGCAGAGAGAGGATGTGTGGCATACATGGAAATCATATGCTACACAAGTAGGGGGATGGTATGAGATGGGGGGACATACTGGGTTTTTCAGTGGTAGAAAACGTGCACTGGTGAGGGTCGGTGTTTTACCATTGCATGGCCGAGACTTAAACCAAAAACTCTGTAACTGCTCTCACGGTGTTTCAATAAAAAGAAAAAAATAATAAAATAAATATAAACAATAATAAAATCTGAACACATTAAATATATGAAGAACACTCTAAATATTATATAGTCTTTGGGGCTGAAAAGATAGTATAGTGGTTAGGGTACTTATTTTGCATACAGCCAACCTGGTTCAATATCTGGCATCCCATATGGTCCTCCAAGCGCCTCCAAAAGTGATTCCTGTGTGCGGAGACAGTAGTAACAGGTGTGGCTCAGATACAAAACAGGACCAAAAACCAAACAAAAACAAAAACAAAAAAATCCTTTCAAAAACAGAAGAATATACATTTATGTGTACTTAAACTATATAAAATGATCCACATTATATTCATAAAGTCAGCCTCAAAAATAATCAGTTCTGCTGATTGAACCCATGGCCTCACACACACAGATCAATGGCTGTACACTGATTAATAAATACACTGATTAATAATTATCAGATTAATAAAGGAAAACTATGATTATCACGATACAGAAAAATAATTTAATAAAATTCAGTATGAATTCATGGTAAAATTGTTAGCAAATTAAGAAAGAAGGGATATTTCAGATTGTATTTTTTTCTGTTTAAAACATTCTAGAATAAGCATATTCAGAATGGCATATAGTTAAAGGCAGACAAGGAATTATTTTACAGTCCAAAATTACATGCATAAATTTTTAAACATAGTTCATTATTTTAAATGCCTATTTAAATATCACTTCAGATATATCTTAAAACTTAACAGATTTATGTTGAACTGAGTTGCAAATTCCAAACTCAATTTGAAAACACATCATAAAACAGAACACCATTTCAAATAAAAATGACAGTGCTGGGGCTGGAGTGATAGCACAGCGGGTAGGGCGTTTGCCTTGCACGCGGCCAACCCGGGTTCGAATCCCAGCATCCCATATGGTCCCCTGAGCACCGCCAGGGGTAATTCCTGAGTGCAGAGCCAGGAGTAACCCCTGTGCATCGCCAGGTGTGACCCAAAAAGCAAAAAAAAAAAAAAAAAAAAAAATGACAGTGCTTTGTGGGTTTGACATAGGGAGGCTATTAACAATGTAATAAAAACAAATATAATTAGTCAAGAGATTAAAAGTTATGAAGTGTACTAAAACTTATTCAGCAAATTAAATTCATGACATTACTAAAAATTGAAAATAGTGCAATGCTATATATCAAGTTATAGTGGCTGCATTATAAAGAATAAAGTATTGTGTGAATACTTTTATAAACACAAAATGCATCCAAATATTTATGAAAAGCTGAGCATTATGTATTAGAATGGTGTAATATCTTTCATCATGCAGACTTTAGAGATAGAGTAAAATTTCCTAACATGTATACATGTGTCATACCTGCAAAACGGTCCAAGCCTTGGATATGGCCAACCTGAATTCAATCCCTGACACAACATATAGTTTCCTGAACATGCCAGGAGGAAGCCCTGAGCACAGCAGGGTGTGGCCGAAAACACAAAAAAAGGTGGGGGAGGAATTATGACAGACCCCTCAATAACACAAAGATCCAAATTTTACTACAAATAACTTTATATTACCAAGTTGGAGAATGTAAAAGAAATGAATGAAGTTTTATAATTATAAAACCTCCCAGGACAGAATCGAAAAGAAGTTCAAAACTTGAAAAAAATAAATTACGAGGAGAAAATTGAAACAATAATTTAAAAAAATTTGCCTTCCAGGGGCTGGAGCAATAGCACAGTGGGTAGGGTGTTTGCCTTGCACACGGCATCCCATATGGTCCCCTGAGTACTGCCAGGGGTAATTCCTGAGTACAGAGCCAGGAGTAATCCCTGTGCATCTCTGGGTGTGACCCAAAAGGCAAAAAAAATTCCCCCCCCCAAAATGTCTATGTCCAATCAAACCTTCAAAGATTATTACCTTTCATAATTTCGAAGAAACAGGAATCCTTCCCAATAGCTGTGATAAAGCCAATATTACCCTAATACTGAGGCAGACAGAGAAATCAAGAAGTGAGAACTAGAGATCAATATTCTTGATGAATATCAATGCAAAGATCCTTAAGATCTTAGCAAACCAATTTTAGTCATATATCAAAAAGATTATACATCAGGATCAAGAAGAATTTACTCAACGGATTCAAAGTTTGTTCAATATATGAAAATCACCACATCAAAAAAAAGGAAAGACAAAAATCATATGATGCTATCAATATACACAGATAGGGTTTCTTTTAACAAGATTCAGTCTATTCATTCAATATGTCTCAAAAATAAGGATAGACGGAATTAGCCTCAATATTATATTTAATGTGAAAAACTGGAAAGGTTTCCACTAAGATCAGGTATGAGGCAAGGATATTCATGTTTTCTACTACTATTCAATATAGTCCTGGAAGTCCTAATCACACTAATTAGATAAGAAAAAGAGGCATTCAAATCAGATGTTAAACTATAAATTTTCACTGCTTGCAGATGACATGATAATATTCATTGATGAGCAAAGACTCTACGCAAAAAACTGCTAGAAATAACCTGCCAATACAGTAAAATAATTGGGTACAAAATAAACACACACACAAATCAATTACATTTTTATATGCCCACAAAATGACCTGAAAGAGAAAGTAATTGAGAAAATAACTCCACCTAAAATGGTGTACTATGGGTAAATGATCACTGTATGAGTAAAATGCAAACACAAAAGTTCATAAGTTTGTAACTGTACATCACAATAATTCTCTAATAAATTTTTTTAAATGGTGTACTAAAACATCAACTAACTAGGAATAACAACTTCAATCAACTTAAAGGATATGAAAGACAAACATTAAAATGTTAAAGTCACTATCAAATAAAAGATAACAGGAGAGAATTGAATATTCCATGTTCATGGATTGTAAGAACACTGAAAAAGACCATACTACTCAAAGCAGTGATTAATGCAATCCTTATCAAAATTTCATTGACATTATTTGTTCGATTTGTTCGAGCGGGCACCAGTAACATCTCTCATTGAGAGACATTGTTACTGTTTTTGGCATATCCAATACGCACGGGTAGCTTCTCAGGCTCTGCCTTTCGGGCTCGATACTCTCGGTAGCTTGACGGGCTCTCCGAGAGGGGCGGAGGAATTGAACTCAGGTTGGTCACATGAAAGGCAAACGCCCAACCGCTGTGCTATCGCTCCAGCCCCTCACAGAATAGACAAAATTTAATTCAAAACAGAGTTTTAAAATCTTGATATTATGCCAGAATCAATAAAATGCACTGAGGAAAACAGAGTACTCTTCAAGATACTGACCTCAGGTGCATCCTTAATGAATCAACTCCACTGGCAAAGATAAAAGAAGGAAAACATTAAATAATTGGGATCATAACAAATTAAGAAATTTTTGTTTAATAAGAACGAGGAGGTCTGCCCCACAGCTTGGAAACTGGCCTCACATGCTGGGGGAAAAGGCAGCAGAGATAGAGAAGGGAACACCTATTAGAGAATGTTGAAAGGACCCACTCGGGTTGAAAGCTGCATACCAAAAGTAGATTATAGACCGAACATGGCCACTCAATACCTCTACTGCAAACTACAACATCCAACAGGAGAGAGAACAAAAGGGAATTCCTGCTGCAGAGGCCAGGTGGGTGGTGGAGTGGTGGTGGTGGGAGGGATACTGGGAACATTGGTGGAGGAGAATGGGCACTGGTGGAGGGATGTAACTGAAATGCAAACATGAAAGTTCATAAGTTTGTAACTGTACCTCACGGTGATTCACTAATAAAAATTTGAAAAAAGAAACTAAGGCTAAAATTAAAAGGAATTCTACTGAGTGGAGGAAATAGTCACATTTTATAAATTTACAAAGGGCTAATATCCATCATGTATAAAGAACTCACAAAGTTTTACAGTAAAATAATCCTCATCAAAAGGTGGATAGAGGAAATGAACAGATACTTCTTGGAAGAAAACACACAGGTAACTAATAGACATAGGGGAAAGTTCTTATTACTTATTATAAGGAAAATACAAACTAAAACAACCGTGAGAAAGCACCCACGTCAGTGAGAATAGCCTATATCAAAATGAATGGAAACAGCCAGCACTGCTGGTAAGGATGCTATGAGAAAGGAATATTCATTTACTTTTGGTGGGAATATAAACTGACTGACCCTCTATGAAAATGATACACAGACTTCCCAAAAATTAATAATAGAACTTTTACAAGGCCATGAGATTCCAATCCTTGTCAATAACACAAACACAACCTAAGAACACAAAAGCATCAATTCAAAATGACATATGCTCACCTGACGAGCTACCTAGAATCTATTGACCACAGAGGAGAACCTGGCAAGCTTTCTGTGGCATATTCATATCCAAAATACAGTAAATAATATATAAATACTTCTTGGAGAGCCCATAAGCTACCGAGAGTATCCCGCCCACACAGCAGAGCCTGGCAAGCTACCTGTGGCATATTCAATATGCCAAAAACAGTAACGATAGGTCTCATTCCCCTGACCCTGGAAGTGCCTCCAATTGTTGGGAAAGACGAGTAAGGAGAGGCTGCTAAAATCTCAAGGCTGAGTGTAATAGAGACATTATTGGTGGTCGCTTGAGTAAGTTGACGAACAACGTGATGATAGTGATACAGTGATATGCTGACCTATGTTTCTTGTAGCACTATTTATAGTAGGCAACAGTTGAAACAATCCCCATATCCAATGACTGATGTATAAATATAGAAGTTGTGGTATACAAATGGAATACTACTCAGCTATAAGAAAAGATAAAATGTCTTTTGCTACAACTTGGATGGATCTGAAAGGCATAATGTTTGACAAAATGAATCAGACAGGGAAGGATAAATACCAAATGATGTTATCCACCTGTTGTATATTAAAACAACAACAAAGGAATGAACAGTAGCTAATGACAATCCCTTTGATTTTGAATACAGAATTGAATACAGAACTGAGATCAGGCAGGGAAGGAAGTGGGTTAGGGAGTGGGAGGGATGTTAGAAGCTGGACTCTGGTGGTGGTGGAAAGGCAATTTATTTTGTACACCATAGGTATGAACTTAAATACTGTTGTAACCATGTTAAACTACATGAAAATTTTAAGAAGTTTTGTTCATCTATAGTATTAGCAGGGTAACTCAGTGGTAGAATGCTTATCTTGCATGTGAGATCCAGGGGTCAATCCCTAACCTCTCTCCTCCCCCCCACATGAGCAATCACACACAATATCATAAGTAATTTCAAATGCCAGTCATAGAATGAGTGAAGATATTTGTTAAACTAACATCTGAAAAGTGGTATGTCCTTACGTAAGGAACTAGAGAATTAAGGATAAAGTGCAAGTGTCAGACAGGGGAGATAGTTCAAGTGATAGAGCAGGTACCTAGCAGGTACAAGACCCCGAGTTCACAATTTGCTTCCCATTCTCAGCACCTTGAGGTATGAACCATATAAAAAAACCCCAAATATCCCAAGTAGAAAAACACACAAAAAGCTTGGCAATCACTTCATAAGAATATACCCTTTAATGGCAAATAAAGTGTGAAATTATGCTATAGTTAATTCATAAAATTTTAAAGTTACAAAGTGATTATCACTCCAGAGTGGTTGTTTGTTGATTTGCTGGAGCGGGTACTAGTAACATCTCCATTGTGAGACATTTTGTTACTGTTTTTGGCATATCTAATACGCCAGGGGTAGCTTGCCATGCTCTTTTGTGCTAGCGGGATACTCTCAGTAGCTTGCCAGGTTCTCCAAGAGGGGCGGAGCAATCGAACCTGGGTCAGCCTCCTGCAAAGCAAATGCCCTACCCGCTGTGCTGTCACTCCAGTCCAAGAGTGGTTAAAATTAAAATACAATATTAGATGTTGACTAGATTATTGTAGAAACTGAAACTCTCATTCATTGCTGGTTTTGGTAAAAAATGTATTTAAAAAACTAAATATAGCATTTGCAGTAGATCCATATATTTATATAAATTTTAGTACACAATAATTCATGTCCTAAATATATTGAATATATATCAAATATATTAACATACATTAAATATACTTAACACATATTAATATATATTAAATATAGCATGCATAATCAAAAGTCACACCAAAAGTCATCTACAAGAATGTTTATTGCACTCACTACTCGAAATAGCCCCAAACTGGAAAGCCCCAATACCCATCAACTGGATGGATAAACAAATTGTGTAGTGTAGCTAACTGATAGTAGAATGCAATAAGCATACAATCAATTGAAACAAATATAACAGATGAATTTTACAAGTATTGTAATTTTACTCTATATGTCCACTGGAATAAATGTTTAAAGATCTCCTCAAAGAAAACCAAAACAATGATTAGTCAGGAAAGTTCCTGTTTTAAGGGAGGAAAGTGGTCACAAGAGACTGACAGGAATCCCCTTCTGGTAACATTTTAGTTTTAATTTAGGTTCTGCTTATAGGAGTGTGTTCATTGTGAATGTTCTTTGAGACGTATGCTTTTGATTTGTGTCCCTTTCTGATGTACAATTATTAAAAATACAAATGATTTTTAAAATGGTAAATAACTTGTTGATATAATCAAACAAGAAACTCACAAGTCTGGGAAATAGGGTTAAAGGGAAAACTTTGACCTGCTGGATGCCCAGTTCATTCCAAGCACCTGCAGGGTTCAGCCCTCACCACGCACCATCAGAAGCCAACCGATTACCATCACCAAAAGGTCACCAGAAGCAACCTCCAAGCACCAAACCAGCAGTAGCCTAGGAGCACTGCCCGGTGCTTAAACAAAACTCAAAACAAAAACTCACAGGAGAATTCTTTGTGAACTCAGGATACTTATGAAGAATATATCATTTTAGTTTACTCTGAAAATTACTATTTCACTGTAAGTTATTGGCCAAAATTTTCTTTTGAATTTCTAATAGCTAAGAACTTGAAATCCAATCGGAAATCATCTGTGACTTAAAAGAATAGTGGTACATACCTTAGTAATATTTGGAATTAAATGGTAAATATGAATGCTATGGTAAATCTGAACACCTGGTGGCGCTGCAGGCTAGGCGTTTGTGTAAAGGGCTCTGGATATCCGGGGCGCCATTAAGCCCCGAATCAGAACTGGGAATGCTCCCTAGAATCAGCAAGCATTTTAAGTCAGCCCCCCAGGCAGAGCTCTGCAGAGGGCATTGTTCTAATGCAAGGCCCTGAGAAAGGCCTAATTCAAGTTTATTTAGCGAACCATCTGGATTGATTGTATACCGGATAAGAGAAACTGCACGTCTCTGACGGAGCCTGAAGGATGGAGACTGCGATAGCCAAAACGTCACGGAAAAGGCAAGTTATGTTTCTTGCTATATTATTGCTTTTGTGGGAGGCTGGCTCTGAAACGATTAGGTATTCTTTGCCAGAAGAAACAGAGAGTGGCTACTTCGTGGCCAATCTGGCAAAAGATCTGGGGCTCAGGGTGAGGGACCTGGGCACTCGGGGCGCGCGAATCCATTACAAAGGAAACAAACAGCTCTTGCAGCTCAATACAAAGACCGGGGATTTACTTCTGTCCCAAAACCTGGACCGAGAGGTGCTGTGCGGGGAGATGGAGCCCTGTATTCTGCATTTCCAATTGCTACTGGAAAACCCGGTGCAGTTTTATCAAGTTGAACTGCAGCTCACAGATATAAATGATCATTCTCCTGAGTTCCTAGAGAAAGAAATGCTGCTAAAAATTCCGGAAAGTGTCCTTCCAGGGACTGTGTTTCCTTTGAAAACGGCCCAGGACTTTGACATAGGTAATAATAGTGTTCAGAACTACACAATAAGCCCAAACTCCCATTTTCATGTTGTCACTCGTAATCGCGGAGATGGTAGAAAATACTCAGAGCTGGTGCTGGACAAAGTTCTGGACAGGGAGGAGCAGCCCGAGCTCAGTTTAACACTCACAGCGTTGGATGGTGGGACTCCGCCCAGGTCCGGGACCACAGCAGTCCGCATTGAGGTCATGGATATTAATGACAATGCTCCTGAGTTTCTACAGTCGCTGTATGAGGTACAAATACCTGAGAACAGTCCTCTTAACTCCTTAATTGTCACTGTGTCTGCCCGAGACTTAGATGCTGGAACATATGGGGAAGTAGCCTACTCTCTATTCCAGGGCGATGATGTCACCCAACCCTTTGTCATAGACAATGTCACAGGAGAAATTCGTCTGAGAAGGGCATTGGATTTCGAGACAACTAGATATTATAACTTGGAAATTGCAGCCTCAGATGGTGGGGGTCTAACAGGAAAATGTACTGTGGCAATAGAGGTGCTGGATGTGAATGACAATGCCCCGGAGCTGACCATGTCCACACTCACCACGTCCACCCCAGAAAACTCACCAGAGACTGTAGTTGCTGTTTTCAGCGTTTCAGATCCAGATTCCGGGGACAACGGAAGGATGGTTTGTTCCATCCCGGATGATCTCCCCTTTCTCTTGAAGCCGACATTCAAGAATTTTTATACCCTACTAACAGAGAGACCCCTGGACCGAGAGAGCCAGGCGGAGTACAACATCACCATCACGGTGACAGACATGGGCACCCCCAGGCTGCAAACACAGCACACCATCACAGTGCTGGTGTCAGACGTGAACGACAACGCCCCTGCCTTCAGCCAGCCATCCTACACACTGCTGGTGGGCGAGAACAACAGCCCCGCCCTGCACATTGGCAGCGTGAGCGCCACCGACCCCGACGAGGGCAGCAACGCCCAGGTGACCTACTCGCTGCTGCCGCCCCAAGACCCGCAGCTGCCGCTCGCCTCGCTGGTGTCCATCAACGCCGACAACGGGCAGCTGTTCGCGCTGCGCTCGCTGGACTTCGAGGCCGTGCGCGCCTTCGAGTTCGGCGTGGGCGCGTGGGACCGCGGCTCGCCCGCGCTCGGCAGCCAGGCGCGCGTGCGCGTGCTGGTGCTGGACCGCAACGACAACGCGCCCTTCGTGCTGTACCCGCTGCAGAACGCGTCGGCGCCCTGCAGCGAGCTGGTGCCCAGGGCGGCAGAGGCGGGCTACCTGGTGACCAAGGTGGTGGCGGTGGACGGCGACTCGGGCCAGAACGCCTGGCTGTCGTTCCAGCTGCTCAAGGCCACGGAGCCCGGGCTCTTCAGCGTGTGGGCGCACAATGGCGAGGTGCGCACCGCGCGGCCGCTCAGCGAGCGCGACGCGCCCAAGCACAGGCTGCTGGTGCTGGTCAAGGACAATGGCGAGCCGCCACTGTCTGCCAGCGTCACGCTGCACGTGCTGCTGGTGGACGGCTTCTCGCAGCCCTTCCTGCCGCTGCCCGACGCGCCTGCCGACGCGCCTGCGGACGACCGCCTCACCGTCTACCTGGTGGTGGCTTTGGCCTGCGTGTCGTCGCTCTTCCTCTTCTCCGTGCTGGCCTTCGTGGCCGTGCGCCTGTGCAGGCGGCCCGGCCCTTCTGCGGGGGGCCCCTACCCGCTGCCCGACGCGCACTTCCCAGGACACCTGCTGGATGTCAGTGGCGCTGGGACCCTGTCGCACAGCTACCAGTATGAGGTGTGTCTGGCGGGGGGCGCTGGCACCAATGAGTTCAAGTTCCTCAAGCCCATTCTGCCCACCTTCCCGCCTCAGGACACTGAGGAAGCAGTAGAGGAAAACCCCACTTTTAGGAATAGCCTTGGATATAATTAGAAATCTGACCATGATACGTATTTTGGACGTTATCTCTCAATTTCCTAGAGATTTCGTGAGAGTATCATGGAGAAAACTTCCACCTTCAGATATTTCCCTTTTTTAATTAATTTGTGAACTCTATTTTCTCTTGTCATATTTTGGGAAACTGAATTCTACTCATTGCATTGCTTCCACAATATCAATATAAATCCCCCATGCTATTGATTTTCCTTAAAAGTTTGCTCTGATTTATTGCAGAAAACTGTCTTGATACAATAAAATCAAATATTATTTCCCCCCTGTATTTTATCCATCTAAACATTCTTTTTAATATTTTGTTTAAAATATCCAAAATGTTTTTCCAGTTTGCATTTTGATAGATATTTCCATAGATAGCACTGCATGTCAGAAACTGTTAAAATTTAATGACTTTTAAGAAATATTTGACAATGGGCTAACAAATTACAACAGTACTAATTAAAATATGTAAACATGATTGTTTTTGATCATTTTAACATGCAAATGGAAAAATAAATCAAGTTTGGCACAATGTACTTTTTAAAGTATATAATACTAGGGGATGAATTAGGTAAGGTGTTTGCCTTTCACATGACCAACACTTGTCATACCCGATGTGGTCTGCTGAGTCCATATTAGGTGTCTTTAAACTCAGAGCCAGGAATAAGCCTTTGGAGCCATTTGCTGTGGCTCCTAAAAGAAAATAAAAATGAAAGAAAAAAGAAAATAGATGATGCAATAAAGAAATTGTGGTTTATATACACAATGGAATACTACTCAGCTATAATAAAATCACTGTCACTGTCATCCCATTGCTCATCGATTTGTTCGAGCGGGCACCAGTAACGTCTCTCACTGAGAGACTTATTGCTACTATTTTTGGCATATCCAATACGCAGCATTAGCTTGCCAGGCTCTGCCATGCAGGCTCCATACCCTCAGTAGCTTGCCAGGCTCTCCGAGAGGGGCAGAGGAATCGAACACAGGTTGGCCGAGTGCAAGGTGAAAGCCTAACTGCTGTGCTATCGCTCCAGCCATAATAAAATATAAAATCATTCAATTTGATGCCACATGGATGGAACTCAAGGGTTCTAAATATTGAATAGAGCTAGTTAGAAGAACGTATATGTTTTCTCTCCTATGTAGGATATAATTAATCACTTTATGGGAACATCAAATGGTCAAATAAAACAGAACTTAAGACTTGGTTTACACAACTGAGCTTACCTGGGCTTGGGGCAGTTTGGGCTAGTTTCTGGACACTGGTGAATGGAATGAAGTCTGGTGGTGGGAATGGTGATAGAATGATGTATGCATGAAACTGTCACTCATGGTATTATTAATCACAGTATTAAATAAAAATTGGAGGAAAACATGGTTTACTATATACTATCTGCTATGAAATTCACTTCAACTATTATATAGGCAAATTGAAAGTTAAAATATGGAGTAATAAAATAGTGCATACTATTCATGCAATGATAAATAATGTAGATGTAATAGCAAAGAAGATATCTCCCCACTGCAAAAATAAAGAAAAAGAGGCATAGTTGGATAATATATAATGATAAAAGAAGAATACGTAGCAACTCACATACGTATATACTAAATACTAGAGCTGCAAATAATTGAATCAAAATAAAGTGATACTGAAAGGAGAATTCTATCAAAATTTCTGACTTAAGCCTGGGTTTTATTCCCATTACTGCACTGAGATGAAGGTAGTCCTTGAGCATTGCTGGGTGTGGCCCCCAAAATAAATAAAATTGGATACCTCAACACCCTCTCTCAACAATTGTTAGAATTAGGCAGAAAATCAGCATAAATAAAGAATAACCTAACATCTTCATTAACCAGTAGGAGCAAATATATTTAAAGAACACCTAGCCAACAACCATAAAACACTAGTTTTGTAAGATAGAATGCATAAACAGATCATACTACAAACTTCAACCCACTTAGAGGAATTGAAATCTGTATTGCACTGTGGGTTCTCCAGTCACAATAGACTAAAGCAGTAGTGAAAACATAATAGAAAAATCTTCAAACAGTTGAAAATTAAATAAGACATCAAATGAAGTCATGGATCAAAGAAAACACCTCAAATGAGATGAAAATAGGTTGAGCTTGATTAGAAATACAAATACAACAAATAATTTTATAAGACAGTGTAGAGAGGGAAATTTACAGACCTACAGACATACATAAGAAAAGAATTAAGTTTCAAATAATTCATTGATGCTCCCACCTCAATAATCTAGAGGAATACAAAGAAAATTAACCCACAGAGACTGGGAAATAGTTCAAAAAGTAGAACACAAGCTTTGCGCATGCAAGTGAGAGCCTTGCATTTGATCCCTGACATATATTGTCCTCCAAGCATTGCCTGGATTAGTCTTCTAGAAAAAAAACATGCTCCCACTGAGCAAGTAGGAGAAGAAAAGAAGGAACCAGTGAAACTTAAGACTAAAATAAGAGAGTAAATAGAAAATAATAAGCGAGCTTATTAAAATAATCAACAAGTTTGGAAAAACTTTAGTAAAAGTGGCAAAAATATCTATTCTCCAGTCATTTGAGATACCAAATGTATTTCACATATTTTAGAACGTTCAGCATTAGATATCCCACTGGGAGATTATTTATATATTTTTCCTAAATGATGGTTTTTCTTCACATATAACTAAATTTAAGAAGAACCATGAGAAGTTCAATTTGTCCTTGAAAATTAGTCTTTCATTTCTAATAAACTTGAAGAATTTTTAAATGTTATAATGAATAAAACAGAACATGAATATGTGTAGCATAAATATCAAAATCTGATTCATCAACTATGTAACCATTTTTAAGTTAAGTAAAACTAGCTTTATATTGTTCCATTTGTTAAATTAATTTCAAGTCATGGATAATCCAGCATTTCAATAATTTAAAAACTGTATTACTTTATTTTAGCATACATAAGCACAAAAAGCATTTTACACTGCCTACCTTTCCCTGTTGTGTATAGAGATAAAAGTTTTATCACATAATGCTTGAACTTATGTTGAAAACTACAAACAAAAGTATTATATGTATTGAATAAAGTGTGGTTTACATGAATAGATCCATTTGTTCAAATTGGTGCAGCAGTGGTTTATGAAGTTTATATAAATAGCTGTACATGAGGCTGGAGAGATAGTATGGGGTAATGAGCTTTGCCTTGTATGCAGCCAACCAGGGTTGAATTTCTGGTGCCCCACGTGGTCCCCTTAGCCCCACCAGAGGTGATCCCTGAGTGCAGAGTCAAGAGTTGGCCTTGAGTACTGCTGGTTGAGTTCCCCCCAAAAGAAGATAAAAATAGCTATGGAAACACTGATTGGGAAGCATAGAGTGGAGAATTGATAGAATTGTGAAGAAAAGTAGATTTACTATTAAGATTAGAGATTTCAACACTCTCCCTCAACTACTTATAATAAAAACTAGACAGAATAAGCAAAGACAGGATAGCTGTAGGTGTAATGAAATAAGCTAATACTGTGTAGCTAGGAAAAATTATACAAAAATGTTTATACTGTTTATATATACATATATGTAAAACATTTGTCAAAATGAGCCCATTTAATATTTGTTCCTTGGTAAATATGTTTATAAAAACAGTCAATTCAACTCTATTAAAGCAAAAGAGGTAAAACAGAGATGCATTATCCTAAAGCAATCTATTGTAAACTACTTTCTATAAAAAGATAATTTTTCCACATATAAAACCGATGCCACTTGGGGAACTATTAAGATGTCAACTTCTTTTAACAACACACATTTTAAATACATTATACTACTAATAAAAAATTCTTTAAAATGAAAAATTATTTAATAAGCTGTATTTGAGGAAGCCTCGTGGCACTGTAGAAGAGAATAAATCTCAGGATGCAGAAATCACATTAAGCTAGTATCAGAATGCCCACAGAAAGAGGTATTTAGGATTAAGTAGGAAGCCACTTTGTGGTGGCAGTGCAGGCTAAACTAAGCCTATTCAAAATGTCTGTAAATGTTGATTTTATTTCATCAGTTTATTTTGTTATTTATACCAAGGAAGATTATCATAGTAACATTTATCAGGTGAACCAGGGAGCTTGATGCCGGTGACCACATTTTTAATCTCTAGAGAGAAATACCTTTCAAATATATAATGATTTTTATCTGTTCATGCTTATTTAGCTCTTTATTTTTCATAGAGTTGAGGTGTTGGGAAATATTCTCAGTATTTAGTCTTTTTATTTTGGTTTTTACCTAGTTAATTTTACTTTAACTCAACTGACTTCCTCTCACTAAATATGAGCTAAATATGAAATTTATTATGTTTTGTATATTTTTGTGTTGCTATTGGTACATTGATTCATTTGATATATTTTATACTTTCTCATTTTTCTGAGAAAATTCTGAGAAGTATGAAACTAGTTGTAATGTAACATCAGTGAATTCCATGGTATCCAATCAAGTATAAACCATATTATCTGTATTGCAAACCATGATGCCCCAAATTAGAGAGTAAGAAGGAAAGTACATTCGACAGAGCAAGGGGGTGGGATGGGATGGGGGTGGCAGGAGGGACACTGGGAACAATGGTAGTGGAAAATATGCACTGGTGGAGGGATGGATGTTCTATCATTGTATAACTGAAATGTAATCGTGAAACTTTGTAAACTTTGTAACTATCTCATGGTGATCCAATAAAATTTATTTTAAAAATAAATTTAAAAAGTATAAACCATATTTCATATTACCTACTCTGCATATATAACAAAACACAAATTTTTGTTTTTGTCATCACCTGAGTTATACTATTTTGAGACTTCCATAAAAATTACCATTAGTATTGCTAACCAATGTGTAAATTTTGTAGTTTGTTGATGTGTGTTTTATTGGGCCAATTAAATAGTACTCATAAATTCACAAATAAGTGAATTTTTACACTTACAAATTTCAACAAATAATAATCCCATTGCTAAAAGTTTACCATAGAAAGTTTATATTATCTAAGGAAGTGATTCTTAAACATTAGTATAAATGAGAATCCTTAGGGGGGAAGATTGATAAGCAGATTTCTCTTAGCACCACAAAAATATCTGATCTAAGATCTGGAAGGAAGCACAGAAATTGACACATACATAAGATCCCTAAATAATTCTTTTGTGGTCCACACACTTAGGTTAAGAGACACAAATGTGATCTAAAAGTCTTTATAAGTTAGACTTTGTAAATAATTTTGAACAATCTCATGAAGTTACTCATATGAACGCATGGTGGCAGTGTAGGCTAAGAGAGTGAATGAAAATTGGGTGGACTCCATTTTCCTGAGAACCCTTAGAGCAATGCAAAACATATTTACAGCAGAAGCTCAGCTTAGATCAGCAAGGCAGTCATCGCTGGACACGGTACTAGAATGAACTGAAATTTCACTAACAAGGACATATCGGAGGGTTGATGGTGGACTTTGTGACTGGGTGTGAAAAAGGATTTTTCTCCTGGATTCAGGCATAACAACAGAGATGGCACTGACAAAAGCACACTTCGAGAAAAGGCAAGTGGTGACCTTCGTTTTATTGATGCTTTGGTGGGAAGCGGATTCAGAACCGATTCAGTACTCTGTATTGGAGGAAACAGAAAGTGGCACGTTTGTGGCCAACTTGACAAAGGATCTGGGACTCAGGAAGGGAGAACTGGCTGCACGGGGTGCCCGGGTTGTTTTCAAGGGGAACAGACAGCTTTTGCAGTTTAACCCACAAACCTATGATTTACTGTTAAATGAGAAGCTGGATCGTGAGGAGCTGTGTGGCTCCACAGACCCGTGTGTGCTACCCTTTCAGGTGTTACTAGAAAATCCCTTGCAGTTTTTTCAAGCTGCCTTGAAAATTCAAGATATAAATGATCATGCCCCAGAGTTCCCCACCAGAAAAATGGTACTGAAAATATCAGAAATTGCCTCACCTGGAAAAGTATTTCCCTTGAAAATGGCACAGGATTTAGACACTGGCAGCAACAGCCTCCAGAGCTACAGAATCAGTCCCAACCCCCACTTCCACATCTTTACTCAAAATCGCAAGGATGGCAGGAAGTTTCCTGAGCTGGTGTTGGACAAGGCATTGGACCGTGAAGAAGAGTCCGAGCTCAGGCTAATTCTTACAGCACTAGATGGTGGGTCTCCACCCCGGTCAGGTTCTACAGAGATTCAGATTCTGGTACTGGACATCAATGACAATACCCCAGAGTTTTCACAGGAGCTTTATGAGGCTCAGATCCCTGAAAATACCCCTGTTGGCACTCCGATAATTAGTGTTTCTGCAAAAGATTTAGATGCAGGACTTTTTGGGGAGGTTTCATATGCTCTATTTCAAGTAGATGGTGTTAACCAACCCTTTGAAATAAACCCAGTTACAGGAGAAATTCGACTGATGAGAATGTTGGATTTTGAGGAACTTCAATCATATCAGGTGGATGTCGAGGGCACAGATGGTGGGGGACTATCAGGGAAAAGTTCAGTTATCATCAACGTTCTGGATGTAAATGACAATGCCCCAGAATTAACCATGTCCTCACTCATCAACTCCATTCCTGAAAACTTGCCAGAAACTATAGTGGCAGTTTTCAGTGTATCAGATGCAGATTCTGGACAAAATCAACAAGTTGTTTGTTCTGTAGATGAGGATCTTCCCTTTCTTCTAAGACCTTCAGTGGAGAATTTCTACACGTTGGTCACAGAAGGGGCACTGGACCGAGAGAGCCAGGCGGAGTACAACATCACCATCACAGTGACAGACATGGGTACCCCCAGGCTGCAAACACAGCACACCATCACAGTGCTGGTGTCAGACGTGAACGACAACGCCCCCGCCTTCAGCCAGCCCTCCTACACCCTGCTGGTGGGCGAGAACAACAGCCCCGCCCTGCACATTGGCAGCGTGAGCGCCACCGACCCCGATGAGGGCAGCAACGCCCAGGTCACCTACTCGCTGCTGCAGCCCCAGGACCCGCAGCTGCCGCTCGCCTCGCTGGTGTCCATCAACGCGGACAACGGGCAGCTGTTCGCGCTGCGCTCGCTGGACTTCGAGGCCGTGCGCGCCTTCGAGTTCGGCGTGGGCGCGTGGGACCGCGGCTCGCCCGCGCTCGGCAGCCAGGCGCGCGTGCGCGTGCTGGTGCTGGACCGCAACGACAACGCGCCCTTCGTGCTGTACCCGCTGCAGAACGCGTCGGCGCCCTGCAGCGAGCTGGTGCCCAGGGCGGCAGAGGCGGGCTACCTGGTGACCAAGGTGGTGGCGGTGGACGGCGACTCGGGCCAGAACGCCTGGCTGTCGTTCCAGCTGCTCAAGGCCACAGAGCCCGGGCTCTTCAGTGTGTGGGCGCACAATGGCGAGGTGCGCACTGCGCGGCCGCTCAGCGAGCGCGACGCGCCCAAGCACAGGCTGCTGGTGCTGGTCAAGGACAATGGCGAGCCGCCGCTGTCGGCCAGCGTCACGCTGCACGTGCTGCTGGTGGATGGCTTCTCGCAGCCCTTCCTGCCGCTGCCCGACGCGCCTGCCGACGCGCCTGCGGACGACCGCCTCACCGTCTACCTGGTGGTGGCCTTGGCCTGCGTGTCGTCGCTCTTCCTCTTCTCCGTGCTGGCCTTCGTGGCTGTGCGCCTGTGCAGGCGGCCTGGCCCTTCCGCGGGGGGCCCCTACCCGCTGCCCGACGCGTACTTCCCGGGACACCTGCTGGACGTCAGTGGCGCTGGGACCCTGTCGCACAGCTACCAGTATGAGGTGTGCATGACTGGAGACCCTAGAACTGGTGAGTTCAAATTCCTGAAGCCATTATTCCCCAACCTCTTGGCTCAGGACACTGAGAATGAAATTAAAGAATCCCCGAACAGCAGAAACAGCTTTGTATTTAGTTAAGTAATTGTCAAGTGAACATTTCCTTGATTGTGCCCAGCACAAACAAGCAACCCTTTGCATTGCTTATTTTTAAAGATTGTATTGCTGTTTAAATATATACATATATCAAACCTACTCATGTCCCTTATCATACTAAAATTTTTCTCTAAAATTTTAAGTTCCCTTAGCATTTTAATGGCACTGAATATTAAGTGTATATTTTCTTCATATTTTATTTCCTATGTTGAATCATCTTTCCATAACTATTAGTTACTCAAGTAGGTTTAGAAGAAATTGTATTTAATTTCTTTTTTAATGTCTTTTACTGTAATACTGAAAGTTTTATATGATCTTGCAGTTCCATCTGTGGTGACTTTTGTCTTAGTCACATAGCATTATCCTTGCAAAGTGTTTGAAATTCTTTATAGTTCCCCAGGACTCTCTATGCTGAGAACATATAACAAATATACCAGGCTTGTTTCTCCCTAATTGTACTTATATATGTTTTCATTAAAATATTAACACAGTAAAATTGTGATACCCTCATTGTGAGAACCATATAAACCATATTGTATGAGTATTTTGTGACTATTTACACAGTGCATTGCATGTACCAATATTAGCACTTTAAGTTATTCTTGTTATACATAACAAGGAGAAGATCTACATCATTTGACAACCCTTTCACTGAACTAATTAGATCAAATCAAAACTTGGTAAATTCTTTTACAATGTTTAAGAAATTTCTGGGCTGGGGATTTAGCTTAAAGGCTGTACAGGAACACTGCAACTGGGAGATCCAGGGTTGATTCTCATTATTGTGTGGTTTCCAAGCACCATTGGGAGTGACTCCTGAGCTCTGAGCCAGGACTGCCAACTCAAAATCCAAAAGAAAAAGTGTCAGGGCCCAAATATGCTCCAAAACCATTGAAAGTTTTCAAGTATCAGGATAGCATAGTATACTTCCTTATTCTTTAATTTTCCCTACAAATAAAACTTCAAGTGTATTGCACATATTTACTTAGATTTTCTGTATTTTCCTCCCACTTTTCAAAAGAGTCAAAGAATCTTGCGTTGATAGTATAGTAGATAGGTTGTTCGCTATGCACATGGCCAAGCTGGGTTAGATCTGTTCGCAGGCACCATATATGGTCCCCCTAGCTCCACCATGAATGATCCCTGAGTGCAGTCAGAATACCTGAGCACTGCCGAGTGTGGCCCAAGAATGTAGACAAACAGACTAAAATATTCAAAGAGTCTCAGTATTTCTGTACAAGTTTGATTATCAAATGATACCAGATATATTACTTTGTAACTTTGCAGACATGAATAATCTTTAAACCACAAAGTACTATTTAAAAGATATTAATTTTTATCTTTTTGAGTCACACCTGGCGATGCACAGGGGTCACTCCTGGCTCTGCACTCAGGAATTACCCCTGGTGGTGCTCAGGGGACCATATAGGAAGCTGGGAATCGAATCATGGATGCCGCATGCAAGGCAAAGGCCCTACTTGCTGTGCTATTGCCCCAGCCCCTGAAAGATATTCTTGAAATCTGTATTTTATCCTTAATTCAGTGTATAAAATGAAATGAAAAAGTGGCACTAAGCTGGAGATACAGTATGGAGCACTTACTATCCTTGGTGACCCCAGTTTGATCTACAGCATAGCATTGTTCATCCAGCACCATGGGAGTGACCCCCAAACACAGAAAGAGTAGTCCCCATGATTCACCAGGTATGACCCAAAGTCCTACCAAAAAAGAAAATGTGGTGCTAATTAGAACAATGAAGACTTATTCATTAGACCAAAAAAAAAAACCCCACAATATGTACATAATGTGCAAATTAAGGCTCACATTAGGGTAATCAAATTCTCAATTGGATTTACAAAAATTTCATTGGTTTTGGGGCAATACCTGGCAATACTCAGGGCTTATTCTTGGCTTTGTGCTCAGGGATTACTCCTGAAGGATTGTAAGGGGGACAATTTGGGGTGCTGGGGATCAAATCTGGGTCAGTCACATGCAAGGCAAGCATTCTACCTGATGTACCACCCTTTGGCCTCTTGTTATTGGCTATTTTAATGTAGTGTCTTTTTGATAATTTTTGGACTACATTTGGCTGTGGTTCTCTGGATATGCACTCAGGTATCACTCTTGGCAGGGCTCAGGGGTGGCTCCATATGTGGTGCTAGGGTCCAAGCCTGAATTGACTGCATGTAATATAAGTGCCACCTACTGTACTATTGCTCCAGTCAAGAGGTTAAGTTTCTTGAGGAAAACAATATTCATCAGATGATGTTAGACATTTTTATATACTCAGTGCTCAATACAAAATTATGCATTTGTGCACATCCATATACACCTGGAATAAAACCTAGAAGAAAAATAGACAATACAGGGTCCTAAAAAGGTATTTGCCTTGCATATGTGTGACCTAGGTTTGGTTCCCAGCACCACATATGGTCCCCAGAGCCCACCAGGAGTAACTCCTGAGTTCAGAGCTAGGAGTAATCCCTCAGTACTCTTGAGTGTGGTCTAAAAACCAAAAGAGGAAAAAAAGAGGCAATACGAATGACCCACAGATGGAATAGATAAATGGAATGAATTGATAATGGTGTTTATTAATATAAATGATATTTGTCAATATATTACAAATATGGAAAAAGAAACTAGATTAAAAGAAAGAGAATGAATAATCATATCACCGGATAATTGGAATTTCTACACTAATTAAAACTCATTCTAGAACTGAAGTATAATATCTGATATTATAAACTACTTAGATCACTTAGTAGCATAGTAGTCATAAATGGATTTAGAAATGAGTCAAGATGAGTCCATGTAGAATATCTAAATATCTGTCTTGGAGAGATTGTACAGGGAATAAGGCACGTAGCTGATTCCAGTTCTATACCTGACACCACAGATGTTCCCGCAAGCACCACAAAGAGTTATATCTGACCCAAAAGTAAGCCATGAATACTGCTTGGTGTGGTCAAAAGCATCCAAATATAAATAGAGAGGAAAAACAATAAAAATTATATTTAAGAGACCACACAAAGGCTGAAGAGGTAGTACAGCAGGTGAGGCAATTGACTTGAATGTGGCTGAGCCAGGTTCAAACCCCAGTGCCACATATGTTCTCCAGGAGTGATACTCCTGTAAGGAGTGATCCATGAGTAATCCTTGAGCACCACCAGATGTGGCCCCCCGAAAACACATGAAAGTAAATAGTGTATGTAAAAGTGACATAACTTAAAAAATATATATAATCTATGGGGGCTGGAGCAATAGCACAGTGGGTAGGGCATTTGCCTTGAACGCGGCCGACCTGAGTTCCATTCCCAACATCCAATATAATCCCCCCAAGCACCACCAGGAGTAATTCCTGAGTTCCTGAGCCAGGAATAACCCCGGTGCATCTCTGGGTATGACCCAAAAAGCAAAATAAAAAGAAAGTTATAATCTATGTATGATGTACTCCCAGGAGAAGAGAAACATATTATATTTACAGTTACATATTTGCAAAATATGTCAAATTAAACTGATAAAACATAAATAAGAAAAAGACAAATTATATATGAATGCCAGAGCACTGTTGAGAGCAACCCCTGACACCATACCTGTAGTAGCCCCAAAACGTAAGAAAAATTTTTCTAAACAAAACTTTTGGGATCAAAGAGAAAGTTCAAAGTGCTGGAGCACATACTTTGCATTTCAGGAGTCCAGGGTACAATCTCTGGCACCTCTCTGTGACCCCTCAATACAGATCCATAAGTACCCTCTGAGCACCACCAGATATGGCACCAAAACAAAATAAAACAAAAAATAGAAAAATTGTAATAAAAAGAGTAAAACTCTCTTCATGACTGATAGAATAAGATTATACACATAATAATAAAGATCTGAACACAGATTAAATATATGCAGAACACTCTAAATAATATATAGTCTTTGGGCTGGAAAGATAGTACAGTGGGTAGGGTGCTTGTTCTGCATACAGCCAACCTGGTTCAATTTCTGGCATCCCATATGGTCCTCCAAGCACCTCCAAGAGTGATTCCTGAGTACAGAGACAGTAGTAACAGGTGTGGCTCAGATACAAAACAAAACCAAAAGCCAAACAAAAACAAAAACAAAAAAAAAATCCTTTCAAAAAACAGAAGAATATACGTTTATGTGTGCTTAGACTATATAAAATGATCCATATTATATATATAAAGTCAGCCTCAAAAATAATTTTTTGCAGTTCTGCTGATTGAACCCATGTCCTCACACATACAGATCAATAGCTGTACACAGTTTAACAGATTAATAAAGGAAAACTATGGTTATCACAAGAGATACAGAATAATAATTTAATAAAATTCAGTATGAGTTCATGGTAAAATTGTTAGCAAATTAAGAAAGAAGGGATATTTCAGATTGTATTTTTTCTGTTTAAAACATACTAGAATAAGCATATTCAGAATGGCATATAGTTAAAGGCAGACAAGGAATTATTTTACAGTGCTAAATTACGTGCATAATTTTTTAAACATTGGTTCATGATTTTAGATGCGTATTTAGATATTACTTCAGATACATCTTAAAGCTTAACACGTTTATGTTGAATTGAGTTGCAAACTCCAGACTCAATTTGAAAACACATCATAAAACAGAACACCATTTCAAATGAAAATGACAGTGCTTTGTGGGTTTGACATAGGGAAGCTATTAACAATGTAATAAAAACAAATATAATTGGTGAAGAAATTAAAAGTTACAAAGTGTGCTAAAACCTATTCAGCAAATTAAATTCATGACATTACTAAAAATTGAAAGTAGTGCAATGCTATATATCAAGTTATAGTGGCTGCATCATAAAGAATAAAGTATTTTGTGAATACCTATATAAACACAAAATGCATTTAAATATTAAAGAAAAGCTGAGCATTATGTATTAGAATGGTGTAATGTTTTTCATTAGGTCAACTTCAGAGATAGAGTAAAATTTCCTAACATGTATACATGTGCCATATCTGCAAAATGTTCCAAGCCTTGGATATGGCCAATCTGGATTCAATCCCTGACACAATATATGGTTTCCTGAACATGCCAGGAGGAAGCCCTGAGCACTGCAGGATGTGGCCCAAAACGCAAAAAAAAAAGGTGGGGGAGGAATTATGACAGACCTCTCAATAACACAAAGACCAAACTTTACTACGAATAACTTTATATCACTAAGTTGGAAAATGTAAAAGAAATGAAGTTTCATAATAATACAACCTCCTAAGACAGAATCAGAAAGAAATTCAAAACTTGACAAAAACAAATTACGAGGAAAAAATTGAAACAATAATGTTAGAAAACTTCCCCCACAAAATGTCTATGTCCAACCAAACCCTCAAAGAATTACTACCTTTCATAATTTTGAAGAGACAGGAATCCTTCCCAATAGCTTTTGTAAAGTCAATATTACCCTAATACCGAGGCAGACAGAGAAATCAAGAAGTGAGAACTAGAGATCAATATCCTTGATGAATATCAATGCAAAGATCCTTAAAATTTTAGCAAACCAATTTTAGTCTTATATCAGAAAGGTCATATATCAGGATCAAAGAGAATTTACTCAAGGGATTCAAAGATTGTTCAATATATGTAAATCACCACATCAAAAAAAGGAAAGACAAAAATCATATGATGCTATCAATACACACAGATAGTTTTTTTTACACAAGATTCAATCATTTTATTCAATATGTCTCAAAAAATAGGGGTAGAAGGAAATGGCCTCAAGATAGTAAGGGATAGAATTAACTCACAGCTAATATTGTATGTTATGCAAAAAAACTGGAAAGGTTTCCACTAAAATCAGGTACGAGGCAAGGATCTTCATGTTTTCTACTACTATTCAATATAGTCCTGGAAATCTTAGTCACACTAATTAGATTAGAAAAAGAGGCATTCAAATCAGATGTTAAACTTTCACTATTTGCAGATGACATGATAATATACATTGATGACAAAAAGACTCTATGCAAAAAAAAATGCTAGAAATAATCAGCCAATATAGTAAAATAATAGTGTGCTAAATAATCACACACAAATCAATTACATTTTTATATGCCCACAAAATGACCTGAAAGAGAAAGTAATTGAGAAAATAATTCCACTTAAAATGGTGTCCTAAACCATCAACTAACTAGAAATAACAACTTCAATCAACTTAAAGGATATGAAAGACAAAAATTAAAATGTTAAAGTCACTATTAAATAACAGAAGAGAATTGAATATTCCATGTTCATGGATTGTAAGAACACTGAAAAATATCATACTACTCAAAGCAATGATTAATGCAATCCTTATCAAAATTTCATTGACATTATTTAAGGACATACAACAAATACTGATAAAATTTGAATGGAGCCACAAAACTCCCCAAATGGCCAAAGCAATTATAAGAAAAAAATTTGTGTTAGAGGGTGGGATGTATAATGAATCCCCCGAATTCAAACTATATCACAACCCTATAGCAATCAAAACAGTATGGTACAGAACAAAAGGTGACTTTCAGAACAGTGAAATAAAACTGAGAACCCAGAAGTAAACCTAAAGATATGTAAAAAGTTAATTTACAACAAATATATTAGGTCCAAGTATCTTCAACAACTGATGTTGGGAAAAGTGGATTGCCTTTTGTTTTTCTTTTTTGCTTTTTAGGTCAGAGCCGGTGATGCACAGGAGTTACTCCTGGCTCATGCACTCAGAAATTACTCCTGGCGGTGCTCTTGGGGATCATATGGGATGCTGGGAATTGAACTGGGGTTGGCCGCATGCAAGGCAAACGCCCTCCCCACTGTGCTATCACTCCAGTCTGAATTGCCATTTTCAAAAGACACTCATTCCCTGTCTCACAGAATACACAAAATTTAATTCAAAGTGTATTTTTAAAATCTTGATATTATGCCAGAATAAATAAAATACACTGAGGAAACATAGTACTCTTTAAGATACTGACGTCAGAGGCATCTTTAATGAATCAACTCCACTGGAAAAGATAACAGAAGGAAAACATTAAATAATTGGGATCATATCAAATTAAGAAATTTTCATCCAGTGAAAGAAATTAAGGCTAAAATTAAAAGGAATTCTACTGAGTGGAGGAAGTAGACACATTTCATAAACTTATAAAGGTCAAATTAATATGCAACATACATAAAGTACTCACAAAGTTTTACAATAAATTAATCCTCATCAAAAGGTGGGTAGAGGAAATGAACAGATACTTCTTGGAAGAAAACACACAGGTAACTAATAGACTTAGGAGAAAGTTCTTACTACTTATTATAAGGAAAATACAAACTAAAACAACAGTGAGAAAGCACCCCATGAGTGAGAATAGCCTATATCAAAATGAATGGAAACAGTCAGCACTGCTGGTAAGGATGCTGTGAGAAAGGAATATTCATTCGCTATTGGTGGGAATATCAACTGACTGACCCTCTATGAAAATGGTATACAGACTTCTCAAAAAATTAATAATAGAACTTCTACAAGACCATGAGATTCCAATCCTTGGCAATAACACAAACATATCCTAAGAACACAAAAGCATCAATTCTAAATGATATATGCTCACCTATGTTTCTTGTAGCACTATTTATAGTAGACAACATATGGAAACAATCCCCATATCCAAAGACCGGTGTATGAATATAGAAGTTGTAGTATGCAAATGGAATACTAGTCAGCTATAAGAACAGATAAAATCTTTTGCTGCAACTTGGATGATCTAAAAGACATAATGTTTGATAAATGAATTAGACAAGGAAGGATAAATACCAAATTATATTATCCACCTGTTGTTTATTAAAACAACAACAAAGGAATGAACAGTCGCTAATGACAATTCCTTTGATTTTGAATACAGAATTGAATACAGAACTGAGGTCAGGCAGGGAGGGAAGTGGGTTAGGGAGTGGGAGGGATGTTAGAGCCTGGACTAGAAGTAACATAAACACAGTACTCCAGTGGTGGTGGAAAGGCAATTTATTTTGTACACCATAGGTATGAACTTAAATACTGTTATAATCATGTTACTTAAACTATATAAAAAATTTGGGGCCGGAGCGATAGCACAGCAGGTAGGGCATTTGCCTTGCACGCGGCCGACCTGGGTTCGATCCCCGGCATCCCATATGGTCTCCCAAGCACTGCCAGGAGTAATTCCTGAGTGCAAAGCCAGGAGTAACCCCTGAGCATCGCTGGGTGGGACCCAAAAAGCGAAAAAAAAATTTAAAAAAAAATTTAAGAAGTTTTGTTCATCTATAGTCAGTGCTGGTAACTCAGTGGTAGGGCACTTGTTTTGCATGTGAGATCCTGTGGTCAATCCCTGACCCTTTCCCTCCCCACTACATGAACACTTACACACAATATCATAAGCAATTTCAAATTGAAGTCATAGAATGAGAGAAGATATTTGTTAAACTGACATCTAAAAATGGAATATTCACACATAAGGAACCAGAGAAATAAGGATAAAGTGCCACTGTCAGACAGTGGAGATAGTTCAAGTGATAGATCAAGGACTAGCAGATACAAGACCCTGAGTTCACAGTTTGCTTCTCATACTCAGCACGTTGGCCTATAGACCTTATAAAAACACAAATATTCCAAGTAGAGAAACACACAACAAACTGACAATCACTTTATAAGAATATACTCTTAATATCTAATAAAGTGTGAAATTATGCTATATTTAATTTGTAAAATGTTAAAGGTACAAAGTGATATCACTCCAGAGTGGTTAAAATTAAAATACAATATTAGATGTTGACTAGATTATTGTAGAAACTGAAACTCTCATTCATTGCTGGTTTTGGTAAAAAATGTACTTGAAAAACTATAGCATTTGCAAAAGCTCCATACATGTATAAATTGAGTACACAATAATTCTTGTCCTAGATATATTTAATATATATCAAATATATTAACATACATTAAATATACTTAACACATATTAATATATATTAAATATAGTACGTAAAATCACCAAAAGCCATCTACAAGAATGTTTATTGCATTCACTACTCGAAAGAGCTCCACACTGGAAAGCCCCAATACCTATCAACTGGATGGATAAGCAAATTGTGTAGTGTAGCTAATTGATAGTAGAATGCAACAAGCATACAATCAATTGGAACAAATATAACAGATGAATTTTACAAGTATTATAATTTTACTCTATATGTCCACTGGCATAAAAGTTTAGAATAAGATCTCCTCAAAGAAAACCAAAACAGTGATTAGTCAGGAAAGTTCCTGTTTAAAGGGAGGAAAGTGGTCACAGAGACTGACAGGAATCGCTTCTGATAAAGGTTTAGTTTTAATTTAGGTTCTGCTTATAGGAGTGTGTTCATTGTGAATGTTCTTTGAGATGTATGCTTTTGATTTGTGTCCCTTTCTGATGTACAATTATTAAAAATACAAGTGATTTTTAAAATGGTAAATAACTTGTTGATATAATCAAACAAGAAACTCACAAGTCTGGGACATAGCTCAAAGGGTTAAAGAAAAACTGTTCCCTGCTGGAGGCCCCGTTCATTCCAAGCACTTGCACGGTCCAGGCCCCACCAAGCACAATCAGAAGCCAACCGATTACCATTACCAAAAGGTCACCAGGAGCAACCTCCAAGCATCAAGCCAGCAATAGCCTAGGAGCACTGCCCAGTGCTTAAACAAAACTCAAAACAAAAACTCACAGGAGAATTCTTTGTGAACTCCAAGATACTTATGAAGAATATATCATTTTAGTTTGCTCTGAAAGTACTATTTCACTGTAAGTTATTGGCCAAAATTTTCTTTTGAATTTCTAATAGCTAAGAACTTGAAATCCAATCGGAGATCATCTGTGACTTAAAAGAATAGTGGTACATACCTTAGTAATATTTGGAATTAAATGGTAAATATGAATGCTATAGTAAATTTGAACACCTGGTGGCGCTGCAGGCTAGGCGTTTGTGTAAAGGGCTCTGGATATCCGGGGCGCCATTAAGCCCCGAATCAGAACTGGGAATGCTCCCTAGAATCAGCAAGCATTTTAAGTCAGCCCCCCAGGCAGAGCTCTGCAGAGGGCATTGTTCTAATGCAAGGCCCTGAGAAAGGCCTAATTCAAGTTTATTTAGCGAACCATCTGGATTGATTGTATACCGGATAAGAGAAACTGCACGTCTCTGACGGAGCTTGAAGGATGGAGACTGCGATAGCCAAAACGTCACGGAAAAGGCAAGTTATGTTTCTTGCTATATTATTGCTTTTGTGGGAGGCTGGCTCTGAAACGATTAGGTATTCTTTGCCAGAAGAAACAGAAAGTGGCTACTTCGTGGCCAATCTGGCAAAAGATCTGGGGCTCAGGGTGAGGGACCTGGGCACTCGGGGCGCGCGAATCCATTACAAAGGAAACAAACAGCTCTTGCAGCTCAATACAAAGACCGGGGATTTACTTCTGTACCAAAACCTGGACCGAGAGGTGCTGTGCGGGGAGATGGAGCCCTGTATTCTGCATTTCCAATTGCTACTGGAAAACCCGGTGCAGTTTTATCAAGTTGAACTGCAGCTCACAGATATAAATGATCATTCTCCTGAGTTCCTAGAGAAAGAAATGCTCCTAAAAATACCAGAAAATGTCCTGCCAGGGACTGTGTTTCCTTTGAAAACGGCCCAGGACTTTGACATAGGTAATAATAGTGTTCAGAACTACACAATAAGCCCAAACTCCCATTTTCATGTTGTCACTCGTAATCGTGGAGATGGTAGAAAATTCTCAGAGCTGGTGCTGGACAAAGTTCTGGACAGGGAGGAGCAGCCCGAGCTCAGTTTAACACTCACAGCGTTGGATGGTGGGACTCCCCCCAGGTCCGGGACCACAGCAGTCCGCATTGAGGTCATGGATATTAATGACAATGCTCCTGAGTTTCTACAGTCGCTGTATGAGGTACAAATACCTGAGAACAGTCCTCTTAACTCCTTAATCGTCACTGTGTCTGCCCGAGACTTAGATGCAGGAACATATGGGGAAGCAGCCTACTCTCTATTCCAGGGCGATGATGTCACCCAACCCTTTGTCATAGACAATGTAACAGGAGAAATTCGTCTGAGAAGGGCATTGGATTTCGAGACAACTAGATATTATAACTTGGAAATTGCAGCCTCAGATGGTGGGGGTCTAACAGGAAAATGTACTGTGGCAATAGAGGTGCTGGATGTGAATGACAATGCCCCGGAGCTGACCATGTCCACACTCACCACGTCCACCCCAGAAAACTCACCAGAGACTGTAGTTGCTGTTTTCAGCGTTTCAGATCCAGATTCCGGGGACAACGGAAGGATGGTTTGTTCCATCCCGGATGATCTCCCCTTTCTCTTGAAGCCGACATTCAAGAATTTTTATACCCTAGTAACAGAGAGACCCCTGGACCGAGAGAGTCAAGCAGAGTACAACATCACCATCACGGTGACAGACATGGGCACCCCCAGGCTGCAAACACAGCACACCATCACAGTGCTGGTGTCAGACGTGAACGACAACGCCCCCGCCTTCAGCCAGCCCTCCTACACCCTGCTGGTGGGCGAGAACAACAGCCCCGCCCTGCACATTGGCAGCGTGAGCGCCACCGACCCCGATGAGGGCAGCAACGCCCAGGTCACCTACTCGCTGCTGCCGCCCCAAGACCCGCAGCTGCCGCTCGCCTCGCTGGTGTCCATCAACGCCGACAACGGGCAGCTGTTCGCGCTGCGCTCGCTGGACTTCGAGGCCGTGCGCGCCTTCGAGTTCGGCGTGGGCGCGTGGGACCGCGGCTCGCCTGCGCTCGGCAGCCAGGCGCGCGTGCGCGTGCTGGTGCTGGACCGCAACGACAACGCGCCCTTCGTGCTGTACCCGCTGCAGAACGCGTCGGCGCCCTGCAGCGAGCTGGTGCCCAGGGCGGCCGAGGCGGGCTACCTGGTGACCAAGGTGGTGGCGGTGGACGGCGACTCGGGCCAGAACGCCTGGCTGTCGTTCCAGCTGCTCAAGGCCACGGAGCCCGGGCTCTTCAGCGTGTGGGCGCACAATGGCGAGGTGCGCACTGCGCGGCCGCTCAGCGAGCGCGACGCGCCCAAGCACAGGCTGCTGGTGCTGGTCAAGGACAATGGCGAGCCGCCGCTGTCGGCCAGCGTCACGCTGCACGTGCTGCTGGTGGACGGCTTCTCGCAGCCCTTCCTGCCGCTGCCCGACGCGCCTGCCGACGCGCCTGCGGACGACCGCCTCACCGTCTACCTGGTGGTGGCCTTGGCCTGCGTGTCGTCGCTCTTCCTCTTCTCCGTGCTGGCCTTCGTGGCTGTGCGCCTGTGCAGGCGGCCCGGCCCTCCTGCGGGGGGCCCCTACCCACTGCCCGACGCGCACTTCCCGGGACACCTGCTGGACGTCAGTGGCGCTGGGACCCTGTCGCACAGCTACCAGTATGAGGTGTGTCTGGCGGGGGGCGCTGGCACCAATGATTTCAAGTTCCTCAAGCCCATTCTGCCCACCTTCCCGCTGCAGGACACTGGTGAAGCTGCAGAGGAAAACCCCACTTTTAGGAATAGCTTTGGGTTCAATTAGGAATTTAACCATGATACCTGTTTGGGACATTATCTCTCAATTTCCCGGAGATTTTGTGAGAGTATCATGAGCAAATATTCCACCTATAGATATTTTCCCTTTTGTAATTTACTCGTAAACTATATTTTATTTGTCAAATTTCGGGAAATTCAATTCTACTCATTGCATTGCTTCCACGACACCATTATAAATTCATACATGCTATAGATTTTTCTTACAAGTTTCCTTTGATTTGTTGCAAAAAAATTGTCCTGATACAATAAAATGATTTCCCCCCTGTGTTCTATCCATCTAAACATTCTTTTTAATATTTTGTGTAAAATATAAAAATGGTTTTACAGTATTTATTTTTTATATAGATGTTTGCATAGATAGTACTGCATGTGAATCTTAAAGTTTAATGATTTTAAAGAAATATTTGACAATGCGCTAGCAAATGATAATAAAGGTAATTTAAAATAGGTAAACATGGTTGCTTTTATACCCAAAGCTTGGGAGACCATATGGGATGCTGTGAATCGAACCTGGGTTGACTGCCTGCATTTCAAAAGCAGTGAAATTGCTATTGCTCCTGCTTTTTAACACTTTTAAACATACAAATAGTTAAACATTGTTGCTTTTATAATTTTAACATGCAAATAGAAAAATAAGTCAAGTTTGGCACAATATACTTTTTCAGAATATAATACTAGGGGATGAAGCAAGTAAGGTGCTTGCCTTTCACATGGCCAACACATGTCATATGCTATGTGGTCTGCTGAGCCCATCAGTAGGTGATCTTTAAGCTCAGAGCCAGGAGTAATCTCTGGGCACCACTTGCTGTGGCCCCATAAAAGCAAAATAGGAAAAGAAAAGAAAAGAAAAATGATGGCTTGATAAAGGAATTTGGTATATATACACAATGGAACACTACTCAGCTATAATAAAATATAACATTCAATTTGATGTTTGATCCTAGGGTTATTTGAGTGTTGATATTGAATATAGCTTAGTTAGAAGAGGGACAGATATATTCTCTCTCATGTGAAAAATAATTAAACACTCTATAGGAACATCAAATGGTCAAAAAAAAACAGAACTTGACAATTGGTCTACACACCTGAGCTTACCTGGAGGTGAGGCAGTTTGGGCTAGTTTCTGGACACTGGTGAATGGAGTGAAGTCTGGTGGTGGGTATGGTGTTACAATGATGTATGTATGAAACTGTCATTCATGGTATTTTTTTTGTTTTTTTGTTTTTAAATTTTTATTGAATCACCATGT
This sequence comes from Sorex araneus, assembly GCF_027595985.1. NCBI lineage: Eukaryota > Metazoa > Chordata > Mammalia > Eulipotyphla > Soricidae > Sorex > Sorex araneus. Next base: position 20,259,533 of record NC_073307.1, on the reverse strand, counting down.
GGAAAGTTACAAAGTTCTCAGGTTTATGTCTCAGTTATACAATATTCAAACACCCATCTTTTCACCAGTGCCCATATTCCACCACCAAAAACCCCAGTATACCCCCCGTCCCCGCCCCCCGCACCCCCAACTGTATAACTGATGAATTTCACTTCATTTTCTCTTTACCTTGATTATGTTCCATATTTCAACACAAAACTCACTATTGTTGTTGGAGTTTCCCCTCAAGAAAGACAGCCCTACTACCAAGGAAGCATTTGATAATTAGTTTTCCATTGCTAAGAATGAAGAGATATGTAGCCCCACTGCTCCAAGTACATAACTCTTTTTTTCTTTTTCCTTTTCCTTTTTCCCCCTCACCCCCCTTCCCGCGCCTCATAGTATGGTGGACGCCATGCTGCGTTTCTCCCTGAAAATGGGAATAACCGGGAAAGAGGGATATTTCCTCTTCTCGGCTGGCGTGGGGCTGTTGCTTAGTTCACGGTCCAGAGAAATGGCTGCTACTTTAATAACCTTCAATATTTCAACAAAAACTCAGTTATTATTTGGAGTTTCCCCCCAAGTCAGACCTGTTAAAAAAGAACCATTTCACATTGCTGACAATTAAGAGATGTTAAGTCTGTATAAATGTTAAGACTTTATACAGAAGTTTTGGATTTCTGTATAAAGTCCAGGGAAAATTCTGCCCAAAATTGCATAGCCCAGCTCACAGTCCCAGTGCATTGCTGTAAGAAGTCTCTGGAATCAAAGTCTTTAGGTCCATTTCACTCTCAGAAGCTCTGAATTTATCTCTGGGTTAGGAGTCTTAGAAGATGGCTCCTGCCATGTGGATGTTGCTGCCGCCGCCATTTTCCATGCAGGAAGACAGGGTGGGGAGGAAAGATCCACCCCCGGGCAGCACGGTGTTGTAGCCCAGCTCACAGTCCCAGTGCATTGCTATAAGAAGCTGTGCTGGATGCCCGAATGTGTTAGGTCTCTGGAATCAAAGTCTTTAGGCACAAAGGGTCCGTTTCACTCTCAGCAGCTCCGAATTTATCTGGGCCCTCATGGTATTATTAATCACAGTATTAAATAAAAATTGGAGAAAAACATGGTTTACTATATGCTGTCTGCTAAGAAATTCACTTCAACTATTATATAGGCAAATTGAAAATAAAAATATGGGGTAATGAAATAGTGCATAGTATTTATACAATGATAATTAATGTAGATGTAATAGCAAAGAAGATATCTCCCCACTGCAAAAGTATAGAAAAAGAGGCATAGTGGAATATTATATAATGGTAAAAGAATACATAACAATTCTTCATATGTATATACTAAATACTAGAGCTGCTTGGCCACCCTCTAGAATACTTAAAGCAAAATAAAATGATACTGAAAGGAGAAGTCCATCAAACTTTCTGACTTAAGCCTGGATTAAATTCCCATTACTGCACTAAGATGAAAGTAGTCCTTGAGCACTGCTGGGTGTGGCCCACAATTCAAAAGTAAACAAGAAAATAAATAAAATTGGAGATTTTAATACCCTCTCAACAGTTGTTAGACAGAAAATCAGTGTAAATAGAGAAAAGCCTAGCTTTATCATTAACCTGTAGCAGCTAATGTATTTTTAGAAAACCTAGCCAATGACCATTACTGTATCACTGTCATTCCCTTGCTCGTCGATTTACTCCAGTGGGCACCAATAAGGTCTCTATTCCTCCCGCCCTGAGATTTTAGCAGCCTCTCTTTACTCGTCTTTCCCAATGATTAGAAGGTCTTTCAGGGTCAGGGGAATGGGACCTATCGTTACTGTTTTTGGCATATTGAATACGCCTCGGGTAGCTTGCCAGGGTCTGCCCGGATGTTTGATCCTAGGGTTATTTTCCACCGTTACTCCCACCACTGCCAAACCAAGCACTGCCTGCCCTTTACAAGCAACATCAAATGTAGCCCTGAAGTCCCCTAAATATACTGGGTGTAGCCTGAATGGATCCATCACCAACAGAACTGAGGACCAAATCATCCACCTACACACCGAGGTTGTGTATCACTGGGAGTGACCCCCATACCCCAGCCCCCTAAAGCCTGTTTGGGAGCCTCTTTCAGAAAGAAATCTCCAGGTCCTGCTTTTGCTGAAGAATTATTGAAATATTTAAAGAAAGATTAATTCCAATGCTCAACAATATTTTCCTAAAGCAGAATAGCTAGTTTATTGCCCAGTAACTTTTATGAAGCTAATGTTCCCTTAATATCAAAATCAGACAATACAAATAAGCTCCCTACAACACAAAAGACGCAGACAAAAGGAAAAGCTACTGAGCAATATTGCTCATGAATATAAACAAAAATTCTTAATAAAACATTAATCATATAATTTGGCAACATATGACCATAAAACACTATTTTTGTAAGATAGAATGCACAAACAGGTCATACTACAAACTTCAACCCAGTTAGAGGAATTGAAATCTGTATTACACTGTGGGTTCTCCAGCCACAATAGACTAAAGCAGTAGTGAAAACATAATAGAAAAATCTTCAAACAGTTTGAAATTAAGTGAAACATCAAATGAAGTCATAAATCAAAGATAACACCTCAAATGAGATTAAAAATATGTTGAATTTGATTGGAAATACAAATACAACAAATGATTTATAAGCCACAGCTAAAGCAGTGTAGAGAGGGAAATTTATAGACCTACAGATGTACATAAGAAAAGAATTAAAGTCTCAAGTAAATCATTGACATCCCTTCCTCAAGAATCTCTAAGAATACAAAGAAAATTAACTCACAGTGACTGGGAAATGGCTCAAAAAGTAGAACACATGTCTTGCATGTGAGAGCCTTGCATTTGATCCCTGACACTGTATGGTCCCCCAAGCAGTGCCTGGAGTAGTATTCTAGAAAAAAATAAAAACCATGCTCCCCCCACCCTGAGCAAGGAGGAGGAAAAAAGAAGGAACCAGTGAAACTTAAGACAAAAATAAGAGAGTAAATAAAAAATAATATGCCAGTTCATTTAAAAAATCAACAGTTAGAAAAAAATTAGTAAAATTGGCATAAATATCTTATTCCCCAGTCATTTGAGATATCAAATGTATTTCATATAAGATAATTATAGTTTAGAACTTTCAGCATTAGATGTCTCACTGGGAGATTACTTATATTTTTTCCCAAATGATAGTTTTTCTTTAAATATAACTAAATTAAAGAAGAACAATGAGAGGTTCAATTTGTCCTTAAAATTAGTCTTTCATTAAAAACTTGAAGAATTTTTAATGTTATAATGAATAGAACAGAACATGAATATGTTTAGCATAAATAATAAAACTTGCTTGATAAGCTATATAACCATTTTTAGGTTAAGTAAAACTAGCTTTATAGTGTTCTGTAATTAAATTAATTTCAGCACACAGAAAATCCAGCATTTAAATAATTTTAAAACGTATTACTTCATTTTAGCATACATAAGTACAAAAAGCATTTTACATTGCCTGCCTTTCTCTGTTATGATTAGAGATCAAGGTTTTATTATATAACGCTTAAGCTTAATGTTGAAAAATATGAACAAATATATATATATATTGAATGAGGTGTGGTTTAAATGAATAGATCCACTTGTTCAAATTGGTGCAGCAATGGTTTCTGAAGTTTATAAAAATAGCTATACATGGGGCTGGAGAGATAGTATGGGGTAAGGAGCTTTGCCTTGTATGCCACTAACCAGGGTTGAATTCCTGGTTTCCCACGTAGTCCCCTTAGCCCCACCAGAGTGCAGAGTCAGGAGTTGGTCTTGAGTACTGCTGGGTAAAACCAGAAAATAGCTATACAAAAGTATGCAAAAGAAAAGAAAATAGCTATACAAAAGTAAACACTGATTGGAAAGCATAGAGTGAAGAATTGATAGAACTGCAAAGAGAAGTAGATTCACTACTAAGATTGGAGATATCAACGCTCTCTCTCAACCACTTATATAAAAACTAGACAAGATAGCACAATGTATAATGAAATAAGCTAATACTGTGAAGCTAGGAAAAATTATACAAAAATGTTTATGCTGTTTACTTTATATATACATATATATAAAACTTTTGTCAAGATAATCCCATTAAAAATTGTTCTTTGATAAACATGTTTATAAAAATAGTCAATTCAACTCTATTAAAGCAAAAGAGGCTAAAATAGAGATACACTCTCCTAAAGCAATCTATTGTAATCTACTTTTCATAAAAAGGGAGTATTCCCAACATATAAAACTGAGGCCACGTGGGGGACTATTAAGATGTTAACTTTTTTATTTTAGCAACACACATTTTAAATACATTATACTACTAATAAAATTGTCTTTAAAATGAAAAATGATTTAATAAGCTGTCTTTGAAAAGAAGCCTGGTGGCACTGGCAGAAGAGAATAAATCTCAGGATGCAGAAATCACATTAACCTAGTATCAGAATGCCCACAGGAAAAAAGGCATTTAGGACTGAGTTGGAAACAGCCTTGTTGGTGGCAATGCAGGCTAAACTAAACCTATTCAAGATGTTTGTAAATGTTGATTTTATTTCATCAGTTTATTTTGTTATTTATACGAAGGAAGACTATTCATAGTAGTATTTATCAAGTGAGCTATGGAGTTTAATCCCAGTGACCCCATTCTTTAACCTCTAGAGAGAAATACCTTTCAAACATAAAATGGTTTTTATCTCTTCATGCTTTGAATTTTATTTAGCTCTTTATTTTACAAAGAGTTGAGTATTTGAAAATATTCTCAGTATTTAGTCTTTTATTATTTTGGCTTTTACCTAAGGTTAATTTTACTTTAATTCAACTGACTTCCTCTCAATAAATCGGAGCTAAGTGTGAAATTTATTATGTTCTGTATATTTTTGTGTTGATATGGTACATTCATTCATTTGATATATTTTATACTTCCTCATTTTTCTGAGAAAATTCTGAGAAGTATGGAAATAGCTATAAAATGCCATCACTGAATTCCATGGCATCCAATCAAGTATAAACCATATTATCTGTATTGCAAACCATAACGCCCCCCCCCCCAAATTAGAGAGATTTAGAAGGAAAGTACCTGCCACAAAGGAAGGCGGTGGGTTGGTGTGGGGGGTAGCGGGAGGGGCACAGGGAACAATGGTGGTGGAAAATGTGCACTGGTAGAGGGATGGATGCTCGATTATTGTATGACTGAAATGCAATCATGAAAGTTTGTAACTATCTCACAGTGATCCAATAAAATTTATCTTTAAAAATATTAATCATATTTCATATTACCTACTCTGCATGTATAACCAAAAAAAGTTTTGTTTTAGTCATCATCTTCTGAGTCATGCAGTTTAGAGGCTTCCTTAAAAATTATCATTAGTATTGCTAATCAATGTATAAATTTTGTAGTTTGTTGATGTGTGTTATTTTGAGCCAATTATATAGTATTCATAAATTCACAAATAAGTGAATTTTTTTATACTTACAAATTTCAATAAATAAGAAATTCCGTTGCTAAAAGTTGATCACAAGAAGTTTATATTATCTAAGGACGTGATTCTTAAACAGTAGTATAAATGAGAATCACTTAGGGGAAAAGATTGACAAACAAATTTCTCTTAGCACCACCCAAAAATATGATCCAATATCTGGAGAGGAGCACAGGAATTGGCACATACATGAGATTCCAAAATAATTCTTTTTTTTTAAGTAAACAGATTTTATTCAGAGGTTTCTGAGGGAGGGAGGAAGGGATAAGTGGGAGAGAGAATAGTAAGAGTAACGAGCTCAAGAGAGAATGCCGGCTTCTCTAAGGGTGGAGGAAGCCCCTACACATAACCCAGCTTTAGACACAAAAGTATAAAAGCATGAAAGTACACATCTCAAGAGGGGAGATGCGGGCGACACATGTGCTCGGGCGACACATGTGCTTGGCCATGCGGGCACAAGCAGCACATGGGCTCAGGCAGCATATGCGCCTCCAAAATAATTCTTTTGTGGTCCACACACTGCAGTTTAAGAGACACAAATGTGATCTAAAAGTCTTTATAAGTTAGACTGCAAATAATTTTGAACAGTCTCATGAAGTTACTCATATGAACGCATGGTGGCAGTGTAGGCTAAGAGAGTGAATGAAAATTGGGTGGACTCCATTTCCCTGAGAACCCTTGGAACAATACAAAACACATTTACCGCTGAAGCTCAGCTCAGCTCAGCAAGGCAGTCATAGCAGGACAAGGCACTACAGTGAACTGGAATTTCACTAAAAAAGGACATATCGACATATCGGAGGATCTATGCTGGACTTTGTGACCGAGTGTGGAAAAGGATTTTTCTCCTGGATTCAGGCATAACAACAGAGATGGCACCGACAAAAGCATACTGCGTGAAATGGCAAGTGGTGACCTTCATTTTGTTGATGCTTTGGTGGGAGGCAGATTCAGAACCGATTCAGTATTCTGTATTGGAGGAAACAGAAAGTGGCACGTTTGTGGCCAACTTGACAAAGGATCTGGGACTCAGGAAGGGAGAACTGGCTGCACGGGGTGCCCGGGTTGTTTTCAAGGGGAACAGACAGCCTTTGCGGCTTAACCCACAAACCTATGATTTACTGTTAAATGAGAAGCTGGATCGTGAGGAGCTGTGTGGCTCCACAGACCCGTGTGTGCTACCCTTTCAGGTGTTGCTGGAAAATCCCTTGCAGTTTTTTCAAGCTGCCTTGAAAATTCAAGATATAAATGATCATGCCCCAGAGTTCCCCACCAGAAAAATGGTACTGAAAATATCAGAAATTGCCTCACCTGGAAAAGTATTTCCCTTGAAAATGGCACAAGATTTAGACACCGGCAGCAACAGCCTCCAGAGCTACAGAATCAGCTCCAATCTTCACTTCCACGTTTTTACCCATCATCGAAGTGATGGTAGGAAACTCCCAGAACTGGTGCTGGATAAGGCATTGGACCGTGAGGAACAGTCCGAGCTCAGGCTAATCCTAACAGCTCTAGATGGTGGGTCTCCACCCAAGTCAGGGACCACAGAGATTCAGATTCTGGTACTGGACTACAACGACAATGTCCCAGAGTTTGCACAGGAGCTTTATGAGGCTCAGATCCCTGAAAACACCCTTGCTGGCTCTCTGGTAATCAAAGTCTCCGCGAAAGATTTAGATGCAGGACATTTTGGGGAGATCTCATATGCTCTATTTCAAGCTGATGGTGTTAATCAACCCTTTGAAATAAACCCAGTTACAGGAGAAATCCGACTGATGAGAATGTTAGATTTTGAAGAATTTCAATCTTATCATGTGGATGTTGAGGCCACAGATGGAGGAGGACTATCAGGAAAAAGCTCTGTTCTCATTAAGGTACTGGATGTGAATGACAATGCCCCAGAATTAACCATGTCGTCTCTCATCAGCCCCATCCCTGAAAACGTGCCAGAGACTATGGTGGCAGTGTTCAGTGTATCAGATGCAGATTCTGGACAAAACCAACAAGTTATTTGTTCTATAGATGATAATATTCCCTTTCTTCTAAGACCCTCCGTGGAGAATTTCTACACCTTGGTCACAGAAGGAGCACTGGATCGAGAGAGCCAGGCGGAGTACAACATCACCATCACAGTGACAGACATGGGCACCCCCAGGCTGCAAACACAGCACACCATCACAGTGCTGGTGTCAGACGTGAACGACAACGCCCCTGCCTTCAGCCAGCCCTCCTACACCCTGCTGGTGGGCGAGAACAACAGCCCCGCCCTGCACATTGGCAGCGTGAGCGCCACCGACCCCGACGAGGGCAGCAACGCCCAGGTCACCTACTCGCTGCTGCCGCCCCAAGACCCGCAGCTGCCGCTCGCCTCGCTGGTGTCCATCAACGCCGACAACGGGCAGCTGTTCGCGCTGCGCTCGCTGGACTTCGAGGCCGTGCGCGCCTTCGAGTTCGGCGTGGGCGCGTGGGACCGCGGCTCGCCCGCGCTCGGCAGCCAGGCGCGCGTGCGCGTGCTGGTGCTGGACCGCAACGACAACGCGCCCTTCGTGCTGTACCCGCTGCAGAACGCGTCGGCGCCCTGCAGCGAGCTGGTGCCCAGGGCGGCAGAGGCGGGCTACCTGGTGACCAAGGTGGTGGCGGTGGACGGCGACTCGGGCCAGAACGCCTGGCTGTCGTTCCAGCTGCTCAAGGCCACGGAGCCCGGGCTCTTCAGCGTGTGGGCGCACAATGGCGAGGTGCGCACTGCGCGGCCGCTCAGCGAGCGCGACGCGCCCAAGCACAGGCTGCTGGTGCTGGTCAAGGACAATGGCGAGCCGCCGCTGTCGGCCAGCGTCACGCTGCACGTGCTGCTGGTGGACGGCTTCTCGCAGCCCTTCCTGCCGCTGCCCGACGCGCCTGCCGACGCGCCTGCGGACGACCGCCTCACCGTCTACCTGGTGGTGGCCTTGTCCTGCGTGTCGTCGCTCTTCCTCTTCTCCGTGCTGGCCTTCGTGGCCGTGCGCCTGTGCAGGCGGCCTGGCCCTCCCGCGGGGGGCCCCTACCCGCTGCCCGACGCGCACTTCCCTGGACACCTGCTGGATGTCAGTGGCGCTGGGACCCTGTCGCACAGCTACCAGTATGAGGTGTGTCTGGCGGGGGGCGCTGGCACCAATGAGTTCAAGTTTCTCAAGCCCATTCTGCCCACCTTCCCGCTGCAGGACACTGGCGAAGTAGCAGAGGAAAACCCCACCTTTAGGAATAGCTTCCCATTCAGTTAAGTATTGTATTATCTTACTAAACTGTATTGTGTTTTGATCTCTCTCTCTCTCTCTCTCTCTCTCTCTCTCTCTCTTGTTTTTTTTTTCTGGCTACACCCTGCTGTGTGCTGTGCTGAGGACTTTGTCCTGGTTCTTTTCTTAATGAATATAGGCTGCGTGGAAAGCTGGAGCCCTACCTGCTATTCGGATATCTCCTGAATATCTTATATACTAAAGCTACATGAATCAATTAGCTTTATAGGTCTATTTTTAATTCTATCACCACTGCTTCTTAAGAGTGAAACAATACAAAATCAAGCCTGGGTATATTTTCCAATATTTTGCTGGTAGTTTTAAAATGTTTGTCTCCCAAAACACTGACAATCTGAATAAAAACTAAGTTTTATTTGAGAAATTAAACATTTTAGACTTTTAAAAATGGGAATTGTTCTATAGAACAATGGGTAGGGTGCTTGCATTGTCTGAGACAGACCCAGGTTCAATGTTCTAAATTCCATAAGGTCCCTTCTGCCCCACCAGGAGTAATTTATGGGCACATAGCCAGGAGTCACCCCTGAGAATACCAGGTGTGACCCAGAAGCAAAAAAGTTTAAAGAAGTTTAATCATGTATTCTTTTTACAAAATTGTTGGATTATATTATGTAAGGACTTAATTTATTAAGGATATATTTCAAAATGAATTTGTATTTCAAGCTTTTGATTACAACCTTCATCATCACATTTTCTTTTTAGGGAAATTATCAGAATATTAGTGATGCTGTTTAGAAGTCCAATGCACTATCCATTGCGCAACAGAGCCACCTTAGTGATGCTATTTAATCTGCAAATTTCAATTGCGTGTTTGAGGAACTCCTTCAATCTTAAAAACCTGGAGATGAACAGTAATTGTATCTAAGTGCTAAGAAAGCTTTTCTATTAATGTGTATTTCAGTATGCCATAGGAGAAAATACTTTCAATGATATATATTTGACAAATGTAGGACATTTAGTTTGTGAGTTTTCATAAGAATGTCAAATGAGGGCCAGAAAAAATAGTACATGAGAGTACAGAGGTTAAGGTTCTTGCTCTGCATGTTGCAGTGCCAGGTTCAATCTCTGGCACCATCAGGAGTGATCTCTGAATACAGATCCAGGAGTAATTTCTGAGCACCACGAGTTATGCCCTCCCCACAAAGTCAATAATATTTAGTTAGTGATCAACATTCAAATAGTTAAAAATAAGTTTCAAAGAATACAGAAATGCTAATATACTTTCTGCAATCTATTACCATTGCCAAAAAAGAGAAATGATTCAACATCACTCTTTTATTGTCCTTCTTGACAAAAACAAACCACATCAGGGATGTAGCTTAGTGGTAGAACACATATACTTTGCTTTTAGGTTTTATGTGTATGAAGCCCTGGGCTCAGTCCCTGGTGCCTCCCACCATGATATATAAAAAAATGAAACAACAGAAAAGCACTTTCCACTGACTTTAAACTATGTGACAGCATACAACGTGCTTTTATCTCCTTACCTTTGCCTAATAATTTGAAAGTTAAAAGGTATTGTTTAATCCAACCCCATCAAAAAAATGGGGCGAAGAAATGAACAGAAACTTTACCAAGGAAGAAATACGAATGGCCAAAAGGCACATGAAAAAGTGCTCTACATCACTAATCATCAGAGAGATTCAGATCAAAACAACCATGAGATACCAACTCACACCACAGAGACTAGCACACATCCAAAAGAACAAAAGCAACCACTGTTGGAGAGGATGTGGGGAGAAAGGGACCCTTCTACACTGCTGGTGGGAATGAATGCCAACTGGTTCAGCCCTTCTGGAAAACAATATGGACGATTCTCAAAAAATTAGATATTGAGCTCCCATTTGACCCAGCAATACCACTGCTGGGAACATATTCCAGAGAGGCAAAAAAGTATAATTGAAATGACATCTACACATGTATGTTCATCGCAGCACTGTTTACAATAGCCAGAATCTGGAAAAAAACCCGAATGCCCTAAAACGGATGACTGGCTGAGGAAACTTTGGTACATCTATACAATGGAATACTATGCAGCTGTTAGAAAAAAGGAGGTCATGAATTTTGTATTTAAGTGGTTCAGCATGAAAAGTTTCATGCTGAGTGAAATGAGTCAGAAAGAGAGAGACAGATGTAGAAAGATTGCACACATCTATGGTATATAGAATAACAGAGTGGGAGAGTAACACCCAAGAATTGTAGAAATAAGTACCAGGAGGTTGACTCCATGGCTTGGAGGCTGGCCTCACATTCTGGGGAAAGGGCAACTCAGAGAAGGGATCACCAACTATAATGCAGTCAAAGGCCATGTGGGGGAAGGGAGTTGCGGGCTGAATGAGGGCTAGAGACTGAGCACAGTGGCCACTCAACACCTTTATTGCAAACCACAACAGCTAATTAGAGAGAGAACAGAAGGGAATGCCCTGCCACAGTAGCAGGGTGGGGTGGGGGAGATGGGATTTGGGAGGGTGGGAGGGATGCTGGGTTTACTGGTGGTGGAGAATGGGCACTGGTGAAGGGATGGGTTCCTGAACTTTGTATGAGGGAAGCATAAGCACAAAAGTGTATAAATCTGTAACTGTACCCTCATGGTGATTCACTAATTAAAAATAAATAAATTTAAAAAAAGATTCTATAAGTCTAGAGAGAAATAAAACTTCCAGAAGTGAAAAAAATAAAAGGTATTGTTTAGTAAAAACCAAATTGTAGGTTCCTCCTCCAGTTTTTCAAGATTTTCATTTTGGGTCATGCAAATCATCACCCTCCTCCACATTCTCAAAGTGAGAGTCCTCTTGTCAGATTTCTCCTTCTCATGCTATGTTTGTATGATTTTCTTTATTAATAATTAAATATTTTCTTTCATAATTCAACCTGTATTTATTGTTATTTGATTATGTTTGCAAAATTTTATGAAAATCCCGCTTTCCAACTTCCCACCAATATCAGGCAATTTATAATAAAGTGACAATTCATTTTCATCCTGAATTGGTTTTACATCCTGTTGCATGAATATTCTTTCAGTCAGAGGCACGGAGATAAAACACTCGAGAGAAATGTGAAGAGCACGGAGGGCCAAGGCTCATTCTGGCTCAAGGCAAAGAGCGACTACCAGAGGCCTCCTTTTATTCTATTTTTTATCAGTTACATCCTAATGACTTCATCACAGAGAAAGATTCACTAACGAGAGTACAGACAGTTATAAGATGAGCATTCGTCAAAGGAGCATCAGGGTATACATTGTCTTGTCAAAGCTATGTTGTTATGATTAAAATAATCAGAGAAAGGTATGGAACTGAACATGTAGGCATTACAGATTATGTCTCCCAAATTCTTGTGGTTGGTTACACATAGGGCAAAGAGAAGGCTCATACTGATACTTGAAAGTCAATCCAGATTAAGGACGTGTAAGAGAGGAGGAAACTGCTGCCTTGTACTGCCAAAATAGTGTATGAATAGGAGAGTGTATGAGAGCATGCTGTACTCCTCCAGGTCATCAGACTCGCAAGTTTTTAGCTTGCCCACTAGTGAGAGTGGGGCCTCGGTTCTGCTTCCTCCTTGCAGGGCAGCGTCCAGAGGCTCGTCCTAATGGCTTGGCTTAGCACTAACAACATCAAAGTAGTATATTTTTATGATTCTTCCCTCATGTAATATTATAGATTGGTTCAAAGAGTACAGGGAATGCTTACTGTTCTGTATTCCCAGATATTTACCCTCTCCTCCTTCAAAGAGCATTCTTCATTGGGGTAAAATGAATACTTCTGATGTTTTCACTCTAATAACATGGCATTTGGCCACTTCATAGCTTTACTGGACTTTGAAGAAAGTGTATGTATGAATGAAAAGTTCTCAAAACAAATATAGCCCCGAGTCTGGCAAGAAAGCAGATTTTTCCAAGAGTTATAGCACATTGCAATTTGTTTGGTAAACAAAAACTGGAGGTAAAAATTTATAATATCTGGGACGTAAGTGATAGTATGGTGGGTAGGTAAATTTCCTTGCACATTATCAACACAGTTTTGATCCCTGGCACTATATGCTTCCCTGAGCACAGAGTCAGGAGTAAATCCCGAGCACTGCCAAATGTAACCCAAACACACACCAAAAATTAACTCTCATAACATCACCTAATGCAATAGAACAAGTTACTCTTACAGTAGAGTATATGTCCCTGAGACCAAGAATTCTGTGTTTACTACAAGTTTTTGCTTTATCTCCAGTAGAAAAATTCCTGCACCAAGAAATACTAGTTAAATTTTCTCTTGAGTCAAACTTTGTGTAGTGAATTTTTCCTTTATAAAGATGAATACAAATATAAATATATTCTTTGAACCCTCATACCTATATTTATCTATCTGAGTAAGATTGCAGGACAGGTGAGAGGGCAAGAGTTCATTCCATGGTATGACCCAAAAAGCTACTTCCAGCCTTGAAATAAAAATTGCCTGATGTTGTAAAGTAGAACGCTTGGTGGCGCTGCAGACTAAGAGTAAAAACGTCTGCAATCTCCATAAAAGCTGAGCAGTTTGGAAACAAAGGAAACAGTTTGCACTACTGGGGGTAGGTTTCAGAGAGGTGACAATGCTTATGTTAATTTAAGAAGGACTAAAAATCATTGTGCCAAGACGGGAGAGCTGTCCGCAGAGCAATTATTTTGTGATTATTTGGATCTTCTGGAGCTGGAGGAACCATGACGATCCTGCTACCCAAAGCACCACAGAAAAGGCAAGTGACCGCCATTATTTTTCTGTTATTTTGGGAGGTGGGTGGTGAGACCCTTAAGTATTCCATTCTAGAAGAGGGGGATGGCGGTTCCTTTGTGGCCAATTTAGCAAAGGATTTGGGGATGGGCTTAAGGGAGCTGACTGCGAGGGGTGCCCGGATTCTTTCCAAGGGAAATAAACAGCATTTGCAGTTTGAGCAGGAAAGTGGGGATTTGCTCATCAAAGAAAAACTGGACCGGGAAGAGGTGTGTGGTGACACAGACCCATGTATACTGCCTTTCCAAGTGTTACTGGAAAACCCGGTACAATTTGTTCAAGGTGAAATATACCTCCAAGACATAAATGATCATGCTCCAGAATTCTTGGAAAAGGAAATATTCCTGAAAATCTCAGAAAGCAGCCATCTAGGAACTGCATTTCCTTTAAAAATAGCTCAAGATTTAGATGTGGGTAACAACACAGTTCAGAACTATACGATTAGCAGCAACTCCCATTTCCACCTTTCCACTCAAAGTCACAGAGATGGCAGGAAATATCCAGAACTGGTTCTGGACAAAGTGCTTGACCGTGAGGAGCAGTCAGAGCTCAGGTTGATCCTCAAAGCAATGGATGGTGGGTCACCACCTAGGACAGGGACCACCCAGGTTCTCATTATGGTCCTGGACATAAATGATAATGCGCCTGAATTTGCTCAGCCTCTCTACCAGGTGCAGGTCCCAGAGAACAGTCCGATAGGGTCCCTTGTCATTACTGTCTCTGCAAGGGATTTAGATGCTGGGACCCATGGGGAGCTATCCTACTCATTTTTCCAGTCCTCAAATCAAATAATGCAGGCTTTTGAAATAAACACAGTCATGGGAGAAATTCGATTAAAGAAAATGTTGGATTTTGAGGAAATTCAATCATACCAAATGGAAGTTGAGGCCTCAGATGGCGGGGGTCTTTCTGGAAAATGCACGGTTGCCATAGAAGTGATGGATGTAAACGACAATGCACCAGAACTGACTATGTCATTGCTCAACAACAATATCCCAGAAAACTCCCAGGACACTGTGGTGGCTATTTTCGGAATTTCCGATCCAGACTCCGGGGACAATGGGAAAGTGACATGTTCCATTCAAGACCATCTCCCCTTCCTTTTGAAACATACCATAGAAAACTTCTACACTTTGGTCACAGAAGGAGCGCTCGACAGAGAGAGCCAGGCGGAGTACAACATCACCATCACAGTGACAGACATGGGCACCCCCAGGCTGCAAACACAGCACACCATCACAGTGCTGGTGTCAGACGTGAACGACAACGCCCCCGCCTTCAGCCAGCCCTCCTACACCCTGCTGGTGGGCGAGAACAACAGCCCCGCCCTGCACATTGGCAGCGTGAGCGCCACCGACCCCGATGAGGGCAGCAACGCCCAGGTCACCTACTCGCTGCTGCCGCCCCAAGACCCGCAGCTGCCGCTCGCCTCGCTGGTGTCCATCAACGCCGACAACGGGCAGCTGTTCGCGCTGCGCTCGCTGGACTTCGAGGCCGTGCGCGCCTTCGAGTTCGGCGTGGGCGCGTGGGACCGCGGCTCGCCTGCGCTCGGCAGCCAGGCGCGCGTGCGCGTGCTGGTGCTGGACCGCAACGACAACGCGCCCTTCGTGCTGTACCCGCTGCAGAACGCGTCGGCGCCCTGCAGCGAGCTGGTGCCCAGGGCGGCAGAGGCGGGCTACCTGGTGACCAAGGTGGTGGCGGTGGACGGCGACTCGGGCCAGAACGCCTGGCTGTCGTTCCAGCTGCTCAAGGCCACGGAGCCCGGGCTCTTCAGCGTGTGGGCGCACAATGGCGAGGTGCGCACCGCGCGGCCGCTCAGCGAGCGCGACGCGCCCAAGCACAGGCTGCTGGTGCTGGTCAAGGACAATGGCGAGCCGCCGCTGTCTGCCAGCGTCACGCTGCACGTGCTGCTGGTGGACGGCTTCTCGCAGCCCTTCCTGCCGCTGCCCGACGCGCCTGCCGACGCGCCTGCGGACGACCGCCTCACCGTCTACCTGGTGGTGGCCTTGGCCTGCGTGTCGTCGCTCTTCCTCTTCTCCGTGCTGGCCTTCGTGGCTGTGCGCCTGTGCAGGCGGCCTGGCCCTCCCGCTGGGGGCCCCTACCCGCTGCCCGACGCGCACTTCCCGGGACACCTGCTGGACGTCAGTGGCACTGGGACCCTGTCGCACAGCTACCAGTATGAGGTGTGTCTGGCTGGGGGCGCTGGCACCAATGAGTTCAAGTTCCTCAAGCCCATTCTGCCCAATTTTATGGGTGAAGGGCCTGCTGGGGACATAGAGGAAAATTCTAACTTTAGAAACCAATTTGGGTTCAATTAGTAATCTGATGTGATAAGTATTTTCTAATATATGTTTCCAATCCCTTTAATGCACATAATAAACTTATTCTCGCATGTGCTTACTATCATATTGTTATTTCAACCTGTGGAAGTGTTTTCTATCTAGAATATGTGGGTGGGATGTTCATATTAACCAGCTTCGTTTTTGCATGTTCTTAGAGTAGAGAAATGATATTTCAAGTTATGGGCAGTGAGAGTCTTAGCAGGGCCAAATGTTTTTTCGTGTTTGACATTGAGTTTGACATCTGTTATCTTGTTAGGATTAAAAGAATTATAATTTTTCATCCTATGCATGGATCTTAACTACATCTGGAAGTGATGACTTTGTGTTTTGTTTTAGGTCCACACACACTAGCTCTGTGTCAGGAATCATTCTGGCAGAGCTTTGGGTTGAGGGGACCACATATGTGGTGTCCCGGATAGAACCTAGTTGGCCATGTATAAGGCAGACACTTAATCCCCTGTATTTTCTCTCTGGCCCCAGCGCATAAAGCTTGCTACACTGTTAGCTGTTGGATTTTATAGTGTTGTTTTGAAAACACTGTTGCCTTTCTCAAATGAGTCAGAGTTTTATCTGGATTTTTTTCTATATTGAATCTTTGATATTATATATTCAGACCACCTGTTATTATTTTTTGGTTTTGTTTCTTTGAGTGCTTAGGTCCACAGCTGGCATCTGCTTAGAGGACCTCTTAGTGCTGAAGATTGAGCCTGGGCTCTTGAATGCAAAATTTTGCTCCAGCTCTTTGAGTCATCTTTCTAGCCTAGTTATTTTAAAAGGCAAATTCCTTTAAAAAAGAGTGGAAAAATATTGGTGGACATATTACTTTTTAAAAATATTGATGACCACCTGAAGTACTCAGTGACACCACTTGGCAGTCAGATTTGTTATGCTCTTAACAGCTGAGCCAGAACCCTGGCTTCTATAACTTTGTCCATGATGAATGGTTTGGCATGTAAGTAACTATTTCTGTTTTACTTAAAAAATAACATTTTCACACAATTCAATCACTGATAACAAAAATTAAGCCATATAACATCAATTCTCAGTCAAAATTATCATTAACATTATAAATTATTTTCTGCATGGGTATTTTAATGTAAATTATTTTGTAATAAACTTTTAGTATTACAATTAAAACTATCAGATTCTGCTTGACACAGTAAAACAAAGCAATTTGAAATTCGAGTTTGATAAATAATCCCTACAAATTAAAGAACAAGATTATGATGCATTTTAATATTAGCATCACTTAACTGTGCTTCTCGCCTCATCTTTATAATTTTTGTTATATGAATTCTTTCAAACTATTATAACATTACAGTTAATTTACAAAAATAATTTCCATAATTTTATAGACATTTTATGTTTCTTAATTTTAATCTAAAGTTATACAATTTTCCCCCCAAATTAACCAAGCCTGACTTCAGGTATCAATTTTTAAAGCTTTTATTTTTTTTGCATGCTATTTACTTCAATTTTTTAAAATATTTTTTCTCAAATATCAGGTTTTTTCTCAAATATCAGTTTTTTAGGAGACATAAACTCTCAAGTTTCCTCTACTTCATCCTTTTTTTTTTTTGCTTTTTGGGTCACATCTGTCGATGCATAGGGGTTACTCCTGGCTTTTGCACTCAGGAATTACCCCCTGGCGGTACTCAGGGGATCATATGGGATCCTGGGAATCCAAACCAGGTTGGCAGCGTGCAAGGCAAATGCCCTACCCGCTGTGCTATTGCTCCAGTCCCTTCTTCATCCTTTAATATTTAAATAATTGTGTAAACATTGCTTATGCCTGAGTCATCTATTACATGGAGTATCTTTTCTTTAGCTTCAATAATTGCCTGCTTTTCTCTTTCCTTTCCTTTCTATATGTTTTAAATTGTCATATATTTGCTAAAGATATTCTCTGTATTATTAAACTTATAAAGAAATTTCTCAGTTCTATTGGTTTTTCTTGGAGTCATCCAGATTCATACTCAATTATTTTTCTTTCTAGATCTATTCCACAGGTGGTGATTGGGGGCTTACATGACCCTGGGAATTAATTTTGTGGATTTTTTGTCATCTTATTGTAGTTTGCTCCCTTTAGCTCCTGATGAGTACTTGATAATAAAGTTATTGAAAACTGAACACATGAATATGTTTAGATGTTGACTTAATTATTTTGACAGGTTGGAATAATAGATTAATCATTATTTCTAGTATTTTAAAGGCATTCCTTAATTTTCTTCTTATATTCAAAACTGAGATGTTCAACATTCTGATTTCCACTCACATTTGACACTTGTACTTTCCTCTAGATTCTAGGTTAGGGGTTATTTTTTCACCTCCTAGTATTAGTTGACATCTGGAAACATTTTAGGCTGCTGCTATTGGCATCTAGAGGGTTGAAATCTGGGATGCTGTTGACTATTTGACAATGCACAGTGCTATTCCCAACAAATTATCTAACCCCAAATGCCAATAGTACTGAAGCTGAGAAATATGGCTCTATTTATTCTAGATTAGGTTACTAATTAATTTAGTTATTCTTTTATCTCCAATGGCTCTAAAATTTATTATGCATCATTGTGTAAGAAATTTACCTCTCATTGTACTGTGTAGTCAGTCAGATTAGTTAATCTTGAGACATGTTGTTCAGACTCAATCATGATTTGCTTCTGTGTCTTAATGTTTAAGTTTAAAGTTTTTTACCTCCACTTAATTTTTATGGTGCCAGTAATTGAACCGAGAACCTCACACCTATAAGTCAAATGTTCTATCATGGAGTCAGATCCCCTTATATATTCTTAATTTATAATTCCTGTTCATTGTCTAGTAACCTTCTTAATTTATAATTACTGCTCATTGTCTAGTAACCACATATATCTTGTCATTTTTATTATCTTTCTTTATTGTATTTATTTTTATTCATTTTATTTATTTTTATTTTTGTAGATGTTATATAGTTTAACTCTTGTGATGAATTTATTGTGTTTACTCATTTTCACCTGAGATGATTCAATGATCTGAAATGCACAGTTAACACATGGGAGTCCCGGGTTCACTCCCCAGAAAGGCATGATTCCTCAAGCAACCTCTGGCTGCACTGGGAGTAAACCTTGGGGCACCTCTAGGTATGGCTTAAAACCAAAATTAAAAAGCTCTTTCTCAAAATGTATTTTTCTATGTAGGGTTCTTAAATCTTTAGTTTTTGTTTAGATACAATTCATATTGTAAAATATCATTATTTTATTTTTTAATTTAGCTTTTGGGCCACAACCAGTGGTGCTCTGGTCTTATTCTTGGCTCTGCACTCAGGTATCACTCCTGACTGATCTCAGGGTACTTTATGGGCTGGTGGGTATCAGGTTGGCTGCATGCAAGGCAAGTGCCCTACCCACTGTACTATCTCTCTAGTCCCATAAAATACCCATATCTTAAAGCATTCAGTTTGGTGGGTTTCTGAAATAGTCAAGATTTGTAGTCATTACTACTCTATAATTCCAAAATATTCACACATTTTCATCAGCATGTAAAAAACTTTGTACCCATTGAAAGTAACTTCCAGTTCCCTTCTCTCCAGCTCTTGACAGCCAACAATCAACTTTCTGTTTCTATGGATTTGTCTGTTCTGGGCATTTCACAAACTTAGAATCATAGGCTATGTGTCATTTTGTGTCTGCTTGTTTTATGGAGCACTGAAGAATCATAACTGCCAGAATTAGACACTGTGTGTTGTTAAAATTGCCTTCCAAGCAGTTTACTCTTAGTAGTCACTAGAGAAAGGAATCACTTTTCCCTGTTTCAGTTACATAACAACCCATTTCTTCATCCTAGCAGTTTATAAGTTTAGTTTCTTGATGACTTTAAATGAATCATTATATTAGAATTTTCACTTGCAAACTTGAAGGGGAAATATGTAACCACTGAAATACAAAATATCCTTCATTCAGCTATGCTTGCCAACATTTACAGACATTTCAGTTCTCTCAAATACATGGCAAATTTTCCAAAATGTCAACTCCATTTCCTCTTTAAATTATACATTGCTATGTGATTTAACTTAGCTAGCAACATGTGAGAAAAGATGACATGATACTTTCTGGAATGAAGGTTTTAAAGACAGTGCACCTGTCATTTGCATTCCAAACTATAGCAATCATAAAAGCAGATGTGGAGAAGGTGTCTCTTCATATTATGAGGGCTCTGTACTGAATTGTATGGGGCATACAATCAGAGAAAGAAGGTGCGTTTCTGAGAAGCATAAACTAGCCTCCCTTAATGATGCAGACCTATACCTCTTTCATACACAATTCCTTGTTTTTTCAATTTATAAGCAGTTCTTTTTAAATTAGGGAATCTGGCTAGTCCAAGTGGAAAGAGCAATTCACACTGACCTGAGAGTTTCCAAACCACAAGTGCTGCAAGTTCACTGTAGAGTAACACTCACAATGGATACATCCTTACAACATGCTCAGAGCAATAGCTCAGCTTTTTAGCCTTCTAAATTAAATTAAAATCTCTGTGGGAATTGTGGTCAGGTATACAAGTATCTCAACTTAAGGTGGAAATTCCAGAAAGCACAACATCTAAGAGCACATTCTATAAATTCAATAAAAACCGCATTCAGCAGGGTGTAAGTCATGGTCATCACAACAACAAAGTGAATAGGGAAGAAGAGAGGAAATAAAGTCAATAAAAGAACAAAGGTAAATAGGGTGATTGAAAGTTTTCAAAGAAAGAAGAAAACTTGGAAAATAACCTCATATTTAGGAAAAGGAAATCTCAATGAAATGGTTTGAAGACAAAGACGGTATTCTCTAAAAAGTGCAAAAATGTTTTAAATTGTAAACAGGAGAGACAAAAATAAGGATACTAGAGATCATGCCAGAGGTCCACTGTCTGAATAGTAGGAATTCCAATAAGAGAGTTTGGGGGAAAAGCTAAATAATATTGTAGCCAGAGAGATGGTACAGCATATTGCCTTGCATACAGCCAACCAGAGTTTTATCCCTGGCACCCTCAGGGGGTGCTCTCTGAGTGCAAAGCCAGAAGTAAGGCCTGAGCACTGCTAGGTATGCCCCCCAACAAAAGAATGTTAGCAATAAAGTAATTAAATATTTTAAGGAGGAAATCAGTTTCCTAATTTAAAGGATTAATCAATTGTCCTATACAATGATTGAGACCGATATTTTATCATTTAAAAACTGATTTAAAAAACTCTGACAAGAGGACATGGAATAACACCCAAAAGGAAAGAGAGAGAGTAAAGGGGATTTTGCCTTCCACAGGGACAGGGAGGTTAGGGGGTGGTGGGATAGATACTGAGAACATTGGTGGTGGAGAATGAGCACTGGTGGAAGGATACTCGACTATTTTATGACTGAAATGTAATCACAAAAGTTTCTAAGTCTGTAACTATATCTCAGTGATTCATTAAAAATTAAAAATAAATAAATAAGAGGATGTGGAAGATCAAGTGGTAGAACACGTCCCCGGAAAGATCCTGAGTTTGATCCCTGGCTATGCATTGCCCCCCAGAAGACTGCAATGCCTGACCAACATCAATAGATATAATTCCCAGAGTCCACCCCTCTAAAATACTATAAGAAATGAAAACACAGAGAACATACAGAACATAGGAAATAAGACTTGCTTTATCTTTCATAAACATACTTGTTTAGGGAATTCATTGACAGAATATTTCAAACTTCTATTTTTTTTTTGGTTTTTGGGTCACACCCGGCGATGTACAGGGGTTACTCCTGGCTCTTCACTCAGGAATTACCCCTGGCGGTGCTCAGGGGACCATATGGGATGCTGGGATTAGAACCCGGGTCGGCCGCGTGCAAGGCAAACGCCCTACCCGCTGTGCTATCGCTCCAGCCCCAGAATATTTCAAACTTGTAAATAAAAATCATTTTAACTGAAAACTGTGTAATAAACATTTAATAGACATTTTAAATTTCACTAAAGTCTACGAACAGAATAAAGATATTTCATACACTCAACTTCATAACAAAAATTAACCATCATACAACATTTTCTAGAAACTGCTGCAAGATCTCTCTCGAAATAAAAAAATAATCAGTGATAAGAAGTCAGAAGAAACAGAAAAGACAAGATTCCAAGCAGGACAAAGTTAAATGAATCCCAAGAAGAAGGTGAAGGATGACCGCAGATAACAAGTTTGACTTAAATATAGTGAACAATTTGTCCAAATTAGAACTATAGAACTTAAGCATGTTTTCATTTGGTTTGGGGGACATTAGTGCTCAGGGATCATTCATGGTAGTGTTCAGGGTACCATGTGGGTTGCTGTGGATTGAACACAGGTTGGCCACATGCAAGGTAAACATCCTACCCATTGTATTATCTCTCTGCCCCAACTCAAGCATTTTGTAGGCTGTCATCATTATATCCTCTTTTTAATCAAATGGAACGTGAAAAAATGATACATTAAAGTAATAGTTGAAAATATCCTAGAAATAGGAAATTCAATTAGAATAAAAGCAAATGGAATTGTAAGAATGAGAGCAAATGAATGTTCTGGTATGTTCTCCAAGCAGCAGGTGAATAGATCTACCCCAAATTTAAAGGAAAATTGTATCTCAGGACATATGGTTATGTATATGTTAAAAGATGTACTGAGAAGCAATTGGAAATAGGGGAAACATAAGTGATAGAAGTAAGTGAAAATTGCTTATAGCAATTCCCAACATAAACAGTATGAGGACCATGGATGTAGCTCAATGATAAAATTGCATGTATTATGCCCAAGTTTGATTATTGGCACTGTACATATATATACACCAAAAAAGTATTTTATTTTATTTTTTTTCTTTTTGGGTCACACCCAGCAATGCACAGGGGTCACTCCTGGCTCATACACTCAGGATTCACCCCTGGCGGTGCTCAGGGGACCATATGGGATGCTGGGATTTGAACCTGGGTCGGCCGCATGCAAGGCAAAAGCCCTACCCGCTGTGCTATCACTCCAGCCCCGCCCCCCAAAAAAGTATTTTAAAATGAGGAAAAACCTGAACCTGGAAGAAAGTGCAGGGGTTAAAATGCTTGCTTTGCATGCCACCTACCAGACATGATCCTGGTACCGCGTCTGATCCTGTAGTACTGCAAGGAGAGAATACTGAGCATAACCAGAAGTAATTCCTGAGGAGCACTGCTGGGTGTGATAAAGAAAATGTAGCTAGCGCATAACAATGCATCCAGTAAAAGAGCTTTGGAATTCTGTAAGAGCTAAGATTTAATCTAACAAAGAGACTATAACAATAAACCAGTAAATTTTAAAAAGCAGAATACATATTAATGGAACAAGATATAATTAAAAGTGTTTAAGTGGCTGCCTATTGGGAAGGGAACTGTGAAATATGAAGGAAAAGGAATAAATCTATTATAGTTTATTATAAAGCTCTCATTTAATTTTGAAATAAGATCATATTCTCCGAAGAAAGCTATCGTTCAAATGATTGATAAAATAGAGATCTTGCAAATGCCTCCAATAAAAAAGAAAACATTAAGCATTACTAAAAAGAAATGGAAGGGGCTGGAGCAATAGCATAGTGGGTAGGGCATTTGCCTTGCACGCGGCCGACCCGGGCTCGATTCCCAGCATCCCATATGGTCCCCTGAGCACCACCAGGGGTAATTCCTGAGAGCAGAGCCAGGAGTGACCCCTGTGCATCCCCGGGTGTGACCCCCCAAAAAATAAAAATAAAAATAAAAATAAATGGATATAACCAAAGATAAATACAATGAAACCTAATATAAAATTGAAATATTTATATTCAATTCAATATAAAAATTGAAAATCCAGATAAAAATGGACTTTAAAATACAATACAAATTGTTTAAAAGTAAAAAAATAGAAGCAAATACTGGGCAGACCAATAACCAAAAGTAAATGGAAAAAGATATTCAAGGTTTACCACCAGTGAAGACCCCCAAATCCAGTTCATTCAAAAGGTTAGTTATTATTAATAATGCAAAAATAGATAAGAATACAATTACAAATGGAAAGTATCCTAGTCCATTCTGTGAATATATTTCAATATCAAACCACAGAAGTTAACATACACCTGCACACACATACAGAGAACATCTTGGGTCAGGAAAAGCATAAAATGATATTGACATATAAAGTCTATGTGAATTAACATAGTTATTTATTAAGACTCACTTATAGTTTAAGACACTTGAGAATTAAAAAGCTAAATAACAAAGGCATAATTACAATAGATACAAAGAGACTATTAAAATATGAAGAAAGAAAATTAAACTTGATTCAAGAAAGGAGCATTTATCACAAACTGAGAGCAAGTATCATATTTCAAAACAATTCTTGGAGCACTTCCACAAAGTTAACTTCCTACAAACTATTATTTTTTAAAGTATTTGTTACATACAAACTTGAAGTTGTTAATCATTGTGATTATATGTGAACAATAACATGTTTCGTGTAAGTGAAAGGGTGGTGGTAGAAACACAGAAAAATGTTCTAGAAAATATCACTGGTAAATAGTGAAGATCTTGAAAATAGAAATTGAAAAGGGTCAGTTGCACTTATAACCAACAGTTCTTAAGATATTTATAAAGAAAGGAAAGATCTTTAATACTCGTTGATTTTCTGATGGAGGTTGAATGTTCACTGCTATCACTTTTTAAAAAGGAAACTTTCAAGAAAATCAACAAAATTGTTCTATGAATTCAGATAATCAGAGGGGAAAATAATATACTCATTACTGTGACCATTTGAAATAAAAAAATGGAATGAGAATCAAAGAAGTGAAAAGTCACTGCTATTGCAGTTCATTTCAACAGCCATCTTTGCCCGCCATTCTTTAAAAAGCTGAATAAGATTCCACAAAACGCAAGGTGGCGCTGCAGGCTAAAAAGAGAAAAAGCTACAACCACATCGAACAATGTAGACAATTGCAGGGTTAAAGAAAATTGTTCAGACAGGAAGAGGAAAGGAGCCTGTGGTAATGGGTGATGAGGGAAAGTAGGAATCCCTCAGACTCGCTAAAAGCACTGATATTCTAGGCTAATTTCTAAGGATTCGGTTATTGCCATTTGTGAGAACTGCCTGAGGACCAGTGTTTTGGAAAGCTGATTAAATGAAGAATGGAAACTAAAGTGGAGCGTGCTGTGCAGAAAAGGCAAGTGCTATTTCTTTGTGTTTTTCTGGGAGTGTCTTGGGCGAGTACAGAGCCGCTTCGGTACTTTGTGGCAGAGGAAACCGAGAGAGGCACCTTTTTAGCCAATTTAGCAAAAGACCTGGGATTGGGGGCTGGGGAACTGTCAGCCAGGGAATCTAGAATCTTTTCAGATCAGAAAATACTACTTTTACTATTCAATCCGCTTACTGGTGATTTGATTCTAAATGATAAATTAGACCGAGAGGAGCTGTGTGGCCCCACGGAGCCCTGTGTGCTGCCTTTCCAGCTGCTACTAGAAAAACCCTTTCAAATTTTCAGTGCTGAACTATGGGTCAGAGACATCAATGATCATTCTCCAGTTTTTCTAGAAAAAGAGATTTCCTTGGAGATACTAGAAAGTACCACCCCAGGATCAACCTTTCTCCTAGAAAGTGCACAGGATTCAGATGTTGGAAGCAACAACCTGAAAAACTACACGATCAGCTCCAATGCCTATTTTCATATAAATGTTCATGAGAGTGGAGAGGGAACTATCTATCCTGAACTGGTACTGGATAGAGCCCTGGACCGGGAAAAAGTTCCTGAGCTCAGTTTGACCCTTACTGCCATAGATGGTGGTTCTCCACCCAGATCTGGGACCACCCAGGTACACATACAGGTTGTGGATGTAAATGACAATGCTCCTCAATTTGAACACTCACTTTACAAGGTGCAGGTACCTGAGAATAGCCCCATTGGTTCCCTAGTTATCACTGTATTGGCTAGAGATTTAGATACTGGAAGTTATGGAGAAGTAGTCTATGCAATTTTTTATGCCACTGAAAGAATTCTCAAAACATTCCAAATCAATCCGACATCAGGCAGCCTTTATCTTAAAGATGAATTGGACTATGAGACAATGCAAACTTACACTTTAACTATTCAGGCCAAAGACGGTGGAGGACTTTCTGGAAAATGTACTGTGGTGGTTGATGTAACAGATATAAATGATAACCCACCGGAACTACTAATGTCTTCAATTACAAGTCCGGTTGCAGAAAACTCTCCAGAGACCATTGTAGCTGTCTTTAGGATTAGAGACGGAGATTCAGGAAACAATGCAAAGATGGAATGCTCCATTCAAGATGACCTTCCCTTCGTTCTGAAGCAATCTGTAAAGAATTACTTCACACTGGAAACGGAGAGACCACTGGACAGAGAGAGCCAGGCAGAGTACAACATCACCATCACGGTGACAGACATGGGCAGCCCCAGGCTGCAAACCCAGCACACCATCACAGTGCTGGTGTCAGACGTGAACGACAACGCCCCCGCCTTCAGCCAGCCCTCCTACACCCTGCTGGTGGGCGAGAACAACAGCCCCGCCCTGCACATTGGAAGCGTGAGCGCCACCGACCCCGACGAGGGCAGCAACGCCCAGGTCACCTACTCGCTGCTGCCGCCCCAAGACCCGCAGCTGCCGCTCGCCTCGCTGGTGTCCATCAACGCCGACAACGGGCAGCTGTTCGCGCTGCGCTCGCTGGACTTCGAGGCCGTGCGCGCCTTCGAGTTCGGCGTGGGCGCGTGGGACCGCGGCTCGCCCGCGCTCGGCAGCCAGGCGCGCGTGCGCGTGCTGGTGCTGGACCGCAACGACAACGCGCCCTTCGTGCTGTACCCGCTGCAGAACGCGTCGGCGCCCTGCAGCGAGCTGGTGCCCAGGGCGGCAGAGGCGGGCTACCTGGTGACCAAGGTGGTGGCGGTGGACGGCGACTCGGGCCAGAACGCCTGGCTGTCGTTCCAGCTGCTCAAGGCCACGGAGCCCGGGCTCTTCAGCGTGTGGGCGCACAATGGCGAGGTGCGCACCGCGCGGCCGCTCAGCGAGCGCGACGCGCCCAAGCACAGGCTGCTGGTGCTGGTCAAGGACAATGGCGAGCCGCCGCTGTCGGCCAGCGTCACGCTGCACGTGCTGCTGGTGGACGGCTTCTCGCAGCCCTTCCTGCCGCTGCCCGACGCGCCTGCCGACGCGCCTGCGGACGACCGCCTCACCGTCTACCTGGTGGTGGCCTTGGCCTGCGTGTCGTCGCTCTTCCTCTTCTCCGTGCTGGCCTTCGTGGCTGTGCGCCTGTGCAGGCGGCCTGGCCCTCCCGCTGGGGGCCCCTACCCGCTGCCCGACGCGCACTTCCCGGGACACCTGCTGGACGTCAGTGGCACTGGGACCCTGTCGCACAGCTACCAGTATGAGGTGTGTCTGGCTGGGGGCGCTGGCACCAATGAGTTCAAGTTCCTCAAGCCCATTCTGCCCAATTTTATGGGTGAAGGGCCTGCTGGGGACATAGAGGAAAATTCTAACTTTAGAAACCAATTTGGGTTCAATTAGTAATCTGATGTGATAAGTATTTTCTAATATATGTTTCCAATCCCTTTAATGCACATAATAAACTTATTCTCGCATGTGCTTACTATCATATTGTTATTTCAACCTGTGGAAGTGTTTTCTATCTAGAATATGTGGGTGGGATGTTCATATTAACCAGCTTCGTTTTTGCATGTTCTTAGAGTAGAGAAATGATATTTCAAGTTATGGGCAGTGAGAGTCTTAGCAGGGCCAAATGTTTTTTCGTGTTTGACATTGAGTTTGACATCTGTTATCTTGTTAGGATTAAAAGAATTATAATTTTTCATCCTATGCATGGATCTTAACTACATCTGGAAGTGATGACTTTGTGTTTTGTTTTAGGTCCACACACACTAGCTCTGTGTCAGGAATCATTCTGGCAGAGCTTTGGGTTGAGGGGACCACATATGTGGTGTCCCGGATAGAACCTAGTTGGCCATGTATAAGGCAGACACTTAATCCCCTGTATTTTCTCTCTGGCCCCAGCGCATAAAGCTTGCTACACTGTTAGCTGTTGGATTTTATAGTGTTGTTTTGAAAACACTGTTGCCTTTCTCAAATGAGTCAGAGTTTTATCTGGATTTTTTTCTATATTGAATCTTTGATATTATATATTCAGACCACCTGTTATTATTTTTTGGTTTTGTTTCTTTGAGTGCTTAGGTCCACAGCTGGCATCTGCTTAGAGGACCTCTTAGTGCTGAAGATTGAGCCTGGGCTCTTGAATGCAAAATTTTGCTCCAGCTCTTTGAGTCATCTTTCTAGCCTAGTTATTTTAAAAGGCAAATTCCTTTAAAAAAGAGTGGAAAAATATTGGTGGACATATTACTTTTTAAAAATATTGATGACCACCTGAAGTACTCAGTGACACCACTTGGCAGTCAGATTTGTTATGCTCTTAACAGCTGAGCCAGAACCCTGGCTTCTATAACTTTGTCCATGATGAATGGTTTGGCATGTAAGTAACTATTTCTGTTTTACTTAAAAAATAACATTTTCACACAATTCAATCACTGATAACAAAAATTAAGCCATATAACATCAATTCTCAGTCAAAATTATCATTAACATTATAAATTATTTTCTGCATGGGTATTTTAATGTAAATTATTTTGTAATAAACTTTTAGTATTACAATTAAAACTATCAGATTCTGCTTGACACAGTAAAACAAAGCAATTTGAAATTCGAGTTTGATAAATAATCCCTACAAATTAAAGAACAAGATTATGATGCATTTTAATATTAGCATCACTTAACTGTGCTTCTCGCCTCATCTTTATAATTTTTGTTATATGAATTCTTTCAAACTATTATAACATTACAGTTAATTTACAAAAATAATTTCCATAATTTTATAGACATTTTATGTTTCTTAATTTTAATCTAAAGTTATACAATTTTCCCCCCAAATTAACCAAGCCTGACTTCAGGTATCAATTTTTAAAGCTTTTATTTTTTTTGCATGCTATTTACTTCAATTTTTTAAAATATTTTTTCTCAAATATCAGGTTTTTTCTCAAATATCAGTTTTTTAGGAGACATAAACTCTCAAGTTTCCTCTACTTCATCCTTTTTTTTTTTTGCTTTTTGGGTCACATCTGTCGATGCATAGGGGTTACTCCTGGCTTTTGCACTCAGGAATTACCCCCTGGCGGTACTCAGGGGATCATATGGGATCCTGGGAATCCAAACCAGGTTGGCAGCGTGCAAGGCAAATGCCCTACCCGCTGTGCTATTGCTCCAGTCCCTTCTTCATCCTTTAATATTTAAATAATTGTGTAAACATTGCTTATGCCTGAGTCATCTATTACATGGAGTATCTTTTCTTTAGCTTCAATAATTGCCTGCTTTTCTCTTTCCTTTCCTTTCTATATGTTTTAAATTGTCATATATTTGCTAAAGATATTCTCTGTATTATTAAACTTATAAAGAAATTTCTCAGTTCTATTGGTTTTTCTTGGAGTCATCCAGATTCATACTCAATTATTTTTCTTTCTAGATCTATTCCACAGGTGGTGATTGGGGGCTTACATGACCCTGGGAATTAATTTTGTGGATTTTTTGTCATCTTATTGTAGTTTGCTCCCTTTAGCTCCTGATGAGTACTTGATAATAAAGTTATTGAAAACTGAACACATGAATATGTTTAGATGTTGACTTAATTATTTTGACAGGTTGGAATAATAGATTAATCATTATTTCTAGTATTTTAAAGGCATTCCTTAATTTTCTTCTTATATTCAAAACTGAGATGTTCAACATTCTGATTTCCACTCACATTTGACACTTGTACTTTCCTCTAGATTCTAGGTTAGGGGTTATTTTTTCACCTCCTAGTATTAGTTGACATCTGGAAACATTTTAGGCTGCTGCTATTGGCATCTAGAGGGTTGAAATCTGGGATGCTGTTGACTATTTGACAATGCACAGTGCTATTCCCAACAAATTATCTAACCCCAAATGCCAATAGTACTGAAGCTGAGAAATATGGCTCTATTTATTCTAGATTAGGTTACTAATTAATTTAGTTATTCTTTTATCTCCAATGGCTCTAAAATTTATTATGCATCATTGTGTAAGAAATTTACCTCTCATTGTACTGTGTAGTCAGTCAGATTAGTTAATCTTGAGACATGTTGTTCAGACTCAATCATGATTTGCTTCTGTGTCTTAATGTTTAAGTTTAAAGTTTTTTACCTCCACTTAATTTTTATGGTGCCAGTAATTGAACCGAGAACCTCACACCTATAAGTCAAATGTTCTATCATGGAGTCAGATCCCCTTATATATTCTTAATTTATAATTCCTGTTCATTGTCTAGTAACCTTCTTAATTTATAATTACTGCTCATTGTCTAGTAACCACATATATCTTGTCATTTTTATTATCTTTCTTTATTGTATTTATTTTTATTCATTTTATTTATTTTTATTTTTGTAGATGTTATATAGTTTAACTCTTGTGATGAATTTATTGTGTTTACTCATTTTCACCTGAGATGATTCAATGATCTGAAATGCACAGTTAACACATGGGAGTCCCGGGTTCACTCCCCAGAAAGGCATGATTCCTCAAGCAACCTCTGGCTGCACTGGGAGTAAACCTTGGGGCACCTCTAGGTATGGCTTAAAACCAAAATTAAAAAGCTCTTTCTCAAAATGTATTTTTCTATGTAGGGTTCTTAAATCTTTAGTTTTTGTTTAGATACAATTCATATTGTAAAATATCATTATTTTATTTTTTAATTTAGCTTTTGGGCCACAACCAGTGGTGCTCTGGTCTTATTCTTGGCTCTGCACTCAGGTATCACTCCTGACTGATCTCAGGGTACTTTATGGGCTGGTGGGTATCAGGTTGGCTGCATGCAAGGCAAGTGCCCTACCCACTGTACTATCTCTCTAGTCCCATAAAATACCCATATCTTAAAGCATTCAGTTTGGTGGGTTTCTGAAATAGTCAAGATTTGTAGTCATTACTACTCTATAATTCCAAAATATTCACACATTTTCATCAGCATGTAAAAAACTTTGTACCCATTGAAAGTAACTTCCAGTTCCCTTCTCTCCAGCTCTTGACAGCCAACAATCAACTTTCTGTTTCTATGGATTTGTCTGTTCTGGGCATTTCACAAACTTAGAATCATAGGCTATGTGTCATTTTGTGTCTGCTTGTTTTATGGAGCACTGAAGAATCATAACTGCCAGAATTAGACACTGTGTGTTGTTAAAATTGCCTTCCAAGCAGTTTACTCTTAGTAGTCACTAGAGAAAGGAATCACTTTTCCCTGTTTCAGTTACATAACAACCCATTTCTTCATCCTAGCAGTTTATAAGTTTAGTTTCTTGATGACTTTAAATGAATCATTATATTAGAATTTTCACTTGCAAACTTGAAGGGGAAATATGTAACCACTGAAATACAAAATATCCTTCATTCAGCTATGCTTGCCAACATTTACAGACATTTCAGTTCTCTCAAATACATGGCAAATTTTCCAAAATGTCAACTCCATTTCCTCTTTAAATTATACATTGCTATGTGATTTAACTTAGCTAGCAACATGTGAGAAAAGATGACATGATACTTTCTGGAATGAAGGTTTTAAAGACAGTGCACCTGTCATTTGCATTCCAAACTATAGCAATCATAAAAGCAGATGTGGAGAAGGTGTCTCTTCATATTATGAGGGCTCTGTACTGAATTGTATGGGGCATACAATCAGAGAAAGAAGGTGCGTTTCTGAGAAGCATAAACTAGCCTCCCTTAATGATGCAGACCTATACCTCTTTCATACACAATTCCTTGTTTTTTCAATTTATAAGCAGTTCTTTTTAAATTAGGGAATCTGGCTAGTCCAAGTGGAAAGAGCAATTCACACTGACCTGAGAGTTTCCAAACCACAAGTGCTGCAAGTTCACTGTAGAGTAACACTCACAATGGATACATCCTTACAACATGCTCAGAGCAATAGCTCAGCTTTTTAGCCTTCTAAATTAAATTAAAATCTCTGTGGGAATTGTGGTCAGGTATACAAGTATCTCAACTTAAGGTGGAAATTCCAGAAAGCACAACATCTAAGAGCACATTCTATAAATTCAATAAAAACCGCATTCAGCAGGGTGTAAGTCATGGTCATCACAACAACAAAGTGAATAGGGAAGAAGAGAGGAAATAAAGTCAATAAAAGAACAAAGGTAAATAGGGTGATTGAAAGTTTTCAAAGAAAGAAGAAAACTTGGAAAATAACCTCATATTTAGGAAAAGGAAATCTCAATGAAATGGTTTGAAGACAAAGACGGTATTCTCTAAAAAGTGCAAAAATGTTTTAAATTGTAAACAGGAGAGACAAAAATAAGGATACTAGAGATCATGCCAGAGGTCCACTGTCTGAATAGTAGGAATTCCAATAAGAGAGTTTGGGGGAAAAGCTAAATAATATTGTAGCCAGAGAGATGGTACAGCATATTGCCTTGCATACAGCCAACCAGAGTTTTATCCCTGGCACCCTCAGGGGGTGCTCTCTGAGTGCAAAGCCAGAAGTAAGGCCTGAGCACTGCTAGGTATGCCCCCCAACAAAAGAATGTTAGCAATAAAGTAATTAAATATTTTAAGGAGGAAATCAGTTTCCTAATTTAAAGGATTAATCAATTGTCCTATACAATGATTGAGACCGATATTTTATCATTTAAAAACTGATTTAAAAAACTCTGACAAGAGGACATGGAATAACACCCAAAAGGAAAGAGAGAGAGTAAAGGGGATTTTGCCTTCCACAGGGACAGGGAGGTTAGGGGGTGGTGGGATAGATACTGAGAACATTGGTGGTGGAGAATGAGCACTGGTGGAAGGATACTCGACTATTTTATGACTGAAATGTAATCACAAAAGTTTCTAAGTCTGTAACTATATCTCAGTGATTCATTAAAAATTAAAAATAAATAAATAAGAGGATGTGGAAGATCAAGTGGTAGAACACGTCCCCGGAAAGATCCTGAGTTTGATCCCTGGCTATGCATTGCCCCCCAGAAGACTGCAATGCCTGACCAACATCAATAGATATAATTCCCAGAGTCCACCCCTCTAAAATACTATAAGAAATGAAAACACAGAGAACATACAGAACATAGGAAATAAGACTTGCTTTATCTTTCATAAACATACTTGTTTAGGGAATTCATTGACAGAATATTTCAAACTTCTATTTTTTTTTTGGTTTTTGGGTCACACCCGGCGATGTACAGGGGTTACTCCTGGCTCTTCACTCAGGAATTACCCCTGGCGGTGCTCAGGGGACCATATGGGATGCTGGGATTAGAACCCGGGTCGGCCGCGTGCAAGGCAAACGCCCTACCCGCTGTGCTATCGCTCCAGCCCCAGAATATTTCAAACTTGTAAATAAAAATCATTTTAACTGAAAACTGTGTAATAAACATTTAATAGACATTTTAAATTTCACTAAAGTCTACGAACAGAATAAAGATATTTCATACACTCAACTTCATAACAAAAATTAACCATCATACAACATTTTCTAGAAACTGCTGCAAGATCTCTCTCGAAATAAAAAAATAATCAGTGATAAGAAGTCAGAAGAAACAGAAAAGACAAGATTCCAAGCAGGACAAAGTTAAATGAATCCCAAGAAGAAGGTGAAGGATGACCGCAGATAACAAGTTTGACTTAAATATAGTGAACAATTTGTCCAAATTAGAACTATAGAACTTAAGCATGTTTTCATTTGGTTTGGGGGACATTAGTGCTCAGGGATCATTCATGGTAGTGTTCAGGGTACCATGTGGGTTGCTGTGGATTGAACACAGGTTGGCCACATGCAAGGTAAACATCCTACCCATTGTATTATCTCTCTGCCCCAACTCAAGCATTTTGTAGGCTGTCATCATTATATCCTCTTTTTAATCAAATGGAACGTGAAAAAATGATACATTAAAGTAATAGTTGAAAATATCCTAGAAATAGGAAATTCAATTAGAATAAAAGCAAATGGAATTGTAAGAATGAGAGCAAATGAATGTTCTGGTATGTTCTCCAAGCAGCAGGTGAATAGATCTACCCCAAATTTAAAGGAAAATTGTATCTCAGGACATATGGTTATGTATATGTTAAAAGATGTACTGAGAAGCAATTGGAAATAGGGGAAACATAAGTGATAGAAGTAAGTGAAAATTGCTTATAGCAATTCCCAACATAAACAGTATGAGGACCATGGATGTAGCTCAATGATAAAATTGCATGTATTATGCCCAAGTTTGATTATTGGCACTGTACATATATATACACCAAAAAAGTATTTTATTTTATTTTTTTTCTTTTTGGGTCACACCCAGCAATGCACAGGGGTCACTCCTGGCTCATACACTCAGGATTCACCCCTGGCGGTGCTCAGGGGACCATATGGGATGCTGGGATTTGAACCTGGGTCGGCCGCATGCAAGGCAAAAGCCCTACCCGCTGTGCTATCACTCCAGCCCCGCCCCCCAAAAAAGTATTTTAAAATGAGGAAAAACCTGAACCTGGAAGAAAGTGCAGGGGTTAAAATGCTTGCTTTGCATGCCACCTACCAGACATGATCCTGGTACCGCGTCTGATCCTGTAGTACTGCAAGGAGAGAATACTGAGCATAACCAGAAGTAATTCCTGAGGAGCACTGCTGGGTGTGATAAAGAAAATGTAGCTAGCGCATAACAATGCATCCAGTAAAAGAGCTTTGGAATTCTGTAAGAGCTAAGATTTAATCTAACAAAGAGACTATAACAATAAACCAGTAAATTTTAAAAAGCAGAATACATATTAATGGAACAAGATATAATTAAAAGTGTTTAAGTGGCTGCCTATTGGGAAGGGAACTGTGAAATATGAAGGAAAAGGAATAAATCTATTATAGTTTATTATAAAGCTCTCATTTAATTTTGAAATAAGATCATATTCTCCGAAGAAAGCTATCGTTCAAATGATTGATAAAATAGAGATCTTGCAAATGCCTCCAATAAAAAAGAAAACATTAAGCATTACTAAAAAGAAATGGAAGGGGCTGGAGCAATAGCATAGTGGGTAGGGCATTTGCCTTGCACGCGGCCGACCCGGGCTCGATTCCCAGCATCCCATATGGTCCCCTGAGCACCACCAGGGGTAATTCCTGAGAGCAGAGCCAGGAGTGACCCCTGTGCATCCCCGGGTGTGACCCCCCAAAAAATAAAAATAAAAATAAAAATAAATGGATATAACCAAAGATAAATACAATGAAACCTAATATAAAATTGAAATATTTATATTCAATTCAATATAAAAATTGAAAATCCAGATAAAAATGGACTTTAAAATACAATACAAATTGTTTAAAAGTAAAAAAATAGAAGCAAATACTGGGCAGACCAATAACCAAAAGTAAATGGAAAAAGATATTCAAGGTTTACCACCAGTGAAGACCCCCAAATCCAGTTCATTCAAAAGGTTAGTTATTATTAATAATGCAAAAATAGATAAGAATACAATTACAAATGGAAAGTATCCTAGTCCATTCTGTGAATATATTTCAATATCAAACCACAGAAGTTAACATACACCTGCACACACATACAGAGAACATCTTGGGTCAGGAAAAGCATAAAATGATATTGACATATAAAGTCTATGTGAATTAACATAGTTATTTATTAAGACTCACTTATAGTTTAAGACACTTGAGAATTAAAAAGCTAAATAACAAAGGCATAATTACAATAGATACAAAGAGACTATTAAAATATGAAGAAAGAAAATTAAACTTGATTCAAGAAAGGAGCATTTATCACAAACTGAGAGCAAGTATCATATTTCAAAACAATTCTTGGAGCACTTCCACAAAGTTAACTTCCTACAAACTATTATTTTTTAAAGTATTTGTTACATACAAACTTGAAGTTGTTAATCATTGTGATTATATGTGAACAATAACATGTTTCGTGTAAGTGAAAGGGTGGTGGTAGAAACACAGAAAAATGTTCTAGAAAATATCACTGGTAAATAGTGAAGATCTTGAAAATAGAAATTGAAAAGGGTCAGTTGCACTTATAACCAACAGTTCTTAAGATATTTATAAAGAAAGGAAAGATCTTTAATACTCGTTGATTTTCTGATGGAGGTTGAATGTTCACTGCTATCACTTTTTAAAAAGGAAACTTTCAAGAAAATCAACAAAATTGTTCTATGAATTCAGATAATCAGAGGGGAAAATAATATACTCATTACTGTGACCATTTGAAATAAAAAAATGGAATGAGAATCAAAGAAGTGAAAAGTCACTGCTATTGCAGTTCATTTCAACAGCCATCTTTGCCCGCCATTCTTTAAAAAGCTGAATAAGATTCCACAAAACGCAAGGTGGCGCTGCAGGCTAAAAAGAGAAAAAGCTACAACCACATCGAACAATGTAGACAATTGCAGGGTTAAAGAAAATTGTTCAGACAGGAAGAGGAAAGGAGCCTGTGGTAATGGGTGATGAGGGAAAGTAGGAATCCCTCAGACTCGCTAAAAGCACTGATATTCTAGGCTAATTTCTAAGGATTCGGTTATTGCCATTTGTGAGAACTGCCTGAGGACCAGTGTTTTGGAAAGCTGATTAAATGAAGAATGGAAACTAAAGTGGAGCGTGCTGTGCAGAAAAGGCAAGTGCTATTTCTTTGTGTTTTTCTGGGAGTGTCTTGGGCGAGTACAGAGCCGCTTCGGTACTTTGTGGCAGAGGAAACCGAGAGAGGCACCTTTTTAGCCAATTTAGCAAAAGACCTGGGATTGGGGGCTGGGGAACTGTCAGCCAGGGAATCTAGAATCTTTTCAGATCAGAAAATACTACTTTTACTATTCAATCCGCTTACTGGTGATTTGATTCTAAATGATAAATTAGACCGAGAGGAGCTGTGTGGCCCCACGGAGCCCTGTGTGCTGCCTTTCCAGCTGCTACTAGAAAAACCCTTTCAAATTTTCAGTGCTGAACTATGGGTCAGAGACATCAATGATCATTCTCCAGTTTTTCTAGAAAAAGAGATTTCCTTGGAGATACTAGAAAGTACCACCCCAGGATCAACCTTTCTCCTAGAAAGTGCACAGGATTCAGATGTTGGAAGCAACAACCTGAAAAACTACACGATCAGCTCCAATGCCTATTTTCATATAAATGTTCATGAGAGTGGAGAGGGAACTATCTATCCTGAACTGGTACTGGATAGAGCCCTGGACCGGGAAAAAGTTCCTGAGCTCAGTTTGACCCTTACTGCCATAGATGGTGGTTCTCCACCCAGATCTGGGACCACCCAGGTACACATACAGGTTGTGGATGTAAATGACAATGCTCCTCAATTTGAACACTCACTTTACAAGGTGCAGGTACCTGAGAATAGCCCCATTGGTTCCCTAGTTATCACTGTATTGGCTAGAGATTTAGATACTGGAAGTTATGGAGAAGTAGTCTATGCAATTTTTTATGCCACTGAAAGAATTCTCAAAACATTCCAAATCAATCCGACATCAGGCAGCCTTTATCTTAAAGATGAATTGGACTATGAGACAATGCAAACTTACACTTTAACTATTCAGGCCAAAGACGGTGGAGGACTTTCTGGAAAATGTACTGTGGTGGTTGATGTAACAGATATAAATGATAACCCACCGGAACTACTAATGTCTTCAATTACAAGTCCGGTTGCAGAAAACTCTCCAGAGACCATTGTAGCTGTCTTTAGGATTAGAGACGGAGATTCAGGAAACAATGCAAAGATGGAATGCTCCATTCAAGATGACCTTCCCTTCGTTCTGAAGCAATCTGTAAAGAATTACTTCACACTGGAAACGGAGAGACCACTGGACAGAGAGAGCCAGGCAGAGTACAACATCACCATCACGGTGACAGACATGGGCAGCCCCAGGCTGCAAACCCAGCACACCATCACAGTGCTGGTGTCAGACGTGAACGACAACGCCCCCGCCTTCAGCCAGCCCTCCTACACCCTGCTGGTGGGCGAGAACAACAGCCCCGCCCTGCACATTGGAAGCGTGAGCGCCACCGACCCCGACGAGGGCAGCAACGCCCAGGTCACCTACTCGCTGCTGCCGCCCCAAGACCCGCAGCTGCCGCTCGCCTCGCTGGTGTCCATCAACGCCGACAACGGGCAGCTGTTCGCGCTGCGCTCGCTGGACTTCGAGGCCGTGCGCGCCTTCGAGTTCGGCGTGGGCGCGTGGGACCGCGGCTCGCCCGCGCTCGGCAGCCAGGCGCGCGTGCGCGTGCTGGTGCTGGACCGCAACGACAACGCGCCCTTCGTGCTGTACCCGCTGCAGAACGCGTCGGCGCCCTGCAGCGAGCTGGTGCCCAGGGCGGCAGAGGCGGGCTACCTGGTGACCAAGGTGGTGGCGGTGGACGGCGACTCGGGCCAGAACGCCTGGCTGTCGTTCCAGCTGCTCAAGGCCACGGAGCCCGGGCTCTTCAGCGTGTGGGCGCACAATGGCGAGGTGCGCACCGCGCGGCCGCTCAGCGAGCGCGACGCGCCCAAGCACAGGCTGCTGGTGCTGGTCAAGGACAATGGCGAGCCGCCGCTGTCGGCCAGCGTCACGCTGCACGTGCTGCTGGTGGACGGCTTCTCGCAGCCCTTCCTGCCGCTGCCCGACGCGCCTGCCGACGCGCCTGCGGACGACCGCCTCACCGTCTACCTGGTGGTGGCCTTGGCCTGCGTGTCGTCGCTCTTCCTCTTCTCCGTGCTGGCCTTCGTGGCTGTGCGCCTGTGCAGGCGGCCTGGCCCTCCCGCTGGGGGCCCCTACCCGCTGCCCGACGCGCACTTCCCGGGACACCTGCTGGACGTCAGTGGCACTGGGACCCTGTCGCACAGCTACCAGTATGAGGTGTGTCTGGCTGGGGGCGCTGGCACCAATGAGTTCAAGTTCCTCAAGCCCATTCTGCCCAATTTTATGGGTGAAGGGCCTGCTGGGGACATAGAGGAAAATTCTAACTTTAGAAACCAATTTGGGTTCAATTAGTAATCTGATTTGATAAGTATTTTCTAATGTATAAACTTCCGATCCCTTTCATGAACATAATGAACTTATTCTCGCATGTCTTATTGTTATGTTGTTATTTCAACCTGTGGAAGTGTTTTTCATCTAGAATATGTGGGTGGGATAATCCCACTAGTCAGCTCAGATTTTGCATGTTTTTAGAGTATAGAAATGATATTTCAAGTTATTGGCAGTGAGAGTCTTAGCAAGGCCAAATGTTTTTTTTTTTGTGTTTGACATTGAGTTTATACATCCATATCTTGTTAGGATTAAAAGAATTATAATTATTCCTTCTATGCCTGGATCTTAACTATAACTGGAAGTGATGACTTTGTGTTTTGCTTTAGGTCCACACACACTAGCTCTGTGTCAGGAATAATTCTGGCAGAGCTTTGGGTTGAGGGGACCACATATGTGGTGTCCCGGGTTGAACCTAGTTGGCCATGTATAAGGCAGACACTTAATCCCCTGTATTTTCTCTCTGACCCCAGTGCATAAAGCTTGCTACACTGTTAACTGTTGGATTTTATAGTGTTGTTTTGAAAATACTGTTGCCTTTCTCAAATGAGTCATTGTTTTATCTGGATTTTTTTCTAAATTGAATCTTTTAGATTATATATTCAGACCACCTGTTATTATTTTTTGGTTTTGTTTCTTTGGGTGCTTGGGTTCCCAACTGGCATCTGCTTGGAGGACCTCTTGGTGCTGGAGACTGAGCCTGGGCTCTTGAATTCAAAACTTTGCTCCAGCTCTTTGAGTCATCTTTCTTGCCTAGTTGTTGTTATTATTATTATTATTATTTTGCTTTCTGGGTCACACCTGGCACTGCACAGGGGTTACTCCTGACTTCACACTCAGGAATTGCTCCTGGCGGTGCTTGGGGGACCGTATGGGATGCTGGGAATAAAACTTGGGTTGGCCACATGCAAGGCAAAAACCCTACACGCTGTGCAATCAGTCCAGCCCCTAGCCTAGTTTTTTTAAAAGGCAAATTCCCTTAAAAAAGAATGGAAAAATATTGGTGGACTATTATTTTTTAAAAGTATTGATAACTCCCTGCAGTACTCAGTGACTCCACTTGGCAGTCAGATTTGTTATGCCTTTAGCAGCTGAGCCTAAACCCTGGCTCCTATAACTTTGTCCATGATGAATGGTTTGGCATGTCAGTAACTATTCCTGTTTTACTTCTAAAAATAATATTGTCACACAATTCAATCATTGATAACAAAAATTAAAGCCAAATAACATCATTTCTCATAGTCAAAATTTTCATTAATATTATAATTTTTTCTGCATGTGTATCTTAATATAAATAATTTTATAATTAACTTTTAGTATTACAATTAACATTATCGAATTTTACTTGACTATTGTAAAACAAAGCAATTTGAAATGAGAGTTTTATAAATAATCTCTACAAATTAAATAAGATTTTGATGCATTTTAAGTATTAGCATCACTTAACTGTGTTTCTCTCCTCATCTTACTTTGTCACTGTCACTGTCACTTCATTCCATTGCTCATCGATTTGCTCGATGTAACGTCTCCATTGTGAGACTTGTTGTTACTGTTTTTGGCATATCAAATACGCCATGGGTAGCTTGCCAGGCTCTGCCATGCGGGCAAGATACTCTCGGTAGCTTGCCAGGCTCTCTGAGAGGGGCAGAGGAATCAAACCCAGGTTGGCCGCATACAAAGCAAATGATCTGCCGCTGTGCTATCCCTCCAGCCCATTATGGGCTTACTTTATGATTTTTGTTATATAGAATTATCTTTCAAATTATTACAACATTACAGTTAATTTATAAAAACAATTCCCATAATTATATAGACATTTTATGTTTCTAAATTTTAATCTAAACTTATACAATTTCCAAATTAACCAAGCCTGACTTCAGGTAATAATTTTTAAAGCTTTTATTTTATTTTTGCTTGCTATTTACTTCAATTTTTCTAAAATCTTTTTTCTCAAATATCAATTTTTTCTCAAATATCAGTTTTTTAAGACATAAACTTGCAGATTTCCTCTACTTCATCCCTTAGTATTTAAATAATTGAGTAAACGTTGTTTATGCATGAGTCATCTTTACATGGAGTGTCTTTTCTTTAGCTTCAATAATTGCCTGATTTTCTCTTTACTTTCCTGTCTATATATGTTTTAAATTATCATGTACTTGCTAAAGAGATTCTTTGTATTATTATTAAACTTTAAAGAAATTTCTCAGTTCCATTGTTTTTTCTTGGAGTCATCCAGATTCGTACTCAAATATTTTTCTTTCTGGATCTATTGCACAGCTGGTGGTTTGGGACTTACATGACCCTATGAATTTCTTCCAATTTTTGTGTTTGATTTATTTTGTAGATTTTTTGTCGTCTTATTTTAGTTTGCTCCCTTGAGCTCCTGATGAGTATTTGATGATAAATTTATTGAGAGCTGAACACATGAATATGTTTAAATGTTGACTTAATTATTTTGACATGTTTGAAAATAGATTAGTCATTATTCCTAGTATTTTAAAGGCATTCCTTAATTTTCTTCTTATATTCAAAGTGAGATGTTCAACATTGTTGCAACAATGTTGCAGTAAGGTTTAACTTGACAGTTAAACATTTACGACATAATCATGAAAGAAATATACATTTTTGGGGAGGATCACATAACTGTCTCTGGAGGTTTTTGTGTTGTGGCCTGCCGGAGAGCAGCCTGATCAGCCCCCTTTCATTAACTAAGTTGATGTACTAACCAATGATATTCAGCCACATAGGCAAAATATACAAATTAACTTAGTCAATGGAAACAGTATCAAAGTCAGTTACACCCGGAAGTATTGTCGGTTACAGTAACAGTAACAGAAAAACGATGTTTACAGCCAAACCTAGCTAGGCCTGAGATTATGGGATGTTGTATACCAACAAACATTATGATTTCCATTCACGTTTGACATTTGTGCTTTCCTCTAGATTCTAGGTTAGGGGTTATTTTGTCACTTCCCAGTATTAGTTGACGTCTGGAAACATTTTAGGCTGCTGTTTCTGGCATCTAGAGGGTTGAGATCTGTAATGCTGTTGACTATTTGACAATGCACAGGGCTATTCCCAACAAATTATCTAACCCCAAATGCCAATAGTACAGAGGCTGAGAAATATGGCTCTATTTACTCTAGATTAGGTTACTAATTAATTTATTCTTTTATCTCCAATGATGATAAAGTTTATTATGTGTCATTGTGTAAGAAATTTACCTCTCATTGTACTGTGTAGTCAATCAGATCAGTTAATCTTGAGACATGTTGTTCAGACTCAATCATGATTTGCTTCTGTGTCTGTTAACGTTTATTTAAAGTTTTTTACCTCCACTTAATTTTTATGGTGCCAGTAATTGAACCTAGGACCTCATACATGTAAGTCAAATGGTCCATCATGGAGTCAGATCCCCTTATATATTCTTAATTAATAATTCCTGTTCATTTTCTAGTTATTATTTCTTTTCATTGTCTAGTAACCTCCTAGAGCTTGTCATTTTTTGTTATCTTTCTTTATTATATTTATTTTTATTTTCCTAGATGTTATATAGTTTAATCCTTGTGATGAATTTTCTGTGTTTACTCATTTTTGCCTGAGATGATTCAATGATCTGAAATGCACAATTAACACATGGAAGTCCCAGGTTCACTCTGCAGAAAGGCGTGATCCCTCAAGCAACCTCTGGCTGCACTGGGAGTAACCCTTGGGGCACCTCTATGTATGGCTTACAAGCAAAATTAAAAAGCTATTTTTCGGGGCTGAGCAATAGCACAGCGGATAGGGTGTTTGCCTTGCACTTGACCGACCTGGGTTTGATTCCCAGCATCCCATATGGTCCCTTGAGCACTGCCAGGGGTAATTCCTGAGTGCAGAGCCAGGAGTAACCCCTGTGCATTGCCAGGTGTGAACCCCCTGCCCCGCAAAAAACACCCTCTTTTTCTCAAAATGTATTTTTCTATGTAGAGTTTTTATATCTTTAGTTTTTGTTTAGAACAATTTATATTGCAAATACCCTTATTTTATTTTTTATTTTAGCTTTTGGGCCACAGCCAGTGGTGCTCAGGGGTTATTCCTGGCTCTGCACTCAGGGATCACTCCTGACTGATCTCAGGGTACTTTATGGGCTGGTGGGTATTGAACTCAAGTTGGCTGCATGCAAGGCAAGTGCCCCACCCATTTCCAGTGAGCACCACAGCTAAAAGCATATAAAAATCACATTCAGCATGGTTATCACAACATGATCATCACATGATCATGACAACAGCAAAGAGAAGAGGGAAGAAGAGAGGAAATAAAATCAATATAAAAATAAAGTTAAACGGAGAAGTGAAAGTTTTCAAAAAAAGAAAACTTGGAAAATAACCTCATACTTAGGAAAAGGAAATCTCAATGAAATGGTTTTAAGACAAAAATAAGGATCTCTTAAAGCATACAGTTTGGTGGGTTTCTGAAATATTCAAGATTTACAATCATTACTACTCTCTAATTCCAAAATATTCACACATTTTCATCAGCATGTAAAAACTTGTATCTATTAATAGTATTGAATACAATTCCCTTATCTCCAACCCTTGACAGCCAGCAATCAACTTTATGTTTCTATGAATTTGCCTGTTGTGGACATTTCATACACTTAGAATCATAGGCTATGTGTCATTTTGTGTCTGATTGTTTTATGGAGCACTGAAGAATCATAACTCCAAAATTAGATACTGAGTATTGTTAAAATTGCCTTCCAAGCAGTTTACTCTTAGTAGTCACTAGAGAAAGGAATCACTTTTTCCTGTTTCAGTTACATAATAACCCATTTCTTCATCTTAGCATAGTTCATAAGTTTAGTTTCTTGATGACTTTAAATGAATCATTATATTAGAATTTTCACTGGCAAACTTGAAGGGGAAATATGTGACCACTGAAATATAAAATACCTTACATTCAGCTATTCTTGCCAACATTTACAAACATTTCAGTTCTCCTCTCAAATATATGGCAAATTTTCCAAAATGTCAACTCCACTTCCTCTTTAAGTTATACACTGCCATGTGATTTAATTTAGCTAACAACATGTGGGAAAATATGGCATGATAGTTTCTGGAATGAAGCCTTTAAAGATAGTACGCCTGTCATTTGCTTTCCAAACTATAGCGATCATGAAAGCAGATGTGGAGAAGGTGTCCCCTCATATTATGAGGACCCTGTACTAAATTGTATAGGATATACAATGAGAGAGAGAAGGTGAGGCTCTGAGAAAAATAATCTAGCCTCCCTGAATTATGCAGACCTACACCTCTTTCACACTCAATTCCTTGTTTTTTCAATTTATGAGCAGTTCTTTTTAAATTGGGGAATCCGGCTAGTTCAAGTGGAAAGACTAATTCACAATGACCCGACAGTTTCCAACCACAAGCTTTGCAAGTTCACTGTAAAGTAACACTCACAAAAGACACATCCTTACAACATGCTCAGAGCAATAACTCAGCTTTTCAGTCTTCTAAACTAAATTTCAAAGATATCTGAAGGAGAACACTGAGAAAGTTTCTAATATGAAATAAACAAAAACAAAGGAGAAAGGTGGCAGAGATAAATAGCCCACTGAATTAAGGCACCATTTTGCAAACTTATAGTCATAAGTTCAACCCCAAACATTCCACATGTGCTGAGAATGATCTTGGCATCTACTCTTTTGAGGTATATACACCCTCAAAACTGTTCTATCTTTGATCCTCTACTCTGCATGCAATTCCTGATCTCATTCTAGGTGTGCGTAAGCACCACAAAAAGAGATGTGACCCCTGGTGAGCATTACAACTGAAAAGAGGTTTAAATGCCACAGTCAGGAACTGGGACCTCTGGTGAGTGAGTGTGTGTGTGTGTGTGTGTGTGTGAGCAGCACAGTGACTTCTGGCAAGCACTAAAATCACAACTTGTGTGCCTTGACTAAGAGT
Source organism: Sorex araneus (assembly GCF_027595985.1). Lineage (NCBI taxonomy): Eukaryota > Metazoa > Chordata > Mammalia > Eulipotyphla > Soricidae > Sorex > Sorex araneus. The sequence goes on along the minus strand of NC_073307.1, from coordinate 20,214,638 downwards.
ACAACCTGCAATTACCAGCTGTGCAATAACTGTAAAAAAAAGTGCAAACCTCTGTGGGAATTGTGGTCAAGTGTACAAGTATCTCAACTTAAGGTGGAACTTCCAGTGAGCACCACAGCTAAAAGCATATAAAAACCACATTCAGCAGGGTGTAAGCGATGGTCATCACAACAACAAAGGAAGACGAAAGAAGAGAGGAAATAAAATAAATAAAAGAATAAAGGTAAACTTGAGAAATGGAAGTCTTCAAAAAAGAAGAAAACTTGGAAAATAACCTCATGCTTAGGAAAAGGAAATCTCAATGAAATGCTTTGAAGACAAAAACAGTATTCTATAAAAAGTGCAAAAATATTTTAAATGGCAAACAGGAGAAACAAAAATAAGGATGCTAGAGGTCATGCCAGAGGTCCGATGTCTGAATAGTAGGAATTTCAATAATAAGAGAGTTGGCGGTGGGGAAGCTAGTAATATTGTGGCCAGAGAGAAAGAGAGAGAGTATAGCAGATTGCCTTGCATGCAGCCAACCAGAGTTTAATCCCTGACACCCCCAGGGGTGGTCTCTGAGTGCAAAGCCAGAAGTAAGCCCTGAGCACTGCCAGGAATGCCCCCCCAAGAAAAGAATGTTAGCAATAAAGTAATTAGAAATTTTAAGGAACAAATCAGTTTCCTAATTTAAATGATTACTCAATTATACTAGACTGAGATAGATAAATCATCATTTAAAAAATGATTTTAAAAAGTCTAACAAGAGGACATGGAAGATCAAGTGGTAGAGCACCTCCCCAGAAAGGTCCTGAATTTGATCCCTGGCAATGCATTACCCCAAGAAGACTGCAATGCCTGACCAGCATCAATAGGCATAACTCCCAGAGTTCACCTCTCTAAAATACTTTAAGAAATGAAAATACAGAGAACATATAGAATATAGGAAATAAAACTTGCTTTATCCTTCTTAACAAATACATTTGTTTGGGGTATTCATTCACATAATATTTTAAACCTCTAAAGAAAAATTATTTTTAATGGAAAACTATATAATAAAATTTTAATCAACCTATAATAAATTTCACTAAAGTCTAAGGACAGAATAAAGATATTTCATACACTCAAGTTCATAACAAAAATTAACTGTCATACAACATTTTCTAGAAACTATTGCAAGATCTGTCTTGAAATAAAAAATAATCAGAGAGAAGAAGTCAGAAGAAACAGAAAAGACAAGATTTTAAGCAGGACAAAGTGAAATGAATCCCCAGATGAGGGTGAAGAATGACCAGAGATGACAACTTTGTCTTAAATGTAGTAAACAATTTATCCAGATTAGAGCTATAGAACTTAAGCATGTTTTTCTTTGGTTTGGGGGGCATATCTCGTGGTGCTCATGGATCATTCATGGTAGTGTTCAGGGGACCATGTGTGGTGCTGTGGATTGAACACAGGTTGGCCACGTGCAAGGAAAACATCCTACCCATTGTACTATTGCTGTGCCCCAACTCAGGCATTTTGTAGACTGTCATCACAAAATCTATGTCTTCTTTTTAATTAAATGAAACTTGGAAGAATGATACATTAAAGTGCCACTGTCATCCCATAGTTCATCGATTTGCTCGAGCGGGAACCAGTAACATCTCCATTGTGAGACTTGTTACTGTTTTTGGCATATCGAATATGCCACAGGTAGCTTGCCAGGTTCTGCCATGCAGACGAGATACTCTCCGTAGCTTGTCGGGCTTTCTGAGGGGGGTGAAGAAATCGAACCCGGGTCGGCCGTGTGCAAGGCAAACGCCCTACCCACTGTGCTATCGCTCCAGCCCACATTAAAGTAATAGTTGAAAAAATCATAGTAATAGGAAATTCAACTAGAATAAGAGGTAGAAAGAATTGTAAGAATGAGAGCAAATGAATGTACTGGTATGTTATCTAAGCAGCAGATTAATAGATCTACTCCAAATTTAAAGGAAAATTGTATCTCAGGACATAAGGTTATGTATATGTTAAAAGATGTGCTGAGAAGCAATTGGAAATAGGGGGAAATAAGTGGTGGAAGTAAGTGAAAATTGCTCATAGCAATTGTCAACATAAAACAAGTATGAGAACCAGGAATGTAGCTCAATGGTAAAACAATTGCTTTGCATGTATTAGGCCCAAGTTTGATTACTGGTATTGTACATTTTCATACCAAAAATTTATTTGTTTTAAAATGGGGAAAAATCTGGATGGGGGAGAAAGTGCAGGGGTTAAAATACTTGCTTTGCATGCCACCTACCAGATATGATCCCGTAGCACTGCAAGGAAAGAATACTGAGCATAACCAGAAGTAATCCCTGAGCACTGCTGGGTGTGATAAAGAAAATATGGCTAGCGCATAACAATGCACTCAATAAAATAGCCTTGGAATTCTGTAAGAGCTAAGATTTAATCTAACAAGGAGACAACCTATAACAATAAACCAGTAAATTTTAAAAAGCAAAATACATATTAATGGAAGAAGATATAATTAAAACTATTTAAATAGCTGCCAATTGGGAAGAAAACTGTGAAATATGAAGAAAAAGGAATAAACCTATTGTAGTTTATTATAAATCTCTCAGTATCATTTAATTTTGAAATAAGATCATATTCTCATATTCTCTGAAAAAAAGCTACCTTTCAAATTACTTGTAAAATAGAGATCTTGCAAGTATCTCCAATAATACAGAAAATATTAAGCATTACTAAAAAGATGGATATAACCAAAGATCAACACAATGAAACCTAATAAAATAAAATTTCAAATCCAGATAAAAATGGATTTTAAAATATAATACAAATTACTTAAAAGTAAACAAAATGGAAGAAAAACTGCACAGATCAATAACTAAAAGTAAAATTGAAGATATTCAAGATTTACCACCAGTGAAGACACCAAACTCAATTCATTCAAATGTCAAGTTATGATTAATCATGCAAAAATAGGTAAGAATACAATTACAAGGGGAAAATATCCTAATCCATTCAGTGAGGACAGTTCAACATCAAACCACATAAGTTAATATATACCCGCACACACATATAGAGAGCATCTTGGGTCAGAAAAACCCTAAAATGATATTGACACATCAAATCCATGTGAATTAAAAAGTTACTTATTAGGAGTCGCTTATATTTTAAGAACCTTGATAATTAAAATCTAAATAGCAAAGGCCTAATTATAACATATACAAAGAGACTTTAAAAATATGAAGGAGAAAATTAAACTTGATTCAAAAAAGGAGCATTTATCCCAAACTGAGCAACTATCATATTTCAAACAAAATCTAGAAGCACTTACACAAAGTTGACTTCCTTGAAACTCTTATTTTTAAAAATATTTGTTACATATAGCCTGAAAATGTTAATCATTGTGATTATGTGTGAATAACATATTTAGTGTAAGTGAAAGGGTAGTAGTAGAAACACACAAAAAAAATGTTCTAGAAAATATCACTGGTAAATAGTGAAGATCTTGAAAGTTAAAATGGAAAAGGGTCAGTTGCACTTAGGACCACCAGTTCTTAAGCAATTTAGAAAGAAAGGAAAGATCTTCAATATTTGTTGACTTTCTGATGGAGGTTGCATGTTCTCGTTTATTCACTACTATTACTTTTTAAAATGGAAGCTTTCAAGAAAATCAACAAAATTGTTCTATGAATTCAGACAATCAAAGGATAAAATAATGTACTCATTACTGTGACAATTTGAAATAAAAGATGGAATGAAAGATCAAAGATGAAGTGAAAACTCACTGCTGTTGCAGTTCATTTCAACCATCTCCCCCCCCTCCCATTCATTAAAATGCTGAATAAGACTTCACAAAACGCAAGGTGGCGCTGCAGGCTAAAAAGAGAAAAAGCTACAACCACATGAAAGGATGTAGTCAACTGCAGGGTTAAAGAAAATTGTCCAGACAGGAAGAGGAAAGGAGCCTGTGGTAATTGGAGTTGGGGGAAAGTGGAGATTCCTCATCCTCGCTACAAGCACTGATATTCTAGGATAATTTCTAAGGATTTGCTTATTGCCATTTGTGAGAACTGCTTGAGGACCAGTATATTTGAGAACTGATTAAATGAAGAATGGAGACTAAAGTGGAGCGTGCTGTGCAGAAAAGGCAAGTTCTATTTCTTTGTGTTTTTCTGGGAGTGTCTTGGGCGAGTACAGAGCCGCTTCGGTACTTTGTGGCAGAGGAAACCGAGAGAGGCACCTTTCTGGCCAATTTAGCAAAAGACCTGGGCTTTGGGGCTGAGGAACTGTCAGCCAGGGGATCTAGAATATTTTCAGATCAGAAAATACTATTTTTACTATTCAATCCGCTTACTGGTGATTTGATTTTAAATGATAAATTAGACCGAGAGGAGCTGTGTGGCCCCACGGAGCCCTGTGTGTTGCCTTTCCAGCTACTGCTAGAAAAACCATTTCAGATTTTCCGTGCTGAACTATGGGTCAGAGACATCAATGATCATTCTCCAGTTTTTCTAGAGAAAAAGATTTCCTTGGAGATACTAGAAAGTACCACCCCAGGATCAACCTTTCTCCTAGAAAGTGCACAGGATTCAGATGTTGGAAGCAACAACCTGAAAAACTACACGATCAGCTCCAATGCCTATTTTCATATAAATGTTCATGATAGTGGAGAAGGAACTATCTATCCTGAACTGGTACTGGATAGAGCCCTGGACCGGGAAAAAGTTCCTGAGCTCAGTTTGACCCTTACAGCCATAGATGGTGGTTCTCCACCCAGATCTGGGACCACCCAGGTACACATACAGGTTGTGGATGTAAATGACAATGCTCCCCAATTTGAACACTCACTTTACAAGGTGCAGGTACCTGAGAATAGCCCCATTGGTTCCCTAGTTATCACTGTATCGGCTAGAGATTTAGATACTGGAAGTTATGGAGAAGTAGTCTATGCATTTTTTTATGCCACTGAAAGAATTCTCAAAACATTCCAAATCAATCCGACATCAGGCAGCCTTTATCTTAAAGATGAATTGGACTATGAGACAATGCAAACTTACACTTTAACTATTCAGGCCAAAGATGGTGGAGGACTTTCTGAAAAATGCACTGTGGTGGTTGATGTAACAGATATAAATGATAACCCACCGGAACTACTAATGTCTTCACTTACAAGCCCGGTTGCAGAAAACTCTCCAGAGAGCATTGTAGCTGTCTTTAGGATTAGAGACAGGGATTCAGGAAACAACGCAAAGATGGAATGCACCATTCAAGATGACCTTCCCTTCGTTCTGAAGCAATCTGTAGAGAACTACTTCACACTGGAAACGGAGAGACCACTGGACAGAGAGAGCCAGGCAGAGTACAACATCACCATCACGGTGACAGACATGGGCATCCCCAGGATGCAAACACAGCACACCATCACAGTGCTGGTGTCAGACGTGAACGACAACGCCCCCGCCTTCAGCCAGCCCTCCTACACCCTGCTGGTGGGCGAGAACAACAGCCCCGCCCTGCACATTGGAAGCGTGAGCGCCACCGACCCCGACGAGGGCAGCAACGCCCAGGTCACCTACTCGCTGCTGCCGCCCCAAGACCCGCAGCTGCCGCTCGCCTCGCTGGTGTCCATCAACACCAACAACGGGCAGCTGTTCGCGCTGCGCTCGCTGGACTTCGAGGCCGTGCGCGCCTTCGAGTTCGGCGTGGGCGCGAGGGACCGCGGCTCGCCCGCGCTCGGCAGCCAGGCGCGCGTGCGCGTGCTGGTGCTGGACCGCAACGACAACGCGCCCTTCGTGCTGTACCCGCTGCAGAACGCGTCGGCGCCCTGCAGCGAGCTGGTGCCCAGGGCGGCTGAGGCGGGCTACCTGGTGACCAAGGTGGTGGCGGTGGACGGCGACTCGGGCCAGAACGCCTGGCTGTCGTTCCAGCTGCTCAAGGCCACGGAGCCCGGGCTCTTCAGCGTGTGGGCGCACAATGGCGAGGTGCGCACTGCGCGGCCGCTCAGCGAGCGCGACGCGCCCAAGCACAGGCTGCTGGTGCTGGTCAAGGACAATGGCGAGCCGCCGCTGTCGGCCAGCGTCACGCTGCACGTGCTGCTGGTGGACGGCTTCTCGCAGCCCTTCCTGCCGCTGCCCGACGCGCCTGCCGACGCGCCTGCGGACGACCGCCTCACCGTCTACCTGGTGGTGGCCTTGGCCTGCGTGTCGTCGCTCTTCCTCTTCTCCGTGCTGGCCTTCGTGGCTGTGCGCCTGTGCAGGCGGCCCGGCCCTTCCGCGGGGGGGCCGTACCCGCTGCCCGACGCGCACTTCCCGGGACACCTGCTGGACGTCAGTGGCGCTGGGACCCTGTCGCACAGCTACCAGTATGAGGTGTGTCTGGCTGGGGGCGCTGGCACCAATGAGTTCAAGTTCCTCAAGCCCATTGTCCCTAATGTGCAGTCCCAGAGCACAGGAAGGGAAGTGGGAGAATACCCTTCAATTGGGAATGATATGGGTTTCTGATAGAGAATGAGAGAAATAAATGTTGGTGTTGTGTCTGTAGATATTCCTTTTAAAAAAATTTCCTTGAAGGCCAAATCTGTGCTCTTGCGTGGACATTGCATGGTTCCTGCATAGTTAGTTTAGAGTGATCCCTCAAAATGATTGGTAATAAATTTATTCTGTATTACTTGTAGTAAAAGCGTTTCATATTATTTTAAATACGTTTAAATCTATAGGACAAATAAATATACAGAAAGTATGTAGTTTTAGTCCTAAAAGCCTTCCTTAAAGCCTGGAGTGAAAATGTCACTAAAATTTTCAGGGTAAATTATACACTGTGAATTATACACATGAAAATTCTTTTTTTTTTTTTTTTTGCTTTTTGGGTCACACCCGGCAATGCATAGGGGTTACTCCTGGCTTTGCACTCAGGAGTTACTCCTGGCGGTGCTTAGGGGACCATATTCGATGCTGGGAATCGTTCCCGGGTTGGCCGCGTGCAAGGGAAACGCCATTCCCGCTGGGCTATTGCTCCAGCCCCCATATTTAAAAAAAAAAATTTTCCACATGAAAATTCTTAAGTTCTGATTTTTTTATTGCCTTCAAATTTTTTGCTACTTTTGAGTTGAATTGCAATGCTATATAACTACTGTCCTAATTTTTAGAAACAGAGAATGTAACATATCTTTTAAAACTTATCATCAACAATATTTTATAACTTAGAGCACAGTGATAGGGCATTTGCCTTGCTCGCAGCCGACCCGAGTTTGATTCCTCCGCCTGTCTCGGAGAGCCTGGCTAGCTACGAAGAGTATCTCCCCCGCACAGCAGAGCCTGGCAAGCTATCCGTGCCGTATTAGATATGCCAAAAACAGTAACAACAAGTGGAGATGTTATCGGTGCCCGCTTGAGCAAATCGATGAACAACGGGATGACAGTGACAGTGACTCTTAGAAGTAAACTGATTACTGGAGGCCACTTAGAAATTTACAAACAGTTGTCTCCAGATTTACACATTTGGTAAATTTGCTAATGTCACTAACTAGTAAATAGTTGAGATGAGCATCTGTACTGTATCTGTCTGACTACCACTTAGCTGGCATGCAACTCTGTTTATTACTGACATATCTATCTGTCACCTGGCAGATTTCTCCTAAATAATAAGTCTTTTCTCTTAATTATATTCCAGTTCATAATTTAATATGTTTGAGAATAACAATGTATATATTTGTGTGCAGTTTTATTTCTTATAATTCAATAATCCATTTTTTCTAGATCAATTCTTCATGTACTCTTATTGAAATCTGATCTAATCAGAAGGTCAATCAAACCTTTTGACTTGTTGCCTTGATATCTGACTCCTTTATCACAGGGAGTTTAACGGTTCCAAATAGAAATTTTGCACTACTTTTATTACTTCATTTTCTTTTGTTTTTTGGTCACACCCAGAATTGCTCAGGGGTTACTCCTGGCTCTGCAGTCAGGAATTACTCCTGGAGGTGGTTGGGGGACCATATGGGATGACGGGGATTGAACCTAGGTCAGCCATGTGCAAGGCAAACGCCCTATCCGCTGTGCTATCACTCTGGCCCCCATTATTACTTCAATTTTTATCTCCACGAAGTAACTTCTTTAAAGTACTCTTGTCTGCTTTTACAATTCCTTACCCTTTTAACTTTTTACACAGAAAATATCTAGTTTTATTTCTAAAAGCCTTTCTTAAAGCCTAGAATGCAAGTGTTATTTTACTTGGGAACAATTATACAGTGTGAGCTAGTACATGAAAATTGTTAAGCTGTGCTTTCAAATGTTTTCTTGCTACTTTTGAGTTGAATTAAAATGCTATGTAACCACTGTCCCCCCTGTCCTAAGTTTTAGAAACACAAAATGTAACATATCTTTTAAAAACTTCCTCATCATCAACACTATTTTATAATTTACTCTTAGAAGTAAACCAATTAGTGGAGGCCACTTAGAAATGAACAAACCGGTGTTTTGATATAGTTCAGTTTTGAACTTGAAAGTACAAGAGAAAGAAAAGATTTAAATAACTAAAGTTAAGAGAAATAAATTATCATTGGAGATTCTGTAGAGTTGAGAAGACTGGTTTGTTAAAATAATCTTTAACTGTGGCCTGAGAGATGGTACAGAGGGTAGGGTATTTGTCTACCACATGGCCTACCACAAGAACCTTGTCCTCCAGAGCACCAACAGGAGAAATTCCAGGTGTGGCCCCCAAACAACCAAACAAACCTTTAAGTTCTTTTTCTTTAACAATTTTCCAGAAAAGTTTTTCATTCCTGTTCTCAATATGCTAGCCTGGTAACTTTTTAATTTATTTATTGGGGGCATATCAAGTGTTTAGGACTTATTCCACTCTTTTTTTGCTTTTTGGATCACACCCAGCGGTGCACAGGAGTTACTCCTGGCTCTGCAGTCAGGAATTACCCCTGGCGGTGCTCAGGGGACCATATGGGATGCTGGGAATCGAACCTGGGTTGGCTGCATGCAAGGCAAATGCCCTACCCGCTGTGCTATTGCTCTAGCCCCTTATTCCACTCTTGGTGGTACTTGTGAACCATATATGGTACTGGGGATGGAACTAAGGTTGTCTGTGTGCAAGACAAGACATTACATCTGTATTATCTCTCATACCCAGTCCTATAACTCTTCTAATGGTTCTGAACATTAATAATAGGATATAATATATTCATCTAAGGACAAATTAAACCAAATCAAACCCCATGGGCTGTGAATATGGCTTAAAGGGCTGGAGATCATGCTTTGCACAAAGAGCCCCAGATCAGATCCTCAGCTCTACAAGGTCCTTGAGCACTACCAGGTGGCACAGTAATCCTACAGCAATCAGAACTTAATGGTTTCAGTAGTATCAAGATAAAATTATTCTCAATAAATAACATGAAAAAAGGAGGAGGGAACTTTATACAATAAAATGAAGTTAGAGACTTACAAATGAAATATAACGTGGATTTGTACAAATCTTGATTCAAATAGCTTCAAGAACTTTGAATTAAATAGATACTAGCTTCCATTAAGTTCACTTACTAGGTATAATAATGGCAGTAGAATTGTTTTAAGATATTAATACCTTAGGATCTATGGCAAAGTAGTTGTGGGTTAAAATTTATATCACTTAATACGTGAACATGTGGGAGAGATAAATAACTATGTAAAATACTGATAACAGTTGGAAATAGCATGAGGATCCAAAGGTTCAGCATACTATTCTCCTTTACAGAGTTTGAAAATTTTTTAAATAAGAGGACTTTTTATTTGATTCTGAGAGTGGAGTTAAACAATAATAGGATATCCTTCCTAGGTACAGAATCATTCCTGCTTTCACCTCTACTAGACAAACCCTTCTGATTCTTCTTGTTTTATCCTATGACACAATAGAATCCCGTTTCTCCAAGGAGAACCCTGGGTACTTTTCTAGTCACATCAATGGACTCTTGCAAACTCAGCCACCTGAATGACATCAAATTACTCTTTGGCATCAAATTTCTCACGATCTCTTTCTCTGTGTAGTTAATTTCCCTCCTCCTTCATTTCCTCATCTGAAACATGGGAAAACTCACAGCAGCCTTACTGTAGACACCACTATTTCCTCCAATTTAAAGATGAGGAAATGGAGGTAGGTATTAAATAATATGTCCAAGGTTTATAGCTAATCATTCTCATATTTTATGGCCATAAAATATGTACTTCTAAAAGCTTTCTGTGTTATTCCAATTATGTAGGCATTTATATCTTTCCTGCATATATTCTTTCTTTTCAATCAGGGTGTTACATAAATGTTTTCTTTTTGCTACAAATTCAATTAACATTGTTGAAAGTAAAATATACCTACTATTATCATCTCTGTTGTGTGGCCCTCCCACATTTCTCTTGAATTGACTACACCTTAAGATCTGTGATAGTAAAGATAATATTGAAAATGTACATAGATCAGTGGTGCCTGTAGTAAAGAATTAGGAACTTTGTATCCCTTTTCATCCCAGAAAGTGTAAGATTCTGTGAGAACGCATGGTGGCGCTGCAGGATAAGAAGGTACAATTCAGAATCACAGCTTTGATTTTATTAATATGCTAAACTCGCCAGCAAAGCCGAGACGCCCACAGGAGGCTTGGGCATCACAGAAGGAAGTGTGGGTCCTCTGAAATGAGAGTATTCCCTGGAATATTCTGAAGAATTCTGTATAATAACTATCTCAGATACGGAGGTCTTTTTGGTTCATCAGAACCTTTCTGGCTGAAGGTTACAGTCAGCAAGAACAATGGAGGCCAGCGGGAAGCTCATCTGCAGACAAAGGCAAGTCCTTTTCTTCTTTCTCTTTTTGGGATTATCTCTGGCAGGCACAGAACCTAGGCGTTATTCTGTGATGGAGGAAACTGAGGGCCCCTTCTTTGTAACCAATTTAGCAAAGGATCTAGGTTTGGGGCAGAGGGAGCTCTCCAGGCGCGGGGCTAGAGTCACTTCCAAAGGGAACAAATTGCATTTACAGCTGGATCAGGAGAATGGGGACTTGCTGCTACATGAGAAACTGGACCGCGAGGAGCTGTGTGGTCACACAGAGCCCTGTGTGCTGCATTTCCAAGTGTTGCTAGAAAACCCCTTAGAGTTTTTTCAAGCCGAGCTACAAGTAATAGACATAAATGACCATGCACCGGAGTTTCTAGACAGAGATGTGTTGCTAAAAATATCAGAGAGCAGTCCTACTGGAGCAAGATTTCCTTTGAAGAGTGCCCGGGACATGGACGTGGGCCAAAATAATATTGAGAACTATATAATCAGCCCCAACGCCTACTTTCGGGTTCTCACCCGACAACGCAGTGATGGTGGGAAATATCCTGAATTAGTGATGGACAAAGCACTGGATCGGGAGGAGGAACCTGAGCTCAGGTTAATGCTCACTGCTCAGGATGGTGGCTCTCCACCCAGGACTGGTACTGCTCATGTCTACATAGAGGTTTTGGACATCAATGACAATGCCCCTGAATTTGAGCAGTCTTTGTACCGGGTGCGGATACCTGAAGACAGTCCCATTGGCTCCCTGATTGTTACTGTCTCTGCTACAGATGTAGACTTAGGAATAAATGGTGAGATTTCCTATTCAATTTTCCAGCCTTCAGAAGAGATTGGCAAAACCTTTGAAATTGACTCTATAACTGGGGAAATTCGACTGAAAAAACAACTTGATTTTGAGAAAATTTAGTCATATGAAATCAATATTGAGGCTAAAGATGCTGGCAGCTTTTCTGGGAAATGCACTGTTGTCACTCAAGTCATAGATGTGAATGACAATGTCCCAGAAATTACAATGTCTGCCATTACCAGACAGATCCCTGAGAACTCTCCTGAGACAGTAGTGGCAGTTTTCAGTGTTTCAGATAGTGATTCAGAAGAGAACGGAAAAATAACTTGCTTCATTCAAGATGATCTACCCTTTTTACTAAAATCTTCCTTAGAAAACTTTTACACGCTCCTAACAGAGAGACCCCTTGATAGAGAGAGCCAGGCCGAGTACAACATCACCATCACGGTGACAGACATGGGCACCCCCAGTCTGCAAACACAGCACACCATCACAGTGCTGGTGTCAGACGTGAACGACAACGCCCCCGCCTTCAGCCAGCCCTCCTACACCCTGCTGGTGGGCGAGAACAACAGCCCCGCCCTGCACATAGGCAGCGTGAGCGCCACCGACCCCGATGAGGGCAGCAACGCCCAGGTCACCTACTCGCTGCTGCCGCCCCAAGACCCACAGCTGCCGCTCGCCTCGCTGGTGTCCATCAACGCCGACAACGGGCAGCTGTTCGCGCTGCGCTCGCTGGACTTCGAGGCCGTGCGCGCCTTCGAGTTCGGCGTGGGCGCGTGGGACCGCGGCTCGCCCGCGCTCGGCAGCCAGGCGCGCGTGCGCGTGCTGGTGCTGGACCGCAACGACAACGCGCCCTTCGTGCTGTACCCGCTGCAGAACGCGTCGGCGCCCTGCAGCGAGCTGGTGCCCAGGGCGGCCGAGGCGGGCTACCTGGTGACCAAGGTGGTGGCGGTGGACGGCGACTCGGGCCAGAACGCCTGGCTGTCGTTCCAGCTGCTCAAGGCCACGGAGCCCGGGCTCTTCAGCGTGTGGGCGCACAATGGCGAGGTGCGCACTGCGCGGCCGCTCAGCGAGCGCGACGCGCCCAAGCACAGGCTGCTGGTGCTGGTCAAGGACAATGGCGAGCCGCCGCTGTCTGCCAGCGTCACGCTGCACGTGCTGCTGGTGGACGGCTTCTCGCAGCCCTTCCTGCCGCTGCCCGACGCGCCTGCCGACGCGCCCGTGGACGACCGCCTCACCGTCTACCTGGTGGTGGCCTTGGCCTGCGTGTCGTCGCTCTTCCTCTTCTCCGTGCTGGCCTTCGTGGCCGTGCGCCTGTGCAGGCGGTCCGGCCCGCCCGCGGGGGGCCCCTACCCGCTGCCCGACGCGCACTTCCCGGGACACCTGCTGGACGTCAGTGGCGCTGGGACCCTGTCGCACAGCTACCAGTATGAGGTGTGTCTGGCTGGGGGTGCTGACACCAATGAGTTCAAGTTCCTCAAGCCTATTTTACCCAATTTTCAGGGCCATTCCCCTGGACCAGAAATAGAAGAGAACCCTAACTTTCAGAACGACTTCAATTTCAGTATTCAGTGATAATAGGTTTCTGTCTCCCTTAACGTTTCCATTGGGCCAGTTAACTTTAGGAAAGCCCTGTGTGTTTTAACAAGTGGTAGGAAGGCTTCAGAACACATTCAATTCTACATAAGCTGGAATAATGACTTAGTTTTTTAATAGAAATTAATCAGCCTAACTGGTGATGAACATCTCCATGATGGTCCTACCATAGCTCAGAAGCCACCTAAAATAGAGTGTGTGCATTCATATAATTCTGTTTTATATTAAGCCTTATGGATGATTTTGTATATTGCCCAGATTACCTTGGGGAAATCAAAAACCTTTTCATATATTTTAATGGTAACTTATTCTTTCTTTTATGTCATTTGGCTTAGTAAAAGTTCCATATGTCTACTTTGTGATGCAGGAGCAGAACTGTACATGGTATTCCTATCTAAAATATAAATACAAAATATAATACATTTGCTAGATGGTTGACTAATGGTTATAATATTATCTTTTCTTCATTGTTATAACATGATGAATGGTCCTAAACCTTACGTCTCAGAATGCTGAACTTAACAATTGCACTTGTTCTGGAGAGATTAGGCATCAGTGAACATAGTTACAAACCAATTCTATGTAATCTATTGTATTTCCTTTTTTGAAATTTTCTTTGGTTTTCAAACTGTTGTATATGTTAGAACAGTAATGCACCAACACTAGAGTTTAACTAAAGAGAAAAGAAAGCATCCAGTAAAGTGTTTGGTTCTTGCTCTAGTGTTCTCATAATACTTATCTTTGATGTTTTCTCATAGATCTTATATTGATTGTACATCCTTTCTTTAAAGTTACAATGTTAATTTTATCATAATTTTTACATTGCTTTTAAATTGGTTTTAGAAGGGAAAAAATATCTACACCATGTTTATCCAATGAGGGGAATTAGTTTAATTGTAGTATTGGATTTTTCCTTTGAGAAATATGGAATAAGTTTAGGGAGCCTTTAGCAATAGTTCAGCAGATAGGGTGCTTGCCTTGCATGCAGTCAACCCAGGTTTCATTCCTGGCACCCCATATTGTCTTCTTAGCCCTCTCCATAGTGGTTCTTGAATGTAGGTCCAGGAGTAAGCCTTGAGCACTGCTGGGGGTGGCCCCCAAACAAAGAAAAAATAGTAAATTCAGTGGTTATTCCATGCACATTTTTATTTTCTTCTTAGTAACTAAACCTAAATTTATTTTTTTTGGGTCACACCCAGCGATGCTCAGGGGTTACTCCTGGCTCTGCACTCAGGAATCATTCCTGGCAGTGCTTGGGGGACCATATGGGATGCCGGGGAATGAACCCAGGTCGACCGCATGCAAGGCAAACATCCTAACCGCTGTACTATTGCTCCAGCCCCTAAACCTAAATTTCACCTATAATATTAACATGGTCACAAAACAGGCAATATTTTCCTACCTTATCTGGCAGCTAGTATAAAACATAAAATTAATTCATAATAAAGTGTACATGCAAATGTTGAAGGAAAGGTCCAAGAAAACTGTGTAAGGAAAAGGATTCATCTAAAAAACATCTGAAGGATTCATCTAGGAAGTGGCCCCCTTCCCACCCCTTTCTAACTGTTACTTTATGCTTGGAATATTTCGGCCACAGGTTAGAAAATTGTTAATATTGTACAACAAACACTAATGGTGGAACAACTTACGGCAGAGAATAAACTTAAAACAGGTTGAGGTTCCCTGAGAATCACAAAGTAATTATGTCATCCCTGGATTTCCTTTTACTGAACTATTCTACTTGAGAAATAATAGAACTTATATTTTACTTATCCTATCATCATTTTTCCTCCTATTTCATTGGTATCCAATCCTAATATTTTAAGAATATGTTTCTTTTTAATTTTTTATTCAGTCACCATGTGGAAAGTTACAAAGTTTTCAGGTTTAAATCTCAGTTATACAATGCTCGAATACCCTTAACAATATGTTTTAATGCTATGTAATACAATAAAATGCACAGATATTATAGCCTGATCTAACATTTGATGTTTATATCTTGATTTCAAATTTAGGAGAATGTGCTATATTGTATTGTATTAACCATATTTTAATCATCATCCTAATCTTAAGAAAGTTGGTATATATCCTCTTTTTACATATGAGTAAACAGAAGTTTGGAAAGTTTAACTAGGGCTGGAGATATAGTACAGTGGGTGGAGCATTTGTCTTCCATGCAGCCAATCTGAGTTCAATACCCATCAGCCCATAATGTACTCATAGACTAATCAGGAATAATCTATGAGTGCAGGTCCAGGAACAAGCCCTGAGCACCACTGGGTGTGGCCTGAAAAAAAAAGAAAGTTTAATGTGCTCATAATTTAATTCTAAGAAATAAAGAAAATGTGAACTATATCCTCAGTCTGCTTGAATTTGCCATTGCAGTTCTTAACCCATAAATGACAGTGCTGCTACCACTGCATGTCTAATGGTACATGGGCACACACTGTGTTTGCTTTATGGATAATATAGCACAGGGGATTGAACCAGGGTCAGTTACATACAAGGCATGTGCCTTAACCCTGTGGTCTCTTCGGCCAACTAGAATATCTTTTAACTAAGATAGTGTGATCCATCTATTCCATGAATTGAATAAACTCCTCTGTAGAAAAGTAAGTTTTAGTTGACAGTTTATATAGTTAATAGTTGTTTCTGTACAAATGTCCACTCTGCTCTAGACAAAATAAACACAATAGTATCACAGAAAGGCTCCATAGTTCTGGAATGTAGGTCCAGATGTAAGCCCTGAGCACTGCTGGATGTGGCCCCCTCCAAACAAAGAAAAAATAGTAAATTCAGTGGTTAATCACTATAATCATGAGAGCAAGATTTTGTTTGGAGGAGTTTTGTTAATTTTTGGGTCACACCCAGGTGTTCTCCACTCAGGAATTGCTTCTGGAGGTGCTTGGGGATAATAGGGGATACCAGGGATTGAACTTGGGTGGTTCATGTGCAAGGCAAGTACCCTACTCACTGTACTATCTCTCCAGCCCGCTGATATCTGCACCTTTTCAATGTAACATATTCATGATTGCACAAATAATACCCCAAACATATTACAGAATCAATATATTGCTTGGATTTTCTTGAGTTTAATCTACTATTTCTTTTTGTACTGCTTACTGTTATCTCATATATATATATATTTAATTTTCTTTTCTTAGAACTTCTTTCTTTTATATGTCTTCATAAATACTTTGTTAAAGAATCAAGTACATCATATTTATTTGGGCATATCATTTAATTACAGAAAATAACCAATTTCAGAGAATTACAGGTAGTATAATAGGAACTTTTAGACCCAAGTACTTAGGAAGATTCTGGAACTTTAGTAGGAAAAACATGATAGGATCTATTTATTTTCTGTTAAAATTAAGAATATGTCTTAAGTGAGTTAATTCTTAGCTTACCAAAAAACCTAACATTTTTAAATTATCTGCTGTAATACTATTCCTAGTATTGCAGAACAATTATTTCTTTTTACTCACAGTTGCTGTGTGCACCATAATTCATGTGTGGGTTTTGTGTTAGTTTTCTACTGATGCTATAAAATACTTCCATAAATGCAGTTGCTTAAAATAATAAAAATGTTTTAACTCATGGTTCTTTAGGTCAGATGCCTGGCATGTATCGTACAGGTTAAAATCAAGTTGTTACAAGGATGCATTTCTTTTTGGTAGCCCTAAAAAATAAAAACATTTTTGTCTTTTAAAGTTTTTAGATGCTTTCTACATTATTTGACCCACTGTTCATCCTACTTTAATGCATTATATCCTCTCTTGCCACAACACAGAGCTCTATGTGAATTCACAAAATACAGAAACATAGAACTCGGTATTTTATATTACAAATACAGTTTGGACAACCGATTTAAACCAGAATGTGTGATGCAGTGAGAACCACATGGTGGCGCTGCAGGTCAGAGAATGGAAATCAACAGCTTTTCCGGTTCCAGTATCCAGCCCATTTCGCATTGCCTGAAAGCTTACAAAAAGCTTTCTCGGCAAGGGCAAAAGTGAGTGTGAAACCTCTTTAAAACACTGCCTAGAGGCATAGCTGCCGGCTTCTAGGTGGCAGGACCCGGCTACAAGGATTCTGGGCACACCTGAAAGAACAATGGAGATTGAATGGGTGCGCAATGGGAGACAAAGGCAAGTCCTTGCTTTCTTTGTTTTGCTCAGCATGTTGGGGGCGGACTCTGAGTTAGGACCTTATTCAGTAGTGGAAGAAACGGAGAGAGGTTCCTTTGTGGCAAATCTAGGAAAAGATCTGGGGTTGGGGTTGACAGAAATGTCCACTCGTGGAGCTCGAATCATTTCTCAGGGGTACAAAGAGCATTTGCAATTCAAGGTTCAGACTGGGGATTTGCTCATAAATGAGAAACTGGATCGAGAGGAGCTCTGCGGTTCAACAGAGCCTTGCATACTACATTTCCAGATATTGATGGAAAAGCCATTACAGATATTTCAAGCTGAATTGAGGGTGACAGACATAAATGACCATTCTCCCGTGTTCACTGAAAGAGAAATGATGCTGAAAATACCAGAAAACAGTCCTCTAGGAATTGCATTTCCTCTGAGTACCGCTGTTGACTTGGATGTAGGAAGCAACAATATTCAGAAATATGAAATCAGCCCCAACTCCCATTTTCGGGTGCTAACCCAGAATCGCAGTGATGGTAGAAAATACCCTGAGCTGGTGTTGGACAAAGAGCTGGACAGGGAGGATGAGCCTGAAGTCAGATTAACTCTGAAGGCACTGGATGGTGGCTCTCCACCTCGGTCTGGGACATCCAAGGTGCTCATTGAAGTGGTAGACATCAATGACAATGCCCCAGAGTTTGAGCAGCAACTCTACAATGTGCATATTCCAGAGAACAGACCCATAGGATCCCTGGTTATCACAGTGTCTGCCAGTGATTTAGACAGTGGAGTTAATGGACAGATCTCATATACACTCTTTCAGCCTTCAGAAGACATTAGCAAAACCTTGGAGGTAAATTCTCTGACAGGTGAAATTCGACTGAGAAAACAACTAGACTTTGAAGCAGTTCAGTCTTATGAAGTTGATATCAAGGCCACTGATGGAGGAGGTCTTTCTGGGAAATGCACTCTTCTCCTGAGGGTGGTGGATGTGAATGATAATCCCCCAGAAGTGACCATGTCTGCAATCACCAGTCCCATCCCAGAGAACTCACCAGAAACTGTAGTTGCTGTTTTCAGTGTTTCTGATCCAGACTCTGGAGAAAATGGAAGGATGGTTTGCTCCATCTCTGAAGAACTACCCTTTCTGTTGAAACCAACGTTCAAGAATTTTTACACACTAGTTACAGAGAGACCCCTGGACCGAGAGAGCCAGGCCGAGTACAACATCACCATCACAGTGACAGACATGGGCACCCCCAGGTTGCAAACACAGCACACCATCACAGTGCTGGTGTCAGACGTGAACGACAACGCACCCGCCTTCAGCCAGCCCTCCTACACCCTGCTGGTGGGCGAGAACAACAGCCCCGCCCTGCACATTGGCAGCGTGAGCGCCACCGACCCTGATGAGGGCAGCAACGCCCAGGTCACCTACTCGCTGCTGCCGCCCCAGGACCCGCAGCTACCGCTCGCCTCGCTGGTGTCCATCAACGCCGACAACGGGCAGCTGTTCGCGCTGCGCTCGCTGGACTTCGAGGCCGTGCGCGCCTTCGAGTTCGGCGTGGGCGCGTGGGACCGCGGCTCGCCCGCGCTCGGCAGCCAGGCGCGCGTGCGCGTGCTGGTGCTGGACCGCAACGACAACGCGCCCTTCGTGCTGTACCCGCTGCAGAACGCGTCGGCGCCCTACAGCGAGCTGGTGCCCAGGGCGGCAGAGGCGGGCTACCTGGTGACCAAGGTGGTGGCGGTGGACGGCGACTCGGGCCAGAACGCCTGGCTGTCTTTCCAGCTGCTCAAGGCCACGGAGCCCGGGCTCTTCAGCGTGTGGGCGCACAATGGCGAGGTGCGCACCGCGCGGCCGCTCAGCGAGCGCGACGCGCCCAAGCACAGGCTGCTGGTGCTGGTCAAGGACAATGGCGAGCCGCCGCTGTCGGCCAGCGTCACGCTGCACGTGCTGCTGGTGGATGGCTTCTCGCAGCCTTTCCTGCCTCTGCCCGACGCGCCTGCCGACGCGCCTGCGGACGACCGCCTCACCGTCTACCTGGTGGTGGCCTTGGCCTGCGTGTCGTCCCTCTTCCTCTTCTCAGTGCTGGCCTTCGTGGCTGTGCGCCTGTGCAGGCGGCCTGGCCCTTCCGCGGGGGGCCCCTACCCGCTGCCTGACGCGCACTTCCCGGGACACCTGCTGGACGTCAGTGGCGCTGGGACCCTGTCGCACAGCTACCAGTATGAGGTGTGTCTGGCGGGGGGCGCTGGCACCAATGAGTTCAAGTTCCTCAAGCCTATCTTGCCAGATTTCCAAGATCACATTACTGCGACCAATAGTGAGGAAACCCCCACTTTCCGCAATAGTTTTGGATTTAATTAGTAACAGAAACATCTCTTTAAAGGTATTTACTTCTTTCATATATTCCTGTTCATTATGTACGACGTACTGTTTACACCTAGTACCACCAATATAATCTTCTCTTTTTGGTTTATTCTCCATTTCCGATTTTATGCTTAACTTCACAGCTCGTTTCTTCTACATTAGTACAGTGAGACATTTAGTAGCCCCCTAATGAGTGAATTGTTTTAAATATTATATATGTTCCTTTGAATATTTTCCAAGAATTTATTATTAGAAGAACTGCAGCATGTGCTCTGTACATTTACAAATGTAGCCTTTTTCGTTTTACTTTCAAAATTGTTATTGTTGGTTTGTCAACTTGGTTTTCATTACAACTTCCTTGCACTATGTTCCTCCTCTGAAATGTTCTGTTTTCTAAGGTTGGAGATGTGGCTCAGTGGTAGGTCTCATGACTTGCATGTGTGTGGTCCTTGTTTCAAAGTTCAGTATTACCAAAAAATGAGCTCTAGCTTCCAATTTTAGCATATTTAATATATGACATAAATGTCTAAATTGAAACTAAGAACTCATTGTGAGAAGATACTCACAGGGCCAAAAACAAACTTTCAGAATTCTATAGCATCATGAAGAATTTATGAGGTTAGAATTTGATTTTGATATTTGGGTCACACCAGCATGACTCACGGATTGCTCCTGACTGTAAACAGGGATCACTCCTGGCAGTGTTTGAGAGACTATAGGTGTTGCCTTAGACCAAAGCAGGTCTGCTACATGTGTCTTTTTTTTTGCTTCTTGGGTCACACCCAGTGATGCTCAGGGGTTACTCCTGGCTCTGCACTCAGGAATTACTCCTGGAGGTACTTGGGGGACCATATGCGATGCTGGGGATTGAACTCCGGTCAGTCACGTGCAAGGCAAATGCCCTACCTGCTATACTAAAGGCAAGTGTTTTGAACCATAGGTGGCCCTAGAAATATTTAACAATCTGTTTTATATCTGAATTTAAAAATCAGAGGTCTGTGATAGGTTTTTAGTGTCTAACAGTTGTATCCTATTAGCTGGAAAAAGAGAAGTCATTAAGCCAATTTATATGCTTTGTCTTTAATATTTAACAATTTATGTTTGGATTTTCTCCCTTTCCATATAAAGCATCCCTTAGTTTAACTACTATAATTTGCTTTTTATATGAAAAATATTTGATTATTACATTGTGCTCACTTTAAATTTTTTGCTTTATTTAAATGCCCTGCTGTACAAAGTGGTTCATAATACAGTGCTTTTATAATACAGTTGTTATGGGCATTCAATGTTCCAACACTAATTCCATCACCAGAGGGACCATCTTTCCGCTATTGTCCCCATTTTCCAAGCCACCTTAGCAGACACAAAATAACTTTAGATCATTTGCTAAAACCAAATGGCTAATGAAATTATCAAAATTTATCTCTGTAAAATAAATTTTGTGAAAATTGTTGTATCTCACCATGGCGTCATTAAGTCCTTAGATACTTTTCCTATTTATATAGGAAAAATACTTCTCAATACCAGATCTCTAGATAAAATTATATATGAGGAAAATGTTATAATGCTGTTTGTACTTTCAATGATGTTAGGCTAGATGTTAGTTATATCTGTTCTTTACATGATTTATAATGCAGAGAAAATAGATCACACTAAAATTAAAGAGGAAGTTGAAATAAATTTATTCACTTTAATTCTGAAAGTAATTTTAAAGCTAATGTAAGATAAAAAGATATGAATAAAATGAAACAGAAATTAAATGGAATAAAGGAAAGAACACAATTTTCTAAAAAAATACAAAGGCCTGGAATACAGTTTCATGTCCTACTCACTACAGTTTATTTATGTCTTAGTATCACAAACATTTTATGTCATACTTACTGACCATAGAAGAGTAAAACTTAGCTTCCAATCTAAAGTAGCCCACATTAAAGAAGGGCAGAATATAACAAAAGATGAAGCAACAATATTTATAGGTTGATCACATACATATGTTCTAATGGGAGCAGAGAGGAGATTCAGCTTAAAAGCTCCTTCTGCAGTACACAGTGATAATTATATTTAGACAATGTAATTTTAATTTGAATAAACTTGCTAAAAATGATGTGAAGCAAGGTTCTTTAGTCAGTTTTTTAATGTTCCTCTGCCCAATGTTTCCAAAAATGTAAAATCTATTATCCTGTAGTTCCAGACCTTGCCATGATTTTTCCATTGCTTGTAATGTTTGAGAGTGGTATCAGAGTGAAAGGTCTTGTACAGAAGTAATTCTAGCACAATGAGATGGAAAGACTTAAGTGCTAAAAACTTCTTTTTAAATGGCTGATGTGATAGTGATAGCAGATAAGGCACTTGCCTTGCCTGCAGAACCCAGATTTGATCCCTGGCACACCATATTCCCCCCTGCCCCCTTCCGTCCGAGCCCTTCAGGAGTTAAGCCTAAGTCAGAAGTCCTGAAAAACACTGGGAGTTCAAAAAAGAATTTTTTCCAGCTGTTGATATATTAATTTACCCTATAAAGCAGTGGAAAATTTCAATTAAGTGAATGGTCTCTTTCATTCATTTTTATACATACTTTACAAAATAAATTTTAAAAATGAAATATTAAATGAACCACTAAAGAGCAAATTTATATATATGGTCAGGCATGGATAAATTTGATAGTTAAGTGAGTCTGCTGGATGCCACGAGGTGGCGCTGCAGGCTTAAGAGATGGTGGAATAATTCAACTGGCAATGCTGCAGAAGTCACAGACAAAAAAGGGAAGATCTCGGAAGGTAGACGGAGAAAAGCTGGAGTGACCCAAGATTGAGCAAAGAAAAACAAACCAGACCCCTACTACTGCAAGGAGGCGATCTGGGTTTTGTGATCGCTGTTCTTTCGTGCTGGGAGCTGTGGTTGCGATCAATTCTGATATATGACAAGATCAGGAGAAGCTATGGAGTCTGGAGGTTTGCACTGCAACAGACAAAGGCAAGTCCTGTTTCTCTTTCTTCTTGGGGGAGTATCATTGGCAAGTTCTGAGTTTGGACGATATTCAGTGACAGAGGAAAGAGAGAGGGGATCACTTGTGGCCAATCTCGCAAAAGATCTGGGTTTAGGGGAGCAGGAGCTGATTGCGAGGGGAGCCAGGGTGGTTTTGGATGATAACAAACAACACTTGCTCTTAGATGCTCACACTGGGGATTTGGTGACAAATGAGAAACTGGACCGGGAGAAGCTTTGTGGCCAAATTGAGCCCTGTGTGCTGTATTTCCAGATTTTATTGGATAACCCCTTTCAGATTTACCGGGCTGAGCTAAGGATCTGGGACATAAATGATCATTCACCAGTGTTTCAGAACAAAGGGATGGTTTTAAAGATATTAGAAAATGCAGCTGAAGGGACAGCATTTAGACTAGAAAGAGCACAGGATTCAGATGCAGGAGTTAATGGTATCCAAAACTATGCTATCAGCCCGAACTCCTTTTTCCATATTAAAATTAGTAATACTGAAGAAGGACTTATATATCCAGAACTAGTGTTGGACAAGACACTCGATCGGGAGACACAACAGAATCTCGTTTTAACACTCACAGCAATGGATGGAGGGTCTCCACCCAGGTCTGGGACAACCATTATACACATTGTCATTGTGGATGTCAATGACAATGCCCCAGAGTTTTCTCAGGCAACCTATGAGACCCAGGTTCTGGAGAATAGCCCAGTAGGGTCCATCATTGCTAAAGTTTCTGCAAGAGATAGTGATTCTGGAATTTATGGAAACATATCCTTTTCAATTTTTGAAGCTTATGAAGATATTAGAACAACCTTTCAAATCAATCCTTTTTCTGGGGAAATTATGCTTAAAGTGTTGCTGGACTATGAGCTAATAAAGTCTTATAAAATAAATATACAAGCAATGGATGGTGGAGGGCTTTCTGCAAGGTGTACAGTTTTGGTAAAAGTATTGGACACCAATGATAATCCCCCTGAACTCATCATGTCATCAGTAGCCAACGATGTGCCTGAGAATTCCCCTGATACTCAAATAGCTGTTTTTAAGATTAAAGATAGAGACTCTGGAGAAAATGGAAAGATGATTTGCAACATTCAAGATAATCTGCCTTTCCTTCTAAAACCGTCTGTGGAGAACTTTTACATATTAATGACAGACGGAGCACTAGACAGAGAGAGCCAGGCCGAGTACAACATCACCATCACAGTGACAGACATGGGCACCCCCAGGCTGCAAACACAGCACACCATCACAGTGCTGGTGTCAGACGTGAACGACAACGCACCCGCCTTCAGCCAGCCCTCCTACACCCTGCTGGTGGGCGAGAACAACAGCCCCGCCCTGCACATAGGCAGCGTGAGCGCCACCGACCCCGATGAGGGCAGCAACGCCCAGGTCACCTACTCGCTGCTGCCGCCCCAAGACCCGCAGCTGCCGCTCGCCTCGCTGGTGTCCATCAACGCGGACAACGGGCAGCTGTTCGCGCTGCGCTCGCTGGACTTCGAGGCCGTGCGCGCCTTCGAGTTCGGCGTGGGCGCGTGGGACCGCGGCTCGCCCGCGCTCGGCAGCCAGGCGCGCGTGCGCGTGCTGGTGCTGGACCGCAACGACAACGCGCCCTTCGTGCTGTACCCGCTGCAGAACGCGTCGGCGCCCTGCAGCGAGCTGGTGCCCAGGGCGGCAGAGGCGGGCTACCTGGTGACCAAGGTGGTGGCGGTGGACGGCGACTCGGGCCAGAACGCCTGGCTGTCGTTCCAGCTGCTCAAGGCCACGGAGCCCGGGCTCTTCAGCGTGTGGGCGCACAATGGCGAGGTGCGCACTGCGCGGCCGCTCAGCGAGCGCGACGCGCCCAAGCACAGGCTGCTGGTGCTGGTCAAGGACAATGGCGAGCCGCCGCTGTCGGCCAGCGTCACGCTGCACGTGCTGCTGGTGGACGGCTTCTCGCAGCCCTTCCTGCCGCTGCCCGACGCGCCTGCCGACGCGCCTGCGGACGACCGCCTCACCGTCTACCTGGTGGTGGCCTTGGCCTGCGTGTCGTCGCTCTTCCTCTTCTCCGTGCTGGCCTTCGTGGCCGTGCGCCTGTGCAGGCGGCCTGGCCCTTCCGCGGGGGGGCCCTACCCGCTGCCCGACGCGCACTTCCCGGGACACCTGCTGGACGTCAGTGGCGCTGGGACCCTGTCGCACAGCTACCAGTATGAGGTGTGTCTGGCGGGGGGCGCTGGCACCAATGAGTTCAAGTTCCTCAAGCCTATCTTGCCAGATTTCCAGGATCACGTTACTGGGACCAATAGTGAAGAAAACCCCACATTCCGCAATAGCATTGGATTTAATTTTCAGTAAAGGTTTCTTTTATGTTTCTATGTACTTTTGAATTATTTCACTATTATGATTTTAATTTAGTTTGATGGTTCATAGTTTTTAATCACTTTCATTAAGCCAAATTTCAATTACTATTTTTGCGTTGTTATATTTTTATTTATATTTTGCATTAATTTATTTTAACTTCAATTTTCATGACATTTTTAAACAAGACTAGTAAGGCTTAATACTTTCAAAATGTACAGGACTGTTATTTCTTATTTTAAAAACTGAGAGTTTTGATTATTCTAGTATATTCTGTATACTGCATTTAATTTCCTTAACTACTTGGAACCTCCATCATGTATGAGAGATGCACCTGTACTTTTGTTCATATTTAGTCTCATTTTCTCTTTTCATGCTGTGCAAACTTATCTAGTATTTAAAAGGAAATATTTGTTACTCTGCTGATGATAAGATGAAATGGGTCATTTTGAGCTATATTGAACTCCATTAATCTTATGCTTATATTGTTTTGTCTTCTTTAAATATGCTACCAATGACCTGATAATATTTTACATTTTTTAACCATAGCCTATCCTTAGTCTATCTTCATGTTTGTCCCAAATTTAAATATAATTTAATAAAATGAATGAGGACATAAAAATATTTGGAATTTTGTGATGTTATTATTAGAATATATTGTTTAATTTAATACATTTATTTTTCAACTTTATTGGGAGTTGTCACTTCTAGTGACTCTCATGGTTTACTCTTGTTCCATGCTTAGGGATCTCTTGTAGCTGTGTTCTGTGGACCATATGCAGTGGTAGGGATTGAACCAGGGTCTGTGACATGTAAAGCAAGTGCCCTGTAGTATCTTCCTAGCCCATAAATTATTTTTATTTTAAAATTTAAAAATAAAGTTGAACTAAGAATCATAAAGAACTCTGGCAGAAATTTCCCTGGACTTCATTACTAAAATACAGAAATCCAAGACCTCATATCTCTTAATTGTCAGCAATGTAAAACATTATCAAATGGTTCCTTTTTAGCAGGTCTGACTTTGGGGGAAACTCCAAATAATAATAGTGAGTTTTTGTTGAAATATTGAAGGTAATCAAAGTAAAGTGAAATCTATCAGCTACACAGGTGGGGGGTGGGGGGAGGTATACTGGGGCTCCTGGTGGTGGAAAATGTGCACTGGTGATGGGATGGGTGTCGAGCATTGTATAACGGAGACTTAAGACTGAAAGCTCTGTAACTTTCCACATGGTGATTCAATTTAAAAAATTGTTCACTCAAAAAAAAATCATAAAGAACAGTCTCCATTCCCACTTCTTCAGTGCTTTTTTCAAGAATGAATCTCAATATTTCTTTTTTTATTATAATGTAGGAGCACTACTATTTATTTAGCCATTGATTAAGCTGATTGAATTGTGCATGAACTCCACATTACTTTTTTTGAATCCCAATATTTCTAAGTAATATATTTTGACTGCTATCTTAATATTCTGTTTCATACATCAATCAGTTATTTCTGTAATTAAAGATGAGTCAACTTTCTTACTTTGTACCAATCAAATTTACACATTGCACATCACCTTTTCCCAATACAGCCATTTAGATATTGTTCAAAATAACTACTGGGCTAGAGCAATTTTTCAAAGGCTGGAAAGCATCCTTTGTATGAGAAAACCCTGAGTTCAATCCTCAGCATCACATGGCCTTCTAAGTACCACCAAGGAGCACCCCTCCCAACCATCCCCCACCAAACTATTCAGAATTATCTATAGTACTCAGGATATTTCAAAATATACATTAGTGTAATATATTTTTATTTTAAAAATCACTGAGAATTTCTGTATTTTACTTTCTTTTTACTGGTATTATTTCTATTACCTTATTTGAATTAACAAGCTTTCTTCTTAAAGGTGAAGTATTCTCAGGTAACTATTATATTTATTTCCTAAAGTTCTTTACTATAAAACTAGGGTTTTTTTCTCTTCATTACATACCTACATTGGTTTGTTTTACAAAATTCATTACATTTTTCTCTATTTCCTTATTAAGCTGACATATCTCTCAACACTTTCATTAAAATGTAGATAGGGAGGGGCTGGAGTGATAGCACAGCAGGTAGGGCGTTTGCCTTGCATGAGGCTGACCCAGGTTCGATTCCAGCATCCCATATGATGCCCCAAGCACCTCCAGGAATGATCCCTGAGCACCGCCGGGTGTGACTTAAAAAAAGCAAAATAAACCTTTAAAAAATGTAGATAGGGAGCCGGAGTAATAGTACAGTAGGTTAGGACATACACACTATTATATATGGTCTCACAAGCACCACTAGCAGTGATTCCTGAGTGCAGAGCCAAGAGTAAACCCCAAGAACTACTAAGTATGGCCAACCCCCCAAAGAAAACAAAAAACAAACAGAAAACCAAAACAGTGATGTAGAGGAGGTGAAATTCTTAGAGATTTTTGTCTTTTAAATATATTGTTTTTATGTAAATATATATTTAATATTATTTATATATATTATATATTTAATATAATATATTTAAACAATATTTTAAATATATTGTTTGTCTTTTAAATAATTTTTCCCATTATATTAATCATTTGGGTATAAAATTCTAGATTGAAAATATTTTTTCTCAGATTCTTTAAAGCAGTGTTTATCTTAACATTTGCTTATATATTAGTTTAGAAAATTGCTTAAATTTTTATTCCTATGCTTTAATGTCACTTTTTTTCTGGAAGTAGTAGAGACTTTCCATTATTTTAAAAATTAGTTTAGGCATGAAGATATAGTACAGCAGACTTGATAGTACATTTGCAAAGAGCTGATTTGGGTTGATTCCCTGCACCCCCTATGGTCCCCAAACCCACTAGTAGTGATCTCTAAGTCAGGAGAAAAGCACCACCAGGTATGGTCCCAAGCCCCCCACAAAAATTGCTTAGCATTGGCATTTTGTGTATTTATATGGTCCTGTTGGTGTGTGTTGTTAATGTTTAGATCTTATTTTTGCTTTTTGGGTCACACCTGGTGATGCACAGGAGTTATTCCTGGCTCATGCACTCAGGAGTTACCCCTGGTGGTGCTCAGGGGACCATATGGGATCTGGGAATCGAACCCGGGTCGGCCATATGCAAGGCAAATGCCCTACCTGCTGTGCTATCGCTCTAGCCCCATAGATTTTAACTATCAATTTTTACAAATTTTCTTGTATTTTCATCATAATTTTTTCTTTGGGTCTTCTATGCTCAATTTTACAAAACTGTGAACTATATATGGCAGTGGTAGGTGACTACTTCTAGCTCTGTTCTGAGGGCTGCTCTGGCAGTTCTTGGAGGACCATTAAGGCATATGCTTTAATCCCTGTATTATTTCTCTGGTCTTATTTATTTATCAGCATAATCATAACCTCATTAATTATAAATTGGATCCCTGGTGTGAGATTTCTCTAACTTTTTTTTTGCTTTATGGGTCACCCCCAGTGGTTCTGAGTTCTTACTCCTGTTCTGTGCTTGGTGATCACTCCTGACAGGATTTGGAGGGTCAAAATTGTGCCAAGGATCAAACCCAGGTCAGGAGTGTGCAAGTCAACTAAGTCAAAATCTCTACCTGCTGTGATAATACTCTCAATTGTTTTTATTTGCTGTCTCTTATTTTAGCATTTTGCAGTTTATTTTAAGACAAGTTTTGAGTGATATTTATGAGGTGTCTTTCTTAGTATGTGTTTCTCATCTCATCTTATTATATAGACTTATAAATATTATATCTTTGCTCATTGGTAATTCGTTAAAGTAAAATTAATTATGCAAAAAGGAATGCAGTATAAACTACTATATGACCATTCAAAATGAGAATCCAGAGAAGATTTTTTCCAAGACTATATACCTAGTAAGGGGTACTTAATCTCTTTTTATATTACAACAAAAATAAATACTCTTTAAGTTGTTATTTCGGTTGAATGGGTAAATGCATATATAACACTTATAACAATCAGTAGCACCATATAAATTCTTAACAACTTGTTGTTTGATTTTATTATTCTTGTAATATTAGACTTTTAAAAGGCTTTCCCCATTTTCTCCATTATGTGTTTTCTCCTGTTCCTTTTTGCTCATTTTAAATTTATAGCATGTGGTATGAATTTCCTCAAAGCATGTGGTCCTCAGATATCTTATATATGACAGTGATGAGATGTAAGTGCTCATACTTAGTTATTTATGAATATCATGAGGCCTATAATGGCACTTTAGTGTAATAATTCTAGCATAGGGTTATTTCCTTAAGAGACTCCCCACTGTAGCACTGTCACTGTCATCCTGTCATCCCGTTGTTCATAGATTTGCTCGAGCGGGCACAAGTAACATCTCCATTGTGAGACTTGTTACTGTTTTTGGCATATTGAATACGCCATGGGTAGCTTGCCAGGCTCTGCCGTGCGGGTGGGATACTCTTGGTAGCTTGCCATGCTCTCCTAGGGGGATGGAGGAATTGAGCCCGGGTCAGCCATGTGCAAGGCAAATGCCCTATGCGCTGTGCTATTGCTATTTAATATAGTAAATATAAATTTAATGTAAATGTAAATATAGAAGTAAATGTAAAATATTTAATTTAGTAAAAGTTCTTAATAACTGCCATAGTACTGAGCCTTACTATATGACGGTGCTGCATTAAGTTTTCTACTGATAATTAAGACACCTAGAATTCACTGATCTCATCAGTCAGGTACTGCCTGACAGGTGATAATTCTCCATGAGTTTCTTATGTTCTGGTTCATCTTGAAATAGGGACAGTTTTTACTTTGGGTTGTTTTTTTCAAGAGTTCTTGTATAACATTGGAGGATGGAGAAATTGGCTTCTACCAGAGAAAAAGATCAAAATACTATCTGGCCATTATTTTTAAAAAAAACAAACCCTGCACCCTGTAATAAAAAGATGAGAGTTCCCTACTATCACTTCTGTCTGCAACAAACCCACTATATATACAGGTGTTACCTGGCCCTCATAGCTTTGCCGTGTGGGGAGTGAAGCTAAACAGCATAGTCACAAAACCTCTGGCTACTGCTTTTGTTGTATTTTAAGTCACTGTCTCTAATTCTGCAGTCTTTTCACTTTGCAGAGTAAGTCATTAACTTATAAGTAAAGGGGCTGGAATGATAGCACAGCAGGTAGGGCATTTGCCTTGCACGCGGCTGACTCAGGTTCGATTCACAGTATCCCATATGGTCTCCCAAGCACTGCCAGAAGAAATTCCTGGTCTGTGACTTTTTTATTTTCCAGGTTAAAGTTGTATTGCGTCTTCTAAGTAGGGGGAATTAGGTATGGGGCCAGACATATACCTGGTGACCCACAATCAAAGAATATTTCATGAAAAGGGATTAGAAATCATATGGTTCAAATACATTTTTTGCCCAATACCTCTATTTCAGTTTTATACTTCACATTTGAACTAAGCGCTGCCTAGGGTCTCGAAAATTAGATAGTTCCACTTATTACACATAATGAACTATTCTCTAACTTTTTGTAAATTTCTGATATATTCTCTGTGAAGTGAGTATACGAGAAAACAACTTTCATATACATAATTTTGACACAGGAATGCTTTACATATTTATACTAATTGACCTTAGTAGTTGATTTCTCAAAATCCTGTACTGAAATGAGATTATATGGGACAACTCCTAGTTTCTTATAAATATCTCAAATTTTCATGGCTGGAGCGATAGCGCAGTGGGTAGTACATTTGCCATGTATGCGGCAGACCCAGGTTTGATTCCTTTGTCCCTCTCAGAGAGCCCGGCAAGCTACCAAGAGTATCCAGCCCGCACAGCAGAGCCTGGCAAGCTCCCCGTGGCATATTTGATATGCCAAAAACAGTAACAACAAGTCTCACAATGGATATGTTACTGGTGCCCTCTTGAGCAAATCAATGAACGGGAGGACAGTGCTAAAAAAATCTCGAATTTAGGAACTGTTAACTTCGCTGCTCACCCATTTGCTTTCTGGCAAGAAATATATGTGTTCATTTGTATATTCTAAATATACAAGCTGTGAAGTTCTAATAATATTTCTTATTTTTTTATCATTTTATTGGGTTTTTAAAAGGATGGAGAATAACTGTAGTTAATCAACCTTTTCCATTTCAATTCAATTTCACTTGAATTACTTTTTAATTTCTACTGACTTCTCAATAATCCCTCTATTCTACCTTTTAAAGGAATGTGAAATAAACTTACATTTTAAAATGTAAACTTGTGGGGATGGATAGTACAGTGAGTAAGGTATTTCCTAGTGTATGACTGACCCAGGTTTAATCCCTAAGATCACATCTTAATTGACTTTAGTTTCATCATTGATTTCTTAAAATCCCCTATATCCCACCAGGAGTGATCTCTGAGTTCAGTGCCAAGAATAAGCCTTTGTTTCAAAAATCAAACAAAAACTAAACTTTTGGGAACATAGTACAGCAATTACAATGTATGTCTTTCATATACTCAACCCAAGTTTGATTTCTGGCACCATATGGCCTTGAAAGTATAATAAGGTGTAGCATAGCCCCAGAGGCTTCTATCTTTGCTGGGATGGTCCTGTTGCCAAGTAGTACCACATTCTTGGGACCTGGAATTGAACTGCTGGCCTGGTTGGTCAAGTATATCTAGCAGTAGCTCCCAGTCTCCCTCAACACTGCTTGAGAACTGTTAGCTTGGCTTAACCCTCCCCACAGAAAAGATATAAACTTGTTAGATACCTCCTCCATTCATTCTTTTTTTGTGGGTGAAGGCCAAATCCATCTGAATTCAGCATATACTAATGGCTCTGTGAACAGGAGCACTTCCATGGTTCTTAAGAGATTATATGGGGTGCTGAAAATCAAAATCAGGTCAGCTCTCCATGCAAACCAAGTACCTTACTCACTCTATCTTTCTGGCCCTTTATTCATTCTTGAAGCTTTTTATATCTCATAATCTCATATATTGAACATAATTGGTGATCTCCCTACATTGATTCTAATCCCCTCATTATGTAGCAGCCATGTATCTAGGTAGAATTTAAACCACCCAAGATTAATAGGTATCCTCAGACAGGATGAAAATAAAGCAAAGATCAAAGTTAGGTTTTCATACTCTTAAACTAAAATTTTTAACCCATAACTCTAGACCTATTAAAATAATGATGATTTCAGTTGTAGTTTTATGACTTTATAGTTCTAATTTGGGTAAACTAAGTTTTTATTTTATTATTAGGAAAGAGAATCTCACACTTTTTTCTTCCTATCCTGAAACAGAAAGTGTGTGACCATCGTTATAGTTGGAGTACATATTGGGAAGCAGAAGGAAGCCAGATTTAGGAATAACTCTAGTTTAAAGGAAACTAACGTGTCATATT
Organism: Sorex araneus; assembly: GCF_027595985.1. Classification (NCBI taxonomy): domain Eukaryota; kingdom Metazoa; phylum Chordata; class Mammalia; order Eulipotyphla; family Soricidae; genus Sorex; species Sorex araneus. The sequence goes on along the minus strand of NC_073307.1, from coordinate 20,182,260 downwards.
AAATTTTTGTAAGTTAGGATGAAATTAAGTAGGTGAAATAAAGTCAGACTGTGTCTCATCAAATTTATACTTCATTTTCTCCCAGTTCACATTTCATTGATATCAAGAAAACCTACAGAAATTCTTTCTGACACTGTAAGAGCTATCTATGTTCTATCTCCTGCTTAATCCATTTTCACACCCTTTGAGGACTTCTGAAACAGATCATACACACCTTCTATTTTCCCAACCACTTAAAGATAGCCAAATGGCTATGAAATTTTGTTCATTTTACCAATAATAAGACTCTCCATCTTTCCAAATTTTATTCCAACTTTCAATCTTCTCAAAATATTGTAAACTCCTGTGGGCAAGGAATCATATCTTATATCTGGTTGCACTGAAAGTGGGGAGAGATACATAGAATGCTGGAAAACAAATACTAACAGTTTGACAAACTTAATATAAAGTAATTTTATGGATGATGGAATATATTTCTAAATACTTAAACACAAACATAAGGGAGGACACTTATGTGAATAGAATACAAAGATGACTTTCATCAAACTCTGAAAATCTGTGGAGACGCATGGTGGCGCTGCAGGATAATATCTTGGGGAAAATACTGTGCTTGGATAACGTCCTAGAAGTTACCCAGTTACATACAGAGCATTGGAAAACAAAGAACAAACCATGATGGAGCAAACTAAGGCTAAAAAGGAGAGATAAAAATCAGGTTCTAGTGAGAAATCAGAGGGATATTTCACAGAACTGCGAAACTGAACTGAAGATACTCTGCAGGAAGCCTTTGGGAAAGCAGCTATGGAAATCAGAGAGAGAGACACTCTACGGATAAGGCAAGTCCTGTTTCTCTTTGTTTCACTGGGAATATCTCATGCAGATGCCAAGTCTGGGCACTTTTCTGTGGCAGAGGAAATGCAGAGTGGGAGCTTTGTAGGCAATTTAGCAAAAGATCTAGAACTAGAAGTGAGTGAACTGCTTTTAAGGGAAGCTCGGGTGGTCTCCAGTGATAACAAACAGTGTTTGCAGCTGGACCTAACCTCTGGGAATTTGCTTTTAAGTGAACCGATAGACCGGGAGGAACTCTGTGGCTCCACAGAGCTGTGCGTGCTGAATTTTCAGGTGTTAATGAAAAATCCCTTGCAGCTTTTACGAATTGAGCTCCAGGTCATGGATATAAATGACCACTCTCCTGAATTCTTAGAAAAGGAAATGCTCCTTGAAATCCCGGAGAATAGTGCTGTTGGTTCTGTGTTCTTATTAGAGAGTGCAATGGATTTAGATGTGGGAGTCAATGCACTGAAAAACTACACAATAAGCCCTAACTCTCATTTTCATATTAAAATGAGAATACATCCAGACCATAAAAAATACCCAGAATTAGTTTTGGACAAAGCACTGGATTATGAAACACAATCTGAACTCAATTTCATCCTCACTGCTCTGGATGGTGGGTCTCCTCCCAGGTCTGGGACTGCCACAGTTCGGGTGTTGGTTGTGGACATTAATGACAATGCCCCTGAGTTTGAGCAGCAGTTTTATGAGGTGGATATTCCAGAGAACAGCGTGTTAGGCTCACTAGTAGTCACTGTGTCAGCTTGGGATATAGACTCGGGAAAAAATGGAGAAATATCATATGCCTTTTCCCATGCATTAGAAGACATTCGCAAGACATTTGATATTAATCCAAAATCTGGAGAAGTTCGTTTAAGGGCGTCCTTGGATTTTGAAGCAATAAAATCGTACTCAATAATTATTCAAGCCACAGATGGAGGAGCACTTTTTGGAAAATCGACAGTCAGAATTCAGGTGACAGATGTGAATGACAATGCTCCTGAAATCTCAGTATCATCAATTACCAGTTCAATCCCAGAAAATTCGCCTGAGTCTGTTGTTATGGTTTTTAATATCCATGACAGAGATTCTGGAGACAATGGAAGAATGATTTGTACAATTCCAGAAAACCTACCCTTCAAACTAAAACCTTCAGTCGAAAACTACTACACTTTGGAAACAAAAAATCCACTAGACCGAGAGAGCCAGGCGGAGTACAACATCACCATCACAGTGACAGACATGGGCACTCCCAGGCTGCAAACACAGCACACCATCACAGTGCTGGTGTCAGACGTGAACGACAACGCCCCCGCCTTCAACCAGCCCTCCTACACCCTGCTGGTGGGCGAGAACAACAGCCCCGCCCTGCACATTGGCAGCGTGAGCGCCACCGACCCCGACGAGGGCAGCAACGCCCAGGTGACCTACTCGCTGCTGCCGCCCCAAGACCCGCAGCTGCCGCTCGCCTCGCTGGTGTCCATCAACGCCGACAACGGGCAGCTGTTCGCGCTGCGCTCGCTGGACTTCGAGGCCGTGCGCGCCTTCGAGTTCGGCGTGGGCGCGTGGGACCGCGGCTCCCCCGCGCTCGGCAGCCAGGCGCGCGTGCGCGTGCTGGTGCTGGACCGCAACGACAACGCGCCCTTCGTGCTGTACCCGCTGCAGAACGCGTCGGCGCCCTGCAGCGAGCTGGTGCCCAGGGCGGCAGAGGCGGGCTACCTGGTGACCAAGGTGGTGGCGGTGGACGGCGACTCGGGCCAGAACGCCTGGCTGTCGTTCCAGCTGCTCAAGGCCACGGAGCCCGGGCTCTTCAGCGTGTGGGCGCACAATGGCGAGGTGCGCACCGCGCGGCCGCTCAGCGAGCGCGACGCGCCCAAGCACAGGCTGCTGGTGCTGGTCAAGGACAATGGCGAGCCGCCGCTGTCTGCCAGCGTCACGCTGCACGTGCTGCTGGTGGACGGCTTCTCGCAGCCCTTCCTGCCGCTGCCCGACGCGCCTGTCGACGCGCCTGCGGACGACCGCCTCACCGTCTACCTGGTGGTGGCCTTGGCCTGCGTGTCGTCGCTCTTCCTCTTCTCAGTGCTGGCCTTCGTGGCTGTGCGCCTGTGCAGGCGGCCTGGCCCTTCCGCGGGGGGCCCCTACCCGCTGCCCGACGCGCACTTCCCGGGACACCTGCTGGACGTCAGTGGCGCTGGGACCTTGTCGCACAGCTACCAGTATGAGGTGTGTCTGGCGGGGGGCGCTGGCACCAATGAGTTCAAGTTCCTCAAGCCCATTCTGCCCACCTTTCCGCTGCAGGACACTGGCGAAGCAATAGAGGAGAATCCTTCATTCCGCAATAGTTTTGGTTTCAGTGATCATAATTAACTCATAAATTTCCTTTGTGCTTTGTTGATGTCAACTCCATGGTATTTTTCCCAGCTCTGGTTAATTTTTTCTTTTTATGGCCACACTAGTTGTTGACCACTACTCCGGGCTCTGGTAACACTAGGTGCTGGTTAGGGATCATGTGGTGCCAGGAGCACCAGATCTTCCTGTAGGAAGCCTGGACTCAGCATGTTGAGCTCTCTCTGGCCCCAATAGGTCCTGTTACTTTAGCCATAGTTTCTTCTACAGCACAGGAACTTGCTTAGCTTGATGGATTTCTAGTTATCTTAGGTTTTATTTTGCCAGTGGAGCCCAATCATTAAAGATATCTTGAAATTAATATGGAGTGGTCTGCCTATAGTTCTTTTGTGAATTTTATGAATTCAGGCATAAAATTAAGATCTTTAATTCATTTTGTGGTAACTTTTATGTATTTGAGTTAGTGGTCCAATTTTCCTTTTATTGCATTTGGCTAATGATTTTCCCCACATAAGCATTGTTACACTCTTTTCTCCACATTATTCTCTTGAATCCTTTGTCGTTAACTGTCTGCTCAAACTGGTCTACTTTACAAATAGTCTTGACTATTTGAGGGTGTGAGTATGGTTTTATACATATTTTAGTAGGGTTTGTTCTATGTCCCTGAAGAATGACATTGGAATTTTGATAGTATTGAATTTGTTTAATGCTTTGGGTAGGAAGTCATTTTAATGATATTAATTTTTCTATTCCAGGAGTATGGGATATGTTTTGTATTATTTTTTTCTTTTTTTCTTTCAGTAGTGACATAATTTTTTAATGAATGTCTTTCACAACTATTGTTGATTCTTAAGTACTTAAATTTTTCAGTGCAATTGTAAATGGAATTGTGATTTTTGTCATTACTTACATATAGTAATGTAATTGATATTTTGTATATTGATTTTGTATCTGGAAGTCATACTACAAATGATTATTTTTGTTGGTTTTTACCTTGATACTGGGGAATGAACATAGGGCCTCACACATGCAAGACAAATTGCTCCACTGCTGAATTACTTTCTTGGCTGCGAATTATACACTTTAAGTGGGGAAATCCTATGGTAAATTATATCTCAGTAGTACTGCTAAAAATGAAAGTGGAAGTGATTCTGGGGCTGGAGTGATAGCACAGCGGGTAGGGCGTTTGCCTTGCACGCGGCCGACCCGGGTTCGAATCCCAGCATCCCATATGGTCCCCTGAGCACCGCCAGGGGTGATTCCTGAGTGCATGAGCCAGGAGTGACCCCTGTGCATCGCCGGGTGTGACCCAAAAAGCAAAAAAAAAAAAAAAAGAAAGTGGAAGTGATTCTAACATCAGTCCAATAAACTGGACCTTCCCTTGTCTGTAATAGGGAATGTGGAAGTGCAATTCAAGCAATTCAGGCAAAAAAATCTAAGACCCAACATAAGAGATATAGACCAAGAATATGTCGCTTGCTTCAAGGTTTTCCAGATATATAAATGTGTCTTGTCTATTTCTGGAAAGAGTTATATTTCCGGACTCTAATAGAGAGTGGTCAGACTGTCAGTTAAGATGCCCAGAAAAAAGCAGCCAACCAGTTCTTCTAAAATGTATTGCTAAAAAGAAATTTTACTCATGCTTCAAATATCTGGTTTAAATTTAAATCCCTCAGATCATGATTCTACTAATTTCCTAGCCACAAACATGTATCTTTGACAATATCTGTAGTTATAGCCTTCCTTTTCTACTGAGTTCCCTTTACACTAAATCTAACCCCCTTATATGTTGTCAGATCTAAGCTTTTAGGGATTTGATTAATTATATCTTCAATTCTATATCTTAATTTTCTTCATTTTTACTGAATAACACAAACTAGCCTGTAAAATACTTTTGCTTGGGTTCAAAATGCCATCGAGTCTAAGTTTTTCAGATTCTAATACATTTATATTAGTCAAATTTCTTGAAAGACTTTTCCTTCCTTCTCATATTTCATTTAAGTTCAATCTAGTCTTAATCATAACCACTCTATAATAGAGGTCATCCAAGATGTCTATATATGTAAATTAAGATTATATTGCCAAAATAAAGTGGCACAAAGACTACACAGTTATCTTATGAAAGTATGGAGCTCTTTTTTCCAATATAAGTGAGTGGATGGAGCTGCTTTGCTCCTCTGTTATTCTATAACCATTTTTTGTTCCAAGTAATTATTCCAACATTCCCTATTGCAATGTGACAATTCACATTGCTGTAGCTAGTTCCTGGGAAGGAGGAAGCACATCAAGATGTCTCCCAAAGCAGACTCAATAGTGGAAAACATTTTTATTTACATTCATCTATGAGAACTTAATTCAGTTGACTACAATAACTACAGGAAGACCTGATATAGGAAATCTATTTGAATATCCGTTGTTTATGGAAAATTATATTACTATAAAGAAAGGTAAACATTTTTACAAATACCCATCAGAATCCTCCACAGTGATCATTTAAATCATTTTTCTTGAGTTTTTAGAAGGATTTGTTATTGTTGAGATTTGTCATCTCCTTAAAATTATATTTTCTTTTGGATCCATGACTCTGACTTTTGAGCCATTCTTGGTTTTTGAATTTTTCTTTTCTAAATTAGTTTCTCAGAGTTCTGCACTAAGTACAAACATCTCTTTTAGGTATTTCTATATTACCTTTCACCTATGCTACATTGTGCCATATTTAAATTATTTGTCTGCCAAGTAGCATAACCTATGAGCTAAATAAAGTTAAGGATGCTCCTATTTAATATAATTATTTATATTTTTTAAATATATAAGAAAAATAATATTACTATAACTTACTAAAGTCTATATAATATATATGAGAAAAAATACTTTTGTGATTACCCGGGAAATTACCCGAATAAGATTTTTTTCTTCAATTCAGAACATTTGAATAAATTCTTCATCAGGCATCAAAAAACCTTAATTAAGAGCTAGAGAGCAGGTAGGGTGTGACCAACACGATTTCAATACCAAGCATTCCATATGGTACCCCAAGCCTGCTAGGAGTAATCCCTGAGCACAGAGCAAGGAGTAAGCCCTGAACACCACCAGGTATAGCCCCCAAAAAAACACATACTTAACTTTCCTGTATGAACCTTGTTTGGATTCTAATTTTTAAAAGCCAAAAGTAAAAAAAGGAGGTGAATCAAACACAGATAGTGTAAAGTATATGGAGGAATTATTTTAAAATTTGTTGATTGTAATAGTGACTTTTTAGTTATATTCTTAAAAATCTACTTAGATACATTATGAAGTATAATGTATTATAAAGTAAAAGTTAGATCATGGATTTATTACAGAATACTCCAGATGTATTTGTAAATTATTCAGAGATTAAAATTTTTTCACTGAATAAAAAATTCAAAGAGACACATGGTGGCGCTGCAGGATAAGATGAAAATAGTAATGGACTGACACTGAGGGCTTCCTTATTCAGAGGAATAGAGACCATCCACCGAGAGGAAAGAAATAAATGGAATTTCACCTACAACGCAGCCAGAAGGGCTATGTACACTCCAGCTTTTGATTTTAAAAAATCAGAGTTTCTGTGTCCAAAATTAGAGCTGAACTTAATTTTTTTCACAAGAGAGGTTGCTTGAAGGAATCATGAAGAACAGAGAGGCATTCGGTCTGTGGAAAAGGCAAGTCCTAATTCTCTTTGTTTTGCTGGGATTGTCTTGGGTGTGTTCTGAATCTGTGCGATATTCTGTGGCAGAGGAAAAAGAAGTTGGCTTTTTTGTGGCCAATTTGATAAATGATCTGGGGTTAGGGGTAGAGGAGCTGTCTTCACGGGAGGCCCGGGTGGTATCTGATGATAATGAAAAGTATTTGCATCTTGATTTGCTGACTGGAGATTTGTTCTTAAATAAGAAACTGGACAGAGAAGAACTGTGTGGCTCTATAGAGCCTTGTGTGCTGCATTTTCAGGTAGTGTTGGAAAATCCTTTACAGTTTTTCCAGGCTGAGCTGCATGTAACAGATATAAATGATCATTTCCCTACGTTCCTGGATAAGGAAATACTTTTGAAAATATCGGAAAGCACCACAATAGGAACCACATTCTTAATGGAGAGTGCTCAAGATTTGGATATAGGAAGAAACAGTCTCCAAAATTATTCAGTTAGCTCCAATTCTCATTTCCAAATAAAAACTCAAGATAGTGGGGATGGAAAAATATACCCAGAACTAGTCCTGAACAAAGAATTAGATCATGAGGAACAATCAGAGCTCAGATTAACACTCACAGCACTGGACGGTGGATCCCCACCCAAATCCGGGACAACACTGATTCTCATTAAGGTCTTGGATATAAATGATAATGCCCCAGCATTTCCTCTGACACTCTATAAGGTGGAGGTTCAGGAGGACACATCAGTTGGTTCCTGGATTATCACCATCTCTGCTAAGGATCTGGATGCAGGAATTTATGGGAAAATATCTTACACATTTTTGCATGCATCAGAAGATATTCGGAAAACATTTAAAATTGATCCAGTATCTGGGGAAATTCATTTGATATCACACTTGGATTTTGAAGAAATACAGTTCTATGCCATAAATATTCAGGCAACAGATGGTGGAGGACTTTCAGAAGAATGCACTCTTATGGTTAATGTGATAGATATAAATGACAACCCACCAGAAATTACCATATCGTCATTAACACAGACAATTCCTGAGAACTCCTCTGAGACCCTTGTCTCTCTGTTTAGTGTTCGAGACAAAGACGCTGGTGAAAATGGGAGGATTATTTGCTCCGTTCAGGATGACATCCCCTTTTATCTGAAACCGACCTTCAAGAATTTTTTCACTCTAGTTTCCGAAAAAGAACTGGACAGAGAGAGCCAGGCAGAGTACAACATCACCATCACGGTGACAGACATGGGCACTCCAAGGCTGCAAACCCAGCACACCATCACAGTGCTGGTGTCAGACGTGAACGACAACGCCCCCGCCTTCAGCCAGCCCTCCTACACCCTGCTGGTGGGCGAGAACAACAGCCCCGCCCTGCACATTGGCAGCGTGAGCGCCACCGACCCCGATGAGGGCAGCAACGCCCAGGTGACCTACTCGCTGCTGCCGCCCCAAGACCCTCAGCTGCCGCTCGCCTCACTGGTATCCATCAACGCCGACAACGGGCAGCTGTTCGCGCTGCGCTCGCTGGACTTCGAGGCCGTGCGCGCCTTCGAGTTCGGCGTGGGCGCGTGGGACCGCGGCTCGCCCGCGCTCGGCAGCCAGGCGCGCGTGCGCGTGCTGGTGCTGGACCGCAACGACAACGCGCCCTTCGTGCTGTACCCGCTGCAGAACGCGTCGGCGCCCTGCAGCGAGCTGGTGCCCAGGGCGGCAGAGGCGGGCTACCTGGTGACCAAGGTGGTGGCGGTGGACGGCGACTCGGGCCAGAACGCCTGGCTGTCGTTCCAGCTGCTCAAGGCCACGGAGCCCGGGCTCTTCAGCGTGTGGGCGCACAATGGCGAGGTGCGCACCGCGCGACCGCTCAGCGAGCGCGACGCGCCCAAGCACAGGCTGCTGGTGCTGGTCAAGGACAATGGCGAGCCGCCGCTGTCTGCCAGCGTCACGCTGCACGTGCTGCTGGTGGATGGCTTCTCGCAGCCCTTCCTGCCGCTGCCCGACGCGCCTGCCGACGCGCCTGCGGACGACCGCCTCACCGTCTACCTGGTGGTGGCCTTGGCCTGCGTGTCGTCGCTCTTCCTCTTCTCCGTGCTGGCCTTCGTGGCTGTGCGCCTGTGCAGGCGGCCCGGCCCGCCCGCAGGGGGCCCCTACCCGCTTCCAGAGGCGCACTTCCCGGGACACCTGTTGGACGTCAGTGGCGCTGGGACCCTGTCGCACAGCTACCAGTATGAGGTGTGTCTGGCAGGGGGCGCTGCCACCAATGAGTTCAAGTTTCTGAAACCACTTATCCCCAATCTTCCATTTCAGGACACTGGTAGCGATGTAGAGGAGAACATGAACTTTCGGAATAGCTTCGGAGTTAACATTCAATAAGTTAACCATTCAATTTTTATTAACTTTCAGCCCTAGTATTACCGATTGCAAGTTGTGAGTAATTTTTACCTATTCTATATTGGATTTTGGATTGTACTATAATAGCATGCATTATGTTTTTTGTTTTCCCAAGTTGAATTACAATGACTATAAACAATCAATAACTACAACAAAATTTAATTATTTCCTGACATTCATTTATTTGTCAAGGGTACAGTTCAAGTGGTAGAGTTCCTGCTTCATGGGTTGAAAGCCTTGTGTTTGTTTACTTGCAATGCTTATTCCACCCAAGAATTGATTGAAAAATATGTGTAAACATAATTTTATTAAATATTTGCTAATTTTCATCCATATCATGTAATTACTGTTATGAAGACAATGTTATTGTTATTTGATCAGGTGATATTCAGAGTGGATGCCACAATAAATTAAATTACTTTAATCCTTTATCAAAGCAAAGTAAAAAGTTTTAAAGGCTTAATCTCAGTGAAAATTATACAACTTTATCACAATAATCTTTGGAAATTTTTACTCTAAAGGGAAAAATGCTTTTCCCTGTTATAATCATTACTAGAGAATCCTTCTTAGATTTTATTATAGCATATCAACAATGAAATTTATCATAAAATTATCTACCATGTTACAAATAATTGATTTCAGAATAATTTTTACATAATTATTACTGAATTATCTTACTGATGATATTGCAAAAGATGGGTCTAATGTTTTGGAATTTGACATTGCTACTTTGTTTACTATAAATACACTATGCTTATTTAAATTTTGTATTATTTTACTCTGCTTCTTACTAACCCATAGTGTGAACCAAAGTAAGCCCTGAGGAAAATAATCAAAGTCAGAGAGAAAATTCAGAGGGCTGGAGTACATGTTTTGCATGGTAGGAGCCAAGGTTCAATCTCTGGCACAATATGGTTCGTGGGCATTGCAAGATCTCCTAAGTAATGCCAGGAATAGCCCCTGAGCACTGCCAGGCTGACTCCAGAACAAAGAAAATGTACAAGAGTATCAGAGAGATATTATAGGGGTTACAAGATATTATAAAGATATTATAAAGCACTTTCTTTGCATGCAGCTAATCCCATTTTGAATCTTGGGACCACAAGTTCTAAATACCACTATGTGTGGTCCAAACTCCTCACCCAAATACATTAGCACTGTAGCACTGTCATCCCGTTGTTGTCTCCATTTTGAAACTTGTTACTTTTTTGGCATATTGAATATACCATGGGTAGCTTTTCAGGCTCTGCCATGCAGTCAAGATACTCTTAGGCTCTCCGAGAGGTGTGGATGAATCGAATACATTAAATACATTAAAAAGTGAAAAAAATAAAACATCTTCATAAATTGATACCAGGACCCAGAGAAATAGTATAGAGAAGGCTCTTCTGTGCATGCATCCCATACCAGTTCCATCCCTGGCACTTCATATGGTCCTCACTGCCAGGAGTGATCCTTGAGCACAAAGTCAGAAGTAAGCCCTGAGCATCACTAGATGTGACCCAAACCCTCCAAAGAAAAGAAATGGAAAGAAATTAATATCAAACTTTTTAAACCAAATGACTTCATTTCCCTTTAGTACCCATTATTAAGAACACATATAAAACATCCTTAATACATTTGGCCTTTCACAGAGAATGTTATGGTTTATAATATATTATTATATTCCAAATTATGACCCAAATCTATAAGTGCACAACTCAATTGATGATTATAGATAAAGACTTTGATAGCTAAGATTTAGTTTGGATGGATATATATACTTCTATAATAGTTCTAATAAAATTAAATATTATAGTTATATTACTTAAAATTTTATTTGTAAAATTTTATTAGTAAAATAAAACAAATTCAAGGTATTTTTAGAAATCTTTTCTATTTGGGGCCAGAGAGCACAGCAGGTAGGATGTTTGCCTTGTATCAGCCTACCTAGGCTCAATCTCTGGCATCCCACATGACCCCTTAAGGACTGCCAGGAGTATTTCCTGAGTGCAGAGCCAGTAGTAACCTTCGAGCACTGCCATGTGTAGCCTCAAAACAAAATACAGAAAAGGAATATTTTCTACTATCAGCTTTGCAACAAGTATAACTGTTCATGAGAATTCCACTTAGGTAGGCATTTAAACAATACATTTTAAAAATATTGAGGGAAGTATTAGCACAAAAGTGTATAAATCTGTAACTGTACCCTCACGGTGATTCTCTAATTAAAAATAAATAAATTATTAAAAAAAATAAAAAAAATAAAAATAAAAATATTGAGTTTTTGTACTTCCACAAATATACTTAATAAAAATTGTGCTCTGTAAAAATCAATGGAAGAATAGGTAAACAGTGCAGAGTAGAAAATAAAATGAAAAGATAAATGAGTAAAATATCTTTACACCCACCATTACCCAAGATAAATAGAATTTTAAAATATTAAGATTAAAATCCTTATAACATTATGAAGGTTTAATTTTATAAAAACAACAAACACTTCTAACTCATGACTAGACTAAAGCAGATAAACTAACAGATAACAGACAAGAAGAAGATACTTGCTTTAAGTCATTCAAATTATTTGCAGGTCAGCAAAAACATCATGAAAGTAGACAGAAAACGTATCAAGGCGCTGAGAATAAAGTATATGGACATAGACTCAACCCCAGTTCTATCCCCAGTACTACATGGTCCCTGGCATTGCTCGGTGGGGCCCTGGTAGATACCACTGAGGTGACCCTAGTGGTTCCTGACACCGGATGATCTGAAAAGTATCACATTCTTGAGTTCTATCATTTAATGGTCTTATCTTGGTTGACTAGTAATTGCCAAGAGTGGACCAGGGCCCCTGAAAATTGCTTGGGAGCCCATTTTCCCAAAAACTTCCGAAAAGGTCAAAAAGTGAGAACTTTTAAGAAGAATAGTGTAGAAAATCTGAAAATAAAACTTGAAGTGATGCTTAACCTCATTAGCAGGGAAAATGCATACTTAGATACTATTTTATATCCAATAACATTAGTAAAGTGAGAACATTAAGTGGAACATCAGGAAATCACATGTAAACCTATTTTTTTAAAATTTGATAATTTTAATATGCATATACATGCAGATAGTAGCATTTCTTTGGAGAGTTTCACTTAAAATTTTTGCTACATTTTGATTATTAATTCTATTTCAATTTTCTAATAGCAAATTTAATTGTCATTAGTAAAGGTATGATGACTTTGATGATCAAAGCCTCCAAGTATTGTATTTTCTGTTCCATGTCCCCTGGTCAAGCAATTGCCATTACATCAAAGTCAGGGTAACTAGATCCTCTGTTACAAGAATTTGAATCTGAGTGGCACAGCAAAAATACAAAAACATTTGAACTTCCTTTATCCTGGTATACTTCTCTTAATTAATCTGTAAATAATGTAAAGTAACTGTCTTTTTATTTTTCTTTAATTAAAATTATTTGCTTCTTGCTAAAAATATTTGATAATTTTAGTAAAAAATATACATAATTTTCAATATACATGGTATATATGTATATATACTCTACAATCTGCCAATTTTACTTTGGGGCATAAAAGCTTGCAAAAATTATTTCAGTATGATGTACTTATTATAAAATTATATTATAAAAGCATTGTATGAAGGTCAGAGAGGTAGTAAAGGGATTAAAGTGCTGGCATTACATGCAGCCAATCCCATTTCAAACATAAGCACCACATGGCCCCTTGAGTACAGTGAGAAGTAATCCCCATCACAAAACTGAGTAACCATACCAAGTGGTTTTGGGGACTAACTACTCCCTCCCCAAAAGTATGTACATGAGATTGTTCATCTTGGGAAAGAAAAAAGTTCATCTACATATTTATTGATAAAGCAATAAAAAAATGGAATAATTTTGTGAGGAATCATAAAGAGTGGAGTCATTTTGTGAGGAATCATACAGCAATCATAATAAGTGAGCTAAGTGTGCATGCAACCACATAAATAAATCTTAATATTTTAAAAGGAAGAGAAACATTTTAGCATGTCTTATATAATACATATTATTACATTGCTATATAATGTATTTTATAATACACAATATTTTATATAAATATAGGAGGGAGAAAAGTGAGAATGGATATAAGAAAAAGGATTACTAAGGGAGTTTCAGGTACAGAGAGAAATAGTGGCTATAACAATATTTATGGAAAAACATAAACATCACTTGCAACAGGTGTTTAAATTAATTGCAGCATGAGTTGATTTTATCTTGATTAAAGTTGCTTTTTTTTTTTTAGGGGCTGGAGTGATAGCACAGCGGGTAGGGCGTTTGCCTTGCACGCGGCCGACCCGGGTTCAAATCCCAGCATCCCATATGGTCCCCTGAGCACCGCCAGGAGTAATTCCTGAGTGCAGAGCCAGGAGTAACCCCTGTGCATCGCCAGGTGTGACCCCAAAACAACAAAAAAAAAGTTGCTTTTTTAAATGAACATTATTTCTTTAGCTTCTTCAGAAGATCAATGGCCATTCTCCACAAAAGCTGAGTTTACTTAAAATTTGAGGCATTAACGACATCCAAGATTTTATATTTTTAACAATGATGGTATATATTATATGAACCAACACTTCAACTGAAAAGAACTAGCTAACAAGGCACTAATATGTTCCAAGTCAATATTCAAAGGAGGGGGCTGGAGTGATAGCACAGCGGGTAGGGCGTTTGCCTTGCACACGGCCGACCCGGGTTCGATTCCCAGCATCCCATATGGTCCCCTGAGCACCGCCAGGGGTAATTCCTGAGTGCAGAGCCAGGAGTGACCCTTGTGCATCGCCAGGTGTGACCCAAAAAGCAAAAAAAAAAAATATTCAAAGGAAACCCACATAGAGAAATTAACAACAAAAAATTTGCTGTGCCCTGGAACATTTAGAATTGTGGGAATTTTGACAGCTGATGTTGTCCTAACAAAGTGACAAGTTTAGAGAGTATATAATAATAAAAAGGAATTCCTAAGAGATATTTCATCTCTTAGGAATGAACATAATGAACATAACTGGATGAACATAAGGATGAACATAACTGGAATGCATGAACTTTTGTGTGCAATTTAACCTTGAATGTGATTGTTTTTGCTTTTTGTGTCACACCCAGTGATGCTCAAGAGTTACTTCTAGCTCTGCACTCAGGAATCACTCCAGGCGGTTCTCAGGGGACCATATGGGATGCCAAGGATTGAATCCAGCTCGGCCACATGCAAGGCAAATGTCCTAACTGCTGTACTATTGCTCCAGCCCCAAGTGTGATTTTTAACATTAAATTTTATTTAGAGGGGCTGGAGTGATAATTATACAGCAGGTAGGTGCTTGCCTTACACACGCCTCACCCAGGTTCAATCTCTGGCACCCCATATGATCTCCTGAGCACCACCAGGAATGGGAATGATCTCTGAGCATAGAGTGAGGAGTAAGTGCTCAATGAGGAACACTGCCAACAACCAAAATCAATATAAAACAAAATAAAGTTTTATTTGAAGTCACTATTGTCAAGATACTAAGAAAATCAAATTTAGGTCTTTAATAAGAGTTTTCTTTATTTTAATCCTCAAAATATTCCTATAAATAAATCTTAGGTTTTTGGACAAACACTAAATATATATATATTCAAGAAAGCATTAACATCATGCATGAGAGCAACAGAAAAAACAAGATAAATAAATCTACAAGTACTTCAGAATACTCTATAATATGCTAACCACTGTATTCAAAATAAAAGATAATATAAAGGAAAACAAGAAACTATAAAGAACTGAAAAGGACTGCCAGAAAAAAAATTAATCAAAAATTTAACTGAGGGGCTAGAGATATAGTATGGGGGATTAAGTTACTTGCCTTGCGTTTGGTCGACCCTGTCTTACTTCATAGCACCACATATGGTCCCCTAAGGACCACCAGGTGTTGCCAAAAACCAAAAAAATTGACAGTAAGAACTTAGAAAATGAAATACACTTAGATAATGAAGCAAAAGATAAATTTATCCAGCATACAGCTAAAAGAGTTAGCAAGGAAAGAAAAACAAAAGGAAATAGAATAAAAAGAATAAAAACAAGTAGCTAACAAGGCACTAATATATTTCCAGGTTAATGTTCAAAGGAAACCCAGATAGAGAAATGAGCACCAAAAAAACTACTTTTTCCCCAGGAACATTTAGAATTGTGGGGATTTGACCTCCATGTTGGCAGCTTATGTTGTCCTAACAAAGTGACAAGTTAATAATCACTGTCACCGTCATCATTGTCATCCAGTTGTTCATTGATTTGCTCAATCGGGCACCAGTAACATCTCCATTAGTCCTTGTCATGTGCTAGTGTAGCCCAATGGCATATTGGGGGCTCTTTCAGGGTCAGGGGAATGAGGACCATCATTGTTACTGTTTTTGGCATATTGAGTATGCCACAGGAGCTTGCCAGGCTCTACTGTAGTATCTAATAATAAGCATGAATAAAAATTATAACATAAACTAAAGAAGGATGAAAATATTGAATCTGCAGTATTAAAAGAAATTAGAGGAAGCATTCTAGAATTTATTAAAAATTTATTTACAGGTTCAAGAATCATAAAAAACAAAACGGGTAAATAAAAAAGATAATCATGGTCAGAGTAATATAATAGTACAATGGGTAGAGCGCTTACCTTACACATGGCTGATCCGGGTTTAATACCCTGAATTATATATGGTCTACCACCCCCACCAGGAGTGAACCCTGAGCCCAAAGACAGGAGCAAGACCTGAGCATCACTGAGTATACTCCAAAAACAAAATTAAATTAACAAGATAATCTCACCTAAAACATAGTAAAAAATTCAAAAGTCATAGACAGAATTATTTTAATAAAAAGAAAGGCCCAAGTAAAAATATTTAAGCCTCAAATACACAATTGATAGTTATGCTCTGTTGATAGTTTCCTAATGGTAACAAAAGGAAAAAAATACCTTTAACATGTTGACAGAAACTAGCATATCTTTTGCTAGTATTTGCATGAGTCATCAAATAAGAGAAATCAAATCAACTGGAGATCAGTTTTGCTTTAAGTTAGTTAGAGTTAGAGTATCTTTAACACTCTTAATTCTAAGATCTTGACTAACTTAAAGATAAACTTTATGTCAAATACAACTTACAGATTTTCCTTCTGGGTGTAGAAGTTTTCTCTATCTCTGTTTCTAGCCTTACTTACTTTTACATTCACTTCTTTAGTCGTTTCTGATCATGGCCCCTCTTTGGTGATTATAGTCCCTTAGAGTTGCATTATATCTTAAATCAAATTCAAGAATCCTTCTCTTGATTTATAACTCAACTTTCACAAAGTTTGACCCAGTTTATAACAAGAAAACTACAGAATTTGTCTCTGTAGCCAAAACCTCTTTCATCAACTTCATTTACCTAATGGATGATCATTTATAAACTTTGTGTATAAACACTTTTTAGATACCATAAACTCTACATGTTTTAAACTTAAATTTACCTATTTCAGATCTTATAAAATATTTGTCTCATTTGGAATTTTAATAAGCCATTAGTTTCCCTGCAATTTTTGCCACTTCCATTTTTGGTTTACATTAATTCTACTTGGATTTTATGTATCTATTTATAATTTACTTTCCCATTACAGTCTTTCTTGTACTTGTAATATCTATTTAGATGAACCTCTTCTACATTCTGAGGCACAAACTTTCTCTATCAGATAGGCACTCACTATATTTTAAATGTGATCACTTTTCTACCTCTCTCTTTCAGAGCTAGAACTATGCCAATTGTTTAATTATTCTATGGCTAATACTTTCACCATGCTTAGCATGACACACATACTCAATAAACACTTTTTGAAAATTAATTAATGATAAAAAGTTTAGAATTTATCTCTTTAAAACCTGTGTCAAAAGAGAATGAAATTCAATCCCGCTTCTAACCTGGGGTCTAGTTTGTTCATTTAAATGTCAGAAACAGAACACGTCTCACTTTACTTAAACTGTTAAGTGTTTATTTTCTATTCCTACCAGATACATTTTCTGTGTAGTATCCCTAAATTAATGTGCCATTTGCCAATCCTGAAATATTTAACTTTTCCAACACATTTCTTCTCATTTGCCAGATTCAGTTTCAATGGCATACCTCCTTAATGTCTTTTCTAAAAGTATTTTCTGACACAGAAGACTAAGACATCGGTTCTTATTTCCAGTTTTCCTGAGAATAATTTACTCATAAAGTCAATTACATACAAGAGTCTTTTTACTTGTTTTTTAAAAAAATGTCTTCATAGAGAGATAACTTATTTGAGGGTATGACTACCTTAAATATCACTTTTATATCCACCACCACAACCCTAGAAGATTGTGGTAGATTGTGTTATGAACTAAATAGAAAATTTAGTATTTGAAATTTTATATTGCAAATACTGTAACTCAAATAATAGAAATATGAGAGAAAGTATTACTTAAAATCATCAGCACACAAGGTAAATGAATATTTAGTCTATTTCAAACATGAGCATCAGCAGAGACACTTGGTGGCGCTGCAGGATAAGATGGAGGAAATTTCTGTACCATCAAATGCTCTAATTTCCGGGAAAGAGGCTTTCCAGAGAAAGCAAGATCTCGAAAATCTCCCTCTCGGCAGGATTACAAATCTATAGATCCTAATATTCCAGGCTGATAGATGAGAGCAACCAGAAATTCACTGAGTTGAAATACTTCTTTAGGAAGATGTTTGGCAAAGGAGCCATGGAGCCTGGAGAACTGCGCTCTCCACAGATAAGGCAAGTGCTGATTTTCTTTGTTTTCCTGGGAGGGACATTGGTATGTTCGGAGATCCAGCGCTATTCTGTGGAGGAGGAAACGGAGGTGGGCTTCATTATTGGCAATGTGTTAAAAGACATAGGTTTGACTGTGGAAGATCTGGCTGCGAGAGGGACCAGGGTCATCTTTGACAACTATAAAACATACCTGCGGTTGGATATGCAAACTGGCAATTTGCTCTTGAATGAGCAACTGGACCGTGAGGCACTTTGTGATCTCACTGATCCATGTATATTGGCTTTCCAGGTGCTATTTGAAAATCCTTTGCAATTTTTTCGTGCTGAGCTTTGGGTCAAAGATATAAATGATCACACTCCTACATTCCTAGAAAAGCACATCCTTCTGAAAATCTCAGAAAGTACTTCTCCAGGGACCGCATTTCAAATGGATAGTGCTCAAGACTTGGATGCAGGAAAGAATGGTGTCCAAAATTACACATTAAGCTCAAATTCTCATTTCCATCTAAAATTGCAAGACAGTGATGAAGGACAAAAATACCCAGAGCTTTTACTGGTACATTCTCTAGACAGAGAAAAGGAACCAGAGCTAAGATTAACACTAACAGCTTTTGATGGGGGATCACCTCCCAGGTCTGGAACTGCATTGGTTCGCATTTTGGTCCTAGATGTCAATGACAATGCCCCCAAGTTTGAAAAGACAGTCTATGAGGTTCAGGTACTAGAAAACAGCCCTTTAGACTCCTTAATCCTTAAGGTGTCTGCGACAGATTTAGATACAGGCACAAATGGAGAAATAACTTATTCTTTTTCCCATGTCTCCAGAGACATTAGGAAAACTTTTGAAATCCACCCAGTTTCTGGGGAAGTTCACTTAAAAGCATCTCTGGATTTTGAGTTAATACAGTCTTACACAATAAATATACAGGCCATTGACGGTGGCAGCCTTTCAGGAAAATCAGCAATTTTAGTTCGAGTTGTAGATGTCAATGACAACTCACCAGAAATACTCATGACATCACTGAGCAGTCCCATTCCAGAAAATTCCACTCCTGAAATGGTGGTCGCTGTTTTTAGCATCCGGGACCAAGATACTGGAGACAATGGGAAGATGATTTGTTCCATCCAGGATGATCTCCCCTTTTTCTTGAAGCCTACCTTCAAGAATTTCTACACCGTAGTGACAGCGCACCCGCTGGACCGAGAAAGCCAGGCGGAGTACAACATCACCATCACAGTGACAGACATGGGCACCCCCAGGCTGCAAACACAGCACACCATCACAGTGCTGGTGTCAGACGTGAACGACAACGCCCCAGCCTTCAGCCAGCCCTCCTACACCCTGCTGGTGGGCGAGAACAACAGCCCCGCCCTGCACATTGGCAGCGTGAGCGCCACCGACCCCGACGAGGGCAGCAACGCCCAGGTCACCTACTCGCTGCTGCCGCCCCAGGACCCGCAGCTGCCGCTCGCCTCGCTGGTGTCCATCAACGCCGACAACGGGCAGCTGTTCGCGCTGCGCTCGCTGGACTTCGAGGCCGTGCGCGCCTTCGAGTTCGGCGTGGGCGCGTGGGACCGCGGCTCGCCCGCGCTCGGCAGCCAGGCGCGCGTGCGCGTGCTGGTGCTGGACCGCAACGACAACGCGCCCTTCGTGCTGTACCCGCTGCAGAACGCGTCAGCGCCCTGCAGCGAGCTGGTGCCCAGGGCGGCAGAGGCGGGCTACCTGGTGACCAAGGTGGTGGCGGTGGACGGCGACTCGGGCCAGAACGCCTGGCTGTCGTTCCAGCTGCTCAAGGCCACGGAGCCCGGGCTCTTCAGCGTGTGGGCGCACAATGGCGAGGTGCGCACCGCGCGGCCGCTCAGCGAGCGCGACGCGCCCAAGCACAGGCTGCTGGTGCTGGTCAAGGACAATGGCGAGCCGCCGCTGTCTGCCAGCGTCACGCTGCACGTGCTGCTGGTGGACGGCTTCTCGCAGCCCTTCCTGCCGCTGCCCGACGCGCCTGCCGACGCGCCTGCGGACAACCGCCTCACCGTCTACCTGGTGGTGGCCTTGGCCTGCGTGTCGTCCCTCTTCCTCTTCTCCGTGCTGGCCTTCGTGGCTGTGCGCCTGTGCAGGCGGCCTGGCCCTCCCGCGGGGGGCCCCTACCCGCTGCCCGACGCGCACTTCCCGGGACACCTGCTGGACGTCAGTGGCGCTGGGACCCTGTCGCACAGCTACCAGTATGAGGTGTGTCTGGCTGGGGGTGCTGGCACCAATGAGTTCAAGTTCCTCAAGCCTATCTTGCCAGATTTCCAGGATCACATTACTGGGACCAATAGTGAGGAAACCCCCCCTTTCCGCAATAGCTTTGGATTTAATTAGTATCAGAAACATCTCTTTAAAGGTATTTACTTCCTACGTATATGCTTATTGAAATTAAGTTTCTTAAACCTGTTATCCACAACCGCTTTCCAGGGCACTTAAATGAAGGAAAATTACAGTGCCGAATGATGCTATTGCTTTGCAGAAATAGTTTTCAATAGTTTCATTTTATTTAGCTTTAAGCAATTTTAATACTTTACCTTATTTTTTGTTGTTTATTTTAATATTTGAAAAATTATGGGAACTAGAATTTATCTTTTATTTTTTTTACTTTTAAAAAGATTTATCTTTTAAATTTTAAACAGAACAGCCACAGGCCACTTCCCTTGCAAGTGGCCTACATGGGCTGAATCCCTGTCAGGATTGTTTTCTGAGCTCAGAGTAAAGAACAAAATTTGAGTACCACTGGTTGTGGACCAAAACCAATAAATAAAATAAATTGTAAACTCAAATGATTCAAGCATATATTTCAAACTACTGGGCTTGATCCTCTTGATCTGCTTTTATATCTCTGATTTATAGAGGAATTTCTGTTATACAAATTAAAACATAATTACTTTGTCACATGGTTAGGTTGTTTTTCTGGTTTTATCATTTAGATTTTTATTAAGTATAATCCATCTTCTCTACTTTTCTGCCAACTATTTCATAGCATGTTTTGTATTTAAATACTTTTCTCTATAGTTACTTTTTAACTATTTTCTAGTAGATGATCTATGTGAATATTTTAATATTGTTTAGATTCTCATAGCTATCTAGCCCACACTTTGTCTGAGAGTTTCCAATAACTACCTGAGAGAATTATTGATAATTAAGAGTTTTCATTACTTATAGCCAATTAAATATAATTGATCTGGTGATAGACTGTTGAAGCAGGAATAATTCCAAGACCCCCAAATTTTCAATTAAGATGTACAATTTGTAACTTTAAGCATGAACTGAAGTAGATATCTTTATATCAGTGTAGTCAGCAACACAGAATAGCATCTATGACTAAAGAAGACAAGGAGGGAGGAAAAGCGGAAGTGAGAAGTATGGGATTGGAGGAGGCAGAAAACCAAAAAAACTACTTGGTTCTAGGCATGCCAATTCTTGATTTCAATGTTTAACTCTCAAATCTATTATTTTCCTTAAGATCTACAGTCTCCAAATAATATTTTCTTTTTATTCAAGCTATCTGGGAGAGAGGAAGGCCTTCTCAAAATCAAAAAGTTCAGGAAAAACAGATGCAATCTGGAGTTCCCAAGACTTTATTGTATGTTTCTATTATTAACTTAATAAATATAAATGTAAGTGCTTAGCAATATCTCTTCTATACTATAGAATTTGTAACAAGTTTTAATTTTTTGTACATAATATAATAATGAAGTCTTTCAACAACAACAGAAGCTTACAAAGGGAATTATGAAATATCTGTTAACCTGTTTCCTCACCCCAGGATCAGTTTTTTAAAGTAACACAGAAATTGTTATTGCTGGGTGTATTTCCAATTGTAAGAATCACATTATCTTTATTATCTATTTATTTACTATTATTTACTGAATCAAATTTGGATATAATTGTTTAATCATTTACTGTGAAGCCTTTAGGATTTACAAAAAATCCAAAGTATAGACCTGTTAACTCATTATTATATAAATAGTAATATTTGATTGACACTTTACTTTTTAGAATGCCTCATGAAATAAAATTTTAAGCTCCTGCCAAGTATACAGGCTTAAAGTTTTCTCCTTAGCTTAAAGATGACAAATGAGAAGAAAGGACTGACTGTTGTATTATTATATATTATTAGTGGCATTATTAGTTCACTTTCAGAGATATCAGATTTTATCTGTTAATATTTAAAACTACACTAATATTAAGGCAACTTTTTTGACATTCAATTACATAATAAAGTGTCTAGATCTTCTCTAATTAAGATCTTTCTGTGAGGAAAATGATCTAAAACTGAGCAAGGTATTCTCATATGCTGGAAGTTTACTTAGTCAAATATATTTCATGCCTTGAGAATTGTATCTTAAAATGTCAATGTCAGGGGCTGGAGCGATAGCACAGCGGGTAGGGCATTTGCCTTGCACGCGCCCGACTTGGGTTCGATTCCCAGCATCCCATATGGTCCCCTGAGCACCGCCAGGAGTAATTCCTGAGTGCAAGAGCCAGGAGTAAACCCTGTGCATCGCCAGGTGTGACCCAAAAAGAAAAAAAAATGTCAATGTCAAAGATTTGTGAAAGAATATAATTCATTCACAATGTGCAACACAATTTTCACACTTGGCCCATGCTATGTTTTTCCAGGTAGCCAGATCAGTGGAGTATCAGAATACATTGTACTAAGTTTGTTTTTCAAATCTGATCATTAAAATATTGGCTAAAGTTTTGTTTTCCCATCTGTAGATATAGAGGACTTCAGTCACATGCCAGAGTGAAATATTCCAATATAGTCATGAGAGTAAGGTGCTTGCTAAAAATGAATTATATTTGAATTGTATGTGAATTGAATTGTACATTTCCTCTTTGGGAACAAGTTTAATATTTTGGAAGAATTTAACTGATCTTCTTTATGTTATAACTTAACTTTTATTCCATACCCTTATCATTTTGTGATCTTGACTATCCTGCTCTTTAAGATTACAGCAACTCTCAGCTTCAACATGTATGCATCTTAGTTTTATCAATGTAATTGGTAATAAATGTATTGCTCCTTACAAATTATTTTTGGATAAGGATCTATGTCAATATAACATTTCTACTGAGATACATAGAGATTCTCCTTGGATAATATTTACAAATATGTCATTTTTACCCCTTTTAGTTGTCTGTTAAGATTAACAAACTAATTCTAGTTAACCTATATAGCTAGTCTATTAGTTTTACACTCCTGAAACATGTGAGTGACTTTCTTCATTTATGGTGCTAGCAGTGAGTTAAGGGCATTATGGCACAAATACTTTCTTTAGGAACAGAACTGAAAACATACATATCTTTTCTACTCAATTTTTCCCCCAGAGCACAGACTACACAATAAACCCTGTGTTGTTGTATCCCCCATGATATCATAAGAGGTATTTGTTTTCTCGGTATTTAGTACGGTGCCTAACATGTGAAATTATTGTCTGTTGAGTAAACAAAACCTTGTTCTTGCACCATTTCCCAAATGTCAGCACCATTTCCATATTTTTGGATCTCACTAGAAAACATAATTTTGTTCTTTCTTTTTAAAAAGAAATGACTATATACATATACTCGTAGGCAATTGTTCTCTAATGCATAAATTTAAGTGGAATACATTTTGCACCATTTTATTCGGTAAGCTAGGCTTATGTACAACACATGGTGGCGCTGTAAGCTAAGGCTGTGAAAAACAGACTTGCAGAGGGGTACAGTTCTGGCAATCAAACACAGATCATTCTAAGAAGATTCTTAAAGGACTTACCTCTCGTCAAAGATCGACTTCCAGAACGAATTGTCCACAGACACAACAGAGGCACCCGAACCTTAAGAACTTGTGTCATTGGAGACGATGGAAGCTGAAGAGGACCGCGTTCTTAGACTAAGGCAAGTTCTGCTTCTCTTTGTTTTGCTGGCTCAGACTTACGGGAAGCAGGAAGGTTATAGTATAGCAGAAGAAACAGAGAGTGGTTCTTTTGTTGCCAATCTGTCAAAAGACATAGGGCTAGGAGTAAAAGAGCTGTCTCTGAGAAGGGCTCATGTGATTTTTAAAAATAACAAAAATCATTTTCAGTTAAACCTTCAGACTGGAGATTTACGAGTAAATGAGAAATTGGATCGGGAAGAGCTGTGTGGTCCCAATGAGCCCTGTATATTGCAATTCCAGGTATTACTGGAAGAACCTCTGGAGATATATCGCTTTAACCTTTTGATCAGTGACATAAATGACAATTCCCCTGTGTTTCCAGAAACAGAAATGCATTTGAAAGTCATGGAAAACACTCTTCCAGGAACAGTGTTTCCCCTGAAAAATGCACAAGATTTGGATGTAGGTATCAATGGAATTCAAAACTACAGCATCTACCCCAACTCCCATTTCCATGTTCTTACCCAGAATGGTACTGAGGGCAGAAAATACCCGGAGCTGGTTCTGGACAAAGCCCTAGACAGAGAGCAGCAACCGGAACTTAAGTTAACACTCATGGCAATAGATGGTGGTGTACCTTCAAAAACTGGGACTGCCTTGGTCCTCATTGAGGTCTTAGACATCAATGACAATGCCCCTGAGTTTTCACAGCCAGTCTATCATGTACAGATGTCAGAAAACAGTCCACTTGGATCCCTTATCGTCATTGTTTCAGCAAGAGATATAGACATGGGGATAAATGGCAAAGTATTCTATTCATTTTTTTCTGGTGATGAAGAAGTTATAAAGACTTTTGCAATTAATGAACTCACAGGAGAAATTAAACTAGTTAAAAATCTAGATTTTGAAAAAATTTCATCATATGAGGTGAATATTAAGGCCTCTGATGGGGCAGGACTTTCTGGAAAATGTACTGTCATTATAAAGGTAGAGGATGTAAATGACAACGCCCCAGAACTGACAGTGGTTTCACTTGTAAGTTCTATTCCAGAAAATTCTCCACAGACCACAATAGCTCTTTTCAGTATTCAAGACAAAGACTCAGGAAACAACGGAAGGATGATTTGTTCCATCCAGGAAGATATTCCATTCACACTGAAACATTCCATTGAGAATTTCTACAAGTTGGTCACTGAAGACGCGCTAGACAGAGAGAGCAAAGCAGAATACAACATCACCATCACAGTGACAGACATGGGCACCCCCAGGCTGCAAACACAGCACACCATCACAGTGCTGGTGTCAGACGTGAACGACAACGCCCCCGCCTTCAGCCAGCCCTCCTACACCCTGCTGGTGGGCGAGAACAACAGCCCCGCCCTGCACATTGGCAGCGTGAGCGCCACCGACCCAGATGAGGGCAGCAACGCCCAGGTCACCTACTCGCTGCTGCCGCCCCAAGACCCACAGCTACCGCTCGCCTCGCTGGTGTCCATCAACGCCGACAACGGGCAGCTGTTCGCGCTGCGCTCGCTGGACTTCGAGGCCGTGCGCGCCTTCGAGTTTGGCGTGGGCGCGTGGGACCGCGGCTCGCCCGCGCTCGGCAGCCAGGCGCGCGTGCGCGTGCTGGTGCTGGACCGCAATGACAACGCGCCCTTCGTGCTGTACCCGCTGCAGAACGCGTCGGCGCCCTGCAGCGAGCTGGTGCCCAGGGCGGCAGAGGCGGGCTACCTGGTGACCAAGGTGGTGGCGGTGGACGGCGACTCGGGCCAGAACGCCTGGCTGTCGTTCCAGCTGCTCAAGGCCACGGAGCCCGGGCTCTTCAGCGTGTGGGCGCACAATGGCGAGGTGCGCACCGCGCGGCCGCTCAGCGAGCGCGACGCGCCCAAGCACAGGCTGCTGGTGCTGGTCAAGGACAATGGCGAGCCGCCGCTGTCGGCCAGCGTCACGCTGCACGTGCTGCTGGTGGACGGCTTCTCGCAGCCCTTCCTGCCGCTGCCCGACGCGCCTGCCGACGCGCCTGCGGACGACCGCCTCACCGTCTACCTGGTGGTGGCCTTGGCCTGCGTGTCGTCCCTCTTCCTCTTCTCCGTGCTGGCCTTCGTGGCTGTGCGCCTGTGCAGGCGGCCTGGCCCTCCCGCGGGGGTGCCCTACCCGCTGCCTGACGCGCACTTCCCGGGACACCTGCTGGACGTCAGTGGCGCTGGGACCCTGTCGCACAGCTACCAGTATGAGGTGTGTCTGGCGGGGGGCGCTGGCACCAATGAGTTCAAGTTCCTCAAGCCTATCTTGCCAGATTTCCAGGATCACATTACTGGGACCAATAGTGAGGAAACCCCCACTTTCCGAAATAGTTTTGGGTTCAGTGATCATAATTAACTCGTAAACTTCCTTTGTACCTTGTTTATGTCAACTCCAGGTTATTTTCCCAGCTCTGGTTAACTTTCCCTGTTTATGGCCTCACCAGTTGTTTACCACTACTCCGGGCTCTGGTAACACCAGGTGCTGGCTAGGGATCATGTGGCACCAGGGAGAACCAGGGCCTGGGCCTCGCATGTTGTGCTCTCTCTGGCCCAATAGACCATGTCACTTTAGCCATAGTTTCTTCTGCAGCACGGAAATTTGTTTAGCTTTATCAAGTTACAGTTATTTTTGGTTTTATTTTGCCAGTGGAGTTCCAATCCTTAAAGAGACCTTGAAATCAATATGATGAAGCGATCTGCTTATATTTCTTTCATGTATTTTATGGATTCAGGTATAAAATCAGGATCTTTAATTCATTTTGTGTTAACTTTTATGTATTTGAGTTAGTGATTCAAATTTTCTTTTTTTGCATGTGGCTAATGATATTTTACCACAAAAGCATTGTTACACTTTCTGTCCTCCACATTATGCTCATGAATCTTTTGTTATTAACTGTCCACTTTAATTGGTCTGCTTTTCAAATAGCTTTGACTACTTGAGGGGTATGGGTATGGTTTTATACATATTTTAGTAGAGTTTGTTCTATGTCCTGAAGAATGACATTGGAATTTTGATAGTATTGAATCTGTAATGCTTTGGGTAAGAAGGTCATTTTAATGATGTTAATTTTCTAATCCAGGAGTATGGGGTATGTTTTGTATTCTTTTGTCTTTCATTTCTTGCAGTAGTGACATAATTTTTAATGAATGTCTTTCACAACTTTTTTTCATTACTTGGTACTTTACTTTTTGAATGCAATTGTAAATGGATTTTTTTTGTAATTACATATAGTAATGTAATGGGTCTTTTGTGTATTAATTTTATACCTGGAATTTATATTACATATAGTTGTTTTTACCTTGATTCTGAGATTGAACACAGGGCCTCACACTTGCAAGACATGTTGCTCCACTGCTGAACTACTTCCTTGGTCATGAATCATACACTTTAAATGGTAAAATTCTTGCATGGGTTGAATAGTTGTAGTAATTTGAGATTTTAATTGTGATTTTCATGTATATTAAAATGTTCTTTTGGATCAAAAGTTTGTAAAATAGTAATCTATAATGACAAGTACAAGGTTTTGTTATAGTGTCTATTTTTGATAATTGATAGGTTATTTCAAAATTGTATAATCTTTGAAGTGTGTGATAGAAATTCTTAGAAAAACTACTATTTAAGAAATTTAGTCCTTATACTTTTTCTTTCACTGTACCACTGTCATCCCATTGTTCATTTATTTCCTCGAGTGGGCGCCAGTAATGTCTCCATTCATCCCAGCCCTGAGATTTTAGCAGCCTCTCCTTATTCTTCTTTCCCAATGATTGGAGGCTCTTTCAGGGTCAGGGGAATGAGACCTGTTATTGTTACTGTTTTGGGCATATTGAATACACCACGGGGAGCTTGCCAGGCTCTTCCGTGCTTCTGGTAGATACTGATTATAAACTCTGAAATTATATGAAGGCTCTTGTGCAGCGATATCTAAGGCCTCAATCCTGTACCCGAGAGATGGAAAATGGGTGAGACCTTCGTTTACATCATCTGTACCCTGACAGTACTATCCCATTCACCTATCACAGAAGGAAGAAACCAGAGTTGTGACTTAAATTGATGATGGAGACTGAGAGTTGTAATCTTACTGAAGAGCCATGGTGAAAAGATGCAGCCAGCAGAAATGGCCCCAAGTGCCGCACCTGCTACACTTAGCAGAGAAACTTCAAGGAGCAGGCGCTGCTGAGGTCGAAGGGTAGTGCAGCAGGGAGGGCATGTGCTTGCACACAGAAGATTTTTCTTTATTTCCTTTAAATTTCTTTTTCTTTCCTTTTGTGGGGGTTGCAGCTCAGAGGTTACTGTTGGATCTGTACTCAGAAACCACACTTCTGGCAGGGCTCAGGGGATGAAATGGGATGTCAGGGATTGAACCTACATTGGCTGCATGCAAGGCAAGCACCCAACCCACTGTACTATCTCTCCAGCCCCATAAAAAAGTTTTTTAATGTCATTAGTGTCATACTACCAAAGGTGTAAAGTATAATTAAAAGTGTGAAATGTTTTACTATGTGCTTTATTGATAGGTTTATTATACTCTGTTACGTTTTATACCCTTCCTTTTATGACATTTTTAATTTTATTTATCCTAGGTGGTCTCTCAAGCAGTGCTCTAGAATCCTGAAGGCCACTCCTGGCAGTACTCAGCCACATGTAATGGAAGTTCAGTGCTAGAGCCCAAAAATGTAGTGTTACTCATGCCCTGTGGTACCAAAAACAAGGGCCACACCATTGATGCTTATTAGCCTTCAGGGCTACACTGAGCAATGCTGAGAGGCTTATGGGTCCTGGAGATCTCACCCTTGTTGGGAACATACATGTTCCCCAATTCCCAAACTATCTTTCTTTTTAACTATCTCTCCTTTTAAGAAGAATACAAGAGGCTTTGTCATTTAATAGAAATATCTTTCTGAGGGGCTGGAGTGATAGCACAGTGGGTAGGGCGTTTTCTAATCACGCGGCCAACCCGGGTTCGATTTTCAGCATCTCATATGGTCCCCTGAGCACAGCCAGGGGTAATCTTGAGTTCAGAGCCAGGGTGACCCCTGTGCATTGCCAAAAAATCAAATATATATGTATATATGTATATACATATGTGTGTGTATCTTTCTGAATAATGTCAAAATAATGTTCAAAAGAGCACAGAGATCCAGAGAGTTTGTTCAAAGGGCTAACTGCATGATTCATATGTGAGATCCCTGGATTTGATCCTTGGCACCACATAGTCACCCAAGAACCACCAGAAGTAACCCCAAAGCATCAACAGAGGTATAGCTCTAGATACTGCCAAATATGGCCCAAAAATGAAGAGGGGGAGAGAATAAAAGAGAGGGAGAGGGAGTGAATGAGATGAAGCCTACAGAAAATAGCAAAAATAGTTACTTGGGAAAATACTGCATGCTTATTCAACTCACATAATGATCTAGGATACTCCTAAAAAAAAAGAGAGAAGGGTGGAAACTAAAATACAACTATGTTGGGAGGGGGCAAGTAATAGTACAGTAAGGTTCTTGCCTTGCATGCAGCCACCCAGGTTCAATCCTTGGTATTCTATATGGTTCCCCGAATCTACCATGTTTGATCCTTGACTGCAGAGCCAGAAGTAAGTCCTGAGCACTACAGGATGTGACCTAGAGATAAACAAACAAAATAAATACAACTATTTTATAACTGGTTTCCATATTAGGAATGTCATCTTTTAAGTTAATTTTAATTTATTCTTTGATCCATTTACCAAATGTTTTGAGTGTCTACTCTGTTCTAGAAATTGTAGATTATGTAAAAATATGTAAGTGAACAGCATTAAATTCTGGAACTCAAGGATGCCACAGAAAAAACTTCTTAATAATGTAAGTATGTGCTTGATTAGATAGTGATCAATGGTAAGAAGAAAAAGAGTAAGAGAAACCAGAGGCCCATAGTTTGAAACTGTTGCTAAGTCATAACTCTTGATCTTATGTAGAAAGAATGACATAAACTGGAATTAACCGGCAACTTTTTTCTTGATATAATTCAATCAATGGTAATCACAGTTCAGAAACTCAGACTAACTAGAATTGAAAGAAATCTAGATAAATTAATGCTTTTGCTGAGAAAATTTTAAAGAAATCACATATATTATTATTTTTATCAGATCACTATTAGTTTTTACTTCTCAGTTGTCACATACAGACTACAGGTTTTAGAATGTGGGCCTTATGTCTGGGTTATTTACTGATTTATTTAAGAAACTAGATACATGGGTATTAATAACATTCCTCTTAATTAATTATTTGAATTGGAAAAGTTTCTGATTATATCATCTTCTCCAAATACTTTCCAAACTTCAACTATACAGCCCGATTACTAAATGGAGAGAATTGTAGCGATTCTTTTATAACACATCGCATGGTGGCGCTGCAGGCTAAGATGTCTAGTAAATACTAGGAACTCTGAAAACCAGTAAGTAAGCAGAGCTCAGGACCAAAAATTCTCCAGCAAATGCTGCTCACAGACATTTCTGGACAGATTACAGGCTGAGAGCTCCATCATTGTTTCAGTCCCTTGGCTCCCTAAGATAGAGCTGGACCCTGTTCCGGACCAGCTTTTCGCAGAAGTCAAGATGGGAGCTGCGGGGGAGTGCTTTGCTAAACAAAGGCAAGTACTGATTCTTTCTCTCTTCCTGGGAATGGCTCTGGCAGGCTGGGAATCCCGTCGCTATTCCGTGATGGAGGAAATGGAGAGTGGGTCTTTTGTGGCCAATCTAGCAGAGGACCTAGGGTTAGGAGTGGAAGAGCTAGCTTCAAGGGGAGCCCAGGTGGTCTCTGAAGATAATAAACCCCACTTGCAGCTTGATCTGCAGACTGGAGAGTTGATATTAAATGAGAAACTGGACCGAGAGGAAATGTGCGGCCTCAGTGACCCGTGCATACTGCATTTCCAAGTGTTACTGAAAAGACCATTAGGAGTATTTCGAGCTGAGCTACTGGTGAAAGACATAAATGATCATTCTCCTGAGTTTTCTGAACGAGAAACGACACTGAAAATCCCAGAGAGTAGCCCTCCAGGGACCATCTTTTCTTTGAATAAAGCCCAAGACTTGGATGTGGGCAACAATAACATCCAAAACTACAACATCAGTCCCAACTCTCATTTCCATGTTTCTACCCGCAACCGAGGGGATGGCAGGAAATATCCTGAGCTGGTGCTGGACAAAGAGCTAGATCGGGAGAAGCAGGAGGAGCTCAGATTAACCCTCACAGCTCTGGATGGAGGCTCTCCACCCAGATCTGGCACTGTCCAGATTCGAATCTTGGTATTGGATATCAATGACAACACCCCGGAATTTGAACAGACAGTTTACCAGGTGCAGATTCCAGAGAACAGCCCTGTGGGCTCTCTAGTTGTCAAGGTCTCCGCTAGGGATTTAGACACTGGGACAAATGGAGAGATATTATATTCCCTTTCTTATAGTTCTCAGGAGATAAGAACAACTTTTGAGTTAGACAGAATTTCAGGAGAAGTTCGCTTACAGAAAAAACTTGATTTTGAGACAGTACCCTCATATGAACTAGATATTGATGCGTCTGATGGTGGGGGACTTTCTGGAAAATGCTCTGTCTCTGTTGAGGTGTTGGATGTTAATGATAATGCCCCAGAACTAACTATTTCATCACTTAGCAGTCCCATTCCTGAAAATGCTCCTGAGATAGAAGTTGCTCTATTTAGGATTCGAGACCGAGACTCTGGAGACAACGGAAGGATGACTTGTTCCATCCAGGAAGATGTTCCATTCACATTAAAACCTTCCGTTGAAAATTTCTACAAATTGGTCACTGAAGACGCACTAGACAGAGAGAACCAGGCGGAATACAATATCACCATCACAGTGACAGACATGGGTACCCCCAGGCTGCAAACACAGCACACCATCACAGTGCTGGTGTCAGACGTGAACGACAACGCACCCGCCTTCAGCCAGCCCTCCTACACCCTGCTGGTGGGCGAGAACAACAGCCCCGCCCTGCACATAGGCAGCGTGAGCGCCACTGACCCCGACGAGGGCAGCAACGCCCAGGTCACCTACTCGCTGCTGCCGCCCCAAGACCCGCAGCTGCCGCTCGCCTCGCTGGTGTCCATCAACGCCGACAACGGGCAGCTGTTCGCGCTGCGCTCGCTGGACTTCGAGGCCGTGCGCGCCTTCGAGTTTGGCGTGGGCGCGTGGGACCGCGGCTCGCCCGCGCTCGGCAGCCAGGCGCGCGTGCGCGTGCTGGTGCTGGACCGCAACGACAACGCGCCCTTCGTGCTGTACCCGCTGCAGAACGCGTCGGCGCCCTGCAGCGAGCTGGTGCCCAGGGCGGCAGAGGCAGGCTACCTGGTGACCAAGGTGGTGGCGGTGGACGGCGACTCGGGCCAGAACGCCTGGCTGTCTTTCCAGCTGCTCAAGGCCACGGAGCCCGGGCTCTTCAGCGTGTGGGCGCACAATGGCGAGGTGCGCACCGCGCGGCCGCTCAGCGAGCGCGACGCGCCCAAGCACAGGCTGCTGGTGCTGGTCAAGGACAATGGCGAGCCGCCGCTGTCTGCCAGCGTCACGCTGCACGTGCTGCTGGTGGACGGCTTCTCGCAGCCCTTCCTGCCGCTGCCCGACGCGCCTGCCGACGCGCCTGCGGACGACCGCCTCACCGTCTACCTGGTGGTGGCCTTGGCCTGCGTGTCGTCGCTCTTCCTCTTCTCCGTGCTGGCCTTCGTGGCTGTGCGCCTGTGCAGGCGGCCTGGCCCTCCCGCGGGGGGCCCCTACCCGCTGCCCGACGCGCACTTCCCGGGACACCTGCTGGACGTCAGTGGCGCTGGGACCCTGTCGCACAGCTACCAGTATGAGGTGTGTCTGGCGGGGGGCGCTGGCACCAATGAGTTCAAGTTCCTCAAGCCTATCTTGCCAGATTTCCAGGATCACATTACTGGGACCAATAGTGAGGAAACCCCCCCTTTCCGCAATAGCTTTGGATTTAATTAGTATCAGAAACATCTCTTTAAAGGTATTTACTTCCTTCATATATTCTTATTGAGATCAAGTCTCTTAACCCTGTTATCCCCCGGGCACTTAAATGAAGGAAAATTACAGTGCCGAATGATGCTATTGCTTTGCAGAAATAGTTTTCAATAGATGCATTTTATTTAGCTTTCAGCAATTTTAATACTTTGCCTTATTTTTTGTTATTTTAATGTTTGAAAAATTATGGGAACTAGGATTTATCTTTCTCAGATTATCTTTTCAGATTATTCTCATTACCCCCTAATATATCATTTGCCTTCTGTACATCTTTAAATTTCTTTTTTATTTGTTATTTTTCAATTTACTATTTAAAAATAGCTTTGATTTCTTTTTGGAAGAAATTTTCATCATGGCTTAGTAAAAATTGAATAATCTGCTAGTTTATCTAATACTGATACAAGTTTTAGTATGGTTTGTTTCCTAAAAAGTCACACAGTTTTTCTGATATTGTCGACCAGTACTAACAGTTGTGATTTCAGAATTAAGCTACTCCATATTCTCATCTGAATCATCATGGAAGGCAAGGTCAGTGCATTTAGTGTGTTTGAAAGAAAATGTGAGATTCATGGGAAACATCATTATGTTTAATACGAAATAATACATTTCTATATCTATCTAAATGTATCCATTATCTACCTTCTATGTATGTATGAAAGATAAACAGAGAAATTTAAGATATATTCAGTTCAGGCTAGAACCTACTGTGATACCTTGTCAGCTTTGTTCCTTTTAAGGCAACGGAATATATTAATAGACAATGATAATTTTCTATAAACAAAAATGCTTTCACCTTTTCATTCTTTCTTCCCCTCCCCTCCCTGGGACACCTGTTTTTAATGTATCTTTAGTTTTGCTCTTTCCAGAATATCACTTAGTTGTTACAAAATTAGAGTGTTTTATATTATTATAAATCATAGTTTTATCTTATAGCCTTTACAGAGTTGTTCCTTTCACTTAAGTAATTTCACTAAGTAATATGCATTCTAATTTCCTGCGTGGGTTTTTTGTAACTTAATATATTTATTTTAGCAAATATATACTTTAAATACAAAACAACAGATATTAAAAAACCTAAAAGTATTTCCTGCTTATAAGTAACAAATTATCTTTATAAAGGTATTCAAAAAAGTTGGGTCACATCCAGCTATGACTAGAGAATTCCCACTTAATGCTTGGAGGTCAATCCTGGCAATGCACGGGGAACCCTGTAGTGCAGGGGTTTGAATGTGGCCTCCTGCATGCAAAGCATGTTCTCAGCGTATATCCCCATCCTGGGAAAGGCATTTAAAAGATAACTGGAAATACCCCTATTTGCTAGGTATTTATTAATATGAAATGTTAGGTTTAGAGATCATTGAATTGAGATTTTGCAAAATGACGTTCATATGTTTCAAAAGATACTGGCATGTTCAAAAGGAAAAATTGCTCAGCTACTTTGAGAGGTTTTCATGCAGTCAAGAAACATCAAATTTCTGGGAAACATGGAGTGAAACAGTGCAACAGATGGCTATGAGAGAATACTTCAGCATCCACAAGAAATTTCTCCTTTGAATTCTGTCCCATTCCTGGGTGTCTACTCCTTTCCATTGGGCTTGAGTGTGAGGATAACAATCTAACCACCACCCAGAAGTGTGTTAGCCCACGACTGGAAGAAACACTGGGAATTGCCAAATCAAACCTTTCACCAGAGGACTGGAGTTCTGTTTCCACTTCCCATTTCAGTAGGTGCTTTTTTTTTTCAAGTTTAAAAACTGGAAACAGGAATGGACAATTTTTCATGCTTGCTACATGGTAATAGATGCAATGAAAATACTTTCAAAACACAGATAAGGCTTTGGCATATTGAGAGCCACTATTTGCAACTTTGCAAGTATTCCATTTAGATTGTCACCTGTCTGAGAGGAACAGAATTTTCCTAGTTTGGAGGAAAAAACTAAGCACTGGGAAAGAACGCAGGGTGGCGCTGCAGCCTTAGAAGTTGACGAAAGAAAGGAACATGCCCAGGCTCCTTTAAACAAATGCTCTGTTGGAGAGGTGGGGGGGAAGATCCTGGCAGGAAGGCGAGTCTTTTTTAAACCGGTCACCCCAAGAAATTGGAGCCTTAGGCAACTCCACATATATTGCATCTGCAAGATTCTAGTACACAGAGTCAGCGACCACGCCAGAACAAACAGATCCGGTTTGCTGCAGACCCCAAAGTGATGGAGGCTGGAGGGAAAAAGGAATGCGTTCGGAAACAAAGGCAAGTCCTAATACTCTTTCTTTGTCTGGGCGTAGCTCATGCTGGTTCTCAGCCTAGGCTTTATTTAGTGTCTGAGGAGATGGAGAGTGGCTCCTTTGTGACCAATTTGTTAGAAGATCTGGGGTTGGAGGTAGATGCTATAACTACACGGGCCCCCCGCGTCATTTCCAAAGGGAAAAAAATGCATTTGCAGTTGGATGCACAGACCGGGGATTTGTTGTTAAATGAGAAACTGGACCGGGAGGAACTGTGTGGCCGGATTGAGCCCTGTGTACTACCTTTCCAGGTGTTGTTGGAAAATCCCTTGCAGTTTTTTCAAGCCGAGCTACAGATTAGGGATATAAATGATCATTCCCCGGTTTTCCTAGACCAAGAAATAACTTTGAAAATATCAGAAAGTATCGTGCCTGGAACTACTTTCTTAATAGAACATGCACAGGACTTAGATGTAGGAAGCAACAGTCTCAAAAGTTATACAGTCAGCCCCAATTCCTATTTTCATCTTAAATTACAAGAAAGTCCCGACGGCATAATTTTACCACAGTTGGTTCTGGACAAAACATTAGATCGAGAGCATCAGCCTGAAATCAGATTAATCCTCACTGCGATCGATGGCGGTTCGCCCCCCAGGTCTGGCACTGCTCTAGTCCGTGTTGAAGTTTTGGACATCAATGATAATACCCCTGAGTTTGCAAAGCTGCTTTATGAGGTGCAGATCCCAGAAAACAGCCCCATTGGATCCCAGGTTGCCACTGTCTCTGCTAGGGATTTGGACATGGGAGTGTATGGAGAAATATCTTATGTATTTTTTCAAGCCTCTGAAGACATTCGCAAAACGTTTAGAATAAATGGAAAATCAGGAGAGCTCCTTTTAATACAGGAACTGGATTTTGAATTCATTCAGAGTTACACAGTAAATATTCAGGCCATAGATGGTGGGGGACTTTCTGGAAGTTGTGTAGTGTTTGTCCAAGTGATGGACCTGAATGACAACCCACCAGAACTGACCATATCAACACTTAACACGGAGATACCAGAAAACTTGCAGGAGACCGTAATTGCTGTGTTCAGTGTTTCAGATCCTGACTCTGGAGACAATGGAAGGACTGTATGCTCCATCCAAGAGGATCTTCCTTTCTTTCTTAAACCATCCGTTGAAAATTTTTACACTCTAATGACAAACACAGCTTTGGACCGAGAAAGTCAGGCGGAGTACAACATCACCATCACGGTGACAGACATGGGCACCCCCAGGCTGCAAACACAGCACACCATCACAGTGCGGGTCTCCGACGTGAATGACAACGCCCCCACCTTCAGCCAGCCCTCCTACACCCTGCTAGTGGGCGAGAACAACAGCCCCGCCCTGCACATAGGCAGCGTGAGCGCCACCGACCCAGATGAGGGCAGCAACGCCCAGGTGACCTACTCGCTGCTGCCGCCCCAAGACCCGCAGCTGCCGCTCGCCTCGCTGGTGTCCATCAACGCCGACAACGGGCAGCTGTTCGCGCTGCGCTCGCTGGACTTCGAGGCCGTGCGCGCCTTCGAGTTCGGCGTGGGCGCGTGGGACCGCGGCTCGCCCGCGCTCGGTAGCCAGGCGCGCGTGCGCGTGCTGGTGCTGGACCGCAACGACAACGCACCCTTCGTGCTGTACCCGCTGCAGAACGCGTCGGCGCCCTGCAGCGAGCTGGTGCCCAGGGCGGCAGAGGCGGGCTACCTGGTGACCAAGGTGGTGGCGGTGGACGGCGACTCGGGCCAGAACGCCTGGCTGTCGTTCCAGCTGCTCAAGGCCACGGAGCCCGGGCTCTTCAGCGTGTGGGCGCACAATGGCGAGGTGCGCACCGCGCGGCCGCTCAGCGAGCGCGACGCGCCCAAGCACAGGCTGCTGGTGCTGGTCAAGGACAATGGCGAGCCGCCGCTGTCGGCCAGCGTCACGCTGCACGTGCTGCTGGTGGACGGCTTCTCGCAGCCCTTCCTGCCGCTGCCCGACGCGCCTGCCGACGCGCCTGCGGACGACCGCCTCACCGTCTACCTGGTGGTGGCCTTGGCCTGCGTGTCGTCGCTCTTCCTCTTCTCCGTGCTGGCCTTCGTGGCTGTGCGCCTGTGCAGACGACCTGGCCCTCCCGCGGGGGGCCCCTACCCGCTGCCCGACGCGCACTTCCCGGGACATCTGCTGGACGTCAGTGGCTCTGGGACCCTGTCGCACAGCTACCAGTATGAGGTGTGTCTGGCGGGGGGCGCTGGCACCAATGAGTTCAAGTTCCTCAAGCCTATTTTCCCCAATATTCTATGTCAGGACCTTGGGAAGGAGTCAGAGGGAAATCCAACTTTAGAGGATAGTTTAGGTATTTGAAACTAACTCTGTGTATAAAATACTTTAGTCTCATTTTCCTTCACCTTTCTTAATATACTAGTAATCTTTAGTTCTATTTGGCTTTCTCTTTACCATATTGCTTAGTATTGCTACACTACTTTGTTGACCTCATTGCTGTGGTGTGATTATTTTGTTAGTAAAATTTTTATATTAAATAATTTATTTCTAATTCAAATTTTAGTAGTTATTGCCAAGAATATGAACTGCTCAAGCTTAACAAATATAATTTTTAAATACTTAATTACATGACACTACATATGTTTCATTCCTTTTATTGTACTATATTGTAAAATATTAAAAATCTTTTTATTTGGGGCTGTAGCGATAGCACTGCAGGTAGGGTGTTTGCCTTTCATGGGGCTACGCCGGGTTCAATTTCCAGCATCCCATGTGGTCCCCAAGCACCACCAAGAGTAATTCCTGAGTGCAGAGCCAGGAGTAACCTCTGTGCATTGCCAGGTGTGACCCAAAAAGCAAAAAAAATAAATAAAAATAAACCTTATAATTTATATTATTTACACAAATATTACTTTTCTATATATTTTGGTGGAATCAATTTGCGTTTACCTATATCCAGTTTATTTCAAGCTGTTTGATTACTCCTATGAAAAGGCAAGAGTATGAGTAAATTTTGCCATTTATTTTTAAATCACTTTTTTAATCAGTAGACATTTGTCTAAAACACATGTTATCTCAAAATAAGTGTCTATATACTATTATAAATTAATGCTGGATAAAATGTGGGACTTCTTTACATCTAACTGAAATAAGGATTCTGATAAGTATAGTAGACAGACTTTGTGATACCCAGGTTACTCTGCTTATACTGGTCCTATATATTCAAAAGGTTCATATATTCTATGAGCAAGTAACACATTTTTGCATTGTTATATTTATTTCAAGGAAATTCACAAATGAGCTCAGATTTTGAATCTAGAAAAACTTTTGATAGGACAAGTCTTTGGAAAATGCAGTTTTCTGGCTGATAAGGGTTTATAAATAAAATATACCATTAAATTATCATTAGCTAACCAAGAAGAATTACTAAAAGGGAGTGGGGGTGAATTTAGATAATCTGAACAATCAGCTCTGTTTTCAGGACTCCTTTGTATCTAGAGACCTTTATTTTGAAGATACTATAGGTACTGTGGTTGAATAATAACCCTCTTTAAAAATCCACCTATTGTGGTCAGAGAGATAGTACAGCAGGCAAGGCAATTGCCTGGCACATAGTTGATCTGGTTTTGATCTCCATATGGTCCCCAAACAATGCTAGGGATCTGATCCCTGTGGCCCCAAAACAAAACAAGAAACAAAAAATATCCACGGCATAATCTCTGAAACTTCTGGATATGTTATGTTATAATACAAAGGGGAATTAAGGTTCAGATGGAATTAAGGTTGTTATATTTATCTACCCTTAAAATGGACTGGAGCGATAGCACAGCGGGTAGGGCGTTTGCCTTGCACACGGCTGACCTGGATTCGATTTCTCCATCCCTCTTGGAGAGCCCAGCAAACTACTAAGAGTATCCCGCCCACATGGCAGAGACTGGCAAGCTCCCCATGGCGTATTCAGTATGCCAAAAACAGTAACAACAAGTCTCACAATGGAGATGTTACTAGTGCCTGCTCGAGCAAATTAACGAGCAATGGGAAAACAGTGACATACCCTTAAAATAGGGAGAAAATCTTAAGATGATATTAGTGAACCTGATTACATCACTTAATTTAGCAGAGTTGATTTCCCCTGACATGAAAAAGTTCTACCTGTGAGTATATCTGTGAGTACCAGGTTCAGCTTGTGTCCCAGAGTTTCAGCTGTCTTTTATAGTTATCTTCTGTACAGGTTTTGGACTTGCATAGACAGCTCACACAATTTAGTAATTCATTTCCTTTACATAAATCTCCAACCCCTCCTCTCTCTTTCCACACACACATAAATATATATGTATATATGTCTCTCTCTTTATATATATATATATATACCCTGTTTTTTCTCTGATTGAACCTTGAATTGTATGATAGATTTGAATTAAGTTTTTGCTAAAAACTAAAAAATAAGTTTTATAAGAACAATAGGATCAGAGAGATGTGAAGCAAACACTTTTCATAAGAAGCCACATACTTGATTACTGGCATAATATGGTCCTTGCCATATGGTAATTTCAAAGCACAAGTCATCTGTTGCCCCCAGCACTGACAAAAAAGGTGGAGGAGAAAAAATACTTAGCTGGAAATATGTATCTCATGAAAATAGTAAGGGTAGAGATTAAAATCATGGTCTTGATAGCAGTAAGTTTTTTCATTAAGAGATTTTTTTTTTGGTTTTTGTTTTTTGTTTGCTCTTTAGGTCACACCTGGCGATTCACAGGGGTTACTCCTGGCTCTGCACTCAAATTACTCCTGGCGGTGCTCAGGGGACCATATGGGATGCTGGGAATCGAACCCAGGTCGGCCACGTGCCTACCCACTGTGCTATCGCTCCAGCCCCCTCATTAAGAGATTTTTACATTTCTTGAACAAGTCATTCTTAACTTGCTATTTTATCTCTTTTTGAACTCTTATCCTATGCATTCCCTACAATTGCATGGTATGAAAAGCAGATATTTAGTTTCAGATAGAAAGGAATTATACTCAGGATGAATACTATTGACTACAGTTTCACCCATAATTAATTTAGAAATTTTAAATGATTAATTTGATGAATGTATGAAGTACTCAGTTGATAAATAATAAAAAACAAATAGTGTTTTAATTAATTTTATATGAATCTCATTTCATTTGGTTTGGGGGCCACACAGAGTGGACATGAATCTTTGGGAAACAGTGTACTATGTAGGGATAATATAATAATAGCCCCTATAAAATATCCCAAGATATCCCAATATCCCAAAATATCTCTTGGGATATTTTAAGAGAGTCTCTTGCCCACACTCCTGGCTGTCTTCCCCGGGGCCCCTTGGAGGGGATGGGCTCCAGCTTCCCTCCCCGCCCTGAGCAGAGCTCCCGGCGGCCAAAGACCACCGGAACCTAGCCACAGCCATGCTCAAGGCCCTTCTCCACACGTTCGAACAAGCCTCACGCATGAAGGTACCGGCAGAGGAACCCAGGTGTGTGTAATCCCATCAACGGCCAACATCTAGAAACTTAAAAGCAATCTCCCAGAAGTGATGTCTTATAGCCAACTTCTCCCTCTGGGAGAAACTAGCAAGCTACTGAGAGTTTCCTGCCACATAGGAGAGCCTCGCAAGCTTCCCATGGTGTATCCATATACCAAAGCCAGTAACAAGCTGGATCTCATTCCCCTGACCCTGAAAGAACCTCCAATGCGGCATCGTTGGGAAGGCCGAGTAGAGAGAGGCTTCTAAAATCTCAGGGATAGGATGAATGGAGAGGTTACTGAGACCGCTTGAGAAATTCAACGATCAACAGGATTTCGTGACATCGTGACATAAAATATCCATGTTCTGATATCTGGAACATGTGAATATCTTTGGCCACTTTCCTTTTTTTTCTTTTTGAGTCAGACCTGGTGATGCACAGGGGTTACTCCTGGCTCTGCACTCAGGAATTACTCCTGGCAGTGCTCAGGAGACCACATGGGATGCTGAGAATCGAACCTAGGTGGGCCTCAAGCAAGGCAAATGCCCTACTCACTGTGCTATTGCTCCAGCCCCCCACTTTCCATTTTATTAACCATAATTATTGAGTTAAAAAAGTCAAACTGCAACCATCAAAGTTCTATATGCTAACTCTAATAAGAGAAATAATTCCTCATTTTATTATGCAAGCATTAAGCTACTGCAAAAACTTTACTTCCTCTCATTCTTTATGTTGCATGATTTAAATAAACCGCCATTGTATTAAGCAACAATTAAGTAGTTGGTTTTTTATTATGGAAAAATAATGCAATACACACTGATATATCTTTTCCCCCTACCATAGGAGTGATTTACACAGTTGTATAAGTGTTACATAGAAATGCTTACCAAATAGTACTTTTGCTTTCCCTTAGGGCAATACTCTGAGCTACTGTGAATGACTTTTCTTTATTAAGTCATGTCTGCATTTTCTAATACCAATTTACAAAGCTAATTCAACTTTCCAAGAAATATTTCTGGCTAGCAACCCCAAAATTTGAGTTTTTGTGTCTGGTGAGCTAACATATACCTGAAATTTAAAATCTTCACTATGGCATCCTCATAAGATGACTAATGTTTCTACAGCAGTTTTTCCTCTCAGGCAGAGAAACAATAGGGTCACGATTTTTTATAATGACTGTAAATTCTGAAAATACTCCTAGATCAGCAATCCACATGTCTTAATAGAATATACTTGGTATAATGATACAAAACTTTCTACAATTTTTCTACATATGGAGATGTGTGTTAAGAAACAGCCCGATATCCCAATTTGACAGTATTTAATATTCCTTTCCTAAAATTACTTCTAATAGTACTTCTAGTAATAGTAAAAATAAGAATTTAAGTTCATTTCCAATTTATGGGGATTTTTTGACTAATCTGGACTATCTTAGAAAGAGCATTACTTCCAATTTATAAACAGTCATAAAAATTAAAACATCATATGATATAAATGGTTATGCCTCAAATTTAAAACTCAAAGTTGTACCCAGAGTTTTTTGTATGAGTGTATATTTGAGCATATGTGGGGAGGTAACTTTAGTTGATGGTGAAGCTGCACTATGTGCAAGGTGTATATGCCAGAATAATAGTACTTTTTCACATTGTAAACATGTTTTTCTTTAATGCATAAATATAATAAAACTTGTCATTAGTAATATATATAGAAGACTGTATTTGTAAACTAAATAACTCCTCTGTAAATTTAACAATGCTACCATTACTGGATCCAGAAGTTTGGTATTTGTCTTGTTCCAAAGGAGTATCTCAAAAGAAGAAACTAATTTTTTTCTCATGAGATCAAGAAACAATATTAATGACATAAGAATGTGACAGGGCAGGAATTAGGGTGAGCCAAGCTATTCAGGGGTGGAACCTGATGTCATCTCAATTTTTATATATAATTATATGTTATATAAATTTATATGTAAAGTTGATCATAGATATCAAATTTGAATTTTAAAAATTTGTTAAATAATTACATTTACTTCTAAGTTTTGGGTTGATTCATCAAAATTGTATTTTAAACAAATGAACTTACCCTAGACTTGCTCTTATTAGTTGTTCCCATCTTATAATTCAGTTAGCCAGTACAACTGTAGTGATAATGGTCACAGTTGAAATATGAACTGTGGAATCTGCATCATCTCTCTCCATTCCAAACATGGAATAATATAAGCAACAGAAGAATACAAAGATAATCCAACGAACTGGAGTCCTAAAGACTGGGAATGGAATAGCAGCTGTGACTGGCCAGGAAAAGTTTTCATATTTTTATTCTAGGTGCTGTACAACAGTGTGAAAAACACTATGTCAGCTCAATTCAACTGCTAATACATTGTTGAGATTTTTTTGTATCTATGTTCATGACATATTTGGTCTTTAGATTTTGTTTTTATTTTAACTTGTTTTAATTTCATGATTATACTTTTATATCTCATTATAATCAGCTGCCTGGTTTCTCTTCTTTTTGGAAAAAGTCTATAATTTAAAATAAAAATTAGTCTTTACATATTTGATAGAAATTACCAGATAAGACATCAGTGATTAACATTTTTGTGAGATTTCAAATTTAAAACTCAACTACTTAAATCAATATGTTGTGATTCCACCTTTCTATATCCTCTTGTGTTTCCTGCTAACTGTGTGAGTTTTTTTTCGGTAGGGTACTTCCCAGGGCTTCTTGGTGTTAAAGGACTGTGTGCCTGA
The DNA here is from genome assembly GCF_027595985.1 of Sorex araneus. Lineage (NCBI taxonomy): Eukaryota > Metazoa > Chordata > Mammalia > Eulipotyphla > Soricidae > Sorex > Sorex araneus. The sequence continues at coordinate 20,138,841 of NC_073307.1, read as the reverse complement.
AGAACCAGTGCTTAACTGGAAATATACAGTACTGCTCAAACTCAAATGGGAGAAACCTGGGTCAGCTTGCACATGATTGGGAAGTTAGCTCTGCAGTGCTGAGGGTGGAGCTCTGTATCTAATGAATGTCTTGCATGCACTCCACCTCATTGACCTATATACTTCAGCCTATCAACTTGAATTTTTATTAAAAGGTTAAATTTATCAGCTTGAAGTTATTGATAATTATTTTATAATCTTTTCAATATATTTAGGATTATTAGTGTTGCCTTTCTTTCTCGATATTAGTAAATGTTTTCTCTGTTTATTATCAGTACTACCGTAAGAGTATCAGTTTTTTCAACTTAAAAAATTCTTGCATTTTCCTGTTACTTTGGTTTTGATATAAATTATTTCCTCCCCTATAGCTTTATTTCCTTTCTTATGCATACTTTGGGTTTGATTTTTTCTTTCAAGTTTTCCAGAGAAAGACTTTCTTTCCAAAATTACAGTAAATATATATAAAGATGTGAAGCCATTAAAATTCTTTCAATGCAGTCATTAGAATGCATTTTATGAATATTGATATTCTATCATTTAATTAACATTCTGTTTGAATTTACCATAATTTTCCTCCTGGCTTCTTCTTTGATCCATTGGCTAGCTGTCTTGCTTAATTGACATTTTTTAACTAGAATTTATTGTTTAATTTTTAAATATTCAGGAACTTTATTATCCCTAGAGATATTTATCTAAATAGTTTTATTTTGGTTTGAAAATACAGTGTATAACCTGACTTATTTTAAATTCACCAAGTTCTTTTATTCGGATTATCCATTATATAAACTATTTTGTTAAGATTTCCATGAGTTCTTAAAATACATGTGTTTTACAGTCATTGTGTATAATGGTCTATAAATATTAAATCAAATTGCTTAATCTTTTTTAAGTTTTATTTTTTCTTGTAATTCTTTTCTCTATTTTCTACTACTGAAAGAAAAATGTTACATCCCTTGGTCATGTGTCTGTGTCTTTGGAACGATCATCTCTAAACCTATATTTTGAAGCTGATACTAGATGTAAGCAGGCTCTCATAAAGTAGAATTATTTTATCTTTTGACAGACTGGCACTAATTATGATGTAACATCGCTTTTAGTTCTTAGTAATAATCTCAGTACTCAATTTTGGGAGAGGAAGGGCCTATACCCAGCAGTATTCAGACATTACTCCTGGCTCTGTGCTCAGGGATCACTCCTGGAAAGTTCTGGAGAATATATGGGATTCCAGGAATCAAATTGGTTGACTTCATGCAAGGTAAGCATCCTACCCATCAATTCTACCACTCTAACTCTACTCTTTTAATACTCTTAATCTGATATTATTAAGAGTAACTTTTCTGCTTCAGGTTTATTTATCTTGTTTCATCCTTTTCATCCTATTTTATATTTTAAGTGTGTCCATTCAATCTTATATTTTATACAATATTAATTGCTAGCTTTGAATAGAAGCTCATTCTTTAAATACATTTATATATAAATAAACTTCTTTAAATATATTTAAAGAATGAACTTGACATATTTAACTGTTGACTTAAGTTTTTATTTTTACCCCGTGCACTATTTAATTTAGTCATTTCTGTTTCCTGTTGAACTATTTGTATATTTTTACAACTATTTTCTATTTTAAATTGACTTTTTACCTGTAACATTTTGGAAGACAGCAATAAAAATACACAGCCATAGAACCACAGAGATATTACCAAAAGTAAGTCACTTGCTTTGAACCCATTTCAGTCTGCAAAATTACATATGGTTCTCCAAGCATGACCAGCAGTGACCCCTGATCACAGCCAAGTGTGGCACAACACACAACTCCTACCCCTACCAAAGAATACAAGTCTTTACTTATCTGTATACCTCACATTAATATAGGATTGCAGCCATAAACTGGATACATTCTATAATGTAGCCCTCATACTTTTGTCATGGGTCAGTGAAAGACAGAAAAGAGTTAAAGAATCCTTATGGGCACTGGAGTGATAGTAAAGCCGGTAGGGCACTTGTCTTGCATGTGGGATGCCCCAGGTTCAATCCCACCATACCATATGGTTCCACATGAACCACCAGGAGTAATTCCTGAGAAAAGAGCCAGGAGTAACCCCAAGCATTTCCAGGTGTGGCCTAAAAACAAATCAAAACAAGAATTCATATAACGAAGAAGCTCTATGAATACATGAATATAATAAAATTAGAAGATATTTCAGAAAAACCTGAATATACATTGTGTGAAAGATGTTATATATTGGAAAAATACAAAGAGTGTAATCATTAAATGTGGAAAAGGCTTCAGTCAGATAACAAGTTTAAGTATGTTTGAGAACTCATACTGAAGTGCAATCCAATGAACTCAGTGGATTGAAGAAACTATTGATTACTGTTAAGGCACAACTCTATACAAATGTGGAAAATGTAGCAAACCCCTCAGTGACTCTTTATATTTACTAATCATGTTAAACCATATTAAAAAGAATACTATAAATATACAAAATCAGTAAAATATTCATTCTTCATCCCTTTCTATACATATAGGAACTCACAGAGAGATAGGCTGTGTGTTTTATTAAAAATCTTCACTTTTATCTCTTAGAAAGCATAATTTTCACTGGAGAGAAAATTTATAAATACTAAACGTGGTATAAATTTTCAATTGTGGATAACCTCATCTTTAGGAACATGTGAGAAATATTTGAAATATGTTTTATGAATGTAAAAGAGCTTGAAAAGGACACTATTTCTTCCACATTCCCTACTAAATACAAAATAACACACTCTGAAGAAAAGTTTTATGAATATAAGGAATGTGTGGAAACCTTCATTTATTCCTCAAACATTAGAAGGGAGAAAACATAACAAAAATGTATTCTATATGTGAGAAGCATGATAAATTATGTTATTTCCCCATGTCATATTTTGTTTTTCTGTCACACCCTGCAGTCCTTGGGGCTTTCTCCTGATTCTATGCTCAAGAAGCACTGATAATGATACACTGGGGACCATATACAGTGCTAGGGATTCAACTGGTATCAGTCACAATACAAGTGATTTAAACTCTATACTATCTCTGCAGCCTGTTTTCTACTCTTAAAAAATTACTTGCCTATAGTACAGAAGATAGGTCTTTCAATTATAAATCATGTGACAAATACTTTTATTTGCATTTAACTGCTTGTTGTACATGTGATTATGTACTTTAAAGAAATATTGTAAGTATATGAAGTACAGGAGTGCCTTCACCAGTTCTTTATCCCTTAAGAAACCTGTGAGAACTCACACTGGGGAGAAGTCTAGTATTTATAGTATAGAAAAATCATAACTAGTACCTCATTCTTTCAAATCAAGTGAATGTTCACTTTATAGAGAAATCACATAAATGTAAAAAACAAGAAAATGAAATTACTAATACTTTAGTGCATATGTGAGAACACACACTGAAGAAAAAACATAAATGAATAATGTGGGAAAACCCAATATCTGAATCCTTACACTGGGAGACAGGAACCTAAAGAATATAGAAAATTTGGATCTCGTAAAGTGTCCCAATGGTAAAGCATGTGACTTGAATATCTGAGTCCTTAGATGCAGTCCTTAGTTCAGTCCTTAGCAGTGCAAAAAGATGGCGTGGAATGTTTTAAATTTTTGTTATGTTTTAAATATATATGAACACACATTGAAAAGAAATAATTGATGTAATGTGGGAAACCTTCGTGATAATCTTTTCTCATTATAGAAAAGAAATATCACATTTGAGAAAAACATAATAAATGTAATACATGTGGGAAAACCTTCAGGAGCATCTTTTTTCATTATGCAAAAGAAATCCATGCCAGAGAAAACATTTTAAATATGGTAACTATCTCATTTGATACAGCCTATGTAATATATGAGAACACAGACCAGCCCATTAGGTATTTTGGGTCTACTCTGGCCCACTGAGGGTGTGAGACAGAAGCCTGGTGCAGCTGGACCCACGGTGGAGCACTGTCACCACCATAATGGCCCAGCAACAGATGATCAGCTCACAGAAAGCCCCATTTCTCAAACTGAAATCCCTGCAGAATAGATTGATAGAGGGCTTTCTATAAGACTGGCTGATGAATCCACCCTCTACAACTGGGAAGTAGCTCTCTTGGGACACACCAGTACCTTCTAAAAGGGTGACTACTTCAAGGCACATATTATATTTCCTAATCAAATTTTTTCTGACTCCCCATATTCACTACTTACCTTCAGACTGTTTTTTGCTTTTGGGGTCACACCCAGCAATGCACAGGGGTTACTCCTGGCTCTGCACTCAGGAATACTCCTAGTGGTGCTCAAGAGACCATATGGGATGCTGGGAATTGAACCCAGGTCAGCCGCTTGCAAGGCAAACACCCTACCCGCTGTGCTATCGCTCTAGCCCCCACCTTCAGACATTTAATAAAACTTTTTAAACCAATATTATTAAAATTGAGATTTGTGAATTTCAACTCTTCATCTGCCTAAAAACCAACAGAGTGAAGAACTGACCTCTAAAAGTTATAATCCTGCACATAATTCCAGGACTATTGCATAATTAACCCAGCACTTTCTCCCCATCAAATACACTGCTTAGGTTATGTTCAGGAAGTGAAGGGACAGTTAAAGAAAAGGACAAAGGATATTCTGAAATCTTAAGGATACAGATCTCAGCCATTAAAGTTGAAGTAGAAAAGAATGGAGTGAAGGTACAGAAACTTCGTGTAATATTAGATCAGAAATGAAATTCCTTCCTCTAACAATATCTCAGATTTGCTTTACGATGACTTATATGACAATGATGATGATGTAGATGAGGAATATGACAATTATTATCATGACAATTCTGGCAACAAGGAGTCATAACATTCACTTTCAGTGTTCCTGTACTTTTCTGCCACTGCAAGACAAAGTAGGAGAATAAGTTGGGATCTAGCTGTTGTCCTTTAGTAAACTCCTTTCACAAGGGTGGGGAAAGCAGATAGCTCCTACTGATTTTTCTGATGTATCTGAGTTTGCTCCTTCTTATGTACCTTGTAATGTAAAGAAAGTAACCTCACAGAGTCAGGATTCTAGCATTCTCTACCCATCCATTGCTGTGTTGATATTTTTTTCTTTAAATTTAAACGCCTATCTTATTTAATTTCTGCATAATGTTCACAGAAACACATATTTTTAAAATATTATTTTCTAGATTCTCTGTTTTTAGACCACATCTGGCACTGTTCAGGGGATACTCCTGACATTTAACGCTCCGGAGTTGCTTATGGTAATGTTCAGTGGACCATATGTGTCGCCACAGATTGAATACAAGTCTCGTGGTCTGTTGAGTATCTCTTTGGCCATGTTTTTAAATCTAGGGGGAAAGGTTAGGGTATACCTGGTGGTGCTTATGACTTACTCCTGGCTCTACACTCAGGGATAACTCCTGGTGGGGCTCTGGGGGTTCCAGAAATTGAGCCCAGGTTGGCTGTATGCAAGACAAGTGTTCTACCTGCTGTACTATCTCTCTAGCCCCATATTTTTAGATTCTGAAGAAATTAAATAATTCATTTTTAAGTTATAAATATTATGCTTTGTTAGTGTCTAATCTTGGAAGTGGATTCCTAGTTTATATTTGTAGTTTTCAGTTTCTTATTCCACCAATGTGGTGGCTATTGCTCCTAGTACCCCTTTAGCTACATAAAATAATTTTTGATATGCACTATTTTTATTAAAGGTCACACACATAAAAATAGATATATATTTGACTACCACTCTGAAGTCTCCTTGGAGAGAACCAAAATCAAAGTGTGTTGGGGACTGCTCAGGACCCTGAACGAAAGAGGACCCCGAAACCTTTACCCTGGACAAACCGGAAAATTCCATTACCAGCTTTGCTTGACCTGAGGCAAAGGTGCCCTTGTGACAAAGGAAATAGCCAAACTCAAGAGGTAAAAGTAGCCCAGGGCAGTTAACTGAGAGACGCAATAAAGCCCTAAAGTAGAATACCTTCCTCTACCTTGTGCATTCCTCCTGCCAGATGCTCCTGCCAGATAGACCCTTGCCTTCCTCTCCCCGCTATTTCTCAATCTACTCTTGAAGAATGTTGTAAGCCCACCTAATACACCCCGAACCTTTCCTTATTTGGTCTGAGAAGACACTTCCCTGATGATTGACAACTTATGTACCAACCCCCTGCTAAGAAAAGTATAAAACCAGCGTGGCAGTTAATAAAGTTGCCCTTGATCGGCATGTGTCGTCTTGGGCCCCCTATTTATTATCCTCACTAGTTTTATTTCAGGTCGGAACCGCTCACAGAACCCACCCAATTAGGAGCGCTTTCCACTGTTGTCTCTCCGCGGGCCGGAGAGATCTCCAGGGGAATGCGCAAAAGTGTAATTTTAAGATGCAATTAAGCATATTTGAACTTGTTATTTAATTTGTTATTGTTTCTATTTCATACTGTGTGCAATGATTGTGGTCATCATAATATTGGTTTGGTATTTAGTAGGATTTTTCTCTCTAACCTATATTTTCAGACTCTTTTTGCGTATCTTTTATATAGTCTACCATTATTTAGTAAGAAAATTTAGACTTTACTATTGAGATATGTATCTTCAGCATTTAAACTTTCAGGTGGAACCACTCCTGAACCATTCAGGTCACCCTGGTCTACAAGTGGCAGCCTGATAACCCCATTAGCCTATTTAACAAGCCAAGACTCATGGAGCCCATGCTATGCTGTCTGTGCTGTGGACTGTTATAAGTTGAACTGTGAGCTTCTACTGTTTACGTGTGGAACCAATCCAGAGATAAATTTAGTTCTTTCTGCTTTCTTGTCATGAGTCAGAGTTTTAGTTTCTATTATTTGCAATCCAAAGAGGAATTAATAAAATCCTTTCTCTCAAAGATCCCAGTAAGATGAGTCAAACAAATGAATTCACTCCTAATGAGAGGACCCGAGCAAAAGGCATCAGTAATGTTTATATATGAGTAGGTTAGCTCTAATTCAACTCAGATAATTGACATATCTGCTTAAGTAATTACATCATACATCTGTTTATGACCATACACTTTCTGAAAGAAAAAGACATTTATCCCATTAACAATGACATCAAAACAAAAAATATTCTTTGTGGAAATACTATGGCCATGATAATGTCATGAAATAATCTCCACTCTGAAATATGGAAATATGGAAATATCTCCACTAAAGACACAGGGTATTAATAAAAGTTGAACTGAAGATGCAGTAGAATGGAAGAATAAACTGTGTTCATAGATTGATATAATTCATATTAAAATATCAATACTGACATTCAATACAGTACATATCAATTTCCCGAGGTCATTTATTAGAGTAGAAAAGACATTTCTAAATTTATATGGCAACACAAAATGCTTGAAAAGTTATAAAGATTTAAAAAAGGAACAAAGTAGTAGTATCAAAATTCTTTATTTAAATATTTATTATAATGCACTAGTCATCAACGTAATATAGGACTGGGAACAAAGCAGATAAGTGGACCAATGGAACATAACTGAGGGCCTAAAAATAAACACAAGCATATTTAGTTAAAGTAGCCAAGGGTATTAAATAGAAACAAAACTGTATCACTGTATCACTGTCATCCCCTTGCTCATCAATTTGCTCGAGTGTGCACCAGTAACATCTCCATTGTGAGACTTGTTACTGTTTTTGGCATAGCGAATATGCCACGGGTGGCTTGCCAGGCTCTGCCATGCAGGCAAGATACTTTCGGTAGCTTGCCAGGATCTCCAAGAGGGGCGGAGGCATGCAAGGCGAATGTCCTACCCGCTGCACTATCGCTCCAGCCCAGAAACAAAACTATCTTCGATAAATGTGTTGGAATAATTGGAAAAGCACTTATAATTGACAACTCATGACTTACCCCACTCATAAAACTTAACTCAAAGTATAACTCAAAAACTTAAGTATAAGACTGAAACCGTGAAAGTCATAGAAGAAAACAATGATTCTTGACATGGATCTTAGTAAGGGATTTGTATACTAAGTATGAAGCAACAAAATGAAAATTCAGTGTGACTAATTTATTAAAACCTACACAATAGAAGAAACCTCCAACAATGTAAAATGATAAAATATGGTAAATGAGAGGTTACTTTCAATGCATACATATTTACATGTCTAAGATCTGTAAAGAGCGCATAAAACTCCATAACAAAAATTATACAAATGGAAAAAGACCTGACTAGACATTTCTCCATATGATATATAAAAAGCTAACAGTGCATTAAAAGATTCTTAATATCACTAATAATTAGGAGGATTTTAAGCAAAACCACACAGTGATATAACCTCCCAGTAATTTGAATGTTCATCTTCAATAGACAAAATTAGCAAATGTTGGTGTAGATATGGAAGTCTATATCTAGTTGGTGTAGAAAGGAAGTCTTGTGCAGCGTTTGTGGGGTTGGAATGGTACAGACAAAAGGATAAACAGTATGTAGGACTCTCACAAAATTTAAAATATAATTACCATACAATAGAGTGATTCCACTTAATACTTATCAAAAGGAAATAAAAATCATCATCATCATCCCATTGATCATTGATTTTCTCGAGCAGTCTCAGTAACGTCTCCATTCATTCTGGCCATGAGATTTTAGAAGCCTCTCTTTACTTGTCCTTCCCAATGGTGCTGCATTGGAGGCTCTTTCAGGGTCAGGAGAATGAGATCCATCATTGTTACTGGTTTTGGCATATGAATACGCCATGGGGAGCTTGCCAGGCTCTCCCATGTGGGTAGGAAACTCTTGGTAGCTTATCAGGTTCTCCGAGAGAGAGAACTAGGCTATTAAGATGTCATTTTCGGGAGCTCACCTTCATGCTTTTAGAGCCAATGTTTACAATAGCCAAGACATGAAAACAACCTAAGTGTCCAATTAGTGGGTAAAAATAAAGAAGCTATCATACACACACACACACACACACACACACATTATTCAGACATAAAATGATTAATTACTACCATTTGTGTGACAATATGGATGAATTTCAAAAGCATGTTAAAAATGTCATACACAGACAAATATATGTGAAATATTTTCTATTTTATTTAGCCTTTACAAAGTTATTGACAGAGTGTTTCAGGCATATAATATTTCACCTCCAATCTACCACCAGTTTCCCCATCCCTCCATATTGTCCTGAGGTTTCCTCCCAACTATTTTCTTAGAGATATATTTTTTAATTTAATTAATGTAGTTTGGATACTATGTTAATAGTCATGTTGGCTCTAGTGGTTTAAATTAATACAAATCACATACACTATATATGGAATTTTCAATATAGTAATAAAAAGTTCACACTCAATTTCACAGGTGTAAAGAAGAAATTGGAAAGGAGTACTTAAAAGATACAGACTTCTTTCTGTAATAAAAATAAATCTAGGAAAGTAGTACAATAATGGGTATAGATAATAATGCTGTGTTATATATATAGTAAAGCTGTTCAGAGAATAAATCCTAACTACCATTGCTAGGATACTTTTCTATTTTTTTCTTCTACTCTTTCTATTGTATCTATTAGTAGGATGGAGTTTATCTGAAATAAATAAGCCATCACCCTATAAACCTTAAACATACACACTGATGTTTGACAATTATGTCTAAAAAATGTGGGAAAACAACTTTTAGATGACAATTTTAAGAAATTACCTTTTAATATTTAAGAAATATTACTTTAACTTTCTTTTATGTTGTTTATTGAAAAAATAATTTCATGTACCTCTGAATTTTGTATCAAGCCTGCTCGGATCAGGACTGGGCCTCCTCAACCCAGATCCCCCTTTTCCAGTACCTTGGCAGACACACCCACAAACACACACACACACACCCTTACCCTTGCACCGTGCAATCCCATCAACAGCCAAGATCCAGAGACTATAAAACAGCTCCCGGAAGCGCCCAGCCTTATGATCTCTTATTGTCTAGTTCTCCCTCTCAGAGAAATCAGCAAGCTACCGAGAGTATCCTGCCTGCACAGAAGAGCCTGGGAAGCTCCCTGTGGCATATTCAATATAGAAAATACAGTAACAGCCTTTCCAGCGGTGACGGCCTCCCCACGAGAACATGCCTCTCACCAAGGACCTCCTTCACCCCTCACCGGAGGAGGAGAATCGGAAGCACAAGAAGAAGCGGCTGGTGCAGAGCCCCAACTCCTACTTCATGGACGTCAAGTGCCCAGGATGCTATAAGATCACCACCATCTTCAGCTATGCACAGACCGTGGTTCTGTGTGTCGGCTGCTCCACAATCCTCTGCCAGCCCACGGGCAGGAAGGTAAGGCTTACAGAAGGATGCTCCTTCAGACGGAAGCAGCACTAAAAGCTCCCTGAATCAGATGAACGGGAAACCATCCCAATAAACACATTTTGGATTAAAAAATGCAGTAACAATAATGGATCTCATTCCCTTGACCCTTAAAAAGCCTCCAGTCATTGGAAAGACGAGTAAGGAGAGGCTGCTAAAATCTCAGGACTGGGATGAATGGAGACATTACTGGTGCCGCTCGAGCAAATTGATGAACAATGGGATGACAGTGATACAGTGATACAGTGAACTCTGAATTTTATTTGCTAATATTCTATTATTATTCAAATGCTGGCCGACTTCGACTGTGAGTGTGGAAAGGTCAGACTGCAGCTGAATCTCACTGAAACAATACTCATGAAAAACAAACTAGTCCCTGACTTTCCATTTGCTCTCAACGGAACGACCATTTCCGAATGCAGCAGCTATGTGTACCTGGGTCGAGAACTCAACATGAGGAATGACTTGGCACCAGAACTGCACAGGAGAGAGAGCAGCATGGAACGCCTTCAAGAGCATCAAAGAAGTGGTTAAGAGGACAAAGAACCTCCAGCTCTGGGCACATCTTTTTGACTCCATCGTTCTTCCTGCACTAACATACGCCTCAGAGACCTGGGCCCTACGAAAACAGGATGAGAACACTATTCAGGTATCCCAAAGAGGAATCAAAAGAGCTATGCTTGGAGTATCACGTTTCACTCAAGTGAGAAAAGGTATCCAGAGTTCCGACCTCCGTTGATGATCAAGAATCAGAGACGCTGTCTTATTTGCCAAGGTGTCAAAAATCAGATGAGCCGGACACATAATGTGATTCTGAGACGACTGCTGGACTAGAGCTGTTACCGACTGGATTCCACGGATGTCAAAAGACCACATGGCTGCCCACCTATAAGATGATCAGACTTCTTCATCAAAACCCTGAATGAACGTTTTGAGACAGTTCATGTTCCTGAAGCGAGTTCCATTGGGCTACACTAGCACACAACAGGGATGAATGGAGAAGTTACTGCACCCGCTCAAGCAAATTGAAGATCAACGGAATGACAAGTGATGACAAGTGAATATTCTGTTAAAGAGTTTTACATTTATCATACTCAAAAATTTTTTTCTATAATTTTCTTTCCTTTTTGGTTTTGGAAATGCCATCATAATTATTTTGGTTTTTTGCTTGTTTATTTTGCTTTTTGGGTCACACCCAGTGATGCTCAGGGGTTACTCCTGGCTCTGCACTCAGGAATTACCCCTTGAGGTGCTTAGGGGACCATATGAGATGCTGGGGATTGAACCCAGTTGGCCGCATGCAAGGCAAATGCCCTACCCACTGTACTAGCGCTCTGGTCCCTATTTGTTTGTTTTGAGGCTATACCAGCAATATTCAGGGCTTACTCCTGGCTCTACACTCAGTCAAAACTCTTGGCAGTGCTCAGGGGACTATGTGAGATTTGGGGATCAACCCTGGTTAGGCTGCATGCAGACAAGCACCCTACCCACTGATTATCACTCCAACCTCAGCTTTGGAAGAGTTTGAGAAGAATAAATACTACATTTTTGAAAGTTTTATAGAAGTAACTAGTTAATTCACTTATACCTGATTTTTTTTGAGGAGACACTGATTACTGTTTGTTAAGCATGATTGAAAGGTCACCTCCGACACCTGGGCCCTACTAAAACAGGATGAGAACACTACTAGGGTATAGTACATAGCTACTAACAAATACCATTGGGCTACACTAGCACGTGACAGGGACAAATGGAGACATTACAGTGTCCACTTAAGCAAATCGAAGATCAACGGGATGACAAGTGATACAAGTGATAAAATCATGATTGGTCTGTTCAGGTGAACTATTTTAAGTTCTACCAACTTATCTAGTTTTTCTAAAATCAAATTCAATATTTTATCCTTTCTATATGATAGTATCACTATTATCCTTTCTATGTTATTATATCACTCTTTATTTCTGATTTTTATTAGAGGTTATTCCCTACATAGACATTACAAAGTTTTATCAATTTCTTTTCTATTTTCAAGTAATCAGTTCTTGATTTAATTGTCTGTTAATTTCCTTTTTATTTCTGTTTCACAAACTTCTGATCTAATTTATATTGCCATTCTTCTACTGACTTTTGCTCGCTCTTTTTTTAGTTGTAGGGTGAGATTGTTTTGGGGACTTTTATTTGGTGTAGTTCTATATGTATTTCTATGAATTTTCTACTTAATAACACTTTTACTGTATATCAAACAAGCTAAGAAAACACACCTACTAGACTCTAAAAATGAAATTATAATTAACAGAGAGAGAGAAAAGGGAAGATACGGTGAGCAGGTCAATTTGACAATGGTAAATGTTCTAGAACTTTGGTGGTATGTGCATTGTTGTACATATATTTACTGAGATGTGAAATTGTACCCCTGAAACATACATTCATAAAAATTTAGAGGAATATCAGTATAACCATATAACAATTAAGTTTTATTTAACAAACATAACAATAAAGTTTTATATACCAAAAACTATTGTACCAAACTCACAAATCAATCTCAGAAGAGAGCAACACATTGCAGAGATGGCTCTGGACCCTGCACCAGGCTGATTTCATCTGTGCATCTCAAAGGTTGGTAGGTGTGTCCCTCCACCTCACCCAAAAGAATATAGCAGCCATAAACCTCCAGAGCCCAATTGCTGCCATCTCATGGTCAGCCTTCACAGGTTCGCCCAGAGTCCTCCATGCATAAGATTGAATCTGCTGAAAAAAACAGGTATATGGGACTTGTGACTGAAATCTCCAGGTCCATTCAGAGTCAAGAATGGGACCCTTCTCCCATCTCCCAGTGTTTCTGGTTTCCTGGCAGTCACACCCACGGAACTATGTCTGGGCACCACATAAGCGCATTAATGGCTATGATCCAGAGACTTGCAGATGAATCTCAAAAGAGAAATATGCTGCAAAGATGCTCTGGACCCCAAAATCACCATCCATTAAAAAAAATAACTCCAGTTCTAGCACCCTATGTAAAAGTTTAGAAGTTCAGGACTACACGGCCACAAAAGTGGTCATGCGATATCTCATACATTATGTCACTGATATACCAAGAGTAGCATGCCACATTTGGTGGGGTATAATGTAGAAGACAACCTTGACTAAAAAAAAGAAAAGTAAATGTACATACTTATGTACATACATATGCATATGTATGCTAATACACAGACAAGGCTCAAAACTCTTACAACATGTTAGTGATCGCTAATACAGGGGCTTAATGGCTCCAAGATGAGATACAACAATTTCACACACTTTCCTCTAAGGAAAACTTTTTGGATAATTTTTAGTCAATTATTCATAACAAGAAATCCAAAATAAATTATTTAGCATCTGTCTTTGGGGAAGGCTTGCGTGATGGTGGAAAAATTCAAAATAATGGTGGTGGGAAGGTATAATGGTGGTGGGATTGGTGTTGCAATATTGATTGGTGTAGTGTTAAGCTATGTTCTTAGGTTCCTGCATTTAAATTTGTAAAACCATAGTTAGGTAATATGGTTACAGTAAATGTAATTTTTATGGTTCACAGTAAACAACTCTATGAAAATAAAATTTAAAAAAAAACTATTGTAGCTTCTGGGCGCCATATAAGCGCGTTAACAAGCGCATTAACGAGCGCTTATATGGCACTAAATGGGCCCGCCCTGTCCCAAAGGACCAAGCCCTGGCAGCTAACCTCCACTACCCAACCATTGCCATGCTCCAGGCCACTTTCCACATGCTTGGGCTGAGCCTCATGCGTGAGAGAAGTCCTATGAAACCCAGGTAATGCGGAACTTTGTGATCTTGGACTGTGGGCTCAACAGGACCCGGGAACAGAGATCCTCTGCCTGCTTCCCCCAGTCTCCAGCGACCCAGGGGTCACACCCATAACCCACCTCCTGCCAGCGCCAGATAATCTCATCAGCCACCCTCCAGAACTCAAAGCTGCTTCTCCGGGAAGGGAGCATAAAATGAGGCCCCCATAATCATGCCCCATAATCATGGCACTCCATGCCAGGCTGTTTTCACTCAGGGCGCCCCAGAGGGGGACAGGTGAGAGCCCCCCACACCCCAAGGAACTCAGCCCTGGCAGCCGACCTCCACTACCCAACTGCCGCCACGCTCCAAGCCACTTTCCACACGCTCAAGGCCGAGCCTCACTCATGAGCGAACATATTCCTGGACACATCATAAGACATTCCCTACCCAATTTCCATAATTACCTAATTACCACGCCATATTTGATGGAGTTCAGACAGTGGGCAACAAATCATAGAGGGAAATATATATATGTGTATATATATGTATGCCTATACATATATATGCCTCTCGGAGAGCCCGGTAAGCTACTGAGAGTATCCTGCCGTCACGGCAGAGCCTGGCAAACTCCCTGTGGCATATTCGATATACCAAAAACAGTAACAATAATAGGTCTCATTCCCCTGACCCTGAAAGAGCCTCCAATAATTGGGAAAGAAGAGTAAGGAGAGGCTCCTAAAATCTCAGGACTGGGACAAATGGAGACATTACTAGCTCGACTCGAGTAAATTGATGAACAAGGGGATGACAGCGATACAGTGATTGTAGCTTGTTATTCAACATCTAGGAAATAAATTTAAATAAGATACATTTTTAAAGAATACTTTTCTACTCACTAAAAGAGATATAAAGAAAATTGGTGCAAATGGATACCCTTGCTATTAATAATAAGTAGATAAATATTAAAAAATATGAATAAAACTCTAGTGGTGTAGGGTCATGGGTACTTTAGTGGTGATGGGTACAGTATATATAAATACCATAATAATTACGTTTACTGTAACCATATTACCTAAACTATAATTTTACAAATTTAAATGCAGGAACCTAAGAACATAGCTTAGCACTACAACACCTGCCTGACAGACATGAGGACATGAATTCAATCCCCAACTTTACTCCACATGACATGTACTATCCCATGGAACTACTATTTGTGATTCCCAGTGCTATAATGAAGTATACAAATTTCAAACCACCAGAATCAAGTGTTTACAATCACATGCCACAAATAAGTACAAAATGCACACAAGCAGAACTAAAATGTGTGACCCAGTGTAAGTATAGTAACTGAAGTATGTGACTACTGAAACTAAGAGTACAATCTTTGGCAAGCACCACATCCAAGTGTGTGCAACCCAAGTGTGTGCAACCTATGGTCATCAACAAAGGGAGAGGTCATAGGGATAATTCAGGTATTAAGGTGCTTGCCCTTTCACATAGCCAACCTTGTTTTGATCCCTGTTACCATATGTGGTCCCCTGAGCAGCAACAGAAGTATCCCTCAGCACAGATCCAGGAATAAGCCCTAAGAACCACTAACCGTGGCCCAAAAACTAAAACAATAAGAGAAAGAAAGGGGAGGAGTAACCCTTACACAAACTCTAAAACATGAAAAGTTATTTTTTGAAATATCTAAAGTTTAAATACAGGACTTGAAAAGTGTAAGTTATTACTGTCAGAGTTTTATTTCTAGTTCTAATTTGCCTTATATCCATGTAAACACATATAGTATACATGCTTCAGAAAATCATTTAGCAGAATTTTTTTCTCTTTAAACTCGAGAAATACATTGCTTCGAATGCTGAGAAGAAAAATTTCAAACTAAATTCAGTATTATTATATATATTTGTAGTATTATAGTGTTATGTCGATAATTTCCTCTAAATTTTCTAAGCTATGTATATATGTGGATTGGTGGACTAGTGCAATAGCACAGTGGGTAGGGCATTTCCCTTGCACATGGCCGACCCAGGTTCGATTCCTCCGTCCCTTTCAGAGAGCCTGGCAAGCTACCAAGAGTATCCTGCTCGCACAGCTGTGCCTGGCAAGCTATCCATGGCATATTCAACATGCCAAAAACAGTAACAGCAAGTCTCACCATGGAGATATTACTGGTGCCTGCTTGAGCAAATCGATGAACAGTGCTACTTTGCTCTTTCAAAATGTACATAACACACAGGAAGAGTAACCTTGCAAACATGAAGAGACAAACCAGGGGGTAATGGATTTTGTGCTGACCTATGCTTTATTAAGGTTATAGGATATAAAGTCAACATATTAAAATCAATTATATTTTTATATCAAGTTAACAAATGGAAAAAATCTAATTGCCACTTACAACACAGCATAAAGGAAGTAATCAGGAAAATTTAACCAGATGTGCAATACATCTGTCACTGTTGCTGTCATCCCATTGCTCATAGATTTGTTCGAGCGGGCACCAGTAACGTCTCTCATTGAGAGACTTATTGTTACTGTTTTTGGCATATTAAATATGCCACGGGTAGCTTTCCAGGCTCTGCCATGCGGGCGGGATACTTTCGGTAGCTTGCCAGGCTCCCCGAGAAGGATGGAGGAATTGAACCCAGGTTGGCTGCATCAAGGCAATTGCCCTACCCATAAAACAATTACAAAGAGAAATTAATAAGTTTTAAATAAATTGGTAAATTATACCGAGTTTATTATTTAAAATAATTGAATAGTTAAGATGTTTATTTTTTTAAATCCCTATTACATATTAACTTCCAATCAAAACCTCAATTAGAGAAAAATTGCTTTATAAAAATTGGTAGGCAACAAATACATTTATTTGCAGGATAGTGAAATATTAGCAAGAGAGTCAATTATCAAAAAATCAAAATGCAATACCAATTGCAGAGAAAGTAATGGAATACCAATTGCAGAGAAAGTATTTTTTCTCCTTTTTTATAACATTGTGGGTTTCGTTTCTTTTAATTAAGCAATATTCCAAATATATAATAAGCTAAGTCAGCAGACAGAAAAAGGAGCTACCATTTAGCCAGGTAACAATCCTGACCATCATGAAGGATAAAGACTACTAATATAAACACAGACAAGAAAAAATGTTTGGTACCCAGCTGGCCCATGCTGGTGCTTCCTGTACACAGCTGCCTAGTTACTTTCATAAGTGAATAAGTGGAACAATGCTAGATTTAAAAGACCATGATAGGAACTCGAAAGATAGTACAGTGAGTAGAGCACTTGCCTTGCACATGGCCAACCCATGTTGACTTCCAGCATCCCAAATGTTCCCCCGATCCCTCCATGAATAATTCCTGAGCCCAGAGTCAGAAGTAATACCCGAGTATTGCCAGGTGTGGCCAAAAACAGAAAGGAAAAGGGATCATAATAATCAGAGCTCAGATTTCTTAGGAATTAAGGTCTGGATTACAGCACCAGACACACAAATGAAACCATCAGACCACTAGTCATGGATGAGAAGGAACCAGAATGAATAGTAGGAATGAGAGACATGATTATCAGTTGTTACTATGAAGCAAGTCCCACTGATTCATATAATTCATTAAACTTTCTCTTCTAAGATTCATGCAGGAAAAGAGTTCTACCAGAATTTTGAAGGATGTGGTCTTGAATGTATATGTAAAAAAGACCTGAGCATCAAAGAGAATTGACTCTAAAGACACATGAAAACACCCTCAGATACCTTTTAATGAAGGACTTGTTTCTGGTAGTGTTGCTAGGAAACTAGGAATAGTATCAGTGGCTGTCTTTCAGCTATCACACTCCTCCAAGAACAGGCCATATCCTATGACTCTGGAAACATAAAGACCTAATCAACTCAGTCTCACAGCACAACTCTAAAGGGACATTTTATTTACAAAGATCCCAATGTTTTTTAATCCTATCTTTATCACTTCCAGACTATGGAGATGATCCCATTAATCCTCAAGACCCACAAGGCAAACATTACATTCTACAGGATCTGCTTCTAGTGATCTCAACACAGTTCTTGGCTTTTGCCACTGGATCACCATAGCACAGCACTGTAGCACTGTCATCCCATTGTTCATCGATTTACTTGAGTGGGCACCAGTAAAGTCTCCATTGTGAGACTTGTTGTTACTGTTTTTGGCATATTGAATATGTCACAGATAGCTTGCCAGGTTCTGCCGTGTGGGTGGAATACTCTTGGTAGCTTGCCGGGCTCTCCGAGAGGGACAGAGGAATTGAACCAGGTTGGCCGCACGCAAGGCAAATGCCCTATCTGCTGTGCTATTGCTCCAGTCCATTTGATCACCATATATAACAAAATCCTAAATTATGGTACACCAAAATTACTATATGAAATTGTGATGACTACTCTATGAAATGTTATCCAGTACATCAAGCTGAAAAGTGGTTTCCTTTCCATTGCAGTGGTATTCCATCTGCAAGTGAAAGCAGTAACATTAATAAATATATGAGTATATCTGAAAAGTATAAATGTTTCATGAGTGAATGTTTTATACTGCCAATTTACCTATTGTTATTACCACTTATCTTTCAATCAACATGTATGGTCTCATTGGAAGTTCCTGCATTTAGATGACTAAGGAAAAAAGCTTTAACCCTAATTTCGAAGCACTTCCACATAGAAATCTGCTTAAATCATAGGAAGACTTTAAGAGCATTACAGAACTGACTCCAGAGGGAGGGTGACTACTCCTGATCAGAAAGAACTTCAAGTACATCTGACTGTTCACCTTTCCTAAAAGAAGAACCAAAGGTATAGATTAGAATTTTGTTTTCTTGGGCTGCCATAACAAAGTAGCACAAGTTGGGTTGTTTAAATATCAGAAATACTTTGTAACACAGCTTTAGAGGCTAGAAGTCCAAAGTCAAGATGCCAGGAGACTGAGAAGAAGAATCTTTTCCAGGTTTCTTGCCTAATAAAGTAATGCCGTATCAGTACTTTAGAGTACATCCATATACTACAACTTTGAGAAGACATAGATTTTCATTTAATAAAACCTATTTTTCCCCTACAATCTGTGCTACTTTAATAATGAGCTCTCAACAGGTTCAAAATCTTTATGTCTTCCTTTTGAGATGGGATATGACACCTGTGTTGAGAAAGGTCCTTCCTGGCACCATGGGACAAGAAGTCATCAGATATGGCACATATGTGACATTGACAAGTGATGCTTTCAGAAAAAAAGATTTAGATCAAAAAGAAGAAATGTGAACATTTGCTCTATTGTCAGTGAGTTCTGAAGTTTAAAAGAGTGCCCATACATGCATAAATATACAAATTACACTACGCAACTGTGCCTTGTATCCCCCAAACATCTAAATGATACTGTTTCCCCTGAAGAGGGAACTGAGGAAAACAAACTCCAGAGATTAATATAAATACCTAGGATCCAGAGAACTTCAACTGAGACTCACTAAGAACACTGTCCATTTTGTTCACTCCTGATTCTTCAAAGTAAATTCATTTTGTCATTAGGACTCCTAATGAATGGGGCTGGAGTCATAGCACAGTAAGTAAGGAGTTTGCTTTGCAAAGGCCAACTAGGGTGGCCCATCTCTGGTACCCAAGCCCACCAGAAGTGATCCCTGCATGCAGAACCAGGAGTAAAAGTTGAATATTGCTGGGCATGCCCCACCCCAAAAGAACTACTCCGTCCCACCCCAAAAGAACTACTAATGATTGCTTTTTTGAGGTCAATATATTTTACTTCCATATCACAGATTTACTATAAAAGAATGTTTATTATTCAAGAACAGCCAGATAGAATTAATATATAAAGTAAGATATGGAGGAAAAGCACCAAGATTTCATACTCTCTCCCAGATGCTATTCTACCAGATCTCCATATGTTCATCATCTTAAAAGCTTTTTAATTGAGTTTTTATGGAATTCAATTTATATGAATGACTAGCTAAATCACTGGAAATTGGTGACTGAGTTGGGGAGAGAGGACTGAAAGTTCTCACCACATCTTTGTGACTCATATGGTTCTTCTACCACTGTCTTGTGCCAACCTGTCACCAACAAGAATTGAGATAGCCAGTCATTGAATGACAGTTAATTAGACTAGATTCAGACCAAAGAAGTGGTTTGACCTTATAGACATAGACATTTATTCTGGATATGAGTTTAGACAGATTATTAACTCTATAATATTGAGTCATCCAATCCAGGAATATGGCATATCTGTCCATTTATTTAGGCCATTAATATTCTTAAAAATATTCCTCAATTATTTTCTTTTTTTATTTTTGGGGGCGAGTAGTGGCACACCCGACAATTCTCAGGGCTTAATCCTAGTCCTGCACTCAGGAATCACTCCTGGTGGTCTTGGAGGACCACATGGGTGCCAGGTATTGAACTCCAATCAGCCTTGTGCAAGAGAAAAAACCCTCTGTACTACTGGTCTGGCCCTTTTTCTATTCTACTAAACTAGATAGGCCCTCCAGTACAAAGTTCAATACAAGTAATAGGTAGTGGGTAACACTGAAAAAAAAGTTTGTTTGTTTTTTTTGTTTTTTTTTATTTTTGGGTCACACTCGGCAATGCACAGGGATTACTCCTAGCTCATGTTCTCAGGAGTTACTCCTGGCAGTGCTCGGGGACGATAGGGGATGCTGGGAATTGAGCCCAGGTTGGCCTCATGCAAGGCAAACGCCCCACCCATTTTGCTATACCTCAAACCCCCTGAATTTTTTATTTTTTATTTTTATTTTTTTTATTTTTTTTTTTTTTTGCTTTTTGGGTCACACCCAGCAATGCACAGGGGTCACTCCTGGCTCATGCACTCAGGAATCACCCCTGGTGATGCTCAGGGGACCATATGGGATGCTGGGATTTGAACCCGGGTCGGCCGCGTGCAAGGCAAACGCCCTACCCGCTGTGCTATCGCTCCAGCCCCCCCTGAATTTTTTATATGAAAGAAAAACCTCTTATCATTAGTGTATCATTAGAAGATTTTTTGAGTTATTGTTTAGCAGATTAAGAAACTTTTTCTAATAACAGGTTTATTATAAAAGTATACTGAATTTCATACCATTATTTTTCTTCTTGGATAATTTTATTCTTTAATTTGATCATATAAATCATACTAATTGATATTTAAGGATAAACCTATTTTGAAACTCTGAAATAGATTTAAATTTGTAATAACAAATTAATCTTTCTGTACATTTCTGGGATTTGGCTGTAGCTATAAGACACATTGTTGAAAATTAAGGCCAGAGTCTAAAAGAAAACGTGGTACAGTAGCCGAGTAATATATGTATATCTGCTACAGAAATGTTATGGTGAAGGTCCAACTGGAACAAATTAGATAAAAAAAAAAACTGTGATAATATTAAGTCTTTTGATTTTTCTAAATTCTCTAAGCCAATATCTAGTAATCAACAATCTCATGAGAGAGCTATCTCACAAAATAACACTTGTTGTCCACTCTAGTTCTCCAGACTATTTTCTGTGTACTTGCTTCATCCTAGGGGAGATAACTTATAAAGTTATAATTACTAGACCTGATTGATCTGTACCAGTGGAAACAAGGAAAATGAGTATGACTGAATGTTTAAGGTACTGCACCAAGAAATAGAGTATAAGGTTGGATACACTAAAACCAAGTGTGTTAAAGAGCTTCAAGAACTTTGGATTTAAGCCTCTGGCAAGGATCCCTGGTCCAGATCCCAATACTTTGTCTAGAATGGCCAATATCCATTTAAAGTTTAGACACAATGACAATTAATATAATAGTAATAATAATAATAATAATATGTTTTAGGTATAGCATGGATAATATCAGGGGGCAGAGAAATAAAAACATTAGACTGTATTCACCATATAAAACCCGAAACCTTAGCCTTTATGTTACTAAGAAAGTGCAAAAGATACACCAGTGAAGAGAATACTGATATCTTTATGAAGCTATGGAAGTTTGCCAGCCTGATGGCAAAGATTTGTGTCATAAGATTCTAGAAAGGAACCAGGGTCTATGGGATCAATAAGGATAAGATTTCAAAATAGTTTCATGTAACTATTACTGGCAAATTAGACTACTATAATAGTAGCAACACTGACATAGTGATCAAGGTATTTTGACACATAAGGATTTGTACTTATGTTTAACAAATCATATATTCCTGAAAGTGAGAAACTTAAGACAAATAGAATCCTGTTTGAATTGTTTAATAAAAGCATTTTAGAACTTTTGTATACCTACTAAATAGGGCAATTGCAGTCCGTGACTGTTTTTTATGTAAGAACCTATTAAAAGATGACTCTAATTTTAGTGATGATCAATGCCACTGCAAATAAACAAGACAAAGCATTCCTTATAGCCTTCCCTAAAGAGATCCACAGACATTTGGCTTGCTAAATAGAATAAGCCAGACTTATCAGTCTGGAATATAGTTCCTGAGCTGCCTATGACCTGATGTGATCCTAAAACACCATTATAGTTTTCCTTTTAAAGTAGAGATTTATGGAAATCAAGAAATGGTTGGACTTTAGATTCAAATTCATCTCAAAGTGAGTCCAAAGACCAACCGAACAGTTATTTCCCAAGTCCTTGAGTGTATAATTAGGATAATTCAAAGAAACTACTACTTGCAAATGTTCCCCTTGGCTGTTATCTAACTGCTGGCTTTCTTGAATTTCTGAATGAATTCACACATTCTAATTGCCTGGACCTGACTCTTAAGCTAAACTCTGATATTATCTTCTATGGACCATTTTGGTTTCAATATATATAGGCTAAAACAGTTTCAATAAAAAGAATGTAGACTCTGACAATTGCAGAATTAGGATGCCCTTTGTGCAGCTCTAAACATTTAAAGCATCATGAATGCTTCAGTTAATGATGGACCATGTAGATCACTGAAGATGGCTGTAAGAAAAGGCTCATTTTCTGACAGGCCATATAAAACTAACCCACAGAATCTGGGAGTCCAGTAGATGTTCCAGTTTTTGTCTTCAGATTTTTAGGTTGCATCAGTGAACAACTAGCCTGACTCTCTTCCTGTCGTCATTTTTCCTGGTACACATATCTTATCAAGGCAATTTGATTTTAAACACAACTGTCTCTGGGCCAGTGGGATAGTAGAGAGTCAAGAACTTGACTTGCAGCTATAACCCTATTACAGCTACAATCCTGGCTTAAATCACTGGCACCACATATGGTTCCTTGAAAACCATCAAGAGTCACTTCTGAGCATACAACGAATAGGGCCAGAAATAGCCCCTGAGCATTCTCAGTTAAGGCTCTCTAACCCCTCTCCCAAACCCACACAATCAACCTCAGAAAGAGTTTACTCTCCAGAATATTCACTGATATATGATTGACTAAAGGGGTACGAGATGTGTAAATTTATTTTGAAAATTAAGCATATCATAATAACCAATTCCTTAACGTTATAGGAATTTCAAGTTAAACTTCCTGTTTTTCTGTGGAAAAAAATACCTTAATCTTTGGGCTGGAGTGATAGGATACTGGGCAGGGCACTTGCCTTGCACACTATTAGTTAAAATAACAAAGAAGGGCAGGAAGATAGTACAGTGGGTAAAGTATTTTTGTTACATGCAGCTGTCCTGGATTTGACTCCTGGCACCACATATGGTACCCCAAGCCCCACCAGAAGTGATCTCTGAGCCAGAAGTAATCTCAGCACTACTGGGTGTGGATCAAATAAAAAAATAAGTAAACAATGAAAGAAAGAAAAAGTAACTGGAATTTCCTTGGAGGCCCAAGGAAAGTTAGGACATTAATGATCTTTGTCTTTCAGAAATGTTCCTGGAAGTTTCTCCCTCTTCTTGAAGGAACACTCCCTATGCTACCTTTCCAATGTGCTGGAGTCAGACTATGATCAGTCCTGACAGCAAAGACTGTTAGATAGGAGAAGACTCAGAAGGCTGAAAAACACTTCCAGATGTTTTTACACATGTGAGGTGGGTGAACTGAAATCATGGACAAGCAAAACTGGAGCTGCCTGCCTGAAGCAGTCTCACTGAAACCAAAGACTGAATTCAGGATCCTGGAGTAGGAGTCCCACAAGTTGAGATGATCATAGAGGCCTTTTTAACCATTACTGCCTAACTAATGCATGTTCTGCTTGAGGTGCCCTAACAATTGTAAACTCTACTTACACTCTGAAACTGTTCCCAGGGGTGCCATGTGTGTCTTCTAGGATTTTTCTTCTATAAGTATCCTAATTATCATGACATTGCCTCATCTCTAATAGGCATTCAAGTAAGCTTCAAACTACTGGTCACAGTTGTTCTGTACCTGAATTTTTGTCTTGGATCAGGTAAGTACAAAAACAATCTGGCAGTCATCTAGATTTCTAAGATAGGTTTTGTGTCAGATATTTTTCTTTTGTGACATATTCTACAAACACTCAACATTGAGCATTCAGCATAATATAATGCTAGAATCTTTTCTTATGACATCATGCTAATTGAGCCTAGTGAACAGTAAATGCTAAGGATCCATAATGAACTAGCAAGATACATGTATGTCAAAGAGTAAAATATTAGCTCCTTGAAATTTCAGGGACCTGCTATATAAGTCTAGAGTTCTGGAAATTCCAGAAAATCTATTCTGAGGTAAAACACAAGTTTTTTTTGCATCTCTTGCCACTAAGAAAAAGGAACTTTTAGGAGAGACTCTGAGTTTCAGAAGTAGCATATATCATATTTGAAACTCAAAATGCTTCCATGCTAAATCAGGGCCAACAAGAAAGGTAAGATAGGCAACAAATCCAGTCTATAACACTATTCAATATGATGTTGCCAGAACTACACAGACATAGAAGAATGCCATTCTTCTATATAGAATGACAAGTCACAATAGAAAAATTACATTATAAACATTGTAAAAGAGACCCATACTTCCTCTACAAATAACTTCTGTGTCTATAAATGGGTTTTGTTGTTTCCTGAGCCCTAGTAGAGAATGAGTAACTGAGCAGACACCAAATTATTACATCATAGGCAAAAGGAAAGGTAGGTATGGGAGAAATAAATAACAGAAATAGTAAATTCAGAATAAGCTGCAGAGATCCGAAAAAAATATAGATAAGTTTCTCTTTTTTGATGCAGTCTCTCCCAATTTGTATTTATGATTTCACAGAAAAATTTTATGATAAATATGAAAAAATATATTGGCCCATATCAACAGATGCTAGGTATATATGTTGTTATAAGCCAAAAATACTTAACTACTGAATCACAGGTCTATTCAAGGGAGGTCCAAAAGGACAGTTGTAAAGGGAAATCTTACAAGGAAACAGAGCTGTAAGGTCTTGCCATCCCTTTATTAAAAATTTATTATATTTACAATGGAATACTATGCAGCTGTTAGAAAAAATGAAATCATGAACTTTGCATATAAGTGGATCAACATGGAAAGTATCACGCTAAGTGAAATGAGTCAGAGAGAGACAGACATAGAAAGATTGCACTCATCTGTAGAATATAAAATAACAGAGTAGGATACTAATATCCAAGAATAGTAGAAATAAGTACCGGAAGGTTGGCTCCATGGCTTGGAAGCTGGTCCCACATGCTGAGGAAAAAGGCAGCTCAGATAGAGAAGGGAACACCAAGTAAAATGTGGTTGGAGATCCCGCGCGGGGAGATGTGTGCTGAAAGTAGACTAGAATCTGAACACAATGGCCACTCAATACCCCTATTGCAAACTACAACACCCAATTGGAAAGAGAGATCAAAAGGGAACACTCTGCCACAGAGGCAGGGTGGGGTGGGGGGGAGATGGGATTGAGGGGTGGGAGGGATTCTGGGATTATTGGTGGTGTAGAATGGGCACTGGTGGAGGGATGGGTTTGCGAACATTGTATGAGGGGAAAACAAGCTCTAAAATGTGTAAATCTGTATCTGTACCCTCATGTGACTCACTAATTAAAGAATTAAAAAATAAAAAAAATTTAAAAAATTATGGTATTTATATTTAGGCACAATGGTTTACAATACTGTTAATGGTAGGGCTTCATGCATAAAAATTCCAGTACCACAACCACCAGAGTATCTGCCTCCCTTCACTACTGCCACTATTGTTCCAGTGTCCCTTCCATTCTCTTATCCCCCTACCTCAGCCCCTTGCCCTGTTAAGCTTCCTACTAAACAGAAGTAAAAGTAAACAACTGGGACTATATCAAACTAAGGAGTTCATGCACTGCAAAAGAAATGATGACCAAAATAAATATAGACTCATCATAGACTGGGAGAAAATATTTTCCCATACCACAATTTATCTGACAAAGAGTCAATATCCAAGATATATAAAGCATTGGGGCTGGAGCGATAGCACAGCGGGTAGGGCATTTGCCTTGCACTCGGCCAACCTGGGTTCGAATCCCAGCATCCCATATGGTCCCCTGAGCACAGCCAGGAGTAAGTCCTGAGTGCAGAGCCAGGAGTAACCCCTGAGCATCGCCAGGTGTGACCCAAAAAGCAAAAAAAAAAAAAAAAAAAAAAAAAAACCACTGGTAGAACTTAACAAAAAATATAAAAATGGGGGGATGTAAACAAAAACTTCCTCAAAGAAGACATATAGAGGCCAAAGGTATATGAAAAAAATGTTCTGCATCACTTATCAAGTAAAAATAAATCAATACAGCAAAGAGATATTATCTCACACCATTGAGACTGGTATATCATAAAGTGTAAAAAACTAAGGCACGCCGAGGGGCACGTGTACACGCGGGCTCTCTGGGCAGCTCTGTCTCACCACCCACCTTTAGTGCTCTGGAACCGCAGTGTGTGGACTGGATCGGGACGGCCGTTGGCAAAAGACAGGTGAAGGAAGAACGAGGACCAAACTGGTTGCTGATTAGTTACCGTTTATTCAATCTTCCATCTTTCTCATCTCCCGCACTCCCAGCTCCGTCCTCTCTCTGGATCTACTGCAGCTTCTCTAGTCTCTCTTCCTACTTGTCTCTCCCACCTTGCCCTCTAGGCTATACCCAGCCAGGTAGCAAAATCAACATAAGAAAGCCCTTCCTGAGGGCAGGGCAATCCAAAGCCCTTCCTGACTCTTAAGTTTTTTTTTCCCTTTCCTTAGTCCAAACACTTATTAACATCTTAATACTAGTTAACATCTTAATACAGACTCAGACCACAGCACTCAGGCCAGATTAATCATTCCTCACCCTAGCAGGGTCGAAATCTAGTTATCACTGTTTGGATCATGACAACATTTGTCCATGATCAAGCTCTTAACTTATGGTTAAGCACTAGGCACTTTGGCCAGGCCCATCTCGATGCCAGGGTAGCACACAATTCACCGCTTGCCCTGAGTCTGTCTCATCCCTTGTCGGGACCCTGCTTTTGGGGGTGCTAGGAAGTAAGGACAGCTGAGGCTTAGGTCGAGAGAACAGATGTCCAGGAGGAAAATATCATGTAGAGTCAAATGACTCCCAGGTTACAAAAGCATAGCATTTGCTACGTCTTCCTGTGTCCATACAAAAAGGACATTGCTCTGAATAAACTATGCAAAGGACTCAAGGAGAAGAGAAAAACAGTATTTGCAAGATAACAGAACACTAAGAAGTTACAAATAAACACAGAGGAGTGGGAGCACTGTAATGGGAGTAACCCAATAAACCTAAACTGCCTGAGGCTATGTTATCCTACAATAAAGAACAAAAACAAGTGCTGATGTGGATGTGGGAGAAAGAGGACCCACTTTTATTACTTGTGGGAATGTCAATTTGTCCAACCTTTTGGAAAAACAATATGAACAGTTCTCAAAAAACTAGGAATTAAGATTCCATATAATCCAGCAATTCTACCTCTTGGCATCTATGGAACAACAACAAAAAAAAACCTATTCAGAAAAGACATTTGCACTCCTATGTTCACTGTAGCACTATTCACAAAGGCCAAATCTGAAAACAACCCACAGGCCTAAGAACAGAAACCTTGATAAAGAAACTGCAGTACACATACAGAATACAATACTACTTGGCTATTTAAAAAAAACATGCAATTTGCTGCTATATGCATACATCTGAAGAGTATCATGAAGTTAGTCAGAAGGAGAGAGAGAGATTGTCATTACCTTTAATGAGAAGAGAAGTGGCCTAAGGTCTGACATGCATAGACAGCTGAGCAGTAGGTAAAGTAATCAGCTAGCTGGCTAGGAACACAGATTTATTAGAGACAGTACATCAATAAGATATAATTTACAGATATAATTAGAGAATTTATAAAGCATAGCATTCCTATTACTTATTTGGGTTTTTTTGGGGGCGTCACACCCTTTGGTACTCAAGGCTTTCTCCTGGCTCTGTGCTTAGAGATCACTACTGGCAAACTTAGGGGAGCATCTGTGGTGTCAGGTACTGAACTCAGGTTAGCTGTGTACAAGGAAAATTACCTACTTGCTATCTCTCCAAGTTCCAATTTTCTGAAAATTTGTTAAAATTGGTGATATCATATTTTTTAATTTTCATTATAGGAAATTTATGATCACATTATCTTATAGCACTGCACTGCACTGTCATCCCATTGTTCATCGATTTGCTTGAGCGGACACCAGTAATGTCTCCATTGTGAGATTTGTTGTTACTGTTTTTGGCATATCGGATACACCACGGGTTGCTTGCCAGGCTTCGCCGTGTGGGCAGGATGCTCTCGGTAGCTTACCAGACTCTTTGAGAGGGGCGGAGGAATCAAACCCGGGTTGGCCAAGTGCAAGGCAAACGCTCTACCTACTGTGCTATTGCTCCAGCCCCACATTGTCTTAACACAATGAAATTATGCCAGAAATCAATAATAAAATATTATTAGATTATCCCATGTTTTCAATTTTTTAGATTCAGTTCTAAATAAACTGCAGACTAAAAAAAGAATGATACTAAGATTAAAAGCTATTTTACACTAAACTATTTTTATACAATTAGTTAATCCTATAGTAAAGCATATAGGATGCAACTGAACAGTACTTAGAAAAAGTTCCTGGCCTACAATATATCAGAAGAAAAAAAGCTACAGATTAAGGATTAAGTACTCTGTTCAAGAATGAAAAAGAGAAGCTAATAAGAACAAATGAATGAAAGGATGAAAATAATTAAGAGAAGAAACTAATGAAGCAGTAAATGAGTCCATGAGAAAGAAAAAATTTAAACCTGAAAGTTGATTTATGAAAATGTCAATTAACTTGGCAAAGTTCTGGTTGTCAATAAGAAAAAAGAGAAGGAAAAATAAGCCAAAACTAGGAATTGAAAGAGGAATAACAAATCAAATATTATAAATATATTTCAGATACAGATAATAAAAGAGCAATAATAAAATATATGCATGTGTATGCCAATAAACTCAAAATAAGAAAATTTTAAAGAATTTTGAGAAATATAAATGAACCAATGATTCATCAAAATTATCCCCCAAATTTAGAAACCTACATAGCTATTAAATAATTTTAATTTCTGGACAAGCTGGATTTACCATGAGTACTATCAAAAAAATTCAAGGAAGAGTTGGGGCTGGCTTGATAGTACAGGGGTACTTGGACTTGCTTAGCATGCAGCAATCAGTTCAATCTCCAGCATCCAATATGGTCCTGGAGTCTACCAGGAATGATCCAAGAGTAGAATCAGGAGTAATAAGTCCTAATCACCATAGAGTATGGCCCCAAAACAAACAAACAAAATACTTAAAGAAGAAATAATCCTACTCATATAGAAACACTTCCACAGAATAGAGGGGAGAAAAAAAAGAGAGGCCGGAGCCATAGTACAGTGGGTAGCGTACTTGCCTTGCATGCAGCTGACCCAGGGTTTGATATCCAACATCCCATATGATCCCAGAGCACAGAGCCAGGAGCAAGTCCTTAGCATCACTGGGCCTTGCCCTTCCCCCCCAAAATTAGCACTCTTGGGGCTGAGTGATAGCACAGTGGGTAGGGCATTTGCCTTGCATGCGGCCAACCCGGGTTTGATTCCCAGATCCCATATGGTCCCCCAAGTATCGCCAGGAGTAATTCCTGAGTGTAGAGCCAGGAGTAACCCCTGAGCAATGCTGGGTGTGACCCAAAAAGCAAAAACAAAAAAGAGCTAAAAATCTTGTTTGTTTAGCATAGTTCTGATATTAAGAAAGAAAAACTAGAGCTGGTAATGTAGCTCAGTGGTAGAGCACTTGCCTTGCATTTTTGAGGCTCTGGATTTAATCCCTGATCCCACAAAAAAAAATTAAAAACAAATATAATTCATTGACACAAACTAAAGGAGAAAAATCATAATTATCTTTATAGGCAGAAAAGGCATTTATTAAAATTCTGTGTATATAGGGAAAATAGCTCCCTATAATAACAACATAGGGAAATTGCCTTGGTATTTAAATATTATAACACATTTGTGGCAAACTACATTGAGAAATGTTAAAAGCTTTCCCTTCGATACAGTTGATACAAGGGCCAGAAAGGCTGCTCCATAGCTGGAAGCCTGCCTCATGAGTGGATGGGAGAAGGCAGCTGGAATAGAGAAGGGATCACTAAGAAGATGATGGCTGGAAGAATCAGTCGGGATGGGAGATGTGTACTGAAAGTACATAATGGACCAAACATGATGACCTCTCATTATTTGTATCGCAAACCATAATGCCCAAATGTAGAGAGAGAGTATGGGGAATATTGTCTGCCATGGAGGCAGAGGGAAGGTGGGAAAGCGGGGCGGGGGGGGGGGTATACCGGGGATATTGGTGGTGGGGAATGTGTACTGGTGGAGCGATGGGTGTTTGATCATTGTGTGATTGTAACCCAAACATGAAAGCTTGTAACTATCTCACAGTGATTCAATAAATTTTTTTTAAAAAAAAGCTTTCCCTTCAAGGGGTTGGAGAGATGGTACAGTGAGTAGGTCATTTGCCTTGCACACAACTGGCCTGGGTTTAATCCCTGGCACCCCTATATAGTCCTCTGAGCACCTCTGAGAACTAATTTCTGAGCACAGAGCCATCAGTAAACCCTGTGCACCTCTGAGTGTTTGTCAAAGTGAGCACAACAAATGTCAAATAATATATTAAAGAACCTCTACAAACCATTGTAAAGAAAAATTAAATTAAATTACATGAATAGAAGAAACACATATACACATACATATATATGTATATCAGGATATAGGCAAAGGTCTGGAGCCCATGCTTTATATTCATAAAGCTTGGGGATTCAGTCCAGTCCCTGATGCCATGCTCAATCCAAATTCCCATCAACCAAATTAATAAACTGGAATATTTTTTAAATGGACGATTTTGCACCAATCAAAATTAGTGACCTACAACACAAGATTTTTAAAATTTTAACAATAAACATTAATGTGGGAAAAAAACACCAAAATAATCCATAGCACTTGGTTCTGTGAAATTTAAAACAAACAAAAAAATAGATAGGAGCACATACATAACACAATAGACACATATTAAAAAATATATGCTGGAGAGATAGTACAGTGGGTAAGGAGCTTGCTTTGTAAACTGACCCAATTTCAAACCCTGTTACCATATAATAGCTCCTGAACACCACCAGGTGTGATCCCTGAGCACCAAGCCAGAAATAAATCCTAAACACACCCAGTGTGTACACATACATACACACACACACACAGAGCTAACACCAATGCACACAAAATTCAATGTAATTATTTTATTTGATGGAATGGGGAAAGGTAAGAGACCAGATATATAGTTAGTGGTACATATTTACCAATACCTGGCATTTGGGGGGAGATACAATGTTCAGCCATTCTTATTATTTGTGTAGATACATAAGTGACATCAGATAAGCTAAGTCAATATATATATATATATATATATATTGCTTTTTGGGTCACACCTGGCAATGCACAGGGGTTACTCCTGGCTCTGCACTCAAGAATCACTCCTGGCGGTGCTCAGGGGACCATATGGGATGCTGGGATTCGAACCCGGGTCGGTCGCGTGCAAGGCAAACGCCCTACCCTCTGTGCTATCACTCCAGCCCCAAGCTAAGTCAATATTAAGCACGTCCAGCATAGGCGAACGATGAGTTTACAAGCCAATTCTGTGAACCTGAAGTCTAGTGGGATTAAAAAGAGAGGGTAGGGGTCAGTATTTGCGTAAAAGCAAAAAGCACAGAAACATCAGAAAAGCATCGTCTCCACAGTCTGCCGGCCGGCTCTCTCAAGGAATGAAAATCCAGAAATCAAGGTGCCGTTTAGCCTAGTTAGCGTCAGTCCCAGAACTGACCCCTGGAGAAGCCAAACGCTCTGCCGGAGTCTCACCGCACACATCAGTTTTGACTCCGGACCCCAAGAGGGGCGGCGAACAGAAGGGCAGAAGCAGAGGAGAGCAAAGTAAAGCGCATGCGCTGCCCCGTCCCGTGCGTGACCGCGGCCCACGCCCTGCGCCTCAGGTGTCGGAACCCACCGCCTGAGCGCCCGGGCTGAGGAGATTCCAGGTGGGGTGCAGAGGACACCAAAGGCTTTTCTGAGGCCACATCACAAGAATCTAGCTAGCCAAGAAGAATCTGTCGCTTCTCCAAAGAAAGTCCCCAAAAAGATGATTTGAACATCAAAGGCCAAGTCTATTCTGGCTGTGAGGGCCCCACAAACACTCTTTAGGCTGAAGTAGAAATACACTACACAGACTCTTAAGCTGGCTTCCTTGTGGGAAAAATTATTCCCTCTCTGTGGTCATTATTACCCAGTCACAGGACGAGGAAGGTTCAGTTTTTCTACGACTTTAATGTTTTACGAAACTACTTACCCACCAGCGACATTTTTCTTCTCAAGATGTAGTCTATATCCAGTAACACCAAACGTCCTGGAAACTGCTTAAGAGAAAACTACTGTTGATAGATGATAAAAATAACGGCTGGTTATTTTAGCAGCAAAAGGAGGTTAATCAAGTACAACACAGCACCTGAGTGGTTATCCCACAGCGAGCCACACTGCAAGGACAGAAAAAAAAAATGGAGAGTTTATATTTATAGAGTGGAAGTCGGGGCGGGGCTGGGGCGGGGCGGGGCGGGGCTATACTGTGCTGAGAGAGTTCATTGGTGAAGAGTAAGAATTCATGGTGGCAAAAGTTTCTTATTGGCTGATCTGTGAGAGTCTCAGGTGGAGCTGTTGCTGGGCAAAATAAACCTCTCTGCTACAGAACAGAGAGTCAGGTTCTCTCTGGAGTTACAGACCTGGAGTTCTGCCTGATAATGGCCCTGGTCTCATATAGCTTGAAACTAGGGAGCCAACGAGTAGGACAAGGGGCCACAGGAAGAAAACAAGAAAGTTGAGAAACAACAGCTCTAGACCAAAACTAGGAGTGTGGAATATTAACTCCATGTGAAAATGGAAGACACTAAGAGTAGAGAATTGTTTTGAGGGGTGGTCCAGTATCACTGGATGTGGAGGGAAGAACCCAAAGAATGGAAACTAAAAAGTGTTGTCAACTACATTAAGGTCTTCATAAAACTACAGAAGCAAAGCCCTAATACCTTGACCCTTTTTTTAAACTACAGCTCAGCAGATCTCTTGAGAGAGAAGGGAAGTTGGTATAGACCAGCATCTGTGTGTGTGTGTGTGTGTGTGTGTGTGCGCGCGTGCACGCGTCTGTCTGTCTGTCTGTCTGTCTGTCTGTCTTTGTCTTTCTCTCAGCAAAATAGTTTTTACTGAAACTTAGATAAATATGAGGGAAAAGAGAGAAATATGTGTTCAAGATACAAAAGGGGGAAATCATAGTTTAGTATTTATCAACCAGGGCCTTATGGCCCCCTTTGTGCCCCCCAGGATATTCCAAGGGACCACAGATGAAAATCACATTAAACAGGGGGCCATCGCTTGAGACTAGGGAGCCAACTAGTAGGACAAGGGGCCATAGAAGAAACCAAGGAAGAGAGTTGAGAAACAACCGCTCTAGACCAAAACCTAAGAGTGTGAAATATTAACTCCCATGAAAATGGAAGACACTAAAGAGTAGAGAATCTTTTGGGGGGGTGGAGGGTTTTTAAACATACCCAGCAGTGCTCAGGTGCCATTCATAGTGGTGCTCAAAGGACCATATGTAATGCCAGGGATTTGAACCAGAGGGATTCAAACCAGAGTCATGGCTGATGCAACAACATGCAAGACAATTGCTTTACCTTCTGTGCTATCTTTGTGACCCAAGAATAGAATATCTTGATAAAATACAACATGCATACTCTGAGACTTTAACTCAAGAATATTGAAGCCACACTATTATGCAGGAATATTGTCATCTTAAAAATCTAAATCAGTATTTTTATTTTCCAGCACCAATCTTTAAATTGCCTGGCAGAAGAGGTCAGAGAATCCATACAGGAAGTATTCTACTTGATTTGTATGCGGTTTGATCCTCAACACCACATATGGTTCCCAAGCACCACCACGGGTCACTCCTGAGCACAGATGCACTGCCAGATGTGGCCCCAATAATCCCACCACCCCAAATCTCTGCACCAGTATTGCCCTATAGAGTGTGCATACTAACTGGTTTTAAAGAGACCTCACTTCTGGAATGGGTTAAGCAATCATAAGTATCTTCCACTAAGTTCTAGTGGAAGAAATGTGGAATCAAACTTCCTCTTTTAACACTATCAAATTGCACATACATGTCCAGATTTATTCAAAAATCCTGACACAATTATAATTAACCTTTTAGATTAGATATGTACGTCCATGCAGTCACTCTTTACAGCCCACAATGGAAAAAAGATCAGCAACTTTTTCGTGCCAATACAACATGGGCAGAAATTATATCTAATAAAATAAATATTTCTTCATAGCTTAAGACTAAGACTGGAAAGATGATTCAATAGGCTATATCACAATGTTTTCCAAGCAGAAGTCTCAGGTTTAATCCTGGCACCATATGGCCCCCAAGTACCCCTAGGAGGGACCTCCCAAAGAGAGCTCAGAGTAGCTCCTGAGAATTTCAGTGTGCCCCCCAAAAAGCCTTAGGCTAAAAGACAAAGAACAAAACTCTAAAAAATAATTCCAGAGGACATAAGTATTATAATACAGCTAATACAGGGTTTAAGATGTTTTTCTTGCATGCAACCCACTCCAATTGTATTCCTGGCACTACATAAGGTCCCCATATTACTCCCAGGACTAATATCTGAGCACAGCAGCAGGAGTAAATCCTGAGGACCACCTAGTATGCCCCTCTACCCAAAACAGAGGAAGAGGCATTCCTTACTGGTCCAATATTCCAAGAAATAATAAGATAAACTAGAGTCCTAAACGGTGTGTACTTGGAAACAGTTTACAAAGACACTTTATTCTGCTTCAAACTGGCTCATCATCATCTTCCGGCTATACTCATAGGCCAAGATTAGCATCCCATTGGCAGGAACTGCACGAATCATAGTAGATTTCATTCCAGAATATAGGGTTGCTGCTCCTTCATTTCTCACAATACTTAAGAAAGTACTGATAAGTCCTGCCTGTTTCCCAGACATGGAAAGAACCTGAATTCTAGACTTAATACAATCCACTGGATATACAGCAATCCAAAGACAAACTCCACCAAACCCACCACTTATCACCAAATAGACAGGGCTGAGTTCGTCTTTTGGTGTCCCTGAGGCAAAAAACGATCGGCTGAGCTCATAGCCCCCAAAGAAAAAGAAATATCCCGGTACTTCTTGAAGTAAAGTACTAGAGAATCCATGGTAGAAGCCCATGAGGCCCTCCTTTCTAAAGATAGTCTTCACCATGGTCCAAACGGTGCTGTGGCTTTTCGCTATCTTCCCTGACAACTCCATTTCATACATGGCCTGCAGCCGGCACTTAACAAGCTCCGTGGGACACAGCACCAGCGCAGCAAAGGTAGAGGCAAGGGAACCAGCAGTTGCAGACTGCAAATCACTCAGCTTTGCATGCCTGTCCAGTCCAACCACATTCCTCACAAACTGCTGGCAGAAGCCATAGGTCATAAAGAGGGCTGCGTTCTCGGCAACATAGGCCATCAGTGCCGGGCTGGTCCCCCGGTAGAAGCCCCTAAAGCCCACTTGAGAGTACGTCTTCAGGCAGCAGTCGAAAAAGCCCTTATACAGGTTGGGGAACGTCTGCATCTTCACTTTTATGGTGTCGAAGGGTTGTCCGGTCAGGACACAAGCTGTCCCCCCGATGGCCCCTGCTGTGAAGTCTATGGTGGCTTGAATCACCGGATTGGACTTCATGTTCACCGCCTCGTCTGCGGGGGTGGGCGGTGGTAACTTTCTGGATTTGAGGACTGAAGCTTCAAACCCAGTCTACTCTCGGCTCTCAATTACCTCCAACAGAAGTCAGTTTACCAGCAGCCCTCCAGTCCACTAAAATAACAAACACACACCCCACCCCCCAAGTGGCCTGGCACGCACGTGGCTCTCCAGAGCGCCTGGGTCACGTGTTAAAACCGCCAGCAGAAGCCGCTGTGCGCCTGCTCCACTGCCAACGGAGTGCTAAAGGCAGACTAAGTATATATTTTAGGGGTGGGGGCTCACCCAGCAGTGGGATGAGGGCACACGCGGTATGCACACACTCAGGGATCACTCCTGGAGGACTCAGGGAACCATATGAGGTGCCGGGATTGATGGGGGTGGGGCTCGTGATGGGGAGGTGGGCTGCTGTGTGCAAGGTAAGTACCCAATACGCTGTACTATCACTTTGGTCCATATGCATATTTTATTATATTTATATTTAGACATATTTTCTCTTTTAGCTATATATTATATATTTAGTTTTTAATATATTTGTCTTTTATACACATTTTTATCTTTTTGTGTGTGCACAGAGAGCAAACCTGGGTTTGTCACATATACAAGGTGTGTGCTCTACCTCTGAGTCATATTCCCAGTCTTAAACTTTCACAGATTATACTTATGGACTACAGTTTTTCGTGGACTGAAATATATCTATTGAAAGCTAAACTGTGCACTTATGGCCAAAATCTCTAGGCACTATTATGCCACCAGTGAGGAAAAATACTGATGTTCACCCCATTTCTTACTAGCAAGACTCGAAGATGCTCCCAGGAGGTCGATCTCAGAGTCAAAGAGGGACAGGTTTGGAAAAGGGAAGACAAACTATTCAAGGGAGGAGGTGGGGAGGGTCCTACATTATTGATGGCTTCGTTTAATCAGAAAACACTTCTTTGTCATTAGGTCAAGAGTGTAGTTCTGCAGAGATGCCACCCTAAAGTCCTGATCTGGTCCAGTTCTTCACTCTCCTGGGGCCTCGGGGGAATGCCTCAAATCTGACAGAACCGGGGAAAGGTTATTTTGTGACACCAAGGATATGGGCAGGAGCTTGGGGAGTCTGCAGGACACAAACATTGTTTGAAGAGCCAGAACATGGCACTTTGCTATCAAGCTGGTAAGTTGCTATTTATATACTGCTAAGAAACATGGTAGAAAAGAGCCCTGTGGCTCCAGCACTCCAGGCTCAATATGTTTCCAGGCTCTTGTCTGCAGGAACCCTAGAGCCCTGCACAGCTAGCAGCACTTCTGAGGCTCTGTGACAACAGTTTTCATGGTAAGATGCAGCTGGGATGAGGTTTGGTTTTTGGAGAACACTTTTCCCACTAAGATGCTCATTACTATGTTGAAACAATTCCCCCAAAGATTTACATCATTTTTGTTTTGTTTTGGGGCCACACCCAGCAATGCTCAGGAGTTACTCCTGGCTCTGCACTCAGAAATTACTCCTGG
This sequence comes from Sorex araneus, assembly GCF_027595985.1. Classification (NCBI taxonomy): domain Eukaryota; kingdom Metazoa; phylum Chordata; class Mammalia; order Eulipotyphla; family Soricidae; genus Sorex; species Sorex araneus. The sequence goes on along the minus strand of NC_073307.1, from coordinate 20,100,937 downwards.
CAGTACATGAGGGATCACATGGGATGCTAGGGATCAATCTGGGTCAATTTTTTTTTTTGCTTTTGCTTTTTGGGTCACAACCAGCAATGCACAGGAAGTACTCATGGCTCTGCACTCAGGAATTGCCCCTGGCAGTGCTCGGGGAACCATATAGAATGCTGGGGATCGAACCCAAGTCAGCTGCATGCAAGGCAAATGCCCTACCCACTGTACTATCACTCCAGCCCCAACTTGGGTCAACCTTGTGCAAGGCAAGTGCCTTACCCACTACTGTACTATCAACCTCACCAAAGGTTTACATTCTAAAGGCCTAGACATTATTTTACTGACAGTAAATGCAAAATGGCAGAGGGGGACAGAAAGTGTGCTGAAGTCATTCTTTCCTTCAGAAAGCTTTTCCTGTCTGATTTTCTTTAGTTACTGACTAGTATTTAAAAGCAAGTTGCTGAAAAGCAGATTGTGCAAAGATAAGAGTTTATGAGCAGGTAGATACTTTTATAGTAAACAGTGACCTGGAATTTTGTTTGGAGAATGCCCAGATGTCATGATTTGGGTTCCAATATTGATTGTGTGTATTCTTGCACTGGGCACTGATTTTATGAAACCCGGAAAGGGAGGTGGGGAAGGTAGATATTGATGAAGGATAGATTTCCATCTAATTCCCTTGTTTGGTGGTATATATGTCAACCTTCTTCTGTGTCCACTACCTTTGATTTTAAGCCATTTTTGGATCACTTTACCCAGAAAATAAACTTTCCATGTTTGGGATGGGGAGTGTCAAGTCCTCAGATTTCCCAGAGTAGAACAGAGATCCTTAACATGCAGCAGTTCTTTTTTTCTTTAAATAATGTAGGAGTACTGCTACTTGTTCAGCCATTGATTAAGCAGATTGAATTGAGCATGAACTCATCACTTTTTTATTTTATTGTATCACCATGAGATAGAGTTACAAAGCTTTCATGTTTGAGATTCAGTCGCATAATGATGGACACACATCCCTCCACCAGTGCACACTATCCACCACCGATGTCCCCAATATCCACCCCCCCCATACACACATCCCAGTCCTCACCCTGCCCCTATGGTAAACAATCTCCCCAATTTTGGTCCAGCAGTTCTTAAGGAGCTGGAGGGACTAGGTAGAGAGGACAGTGGGCAGGGCAATAGCCTTGCCCCCATATGGTCTCCAAAGCCCAGCTAGACGTGATCCCTGGAAGATCCAGGAATAAGCCTTAGCACCATTGGGTGTGGCCCCAAATAACAAAACAAAAAACAATTTTTTTAAATAAAGTCTAATGAGTCCTATATTTCTAACACCACACCTTCCCCCTTCTCAGAAAACTGCAAAAATTAAGCCTTTCAAAGGTTCTGTATCAAATGGGCTTTCTTTGAAATTCTCCCATGTAGACATTTACTATGCAACTTTATCTGTTTTCTTCATAGTTTTCCTGATCAAGAACACAAAGATCCTTTAAGCTGACACTAATATCAAATATCACCTCTAAAATTAAAAAGCTGAAAGCTCTTGCCTATCAACTCTGCTAATATTTGAAATTATGTTGAAAAATTGATATATATGTACTTATCTTTAAATGTTAATTCTATCTTTTTACATACACTAATTGAGAGACAGCTCAATGGACTGAGCACATGCATAGCATGCTAGAGGCCTGGTCTGATTCCTAACACTACATGATCCCCTGAGCACTTCCAGAAGTGACCTTCCCCCTTATCAGTGACCCCATCTGGCAAAAAATAGGAGTAGTCCCCAAATATGTTGGATGTGGCCCCAAAACAACAACAACAAAAATTAGTTGTATAAATAATAAACATCTATTGTGTCATAGTTTCTGTGGGTCTGAAACTGTAGGGCAGTTTTTGTCAATCTGAAGTGCTAATTTCAATACCACATTTTAGGTGTTAATAGTAACACCTCACTTTTAGGTATTAAAAATTTGCATTGGCTATTTACTGCTACATTTTTAAAAATCACCCAAAATGAAGTAATGCAAAGTAGTAACAGCTATTTGCATCTCAGCTTCTATGGATGAGGAATTCAGGATTGATTTAACTGGATATTTCTGCCTTAGGGATTGCTTATGGCATTGCAGTCACTTGGGATTGACTAAAGCTGGAGAATAATTCCAAGGTGGCTCACAGGACTGGGAATTTTGCTGGCAGAAATCAGTTTGTCATCACTTGGCCCTCTTCATCAGATTGTTGGCATGTCCCCATTGTGACTGATTTCTTCCAGAGTGATCCAGAGAGACAAGGCAAAAGTCACTAGTCATTTATGACCTAGCCGCTGATGTCACATACCATTGTTACTGCAAAATCTTATTGGATACTCATGATCTTCTTACTCAGACTACCTAGAAACACCATTACCAGGAGGCAAGACTCAGTGGGAGCCATCTTGGAAGCTAGGTACTACAGTGCTTAAGATAATTAAAGTGGGGAAAAGATCTAAGGGGCATTGTGTGCAGAATGTGGAAGAGAATTTTCATCGGATGATCATTACCAGAATTCAGGTAAATATGAAGAAAGATTACTGAGGACGTGTAGAAAAATAAATTCAAAAAATTCAACAATCTTTTTAAAGGTAACCTAGTTGTAAGGACCTATGAAAAGTTACTTTTTCTATTAGTAATCTGTCTTCTTAGGTATAAGAAAATAAATAGTATAATAGTATAAAATATTATAAAAACAGGAAGGGTGGGGCTGGAGAGATAGTACTTCAAGGAAGGAGTTGCCTTGCACATGACCAATCCAGGTTCTGTCCCCAGCATCCTATATGGTCCCCTGAGAACCGCAAGGAATGATTCCTGGGTGTAGAGCCAGGAGTAACCCCTGAGCGTCACTGGGTATGGCCCAAAACACAAAAACAAAATAAAACAAAACCAAAGGAGGGGAACATGAGAGTTTCCTTTAATGGATGAAAAAAATCACAGAAATTAATTCACTTTTATTCTTTAAAGTTCAACTCTGTGAGAACAGAGAACAGGAAGCAAAAGAACGTTATAGGTATTATAGTTATACACATCTTTCAATATTGAACTGTATTGTCTTTCCATTTTATATTTAGTGCCATAAGTTACTCTGTATTCAAACTTAGCTGATTGTTATGAAATCAGAAGCAAGAGACATCTAACCATTCCATCAAGAAGCAAGAGACATCTAACCATTCCCCAGTGCTTGTTTCACAAGGGAAAATAAATACAGATACTGTAGGAATTGTTAACATCTTGGGAAAGAAAAAAAATTTATAAACAAATACGCTACCTTATTCATGTATCTGCTAATAATAAAAGTCAAGATACAGGAGATTAGTGGGAAAGAAGTTGAATCCACAAAAAAAGGGGGGGCGTGGGAGAGTAGAGCAATAGTACAGCAGGCAGGATGCTTTCCTGCATGCAGCTGATAGAGTTCAATCCCTGATACTCCATATAGTCCCGAGAGCACTTCCAGGAGTGATACCTGAATACAGAGCCAGAAGTTAACCTGGAGTACCCTGATTACCACTGGGTTTAGCCACCCCACACACACCCAAAAAAAAAAAAAAAACCTGAATTCAAGATAATAGAGGAATTTGAGGAAGCTTAAAAATTGAAATGCTTGAGCTGTGATATTCCCCCTCCCCTGAACTTGTTCTGGTCAGCTTTATTATCTGAAATGTGACAAACATTTCTCATAATTAATAACCAAGTATTCTCAGAGTAGATGTATCTCAGGACAGACTCCCAATAATGCCTCTGAATGCAGAATGCACTTTATGAGGTTAGATAACAAGGTCATCAGTTATCTAAACTTCAGAAACATCATAAATTGTGAGATTGTATGGTGAGAAAAGTCAAGGTCTTTTAAACTTTGATTAATCTATTCAAAATCCAGTGAAACAGTGGCAATTTACTAAGTTTTTTTTTTCATCTGTTTGGTTGGAGGGGTGAGGGGAGGTACCCCCAATGGTGCTCAGGGTTAACTCATAGCTCTGCCCTCAGGGATCATTCCTGGCAGACCTATGGGATGCCAGGGATCAAATCCAGGTCAGCCACTTACAAGGGCCCTACCCACTGTATTATTGCTCTAGACCCAAGATATCTTATAAAAACAGACATCTTTCAGAATCAGTATAATTCAGGAATACTTGGAATCTAGTATGCAGCTATATTCTCTGAAAACAGTAACTAGAGAGCAATGTTTATTTTTACAAAATTAGAACAAAAAGAGAGCTACTTCAGCTGACCTTACTGAATAATTTTAAAGAACAAAATTTCTTTCCTGTCATTCTGACATGAGATATAAAACTATAACTTGTAGATCTGGAGAAACCTGCATGTATCTTTAACTGTAAGATAAATATAAATGTGCAGTTCTATTAAGTATAGCTTGTTTATTTTTTGGCAGTACCAGAAACTGAACTGATGGTCTCCCACATGAAGAATAAGTGCTCCACCATTGAGTCCATCCCTGCCCTCAGGTAAAGCTTTGTTGAAGGAAAATATTCCACAGAATATCACTCACCTTAATACCAAACCAGTGATCATAAGAGCACAAATAGAGATAATGGTCTAGACTTCCACTGAACTTTCATACTTGGTACTCACGGTAGAGATAGAGACCAGTGTCCATGAAATTGGATTCAGAGCCCACAAAAGGTTACTAGAAAAACAAGTTTGAAAAAAAAATTGATGAAAAAGGGGCCAGAGCGATAGCACAGCGGGTAGGGTGTTTGCCTTGCATGCAGCCGACCCAGGTTCGATCCCCGGCATCCTATATGGTTCCCCAAGCACTTCCAGGAGCAATTCCTGAATGCAAAGCCAGGAGTAACCCCTGAGCATTGCTGGTGTGACCCAAAAAGCAAAAAAAGAAAACAAGTTTGAGCTGAGGCCAGAATGACAAACAATCCAGCCATAAAAATATCTGACTGAGGGAAAAGGGAACTACAGGTGTTTGAAAACATCTGTTGGGGATGGAGAGATAGTACAATAGGTAAGGCACTTGCCATGCACATGGCTGACCCAGGTTCAATCCCCAGCACCCCACATAGTTGCCCAAGTCTGCCAGGAGTAACCCCCAAGCACAGAGCCAGAAGTAAGCCCTGAGCTTGGCCTGAATATGGCCTCAAAACTGCAATTAATGAATAAATTAATACAAATACAAATTAATACAAAAATGCCTCTGTAGGGTAGAGGGATAGTATCCCATGCTATGCCACAGTTAAGTGAGATAGTATGTACTTCCATGTCTGAGGTTCAGGAATGAAAAAAAGAAGTCAAGGTAGACAGACGTCCAGGGCCAGGGATATAACTCAGTGGTAGAGCACTTGCCTTGTATGTGTCAGGTCCTAGGTTTGATCTCCAGCACTGCAAAAATAAGAAGTCTAGTATGGTTGCTATGTGGTAAGCAGTCTTCTGAGTCTGTATATCCATACAGAATTCTTACTGGAAAATAAAAGATTAAAAGTTCTGGGGCTGGAGTGATAGCACAGTGGGTAGAGCCTTTGTTTGCCTTGCACGCGGCCGACCCAGGTTCAAATCCCAGCATCCCATATGGTCCCCTGAGCACCGCCAGGGGTGATTCCTGAGTGCATGAGCCAGGAGTGACCCCTGTGCATTGCTGGGTGTGACCCAAAAAGCAAAAAAAAAAAAAAGTTCTGAGACTTAGCTCCTTAAGACATGAATTCCCACAATTTGTTCATATATCCCACCTCAATAACATTTGATACTTAGTAGAATAACAAATCTTACTTAGGGGCTGGAGAAAGAACATAGGGGTTACAATGCTTCCCTTGGATACACTCCATCCTGGTTATAAGACTTCACTGTATAGGGTCCTCCAAGCATTACCAGAAGTGACCCAAGTACAGAGCTATGAGTAAGCCCTCAGCAATGCCAGGTGTAGTCCCCCAACCCCCCAAAACTAAGATCCTACTTACCTTCTCCATGGATAGCATGCAAAAGGGAGGCCAAGAAAACATGTTTATCAGAGCATTCTGTGTAACAGTGAATTGAAAATGGAACTATCTAAGTGACCCGCAATAGGGAAAAGAATAAAATTATGAAAAAACATCACAAAAACCCAATAAATATGTGTGCTGATTAAAACACCCATACCTTCAGGACGAAGAGATAGTACAGTGGTTAGGACACTTGCCTTGCATATAGGTGACCTGGGTTTGATTCCAGGTATCCCATATAGTCCCCCAAACCCCATCAGGAGTAATTCCTCAATGTAGACCCAAAAGTAACCCCTGAGCATCGCAAACTGTACCCACACTCCATACACACACACACACACACACACACACACACACACACACACACACACACACACACACACCAGAAAAAGACAGAAGAATCATTCTTGAAGGATAATGTCCATTTTAAAAGGTAAATACTGAGCACCTAGGTAGAAAGAAAAAGAGGGAGACAAAGAGACAGAAAGAAAGAGGGGCTGGAGTGATAGCACAGCGGGTAGAGCGTTTGCCTTGCATGCAGCCTACCCGGGTTCAATTCCCAGCATCCCATATGGTCCACTGAGCACCGCCAGGAGTGCCTGAGTGCATGAGCCAGGAGTAACCCCTGTGCATCGCCGGGTGTGACCCAAAAAGCAAAAAAAAAAAAAAGAAAGAAAGAGAAAGCCTTGTTGAAGTTAGTGCTATTTAGGTTGAGAACTCGAGAGTAAGTAGGACTAAGGCAAAAATGGGATTTAAAAAAGTCTTTCTGGTGCAATGAAAAGCTTGTTAAAAAGACTCTACAGTCCAAGTCAGAAGTAAACCCTGGGTATGACACTATAACAAAAACAAACAAAAAAATATGTAATATAAATATTATATGTATTAAACAGTGGGATGTACTGAGGCAAGACTGTAAAAGCAAATAAGACAGATAATCCTATGTATCAGTTTAAGGAATAGGTGTTTGGGAAAGTAGCCCTATAGTAGAGTGCTTACCTTGCAATTATAAGACCCTGGGTTCAATCCACAACACTTAAAATAACACACAGCACACAAAACAACAGAACTTTAACCCTGAAATTAAAGACACACCACTTAAGGGTGGGTTATAGGCATGGAAGTGAAATGATCATCTTAAAAATGTGTCATTTTGGTGGCTAGTTCAATAACTGCTTTGGATGGTAAAGAAATGTATATACACACTCATATATACAAGGAAGCTGCAGTCATTCAGGCAAGAGATTTTTTTAAAAGGGTGGGTGGAGGGATGAATTGCAACAGTAGCAATAGATATGGAAGTGAATGGTTTAAGAAGCAACCAAATTAAAAGTGAAGGGGAGTAGGCAATAGTTATGGTTAAGTAACTAGTTTTTAAGTAACTACAACTCAACTAGGATGCATTGTAAGAGCCATTTTGTTTCACTGAGTCACACATCAAGAGTAAAACCAGATTTTCAAGGATAGGAAGAAATGCCAAGTTCCATTCAGAATTAGGTTGTCTCAAGGGTATTTATAGCACTGTAGCACTGTCGTTCTGTTGTTCATCGATTTGCTCAAGCGGGCACCAGTAATGTCTCCCTTGTGAGACGTTACTGTTTTTGGCATATAGAACACTCCACGGGAAGTTTGCCAGGCTCTCCGAGAGGGACGGAGGAATCGAACTCAGGTCGGCCTTGTGTAAGGCAAATGCCCTACCAGCTGTACTATAAAAAGGTCTTACCTACTCCCCGGTCTAAATGTTGCCCCATGATATAAATGCTTCCTCACCCTTGAGACAGAGCCTGAACAAAGATGCTGTGCTGACGTCTGGTTTCCCGGGCACAGGAGTGGGAGGCAGCTCTGTGCCTGACCAGGCAGGGCAGCTTTAGATCACTTGCTTAAGCGCTGCTGTGATCTAAAACACAGGGTAGCTTTCTGCTGCCTTGCACATCAAAGGCGAGAAAGGGTAGCTTCCCTACTCTGGAACGGTCTTCTCCCATCCCTGCATCCTAGACACAGGGAATACATGTACCTAGAATGCAGCCTGGTAGGGTGGAAAAGAACCCCAGAGTTTGGAAACAAGATACCAGCACTGGTCTGGTGGTGCTCCTAGAGCTCAAGGTCATTTTGTCACGCATCTCAGATAGAGCACATACTTCAGTGCTCACTACTGATAGTATTTATAAGACAGTTAAATATACTAATTTAAATATGTTAAATCTGGGGTCAGAGCAATAGTACAGCATGTAGGGTGTTTGCCTTGCACACAGCTACCTGGTTTCAAACCCCAGTATCCCATATGTTCCCCCAAGCACTGCCTGGAGTAATTACTGAATGCAGAGCCAGGAGTAACCTCTGAGAATTCCCGAGTGTGACCCAAAAATAAATAAATAAATATACCAAATCTGGAGCGACAGCACAGCAAGTAGGACACTTGTCTTGCATGTGGCAGACCAAATGTTGATCTCTGGCAACCCAACTGGCTCCCCAAGTCCAGCCAGAAATGATCCCTTAGCACAGAGCCAGGAGTAAGCTGTGGGCAGCATCAGCTCTGGTCCAAAAGCAAAACTAAACAAAATATATGTATACTAAATCTAAAGCTCAGAAGAAAAATAATTGAGAATCAGCATAAAGCTAAAAACAGAAAAAAGCTAAAAACAGGCACTATTCTGTTATTATTTGTTACACTGCCTATTATTAATGAAACTAAGGTGTTGTTTCATAAAAATTCTGATAAAAAGATCCACTATAAAGCCAAATATGGTAGAAGCCTATCTAGTGTTAAAAAATCTTTTAAATGATGGGCTGGAGCAATAGCACAGCGGGTAGGACGTGTGCCTTGCACTTGGCCGACCAGGGTTCAATACCCAGCATCCCATATGGTCCCCCGAGCACCGCCTGGAATAATTCCTGAGTGCATGAGCCAGGAGTAACCCCTGTGCATCGCCGGGTGTGACCCAAAAACAAACAAACAAACAAAAATCTTTTAATTGAAACACAATACCAAATGGACTGAAAAAGAATGCTCTCTTCCACCCTAATGTATTAAGAAAATTTGTCTCATGGGAGTTGACCTGGGTTCTATCCCCATCACCACCATAATCCCCCCAGCATCAGTAGGGGTGATCTCTGAGCATAGAACCAGGAGTTAAGCCCTGAGTACTAATGGAGTGACCCCAAAACAATCAAAACCAAGAAAATTTCTCATTATTTGTTGACCTTGGAATAATGGGAAAAACCTTTATTAAATCTAGAGGATCTGTTCTGAAACCTTAAAATTATGAAGAAAAATGACTAGAAAAATGACCAAGAAAAATGACTAGATAATGTGAAAAAGAAGCTCATTTTATGAGGCTCTAGACAGTACCCCATGATTACAGAGTTGACAGGTCTAGAAAATTGATTTTGTTTAGTACTTCATCACTGCTGTTTCCTACCAAACACAAAATTAAAAGGGGCTTTAAATGCCTCATGAGGCTAGTATTTTCAGATTAAAATTTCTCATTATAAACCAATCTCAGAAATTAATTGCGAGTAATTCCATTTTAATTTTTATCACTGGTGAGGCATTAGAATTTTTAGTGTGTACAAACTGCCCCTGTTGCCATGTAATCTCATCAATGGCCAAAACCCAGAGACTATAAACTAAAGCTCCTGGAAAAGAATGACAGAATTTCCTGGACATAATATTCTATCCATAACAAGCAATAGAAAACAAATCATCTAACATTGCCTTTTCAGCAGATTTGAGTTGTGATGAGTCTGGTGTCAAAATATCAAATGTAACCAAAGTAGAGAGAGAATATGGGAGAAATTGTCTGCCACACAAGCAGGGGAAGGGTTGGAAGGGGGGAGGGGTAATACTGCAGATTTTGGCGGTGGAAAGTGTACACTGGTGAAGGGATAGGTGTTTGATGATTATATGACCGAAGCTCAAACATGAAAGCTGTATCTCACAATGAATCAAAAAAAAAGGGGAAAAAATAATAAACATTCAGAATAGAATAAAAAAAAATAATGTGGAGTTCATGCCCTATTCAACTAGCTTAATAACAGCTAAATAAATAGCAGTACTCCTACATTATTTAAAAAAAAAAAGGGAATTTTTAGTGTGTAGAAAGTTTAGGGATCTAAAAATGTTTTAAAATTCTGAAATATAAAACTATAGCATTAAGTTTCCTTATGAGCAACTTTGATTAACTGAACTCATCTCAGTTATTAATTCATCACAGGAATTAAGTTAAAAATATTTACAAATACACCAAATCCAAACCAATGAGCATTATTCAATAGATCTGACTCTGCTCTGTTCCTAATATTTTTTTTTTTTTTTTTTTTTTGCTTTTTGGGTCACACCCGGCAATGCTGCACAGGGGTTACTCCTGGCTCTACACTCAGGAATTACTCCTGGCGGTGCTCAGGGGACCATATGGGATGCTGGGAATCGAACCTGGGTCGGCCGCGTGCAAGGCAAACACCCTACCCGCTGTGCTATTGCTCCAGCCCCCAAGTTCCTAATATTTTAAACAGATCTATACAGGGCTTTAATAGAAAAAGATAAACACAAACCTTTATGTACAAACCTTGGTGCATTTTAGGAATGGTCTATAGCTAGTGTTTCCTGATCGCCAATGAGGGAGGTGAATTGGAAGCTTAACATTCTGCAAAGATGACTTTTCCCCCACTGTGTATCTTTTCTTAATCCCCAACATAAATGCTCCTTTCCCTGTGAAACAGGACTTCATCATTAAACCCCATCAAAACACACCTTATGAGTACTGGATATACAATAACCCTAAGAAAACATATGGAATAAAAATATAATTGCTTTTATGTATCTTTGCTTTTATTGTTTAAAAAATATCTTTAAGAAATAAATTAAGTTTACACAGAAAAAAAAATTGCTTTGAATCTCTGAGAAATATTCACTGTAAGGAAATACATAAGTAAACTAGCTTCATTGTCTCCAGATCAGACTCATATCATTTGGCACCACAGAGCACTAATAGCTTAATTATGCACTGAAGCTGCAATTATAAAGGTTAACTGTTCATTTTCCTAATCATCTAGCTTTCCTATAATTGTTTATCCATCTATAAATTCCTTCTTACTTGACAAAAATTTCACACAATGATTCTGAGAAACAAATGAGATACAAATTCACAGTTCGGTCTCTAAGACAAAGTCTATATGAGACAGTAGAAAAAAAAACTACTACAAATTTATAATCAGTACATGCATAGTCATATCTTTTCTTAAAATTTAAGACAAATGCAGCAGAGGGCAGTGGAGCAAATGGAGATTACTTAGAAGTTAAAACTAGTCCAGCTAATAAAGTCATGATTATTTTTTTAAATTATGTTCAGTCTGGCTCTTCTCACTTCTCTAGAAGTGACTCAAGTTCTTCCTGCAAAGAGCTTAGCTGCTCCTTTTCTCGGTCTTCCTTTTGTTTGAGTTCATCCAGCACAGCCTGGAATCTGTTCTTGAGAGCCAGGTTTTCCACTTTCATGATGAGATCCTCCTGTCGCTTTGCTCTGTCTTGAGTCTCTTGGAGTTTGCCTTTCACATTATCAATCTGTTTCTGAATTCCCATAACCAGCTGATTTGTTCCCTCATTTTCCTGGTGCTGTTCATCTGATTCATTTAGCTTATCCTGGAGTTGTCTTTCCAAATCTTCCTCAGTGTCCATAATGTTTATATCTTCTTCATCTTGATGTTGAGTCTCATCCTCATCTTCACTGCTGCTACTGAGGTCATTGAAAATCTCCCGAAGCTCGTCATGTTCCAATGAATCATGGCCCTGCCTATGGCCAGACATTCCTGGAGAAGAGATATCAAGGCCTTGATTTTCTGTTTCTTTTGTTTCATCTTCAGCAATTATTTCCCAACGAGTACTGACAGCTTCAGCATCTGTACTTAGCAACCTCTTTACTTCTTTTTCTACGTCTGGTGATTCAATATACTTCTTCTTTGCTGTCTTCCGGAACCTTCTCTTTCTAACATTTTTTAGAGGCAGAGTAATTCCGTGGTTCCATATGAACTTTTTCTCTTTGTCCTTATCCTTTTTCTTGCTCGCTTTGGGGTCTGTAGTAGCAACTGGTTCCTCCACAGGAGGATAAAGATCACCATCAACTGTGCACACAAGCATCTGGCAGATATCAGCAGTCTTATAAAACGTTTTTTTATCAATGGTTTTCAAGCTTTCCATAATACAGGGAAGATCTACCAGTTTTGAAGCCAATGGTACCCGGTCCACTCTGACGATTCCATGACGTCCATCAGGGTGTAACTCAATTGTCAGTCTGTCCTTCAGGTTGACATGGCCAGACTGCACAGCCCGCCTTACAGTTGAGGCATATTCCGAAGGGAGGCGTAAGATAAATTGGCTCTCTAGTTCGTGAGGCGCATCATCTTTGCTTTTACTCATCTTTGTTTCTTTGAGATTCACTTCCCGAATAACCTATTGTTGCACTAGAAAGCTCCAGCTGTTTCAAGTTAGAAAAACCAGTTGTTATGAACTTCAATATTTAATAACAAAGAGCCCTAAGAAGAACAGCAGCTAGGCGTCTGTTGTGTCTAATTTGTAGACAGTCCCAAGCCTTTCTACAGACTGAATATTCAGTAGTTTCTGAATACCATTGCTTTAATCAGTGTGGTCCTTTTTATATCTATTAGCGGCAATGTCAAGTTCCAACCTCTAGGTGCCGCTGTCGGACAACGCAGCAAGCAGGAACGTAAATGGCCGCTCTGCTGAATGATTTTCGGCACAGAAAATAGGGACCAGCAGACACTCCCAATGCACAAACTCTCCCGGAACAAAGATACCGAAAAACGTGGGCCGCAGTGAGTGCTCTTCCCTCGAGTACTTACAATCCCGTGACGATTACAAGTCCACTTTGTCCTGGCAGGAACGAGCGCGAAGGGGAAGCAACTGCGGGAAGGTGTGCGCGGGGGACGAGCGGCTCCGTCAGGATCCCTCAGTTCTTCCCGGGTCTAGGCAAGCGATCCTCAAGCCGATCCAGTAAAGGGGCTCAGGTCTGGCAGCACGAAACCACACCGACCCTGCAACTCTAGGCGCTCAAACTCGGTTTCTCGGCAGCTCAGCGCAGCGCTGCTGCTGCTGCAGACCTTGCGGAAAAGGAAGCAATACGTCACTGAGAGGGAGGGACGTGGCTGTGAGTGACAGCTTGGTTCTGACGGAAGTACGGTGCTTCCCGGCTCGCGCATGCTCAGTGTGCATTCCTTGTGACTCGTGAGAACCTGGCTTTACGCGAATTCTTAAAGGGCCCTGGGCTTAAAAATATTGACAACGATTTTTACAAAAGCGAAAAGTTTCCTCCCCCACCGGCCACAGCTAAACAAAACCTTTAGGCGATCGCCGAGGAGCCAAATAGCTCTCAGGCCTCCGGGTGATTGCGGAGATAAGGGAAATATCTTGCACGTTTCCCAGGATATAGCCAACCTGGAGTTGATACAAGAACTTATAAGTAACCACAAGTGGATGTTAAAGTATCACAGTCAGTGAGTGTGGAGTTCATGCTGCTCACTATGATTCTCAGTCTGTGGTTTGTCGGTTATGAAAATGCCGGAGGGGACCCAGGTTTCTTGATGTTTCTTTTTTGTTCTGTTAATTTTTTATAGTTAAGGCATTGTGTTTACAATGATGTTGGTTTTTATGGGCTTGGTCTTTCTCTTTTTTTATGTTTAACAAAAATGTAAATGCAAACAGAGAAGTAAATGTTCTTCTGGAGACACAAGTTTGTTTAGAAACTTTTACCTGTTAGACAAATGGTATGGTTGTAATTGAAGTATTTGTAATTGAAGTATTACTTCAATGTAATTGAATTATTACTCCCTGCTACCTACTTGCCAGTAACTTTTAAACTGATATTTTTTTAAATGCTCTATCTACAATTTTGATAACTGTTTCCTACTGCCAAATATTGGGTAGTCAAATATTTATCAACAGGTGCTTTTGTCTTTTTGCTTAACTGTGTAGCAATTTCTTCCCATTCCTGTGCATTTTGTTTTATTTTTAAATGTCTTGTTCGAGATTAAGAATTTAATTCATATCCTCTAAAATGTAATTAAAATTTACAAATCTCCTTTATTATGTCCTCACTCCATTTGGAAGTGCTGTAGTAATCAAACTTCTTATTTCTTGCTCCATATCTTATTTGTATAATTTTTGAGAGAAAAGACTTCCTATGTCTTCTTAAAATGAGTTAGAACCATTTTACATTTACAACCATATACATTTCACTCTAGTCGAAAAAGAGATGAGTAAAGAGTATAATCATGAATGTTTCCTCTGATTTGATACTGTATATCATGGGAGGGAATTACAGTGGCTTGGCAACAGTTCATTTTTGTGTTAAGTTTGAAGAAGAAATTAAACTCTTACAGGTAACTATATATCAGTTCTCTTTGATCTAAATTATGTTAAAGAATATTGGGTGGTTTATGATTTCAAGAATGATGTTCTGATAGTTTTTGAATGTGCTTGTCTCTTAAATTATAACTAATTTTTATATCATATGTAATACATATGTGATTTTAGCATGATGACCTCTTCATAATGCTTTTATTTAGCCATATAAAATGTGAAGCCATTATTATACTTGAAATTAATCCAAATATTACATTTTACTTGCCTATGTGTTTTTTCTTGCTGTTGGTTGTTAGAAGGCGCACACCTGGTGGTGCTTGGGTGCCAGGGTTGCTCCTGACAGTACTCATGACAACATGCAGTACTGGGGATCAATCCTAGGCCTTGGCACATGGTTCTCCACTTAAGTCACATCCCCAACCCTGCCTATGAGTTTTATAATGTGCAAATACTCTTTTCACATGGTAACTTGTGATCAATTTTATGCAATTCTAATTTGCCAAATTATGATATATTTCAGTTAGGAAACATTAATTGAAAGATTCTTTTATCAGAGAAAACTAAAAGGACTAACAAAAGTTTCCCTTACAGTATCTACATCTTTCCATCACAAAACAGTATCTTGCTTTTGAGTGTAGCACTTTTCTAAAAGTGTTTTGAACAGAAATTACATTGATCCTAAAACTAAGGGCTTGACTGTGTCCCATTGCCTTTATTGTCTATTGATTGTCCAGGGTTGTTAATTCAAATCTACATAATGTACATTAGTACTTTGAATTGTGAGAGATTTATACTCCTGTTTTAGTTCCATGAAATACTTGTGATATTAGTAAACCAAAGATTTGGGGAAAGCAATGAATGGTATCCCCTGTATGGTAACAATTCCCCAAAGATTTTCTACTTATGGTAAAAGAACATCATGATCAGACTGATACTTAAATTCTGGAGATGAAGTGCTATTTAGTAAAAGATATAGCAAATACCACCAAGAAGTACACTGTGCTATGTATGTAAGCAGTAAAAAAAAATTTTAGTTAACTAAAATGTCTCCTATATCAAGTAAGACACTTTACATTGCTTTAAACACTTTTTCAAAATCCTGGTAATAAATAACAGTTCTTCTCATTAGAAATTTAATAAAAGCATAGACAAAACCCATGTTAGCCATATTAAGATGGCAAAAAATTATCAATTTAATTTAATGTTTTATCATAGAAGTATAATTCAACATAGGATCATACATAAATTATTAATGAAATTTTATACTCTTATTTTGCATTTAATCTCTAAAATGTGGGTTGTATTTAACACAGTAAACCTGAGTTTCAACTGTCCAGTCACATTTCAAATGCTTGGTGGTCACATATGGGTAGTAGTTGCTCTTTTGGACATTCCAGTGCTCAAGATATGACTGCCTCTAGACAGATATTGGCCTGATATAAATTGGTTTTCTCCTTCTAATTTTGAAGAACAGATATTTATTTATACTTTTTCTATTAGGCTTTTAGCTTTTTCCTCATCTCCTTGTAAGCTTCCAAAGTATATTGTTTCCACCAATAATCAGAAACTTATTTCCATGTGTAGAGTAAGTTTAGAGTCTGTCTCCCACCAACCAAAGTATGCCTTTCATTCAGATTAAATTAATGTGGGAAGTGGTATAACAAGCCCTGGCTCAATAATATTAGGGGAAAAGCTTAAGTCTGTCATTTCTGAATGATGTGACAGTGACATTTGATAATGGCTATAACGATCTTAACACACGATGAGGGGATAGAGCCAACTGAGATATAATAAGTAACTTCCCACAACAGAGTTGTGGTTTAAACAGTACCAAGTTGAGAAACACTGCCCTGTGGGCTAGAGAGAGTACAGAAGATAAGACACTTGTCACATATGCAGCTGCAGCCACAGTTACAGCCCCTGACATAGGTGTGCCACCCCCGCTCCCCAAAGAAACTCTGCCCCAAGATTATTATTTTAAGCCCATGTTCCTCTCCTCGATATCCGCCATTGACAGGGATAGGACTCAGGTCTCATGTATGCAAGGCTTGTTCTTTCCTGCCAAGCCACATCTCCTGCCTAAACTGACTAAACTCTGATCAGAGGAATAAGTTGAGATTGTGAATATTATTTTAGATCTATCAGACCCTATGCTATGAATAGGTTTAGCTTCCCAGTAGGTACATAGATAATAGACACCTAAACTAAGTTTTAGAAGAGGGGAAAGGATTTCTAAAAGGACACTGAAAGAAAGTGTTAGACGTGTGGAAAGGGCATGGGCAATTGTCAATGTGCTTAGGCTGCTAAGCCACTAAATCAAGTGGATTATCAACAACAAAAGTTCAGTTCTGGGGGCTGATAGTACAGTGGGTAGGGCAAAACTTGTCTTGCACGCATCTGACCTGGGTTTTACCCTCTATTGCATATGGTTCCCTGAGACCTCCAAAAGTGATCCCTGAGCAAAAAGCCAGAATTATACTTTAATATACTCTCAGGAGCAAGTCCTAAAAACCACTGAAGGTACCCCCCACCCCACCCCCAAATAAAAGTAAAAGAAAAAATTCATTCTGTCTTGTAAGGACTGAGAAATCTGAGATGAAGTAATGTTAGGTACCAGCAGATTTGGTGTCAGGTAAGGGTAAGTGTCCCAGTGTAAAGATGTTTGTCTTTTTTTCTGGTGGAGAGATAGTTTGGGGTCTATACCTCGTGATTCGCAGAGCTTACCCCTGGTTCTGTGCTCAGAGACCACTTTTGGCTGTGCTTGGTGAACCATAAAGTGTGCTGGAGATCAAAGCCAGATTGGCTCCACACAAGTCCTCTACCTATTGTACTACCTCCCAGGTAGTTATTATTCTAAGGTCACATGGCGAGAGGGATTAAGAAGCTCTTTGCAGTCTGTTTACAAAGGTAGAAAGCCATTCATGAAGTCTCTAACTTTATGACCCAGTCATCTCCCAAAGTCCTACCTCTAGATACCATCACAGTGTGAATTAGGTTTTAACATTTGATTTTAGGGAAGAGACACAATAGTTTGTGAAAACAAACGTATTTCTGAAAATGCTCTTTGAAGGTAGAGTCCAGGAAGATAATATAGTTTAGGTGCTTCCCCTGCACACAGCCTATGCCGCTTCAGTCCCCAGAACCACATATGATTCCCTGAGAACCACCAGGTATGGCACAAAAAAAATAAGAAAGCAAAGATATAAGATATATAAGATATAAACTACCGGGAGTTTCCTGCCCACATAGGAGAGCCTTGGAAGGTCCCCATGGTGTATTAATATGCCAATACCAGTAACCAGTAACCAGTAACAAGCTGGGTCTCATTCCCCTGATCCTGAAAGAGCATCATCGTTGGGAAGGACGAGTAGAGACATCTCAGGGCTAGCACGAATGGAGACGTTACTGAGACCGCTGGAGAAGAAAGCAAAGGAAAAAATATCTGTGCGGAGGTAAATACTTGTGGAATTATAATAGTAATTCAAAAGTAAACAATAGTAATTCAAAAATAGTCACATGAAAAGATGTTTAATATGGGAGCAGAAAAATAGCTCAGAGGTCTAGGGTACATGCCTTGCAAATCCATGTTTGATCCTTGGCACTGCACAGCTTCCCCTGCATCACATGATATGGCTCTGGTGGCCCCAGGAGAAGCACTGTTTAGTAACCCTCACCTCTACCCCTAAACTAGGAAAGATGCTAAATATCACTGATTGCTAGAAAATGCAAATCAAAGCAACAAAGAGTCACCCATTAGGATGGCTACCAAAAAAAATTCAGAAGATAAGGCCAGGTGTGCCCTAATGGTAGAACACATGCCTTGCACATGTGAGGCCCTGGGTTTGATCTACAACATAGCCCCTCCCTTCCAAAAAAAAAAAAAGAAAAAAGCGGAGAAAATGCTGGCAAAGATATGAAGTAGTTGAAACTTCTAAGCACTTTTGGTGGGAATATAAAATGTGCTGTACTATAGGGAAAAGTGACGATCCTAAAAAAAAAATTAAAAATAGGTGCCAGAGAAACGACAGTGTGTGAGGTGCTTTGCCTTGCACATAGTCATCTTGAGTTTGATCCTTGGCATCCATATGGTTCTCTGAGCTCCCCAGGAGTGATTTCTGAGTTCAGAGCAAGAGTAACTCCTAAGCATCAACAGATGTGGTACAAAACCAAAAACAAAATTTAAATAGACCTAGAAATTACACTTCTGCGGAAAAGCTGAAAGCAGGCATTCAAAGAGCTATTTGTACACTTATGTTCATAGCAGCATTATCAATAATAGCTAACGCTCAAACTTAAGAGATAATACAGTGGATAGGGCATGACTCAGGTTCGATCCTTGGCATCCCATATGGTCCCCTGAGAACCAGCATATGTAATTTCTGAGTGCAGAACCCAGAATAATTATAATAATAATAATAATAATAATAATAATAATAATAATAATAATAATTTCTAAGTGAAGAGCCTGAGCTGGGGTGGTGGTTCCCCCAAAAACCAAAACCAAAGAAAAACCCTAATACTTAGAAGTAACCATATATCCTTCAATAGAGGAATGAATATATAGAATATGGAATATATAGAATATAGAATATAGCAGGCTGGAGCGATAGCACAGGAGTAGGGCATTTGCCTTGCACGCAGTTGACCCGGATTCTATTCCTCCAACAAATCTCACAATGGAGACATTACTGGTGCCCCCTAGAGCAAATTGATGAACAACGGGATGACAGTGACAGTGACAGAACATAGCATATACACACATGAAGGAATAGCCAATCTACAAAAGGAAGAAAATACATAATTTTCAAAGTCAACCTGTAAAAGTAAGGAAAAGCATATTTTCAAAATTAATTTCAAAATTAAATTTCAAATTTAATTAATTTCAAAATTAAACAAGTCACAAAAGACAAATACAGTGTGATTCTACTTAATAAACTTAGGTGTAAAAAATGTGCATGCGCGCGGGAGGGTGATGTGTTCGCAGGCTCTCTGGGCAACTCTCTTGCCGTCCGAGTTTGGTGCTCTTGAGCTGCTGTGTATGAACTGGATCGGGATGGCTGTTGGCAATGGGTGGGCAAAGGAAGAACAAGGACAAAGCTGGTTGCTGATTAGTTGTCGTTTATTCAATCTCTTCTCTCTCCCATCTCACACACTCTTCCTTCCTAGCCCCTCATTCCTAGATTCCAGATTTCTGGATTCTGACTCTGACTCTAACCTCTGGATCTTGACTCTCACTCCGACCTCTGGATTCTGACTCTTACTCTGGATTCTGACTCTGACTCTAGATTCTGACTCTGACTTCACCCTTCCAGTCTTAATTTATGTCTGCAATCACATAGGGTGGTGACACAAAGGTGGGGTTGAACATTAACAAATCAACAAAGAGGGGTAAGGCCACTCCTCCAGGAGATTAACTCAAGGACAAAAATCTCATCTAAGGAGATTACTCCAGATTACTGGGAGATCCTCTTAAGGGTGGGATCCCATCTAGGGTGTGTCACTTTCTTCTTTCCTCAGCTAGTAATCTATTTAAATAGTTGTAGTAAATCTACTTCTATTTCTAGCAATGTCATTCTGTATGAGCACAGTAAGAGATATATCAAACTTAAAGTTTGGTTCTTCCTGAGGACATCTCACTATATTCCAGACTACAGTCCTCAGGCCAGGTTAGTCTTCCTAACCCCAGCAGGGTCCTAATCTTGTTGTTACTTCTGGATCATGACAGCATTTGTCCATGACCGTGCTCTCAATTTATAGTCAAGTATTGTAGCACTTTGGCCTGGCCCATTTCGATGCCAGGGTAGCTCACAACTTGCCCTGGGTCCTCGTCGGGTCCCTGCTTTTGGGGTGGTAGAAATTAGTTGCCCTTAGGGGCAACTGAGTCAAGAAAGCAGATGCCCAGGAATAAATATTATTCTGAATCAATTAACTCCCAAGTTACAAAAGCATATTAACTGTCTTCCTGTTTCCATACAGAAAAGACATTGCTTTAAGGTCACTATAACTGTCATCCCATTGCTTATCCATTTCCTTGAGCGGGCACCAGTAACATCTCCATTGTGAGATGTTTTTTGGCATATTGAATACGCCACCGGTAGCTTGTCAGGCTCTGCTATGCGGGCAGGATGCTCTCGGTAGCTTGCTGAGCTCTCCAAGAGGGACAGAGGAATCGAACCCGGGTGGGCCACAGGCAAGGCAAACACCCTACCCGCTGTGCTATTGTTTAAGGTAACCTATGTAAAAGCCATAACTTACAATACATTTTTGTATTATAATTATTGTATTGTAAGTTATGTATTGTATAAGTTATTGTATTCTAAGTTCAATGTCCTTAGAAGGATCTGATATTACAAGCTAACAGAATCTGATTAGGGAAAAGGTGATTAACTGGTTGGGGAGGATAGCATAGAGAAGAGTTTACAGATAAACAAAGGAATGGGAGTGACTCCTGAGCACTGTGATGGGTGTAATCCAATAAACCTAAGTTCCCTGGCAAGACTGAAAGGATAAACCCAATGTTATCCTACACTTAGGGAAATAAAAATCACAATTAGAAAGTAGAATTGTGTTATCCAGAACTGGAGAGAAGGGAGAATGAGGTGTTTTTAACTCATGGGTTTAGTTTAAATTTTACACATGTAGAAAGTCCTGAAGATGTGTGGTGACAATGGTTGTACATTAAGAACATACTTAATACCACTGAGCTATACAGTTAGAAATATTTCTGATAACAAATTTGACATATCTTGTGGCAAGATCATTTACTATTCCGTCAAGAAGAAGAGTGGTTTACTCCTTTTGTACCAAACTAGCTGGCGTTCTAAAATAAATCCGGCAAATCAAGGAACCGGTCTCCCGTGAGGGCTAACAAGGCACAGTAGTACCAGTCTTGGTCCTCTGGGTGCCGCTGTGGGCGCCTGTGCTGGAGCGAGGCGTTGTGGCGAGTCCGACGCAGTGGATCCCCGCAGCCTTTTGAGAAACCCTGCTGGAGTGGACGCTGCACGCCATCCTCCATATATGTGGTTGGCAATGTCAGGGTGTCTGTCGACCCCGAGACAGGCGCGCTGCCTTTTCCTTCAGCGCATGTGTGACCCGGAGCCACCCTAGAGAGGGCATTCGCCTGTTCGGTTGCCTTGAGAAGGAACAGGAAGACGTGTCCAACGGGGCAGGCGCGGGCAGCGCAGGAAGTGCTGTTTCGCTTCCTGCGCTCTTTGTTCAGCCTGGTGAGCTACGCAGTAGAAGCGCTACCAGGTCCCGCAGAGACACCCTGCCCCAACGCTTTGAAAAGGGGGAATCTCGCCAAAGATCTGCAGCTCGGTGACCAGAACCCCAGGTGAGTGCTTGGAAGCCTGTCTTTACTGCTCGCGAACAGAACAGGGACGAAGTCGAGAATGACAGGACAGATCTAGCGGATGCCAAACGACAGAGACCCCTTGATTCTGATACCTTCTCTGGAAACCCTACAAGTTTTATCCCCTTTTCACCCTGCATATTAATAACATATGGTTTTTAGTGCGGGCGTTTTGTCTTTAAAATTCTGGAAAACATCTTAATAAATTTTACCCTTAACTCACAGTAGATTTGAGTGCTGCAAATCTCTACAGATTTATCAGCTTAGTTTAAAGAATCATCTCTTTGCACCCCCAAGAACTAAAAGAGCAGAAGGGTTATAGATATTTGGCTGTTGGAGAAATCTAAATCGGACTAGAAGAGCAGAGCTACCCCTATTGAGTAGTGGGGAGGGAGCAGAACAGCTCAGAGCAAGATATGGACCTTCAGATGCCAACACATCCTTCCATGCTGAACTGAAAAGATTAGAGCAAAGTTCACCTACAGAAGAAAATACCCTCCAGACCTCTGAATTCTTCAGGAGTAACCGTGGCCAAGATTGTAACCCTCAAAGGATGGTCTCTCCTACACTTCCCACATAGACTCACAAAGCATATGAAATCTATCTACCATCCACTGACAACAGCATCATATTTAATTTTGAAGAGTGAGTTACATCGGGCCCAAGAGAAGATAAGAGAAAGGTTGGCTGGGCTCTCCTACATTTCCTGCAGAGATTCACAGTATTGTATTCAACAGCATTGTATTGTGAAGAAACTGCTGACAACAGCTTTATGTTGTGAAGAGTTACAGTTACATTGTAGGGCAGAAGAGGTCAGAGGAGTTTCAGGATTGTGGTTGAAATGGAGGCTGAGAACTACAAAGCAGTGCAGGTGGCTTTCGGCTGGGTGTCTAGTCCTTTTAGAGACAAGAACAGTGGTGATGCTAACCAAAGCAGGACTCATTTGCTTAGAAAAGTAAAAGATGTAAAGAATAATGCACACACTACCTAGACCATAGCTCTTTAATGTCAAGATAAGATTCTAAACTAGGAGTAAGTATTGAAACACCAAGTTATTCACTGTCAAAGCCATTGCCAAGAATAAGCTGTTCCCAACTCCAGCACAAACATTGCAAGGATCACCTACATCATCAACAACAAAAAAAATGCTCTTATTTTCCACTACGTTTTCAGGAGGCCATAACACCGGCCCAGAGCCTCCAGAACTTTAGAACTTTAGACCTGGACTTGGGACCCTAATCTACTTTTTTGTGATCAGGGAATAGGAACTCACTTCTGACATAGTGATTGCAGATCACTAGTTAACTGCAACCCCCTTTGGGCTGATCAGAATCTGACTGAGCTCAATGCATCCTCATCTTCCTATGTTAGTGTCCCACACCACAAAAAAATCACAGAACATAGGAGCTATGCTATTTTATAGTCTCACACGGTAAGGCAATGACAGAAGTTGCTGGTAAAAATCCAAGCTCTCTTTAATGTGCACCATACACAGTGCAGCCTGATTACCTGGTCATGTAGGTACACCTGGTTGCCTAGGTAGTCTCCTACTAGAACACAATTCCTGGTTGTCTATCGTTTGCTTCAAGCTATCTGTTTAATCTGATTTAGCAACTATGCACACACTGCAGCAGTTCAGGAAACAGAGGCACTACTCTTCAGAACTTGCTAGTTGCCATGCATAATGACAATAGTTGTCATACCACGCCTGTATGCTCATAGTTTGCAGTAGTTTCTTCTGGGCCTCGGTGATGGTTTAGCACCTGCCACTGTAGGCAGGCAGAATTGCAGTTTTGCAGAGTACTGCCTTTGCCTTGATCTCTCTGGTCTTCCTTGATATGACTCACAATGATTTCACATTGTGCCTCCAGCTCTACTTTCAGTCTGATCTCTGATTCAGAATAGATTTGGATTTGCTGTCAACTTCAAAAGGAGAATTTTGTTCTATTCCTACGATTTCTATGTGACTTTATTTAATTTCTTCAAGTTTATTTAAGAAATATCTTTCAGTTTGATGTACTTTCTGTTACCATCAGTGTTATATTAAGGTTACATTAGATTCAATAGTATACATGTAAGTTTTAACATTTTCTTTTGCATATGCACATTGTGTTATAAGTCAGTCGGCTTATAACTTGTATGCTATTTTGGGGGAGAAGCGGGTGAACTCTACAAGTTTACTTTCAAGTGTCTGTGCATATTTTGATTTTTTTCAGTAGCTTCTACAATTCTTTCAGGGAAAACTTCTTATCGATCAATGTATGTTCTGAAAAGCTCTGTTTCAGTAATTTCCATGAAGTATTTAAGGAGGCTCCCTGAAGCTTTATATTTTTGCCCTTGGTCTCCATGTACTTTGAGGTGCTAAGAAATTATAGATTTAATTTTACAAGAACAGAAATTATCTTTCAAGAATTATTCTGTCTTTTTTGGATGGCATGATTGGCAGTGCTCAAGGATTATTCCTGGCTCTGCATTCAAGAATTACTCCTGATGGGGCTCAAGGGACCTTATGGGATGCTAAGAATCAAACCCGTGTTCGTCAAGTGCAAGGCAAGCACACTTCCCACTATACCATCTCTCCAGACCCTGATTCTTGAGTCTTTTGACTGTTTTATTTTTCTTACTCTTCTATACCCTTTTCAATCATGGTGTCCATGCATTGGATGTCAACATCTAGCCCAGTTTGATTCTGTAGAATTTCAGTATGTGGAATGCAGAGAACATACTTTTTAACATTTGATAAAGATATGCAAATTACTCTAAGCCTTAGACATTTATTTTTTGTTTGTTTTGTGTTACACCAGGCTGTGCTCAGGCCTAACTCCTGACTCCATGCTTAGGAATTATTCCTGGTGTCACAAAGCAAGCAGTTTAGGAGTATTAGTCAACAACCTTTTACTCTTTTTACATAAGTAAAATAAAGAAGCATATCTAGCTGGGAAATGCAATTACTGTGTTTAAGAATATTAGTGCCCATTCTTTGAGAAAATATGAAGTTTGGTTTTAGGAGAGTGCTTATCCTTATAGCCTGCCTAAAAATAGAGATATCAGGAGCCTTAGTGATAGTACAGCAGCTAGGGCACTTGCCTTGCATGTGGCTGACCCAGGTTCAATCCCTGGCACTCCAAATGGCCCTCCAAACAAGCCAGGAGTGAGCCCTGAGTGTAGAGCCAGGAGTTAGCTCTGAGCACTGCTGGGATCTCAAATAAATAGAAATTTAATGGTACAGACATAGTACAACGGGTAAAGTGAGTACCTTGAATACAGCCAGCATGGGTTCTGTCCCTACACATGGTTACCTTACCTAATCAATGCCAAGAATGACCTAGAGCACAGAGCTAGGAGTAAGCCCTGTGCACCACCAGGTGTGGCCAATGTTTCCCATCAATAAAGAGGACTTTCTTTTCAGTTTTGAAGAACATTATCATCGCCTCTTGCATCTTGAAACCTCTTATGTCTATGTTATCTATGTGATCTTTTTTTCCCAGTGATATTCTAAGATCCTTATGTTATTTTATTAAAAATACATTGCTTCTGGATCAATTAAAGAAAATAAGGATAAGGGGGAAATGTTCTCAAAAGTGTCAAGATTTCTGATGAACATTCAAGGCACAATGGAAAACAAATGGGACAGTTCATTTTCTTCAAGTCTTAACTAATGTTCTGAAAAATTATTTTTGCCTTCAGTTTTTTGCAATTTCCAGCCAAAGGGCACTTAGCTCCTCTATGTGCCCTGGTAAATCAACAAGTAGTATACTTGGGAAATATTAAAACAGAATTACACGGATCATATTGTGCCCTCTTTGATGTTCTTTGAATAGCCATGAGGAAAACAGATGGCTCCGGGATACGGGGTTCTCCTGTATATTGAAATTTAACACATTTATATCTGATCCATTAAATGGACATAGTAGTTTATCGTTTTCATACATATAGTCTAGAATGTTTAACTATTTCCTTGACTGAGACATCGTTGACAATAAACAAAGATAAAATGAAGAGAATTTTTAAGTTACTATCTTGGAGTGCAGTAACTGGTAAGGACTCTGGGCGTCGCTGTTCACCAGCTGGGAAATAACGGACAGCACACACCAAAGGAAAAAAGGAAAGGGGGAGGGGAGAAAAGCCTTTTTAGAACCTCCATCACCCCCGGCCTGAAACCGTCTCCCTGAGGTTTCCCAACTCCTACTACTGGATGACTCTTTCCTCTGAATTCTTCTGCAAATTCACTCAGAATTTAACACAGAAAAACAGAGAAGCAGCACCTAAGGTATTCAACTGGGAGAAAACTACGCAGCTTGAGCGCAATGGCAAATTGGGCGGAGCTGCCGGGATGCCGCGGGCTGGTCCTGCTGTGCCTTTTTCTGGGGCTGTTGTTGGAAGCTTGGGCTGGAAAGATTCACTACTCAGTACCTGAAGAAACAGACAAAGGCTCCTTCGTGGGCAACATCGCCAAGGATTTGGGTTTAGAACCCCGCGAGCTGGCGGAGCGCGGAGTCCGCATCGTCTCCAGAGGTAGGACGCAGCTCTTTGCTCTCAACACAGGACGCGGCAGCCTGGTCACCGCGGGCAGGATAGACCGGGAGGAGCTCTGCGCTCAGAGTGTGCGATGCCTGGTGGATTTTAACATCTTGGTAGAGGATAAAATGAAGCTTTTCCCTGTTGAGGTAGAAATAATTGATATTAATGACAACACTCCCCAATTCCAGCTAGAGGAACTGGAACTCAAAATGAATGAAATAACCACTCCAGGAACCAGGATCCCTCTGCCTTTTGGGCAAGACTTTGATGTGGGTATGAATTCGCTTCAGAGCTACCAGCTCAGCTCAAATCCTCATTTCTCTCTGGATGTACAGCAGGGAGAGGATGGATCTCAACAGCCAGAGATGGTGCTGCAGAGTCCCCTAGACAGGGAAGAAGAAGCTGTGCACCACCTGGTTCTCACTGCCTTCGATGGGGGCAACCCAGTTCGCTCGGGAACACTCAAAATTCGAGTACAGGTGGTGGATGTGAATGACAACCCTCCAGCATTTACCCAAGCACAGTACCCCATAAGTGTCCTGGAGAATGTGCCCCTGGGCACTCGGCTGCTCATGGTAAAAGCTACTGACCCTGATGAAGGAGCCAACGGGGAAGTAACATACTCATTTCACAATGTAGACCACAAAGTGGCCCAAATATTTCAGTTGGATCCTTACACAGGAGAAATATCCAATAAAGAACCCTTGGATTTTGAGGAATATGAACTTTATCCTATGGAAATTCAAGCTCAGGATGGTGCAGGCCTTATGGCCAGAGCTAAAGTGCTGGTCAGCGTTATGGATGTAAATGATAATGCCCCAGAGGTGACTATCACCTCTGTCACCACTGAAGTTCCAGAAAACTTCCCTCCTGGGACCATCATTGCTCTGATCAGTGTACATGACCAGGACTCTGGCGATAATGGTCATACAACATGTTCCATTCCTGGAAACCTACCTTTTAAGTTAGAAAAGTTGGTTGATAATTATTACCGTTTAGTGACAGAAAGGACTCTGGACAGAGAACTTAACTCCTGGTATAACATCACAGTAACAGCAAAGGACCAAGGAACTCCAACACTTTCTACTGAAACATTCATTTCACTGCAAGTAACAGACATCAATGACAACCCTCCAGTCTTCCAGCAGGATTCTTACTCCACCTACATTCCAGAAAACAACCCCAGAGGTGCCTCCATCCTTGCTGTGACAGCCCAAGATGCTGACAGCAATGAGAATGCACAAATTACATACTCCCTGGTGGAGGAAACCATCTGGGGGGCACCCTTGTCATCCTATGTCTCCATCAACTCAGACACTGGAGTTCTCTATGCGCTGCGATCTTTTGACTATGAGCAGTTCCAGAACCTGCAATTGAGAGTTATGGCATATGACAATGGGGACCCACAGCTCAGCAGCAACGTGTCACTGAACATACTGATTCTAGATCAGAATGACAATGCTCCTGAGATTCTATACCCCACGCTCCCCACTGACAGTTCCACTGGGGTGGAACTGGCTCCTCGCTCCGCAGAACCCGGTTACCTGGTGACCAAAGTGGTGGCAGTGGACAGAGACTCAGGCCAGAACGCCTGGCTGTCCTACCGCCTGCTCAAGGCCAGCGAGCCAGGGCTGTTCTCCGTGGGGCTGCACACGGGTGAGGTGCGCACTGCACGCGCCCTGCTGGACAGAGATGCCCTCAAGCAGAGCCTGGTGGTGGGGGTCCAGGACCACGGGCGGCCCCCTCTGTCAGCCACGGTCACACTCACCGTGGCCATAGCAGACAGCATCCCTGATGTGCTGGCAGACCTGGGCAGCATCAGTGCCCCCACCCAGCAGGACGACTCGGACCTCACTCTCTACCTGGTGGTGGCAGTGGCCGTGGTCTCCTGTGTCTTCCTGGCCTTTGTCATTGTGCTGCTGGCGCTCAGGCTGAGGCGCTGGCATGCATCGCGCCTGCTGCAGGCTTCTGCGAGCGGCTTGGCTGGCGTGCCCGCCTCGCACTTTGTGGGTGTGGATGGGGTTCGGGCTTTCCTGCAGACCTACTCACATGAGGTGTCGCTGACTGCGGACTCGTGCAAGAGTCACCTGATCTTCCCACAGCCCAACTATGCGGACACGCTCATCAGCCAGGAGAGCTGTGAGAAAAACGATTTTCTATCAGCACCCCAGGCTTTACTTGAAGAAAAAAGGGAAACAGTTTCACAGGTAAATTTTTTGTCGTAAATTTATCTAGATAAAGAAAATTCCTGAGTTTGCTTGCTTGTTTTCGTTCTTTGCTACCAGTTCTTTTATTTTCCATATATTTACTTTGTGGGGGGGACACACCTGGCAGAGCTCAGGAATCATCCCTGGTGGGGTTAGGGGACCATATTTGGTTCCTAGAATTATATCCGTCACATGCATGCAAGACAAGCATCAAGCCTACTGTATTATCTCTTCAACTTTGTATCTATTTGTAGATTTCTACTTACCAATCTTAGGAAATTATTATAAAGTATTTATATCCAGATATATTTGTACTCTCCTTGAAAAGAGTGGGCAATTAAACATGACTAAGTGATTGGGATGAAGAATATTGGGAGGTATTATTTCTGTTGTGGAAAGAGCACTGCATCAGAGACTAGATTAGGCATTGCCTCTGGTCAAATGTTTATTTTTTGGTAGCTAAGGTTACATGGTTACAAAATGCTTCTGTTTTTGCCTTTGTTGTAACATGGTTACTGCCCCTTCACCACCGCTAAAGTACCCAAACCCTCCACAATGTCATAGTGTCACTTCTTGTCACCTCTTCCTATTCTTCCCTTCCTCTGCTGCTGCAGAAAGAAAAATCTCAGTTCTGTACTAGAAGTCTAAAGGCTTATTGTCATTAGATACTATCCATTCTTTTGTCTTGTTCTTTCATATGCCACAAATGAGTGATACAATGGCCAAATAATTTTATTTTTCTGGGCTTATGATCCTTTCATCTGGTAAGAAAGGGTTTTATTAGAAAAGGCCCACAGAGATTGATTAATACCTTTCTCAGATTTTCATAAGTTATTCCATCTTTTATTTTATTCCTAAATTTAATGGAGATGCCATCTGTGTCCATCATTTTATTGGGGAATTTTGAAAGGTACAACTTGTATAGCCATTTTAATAGTGTTTGTGAAAATTATGGAAATCTATAGAAAAAGCACATTTGAATCATTCTATTTTAGCTCTTATTTAGTCTTTTACTTCAACGTATTTTATGCATGCTGAAGAGTACCTCAAATTTCTGAAAACTCCTTGCTTGTTTATTAGGACTATAATAAAAATAACAAAATTCAAGTATATATTCTACTTTAATGTCTGTGCTAACATGATGTTTATAAATCATAGGGAAGTAAATTCATGCTGTGATATACTTAAATAGATCAGAAGTATAGTATAGCATAAATAAAAGATCAGTGGATCAGTAGATCTCAGTAGATCAATATCTAAATGGCCAAAGATGAAACAGTAAATATAGTAAGTCAGGCAAGGCAAAATCTCTGGGAGTTTTCATCTTGGTCTTAGATTTAAGCATGGAATATCAGGAGATTGTTCCAGGGACAAAAGATTGTTCTAAATTAAACAAGAGACCTGTTCCAAGCTTATTATCTAAATCAGTAAAATTATCTAGTTTTAAAAGGTAAAGCTGGTAAGGCCAGAAAGATTGCACAGCTGTTAGGGCACTCGCTTTGCACTTGGCCAACCCAGGTTTCATCCTTGGCACCCTGGGCCCACCGGAAGTAATTCCTGAATGCAAAGTCTGGAGTAAGCCCTGAGCAGCACTGGGTGTGACCAAAACCCAAAAATAAACAAACAATAAATGGGAAAATTCCATAACAATGCTGACAATTCATAGGTATGTAATGTATGTAACCTATTGCAGGCTCTACTAAGGTAAAGTTGATACAGACAACTTCTGGATTCAGAAAGTGAGCACTATGTCTCTCAGATGTGAGCTATGATAGTTAGAATTATCTAACATAGTTGAATTATAACATGCCATTATGGCACCATAAGGAGCGTCACCAGGATCTATAGCCTGGGGTCAAATAAAATAAACTTCAAAATCACTAGGGACAGAGCAGTGAAACCAGGAAAGCAAGTAAGAGAAAAAAATAAAACAAAGTAGATCTCTACTACTTAAACCTACAAACTAAAATGTCCAAACATTCAAACAGATGTCTTTTAGAAACTTACTAACAACAAATTGCCATTATATTTTAGATAATTTAGATCTCCACTTTCTCTCTGATGGTTTTCCAAAACATTTCTTCATTCTTCCTACATATCTATTTGTACCTTAGAGTGTACTCTCAGTACTGTTATTTCAGTTACAAATTTTCTCAGCTTTTAAATACTTAAACTTTTCTTTTGTGTATGTGTAAATGAGTTAGCTTTATGTCTTAAAACAGGAATTACCAAATTCAATGGTTTTTAAAACCATATATATTCTGGCAGGATATAAGCTTAAGACAAAATTACATTGAAATATTGAAAATTGTATATATGTGTGCTTTAACACAGACAAGAAAGCAGCTACAGCAACATAATAGCAAATTAAGGTATATTACAAATATTAATGGTGATTTTTAAAAAGTGATTTGATTGTAATTACTAAAAGAATAATGAATGGTAAATAAAAATTGTGCAAGCGTATATTCTCCCTTGGACAGATATCTCGCTTTTTGTCTCTGTTTCTTTGCTTGCTTTCCATTCTGGAAAAGCCTGTGTACTCTCTTGAGCATGTGCTTCTCTTCTCTCTTTTTTTCCTCATATAATTCTAAGTAAGTCTCAATTATATAATTCTAAATAAGTTTCAATTTAAAATATCTTGCTTCGCCAAAAATATAAAAATAAATAAAAATTGTGTTTTGCATATGGGAATCTTGGATTCAATCCCTGGCTTGGGAGCAACCCTGAGCACTGCGTCATTGGAGGTAGCCCCCAAGGACCACAAAGTGTGGCCTAAAGGACAGCAACAAAAAATTTTGAAAACAATATCAGGAAATGTTAACACAGTTCTATAAAGAATAATGGACTCCACGGACTGAAAATTGCTAAGTATATAGAAAATTGAACAATGGGCATCCATATGCTTAACCTAATAGATTTGCATAGATTTATACACAGTGCATGTAGACTAGCCATCCTTTACATGTGAAAAAGAGAAAGATACAATTTTGTACATAGTTGTCACAAAACAATTAAAAGTAATAATATAAATAAAACACAAAGGTGGGGTATGGGAAGTAGTTGAAGAGGGCTGTTTCAGAGACACAGATTTTGGTTATAAGATGAAGGAGAACTCATTATCTAATGTAAAATATCATAAGGACTTAATTGTGCAGAGCTGGAGCAATAGTACAATGGGTAGGGCATTTGCCTTGCATGAAGCTGACCTAGGTTCAATCCCTGGCATCCTGCTCACCCCCAAGCACTGTTAAGAGCTACTCCTGAGTGTATAACTGGGCGTAACCCCTGAGTATTGCTGGTTATGACCCTAAAAGCAGGAAAAAAGACTATTGTATGATTAAATTTGATAACAGAATAATACTTAAATATTCTCACAAAAAAAGGAGAGGTATGAGATGACAGATGTGTTATAATTAACTTAATGTAGGAAATCCTCTCACAATGTCAATCAATTGTGTTATACATCTTAGATAGATTACAACTGTGTCCATCATAACACAATAGAACAGAAAAATTACAAAGCAAAAGTGTATAAAAATAGACACAGGAAATGTTTTACATCTAAATCTACACCCCCAAATTACAGTGGTAATGGAAACCATTTGGAAATGAACAGGAATTTAAATATTTTTTTAAATCATAGAATTCAGCTAAAATAGTACTTAGGCTTAAGTTTATAGACAAATATAATATTTTTTTAAAAAAGAAATAGGCCAGGGATGAGACTCAGTGGCAGAGCACGATGGATGGCTGAGTTTCATTAACAGCGACACGAAAAATTATAAAATTCTTAAGAGAATTTAACTTGGTACACAAGAAACCAGGGTGTGGGCCACATAAATAGTACAAGGCTTAGAACACTTGCCGAGCAGGCAGCCAAACCCCTGTTCAAACCTTGGCATCACATATGCTTCCCCTAACTATTGCCAGGAGTGGTCCGAGTGCAGATACAGTAGTTCCTGAGTAACACTGAGTAGGACCTCCAATCCAAGTGAAATAAAGTACAAAGGGGGAAAACTACTAACATAAATTTAAAGAAAGTAATGTGGGAGATAATAAAGATGAAAGTGTAAATTATGGCAATGCAAGCCAGGAAGAATTCTGATGATGAAGCAATAGAAACTGACAGTGGAGGTTGTACTGAAATAAGACAGTGAAAATTTTGTCAAGTCCATTGCTAAAACAAATGTTAGGCAGATGCCATGACTAAAATTCTGTTTAATGAATATAAAGGAAAACAACATTTCTATCAGATACCTAGAAAAGAAGGAAGATAAGAAAGCAAGAAAGACCTAAGAAACATAAAATAAATTAACACAAAGCAAGAAGCATGAACTGGAAAAATCAGCAAAAGGAAGGAATGGTTAAATGAACAAGCGATGAAGAATACTACAACATATAGGGTACTTGCCTTGCATACAGCTGAACCAGGTTTGATCCTGGCACTACATATAGCTCCCCAGAGCACTGCTAGAAATCACCCCTGAGAACAAAGCCAGAAGTAAACCTTGAGCACATCGAGGTGTAACCCCAAAAGAAACAACAATAACTATGAAATGCAAATTCAAGGAAGGAAAGGAATAAGAGAAGGAAAAATAAACAAAGTTGAAGGTCTCATATTCCCTTATCTGAAACTTGATTCAATAATTAAAACAGCATAGAACTGTCATTAAAATTAACATCGATGTGTAGAATATAATAGAGAGCTCATAATCTAGAGTTCTAACTTCCATTTCTCATTAAACTATCTTGCACATATGTTGAAAATTATTTGTCAATTTACATAGTGGTTCATTTCTGCAGGGGGTATTAACATACTTAAGTACAGAGTTAAGTAAGATGAAAAACTTTTGGAGTGAAATAAAAGTGATTATACAACAGTATATATGTATGTAATGCTTTAAACCATACACTTTAAATGGTTAAAATGTTCGATTTTGCAATGTATATCATACCACAATAAAATACATATCCAGTTAATGTCTGAGTATATGCTTTGCTTATCAGAGGGCCAGGTTCAATTTCTAACACTATTTGGTCCCCAAGCACCTCTGGGAGCAACTGAAATTAGGAGTATTGCACTGAAAGTAGCCCCTGAATACTGACTGTTCCCAAAAAAACAAAAATGATAGCTAAAAATAATGTGTAAAGTTATAAAATGTTTTGGGAACAGTCAGTAGAGCACAAGCCTTGTATGTGTAAGGTCTTAGGTTCAATCCCCAGCAACAAAAAGTATTCTTTTCTTTTGATAGGCATTATTATGACAACTGGAAAACTTTTTACAACATTGATAGCTATGGTGAAGCTATTATCAATGCCAATTTGCTGATTTCATCCTATTTGGTAGTGAAAGAATGCTATTGATTTTAATATACATTGAAGCATTTAAAAGTAAAAGAGTATCATGTTTTAATGTACTCTGAAATAGGTCAGAGGGATTGGGAAAGGGAAAAACATACAGAATAAATATAAAAAATGTTAACACTTGTAATAATGTATATAAAGAGTATTTTATACTATTATTGCAATCTTTCTCTGTCTAACATTATTCCAAAAATATTTTAAGAACTGATCTTAGTGACATATACCAAGATTTGAGATTTAATCAATGTAAAATGGTATATACACTGACTTTCATTACATTATTTTCTAAGTTTGTCTCTGTTTAAAATACTTTATTTTTAAATAATTGTTGGGCAGAAGTCATAAAAATCAAACAGGAGTAAGAAGACATCTAATTTCATTTTATAGAAAATACTTAGCATTAAAGAAAGGAATTGTCGACCCCAAATAATTTAAAGAAATTGATTCTTTGTGGCAAAAAATATCCTCCCTCTCTGGCTTTATCCACTAAGACCACTCCAATTTCCTTATTGTCACATGCCACCTCTCACTTCCAAGAATTTGTACTGAGATTCTAGAGCTCTATTCTAGTCTCTTTTTCCATACAATCCAATTTTTTTAGAATTTAGCTTCAACCATGCCCTAGAAAAGTCTTTCCTGACTCTTAAATCAAGGTTGGATATCTCTTGCTATCACTCATTTCTCCATATTTCTCACCACCACTCTTCTCTATTAGTACTATTTACTTTCCCATGTGCTCCCTGG
Source organism: Sorex araneus (assembly GCF_027595985.1). NCBI lineage: Eukaryota > Metazoa > Chordata > Mammalia > Eulipotyphla > Soricidae > Sorex > Sorex araneus. The sequence continues at coordinate 20,066,423 of NC_073307.1, read as the reverse complement.
TCCTGAAAGTTTCCTGAGAGCTGGGTCTGTGTTCATCAAGTTCACTACTTCTGTTTACAGCAAGAATCAGGCACCGGACAGTCACCCTACTGAGTGGTGCTTCAACAATTTAATACAGCGTTTGAAGTTAAGTGTTAAGCCATCATCAAGTACAGAAATACAAAGTACTTAACGTTAGGTGATGTAGCTAATAGTTTTTAAATGACCTTACTGTCACTGAATATGAAATAAGAGTTTAGAGAGGCACACCGCCTTGATGACTGCCCCAAGCGTTGGAAAATACTCTCCTGGAACTATTACCAAGGTCACATTCGTTTATGCCATTCCTACCTTGAACGAGTACATCTTAAGTATCTTAGAACTTTTAAGATCCTTCGATGCAACTTGAAAGCCAGAAGGCCAACAAAACAATCACTTGGGTTTGCGTGAGAAGGTGCAGAAATGATTTAAGCCTCTGAGCGTCGCTGTTGACCACCTAAGGAGGAAAAACCTGCGAAACGACCAATCCAACTTTCCTGCTCCCACCACACAAAGGCTTGGGTATCTGACCCGAGCGCTTCCCTGCAGCACAGAAACTCAATCCAGCGTCCGATTAGTTCTCCGCGGTGGCCCGAGTCCCTTGAGTCCTGGTCACCTGAACACTGAGGACTGAAGACTGGATCCCACACTGACTGGTGGAAGCTGCCTGGGAGCAAAGCCTGCTGCAGACGAGAAATGGCGGCGCTGCCCAAGTTGCCACTACGGACAAGGCTGATGCCGCTGTGCCTTCTCTGGGCGACCCTGTGGGAAACCGGCGCTGGGCAGATGCGCTATTCTGTGGCAGAAGAGAGCGACAAAGGCTCCTTCGTGGGCAGCATCGCCAAGGATTTGGGTGTGGAGCCCCGCGAGCTGGCGGAGCGCGGAGTCCGCATCGTCTCCAGAGGTAGGACGCAGCTCTTCGCGCTGAACCCGCGAAGTGGCAGCCTGGTCACCGCGGGCAGGATAGACCGGGAGGAGCTCTGCGCCCAGAGCGCGCCGTGCCTCGTGAATTTTAACATCCTACTGGAAGATAAGTTGAATTTATATTCGGTGGAGGTGGAAATTACAGATATCAACGATAATGCCCCTCGCTTTGGCGTGGAGGAGCTGGAGTTAAAAATCAGTGAAACGAATATGCCAGGGTTCCGAATCCCTCTAAAGAGTGCGCATGATGCGGACGTAGGCGAAAACACCCTCCAAAAGTACCAGCTTAACTCAAATGATCACTTTTCTCTGGACGTGAGACAGGGAGCGGATGGGAACAAGTACCCGGAGCTGGTGCTGGAGCGCCCAGTGGACCGTGAGGAAGAGGCGGTCCACCACCTGGTTCTCACGGCCTTGGATGGGGGTGACCCGGTCAGATCTGGCACCTCTCGCATTCGTGTAGTGATCCAGGACGCTAATGACAATGCACCTGTTTTTACCCAGCCGGAGTACCGTGTAAGTGTTCCAGAGAACACTCCCATAGGCACCCGGATACTTACAGTGACTGCAACGGATGCAGATGAAGGATACAATGCCCAGGTGTCATATTTTCAAGAAAAAAATCCTGAGGAAACGTCGGAGGTCTTTGAGCTTAAATCCACATCTGGAGAAATTACAATTTCAGAAAGTCTAGATTATGAGGATGCCAAAGTCCATGAAATTGACATTGAGGCTCATGATGGTCCGGGCCTTCTAACCAGAGCAAAGGTTATTGTCACAGTCCTGGATGTGAATGACAATGCTCCGGAATTTTACATGACATCTGCTAGTAGCTCAGTTCCGGAAGACTCTCCTCCAGGCACCGTGATTGCACTTTTCAATGTACATGACAGAGACTCTGGACAAAATGCATTTGTCACATGCTCACTCCCAGAGAACCTTCCTTTCAAGTTAGAAAAGTCTGTGGACAATTACTACCGACTGGTTACAACCAGGGCCCTTGACAGGGAAGAGTTTTCCTCCTATAACATAACTGTGACTGCAAAAGATGGAGGGAGCCCATCTCTGTCCCGGAATGCGTACATTTTGCTGCAGGTGGCTGACATCAATGACAACCCACCCACCTTCCTCCACAAGTCCTACTCTGCCTACATTCCAGAAAATAACCCCAGAGGAGCCTCCATCTTTTCCATAATGGCCTATGACCCCGATTCTGCTGATAATGCTCATATAATCTATAACCTGGCTGAGGACAGCCTTCAGGGAGCACCACTGTCTTCCTATATCTCCATCAACTCAGACACAGGTGTCCTCTATGCGCTGCGCTCTTTTGACTATGAGCAGTTCCGGGAACTACAGCTTTGGGTGATAGCCAGTGACAGCGGAAAACCACCACTCAGCAGTAATGTGTCATTAAACTTGTTTGTGCTGGACCAGAACGATAACACTCCTGAGATCCTGTACCCCACGCTCCCCACTGATGGCTCCACTGGAGTGGAACTGGCCCCTCGATCCGCAGAACCAGGCTACTTGGTGACCAAGGTGGTGGCAGTAGACAGAGACTCAGGCCAGAATGCCTGGCTGTCCTACCGCCTGCTCAAGGCCAGCGAGCCAGGGCTGTTCTCCGTGGGGCTGCACACGGGCGAGGTGCGCACTGCACGTGCCCTGCTGGACAGAGATGCCCTCAAGCAGAGCTTGGTGGTGGGGGTCCAGGACCACGGGCGGCCCCCTCTGTCAGCCACGGTCACACTCACCGTGGCCATCGCAGACAGCATCCCTGATGTGCTGGCAGACCTGGGCAGCATCAGTGCCCCCGCCCAGCAGGACGACTCAGACCTGACTCTCTACCTGGTGGTGGCTGTGGCCGTGGTCTCCTGTGTCTTCCTGGCCTTTGTCATCGTGCTGCTGGCGCTCAGGCTGAGGCGCTGGCATGCATCTCGCCTGCTGCAGTCTTCTTCAGGCGGCTTGGCTGGCGTGCCCGCCTCACACTTTGTGGGTGTGGACGGGGTTCGGGCTTTCCTGCAGACCTACTCTCATGAGGTGTCGCTGACTGCGGACTCACGCAAGAGTCACCTTATCTTCCCGCAGCCCAACTATGCGGACACACTCATCAGCCAGGAGAGCTGTGAGAAAAGAGATTTTTTATCGGAACCACAGTCTCTGCTTGAAGATAAAGGAGAAGAAAAGTTTTCTCAGGTAAACTTTCCTCGAAATATACTTAGAAGCTAACTTGCTAAAAAAAATGGTTTGTGTATTTAGTTAGTGCCTCCACTGTTTATCGTATCTCTTCTACCACCCACAATATACATGTTAATGTATTCAATATTTGGGAAATGAATCTTGGTGAATTTTTCTTGTTTGTTAAGTATTTGGACCTTGTAAGGGGGCATAGAGTGAAATTACTGTATAATGAGTATAATAATCAGGAATTAGTAGGTTAAGATGTTACTTAAGTTATGAAAAGAGCAGGTCACTGGAACTGGGGTAGCTTTTCTTAAGCCTTGTATTTTATCCCTGGTCAAGTCATCCCAGCTATATTGATCAATTTTTTTCTCTCTTAAAAACATAAAGATTTGGGGGCTGGAGAGATAGATAGCACAGTGGGTAGGGCGTTTGCCTTGCATGCGGCCGACCCAGGTTTGATTCCCAGCATCCCATATGGTCCCCCGAGCACCGCCAGGAGTAATTCCTGAGTGCAGAGCCAGGAGTAACCCCTGTGCATCACCGGGTGTGACCCAAAAAGAAAAAAAAACATAAAGATTCTATTTATCTTCTCTACATGATTTTTTCCTTAAAAATTTAAGGCTTGTGTTTTATATTTGACTTTGCTTATGAGTAACTAAACCTTCACTTGCTTAGTTTCTTTACAATCACAAATCTCCCTTTAGTTTGACTGTGGGTTTCCTCACTTTTTTTCCTATTAAGATGCAAGTTTAGCTAGATATGCTTCACAGTGTTCTGGGAAGGTATATCATAGAATTGTCACTTATTAAAAAATCTGATTAGCTCATTTCTAATGTAACTTTGTTACTTTACATAGGGATAGCATTATTATTTGCTTTATAATAAATGAGTAGCATAACAGTAAAGATGTTTCCTTTTATTCTTTTATTTTCTTCCTATCTGGAAAGCATATTGCCTTTTTTCTGTAAAAATAATATTATAGGGCCAAAGAGACAATACAGCAAATAATACACTTGCTTTGCATGTAGTCAACCCAGGGTGGATCCCTGGCACCACATACGGTCTCTGAGCACTGGCAGGAGTGAACCCTAAACACAAAGCCAGGAGTAATCCCTACGCATAGCAAGGTGTGACCCCTTCAAAAAAATTCAAATATTCTCTCCTTTCTACATATCTACTTTCTACATATCTCTTCAAGCTTACCTACTTATGGTTGTTATTAAAGATATTTCCAAGTCTAGGGTGATGGCTCAAGGGGGTGAAACACATGCTGGCATGCACCAGGCTCCAGAGTTGATTCACAGCACAGAACACATGACTGCCTAGCACTGCAGGTATAGCCCTGAGCACCACTGAGAAAGTTCCCAAAAATAAACAATAAAAATATTTCCAGTCTCTCAGTTCTCCTCAAGACCATAATCTTTCTCCCCCATTATTCTTTTGATGCTGGTTTTTAGTATACTACTTATATGCTTAATAGTAGAAAACAAAGAATATGTTTTTGTATTTTAAATTAGAATTTGGAAGTAATCACGTACTAATGGAGTTGTGTGTTTTATGTCATCTTTAAAGATGCTGTGCTTATTATATTTAAGGACAACAGGGGGAAATTTTACCTGACACTATTCTATTGTGTTATTACTACATGATTCTATATCAGATAAAATTAGAAGTTACTGGAAAATAATCTCTACTTATAAGATACTAATAAAGTATGAATCAATAAAAATTAAAAATAGTACTTTTTGTATATATAGTAATTCTTCATAAGAGTATATGTCTTTCATATCAATTAAAATGACAATTGTATGATATTTCTATTTCTGTGATAGTGGAAAGCAGATACAAAGGATATAAAATCAACATTTGTCTACCACTTTTAGTTCCAATCTTAAAAAAATATCCTCACTATAGATTTAGGCAAAGAAAATACTAATATTAGTGACCCCTGATCTCACTTTCTGCTCATGTTTATTAACCTCCATGTCCATATTGTAGACCCTCTCATTGCTTTTGGCTTCTCCCACTGTATTGATTGATATGTATATATATAAATATACAGTTCAAGTCAATGCACTATAATTCACTGCTTGCTTTTATATCTCCATTACTCTGTGAAGGAAGTGGCTGTGTCCTATCATTTACCTTAAATCCCACATGTTGTATGACATCCAATTTTATGCTTGCTTAATTAATGGAGTAAATATTTAGCATTAAAACTAAGATTTCAGGGTATAAAGTTCAAATGTCAAGAAGTTTAGTCAAGAAAGATGATTGACATTTCTGTGTGGTTCTTAAACTTTTCAAAAGAGTAACCCTGGCCAGTCTGAACCTGTGTTTAGTGGTGTGAGGGCTAGTGCATAATTTCCTGAGAAAAATAATTTGAAACCATACACTTTGACATGGAGCAGTTCGGTTAGATGCAATAAACACTATACCAAAGATTAAAAAAAAAATTATCAAGTAAGAAACAATCCGAACGTGGGTCTATATGAGGTTGCAGGAAACCATTAGGCCTCTGAGTGTCGCTGTTGACCACTTATGGAGGAAAGTGCGGCAGGAAAACCAGTCCACCATTTCCTTGTTGCTAAAAAAATAAAGAAGAAGCAAATCCGAATCAGAAGAGCTGAGCTCACCCTATCGGTCAACCAGCTCTTTTGACCTGGGAATTAGGCCCAGGAAAGACTCAAATAAGATTGGAGTCTGTCGTGGAGAATTGGAATTGAATTCAGAGAAAATCAACCAATGGAAATGGTCAACTCCCTGAGATTCCGAACCGGAGGGCTGGCCCTGCTGTGTGCACTTCTGGGGACGCTGTGCAAGGTTGGATTCGGGCAGATCCGCTACTCGGTGCTGGAAGAGCTGGACAAAGGCTCCTTCGTGGGCAACATCGCCAAGGATCTGGGGCTGGAGCCCCCGGAGCTGGCGGAGCGCGGAGTCCGCATCGTCTCTAGAGGTAGGACGCAGCTCTTTGCTCTCAACATAGGACGCGGCAGCCTGGTCACCGCGGGTAGGATAGACCGGGAGGAGCTCTGCGACCAGAGTGTGCCTTGCTTAGTAAAATTTAACATCCTGGTTGAAGACAAGTTGAAAATTTTTGAAGTGGAAATTGAAATTAAAGATATTAATGATAATGCTCCTGATTTCCTGACAAAGGAATTGGAAATAAAAATTGGAGAATTGACAGCTCCTGGAACTCAATTTCCACTTAAAACTGCATTTGATGCAGATGTGGGCGTGAACTCCCTGCAGAACTACCAGCTTAGTCACAATAATTATTTCTCTCTGGCAATGAAGAGCATCTCAGATGGGACCAAGTATCCAGAATTGGTGCTGGAACAGGCTCTGGACCGTGAGGAAAAGGAAGTTCATCAAGTTGTCCTAGTTGCTTCTGATGGTGGCGATCCTGTTCTCTCTGGTAACCTGTACATCCAAGTGATAGTCCTGGATGCAAATGATAACCCACCAGTATTTACTCGGTCAGAGTATCAAGTAAGTGTCCAGGAAGACTTGCCAGTAGGCACCCAGCTACTTACCGTGAATGCCACTGACCCCGATGAAGGTTTCAATGCGCAGGTATCCTATGTACTAGACAAAATGCCTGGGAAAATTGCTCAGATTTTCCACCTCAACTCAGTGACTGGAGAAATATCACTATTAAAAAGTCTAGATTATGAGGATGCTATGTTCTATGAGATTAAAGTCGAAGCGCAAGATGGACCAGGTCTCCTTTCAAGAGCTAAAGTTCTGGTAACTGTTTTGGATGTGAATGATAATGCCCCGGAAGTTACAATCACATCTCTCACAGGATCAATACCAGAAGAGGCTAGTGCTGGAAGAGAAATTGCCCTTATAAATGTGCATGACCGGGATTCTGGGCAAAATGGACAAGTCACTATTTTTATCTTGGGAAATATGCCATTTAATTTAGAAAAATCAGTAGGGCAGTATTATCGCTTAGTGACAGCCAGATCTCTGGACCGCGAGCAAGTGTCGGAATATAACATCACTCTAAGAGCCACAGATGGGGGAAGTCCACCTCTGTCTACAGACACTTATATCACCCTGCATGTGGCAGACATCAATGATAACCCACCTATCTTTGCTCATTCTTCCTACTCTACTTATATTCCTGAAAACAATCCGAGGGGAGCCTCTATCTTCTGTGTGACTGCCCAGGACCCTGACAGCATTGAGAATGCCCAAGTCAATTATGCACTTGTCGAGGACACAGTCCATGGGGTGCCTCTCTCCACCTATATCTCCATCAACTCGGACACTGGCGTCCTGTATGCACTGCGCTCCTTCGACTATGAAATGGTTAGGGACCTGCAGCTACTGGTGAAAGCCAGTGACAGTGGGAATCCTCCACTTAGCAGCAATGTGTCACTGAGCCTCTTCATTCTGGACCAGAATGATAATGCTCCCGAGATCCTGTACCCCACGCTCCCCACTGATGGCTCCACTGGGGTGGAACTGGCCCCTCGCTCTGCAGAGCTCGGCTACCTGGTGACCAAAGTAGTGGCAGTGGACAGAGACTCAGGCCAGAATGCCTGGCTGTCCTACCGCCTGCTCAAGGCCAGTGAGCCAGGGCTGTTCGCTGTGGGGCTGCACACTGGCGAGGTGCGCACTGCACGCGCCCTGCTGGACAGAGATGCCCTCAAGCAGAGCCTGGTGGTGGGGGTCCAGGACCATGGGCGGCCCCCTCTGTCAGCTACGGTCACACTCACCGTGGCCATCGCAGACAGCATCCCTGATATGCTGGCAGACCTGGGCAGCATCAGTGCCCCCGCCCAGCAGGATGACTCGGACCTGACGCTCTACCTGGTGGTGGCTGTGGCCGTGGTCTCCTGTGTCTTCCTGGCCTTCGTCATTGTGCTGCTGGCACTCAGGCTGAGGCGCTGGCATGCATCACGCCTGCTGCAGGCTTCTGCGAGCGGCTTGGCTGGCGTGCCTGCCTCGCACTTTGTGGGTGTGGACGGGGTGCGGGCTTTCCTGCAGACCTACTCACATGAGGTGTCTCTGACTGCGGACTCACGCAAGAGCCACCTGATCTTCCCGCAGCCCAACTATGCGGACACGCTCATCAGCCAGGAGAGCTGTGAGAAAAGCGAGCCCCTCTTGGTATCTCAGGATTTACTTGAAAGTAAAGGAGACCCCAAGCTACTTCAGGTGAGTGTATTTCTTTTGAATATTAAGAGAAATTGTGTCAGTGTGCTTATTCTAAAACTTTAGTGAACATATATTTGAAAATAAAACAAAGTGTCATTAGCTTTAGTCCTGATGCTTAAATATTATTTCCTGTCCCCCTGGCCTGTGATAGGTCTGTTTTTGTGGTCTACTTTCTGGTCTGGACTGTGTGGACCTAGGTAGTTACTAGCTCTGCAAATGTACTGTGTATGAAGGTATGTGTCTTTTCCCGGAGGAAACGACTGTGAGCATTTTCACTTTGAAATTGACTGCCTCTGAGCTGGACCGATAGTGCAATAAGTAAGGCACTCTCCTTGCATGCAGTTGACTTGGGTTCGATCCCTAACATCCCATATGGTCCACCAGGCACTGGCCAGGAGTAATTCCTGAGTGTAGAGCCATGAGTAACTTCTGAGCACTTCCAGATGTGGCCCAAAGGGAAAAAGGGGAAAAAAAGAAATTTACTGCTCCTACCTGGGTCCTTGAATAACTGTTATGAAGGAAGTGTCCAATTTTTGTTGACTCAGCATTGATCTGTTTGTTTTGATGAAAAGCATTTTCATTTTAAATCCCTATTATTTGAATAAACCTACTTAATCTCTCCTGACTGATAAAAATTAACAAAAATATGCATATAAATACTAGATATTTTAGACTTCCATAGAATGATACTTATCTGCATTCAAGTAACCCATATTCTTTTCAGTTACAGAAAATAGGTTGGTCAAATACCTTTATCACATCAATAGTCCTTATTGTGTATACTGGAAGTGTATTTTATGTATAATACTTTTAAAAATTTAACAAAGGTTCATTAATATATTGGGTTATGTATGTTTTATATATATATATATAGTTTTTGTTTTCTGGTCTTGGGGCCACATCCAGTAGTGCTCAGGGTTTTATCCTATTTCAGTGCACAGAGGTTGCTTCTGGTGGTGCTTGAGGAACCATATATAGGACTGGGGTTTAAACCTAGGTAGTCCATGTGAAAGCAAGTGTCTTGCCTCTTGTAATATCTCTAGCTATTATCTATTCCCTAGACGTATAGTTTTTAATCCAACATCTCTACAAACTATGTCACCTAAAGTCTTGTGTCCACCCACCACAATACAACTGATCCCCCTTTATGATTTACCTACCCCCTTCTTCCTAATCTTCTGATAACTTTTTCCCCCTCATAATCTAAGAACTTTCTTTTATTTGTTCAGTGTTTGTTTCTTGATCTCCCTTATGTGTGTGAACAAAATTGAAAACAGAAGAGTGTATTCTCACTCAAACTTTCAAATACATCAAAGAAAAAAGATGCATTCTTTGGAATATCTTTTTTAGGAAAATCTTCATAGTAGTAATATCACTTTATTCATAAAGAAAACTATTCAATGGCTAGTACCAGAGCAACTTTAGGTATTAGAAGAGAAATTTGAAAGAACCCATATAAGACAGCCTACATACACGTGTAAAAACTCATGAGTGTAAGAGTGGTATAATTTCTACCTATTTGTATGAGAAGTGAAAGATCTCAGATATTCCATTTTCACTCTAAATGACTCTAAAATATGGGCAAAAGTTCTTTCCACTAGAAAGTATCGATGGATTTTTTTTTTTTGCTTTTTGGGTCACACCCGGAGTTGCCCAGGGGTTACTCCTGACTCATGCACTCAGGAATTACTCCTGGCATGCTCAGGGGACCATATGGGATGCTGGGAATCGAACCCGGGTCGATTGTGTGCAAGGTAAACACCCTACCCACTGTGCTATCGCTCCAGCCCCTGGATGGATTTTTAAAAAGGAACAGAAAGTGTAAAAGAAGACAGGGGAAAACAATGGTAAGTTTCTCTTATTCCAAGAACAATCTGTTTAAACTGATTTATTTGTCTTTTAGTTGTGCCAAACCATTTCCAGAATTCAAATTCAGGGCCTAGAGAGCTAGCACAGCAGATAGAGTGCTTGCCTCATATGCAGGTGACCCACCTTCGATCCCCAGCACTCATATAGTCCCCCAAAACCTACCAAGAGTGACCCCTGGGTGAAGAGCCAGGACTGCATCCTGAGCACTGCAGGATGTGGTTCACAAGCAAAAAAATTTCAAGTTCCAAATTACTGTATATATGTACTCATAATGCCTCTAAAGACTTCTAAAGATTTCTCAGTAATCAAATCAAGTGCATTTTACTTACTAATGGTATAACTAAACTAAAAATGAATATTGGCTTTCTGATGGAGCAATGCATACATCATAATAATATATAATACTATCATAAAGAAGCGGTATGTTTTTATGACTATAAATATGACTTACACAAAATTCATCCATATAAATGCATTGTGTGTGTTTTCAAATACTATATTGGCTCCTTTAGCAAAATACTGTTTCATATTAACAAAATATTAGGTTTATAAAAATATTGTTTCAATGAGATAATTAAGATCTTGAAATAATGCTAGTCTTTTTCTCACATTTTTGCAAAGGGTATCTTTAAAGTATCAAGTAATAACATGTACATGGATAAAGTCAAACACTAAATTCTAAATAAGGGGAGATATGGGTTTACAGAAATGTATTAGTACAGAAGTGTACACTAAAATATGGATTAAAATACAGTAACTTAATTTTATCTACACTCGTCATGCCAATTTTTTAAGTGCAGAGAAATCATTGGACATATATTTCCCCCAAACTGAAAAAAAATGGAAAGCAACTATATTAAGTGGAAATGTTTAATGAGAAAGAAATGTAAATTAAAACAGTTTATGAAATGTCAAAAAAGAAAGTCCCACTGTTTAAGGGATTGAATGTTTGGGTGTTTTTTTTTTTTTTCAACAAATAAAAAGACAAGGTATATAGTCTAAAGGAATACTCTGAGCATAAAGAGCTGGGTAACACGCAGTTTTCCCAGACAACCTCTGGGCGCCGCTGTTGACCAAAGGGAAGAAGAGTTCTCAACTGCGCAGGAGTGTCGCGCAGGGTGCTTTCCTGCTTTGTCCTACGCACACCGATCGCGGATGCGGTCTCCAAGCAGTATCCAAATTAGTTCTTCCTCAAAATACTAAAGTCCTGGGTGCTGGCATTGATACTTAAAAAACATCTCAGAGACGTCTCGAAAAAAAGCTTCCCAGAGGGTTCAAGAAATGCGAAGGAGCTCCAGAGAAGGCAAAGGGATGAAAAGTGAGGTACTGTTTTTCCTTCTCCTATCTTTGCTGTGCGGAGCCATCTCCCAGCAGATCCAGTACACCATTCCGGAGGAACTGCCTAAGGGCTCGCGGGTGGGGAACCTCGCTAAGGATCTGAGGCTCAGTTTGCAAGAGTTGCCAGGTCGAAAACTGAGGGTTAGTGCGGAAGACTTTTTCACCCTGAGGGCAGAGAATGGGGATTTGTTAGTGAATGGTAGGATAGATCGAGAGAAAATTTGCGGGAGGAAATCTGAATGTGGCTTAGAATTTGAAGTGGTTGCTGAAAACCCAATGAACGTTTTCCATGTGATTGTTGCAATCCAAGATATTAATGACAATGCACCACGTTTTAATGCAAAAGGCATTGATTTGGAAATCTGTGAATCAGCTTTACCAGGGGTAAAGTTCCCTTTGGATTCTGCTCAAGATGCAGATGTAGAAAGTAATTCACTTAAGATTTACACCATTAGCCCCAATGAACATTTCTCTCTGTCAACGAAGTTAAGCCCTGATGGAAGAAAGTTTCCAGAATTACTGCTGGAAAAATCTCTGGACAGAGAACAGCAGAGCTCTCTGCACTTAATCCTGACTGCAGTAGATGGTGGGGACCCTCCTCTGACTGGTACCACTGAGATCCGGATACAAGTCACTGATGCAAATGATAATGGTCCTGTGTTCAGTCAGGACACATACAGAGTTAGCCTCCAAGAAAATGTGCCTCCAGGAACTTCTATTCTGAGGCTAGTGGCCACTGACCAGGATGAGGGGCCTAATGCCGAGATCACCTACTCCTTCCTTAATGCCCCAACAAGTACGAGTCTTTTCAGTCTCAATCCAGATACTGGCGACATCACAACCAATGGCACAATTGATTTTGAAGAGACAAATACATACATATTGGATGTAGAAGCCAAAGATGGAGGGGTGCACACCGCGCACTGTAATGTTCAGATTGAAATTACAGATGAAAATGACAACGCTCCAGAGGTTACATTCATGTCATTTTCTAATCAGATTCCTGAAAACTCAGACCTTGGAACTGTAATAGCCCTCATCAAAGTAAGAGATCAGGATTCTGGGCAAAATGGTATGGTGGTGTGCAATATTCAGAAAGAGATTCCATTCAAATTAGAATCCACTTCCAAGAATTATTACAAGCTGGTGATTGACGGTGCTCTAGACCGGGAGCAGGTGGAAGAGTATAACATCACCATCACAGCCACAGACAGGGGCAAACCGCCCCTTTCCTCTAGTACAAGCGTCACTGTACACATTGGCGACGTGAACGACAACCCGCCGGTTTTCCAGCAGGCGTCCTACGCGGTCCACGTAGACGAGAACAACCCTCCCGGTGCCTCCATCGCCCAAGTCAGCGCCTCCGACCCCGATCTGGGCGCCAACGGCCAAGTGTCCTACGCCATCGTGGCCAGCGACCTGGCGCCACGCGAGCTGGCGTCCTACGTGTCGGTGAGCGCGCACAGCGGCGTGGTGTTCGCGCAGCGCGCCTTCGACCACGAGCAGCTGCGCGCCTTCGAGCTGACGCTGCAGGCCCGCGACCAGGGCGCGCCCGCGCTCAGCGCCAACGTGAGCCTGCGCGTGCTGGTGGGCGATCGCAACGACAACGCGCCGCGGGTGCTGTACCCCGCGCTGGGGCCCGACGGCGCGGCGCTCTTCGACACGGTGCCGCGCGCCGCGCAGCCCGGCTACCTGGTCACCAAGGTGGTGGCGGTGGACGCAGACTCCGGACACAATGCCTGGCTGTCGTACCACGTGCTGCAGGCCAGCGAGCCCGGACTCTTCAGCCTGGGGCTGCGCACGGGGGAGGTGCGCACTGCGCGCGCCCTGGGCGACAGGGACGCTGCGCGTCAGCGCCTGCTGGTGGCGGTGCGCGATGGGGGTCAGCCTCCCCTGTCTGCCACCGCCACGCTGCACCTGGTCTTCGCGGACAGCCTACAGGAGGTGCTGCCTGATCTCAGCGATGAGCCTCAAGTGTCTGACCCTCAGGCTGAGCTGCAGTTTTATCTGGTGGTGGCCTTGGCTCTCATTTCAGTGCTCTTCCTCTTGGCGGTGATTCTGGCGGTCGCTCTGCGCCTGAGGGGCTCCTCTAGCTCAACCACTTGGGGCTGCTTTCAACCTGTTCTCAAGTCTGCACCAGGAGTTCTTCCCAATTACAGTGAAGGAACTTTACCCTATTCCTACAATCTATGTGTTGCTTCGCATTCAACAAAAGCCAACTTAAATTTTCTCAACCTGACACCGGAAATCGCTCCTGGTCGCGATCTTCTGTGTGACGATCCCTCTATGGATGCCTGTGCCAGTAATGAAGATCCCCAGATCACTTGTGAAGGTCCATTGGCCTCCCAGGTGAGTTTCTGCAAACGACCATAAGTTTGATTAATTAATCTTTAATTAACCTTTATCGCAAGATTAATTTATTGTGCTAGATTAATTATTGTTTTTCGTAGTTCTACAGCTGGTAGTAGGAGAAAAATGTGTTTGATAGGTGGAATGCCTTTATTACTGGTGAGTTTCCTGTGGGAAGGATAGAAACCTAGGTCTTAGAGGCACGCAAGGCATAATAAGCTTTACTACTGAGCCACATCTCAGTGGTAGAGCTATTGTCTTCCCTCACCCCACAAGATCTTGATTGCTCTGAGTACTGTTGGTAGTTGCCTAATTACAACTTCCCCATCTCTGCTGTTGTCATTTCTTTATCTTAAGCAAATCTTGATATAGAGAGCTTTTTCTCGGATGTCACCAATTTTAGAATGATCTCTGCCCTTGGCATTAACAGAATTTTTCTTCTCAAGTTTTGCTCACTGTAAGTGTAATAGTAGTTCTTCTTCACCAGTTAAATTTTATGCTCATCTTCATCAAATACAATCTGATTTTTTTCCTGAAATATAGATATCCTTCTAATAATTCTAATAGCACTTCTGACATATAGCAAAGACTGTCAAATTTTATACGGATTCACTCATTCTTGGTCAACTTTATTTTTTCTTCATAATTTTAAATCCTCTCTACTTTGTCACTTATAGGTAATGCAACAAACATTTTAGTAAGTGAAGCCTTTTCCCTATTTCTTCTATTTTATAAAAGTCCACAATTTTTTAGATTGATTTTTTAGTCAGATTTTCGGGGGCTGGAGCAATAGCAGAGCAGTGCAAGTTTGCCTTGCACGCGGCCGACCCGGGTTCAAATCCCAGCATCCCATATGGTCCTCTGAGCACCGCCAGGGGTAATTCCTGAGTGCAGAGCCAGGAGTAACCCGTGTGCATTGCTGGGTGTGACCCCCCCCAAAAAAGAAAGAAGTCAGATTTTCAGAGTATTTCATTTCACTCAACCACCAGCAATTTGTCAGTTCTTGGAGGATTATGGGAAAAGTACTCTTAACCTGCTCACCAAAAGTTCAAGATTTAAAAATTTAAATAATAGACATAAAATTTGAATAATTTCCTGAACCTAATTATTAAGTGGGGAGTAATCTAAGAAACTGGCTGCTTGCTGCTCTTTCTCAGTTATCTCAAATAAATCCATTACTCAAATAATTGTAATAAAACTGAATCATGCAATGATAATATATAGAAAATCAAAATATTTCCTTTTATTGGTTATTTTTAAAGCCAAAGATAAAGTAAACTTATGAGAGTAAATAATAGCTTCTGACTGTGGCCTTCTGTGATAAAAAAAATCTTTGAAATATTGTTTGCTCTTTACAATGTTTTGACCTAACTTTCCTGTCCACTTTTATTATTCTTTTTGTTTGTTTGGTTTGGTTTGGGGGCCACACTTGGCAGTCCTCAGGGCTTACTCCTGGCTCTGCTTTCAGGGATCACGACTAGAGGGCTCAGGGACCACATGGGTTGCCAGAGATCAAACCCATGTCAGTTGTTTGTGCAAGGCAAACACCTACCCATTGTACCATTATTCTGGCCATTATTTTTCATAAGAAGAACAATTATTTACCCATTGTTCAGATTTGCCAGTAACATTATGTGACTTTTAAGAATTGAAAAATTATTTGAGGGTAAATTCTACAAGGTTTGAGGAATCACTAAACATGTAGTCACAGGCATAGCTTGGAGCCTCAAATCTTCTATATACAAAATGAGCAAATTCTCTTCCTAACTAGCACCATACTTTCCAAATGCATTTGCACTAGTTATTACATTGTAGTAGATGTTTTCTTACAAGGTAGTTGAAAAATTGCTACGAATTTTAAAGGATCAGTTCATGTTCCTGCCTAGGTTAGAACTAGAGCTCAGACTGCCACTTTTCAAACACTTTTTACTTCTCTATCCTGAAGACATATAATAAAGAGAGACATAAACGGAAGTTTCTCAAGTGCGTCTTTGTTTCTGGGAAATAAATGTTATTCACACAATTAACTGTGCTGAAAGGAGACTTGGGAATAAATAACGCAAAAAAAACAATAGTAGTGCTATATTTTCCCTGAAAAATAAGCTGTAAGGGTTATTGCAGAAGAAATTTTAGATATGTTATATGTTTTATTTCAAATAGTGTTCTTATTTTTCATCTCTGTATTTTAATTCAAATAACGTATCAGGAATTTGACACTTTGAGGGGAAATAAGGAAAAGAACAGACATAAGCAAGGGATACCTTCCCTCCTGACCAAGAATAGGTTGCAGTAACAGGTAAGGACTCTGGGTGTCGCTGTTCACCCACCGGGGGAAAAAACAACCTGGAATTTAATTCTAACGCAAGATTTATGCATCACAAAGCACTGGTACTGGGGCTTTAAAAAAGCTTCAGAGTGGATCCCTGAGAATTCCAGCTGCCGAGGATTAAAGCACATTATCTTGAACCCTTCCGAAGACCCTGGGGTTCCCCAGCCTCACCGAGGGAACGCCCAGACTCAAGCTATTCCGCGGCGGGGGCTGTTATGGCGACTCTTCGCCACCGGGACTGCAGCCGGCGGGTCGCGATCTGCGTGCTACTGGGGGTTGTCTGGGGAATCCAGGCCGAACAGATCCGCTACTCGGTGCCAGAGGAGCTGGACAAAGGCTCCTCCGTGGGCAACATCGCCAAGGACTTGGGGCTGGAGCCCCGGGAGCTGGCGGAGCGCGGAGTCCGCATCGTCTCCAGAGGTAGGACGCAGCTCTTCGCGCTGAACCCCCGAAGCGGCAGCCTGGTCACCGCGGGCAGGATAGACCGGGAGGAGCTCTGCGACCGAGCCCCAAAGTGTGTGGTAAGCCTGGAGATTCTCCTGGAGGACAAAGTGAGGATTTTGGGGGTAGACGTGGAAATAACCGATGTTAATGATAATGCGCCCAGTTTTGGGACGGAGCAAAGGGAAATAAAAATCACTGAAAATGAAATTCCTGGGGCAAGATTTCCTCTCCCTGAAGCTTTTGATCCAGATGTTGGGGTCAACTCCCTGCAGGGTTACCAGCTCAGCTCCAATGTTCACTTCTCCCTGGATGTACAAAGCGGAGCTGATGGGATTAAGTACCCCGAGTTGGTGCTGGAGCGCACCCTGGACCGGGAGGAAGAGGCAGCTCATCACTTGGTTCTCACTGCTTTCGATGGTGGCGAACAGTCTCACTCAGGCACTGCTAAGATTCATGTAACAGTTATGGATGTCAATGACAATGCCCCCATATTCACCCAACCCCAGTACCATGTGAGTGTTCAAGAGAACCTGCCAGTGGGCTCCCGGCTTCTCACTGTAAAAGCCACTGATCCAGATGACGGCGCCAATGGAGAAGTGACATACTCTTTCCGCAAAGTGAGGGATAAAATATCCCAGCTATTCCAGCTGAATTCTCTGACTGGTGACATAACACTGTCTGGCATTCTAGATTATGAAGACTCCGGATTCTATGATATAGATGTAGAAGCTCATGATGGACCTGGCCTCCGAGCCAGAAGTAAGGTTCTGGTGACAGTTCTGGATGTCAATGACAATGCTCCAGAAGTCACTGTTACATCTCTCACCAGCTCCATCCAAGAAGCTTCGTCCCCTGGCACAGTAATCGCACTCTTTAATGTGCATGACAGTGATTCTGGTGACAACGGCCTTGTCACATGCTCTATTCCAGGTCACCTGCCGTTCACCCTTGAAAAGACCTATGGTAGTTACCATCGGCTGGTGACACACACAACTCTGGATAGGGAAGAAGTCCCAGACTATAACATCACCATAATTGCCACTGATCACGGAACTCCACCACTGTCTACAGAAACTCACATATCCCTGCACGTGGCAGACATCAATGACAACCCACCTGTCTTTCCTCGAACTTCCTACTCGACCTACATTCCGGAGAACAATCCCAGGGGAGCCTCGATTTTATCTCTCACTGCCCAGGACCCTGACAGCATGGAGAATGCCAGAGTCACATACTCTATCTCTGAGGACACATTCCAAGGAGTTCCTCTCTCTTCCTTTGTCTCCATCAACTCTGACACTGGTGTCCTCTATGCACTGAACTCTTTTGACTATGAGCAGGTTAGAGAGCTGCAGCTCTGGGTGACAGCCAGCGACAGCGGGGACCCTCCACTCAGCAGCAATGTATCCGTGAGTCTGTTTGTGCTGGACCAGAATGACAACACTCCTGAGATCCTATACCCCACTCTCCCCATGGATGATTCCACGGGGGTGGAGCTGGCCCCTCGCTCTGCAGAACCCGGTTACCTGGTGACCAAGGTGGTGGCAGTGGACAGAGACTCAGGCCAGAATGCCTGGCTGTCCTACCGCCTGCTCAAGGCCAGTGAGCCAGGGCTGTTCGCTGTGGGGTTGCACACGGGCGAGGTGCGCACTGCACGCGCCCTGCTGGACAGAGATGCCCTCAAGCAGAGCCTGGTGGTGGGGGTCCAGGACCATGGGCGGCCCCCTCTGTCGGCTACAGTCACACTCACCGTGGCCATCGCAGACAGCATCCCTGATGTGCTGGCAGACCTGGGCAGCATCAGTGCCCCCACCCAGCAGGATGACTCGGACCTCACTCTCTACCTGGTGGTGGCTGTGGCCGTGGTCTCCTGTGTCTTCCTGGCCTTTGTCATCGTTCTGCTGGCACTCAGGCTGAGGCGCTGGCATGCATCGCGCCTGCTGCAGGCTTCTGCGAGCGGCTTGGCTGGCGTGCCCGCCTCGCACTTTGTGGGTGTGGATGGGGTGCGGGCTTTCCTGCAGACCTACTCTCATGAGGTGTCTCTGACTGCGGACTCACGCAAGAGTCACCTGATCTTCCCGCAGCCCAACTATGCGGACACGCTCATTAGCCAGGAGAGCTGTGAGAAAAGCGAGCCCCTCTTGGTATCTCAGGATTTACTTGAAATTAAAGGAGATCCTAATCTTCATCAGGTGAGTCAATCTTGCTGTACTGAAATGTAGTAGAAAGCTGTGTAAATGTCTCCAATTCTTTAGAATACATATATAAAATAAAATTAGTACTTTCTTAGTATTCTATTGATTTAAAGGGGGAGAGGTAGATTAATAAGGGTAAATAATTTGATACACCTAATGTTATGTTATTTTTGCAGTTTTTATTCATTTGTGTTTTAGCAGTAAATTTTTTTAGCAGTAAATTCTTTTTTTTTCTTTTTGGGTCACACCCGGTGATGCACCGGGGTCACTCCTGGCTCATGCACTCAGGAATCACCCCTGGGGACCATATGGGATGCTGGGATTCGAACCTGGGTCGGCCTCATGCAAGGCAAACGCCCTACCCGCTGTGCTATCACGCCAGCCCTTAGCAGTAAATTCTTAATTCTATATCTCTATCCACTCATTTATTTCGGGGGTATGCTCCTAAGCAGTGCCCAGGACTACTCCCAAGCAGTGCCCAGGGCTACTCCCAGCGATCCTGAGGGGCACCAGGGTTGCACTTAACTTTACTGGGGAAGGGGGCAGGCATTGTCGGGGATGAGCTTGAGTCTCTGTGCATCACTTCTCTTCTTCAAATGCCTTTTACCTTTAGGTATACTGAATGATATGTTAGAAAAATTGAATAGAAGGCAGATGTGTAAGTTCACATATAGCATTCTCATGTGAAACTTTTGTTAAATCTTTTTAACAAAAGTTTCAGTTTAGATTTAACAAAAGTTTTTGTTAAAACTTTTGTTAAATCTAAACTGAGTATTTTAAATTTTATTCTTTATGCCTTAAGAGACTATGCTTGAAGTCTATTTGCCCTCTTTTAATTGGTTTTTAAGTGGCTAGGACTCTATAGTTCAGTGGTAGAACATATACTCTACATCTATCAGACTCTTTGTTTGAGCCCCTATACCACCACCAACAAAAACAGTATAGGATATTGTCCATTCTGATTAAATAATGATATTTTTAAATAGCAGGAAAATACTTAGTTTTTAGATAGAACTATAAAAGAAAGAGTTTTGCCAATGAATTCATATTTCAAATGTTGCAATTTCTTAAGTATTATTTCTTGGCTATATTTCTATGGTTACCAAAAATATGGCAGGAGGGACTGTAGAGATAGTACTGCAGGTAGGGCACTTGCCTTACATGGGCATGACCTGGGTTTGATCGCCAGCACCCCAGATGACTCCCCAAGACCTGCCAGGAGTCTGGAGCTCAATGAAGGCACATAGCTTGTGCCTTCACTGAGCGCACAATCAGGATTAAGCCTTGAACATCACTGAGTGTGGTCTAAAAATTAAAAGTAAAATTGCGAGAATAATTTTAATAATTGCAAAATTACCATTATAATATCATGATGAGATCTCCATTTCCACAGAAACATAACTCTTTTTGTGTTTGGGGGGTCTGGTTTGTGTGTTTGAGGAACACACACTGTTTGAGGAACAGTCTTCTTCAAGATTTATTCCAGGCTCTAAGCTCTTGGATCAATCCTGGTGGTCCTCACGGGACTGAATTCATGTCAGCTGCATAAAAGCAAGTGTCTTTCTCACTGTTTTATCTTTCCAGCACCAAAACATAACTCTTAGCCATCTTTTCTTTTTCATCTTAGGAACAAGTTTCAAACCTTAGCTCTTGAGTGATATGGTTTATGCTACTTGGTAAAAGGCCTCATCTGTGTACCTACCAATTCCCCTCCATTAAATCTGTGACCCTGTGTTTTGGGGATTATCTGATATGGGGAAGTATTTTGTGCGCAATATATGTGACACTTTTGTTCCTTGTGCCTTCATTTAGTTTTATGAGTTCACACAGAATTCATAAATGTATAGGACTACACAAATTAGTGACCTTTGAAACTTGGAATTTATAGCAACAAATTTTGGAATAATCCTCAATTCAACTTAAGGAGTGTTTAGGTTCTAAAAGCCTCATGGGGAAATTGTGATGTAATACTTAGGCTAAACAAGAATGTTATATAGAATTAGCTTGTATGTGAATAGAAAATAGAAAGTGAATGGAGAAATAAGTAATTTCTGAGGAGTAATCACTGAATACTAAGTTAGTCTAATGTAATTTGGGAATATCAATGGTTCGAAACATACTTGCATGCTAGCAGTGGGAAGGCATTCCAGTACCAAAACAACACAGAATTTAAATATCTAGGAGAGTAATGAATAGTTTATAACCTAATATCACAAGGAAAAACATTTTTGCTTGAGTGTACACCAAGTTTCTTTTTAAAAATTACATTTTGGGTAAAAATAAACTCTTGTGCAGTCAAATAATAGATTACTACATAAGAAATAAAGAACTACTACTAACTAAGTTAATGAGGGTGCTATGGATCTGACTTAAAGGGCTTGGACACGTGCTTTTCATTCAGCAGCACTGGGTTTGATTCCCAGCACCACCCAGTCCCCCAGGTCCACCAAATGTGACCAAACTTAGGAGTAAAAAACGTGAAATTTCTTAATGTGCTGATATGAAATGATCATCAAGATAAAATAAGTGGGGAAAGCTAAATACAGAACATAGCTACATTGTAAGCTTCCATTTGTGCCTAAAACTGTGAAGAAACACTTATAAAATCCTACTGAGCTATATGTATATGTGTGTACACATATATTTTTTCAGTCATTAGTCTTGGGAGAAATGTGTTTATGAAAACAAAGACTAATACAGAATATGCCATAGATACCATTTGGATTTTTAACCAGAATGAATGTATATATTTTAAAACTACTTTTAAATACGAATAAATGTAATAAAGTACAAATAAATATTTTAAATGCAAATAAAGGCCCCCAAAACAAGAGAAAATGTAGTTCTTTGTGAAACATTTGCAAGCCACTGGTGCAGTTTCTCGAGAAAACCTCTGGGCGTCGCTGTAGGTCCAAAGAAAAGCGAGACATTCAAACCGCATCTGGGAACCTCTTAGAGGGTAGCTTCCTGCTAAAATCAATCACACAGAGGCCGCCAGTACACATTCGGACACAGAAAACACAAGCAGAAAAAGTGACCCTGGCCTGAATCTTGCGTCTGTGGAGGGTTTATTCCTCCTCCCCGCCAGGAGCAGAGAAGCTGTGGGGGAAGACGGAGGATGAAGGCAATTGCGGAGAGGAGCAGCCGAGCGCCTTGGCGGCAGGTATTGTTGCCGGTCCTGCTGTCTTTGTTAGGCAGAGCTTTCCCGGAGCAGATCCGCTACTCAGTTCCCGAGGAGCTGGCCAAGAACTCGGTGGTGGGGAACCTCGCTAAAGATCTGGGGCTCAGCATCAGAGATTTGCCAGTCCGAAAGCTGCGGGTTAGTGCAGAGAAGGAATATTTCACTATAAACCCTGGGACTGGGGATTTAATTGTGAGCGACAGAATAGACCGAGAGCAGATCTGTGGGAAGAAATCTCAGTGTATTCTGGATTTTGACACCGTCGCTGAAAACCCACTAAGTATTTTCCACATAGCAGTAACAGTGGAGGATATAAATGACAACACTCCGTTATTCAAACAGAATAAGATTGACTTAAAAATTGGAGAATCCACTAAACCAGGTACAACATTTCCATTAGATCCAGCCCTGGATTTAGATGCTGGCCTGAATTCACTGCAGAGATACCACCTTCAGGACAATGAGCACTTTGATCTTGCAGAGAAACTGACTCCAGATGGACGTAAATATCCTGAGTTAATTCTGAAGCATTCTCTAGACAGAGAAGAGAAGAATTTCCACCAATTGCTTCTTACAGCTGTGGACGGTGGAGATCCACCACTCAGCGGTACCACCCAGATCCAAGTCCAAGTCACTGATGCCAACGATAACCCTCCGGTGTTCAGCCAAGATGTGTACAGGGTCAGCCTGCGAGAGGGTCTGCCCCCAGGTTCCTCAGTGCTTCGAGTGACCGCCACCGACCAGGATGAAGGCATCAACGCAGAAGTAACCTATTCCTTTCATAATGTGGATGAGCAGGTAGAACGATTTTTTAACTTAAATAAAAGAACAGGAGAAATCACAACAAAGGAAGAATTTGATTTCGAAACTGCTAACAGTTACACTCTAAATATCGAAGCAAAGGACCCTGGAGATTTAGCAGCCCACTGCAGTGTCCAAGTTGAAATTCTTGATGAGAATGATTGCGCACCTGAACTAATTGTGACGTCGGTATTTACTCCCCTACCAGAAGATGCGCCATCGGGCACAGTGATTGCCTTGATAAAAACCAAAGACAGAGATTCTGGAGAAAATGGAGATGTTTACTGCCGCCTTTTGGGAAAGACCGAATTTAGCTTAAAATCTTATTCGAAGAACTACTACAAGCTAGTGACTGAAGGGACCCTGGACCGAGAAGAGACCCCTGAATACAACATCACTATAATGGCCTTCGATAAAGGTAAACCGCCTCTCACCTCTAGCGTAAGCATCACTCTGCAACTCGCTGATGTCAACGACAACGCGCCGGTTTTCCAGCAGGCGTCCTACATGGTCCACGTGGATGAGAACAACCCTCCTGGCGCCTCCATCGCCCAAGTCAGCGCCTCCGACCCAGACCTGGGCACCAACGGCCACGTGTCCTACGCCATCGTGGCCAGCGACCTGGCGCCACGCGAGCTGGCGTCCTACGTGTCGGTGAGCGCGCACAGCGGCGTGGTGTTCGCACAGCGCGCCTTCGACCACGAGCAGCTGCGCGCCTTCGAGCTGACGCTGCAGGCCCGCGACCAGGGCGCGCCCGCGCTCAGCGCCAACGTGAGCCTGCGCGTGCTGGTGGGCGACCGCAACGACAACGCGCCACGGGTGCTGTACCCCGCGCTGGGGCCCGACGGCGCGGCGCTCTTCGACACGGTGCCGCGCGCCGCGCAGCCCGGCTACCTGGTCACCAAGGTGGTGGCGGTGGACGCAGACTCCGGACACAATGCCTGGCTGTCGTACCACGTGCTGCAGGCCAGCGAGCCCGGACTCTTCAGCCTGGGGCTGCGCACGGGGGAGGTGCGCACTGCGCGCGCCCTGGGCGACAGGGACGCTGCGCGTCAGCGCCTGCTGGTGGCGGTGCGGGATGGGGGTCAGCCTCCCCTGTCTGCCACCGCCACGCTGCACCTGGTCTTTGCGGACAGCTTACAGGAGGTGCTGCCTGATCTCAGCGATGAGCCTAAAGCATCTGACCCTCAGGCTGAGCTGCAGTTTTACCTGGTAGTGGCCTTAGCTCTCATTTCAGTGCTCTTCCTCTTGGCGGTGATTTTGGCAGTCGCTCTGCGCCTGAGAAGCTCCTCTAGTTCAACCACTTGGGGCTGCTTTCAACCTGTTCTCAAATCTGCACCAGGCGTTCTTCCCAATTACAGTGAGGGAACACTACCCTATTCCTACAATCTGTGTGTTGCCTCACAGTCAGCTAAAACAGAATTCAATTTTCTCAATGTAACACCGGAAGTGACTCCCTCTGGAAACCTGCTCTGCGAGAATGACTCATGGGTACCAGATACAAATCCTGGAGACGCTAATGTGCCTTTTGCCTCAGATACTATTTCAAAGGTGAGTTTGCGTTAATTATTTTCTCATTCCATTGTTTCTTAACAAATCACCTACCTGAGATAAAAGTCTGTTTATCATAGTTTATTGGTTGTGGGTCAAATGCACGCAGCTTTCATACTTAATTATTTTAATTTTAGCTAACCAAGACTTTGACATAGATTTTTCTATCTTATACATGGGCTGTGTTTTGTCTATTTAAAAATATTTTTTTGCAAAAAGTACTACACTTGTATTTACATTTCTTCGATCTGAAAATTTATTACTATGGAAACTTAAACTATCCTTCCACACTCATCATTATTATATAAATATTAGCTTGAATTATAGTTCTTATTGGCAAAACTGGGGACCAGAGGGGAAATTTTACCCACTATCATGAGCTGTCAGCAGCAGAGAATGTGTAGGGTGAGCAAAGGCTAGCAGTTTATGAGCAGACCATATTGGAATCCCAGATCTGTTTAGATTGGTAAAGTATGAGATCTTTGGGGTCTGTTGTTGAGTGTGTTTAATAACTGGAAGAACTATTTCTCATGCATAGCAACAAATTACTTTTGTTGAAAAAACCCACACTGAGAAAACCTTACAACCTATGGTTTTCTAATATACAATATCTTTGTTTTCTTGTGAATTTGGATAATTAGGTAAAATTTCCCTCTCTCAATATACTCTGAAATATAGTTTTAAAAGTCACAAGGTTTTAATTTCTATTACTATATAAATGTAGTAGCATTTAAATATTTCAACATAGAAAGCTCGCTCATTGCCTGCTTGCTGATAAAAATCTGGACATGTTTGTTTCCTGCATTGTTAATGACTATATTTCTTTATTTGACTCCATTATGATTTTTGAGTGTTTTTGGCGTCATATCCAACATGTGCTCAGGGCTTAATTTTGACTCTGTGCTCAAGAATCACTCATGGTGGGGCTTGGGGGTTATATGCTGTGCCAGGGATTGAATCTGGGTAAGAGACATGCAAGGCAAACATCCTATCCACTGTACTATCTCTCCTATCTCTCCAAACCCAGCCATTATGATTTTTCACAAGAGTTTGTCACTACAAAACAACTACAAATTAAACATAACAGGGAAAATTTAACATAATCCAACTCAGAGGCAAGAGAGATAGTATGTTGGTTAATGTATTTGCCTTGCATACAACTAACCTGGGTTTGATTTGGATGCTATATATAGTCCCCCAAAACACTTCTGGGAGTGATCCCTGAGCACAGAGCTAGGAATAAACCCTAAGCATACATGGACCCCAAAATATATGTGTGTGTATATATATATGTATATACACATATGTATATACATATATATATACACCCACACACAAATTCAAACTGTTCATCTGTAATAGTATATGTAGGTGCCATAACCTTAGTGTGAAATCAGGAAAGTTTCTTAGATATCTCAAAGTTTCTCAAAGGCCTAAAAGTAACAAAACTTCGCTTTAATTTTTTCGGCATATGGGAGCTAATACAAGTTGTATCTATCACTAGGCCTTTTTGAAACATACATTTAGAGAGCTAGATTTTTTGTCTAGATATTCTTATGTGTAAATGAACACATTGTAAATGTATGCTAATAAAAAATGAAGTCTTAAAATCTAAAAATCAGTGATTTCATAAACTTGATATAAAGTAAATAAGACTCAATGGCACATTAATTAAAACTTTTCTAAAAATGTAAAAAATTTAAAACGTATACAGTTTTTGCATTAGTCATTTTCTATTTTATAATTAAATATCAAATATAAACAAGTTCATGCCATGATTCAGTAATACTGTCCCCAAAATTGCTACAAATAAAAATAGTATCCCAGATTTATAAAATAACTAAACAGGTGTAGTAACGGGTTAGGACTCTAAGCGTCGCTGTTCACCAGGGTGGGAAAGAATCTTGCGCAATTGCGCTCTGTGTCCCAGCTCCTGCACCAAACAAGCGCAGGCCAGACACGGAAAAACTGCTTACCGGGTCTCCGCATTCATCTCCACCGGGAATACGTTCCCCTTGAATTTAGATAAATAAGCAAACAGCGACTAGAATCAAAATGAGGAGAAAACTGGGCCGAGAGAAGGCAAAGGCGGCTCCATCATGGACTTGGAGCTGCAAAGAGCTCCTCCCGTTCTTCATGCTCCTGGGGACGCCCTGGGGAATCCGAGCCGAGCAGATCCGCTACTCGGTGCCTGAGGAGCTGGACAAAGGCTCCTTCGTGGGCAACATCTCCAAAGACCTGGGGCTGGAGCCCCGCGAACTGGCGGAGCGCCGCGTCCGCATCGTCTCCAGAGGTAGGACGCAGCTCTTCGCGCTGAATCCGGGAAGCGGCAGCCTGGTGACAGCGGGCAGGATAGACCGGGAGGAGCTCTGCGCCCAGAGCGCGCCCTGTCTGGTGAGTTTCAACATCCTGATTGAGAATAAAATGAAAATTCATGGAGTAGACGTGGAAATAATCGATATTAATGACAACTTTCCGCGTTTCCGGGATGAGGAAGTAAAAGTAAAAGTGAATGAAAACGCCCCGCCAGGAACACGGTTAGTGCTGCCCTTTGCGCGGGATGCCGACGTGGGTGTGAACTCGCTCCAGAGTTACCAGCTCAGCTCCAATACGCACTTCTCTCTGGACGAGAAAAGTGGGAGTGACGGACAAAAATACCCAGAGCTGGTATTGGAATGGCCCCTGGACCGCGAAAAAGTGGCCTTCCACGACCTTATTCTCACAGCTTTAGATGGTGGACGCCCCATACTCTCGGGTACCACGCACATCCACGTGATGGTCCTCGACGCCAATGATAACGCCCCGCAGTTCACTCAGTCGGAGTACAGAGTGAGTGTTCCAGAGAACATACCTGTGGGCACTCGACTGCTCACACTCACGGCCACAGACCCAGATGAAGGAATAAACGGGAAACTGACCTACTCTTTTCGCAACGAAGAGGACAAAATTTCTGAGACTTTTCAACTTGATCCCAACCTGGGTGAGATTGCAACTGTGCGGTCTCTGGACTATGAAGAATCCAGATTCTACCTCATGGAAGTGGTAGCTCAGGATGGAGGTGCTCTTCTTGCCAGTGCAAAAGTGTTGGTCACAATACAGGATGTGAATGACAATGTCCCTGAACTGACCCTCACCTCTCTAGCCAGTTCAGTCTCTGAAGACTGTCTTCCAGGAACTGTCATCGCACTGTTTAGTGTACATGATGGCGATTCTGGGGAGAATGGAGAGATTGTGTGCTCTATTCCTGGGAACTTACCCTTTAAACTGGAAAATTCTGTTGATAATTATTATCACTTATTAACAAGCAGAGCTCTGGACAGAGAAGAGATCTCAGAATATAACATCACAGTAACTGTCATTGACCGTGGAAACCCACCCCTGTCTACAGAAAACCACATCTCCCTGAAAGTGGCAGACATCAACGATAACCCTCCCATCTTTTCTCAGACCTCCTACTCCACCTACATCCCAGAAAACAACCCCAGAGGCATATCCATCTTCTCCATGAGTGCTCATGACCTTGACAGTGGCAACAATGCCCAGGTCACTTACTCTCTGGTCAAGGACATGTTTCAAGGGGCACCTCTCTCCTCCTTTGTTTCCATAAACTCTGACACTGGTGTCCTCTATGCACTTCGCTCTTTTGACTTTGAACAGATTAGAGATCTACAGCTCTGGGTGACAGCTAGTGATAATGGGGACCCACCACTCAGCAGTAATGTGTCCTTCAACCTGTTCATTCTGGACCAAAATGACAATGCACCTGAGATTCTATACCCAGCCCTCCCCACTGATGGCTCCACTGGGGTGGAACTGGCCCCACGATCCGCAGAGCAAGGCTACCTGGTGACCAAGGTGGTGGCAGTGGACAGAGACTCAGGCCAGAATGCCTGGCTGTCCTACCGCCTGCTCAAGGCCAGTGAGCCAGGGCTGTTCGCTGTGGGGCTGCACACAGGTGAGGTGCGCACTGCACGTGCCCTGCTGGACAGAGATGCCCTCAAGCAGAGCCTGGTGGTGGGGGTCCAGGACCATGGGCGGCCCCCTCTGTCAGCCACGGTCACACTCACTGTGGCCATCGCAGACAGCATCCCTGATGTGCTGGCCGACCTGGGCAGCATCAGTGCCCCCGCCCAGCAGGATGACTCGGACCTCACTCTCTACCTGGTGGTGGCAGTGGCTGTGGTCTCCTGTGTCTTCCTGGCCTTTGTCATCGTGCTGCTGGCACTCAGGCTGAGGCGCTGGCATGCATCGCGCCTGCTGCAGGCTTCTTCAGGCGGCTTGGCTGGCATGCCTGCCTCGCACTTTGTGGGTGTGGACGGCATGAGGGCTTTCCTGCAGACTTACTCGCATGAGGTGTCGCTGACTGCGGACTCGAGCAAGAGTCACCTGATCTTCCCTCAGCCCAACTATGCACACACGCTCATCAGCCATGAGAGCTGTGAGAAAAGCGAGCCTCTTCTGGTCTCTGAGAAGGTAAATGCAAATGAAGAAGTAGAAGTTGTGCAGGTGAGACTTTTTCAGTAGTGATACTGAAATCTTTCTTCATTTCCTCATTTACTCTTCAGACATTCAAAACTAGACTATATAAATTGTTCATGGTCATTTGTTTCACTTAGGTATCACTGTATCACTGTCACTGTCATCCTGTTGCTCATTGATTTGCTCGAGTGGGCACCAGTAATGTCTCCGTGTGAGACTTGTTACCGATTTTGGCATATCGGATATGCCACAGGTAGTTTGCCAGGCTCTGTCATGCGGACTAGATACTCTTGGTAGCTTGCCAGGCTCTCCGAGAGGGGCGGAAGAATCGAACCCAGGTTGGCCGTGTGCAAGGTAAACGCCCTACCCGCTGTGTTATCGCTTCAGGTACTTAATGTCATCTCCATTTTTTTTTCTTTTTGGGTCACACCCAGCAATGCACAAGGGTTACTCCTGGCTCTGCACTCCGAAATTACTCTTGACGATGCTCAGGAGACCATGTGGGATGCTGGGACTTGAACCCAGGTCAGCCACGTGCAAGGCAAATGCCCTACCCACTGTGCTATCAATACAGCCCCGTCATCTCCATTTTTAAACTATATTTTTAACTTAACGTCTTTTTAAAATACATTAATATTTTAAAAATCTGATAAATATCCGGTAAACATTGCTAAGCATGTACTGCAAAAGAAAGTCATTAAATAATTATTTTAACTGAAGACTTTCTTATTTTTATAATAGAAGAATTTGCTTCATCCAAGTTGTTAGATGTAATATTATCTTTTACTTGTTTCAGTATCAATAGCAAAATTGTGTGCTGGAAAAATATTTACAGAAAAAATATTTTAGGACACTTATTGTTTTCACAAGGAAATTATTGACAGTATTTGAATTAGTAATTGACAGTATTTGAATTAATCAGTGGAAGAATCCAGAAAAACCTCTGCATGATGAACACAAGACTTTGAACTTAAAACTGGTGGTATATGCTATTTGAAATCTGTAAATGTTGGAGTATGCCAGTTAATTTTTTGACAAATACATATTGTAAGAACAAATCAGTACTAAAAATACTCAGAATTCTCTTTTTACTCAGTTCATCTCCAAAGATAGAGCGACTGCTACACTCATTGAATACAAACGTATCACACACTAGCTTCAGAATAAATATCTACCTGAACATTTGCATCTCTACAGTGTAGGTGCAGTTCTGCCTTCATACAAGAATCTGAGATTGGGCTGGAGCAATAGCACAGCAGGTAGGGCATTTGCCTTGCATGCGGCCAACCCAGTTCAATCCCTGGCATCCCGTACAGTCCCCCAAGCACCGCCAGGAGTAATTCCTGAGTGCAAAGCCAGGAGTGACCCCTGAGCATCACTGGGTGTGAGCCAAAAAGAAAAAAAAATCTGAGATTGTATTTGGAAAATCATGATCAACCTAATGGTTTGTATTTTTAGGATTTATTTTCAGAGATAGGCTCATCTTTAATTAATAAAACTTTCATAATGAAGTTCAGGTTTATGAATCCAAATATATATATATATGCCTATGTATAATGAATATCTACTCTCTATACTTTTGGTACTTATTTAATGAAAATGATTTCAAATATTGCTCTAGAAGAATATTTTAATCATTGAAGTTTTGTACAATTAAAAATGAATGCAAAAATGGATGAAAGAAATGGAATAATTTTATTAATAGGCTTGTATAAAATGTTACTTGACCACATAAAATGTTTCTTGATCACATGAAAGGATAATAAATATATCTGGGAGTGTAGGTAGGGTCTCTTGGTTTTTAAATATATATATTTAAAGAGGATTCAGTGGGTGGAGAGATAGCACAGCAAGTAGGGTGTTTGCCTTGCACACGGCCAACCCAGGTTTGATTCCCAGCATCCCATATGGTCACCCTAGCACTGCTAGGAGTAATTCCTGAGTGCATAAGCCAGGAGTAACCCCTGTGCATCACCGGGTGTGACCCAAAAGGCAAAAAAACAAAAAACAAAAAAAACCCAAAAATAAATAAAGAGGATTCAATTCTATTTATATATAGATAATTGAGGGGTGGGCAGGCATTATGTGGCTGTGCTCAGGGCTTACTCCTGGCTCTATACTCAGGGATCATTCCTAACTCTGTGCTCTGGGATCACTCCTGGTGGTACTAGGAGTCACACCAAAATCAGCAATGTGCAAGACAAGTGTCTTATACCTCCATCCACTCCCATATTATCTCTCTGGCCCCTATGTGGGCAATTTTTCTCATTAAAATTTGCAAGCTCACTGAATGGTGCACAGTGAATGTATACAAGGAGGTTTAAAACAAATCTGTATATAGATACTGACATTATTCATTCCAACATAAAAACTTGCTTTTCCATGATGGAATGAATGGAAGTTTTTAAGAGGTCATATAACTTCTGGGTTTGCATCCTGAGTTAATTTTTTCATGTAATGAAAGAATACATTTTAAACCTTTAGAATATTTGATCCTTTAGTATATACATAAATACATATATACACGGCAGAGCCTGGCAAGCTACCCGTGGTGTATTCGATTTGCCAAAAACAATAACAAGTCTCAAAATGGAGACGTTACTGGTGCCCGCTCGAGCAAATCAATGAGCAACGGGATGACAGTGACAGTGACACTATATACATTCTTTTATACTTTTAACTATGTGACTCTTTAGTTTCCTATGTACACTGACAAGAAGCTTTTGGGCACTAATTGAAGTGTCTACACTTTGGTGATAGTGCACTTGCTTGTCATATTTTGAAGCAAGTTCTTGAGTCAGTTGTGGGTTTTGTGTGTGTGTTTGCATAGAGATGGCAAAGATTTTGTCTAGAACCCTTTATATAATAAGCACTATTATAGGCACACAATAATGCTGTTCCATAATAATATGAATACATTACCACATAGTTGTCATAGTTTGTAATTTATTTTTAAATTATTAATATTTTTTTGGTTTGGGGACAAGACCTGGTGGTGAACTCAGGAATTACTCCTGGCAGTGCTCAGGGGACCATATGAGATGCTGGGAATCAAACCTGGATCAGCCACATGCAAAACAAGATTCCTGTCCACTGTACTATCTCTACTGCCTTTATTGCCATATTTTATAAAGCATTATAATGTCTATTTTAAAGGCAGTTGATGAAGACATCTGGCTTAGAAATTAAATTAAAGGCACATTAAAAACTTGGACAGTGGCACACTTATTAACAATGAAGGTGGATCAACAACAACAATGGTTAGGATGATCATTGTAATAACCCAAGGACCAAAGAATAGTGAATAATATGGGTTACTTTGGAATATATAAGGACTCATACTTCACCTCCAAATACAAATAAGTAACCACTGTTAGGCTACTTTAGAAGAAAGAATACAGTTAAATACGATGGTAATGTGAAGTAGAAAAGTTAAATTGGTGGAATAATTTTTAATTATAATCCTTCATTTAAAATAAATATTTGGAAACTAAGGAATAGGAATGAAATCTCTTATTGCCATACTTTGATTTTAAAGGAACAACCAATTTCCTTGCTTACCTGTCAATTTGGGGGGAGGGGACAAATAGATAATATAGAAAAAATTTTAAAAGATAAAACATAAAAAACTATAATGTTATAACTTTTATAAGTTAGAAGAAAAAGTGGTTGAATAATATATAGCCACCTGATACTTCAAGCATTTTAATAGTTTCTGCTACCACCATCACAATCTTTCTTTTCATATTATCATCAATATATTATTTTACTTGGCCCTCAATTCTTTCTAAGGTTCACAGAAAAGTTGTTATTTTGACTTTTTAAAAGTATAAACTGAGAGTACAATGCCAAACACTTTCATCAAGATGCCTCTGTTTTTTGAGCAATAAAATTGTCAGGGGTAAATTAAAAATTATGGATACATAAAATTTGGATGGATAAAGTTCAAGTTCAAAGAGACGACAGTCAAAGATATGATAAGTACTTCACCTGTTAAAATCCTTGTAAAAAGAGGAGAACACTGTGAACTTGACAGAACTTGGGTGGCTTCCAACTTGGAGCCGGAACCCCCACTGCAGTTCCGCAGCCGAGGCGCGGGGTGCCGCTGTTGGCTAGTACTGAGCAGAGCGTCGGCCCTTCCAAAGCACAGACACCGCCCCGCAACCCTGGGAACTGCAGTCTCCAGCTCTCTTGCGGAACTACTTATCCTGAAAACAGGCACAGCCGGCTAAATTGTGGAGTTTTCTGGTCAAAGAATCCTTGGGATCATTTAGAAATCGCAGCTCCCCGGAGTCTGGCAGGTAAAGGCGCGGAGAGCGGGATGGGCAACCGCTTGGGAGGGAAGGGCCCTGCGGAGGCGGGGAGGCAGATGGCACTTCTCTGGCTGCTGCTTTTGTTCGGCCGGGCGCTCTCCGAGCAGATCCGCTACTCTATTCCCGAGGAGCTGGCCCGGGGCTCTCTGGTCGGCAACCTCGCCAAGGATCTGGGGCTTAATGTGCAAGAGTTGCCCCTTCGGAAGCTGCGGGTCAGTTCAGAGAAGAAATTCTTTACCGTGAACGCCGAGAATGGCGACTTACTTGTGGGCAGCCGGATAGACCGAGAGCAGATTTGTGGCCAGAAGTCCACGTGCCTGGTGGAATTCGAAACGGTCGCTGAGAGGCCTTTGAACTTTTTTCATATAACTGTAGACATTCAGGATGTCAATGACAACTCGCCCTCCTTCAGTCGGAATCTTACTGAGCTGGAAATCAGTGAACTGGCTCTACCAGGAGCCTCCTTTGCCTTGGAATCGGCGCAAGATTCCGATGTCGGGGTCAATTCCCTGCAGCAGTACTACCTCAGTCCCCACCCTCTGTTCTCCCTGCTCCAGAGAGAGGAACCAGATGGAAATAGGTATCCAGAACTGGTGGTAAAGGCTCCCCTGGACAGGGAGGAACAGGCATACCACCATCTGGTACTCACAGCTGTGGATGGGGGTGAGCCAGCCAGAAGCTGCTCTACTCAGATCAAGGTCACTGTGGTTGATGCAAACGATAACTCCCCAGTCTTCAGCCAGGATGTATACAGGGTGAGTCTTCCAGAGAACCTGCCAGTGGGCTCCTCAATATTAAAAGTGGTGGCCACAGATCCTGATGAGGGTATCAATGCTGAGGTCACCTATGCTTTCGTCAACATTGGAACGGTCGCGAGGCAGCTGTTTAAACTGGACAAGAAAACAGGCGATCTCAGCACGATGGGAGAACTGGACTTTGAGGCGAGAGAGAGCTACACAATCGGTGTGGAAGCAAAGGACGGTGGACATCATGCAGCACGTTGTAAAATACAAATCGATGTTTTGGATGAAAATGACAATGCTCCAGAGATAACTCTAGATTCTGAATCAAAACATATTCAAGAAGACGCCCAGTTGGGGACAGTTGTTGCTCTGATCAAAATACACGATCTGGATTCTGGACTGAATGGGGAAGCCCTCTGTCGTCTAAATGGAAATTTCCCTTTTAAAATAATTCAAGACACAAAGAACACATACAAGTTGGTGACAGATGGGGTCCTGGATCGAGAGCAGACCCCGGAATACAACCTCACCATCACAGCCACCGACAGGGGCAAGCCGCCGCTCTCCTCCCACAGAAGTCTCTCCTTGAATGTCGAAGATGTGAATGACAACGCGCCGGTTTTCCAGCAGGCGTCCTACGTTGTCCACGTGGATGAGAACAACCTTCCCGGCGCCTCCATTGCCCAAGTCAGCGCCTCCGACCCAGACCTGGGCGCCAACGGCCAAGTGTCCTACACCATCGTGGCCAGCGACCTGGCGCCCCGCGAGCTGGCGTCCTACGTGTCGGTGAGCGCGCACAGCGGCGTGGTGTTCGCGCAGCGCGCCTTCGACCACGAGCAGCTGCGCGCCTTCGAGCTGACGCTGCAGGCCCGCGACCAGGGCGCACCCGCGCTCAGCGCCAACGTGAGCCTGCGCATGCTGGTGGGCGACCGCAACGACAACGCGCCGCGGGTGCTGTACCCCGCGCTGGGGCCCGACGGCGCGGCGCTCTTCGACACGGTGCCGCGCGCCGCGCAGCCCGGCTACCTGGTCACCAAGGTGGTGGCGGTGGACGCAGACTCCGGACACAATGCCTGGCTGTCGTACCACGTGCTGCAGGCCAGCGAGCCCGGACTCTTCAGCCTGGGGCTGCGCACGGGGGAGGTGCGCACTGCGCGCGCCCTGGGCGACAGGGACGCTGCGCGTCAGCGCCTGCTGGTGGCGGTGCGCGATGGGGGTCAGCCTCCCCTGTCTGCCACTGCCACGCTGCACCTGATCTTCGCGGACAGCTTGCAAGAGGCGCTGCCTGATCTCAGCGATGAGCCTCAAGTGTCTGACCCTCAGGCTGAGCTTCAGTTTTACCTGGTGGTGGCCTTGGCTCTCATTTCAGTGCTCTTCCTCCTGGCGGTGATTCTGGCTGTCGCCCTGAGCTTGAGACACTCCTCCAGCTCTTCTGCCTGGAGTTGCTTTCATACTGGTGTCTGCGCCAAGTCTGAGCCCGGGGTTCTCCCCAACTATGGCGACGGAACTTTGCCATACTCCTACAATCTCTGTGCAGCATCACATTCCTTAAAGACTGAGTTTAAGTTTCTTGATATACCGCCAGAAAATGTGCCACAACAAGATCTTCTATGTAATGAAGCCTCTTGGTTTGCAAGTACCGATAATGACAATCCAAAAATGACTTCTCATTCAGTCAATATGCAACAGGTGAGTTACTTCAAAACTCTTTCTTCTGATAAATTTTATTAGGTTTTAATCCATTATTTTAAAGGCTAAAATTACAGACTAAGGATTAGGGAGATGGATCAGAGGGATGGAGTGCATGTCTTCCATTGATGAACCGTGGTAAAATGATTCCCAGTATCAAGTAGACTTCTACCACGTTTAGGAGTGTCCCCTAAATGCCTAACTAGTGATATTCCCCTGAGCATTGCCAAACCAAGAAGAAACAGACATTAATGCTAACTGTGTTGTGATTTATTGTGTTACTGACTTTAACATGCAAAAATTGTAGAGGGGGTTAGAATTTTTGCTTATCTGTGTTGAAATTGTTCTTTAATAGAAAGTCCTCTTGTGATGTTCTTTCTTTCTTGTGATGTCCTTGAAATAATTTCTGTCCCTTACACAGTATATTCTGGACACTTTAAATACATTAGTATCTCATGCTTTCATTGTAAATATATTCTATAAGTACATTTATGCACAAATTTACAGAATTAGGTGGTTACTTAAAGTGTAGTCAACTGTTTTATATACAGTACAAAATATTTCCCATTGTAGCCTATGTATTTTCACTTTATTTAAATGTTTACAAATATTAGGTCAACTCTTTTTTTCTTTTTGGGTCACACCCGGCGATGCACAGGGGTTACTCCTGGCTCTGCACTCAGAAATTACCACAGACAATGCTCAGGGGACCATATGGGATGCTGGGAATCGAACCTGGGTTGGCTGCATGCAAGGCAAATGCCCTATCCTCTGTGCTATTGCTCCAGCCCAAGTTAGGTCAACTCTTAATTTCTATGTTAATAAACATATATGACATCTAAAAAATGGCAACCTTGTACTAGGTGGATTGGTTGCAAATATGTGTGAAGTTATTGAAAATGACCAATTGAAAATGGAAGAAGTATAAATGAGGATGGTGTATCATAATTCAAGGTTTGCAAAAAGTGTAATTTTTGTTCTTTATGACTTAGAAATAGTCATAAAATTAAGTGGTAAAGTCCAAAGAACATACAACAATGATTCATATGGGCCTTTAATCTTTAAAAAGCTTGGGGAAAGAAATAGTATTTGTATTCATACAAATTTAGCAGAAATAAGTGTAGGATGGTTTCACAAAACTGCAATATTGAATTAGAACTCTAAGTGTCGCTGTTCACTAACCCCGGTAAGGCAAACAATGAAAACTCCAGTTATATCCTCCTAGCACAAAAACAGATCAGACCACAAAGCTCTCCAGCTGCGCAGAATTTCTAACCTTAAACTGCCTCGCCACTGACATGCTTATGGATCTTGGTCTCTAATTCTGAGAAGCCTAAACTTGCTGCGAACCTGCTCCCCTCTACTCATAATCTCAGGGAAATCAAGCAGCAATGGCGGCTCTGCCAAAGCGCCGGCACCACTACAGGTTTGTGCTGTTCTTTTTGCTCCTGGGGATGCAGTGGGGGGCTGGGGCTGGGCAGATCCGATACTCCATTCCTGAGGAACTAGACAAAGGCTCCTTTGTGGGCAACATCTCCAAAGACCTGGGGCTCCAGCCCCCGGAGCTGGCTGCGCGCGGAGCCCGGGTTGTCTCCAGAGGTAGGACGCAGCTCTTTGCTCTGAATCCAAGAGGCGGCAGCCTGGTCACAGCGGGCAGGATAGACCGGGAGGAGCTCTGCGCTCAGACCATACCTTGTCTTGTGAGTTTTAACATCCTAATTGAAGACAAACTAAAACTTTATCCAGTAGAAGTGGAAGTAGTGGACATTAATGACAATGCACCTCGATTCTTAAGGGAAGAATTAGAAGTGAAAATTGTAGAAAACGCACCCCCATTCTCTCGTTTTCCACTAATGGAGGTTTATGATCCAGATGTGGGAATGAACTCTCTTCAAGGATTCAAGCTCAGCAAGAACAGTCATTTTTTAGTGGATGTGCAAAGTAAAGCTGATGGGCCCAAATACCCAGAGCTGGTTCTCGAGCGTGCCCTGGACCGGGAGGTAGAGCCTGTTCACCACCTGGTCCTTACTGCCTTGGATGGTGGTGACCCTGCCCGTTCGGGTGTAGCACGAATTCTGGTAACTGTCCTAGATGCCAATGACAATGCTCCAGTGTTTACTCAGTCTGTCTACCGTGTGAGTATTCCTGAAAATGTGCCAGTGGGAACCACAATTTTGTCAGTAAATGCCACCGACCAGGATGAAGGAGTCCATGCAGAAGTGACATATTCCTTTGTGAAGATCACAGAAAAGACCTCAAAGATTTTCTCCTTGAATATTTTGACTGGAGAAATAACAACTTTAGCAAATCTAGATTATGAGGACTTGAACTTTTATGAACTGGAAGTTGAAGCCCGGGACCGGCCAGGTCTAGCAGATAGAGCTGAAGTCATAATAACTATCCTGGATGTAAACGATAATGTACCAGAAGTGGTAGTTACATCTGGAAGCAGATTAATTGCTGAGAATACACCTCCAGGAACAGTCATTGCTCTTTTCCAAGTTTATGATCGAGACTCTGGACTGAATGGCCTAGTGACATGTTCCATTCCAGGAGGTCTGCCATTCCAACTTGAAAAGTCAGCAGATAACTATTACCAATTAGTGACTGATACATTTCTAGATAGAGAACAAGTCTCAATGTACAACATCACTGTGACAGCCAGAGACAAAGGAATAGTTCCTCTATCTACAGAAACACTTATCTCCCTGAGTGTGGCAGACACCAACGACAATGCTCCTACATTTCCCCATTCTTCTTACTCGGTCTATATCCCTGAGAACAACCCCAGAGGTGCCTCCATCTTCTCTGTGACAGCACATGACCCAGACAGTGAGGAGAATGCCCGGATTACCTATTCCCTAATTGAGGACAGCATTCAAGGTGCACCTGTAGCCTCCTATGTCTCCATCAACTCTGACACTGGTGATCTGTATGCGCTGTACTCCTTCGATTATGAGCAGTTTCGTGATTTCCAACTAAGAGTGATTGCACAAGACAGTGGGGACCCACCACTCAGCAGCAATGTATCCCTGAGCTTCTTTATTGTGGACCAGAACGACAATGCACCAGAAATCCTGTACCCAACACTACCCACTGATGGCTCTACTGGAGTGGAGCTGGCCCCCCGATCCGCAGAGCTTGGCTATCTGGTGACCAAGGTGGTGGCAGTGGACAGAGACTCAGGCCAGAACGCCTGGCTGTCCTACCGCCTGCTCAAGGCCAGTGAGCCAGGGCTGTTCTCTGTGGGGCTGCACACGGGTGAGGTGCGCACTGCTCGTGCCCTGCTGGACAGAGATGCCCTCAAGCAGAGCCTGGTGGTGGGGGTCCAGGACCACGGGCAGCCCCCTCTGTCAGCCACGGTTACGCTCACCGTGGCCATCGCAGACAGCATCCCTGATGTGCTGGCAGACCTGGGCAGCATCAGTGCCCCCGCCCAGCAGGACGACTCAGACCTGACACTCTATCTGGTGGTGGCGGTGGCCGTGGTCTCCTGTGTCTTCCTGGCCTTCGTCATTGTGCTGCTGGCGCTCAGGCTGAGGCGCTGGCATGCATCTCGCCTGCTGCAGGCTTCTTCAGGCGGCTTGGCTGGCGTGCCCGCCTCACACTTTGTGGGTGTGGACGGGGTGCGGGCTTTCCTGCAGACCTACTCT
The DNA here is from genome assembly GCF_027595985.1 of Sorex araneus. Taxonomy (NCBI): domain Eukaryota; kingdom Metazoa; phylum Chordata; class Mammalia; order Eulipotyphla; family Soricidae; genus Sorex; species Sorex araneus. The sequence continues at coordinate 20,027,191 of NC_073307.1, read as the reverse complement.
CATGAGGTATCGCTGACTACGGACTCACGCAAGAGTCACCTGATCTTCCCTCAGCCCAACTATGCAGATACACTCATTAGCCATGAGAGCTGTGAGAAAAGCGAGCCGCTTCTGATTCAGGAAGATTCAAGTTTTTGTAAAGAAGACAAATCCCTAGTTCAGGTGAGCTTATTGGAGCTATTGATCTTATTTGAGCAGAAAATGAAATTTTCTCTTTTATCACAGCTTTTTTTCATAGGCTTTTTCAATGAATCATAATTGTGAGTGTTTTAAATATGAGAGTAAATAAGTTTTAGCTTTTTCCACTTTTACGGGAAAATATTCATGCATGAGAGTAAATAAATTTTACCTTTCTCTTTTACGGGAAAATATTCATGTGTACCATATGTTTTCTTAGTTTTTTTCTCTTGGCAGACTTTTTGTATCTTATATCTCATGGATAATTTTACTATTGTGTGTCATTTCAAAGGATATATTTCTAATGCAGAAAAACTACATAGCAGTCTCTGCTCTGCTAAATAATATCACAATATTGAGTTTTATTCTCTTTATTTATTTATTTATTTATTTATTTATTTATTTATTTATTTATTTGCTTTTTGGGTCACACCCAGCAATGCACAGGGATCACTCCTGGCTCATGCACTCAGGAATCACCCCTGGCGGTGCTCAGGGGACCATATGGGATGCTGGGATTTGAACCCGGGTCGGCCGCATGCAAAGCAAACACCCTACCCGCTGTGCTATCACTCCAGCCCCAAGTTTTATTCTCTTTAGTAAGAAGCAAGTTTATTCTAAAATGGTGAAAATTTGGGGTATATTCCCCTCCATTTACTACTTAGGAATAAGAGTAATTAAAGTCTGTACTATGGGGGCAGAGCAAGAGTACAGCCGGCAGGGTGTTTGTCTTGCATGTGGCGGACTTGGGTTCAATCCTCGGCATCACGTATGTCCCCTGAGTACTGCCAGGAGTAATTCCTGAGTGCAGAGCCAGTAGTAACCCTTGAGCATCGCCGGGTTTGACCCAAAAGCCAAAAGTTCTTTAAAATTTTGTAAAACTAGGGGCTGGAGCGATAGCACAGTGAGTAGGGCATTTGCCTTGCACATGGCCGACCCGAGTTCGATCCCCAGCATCCCATATGGTCCCCTAGCACTGCCAGGGGTAATTCCTGAGTGCAGAACCAGGAGTAACCTCTGTGCATCGCCCAGTGTGACCCAGAAACCAAAAATAATAAAGTTTTTAAATAAAGGCTTTACCAAAGAAGACCTGATCTGTTTGCGACTAAAACTCAGTATAAATTTCTGGACTGTCTGTTATTTATCTCGAGTCTGTCACATATCTATAATCTTTTAATTTAAATTTAAAACGCTTAAAATAGGTATACATAACTTACCTTATCATCTCACATAAATTCTGAGAAAAAAAGACTATTTTATTAGAGTAAAAACTAGTTTTTAAAATATTTGCTTATTGGGGGCTGGAGCAATAGCACAGTGGGTATAGCCTTTGCCTTGCACGTGGCCGACCCTGGTTCAAATCCCAGCATCCCAGATGGTCCCCTGACCACCACCAGGAGTAATTCCTGAATGCAGAGCCAGGAGTAACCCCTGTGCATCACCGGGTGTGACCCAAAAAGAAAAAAAATGCTTATGTCATAATTATTGTAATTATTAGATTGTTTAAAAAAGTATTGACAGTTGGTGCTGTATGTCTGCTGCAGTCACATAATTGATTCTCAGGAGTATCTCTAGAGGACCACTGGATGTCTGTGTGTGTGCTTGAAAATATCTTGAGGGGCTGACGTGATAGCACATCGGGTAGGGCGTTTGCCTTGCACGCGGCTGACCCAGGTTCGATTCCCACCATCGCATATGGTCCCCTGAGCACCGCCAGGTGTAACTCCTGAGTGCAGAACCAGGAGTGATCCCTGTGCATTGCCAGGTGTGACACCCCCAAAATAAAAGAAAAAAGAAAAGAAAATATCTTGAATAATGAATTTTGAGACCATAATGTAGGGTGCTTGCCTTGCACATGGCCAACTTGGGTTCAGTCCCAGGCAACCATATGGTTCCCCAAGCACGACTAGGAGTGATCCCTGAGCACAGGGCCAGGAGTAAGACCCAAACATTTTTTAAAGAAAGCAAATAAAATACATTTATTAGCATCCGCTTATAAGACATATCCCTAAAAACTGAGTATTGAATCGCAGTAAAAGGAATGAATGTGAGAATGCTTAAGCTAAGAATTCCAATAATTTAGCATATTCAACTCAGATCAAATGAAACTCTTGTCCTGTTGAAATGATATTCAAATATTTTAGGAAAGGAAGATTGTCATTTAATAGAATAATTATTCTAATTCCTTTTGATCTAAAGGTTTGAGTGAAACTATAGCTTAGTGAAAAGAAGAATTTTAATTGTCAAATTGTTCTAACAGAAACTAAATTAACTTATTATATTCTGTTATTAGAAGACTTTGAAAATAAGTCGATGGCCGCCGACCCGAGTTCGATCCCCGGCATCCCATATGGTCCCCCAAGCACTGCCAGGAGTAATTCCTGAGTGCAAAGCCAGGAGTAACCCCTGAGCATCGCTGGGTGTGACCCAAAAAGAAAAAAAAAGTCGATGTCCCTGAAATTAGTGTTAAAGAAGGATAACACAATGTGGTGTGTTGTTGAACCACATGATAACTAAAGTCTTTTCTAATCCTACACCAAATGAGCCTGATAATACCTGATGACCTGATAATACCATGGGTTAGCCATTTGTTCGTGTTAATTTTATATGCACCTATAAAAGAAATGCTTGAAAGATATCTTAAGAATCAATGGACACCTCATTTATAACTTGAAATTGGCAGTCTTTGTAATGAAATATTAAATTTCTGTACTTAAATTAGTTGATAGCTATAATGCTTATTTTTCTGTTAAGAAATATTGCTATGAAAAAAAGAAAAAAAAGAAATATTGCTATGTAGGGGCTGGAGTAGTACAGTGGATAGGGCATTTGCCTTGCATGCGACTGACCCAGGGTTTGATCCTAGAACCCCATATGGTCCTCTGAGCCCCACCAAATAGTGATCCTTCAGCACAGAGCCTGGAGTACAACAGAGAGAGCCACCCCGCATAGCCCACAAACTAAAACAACACACGTATATAACAATACATATATCAACACATCTATATCACATATATAACATGTATGTTATATGTGTATGTATGTGTATATGCACATATATATTTGTGTATGTGTATATATATGTAACATACATAAAATATAACAACATATATAGTTAGTTCAAGGTTCCCAACATATATGGCTAAATAAAAGATTCCAGTCATGCATATTTTCAAATACAATTGTTTTGAATATTTTTATATAATATATAATTATTTTGTGGTTTTAACTGGAATTGAATATAAACAAACTTATCACTGTATCATTGTCATCCCATTGCTCATCGATTTGCTTGAGCGGGCACCAGTAACATCTCCATTGTGAGACTCGTTGTTGCTGTTTTTGGCATATCGAATATGCCATGGGTAGCTTGCCAGACTCTGCCATGAGAGTGAGATACTCTACGTAGCTTGCTGGGCTCTCCTAGAGAGGCAGAGGAATTGAACCCTGGTTGGCCTTGTGCAAGGCAAACGCCCTACCCACTGTGCTATTGCTCCATTTTTAAACAAACTTAAGAAAGTTAAATCTTATGTATTGGCCATAGAGTCAGAAGTTCCCTTACACAAAGACTATGATTTCGTTTCATACATTAAGAGAATGTAAATGTGATTTTTTATATTACCAGCTCTACATTATTTAAGCAATGTTGAGTCTCCATTGTAATAAGCAATGTTTACTATTGTCCTGATTTCACAGGAATAGGCTTATTTGTTTTATTTTCTATATGCTCACTAACTGGGACCTTAGACTGGAGTGCTTTATTTTCCTGAGTTATCCATGAACACTTTATTTAAGTAAATAATGTATTTCACTGGTGGGAAAACGATCATATTCTAATTTCACAGCAGTCATTCATTTATATGTATGGACCGAGTGTCAAACTTGGCAGTTGTGGAATTCTTTCTCCGATAGTAACTAAATGAGGCTTTTGAAACACCTGTTCACCAAACATATAATTATTAATGTAATCAACAGTTTGATTTGTTGGCATATACTACATTCCAGAGTATCAGAAGAAAATTTACCAAATTGTTGGTCTATTTTAGCCCCTGTTAAAACTTCTCATTTATGACCAAACTTCTTTTGAGGTGAAAGCTGCCAAAGGTGATAAATAAAAACTGTCAGATAAATCACTGGAAAATACTTACATCTTACTTGGGAATAAAACTTTAAACAGAGCCCCAAACAAATTATTCTGGAGTATAAATTCATTAAATAAAAAAGTGAAGAAGGTAAGTAATGCAAGCCTGGAAAGTCAGACTTCCATAGAATTGTTATGCTTTGGGCCCACATCTGGCTGTGCTCATGGCTTACCCCTGACTCTGTTCTCAGGGTAGCTCCTGGCAGTGCTCAGGGATTAAGCTACTAATATATGTTGTGACAGATTAAGCAACAGATCTATCATACCTTACCTGCTGTACTATCTCTGACTCTCATAGATATTTTTGTGCAACTAAGTAAAGGAAAATTCAAGATTATTATTAATTCAATTCTTATTTACTAATCCCCTTCTTTCTTGGTCTTTGGACCACACCCAGAAGTATTCAGGAGCTATTTCAGGCTCAGTCACTCTTGGTATGTCACGCCTGGTGGTACTTAAGCATAGGTACTTACAAAGCTCAGGTATTGAATTTGGACTTCCCGTATCCAAGGTATGTGCTTCAGCCCACTGAACCATGTCTCTAGCCTTTTTACTAACCTTAATTATAAAATTGTTTCCATTTTAACTAGTAGGTATATGCTTATATTTAAGCTTATCTTGATGGTTAGTAGAGTTCTTTCATAAGTAATTTTATGCTATAGAGTAACATTTAAAGCTTAAAATAGCTATAAAACGAGGCTATTTCTTACAAAGCCATCATTCATAATGGGGTCACTCTTTTTTTCTCCTGTAACTATGTGAAAGGGAATTTTGTTTTATTTCTCCAATCTGAGGGAGACCTCCCACCCATTAATTTAGTTTATTTTTAATATCTAACATCAGTAGAACTCCCATCAGGATCTGCCCAGGTCAGTCTTGCATGCACACCCAATGACTTTCTAGAGATTCATCTCATCCTATTACTGTAGAGTAGCATAAGATGATTATTTGCACTGCCTAAGAGTATTGGCAGTCAACAACATTTTTATGAATCTACAGCGAGTATGTGTTGCAAATTTCTGCCTTCTGTACAGAATGAATTGATTTTATAAGTGGTTGATGGTTGGCTTCTTAACTAGCCTCTAATGGCACTTTGTGAGCACAAAGACTATTTGAGGACAATAATGATTTCCTTTTTCTTCTCAGAAATCTGGGAGTAAGGATATTTGAATTATAATGTCGATTCTACTACCATAGGATAAAAAAACAAAGCAGTCTCATTCATTTTTAAAATAATTCAAATTAATATCTTGGACTAAATTACGTGTAGGGTTCCATAAGTGAAAAACTTTATCAAATCACCTATCTGTAGTTAAAAAGTAGCTGGAGAGATAGTACAGCAGGTAAGGTGCTTTGCCTTGCATGGGGTCAACCAGATTCAATCCTAGCACCACATACAGTCCCCTCAGTTCCAGCAGGATTGATACTTATGCTGAGCACAGAAGCCATAGTAAGCCCTGAGCACTGCCAGGTGTGACCCCAAAACAACAAAAAATGAACTTTTCAGATAGATAGAGTTCACGGCATTTGCCTTGCATTTGGATAACCCTGGTTCAATCCCCAACACCATATGTGGTTTCCTGAGAACCACCTGGAGTGACCGCAGAGTTCAGAGCCAGGAGTAAGTAGTCCCTCGGTGCTGCCAGGTGTAGCCCAACACTCCTCCCTTCAATTTAATTCTCAAACTGTGATGTCTCGAACATATTGTATTCAATATGACTGAACTCATTTCTTTGGCTAAACTCTAATGTAAATAATCTTTTTTTTTGCTTTTTGGGTCACACCCAGCAATGCACAGGGGTTACTCCTGGCTTTGCATTCAGGAATTACTTCTGGCAGTGATCAGGGACCATATGGGATGCTGGGAATCGAACCTGGGTTGGCCACGTGCAAGGCAAACGCCCTACCCGCCGTACTATTGCTCCAGCCCCTAATGTAAATAATCTTCATATGACATCTTTCTGAAGAATACATACCTTTTAAAATAAATCATGCATTTTACCTACAATGGTTGATTTTTCTATATCGTCTCCAGAGGTGCACTAAAGTGTGAAACTGTGTCCAAGGGTCATATCAAAACTGCAATGCAAAGCAGATCTTTTAAAAATTATCTAGTATTGATAAATACTCATCCTAAAAACATTAAATATATAAATTGTCAGTTTTTAAGTGTATTTTAAGTTATACAGGAAAGATGTATTATAGAAATATAAACAGGTGAATTTTGAAGGACAAAACAACTTCTGAGGGGGGAAAAATAGTTATTTTGCTTCAATCCAGTGCAGTAACTTAGTAAGGACTCAGGGCGCCGCTGTTCACCAGCCAGGGGAAAATGGTGTAAAAGATCCCTCACAACCCCCAAGCTTACACAGCACAGAGAAACGCCGGTGTAAGACAAACTCTCTTCCGAGTTGCACCAGGTTTGGGTGATTATTCTACTGGATTCTGGGCTCCTTTTCCAAATACCAAGGACTCGATACAGACGGACACATCAGCAACCAGAAACACAAAAGCTAACCGCCCAGATTAGCAGCCATGGCTGCTCGGCAGAGGGGCGGGGGCTCCAGGGGATTTCTCCTGCTCTCCATTCTCCTGGGGACCCAGAGGGAAGCCCAGGCCGGGCACATTCACTACTCGGTGCTGGAGGAGACAGACAAAGGCACCTTCGTGGGCAGCATCGCCAAGGACTTGGGACTGGAGCCCCGCGAGCTGGCGGAGCACGGAGTCCGCATCGTCTCCAGAGGTAGGACGCAGCTCTTTGCTCTCAACCCCCGCAGCGGCAGCCTGGTCACCGCGGGCAGGATAGACCGGGAGGAGCTTTGCGCCCAGAGTGCTCAGTGTTTAGTGAATTTTAACATCCTAATGGGAGATCAAATGAACCTTTATCCGGTGGAAGTGGAAATAATGGATGTGAATGACAATGCCCCTAAATTCTTGATGGAAGAAATGAATGTTAAAATAGTGGAGAATACAGCTCCTGGGGTGAGATTTCCTTTAAATGAAGCTAGGGATCCGGATATGGGCATGAATTCCCTTCAGAACTACCAGCTCAGCCCCAATCGCCACTTCTCCCTGGCAGTGCACTCTGGAGAAGATGGAACTAAATATCCAGAATTAGTGCTGGAACAGGCGCTGGACCGGGAGGAAGAAGCGATTCACCACCTCCTCCTCACAGCCTCCGATGGCGGTGACCCACCCCGATCAGGCACTGCCCGCATTCAAGTAACAGTGGTGGATGTGAATGATCACGCACCTGTCTTCTCTTTGCCCCAATACCAAGTAACAGTCCCTGAAAATGTGCCAGTGGGCACAAGACTGCTCACAGTAAAGGCGATCGACCCCGATGAGGGCATCAATGCTGAAGTGACTTATTCTTTTCAGAAAATAACTCAAAAAATTCTGCAGCTATTCCAACTGGATCCCCACACAGGAGATTTATCCATTTTAGAAGGTCTGGATTATGAAGACTCTGGCTACTATGAAATGGAAGTTCAGGCTCAGGATGGTCCAGGGAGTCTGACAAGGGCTAAAGTCCTGATCACAGTTTTAGATGTGAATGATAATGCCCCAGAAGTAACTGTTACATCGGTGAGCAACTCCATCCCTGAAGACACTCCTCCAGGAACAGTCATTGCTCTTTTCTACCTTCAAGACAGAGATTCCGGGAAGAATGGCGAGGTGACCTGCTCAATTTCGGAAAATTTGCCTTTTAAATTAGAAAGATCGATAGACAATTATTATAGGTTGGTGACTGCAAAACACTTAGACCGGGAAAAAATTTCTGTGTATAACATCACATTGAAGGCCACAGATAGTGGAACTCCACCCTTGTCCACAGAAACTCACATCTCCATGAAGTTGGCAGACACCAATGACAACCCACCTGCTTTCTCCCACTCCTCATACTCAGTCTATGTCCCTGAGAACAACCCTAGAGGCGCTTCTATCTTTGCTGTGACAGCACATGACCTGGACAGTGAGGAGAATGCCCGGATCACCTATTCCCTATCCACAGACACTCTCCAGGGGGCACCCGTGTCCTCCTATGTCTCCATCAATTCTGACACTGGAGTCCTATATGCTTTACACTCCTTTGACTATGAGCAGTTCAGAGAATTGCAATTCTGGGTGACAGCCAGTGACAGCGGAAAGCCACCACTCAGCAGTAATGTGTCACTGAACTTGTTTGTCCTGGACCAAAACGACAATGTGCCTGAGATCCTGTACCCGGCCCCTCCCACTGATGGTTCCACTGGAATGGAACTGGCCCCCCGCTCCGCAGAGCTCGGCTACCTGGTGACCAAGGTGGTGGCTGTGGACAGAGACTCAGGCCAGAATGCCTGGCTGTCCTACCGCCTGCTCAAGGCCAGCGAGCCAGGGCTGTTCGCTGTGGGGCTGCACACGGGCGAGGTGCGCACTGCACGCGCCCTGCTGGACAGAGATGCCCTCAAGCAGAGCCTGGTGGTGGGGGTCCAGGACCATGGGCGGCCCCCTCTGTCGGCCACGGTCACACTCACTGTGGCCATCGCAGACAGCATCCCTGATGTGCTGGCAGACCTGGGCAGCATCAGTGCCCCCACCCAGCAGGACGACTCGGACCTCACTCTCTACCTGGTGGTGGCTGTGGCCGTGGTCTCCTGTGTCTTCCTGGCCTTTGTCATCGTGCTGCTGGCGCTCAGGCTGAGGCGCTGGCACGCATCTCGCCTGCTGCAGGCTTCTGCAGGCGGCTTGGCTGGAGTGCCTGCCTCTCACTTTGTGGGTGTGGATGGGGTGCGGGCTTTCCTGCAGACCTACTCTCATGAGGTGTCGCTGACTGCGGACTCTCGAAAGAGTCACCTGATCTTCCCACAGCCCAACTATGCGGACACGCTCATTAGCCATGAGAGCTGTGAGAAAAAGGATCCTTTATCATCCATAGATTTTCATGAATGTAAGGATGAAACTCAAAGTATTCAGGTGAGTTTAGTCTTTTGTTGATCTTTATATACTCAAAGGATTGTATTTTGTTTAAATTTGTGAGATTTTCCTGAGCAATATTTTGAAAAAATAGGTGGGGAAAATTAATAGGTTATATAGTGGTGATACTTTAACATGAAAGACTGACTTAAGTTTTGGTTTTATTTCCATAGTGAAAGTCTGAATAGACTATTGAGACTTAATAGACTATCAAATCTGTGTAATTTCCTCCAATTTTTCCACCTGGTTTTCTTAACTCATATGTTTTATGAGAATCAATCATGTCCTGTTTGTAGCTTGGCAAGAGTAAACCACCTCAGTCAACTTATTAGGATTCTTTGAATCAGATCTAAAAAAGGTTCCTGAAGACATTTTTAAATTTGAGGACTTTTAGGTGTCTTTCCTATTTCTGCCTTCATATACCTCAAATTGGTGCACAGGGAAATCTCAGTGGTTAAACATCCCCTGGCTATTTAGAACATCTATTAAATTCAGCTTCTGTTGGAAGGTTAGACCAGTAATCTATTTGTCAGGCTTCATTAAGAGATATTTTCATGACCAACGTGAATTTAATACCAGATTAAAGATCATTTGCCAAAAGCAATAAAGTATTACATGATACAATACCACTTCAAACATTGTAAATTGTGCTTTTGAAATAAATTATTCTGTGTTTTAACACAAAAACTGTGACATGCTTTTTAAAATCTGGGAGAGCCAGGTGAAGTGTTCATTAGGCTTTTCAGGTGGGAAGTTGGGTGTTGGCTTTATGAAACAACAATCTCATGAACTGCAGTCCTAGATCCACTGCTGATCTTATTTATGTGTCTTCTGAAAATGTCACTTAGAAATAATGCCATACCAACACTTTTGTTAATCAAAAACAGCCTGTTGATTAGCATCTGAAAGAAGGTGATGCCGATATTATCTCGCTCCTGGGATACTTTGACTATTAAGGGAGTTTTTCTAAGACATTGTCGCATTTTGTGGTATGTTGTTAAGGGTTGTGCAATAATGTAGGACTTTATTTAATGTACTTTACTGTAGTCAGATGTACAGTCACTTGGGAAGAAGACAATGGTATTGATACTTTCTGGGGCATAAATGTGGTTATCAGATCTTTTGAAAAAGAAAATTCCCACCTAAATTTATTTGAAAATTTAAATGTTTTTTAATGAGAAAAAACCGCCATCTAATTCAGTGAACTATCTTAAATAGACTAGATATGGACTATTTCCTTTCAGTGAGGTTACTGTGGGATATTAAGTATACAGAAGTGCAGCACATGATATCACTGCAAGGGACCATTTATTAGTCACTCTGTACTGTGAGGCAAGATATTCTTCTCGTGGTAATGTTCATGACTGATATTGCCTTTTGTAATCATAAAATCAAGTGTAAGGGAAAGGATACGCTAATTTTTTAGTTATATCAATTCCTTAACTGAATTAATCAAAGATATAGGAGTCACAGAAACTATTTTGGAGGAAGATAAATATTTGGAGGTAAGTACAGATTGTATACCTATGTAAAACATAATTTCAGCATTTTCCATGCATTTCTGGGGTGTGGAGTGGGGAAGGTCTGAATGAACCAGCAAAGATGTTTCCAACATGCAAAGGTTCATCCTCCACAGGGACCATCTGTAAGGCGGCACACGCCAGTGAGCGAGATGAGGAGAGCTAGCAGGATGGGGAGCGGCGCTGGGCAGAGGCTCCAGGCTGAGGCGCGGCCAGGGCTCTTTCTCTTCCTTCTGGCTTTGTTCCGACCGGCGCGTGCTCGCAGAGCAGATCCGCTACAGGATCCCGGAGGAAATGTCCGAGGGCTCGGTGGTGGGGCACCTGGCCAAGGACCTGGGGCTCGGGGTGCACGAGTTGCCCGCCCGCAGGCTGCGCGTGAGTTCCGAGAAGCCTTACTTCTCGGTGAGCGCGGAGAGCGGGGAGCTACTGGTGAGCAGCAGGCTGGACCGCGAGCAGGTGTGCGGGAAGAAGCCCATTTGCGCCCTGGAATTTGAGGCGGTGACCGAAAACCCATTGAGTTTTCATCACGTGAACGTGGAGATCGAGGATATAAATGACCACGCCCCCAAACTCACGCACAGTGCCTTTGATCTGCAAATCATTGAGTCCACGAAGCTTGAAGCACGGTTTATTTTAGGATTCCGTGGAGACAGAAGTTCTGGATGTAGATAACAATGTCCCGGAAGTGATATCTCAGTCTCTCCCGGGTATTGTAATGGAAGACACCAAAGTGGGAACACACATTGCCCTGCTCAAATATCGAGACAAAGATTCTGGACACAATGGAGAAGTCGTTTGTAAATTACAGGATAATGTTCCGTTTCAAATACTCTCGTCATCAAAAAACACTTACAAAATAGTGACGGAGTTTTTGACCATGAGCAGACTCCAGAGTACCACCTTGTATTACTGCCTCCGATAGGGGGCAGCCGCCACTCACATCCACCTCCAACATCACTCTATACTTTGGCGATGTGAACGAAACCACGTCGGTTTTCCAGCAGGCGTCCTACGGTCCACGTGGATGAGAACAACCCTCCCGGTGCCTCCATCGCCCAGGTCAGCGCCTCCGACCCAGACCTGGGCGCCAACGGCCAAGTGTCCTACGCCATCGTGGCCAGCGACCTGGCGCCCCGCGAGCTGGCGTCCTACGTGTCAGTGAGCGCGCCTTCGACCACGAGCAGCTGCGCGCCTTCGAGCTGACGCTGCAGGCCCGCGACCAGGGCACGCCCGCGCTCAGCGCCAACGTGAGCCTGCGCGTGCTGGTGGGCGACCGCAACGACAACGCGCCGCGGGTGCTGTACCCCGCGCTGGGGCCCGACGGCGCGGCGCTCTTCGACACGGTGCCGCGCGCCGCGCAGCCCGGATACCTGGTCACCAAGGTGGTGGCGGTGGACGCAGACTCTGGACACAATGCCTGGCTGTCGTACCACGTGCTGCAGGCCAGCGAGCCCGGACTCTTCAGCCTGGGGCTGCGCACGGGGGAGGTGAGCAGCCCTGGGCGACAGGGACGCTGCTCGTCAGCGCCTGCTGGTGGCGGTGCGCGAAGGGGGTCAGCCTCCCCTGTCTGCCACCGCCACGTTGCACATGGTCTTTGCGGACAGCTTGCAAGAGGTGCTGCCTGATCTCAATGATGAGCCTAAAGCATCTGACCTGCAGGCTGAGCTGCGGTTTTATCTGGCCTTGGCCCTGGCGGTGATTCTAGCTGTCGTCCTGAGCTTGAGACGCTCCTCCAGCTCTTTGGCCTCGAGTTGCCGTCATACTGGTGTCTGCTCCAAGTCTAGAACCGGGGTCTTCCCCAAATATAAGGAAGGGACTGCCTTATTCCTACAATATGTGCCTTTCCCATACTGGAAAGACAGAGTTTAATGTTCTAAAATGTAATGAGCAGTTGAGTTCAGGACAAGATATACTTTGCAATGATTTATCCGGGTTCTTATTTCCACTTTGTGATTCCAGTTAGTCAACCTCCCATCAGGTGAGTTTTCTTTCTGCACAATCCCTTGGTTATGGTGTTCCTCATTTTCTACATTCACTGCAATATGCACCATTTTTAATTCAGTCGCCTTAAGAATGTTATATCCAGTTTGCCACCATACTGTTCCTCAGAAGAGATTATAGAATGAGTATTGTTGTGTCTTTTAGGGTTGTCTTTCCAGGATCAGGTTTACAATCATTAAAGGATTGTTTTGTTTATAAATGGAAATGGTCAGTTTCATAGGCTCTCTATTAAAAAGTAGTGATATTTCTTCTCGAATATCTTCTTTTATTTCATAATGATGAATTATTTTCAACTTGGACATACCATAAAAGTAAGAAATCACTTGAGTATTTGAAGCAAAATATTCAAGGTAAAGTTAGGTAATTTTCTCCGCTGATTTTTCCCCCTTCCTTCCATTTTTCGGCCTGGGGGCACACTCAGTGGTGCTCAGGGATTATTCTGGACCTGTGTTCAGGGAAGACTCCCGGTGGTGCTCTGGGAAATATAGGGACTGCTAGGGTGGAGCCAGGTTGACCTTATGCAAGACAAATGCCCTACCTCTTTGGCACCAGTGGCTGATTCATTTTAAGTCATATGTAATTCATTTATCATTCATTTAAAGTACTCTAAAATGGCAGGAGTAGTTTTACCCCTTCATATTTTTAAGTCTCACCACACCCATCACCAGAATTGTAGTAACCTCACATTTCCATGAACTGTCTTCACTACTGTGCTTTCACACTAGTCTTAAATCTTGTTTCTTATATTCATTTTCCCATTGTTTAGAAAATTTAGAATTAAGTATCTTTAGACCTTAAGCTGGGTTTTCATAGAGATGAGTCCATTGTACTTATTTGCAATATACCGTTTGTATCTGTCTGTAAAATAATTTTACTTAGTATTCGGTCCATCATTTTTACAGAAGGTAAAACAATGTTCTTTGAACTCGGAGCTCATTCAAGAATGGTCTCTTTTGAATGTCATTCATAAGATACCAAGATAAAGACTAGATTTCTTCTTTTGTTGCACTGCTCTGTCACACTACTGCAAATAATATTTTTATAGGGCCTTTTTCATGATGGGACTTTAAGGGAGTCCCCCTAGGCCTCCCCCTGCTCAGCCTGGTAGCATGAGTCTGATAATTTAATGCTTCAACCCAGTGGTGCTTGATATCCCCCAGGGATATATCCCGTTTTCACCATGGTAATCCATACTGGGGACTGAACTCAGGGTCCCAGATATTCTAGGCATATGCTCTATCTTTTTGAATAGCCTCTTCTGTTCTAATATAAAATTGCTGACGTGCATATTTTACAACCCTAAACTAATATCTCTAATAACAATTCCACTACCTTTGAATTCTTAAAATTTTATACTGATCTGATATGCACAGAAGCAGATAATAGCACACTGTCAGATGATACATATCTGAAATGATAGAATATTTTGTCAGCCTTTTGCTTTATCTCCCTCAGCAACTGCTTCAATTCAGAACTCATTAATAAATTGCTGAAGAAAACAATATTTTTAATTAGTCCTTTCTGATTCTAGTGATTTTTAAGAATTACCTGTCTTGGGGCTGGAGTGATAGCACAGCGGGGAGGGCGTTTGCCTTGCTTGCAGCCGACCCCGGGTTCAAATCCCAGCATCCCATATGGTCCCCTGAGCACCGCCAGGGGTAATTCCTGAGTGCATGAGCCAGGAATGACCCCTGTGCATCGCCAGGTGTGACCCAAAAAGCAAAAAACAAAAACAACAACAAAAAAGAATTACTTGTTTTTTTTATGGTTCTTTTGACCAAAGTTTTACTAAGGTAAAATTAACTTTAGAATATATGTCCAAAACAATAGAATATATGTCCACCCTGAAGAAGTTAAATTTAAGTCTGCTCTAAAATGTAATAATTTCTTATTAGTGGAAGAATTGGATGGAGATTTACTTTTCACTGTATACTCATTTGTAGTTACAACTGGTTTTCAATTCAAACAAAAATATAAATAGCAAAAACAGCAAAATTCTATTATCTCTAGTTAAACTTTTAAGTTATACTGGCAAAAATCACAAGATTAGGAAACATGATTAAAATAGCACTAAAAATTACCCTTAAATTAAAAGGTAACAATTTTAAAGAAAACTTACTATAATGATTAGTTTAAAACAAATAAAACACCTACTAATCAGTTATCTCCAGTATATCTACTTTAGTGTAAAAATTTTTCAGTAACAACTTTAGCTCTTAAATAGTTCTTAAAATCTGTAGAGCATAGATTTTTAAGGAGAGTTATAATTAGGATTTTATTGAATATTAAATAAAATATTTAGGTGGAAGGTGTAATCTAGAAATTTGAATAAGTAAAGAACTCATAAATACGGTCATATAATAACATTTGGAAGGTTTTAGCCATACTGTAATCTAGAATTATTGGCAATAAATTTTGTTGTTTATATTCTTATTTTCAAGGGTTGGGTCAAAGGGATACTCGGGAACTACTCTGGCCTGGTGCTAGGAGGCCATTCCTAGCTGTGCTCAGGGGATCATATATGTTGCTGGGGACCTAAATTGGGTTAGTTGAATGCAAGGCAAGTATCTTAACAGCTATACCTCTGACTTCTTGTTTGTTTAAACAAATCTCACATTGGTCAAAATATTATAAAATTTTAGGAATTATTCTCCTCCCCATTGATATCTTTGAAATATGATTCAGTAACAAATGTAAAACAAAGTTTTTTAAAAAGGAGTAGGGCTACTTAGGAGCATAAATGGATGCAGTAACTGCTTGGGACTCTAAGCGGCGCTGTTTATCTACTTGGAGAAAATGTAACCAAACACCACCCGGATACTCACATCGGCTCCTAGCAAACACCAGCAGATCTCACAAGCCAACGCGGGGTTGCAGTGAGACTCCATCCCTAAATTGGGAGCCGCACCTGCGTTCCGTAAGACTATATTCACAGATGCAGCCAAAAGGTAAAGAAGAT
The DNA here is from genome assembly GCF_027595985.1 of Sorex araneus. NCBI lineage: Eukaryota > Metazoa > Chordata > Mammalia > Eulipotyphla > Soricidae > Sorex > Sorex araneus. The sequence continues at coordinate 20,011,437 of NC_073307.1, read as the reverse complement.
ATATTTACCTAATGAAAATTCTGACAAGATTCCGTTGCGCAAGAACAATGGCCGGCCCAAATTCTTACCGAGGGCGCGGAGACGCGGTCCTGCTGTGCGCGCTCCTGGGCACTCTGTGGGAGATCGGGAGGGGACAGATGCACTATTCCGTGCCTGAAGAAAGCGACAAAGGATCCTTTGTGGGGAATATCTCCAAGGACCTGGGGCTGGAGTCACAGGACCTGGCGAAGCAAGGAGTCCGCATCGTCTCCAGAGGTAGGACGCAGCTCTTTGCTCTCAATCCGCGAACGGGCAGCCTGGTCACCGCGGGCAGGATAGACAGGGAGGAGCTCTGCGCCCAGAGCGCGCCTTGTCTGATTGACTTTAAAGTCCTGGTTGAAGAGAGAGTGCAACTTTATGGAATAGAAATCGAAGTAACTGATGTGAATGACAATGCCCCAAAATTTCAGGCCGGAAGTCTGGAAGTGAAAATTAACGAAATCGCTGCCCCAGGCACAAGATATCCTCTCCCAGAGGCGGTTGACCAGGATGTGGGAATGAATTCCTTGCAGAGCTACCAACTGAGCCCCAACAACCACTTCTCCCTGGATGTGCAGACCAGAGAGGATGGGACTCTTAACCCAGAGCTGGTGCTGGAGCGCGCCCTGGACCGCGAGGAAGAGGCTGCTCACCACCTGGTTCTCATCGCTTCTGATGGTGGAGAGCCACGTCGTTCCAGCACACTTAACATCCAGGTGACCGTACAGGACAACAATGACAATGCTCCAGTTTTTGCTCAACCAATTTACCGAGTGAAAGTTCCAGAGAGCGTGCCCCCAGGCACCAGGTTGCTTACTGTAAGAGCTAGTGACCTGGATGAGGGGACCAATGGAGAAGTAACATATAAATTCTTGAAAATTAACGAAAAACAATCATCACTGTTCCAACTAAATGAACATACTGGGGAGATATCAATACAAAAGAGCTTGGATTATGAAGAATGTACATTTTATGAAATGGAAATACAAGCTGAAGATGTGGGTGCACTTTGGGGGCGGACTAAAGTGCTCATTTCTGTGGAAGATGTGAATGACAATAAGCCAGAAATCATCTTTACATCTCTGTTTAGTCCAGTCTTGGAAAATACTCTTCCTGGGACAGTAATTGCTTTCTTAAATGTGCATGACCTAGACTCTGGGAAAAATGGCCAAGTTGTCTGTTACATAAGTGATAATTTGCCTTTTCAATTAGAAAAATCAATAGATAATTATTACAGGCTGGTGACACGAAAGTATTTGGACCGAGAAAAAATCTCTGTCTACAATATCACAGTGATGGCCTCGGATCTAGGAACTCCACCACTGTCTACTGAAGCGTCTATCACCCTGCATGTGGCAGATACCAATGATAACCCACCCACGTTTACTCAGGCCTCGTACTCGGCATATATCCCAGAAAACAATCCCAGAGGTGCTTCCATCTTCTCTGTGATGGCCCATGACCCCGACAGTGACAGAAATGCTCAGGTCACGTATTCTTTGACTGAAGAAGCCATCATGGGGGCACCTCTCTCTTCCTATGTCTCCATCAACTCAGATACTGGTGTCCTGTATGCTCTGAACTCTTTTGACTATGAAGAGATCAGAGAGCTGCAGCTCCAGGTGACAGCCAGCGACAACGGGGATCCTCCACTCAGCAGCAACGTATCTCTGAGCATATTTGTGCTGGACCAAAATGACAACGCTCCTGAGATCCTGTACCCCACACTTCCCATGGATGATTCCACTGGGGTGGAACTGGCCCCTCTCTCCGCAGAACCTGGTTACCTGGTGACCAAGGTGGTGGCAGTGGATAGAGACTCAGGCCAGAACGCCTGGCTGTCCTACCGCCTGCTGAAGGCCAGCGAGCCAGGGCTGTTCGCTGTGGGGCTGCACACTGGCGAGGTGCGCACTGCGCGTGCCCTGCTGGACAGAGATGCCCTCAAGCAGAGCTTGGTGGTGGGGGTCCAGGACCACGGGCGGCCCCCTCTGTCGGCCACAGTCACGCTCACCGTGGCCATTGCAGACAGCATCCCTGATGTGCTGGCAGACCTGGGCAGCATCAGTGCTCCCACCCAGCAGGACGACTCGGACCTCACTCTCTACCTGGTGGTGGCAGTGGCCGTGGTCTCCTGTGTCTTCCTGGCCTTCGTCATTGTGCTGCTGACACTTAGACTGTGGCGGTGTAGGAAATCAAGTCTACTCCAGGCTTCAGATGTTGGATTTGTAGGCCTTCCAGCTTCCAACTTCCTGGGGGTGGATGGAGTACAGGCTTTCCTGCAGACCTACTCCCATGAGGTGTCCCTGACTGCGGATTCTCGAAAGAGTCACCTGATCTTCCCACAGCCCAATTATGCAGACACGCTCATCAGCCATGAGAGCTGTGAGAAAAATGATTCCTTGTTAACATCCATAGATTTTCACGAATGTCAGGATAAAGGTCCTTCAGTTCAGCAGGTGAGTTAAACTTTTTTTTTAACTCAGAAGCCTTTGAAGAATAAATTTGTATTTTGAAATATATAATAATGAAGGGATCTGAAAATATTTTCCGGGAGGAGTTTCCAAGCAGTAATGGAGAGGGTGGTGTTCTCCTGGTCATAGTTGACCAGCAGGGTCCATATGCTGCTAAGGCGGAGCTCTGTGGAGAGTCTAGGAGCTACCCAGGACATTTTCTGGTGGTTCTTGGAGTCAGAGTCATGCACTTATGGTTAGACTCTAGTCTTTGAATATGCAAGTCATGTGCCCCTAATGCCTTAGCTATTTTCTGGATCCCTTAAAAATTTCAAATGTTAGCGGCTGGTAGGGTGTTTGCCTTGCATGTGGCTGACCTGGGTTTTATTCCCAGCATCCCACTGGTTCCCTGAGCACCACCAGGAATAATTCCTGAGTGCAGAGCCAGGAGTAAACCCTGAGCATTGCCAGTGTGACCCAAAAAGAACAAAAAAGAAAGAAAAATTTCAATAGCCTCGTTTCTTCCCAAACCCAGAGCTCTTAGCACAGCCTGATGCATTTTGGAGAGTTTACAAATATTTTGTAAACGTGGTGAGTTAACTTAAAAATTTTGCAGTGTTTGGGTGCATAGTTATTTTGGTATAATTACATTATTGATACTTTATAAAAGAAATATGAGAGGTTGGGGAGATAATCAAAGAATTCCAAGAGGTTAGAACATGGTTTTTTTGGCCCTCTTAAGCTCTGGGATTCAATACCAAGTAACTACTTTTCCCATGAGCACTGCTAGGGGCATAAAATAGCCACTGAGCACTGTCTGATGTTTCCAAACAAAGCAGGAATAAATCAAAGTATGTGGGAAATTGCTGATATAAAAAATCCTTATCAGGGGCTGGAGCGATAGCACAGCGGGTAGGGCGTTTGCCTTACACGCGACCAACCCGGGTTCGAATCCCAGCATCCCATATGGTCCCTCGAGCACCACCAGGAGTAATTCCTGGCATGAGCCAGGAGTAACCCCTGTGCATCGCCAGGTGTGACCCAAAAAGAAAAAAAAGAGATAAAAAATCCTTATCTTGCTCAAGTTATATTTGACCTATTGTACATAAAATAACAAGTTGAGAAAATAGACAAGATATTAGTAATCATGTAAATAAACATCATAGCTTAATCCCTCTAATTTCAAAATTATTTTATCTGTATAAATAGATATAAGAAAGTTATAGTCTACTGGGATATCTCTCTGTGATTTTCTAATGCTCATATCTATACTTCCCCAGTAATATTCAGGAATTTATGTACTAAATTGAGGATGACATACTTTAATTTTTACTAAGATAAAAAATATGGTAGAGTAAAATAATTTTAATTAAACACTAGGTGCAAATATAAAACATAATTTAAAAATGAGAAAATGATGTTACCAGAAGAGGAGATACTTGAGAATTAGTACAAAGTTGAAAACTAAATGCAATTATCTTCAACAATATTTAGGGTACTTACTTTTCTGTGACATAAAATATTATTCAGTTAATTGAATATTGGTAGAGCTGAAGACTCAGCTTCATTGGTCTTTATTGGTGGCTTCAGTAATAATAATTTATAGAGATATAAATTTGGGGAATCAATAGATGATAAAATTTCAGATTTAATTCTATGTATTCTCATGGCTACATCACCAGACAACCAAGTACTTAGCAGAAGGGAAGAGTTCAGTGTATATTGAATGGTGAAATGGTGGAACAAAATACGTAGGCACATAAAAACGCAGCGTGGTAGTTATGTTAACTGAAACAAGAGGAAATATATAAAAGCTTTATAATTTATTAAACATAGTAATATGAAAAACATGACTTGTTGGCTTAGGCCAACAAGGAGTTATTGTGGTTGGTTAAACCAAAGCAGCAGAGGCTGCTATTTCCCAGTGCGGACTCTGGGCGCCGCTGTTGGCCAAAGTGCAGAGCCTGGAGCCCGCGAGCTCGTCGCGCAGCCGCAGAGCACCTTCCCCATCTGGGACTCCCAAGCGCGAATCTTCCCACCGCTTCCTCCGCTGGAAAAGAAGAAACCCGGATCCCACGCAGGACAGAAAGCGTCGGGGGAGCCCCGGACATCCGCCGCAGGGACCGTCTGTAAGGCGGCGCGCGCGCCGGTGAGCGAGCTGAGGGGACCTAGCGGGATGGGGAGCGGCGCTGGGCAGAGGCTCCAGGCTGAGGCGCGGCCAGGGCTCTTTCTCTTCCTTCTGGCTTTGTTCCGACCGGCGCTCGCAGAGCAGATCCGCTACAGGATCCCGGAGGAAATGCCCGAGGGCTCGGTGGTGGGGCACCTGGCCAAGGACCTGGGGCTCGGGGTGCACGAGTTGCCCTCCCGCAGGCTGCGCGTGAGTTCCGAGAAGCCTTACTTCTCGGTGAGCGCGGAGAGCGGGGAGTTACTGGTGAGCAGCAGGCTGGACCGCGAGCAGGTGTGCGGGAAGAAGCCCGTTTGCGCCCTGGAATTTGAGGCGGTGGCCGAAAACCCGTTGAGTTTTCATCACGTGAACGTGGAGATCGAGGATATAAATGACCACGCCCCCAAATTCACGCACAGTTCCTTTGACCTGCAAATAAGCGAGTCTACAAAGCTTGGGGCTCGATTTATTTTAGGATCTGCCCATGATGCAGATATTGGTACTAATTCCCTCCAAACTTACCAGCTCAGTCCCGATGATCATTTCTCACTAGTGAATAAGGAGAAATTGGATGGTAATAAATACCCCGAGCTGGTACTGAAGACACCTTTAGATCGTGAAGAGCAAAAATCTTACTACTTGACCTTAACTGCCTTGGACGGTGGGGACCCACCGCTGAGCAGCACCGCACAGATACTGGTCCAGGTGACTGATGCGAATGACAATCCTCCAGTCTTCAGCCAAGAGCTATATAGGGTGAGCCTACCCGAAAACGTCCTATCAGGTACAAGCGTGCTAAGGGTGACAGCCACCGATCAGGATGAGGGTGTCAATGCCGAAATCACCTTCTCCTTCAGCGAACCAGGCCAGATTACCCAATTTGACCTAAATTCTAATACCGGGGAAATTACAATTCTAAATTCATTAGATTTTGAGGAAGTCAAAAGCTACTCCTTAGTTTTGGAAGCAAAGGATGGTGGAGGACTGATTGCCCAATGTACTGTGGAGATAGAAGTTCTGGATGTAAATGACAATGTCCCGGAAGTGATATTTCAGTCTCTCCCGGGTATTGTAATGGAAGACACCAAAGTGGGAACACACATTGCCCTGCTTAAAATTCGAGACAAGGATTCTGGACACAATGGAGAAGTCGTTTGTAAATTACAGGATAATGTTCCGTTTCAAATACTCTCGTCATCAAAAAACACTTACAAAATAGTGACAGATGGAGTTTTAGACCGTGAGCAGACTCCAGAGTACCACCTTATCATTACTGCCACCGACAGGGGCCAGCCGCCACTCACCTCCACCTCCAACATCACCCTACACGTTGGCGATGTGAACGACAACGCGCCGGTTTTCCAGCAGGCGTCCTACGTGGTCCACGTAGAGGAGAACAACCCTCCCGGTGCCTCCATCGCCCAGGTCAGCGCCTCTGACCCCGACCTGGGCGCCAACGGCCAAGTGTCCTACGCCATCGTGGCCAGCGACCTGGCGCCCCGCGAGCTGGCGTCCTACGTGTCGGTGAGCGCGCACAGCGGCGTGGTGTTCGCGCAGCGCGCCTTCGATCACGAGCAGCTGCGCGCCTTCGAGCTGACGCTACAGGCCCGCGACCAGGGCGCGCCCGCGCTCAGCGCCAACGTGAGCCTGCGCGTGCTGGTGGGCGACCTCAACGACAACGCGCCGCGGGTGCTGTACCCCGCGCTGGGGCCCGACGGCGCGGCGCTCTTCGACACGGTGCCGCGCGCCGCGCAGCCCGGATACCTGCTCACCAAGGTGGTGGCGGTGGACGCAGACTCTGGACACAACGCCTGGCTGTCGTACCACGTGCTGCAGGCCAGCGAGCCCGGACTCTTCAGCCTGGGGCTGCGCACTGGGGAGGTGCGCACTGCGCGCGCCCTGGGCGACAGGGACGCTTCGCGTCAGCGTCTGCTGGTGGCAGTGCGCGATGGGGGTCAGCCTCCCCTGTCTGCCACTGCCACGCTGCACCTGATCTTCGCGGACAGCTTGCAAGAGGCGTTGCCTGATCTCAATGATGAGCCTAAAGCGTCTGACCCTCAGGCTGAACTTCAGTTTTACCTGGTGGTGGCCTTGGCTCTCATTTCAGTGCTCTTCCTCCTGGCCGTGATTCTGGCTGTCGCCCTGAGCTTGAGACGCTCCTCCAGCTCTTCTGCCTGGAGTTGCCTTCATACAGGTGTCTGCTCCAAGTCTGGACCCGGGGTCCTCCCCAAATATGAGGAAGGGACTTTGCCTTATTCCTACAACATGTGCGTTTCCCATACTGGAAAGACAGAGTTTAATGCTCTAAAATGTAACGAGCAGTTGAGTTCAGGACAAGATATACTTTGCAGTGGTTTATCCGGGAACTTATTTCCACTTTGTGATTCCAGTGAGTCAATCTCCCATCAGGTGAGTTTTCTTTCTGCATAGTCTTATTCCTATGGTGTTCCTTGTTTTCTACATTCACTGAAACATACAGAACATTTAATTCAACAGCCTTAGGAATCTTATATCCAGGGGCTGGAGCCATAGCACAGTGGGTGGGGCATTTGCCTTGCACGCAGCCGACCCGGGTTCGATTCCCAGCATCCCAAATGGTACCCTGAGCACCGCCAGGAGTAATTCCTGCGTGCAGAGCCAGGAGTAACCCCTGTGCATCGCCAGGTGTGACCCAAAAAGAAAAAAAAAGGAATGTTATATCCAGTTGGGCTATTCCTCAAAAGAGACTAGTTTTGTTCTGTTTTTATGGTTGTCTTTTCAAGATCAGATATACAATCATTAAGTTTGTATTTTTGTTTACAAATGGAAATAGTCGTTTTCATGGGCTCTATTGAAAAGTAATGATATTTCTTTTTTTTTTTTTGCTTTTTGGGTCACACCCAGCATTGCACAGGGGTTACTCCTGGCTCATGCACTCAGGAATCACTCCTGGTAGTGCTTGGGGGATCATATGGGATGCTGGGAATCGAACCGGGGTCGCCCGCGTGCAAGGCAAATGCCCTACTCGCTGTGCTATCGCTCTAGCCCCAAGTAATGATATTTCTTCTTGAATATTTTCTGTTACTATATATGATGATTTATTTTTAACTTGAACATACCATAATAGCAAGAAACACTTGAATATTTGAAACAAAAATTCAAGGTAAAGTTAGGTAATTTTCTCAGCTGATTTTTTCCCATCCTAAAAATTTGGGGGTCCACTCTCAGTGATGCTCAGGGCCTATTCCTGGACCTATGCTCAGAGATAACTTCTAATGGTGCTCTGGGGATAATATTGGCTACTTGGTATGGAACCCAGATTGACTTTGTGTAAGACAAATGCCCTAGTCTCTGTACTACCTCTTTGGCCCCTTAGCTGATTTATTTTAAAGTCAATTTTAATTAATTTATTGTTCATTTGGACAGAAGTGATAGCACAGCGGGTAGGGTGTTTGCCTTGTACGTGACCCAGCCAGGTTTGATCCCTCCGTCCCTTTCAGAGAGCCCAAGCTACTTATGGAGAGTATCCCGCCTGCAGAGCAGAGCCTGACAAGCTATCCATGGCATATTCAATATGCCAAAAACAGTAACAATAAGTCTCACAATGGGGATGGGGACATTACTGGTGCCTGCTCCAGCAAATCGATGAACAAATGGATTACAGTGCTACAGTACTATCATTCATTTAAAGTACTCTAAAATAGCAGGAGTAGTTTTACCCCTTCATATGTGGGTAAGTCTCACCGCATTCATCACCAACTTGTAGTAACCTCACATTTCCATGAATTGTCTTCACTATTGTGGTTTTCACACTAGTCTTACACCTTATTTCTTATATTAATTTTCCCTTTTTTAGGAAATTTTCAGAATTAGGCATCTTTAGACCTTAACTTAAATTTTCATAGAGACAAATACATTGTACTTTTTGCAATGTACCATGTGTATCTGTCTGTGAAGTCATTTTGTTTTGTATTTGGTCCATCATTCTTACAGGAGGTACAACAATGTTCTTTGAACTCAGAGCTTATTCAAACTCATTCAAAAATTATCTCTATTGAATATCATTCATAAGATACCGTCTCACGGTAAAGACTATATTTCTTGCTCTTGTTTTCTGCTCACTCACACTACTGCATATAATACTTTTATAGGGGCTTTCCTTGATGGACTTTAAGGGAGCCTCCCTGGCCTAGCCATGCTCAGCCTAGTAGCTAATGATTTAATATTTCAACCCAGCGGCGTTTGGGATCCACCAGGGACATATCCAGCTTTCTCAAGGGTAGTCTGTACTGGGACTGAACTGAGGGTCCCAAACATGGAGGCATATGCCCTATCTTTTTTAACAACCTCTCATGCTCTAGTATAAAATTGTGGAAGTATATGTTTTACAACCCTAAATTCACATCTTCTAATCTAATCATTTCACTACCTTTGAGAAATAATAAAGTCTTGAATTCTTAAAATTTTATACAAAATTGCTGATCTGGGCCGGAGCGATAGCACAGCGGGTAGGACGTTTGCCTTGCACGCGGCCGACCCGGGTTCGATCCCCGGCATCCCATATGGTCCCCCAGGCATTGCCAGGAGTAATTCCTGAGTGTAGAGCCAGGAGTAACCCCTAAGCATTGCTGGGTGTGACCCAAAAAAAAAAGCAAAATTGCTGATCTGCTGTGCACAGAAGCAGATGATAGTACACTGTCAGATGATATATAGCTGATGATAGTACATTGCATCAGCCTTTCGATCTATCTCCCTCAGCAACTGCTTCAGTTCAGAGCTTTTTAATAAAATGTTGAAGAAAATAGTTGTTCTTTTCATTAGCACTTTCTGAGTTCAGTGATCATAAAGAATTACTTATCTTTTTTGTGGTTCTTTTGACCAAAATTCTGCCTAAGGTGAAATTAACTTGAGAATACATGTCCACCTTGAAGAAGTTAAATTTAAGTCTTCTCTAAAATGTAATCATTTCTCATTAGTGGAAGAATTAGATGGAGATTTACTTTTCATTGTATACTCATTTGTAGCCTTTAACTGTTCTTCAATTCAAATTGAAAAATATGAATATGGAAGAATATCAAAATTATCTCTGATTAAACTTATATGTTATACTGACAAAATCACAGATTATAAAACAGTATTAAAATAACACTTAAAATTAATCCTTATTTAGGGGCTGGAGCGATAGCACAGCGGGTAGGGCGTATGCCTTGCATGCGGCCGACCCGGGTTCGATCCCGGCATCCCATGTGGTCCCCCAAGCACCGCCAGGAGTAATTCCTGAGTGCAGAGCCAGGAGTAACCCCTGAGCATCGCTGGGTGTGACCCAAAAAGAAAAAAATAATCCTTATTTAAAAGACAACAATTCTAAAGAAAACTTACTATAATGATTAGTTTAAAACAAATAAAACAACTTCTAATCAGTAATCCCCGTTATATCTACTTTAATGTAAAAATTAATTTCAGTAACAACTTTAGTTCTTAAATAGTTCTTCAAATCTATAAAACATAGATTTTTTAAGTAGAGATATAACAGACTTAAGTGTATAATAAAGAAAATATTTAAGTGGTTGGTGTAATCCATAAATTTGGATAATTACTCATAAATATGGTCATTTAAAAATATTTAGAAGGTTTTCAATTTACAAATCTTGGCAATAAATTGTTTTGTTTATATTATTATATGTAGGGGTTGGGTCAAATCGAGTACTCAGGAACTACTCCTGGCCTGGTGCTAGGAAGTCACTCTTAGTGGTCCTCAGGGGATAATATGCAGTGCTGGGTTAGTTGAATACAAGGCAAATGTCTTAAAACTATCTCTGACTTCTTGTTTGTTATTAAAAAAAACTCATTTACCATTGAAAAAAATATTATATTATTTCAGGAATTTTTTCTCCCTCTATAAATATTTTTGAAATATGATTCAGTAACATGGGGAGTTTGCAAACTCCCCATGGCGTATTCATATGCCAAAACCAGTAACAATGATGGGTCTCATTTTTCTGAACCAGAGAAGAGCCTCCAATGCTGCACCATTGAAAGGACGTGTAAACAGAGGCTTCTAAAAATCTCAGGGCTGGGGCTGGAGTAATAGCACAGTGGGTAGGGGGGTAGGGCATTTGCCTTACTTGCAGCCGCCCCGGGTTCAATTCCCAGTATCCCATATGGTCCCCTGAGCACCACCAGGAGTAATTCTTGAGTGTAAAGCCAGGAGTAACCCCTGTGCATCTCCAGGTATAACCCAAAAACAAAAAAGAAAAGAAATAAAATCTCAGGGCTAGGACAAATGGAGATGTTACTGAGAACGCTTGAGAAATTTGATGATCAACGAGATGATGATGATGATTCAGTAACAAATGAAATGTAAAACAAAGTTTTTAAAAGGAGTAGGGTTCTTTAGGAGCATAAATGGGTGCAGTAACTGCTTGAAACTCTAAGCGGCGCTGTTTATCTACTTGGAGAAAATGTAACCAAACACCACCCGGATACTCACGTCGGCTCCTAGCAAACACCAGCAGATCTCACAAGCCAACGCGGGGTTGCAGTGAGACTCCATCCCTAAATTGGGAGCCGCACCAGCGTTCCTTAAGACTATATTCACAGATGCAGCCAAAAGGTAAAGAAGATATATTTACCTAGTGAAAATTCTGACAAGATTCCGTTGCGCAAGAACAATGGCCGGCCCAAATTCTTACCGAGGGCGCGGAGATGCGGTCCTGCTGTGCGCGCTCCTGGGCACTCTGTGGGAGATCGGGAGGGGACAGATGCACTATTCCGTGCCCGAAGAAAGCGACAAAGGATCCTTTGTGGGGAATATCTCCAAGGACCTGGGGCTGGAGTCACAGGACCTGGCGAAGCATGGAGTCCGCATCGTCTCCAGAGGTAGGACGCAGCTCTTTGCTCTCAATCCGCGAACGGGCAGCCTGGTCACCGCGGGCAGGATAGACAGGGAGGAGCTCTGCGCCCAGAGCGCGCCTTGTCTGATTGACTTTAAAGTCCTGGTTGAGGAGAGAGTGCAACTTTATGGAATAGAAATCGAAGTAACTGATGTGAATGACAATGCCCCCAAATTTCAAGCGGAAAATCTGGAAGTGAAAATTAATGAAATCGCTTCCCCAGGCACAAGATATCCTCTCCCAGAGGCGGTTGACCCGGATGTGGGAATGAATTCCCTACAGAGCTACCAACTCAGCCCCAATCATCACTTCTCCCTGGACATACAAACGGGAGATGATGGAACTCTGAACCCAGAGCTGGTGCTCGAGCGCGCTCTGGACCGGGAAGAAGAGGCTGCTCACCACCTGGTTCTCATCGCCTCTGATGGAGGAGAGCCTCGTCGTTCCAGCACATTGCACATCCAGGTGACCGTCCTGGACACCAACGACAATGCTCCAGTTTTTTCTCAACCAGTTTACCGAGTGAAAGTTCCAGAAAGTGTGCCCCCAGGCACCAGGCTGCTTACTGTAAGAGCTAGTGACCTGGATGAAGGAACTAATGGAGAAGTGATTTATAAATTCTTGAAAATTAACGAAAAACAATCAACACTGTTTGAACTAAATGAATATACTGGGGAGATATCAATACAAAAGAACTTGGATTATGAAGAATGTGCCTTTTATGAAATGGAAATACAAGCTGAAGATGTGGGTGCACTTTTGGGGCGGACCAAAGTGTTCATTTCCGTGGAAGATGTGAATGACAATAGGCCAGAAATCATCTTTACATCTCTGTTTAGTCCAGTCTTGGAAAATACGCTTCCTGGGACGGTAATTGCGTTCTTGAATGTGCATGACCGAGACTCTGGGAAAAATGGCCAAGTTGTCTGTTACATAAGTGATAATTTACCTTTTCAATTAGAAAAATCAATAGATAATTATTATAGATTGGTGACACGAAAGCATTTGGATCGAGAAAAAATCTCCGTCTACAATATCACAGTGATGGCCTCGGATCTAGGAACTCCACCACTATCTACTGAAGCATCTATCACCCTGCATGTGGCAGATACCAATGATAACCCACCCACTTTTACTCAGGCCTCCTACTCAGCCTATATCCCAGAGAACAATCCCAGAGGTGCCTCCATCTTCTCTGTGACCGCCCATGACCCCGACAGTGAGAGAAATGCCCAAGTCACGTATTCTTTGACTGAAGAGGCCATCATGGGGGCACCTCTCTCTTCCTATGTCTCCATCAACTCGGATACTGGTGTCCTGTATGCACTGAACTCTTTCGACTATGAAGAGATCAGAGAGCTGCAGCTCTGGGTGACAGCCGGAGACAATGGGGACCCTCCACTCAGCAGCAATGTATCTCTGAGCATATTTGTGCTGGACCAGAATGACAATGCTCCTGAGATCCTGTACCCCACACTCCCCATGGATGATTCCACTGGGGTGGAGCTGGCCCCTCGCTCCGCAGAGCCAGGCTACCTGGTGACCAAGGTGGTGGCAGTGGACAGAGACTCAGGCCAGAACGCCTGGCTGTCCTACCGCCTGCTCAAGGCCAGTGAGCCTGGGCTGTTCTCTGTGGGGCTGCACACGGGCGAGGTGCGCACTGCGCGTGCCCTACTGGACAGAGATGCCCTCAAGCAGAGCCTGGTGGTGGGGGTCCAGGACCATGGGCGGCCCCCTCTGTCGGCCACAGTCACGCTCACCGTGGCCATTGCAGACAGCATCCCTGATGTGCTGGCCGACCTGGGTAGCATCAGTGCTCCCACCCAGCAGGACGACTCGGACCTCACTCTCTACCTGGTGGTGGCAGTGGCCGTGGTCTCCTGTGTCTTCCTGGCCTTCGTCATTGTGCTGCTGACACTTAGACTGTGGCGGTGTAGGAAATCAAGTCTACTCCAGGCTTCAGATGTTGGATTTGTAGGCCTTCCAGCTTCCAACTTCCTGGGTGTGGAGGGAGTACAGGCTTTCCTGCAGACCTACTCCCATGAAGTGTCCCTGACTGCGGATTCTCGAAAGAGTCACCTGATCTTCCCACAGCCCAACTATGCAGACACGCTCATCAGCCATGAGAGCTGTGAGAAAAATGATTCCTTGTTAACATCCATAGATTTTCACGAATGTCAGGATAAAGGTCCTTCAGTTCAGCAGGTGAGTTAAACTTTTCTTTATTCAGAAGCCTTTGAAGAATAGATTTGTATTTTGAAATAAATATATAAGGAAGGGATCTGAAAATATTTGGGTGTGAGTTTCCAAGCAGTAATGGTGGGGGTGATGTCCTCCTGGTCATAGTTGACCAGCCGCACTTATTGCTAGGGCGTAGCTCTGTGGTGAGTCTGTGAGCTAACCAAGACTTTTTCTGGTGGTTCCTGGGGTCAGGGTCATGCACTCAGGGTTGGAACTCCAGTATTTGAATATGCAAGATATGCACCCCCAATGCCTAAGCTGTTTCCTCGGTCCCTTAAAATATTTCAAACATTGTGCCTGTATATTTTGGGATATTTTAGTGGTAATACTTCTAATGGGCTGTAATCATCAGTTTGTTTGACTTGCTTTCCAAGGCTCAGATAAGGATTAAATATGAATTCTCAATCTATTAAAACTTACCATATTTCACTAAAGTTTTCATTTGTCACTCATCATTTATGAAATAGTCATGTAGGCTGGAGGGATAGTACAGGGCCTAAAGAGTTTTTCTTGCCTGCTACTGACCTTGGTTCGATTTCCAGACAGCATATAGTCTCCTGAGCATCGCTGGGAGTGTTCTACATAAAAAGCTGAGAGTAGCCTATGCACTGCCTGGTGTGGTCCTTCCTTCCCCCCAAATAGTTATACAATCTTTCACAGCATGTTATCTTATGCATATATATTTCTATTTCTATAACCATATTTAACCTGAGGGAAATTTATTATTAACATTTCTAAATCCAAATCCTATAGTGCCTTAGAGTAAAAGCTATCTAACAATTTTTAATGGTTTTGGATCTAAAAAGAGATTTTATTATTTATTTATTTGTTTTGAGTTTGGGGCCACATCCAGCTGCACTCAGGGTGTATTTTTGGTTCTGCACTCAGGAATCACTGCTGATGGTGCTTGGGAGACCATACGGGGTACAGGGAAATGAACCTGAGTCAGGTACAGATACCTTAATGTTGTACTATCTCTCCAGTTCTAGAAATTCTTTAAGAAATAATTTGTAGTGTTTCTACTCAACTGATGACACGTTATCAATTAGTTTTATCAAAATGTTATAACAAGGAATACTGAAGACAAGAGTCCTAACAGAATTGTTTAGGATCCAGAGAGACAGTTAAGTGGATAGGGTACTTGCCTTGAACTCAGAGCATCTAAGTTCTATCCCTGGAACCCCATGTGATCCTCTGAGCCCACCAGGAATGATTCCTGAGAACAGAGCTAGGAGTACACCCTGAGTAAGTTGGTTTTAATCCCAAAACAAAAATTATAAATATTTTGAAGGATATTGATGAAGATATAGGGCTCAGTAAAGAGGTTTAGGGGTTGGAGCGATAGTACAGCGGGTAGGGCATTTGTCTTACATGCGGCCAACACAGGTTCGATTCCCAGCATCCCATATGTTCCCTCTAGCACCACCAGGAGTAATTCCTGAGTGCAAAGCGAGGAGTAACCCCTGTGCATCGCTGGGTGTGAGCCCCCCAAAATAAAGCAAAAAAAAAGAGGTTTAAGAAAATTTCCAAAAGCTTAGTTTTAGGGGCCAGAGCACTGAGCATAGCCTGATGTAGCTTGAAGAGTTTACAAGTATTTTGCAAATATGGTGAGTTACTTTAAAAAATTTGAAGTGTTTGGGTGCATGGAAATTTTGGGATAATTACATTATTGATACTTTGTGATTATAAAAGAAGTATGGAGGATGGGGAGATAATTCATAGGATTCCAGGAGGTTGAAATGTGGGGGTTTTTTGCCATCTAAAGCCCCAGAATTCAGTCCCCAAAACCTCCTTTTTCCCCAGAGTACTGCTGGGGGCATATAACAGCCATTGAGCACTGTCTGATGTTTCCAACAAAGCGAGAATAAAACAAAGTATGTGGGAAATTGCTGACATAAAAAAATCTTATCTTGGGGCTGGAGTGATAGTACAGCAGGTAGGCGTTTGCCTTGCACAAGGCAAACCTGTGTTTAATTCCCAGCATCTCATATGGTCCCCAGTACCGCCAGGAGTAATTCCTGAGTGCAAAGCCAGGAGTAACCCCTGTGCATATACGGGTGTGACCCAAAAAAAATCCTTAACTTGCTCAAAGTATATTTGTTTGGAAAATAACAAGTTGATAAAATAGAAAATATTAGTAATTATGTAAATATCATTGCTTCATCTCTAATTTCAAAATTATTTTTATCTGTAAAACATAGCTATAAGGAAGTTATTATCTACTAGAATATCTCTCTGTGATTTTATACTGAACTTATCTACACTTCCCCAGTAATTTTCAGGAACTTATGTAGCAAATTGAGGATGGTATACTCTTTTTATATGAAAAAAGATGACAAAGTAATTCCTTGTCTTTAGTTACTTTAATGAACTATTAGGTGAAAATATAAAATTTAATATAAAACTAGAAAATGATTTTATCAGAAGAGGTGATACTTGAGAATTGGTACAAAGTTGAACACTAAATCCAATCATTTTTCAACACTATTTAGTGCCCTTTTCTGTGACATAAAATGTCATTCGACTGTGTTGAATGTTGATGGAGTGGGAGACATTGGAAATGAATCAAAGACTTCAAACCGCTTCTCTGATAATAATTTATAGAGAAATGAATTTGGGGAATCAGTAGATAATAAAATTCAGATTTAATTCTATGTGTCCTCATGGTTACATCACCAGACAACCAAATACTTAGCGAAAGGGAAGAGTTCAATGTATATTGAATGGTGAAATGGTGGAACAAAATACGTAGGCATATAAAAACTCAGCGTGATAGTTATGTTAACTGAAATAAGAGAAAATATATTAAAGCTTTATAATTTATTAAACATAGTAATATGAAAAACATGACTTGTTGGCTTAGGCCAACAAGGAGTTATTGTGGCTGGTTAAACCAAAGCAGCAAAGGCTGCTATTTCCCAGTGCGGACTCTGGGCGCCGCTGTTGGCCAAAGTGCAGAGCCTGGAGCCCGCGAGCTCGTCGCGCAGCCGCAGAGCACCTTCCCCATCTGGGACTCCCAAGCGCGAACCTTCCCACCGCTTCCTCCGCTGGAAAAGAAGAAACCCGGATCCCACGCAGGACAGAAAGCGTCGGGGGAGCCCCGGACATCCGCCGCAGGGACCGTCTGTAAGGCGGCGCGCGCGCCGGTGAGCGAGCTGAGGGGACCTAGCGGGATGGGGAGCGGCGCTGGGCAGAGGCTCCAGGCTGAGGCGCGGCCAGGGCTCTTTCTCTTCCTTCTGGCTTTGTTCCGACCGGCGCTCGCAGAGCAGATCCGCTACAGGATCCCGGAGGAAATGCCCGAGGGCTCGGTGGTGGGGCACCTGGCCAAGGACCTGGGGCTCGGGGTGCACGAGTTGCCCGCCCGCAGGCTGCGCGTGAGTTCCGAGAAGCCTTACTTCTCGGTGAGCGCGGAGAGCGGGGAGCTACTGGTGAGCAGCAGGCTGGACCGCGAGCAGGTGTGCGGGAAGAAGCCCGTTTGCGCCCTGGAATTTGAGGCGGTGGCCGAAAACCCGTTGAGTTTTCATCACGTGAACGTGGAGATCGAGGATATAAATGACCACGCCCCCAAATTCACTCACAGTGCCTTTGACCTGCAAATAAGTGAGTCCACACCACCAGGCACGCGGTTTATATTAGAGGTAGCAGAAGATGAGGATACTGGCGTAAATTCTCTGCAGCTTTATAAACTGTCTCTCAATCCTGCCTTCTCTTTGACCAATAAGAAGAAAAACGATGGTAGTAAATACCCAGAATTGACATTGGAGAAACCCTTAGACCGGGAACTGCAGAATTACTACCCTTTAATCCTGACCGCTTTGGATGGCGGGGATCCACCCTTCAGTGGCACCACTGAGCTCCGGATCCGGGTTACTGATGCCAATGATAACCCCCCAGTATTCAGTCAGGAGTTATATAGAGTTAACCTTCCAGAAAATACACCCCCGGGTACCTCTGTGCTTCAGGTATCTGCCTCAGACCAGGATGAGGGCATTAACTCAGAAATCACTTATTCCTTCTCCAGAACCTGGCTAGTGTTTAGTCTGAATTCAAAGAGTGGAGAAATTACAACTCTAAAGTCTCTGGATTTTGAAGAAATCAAGGAATATTCTATAGTAGTGGAAGGAAGAGATGGCGGAGGACTGGTTGCACAGTGTACTGTTGAGATTAGCATTCTAGATGAAAATGACAACAGCCCCGAAATTACATTCCATTCTTTAATGGAAATGATTCTGGAAAATTCAGTACCAGGAACAATAATTGCTTTGATCAAAGTACATGACCAAGACTCCGGGGAGAATGGAGAAGTTAATTGTCGATTAGAGGGTGAAGTCCCTTTTCAAATCATCTCTTCATCCAAAAACGTATATAAATTGGTAACAGACGGAACCTTGGACAGAGAACAGACTCCAAAGTACAATATTACCATCACAGCCACAGATAGGGGCCAGCCGCCTCTCTCCTCCAGCAGAAGTATTATTTTGCGAATCACGGATGTAAACGATAATGCGCCGGTTTTCCAGCAGGCGTCCTACGTTGTCCACGTGGACGAGAACAACCCTCCCGGTGCCTCCATCGCCCAGGTCAGCGCCTCCGACCCAGACCTGGCCACCAACGGCCACGTGTCCTACACCATCGTGGCCAGCGACCTGGCGCCCCGCGAGCTGGCGTCCTACGTGTCGGTGAGCGCGCACAGCGGCGTGGTGTTCGCGCAGCGCGCCTTCGACCACGAGCAGCTGCGCGCCTTCGAGCTGACGCTGCAGGCCCGCGACCAGGGCGCGCCCGCGCTCAGCGCCAACGTGAGCCTGCGCGTGCTGGTGGGCGACCTCAACGACAACGCGCCGCGGGTGCTGTACCCCGCGCTGGGGCCCGACGGCGCGGCGCTCTTCGACACGGTGCCGCGCGCCGCGCAGCCCGGATACCTGGTCACCAAGGTGGTGGCGGTGGACGCAGACTCTGGACACAATGCCTGGCTGTCGTACCACGTGCTGCAGACCAGCGAGCCCGGACTTTTCAGCCTGGGGCTGCGCACGGGGGAGGTGCGCACTGCGCGCGCCCTGGGCGATAGGGACGCTACGCGTCAGCGTCTGCTGGTGGCGGTGCGCGATGGGGGTCATCCTCCCCTGTCTGCCACCGCCACCTTGCACCTGGTCTTCGCGGACAGCTTGCAAGAGGCGCTCCCTAATCTTAGTGACCATCCTGAGCCTTCTGACCCACAGGCTGAGCTGCAGTTTTACCTGGTGGTGGCTTTGGCCCTGATCTCTGTGCTCTTTCTCCTGGCGGTGATTCTAGCTGTAGCTCTGCGCCTCCGAAGCTCCTCCAGCCCCACTTCTTGGAGCTGCTTTCAGCCTTGTCTTTGTGTCAAGTCTGAACCCACAGTTCCCCCCATCTACAGTGAAGGGACTTTACCTTACTCCTACAACATGTGCGTTGCCCATACTGGAAAAACGGAGCTTAATTTTCTAAACTGCAATGAGCAATTGAGTTTAGGACAACAAATGCTTTTGGATGATCCATCTGGGGCTTTAGTTCCACTCTCTAATTCCAGTGTATCAAACTCCCACCCTGAAACACTAATGGAGGTAAGTTTCGTTTACGTTTCTATTATTTTTCACCCAATTTTCCAAATGTACATAATCACTTAGGTATGGTAGAGAACCAATCAGAAAACTATGCCTTCACTTCATTCGTTGAATTATTAGGTTGTCACGTAAAATTAAGTAATCCTACCAAGTTTGGATTTTCAGAGTACAGTGTGCTCTTGCTTCTCAACGAAAATGTTATACCAGTTTCTTTCTTTTCAGGACCTATGACATTCATCCACTTAAGTGTCTTTTATTAAACATATGTAAATTCTATCCTATGTAAGTAAACAAATTGTAGTCATCAGCCAGTTGCCATCAATTTGCTCGAGCGGGCACCAGTAATGTCTCCATCATGAGCCTTGTTACTGTTTTCCTATCTAGTAAGTAGTATATTTTCTGTTATGATTGTTTGGTTTTGAGCACACTTAGTGAAGCTCAGTGGTTATTTCTGGCCCCAAACCCAGGAATTACTCATGATAGTGCTCTGGGAACCAAATGGGATGTCTGGGATGGAATTCATGTCAGCAGCATGCAAGACAAGCACTCTTACCTGCTGTACCATCATGCCAATCCCAATAATATATTTTCTAATTTAGTCACTTAGGTATGGTAGGAAACCACCCATCTTCCTCTTATTGGGAGATATTTATTAAAAGAAAAGGAAATTCTATTGCCTCTGTCACTTACTATCACTCGACCTTTTTTCCGAAAAAGGTACGAAGTCTTATAAGATGATTTGTCTAATTTGAGGTCATGAACATTAGTGACTAGAGGTTTCTCTCATTGTTTCATCTGTAAGAAGAATGCATTCTCAATTTTCCATTTTAAGGAAGAAACTATTCATTCCATACGAATACACAGTTGCCATTACATAGTGTATATCTTCTTACCTAGTTTTATGGGGAATTTTTCAGTAAATTTTTTTTAGAAACTACTAAAAGAAGTTTTATATTATGGCTATACTGTTTACTTATTAGTTTTCTGTTCTTTTTTCCAAGTTATATCAGTTTGACATTTAGAGTTGCAAGTATTGGACTACTTTCAATTTACATAATTTACTGATTTAAGGACTGACATGGGAATTTTCCAAATGTGTATTCATACATGTAAGACTAACCAAAAAAAGTCTGAAAAGTTTAAAATTCACAAATACTTAATATTTAAAAAACAGTAATTTTAATATTTACCAATACTAGGTGGGAAAAAATTCTCTACTTTTGTAAAAATGTTTATGGAAATCTTATTCCAGGAATTTTAGTACCAAAATTAAGATTATAAAATAACTTCAAAATGAATAATCTACATACATATATACAACATAATTACATAATAATTTAAGTTTGTAATATTCATTATACATTTGTATAAATGACTGAAGTATGTTCCATATAGATAGGATATGTATATACATATGTAAAAATTTAGAAAATGCTAATGTATTCTCAAAGAGTATTGCCCATTGTGATTACTTCACAAAACATAAAATGGAGGGAATGAAACATTGTTTTAATAAAAAGAAAGGTCATTTACACATCTAAAGATAACTAGTAAAAGAAAAAGTCCTTCCAAAATTAGAGTAAGTTAATTTGAAATTAAATTGAAAATGGTGATTTAATGATACACAATAAATTTCCCCTTACATTTCATTTCCAACAATTGGTAATGGAAGTATGATCTCAGTGGGTGTAGTAACGACTTAAGGCTCTGAGTGCCGCTGTTCACCAACTCAATCCGCATTCCACACGGATATTAGGATGCAACCACGGATCCCACAAACCCAATCCCGGGCTGCAACCAAAACCAGCGTCTTGGATCACTCCGACTTTCTCTAGGACACAAACAATCATCAATCATCATATTTTGAGGAAGGAAAAAAAGCCTAAGGAATCAGCGTGCACACAAAGCATTCTGGAGCGGGGAGAATCAAGAGAATAACAACAATGGCCACTCCAAAGAATCCGCGGCACAGAGGAGTCGTCCTGCTGTGCCTTTTCCTGGGGAGACTGTGTGAGATCCCGGCCAGTCAGATCCACTACTTGGTGCCAGAAG
The DNA here is from genome assembly GCF_027595985.1 of Sorex araneus. NCBI lineage: Eukaryota > Metazoa > Chordata > Mammalia > Eulipotyphla > Soricidae > Sorex > Sorex araneus. Next base: position 19,990,061 of record NC_073307.1, on the reverse strand, counting down.
AAACAGAGAAAGGCTATATTGTAGGGAATATCTCCAAGGACCTGGGGCTGGAGCCCCGAGAGCTGGTGGAGCATGGAGTCCGCATCGTCTCCAGAGGTAGGACTCAGCTCTTTGCTCTCAATCCCCGCAGCGGCAGCCTGGTCACCGTGGGCAGGATAGACAGGGAAGAGCTCTGCGCCCAGGGCTCCCGGTGTTTGGTTAACTTTAAAGTCCTGGTTGAGGACAGAGTTAAGCTTCATGGAATAGAAATTGAAGTAACTGATGTGAATGACAATGCCCCAAAATTTCAAGCGGAAAATCTGGAAGTGAAAATTAGCGAAATTGCTGCCCCAGGCACAAGATATCCTCTCCCAGAGGCGGTGGACCCAGATGTGGGTGTGAATTCCCTGCAGAGCTACCAACTTAGCCCTAACAACCACTTCTCCCTGGACGTGCATACGGGAGATGATGGGACTCTCAAACCAGAGCTGGTGCTGGAGCGCACCCTGGACCGAGAGGAAGAGGCTGCTCACCACCTGGTTCTCATCGCCTCTGATGGAGGAGAGCCACATCGTTCCAGCACACTGCACATCCAGGTGATCGTGCTAGACACCAATGACAATGCTCCAGTTTTTGCTCAACCAGTTTATCAAGTCAAAGTCCCAGAGAGCGTGCCCCCAGGCACCAAGCTGCTTACTGTAAGAGCTAGTGACCTGGATGAGGGGACCAATGGAGAAGTGATGTACAAATTCTGGAAAATTAGTGAAAAGCAATCACCGTTGTTCCAGCTGAATGAACATACTGGGGAAATATCAACAGAAAAGAACTTGGATTATGAAGAATGTGCTTTTTATGAAATGGAAATACAAGCTGAAGATGGTGGGGCTTTGAAGGGGTGGACTAAAGTGCTCATTTCGGTGGAAGATGTAAATGACAATAAACCGGAAATCATTATTACATCACTGTTTAGTCCAGTGAGGGAAGATGCTCCTCAAGGAACCGTAATTGTTCTTTTTAATGCCCATGACCAAGACTCTGGGAAGAATGGAGAAGTTATCTGTTCCATCCAGGACAATCTACCCTTTAGACTGGAAAAGTCAGTAGAAGATTACTATAGATTGTCAACAGTCCAAATTCTTGACCGAGAAAAGAACTCTGAGTATAATATCACAGTGACTGCAACAGACAGAGGAATGCCACCTCTGTCCACGGAAATTCACATCACTCTGCAGGTTGTTGACATCAATGACAACCCACCCTCCTTCTCTCAAGCTTCCTACTCAGTCTACCTCCCTGAGAACAACCCGAGAGGCACTTCCATCTTTTCAGTGACAGCCCATGACCTGGATAGCAATGAAAACGCGAGGGTTATTTACTCCTTGGCAGAAGACACCATCCAGGGGGCACCTCTTACCTCCTATGTGTCTATCAACTCCGACACGGGTGAGCTCTATGCGCTGTGCTCCTTTGATTACGAGCAGTTCCGCTATCTTCAAATGCAGGTGAAAGCAAGAGACTGCGGCGACCCTCCACTCAGCAGCAACGTATCACTAAGTATATTTGTGCTGGACCAAAATGACAACGTGCCTGAAATATTGTACCCCATGCTCCCCACTGATGGTTCGACTGGGGTGGAACTGGCCCCCCGATCCGCAGAACCAGGCTACCTGGTGACCAAGGTGGTGGCAGTGGACAGAGACTCAGGCCAGAACGCCTGGCTGTCCTACCGCCTGCTCAAGGCCAGTGAGCCAGGGCTGTTCGCTGTGGGGCTGCACACAGGTGAGGTGCGCACTGCTCGCGCCCTGCTGGACAAAGATGCTCTCAAGCAGAGCCTGGTGGTGGGGGTTCAGGACCACGGGCGACCCCCTCTGTCGGCCACGGTCACGCTCACTGTGGCCATCGCAGACAGCATCCCTGATGTGCTGGCAGACCTGGGCAGCATCAGTGCCCCCACTCAGCAGGACGACTCGGACCTCACTCTCTACCTGGTGGTGGCAGTGGCCGTGGTCTCCTGTGTCTTCCTGGCCTTCGTCATTGTGCTCCTGGCGCTCAGGCTGAGGCGCTGGCATGCATCTCGCCTGCTGCAGGCTTCTGCAGGTGGCTTGGCTGGCGTGCCCGCCTCACACTTTGTGGGCGTGGACGGGGTGCGGGCTTTCCTGCAGACCTACTCTCATGAGGTATCGCTGACTGCGGACTCTCGAAAGAGCCACCTGATCTTCCCGCAGCCCAACTATGCAGACACGCTCATCAGCCATGAGAGCTGTGAGAAAAGCGAAGCTGTCTGTGTTTCTGATGATTCCAGGTTTCCTGTAGAAGCCGCACCTTTGGTTCCTGTGAGTTCTTTTTCCTTTACTTTCTATTTCCTTTGGGGTTTTTCACAGTAAGATAAAATAAGTTGGTTTTAGCCTCTTCCTCATCATTTAAGTTTTGACTGTACCTAAATTTTGATCTAAAATCAGTAGGAGACTATTTAGTTCCATCCTTGGCATAATTTTCACTTTCATAATAACCAACTTACAGTCAATGAAAACAGCCCTCATGGGGCTGCTGTCATTGAATGTTGACTAAACTCTTTATGTAGGGGTACTTGATGCTTCCTGTAGTTCACTAGAAACTCTTAAAGGCTGATTTTCTGAAATTTATTATATTAATCATCTTCATTTGGCTCCAATGTGAAAAAAGCTTACTGTGAAATCATATCTGCAGTTGACTCTAATTTTTTAAGATTAAATTAATTATAAAGCAAAGTGCTTCCTTGAAGACACAACACAAAGCCCAAGTTCACTGCTTCTACTCTTCTTTCTATGACAAGCTCAATAGCCTTAGAGGTGATGTTCCTCTTGATCTCTACAATCTCTACAATTATATTAATAAATGTATTAGGATCATTTCAGAATGAGATTAAAACTTTTTTTTGCTTTTTGGGTCACATCTGGCAATGCACAGGGGTTACCTCCTGGCTTTGCACTCAGTAATTACTCCTGGAAATGCTCAGGGGATCATATGAGATGATGGGAATTGAACCCTGGTCGGCCATGTGCAAGGCAAACGCCCTACCCTCTGTGGTACTGCTCCAGCCCCATCCAACTTTATTATACATTTCTAAACCTAATAGAACTTTAAATTACTTTAGTAGGAAGCTGTTTAACATTATTTCTCCTTTAGTGTTTTAGTATTTATGCTAGAATGAAAAACTATTTGAAATTTTTAATTCATCTGCTTGCTCAAGAGAGATTGTGGGATTTATTGATGTGGTTTAAGGAGTGGTGTTGGAACATTGCAGGATTGAAACCCAATCATGGGCCAATTTGTAACTCATATCTCACAGTGAATTCAATTTTTAAAATGTGAGGACAAAATACAAAAGATAAATAAATTATTCTTCAAAAAATTAAGTGTCCCCGGTGTTTAGGGGCTTTTGCCTTGCATGCAGCTGATGCAGGTTCAATTCCTGGCACCCCATATAGTACCCTAAGCACCCCCAGAAGTGATCCTTAAGTACAGAGCCAAGAGTAAGCATGAGAACTGCTGAGTGTGGAAAAAAATCCAAACAAACCAGTTATTCATGATTTTGCTATTCAACCTCTAAGACTAGAAATAATTTTTTTTTTACTTTTTGGGTCACACCCGGCAATGCAGGGGGGTTACCTCCTGGCTTTGCACTCAGGAGTTACTCCTGGCGGTGCTCAGGGGACCATATGGGATGCTGGGAATTGAACCTGGGTCGGCCACGTGCAAGGCAAACGCCCTACCCGCTGTGCTATTGCTCCAGCCCCCAGACTAGAAATAAATTTAGATATTGAAGATGATTATGGAAAACCTACTTAGGAACTTCTAGAGAGATTCTTAGACTATTAGGTGGGCTCTTGGAAAAATAAAATAGTAACTTAATTTGATGTAAATATTGTGTTATATCAAGTAATATTCAAGTAATATCAAGTAAATATTGTGTTATATCAAGTAATAACTCTATGCCAGGGAACTTTGAAAATAAACTTGAAGTTAACACCTTGAAGTCTACACTGAGCATTTGATCCATGATCACTGATGATGACTGGCACCTCCATGGAAATATAGACTCATTTTGTTTTCTAAATTTTCTATGTTTCAAAATAAAGACACGCTTTATTTTGTGTTACTTATAAGAAATAAGGATTTAGTTGTTTGGAAATTCATTATGACACACAGACATAATATTTCAAGTACTTTTTCTTAAGTCATCATTATTTTAATCATGAAAAAACCATTGGTAATGAGGGTACTCAGCACTCAGTATTCTTGGACATTAAAATATTTATTAATTTTCAAAACTATAAAAGCTTTTTGAAGGAGTATATGTCATGATGGATAATTATTTTCTACTTCACTTTCTTTAAAACAAAACATCTGATCACTGAATGATAACTGGGAAAACTGTGGAAATACTAAATTTCTAGCTTTCTTTGATGAGGTAGGAATGTATATTGGTAATAGATTATATAATATCAGCTTTAAAATAAAACTACCGCTCACTTTCATGTATCATCTGAAAAGGATAAACTAAAACATGTCAAATTTAACTAAAAATAGTGGAGTGCAAAGTATATTAAACGAGGATATTCTTGTGTTGATCATTCTTGCAGTTGAATAACTATATGGATTCAATAATAAAAGTTCTATATTTCTTTGAAACCATAAAATATCTTGAAAGATAGAATTAAAACATAATCTGTAATACACTGGTAAAATTTGAAATTAGGAATAGTCTAAAATTTCATTTCGAATATATATCCATAATCGTGTGTAAGAGTATGAGGGATAAATTGAATTCAAAAGTCGGCCTGTGGTCCCAAACGTGGCCTCTGGGCGCCGCTGTCGGCCAGTGCAGGGCAAGCTAAGACGCCCGGGATCCCGCAGCCTGTAGCCTGGGATTCCCAGCGCAGTCACCAACACACAGAGAAAGAACACCCCTTATACACTGGGGCTCTTGGCAGCGGAGTCTCCGCCCGGATTACTCGGATTCAAACCCCAAAGACTGGGGCTCCCCAGTCCCTTCTGGACCCAATAGTGAGCGTTTTCTCCCAACTGGAAGACTGGGAGCCGGCGAGAAGAGGAGCGCGCCATGGGAGGGAGCTGCGCGCACAGACGCCCCGCCAGCCGGCCGCAGGTACTGTTTGCCTTCCTTCTGCCTTTGTTCCACCGAGCGCTCGGCGAGCCCGTCCGCTACTCCATCCCCGAGGAGCTGGCCAAGGGCTCGGTGGTGGGGAACCTCGCCAAGGACCTAGGGCTCAGTGTCCTGGATGTGTCTGCTCGCAAGCTGCGCGTTAACGCGGAGAAGCTGCTTTTCACTGTAGATGCGGAGAGCGGAGACTTGCTGGTGAAGGACCGAATAGACAGAGAGCAGATATGCAAAGAGAAAAGATGTGAGTTGCAGTTGGAAGCTGTGGTGGAAAATCCTTTAAATATTTTTCATATCACTGTGGTGGTTGAGGATATCAATGACCATGCCCCTCGGTTTGATAAAGAGGAAATCCATTTAGAAATCCCTGAGTCTGTGTCCGCAGGTACACGAATATCCCTGGACCCTGCAAATGATCCCGATATAAACATGAACTCAGTTAAAGACTATCAAATAAATCCTAACCCTTATTTTTCATTAGTAGTCAGAGTTAATCCCGACGGTGGCAAATATCCCGAGTTGTCTTTGGAGAGAGCCCTAGACCGGGAAGAGCAGCAGTCTCATCGTTTGACGCTCACTGCCGTGGACGGAGGGGATCCGCCTCGAAGTGCTACTACTCGAATAGAAATTTTGGTTAGGGACACCAATGACAACCCCCCAGTGTTCAGTAAAGACGAATATAGAATTAGTGTTAGTGAAAATCTACCTCCTGGATCCTCCGTGCTGCAAGTGACAGCTACTGATCGGGACTTGGGGATCAATGCTGAAATCACCTACTACATTAGGAGCACTGCTCAGAGTACAAGGCACATGTTCTCGTTGGATGAGAAGACAGGGATGATTAAGAATGACCAGTCATTGAATTTTGAAGAGGTGGAGAGATACACCATGGAAGTGGAAGCAAAGGACAAAGGGGGACTCTCTGGCCAGTGTAAAGTGATCATAGAAGTTCTAGATGAAAACGACAACAGTCCAGAAATAATCATCACTTCACTGTCTGATGAAATTCTGGAGGATTCCCGCCCTGGGATGGTTGTGGCTCTCTTCAAAACGCGGGACCGGGATTCCGGGGAAAATGGAGAAGTCACGTGTAATATAGGAAGAGATGTTCCTTTTAAGATACTTTCTTCAGGTAATAATTACTACAAACTAGTGACAGACGGGGCCCTAGACCGAGAGCAGACTCCGGAATACAACGTCACCATCACAGCCACCGACAGGGGCAAGCCGCCCCTCTCCTCCAGCTCCACCATCACCCTGCACATCACAGATGTGAACGACAACGCGCCGGTTTTCCAGCAGGCGTCCTACATGGTCCACGTGGATGAGAACAACCCTCCCGGTGCCTCCATAGCCCAGGTCAGCGCCTCAGACCCCGACCTGGGCACCAATGGCCACGTGTCCTATGCCATCGTGGCCAGCGACCTGGCGCCCCGCGAGCTGGCGTCCTACGTGTCGGTGAGCGCGCACAGCGGCGTGGTGTTTGCGCAGCGCGCCTTCGACCACGAGCAGCTGCGCGCCTTCGAGCTGACGCTGCAGGCCCGCGACCAGGGCACGCCCGCGCTCAGCGCCAACGTGAGCCTGCGCGTGCTGGTGGGCGATCGCAACGACAACGCGCCGCGGGTGCTGTACCCCGCGCTGGGGCCCGACGGCGCGGCGCTCTTCGACACGGTGCCGCGCGCCGCGCAGCCCGGCTACCTGGTCACCAAGGTGGTGGCGGTGGACGCAGACTCCGGACACAATGCCTGGCTGTCGTACCACGTGCTGCAGGCCAGCGAGCCCGGACTTTTCAGCCTGGGGCTGCGCACGGGGGAGGTGCGCACTGCGCGTGCCCTGGGCGACAGGGACGCTGCGCGTCAGCGTCTGCTGGTGGCGGTGCGCGATGGGGGTCAGCCTCCCCTGTCTGCCACTGCCACGTTGCACCTGGTCTTCGCGGACAATATCCAAGAAGTATTGCCAGAATTTAGGGACCACCAGGAGCTCTCGGATCCCCAGGCTGAGCTGCAGTTTTACTTGGTCCTGGCTTTGGCCTTGATCTCAGTGCTTTTCCTTCTGGCAGTGATTCTAGCGGTCGCCCTGCACCTTCGTCGCTCCTCCAGTCAGGTGGGATGGGGCTGCTTTCAACCTGGTCTCTGTGTCAAATCTGGATCCGTAGTTCCACCCATGTACAGTGAAGGAACTTTGCCTTATTCCTACAATATGTGCGTTGCCCATACTGGAAAGACCGAATTTAACTTCCTAAAATGTAACGAGCCTTTACATTCCACACAAGACATAGTTTGTGGAGAATCTTCTGGGGCCTTAATTGCCCTTCAGGATGGGAATGATTCGACTTCACATCCTGAGACCTTAACACCGGTAAGTTTCATCGTTGTGTCTTCTGTAATATCAATGTTTCATATTTCAGGCATCCCTCATATTTAACGTCGTGTTTGTGGAATCATGGCTAGACATCATCTTGTGTTTCAGTGCTCTTTTCTTCACTTTTGGACCACACCCAGCAGTGTTCAGGGCTTACTTCTGGGTCTGTGCTCTGGGATCACTCCTGGTGGTGTTCAAGGGACGTTGGGAATTGAATGTGGGTCAGCTGTTTGCAATGCAAGCACCTTACATGTTGTACTAGTTCTCTGGCTTCTCATTTTTGTTTGTTGGTTACTTTTTTTATTTTAAGGGCACCACATTTGGCAGTTCTTAGGATTCTCTCCTGTCTTTGTATTCTGGGGTTACTCCTGCAAGACCTGGGGCACCATAATTGGGACCAGAGACTGAAAGGGTTGGCCATGTGTAAAACAAGCAAATTACCCCTTATACTATCTCTCTGACGTTAATTGTACTTTTTAAGATTACATGGTTCATGGGTTACTTTGTAGGGACTGGAGAGATAGTATAAGGTTCTGGGTCCCCCGGTTCCATCCCTCATGGTCCTCAGAGCACTGTCAGGTCTGATCCTGAGCACAGAGCAAGGAGTCAGCCTTAAACACTGCCAGCTGTGGCCCCAAAACAAAATAAAAAATTGCTCTGTAATTCAGAAAGAGGGTCACTAAATTGGAGCTGTCAGCAATAGAGCCAGTGATCTTAGTTTCTTATCAAATATACATACAATAAGATAGCTGTTCAAATCTGCTAAGGCTTAAGATGAACTTTCAGATCCTAGTTATATAGTATTACATTGTAACCTTAATATTAAATCAAAGTAGGTGCTCCTTTCAAATAGCATGTTTTGCAAATAATCTTGTAGGTGTGTTTGGGCAGCTTTCTTGATTATTTATTGACTTTAGCTTTGCACCCACACCCGATGGTGCAGAGGGGCTACTCCTGACATTAGGGGGTCACTCAGGTAGTGCTCAGGGACCATGAAGTGCTGGGGGTCAAATCTCGGCCTCCTGACACTTAACCCATTGTCATCGCTATCTCTCTAGCCCTATCTTCACTGGTTTAATTTTTTTTTTTTGCTTTTTGGGTCACACCTGGCGATGCACAGGGGTTATTCCTGGCTCTGCACTCAGGAATTACTCCTGGCAGTGCTCAGGGGACCATATGGGATACTCGGAATCGAACCCGGGTTGGCCACGTGCAAGGCAAACGCCCTACCCACTGTGCTATTGCTCCAGCCCCTGGTTTAATAATTTTTTAGAACTGTGAGATGGTGAGTAGATTCATAGTCCTTGTAGGCCAAGTTACAACTGTCTGCATTTTTTTGAGATGGAAGTCAAAAATTTATTTCCATTTACAAGCTTTTGTATGGTCTGCAAAGCTTAAGAAAACTACAAGAACTTTCAACTCTTCAACTTTTGGTTCTTCTGACCCTTATTCATTTCCCTTACCTTGGAGTTCAAATTGCACTCTTCAAACTTTTTTTTTACATTTATAGTATAAAATAATTCTAAGGAAGGAAATCATTTTGGGTTTTGTTTCCTAGCTCAGTCTGTGACTTTTTTTGGCTTTTTGGGTCACACCAGGCGATGCTCAGGGCTGACTCCTGGGTCTGCACTCAGGAATCACTCCTGGCGGTGCTCGGGGAACCATATGGTATGCTGGGAATCGAACCAGGGTCGGCCGCGTGCAAGGCAAACGCCCTGCCCGCTGTACTATCGCTCCAGCCCCAATTGCCACATATTTAAAGGGTTCATTCTTGGGGACATGTGACATAAAATATTGTTTTCTGTATAAAAAGTGAGTTTCTAAACCCCTTCCTTACCTTATAGGGAGAACTGTTACTGGGTTACTGGACATATATAAATGAAGATGTGTAAACCTGGCACCCTGAAAAATGCAGAAAGGTGTTAGGGAGATAACTCAATGGGCTGAACACATATTGTGCCTGCAGGAGACTTCGGTTCAATCCTCTGCAGCAATGGTTCCCTGAGCACCAATGAGGAGTATCCCTTGAACATTGCTGAATGTGGTCCCAAAACAAACAGAGAATGGAAAAAGGGGGTAAAGAATGTAGCTCAACAGTGCGGTAGAGCACATGCCTCACATACATGGAGCACCATACTCATACAAAGCCAGAATAAGAAATTACTTATATTTGATCAACGTCCTGATGAAAACAGACTTTACATAAATATGTAATACATAATATATATTTTTAAAATATATATTATTTGCTTTTTGGGTCACACCCAGCGATGCACAGGGGTTATTCATGGTTCTGCACTCAGGAATTATCCCTGGCGGTGCTCAGGGGACCAAATGGGATGCTGGGAATTGAACCGGGTTGGCTGCATGCAAAGCAAACGCCCTACCTGCTGTGCTACTGCTCCAGCCCCTATATATTATTTTAAAACACTGTATCACTATTTCTTTTTTTGTATCACTATTTTTTTTTTGCTTTTTGGGTCACACCCGGCGATGCACAGGGGTTACTCCTGGCGCCCTACCCGCTATGCTATCGCTCCAGCCCCTGTATCACTATTTCTAACTTTATTCTTTTTCATAGAATTTGACCTTCTGTGCATATTCCTCTTCCCATTGCAACACATGCCTATTCCTTTTAGTTTACGATTACCTATCCAATTTCTTTAAGTTAACTTCTGATGACATATGCCTATCATAAAATTATTAAAGAATGATTTGTTGAGGTTCGATACAACTTTTAAAAATATGTTTTGGAAACCTTCCATAACTCTTAGTTTTTAACAACTTGCGCTGATTAATAAAATATGGAAATATATAATTGAATTATAAGTACATATAGCCTCTTTATGAATACCTAGTATATGTCACTGTTTCAAATAAAGCAAACCTTTTCCAACACAGCTAGAAACTTAAAATAAGCACAACTTGCCTTTCAAACTTGGTTTATTTATATTGGTACAATGCGTTGTAAATAGTTAACGGGTTTGATTTAATAATTTATTGCAATTTTTATTCCTCTTTATACCCCCACCCCAGTAAACAATCTTAATTTGACTTAAGGATATTAGTAGTTAAGGATATTAGTGGAGAAACCAAAGAAATAATGTAAAATAAAATATAGGTTTAATCCCTAATATCATACACTCCCCCCCAAAAAATTAAAGTATGAAAAAAAAAGGCAGTGTTTTCCTAGCGCAAATATTATGGATGCAGTAACAATTTGGGACTCTGGGCGCCGCTGTTCACCTACTAGGAGAGAAACGCTGCCCGCGCTCAATCCCGATTCTCCGGGCTCCGACTACACAAAGCTTCAGTTCCTACGAGTAAGCTCCGGGGTCGCAGCGAAACTCACTCCAGAATTTAAGGTTCACCGGCCACAAGAGACTCCCTGCACCCCAAGAAAGAAAAAGGAACCGCTCAAAACCCACAGCGCGTCTACCAAGGACTTTGCGACCATTCGGAGCCCCGGTAACAATGGCCGCGCGGAGGCTCCGCTGGCCCCGCCGCGCCCTGCTCCTGCTCCCGCTCCGGCTCTGCCTGCTGCTCGGTGAGCCGCGGGGGGCCGACACTCGGCAGATCCGCTACTCGGTGCCTGAGGAGCTGGACAAAGGCTCCTTCGTGGGCAACATCTCCAAAGACCTGGGGCTGGAGCCCCGCGAGCTGGCGGAGCGCCGCGTCCGCATCGTCTCCAGAGGTAGGACGCAGCTCTTCGCTCTGAATCCGCTGCGCGGCAGCCTGGTCACGGCGGGCAGGATAGACCGCGAGGAGCTCTGCGCCCAGAGCGCGCCCTGTCTGGTGAGTTTTAACATTCTTGTGGAAGATAGGGTGAAACTTTTTGGGATAGAAATAGAAGTTACTGATATCAACGATAATGCCCCCAAATTTCAAGCAGAAAATATAGATGTAAAAATCAATGAAAACGTCGCTCCAGGGATGCGCTTTCCTCTCCCGGAAGCGGTTGATCCGGATGTGGGAGTGAACTCCCTGCAGAGCTACCAGCTCAGCCCCAATAAGCACTTCTCCCTGGTGGTTCAGAGCAGGGCCAGTGGCGTCAAGTACCCGGAGCTGGTGCTGGAGCATGCACTGGATCGCGAGGAAGAGGCAATGCACCACCTGGTCCTCACTGCCTTGGACGGGGGGAACCCTCTCCGATCTGGCACTGTCCTCATCAGTGTCACTGTTTTCGATACAAATGATAATGCTCCAGTCTTCTCTCTGCCCGAATACCGAGTGAGCGTGCCCGAGAACTTGCCTGTCGGCTCCCAACTGCTCACAGTCACGGCCTCTGACAGAGATGAAGGACCCAACGGTGAGGTAACCTATTCATTCAGAAAAATACCCGATGCGCAATTGAAATTCCAACTAGACAAAATTACAGGGGAAATGAAATTATCAGAAAATCTAGATTATGAAGAAACAGGTTTCTATGAATTAGAAGTACAAGCTGAAGACGGGGGAGCATATCTTGCAACCGCAAAAGTTTTGATAACAGTAGAAGATGTAAATGACAATAGTCCAGAAGTGACCATCACATCTCTCTTTAGTCCCCTGATGGAAGATTCACCTGTGGGAACGGTTGTAGCGCTTTTAAACGTGCATGATCTTGACTCGGGACAGAATGGACATGTCACCTGTTCCATAGCAGGAAGCTTACCATTTAAATTAGAGAAGTCCATTGATAGTTACTATAGATTGGTGACGAAAAGAGAGCTTGACAGGGAACAGGTATCCTCATACAATATAACAGTAACAGCCAGTGATGGAGGAAGTCCACCCCTCTCAACAGAAACTCACCTCACCCTGCAAGTGGCAGATATCAATGACAACCCGCCTTCCTTTTCTCACGTTTCCTACTCTACCTATATCCCAGAGAACAACCCCAGAGGCGCCTCCATCTTCTCGGTGACTGCAGTAGACCCAGACAGTGAACAGAATGCTCGGGTTATTTATTCTCTAGCTGACGACACCATCCAGGGGGTACCTTTATCTTCCTACATCTCCATCAACTCTGACACAGGAGTCCTCTATTCACTGCAGTCGTTTGACTATGAGCAGTTTCAAGATCTACAGATGCAAGTGAAGGCTACTGATAGTGGGGACCCACCACTCAGCAGCAACGTATCACTGAGCATATTTGTACTGGATCAAAATGACAACATACCTGAAATCCTGTATCCAGCCCTCCCAATGGATGGTTCCACCGGAGTGGAACTGGCCCCCCGCTCCGCAGAGCCAGGCTACCTGGTGACCAAGGTGGTAGCAGTGGACAGAGACTCTGGCCAGAATGCCTGGCTGTCCTACCGCTTGCTCAAGGCCAGCGAGCCAGGGCTGTTCGCTGTGGGGTTGCACACGGGCGAGGTGCGCACTGCACGCACCCTGCTGGACAGAGATGCCCTCAAGCAGAGCCTGGTGGTGGGGGTCCAGGACCATGGGCGGCCCCCTCTGTCGGCCACAGTCACGCTCACCGTGGCCATTGCAGACAGCATCCCTGATATCCTGGCAGACCTGGGCAGTCCGGAGATCCAGCATGACTCTGATGCTTCAGGTGTCACCTTATACCTGGTAGTGGCACTAGCTTCTGTCTCCTGTGTCTTCCTGGCCTTCGTCATCGTGCTTCTGGCACTCAGGCTGAGGCGCTGGCATGCCTCACGTCTGCTGCAGGCTTCTACCGGGCTAGCTGGCCTGCCCACCTCACACTTTGTGGGCGTGGACGGGGTGCGGGCTTTCCTGCAGACCTACTCACATGAGGTGTCGCTAACTGCAGACTCTAGGAAGAGTCACCTGATCTTCCCACAGCCCAACTATGCAGACACGCTCATCAGCCATGAGAGCTGTGAGAAAAAGGATCCTTTGTCTTTGTTAGATGATTCCAAGTTTCCTATAGAAGATACCCCTTTGGTTCCAGTGAGTTCTATTTTTACTCTTTTTCATTCCTTAAAAAAAAATACAACCCGTTTTACTTTAGGATGCAGTATGACAATGGAATATTTCAAAACTTTTTGCCTTTTTCTTCATTTAAGTGGCATTTGTTTCTTGCTAGAACATTGGATAGGATTTGGTTTTTGTGGTTCTGGGGGTTGAACTCAGAGGCTGTGTTGTCTTAGCTACATCTGAGTGCCTAGAATTTGATAGTTCTTTTTGGGGAAAGGGCTGGGCTATACCCAGGGTGTTTAGGAACTGTTCTTAGCTCTGTGCTCTGGAGGGACCTCTGGTGGTGCTCAGGAGACCCTATGCGGTTCTGGGAATTTGAACCAGGGTCCTGGCAAAGGAAGCAAGTGCCTTATCTACTCTCTCCAGCCAGGCTTGATAGTTTTGAAAGCTGTTCTGTTTTTACTTTCTGGTCATCAAAAGGTTTACGTAGTTATATTTCATAGTTTTTTTATGCAATGCCAACAAGTACAAGCCAGGTCTCCCATATTGAGAGTGTCAGTCTGTGTAGTCTCCTGGTAGCCACATGAAGAAACCCTAGTCCTTAGACAAGCCTAGCTTGAGTTTAAGTCTGGTAAGAATTGATTTGTTATACACAAACACATTATTAGCCTCACTGAAAACAACCAAAATACAAGACCTCTCAGTGTTTTCACTAAAGAGAATGGTAATATAACTTTGTAGTTATCTTTTTTAAACAATACTTGTAGATACCATTACAGTTGAAATGACTTTCTTGAGAGATTTAAATTTTGCCCTATTATTTCACTGAGTCTACAGTGTATACCTAAATTGTGGGGGGTACATTTGGAAGTGCTCAAGAACTATTTCTCTGTGCTCAGGAGTGACCCCTGGTGGTGTTCAGGGATTCAAATGTGCCTGGGATTCAAATTGGGGTCAGAAGTATGCAAGGAAAACACCTATGCTATTTCTGTTCCTTGTATCACCCTTTTTGCATATGATTCTAATGTCATAGGTTTATTTGAGGGGGGGAATCACACCGGCAATGCACAGGGGTTATTCCTGGCTCTGCACTCAGGAATTACTCTTGGCAGTGCTCAGGGGACCATATGGGATGCTGGGAATCAAACCCGGATTGACCGCATGCAAGGCAAAAGCCCTACCTGCTCTGCTATCACTCCAGCCACAAATCATACTTTTAGATGGAATACATAGCATCTTCCTTTGCTCAAGAAATAGTCTAGAGAGTTTATAAAAGGTCAGATTAGCAGTTTCGGAGTTCTGTTCTCCTTCTGTTACTAGATAAATTCTCCAATCTTCATACTGAAAAAAGTAGAACAAGGACAGATGTCAACATGTTCCTTGGAACAGAAGAAGCAAGGGATGTGTTCAAAGGGTATTCTAGTGGCTCTTTGATGTAGAGAAAAGAAGGCCTACTTTAAATTTTGAAAAAATATGAAATATAAGAAATTAAGTGAAGAAACCTTATTTCTGCAGCAAATAGGAACATAAATACACAAAACTACTCTAAAATGAGTTATTAGTAACTTAGTTGCCGTTAGTGAGCATAATAATGTGTTTCATCTTCTATTACTAATGTTCTAAACAAACGTGGCATCATGTAGTCAATAAGTGTACTCATGACTTTTTTACATTTCTTGACATTATTTCAATGACCCATCTATAGAAAAAGTGATTCACAAGTTAATAGGTCATAGTTATTAATTTGTAAATCACTGAAATGTCATTTTAAATTTTTGTCCACATGAATTCAATTTTAATTCATCTGAAATAATTGCATGGTAACTATTGTAAGCAGATATATAGAATTATTTAAAAGCAGTACTGGATATCTGGAGGAAATGTAACAGTAGTTGCATTTCTTATTACCAATATGAATGGATCTTACTTTGTAGCCAAATTGAGGGCTGTAAATCAAAAGAAAAAGTGAAAAAATGAAACTAGTTTTGCTTTAATATTTACTTTTGAGTGATAATTACTCGTTGAAAGAACAGCAGTGACTGACTCTGAATGGAAGAAGAAGGAAATAAGTGACTCCTGGGATAAGACCTAAATATCCAAGCTGTATCTTCTTTGACATTTTGAATATCCAAAAATAATTTTATTCAACATCTACGTAAATTATTAACATGTAAGGATACTTTGGGATATGTGGAGATATACTTTACAGTTAAAACATATCACTGAGGAATTATTCAATATTTTAGCTGGTTTCATCTTTGAAAGTTTTTACTGGAATATGGAGAAAATAAGTAGGCTGCGGTTCCACACGAGGCCTCTGGGCGCCGCTGTCGGCCAGTGTAGGGCAAGCTAAGACCCGGGATCCCGCAGCCTGTAACCTGGGATTACCAGCGCAGTCACCAACACACAGAGAAAGAAACCCCCTTATACAGTGGGGCTCTTGGCCGCAGAGACTCCGTCCGGATTACTCGGATTCTAACCCCAAAGACTGGGGCTCCCCAGTCCCTTCTGGACCCAATAGTGAGCGTTTTCTCCCAACTGGAAGACTGGGAGCCGGCGAGAAGAGGAGCGCGCCATGGGAGGGAGCTGCGCGCACAGACGCCCCGCCAGCCGGCCGCAGGTACTGTTTGCCTTCCTGCTGCCTTTGTTCCACCGCGCGCTCGGAGAGCCCGTCCGCTACTCCATCCCCGAGGAGCTGGCCAAGGGCTCGGTGGTGGGGAACCTCGCCAAGGACCTAGGGCTCAGTGTCCTGGATGTGTCTGCTCGCAAGCTGCGCGTTAACGCGGAGAAGCTGCTTTTCACTGTAGATGCGGAGAGCGGAGACTTGCTGGTGAAGGACCGAATAGACAGAGAGCAGATATGCAGAGAGAAAAGAAGATGTGAGTTGCAGTTGGAAGCTGTGGTGGAAAATCCTTTAAATATTTATCACATCACTGTGGTGGTTGAGGATATCAATGACCATGCCCCTCGGTTTGAGAAAGAGGAAATAAACTTAGATATCAGTGAATCTGCCAGTCTGGGAATGGGAATGATTCTTGACTCTGCAAAAGATCTTGATATTGGTATGAATTCACTAAGTAAATACCAACTAAGTCCGAACGAGTATTTCTCATTGGTGATGAAAGACAATCCCGATGGTGGCAAATATCCAGAATTAGTGCTGAAGAAGAACCTTGACCGAGAAGCACAGAGTACGCACCATTTGGTACTCACAGCCATAGACAGTGGGGATCCACCGAAAAGTGGCACAACTCAGATTCGGATCAAGGTGGTGGATGCCAATGATAATGCGCCACAGTTCAGCCAGAACGTGTACAGAGTCAGCCTCTCTGAAGATGTGCCCCCAGGTACCTCCGTGCTGAGAGTGAAGGCCACGGACCCTGACGAAGGCATCAATGCAGAGATCACCTACTCCTTTGTTGGTGTGACTGACAAAGCCCAGGGAGTGTTCTCTCTGGATTCCGACACAGGAACCGTTACAACTCATCAACCCTTGGACTTTGAAGACGTTGAAAGATATATCATGGATATAGAAGCAAAGGACCGAGGATCCCTTTCTACACAGTGTAAAGTGATCATAGAAGTTCTAGATGAAAACGACAACAGTCCAGAAATAATCATCACTTCACTGTCTGATGAAATTCTGGAGGATTCCCACCCTGGAATGGTTGTGGCTCTCTTCAAAACGCGGGACCGGGATTCCGGGGAAAATGGAGAAGTCACGTGTAATATAGGAAGAGATGTTCCTTTTAAGATACTTTCTTCAGGTAATAATTATTACAAACTAGTGACAGACGGGGCCCTAGACCGAGAGCAGACTCCGGAATACAACGTCACCATCACAGCCACCGACAGGGGCAAGCCGCCCCTCTCCTCCAGCTCCACCATCATCCTGCACATCACGGATGTGAACGACAACGCGCCAGTTTTCCAGCAAGCGTCTTACGTGGTCCACGTGGACGAGAACAACCCTCCCGGCACCTCCATCGCCCAGGTCAGCGCCTCCGACCCAGACCTGGGCACCAACGGCCAAGTGTCCTACACCATCGTGGCCAGCGACCTGGCGCCCCGCGAGCTGGCGTCCTACGTGTCGGTGAGCGCGCACAGCGGCGTGGTGTTCGCACAGCGCGCCTTCGACCACGAGCAGCTGCGCGCCTTCGAGCTGACGCTACAGGCCCGCGACCAGGGCGCGCCCGCGCTCAGCGCCAACGTGAGCCTGCGCGTGCTGGTGGGCGACCGCAACGACAACGCGCCGCGGGTGCTGTACCCCGCGCTGGGGCCCGACGGCGCGGCGCTCTTCGACACGGTGCCGCGCGCCGCGCAGCCCGGATACCTGGTCACCAAGGTGGTGGCGGTGGACGCAGACTCCGGACACAATGCCTGGCTGTCGTACCACGTGTTGCAGGCCAGCGAGCCCGGACTCTTCAGCCTGGGGCTGCGCACGGGGGAGGTGCGCACTGCGCGCGCCCTGAGCGACAGGGACGCTGCGCGTCAGCGCCTGCTGGTGGCGGTGCGCGATGGGGGTCAGCCTCCCCTGTCTGCCACTGCCACGCTGCACCTGGTCTTCGCGGACAGCTTGCAGGAGGTGCTGCCTGATCTCAGCGATGAGCCTAAAGCGTCTGACCCTCAGGCTGAGCTGCAGTTTTACCTGGTGGTGGCCTTGGCTCTCATTTCAGTGCTCTTCCTCCTGGCGGTGATTCTGGCCATTGCTTTGCGTCTGAGACATTCTTCTAGCCCCGCAGCTCAAGGGTGCTTTGGATCTGTTCTCTGTTCCAAGCCTGAGATTCCTCCTAACTATAGTGAGGGAACATTACCTTATGCCTATAATTTGTGTGTGTCTGGAGACCAAACTAATGCAGAGTTTAACTTCCTCACATCTGTTGACCACTGTCCAGCCACACAAGATATTCTCAACAAAGATAGCTCTTCAGTGCTGTTGGCTAACATTTTAACGCCTTGTGTTGACACAGATAAGACGTCCGTTAAACAGGTAAGTAGTTTACAATAATGCATTGTATGTTCCAGTATGCTGATATATTCCAATACAGTGCTAATTTCATGACTCTAGTTTCAATGAAACATTCCAAAAATAAACATAAGTTAAATGTGCACATCACTTTTCTTGCCATTCCCTGCAGTGCTAGTAGGCTATTTCAGGCTCTCAGCTCTGAGTTGGTCCTAGCTGTACTTAGGGACCATGTGGTGCCACATGCAAGGCAAGTGTCTGAACCCTGATAATCTCTCTCCAGCCCAGCCCTGCACACATCACTATTAAGATTAAAATTACCATGCTGTGGTCAAACTAATCAAAGGCATTTTAAGGTAAAATATATAACGAGAAATATCTAATGACATTTAAATTAAATAGTATGCATTTTGCTTAAGAATATGATACATATATATTTGGGTGCTCAGGAGTGATATCCTGGCAAGGCTTGGGGAACCATGTGTATCACCAGGAATCTAACCTGGGTGGGTCATATGCAAGGCAAGCTCCCTACTGGCTGTACATCACTCTAGTCCAATACAGTTGTATTTTTGTTTTGGCATTTTAAAGGACAACTTATTTCCTTTCAATTTTTCCCAGACATTTCATTTTTACTTTACTGAATAAAAATACATTGGTAAGAAGTACAATCAGGCATCCTGGCTAATAATTTTGGGAAGCTATGTTCTACATCCAGATAGCCGCCTCACTTAGTCAGTAAACATCAATAGTAACTAAATCCAATCTGCAAGTTTTCAACTCTAGTTACACTTGAGAAAAATTTAATCTAATCCTGGCAGTCTGGTGGTGGGCATAGTATAGCAGTCCCTCAAGTAAAAAAGAATAATATAATATTGGTACTTTTGTAAAATATATATCACTGTATCACTGTCATCCCGTTGCTCATTGATTTGCTAGAGCGGGCACCGGTAATGTCTCCATTGTGAGACTTGTTACTGTTTTTGGCATATCAAATATTCCAGTCTCTGCCATGTGGGAGAGATACTCTCAGTAGCTTGCCAGGCTCTTTGAGAGGGGCAGAGGAAATGAACCCGGGTCTACCGCGTGCAAGGCAAACGCGGAACTGCTGTGCTATTGCTCCAGCCCAAAAAAATATATATAATAACAAAAAACTAATAATAGTTGTCTTTTCACAAGTTTTCTTGGTAAACATTTAATATAACTTAAAATAGCCCTTTATTTCCAACTTTAAACTTCATAAATACGTTTCTCTGAAATGGTAAGTAACTTCTTCAGTCCTTCATTAGGTGGGTTTGTTACTTGTTGCAATAATAAGATTGGGCTCTAGGCGCCGCTGTTCACCAATGGGGGAATGAAACCGCGCTACAGTCCCTCCCTCCCTCCTTCCACATCTACCACACAAAGCTGAAAGCGACGGGAGACTCACAGATTCTCACGCTGGAAACTTAATGCACTTCTCCTTCGCGGATATATTTCGGATGCAGGCGGCTCGGAACTTTGTAAAGATATAAGCAGAGTCAGAACAAACGACTCACGAAACCCCCGAAATAAAGACTCAGCCATGGCGAACCGGCTTCCGCGCCTGCACTGCAGCGGACTCGTCCTGGTGTGCATCTTCCTGGGGATGTTGCGGGAGTCTGGGGCCCGGCGGATCCGATACTCGGTACCCGAAGAGACGGACAAAGGCTTCTTCGTGGGCAATATTTCCAAGGATCTGGGGCTGGAGCCCTGGGAGCTGGCGGAGCGCCGAGTCCGCATCGTCTCCAGAGGAAAGACGCAGCTTTTCGCGCTGAATCCGCCAAGTGGCAGCTTGATCACAGCGGGCAGGATCGACCGGGAGGAGCTCTGTGAGACCGAGTCTTCTTGTTTGCTGAATATGGAAATACTTGTGGAAGACACTCTGAAGATTTACGGAGTGGAGGTGGAAATAATGGACATTAATGACAATGCCCCACGCTTCCGGGAGGAGGAGATAGAGATCAAAATCAGTGAACAAGCAACTCCGGGGTCTCGATTTCCCCTGCCTAGCGCGAGGGATCCAGACGTGGGAGTGAACTCTCTCCTGCGCTACCAGCTCAATCGTAATAATTACTTTTCCTTGCAAGTGCGCGGGGGAGCCAGTGGGACCAATAGCCCTGAGCTGGTGCTGGAGGGGAGTTTGGACCGGGAGAAAGAGGCCATTCACCACCTTCTCCTCACAGCTTTAGACGGAGGAGAGCCCATCCGCCAGGGCTCTGTTCCCATCCGTGTGGTGGTCCTCGATGTCAATGACCATGCTCCAAAGTTTACACAATCCGTGTATCAAGTGAGCGTTCCTGAGAACCTTAACCCTGGAACCCGGATGCTCATTGTAAACGCAACTGATCCCGATGAAGGAACCAATGGGGAAGTAGTGTATTCATTCCTGAATATGGAAGGAAAAGCGTCAGAAACATTCCACTTGGATTCTAAGTCAGGAGAAGTCTTAATACGCGGGTCTCTGGATTTTGAGAAATATAGATTCTACGAGATGGAAATTCGAGCCCAAGATGGAGGAGGTCTCTTCACTACTGTTAAGATGTTGGTTACAGTTTTGGATGTGAATGATAATGCTCCGGAAATCACTATCACGTCTTCTACTAACTCAGTGCTGGAGAACTCTCCTCCAGGAACAGTAATTGCTCTTCTAAACGTGCAAGATCAAGATTCTGGGGAAAATGGTCAAGTCTCCTGTTTCATTTCTAACAATCTGCCTTTTAAATTGGAGAAGACTTATGGAAATTATTACAAATTGATAACAAATAGAGAACTGGACAGAGAGCAGGTTCAGGGCTATAATATAACATTGACAGCTACAGATCAGGGAAGTCCACCCTTATCTACAGAAACTCATATTTCACTGATTGTGACAGATGACAATGACAACCCACCCACCTTTGCTCACTCCTCTTACTCTGCCTATATTCCTGAAAACAACCCCAGAGGTGCCTCCTTCTTCTCCGTGGTTGCATTTGATAGGGACAGCAAAGAGAATGCCCAGATCATTTACTCTCTTGCTGAGGATACCTTCCAAGGAGCACCCCTGTCCTCCTACATCTCCATCAACTCGGACACAGGTGTCCTCTATGCACTGCGCTCCTTTGACTATGAGCAGTTCCGTGACCTGCAGTTGTGGGTGACAGCACAGGATAGTGGGAACCCGCCACTCAGCAGCAATGTGTCACTGAACATATTTGTGCTGGACCAAAATGACAACGCTCCTGAGATCCTGTACCCCACGCTCCCCACTGATGGCTCCACTGGGGTGGAACTGGCCCCCCGATCCGCAGAACCAGGCTACCTGGTGACCAAGGTGGTGGCAGTGGACAGAGATTCAGGCCAGAACGCCTGGCTGTCCTACCGCCTGCTCAAGGCCAGCGAGCCAGGGCTGTTCTCCGTGGGGCTGCACACAGGCGAGGTGCGCACTGCACGTGCCCTGCTGGACAGAGATGCCCTTAAGCAGAGCCTGGTGGTGGGGGTCCAGGACCATGGGCGGCCCCCTCTGTCGGCCACGGTCACGCTCACCGTGGCCATCGCAGACAGCATCCCTGATGTGCTGGCAGACCTGGGCAGCATCAGTGCCCCCACTCAGCAGGACGACTCAGACCTCACTCTCTACCTGGTGGTGGCTGTGGCTGTGGTCTCCTGTGTCTTCCTGGCCTTTGTCATCATGCTGCTGGCGCTCAGGTTGAGGCGCTGGCATGCATCGCGCCTGCTGCAAGCTTCTGCAGGTGGCTTGGCTGGCGTGCCTTCCTCGCACTTTGTGGGCGTGGATGGAGTGCGGGCTTTCCTGCAGACCTACTCGCATGAGGTGTCACTGACTGCAGACTCGCGCAAGAGTCACCTGATCTTCCCACAGCCCAACTATGCAGACACGCTCATCAGCCATGAGAGCTGTGAGAAAAGCGAGCCTCTCTTGATAGCGGATGATTCAGCTACTGGTTTAGGCAAATGTGATTCTACTCAGGTGAGATCTATTTCTTGCTATCCTATTACTGATATTTCTGCACAAGTCTTTCAAGTAGCTATTTTTTGCTTTCTCTGAACCTGTTTTTTAATTGTCTGTTCTAAGTAGTGGGTTATTTGGGAAGTACTGTGGGACAAGCGGTATATCCAGTTCAATCATATTTATGTGTATATGTATATGCTACACCCAGTGGCACTTCAGGAACTTCTCCTTCCTCTTTTTTCAGGGAGCACTCCTGCTGGTACTTGGGAGTTCATAAGTGGCACTGGCTATTGAACAGGGGTGGGCTGCATGCAAGGCAAGCACTTTATCCTCTGTACTATTTCTCCAGTCTGTGTTTAGAGCAATATATGTAAGTTTCTCTACTTTTCCTCATAACAAATTACAATCTCTTTTCCAAAAAACTTTGTGAATCTTTTTCCTCCTGGAATATTTTCTTTTGATTTTGAGTGTATGGTTCAGTTATCATGGTTTGCTTTATAGTAACTTAAATTGTAGTAGTATTTTTCTATCATTGTGTTTGGCATTTATTAGAAACTGGTTGATTCAAATTAGTGATTCACACTTTGTTCATTTTCCTATTCTACCTTCACTGATTTTTAACTATATTCTACCATATTTTGGTTCACTTTCATATTTGTCCTTGTTGATTCATAGCATTCTCTGGCTTATTTATTGATATATTCACTTATACTCAACATGCATGCATATAAATAACACATGTAAACTTAGTTCTCTGCGCAGTAAATTTTATTTTTTTAATTTAAAATTTAAATTTAAATTTGTTTTAAAAATAAAATTTAAATTTTATTATTTTTAAATTTTGTTTTTTATGACTGATAAATTTAGATTTTCTGGTTATTTCAGCTTTATCTCATTTATTCCTTCTACTAAAACAGGATGTCTATATTTTAATTACTAGACTTTCTTGGGATAGGAAATATAAAACACTTCCTTGTAATCAATAGTTATCTTTTCTGTTTCTACAGTGACTTCATTAAATTATGCTGAGAAAACTATTAAATTGTTGTGCCAGGGATATAGCTGAGGTGATAGTGCATATGACTGGCATATGTCAGGCCCTGAGCTTGATTTCTGGCATTACATGATCCCCAAGGACTACAGAACAAGGTATAGTTCTGTAGCTTCTGGGAATCACTGGATGTGTTTCCATAAAAACGGAATTGTTGGATCAGAGAAATGTGTTGAGTATATGCCTTGCATGAGAGTGTTCAATCAATGGCATGCAAATGTTCCTCCAACCATTTGTAGGAGTGACCCCTGAGTACTGGTCCACAAGTAGCCCAGAGCACCATTAGATGTGACCCAAAACAAAAAAATTAATTGAAGAGGGAATATTTCCTTTATTTCTTTTTTTTGCTTTTTGGGTCACACCTGGTGATGCACAGGGGTTACTCCTGGCTCTGCACTCAGGAATCACCCCTGGCCATGCTCAGGGGACCATATGGGATGCTGGGATTTGAACCCGGGTCGGCCGCGTGCAAGGCAAATGCCCTACCCGCTATGTCCTTTATTTTTTAACTTGTACTTTAGTGTCTGTATATGTTTTAAGATTTTTAATGTTGCAGACGTAGAAATAATTTTGAACCTGTGCTTCTCAGAAAAGGCAATTTTCAAACTCTGCTAGGAGTGGTTACATTTTTCTGATTTAATAGTTTGTAGTTCTGGGGCTGGAGTGATAGCACAATGAGTAGGGCGTTTGCCTTGCAGGTGGCCGGCCCAGGTTCGATTCCCAGCATCCCATATGGTCCCCTGAGCACCGCCAGGAGTAGTTCCTGAGTATACCCCTGTGCATCGCCAGGTGTGACCCAAAAAGCAAAAAAAAAAAAAAATAGTTTGTAGTTCATGTGAGTAAAAGAGAAGTATATAGTCAGCCCTTTTGAGACTTATTTAACTACTGTTCCTCTGGGTATTTGTTGCCAATATGCCCATGAATCATAGATTCCTTCAGAATTCCCTCAGTCAACTCAGATTCTATATAAATATGCGGTTTTTATATTCAGAACCTTCTCACCCTGGGGTTAGAGCAATAAGTAGTACAGCAAGTAAGGTGCTTGACTTGCATGAGACTGCCCTGGGTTCAAACCCTAGAATCCCGTATGTTCCCCCCAGCCATGCCAGGAGTGATCCCTGAGCACAGAGCAAGGAGTAAGCCCTGAACACGGCTAGGTGTCAACCAAAGAGTAACAAAAGAACCTACTTACCCTTATAGTTTCCTGATAATATACATGTGTTATCTGAGGCAATGTCCAGGGAAGTCAAATGAGAAAATAAGACCTATTTAGAGCATCTGAGGACAGATGTCATTTCCATGATCAATTCAACTTCAAACACACACATCTGGATTTCCAAACTCATGTACTTGCATATTCATATTCCTTTCAAACTTTTCTTGTGTAGGAATTAACCTTAATGCAATTAAATATGGGTGGAAAATATTTCACTGGGGGTGAAAGTCTTATAGTAGAATCCTAGTTTTTTTTTCTTGAAATCATGAAGAGTGTTTTATGTATAGTTTTTATGTATAGTGGTAGAATAGCTGCTTATGAATGTCAAAGAACAAAAGCAGTTAAGGCATTTTGTGTGAACTGAAATTAGATGAATAAAGTATTAGGTATGAAGTGAAGGTTCATACTATATATGCATATGTATACATAGTCTGAACTAGTTAGAAGCTAACAACAAAAATCTTGAAAAATAAAAAGGAAATGCTGGCTTTCAAATTGGGGATTTAAAAAGTTATTTCAACTCCAAGGTAACAATAAAGTTCTATTAAAGCACAACATATGATACAGTAAATATAAGGATTAAAAAATACAGTCTTACATTTCATGTCATTACATTCCGACGGTAACTCACTAGAGTGTGCTTATGATGAAAGCATAAAGCAATAATCCTTTCCATAATTGTATTTTTTAAGTAACAGAGACTTTCTGGCATTGGTCATCCTTATCCTGAGTATACTCATAGCTTTGACTTTCCTCCAGTTTCCTTTGTTAACGGAAAAAAATTATCTGAACACCAAAATGAAGATAATACTTTGAATCATTTCGTAACTGTCAAATTTTCCCCGTATCACATGGTTAGGTGATTTTCACACGTGGTCTTCCTTTTTTCTTAGTCTGAAGAGGTTCTTCCTGTTCTTCCAATATGTGCATTTTCTCTGATTAGAAAGAGGCATAGTTTTCTCACTGC
Source organism: Sorex araneus (assembly GCF_027595985.1). Taxonomy (NCBI): domain Eukaryota; kingdom Metazoa; phylum Chordata; class Mammalia; order Eulipotyphla; family Soricidae; genus Sorex; species Sorex araneus. The sequence goes on along the minus strand of NC_073307.1, from coordinate 19,964,522 downwards.
TGATCAATGGCTTCCATAGGAAACTATGACTTCTATGATACCAGACACTGGAAAATAGCCATGCCCAGAACACAAACTAACCCTCTCCTATACATCAGTCCAACATAACTGTTGGAATATGGAATCCCATTATTTGCGAGGCTGCTGAGTGCAGTTTTCTAAACAGACTCTGAGTGCCGCTGTTGGCCAACGCGCTGCAAGAGCTGTGCTTGGCATCTACCTGGGATTTTCTGCGCAGACAAAGAAGCGAGTTGGAAAAGAAGTGGACTCAGGGTCTCTGCTCAGCAAATCTGATTCCAGAATTCAAAATCGGATGCCTTCAAATTGGGTTCGTTGAGTTTTCTACGTGGTGGAAGGAAATAAGTTTTCTACTCGGGTGAAGCATCCCACGGCGCATCCCACGGCTGCAGCAACCATAAAGAATGGGAGGTAGGGTGAAGTGGAGGAGCTGTATCTCACAGCGGCAAGTACTTTTCCCCTTCCTGCTGCCTTTGTTCTGTGGGACCCTTTCTCAGCAGGTCCGCTACTCCATAACTGAAGAAATGCCCCGGGGCTCTGTGGTGGGAAATCTTGCTGAGGACCTGGGGTTGCAAGTCCGGGATCTATTGGCCCGAAACCTCAGAGTCAGTGCAGAGAAACAGTACTTTACTGTGAACGTGGAGAATGGAAATGTGCTTGTAAGCGACCGGATAGACCGGGAGACTCTCTGTAGCCAAAAGCCTCTGTGTGTCCTGCCCTTAGAGATTGTAGCGCAGAATCCTCTGAATGTTTTTCACATAAATGTTGTGATAGAAGATATAAATGACAATCCTCCTCACTTCCCGCAAGACTGCACTGTTTTACAAATCAATGAATTAGCAATTCCAGGAACTCGGTTTGGTCTGGAGCCTGCTATAGATGCAGATGTAGGGTCTAACTCTCTCCAGACTTACCAACTCAGCCACAATGAGCATTTCTCTCTGATGGTGAAGGACAAGTCTGAAGGCAAGAATGTCCCAGAGTTAGTGTTGGAGAAACTGCTGGACCGGGAACAGCAAAGCTCCCACATCCTGGTCCTGACAGCATTGGATGGGGGAAATCCTGTTCGAACTGGAACAGCACAAATCAAGATCGAGGTCACGGATGCCAATGATAATCCTCCAGTGTTCAGTCAGAATGTGTACAGGGTTAGCCTTAGGGAGAACTTGCCCCCAGGCACCTTCTTGCTAAGGGTGAATGCTACTGATCAGGATGAAGGCATCAATGCAGAAATCAGGTACTTCTTCAAAACACGAGACATTGGAAATATGTTTATGTTAGACCATCAAAGTGGAGAAATTAAAACCAAAGATCCCATAGACTTTGAAATTCAGAACAGCTATAGCATCAGCATAGAAGCCAGGGATGGTGGAGGGATGGCCACGGAATGTAAAATTATACTGGAAATTTTAGATGAGAATGACAATGCCCCAGAAGTAGTTTTCACCTCGGTGTCTAGTTCCATAACAGAGGACGCAGAACCCGGAACAGTGATTGCTCTATTCAAAACACATGATAAAGATTCTGGAGAAAACGGAAAGGTCACATGCTTTATTAAAGAAAAAGTGCCGTTTAGAATTGAATCTTCCGCCAACAATTACTATAAGCTTGTGACCGATGGGGCTCTGGACCGGGAGCAGGTCTCCCAGTACAATGTTACCATCACAGCTACCGATAGCGGCAAGCCGCCCCTTTCTGCCAGCAGAAGCGTCACTCTAGATATAAGGGACATCAATGATAACGCTCCAGTTTTCCAGCAGGCATCCTACGTGGTCCACGTGGACGAAAACAACCCTCCCGGCGCCTCCATCGCCCAGGTCAGCGCCTCAGACCCCGACCTGGGCGCCAACGGCCACGTGTCCTACGCCATCGTGGCCAGCGACCTGGCGCCCCGCGAGCTGGCGTCCTACGTGTCGGTGAGCGCGCACAGCGGCGTGGTGTTCGCGCAGCGCGCCTTCGACCACGAGAAGCTGCGCGCCTTCGATCTGACTCTGCAGGCCCGCGACCAGGGCGCGCCCGCGCTCAGCGCCAACGTGAGCCTGCGCGTGCTGGTGGGCGACCGCAACGACAACGCGCCGCGGGTGCTGTACCCCGCGCTGGGGCCCGACGGCGCGGCGCTCTTCGACACGGTGCCGCGCGCCGCGCAGCCCGGATACCTGGTCACCAAGGTGGTGGCGGTGGACGCAGACTCCGGACACAATGCCTGGCTGTCGTACCACGTGCTGCAGGCCAGCGAGCCCGGACTCTTCAGCCTGGGGCTGCGCACGGGGGAGGTGCGCACTGCGCGCGCCCTGAGCGACAGGGACGCTGCGCGTCAGCGCCTGCTGGTGGCGGTGCGCGATGGGGGTCAGCCTCCCCTGTCTGCCACCGCCACGCTGCACCTGGTCTTCGCGGACAGCTTGCAGGAGGTGCTGCCTGATCTCAGCGATGAGCCTAAAGCGTCTGACCCTCAGGCTGAGCTACAGTTTTACCTGGTGGTGGCCTTGGCTCTCATTTCAGTGCTCTTCCTCCTGGCGGTGATTCTGGCCATCGCTTTGCGACTGAGAGGCTCTTCCAGGCTGTCCAACCGGGGTTGTTTTCAGTCGGGCCTGTGTTCTAAGACTGGACCAGGGTTTTCTCCGGGCTACAACGAAGGAACTTTGCCTTACTCCTACAACCTGTACGTTGCTTCCAATTCTCAGAAAACAAGTTTTAACTTTCTCACCATGTCACCAGAAATAGTCCCACCACAAGATCAAAATCTTTCCAATGAAGCCGTTTCGGTAGTAAATGTCACTGAAGAGAATGATGAGTTAATGTCTAAAGGGGTCACTTCTGTTCACGTGAGTTTCAATGAATGTTTTTTATTTGTAAATGTGCTTGATTTAATTTTCAGACCAATATTTTGGTAGGAAAATTTTAAGCAGACAGTATCTAGGTTTCTTTGTCCTTTCTCAGAACTTTCTATTCTTGTTGGTCTGCGCCAGTACCTTCCCTTTTAACTCTAATGTTGTGAAATATTTTGACAGTCTTTCTCTTGCATTCTTTAAACACACAAAATTTCCTTCACTATGTAAAATGCGCATTATGATTCTTCTGCTATTTAAACAGTTTTAACTGAAACCTAGATGTTTTCTTTTTGTAGGTGTTTCTCATCCCCAGAACATCAGTATTTTGAGTATACAATGCTTTATTCTTTATACTATCACAGAAGAAAATGCCTGAGAAAAGGCTTTAAGGATAAGGGCATAGGAATGACTTGATGACATCCAGGTATTAACCAAGGATTCTGTGAATTCCACTGAATAAGCCAATTTTATATCCAATCTTTTCTCAGAGCTATCTGTAGATTTACTCCCAATTTAAGACATATAATTGGAGGTACCACAGGTATAGTACAGGAGGCAAGGCATTTACCTTACATGTGACCAAGCCCTGTCTAATCATGGCACTACATATGGATCCCAAGCACTGCAGGGGTCACTACTGAGCTCAGAGCCAGAAAAGAGACCCTAAGCAATGCAGTCTATGGCCCAATTTCTACAAAATAAAATATATAATTAGAGAGCCAGAGGGGTGACTCAAGAGACTGAGCGCATCTTGGTATGCAGGAGATCTAGGTTTGATCTCTGACACCTCATGCTCTTCCAAACACCTTGAGGAGTGACCTCTGAGCCTTGAGTCAGAAATAGCCTTCTGGTGATTGGGAAAATGGGGACAATAGTGGAGGGAAGGCCAACATGGCAGTGGGATTGGGGTTGGAATATCAAATGCAAGTAACAAATGTATTATGAACAACTTTGTAAACCATGGTGTTTAAATAAAGTGGAAAAAAGTAGATGTAGCCTTCCCTCCCCAGCACCACCAGGAATGGCCTCAGAACAAATATCTATATTATAGGTATGACTTGATAATGACATGCTTGTCCTTAGACTCTAATTATTTACACACATGAAAACACAACTGAGATTTTTCTTATATATTCATGGGTTTCCAATTTTTTTTTTTTTGCTTTTTGGGTCACACCTGGCGATGCACAGGGGTTACTCCTGGCTCTGCACTCAGGAATTATCCCTGGCCGTGCTCAGGGGACCATATGGGATGCTGGGATTTGAACCCGGGTCGGCCACGTGCAAGGCAAACGCCCTACCCGCTGTGCTATCTCTCCAGCCCCGGGTTTCCAAATTCATTACCAGTATTTCTCAGTAACTGGAATTAGGTTTATGACACCCCAGAAAGGCAAGTTCATAATAGTCTTTGGATTACTCACTTACTACCTTGAAATACATTTGAAATATAATATTCTTTTGAAATATAATTTGTAAGTAAAGTTGTGAAATACTAGCCTTATTTCCAGTAACTTTCAGTTGAATGCTTACATTTTTGAATGCTTACATTTTGTTCTGAAAATGTTAAGGTATGTATTTCACTTGACAGCCTTCCCAATGTGATTTTGTTAATGTATACAATGATATTTCCTATTTTTCGATTTACACATTATCATGAAAATGTTTAATATTCAGTATTGACAATCTGTTAAAATAGTTCTTCCAAATTTTTAGGCAAGTTTAAGAATACATTAAAAGGGGCTGTAGCAATAGCACAACAGATAGGGCATTTGCCTTGCACGCTACCGGCCCCTGTTCGATTCCCAGCATCCCATATAGTCCCCCAAGCATAGGAGTAATTCCTGTGTGCATGAGCCAGGAATAACCCCTGTGCAATGCCAGGTGTAACCCAAAAAGAAAAAAAAAGAGTACATTAAAAGATTTGCCCCCAAATTATAACTAAGTGGGAAAAGCTTAATATTGTATTACATTTACTAAACTACTAGGGAAATATCCCGTTAGAGTTATGTTGGGTGTGTGTGTGAAGTGAGTGATAAAGCAGGTCCACTGAAATTATAAGTTAAAATTTATATAGAAACTTCAAAATCACTTAAAACCTCGTTGGGAAAGTAGAATACACTTACAGATAATCTCAAAGTGGTTGTGTATTAAGATTATAGGAAATAAAAAGTTACTGAAATCTGGATTAAAACAACTACTGTGAGCCCCACTTCCATCAGTACTTGAAGAACAGTAGGTGGAGCTATTTAAGGACTAAAACCCCAAAGTCCTTCCTGGAGTCCAATATTGTGCAGTTATTGGTTAGGACTCTAAGCGCCGCTGTTCACCAATCGCGGAGAGAAAAGCCGAGATGGGCTTGTGGCGCATGCTTCCCTAGCACAAAGCACGGAGAGATAAAAACTAATCATCTCCTCACTGAGAAGAAACCTGGCGGAGGGGCTCCTGTCCCCATCCCCCAATTACTGGATTCCGAGGACGGAGGAGCTGCTCCTGACTTCAGTGGTCAAAGGAAGACCTGGAAACAATCCACGAGAAAGTGACCATGATTTCTGCGCAGTCGCACCTGGACCGTAAAGGGCTGGTCTTGCTGGGAGTTCTTCTGGGAATTCTGTGCGAAACTGGATGCACCCCAATCCATTATTCAGTTCCCGAGGAGCTGGAGAAGGGCTCTCGGGTGGGCAACATCGCCAAGGATCTGGGATTGGAACCCCGGGAACTCGAGGAGCGCGGAGCACGCATCGTCTCCAGAGGTAGGACGCAACTTTTTGCTCTGAACCCGCGCAGCGGCAGCCTGGTCACGGCGGGCAGGATAGACCGGGAGGAGCTCTGTACGGGGGCCAGCAAGTGCGAATTAAGTCTGGAGATTCTGATGGAGGATGGAGCGAAGATATATGGGGTGCTGGTAGAAGTGAGGGACATTAATGATAATGCGCCCTACTTTCGGGAAGGTGAATTAGAAATAAAAATGAGTGAAAACGCGGCCACTGGAATGCGATTCCCCCTTCCCCACGCTTGGGATCCGGATATCGGAAAGAACTCTCTCCAGACCTATGAGCTCAGTAGCAATACTCACTTCTCCCTGGACGTGCAGAGTGGAGCCGATGGGAACAAGTACCCAGAGCTGGTGCTGGAGCGCGCCCTGGACCGCGAGGAAGAGGCGGTCCACCACCTGGTTCTCACGGCCTCTGACGGAGGCGACCCAGTGCGCACGGGCACCGCGAGCATCCGCGTGATGGTTGTTGATGTGAATGACAATGCGCCGGTGTTCGCGCAAACTGAATACCATGTAAGCGTTCCGGAGAATGTGTCCGTGGGCACCAAGTTGCTAGTGGTAAATGCCACCGACCCTGATGAAGGAGCCAATGCGGAAGTGACGTATTCCTTCCGGTATGTGGACAGCAAGGCTGCCCAGGTTTTCGAACTTGATAGTAATTTAGGGACGATTTCAACAAAAGGAGAGCTGAACCATGAAGAGTCAGGATTCTATGAGATGGAAGTACAAGCAATGGATAATGCAGGATATTCTGCTCGAGCCAAAGTACTGATCACAGTTTTGGATGTAAATGACAATGCCCCTGAAGTAGTTGTCACTTCTCTCTCCAACTCCATTCTGGAAAACTCTCCCAGAGGCACATTAATTGCCCTTTTAAATGTGAATGATCAAGACTCTGGGGAAAATGGACAGGTGATCTGCTCCATCAAAGGGAATCTCCCCTTTAAATTAGAAAAATCTTACGGAAATTACTATCGTTTAGTGACAGACACACTCCTAGACCGAGAACTAGTTCCCAGCTACAACATCACTGTGACCGCCACTGACAGAGGAAGTCCCTCCCTGTCGACTGAAACACACATCTCACTGAATGTGGCAGACACAAATGACAACCCTCCTGAGTTCTCTCATGCCTCTTACTCTGCCTTTATACCAGAGAACAACCCCAAGGGGGCATCCATAATCTCTGTGAGCGCCTATGACCCCGACTATGGGGCGAATGCCCAGGTCACTTATTCCCTGGTGGAGGATACCCTCCAGAGAGCACCCCTGTCCTCCTATGTCTCCATCAACTCAGACACAGGTGTCCTGTATGCCTTGTACTCCTTTGATTATGAGCAATTCCGAGACTTAAAGTTACAAGTGATGGCATGTGACAGTGGGAATCCTCCACTCAGCAGCAATGTGTCCCTGAGTCTCTTCATTGTGGACCAGAACGACAATGCACCAGAAATCCTACACCCAACACTACCCACTGATGGCTCCACTGGGGTGGAACTAGCCCCCCGATCCGCAGAACCAGGCTACCTGGTGACCAAGGTGGTGGCAGTGGACAGAGACTCAGGCCAGAATGCCTGGCTGTCCTACCGCCTGCTCAAGGCCAGCGAGCCAGGGCTGTTCTCCGTGGGGCTGCACACAGGCGAGGTGCGCACTGCTCGCGCCCTGCTGGACAGAGATGCCCTCAAGCAGAGCCTGGTGGTGGGGGTTCAGGACCACGGGCGGCCCCCTCTGTCAGCCACGTTCACGCTCACTGTGGCCATCGCAGATAGCATCCCTGATGTGCTGGCCGACCTGGGCAGCATCAGTGCCCCTGTCCAGCAGGACGACTCAGACCTCACTCTCTACCTGGTGGTGGCAGTGGCCGTGGTCTCCTGTGTCTTCCTGGCCTTTGTCATCGTGCTGCTGGCGCTCAGGCTGAGGCGCTGGCATGCGTCGCGCCTGCTGCAGGATTCTACAGGCGGCTTGGCTGGCGTGCCCCCCTCGCACTTTGTGGGCGTGGACGGGGTGCGGGCTTTCCTGCAGACCTACTCACATGAGGTGTCGCTGACTTCGGACTCACGCAAGAGTCACCTGATCTTCCCACAACCCAACTACGCAGACACGCTCATCAGCCACGAGAGCTGTGAGAAAAGTGAGCCCCTCTTGGTGTCAGGTGATTCCGCATTTTCTAGAGATAATCATGCATTAATTCAGGTGGGTTTATAAAAACTTATGAGTTTTGAATAAAATATATGTTCAAACTTTATATAAAGCAAATACTATTAAATTCATACATGTGTATATACATATATGGCAGACATCAAAGACAACCCTACCACCTCCCCTTTTACCTACTTATGACATTTTAAAATATATTTATGTACTATAAACATATATCTACTTTGTATTTTTAATGTTTTATATAATTTTATAGTTTGAGTTACCAACTATTCAACTCTTCTGAATTTTAATTGATGCACTATTGGCCACAAAACTTTTATGTTGCATATCTGATCCCAATTTATCTGTTTAAAACACATTCTTTTTGTTTGTGCATGTATATGTGTTTTGGTTTGGGAGCCATACTGGGTGTTGCACAGGGCTTACTTCTGGCTCAGTGCTCAGGGTGGGTAACACCACATCCAGTAACCAGGGACTGAACCAGGGCTGACCGAATGCAAGGCAAGCACTGTACTTTCACTTCAGCCCCAAACACATTCTTCTTTAGGGAATAAATATAATAAGTATATATTAATTATTAAATAGATTTTTAATTAATGAGATAGTGTAGAGGCAGACTGGGGGTGGTGGGAGGGAATCTGGGGACATTGATAGAGGGATGAGTGTTGGAACATTGTATGACTGAAACCCATTTATGAACAACTTTGTAACTGCGTATCTCATGGTGATTTAATTTTTAAAAAATTAATGGGGGACTGGAGTGATAGCACAGCAGGTAGGGCGTTTGCCTTGCACGTGGCTGACCCAGGTTCAATTCCCAGCATCCCATATGGTCCCCTGAGCATCGCCAGGGGTAATTCCTGAATGCAGAGGCCAGGAGTGACCCCTGTGCATTTCCAGGTGTGACCCAAAAAGAAAAAAATTAATGGGACAATTATAAGTTACCAGAAAATGAAATTAACAGAAATTAACAAAATGTGCTTTGTTTCTTTTGAAGTGTTTTCATTCTTTCTGGTCATTAGGAAAGCATATGTTTATTATTTCTTGTTTTTTGGGTTTTGAGTTTTGGGGCTACACTTAGCAATGCTCAGGGTTTACTCCTTGCTCTGTGCTCAGGGATCACTCCTGGTGGGCTCAGGGGATCGTATGTGGTGCCAGGGATCAAACCTGAATCATCCTTGCTTGTGGTACTATCTGTCTGACCCTTATCTTTTCTTCTTGACTGAAGTAATTTCATTTCATGATCTCAAATCATTTATAAAATTTGCAAGTGTGGTGAGTCATTTTGTTACTTTGACTTTCTCACTGAAATACGCAATCAATATGTTTTATCGTGAAGAAAGACTCAAAAGTATACCCATGTTATAGATTTTGGGAAGATAATGTCTGCCTGTTTCCAGGTTAGATTTTACCCATTTTACCCAATTAATTATTTTTAAATATTCCTTTTAACAGATTATAAATATATTCTTGATGTTGCGGTGGGTGGAGGATTTGTACCTACTGAGATGCTAGGAGCAGAGCTGGGGAACTAACTTAGGAACTCCTTCACACATGCAACTCATGCCCTCTGCCGTTTAGTCTCTTCCTTACGCCCTTCCACTAGTGATCTTAATAACTCTGAGGAAGTTTAAAAATTAAATTTACATTTCACGGTATCACTGTCATCCCGTTGTTTGTCCATTTACTAGAGTGGGCACCAGTAACGTCTCTGTTCCTCCGAGCCCTGAGATTTTAGCAGCCTCTCCTTACTCTTTCCCAATGATTGGAGGTTCTTTCAGGGTCTGGGGAATGAGACCTATCGTTACTGTTTCTGGCATATCGAATACGCCATGGGTAGCTTGCCAGGCTGGAGCATGGTGGTGGTTAGGTAGTGGAGGTTGGCTGCCGGGGCTTGGTCCCTTGGGGCTGGGAGGGTTCTCACCCGCCCCCCTCTGGGTACCCTGAGTGAAAACAGCCTGGCCCTGTTCAAATGTTAAATGTTAAACAATTAACTTTGAGTGCATTTTTGGAAATTTATACTAATTTTTCTTACATTAAATTTCCCATAATTTTCACAGATATGTAAATTTTTCTCGAAACTGTATAGATACTGTTTCTTGAGATTCTTATGCTTTATTGTAGAATATTGAATAGAAAATGAATATTATCTTTGAGAAAACATTGAGAAAATTAATATTATTTATGAGAAAACATTGCTGAAATCTGTGAGAAGCTTGGTTTCTTTCTCTTTTTTGGTCACATCCAGCTGTGTTCAGGGCTTATTTCTGTCTCTGTGCTAATGAACCACTTCTGGCAGTACTCTGGGGACTACATATTGCATAAGCAAAGCAAGCACCTTAACCCCCGTACTATCTTTTCAGATTCATGAGAAACTTGGTTTCATTTGATGAATTCTGTAATGGAATATAGCACTGTCGTCCTGTTGTTCATCAATTTGCTCGAGCGGGCACCAGTAACATCTCCATCGTGAGACTTGTTGTTACTGTTTTTGGCATATCAAATGTGCCATCGGTAGCTTGCCAGGCTCTGCAGTGCAGGCAGGATACTCTTGTAGCTTGCCGGGCTCTCTGAGAGGGAGGGAGGAATCGAACCTGGGTCAGCCGCGTGCAAGGCAAACACCCTACCCGCTGTGCTACACACATATACTAAAATTGGAACGATAAAGAGTAATGGAATATAGCATAGCATAAATCCTTATTTTATTTTATGCTTTGGAGCCACATACAGTGGTGCTCAGGGTAAGTTACTTCTGGCTATGCAACCAGTAATTACTCTTGGTGGTGCTCAGAGACCCTATGGGATACTGGGGGTCAAAACCTGGTCAGCTGAGCAAGCGCCCTACCTACTGTACTACTGCTCCAGTTAAATCCTCATTCTTTTCTCTTTGTTTGTTTTCTTTCTATTTTTTTAAAAATACAATAGTAGTATGGTAGTTGGCATATAGAAGAAACCACAATGGCAATGATAGTTGGAAATGATCACTGGATAAGAACTGCATGCTGAAAGTAGGTAAAGGAACAAACATGATAACCTCTCAGTATCTTTATGGCAAACCATATGCCCAAAAGGAGAGGAGAGGAGAGAGAGAGAGAGAGAGAGAGAGAGAGAGAGAGAGAGAGAGAAGTGCCTGCCATAGAGGCAGGCTGGGCAGGTGGGGGGAAGGAAACTGGGTTCATTGGTGGTGAGAAATGGAAATGTACAGTGATAGAGAGATAGATATTGGAACATTTTATGACTGAAACCTGAGCATGAACAGCTTTGTAACTCTATCTCACAGTGATGCAATCATAATAATAATAACAAAATAACTAGTTTGCCAGAAAAAATAAATAAAAAATACATTAGTGGATAAGAGCAATAGTACAGCAGGTAAGCCATTTGTGTTGCCTGTGGCTAATGTGGGTTCAATCCCAGGCACCGCATAGGTGAGCCCAGCAGGAGTGATCCTTGAGCACAGAGCTAGGAATAAGTCCTGAGAACTTCTGGGTGTTCCCCCTGACAAAAAAAACTAAATAAATTTAAAAAGAGGAAAGAATATTGTGTGGTTTTATTTGTCTACGTTTTAAAAAAAGTTTTTGAGTTTAACTAAAAGTGCACACATTATATTGATATTAAGTTCTAAATGAAATTTAAAAATGGAGTTTTCTAAATAATATTCAGAGCTGGAGAGATAATACAGGGGATAGGAAGCTGATCCCAGTTTGAGCCTTGATACTGCATGGCCACCTGAGAACTGCCAGGAATGAAACTTGAGCCTAATCCCCCCAAAGTAATAATATTGAGGAGACTAGAGGGCAACCTTCTGTTCTCTTGTAAAAGTTTTGACAATATAATATGACCAGATCTCATATAGCAGCCAATTAAAAATGGAAAAACATAACACAATAGAAACTTATGTGGGAAGTTAGTCTACGATGGTCCCATTCTGCTGGTTTCTGTTTATTTAAATCCCTTTTTTCAAATTTTATTGAATCACCGTGATATTTAAACTCTCTTAGGGACAAATTATTAAGAGCTAGAGCAATGAATTGTGATGGCCCCTAGTTTATGTCTCAAATAACAGTATTCTCAACTATGCTTCTAGTTGGGAACAAACAGGTTCATTAAATAATTGTTGAGTGAATAAACAAATGTATATATGCTGGGCATTACCTAGTATAAGTATTCTAAGACAGAAAATAACAATTTTGCACTGTGGTAAGTAGTAATTGTATCACCTTGAACAAATTACTTAGTATCTTTCTTATTTAACAAAATAGAGCTAAAATATATAATTTGAAGATTTCAATGGTGAGTACTAGTAAAAACATATAACTCTTCAAGTTATGTATTTAATTTATGATAGTTTGATTTTGAGCCGCAGCCAACAGTGCTCAAATACTACTCCCAGCTCGGTGCTTGGGAGGTCACTCTCAGCAGTGCTAAAGATACCAGGCAGTGTCGGTAATCTAACCCAGTTCTGAGGAAGCCTGTGATAAGGTCTACCCTAGTCTGAAGACCAGAAGGCTTCTTTTAGGAAGTGATATTGAGTATGGATTATCAAGTATGAGTATAAGTTAGCTCTGTAACCAGGAAAGTAGTCTCTTGGGAACTCTGGTAGTGGTGACAGCAGTGACTTTGAACACAAAACACATAAATGTCTGGACTGGAATTAAAGCCTTGCATGTGATCTACTCCAGTTCAATCCCTGGCACCTCATAGTTTCTCAATCTATCAGGAGTGACCCCTATCATAGAGCTAGGAATAGTCCATGAGCACCAAGCTTATGGCCCTACCAAGAACACAAAACATAATATAAAATACTGGATCAGATATGACCATGGGCACAGTTTAACTTATAATTTGACAATGAGTGGTTTTAAGATCACTGTCACTGTATCACTGTCATCCTGTTGTTCGTCAATTTACTTGAGCGGGCACCAGTAACATCTCTATTACACTCAGCCCCAAGATTTTAGCAGCCTTTCCTTACTCGTCTTTCCCAATGATTGGAGGCTCTTTCAGGGTCAAGGGAATGATACCTATTGTTACTGTTTTTGGCATATCGAATACGTCACGGGTAGCTTGCCAGGCTCTGCTGTGTGGGCGGGATACTCTCGATAGCTTGCCGGGCTCTCCGTATATCTTTTACTGTATTTGGAATATGAATACACCATGGGGAGCTTGCAGGGCTGTCCCAGGCGGGCAATAGACTCTTGGTAGCTTGTCAGGTTCTCCAAGAAGGAGAACAAGGCTATTAGATGTCTAATGTCTCTTCCAGGAGCTTGGTCTTATGGTCTCTGGATGTTTGCCGTTGGTGGGATTACATGGCGCTGGGGGCAGTTTGTGAGTGTGGCTGCCAAGCTACTGGAAAATGGGGGTCTGGATGGAGAAGGCTTAGTCCCAATCTGAGCAGGCTTTTAAGCAGGTTTTAAGATAAACCAAACAAATAATTATCTCTCACTAATTTAAATTATATTTTTGTTGCTAAACACATAGTTGTGTATTCTTTTTTTTTTTTGGCTTTTTGGGTCACACCTGGCGATGCACAGGGGTTACTCCTGGCTCTGCACTCAGGAATTACCCCTGGCCGTGCTCAGGGGACCATATGGGATGCTGGGATTTGAACCCGGGTCGGCCGCGTGCAAGGCAAACGCCCTACCCACTGTGCTATCTCTCCAGCCCCAGAGTTGTGTATTCTTTCGTTTTTTCCACATAAACATTTTCTTATATCACTGTTACTATTCATAAAGTTTTTTGCTATATTTTTAAAATTTAGGTAATACATATTCGATATGCTAAGTACAGTAACAATGATGGGTCTCATTCCTTTTATCCTGAAAGAACCTCCAATGCAGCACCGCTGGGAAGAATGAGTAAATTTTAGGCTGCTAAAATCTCAGGGCTAGGACGAATGGAGACATTACTGGCACCAGCTCGAGCAAATCGATGATCAATGGAAGACAGTGATAATTATATATATATAATTATATATAATATATATATAATTATATATATAATTATATATAAAGTGCTGAGAGGAGCTATATATATATATATATATAGTTTGTTGGGGGTTTTTTGTTTGGGGGCCACATGCAGTGATGCTCAGGGGTTACTCCTGGCTCTGCACATAGGAATCATTCTTGACAATGCTTGGGGGATCAGATGGAATTCCGGGGATCAAATCCAAGTTGGCTGCATGCAAAGCAAGCACCATACCTGCTGTACCTGCTCTGCCCCCCAAACTATATATTTTAGGGCACAGTGGCATACCTCTTCATAATATTTTACTAATGGGTAACCACTACCAAAGTGCTAATATTTCTCCACTGAACACTACTGAACTTGATGATAATATTATTGAACCTCCCCTCTTCCACATCACCTCTGCTCTCCCAATCTGGTTATCATAGTTCGGTGGTTTGAGTCCAAGAGTTTGTTTTCATTTAGTTATGTCTGTTCATTTGCTTTGCTTATGTATATCTAACGTAATCATTCAATATTTGTTCTATCCAAAGAACACAGAAACACTTAACTCAAAAAGATATATGCACATCTGTATTCATTACAGTACTCTTTACCATAGGCAAGATATGGAAACAACTCAGTTCCCTGACATGTACATAATGAAATACTAGTCATCAGTAAGAAAAAATTAAATCTTATCTTTTGCAACAATATGGATAGAACTGAAGGGGGTCATGCTAAGTAAAATAAATCAAGGGGATAAAGACAAATATTATTGTAATGGCTATATTGTTGAAGTTCTGTAGTTCTCCATGTTTAATAACTTTTGCAGACCTATCTTTAACAGGCCTTTTGCAGGCCTTCCTCTTAGAAAAATTATAAATGGATAATAAATTTCACTTTAATTCTCCATAAATCTAATGTGTCTGCAGGTTTTGAACATCTGGTGAAAAGACTTGTGTTCTGGAATGACAGTGCTTTGTGTGCATTCTGTATGCAGGGGATCTTTCCTAAAGTGCTGAGAGGAGCTGGAACCAGTTCAGGGCAGCCTAGTGACTAGGGTGCTGTTTAGATAGTGAAAACATGTTTCCACTATATAGGAAGTAACGTGAGGAATGTGTTTCTCTGTTGAGACATTAAAACTATATGATGATATATGTTATTTACAATTAAAAAAGATAATAGTAGAGTAGTGGCCAGGGTGGCTTGAGTAAAAGCACTACATTTTGGGTGGGGGTTGGAGCACTAGACCTGTTGATGTTCAGGACTTACTCCTGGCTTTGTGCTCAGGAAGCACTCCTAGCAGTGTTCAGGGAACCATATAGGGTGCCACACTCGAGTTGATTGTGTGTCAGGAAAGTGCCCTCCCCGACTGTATTGTCTCCCTGATCCCAATAACACATTTACAATAATATCTCCCAAGTACACTCTTAGATGAGGAATTACTGAATATAAGTTATTTAAAACTCAAAATTCATAAAAAGATTCATAATATCAACATTCACCATTTATTACTGAATAAAATTCCATTTTGTATAAATATAACAAAGTTTGTTTATCTACTCTCCTGTTGACGGGTGCCAGGGTATTATCTATTACACCTATATAGCTATATATTAAGCTATTCTGTATAATGTTAAGAATATTTGGGGCTGGAGCGATAACACAGCGGGTAGAGCATTTGCCTTGCACACGGCCGACCCAGGTTCAATTCCCAGCATCCCATATGGTCCCCTAAGCACCGCCAGGAGTAACTCCTGAGTGCAAAGCCAGGAATAACTCCTGTGCATCTCTGGGTGTGACCCCCCCAAAAAAGGAATATTTGGGTATTGAGGGGGAGGGGGACTGAAGTGATAGCACAGTGGGTAGGGCGTTTGCCTTGCACATGGCCAACCCAGGTTCAATTCCCAGCATCCCATATGGCATCCCATATGGTCCCCTGAGTAGAGAGTGAGGAGTAATTCCTGTGCATCGCCGGGTGTGACCCAAAAAGCAAAAAAAAGAAAAAAAGAACATTCTGGGGGCAGAAGATTTTTATTTTTTATTTCTGGTACCACATTGTCCCCTGAGTACTGCCAGGTGTAGTCTTGGAAGTCCCGAACACGGCAGGGGTATTCTGAAATGTCCCCAGAATCACAAGGGCCTGAGAAACACTGCATCCTTGGAGCCTTGTATTATACCATCAGCGCAGTTGGCTGAGAATCACCAGTCTGGTCCCCAGGCCTCCTAAGAACCACCTGGGAGTCTCCCTTGATAAAGCTAAGAATATTCTATATATGACTTTTGTAAAAATACATTACTTAATTTCTCTAGGACTAATATCTAGGAGTAGAGTGACTGGTACATAAGATAGATATGGCTATCACTTTAAGGAAATATGAAAGAGTTTTCCAAAATGTTTGACTAATAAAAAGGTGTGGGGGAGTGAAGGATCAGTGTTTGAGTTTTTATACTCCACAATCAATATATGAGTTCCTGTTGCCCTGTATACTCTTCATGTTGGTGGTGGTTATTGTTTTAACCATTTCATTATGGTTTTAACTTTCTTGTATCACTATTGTGAAGAGCCAATACTACTGTGAATACTATTTTGTGAAGTGTTTGTTCATGGATTTTGCCTATGTTTAACTGGGTAATTTATTATTCTTTTAAAGAGTTGTAGGTGTTCGTTATATATTCTGCATGCAAGTTCATTGTTATTTATTTTTTCTGGCAAGCTAGTTAATTACTGAGAGTGTTCTCCCTATTTATTGCTTGCCTGTCTAGTTTATTAATGGTATTTTTGATGTTTTTCTTGGGGTAGCTGTGAGTTGAAGTTTTTATTTTGATGGAGTTCAGTATGCATTTTTGTTTTTTATGTATTCTCCAAAAGAAATCTTAAAACATTTTCTTCTAGTAGCTTGACTGTTTTAGCATTTATATTTTGAGTCCATTGTGAATTGATCTGATATATAGTGCAAGGTAGGGATTAAAAGATTTTTATCATATTAGTAGTCATTTCATCAGATATCATTTGTCTTACATAGCTCTAACCAAAGTCTTTTTTATCCTGAATTTTAAAAGCTTCTAGATTTTTCTAGTTAATGTTCTTTGATTTATATATTTTACTCCTTAAATTGGCCTAGAATTAATTTACTATTTGATATGTGGTGTATATATAAACTTACAAATACTTCTCTATAATTATTTGAGTTACTATCCTTTTATTTGAGGCTTTTTATAAATACCTTTGTTATATACTAACTTTGCTTTTTGTTTGGGGGCCACACCTGGCAGTGCTTAGGGCTTACTCCTTACTCTTTGCTCAGGGATCACTCCTGGAGGGACTAGGGGGACCATATGGTCCCAGCCACATGCAAGGGAAGTGCTCTGCCCATTGTACTGTCTCTCTGGTCCCTCTATGAACTTCTTAACAACTTCTTTTTATCCCAATTTCTTTTTATCCCAGTTTCTTTTTATCCCTTTTTTGGGGGACCACATGCGGTAGTGTCAGGGGCTGGTTCTGTGCTGAGGAGTGGCAACTGGAGGTGCTTGGGGACCCATATATGGTGCTGGGGGCTCAAACAGGGCTCAGCTTCAAGACAAGGCAAGCACCTTAGTACTGTATTATCTGTCTCTCTAGCCCAAATTCTTAACTATTTATAATTTTAAAAGGTAAGCAAAGAAGAAATTGTCAAAGAAGAAGGAAGGAGGGGAAAGAGGGAGGAGAGGGAGGCAGGAAGGAACTGAATTATAAATGGCTAAGGAGTTTAGAAATGAAAATTGAGATAAGTAACATCTTAAGGCAGGGTTTGTAAACATTATTTGAGGGCTGGGCTTTTTAGCAAGTACTCTTGTGTTTAGGAGTTATGGCAAAGTTTAAACAAAGCTGTTACAAGATATGATCTGAATTATTGAAAAGATAACTTTGCTATTCAGTGAGCTAATTTCTAAGGTTCTAAATGGAAGTAGAACAGATACAAAACGGGCAACACTCTTGGTAATGAATGGTATGGTATTAGATGAAAGGAAGGCAGTTATATATGAATCAACAAATGGATTAGATATACATTTAGAAGAAAGATTACATAAGACAATAACGGAATGGGTAGAATGTAAACTCCGTGAAGGTAGACAGTATTCTGTTGTTGTTGTTGTTGTTGTTGTTCTTCTTCTTCTTCTTCTTCTTCTTCTTCTTCTTCTTCTTCTTCTTTTCTTCTTCTTCTTCTTCTTCTTCTTCTTCTTCTTCTTCTTCTTCTTCTTCTTCTTCTCCTCTTCCTCCTCCTCCTCCTCCTCCTCCTCTTCTTCTTCTTCTTCTTCATCATCATCATCATCATCATCATCTGGAAAGATAATTGCCTGACAAGTGGGAGATCCTTAATTAAAAATTTTTGTTTGTTTTCTGGGTCACACCCAGCAATGTTCAGGGGTTACAGCTGGCTCTGCACTCAGAAATCACTCCTGGCAGTGCTTTGGGGACCATATGGGATGCCCAGGATTGAACCTGGGTCGGCTGTGTGCAAGGCAAACACCCTACCTGCTGTACTATTGCTCTGGCCCCCTCAATTAAATATAGTGACTGAATAAATTCATAGGATTAAAAAAAGAGTGGAGATTAAAAGTCATTCTGTATAAGGAACAGGTTGGACATAACTGTAATATAGTTATGTATATTCTTTAGTTTAACTGAAATGTAAAAGAACAGAGTAGGGTAGATTTCAGAGAATTCAAGAATTTGAAGTGAATTTTGTAAGCATGTTAAATTTGAGATTCTGAGAAGCGTCCAAGTGCAGCTATTGAGAGTGTGGTTGGACATATGGTCACTATTCTTTAACTCTGATTTCTTCTGTTATGGCATCCACTCAGATGGGTTGATCTGTAGTAAACTGAGCATAATGAGTTTTCTGATGGTGCTATACTGGTATATTTTTAGGCTCATGGCAGAGTTATTTTCTTTCTAACTACCCCCCTTACTATTAGAAATGCCCGCCTCCTGGAGAACCATACTGTATCTAATTCATACTAACTCCATTTTTCATACTAATTCTGGTGCTGAGTTACTTTTTGCCTCTGGCACTCTGAATTATAACTTGTCAGGGTGATTTAATTTGTTCTTGCTTAATTTCCTTTCATTTGATTGCAGGTTTTGCTTTGAATTTTTTTTTTGCATTCTTACTACATGTTCAGCTTTGTTTTGCTTTGGTTTATGGGACACACCTGTCAGTGCTGGGCAGGGGCCACCTACTCCCGATGTGGTGCTCGGGGACCATACAGAGCCAGGGATCAAACCCTTTGAGCCAACTCTAAGCCCCACCCCAAGGAAATGTTTTAAGCTGTTTTTCTTTACTGTGTGTTTTTCCCCTTACAAACAGTAAAATTAATAATCTTAGGGATCAGAGATGTATACAAACATAGTAAAATTATTGGATTTTGATACTATGAATACATTTGGAAGATTCTATACCCATTGATACTTTAAACATTCTAGAGAATTATTAGTTGCCATAGTTAAAAGGCTACTAATTTTTTAATTTTTAATTTTATGGTTTTTAATTGAGACAATGTGAAAACAGTTACAAGGCTTTCAGTATCAAGTCTTAGTCATGCAATGATCAAACACCCATCCCTACACCAGTGCACATGATCCACCACCAAGAACCTCAGACACCCTCCCTCCCTCTCCCCCTCTGCCTATGTGGCAGATGATTTTCAATTAACTCTCTCATTGCTATGATAACATTCAACTTTTGACCGAAAACTCACTATTATTATTTGGAGTTTTCCCCCCAACAGTCAGACCTGTCAGAATGGCATCATTAGATCATATGTTTTCTATTGATGATAACAATGAGCATATGATGTTGCACAGTCGTGAAATTGGCCGCCCAGTTTTGGGATTCTGGTATTAAGACCAGAGGTATTTCTGCTAGCGGCCGCTGCATTCCGAGATTGGTTTGTGTGCCTCTGGGATCATGGCTGTTCAGGAGCGAGGGAGTTGTTCGTGGGAGGCCGCTGGGGTCTCATTAGGGCAGGAAGCAGGGCCAGTTCTGTGCCCCCCTCACCGGCCACCATTTTGAGATTCCCCATGCATCCCATCATTGCAAGCTCCTACCTGTCTGTCCAACTGGCACTAAATGGTGGTAGTCGCCATGCTGCCGAGAGGGGAAAAGGATGAGGACAAAACCCTTTCACTCCCAGGACTGCACGGGACCGCAGTTTAGTTCAAAGTCCACGAGTGGAGCTGCCAGCAGCCTCTGGGTTTCTGTGCCTCTGGAGGATACTAATTTTTGTACTATGGATTTTAGCTGATATATATTTGCTGCTGCTTCAATGTGTTAATTCTTTCTCCCCAACAAGAATGTAAACTCATTGATGTCAAGGACTTAATTTTTCCATATTAGTGTTTTGTTTTGTTTTTTGGTCACTCCTGGCAGGGCTCAGGGCTTACTCCTGGCTCTTCTCAAGGATTACTTCCTGGTCAGGTTTGGGGGACCATATGGAGTGCCTGAGATGAAACCTGTATCACTGTTGTAGCACTGCTGTCCTGTTGTTCATTGATTTGCTCGAGCGGGCACCAGTAACATCTTCATTGTGAGACTTGTTGTCACTGTTTTTGGCATATTGAATACACCACGGGTAGCTTGCCAAGCTCTGCCGTGTGGGCAGGATACTCTCAGTAGCTTGCCAGGCTCCCAGGAGGGACGGAGGACTCGAGCCCGGGTCGGCTGCATACAAGGCAAACACCCTACTCGCTGTGCTGTCGCTCCAGTAAGGCACTTAATTTCCATGCTTTCAACTACAATTCCATCCCAGAGCACCACATATGGACCTCCAAACATGGCCAGGAGTGATCCCTCAAGAGAGAGTCAGGAGCAAGCCCTGAGCATCACCGGGTATGGCCCCCAAACCAAAAAATGACATGAAATTAATAAATTAGGAGAGGTAAAAATTTCCAAACTGCTTATTTCAATTAAGCTATCACCACCCTGTCCTCATCCTGTTAGGTGGGTAGTTTTGCAACTGTTAATTACTCCGGTGTATAATCAAGCAGCTCTGCTTTGGCTAAATGCAAGGCAATTGCCCTACCCGCTATACTATCTTTCTGGCCTATATTCTAAACAAATATTTCTTAAATGAGTATAATGTAAACAAGTTAAAGTTAGTAGTATTATTGATAGTAGAACTGTCTCCTCCCCTGGGGTAATAGAAATTTTCTGTTTTGATAGAGGGGTGAATACTACTGTATACACACTTATTGAAACCCACTGTACTTAAGATCTTTGTATTTCAGGGCCAGAGAGATAGCATAGGGTTGAGAGACACATGCTTTGCATATGCAGAACCCTGGCTCAATCCTTTACACACTTGACCCCTCAAGCACTACCAGGAATAGCCTTGGAGGTTCGTGAGCAACATCAGGAGGGTCCCGTTGAGAACTGCTTGGAAAAAAATTTTAAAGACATTTTAACTGTATTGACTACTCCAGTTTGAAAATACATTTTTTGTGGATGAGAGAGATAATATGAGTTGATGTGCTTGCCCTGCATGTTGTTGATCCAGCTTGATCCCTGACATCATATGATCCCCTGAGCATCTCCAGGAGTGATCCCTGAGCACAGAGTCAGAAGTAAGCCTGAGCATAACCTGGTGTAGCCCAACCCCACCTAAATAAATAAAATATTAAGTAAATTTTTAAAAATCAGATTTTTCTCTTCTAACATTACCTCCAGACTCATCCCTGGAAGGAAACTAAAAGTTCTACCATCGTCAATACAATTGGCTTTAACTTAAAATGTTTATTGTTTGTGAAAATCTAATTATGTGTACTTTCAGGAAATTTATACATATATGCAAACGAACATGTATTTATTTTGTCACAACAGGGATAATCCTATATAGATACTGTTATGCAACTTGCTTTCCCATAACTACTATTATATCTTGAGAACACTTTTCAATTTGAGTTCCTATAGGTCTGTCATCCTTGACCAGACCAAAAAGTGATTTTCTTTTATTTATCTTATGTTAGGAAAGGAAACTAAAAATCCAGATGATGTAAAGGAGGATAAATTGTTTCATTCTTTAAAAAAAAATTCTTTTTTGTTTGTTTGTTTTTGAGCCACAGCCATTGGTCCTCAGGGGTTATTCCTGACTCTGCACTCAGGAATCACTCCTGGCTGGCTAGGGGGACTATATGGGATGTGGGAGACTGAATCAGAATCAGCCATGTGCAAGGCAAGTACCCTACTTGCTGTATTGTCTCTCCAGCCCCAAATTATTTCATCCTTATCTTTGTCTACTCTTATACCATCTCTTTTTTACTTCCTTACAACCTGTATTGACATCATTTTGACATTTTTGACATTTTAACATTGACATCATGTGTAGAATGAATTCTCAGAAGTGGGAATTCTGAGTGAAAGAGCAGGCACCTATGTAATTTGATCAGTACTTTCAAAACAAGTCTTTTTGCAGGAGGAGTTCACTCACAACAGGATTCAGGGCTTACTCCCAGCTCAGTGCTCAGGCATCACTCCTGGAGGTGAGTGAGTGGCCATATGCAGTGCTAAGTATTAAACTTGGGTCAGCTTTGTTCTCCTTGGCCTAACAAGTTTTACTTTTAACTGTTTTTTTACTGGGCGGCAGGGTGGTTTGGGGGGGTGGGTGTTGGTCACACCCAGTAGCGCTCAGGACTTACTCCTGGCTCTGATCTCGGGGATTGTTATTGGCAGGGCTTGTGGGAGACCATATGGGGTGCCAGAGATCAAACCCGGGTTGGCTGAATGCAAGGAAAGCATCCTACCCCCTCTACTGTCTCTCCAACCCCAGCCCTTATTTTCAACTTCCTACTTTGGAAAAGATTTCAGAATTACAGAAAAGTTGTAAGAATTGTACAAAGTACAATGTAATCTTCACTCAAATTCACCTATTATTAATATCTTATATTTTGCTCTATGTCTTTTATCTCTTTCATTATCTTTATCACTCATGATCCCTACATATGTGTATCTATATTTATGTAAATATACATATGTTATCATTTTTAATGTTCCACTTGAGAATAATTTCTAGATAGCATGTCTACTTATTTATAAACACTTCATTATGTCACTTCAAAAATAGGAGCAGTCATGTACATAAAATTTTCAGTAATGAAGAGCAGAAAGTTTAGCACTGATACAATATGACTATCTATAGCCCACATTCAAATCTTGTCACTTTTTTTTTTTTGCTTTTTGGGTCACACCTGGCAATGCACAGGGGTTACTCCTGGCTCTGCACTCAGTAATTACTCCTGGCGGTGCTCAGGGGACCATATGGGATGCTGGGAATCAAACCCGGGTCGGCCGTGTGCAAGACAAACACCCTACCCGCTGTGCTATTGCTCCAGCCCCAAATCTTGTCATTATTTATTATCTTTTCCTAGCCCAGATCACATAAAACTTTTAAGTCTCTTTAATCTAGTTTAATTTAAAAGTTACTTGGCTTTTGTGTATGTGTACATATATACACACACATAACATTAATTTTACTTATTATGTTGTGTG
Source organism: Sorex araneus (assembly GCF_027595985.1). NCBI lineage: Eukaryota > Metazoa > Chordata > Mammalia > Eulipotyphla > Soricidae > Sorex > Sorex araneus. Next base: position 19,941,264 of record NC_073307.1, on the reverse strand, counting down.
TAGGTGGGTCAGAGGCTCAAACTTGTTGACATGCCTAGGGACACATGTAGGAGATCCAGATTGTACCTGGATGGAGATCATACTGTGCAATGTGGGGTAGTGCTGGGCATCAAACTTGGGACCTTACTTTATACGTGCTTTCCTACTTTCTCCCAAGTAATGCGCGGGGGTACCAGGGCCCTCTAGGCAATTTGCAGCCAACTGTGAGGGCCTAAGGTTGCAGTGCAGTTCAGACCCTGCAGTGGCAGAGATTACTCGGGCTACCCAAGTTGCCTGGATACCTCTAGGGTACCCAGAGATTACCCAGGCTACTCAAGGTTGCCTGGATACCTCTACGGTCACAGTTGGGGCTTTTTGGGCTACCTCCGGCAGTACTCTGGGAGACTGCGATTCTACTTAACCAAGGTTGGCCACATGCAAGGAATGCACTTAACCATGAACTATCTCTCTGACTCCCTAACATTGATAATTTTAAAAAAAACTGTAAGTCAGGCCAAGAGAGATATCTCAGTGGGTTGGAACAACAAGCTATTTGGAACACAAGAGTTCAATCTCTGGCAATGTTCAGAGTGCAAATCCCTAAGCACCACCAGGAGCAACCCCCCAAGCACAGAGCTGGGAACAGTACCCAGGATCTACTAGGTATGGCTAAACAAAGACTATAAGCCATTTATTTCTGTAGACCACCCTTAATTTTGGTTTATTTCATGCTTTCTCATGATTCTCTTCTTTTTTCTCCCCTTCCTCCCCTTTTTTGTCATTGTTGCCACTTGTTTGCGACACTAAGACATATTGGGCAGCAATGGGATCAGAAGCTCCATTTCATGCCATCAAGTCAGGTTCTCTACCACTGAATCACCTCCAGCCCTGTGATTCCATTTAAATGAGACATTATCTGATAATATGTTACTTATTCATTGGTATGTAACAAGTTACTGCAAAATTTAGTAGCTTAAAGCAACAAACCAAAAATTTATTATCTTACACATTTCTGGATCAGGAATCTGCACATAGCTTTGCTGAGTGCTTCTGCCTCAAGGTTTTTTGTAGTCAAGGAATGTCTGAAGGCTCAACTCTGGGAGGACCCATTTCTAATCTCTTTTGCATAGTTATTTAGAAATTCTTCGGGTTGTTGGAATGAAGGTCCCAGCTCTAACTGGCACTTAACTGGCAGTCAGCTTCAGTTTCTTTCTAGGTGGAACCTCTCATAGGAAAGTTCAAAATAGGGCATCTGGGAGCAAGTAATGCAAGAATCAGAGAAAGTAAACAATCTGAAGGACACAAACTTTGTGTAAACCAAATTTTGAAAGTAACATATCCTCCCTTTTGTTGCATTTAATTCATTAGAAAGTTTGTATAGCCAATACCCAAAGCAAGTATTAATTGAATAATTTAATAAAATAAGTTAATTGAATAATTTCATAAAGTAAGAATTTCACTGTTATCCCTCTAGTTCATAAATTACTTTGCAACTAATGGATGTGACCTATGATCAGTGATTGATCTATACTGTACCTGTACTGTGCCCATGCTATTTTACTCATGCATAGACACAGAGGATATAGTTGCATTGCCTTCTGTTCTCCCAGTGATAAACTACCTGACATTGTTTAAAATGTAGAAAGATGGGGCCGGAGCAATAGTACAGGGGTTAAAGTGCTTGTCTTTTTTTTTTTTCTTGCTTTTTGAGTCACACCTGGTGATGCACAGGGGTTACTCCTGGCAATGCTCAGGGGACCATATGGGATGCTGGGAATCGAACCCAGGTCGACCGAGTGCAAGGCAAACGCCCTACCCGCTGTACTATCGCTCCAGCCCCCTAAAGTGCTTGTCTTGCACTCAGCCAACTGTGGCTTGGTTCCTGGCACAAATATGGCCTCCCAAGCATTTCCAGGAATGACCTCTGAGGGCAGAGCCTGAGTACTGCCAGCCATTGCCCAGATTCCTACACCTCAAGTGTTCTGACCAGATGAAAGTGCAGCCAAGAGAGACTGGAACAATAGTATAGCAAGTAGGGCTCCTGCCTTGCACATAGCCAACCTGTGTTCAATCCCTGGCATCCCATATGGTTCCCTGAGCACCCAGGAATGATTCCTAAACTCAGAACCAGGAGTAAGCTCTGAGAATCACCAGGTGTTACCTAAAAAAACAAAAAAGGAACAAAAAATAAAATAAATAGTGATCATATTATCAGGGAAGTGATCAACATTATCAAATTGAACATAAATGGAGCTACAGCTTGACCATGATAATACTCATCTTCTGATCTCAAGATCTCTAGACATGCTGCTAAAGGAGCTCAGTGAAGGTGGACGTATGACAAAAGTGAGGAAAGTAGTTGTGACAAAAGGATAAAGATTTGCTGAGGGTAAGAGGGGGTAGGGAAATACCACCAGGAAAAAACTTCATATTAAAGAAATTCTCAGATATACGTGGTAACACTGAAAACTCAGAGGATACATAAAATATTGGAAGTTGATCCAACTCAGGACAGTTTGCCAAGATATAGAAAAGAGACTTGTCCTGCATTTTAAGTTATAGGTTGAGGAAGAAGCCAAATCTTTTCAGTTATCTTTTTTTTTTATAGAGAAATGAAAATGTGTCATTACCAGTGGTTCTAATGTTTTTTTTTTTTAAATGTGAGTCTGAAGAGTTGAATCTCGTAATAGGTTTTCAGATCAGCTCTGTATTTACATGAAAGACCAGTCCACTATTGCTCTGTAACTAAGTTTTGGCTGTGTTCCAACACTTTATTTTTTTTATTTTTTATTTTTTTGCTTTTTGGGTCACACCCGGCAATGCACAGGGGTCATTCCTGGCTCATGCACTCAGTAATTACCCCTGGCGGCGCTCAGGGGGACCATATAGAATGCTGGGATTCGAACCCGGGTCGGCCGCGTGCAAGGCAAACGCCCTACCCGCTGTGCTATCTCTCCAGCCCCTGGTTCTAATGTTTTAAATAACAATGTGCTAAATATTAATTTTACTATTATTTTGCTTATCTATAAGAGTTGTTTTTATTAAAAAATAAAAAGTTACCAATCACAACTTCCCCTGTAGATAATTAAGATAACTTTACACAGTTTCACTATGCCTGGTAAATTTTACATACTTGCATTACCACTGGCTGTATATACTCTTTTGCACTTTTTAAAACTTTTAAATAAGTTTTACAGCAATTTAACTTATACACAATAAAAAGTATTTTTAAAATAATATAGATCAAAGAACTTTCTTCAAATATTTATATTTGTGTACATGACTGCTATAATAAAAATACAGAACATTTTATAACCTCCTAAGTTCTCTCATTTTCCTACAAAAGCAATTCCCTACATCCCAGGCTTCAGGCAATTACAGATTTACTTCTTGTCTGTAGCACTGTACTGTAGCACTGTCATCCCGTTGTTCATCGATTTGATAGCTATTCCTTGTCACTATAATTAATTTTGCCTCTTCCAGAAATTCATCTAAATGGAATCTTACAAAATGTACTACTATATGTCTCCCCTTCTCTTGATCAATATATTAAAGTTTTTTCTTATTGCATGTGTCACTTTGTTTCACATTACTGTTTATTTTTTATTGTTGATAAGTATCACATATAGATGTATTGCAATTTATTTATTATTCTGTTGATGGACATTTGGGCTGTTCCCAGTTTGGTATTATTTTGGGGGAAGAGGAGGTCACACCTGACAGTTCTCAGGGCTTACTCCTGATTCTATACTCAGAAATCACTCCTGAAAGGCTTGGAGGATCAGGGATTAGGATAGGGAACTGGGGATTGAACTCAGGTGGGCAAATGCCTTATGTATTATCAGTCTGACCTTTATCACTCTGGCCCCTATCATTTTTATCATCTTAAATGCAAAATGGTTTTATACATATTGTGAAATGAATATAATCGTGCTTTCAATTGTTTTCCTGTTGAAAAGATATTGAACATCTTCTTGTGCACTTACTGGCTATTTGTATAGCTTGTTAAAGCATGTATTCTACTCTTTTATTATTTTTGATTTTTTTCTTAAAATTGAATTATGGGAATTTGAGAAAATATATTCTGAATATGAAGATGTTTTGATTTTGTTATTTTTTGTTTGTTTGAAGGCCACATCTGACAGTGCTCATTGATTACTCTTGGCATGAATTTTGGGGGATCAACCCCAGCCTTTCTTATTTGCATATGCTTACCCCATCAAACATTTTTTCTGGTCACTGAATGTTAGAATTTTGTTTTTAATCATATATATGTTTTGTTAAAAAAATATTCAGGATTTGAGTTCTTTATCTTATAAATGTCTATCTTAAATGCTGATTTGACTTTAACTTTACTTACCAGTGTTTTTGTTTGCTTGCTTGTTGTTTTAGTGTCACATCCAGCAGTGCTCAGAGGCTACTCCTTGCTCTTTGCTTTGGGATGACTCCCAGAGATAGCATGCAATGCTGTGTATCAGACATGAGACTCCTTCATGCAAAGCATGCACTCAGCGTTTTGCTCTATCTCTCCACCACCACCAGTGTTTTTTGAAGAGCAAAAATTAAAATTTTGATATAGCCTAATTTAATGTTTTTCTTTTTATAATTTGTACTACTTATCTCATATTTTAAAAGTCTTTCCCTATTAGAATGCAGATGGAATAGAGAAGGGATCACTAAGAAAATGATGTCTGGAGGAACCAGTTGGGATGGGAGATGCGTGCTGAAAGTAGATAATGGACCAAACATGATGACCTCTCAGTGTCTGTTGCAAGCTATAATGCCCAAAAGTAGAGAGAGAGTATGGGGAATATTGCCTGCCATAGAGGCAGGGAGAGGGTGGGGAAGGGGGGTATGCCCGGGATACTGGTGGTGGGGAATGTGCACTGGTGGAGGGATCTGTAACCCAAACATGAAAGCTTGTAACTATCTCACGGTGATTCAACAAAATTTTAAAAATTAAAAAAAAAGTCTTTCCCTATTACAATATTTTGATGACTTTATTCTTTTTTGTGGGGGGGTTGGGTTTGGGGGCCACACCCAGCAATGCTCAGGGACTATGCCTGGCTCTGTGCTTAGGAGTCGTGTAGGTAATGCTGAGGGAACATGTAGCCCTTCCCATTTCAGCTTTCTGAAAGGCAGCAAATGCCTTAACTCCTGTACTGCCTTTCAGGCCCCCTTATTTCTTTTTTTCTTTTTGGGTCACACCTGGCGATGCACAGTGGTTACTCCTGGCTCTGCACTCAGGAATTACCCCTGACGGTGCTCAGAGGACCATATGGGATGCTGGGAATCAAACCTGGGTCGGCCTCGTGCAAGGCAAATGCCCTACCCGCTGTGCTATCACTCCAGCCCCACAGGCCCCCTTATTTTTATATTTTCTTCTAGAAATTTCATAGTTTTACCACTTAAAATTTGGTATATGATGGCTAGACATGGACAATATTATGCTGAGTGAGATGAATCAGAGGGAGAGGAACAGTCATAGAATGGTTGCACTCATTTGCAGAATATAAAAAACAGTATGAGAATAATACCCAAAGACAATAGAAACAAGGGTCAGGAGGACTGGTCCTTGAGAGGAATCTTGCCACAAAGGGTGGTTGGAGGGAATGCAGCTAGGACAGGGAAGGGACCACTATGACAATGATAGTGGGAAATGATCACTCTGGACAAGAACTGAGAGGTAAAGTGACATGCATGATACCTTCTCAGTAACAGTATTGCAAACCAAAGTACATAAAAGAAAAAAGGAAAAGAGAGACAGAAAAAAAGACAGACAGGAGAAAGAGACAGAGACAGAGAGACAAAGAGAAAGAAGAAAGTGTCTGCCATAACACCCAAAAGGAGAGAGAGAACAAAATGGAATACCCTGCCACAAGGCGGGGTGGGGGAGGGACAGGATTGGAGGGTGGGAGGGATACTGGGTTCATTGGTGGTGGAGAATGGACACTGGTGGAGGGATGGGTTCTCGAAAATTGTATGAGGGAAACACAAGCACGAAAGTGGGTAAATTTGTAACTGTACCCTCACGGTGACTCACTAATTAAAAAAATAAAAATAAAATAAAAAGAACAGTCAAGTAAAAAAAAAAAGAAAGAAAGTGTCTGCCATAGAGACAGGCTGGGGCACGGAGGGAAACTGGGGATATTGGCAATGGGAAATGTACATTGGTGTTGGAACATTGTATGACTGAAATTCAATCATGAACAACTTTATAACTGTGATTCTCATGACAATTCAGGAAAAAAATAATTTAAAAAATTTTAATTTGGTATATGAAGGGGGCACTTACCTTACACACATTGACCCAGTTCAATCCCTGGCATCACGTGGAGTGACCCCTGTGTGCAGAGCCGAGTACTCCGTGAGCACTTCCAGGTATAGCCCAAAATTTCAATAAATAAATTTATTTAAATTTTTATATTTTACTTGATATAAAAAATCAAATGAGGTTGATTTTTATGTTCAGGCTTTTTATTTTGTTATTCTGAAATTACTTATTTTATTTTTCTTGTAAATTACTTGGGTTTTTAAATTTTTAATTATTTTCTTATCATTCGAGGCACTGTGATTTATAATATTGTTAGTGGTTTTCTGTGTACATAATTTCAACACCACACCCATCACCAGTCTGCCCACCTCCATTCCCCATGGGTTTTAATGCCCCTCCCTTTCCTTGGAATTTTTATATAGACAATCATGTCATCTATAAATAGGGACATTAATTACTCCTTTAAATCTTTAATCATAAATTAGTCATGTGCTTTTTCTGCATCAGTATATTTAATCATGTGATATTCTTCTTTAGCACTGTAGCACTGTCTTCCCATTGTTCATCGATTTGCTTGAGTGGGCACCAGTAACATAGTAACATCTCCATTGTGAGACTTGTTACTGTTTTTGGCATATCAAATACACCATGGGTAGCTTGCTAGGATCTGCTGTGTGGGCGGGATACTCTCGGTAGCTTGCTGGGCTCTCCAAGAGGAACGGAGAAATCGAACCTGGGTCGGCTGCATGCAAGGCAAATGCCCTACTCCCTGTGCTATTGCTCCGCTTTCTATTCTTCTTTAGTCTGTTGAAATAGTGAAAAGTTAATTTAACTTATTTTCAGTGTCAGGGAGTGAACGTAGGGCCCCATGCCATTGTGCCACATTCCCTGTTTGAATACAGCTCTAAACATTTTAGGCTTAACATTGGTTTGTCCTTTCTCCCTTGCCACTGGGAGCTTAGGTTTATCGGGGTACACCCATCACAGTGCTCCTGAGACACTCCCATTCCTTTGTTTATTTGTAACCTCTTTCTTTGTTCTCTGCTTCCCCAACGGTCAATCACCTGAATCCCCTAATCAGACTCTGTTACTTGTAAGATCAGATCCTTCTAAGGACACTGGACTTGTATTCATAAGTGAAATATTGACTTTCTTTTCTCATTATGTCCTTTTACTTCAGAGCAATGTCCTTTTTGTATAGACACAGGAAGACAGTTATGCTATGCTCTTGTAACTTGGAAGTTAATTGACTCCAAATAATATTCACTCCTGGGCATCTGTTTTCTCGACTTAAGACTGAGCTGCCCTTACTTCCTAGTGATGTTGGTGGGCCCCACGGGCGACTTACGTGAAGCAGGGAGGAGAAAGATGGTCACTTTCTCCCCAGTCTCTACCACCTGGGACCCAGGGTTACTGGGTTCTTGTCTCGCTCTCGGAAAAGAATTTTAGGGGTAGACAAGCAGTGAAGTAAACAGATTTTATTTAGAGGCTTTTAGAGGGAAGGAGGAAGGGATAAGTGGAAGAGAGAATAGTAAGAGTAACACGCTCAAGAGAGAACGCAGGCTTCTCTGAGGATGGAGAGAGCTCTACACACATCCTAGCACTAGACACGAAAGCATGAAAGTACACATCTCAAGAGGGGAGATGCGGGCAATACATGTGCTTGGGTACACATGTGCTCGGCCACATGGGCACAAGCAGCACATGGGCTCAGGCAGCATATGCGCGCCCTTCCTATGTTCAAGGTGTCTTTTGTAGGGTTTCTTCAACCTGCCCCCACGTGGGGCTTCTTCCCAGGTAAAGTCCGTTGCTAAGGAGGTTACCAGGGAGGTTGGGAGTGGTGACGGTCTTCTTTAGGCTGGATTATATTCTAATCAGATTAAGGGAGAGGTCAGGGAATTCGAGGAACTTCATGGGGAGGGGTCCAACCTCCTCAGGGTCTGCTGAAGGTCTTATCAGGTCTGTTTTCTGTATCCACAGGGTGGGTCAGTCTCAGGATTCTCCTTCCCGGAGACTTTAATAATCTAAATTTCATTGCCAAGGGCCTTTCCCTATCTACCTGCCTACATCATTAGCACCCCAAAGCAGGGTCCCAACAAGGGACTGGATGGACCCAGGGCAAGCTGTGAGCTACCCTAGCATCAAAATGGGCCAGGCCAAAGCACCATAATACTTAACTATAAGTTAAGAGCATGATCATGGACAAATTCTGTTATGATCCAAAAAGTAACAACTAGATTAGGACTCTGCTAGGATTAGGAAAGACTAATCTGGCTGAGAACTGTAGTCTGAGATCTATAGCAAGATGCCCCCAGGAGAGCCATCCTATAAGCTTAATGTATCTCTTACTGTGTTCATACAAAATGACTAATATTATGTTTATATGTTTGTTGGACTAAAGAAAGGAGAAACACACCCATAGATGTTATTTGGCTCCTGGGAGGGTTGTCCTGCTGAATAAGAGTTTGTCCTAGAAGAAGGATTTGTCCTGAGGGAAGGATTTTACTTTTGTTGATTGTATGACCACACCATGTGTAATTGTTACTCCAACCCCTCCATGATTTGGGATATAACTAAGGCTGTGAGAGTGGGCAGGGGGTTGAGGAAGAGGAATGGAGATGAGATTGGAATAAACTGCAACTGACACCAACCAGCCTGACCCTCGTTTCCTCCTTCATCCACCCACTGCCATTGGCCTTCCCCGGAGTAGGAGAAGCAGTGCAAGATCATCAAAGGCAGGTGGTGAGAGAAAGCTGTGGGCTTCGTATTCATTTTTTGAATACACAATTTCCAGCCTAATTTTCAAATATTAAACTAGACTCGAATCCCTGGAAAAAACTCCAAGTCAGGCTAGGGATGTAGCTCAGCAATAGATCACTTGCTTTACCTACATGAGAGCATAGTATAGAATTTTTAATATACTTATTGACTATTTATTGATACAATATTGGCATATTATTAAGGATAATTATGTCTATATTCAGGAGGGATAGTGGTCTGTTCTTTTCTAGTTGTGGTATCAGAATAATACTAGTTTCATAAAATAAATTGGAACGTGTTTCTCCTCTTCTATTTCCTGGAAGACGTTGTATAAGTCATGTTAATTCTTCCTTAAAAATTAGGTGTGAGAGAGATAGTACAGGGGTTAAGGCACTTGCCTGCACACTGCACACAGCTAACCCTGGTCCAATCCCTGCTGCAGCATATGGTCTCCTGAGCACCACCAGGAGTCATTCATGCACACGGAGCCAGGAGTAAGTTGAGTATCCCCAGATATGGTTCCAAAAACCCCCTCCCCCCAATTATTTTTAAATATAAAATTTTGCAGAGCTCTCATTGAGATCATTTGGTCCTGAAGACTTCTTTTTGTTTTGTTTTGTTTTGTTTGGGGGCCACACCCAGTGGTGCTTAGGGCTTACCTGTGGTTCTATGCTCAGGAATCATTCCTGGAGGGCTCAGGGATCATATGGGTGTCAGGGACTGAATACATGTCAGTGTGTAACAACACAAATATTCTACCCTCTGTACTATGGCTCCAGGCCCTGGGCTTGGAGATTTCTTTCTTTCTTTCTTTCTTTCTTTTTTTTTTTTTTTTTTTTGCTTTTTGGGTCACACCTGGCGATGCACAGGGGTTACTCCTGGCTCTGCACTCAGGAATCACTCCTGGCGGTGCTCAGGGGACCATATGGGATGCTGGGAATCGAACCCAGGTCGGCCGCGTGCAAGGCAAATGCCCTACCCACTGTGCTATCGCTCCAGCCCCAGGGCTTGGAGATTTCTTGCGGAATTTTTATCCTATGGGTTAGGGCTGGGGATGTGGTTCAAGTGTAAAGCACTTGTTTTGTATCTATGACGCCTTTGGACTTATATACAGTACCTCATGCCCATTCCAGCATTGCTGCTGGCAGCTCTGATGGGTCCCAATTACCTCCATGTCTGAGCTCTTTTGGAGTGTTCCCCAAAAGAATAAAAGACTGAAATATACTACTCATTGAATTTCTCTATTAGCTATAGGTTTAGATTACCCATTTCATATTGGGTGTTATGGTAGCTTTCATTTCAGAACAACTGGTTCATTTCATCTAAACTGTCAAGTTTATGTGCATACACTTGTTCTTGATAGTCCCTAAGAATCCTTTTTAAGGGCCTGAAGAGAAAGCATAGCCGGTAGGGTGCTTGCTTTGCATATAGCCAACCTGGGTCCAATCTCTGGCACTCCATGTGGTCCTCCTGGGATCAGGAGTGATCCCAGAGTGCTGAGTCAGAAGTAAGCCCTGAGCACTGCCACGTGTAGCTCAATTGCTAACCCCCCCAATTAAAAGATTACTTTTTTAAAAGTTTATTTTAAACACCATAATTTACAATACTGGGGTTTGTGTGTGTGCGTTTGGCCACACCTGGCTCTTCTCAGGATTTATTCTTGGCTCTGTGTTCCATGATCACTCCTGATGGAGCTCAGGAGACTATATGTGGTACCAGTGCTTGGGTGTGAGTTGGCAACATGCTAAGCAACTGCCATACCCACTGTACCACTTCTCCAGCCCTTCAGGTATACACTACATATTGTACATTAACCCATTTAAGTGTACAGTTAAATTTTTATAAATATGTGCAGTTATATAATAACCATCCTCAGTATTGTTATTGCTATGTCTTCAGGTACAGTTATCTTTTCTTCTTCAATGTAAACTGTTGCCAATCTCATCTAGTGACATTTAATTTTATATACTGTATTGTATTATTCAGTTCTAGAAGTTCTAAGTTATTCTTGCATTTCTCTCATTTCTCTTATCATCATATTTTTCTTTAAATCCTCGAAAACATCTACAATAGCTATTTTAAAGTCTTTGCATGCTAATTCCATCACCTCTGTAATTTCTAGTTATGATTATCTTTCTGGTTTTAGGTCACAATTTGCTGCTATCTGCATGTCTAATGATGTGTATATGGCTATACACATTCTAAATGCTACATTGTTGAGTGTTTAGATTTTATCTTTTTGAAATACTGACATTTGTTTTGGAAGGCAGTTAAATTATTTGTAGATCAGATTGATCTTTTCAAGACTTTCTTTTCAAGTTTTTGTAAGGTGGTTCTGTAGAAACCTTTGTCTTAGGTTAGTTTAGCTCTATGACTAGGTTGTGACTTTTTAAAGATTGCTCTGCATGTTCAGCCAAAGCTCTATTCTGGCTAAATGAAATTCAAATATTTCCCATACCTGTTTGAGCTCTGGGGATTCTTAAGTAAATAGCTCCCTTGAGCTATTAACTATTCTTTACCCAGCTTAAGAGAAGTGTCAGTCTCTGCCTGCTTATATTATTCATCCAAAGACTCAAGAGATTTTTATCCAGATTTCTGGAATTCATTATGTAGTTTCATTCTCTTTGATGTTCTAGCCCATAAATTCTAGCTACCTCAGTCTCCCCAAACTCCATATAACTAAATTCAGCAAGGTCATTCATTGTTATTTTCAGATTTCTCCTCTTCTGCCCCATAATCTGAAAATTACCTGAGACCAAAAAAAAAACCCAAACTCAGAGATCATGGCTCACTTTGTTTTCCTTTCTTCAGTCTTATACTGATTTTTTTTATGTCTGAAAGTATTTTTACTAAGATTTTAATTAATTTTCTAGTTGTCCAAGGCAGTATGACTAGTTCTACAAGGTTAAAGTTTTCACATAGGCATTTAGATTAACAATATATATTGGAAACCATTAATATTAATTTATAGAAATCTGTGTTTTTTATAGCTTCATAAAATTCCATTGTTTATACATATACTTACATACTTATATAAATATATACACACCCCAAGTCTACTCAATAAGTCAACAGTTAACTATTTATATAGTTTCCAATCTTTCTACAGTTACAATGTTTTAATAATAACATGGTACATATATAATTTCATAATTTTTGAATGTATATTTTCAGGGTAAAGATACATAAGTATTTTCATAATTTTTAGTATTTTCAGGAAAAATTACTAAAAATGTGATTGTTAGGTTTCCTTCATAAAGGTTGAACCAGTTTGCCTTCCTATTATTTTTCCATAGTCTGACTTACAAAGCCTGCCAATCTAATCAGTACAAAAGATCTCAAACTCATTTTAATTATAATTGTTCTCATTATTACTAAAGATAATTACCTTTCATAAATTTAAGAGCCAGTATATCTCTTTTAAAAAATTATCTGCTATCTTACCTTACTATATATTTTTAAGTGCTTTGTTTCAAAATTTTCTTCCAAAATTAAAAATAATAATTTTTAATTAAATATATTTTAATTAAATTTAATTTTTAAATTAAATGTATTTTAATTAAATTTAATTTTTTAATTAAATTAAATAAAAATGTGTGTTTTTTTACATTTATTAGGGCCTGAGAGATAGTTCAACAGGCTAAGTGCATGCTTACCTATAGGAAGCCCAGATTTGATCTTCCAAACACACTGGAAACAACCTTCAAGCACAGAGTAGAAGTAGCCCCCACGCACCACCAGGTGTGGCCCCAAAACAAAAATAATTAGTTTAAAAGTTATTTATTTAGTTGGAGATATTAGCCCTTTGTCCAAGATATAAATTACAAATATTTTCTTTCAATATTTCATTTGTTGTACATTTTGTTTATGACTTTGTAACAACTCTTCCCCATGTCTGCTCCAACCTTTCTTTCCCTTGGGCCACACCATAGAACCCAGGGCCCCATATACAAACTTGACCTCCAGCCACCTCTTTGTGCTATCTCCCAGATCCCTCATCTTTATTTTTATATAGCTTAAAAAAATCAGTCTTCTCTTGTGTTGCATTCAGATGTTAAGTCATTGTTAAAAATTCTTGCCTCATACTCATTCTATAGAAAATTTTCTAAGTTTTCTTCTAGTTCTTATATGTACTTTTGGTTTTTTATGTTTAGGTTCCAATGTACAAGGATTGTTGTGTGTACTGAGTCATTTTTTTTCTAAATAACTATTCTGTTGTCCCAGTATTGTGTATTTAAAACTTCATCTTAACCTTTCAGTATCAATATTGCAAAACAATGCCCAGAAGAAGAGAGAGAGAGACAGAGAGAGAGAGAGAGAGAAGAGAAAGAGAGAGAGAGAGAGAGAGAGAGAGAGAGAGAGAGAGAGAGAGAGAAGTAAAGGGGTGGGGAATGATTGGAGGGAACTGGGTATACTGGTACTGGGAAATGTACACTGGTGGAGGAATGGGTGTTAGAAGTAAAAAATATTTTAAAAATAAATTAATAAAAACGTCATCTTGGAGGGGGTGGCACAGGTGCTGGGGGGAGGGGAGAACCAACTTCATTTTAATCCCATAATTTGAAATAGTATCTTTATCATCATGAATTAATTTCCATTTGCCAGAGGTTTTATTAACCAGAAAAACACACTTCTTTATCACTGAAAGTTATCATTACATATTGAAGTGGATTATTTCATTTAATAAAACAAACAGCTCCTCCATACATGGCTACCCATTTGGTGAGAACTGATAACACTTTATAATAAAATAATTTCATGCTGTAAGGAAACTGAACAGATTTTATCTCTCTAAGAAGAATGTAAGTCTCTTGGGAGATTATAATGCAGACAAAATTTAGTAATATTTTGCAGGTAGTTCCTAAATATTTAAAGTTTAGGACATCAAAAAAATAGACTAATGTGACAAGACTAGAAGAGAACAGGACTCAAATGTGAGAAGAGATGTTTTTCCCAAATTTCAGATCTTTAAAATAGTTCCAAAATATTTAGATAATTCTTATTGTTCTGAACTTTTAGTTGATTTATTTTGTGTAGTGCTGGGGATTGAACTCGGGCTTTCTGAATATTAAGTATGTTCTCTACCACTTGAACTATATTCCAGCTCCTAAAAAGAGGCTGGGGGGGATAGCTCAGTGATTAGGGGCGAGGTGTAGGCATGTGTAGGCACCTGAGTTCAATCCCAATACCATGTGCTGCCCCCCTTCCCTGCACTTCTGGGTGTTATCCTGGTGGCCTTCGTGTATTGCTGGGGTTGTTCTGATGGCTCCAGAACTTCCATGCCAGGCTGCACTGCATCCCTAGGCCCAAGGTAGCATCAAACCATCAGCCTGAATGACCACTGGGAGCATCAATGGGAGTGGTGCCAGGGTCCCCCGAGCACTTCCTAGATGGCCCAGAATCAAGAGAAAAACACTTAGTGATTAATTTTCCAGATATAAACACACAGAAACAGTTATTGCATAAATAAATCAGATAAGTATTAAGGTTCAATTGTTCAGCTTCTTCACCAGATTCCTGTCTCGCACCTATCTAAATTATGATATGTTTGTTTGCTTTCTGGTTATATATTTTTATACCATTTCTCCTTAAATGGTCCTTTAATCTAGCCTTACAGTATCGTAGCACTGTAGCACTGTCATGGATTTGCTTGAGCGGGCACCAGTAACGTCTCCATTATGAGACTTGTTAGTATTTCTGGCATATCGAATACACCATGAGTAGCTTAATATTTCTTTAAAAGGCAAAACAAATTGATTTTAAAGATTATTAGGTGATATTTAAGATTTTAGGGAGGTACATGTTTCTCCTTGAAAGCAGTAATTTAGGGGGCTGGAGCCATAGTACAGTGGGTAGGGCATTTGCCTTGCACGTGGGCTGACCTGGTGATTGACAGCATCCCATATGGTCCCCAAGCACTGTAAAGAGTAAATACTGAGTGCAGAGCCACGAGTAACCCCTGTGCATCGCTGGGTGTGACCCAAAAAGCCAAAAGAAATCAGTAATTTAATAATATCATGAGTAGGCTTTTGTTATTATTGACCCCCTGAGAATAAATTTTAGTTGCCAAATACTAAGAAAATATTAATATAAATATTAAGGTAATAATATTAGGAATATTTATGGAGGGCCTTCTTGGTGCCAAACAAGGCCAAAATAGTGTGACCTGTGAAGTCACACTAGCTCCCATTCATAGAAGAACCTGGTATTTGGGTTAATATTCTGCTGTCACCATGATGAAATTCCCAATAATTTTTTAACAAGTAGCCCCCTAATGTCATTTTGTATTGTCTCCACAAATTATGTAACCAGTTCTGGTCCCAAGAAGTATGTTTACCAAGAAGAATGTATATTGTATGTTTCTGAAAGATCTTTCAGATTACTACAGATAAGATGCAACTTTTTTATTCTAAGTGACCTAACATTTTTATTTATTTATTTTTTATTTTTTGTAATGAATCCCCGTGAGGTGCAGTTCCAGATTTACAAACTTTCATGGTTACATTTCAGTCATACAATGCTTAGCACCCATCCCTCCACCAGTGCCCATTCTCCACCACCAATGATCCCTGTGCGCCTCACCCCACCCCCACCTTTAGTGAAAGCAAAATAGGAAGACCAAGAAGGAACCTATGATATTTAGCATGGTTTTGACTCAGATGACTAAGATGATAGAGGAAAGGAGCTGATAGATTCAAAGTGCATTTTGGAGTAGTAAGCATTGGCATGAACTGATAATTTAAAAAATGTGAATATAGAAAAATATATTAAAAATTACAGAACTTTTTTACTAGACTAGGGTTTGTAGTATTAAATGAAGAAGGCTGGAGAAAGAACCTACTAAAGATGTAGTTATGAGTTGAGATTGAGCAGGCTGGGGGATGAGAGGGAAACTGACATTGGTGGAGGCAAATGGAAACGTGAAGGGATTTGTGTTGAAACATTGTATGACTGAAGCTTAATGAATAATTTTGTAATCCTGCAATTTGTGGTGATTAAACAATTTTAAATTATTTTTTTAAAGTTGATTTTGACATTATGTTAGTGAAACAAACCGGATATAAGATACTCTATGTCATGGTTTCCTCTTAATAAAAATTTATAAAAGACAAAATTTCATAGAAAATAGTTCAGTGGTTACCTGAGATGGGAGAGGAATAAGAACTGATTGAAGATAGGCATGAAGGAACTTTTTTGGACAATGGTAATATTATAAAAGTGGAATATGATATTGGTTTTACAACTGTATAAATTTACTAAAATTAATTGATTAAAGTGAAATGTATTGTAAAACTATTAAGAGCTTTTGATGCCTATGATTATCTCAGTGAGTACAAATATTATTCCAATTTTACAGAAAAGACAAGAGAGTTTTAAAATAAAGCTTCATGGTTACATGGCTATTAAATGTAATAACCAGTATTGTAGCTATCTTAATGGAGGAGCATATGCTTATGGAGGAGCATATGCTTTGTAGTTTCAGTTCAGGTTCCATCCCCAACATCACATGGTCCCCTTAGAAATGCCAGGAGCAACCCATGGGTACAGAACCTGGAGTAGCGCCTGGGCACTTCTTGGTATGACTCAAAAAGAAAGAAATAACAAGAAATAGTTTCATTAGGTCTACTGGTAGCTTGAAAAAGTGTATATTATATGTTTCTGAAATATCCCTCGGGTTACTGCAGATAAAATGGAACTTCCAAAAATGCTTTGTACTAGGGAAAATGAATATATTAGTCCATAGTATAATTTATGATTACTATGCCATTAGCATGATGGTTGTTTTATGAATAAAGATTAAGTATGGAGGAGGGTACAAATGTTTTGTTATATGATGAATAAATATGAGAATCTAATGCATGCATGGTCACTGTCATTAACTATACTGTAGTGTATTTACTTGAGCTTCACTAAGATAATAGATTTTAAATGTTCTTACCACATACACAAAGTGTTTCCTAGGGTTGGAGAGATAATACAGCAGGTAGGGTGCTTTCCTGCACATGGCCAACCAGGTTTGATCCCTGACACCCCATATGGTACCTGAGCTCTGCCAAAGTGATCCCTGAGTTCAGAGTCAGGAATAAGCACTGAGTACTGCTGTGGTGTGGCCCAAACAAAAAATATTTTCTAGACTTGGTTATGAACATTTTAATAATTTAGTAATTGTCACTGTCACTGTCATCCCGTTGCTCATTGATTTGCTCGAGCAAGCACCAGTAATGTCTCCATTGTAACATTTGTAGTTACTGTTTTTGGCATATCAAATACGCCCTGGGTAGCTTGCCAGGCTCTCTGAGAGGGGCAGAGGAATCGAACCCAGGTCGGCTGCATGCAAGGCAAATGCCTTACCCGCTGTGCTATCGCTCCAGCCTAGTAATTAATTATTAATAATAAATTATTATCACTAAGTAATAATTTAGCGATATATGCATATATTAAATAATCTATATAAAATACATAGTATTTTCTTTTCCATTATACTTTCATAACCTGGGGTAGGTCAGAAGTGCCTTCTGTGCTAAATAATTGGGATACAAATGACTATCAAAACAGGTATGGGGCCTTGAAGAAATGCCATAGTGGTTTTGAACTCCTTTCTTGCTAGCAAAGTTCAGAATTCAATTCCTAGTGCCACCACATATACTCAGCATCAGTCTGGCATCTCTACAGTGCCACAAATGATTTCCAGCTGCATTTGCAGCCACAGCTGTGTGTGAGCATCACAGACAACGGTATGACCCCCATGCCCTGAGAAAGCACTGCATCTAAAAAGATGTGTCTGGCTATCCTGGCCAGGACTGTGATTTAGTGATCATATGGGTGAGTATTGCAGCAACACTCACGGAGAACCATAATCATAATTTGTGAGCCTCAGTTAAGAATGTGAGCCTGGGGAGGCTCACCACCACTAAAGGTGTGCAAACCTTAGTGAATACTGTGGCCAAGTGTGCAAGCATCACAGTAGTGCAAGCTTACAACCTGGCATGTAATCCAGCAAGTACCAAAGCTAAAACATGTGGGTGCAACCTATTCAGCAGTGTGTGTACCCCCCATCATCACAACAGCAGTAACAACAACAACAACACAAAAAGTAAAGATGAATATACTTTTTAAAGACCAAGTATGATCTCTGCCTTCTAGAAGATTTATTTTAGTGAGAGAAGCAGTAATTACACTTAAAGAAGAAAATAATTTTAAGTTTAAATTGTTAGGTTCAACAAAGATCATAACTAAGGATACTGGTTTTAACAGGGGCCTAATGGAAGCCATCTACTAGGAAATAACATTTAAACTGAGATATGAAAGAATTGTAGAAATTAGAAAAGTGAGGGGCCAGAGCAATAGTACAGTGGGTCAGCACTTGCCTTGCATGCAGCCAATCCAGATTTGATTATTGCTGCTTTGTTTGGTGACTACAATGCTCAATTCTTTAAACAAAGGCTTTAAAGCCTTTGTTATACTTCTTTAAACACGGTAGAGCCTTGCAGTCTTATTTCAACTAAAATTTTAGAAAGGTTCCAGGAATTAAATTGACTTAAAATTTTTTTCTTGATAGTTTTATTTATCTCGTTATCCTATATTAGCAATGCAACTATGGCACAACAGTTAAATATCTTGGGAAAGTGGTCACGTAAAAGGAAACCAATTATGTTCTGTGATTGGGAAACAAAGTATAGGAAAAATTCATTTTGTTCTTTTTTCTTAAGAATGAGAGCTAAACACCACCACATCTCTTATTAAATGAAATCTGATCCTTTGAATATGAAAATTAATCACAAACAGAAAGGGGAGACTCAAACATTTGGAAATCAAACGTAGGAAAAGAAGAATCTGAATTCTATTTTAAATTTTCATAAGTAATTAAAATAGAGTTAGAATAGGTTTTTATCCTTACTGAGAAGTGAAAGGGAATTCTAAGCTTACTTGGTAAGAAAGAAAGCAAATTACTGATATCTCCACAAAATATTAAATGCTTCCTTGCAATTAAAGTCTGACTAAAAAGGTTTATATCCAGTTCATCGACAAACTAAATTTGTAGGTATTTTTCTAGACAACCTTGTGGTGTTGGGGTTTTGGTTTGATCTCCCTTTAACTGATTAAAGAAGCCCATAGGTCTTGGTATAGTGTGAGTTGCAGAATGGCTAACTTACTCGTAAGCCCTGCAGCTGGCTCTCCAGGCTAACTTAGGGTCGGGATGTATGGATACCGCCAAGTAGCTCTGGTCATAAACTATGGAAAGAAGCCAAAGAAAAGTGAAGTTCCTGGCGCTAGCGCTTAGCCCGCTCACGGAGCAGGACGCTAGCGCATTCTTCGTGCAGTTATTGGCTGGGACTCTGCGTGCCGCTGTCGGCCAATGAAGACGCGGGAGATCTGGCCCCGGCCCGTCCCCTCTCGGCGCCCCGGGATGAGGCAGAGAACGAACAGCCGGCGAGCAAATCAAAGGCATCTAGAAAGCCATGTCGGACTCGGCGCCCAGCGCTCAAGCGCTAACCCGCTGAAAGTTTCTCAGCGAAAAGGCCGGGACGACCTGGACCCCGCCAGGAGGAACTGCCGTTGAGTGAGATGGTCCCAGAGGCCCGGAGGAGCGGACTGGTAAGCACGCGGAGAGTGGTGGGAGTTTTGTTTCTGCTTGGTGCCTTACACAAGGCGTCCGCGGTCATTCGCTATGAGATCCTGGAGGAAAGAGAGAAGGGTTTCGTGGTGGGCAACGTGGTCAAGGATCTCGGTTTGGATATCGGCAATCTGTCCGCTCGCAGGCTCCGGGTGGTGTCCGGAGCGAGCCGAAGATTCTTTGAGGTGAACCGGGAGACGGGAGAGATGTTCGTGAACGACCGCCTGGATCGGGAGGAGCTGTGCGGGACACTGCCCTCCTGTACCGTAACTCTGGAATTGATGGTGGAGAGCCCACTAGAACTGTTCAGCGCGGAAGTGGTGCTTCAGGATATCAACGACAATGATCCCGCTTTCCCTACCCGGGAAATGAAATTGGAGATTAGCGAGGCCGTGGCGCCGGGGACGCGCTTTCCGCTCGAGAGCGCGCACGATCCCGACGTGGGAAGCAACTCTTTACAAACCTACGAGCTGAGCCCGAGCGAGTACTTTGTGCTTCGCGTGCACACGCGGGAGGACGGTACCAAGTACGCGGAGCTGGTACTGGAGCGCGCCCTGGACCGGGAACAAGAGCCAAGTTTCCAGTTGGTGCTGACCGCACTGGACGGAGGAACCCCGGGTCGCTCCGCCAGCCTGACTATTCGCATCACCGTGCTGGACGCAAATGACAATGCGCCTGCCTTCAACCAGTCTTTGTATCGGGCGCGCGTCCTGGAGGATGCACCCCCCGGAACACGCGTGGTGCAGGTCCATGCTACGGATCTGGATGAAGGCCCCAACGGTGAAATAATTTACTCCTTCGGCAACCACAATCGCGCCGGCGTGCGGGAACTATTCTCCTTGGACCTTGTAACCGGGGTGCTGACAATCAAGGGACGATTGGACTTTGAAGACACAAAACTCCACGAGATTTATATACAGGCCAAAGACAAGGGCGCGAATCCTGAAGGGGCACATTGCAAAGTTTTGGTCGAGGTTGTGGATGTAAATGACAATGCCCCAGAGATCACAGTCACTTTGGTGTACAGTCCAGTTCCCGAGGATGCTCCTCTTGGAACTGTCATTGCTTTGCTCAGTGTTACAGATCTGGATGCTGGGGATAACGGCCTGGTCACTTGCGAGGTTCCAACAGGTCTCCCTTTCAGCCTGACCTCTTCCCTCAAGAATTACTTTACTTTGAAAACCAGCGCACCCCTGGACAGGGAGACTGTGCCAGAATACAACCTCAGCATCACTGCCCGAGACTCTGGAGCACCTCCCCTCTTGGCCCTTACAACGGTGAGGGTGCAAGTGTCTGACATCAATGACAACCCTCCACAATCTTCCCAATATTCCTATGATGTTTACGTTGAGGAAAATAACCTCCCTGGGGTTCCGATACTAAATCTAAGTGTCTGGGATCCAGATGCTCCACAGAATGCTCGCCTGTCATTCTTTCTTTTGGAGCAAGAATCTGAAACTGGGCTAGTGGGTCGCTATTTCACAATCAATCGTGACAGTGGTGTGGTGTCATCCTTGGTACCCCTGGACTATGAGGATCGGCGGGATTTTGAATTAATAGCTCATATCAGCGATGGGGGCACTCCTGTTCTCACCACTAACATCAGTGTGAACATATTTGTCACGGATAGCAATGACAATGCCCCCCAAGTCCTATACCCCCGGCCTGGCCTAAGCACAGTAGAGACTCTGCCTCGAGGTACAGCTGCAGGCCACGTGGTCACACGGGTAGTGGGCTGGGACCCAGATGCGGGGCATAATGCCTGGCTCTCTTACTACCTCTTGGGAGCCCCTAACCAGAGCCTTTTTGCCGTGGGACTTCACACAGGTCAAGTCAGCACTGCTCGCCCAGTCCAGGACACAGATTCACCCAGACAGACTCTCATGGTATTGATCAAAGACAATGGAGAACCACCACTGTCTACCACCACAACTTTGACTGTGTCAGTAACAGAGGAATCTCCAGAAGCCCGGGCTGAGTTTCCCTCTGGATCTGCCCCCCAGGAGCAGAATAAAAATCTCACCTTTTATCTACTCCTCTCTCTAATCCTGGTTTCAGTGGGGTTTGCACTCACCATCCTGGGAGTGATTATATTCAAAGTTTACAAGTGGAAACAGTCCAGGGACCTATACCGGGCCCCTGTGAGCTCCCTGTACCGAACACCAGGGCCCTCTCTGCATGCAGATGCTGTGCGGGGAGGCCTGATGTCCCCACACCTTTACCATCAGGTGTACCTCACCACTGACTCGCGCCGCAGTGACCCATTGCTCAAGAAACCCGGAGTGGCCAGCCCCCTGGCTAGCCCCCTGAACACTCTTCGGAGCTGTGATCCAGTGTTCTATAGGCAAGTGTTGGGTGCAGAGAGCTCCCCTCCTGGACAGGTAAGGTCTAGCGAGTTATCCCAAATGATATTGCTGTTTTGTCTTTTTTAATTTCTGTACCATGTTCAGGAAGGTATGTGCAGTCTTGTTTGTTTTAGAGATGAAGATATTTTCCGGAAAATGCATTCACATTTTTACCTGATCAAATGTGTCTTTGTGAAGGGGGGTGTTGGCTGGAGTGCGATTTGTGGTTCTACATAATGTTCCTTGATTCACTTATGGACCTAGTTCACACCTCAAGCACTCACTTGCCATTACAACTAACCTATATTGTTAGGGCTCCTTTAAGATGCCAGTGTATACCAGTGGTTCATATGAATATTATTTAACTAACACCAATTCAACACAGGGTGGGTGTGCTAGATAAAAACTCACTTAGCACTTACAGCTTAGCTTGGGGTCATTTGCATTGGGGATGAGCTTGTAGATATTCTTAAATAGCAGAAGCTGCTGGAGATTTTAAAACTACTTCATTCACCTATCTTTCAAATGATTGCCACAACTGCACTAAAAGGAATGGTTTGCTGAGCATTTTCCTTTGCCTCTATGAATTCTTTAATTCAGTCTTAGATGGTTTTCTTTAAAAGAACCAAAATTTTAGGCACTATTTACATTTTATTTCAAGCACTCTACTGGAAATGCTATTCCTTACTACTTTAAAGATATTCTTATAATAGTAATGATGCATACTATAGAAAATTTGGAAAACACTGAAATATATAAACAAACATTTAAACTATAATCCCAAGTCCAAAACTACCATTAGTTAGAAATGTAAAAACTTGGGGCTGGAGCAATAGTATAGGGGGTAGAGCATTACAAGCAGCCAGCCCAGGTTCAATCCCTGGCACTCCATATGGTCGGTCCTCTGAGCCTGCCAGGAGGAGTGATCTATGAGTGCAGATCCAGGAGTAAGCCCTCAGCACTTCCAGGTGTGGCCCCAAACAAACCAAAAAATACTCTTTTTTTTTGTATTTTGTTTGTTTAGATTTTGGGCCACACTCAGTTGTGCTCAGGGCTACTCCTGGCTCTCTGCTCAGGGATCACTCCTGGAAGTGCTGTGGGACCATATGCAGTACTGGGGAGTCAAACAGGGTTAGCCACCTGCAAAGCAAGAGCCTTAACACTGTGCTATCTCTCCGGCCCTAAAAAAATTGTTTTGAAAAAAATCAAAGGAATTCAAAAGAACATAAAGTACAAAATGAAATTTTTGTGAGCCAGCATTATTCCCTTACCCTTACTTTTCTGAGATATACACATAATATATAAAATAAGTATGATAAAGTTCTCACTCATTCAGGATTGTGTGCAGGTGACTGCAGGACCTTTCTTTGAGATGAAACTTGCACACACTTCCAAATGTGGGGGAACAACTGTTGTTTTGTTACTAATAAGTGAACTATTGCTATCAACCCTTGGAATTAGTAGTTAGAAAATAAGGGTCTACCACTTAGAAACTGTGAGTCCATGTGCAAATAAATCTTCCTATGCCTGCTTTTTATATGTAGAAAAGGAGTAGCAATAGTTTTATAAGATTTTTACAATAAAATGTATGCCTAATGCCTACTGTGCCATAGCATTACCAATTCTTAACTTTTAATATTATTTGTTTTATTCATTTTTCCACCTAAAATTTTAAACACTGGGAAGTAAACAAATCTAGAGACAGCCAAAGATGACTAAGTAAAGGCATGTAAGGAAAAAACTAAAAAATGAAAGCCACAGAGAACCAGCTGCTGCCAGTTATTCCTAGACTCATGTCCTCTAGCTTAGTTCCATATTAGAATTGCCTAGAGATCTTTAAAAAACATGAATGACACATCTCACTTTTGAAGCACAATTTCCAGGTGTGTGACACATGCATTAGTATTTTCAAAGGTCCCTAAGTGCAGACAAGTTTGTAAAGCACTGCCCTAGAACCTACCAGTCTATCAGTTGTCCTATTTGTGAAGCAAAGTATTAATATAGCATTCTCAGAACCAAAAGCCAACCTTCATAGGCCTGACTGAAAATCAAAACACTCTGAAGTTTTTTTCTACTTTAACATATTATCTAGACTAGCTCTAGAAGAGCATTATAGAAAAATCATCGGATATATTTCAGTCAACTAAAGGGAAATATTCCTAAACTACTAGTTCTTAGACAATTATTTTAAAATTCAGAATTGGGCAGGGGGTATAGAATTTCTTTGATGGGGAGGTAACAAAATTTTTCTATAGGGACTAAAGGGATAGTACAGCAGATAAGTCTCACCATATGGTTGACCTTGTTTTAATCCCTGGTACCACAAGCACTGCTAGGAGTGATTCATGAGCACAGAGCCAGGAGTAAGCCCTGAGCACTATTGGGTGTGACACAAACAACCCTCCCCCCATTTTTTCTATAATTAGAGATTGTGACATTGTTTTACTGCATGTGAATATGCTGAAATTCAGTTGTACACTTTAAATGGGTAAGATATATAATACATAAACTGTATCAATAAGATTTTAATGAAATTTTGTTTTTTGACACACGTGACTGTGCTCAGGGACCACCTGTGACAGCGTTTGGGGGACTATATGTGGTGCCAGAGGTTGAACCAGGGTCAGCCATATATGGCAAGGCAAGCACCTTACCCTCTGTACTCTCTCTCTCCCTCTCTTTCTCTAACCCATAAAGCAATTTTTTTTTTGCTTTTTGGGTCACACCCAGCGATGCTCAGGGGTTACTCCTGGCTTTGCACTCAGGAATTACTCCTGGCGGTGCTTGGAGGACCATATGGGATGCCGGGGATCGAACCCGGGTCGGCCGCATGCAAGGCAAACGCCCTACCCGCTGTGCTATCGCTCCGGCCCCACCCATAAAGCAATTTTTATAGATGAAAATATAAATACAGGAAAATCACATAGCTGGTATAAAAGACTGAGTTAGGAATATGTAGGATTAGGGTTTTATTCTGACCCAATTCTAATAGTAAGACACTTGTTCTTATGTGGGTGTGAACTTGCAACTACAAATAAATAAGACCGTTATGCAGTCTAGTTCTTGGATATTTAAAGGCATCAGTAAAGAGTCAGCTTATGGTTATAGGAATGAAAAATTGATGAAGAAAACATTTAAGTGATTCTTTCTGGTTTGGTTGGGGGTCCACACCTGGCAACGCTCAGAGGCTAATACTGGGTCTACATTCAGGGGACTGAACTGAAGTCAACTGTGTAAGGCAAGCACCCTACCCACTGTACTATCACTCCGGCCCCTCATTAAAGTGTTATAGAAAAGAATTTATTTTGAGACATACATGGAGTCAGAGTTGGGAATCATAGTACTATACATATGAATGGCTTAGCTTTATTTGTTTTAGTGCCGGGGATTGAAGTAATGTGTATAAAATGCTTTACTTGGTATAAAGAACTCATAAAGTGAAAATTTAAATTTTTGTTAAGGGGCTGGAGCAATAATACAGTGGGTAGGATGTTTTCCTTGCACATACCAATACAGATTCAATCCCCAGCATCCCATATGGTCCCCTGAGCACCACCAGGAGTAATTCCTGAATGAAGAGCCAGGAGTAACCCCTGAGTATTGCCAGGTGTGACTACCCAAGAAAGCCAATAAATTTTGTTAAACTAGTAAATGAGAATATTAATAATTCACCATTTGCTGACCATCCCTACATACCAGGAACTGTGAGAAATGAAAACACAGTCCCTGCTACTTTGGTACACAGATTACCACAGGAAATATATGCAAAAAAAGGAAAAGAAGGGGAGACAAGCTTATTTCAAGATGTAGTCGGAACAAAAGCTAAGAACACTCAATATGGCCGACCCAGGTTCGATCCCCAGCATCCCTAGAAACCACCAAGAGTAACTCTTGAATGCAGAGCCAGGAATAACCTGAGAATTGCCATATGGGACCCCAAACAAAACAAAACAATACAAAGCTTAAAGACTTCCCAAACAAGTCTGGGGAAATCAGGAAGCCTTCATAGAAGTGGAGATGCTTGAACTGAAAAGTAAAGGTTGAGGAATGCTATTTCAAATAGTAAAGGGAAACAGGTCAGGTAGAAAGGATTCTTGCAGGAAATTCCCTGAAGGATAATATTTCACTGTTGTTGAGCCTTAAAGTATGTTTCTAAAAGAGTCTTAGCAGGAGATTAAGTGAAAGAAGTAGGCCAGAGTTAGACTTTGAATTACCAAGAGTTAACTATTCTGAATAATTGATACTCATTGTAGAATTCTGAAATGACATATATATTATGGCATGTATTTCTGTTTATTTTAGAATTATTCTGGCAGCTATAAAATGAGCTGGTATATTGAGATGGAGGTAAAAAGAACAGAATGATATAATATTTGAGAAAATGTATGATATATAGAGAGATGATTATAAAATCCCCCAAACCTGTTAATTAACATGGCATAGAGGGAGATAATTATAAAATCCCCAAATTGTTAATTGACATGATATGGGGAATCTGAAAGAAAAAAAGTCAAGGTTGACCCGCTGCTCCCTTCCCCTCTGTCATTCAAACTAAAGTTGCTAGGTGAATGATGGTATCATTCTCTGAGACAGTGAATGCTGGCAAAAACATCTTGTAGGTCAGGGTGATTTACACATCGTTTATTCCAAAAAGGGATGTAAGTGTTTTTATAAAAGAACCCAGAAAGTTGGGGCTAGAGCGATAGCACAGCGGGTAGGGCATTTGCCTTGCACGTGGCCGAACAGGGTTCGATTCCCAGCATCCCATATGGTCCCCTGAGCACCGCCAGGAGTGATTCCTGAGTGCATGAGCCAGGAGTAGCCCCTGTGCATCGCCAGGTGTGACCCAAAAAGCAAAAAAAAAAAAAAAAAAAAAAACAGAAAGTCATCCCTTTAAGATCAGAAGGTTGGTCAGAGGTGAAAAATGTTTAAAATGTTAAGGTGTGGGCTGGAGAGACAGCATAGTAGGTAGGGCACTTGTCTTGCACAAATCCGACTGAAGTTCAATCCCCAGCATCCCATATGATCCCCTGAGCACTTCTAGGAGTGATTCCTGAGTGCAGATCCAGGAGTAATCCCTGAGCATTAATGGTGTGGCTCAAGCCCCAAAATAAACTATTTAAAATGTTAAGGTGCTTATCTTTTTTTTAATTTTTAAAATTTTATTGAATCACCGTGAGATAGTTACAAGCTTTCATGTTTGGGTTACAATCTCACAATGATCAAACACCCATCCCTCCACCAGTGCACATTCCCCACCACCGATATCCTGGTGTACCCCCCCCCTTCCCATCCTCCCCCTGCCTCCATGGCAGACAATATTCCCCATACTCTCTCTCTACTTTTGGGCATTATAGTTTGCAACACAGACACTGAGAAGTCATCATGTTTGGTCCATTATCTACTTTCAGCATGCATGTCCCATCCCAACTGCTTTCTCCAGCCATCATTTTCTTAGTGATCCCTTCTCTATTCCATCTGCTTTCTCCCCTCTGCTCATGAAGCAGTCTTCCAGCTATGGGGCAATCCCCCTGGCCATTGTATCTACAAGGTGCTTATCTTTCACACCTTGATTTAATCCCTGGCACCACACATAGTTCCCTGAACCTCACCTGAGTTTAGAGCCAAGAGTAAGTCCTAAATATAGCTTGGTTTAGCACAAAAAGAAAATTCCAGGTTGGGGAGATGGCTCAGAGTGCTTCATTGCATGTTTTGCATGAAGAGCTTTGGGTTTGATGCCAGCCTCCATATTCTAAGAACCTCAAAAAGTGACTCCAAGTAGTGTTTGGAGTAGCCCCTAGGCACTCCCAGGTGGGACCCCCAAAACACACACATACACACATACACATACACACACACACACACACACACGAAAACCTAAGACCTCACATTTGCTGTTGGTTTTAACAGTCTGTGGTAATCTAGGCAAGGATTCAAATGAGTCTAATCTCCATGGCCATAGATTTTGCTAGTGGTAGAGTATATGCTTTGTAATAGAGTCTCTGGATTTGGCCCATAGTATGCATATGTACACACATACACAAATCAGGCTGGACTTTTCTTTGTGTTCTGTATGTTTGTCACTCAGATCACAAGTTTCAGGTGGTAGCCTGGCTCCTGGGAGGGTTTAGGTCAGGGTGGGGCATGATGAGATCAAGTCTCCAGCTTCAAGAGGCCCCCTGGGGCGAAGTGAAAGCTTGCTCTTTTGAAACAGTCTCAGTTGGTAATTAACAACATATCAAGCATACTGAGGTGTCAAATAAAGAGGATTTGTAGGCACAATGCTGTTGGTAACTGATTTCAATCATTCAAGGAAGCTATTAAATCTGTGAACATTAGCATTCTGCCAGGTAATGAGATCTAGTTCTTAGCACCTCCCAGAAACACTGATTTGGAACACTTCCCTCTCCTGTCTTCCTCCACCTTTCCATACTGCCCTTGAAATCAATGAATGATAATTTAGTATATCACTAGCAAGTGTCTGAATAAGAGAGATTTGGTTTCCGGTTGTGCCTTCTGTTACAAGGAAAAAAATGTGTAGTGCATAAATTTTATTGGCTACATTAATGTGTGTAAGCCTTTTCCAGCGAAGAGGTGGATTTGTTACTGAGTAATCTGCAGAAGGCAGAGTTTTGCATATAGTGTTGCTCTAATGCATTCAGACTATGACAGAAGCTACTCATTTAGGATATTGGTTGTTGGTAACACGGGTTTGAACAAAGTGACCAGTCTCCAATGGCTACTCCCTCTCTGGGCTTCAGGTTGCTAGGGCTCCTCAGACAGTCGCTGTTTTCCCTGCCTGAAAAGGGGGCGGGGGGAGGGAGTTGGTGTGCTGGGGTGGGAGACAGGCGAATACACATATATTGTCTGCCTCTCCACAGAGGTGAAAAAAAAATGTAGAAATAAATACTGTTGAGCAGGAGGAAGAAGAAAAGATAGGTTTGGGGGCTTTTTTTGTTTTGTTTTGGTGTGTGTATGTGTGTGTGTGTGTTTTCTCCAATGCAGCGACGCATTAACCCTGCTGCTATTGGGATATTCTCAGCTCAGCCTATTGGCTGAGCCCAGGAGCCACTGTCTGCCAATCGGGTGGTGGAAGGCAGACAAATCTACCCCGCCACTAGCAAAAAACGGCGCGTAACCCTTGCATTGCCAGCTCTGCCGCGCCAGAGCTGGCGCGAGGAAAAGGAGATAGGTGTCTTCAGCTGCTGTGGTCGTTTGGGGCGGGTCGGCTTCTTCTGTTTCTCAGGACCAGACAGAGAACTGGCCGCTGGCAGAAATGCTCTGCAAGGTGAGGAGCTGGGTAGAAATCTGCCGGGGGGCTACCCTTTTGTTCCTTTTTTGCCACCTGGGTTATGTTTGTGGGCAGATCCGTTACCCGGTCCCAGAGGAGTCACAGGAAGGGACTTTTGTAGGGAATGTCGCCCAAGATTTCCTGCTGGATACAGAGAGCCTGTCAGCTCGAAGGCTGCAGGTTGCTGGAGAGGTGAACCAAAGACACTTCCGTGTGGATTTGGACAGCGGAGCTCTGCTCATCAAGAATCCAATCGATCGAGAGGCACTGTGTGGGCTCAGTGCCAGCTGCATCGTGCCCCTGGAGTTTGTAACTGAAGGGCCTTTGGAAATGTATCGGGCAGAGGTAGAAATCGTAGATGTGAATGATCACGCCCCCCGATTTCCTCGGCAGCAGTTGGACTTAGAAATTGGGGAAGCAGCTCCCCCAGGACAGCGTTTTCCCTTGGAAAAGGCTCAGGATGCAGATGTGGGAAGCAACTCCATCAGCAGCTATAGACTAAGCTCCAATGAACACTTTGCACTGGATGTCAAGAAGCGCAGTGATGGCAGCCTGGTTCCAGAGCTGCTTCTGGAGAAGCCTTTAGATCGGGAAAAGCAATCAGACTACCGCCTGGTGCTGACTGCTGTGGATGGAGGGAACCCTCCCAGGTCTGGCACCGCGGAGCTCCGGGTATCAGTGCTGGACGTGAATGACAACGCCCCAGCCTTCCAGCAATCCAGCTACAGGATTAGTGTGTTGGAGAGTGCACCAGCCGGCATGCTGCTCATCCAGCTCAATGCCTCTGACCCAGACCTGGGTCCCAGTGGTAATGTCACTTTTTCCTTCAGTGGTCACACCCCTGATCGCGTGAGAAACCTCTTTAGCCTGCACCCCACTACTGGAAAGCTTACCCTTCAAGGACCCTTAGACTTTGAGAGTGAGAATTACTATGAATTTGATGTTCGTGCTCGTGATGGGGGTTCTCCTGCCATGGAGCAACATTGCAGCCTTCGGGTGGATCTCCTAGATGTGAATGACAATGCCCCACACATTACAGTAACTTCAGAGCTTGGGACTCTCCCTGAGAGCGCAGAACCTGGCACTGTAGTGGCACTCATCAGTGTACAGGACCCAGACTCAGGGTCAAATGGAGATGTAAGCCTCCGTATTCCTGACCACCTGCCATTTGCCCTCAAGTCTGCCTTCAGGAATCAGTTCTCTCTTGTGACTTCTGGGCCCTTGGACAGAGAGGCCAAGTCCAGCTATGACATCATGGTGACTGCTTCTGATGCTGGGAACCCTCCTCTGAGTACACACAGGACTATTTTCCTCAATATTTCAGATGTGAATGATAACCCACCCTCTTTCTTCCAGAGATCACATGAGGTATTTGTTCCTGAAAATAATCGCCCAGGAGACCTGCTTTGCTCCCTTGCAGCCTCTGATCCAGACTCTGGCTTGAATGCACTTATCTCCTACTCTCTTCTAGAGCCCAGAAATCGAGATGTGTCAGCTTCTTCCTTCATCTCTCTGAATCCTCAGACTGGAGCTGTTCATGCTACTCGATCTTTTGATTATGAGCAAACACAGACATTGCAATTTGAGGTGCAGGCCCGTGATCGGGGCAACCCTCCTCTTAGTAGTACTGTGACAGTTCGTCTGTTTGTGCTGGACCTCAATGATAATGCCCCAGCTGTACTCCGTCCTAGGGCCCGGCCTGGTTCCTTATGTCCCCAAGCGCTGCCTCCATCAGTGGGTGCTGGCCACCTAGTCACTAAGGTGACAGCTGTGGACTTGGACTCAGGTTACAATGCTTGGGTTTCCTATCAGCTCCTGGAGGCCCCAGATCCCAGTCTATTTGCAGTTTCCCGTTATGCCGGGGAGGTACGGACAGCTGTTCCCATCCCAGCTGATCTCCCGCCACAGAAGCTGGTCATAGTGGTAAAGGACAGTGGTAGCCCACCACTCTCTACCTCCGTTACTCTCCTAGTGTCCTTGGAGGAAGACACTCATCCAGTTGTCCCTGATCTTCGAGAATCTTCAGCTCCAAGAGAAGGAGAATCTCGCTTGACCTTGTATTTGGCTGTGTCGCTAGTGGCAATTTGTTTTGTCTCCTTTGGATCATTTGTGGCTCTACTCTCTAAGTGTCTTCGTGGGGCTGCCTGTGGAGTAACCTGCTTTCCTGCTGGCACCTGTGCCTGTCTCACCAGATCTCGAAGGAGGGAGGGGCTTCCTCCTTCAAATGGGATCCTCCGAATCCAGCTCGGGTCAGATGATCCAATCAAGTTTGTTGATGTGGGTGGCCACTCTCATGGCTGTACACCCTTGGCTTCTGCACCCACTCGGAGTGATAGCTTCATGATGGTGAAGTCACCCAGTGCACCTATGGCAGGGGAGCCTGTTCGCCCAAGCTGCCCACCCTCTGATCTTCTCTATGGGCTAGAGGTGAGACCTTTGCAGGCTCAGCCTATGCTCAAGGGCTTTTCTGTTTCAGGTATATGGCTGGGCTCAGGGAGCACTGGCTTTTCTGTAAGAGCCATGGTAATGTCATCATTTTTGTGAGTGGTAACTGTGTTGTAGATGCTGTTATTTAGAGGTGGTTTGAGAATTAATCAGGGGGTTGTTACAGATTTCTGTTTGGGATGGGCTACACCCTCATCTAAGAATAGAAATAAAACTAAAATAAAGGGTATTTTGAAAGCATGCTGCTGGAATGTGGGGTTCTACAAGGCTATCATACCCTAAAATTGAGTGCATTAGTTACCTAGCTGAGGCGACTGCTTTCTCTATTCTTTTGAAGTGAGTGGGCCAGGTGTGGACTAATTTAATGTTACCTTTACGGAAGAATAGGGAACTTTGATCCATAGTATCAAGTACTCTCTAATATGCTGGTAAAGGGAATTCTGCTCAGAATATAACAAAGGGCATGAAAAGGAAAGAGCCAAGAAAGTAGAGAAGTATAAATGAGGACCGACCTTTCAGTCCAGACCTTTGGGATTCTCAGTCAAGTCCCCACTTGGGAGTTGATCTAAATGTAATAGAAAGGAGAAAATGGAGCATTACATCTTTAGTGAAGGGATCAATAAGTGAGTTAACTTAATGTTAGAAACTATTTTGGGATAGAGAGAGAGTGGGTAAAGTTTTTGCCTTGCATGCAGCTGATGTTGGCTAGATTCCCAGTTCCATCAGGAACTAAGAAAGAAAGACAGAAAGGCAGAAAGAAAGAAAGAAAGAAAAAAAGAAAGAAAGAAAGAAAGAAAGAAAGGAAGGAAGGAAGGAAGGAAGGAAGGAAGGGAGAGAGAAAGAAAGAGAAGGAAGGAAGGAAGGAAAGGAAGAGAAAGAAAGAAAGAAAGGAAAGGAAGAGAAAGAAAGAAAGAAAGAAAGAAAGAAAGAAAGAAAGAAAGAAAGAAAGAAAGAAAGAAAGAAAGAAAGAAAGAAAGAAAGAAAGAAAGAAAGAGGAAGGAAGGAAGGAAGGAAGGAAGGAAGGAAGGAAGGAAGGAAGGAAGGAAGGAAGGAAGGAAGGAAGGAAGGAAGACGAACAAGAGGGAGGAAAGAAAGGGGAAGGGAGGGAGGGAGGGAGGAAAAGAGGGATGGAGGGAAGAAAGGGAGGGAGGTGAGGTGGAAGGACGGAAAGACTGAAATGTTCTTAAAGTTGAGTTCATTTATAGAACCACTTGACTTTGGGAGTCTTTAGGTAAAGTTCTTTTGGAAACCATAATATCTTAAGGCAGTGCCTAGTTTCTTGTCACCTCTTGGTGACCTGAATCAGTATTTGGGATGTTCCAGAAATGTTATCATAAGCTGTAATGTTGTAATGCTCTTTACATAGCTTTACTGTGGGATCTCAGAAGAGCCAAGTGAGCTGAGATTCAAACTCCTAAAAGCATTGATATCCATCAATGTAGAGTCAGAGCAAGATTCTACAAGGGTCTAACAAATCTTCTCTCTCACAGGATGTGGAAGTGAGAGGGAAATAAATGGGTTTCCCTCCCTCAGAAGAGCAAAATTTTGCTAGTTCAAACAAAATACCATAAGTTTCTGAGGTTGTGCAGGAAGTTGCTGGGACAGAATACTGAGAAGTTTTGTACCACTTTGTCCTCCCTGTTGAGCACCATCTGAGCTGTCAAACTTTGCTGCCAAGGGGGCTGAATCAACTTGCAGCACGAAATGTTTAGGGAGGTAGGAGGTTTCTGTGACACAGATTTGCAGCGCCTGTTCCTAAGGTTTACATTTCTAAAGAGACTTTATAATTGGTTGAGAGCAGACAGACTTTTTGGCCAATCAGACTCAGTGCCGAGGTGGGGGATCTGCTCTTCCTGCCCGCCTCTCCTCCCCCAGCTCCCAGGCTCCACTCAGATTCAATTCCCCTCCTCCTCTACACCCCCGCCATTCGGTGACTAAGAAGAACTGCTGCAGGCAGACAAACCTCGGAGCAGTTTTTAAGAGCTGGAAGGAGATATTAGAGATTTCAGCTGCTACATCCCAAGCCCTGGGTCTACCTTGGAGACAGGACAGCAAAGAATCAGTGTCCAGGAAGGGACTTCTGGGGCATGGGGCCCAAGACACCCACAGAGCTCTCTGGGAAATGGCAAGTGCTATGCATGTTGTCCTTGTGCTGCTGGGGCTGGGTGTCTGGGCAGCTTCATTACTCAGTGGTGGAGGAGTCTGAGCCTGGGACTCTGGTGGGAAATGTTGCTCAGGATCTAGGCTTAAAGGTGACAGATCTGTTGAGCCGCCGACTGCGGTTGGGCTCTGAGGAGAATGAGCACTATTTTTCTCTGAGCTTGATGAGTGGTGCTCTGACAGTGAATCAAAAGATTGACCGAGAGAGCTTGTGTGGAGCCAGCACCAGCTGCCTGCTGCCAGTTCAGGTGGTGACTGAACACCCCTTGGAATTAATTCGTGTAGAGGTAGAGATCCTGGATCTTAATGACAACTCTCCTAGCTTTGCCACTCCTGAACGAGAGATACGCATCTCAGAATCAGCAGCAGTTGGAGCAAGGTTTCCACTGGATAGTGCCCAGGATCCAGACGTGGGCACCAATACCGTGAGCTTCTATACTTTAAGCCCCAGTAGCCACTTCTCTCTGCATGTGAAAACCCTAAAAGATGGAAAACTGTTTCCTGAACTGGTGCTAGAGCAGCAGCTGGATCGTGAAGCGCAGGCAAGACATCAGCTAGTGCTTACTGCTGTGGATGGGGGTATCCCAGCCCGCTCAGGCACCACCTTAATCTCTGTCATCGTGCTGGATATCAATGATAATGCTCCAACCTTCCAGTCCTCAGTTATACGTGTGGGACTTCCAGAGAATGCACCCATAGGTACATTGCTGCTCCGCCTCAATGCCAGTGACGCAGATGAGGGCACCAATGGCCAACTAGACTATTCTTTTGGAGACCATACATCTGAGGCAGTGCGCAATCTCTTTGGCCTAGATCCTATTAGTGGAGCCATCCATGTGTTAGGTCTCATAGACTTTGAGGAATCAAGTTTCTATGAAATTCATGCAAGAGTCCGGGACCAGGGACAGCCAGCGATGGAAGGCCACTGTGTGATTCAAGTGGATGTGGGGGACGTCAATGATAATGCCCCAGAGGTACTACTGACCTCTTTGGTGAATCCTGTGCTGGAGAACACAGCAGTGGGCACAGTAGTGGGATTGTTCAATGTGCGTGACCGAGATTCAGGGAGAAATGGTGAAGTAAGCCTGAGTATCTCTCCAGATCTGCCATTTCAGATTAAGCCTTCTGAGAACCACTACTCACTGATAACTAGTCAGCCCTTGGATCGTGAGGTCAGACCACACTATATAATCGAGCTACTGGCCAGTGATGCGGGCTCACCTCCCCTGCAAACTCAGCTCACCATCAAGCTCAACATTTCAGATGTTAACGACAATACACCCTACTTCAGTCAGCAGCTTTACACTGCTTATATTTCAGAAAACCGGCCTCCAGGCTCCCTTCTCTGCACTGTGGCTGCCTCAGATCCAGATATTGGGGATAATGCCCGCCTCATCTACTCCATTGTAGGGAATCAGATCCAGGGAGCCCCAGCCTCCTCCTTTGTTTACGTCAACCCTGAGGATGGGCGTGTCTTTGCCCAGCGAACCTTTGACTATGAACTGCTGCAGATGCTGCAGATCGTAGTGGGGGTTCGAGACTCTGGCTCTCCCCCATTGCATGCCAACACATCTCTGCACCTGTTTGTCCTGGACCAGAATGATAATGCCCCCACAGTGCTGCATCCAAGACCAGGCCAGGAACTCTCAGCCCCCCAGCGTCTCCCTCGCTCTACTCCTCCTGGCTCCTTGGTCACCAAAGTGACAGCTGTAGATGCTGATGCAGGCCACAATGCGTGGCTCTCCTACTCACTATTGCCCCAGTCCACGACGCCAGGGCTGTTCCTGGTATCTGCTCATACTGGGGAAGTACGCACAGCCAGGGCCTTACTAGAGGAGGATGCTGACACCCAGCAGGTGGTGGTCTTGGTGAGGGACAATGGTGACCCATCCCTCTCTTCCACAGCCACAGTACTGCTGGTTCTGGAGGATGAAGACCCAGAGGAAATGCCCAAATCCAGCGACTTCCTCACACACACCCCGGAGCGTTCAGACCTTACCCTTTATCTCATTGTGGCTCTGGCAACCGTCAGCCTCTTATCCTTAGTCACCTTTACCTTTCTGTCAGCTAAGTGCCTTATGGGGCAAACCAGTGGGGACGGGGGTGGGGGCCAGTGCTGCGGGCGCCAGGAGTCACCCTCCAGGGAGTTCTATAAGCAGTCGGGCCCCAACCTGCAGGTGAGCTCGGACGGCACGCTAAAGTACATGGAGGTGACGCTGCGGCCCACGGACTCGCAGAGCCATTGCTACAGGACGTGCTTTTCACAAGCCTCGGACGGCAGTGACTTCACTTTCCTCAGGCCGCTCAGCGTCCAGCAGCCCGCCACCGCGGCGCTGGAGCCTGACGCCTACAGGTCCCGCGCTAACACCCTGAGGGAGCCGAGCCAGGTGAGGGGCGGGGTGCGCCCTGGGGGCGGCCGAGGTCCCGGGCTGGCCGAGGGTGCTGCCCCCCCACTCCTGTCAGGCGGGGTCCCCCTGTGGTCTGGACCTTTGGGACTGTCGCCGTCGCCGCCGCCGCGCCAGAGGTGTGGAAGGGGCCGAGAGCCCCGGGAGACAAGACTGAGGGCCGTTGGGGGCGGCCCGCCCCACACCCCCACTTAGCCAAGCCGGGGACTCCAGAGTTCCACAGCCGTTGAGGGGGATCCCGGGAAGGCCGCCCCAGCCCCTCGGTGGTGTGACGCCGCTCCCCCGCCGCCCCCTCGGAACGCACCCTCGCGCCCGCGCCCCTCACGCCGCCCGCCGCGGGCTTCTCTGACGGGGCGGCAGCGCGGCCCTCAGAAAGTTACTCACCGCCTAGCAGGTGGTGGCGAACAGCCCAAGCGGCGGCCCCCGAGGGCCCCCGAGGACCGCCGGGGGTTCAGGAGTCGCTTCCCCGCGCCTCAGGCTGGCGGGGGTCGCCCCGGGCGGGCTGAGGCGTCCGAGCGAGCGCGGGAAGGGCGCGGGCGCTCTAGGCGCGGGGCGGCGGGACTCTATGACCCGCGAGCTGCGGGCCCCGGGGCCCGGGGTGGCAGAGGCCCGCCTGGGGCCTGCACGCTGGCCTCCGGGGAACAGGCGGCCCCGGGGCTCAGCGGCATCGGTGGTCGTTACTTCGCTCGAGATGCGGGGTTCTGGAGCGCCAGGCCACCCCGCATTCCGAAATGGAATTTTGACTTGTGACCACAATGGATGAACAACGGGATGACAGCGATACAGTGACCAGAATGTACCAGCGATCCAAGATCAGGGCGTTGGGGTTGACCGGAGTATCTGGGTCTGGGGCGGGTCTGGGGCAAGCCCCGCCGGCGCTGGCGGAGGGAAAACCACAGTCTGCCCAATGTGGTGGTGCCCACAGTCTGCCCAGTGCAGTGGTGCCCCCGGATACCAGGAGGTTTTCTTATTAACAAGGAAAAAAATGGCAAATTCTTAAAACCCTGGAAGCCTTTATTCAAACTGTCCCTAATCCCCACCTTGCCCTGTTGAATCATCCGAAGTCCACTGAGGTTCTCATAGCTAATTGAGAGAGCCTTGCTGCTTCTTCTGAGAGTGTGTTCTAGGTACTGGCATCACAGAGGGGAAGGTTCACAGGTTAAATGATAAGGAAGTAATCTGAGCTGGTCTAACACCAGAACTTGTGCTTTTCAGCAGTCTGGGACCTTGTAGAGCCGGAGTTCAGGAGATGGTTGGTATCTACTGGGGTATAAGGGCTCTTTTAGGGCCTCCCATGTGAAGAACTCACTGAGCTCTCATTCCTAAACAGTCCTAACTGGACAGCTTGGACCCGCCTTCCTTCTGTAGGCTGTGAGTTTTGTGCAGCTCCTCTCCTCTGATCTGTCAGCGTTTGAGCATCTGTGTGTGTGTAACCTGTTGTATCTGAGAAAGCTGTGTCCCAGGGCAGGACATCCCAGAGTACTTCCCCAAAGCCTGGCGGGTGATGCTCTGGAATGAGGCCTGTGGCTCCTGGGACACTAAGTTACTGAATTCTGTTCATATCACTACTACCTGTGAGCCTTCCAAGTGTCATTTAGCAGCCCTGGGTCTTCCTTCTCTCCCGTGTAATCAGACATGCTCACACCTCCCTCTCTGCTCCTGGGAGTGTGACAATTAATTACCAGCACATCCCAGAACCGGGATGGAGATGGCTCTAGGAGGGTTCCAAGACAGTGTATGATGGGACAGCACCCTCAGAAAACAGTCCCCTTTCCTCCCTTGATTATTGATAGCTGGCCTGAGCTCCCCTCCTTATGGAGGTTGGGGGTGATGGCTACAGATTGGCCCCTTGGGAGCCCTGGAGACTCAGCTGGCTCTGCGTGGAGGCTGTGGGAGCTTGATCTCTGCTGGGCTCTGTCCCAGCAGTTTTCTCTACCCTAAACAGAGTGGCCTTGTTCTCTCCTCCTTAGTCACAACCATTGTCTGGCAGAGTTTTAGGGGTGAGAGGTCCTGGGGCTTGGATGCCCTGCAAAGGCCCAGTCTGGCATGACTCCTAAATTAATAATGTGTTTAGCTGTGGGAAGGGATCTCTGAAAGCCAAGAGTCTGGAGAACGGGTTCCTCTGAATGCATTGCAGCAGAAATCGGCATGGAAAGGGTTACCAGGAGCGCAGCCATCTTGCTGCAGAGGAAGCTTTGTTCCCAGCTGAGGAGCTGAATAAATTCTTTCCAAGGTGGATGGAATTCTCATATAAAACCTCTTCTGCCAGTCTTTTATTTATTTTTTAAAAATTTGGCGGGTAGTTCTCTGCACCCTTCTCCCCAGTTTCACCAAAGACACCTTTAGCACAGAAATTATAATTTAATCTAAGCACAGAAGCTCTAGGGGCAGCCGGGGAAAGTAGATTTTTCTAGCAGAAGAATCTGGGTTTGCTCACAGTGGTCAGATAAATGTTTGTATCTCTTTGTTTACTGGACCTCAGACCTCTAAGATTCCGAGACCTATTTTCTCTTTGCAGATGACACTACCCCCCTCCTTCATTTTATCCTGTTTTCCTCTCCGTGTCTGCTCCTCTCCTTCCCTCCCGGCCAGTCCCCAGGTGCTCAAGTGACATTCTGACTTCTTCCCTCTGTTCTCTCCACAGCAAGCCCCGCCCAACACGGACTGGCGTTTCTCGCAAGGGCAGAGACCCGGCACCAGCGGGTAGGTGACGCCTCTCCAGCCCACCCTCTTCTCTGCGGCATTTTTCTCAGGGATGACGTGGGAGGAGATGGGGGAGGGCGCCGATGTGCTACAAATGGCTTCTTCCCTCGTTTTTTTCAGGGATGTTGTTGTAGATTGGGGTCTGGGACACAGATCCCATGAAAAAGGTGCTTCCTCTGGCAATTTTTGAAGAGTCAACTCACATGCACCTCCCCCCCCCACCTTCTGGGGGTTCTGGGGGACCCAGAGGTGTGCGTAAAAGTGGTCTCTGGATGGAGAGAACGCTTTTGTTTGTGTTTTTTAATTTTTTTCATTGAGGTACTGTTATTTACAATAGTGTAATGACATTTCATGTATGCATCATTTCATCACTGCACCCACCATTATCTGGGCAGAGAGGAGGTTTTTAATGTCTCTGTCCCCTGCTCTGGCTTGGGCTGGCTCCTTTCTTCCCTGGAACGGAAGGCAGAGAGCTGTCAGCGGTCAGTCGGGCATGGGGAAGCTGGGACAGCCTAGCTGGAAGTGGGATGGAGCAGAGGGAAGGGAGCGCCTTCTGGGGAGCTGGGGAACAGGTCTCCTCCACCCTGCCCTTCCCCCGGCTGCCTGCTGGTCCCCTTTTGTCACGCCCTGGCTACCGGCCCCTTATCTCAGCGTTGCTCCGCAGAACCCAATCTCAGCCTCCATCTCTGCCTCTCCCTCTCTTTTTTCAGTCTCTGTCTCAGTTTCGGTCTTTGCTGCAGCGTCCTGATCACCAGGGTTTGTATCTGCGTGCATTGATCTGTGCCTCAAACGCCTGCCGGGGCATTGGTGCTCAATAAATGTGGAATCAATGAATAAATGTGGCTCTTCCTTCTTCAGTCTTATTTCGCCTTTTTTCGCACTGTCTGTCTCTGTCCTTGACCTCTTTTCTGACCTGTATTCTATCTTCTGTGTCTCTATTTCTGTCTCTCCCTAATTCTGGCTTCCTCGTGTTCTCAACCTCTCTGGGTCTCTTTCCTTTTCTCTGTCCCTGTCCCTTTCTGTATATCACTCGAAGTCTGTTCTGCCTCCCTCCATCTTTCTCTGTTACTCTCTGTATCCCTCTGTCTCTTGTTATCCTTTATTTACTTATTTTTTGACTCCGTGTCCCTGTCTCCATCTCTCATTTCTTTGTACTTGCAGCCGAGCCAGCACGCAGATGTGGTGCAGCCCCCACACACGTCCCCACCTCACACATACAGTCTTTGATCTCTGCTCCACCCCACACACCCACCCTTCCAGGCTGCCCCAGCTGCTCATTTCAATCCATTTTTAAATCCAGTTAAGACAGCATCCCCCTGGGGAGGGGGAGGGGATATCTTCACCGGAAAGACCTTCAGGAGAGGGATGAGAGGAGAGAGGTGGGCTCTCAGCCAAACCTCCTTGTTAGGTGCCAGGAAGCCTGGAGGAACCCCAGGCGCCCAGGAGAAAGAAGTAGGGCAGAGCTTGGGCTGCCTTCCCCTGCCCCCTTGGCCAATTAATTTTCCCAGGTGCTGCAGATTGAGCATCCGCTGATTTAGCAGTTTTAGTGCCCTTGTGGCCACAAAAACCCAAGAGACCTTGACGTATGGCAGAGATTCCAGCTTGTTCCTGGACATGTCCCATCCTGTCTTGGTATTCAGCATCTCAAGACACTTCCTAGAAGGCCCCCAGGAGGCAGCAAACCAGGCAGCCTGACTACTCTTGACCCTCCCTTGACCCTGACTGTCTGTCTCCTTTCCCATAAGCTATTCACAGTCATTCTTATATTCCATTCATGTATTTATGTTTCCATTCATTCAGGAAATATTTATTGAGCATCTCCTTACTCGATCTAGGTTGAATGTCAGGTGCCAGACACTAGCCTCTAAGAGTGAACTGGCACTTCCAGACCAAAAGGAGAGACAGAATATCGATAACAGACCACACTCAGATCAGGTCTAGTTACAAACCATAGTAAATTCTGAGAAGTAGAGGCTAATATGAGTGTAACTTGGGAGTGGAGGTAGAGGGAAAGCTTCTAGAAGAAAGTGAGAGGAGCCAAAGTGCTGAGAAGTACTGGTGGCCTTCCCACCCCGATGCTGGCCATTTCAGACTCTGATGTCCTCAAGTCCCTTGGTGGCTTGAATTACCTGGAGGAACTCTTAGGGAGATGGAGGAGACAGGGCAGGCACTCTCCCTTCCTTCATCAACTTGAGGATGGAATAATTTCTAATTCGGTACCAAATTGGCTTAGGTGAGCTAAGAATTAGGGGGCCCAGTTCAGAACCTGCAATTCCCCTTCTTTATTTCTTCAGTCAATAGAAGCACCTTTATTCTTTTAAATAGCGGCACTTACTGTAGACCAGTAATGTTCTAGGTGTAAGAAATAGAAAATAGACATGGGGCCAGGGAGATAGCTCAAAGGGGCAAAGAGTATGCCTTGCATGTGATGCCCTGAGTTCCATCCCCACTGTCAAACGGCCCCCCAGCACCGCCAAGGAGGCGCGCGTGCACACATACACATACATACACACAGCAAGGGTGAAGGTTAGTCTAGCATGGGGCTGACCCTAGTTCAATCCCAGGTACCATATGATCCCCAACCATGGGCAGGTGAAGCCCTGGAGACACCCAGACACCAGCAGGGTGGCCTGTAGAATCCCAGGTGAGCAGCGCTGCATCCTTGGACCCTTGCATTGAATCGCCACCAGGGATGACTGAGAATTGCTTGGAGTAGCCCTCAGGCCTCCTAAACACTACTTGGGAGACATCCCATCTCCCAAGTTAACAAAAGAATGGACAGGTCCCTGCCTTCAAGTAAGGAGACAAACATTAACCAAATAATTGCAAACATACAAATGTAAGATTGCCACCTCCTGAGTGCTCTGAGAGCAGTGGCTGGTGGTTAGAACACTGAAGAGGGATTTGACTTGGTCAGGGAGCAAGGGGACATCCAGGAGGAAGTGAGGCTGAACTGAATTCTGAAAGGAGGAGTTAACCTCAGAAAGAAAAAGGAAAGGGATTTCCAGAAGGAGGGAAGAGGCGGGTCTTCTGTGATCAGCCTAATGACAGAGCACTTTTCCTCTGCTGCCGTTGGATGGGTTTATTAGAGCGAGAGGATAAAGGGGGTGATTTCGCTTATTCAATCTAATCCTCCACTGCTTCGCACCCCACTCCCTCCTTACCATTTGGCATGCCACATTCTGAGCAGACCAAGTGTTAAGTTCTTGGTAAACTTGGTTCAGGCAGCGTTGGGCCCCATTTTCTAGTTTCTTGATGCTGTCCCTGCCTGCCAGGCCCTTCTCCTCCCACCACATCTCATCAAAGAATACCTGATTCCAACAGCCGTAGTGTTGGGTTCTGAACCTACACAAGCCAATTCCCCCTTCTCAGCTGTAACTCAGGCTCTACCTACCTGAGATGCCCCCAGCATCTGCACAGAGGAGAGAGTCTCCAAGGGCCCTACA
Organism: Sorex araneus; assembly: GCF_027595985.1. Lineage (NCBI taxonomy): Eukaryota > Metazoa > Chordata > Mammalia > Eulipotyphla > Soricidae > Sorex > Sorex araneus. Next base: position 19,898,841 of record NC_073307.1, on the reverse strand, counting down.
GTTCCCTGGGCCCTACAGTTCCCCATGGATGGTTCTGCAGGGCCCTTTCCCAGCTCTGTGCCCCCTCCTTTTGGGCAGTCATTCAATAAACAGCAACTTTTCCTCATGCTTATGAAATACTAAATGTTCATTATAAAATATGAGCCTTAAAGAAAAAAATTGAAAAAAAACACCTCATTTTCACATCTCAGGGAAACCTGATTAATATTTTTTCAACAGAAAAATTTCAAATCTATAAAAGACAATTACAAGGCATAACAAATATCTATCATGCCTCCATCAACTTCAACCAATGTCTTGTCTCTCCTCTCTTCCCCTCACTTGAATTATTTTGAGATAGGGCTGGAGAGAGAACACATATGGTAGAGCACTTGCCTTACATGTAGCTAACCCAGGTCCAATCCCTAGCATGCCATATGCCGCCCCCCAATCCCTGCCATTTCATGTAACTGCCAGCCAGTGTGATTCCTGAGTTCAGAACCAGGAATAAATCCTGAGTATCATAGGTGTGGCTCAAAAAGATAAAAAAGGAAAGAAAAAAAGAGAAAAGCTGTCATATTTTGAATAAATCCCAAATAGCATTATTTCATCTGCATCCTCATTATCTTTTACAAATTATTTTTAAACATGTAAGCTTAAAATAATTTTAATGAATAATAAACTAATAGTAACGTAATATAAATTAATAAAATCAACATAAAATATCAAGGCTGTATTTACACTTCCTGACTTCCTGGCTATTTGACTCTCTCTGTCTCTCTTTTTTTTTTTTTTTGCTTTTTGAGTCACACCCAGTGATGCATAGGGGTCTCTCCTGGCTCATGCACTCAGGAATTACCCCTGGTGGTGCTCAGGGGACCACATGGGATGCTGGGATTCGAACCTGGGTCGGCCAGTGCTAGGCAAAGGCCCTAATCACTCCAGCCCCTTGACTCTCTTTTTATGTTAATTTTTTTAACTTCTTATTCAAACTAAGGCTTAAGTTTGGTAGACTAGACTGTTTCAAATAGCTTAAGTCTTTTTTTTTTTTTTTTGGCTTTTTGGGTCATACCTGGCAATGCTCAGGGATTACTCCTGGCTTTGCACTCAGAGCTAACTCCTGGCCAACCATATGGGATGCTGGGGATCAAACCATGGTAGGCCATATTCAAGGCAAATGACCTACCTGCTGTACTGTCATTTCAGCCCAAATATCTTAAATTATTTCAGTACCAATATTCCCCTACATCTCTGTTTTTTTCCAAATTATTCAATAGTCATTATTTTTATGTTATTTTTCTGAAGCATTTTCTTAGTGGTCTAATAACATTCATGGGCTGCTTTTAAATTCTTTTATTATTTTTCAAGGGTGGTGAAGCCACTCCCATCAGTGCTCAAGAGATCATGGGGTGTCAGGGATCAAACTCGGGCCTCCTATAAGTATGAGCACAAAGCATGTGCTCAGACCTTTGAGCTGTTTCCCTATCTCTGCTGCTTCTTCTTCTTCTTCTTTTTTTTTTTTTAAAAAAAAAAAACAATCCCGGGCCAGAGCAAAAGTACAGTAGTTTGGGTGCTGCCTTGTATTTAATTCCCATATGGGCCCTCGTATTCCGCCAGGAGTGATCCCTGAGCACAAAACCAGGAGTAAGTCTGAGCACTGCCAGCGGTGCCCCCCCCTACAGAAATAAAGAAAGCAAAAAAAATAAAAGAAAGAAAAAGATTCACCTAAACAAATTGTTCACACACTTCTTTGCAGAATACTGAAACCTTCTCAGTCAACTGTTATGTTCCTTACCAGTTTTTAAATTTTTGTCATTTAAAAAAATTGGGGAGGAGGTCATTGGGGAGCATTGACCAGTGCTCATAACAGTGCTCAGTTACGTGGTGCCAGGGATTCAAACTGGGGCTGGTGGGATGCAACTCAAGGCTCTTCAGCCCTGTGCTATCCTTCTTGTTCCGGATTAATTAAATTTTAAGTAGTTACTGAGGTCCTATAGCCACCATCAGTTTCTTTTATTTGTTTTGGGGGCCACATCTAGCAGTTCTTAGGGCTTACTCCAGACTCTACACTCAGGGATCACTCCTGCAGTGCTTGGGGGACCACGTAAGGTGCTGGGGGTTGAACTGAGGTTGGCCACATACAAGGCAAGCTCCCTGCCCTCTCTACTGTGTCTCTAATACTGTCCATGAGTTTGAAACTCTTTTTCTCCCTCTCTTTGCAGTATATCACAAGGATATTTTCCCAAGTCAATAAAGTTGTTTCAAGTCATTTAATTTTTGTACTAATAGACATATATGTACATTCTTAAATGTGGATATGGTTTGGGTCCCTATGATGATGGGGATGATGGTGGGAATCAAACCCCAGCCTCCTGCAGGTGAAGGATGTGCTCCAGACCCTTGAACCATCTCCCTGGCTTAAATAAGTTCTAAGTACATTGAAAAACTATACATGCATGTACATTTTTTTGGGGGTCACACCTGGAAATGCACAGGGGTACTCCTGGCTCTGCACTCAGGAACCACTCCTGCCAGTGCTCAGGGGACCATATAGGACGCTGGGAATCGAATCTGGGTCGGTCGCGTGCAATCGCTCCAGCCTCATGCATGTACATTTTAACATCATGAAATTTAGGCTGTTATGGGGATGATTTTCCAAGTTCTCTCTTTTTTTTTTCTTTTTTGGGTCACACCCGGCGATGCACAGAGGTCACTCCTGCCTCTGCACTCAGGAATTACCCCTGGTGGTGCTCAGGGGACCATATGGGATGCTGGGAATCGAACCCCGGGTCGGCCGCGTGCAAGGCAAATGCCCTACCCGCTGTGCTATCACTCCAGCCCAAGTTCTCTCTTTTTTGAGTCTGATGAAGGGAGCTTTTTACTGTAGTCTTGGGAGTGGTTCCTCACGCATCCCCAGCACACCTGAGTACAAGCTCTGGGGAGCAAGAGATGTATCTCTGTCTCTCAAATTCTAATGCCATTAGGATCAGGCACTGAGTGGGGGTTTGGACAGTGGTCACTTAGATATAGTCCGTGTCATCCCCACTGTCCTGCTGCTGGGCTTCAGGGCTTCTCTGCTGAAGCCCAAGATATTGTCATGTTGAAGATCATAGCTTTGGAGTCACATCGCTTATTTTAGGTGGCAGTTTTGCCAGTTACCAGCTGTGTGAGTTTAGAAACTTCTCTCCTCTTCACTGAATCCTGGTTGTGTCTGCTGGGACATAGGGATAAGCATAACACTTACTTGCAGATGATTCTGGGCAGAAATCAACTGTGTGTGTGTGTGTGTGTGTGTGTGTGTGTGTGTTTGCACATGCACACAGGAATGCATGCCTGCCCAGAGATGAGCTCAAAAGAAGACTCTTCTCTGCTGTTCATTTCTTAAAGACCTTGCAGTTGGCCTATGCTCAGCTTCCAGCCTCCATTTCCCAGAATCCCCTAAGTCAGCCCATTATGGTTCTATGCCCACCTTTCCACTCCCCTTTATTCCCTCAATACCACTGCACACTTGCAAGGTTGTGGTTGGAGCTCACAGCCCCAAATGTCAGCTTCCCCACTCCCTCCCCTTCTTCCCACTCTATCCCCAACAGGCCTCATCTGTTGTGTCCAACCCCTTTGGAGGCCAGAGAGAGCCCAAGGGGCTACAAATCAGACAAGGTGGCAGAGACCCCATCTTGTCTCCTTCCTCCCAGAGATGCCCCCAGTTCTACTCCCAGGACCCAGTTCTACTCCCAGAATAGGGTAATCTTTATTTATTTATTTATTTATTTATTTTTTTTTTTTTTTGCTTTTTGGGTCACAACCCAGTGATGCTCAGGGGTTACTCCTGGCTTTACACTCAGGAATTACTCCTGGCGGTGCTTGGGGGACCATATGGGATGCCGGGGATCGAACCCGGGTAGGCCGCGTGCAAGGCAAACGCCCTACCCGCTGTGCTATCGCTCCGGCCCCGGTAATCTTTATTTTTTAATTTTTTTTTTTTTTGGTTTAGTGCAGTGCTCAGGGGTTACTATCTCTCATGTGCCTGATAACGTGATATTTAAATACTTAAATCCCTTCTCCCCTGAATATACCATGTACACACTTTTGTTGTTGTTGTTGGGGGCATACCCATAATACTGTGGATGGGGGCCATGTCATGCCTAGGATCAAACACAAGGACTTTTCTGTCACCTGAGCCACATCTTGGACCCCTCCCTGTTAATCTTTTCTTTCTTTCTTTCTTTCTTTTTTTTTTTTTGCTTTTTGGGTCACACCTGGCGATGCACAGGGTTTACTCCTGGCTCTGCACTCAGGAATTACCCCTGGCCGTGCTCAGGGGACCATATGGGATGCTGAGATTTGAACCCGGGTCAGCCGCGTGCAAGGCAAACACCCTACCTGCTGTGCTATCTCTCCAGCCCCTCTTTCTTTTTATTTTTAATGTAGGAGTCAATCAGTGGAAGCCTTGATGGCATTTGCTTGCTTTTCCCTTTCATCACCTTTACTCCAGAACAATCTTCTGACTTTAAAATATTTCCTTAATGACTTAGTTCTTGGAAAGCCCAGGCCCGTTATCTCTCTAAATGGCCGTGTGCATTTACAGTTATCTCTCTAAATGCCCTAGTCTGGATTTGCCGCTCCGGCTCATGCTGAGATTAGATGAAGCAGTCCTGGTTAGAGCACTGCATGGGGGTTGAGAGAGCACAGGGTTGGGAGTGTGAGGCCAGAGTATATGTCCTGCTGGGATTCGATCCCCAGCACCACATGCCACCCCCACCCCAAGGCCCTCTGTGCATGACCCTGTGGGACTCTGACCAATGCCAGGGTGAGACTAAAACACTGCAGGGTTCTAACTGTACCGTATCTTTAGACCCTGCGTTGAACCATTGTCTGGTTGGCCCAGAATCACTGAGGTTGATCCTGCACCCCTAATCAACATTTGGGAGTCCCCTCCTCACCCCCTCACCCCCCTGAAAAAAAAAGATACTGCAGGGCAGCTGGGAATGTAGCTCAGTGGTGTGGAGTGCACACCTCACATTTATGAGACACTGATTTGATCCCCAGAATCTCCATCCCTCAGAGAGAGAGGGAGAGGTGGGGGAAGAGAGAGAAAGAATTCCGCAGGGTGCGCTGTGGTCCCTCAGCACCGTGAGAACCGTTTCCTGTCACTTTGCTCCAGTGTCAGTGACGTTTAGCTTGCTCACTTGGCTAAAGTGGTGCCCCCAGATCTCATTATATAGTTTCAGATGTTTGTGATTAATATGTGACTGTGGGTGGCATTTGAGACTGCAGCAATCTTTCCCCCACATGCAGTATTTTAGTATTCAGGGATGATCCTGGCTTGAATCTCCTTTTTATGTGGTTACAAAGTAGCCATTTTCCCTCCTTCTTTCTACATTTATTTAGCTGCCATTTTCATGGAAATCACCTGGCCCATTGCTTCAGATGTAAATTCCACTCTTCAGCAAGGCCTAAACTGAGGGACCCCCCAATCCCGGATCTGGACTAGTCAGGGCTCCCCTGTATCCTCTCTGCTCTGTGCCTCCATGGCCCTTGTCCCAACTGCCATGACATAACTGTGATGATTGAATACCAGCCTGTCAGTGTGGACTGTGAGCCTGGTAAGAACAGACCAGTTCTGTCCTGGTCACGACTCTGCCCCCCCCCCCACCCGCACCTAGGCTCCTGTCAGCAGTTGAGTAATTTCTCTAGAAATGGACAGAGAATTCCAGAGAATTCTTAGTCTTCCCGCTGTGGGAGAAGAGAAATAAGATCTCGCCTTTTCCCTCCAACCTTGATGACATTCATCTGCTGTAAATCCGCAAGTACAGACCCTGGGAAGGTTTTCAAGCACTTTGTGGCTGTGTCCCCCCCCCCCACACACTCTCACCTCACCCACTTTCACGCCTTCAAGACCCACGCCCTGTGCTGGGGGACCCACTAGTGCTGGGGGACCATGAGGGTCCGAGGAACGGGGATCACACCCGGAGCTCCCTCTTGCACAGAAGGTGCTCTCGCCTTTTGAGCAATCCGATGACCCCCTTAATCTCCTACTTACTCAGAGTGACCTCACTGTACAGCACACCCTAGATTGCCTTGCATGTAGCCAACACAGGTTTGATCTCCAGCATCCCAGATGATCCCACGAGCACCACCAGGAGTAATTCCTGAGTGCAGTAACCCCTGAGCATTGCCATGTGTAGCCCAAATCCACCTGCCACACACACACACACACACACACACACACACACACACACACACCAGCCCCAAACCATAAAAATCAAAAACAAGAAGAATTGTTGGGGCTGGAGTGATAGCACAGCAGGTAGGGCGTTTGCCTTGCACGCGGCCGACCCAGGTTCAAATCCCAGCATCCCATATGGCCCCTTGAGCACCGCCAGGGGTAATTCTTGAGTGTATGAGCCAGGAATGACCCCTGTGCATCGACAGGTGTGACCCAAAAAAAAAAAAAGAATTGTCTCAGCTATGTCCAACTTGGCTGAAAGAAAGCAGGTTTTGGGCAGGGGGTGGAAAGAAAATACTGGATCTGGGGGTGCTGGGAAAAGATGGGGAACATTAGCCGGGCTGATCTGGGAACCAGACTCACCATCTCCCTTCCTCCCCAGCTCCCAAAATGGCGATGAGACCGGCACCTGGCCCAACAACCAGTTTGACACAGAGATGCTGCAGGCTATGATCTTGGCCTCCGCCAGCGGTGAGTTGTGGGTGTGCTGGGGTGTGGGGCATCCCAGGGCCTGAGCATGGCCGGCTTTTCTCATCTCCTGCCACCCCAAGAAGCCCCATAATTCTAGTATTGAAGCCGCAGCAGAGGGATGAGGGCTCTGGGTGCCCGGGAAGAGGGGGCATGTGGAGGATGGTTCCATGGAGAGGCGGGGGGATGGAGGGGAAGCGTGTCACCCGGGCAGGGCCCAGTCCTGGCCCGCACTTTGCCTCCATGTTCAGCCCAGTGCTGAAGCTTCAGGGAGAGGCTGTGTGCAGTGCCGGGAATAGAACTCAGGGCCTCACACATCCCAGCCCAGCTAATTCTCTCTAAACTCCAGTTTCCGCAGCCAAGAAAATGGGAACAGAGACCTCAAAGGGTAGCTGTGTGGTGTAGATGAAAAGGCCCCAAAGTGGCCTTTCTATGAAGCGATAGTACAGCGGGGAAGGGCATTTGCCTTGCACGCGGCTGACCTGGGTTTGATTCCCAGCAGCCCATCTGGTCCCCTGAGCACTGCCAGGAGTGATTCCTGAGTGCAGAGCCAGGAGTAAGCCCTGAGCACCACTGGGTGTGTCCCAACCAAAATAGCACAGCGGGTAGGGCGTTTGCCTTGTACACGGCCGACCCAGGTTCGATTCCCAGCATCCCATATGGTCCCCTGAGCACTGCCAGGAGTGATTCCTGAGTCCAAAGCCAGGAGCAACCCCTGTGCATTGCTGAGTGTGACCTAAAAAGCAAAAAAAAAAAAAAAAAGTGAAAAAAAAAAAGAAAGGAAAAGACCTCTTTATGGGCCTGGCCCACTTGGCCGCAGCATATGCTCTGCTCTGTGGTCTGTTTTCCTCGCAGGCTGAATGCCGAGGATGATTGTCACCCGGGAGTCACGGGGTCTAAGCAGGGGAAGCAGAACATGTTATTAGTACTCCAGAGCATAGACTTTGGAGGGAGGCCAGTGGATTCCAATCCCACCCCACCACCCCCCACAGAGGGCTGTGAGCCCTCTGGCCCGTGGTTTCACTTGCTGTGAAATGGGTGCAGAGCGGATTTCCGGGGGCAGGAGGGCGGGTAGGGGTGGGAAGTGTTGTAAGGGCCAATAGAAGGCCTGGGGGTTGGCAGAGAGCCCAGGCATGATACATGGTGGCTAAAATGGATTCCTTGTCTTTATTGAGCTGTCAGAGGGACTAACAGGCAGGATGAGAGGAAAGCCTGTTCATAAGAACTCACTTCTGGACCTAGAGAAAGAGTACAGTGGGTAGGGTGTTTGCATGGCACCCGCCCGACCCGGGTTCGACTCCCAGTATCCCATAGGATCCCCCAAGTCCCACCAGGAGCGATTCTTGCGTGCAGAGCTAGGAGTAACCCCTGAGCATAGCTGGGTGTGGCCCCCCAAATAAAAAACAAAAGACAAAGAAAACAAAAAGAATTCGCTTCTGGGGCAGCAAAAGTGTCTCCTAGGCAATCACAGAGGGTCAGGGCGCTGCCAACCCACGCTGGAGACCCGAGGGTAGAGAAGCAGCTAATACCAGAACAGTCAGCACCCTAATCACATCTGCTGTTGTCCCAGGCACACGCTAGACAAGCTTTCTGGGCCCTCACCATCTCCTTACTCAGCTCTGAGTCTCCCTGCCAGCCCTCCGAAGCCCTAACTGCACCTGACGGTGAGAGCTGAGAAATGCCGCAGAGGTGTTTGGGCTGCAGATTCGGTGGTTCCAGCCCAGCCTGACTCCCAGGTTCAGGCTATTTCACTTCGGTGTCCATGTCTGCCTTTAGAGCCAGCCTCAGTTTCTCTAGCGCTGAGGTCTCTTAATGCCCTGCATTATTCTCCCAAATTAGGGCTGCTGGGTTAACTGCTGGGTTTAATCTGGATTTTATCCATAAACTTAGTTGCCCAGTTAAATTTTATCATTAAACTACAAACTATATATATATATATATATATACACACACATATATGTGTGTATCTCTCTCTCCCCCTATATATATATATATGTATATGGATTTTTGAGTCACACCCAACTGTGCTCAGGACTTACTACTGTTGGTGCTCAGGAAACCATATGGGGTACTGGAGTTCGCACCTGGGTTGGCTGCATGCCAGGCAAGCGCCTAAATAACTGTACTATCTCTCTGCTCCAGCCACAAATAATATTTTAACACAAATAGATCCCAAACAAGAGTACTGGGACATTCTTTTATATAGAACATAATATCCCATAAAAATATAGCTTTTTTAAAAGAAAGACTTGTTTCCCTGAAGTTCAAATTTAACTGTGCCCTGTATTTTTATTTGCTAAATCTGGTCCTTCTGCAGATGTGTCTGTGAGGCCACGCGGGGCCAGGTCTGTGGCTGGTGAAGGGACAGAGGAGAGAAGGGTTGGCCAGCCTTTTGGGACCGAGCTGGCCCAGGCTGTGGGGCCATAATTCTAGAGGCCAGATGCTGCCCATGACAGAGAAAGGCCGCTGGGGAGCCCAAGAGGCTCCGGGGGGAAGTAAACAGACCATCGGCTATATTTAGCCTTGTGGTCTGGAGGCCTCAGGCCAGGAGCAGACTTTTTAGGTTCCATCCAGATTTTAAAAACAGAAATTAAATCAGTATTTATGGTTTCAGCCCCTCCAGAATGCTCCCCCCGCACCCCGGGCCTGCAGCCTGGCCCACACAGGGCCTGACCCTGGCTCGCCTGGCCGTGGGGAGTTGCCCCAGAGGGTGAAGGTGGCAGTCAGGTCCCTGCTCGCGCTTTCACACCCCATTCCTGGCCCTGGAGCCCAGCCCAGCCAGGCCCGTGGGGCTGCAGGCAGGCGGGGTTGGGAGAGGAAGGGAAGCACTTATGAGCCTCTTGAATAAACAGTACGGAGGAGGTGCGCTCTCGAGGAGGCTGCGGTTTGCACTTCAGCCACCTCTGGCCTGGTTTGACCAGGCCTCCCTGGGCTGCCCTGGGCTGCAGGTGTCGGGGAAGGGAGCCGAGTGCCAGGGTGGGCACGGGAGAGAGATGACCGGCTCTCACCTCCTCAGCCAAAGTGGCACATTATGCTCTCCAGAATCTGGTTTTTCTTGACACAAGGGAGATACTGTCCATCCCCTTCCTGGGTCTTATTGGGGGTCAGCAGGCTCTGCGGGGTAGGGGAAGGGATGTCTGTCTCAGCTGGGCTGACCATAGAAGGCCCTGACGCCCGCCCGCCCGGTGTGGTGAACTCCTCACCTTTCTGCAGCCCACTGGCCTCAGGAGGTGGAGGAGGTGTCAGGGGTTGGGGGCCCCTCTGGGATCTCAGGTGCCCATGGGATGTGGGTGGCTTCAGCTTCTTACCCAGACTCCTCCTAGCTTTCTATGTCTGTCTCTCTGCTCCCGAATTTGGTGTGTGTGTGCATGTGTGTGTGTATGTTGCGTGCTTGTGTGCATGCGTTTGTATATGCATGCATATGTGAGTGCATGTGTGTGCCTGTGTATGTTTGTGGGGTGTGTGTGTGTGAGTGCAAGCGTGTGTGTATGTTGCGTGCTTGTGTGCATGCGTTTGTATGTGCATGCATGTGAGTGCATGTGTGTACACGTGCGTGTTTGTGTGGGGTGTGCGTGTGTGTGTGTGGTGTGTGTGTGTGTGTGTGTATGTGTGTGTCTGGCGCCTCCGAGGTCTCCCTCTAGCCCTAAATCACTCCCGAGCCCTGACTCTTTGAAGGCAAATCTGGCCCCCTGCCCCCTCTCCCCCACCGCACTTCCATTCCCAGGCTGGGGGGTGGGGATGTCGCCAGCACGTGGCTCCCTCCTGGAGTCAATTAGGGGAGAGAGGGAAGCGGCTGTGCAAAGAAAGGGCTGGGGGAGGGGAGCAGCTGCGGAGGGGAGAGGGATGTGGGCAGCTGCTCCCTCCCTCCCCGTCTCCGCGGCCCCCCTCCCTCTCCCTCCCGCGCTCCCCCACCCCCACCCCCGCAGGCCCCAGGATCCGGGGATTTGGAACCTGAAATGGAAGCTGGTGAAACCTGAGGAGGCGGAAAGACCCAGGCTCATCTTTCCTTTCCCTTTTCTCCCTGCACCCCCTCCTCCCCACTTGTGTCGTTCTTTGCAAATATTTCCTGCCTGTTTCCCAATGCCTGGTCTGTGTCCCGGCATTACTCAACCTCTCCGCCTTAGTCACCGGCCGGGTCTGGGGTAGAACAGAGCCGGCTGGGCGGTCCTGGGCCTTTAACCCTCACTCGGCTGGGGGCCTCTAGCCGGGACTCAGCGGGACTGGGGTCCCCCCTCTAGTGCATCCCGGGCCAGCGGTGGGATGGAAATAAGGACACACTGGTAGCTGCCAGCTGGCACTTGTGACACTTAGCTCTCCTGGGGTTTGAAGCCCCATCCGGTCCTGCTGGACTCTCCCCAGCTCTGAGGCACTTCTCTGCCCTTCAAGCACTGATGGATCTCCGTCCCCGGAGCTAGATCTACTGCACAGAGTTCGTTTCTACCTGCTCCAGAGGTTGCAGAGCCAGGCCCAGAGGGTGTAAACGCTGGCCCTGTCTCTTGGGTGCAGTGGGAAGCAGGGTTGGCAGCTCTCTGGCACCCTGTGTCCCAGCTGGCTAGGGGTCATCTCAGCCTCACAGGGGTGCCCGGCCTGAGGCCTGCTGGAACCTGTACAGGCTGGTGGGGCCCTGAGCCTTGCCTCCCTCCTCTGTGAGGTTGGGGAAATAGCACACTCAGTGGGATGCTGGCCCGAGGGAGTGCAGGTTCTGGATTGCTATGAGGTGGACCCCACTGTTACAGCGCCGCCTCCTGGGAGGCTGCCGAGACTGTCTTTGTGCTGCTTGGCTGTCTGGGTCTGTCTCTGGGCTTGAGAGCCCCCCTTGAAAAAGGCCTTAGGGTCTCAGCTGCATCTCAGCCCTAAGAGAAAATTACAGCGAGCATTTTTTCAGGCCTTATGTGCCCCATGCCCCAGACACTAATCTAGATTCATTACATAAGTGCTCTTACTTTGCCTTCTACAAACTCAGAAGAGGTGATACAGTACCGTTCCCATTTCGCAGAAGAGAAAACCGAGGGGACAGAGGACATTAGGAATAGGGAGGGAATTCCCAGTGCTAGGCAGGCTGGGGTGGGGGGTAGTCATTAGGTCCTTGGGGTATGAGAGTGAAGATTGGCACTTCACTCATTGGCACCGAAATTTAGCCCCTGACCTTTCTTTGTCTCCGCAGAAGCCGCTGATGGGAGCTCCACCCTTGGAGGGGGGGCTGGCACCATGGGCCTGAGCGCCCGCTATGGGCCCCAGTTCACCCTGCAGCATGTGCCCGACTACCGCCAGAATGTCTACATCCCTGGCAGCAATGCCACACTGACCAGCGCGGCTGGCAAGCGGGATGGCAAGACCCCGGCAGGCGGCAACGGCAACAAGAAGAAGTCAGGCAAGAAGGAAAAGAAGTAACGCGGAGGCCTGGCCCGGAGCCCGCGGGCACCTCCCACCCCAGCCAGCCCAGTCTCTCCCCACCTGTACCCAGGCCTTGGATTTCTAGGGCTGGCCCCCAGGATACTGGGTGGGGCCAAGGCCATTCTTCCCTTGGGAAACAGAAACAAGTGCCCAGTCAACACCCCCCTCTCTGCCCCCCAGGGGATTGAATATGCAAAGGGAGTTCTGCTGGGAACCCCCACCCAATCCACTGCTGTGCCCATGGGGGTAGTAGGGTTAGTGTAGACACCGAGAACCATTTATCACGCCCCCTTTAGTTACGGCGAACTCCTCCATCTTCTAAATTCAACCAGAATCATCTCCCTGCTCCCGGCCCTTCCTCCTACCCCACCCCAATCCTTCAACACTTCCTCTTTTCCCCCAAGAAGGTGGTTGGGGTGTTGAGGTACCCACCAGGTGACCTAAAACGGCTCAGAGTTCTGAAGAGATGGGCGGGCAGCCCGACCATGGCTTTCCCTTCAGTTTTCACACTTCCCTCCCAAAAGCATGGTTTGGTGCCAGCCCCTTGGACGCCTGCCAGAGCCTGAGACCAAGCTCAAGATTTAGGAAACACGGTCACCAGCCCCGTGGTACTGATGCTTGCTGGATTTAGGGAGGGCATTTTGCTCTCATTCCTCTTCCCGAAGCCCTGGGGACCAGTCTTTTGTTTTCCTTTTGTCACTGTTCGATGTTCCCACTGCATGCTGTGACTTCCCGCACCCCACACAAGAGACTCCATTGCATGTTCCAAGCCGTTAAGTATGCGGTGGTAAGATAGAAAAGGGAAGGGTGTGGATGTGGAAGAGAGGGGGGGTTGGACAAAGCTCGACCCATCAGCTAAATAGGGTCTTGCGGGACAGGAAGCTCTGTATGCCCCAGGGTACTGACCAGATCCCCAAATTCCAGCCATCAACTAAGTACCAGGCTAGACCCTCACCCACCTCTCAGCCAGCCTTGGGCCGAGCTACCGGCAACTATGGATTCCAACTGACATTAGGTCAAAGGTAGTACTGAGCACGCTGAGGGCCAGGTTCCCCCTGAGAGGCCGGTCCTCTGTGGGTGCTGGGTACTCCAGAGATGCCCCTGTTGATGGATCAGTGTGGCCCTGCAGGTGGGAAGGGCCGGTTATGCCATTCTTGGTCCCTGGGTTTGGGATGCAAGAGGCAGCATAGACCCAGTGGAGAGTCATCGCAGCCCGGGATGGGGCTTCTCCACAGGACCGCTGCGCTCCTCAAGCCTGGGTCCTTAACCTTGCCAGGTGCCATTTCTTCTCCGTGAAGGTCACTGCCCAGGCCCCTAGTCCGCCCCCTAGTGGCCAGAGCCTGGTTAAAGTCCCCCAGTGCCTCCTTGTGCATAGACCTTTCCTCTGCCCACCCCCTTCTGTCTCCCGGTCCCGTTCGTCCAGCGGGGCTGCGCGAGAACCCCACCCCGGCCCTACAGTAGTATAGAGACCCCCCCTTTCGGCTGGTGTAGAATAGCCAATAGTGTAGTGCGGTGTGCTTTTCCGTGATGGCGAGTGGGCAGCGGGCAGCGGGCTCCGCGCGGTCTTCTGTCCCCGGTCTGCCCGGCGGCCCGTGCTGTGTTTTGTGCTGTGTCCACGCGCTGCGGCGACCCCCCTCCCCGGTACTGACTCCTATAAGCGCTTTCTCCGCATAGTCATGTAGCTCCCCACCCCCACCCTCCCCCTTGTCTCACGCAAGTTTTATACTCTAATATTTATATGGCTTTTTTTTTTCTTGGAAAAAAATAATAAAAAGGTTTCTTCTGAACGGCTGGACGTTCCTGTGTAAGCGACGGAGGCTCGGGCCATGGATGGCTGCACGGATGAGCCATGGGGGGTTGCGGGGAGGTGTGCTGGGGAGATGAGCGGGAATGGGGGCGGGGGAGGCAGATGATTGTGCGTGCGTTTGGGTTTTGTGTCTTTGCCCAGAGAGCAAATTGTGGCAATTGTGGCTGCGTCGGCGGCGCACGACCCCTTTGTGCATGTGAAACGGTGTGCAATGGACAGGTGGTGCTTGCGGAGCGCAGTGCGCTGGCGAGTGATGGGCGCACGGGTCCGTTGTGGGGGAGGGGACCGATGCGTGCGTGTGCCTGTGTGTGTGTCCGTGTGCGTGTGCCCGTCCGCGCACGCGCGCTGCTGTCTCCGCGGCGGTCCTCAGCACCAGTCTCCAGGCAGAAGTGGAGATTCCGGCGCGGGGGCGGGGCGGGCGCAGGGAGGAGGGGGCGGTGGAAGTTTTCCGCGTTCCCAGCCCTTCCGGGCTAGAATTACCACCCTGAGCACCCCCCCTCCGAGGGCGTCTCGGGAGGAGGGCACATTCTCCCCTGCCAGCCACCTCGCTGCCTTGGGGTCTTGGGGAGGGAGCCCCGTGGGAATAGGGTGGGGCCGGGGGTTGAGGGGATGAGGAGGCGATGCTCCAAAGGCTGCGACGTGTGGAGCGAAGGAAAATGGTGTTGTCATCGGCGTCCTTTCGGGGCTGGGGGTGGGGGGTGGGGGGAACGGAAAAGGAATGCAGGAAATGAGATCGCCCGCGGCTTGGCCCCCTCCTCCCCCCGCTTCGTGCTTTTCCATCCACCCGCGCGGATCTCCCCGCCGGCCCCGTCCTAGCACTGCGGGTTTCTGAGATTCTTGCTGCGGAGAAGGGGCAGGGACCAGTCGTGACGGCCGGGAGGGGTGGCAGGACGGAAACACAGACCCCCCCCCTACCCCCACCCCAAGGGGTTTCAGGTTATCCGAGTCTGGACTCCTCGCTGAACCCAGGTCACGTGCTCTGCCAGCTCGCGAAGTCTGTTGCCATGGAAACTAAGGCTCCAAACTAAGCATCACGGGCGCCTTCCTTGCGTGGGCGGCAGAGCGCCGTGCGTGGTTCCAGGGATGGAAGCGGGGTTCTGTTTCTGAACGCCAGGCTGCAGAGGGCGGGGGGCCGGGGCCTGGGTTCTATTCCAGGCACGACAGTAGACTGGCAGGGCTCTGAGCAGCTGCGGCCGGTCCCCTAATTGGCATGTGTGTCTATAAAGCTCGGCCAAACAGGAGGCCCGGGAAGGGGGGGGAGTGAGGGACCGTGAAGTGGGGGGCGGAAGGATGAGGCAAGCAGCCCACCCCCACGGCCCTCCACTCTCCAGTCATACTGCGAAGGCAGCTGCCCAGGCTCCGGGGCTATTTAAAAGGCCTTTATTTCTAGTTTCCAATGGATTTGTGGCCCTTTCCAGCCCCCTCCCTGTTTGGGGTCTTTGTGCCAACGGTCTCAGTGCTCAGCACAGCACTGAGCCTCAAGCATCTGGGGCGTGACCTCTGGCTTCTGACCTCTGTGGGCAAGCTCAGGTTTCTGCCCCAGAGTGTCCCTCTAGCCCGGAATGTAGCCTGTGGCCCCCACAGAGGAGGGGGCTGGGCGAAAAGTCCCTGAGGCCCACGGGAAGCTGGCTGACTCTGGGGTATGGAGCGAGAGGCCTGATTCAAGAAAAGGGTTCCATGCTATGAGGGAGCAATGTGGGGCTGAAGCCCGGCCCCACCCCCTTCCTTTGTGGAGGGCAAGCGCCCCCAGAAGCCACCGGGCTCCAACCATTCCCAGCCCTGGACCCAGGCGGTTTGCAGGAGTGGCTCCAATTTCTTTCTCTTGTGTTTTTGGCCGGATCTGACCGTGCTCTGGGCTGCTCAAGCCTGGTAATAAGACCCCAGACCTCACATGCAAAGTCCCAGTCTTTGAACTATCTCCCTGGCTACAACTGGCAATGTTTTATTTATTTAAAAAATTTTTTTTATTAGTGAATCACCATGAGGTAGTTACAGACTAGGAAACTTTTGTGCTTGCGTTTCAGTCATACAATGGTCTAGTGCCCATCCCTCCACCAGTGCCCATTTTCCACCACCAATGGTCCCAGCATCCCTCCCACCAACCCCACCCTGTCCTCCCCCCACCCCACCCTGCCTGTGTGGCAGGGCATTCCCTTTTGCTCTCTCTCCTTTTGGGTGTTGTGGTTTGTAGTAGAGGTATTAAGTGGCCTTCATGTTCGGTCTGTAGTCTACTTTCAGCCCGCATCTCCCATCCCAGACGGGCCCTCCTAGCACCCATTACTTGGCGGTCCCTTCCCTACCTGAGCTGCCTTTTCCCCAGCACGCGAGGCCGGCTTCTAAGCTGTGGAGTAATCCTCTTGGTACTTATTTCTACTGTTCTTGGGTATTAGTCTCCCATTCTGTTACTTTACGTTCCACAAATGAGTGCAATCTATGTCTATCCCTCTGACTCATTTCACTTAACATGATACTTTCCATGTTGATCCACCTATATGTAAATTTCATGACTTCATCTTTTCAAACAGCTGCGTAGTATTCCATTATGTAGATGTACCAGTTTCTTTTTTTATCTTCGTTTTTTAAATTTTTATTATTTTTAATCGAATCACTTTGATATATACAATGTACCAGTTTCTTTAACCAGTCATCTGTTCTTGGGCACTCAGAGTTTTTTTGGGGGGGCTATTGTAAACAGTGCTGCAATGAACATATAAGTGCAAATGTCATTTCTACTATATTTTTTTGCATCTCCAGGATATATTCTCAGAAGTGGTATTGCTGGGTCAAATGGGTCTCAATTTCTAATTTTTTTTAATTTTTTTTTTTGGGGGGGTCATACCCAGCGTTGCACAGGGGTTACTTCTGACTCATGCACTCAGGAATTACTCCTGGCGGTGCTCAGGGGACCATATAGGATGCTGGGAATCAAACCCAGGTTGGCCGAGTGCAAGGCAAATGCCCTACCCGCTCTGCTATCACTCCAGCCCCTCAATTTCTAATTTTTTGAGAAGCGTCCATACTGTTTTCAAAGAGGGCTGAACCAGTCGGCATTCCCACCAGCAGGGAAGGAGAGTCCCTTTCTCCCCGCATCCGCACCAACACCGGTTGGCACAGTGTTTTAAAATGATGTTTTGGTTACCAGGGGCTGATGGAGGGAGGAGTGGGAATATGTTTTGTTAAGCTTTTGTTTAGCTTTGTGGTGCGGGAGACCGAATCCAGAGCCTCACGTGAGACACAACTAGTCCTAACAACTCTGATAGTGTGACAGACACTCATGTGACCAGGAGTAGAGAGGTGGGACTGAGGAGGAGCCTGGAACACAGTGGAAACAGCCCTGGGGTCCATAAAGGCGCAGAAATTCAAAAGAGCGAGGCACCACTATTCCAACACTTTATTAACAGTTGGAAACAAACCCAACAAACTGGATGTGATGATAATCCCTTAAGCCTAAGAGGCGAGGGAAATAATTTTACATTTTATCCCTTTTTTTCTTTTTTAATAAATGCATTTTAGTAAAAGTAGATTAAAAAAGAAGGGTCAAAGTCCCATGAGATAGCAGGAGGGGACCCAGGGAAGCAGCAGTCCCCTCTACTACACAGTCTTCCCGGGAAGAGCTCAGAGGAGCCGCACTTGCCCCTGCACAGGCTCCGGCCACTAGACCCCTCCCGCCCCCCACTCCCCTCTGCGGAAGAAGCACACCCAGGCCTCAGGTGCCAGCCCCTCTCCCTCACTGAGAGAAGGGAGCGAGGGACACGAGAAGGCAGCGGGGAGGCCAACCAGGGCACCAGGGCACCTGAGCCTCCTGTGGCTGGCACCACTGAGCAGTCTGGCCTGCCGGACGCTTAGCAGGAAGCAAAGAGGGGCACAAAGGACTGGGGCTGTGTGCGCACGCATGTGTGTGTGTGTGTGTGTGTGTGTGTATGTGTGTGGGGGGGACACACTCCCTGTGCCCACTCCCTGCCCCCCCAAGTGTTCAATTAGCATTTGCACATTTGGCTTGATAAATATATTACATTTATAAAAACCGGTCTCAGCCCCTGCTGCTCCGGGGCTGCGGGTGTCCCCTCCCCCCAGAAGAGCTCGCTCCGGCCCCACGCCGGGTGCTGGGACAGTCTGTGCTGGCCTCAGGGGCTGCTTCAGGACTGAGGCCTCTGGGGAGGAAATCCAGGACTCTGACCTGAAAGCCTCGGCATTGTGGAGGGGAAAAGGGGAAGGGAACGGGAAAATGACTTTTCTTTAAAAAAAAAAAAAAAATCTCATACAAAAATAGATCCATTTGCAAAACATTTTCTCAGCCAGGAGGCTCCACCTCCCATTTCCTTGGAGACAAGGCTGAGGTGTCGGAAGGTCCCGATCCAGCCCAGACTCCAGACAAAATGCACCAGTGCTCGGGGAGGCAAGAGGAGGGCTCAGGCCTTAGGAGCCAGAGGCTGGTGCAGCAGTGCCAGGGGGTGAGGGCATGAGGCTGGCCGCAGGCTTGGGGCTCCCTGCCCTGCCTGCCCGCCCACAGGCTCAGGCCCAGGCCTCCACAGAACAGGTCAAGGGTCCAGGTCCTTTTTTTTCTTCTTTTTTTGAGGCATTGCCCAGGAAGATGGGGGTAAGGGTGGGATCTGCTCCCCTTCCTCAGAAGCAGCCCCCCCATGCCACGCCACTAGTAATAAATAAGAGCCAGGGGAGGGCAGAGCAGAGCAGAGCAGAGGTGACAGGCGAGGGGGGGGGGATAGGGGGGAAGCCCGCGGGCTTGCAAGCCCCATGCTGTTGTCAGGCCGAAAACACCACAGAAGAAAAGCACAAACCCAGCGAGACTGCCGGTGGGGCAAGCCCAGCGGAGGGGCGGGGGCTGGGAAAGCAGGCGGGGCTCCTCGGAGACGAGGCCTGGTAGTAACGGAGGAGACTCTTGGGGTTAAGGCAGCAAACACGAGCCTGCTTTGGTAATACAACAGCCAGGGCCGGCTGGGGTGGGCTCAGGCCTCCCTGCACTGCCCTTTCCTCCTGGCCTCCAGGCAGCGGAAGCTGTGTGTGATGGACAGGGAGTAGCAGGCCAGAGGAAAGATGGGGCCAGGGTGATGGGGGCAGCCCCCCTGAGGAATGTCTCCATGACCCTCTAGGCACATGCTGCAGGGCAGGGCTGTCGGGAGCTGCCAGGCCGCAGGACCCAGCTAGCTTGCTCGGCCGACCAGCTCCTTGCTCTCCTCCAGGATCGTGGGGATTCCCTCCCCGCTCCTGGACACCTTGGAGGGGACGGAGGTCATGGCATCATCCTTGGTCAGCTCCGAGGCCAGCAGTGACGTGACTGCACACCCAGCTTTCCTGTTGGCTGCAAAAGAGAAGCCGTGAGTGATCCTGTCCACAAGAAAGCTCGGTTTGAAAATCCTTTCAAGCTGGCCGCAGCCTTCAGCCGGAAGCCATGCAGGTGTGGCTGTCCGGCCTGGCACGAGAGGTCTTTATTTTGAAGGAAGAAAGGCAGAGGGCAGGGAACAAGTGGAACCTACCAGCATTCTTCAAGCCTGTCACACCTGCGGGCCACCACCTGTCCTGCCCTCCAGTCCACAGACTGGCAGATAGAAGGTGGCACCAGAGGCTTCCAACCTTCCCACACCCACGGACCAACGCCAGTCGTGGATGGTTGGGGAATAAAAGAGAATGTGGGCAGGCAAGAGAGCAAGCCTATTCCTGCTTCCCTGTATGAACATAGTAGAGTGTAGAGCCGGTGAGACAGTACAGTGAGAAAGGCGCTGGCCTAGCATGAAGCCGACCCAGGTTCAATCCCCGGCACCGCACAGGGTCCTCTGAGCGCCATCAGGAATGATCTTTGAGCACAGCTAGAGATGGCCCAGCACCACCCTACAGATAAGAAGTTGTTGGCTTTGAAAAATAAAAAGGGTAAAGAGTTTGGATCCTGCTAGACGAAGTGGTAGCTATGGATGAAATACTCGCCAGATTTCTCGTCAGGGCTGCTGCTGTAAGGGCCCGAGCTTAATAGATTCTATTCTTTTTGTATTCTGGGAATTCCCAGGAAGTTTCTAGACTCCAAACACTTCCTCAACCCTGCAGGGGATTGTCCCAAGTAGAAGGTGCCCTGGGGGGGAGGGGGGACGAGAGAGGCTCCGGGGGCGAAGGAAGCTGCGAAAAAGCAGCAATAGACCACACACAGCCATCACACGCATGTCACACACCCACCCACGACTGCTCCCCAGAGGCCCACATGCCTGGCTCTTTCCTGCCTCAAGGGTAGCAGCTGTGACACGAATGCGAAGAGCACTGAACGTGCCCCTCAGAGAGAGGCATGAAAAGCATGTCGGGGGAGATGGAGGGTGGCCAGGAGAGGCCTCTACAAATGAATTCCAGCCCCCTGGCCTCAGGACTGTGAGGCTCTAGTTGTCATCCCAGATAGGAACAGAAGCACCAGTCAGCTCGTGTCCTACGCAAATGTGTATCTACCAAACCCAAATGGGGTGCCCCAGCCTCCTTAGCAAGAAGGTGGTTTTGGCACCAGGTCTGTCTCCTGTGGGCCTGGCAGCAGCAGAGACACCAACAGTGCCCAGAAGCTGCCTGCCTGGAGGGGAGAGGCCAGACACCAAGGCCACATGTGCCGACTCCATGTTCATAAATGTTTCAGTGCACAAGTTACAGAGGGTGCATGAATGGGTGCAGGAAGAGGAGCATGGAGAGTGAGTGCTCAGGGGGATGGCGTTTCTTCTTTGGGTGATGGTAATGTTCTGGAACTATTTCTGAGCATGGTTGCACAACCTCAGGGGTATATTAAGAAGCAAACAAACAAACAGAACTGTCTAGTACAAAAGGGTGAATTTTAGGCATGTGAATTTATCTCAACTGAAAAAGACTTTTCTAAGGTCAGAGTGATAATACTGCAGTTAGGGTGTTTGCCTTGCACGTCGCTGACCTGGGTTCAATCCCCAGCATCCCATTTAGTCCTCTGAGCACCATCAAGTATTAATTCCTGAGTACAGAGCCAGGAGTAACCCCAGAGTAACTCTATTGTCGGGAGTGACCCAAAAAAGAAAGAAAAAAATGAAAAAACAAAAAAAGACTTCTAGGAAGCTGTATGGGGAAAGCGGGGTCCAGGCCAGCGGGAAGCAGGGAGCGAGAAGCCAGCGGACACAGTGCCCAAGCATCTGAAACCTGCAAAAAGCTTTAGGTAGGACAGAAGCCAAAACTGGGTTAGAGAGCCATGGCGTCACGGAGGCTGTGAGTCTCGGGAGACCCGACCCAGGCCCCCGCGGGCCGGCAGAGGCGACCCCGGGCAGCAGGGCACAGCCACACGGCCACAGGTTACCCATCCACAGGTCTCAGCCGCCGCCTCCTCCTCCTCCTCCTCCGCCCAGGTGAACAGGGGGTTGTCTAACAAGAGGAGAGAGAACGGTGACCGAGAGAGACCCTGGAGTGGGGGATCCAAAGGGGACACTCGCCCCCGTGCCCCACTTTCCTCCTAGCCAGTTTCTCGGCAGAGTCCTAGACATTCTCCGCTTCCTTTCTCTCGGCACCTCCCTTCTTGCGCTTGGACTGACAGTGGCCTGGCTGCACTTCCCTGTTCTTTGAGTTCAACCCCTAACAGCTGAGAAGTAAATGCAACTGTGGGGGGAGGACAGAGGGGGGTGGGGGATAAAGGGAAGAAAGGGGGAAGGGCACAGCAGCCACCCAAGGGCAGAGGAACTGGGGGACCTTGGGGACACTTTCTGTGCGCTCGTGTTTGGGAAGTAGATTTGGAAGGACCACTGTGGTTTTGTTTGTCTGTTTTCCTGGAGGGGGATGGGAGGCCACATACATTAGTCTGGGAGTCTCTGCTCCAAACAAGTAGACCGAATATAAGCCAGGTTTCTAGATTTTTCTTGATTTAAAAAGCTTCTGAAATATACCAGATGTAATGAAAAGTAGGAGTGCATGGAAGGTTACTGTTTTCCTTTTTAGCTGGAAAGTACATATACCAAGGGTGGACAGTTTGTGGTCAAAGGTAAGAAAGAGAAGTAAGAAAATTTCTGTTGGAACTGGTCTCAGAATCCAGGAACCCAGGATTCTGCTTTGTTTTTAGCAGTACAATTACACTAAAAAGTGAAGAATCTGGAAAAAACAGATCTCTCCTCCTCCCCCTAATTTGGGTCTACTTACTTACTTAGATCATTCAAAAAGCAGTCAGAGGAGAATGGAGGGATAGTACAGTGGGTAGGACACTTGCCTTGCACGCAGCTGACCGGGTTGGGTCACTGGCACCCAATATAATCCCCCGAGCACTGCTAAGACGAATTCCTGAGTGCAGAGCCAGGAGTGAGTCCTGAGCATCTCCGGGTGTGGCCCCAAAACCAAACCCCAAACAAACAAACAGCAGTCAAAGAAACAGATGCATGCTCTGAACGGACAGGTTCAGGAAGGAATAAAGCACAGCCCTGCAGACCAGAGAAAGGGGAACAACCCTGAGACAGTGGTCAGAGATCTCTGAGGCCAGAGCCCCAGGAGTTAGGAGTGGTCTCGGCTAAGAACACTAGCAAAACCAAACATGAGATACCAGGAGAGGAGCTTGAGAAGGTTAATGGTTTGGAAAAGACAAACCACAGGCTCGATCCCACGGCCATAGAGGAAGTACTCTGGTTAATCAGCTTCCTCGGGGAAGCGGAAACTAGGACAGATGGGCCGGCCATTATCATCTTAAACTCATTATTATCCCCAAACTCCCCTAATTAGAATTCTTGCCCTATTTTCACAAATCTGGAGGAAGACTACATGGGGGTATTAAAAAAAAAGTAATTTAGGGGGGCCGGGGAGCATATCTGGCAGGACTCGGGCTGTTCCTGGCTCTGTGCTCAGGGGACCCCTGGAGATTCAAGCCAGGTGGGTGACACGTACCTGTACCATCTCTCTGGCCCTAAGAAATAATCTCTCTCTTTTTTTTTTTTTTGCTTTTTGGGTCACACCTGGCGATGCACAGGGGTTACTCCTGGCTCTGCACTCAGGAATTACTCCTGGCGGTGCTCAGGGGACCATATGGGATGCTGGGAATCGAACCCGGGTAGGCCGAGTGCAAGGCAAATGTCCTACCCGCTGTGCTATTGCTCCAGCCCCATAATACTCTTTTTTTTTTTTTTTTTTTGCTTTTTGTGTCACACCCAGCGATGCTCGCGGGTTATTCCTGGCTTTGCACTCAGAAATTACTCCTGGCGGTGCTTGGGGGACCATATGGGATGCCGGGGATCGAACCAGGGTCAGCCGTGTGCAAGGCAAACGCCCTACCCGCTATGCTATCGCTCCGGCCCCCCAAAATACTCTTAATCCTCTCTAGAGAGCGGGTCATCAGAAAATCCCCTGGAAGCAATCTCACGGCAGGGGTCTGCTGGGAGGTAAGAAGTAAAATTTCTGGCCCAGACAGAAAGGTCGGTTACCTCCGGCCCAGTCACGCACATTTAGTGAAAGGGCCCTAGACCTGGACTCAGCAAAGCAGGCTGGAGTTCTGACACTCTCACCAGCCACTTCTGTCAACCAGGCAAGCTCCGAGCGGGTCACACTTCCTCAGAGCTCGGAGGAGACTCCACGCAGGCTGCAGAGGGCTTTCGAGTCTTTCCCACTCGGAAGTTCTGTCAGTGGAGGTGGAACTGATAGGGACATTGGGATGTGACAGAGGAAAGGAAAAGGGGAAGAGAGACAAGCTTCTTTCTTCCCTGACTGATCACAGCGAGCTGACGGGCCTGTGTCTCAGAGGTGACTATTGAGACCCGGAGCCGGAGTTGAGTCACGAAGCCACAAGCTGACTCAATCATTAGCTTGAACTAGTGGCTGGAATACAATCGCCTGGATTCTTCCCTTTGACACTCGAGCCTTTGTTCCTCCACACCCTGCAGATCCCAGCAGTTTACACGTCCGTCTGAATGAACCAGCCCTGATAGTGACTCTCCTCTTCGCGGCCCTCAATGGGTCTTTGTACGCTGGGCGCTCCCGCAGGTCTGCAGAGACCGGATGATTTCAGACTCCCTTCAAATCTAGGGAAGAGGCCAGTGCCTTTGAATAGGGACAGCTGTCTCTCTGGGACTGAGGAGGGCTGTGAGGCAGGGGCGCCTGATAGTGCCTCTCTCTTCTGGCTCAGAGCGATGCGCCAGAAGGAAGGGTCAGACACAGCCAAGAGAGGGTGGGCAGCTAAGGGCAGCAGCAGCCTGGGGACACCCACGGCCACCAGTCTTGAGAGTGTGAGAATGGGATTCTGGGTCCAGCCCTTTTCTTTTCTGCTCATCTTAATCCTATTGTTGCTGCATGGAAAAATAGTAAAGCTGGAAGGAGCCTAGAGACTATTCTAGTCCAACTCTCATGAAGAAATGAAATCCCAGGAACATTAAGTGATTTACTAAGGTAACAGCATCTGTTAGAAGTGCGCTTCAATTTGTGGGGCTGGAGTGATAGCACAGTGGGTAGGGCGTTTGCCTTGCACGTGGCCGAACCGGGTTTGATTCCCAGCATCCCATATGGTCCCCTGAGCACCGCCAGGAGTAATTCCTGAGTGCAGAGCCAGGAGTAACCCCTGAGCACCGCCAGGTGTAATTTCTGAGTACAGAGCCAGGAGTAACCCCTGTGCATCGTCAGGTGTGACCCAAAAAGCAAAACAAAAGAGAAGTACACTTCAATTTGTATCTTTAAAACAATTTCTTTCATTTGAGCCACACCCAGCTGTGCTCAAGGCTTACTCCTGGCTCTGTGCTCAGGGATCCCTCCTAGACATCCTTGTGGAACCATATGCAGTGGCAGGGACCGAACTCGGCAAGGCCTGTGTTCCTGCACTCTCTCTCCTGCCCGACTTTGAGTCTTTGATCTGTTCCTATGTTTCACATTCTACTCTGATGCTGAGACTTTTCTACGCTGCATACAAGGAGATATCACTGTAGATACCAGGAGTGTGGCAAGGCCTAAACGTTGAGTCAAGGTCTCCTGTCTGAGCCTCTCCCGGGTATGTGCAGGTGGGTTATGTGAACCCAGATCTCAGAACGGTAAAAATGACAGGATGGAGTCAACTTTCAAAGCTGGAGCTCTCCTGCTCATCATCTCTGGCCCCCGTGTCCCTTAGCACCGGCCCCATGCTGCTGCACACACTGGAACAGAAGTGTTCCTGTCTCGTGGCTGAAAGGTGAGGCTGAAATACTTGCTTCCTCCATGCGGGAATCCTCACACGGGAAGAAGCGGAGAGAGGGGCTTCCCCGGTCAGAAGGAAGCGATTCATGTCTGCCTCCTTCCTATTGTGTCCCTGCACGGGAAGCTGGGGTTTTAGTGGAGTTCCGCAGGAAGAGGCTTACAAGGGAAGCGCCGGTATCTAAGGCAGGGCGACACTTGAGTTGACAGGGAAGAGGAAAACAGTGAGCTCCGTGTATTTTTGTTTGGCAAGAACTGCTCCGAGAACATGGCCTTACATGGTAGACGGGAAACAGAGCTGCAGGGACTTCTGAAGGGTAACTCCGAGAGAACGCTGCTATTGTACTCGCCCAAACACTGCAGCCATGGAGGGAAGGCCACGCCATCACAGCCACCTCTACACCCCCCAGGAAACCACTCAGATGGGGGGGGGTGCAGAAAATAGCCAAAGGCTGTAATGAGGGTTCTTCTCTTTAGGGAAGGGTCTGAGGTGACACACAAGAGCCTCAGAAGGGAACTTCCCCCTGGCAGGGAGAGTCTGGCCGGAAGCGGGCAGCTGGTCTTCACAGAAACCTGCCAACTCTTTCTCTTACAATAGCCTCGAAGTGAAGCTCGCCTCAAACAGAAGGCACCTGCCAGGAGACAGAGCTTTTTACTCCCTAGGAGGGAAACCTGTTCTGACGCCTTTTCTCTAATTCCCACCTTCAACTTAGAGAAAAGAACCTTTCAGTGCCGAGTGCAAGGAGCCTTCAACAGCAGTGCAGACCCGGGGCCCGGGAGGCAGACGGGGCTAAACCTCTTGGTTTAGACCAAGATTCCTCTTGGTCCCTGTAGCTGTCATCAAAGGAAGCCAACCTACTGGACCTTCCCTATACTAAGGCATGGCTCAACTGTCCTCTTAGACCGTTAATTTTGTTTGTCTGCTTTGGGGTCAAACCTGGTGATGTTCAGGGGTTACTCCTGGCTCCTGGCAGTGCTTGGGGGAACATATGGAATGCCGGGGAGTGATCCCAAGTCAGATACATGCAAGGCCAGCAACCTACTGGCTGTATTACTTTTTCAAAGAATCCACTTAAATTTTTTGAAGATTGCAGTGGAGGTGTAGGGAAGAGGGGCAGCCTGGGAGGAAAGCAAGCACAGTGGAGGCAGACTGCATCCAAGAGGAAAGCCAGCCTCAGACTCACTTCTTCTTTTTTTTTTTTTGCTTTTTGGGTCACACCCGGCGATGCACAGGGGTCACTCCTGGCTCACTCAGGAATCACCCCTGGCGGCGCTCAGGGGACCATATGGGATGCTGGGATTCGAACCCGGGTCGGCCGAGTGCAAGGCAAACGCCCTACCCGCTGTGCTATCGCTCCAGCCCCCAGACTCACTTCTATGGAGATGCTCCCCGACAGTCTACCATGGCTTACTCCCGACTCTGAGTTCAGGGCTCACAACTGGTGGGGTCTGCGGGACCGAACAAGGGGCTGGAGATCAAATCTGGGTAAGGCTGAGTGCAAGGCCCCTGAATTTGATTCTGTCTCTCCAGTCCCCAGATTTGATACTTTTTATTCCTTGACATCACTTCTGCTTCTGAAGAGTAAAGATTCATGACTTTTCCCTTTGTATTTCCTTTGTACTTTCTAGGTCTCGTGTTAAAGTTTGTAGTGAGGTTGCTTTCTATTTGTATACTCACATACCCACCAAACCCTGTGTCCTCTGCTTGTTTTAAGTTTCTGCGTGTAGAATGGGGAGAGATGGAACGCCCATCAACCGGAACTGAACTGCTGCTTCCCTCAGTCCTGCTCTCCCAGTCAGCACACGGAAGACAAAGGCCCAAATGATCCGTTGGAGATGCGAGGCCCACAGGAGGGGAGTTGTAAGCCCTGAGCCCCAGACAAACAGGACCAGAAGCAGAGGTCTCCCCCACCGCCGATACCCAGGGTGGGTTCCATTTGCTGACTTACCCTGGCGAGGCCCCCTCTTCCGTCGGAACGCTGCCCCTGACTGCAGGGCTTCCAGAAGACTGTCCATCACGCCGGTTTCATCACCCTCTGTCAGGAGCAAAAATGCAGGTGTAAACACTCAGTCCATGCCACACGCCTGTGCTGGGGCCCACACAAAGTGCTTGGCTTTGCTTGGCTTCCTCGTGCCCAGGCGGTGCGGGTGGGGGGCGCTTACAGAGATGGAGGAATCAAGCCACACAGTCCGTGTTTATTTAAAATGAATGTTCAAAATGGTTACATTAAAAGGGTTCACTGAGAACCTTGGGACCCTCCTCTCAACCCAAGGTGATTGGCACAGAGGATCGGAGAATGGTCCAACTCCGCGACCAGTGGTATGGAGAGATATATTTTGGAAGTTCATATGAAACCCTATCACCCATCATCCTAAAGAGCTTCACCCTGACTGACATAAACAGCCTGGGGAGATATGAGGAAGGCTGAGGGAAGGTGAGAACGCTGCAGACATCTCACTTTAACACTGCCCCCATTGGCTGCGTCTTCCCAAAGCCAGCTCAGAACAGTAAAGGAGCCTCCTGGCTGGAACAGAAAGAGTTAAAGCAGAATTCTTATTGCAGCCTGGCTCTGTTTCCATGGCAACAGCTCAGGGTGGTGAAATCTGAAACTGTGAAATCCCAAGGAGTGGAAGGGGCCCCCCAAGACCAGGCTGGGCTCGCTGTTCCAGGCGCCACCTGCTGGCGGCCCATAGCCTTGCAGCTGACCTACATTCCAACCTCATTTGCTGGCCCTGGGGACGCAGGCAGGGCAAGGCCCACTGCGCCACCTGATGACGAGGCAGGGCCCACATCCCAAATGCCCTCCCAGCATCCTAGATACTTCTCAGAACAAACCCTAGGGGCTTGGGGAGGATGGGAGAGGTGCAGAAGACTTAGTACAGGCACCAAGAGCATTATCAGAACAAAGCTTGTGGCTTACAACTGGGACAAGCACAGAGGAACTGCTTCCCAGCAAAGGGGTTTCAGCGGGCAGAAATGGAGGCGAGTCCTGCTCCTTCAGACCCCTGCCATGACCATGACAGGAAAAGTCCCCAGGAGCAAAAGGCATGAAGAGCAGCTCTTGCCTCTTGTGCTCAGCAAAGAATTCTGTACCAGCACACGCTGCAGTCCTGAGAAACTCCCCAGCCCCCCGCTCCCAGGCAGCCTGCAGCCCCCTCAAGTTCAAGAAGGGTGGCATGGGCTCTGTGCCGCGAGCAACTGCATGCTGGATTTCCGCTGCCTGTATACACAGCAGCCAGAGGGGGCTGGGAACCAGCAGCAGGAAAACAGCAGAGACAGGAAGCAGAGGGCCAATAATTGAGGCCATATGTTTCAACAAAGACATGCTTCTAGTAGCGGAATGGAGATTCTGCTAAAGAAAGAGGGTGGCCAGCGTCCCAGCGCCCTCTCCAGAAGTTCAATCCTTTTATAATCCGACACGTATGTACAACTGAAGGGCTGGGGACAGTGCATGTAGTAAAATAAGCACAAAGGGAATGCAAGCCACCATTTAGAGCCGGGAGCAGGACCAGGAAAACATTTTCGGGAAAAGGAACAAAAGATTAAGTAGTGGGTACGAAAACAGGCCTGGCAGAAGGAAAGAGTACACGCTGCTCCAACACTAAAATCACTGGGGAGATGAGACACAGAACAGGAAGCAGCAAAAGCGAGAAAATGGAGAGTGGGGAATTGGAATGAAACTGCTGGGGGTCGAGCCCAGCATCGGGCTGCTGGAGGTAGCAGGTGGCCAGCAGTCGACTGCCAGGCGCTGAGCTCAGACAGGGGCTGTCCCCTCTGGGGAGCGGAGACAGAGGAGTCTTCCAAAGGCCTCCAGCGCGTGCCGTCTGGCCTTCGCGCCTTACCCGCATTCATGTCGATGAGCTGCTCTCTCTTCTGCTGCTTCTCTAGCCGTTCCTTCTCTGCCTTCTCCTTGGCCAGTTTGGCTCGACGCAACTTCTCCTCTGTCTCCCGCCTCTTCTGGTTTTCCTTGACTGCTTGCTGGAAGGGGCGACAGCGAGTGCGTGCATGGAGATGCGCTCACGCGCCGGCCCGCCCAAGCCCAGTGGACGGCAAGAGTCCACAAATGATCGGGTCAGTAGGCATCTCTTACCACAAACATGTTCTTGAAGTTGTGCAGATCCATGAAGAACTCTTCCACCGACACCTTCTTGGGGTCGAAGAGGAAGTACTCGCCCAGCTCCTTGTACAGAGTCTCCATGTTCGAGTGCATCATCTGCAGCTTGTCATACTGCTCCCTGGCGTCCTTCGCAAAGCTGTGCGGCTTCGGAGTGAAGGACCAAGACCAAGAAGCAGACCCGCTCTCCCGGGCTGGAGGGAGACAAGCTCCATACCGGAACACACAAAGGACCTTCAGTCTAGCAATGCTCATGATAGCGCAAGTCAGAAGCAACTGAACCACCCAAACAGAGGAATTCGTAAGCCTTAACTTATGGCACATCTACAGGGCAGGAAGTGGCGATTTAAGGGATATCCTGCACATACCGCTATAAAAGCACTGCTAAGACAATGTGATTAATGTTTAAGTTCACCAGAAAGAGATCCAGAGGCAGAGGATACCGTGGGGAGGGGAGGCGGAGGGAGAACATGTGAAGAGCAGAGATGGGCGGAGGGTGTGGGATCAATGGTGAGTAAGAATTTAGCTACTTTGCTTTTCAGGAATTTGGTTGTTTTGCTCCCTTGCTACAAAAATAAGAATGCATTTGGTTAAAGGAAGTTTTTTTTTTTTTCTTTTTGGGTCACACCTGGCGATGCACAGGGGTTACTCCTGGCTCTGCACTCAGGAATTACCCCTGGCCATGCTCAGGGGACCATATGGGATGCTGGGATTTGAACCCGGGTCGGCCGCGTGCAAGGCAAACGCCCTACCCGCTGTGCTATCTCTCCAGCCCAGGAAGTCTTTTTTAAAGAGGGAAAATTGTGTCTGACCAGATCAGTCATGCTGTCCAGTCATGGAAAGTTTTCCGTGCCCCATCTTAAAGGGTACATTTTTCTTTTAAGAAAGGATATAGTCATTTTTTCAACAAACTTGTCTTTCTCATCTGTGGCAGGCGGGAACTTCTCAATATCACGCTCCACATCAGAAATCTGTTTCTTCATCTGATCTAGATTCTTCTGCAGGTTTTCAGCAGAGACTAAAGAAAATACAAAATCGATGGCAAGAACTTAAGGTTCTTCTGTCCTTCCGAGTATAACTTCATGCCAACATCTAGTGCTTTGTTATTTTAGTCCTCTTGTGTTCTCTTTAACATCTTTTTAGTAAAACTATAAGTTACTGGATGATTGAAGCTCTAGTCTCCACAGCTGTATAGAGGTATTAAGAAGGGATGAGAAGCTTTGTTTAATTTAATAAAAATCTATAGAATCCCCTGGGGTCTTAGTCTCATTTATTATAGTGAACAGGGCTTACGAGGAAGGAGACGTATGCAGAAACATAGAGGCCGGGCAGAAGATACAGACTGTGTGCTGTCTTTTTCTTTTTGTTTTTGGGCTATATCCGGCTGTGTTCAGGATTTACTCCTGACTCTGTGCTCAGGGATCAGTCCTGGCAGACTTGGGGGGAACAAGTAGGGGGCCAGGGATTAAAACTGGGTCAGGTGCAAGGCAAGCACACTGCCCTCTACTACGATCTCTCTGACTGGAATGCTCTTTTTGTCGTCTAGTTCTAGGATGGGAAGGACTACCTTTTGTTGATTCAGTATATGCTTTTGTTTGTTTTATGGGACACAACCAGTGGTGCTCAGGGGCTACTCCCAGCTTAGTTCTTGGGAAATACCGTGAGATGCCCAGGATTGAACCCAGGCCTCCAGCATGCAAAACACACACCCAAGCCCTTGGAGCTATCTCCCCAGCCCAGCGTCTGCTTTCTGAATGAGAAAAACTGTTGATCCAAGCCCAGTGGGTCTCGGGGTAGAAAGAGCTCTCCCACTTCTATACACGAGACCCTCATGCCTGCAAATCCTCCCCCGAGGCTTGGACTCTACGTCCACTCCTCCCCCAGTTCCACGGAAAGCAGTCTGATGTGAAAATGATCCAAGAATGTAAACTTGTCTTTCTATCACCTGACGTTGGAACCATCTTCTGGCTTCACCCCCTACCCATCCTACCTCGGCTGGCTTTTTCCACGTGGGCAAGCTCGTCTGGAAACTTGAGGACATCAGGGTAGTCTTTCTCACACAACTCCGCGATGAAGTGCAGCAGCGTCATCTTCTGATCCGTGGACTTGGTGTCTCGGAGCTTGGGCAGTGAGAGGCAAGCGTCAGCTCCTGGATGCCCCAACCCCCACGAGGGACACGGGACCTGAGAGGCCAGCGTCCCTCCCGGCTGCCGCCCTGCACTCAGCCCGGCTCACCTTGCACAGGAAGCTGATGTTGAAGCCGAAAGCCCCGGCATTCCGGGAGCCGGCGTTCATATAGTTGCCCA
This sequence comes from Sorex araneus, assembly GCF_027595985.1. Taxonomy (NCBI): domain Eukaryota; kingdom Metazoa; phylum Chordata; class Mammalia; order Eulipotyphla; family Soricidae; genus Sorex; species Sorex araneus. Next base: position 19,867,425 of record NC_073307.1, on the reverse strand, counting down.
CGAGCAGGATGATCTCCAGGAGACTGGAGAAGTTCTCACTCTTGCGCAGCTCCTCGCAAGCGGCAGTCACAGAGACGATCTCGGGCTTGATGTTCTCCACCTGCTCGCCGAACTGGAGCTTGAAAAGGATGGCGTTGAGGCGAGGCCGCAGGCAGGTCACGGTGCCCATCTGGGAGGGGAGACAGACATGCCGTTATAACAGAGCAAGAAGCAGGGCCAAGACAAGTGCCGAAGCCACTCGGGGAAACTGAGTCCCAGAGCAGGGAGAGGGGAGGGCGAGAACAGGAGGCTCCAACTAGACAAGAGGCGGCGAGCCCGGGGGCCCCTCTCGCAGGCTGCACTCACCACCACGCCGAACTGCTCCGACTCGGCCAGGTCGTCATATTCGTCCTTCAGTTCCGAGAGCATTTTTAACTGGTCTGGCTCTGGCATCTGCTTTATGAGGTTCTGGAAGAGAGAAGGCACAGTCTCACTTTGACAGGACGAGCCCATAATCGGAGGCAAACAGCTCTTTGGCTCCCCTGTCAGTGCTCGCCACCTGCCCTGGGATTACTGGGCCGGGGATGGAGACAGCAAGAAAGACGGCAGGACTGAGACACAGGCGAGAACAGCCTGACCCCCTGAGAGGGAAGCGCACCTGAAGCCTTCACGCTTTAGGGATGACGGGAGTTGGGGCCAGGGAGAGCGGGCTCCTTACCTGGATCATGGACTCAGTCAGCACAGCCTCATTCACCTCCAGGATGACGTTCTTAATCTCTTGGTAGGGCATGCGGAAGGAGCCCAGGAAGATTGCTGCCAAAAAAGAAATACAAGGAGACATGTTTGGGGCCAGAGATGTAGACAGTGGGGAGGGGACTAGCCTTGCAAGCCGCCGACCCAGGTTTAATCCCTGGCACTGCATATGGTTGCTCAAGCACTGCCTAGGGGGCCCCTGAACGCAGAGCCAGGAGTCAGCCTGGGCACCACTGGGTGTGGCCCAAAGGCAGAAAAAGGAAACTGAAAACAAACCAAAAAATGATCACCTCAGTCTCCTCCCCTTCCAGACGATAAACTGATACTGATTTTCCCGAGAGGGCTTCTAGCCAGCCACCGTCAGGAACCACCAGTCCCCACCATCCGTACATTTAGAACCTCAGGTCTGAGGTTGTGACCTTGCAGCTCTCTCTCTTTCTCTCCCTCCCTCTCCCCCCTCTCTTCCTTCCTCCCTCTCTCCCTCCCTCCCTTTCCTTCCTCCCTCCCTCTCCCCCTTCCCTTCCTTCCTTCCTCCCTCTCTCTCCCCCTCCCTCCCTTCCTCCCTTCCTCCCTTCCTTCCTTCCTTCCTTCCTTCCTTCCTTCCTTCCTTCCTTCCTTCCTTCCTTCCTTCCTTCCTCCCTCCCTCCCTCCCTCCCTCCCTTCCTTCCTCCCTCTCTCCTTTTGCAGCTTTCTCTCTTATGCATACTCACATTAATTTTTAAATTTTGGGGCCCCGCCTAAGCAGGGCTCAAGGGGTCAAGGGGTCACTCCTTGTGATATTTGATCAACAAGGCTGGCTGGTCCAAAGCTCAGGCTCCAAGATGCAAAGCTTGTGCCCAGCACTGGACTTAGAGGCTACTCCCAGCTGTGTTCAGGGCTCAGGAGTTCCTAAGTAACTCCCTTATGCTACCTACCTGCAAATTCTTACAAAAAACAAAGATAAGAATGACCAGGGGGCATGGGAGAGCTTGGCAGAATCCAATGCATTCTCTTGGCAGAACCTCACGTCACCTTAAATTCTACCTTAACTCATTTCAACCTGCCACCTGGTTGAAATGAGTTTCCATCCACTTGTTTGTCACCATCCACTACCCTTCTAGTACATGGTCCCATTCTCAGTGGGGTACTGTAAACCCTTTCCCCTTAGTCCCTCATCACTCAGTTCCTAAGTGATTTCTTCTGTTTTCTAATACATTCTTGGTATTCGAGTTTCACACCCTGATCACACCTCACTTAGTTTAAAACTGTAACAATAACTCATCTTTTTGACTTTTGTTTTATCCTACCCTGCCAATACAGCCTTAAACCACTGCTGAAGTAGCTGTACCCCAAATCCTGTAAGAGAAAATCGCTGAGTTTCATAATTAAAATCCCTTCAATAACTTCTACTGCTCTCAGGATAAAGTAAATACATTTTAGCCTAAGCCTATCAGAACTTTCTGTGACATGGTCTCGATTTCCCCAAGTCTTCTCTCCCACATATGCTAAGGAGTGCTCAACTGCTTGTAGTTCCCGAACTGCAGTTATCTCAGAAGATACCTCCTGGGCCTCACAGGGAGGGATGCTTCCTCTGGCTGCAGTCAACCAGCTCTCACCTTTCACCTAACTGTGCTGAAGCAGAGTCTTCCCTGACTGACCTCTAGCCTGTGCTGTCTGGCGGCTTCACTGCCCCTTCCTTAGCGAACATCACGGCTCTACTCAATCTGACCCACTACCATGATTTACTTTCTGGTCCCAATCAAACATATGGTTCATGAGGAGAGGTACTGTCTTATTCAGTTTTATCCTTCCAGCATGTAAGAGGCACTTAAATTTAATTGTTGAGTATCTGGGTTCAATCCCTAGTACTCCAAACACAAGAATTATTGTTGAACCAATAAACTGCAACTCTTAGTCTATCCTACCTTAAATGAATCTCCATTCTCTTTCTAAATTATTTCCCTACAGATTATCATTCAAGTGGAAATAACAATGTATCCTATAGTCTTGCTTCGATTTCTAAAATAATAATTACTCATGTTTTATGTTCCCGAGATAGTCTTAAGGAAAAGGACTACCTTACACTCCTTTAGTCTCTGCTTCATAAAAGAATTTACCCTCATGGGCTGGAATGGTAGCACAGTGGGTAGGGTGTCTGCCTTGCACCTAGCCGAGCGGTGTTCAGTATCAGCATCCCATATGGTCCCCTGAGCACCGCTAGGAGTAACTCCTGAGTGCAGAGCCAGGAATAACCCCTGTGCATCGCCAGGTGTGACCCCAAAAAGAGCAAAAAAGAAAAAAAAAAAGAATTTACCCTCAGACCCTACTAATTAACAATTGTTGTCAACAATTGAAAATAATGTAGCTAAGAATAATGGAAGGGCTTACTGCTCTTGATATCCATTATAACTGATTTTACTTATCGGCTTGTGTGATACTGGCTAACCCATATCATCATCTGACCTTTGATTTTCTCATCTGGAAATATGGGGATAACAGTCACACTGAAAGACTGTATATGGACTTATATGGGTTTTTAAAAAATAAATAAGTAAATATCTATATATGTATATTTGGTTTTTGGGCCATGCCCGGCAATGCTCAGGGGTTACTCCTGGCTCTGTACTCAGGCATCACTCTGGGCAGTGTTTGGGGACCATATGGGAGTCAGCGATTACATCTGAGCTGGCCACAAGCAAGGCAAGTGCCCTACCCACTGTACTATCTCTCTGACCCTTTAGTTTTAGTTTTGTTTTGAGGTCACAGTCAGCAATGTTCAGGAGCTAAGCATGACTCAGTGCTTAGGGATACTCCCAGTGTGTGTGGTGACCATGTGGTTGTCAGGGACAGGATGGGGGCTCCTGCAATGCAAAGAATGCCCTTTGAGCCATGTCCCCAGCTCCTGAGAAAGCATATATATGTAATTACTTATTATATATCATTAATAATATATTATATACTTACTATTTTATTACATATATAATTATTTATTATAGAAACAATAAGGGCTTTATATTTGTATGTATATATGCACACTCACTCACCTTTGGAACACACGCCTAGGATGTGCTTAACAGAGCCTACAACCTGATTACATCTATATTACTCAGCATAAAATACAGATTAATATAAAAATGAATAGAAAATCAAAGAGTCATCCAGATCATCAAATAAGTATGATTTGTACTAACTTTATAGAGGATTTTATCTGAAATTTTGCCCTAAATTAATATTCTAAGTCCAGGAAGGAAGTGTAGCAGAGCCTTCTTAGAGTCACTGATCCTGCTCTACAATGCGCAGGGTTTACATTATTCATAACCACAAAGTGATTTTAGATTTAATTGAAGTCAAGCCAGTGCCCGCATTTAAATACATAAGAGTGAGAAAGAAGAATACGTATAATGTATAATGGCTACAACATTTGTGGTAGGTTTATTTTTTTCCTTTTTTGTTTTTGGGCCATACCCGGCAGTGCTCAGGAGATCAGATGTGTGGTACGGACTGGACCCCGGTCAGTCTCATGCTAGGTCAGCACCTTACCTGCTAGATTAGATCCCTGTGGTAGATTCTATGTGGTAATTATTTATTATAGAAATAATAAAAGGCCTTTAAATTAAAACATTTGAGACTTAAATCCCAGACCTGTCCCTTACTAGGTATGTGACTAGACAAATTCCTTGCAGTCTTAGCTTCTATTTCCTCAGATTTATCAGATTTATCAGAATTATGCTCTCCACACTTCAAATAGATCACAGTTACTCACAGAGATTCTGGGACGTCTTTGAATCCAGCACTTTTAATTCTTTCACTTTTTTCTTTTGCACAGATTTCTTTTCTTCCCCGCCTTCCTGATCCTTCTTGGCTAGCAAGGAAAAGATTAGAAAAGTCTGGTTAAAAATCAACTACAGGGATCAAGCAATCCTGAAATTCATATGGAACAACAAACACCCACGGATAGCTGAAACAATTCTTGGGAAAAAGACAATGGGAGGCATCACCGTCCCTAACCTTAAACTTTACTACAAAGCGGTATCAATTAAAACAGCATGGTACTGGAACAAAGGCAGAGCCACAGACCAATGGAACAGGGTGGAATATCCCTACACACAACCCCAAATGTATGATCATCTAATCTTTGATAAGGAAGCAAGACATGTGAAGTGGAGCAAGGAAAGCCTCTTTAACAAATGTGCTGGCATAACTGGACAACCACATGCAAAAGAATGGGCTTACACCTCGACCTGACACCATGCACAAAAGTCAGATCAAAATGGATTAAAGACTTCAACATCGGACTACAATCCATAGGTACATTGAAGACAAGGTCGGCAAAACCCTCCACGATACTAAAGCTAAAGGTATCTTCAAAGATGACACACAATTGATCAACCAAATGGAAACAGAGATAAACAAATGGGACTATATTAAACGAAGAAGCTTCTGCACCGAAAAAGATACAGTGACCAGGGGCTAGAGCTATAGCACAGCAGGTAGGGCTTTTGCCTTGCACGCGGCCCGATCCAGGTTCAATTCCCAGCATCCCATATGGTCCCCTGGGCACCGCCAGGAGTAATTCCTGAGTGCAAAGCCAGGAGTAACCCCTGAGCATTGCTGGGTGTGACCCAAAAAGCCAAAAAGCCAAAAAAAAAAAAAGATACAGTGACCAGAATACAGACAATCTACAGAATGGGAAAAGATATTCACCCAATATCCATCTGATAAGGGGTTGATATCAAGGGTAATATAAGGCACTGGTTGAACTCTACAAGAAGAAAACATCCAACCCCACCAGAAAATTGGGCGAAGAAATGAACAGGAACTTTCCCAAGGAAGAGATACGAATGGCCAAAAGGCACATGAAAAAGTGCTCTACATCACTAATCATCAGGGAGATGCAGATCAAAACAACCATGAGATACCACCTCACACTACAGAGACTGGCACACATCCAAAAGAACAAAAGCAACCACTGCTGGAGAGGATGTGGGGAGAAAGGGACCTTCCTACACTGCTGGTAGGTATGCCGACTGGATCAGCCCTTTTGGATAACAATATGAATGCTTCTCAAAAAAATTAGAAATCGAGCTCCCATTTGACCACAATACCACTTCTGGGAATATATCCCGGAGAAGCAAAAAAATATAGTCGAAATGACATCTGTACTTATATGTTCATTGCAGCACTGTTTACAATAGTCAGAATCTGGAAAAAACCCGAGTGCCCGAGAACAGATGACTGGTTAAAGAAACTCTGGTACATCTACACAATGGAATACTACGCAGCTGTTAGAAAAGATGAAGTCATAAACTTTGCATATAAGTGGATCAACATGAAAAGTATCATGCTAAGTGAAATGAGTCAGAAAGACAGACAGACATAGAAAGATTGCACTCATCTGTGGAATATAAAGTAATAGAATGGGAGACTAACTAACACCCAAGAATAGTAGAAATAAGTACCAGGAGGTTTGCTCCACAGCTTGGAAGCCGGCCTCACATGCTGGGGGAAAAGGCAGCTCAGATAGAGAAGGGATCACCAAGTAAAGTGTGGTTGGAGGACCCGCTCGGGATGAGAGATGCATGCTAAAAGTAGACTATAGACTGAACACGATAGCCACTCAATACCTCTACCGCAAGCCGCAACACTCAAAAGGAGAGAGAGAACAAAAGGGAATGCCCTGCCACAGAGGTGAGGTGGGGTGGGGGGGATGGAATGGGTGGGGTAGGAGGGACACTGGGATCATCAGTGGTGAACGGGCACTGGTGGAGGGATGGGTACTCGAGCATTGTATGACTGAAACACAAGCACGAAAATATGTAAATCTGTAACTGTACCCTCAAGGTGATTCATTAATAAAAAAAAAAAAATCACTGTATCACTGTCATCCCGTTGCTCACTGATCTGCTCGAGCGGGCACCAGTAACGCCTCCATGTGAGACTTGTTGTTACTGTTTTTGGCATCTGGGATACGCCTGGTAGCTTGCCAGGCTCTCCGAGAGGGGCGGAGGAATAGAAAACTCAGGTCAGCTGCGTGCAAGGCAAACACCCTAAACGCTCTGCTATAATAAAAAAATAATAAATTAAAAAAAAAAGACAATTGCTAGAACATAATGAATAACCACTACAACAATTCAATAAAGCTGACAGATGAAAGACAAGCACATGGAATAGAACCATGTAGACAAAATACAATTATATTTCAAAACTGGGAGGTTAAAGAGATTATATGTTTCACTCAAATTGGTAAAACATTGATGAATAACTTGGATACGTTCCTGTCTAGAGCATTGTCTAAGTAAACAATGATAAAGTGATATTCACAGCCATTATATACAAATGAAAAAAAAAGGAGCCTTCAAGATTGTTAGAGCTCAGGGCAAGCACGAGACCGAGTTCCGCCATGAGGCGGCCTGCATGTGCTCCAAGTCACCCAGCAGCTCTGCTCCTCGCACCTGGCAGTGACCGCATGTGGGCAAGCACCAAAATTAAAGGGTGCAACGTCAGGCAAACACTGGAACTAAATACATGTGCTAGCACCACAGGCGTATGTGTGAGCACCACAACGCTAGTCTCTGATCCCCGCCGAGCACTACAATCAGAATGGGAGCACCACACCTCGAGTGAGACAGTGGTGAGCACATGTGCAAACCTGGCCTGAGGACCACCCCTGGTGAGCGCCACAACACACCTTCTCACTCAGCAAGTACCAAGAGAGCCAGCAAGAAGGGTTGGGGTGCACCCTCTGTATGCAGGAGACTTTTGTCACTCCCTGGCACCACCTGGGTCCCCAATCACCAAGCGGGGAGAGACCCTGAGTGCTACCGGGCTTGTCTTCCCCCTGCCCCAAATGTTTAAAGAAACCACAGGAAAATACCAAAAGAGAAACAGAAAATAATATAAATGGTAGACTGAAGTCCTAACATAACAATAATCACACACACACACACACACACACACACGCACACGCACACACACATTTTTTTTTTCAGTTCCAAAGCTGAAAGCCAGGATCTCACACACTAAAGGCAAATAGTCATGGAGCCCTTCACTTATAAATGGTCTAAATATACCAATTCACAGTGAATAGAGAATGGTTGTAAGGTAAGTGTCTGAAATTAAGCTTTAACTGCTGAGACCTGATTCAAACATACCATCTCAAATAAACATAGTGACAACCGCACGGCTAGGTCAACAGCCAGGCTGCCCTACCCAGTGGCAGGGCACCGTCCCTACAATGTGAGACCACTAATTTGATCCACGACACCAGCCCCCATCACTGAGTGGGTTGTGGCAACCAAACATGAGTGAGAGCACAACCAAGTGTGTGAACTGTGTTACCAAAACAGAAAAGAAATGGAAGGGGAGGGACTTAAAAAACCAACAACCCCGGGCCAGAGAGATAGTACCGAGGGTAGGATGCTTGCCTCGCACACAGTTGACCTGGGTTCAATCTCTGGCACTCCGTATGGTCCCCTGAGCCTGCCAGGAGTGATCCCTGAGCACAGAGCCAAGAGTAAGTTCCGAGCACTGCCAGGCCTAACCCCAAAAGAAGTAAAAACAAACCAAAAACCCCAAAACAAAACAGAAGAAAAAACTAGTGATTATCTGAAGGAGCCTCTGCTTCCCCCCTTCCCTGAGGCTTAGCTCCATATTTTTATGCTAAAGTTACTAAGGAGGAGATGATCCTTGAAATCCTAGATACCCCATGTCCAATTTCAACATGGCAAACACCCAAGCTCATCTTTTTAAAATTCTTTTTCTACCTGCAACTGTACACTTTGGCGGCAAAGGGGCTACCGTATCTACCTGTCAGTACTAAGCCTTGTATTTTTGAATTTTCCTGACGATTATTGTTCAGGTGCATCTTGTAATGATAAAGGCACACGGTTGACCCAGCCAAGACCCTGGCTCTGGTTGGGGCAGGCTACAGAGACCAGCACTAGTAATTTGGGCCAGGACATTCCTGGGCCCCTGAATCACTATTCATAGGCCGAGAGGACAAGGACAAAAACACTAGTGAAGAGAACTGAACCCAACAATATCCTAGCGACAAGAAACTGGCTTCAAGTACAAAGAAACGGGCAGCCTGTTTACAAAGTATACAGAACACTTCATCCAACAACAGAGCAAACATTTGTTTCAAATGTTCACTGAATACTCAACCAAGAAAAATCATATTCGAAGTCATAAAATTAATTTCAACATATTTAAAGAACTGAAATAATAGAGCATGTTCTCTGGACATAAAACATTAAACTCCAAATTAATAACAAAACATTCAAATGTTTAAGGGGAAAAAAAGAACAATTTCTAAATAATGTGTGGCTCTAAAAGAAGTCTCAAAGAGAAAATATATTTACTTAGTCTTGGGGGGGCCAAACCCGGCAATGCTCAGCACTTACTCCTGGCTCAGCACTCAGGGATCACTCCAGTGGGCCATATGTGGTGCTAGGGATTGAACCTGGGTGGGCTGTGTGCAAGCACACTACCTGCTGGATTATCACTTTGGCCCTCAAAGAGAAAATTAAGGAACTGCAACTGTTTGAAAGAATAACATATCAAAATATAGGGGGATTGGGGCTGGAGTGATAGCATATCGGATAGGGCGTTTGCCTTGCACGAGGCCAACCCGGGTTCGATTCCCAGCATCCCATATCGTCCCCTGAGCATCGCCAGGAGTGATTCCTGAGTGCAGAGCCAGGAGTAACCCTGTGCATTACCGGGTGTGAACCCCCCCCAAAAATAGATATATATAGGGGGGCATAAAGTAATAGAGGGAAAATTATAATAAAAAGTTTATATTAGGCACTGTCACTATCATCCCGTTGCTCATTGATTTGTTCGAGTGGGCACCAGTAACATCTCTCATTGTGAGATTTATATTATATTATATTATATTAGCAAAGACCTCAAAATCAGCAATCTAATTTCCTATTTAGAGACACTAAAAAAATAAACTCAAAGCAAGCAGAAAGGACTAAAAAAGAGCAAAAATCAATTATGTGAAAACAGAGAAAAAAAAATCAATGGCCCAACAAGCTATTTTTACAAAGACCCAATAAAATAAATCTGTAGAAAGACTGTTAAGAGCAAAAGAGAGAATGCATACACCACTAAAATTAAGAACAAGAGAATATCGCTAAAGGTGTTACATTATTTGAAAGAGAAGGGAATATTTAAAACAACCCTGCATCCAGAAATTGGACATTTTACAGGACACGAACATTTCTGAAAACCCACAAACTACTGATTCTCAACAAGATCTAACAGATAACATGAATACAATTAAAAAAATTTGAAAATTCCCCTAAATGGAATTAATAACGAAAAGGTTCCTGAGGGGCCAGAGTGGTAGTACAGCGGGTAGGGCATTTGCCTTGCACGTGACCAACCTGGGTTCGATCCCTGGCATCCCATATCGTGCCCCAAGCACCGCCAGGAGTAATTCCTGAGTGCAGAGCCAGGAGTATTGAGCATTGCTGGGTGTGACCCAAAAAGCAAAATTTTAAAAAAAATCTAAAAGATTTCTGAAAAGGAAATTTCCTGGCCCCCAAGATTTCACTATAGAATTGGACCAAACATTTAAAGAAAAATTCAAGTCTATTTTACACAATCTCTTCCAGATTATAAAAGAGGAGGGAAACCCTCCCGGTTCATTCTATGAGACTAATATTACCCCATTACAAAAGAAACACATGCAAAAGGAAACCCAAGGCAAATATCCCCCAGGAACTTAGATGCAGCTATATGAGTTGTAAACATATAAATATGTTTTGTTTTTGAGGCACACGATCTGTATATATTCGGGATCTATAACTGGTGATGCTCAGGGAATCATGGAGCTATGTCATGAGTTCCCAAACGCAAAGTACATGCTGTGACCCGCTGAGCCATCTCCCTGGTCCAATCTGCAAACACTTAATCCCATTCTGTGGCACTTTTTTCCATCCTGATGTCATCCTCAAGCACAAATGCTCTTATCTGTAATGAAAGCCAATCCCGCCCACCTGCTTTGGTGCCACTCTGATGAAGGCACACACCCTTGCTAGTGGCACTCACCAGGGGTCAGACAGTTGGTGGCCGTGCACGCACACTTGGCCTAGTGCCTGCTAGGGACTGTGCTCATCAAACTGTTATTTTAGGTTCTACTGGGGGGGCAGGCACACCCTGGGGAATGCTCGGAAGCCTGGGAGTTGCCCTGGGCAGTGCTGGGGCGGCCACACAGGCAGAGCAGAGACCCAGCGTGGCCTCTCAGCCTGCGCTCCAGCTCTCTGCGCTCTCCCCAGCCGGTACACTTAGTTGTGGTGTTTACACACCTGCTGGGTGTGCGCACAGGGGGTTCACTCCTGGCCACAGTGCTGGCACATCTGCTTTAGTTATGGTACTTGCCCACCGCCAGGCGTGTGCAAGTCACATGTCCAGCCTTAAACAGTTTGTCCTTTGAATGCTATCATAGCTGGACTTGCTTTCTTACTCTGGCTTCAGACCGTACCCTGCAAAGGCACAGGAACACAATTACTATACTTGTTTACTGACAGTTTTTTAGGAATTCCATAGGATGTTCCCACGTGTTAAGTTCACGCCATCTGTGATGATATAGTTTTCTTGGGGGCTGGAGACAGGGCAGTGACTCAGCCAACTGGACCAGCAGTTCAACGTGCAGACCCCGCTGTGCTGAGGGCTACCTGGGTGCTTGGGGGACCATGCAGTGTCAGAGATACCACAAGGCACACACCTTAACCCTGACCTATCTCTCTGGCCCTATTCTTTCTTGAAGATCCTAATGGGGGACGCGAGAGCTAGCATAGGAGGTAAGACTTGCCTAGCAGGCAGCGGACTGGTTCAATCCACATACGGTCCCTCTAAGTACTGGCAGGACTGAGCCCTGAGCACAAAGCCAGGAACAGCCTCTGATTAATGCTGGTGTTTCCCCCCGCCCCCAATGTTCATGGCCTTTCACTTCTTTTTCTTGCTAACTGCCCCGGCTACAACAATGCTAAACAAGTTCTAACAGTGGAAATCCTTTCCTTGTTACTAACCTTAGGACAAAGCCTTAAGTCTTTCCATTACAAAATATGATCCAAATTGTGTTTCTCCTCATATGCCCTTTGTCAGGTTGAAGAAATTCCCTACCAGTCGTAGTTTATGTCTTTGATAATGAAAGGAAGTTGGATCTTTATCAAACATTATTTGTGATTCTAACAAGATGAACATGTGATTTGCGCTTTTTTCCTACTGATATGATGTGTCACTGAGTAATGAGTGCTAAGTCACTCTCGTGATTCATCACCCCCGGGATAAGCCCCACAAGACAATCATGTATCATTATTTGTATGTTGCTAGATTCTGTTTCCCAGTGCTTTGTTGAGCATTTTTACATCTATATTTCTAAGCTATGTTACTCATAATTCAAAGAAAAACCTCAACGGTCTTGGTATTAGTAATACAGGTCTGATAAATATACTGCCCTTACTTTCTATTTCTTGCTTATAAAGAATTTGTATTATTATTTAAATGCTGAGTAGAATTTAGCAGTGAAGCCATCCCATCTGGGCTGACACTTTTATTATGGGGCAATTAAAAAAATTAATGATCAAATTACTTGGTATAGGTCTATTCAGATAGTTACTTCTTATAACTACAGTTATAAGAATTATACCAATAGTTACACCAATTGTATAAATATTATATATGTTATACCAATGTTATAAGTTATACCAATGTTATATAAATATTATACCAACAGTGAGTCGCTACTGGTATAGTTATCTGGGAATTTAATTTATTGGCAATAATTGGTAATTTTCCATTGTTTCTTTTAGAGTCCCTTTCTTTATGGGGGGCGGGCTGGGCCCTGTCAGATCCCAGGAGCTATTCCCAACTGTGCTAAGGGTCATTCCTAGAGATATCCAGGAGACCAACTGCAGTGCTGGGGCCTGAACGAGAGCCAGCCACAGGCGACGCAAGCAGTTTAACCTCTGCCCCATCACGCTGGCCTGAAAATCCTCCCTATATCTAAAAGCTGGCAGTCAGGTTTACTCATTTCTGATTCTTGAAATCTGTCTCCCCTGACTCCCATCCCTTGGTGACCCTAGCTATGGTTTTATCATTTGTTGATCTTTTCAATGAACCAGATATTGGTTTTATTTATTTATTTATTTATTTATTTTGCTTTTTGGGTCTCACCCAGCGATGCTCAGGGGTTACTCCTGGCTTTGCACTCAGGAATTACTCCTGGCAGTGCTTGGGGGACCATATGGGATGCCAGGGATCGAACCCGGGTCAGCCGTGTACAAGGCAAACGCCCTACCCACTGTGCTATCGCTCCGGTCCCCAGATATTGGTTTTAATGATTTCCCCCCCTATTATTTCCTATTAACTTCTACACTGATCGTTATTATTTTCCTTCTACTTCCTTTGGTACTAATTTACTCTTCTACTTAGAGTGTCTTTGTGCAGGTAGGGGGTAGGTTGGGGCAGGGGCGCTCCAGTCAAAGCTGGGATTGGGCCCCGTTCTCTCAGTTTACCAGCCCTTCCAGGTAACCCTCACGCCTTCTTACAGTGTCTTAAGTAGAGATGATTTCTGATTTGAGATGAATCTTCCTTAATGTAGGATTTCTATCTATAGACTGTCTTTGAAGCACAGTTTTGAGTCCCATGAAGTTTCATTTGTATTTCAATATATGACTTCCTTTTTGATTTATTCTTAGCATAGTCATTTAGGAGCATGGTGCTAAATTTTCACATATTTATGATTCATACGCCTCCCCACATTTTCTTACTATTTTCTAACTTTATTCCATCATGTACAGAGACCAATTTTCTGTTATCTTTCAGATGTGCAAATTTGTTTACGGCTTAGAATATCCCTAACCTGCTGTTTTCAAATTAGCCACAGACACCTCAGCCTTCATCAGTCATCACTCTGCTTAGTCAGCAGCCATGAGCACTGAGGCAAGAATCTCCATCAGCAAAAGATCATCAACTGCTATAGGCGAAAGATGACAGTTTATATTTTTAGCAATAAGCATTTTAATTACACTGATTTTTTGCAGACACAATGCCTTTGCATACTTAATGTAAACATAACATCTTCTCCCTCCCCTCACCCGGGGTCTGTGGACAGTGGGGCTGTTAGGCCTGCTTTAGCACGTGTGGCAGCATCTGGGCCACCAGAGCTTACAGTCAAATGCAGGGACCCAAGGCTGGGTGGCTACCCAAGCCTCCAGGATCGCATGCGGGGGTACTCGGGGAACTATGTGGTGCCAGGGGTTGAACTGGGCTGGCTGTAAAACAAGCATCTCACTCTGTACTATCCTGCCGGGATCCCCAATAGCAGAACTGTCAAGACTGACTCCATGTATGAACAGTGGGTTTAAATTTTGGTAAGCACCCTGCCTTTTGGTAAGCACTGAGTCATCTTCTGGGAACCTATAAATATTGTGTGTGTGTGTGTGTGTGTAAGAGAGAGAGAGAGAGGGGGAGAGAATGAGAGAGAGGGAGAAAGGGAAAGAGAGAGAGAGAAGACTGAAATCAGAGCCCTACACACGCTAAGAAAGTCCTTAGCCTCTGAGCTGTAACTATGGTCCCCCACAAATATAATTTTTACTGGACTAAAAAAACCAAAAAACTCGTGTGACTTGACTGACAGCAATATCTGCTTTATGTAAGTGATCTGGAACCAAACCTGTGATATCTCCAAGGTGTGTCTGTTGTGGAAAAATTAACATCCTATTATACATAATTAATAAAACAGAAGACAGATACTTGGAAGTAATATAGAAAACATGAACACATCTCACAAAGTTGACCTAACTTAATACATGAAAACAATGCATCCAATAATGGTAGATAAAACCCCATTTTATATGCACACAGCACAATTACCAAAATTCACCCGATGCTGAGTAAAGTCAAGTTTCACCAAATTTCAAAGAATAGAAAGTGGAAATAGTAATAGTAATATTAAGCTGGAAATCAATTTTAAAAAGGTAAGTAGTAAATTCCCAACTCTCTAGATATTGAACTCTGGAGTCCAGAAAGAAATCAGAAACTCAAGACTGGCGGGCAGGCTGTGTGCTGGAGTCCAACTTCATGGGCTGGCACTGCATCGTCCCTGAGCATAGCCAGGAGCAAGGCCCAAAGCATGGAGCCAGGAGTAGCCCCCAGAAGAGCTTCCCCAAATAAAGAGTGATGGTACAGAGAGCAGGGCACTTGCCTTACACATAGGCAACCTGGGTCTGATTCCCAGCATCACTTATGGTTCCTGGAGCATCACCATGGGTGATCCCTATTTGTGGAGGCAGGAACAAGCCCTAAGCACAGCCAGAGGCGATTCCCAAACAACAAAACAAAAAACCAAACAAAAAACAAAGAGAAATCAGAAAATAATGCTAAGGGATGTGGCTGAGGGTACAGACTTGCAAATGCAAGGGCCGAAGTTTGATACTCATCATACACCCCCCCCCCACACACACACACTCAGAAAATATTTAGTCAAGGATGAAATCAACGTATGATATAGGATGGATGAACAGATACAAAAAATAGAAAGGACAGAATAAGATACTGAGTTGAAATAAAAATATTTAAATCATAATACATGTAAAGAAACTACTCTTTATGTTCCAGTTTATGGAACACACCGACAACTGAATTAAAGAAAAACTGTCCAAGATATACTGCTTTTATAGCACAAGCATGCACAATATAAACAAATAAAAATTAGGATCTGATCTAATCATGAGGACACATCAGACAATCTACATTGTCGCACTTCACTGTTGTCCCGTTGTTCATTGATTTGCTCAAGTGGGCACCAGTAACATCTCCATTGTGAGACTTGTTGTTACTTTTTTTTTGGCATATTGAATACGCCACGGGTAGCTTGGCAGGCTCTGCCATGCGGGCGGGATACTCTCGGTAGCTTGCCGGGCTCTCCGAGAGGAATCCCTATTTGTGGAGGAATAGAATTGAACCTGGATCAGCTGCATGCAAGCAAAACGCCCTACCCGCTGTGCTATCGCTCCAGTCCATCAATCTAAACAGTAATATTCTAAGAATTAACTGGCCAGTACTCTTCAGAAATGGCAAAGTCATGAACAAGAAAGTGTGGACCCACGTGACAGGCTGTCAGTCCAAGTGCGGCTCACGGCTTCTCCAGGAGGGAAAGGGACACGCACCGGCTCCAAGGTCATTCTTGGGCAGATGGGGGTTAGGGGGGTTTAAGCCTAATAAGAGGCCTTACGATGGTCTCTGCCTTATAATAATCATGTCTGTATACCTGTTTCGTGTTGCTTTTCTGTATTTTTGTTCAACTTAACAATATACAATTCAAACATTAAAGGTCTAAAAGTCAGATGAAAATTTAGAGAGAAAAAAGAAAGGTAGCAACGTGGGTGTCAACCTCCTCGCATCACTTGTTATTTGCTTTGTTTTCTGGCCTCATCCCACTGGGCTCAGGGTATGTTCCTGGCAGGGCTGAGGGACCACATCGGGGAATGAAAGCTGGGCTGGTTGAGTGCCAGGCAAATGCCTTAACCCCTATATTAGCGCTCTGGTGGGAGCTGGGGGTGGTAGGGCCTTCCAAGTGATGGCTCAGGGACCATTCCGAGTGATTCCCAGGCCCTCCAGTCCCGTGGATTACCTGGGCCACTCTGGAGTGCTCGGGGGTTTCTGCTGGTGCTCAGGGGACCAAAGAGCGCTGCAGACTGAACCAGAGGCTTCAGCACACCAGGTAAACACATTAAACCTCTGTTCTATCTCTCTAGTCTAATGTTCTCACTTTCATAGGAGGCAGGAAGCAAAGCAATCTTCAATTTATAAACAGAGAAAAGGAGATTAAGAACAGAGTACTGAAGATATCACTCCTGGAGCTGGGGCGATAGCACAGCGGATAGGGCATGTGCCTTGCATGCGGCCGACCCGGGTTCAATTCCCAGCATCCCATATGGTCCCCTGAGCACTGCCAGGAGTGATTCCTGAGTGCATAAGCCAGGAGTAACCCCTATGCATCGCCGGTGTGACCCAAAAGAAAAAAAAAAAGATATCACTCCTACAATAGAAATGGCTGTCAACAAAACTAATTAAAAAAAAAAAAAAAAAAGCTTAAAATAAAGTGGGGTGGGACTTAGGGCCCAGAGGAATAGTGCAGATACCTAAACTCCTGCCTTGCAAGCATGCGGTCATGGGTTCAAATCCCCAGAGCCTCACATGTGGCATATGCTCCTGGTGGCTCTGCTGTCTGTACTCCCGACACTGCCCCAGAGAGCAGCACAGCTGGCTGTGTCAGCACCGTGACCTGATGTGCACCACCAGGACCACAGCCAGGAGACTTCCAGTCATTGCAACAACATCAACTCAGTGAAGAGGAGGAGGTAGGAGAGTTACACAATTAATTCGTTTCTTAAAAAGACAGCTATGAAGAAATACAATCAAGTGAAAATTAGGAAGGGCTCTTTAGTATTCCCAGCAAGAGATGGAGATGTGGCCTAAGGTGAGGGCAGGGCTGGAGACAGAGATTTACCTACAGAAAGAAGAAAAGGCGCAGTTTAAACAAATGCTGCCGTCTAGGGAGCAGATCTGTGCGTCAGAGTAGTCTAAGGTAAGTGGTTCTGAAGGTCCCTCTGTGTATCACAGCAGTGAACACATGATTGAGGAGCCAGGAGAAGGCACAGGCAGTGTCGGGTCAGAACACTGGCAGGCAGATTTAGGAAATCAGTTGTAAATGGGAGAGTGTGCAAGGAGTTTCCAGATCTTAGTAAAAGATAATTTTCATTTTTGATACTGTGGAAACTCACTGACTTATGTGCAGTATCTGTAGACTTCAAACTGCAATAAACAAGAAAAAGGACACACGATGCTGATTACAACACTGTCATCAATATGGTATCGATAGAGGGGCTGGAGTGATAGCACAGTGGGTGGGGCGTTAGCCTTGCATGCAGCCAACCCGGGTTCGATTCCCAGCATCCCATATGGTCCCCTGAGCACCGCCAGGAGTAATTCCTGAGTGCATGAGCCAGGAGTAACCCCTGTGCAATGCCAGGTGTGTCCCCTCAAAAATAAAAAAATTTAAAAAAAAATATGGTATCGATAGAAACTACCAAGAAACATGGATTATATTATAATTTCTTTACTACTGTAGCAAAGGGAAGTTTTAAGAACTACCATGAACCAGGGAACTGTGAGAAAGGCAAGGATGACATTGGACAACACCTCTAAAAGTTTCTTATCCTGGGCCAGCCAGAGAGCTCAAAGGCTGAGTTTTCAAGGACCCGACCTGACCAACACAATGCATGTGTGGGAGCGCTGGGGATCAACCCCCGGCGCCACATGGTGCCCCTAAGCACTGCCAGGAGAAACACCCAAGCACAGAGCCAGGAGTGGCCCCAATGCTGCCAGGTGTGGCCCCAAAGTACAAAAATAATACACAAAAATTTGAAAAATGAGATTAAGGGTCAAATAATTTCAACCTAAAGAATTATATGAAAGTCGGAAAGGGAAAGACAAAAGTGGGTGCTGACAGCCCCTTAGTGAGGGAAGAATATCTTGGCCGCAGTGACCAGTAACTGCATCGCTGAGCTGACTGTGGGAAGCGTGCCAGTTCAGCCACCTCTCCAGCAGCAGCGTCTCAGCCTTCTGCAGCTTTCAAGGACCCGACCTGACCAACGCCCTGGCAGCCTCGCCAAGGAGTCAGCTCCTGCGAGTGCCCCCCCACCCCCATGACCTTGCTCTCTCCTGGAGGGCACAGAGCTACTGCCCCACTTCCGAGGGAGAGAGAATCAATCAATTGCTTCCATTTCATCATCTAATCCAAGCCAGACGCACGGATATCCTCCAAAGAGGGTGGGGGGAGGGGGGCTGTGACAATCCAGATGTCCTGAAAGCATTTCAAATGCACCTGCCCCCATCCCATTATCTTTTTCTTTCTGTGAAACCATCGATTGTAATACTAACTCACTAGGTCTGATGAGGAAGAAAAGGCTATGACTTAATTTTAAAAAAAATGTTAAAAGGTGGTGGAGAAAAGCTGAGGACCCCAAGGATGCAGCTATTACAAAGAGTAAATCTGGTGTCGCAAAGACTCAAGGCCAGCTTTTAATTCATAGGAAAGGACAGCAGCCATAATCTCTGCTGAGGGCAGTCTGCAAGCCCTTGTACAGCCCGAGTGACCAGGACGGGGAAAGCAGGTCACTCTCCTGGAGAGATGCGGCCCCTTCTCCTGCTGAGGGCCGCAGGGCACTGCCCTTCACTGCCTCTCCCGCCTCCTCTGGTGAAGTCCTCGAGATGGGACTAGGGGCTCTATGAAGAGAAAGCATCCCCCGCTCCCTCTTCTCAGCCCCTCTGAGCAAGGCTCCCTCTTTCCTCTAGAAGTTAAGTCTACAGGGGCCGGAGAGATAGCACAGTGGGTAGGACGCTTGCCTTGCACATGGCTGACTGGGTTGGACCCCCAGCATCCCATGTGATCCCTGAGCACCTCCAGGAGTGATTCCTGAGTGTGGGGCCAGGAGTCAGCTGACCTCAGCATCACTAGGTGTGACCCAAAACACCAAATTGCTAAAAATAAAACCAAAAGAAGAAATGGAGTCTACAAACAAACCCTAAGATGAGAGAGGGAAAGTGAGCAGAAGCTCCAAGGGAAGCCCTAGGGCCGCCAAGATTTTATTTCCTTTGATCCTGATAATGATTTAAAAAAGAAAACTGTAAAATAATTTGAGAACCTTCAACAGTGACAGGGAGGGGCACTGCCTCCCGAGCAGTGCTCAGGGGGCCTGGGGACACTCCCCCCAACGCTCAGCCAACCAGGTGGGCGGCTCAGCGCTAGGGTGCAGGGATGGTGCTGCTCGGCCACCCCGGCAGTACTCAGGTGCATCCAGGGCTCCCCCTCAAGACGCTCAAGAGGCCCCGTGGTGCCAGGGACTGAACCTGGGGCCTCGCACAAGCCTCATGCACCGCATCATTGAACTATATCCCCAGCCCATATCTGACATTAAAGAACTTCCTACATGTGACAACAACAGTATACTCTGCCTCACTTTTTTTGAATTTTGTCTTGGTTTTGGGGTCACGCCTGGTAATGCTCAGGGAGCCTTATGTGGTGTTGGGATCAAACCTGGGGTGGCCGCATGCAAGGCAAGGGCCCTACCGCCCTGCCCCCCCTCTACTCTCTCTCAGACCCCATCATTCTCTCTTTTCAGTCCTGGGTTTAATGACACACATTTGGAACGAAAGATTAGATGTGATGACTAATGGGGACAGACTTGAAAATAACTTGAGAAGGCAAGGAAGAGGCTGCTGCAGGGAGCTGTAACGAGACTGGCAAGAGAGAGGTTCTTCAAGTAGGTGACAGAGACATAGAGAATCACACTGTTCACATGTGCGCGCGCGCGTGCGCACACACACACGAGCAGGGGCAGTGGTAGGCAGGCAGGGGCAGAGAGGAAAGTGGGCCCCTGCGACAGCAACAGGACACAGGCTCGCTGCCAGCCTGCACATCACCGTTGCCCACCCAAGGGCACTCCAGTGACGTAGCAGAGGTGGGGTGGCCTGCTGTGTGCCATGAGCCTATCCCGCCTCCCCGGGAGAGCCTTCACCCCACACTCTAGGGGGGTCGCTTTGCGCCCACCTCTCGCCCTGTAAGGAGCTGTCTGTTCCTGTCCTGGAATAAACACTCCCCTCAGCTCTGTCATTCCTCTTTCTCAGCTGCTGAGTAAGAGACAGACCCCGAGCCCTAGCAGCTCTGCCATCAGTAACAAGCCTGTGTGTGTATGTTTTACACGTGTGTGTGTGTGTGCGCACGCATGCGCTTTTGAATTTCTACACTCTTCCAAAGTGCGAGGCTTGTCTGTCTGTCTGTCTGTCTGTCTGTTTTTAAGCTGAAATGCTTTTCCAAGGTCCTTAGGGTAGCTGATTCTCAGGCAAGTGAGTCAAAAGGACCCCTTTTAGCCCTGATCTTGTGACTGGCCACATCACAGTCCCTTTCTGCAAGAGAACCCACCTAAGCCCAGGCTTGGACTGCAGATGAGGCAGAGGGGATGCCTGGCAGCTCTCCAGAGTCAGGCACCATCTGCCCGCAGCATCCAGGCCTCAGGATGCAGGATGCAGCAAGGTGAGTCCCTGGTGAGCCAGCGCTGAGTAAAGGCGGCTGGGCCTCAGCCTCCCTCCCTTCCTCCCTCCCTCCCTCACTCACTCAGCAAGGCTCCTCCCTGACTCAACTCTTTTTTCCTGCGTCACTAACACAAAATGGAGTTAGCTGGGAGCAAAAACAATCTGTCTAAAATGGCTGAATGCAGAAGGGAGTGCCAGGCAATAAAGCAAAGGGAAAGGGCACCCCCTACTGGCCAACATTGGGACCCCATTTTCCTTTCTTCACTATTTTTCCAGTCTGTCAGAAAGAATAAATCCTCTGGAATCCAACCTAACCTTGTCCTGAATCTTGAAAAAGCCCGAATTGTAAAATTCAAAGACCAGGAAGGGAGAACAAGAAGGGAAAAAGAGTTTTAGTCTGTCAAGACAGACAAGGGCCAAGGCACAGCCCTGAGTCCCGTTACTGCTTTGCTGTGATTAGCAACGGTTTCTAAGGGCCCATGGAACGGAAGGGAGGTCGCTCTCTGCAATGCAGTCCCCAAATTCAGTCATGAACTCCTGGCCCCTGCAGTCCCACAGTCCCCGCCATCACTTCCCCAGGAATTCCTGTGCTGGCTTCTTTCAATGAAGACCACAAACAGGAAACGGAGGAGTGGGGGGCGGCTGGCATCCTGGAAACCGGCTCTTAAGAACCGCAGGTGGGAGTGAGTAAGTGGGAGAGGAGGAAGGGCAAGGGGAAAGACTCTGGGGAACACCCTAGCGCTCTAGACCTTCAGGGCGACAAGACTAAGGATGAGCTATCAGGCAAAGCGGCCCCACCTAACCTTCGTTCTCACTTACTCAGAATCACTCACCCAGTCTGCCTGAGCCTCGGCCTGCAGCCTTGCCCTGGTTACACCCTCTGTGAGTTTCCACTATGTGTCCTTGAGTGGAACAACTTGAGGGCAAAAAGGAAATTCATGAAGAATTCAAAAAGAAGAAACACATTCTTTATATGCTTTTTTTTTTGGGGGGGGGGACAAAAAACCTGTGGGTCCAAAACACTATTAGTTTCCTCAACTTAAATGAGGCAGCATGAGCACGGACGTTATCTGATGACTGCAGAGTGAGAGAATAGCAGTGAACACTAGAGCACAGAATTATATAAGCCTAGGTGCTTTTTTTTTTTCTCCGCAGTTTTCTCTTTGTGGAAGACTCTTAGACTCCTGAGTATAACTGAAAAATAGGAACAATTTCTAAGACTCCTAAAGATGAAACCAACTTCATGTACAAGTTCACCCAGCATACTAGCAGTGTCTATTAACCTTTACCAAAGCTGATTCCAGAAAGAGGTCAAAGCAAGAGGGTCCTACCACATGCCAATATAAGAGACTACGCTTATGAAGTTTGAATTTATATTCCTCAAGGATGTTCTGTCTGTGAGGGGGAAATCCAGCACTGAGCAGTAGCACGTATATACCAGAGGAAGGAAAAATAGAAACAGCTGTGATTCCTGCCCCAAAGCAACCAGAATCCTATCACTGACCTCTTAGCCAAAACCACTGCCCCATCTGCTAAATCCCTCAGAGTCAGAGGGTCACCAGTGTGCAAGCTATAGGAAAAATGAAGCTAAGTGGGAGAAATGGATAAACCTGAATAGAAACAAAAGCAGAGGGAATTCCAAAGTTATAGAATGGAGCACAGAGAACAGAGTTAGGAAGAAGGCGGTGAATGAAAGTCTTTTTATTTTTTTGTCATACCCTGCAGTGCTCAGGACTTATTTCTGGCTCTACACATAGGGATCAATCCTGGCAATGCTTGGGGAACTGTAAGGGGAAACAGGGATCGAACCCAGGTCTGCTACAAGACAAGGGCTCAACCCACTGTACTGTGGCTTTGGCCCCTGAATTAGTCTTACAGGGAGGCGAAAAAGCAACATTCAAGAGTCTTTGCACTTACACGGTGTTTGATCAGACACACAATACAGTTAGGAGTTTTCTCTCTTTCCCAGCACACCCAGCATGGTGACTCAGTTCGGGAGTGCTAATGAAAAGATCGGCTTCAGAGATGTGGGCAGGGAGGGACGGGAAGACAGCCACTGCCCCGAGCAAGTGGGCAAGTGTGAGGACAGGTTTCTGCAAGGGAGGAGCAGACAGCAGAGCAAGGGACTAGGAAGAACGCTTTGTGTTTTCTGTAAAAATACACTAGAAGCTAAGAAGACCCACAACTGGTGACAGAAAATCCTCAGTGTAGGGACAGGGACTTGGACACAGTGCTTGATTTGCATATAGCAACCTGGGTTTGATCCTCTGCAATGCACAGGGTCCCCCAAACACCACCAGGAGTAACCCCCTGAGCACAAGCTAGGAGTAAGCTCCCAGTGCAGCCCCCAAACAAAACAAAAAGGTTCCTGAATCCTGCTTAAAGGGACCTGCTTCCCATAGCACAAGAGGCTTCCTGTCCTTTCCCTTCTCTTAAATTAGATATTTTCTGAAAGAAATGGAAAAAGAAATCTCAACCTCTATATTCCTCTGCATCTCCTTTCGCCCCCTGAGATTTACTTGTTAAAGAGACATGGACCCTGAGGGCTGCATAAAAGGCCAAGGAGCATGGTGCTGGGGGTCCCGAATTCACCTGCCTGCTGGTGAATTCTTTGAGCCAGCGCCATAGGCTGAGCCCCGGGGGGGGGGGGGGGGGGGTCTCACTCACATTCTGGCTTGCCATTTACTTGCTGATATAATAAGCCAAGCACACCAATCCTGTACTTCCTAGTTGTTATATAATGAAGACAATGCCGATACTAAACATTATCAGTTTAGTAATCAGAACTAGGTGATGAGCCCTTATCACAGTACCTGGCATTAAATAGGATTTCTTGAATTAAGACTGAATGAGAGGGCAAAAATGCCTTGTCTTTTTTTAGGTGCGCAGAGCAAATCTAATCTGGGCTCCTCTCGCCCACGCCCCTCTAAATACTGAATAAAACCGCAGATTTATACTAAATCATCCTAAATAACAAAGGCTCCTGGTAATACCCTCCATTTTATTCAGGGGACAGGGAGGGGAAGTACAGGGTAAGAACATAACAAAGAGAACAGATGGAATAAACACCCAGCCCCCAGCCAGTCTGCAGATGCAGCTGCTGCTTTTCGTCATACTGCTGTTTTTTTCCCTTCTTTGTTCCTAAGGTGGCAGCCAGGAAAGGGTGGAGAAAGAGAGGGGAGGAGGGAAGGGGCGGAGGGCGGGCCTGCGTCCCCGTTACTGAAAGTCACCTGATAGTCTCCTCCAATCCCGCGTCTCTGACATCACAACCGGGAACCCGAGCCAAAATGGCTCAACTGCGCACACCCCGTGGCTGAAGAGGGAACTGCAGGTCGAAGAAGAATGCAACCAAGTAGGGAAAGGAGACATTGCTCTCAGGAGGATTTTTAGCAGTTTTTCTTGCAAAAATTTACACACACACACACACACACACACACACACACACACACACACACACACACGAGTGTGCCTTGTTTTCTAAAACAGTATACGTAAATAAAGACACACACCCAAAAAAGTGTGCCTAATTTTCTAATACATTATACACAAATGAAGAAAGCCTTAGCAGTTTTTCTTGCAGAAATTTACACACACACACACACACACACACACACACACACACACACACACACACACACACACACACACACAGTGTCTTGTTTTCTAGTACAGTGGACGCAAATGAAGAAAGCCCTGGCCGGTCAGCAGGCTGGGATGGGCTGGATGCTCCCACCATCACTCCGGGCTTAGCATGCCCTTCAGTTGTCTAACTGGAAACTGGGATTCTCCTACCCAAGGGAGCTGAGACAAGAATGAGCTTTCAAAACTGAAATAGGACTTTTCAAAAAGAGGAAAGCCAGGGTCATGATGAAACAGGGCCAAGGGCGCTAGTGCGGGCTCCCCAGGAGCAGGTAACAGCGCTGCTTTGATTTGGTTCAGGCACTTCGAGAGACAAGCTACGTTTCCCCCCAAGCATACTGACCATAGGAAAATCTCCTTATCAATGTGGTCCTTTGCATTAAGAAGAAAATGACATAGAAAAAGGAAAGAGAAAAAATTTAACACCTTAATAAAATCTGCTACAGTATTCTAGCACATTTCCTTTCAATCTTCTGGACTATACAGATATTTTTCTGTAAAACATGACTGCAATAACGGTGGGCTGCGCGCGACTCTTTCCTGCCTTTCCTGCCTCACACTGTGCCGGGAGCATTTCTGCCATGTTGCTCCAGAAGCAAGGGCCAGTTAGAAACAAGAGTCACGGGTTCAAGTACTGAGCCCTAGAGCAATTCACTTCCAGCACAGAAACTGAGAAGGAAAAAGGAGATGCAAGCGGGGCAAGTGGCCTCCTCTCCTTCCGGTCACACCCCTTATGGAGGAGGCCCCTGCTCCTCCGGAGTAATGCCGCAAGCCCTCTCCGCACACCGGACCCTCTGGAGAGCTCTTCTTTACTTTTTTTTTAAATTTCATTTTTTTTGGCTTTTGGGGCCACACCCATCGATTCTTCGGGGTGCCTCCTGTCTCTGCACTCAGGAATCACTCCTGGCAGTGCTCAGTGGACAATATGGGATGCCGATGATTGAACCCAGGTCAGCCACGTGCAAAGCAAACTACCACTAAACTTCCCACTATACTATCTCTTCGGCCCCTGTAAGCTCTAATGCTCCAAGACCTCTCCAGCACACCAGACCATGGACTGCTGTGTGTTTATGGAGCCGGAGTGGGTCACTAGCTCTTCGGGGATTATGTAAGAGTCTGCAGGGAAAGCAGATCAGACACAGGTGTGAAAGGATGTGGTCAAGTCAAAAGGGCTTTGCAGCTACCAGCAGACTAATTTCATTACTATCTTTCTGCCTATTCTAGTGTTCATTATAAAAGTCACAGATGCTTATTGAAAATATAGATTTCTCTTATGTAAGACTTTTATATAATGGTACAGAAGCAAGGTAGAGGAAATTATTATCTTTTGATATCAGAGAGAGAATAAAAATTCTTATAGTATTTGCTTGTAGTTTCATTTAAAACATACTACAGGAATAAAAAAAAACCCTAATAAAAAGTTAGCTCTAAGAGAATGGGAAGGGGAAGATGCAAGGGTGAATACTACAGTTGGAATGAGTGTTTTTTATTCTACCATCTTGATTTCCAAACTATTTTTTATCTATACAGAAAAATAGATAATAGAAAAGCAGAAACCCCTGGTGAAAACATTCTGGAGGAGAGACCCCTAGAACTTTCAGAAAATGAATCTGTTTGCAAAATCACTTGGGGAGGGAGATTTGTCCCGTATCACAGAAGGTAAGTTCCACTCTAACAATTTCCAACGAGTATTATGGACCCCTCAAAAGCATTTATTTAAGGCAGCATTTTGGGGCTACACCAAGCAGCCAAGGATTGCTGGAATACTCCCTGCTGATCCCCAAACTCAGCTCTGCTCTGATGGTCCTAGAGATACTTTCCCCCTCTGAAGCACTCCCAGCCCCGGCCCCCTGGTATGTGACAATCAAATGTGAGCGAGGCCTACACTGCACAGCTGCAGGACCCTCGGTCATGATGGGACTCCTCCAGCTTCTCCCAACTCCGCCTTCTTCTTCCAAGCAGAAAGAAATCCACCCACAGGCCCCCATTCACCCTTTCCAGCCTAGTCCAGCTCTGAGGGTTTCCAGCTTTTTCACTAACTCCAGAAATTTAAAGCAGCCATCATGACAATGACAATGAAGGAATTCTGAAAACACAAGCGCCCCTGAAACAGAGCCTTCAAAACAGCAGCATTCAGTAGGAAACGCTGATTTGCTTCTTCATTGATACTGCATGCTAGCCCTGAAAGGCAAGGGTAATGCTTGGTACAATATTTACTCTGACAGAGAATTCAAAATGCTTGAAAGAAAAATAGGGATCAGTAGAAAGACAACAAGCAGAAAATGGACAAAGAAATATGGAAGCAATTATCAAGACAGATTTCTATGTCTATAATACTACTACACGTGTTTGCTAAACCTGCATCCTTCTACAATCCTTGTTAGTTGAAATTTTGGGAGAAGCAGAGCCCAGAAATCTATACCTATAACAAGATCCTTACCTCATTTTAATGCACACTAATTCTTGAGAATTACTGAAGAAATAAGACATTTAAAATAGGGACTATCTGGGGCCGGGGAGGTAGAACAGCACTAGGGTGTGTATTTGTCTTGCACACAGTTGACAAGGAATCCCTGGTACTTCATATGGTCCCCTGAACCTGCCAAGAGTAATACCTAAGTGCAAAGCCAGATGCAATACCTGAGCACCACCTGGTGTGACCCAAAAACAAACAAACAAAATATAGGGAATATCTGCAGTGCCACTTAAAAGAATATCTTGTTGGATACCATGTCTGGAAACTGCAGAGAAGTGAGAAAGTACTGTAGGGTTAATAAAGTGTTTCTTCTATATATTTTTAATGATGTGTACCTTAAATTACATAATTTCATAACACAATGTCACTTCAGAGAAGGGCAGTCTCAGCCAAAATATTTCTGGGATAGTAATAGAGGCACACACTAAGGATTTCATAGCTAGAGAAAGGCTCTAAATCTTAGATTATCTGAGGATAATTATGAGTTAACAAATGACAGAAAGGGTTGACTAGCAAAAACTTTCCCCACCAGCAAATTCTAGCAAAGGTAGGCCAGGCAAATTCCCTAAAGAAATTAAATTCAGCACATCGCTCTGGGAACTTATATAATCAGTCTACTTACAATGTGTTTGAAGAAGCTATTTAAGACACAGAGATGGAATTATAAATGTGGATATAATGGAGCTACAAATTTGTTTAGGATGAACTACCAAGCTGGTAAAATACTATTTAAGCCCTCTGAAGAGAAGGCTATGCTTTCCTGATTCTGTCAGGAAAAAAAAAAAAAAACCAACCACCAGAAAACATTCTCAGTCCTATCTTTGGCTATTTCCAAGACAACTACTGAAAATACCAGTTGCAAGAGGACAGACAAGATCCTTTTGCAAAAGGCAAGCGGTGGCTTCCTGCCTTAAAGTTACAGATCAGTCCTCCAAATAAATTTCCTGGCCGGTAGAGGGCAGCATACCGAGAAGTTGGTACTTGAAAACACCCGAGGACGGCCCTCTCTAACGCAATTGCGTCACTGCCACACGTAACAATGACGCGCGTAACAAGCAAGCGTTCCATGTGCCATCTGGTGGCGAAAAAGAGAAAAGCACGCCACAGATAAAGGATTCCAGTTTAGAAGGGGCTGAAAGTTTAATTGTCTTTATCTGATGATACCTCCCTCAAATCTCTGCCAAAAATTTTCTGTGGAAACAAACTGCAGCGGCCGATGCATGCTACAGTTTTCAAGTTTCGCCCTAGTGTACTCTCTACTCCAGACACGGGATGCAAAGGAAGCAGATACTCCCAATACCTGACCCCGGTGAATGGAGTATAAAACTCAAAGAAAACAAACAAGAGCTACATCTATCAAAAGAAAAGTTTTGGATAATAACATAATAGCAAAGGTTTCTACAGGAAAAAAAAAAGAAAAAGAAATAACAGAACCGGGACTTTAAAACTGAATGACAATGTGAAGGAAAACTTCTCGTATAATATTACTTAGTGGCCAGATAAAACCAAGATTATCACTTTTTCCTCTAAGACATCATCATTTCTTTGTGTGGAAGCTTAAATTCATACCTTGCATCTGGACTCAGGAATGTTGGGAATTTACTAAGCAGAGATACAACAAAATGTTTGCTGCTGCATTACTTGTAATTAAAATAACTAGCAACAATAAAATGAAGAGCAATATAGATCACATGGGATCACACAGATTACATTTAAAAATTGCCACATCTCTGAGATTTAACCTATAATTCCCCTGTCCCTTAATTTTTCACTGAGGAGCTATCTGAAAATCTTACATATTTTCTCACACTGAAGCTGAAAAGAGCAATGGGAAAGAACAGGGGAAAGGGAGGAGAAAAGGGAAGAAAATCTGCTGTACTTTATGATGAAGAAAGTGTATCAAGGAGTGTTTTATTATATATATATATATATGTATATATATATATATATATATATATATTTGTATGGGGGGGGGTGTTTTCTATATTTTTAACCTGGCCATGTTCGCTTGCATAGATACAGGTGCAAGGTGGCTGGAAAGATGGAATTAACTAGGTTTGTGGTCTTGCCAATAAACTAAGAAAGAAATAATGAAATAAAAAAAAAAGAAAATTATCATTATAATGATTAATTCTTACATTCTAGCTGAGAAGGAAAGTGAAATCATCAAAGACAAGGAAAATACAGTAGGATAAATGGACTAGAATTCCCAGACTGCTGGAGACTGCTGAGGTCAGGAGCTAAAGAGAGGGAGGCAAAAAGGTATAATGTGGATGAAGAAAAATTGGCTTTGTTGAGGGGCAGCAGTTATTAGTGGTGATGGTATGGGTGAACAAGTTCAGAGGAAAAGATTGCTGGAAAAGAACTGTAAGGCCAGAATACTGGTGTACTGGGATGACAGTGATACAGTCTATATGAAGTAGAAACGCTCCCAGTACACCAGTACACTGGAAGCCAACATTGGGGCAAATGCCGCAGAGTTACAGAACAGGAAAAAGATTGATTCTGCTTTTCACTGGTATTGAAACTAGTCATATAGTGGTGTTGATAGTTGTCATCATCATAGTGCTTTTAACTAAGATACTGGGAATAATTCCCTGGGCTGAACTTTAGTTTGGAAGGTGACTGTTCTCAGAGGGAAGAGCCGCTTTGCCCTGAATGCTACAGCAACAGGACAGTAGCCATGAACTAGGGCGACCACGGGTACCTTGTTACCTGTCAGAATCCATACAGGATGCAACTACAACCAGGCACTATCCAATCATTTAAAGGGGCAAAATTGTCTTAAAAATGCTTAATTACTGGGGGTGAGAAGAATTGTTTCAAAGCTGCATTTAATTTTCATCAGTAGGATCATAATAAATCTGAAATAGAAACGCTGGAATAAAGGTACAAAATATGAGGCTACAATTGTCATTAAGTACACGGTATTTCAAAGAATGTCCCTTAGGAGAAATAACAAGCACCCCGTCACAAGATGAAACAAAACCACAAGAATTAGGAAATAACACATGAGGGTAAAACAGATGAGATCTTCTAAAATCAAAGAGAAAAAAGTGAAGTGAAGAGAGGAAAGTGAAGAAAAGATAGAACATGGATAGAAAAAAGAACTAACATCAAGCGCTCTGAATCTGCTTATATTCCGTGTATCTGGTGTGCATCAAACCTCTGCCCACCTCTCAAGGCCTCTCTGCAGGTCAAATAGTTAAATAGTATGATAGTGGCAATACTCTGAAAAGCTCAAAATACAGCATAAGGTAATAGCATTATTATCAATCAACTAAAACTAATTTTTTTCCCCTGCCAATTAACATTGTACCTAGTCCTTGTGGGCTCTTGGAGGAAATAAAAGGAAGAAAAGAAGGAAGGAAGGAAGGAAGGAAGGAAAGAAGGAAGGAAGGAAGGAAGGAAGGAAGGAAGGAAGGAAGGAAGGAAGGAAGGAAGGAAGGAAGGAAGGAAGGAAGGAGGAAGAAAAAGGAAGAGAAAGAAAAAACTACGTAAAAATACTTAATCTTAGTTTTCTAAAGAGAAATGCCTTTACAACTTATTCATTTTTCTAATATTAAGAAAAGCAGCCCAAAGGCTCTTACCTTTTGAAGCTGCAGAGCAAAGGGCCAGGAAGGCAAAAGCATCAGGAATTGGAAAGAAATGAGGGAAGACAAGTTACACGTGACTCATTATTGCAGACAGTCTCCCAAACAGCTGACCCGTTAGCAACACTGTCCAGCCCTGTCTCCTTTAGGACTCAGGTGTGGGGATGGCAGTGAAGGCTGTGCCAGAACCTGTTCAAGCGTGTTATCAAACTGGGACCAGAATGGGCTTCTGTTACCTTAATTTCTACTCCAAGTTAAAATGACATGGAATACCTACACACAAAATAAGTAAATAAATAACAGGGAGTAGGGTGGGGATTTACATGGAAATTCTTTTCCCACCTCCATATATATAGATTTTAATTTAATTTAATTTTTTTAGTTTTTGGGTCACACCTGGCAATGCTCAGGGGCTACTCCTGGCTTCTGCACTCAGGAATTACCCCTGGCAGTGCTTGGGGGACCATATGGGATGCCGGGGATTGACCCCAGTCAAGCCGCATGGAAGCCAAACGGGTGACCCTCCCCACTGTCCTATCACTTCAGCCTGATACACAGATTTTTTAAATACCAAATTTTTTTTCCATGTGGGAAAACTCACTCTTCAACCCTCATCCCAGGGAAAGGGAAAGGAATTGAAATTGAAAATCCCCGTAAGTTCTAAGTTCCACCCTGGACCTATGCAGGAAAAGGGCAGGTAGGTACTCACTCTTGGTCTGGGCAGAGAAAGTATGGGTAAGTTTGGCGAAAAGTTCGTTGTTTTCAAAACGGTCCTCTTTCACTTTTGTCCAGAAGCAGTCCTGGGAAAGATCCTCAGCCACAAACTATGGATGTAACGAGGTGTTAGGAGTTAATGATGTAGCAGAGACGTTTCCCCCATTTCCCTAGCTTTGCCAAATTTGATCATTTTGAGAACAAACTCCTTTATCTTAACTTGGTTTCTAGAAGCAAAAGGCTGGAGCAGAAGTCTGCGTGTGCTAAACACATAGAAGAACACTGTGCCACACTAAGATACCCCGTGTACAGAGGGTGGGCAGGGAGCAGGGACACAAACATCCATCCATGTACCCAGGACTTTTGGATCAGCACAATTATCCGTAGTTTATAGAATGTTATTAAACTGAGTTACATGCCCAGAGAAAAGGCAAAAAACTATGTAACTCATACATTCTGGTTTAATATCAGCACAGACTCAAAATTGGTTTATCACATTGAGAGGTCAGGCATAGAGAAAATTCCCTGTATCTGCTGGATAAACAGAAGCCCAGGGGAACCTGAGGAGACAGTGCGAGCCGTAAGAGAGGGAAGCCTGCTCGTGCACAAAATACAGAGGAGGAAAATGAAATGGTTTTTTTAAACAACTTCTGATGAAGAAAAGATGAAAGTTCTCACCTTGGACCAGTTTGGCCTCCGGAGCTGCACCTCAGGCTTATAAAGCTTCTTTGGGGCTAATCCAAAAGGTAGCACTGGGGCTGCAGGGACCCCAAATCCTCCAGGACAGGGAGGCGGGGGAGGGATTCCGGGACCACCAGGAAAAGGGGGAGGGGGAGGGGGTATTCCTGGTCCTCCAAGCAAGGGAGGAGGTGGGGGGATGCCAGTAGCCCCTGGCAAGGGGGGAGGTAGGGGGATGCCAGTAGCCCCAGGCAAAGGGGGAGGTGGGGGGATGCCAGTAGCCCCTGGCAAAGGGGGAGGAGGGGGGATGCCAGTAGCCCCTGGCAAAGGGGGAGGAGGGGGAATGCCAACAGCCCCTGGCAAAGGGGGAGGTGGGGGGATGCCAGTAGCCCCAGGTAAAGGGGGAGGTGGGGGGATGCCAGTAGCCCCAGGCAAAGGGGGAGGTGGGGGGATGCCAGTAGCCCCAGGTAAAGGGGGAGGTGGGGGGATGCCAGTAGCCCCTGGCAAAGGGGGAGGTGGGGGGATGCCAGTAGCCCCAGGCAAAGGGGGAGGTGGGGGGATGCCAACACCCCCGGCGAGAGGAAGGGGTGGAGGTGGAGGTGGAGGAACAGTGTCAGTGGCACCAGGCAAAGGAGGGGGAGGGGGAGCAGCGGCGGCGGCAGCAGCGGCGGCGGCAGCAGCGGCAGCCAGAGAAGCCACTTCTTTCCGGGCACTATCCAGGTCCTTGGTCAGCCTGGCGACCTAGGAAAACAGGGTCATGGGAGTAACTGGTGCTGGACAGGAACCTAAGAAATGACTCAGTCCAAACTTCTCATCTGACACAGGAAGAGAAGGACAGAGCCAGAGGGAGGAAAACACCAGCCGTCTGTCTGGTGGGAGCCCTAACTGGATCCGCGGCAGACGTGCACTAGAAAGGCAACTTCAATCCTGCCGCTAAATGTTCCCTGAGACTGGGAAAAGCAAAGGTCAAATACTCTAGTTACATAATATATAACTGCATATAAATACACCCATGCAAGTGATTGAGTTATCAGATGTGACAAATCGTGTCAATATTTGTAACTGCAGGAAAAGTGCATAGAGACAAACATGTCCCAAGATGATTAAGAGGAAATTAGCAAATAGAAACATCTCAAGCAGGGGATCAGAGCTAGGGCACCGAGGTTTGGTCTCTGGTACCACATATGGTCACCCAGTCCATGAGGAGCGATCCCTGAATGCAGAGTCAGGAGTCAGCTCTGAATGGTGTGGCCCCAAAACAAAACACAATAATAGCTCATTTAGTTTTCTCCTAAAATTATTTGAAGGGGGCTAGAGCGATAGTACAGCGGATAGGGCATTTGCCTTGCACGCGGCCGACCCGGGTTCGATTCCCAGCATCCCATATGGTCCCCTGAGCATGGCCAGGAGTAATTCCTGAGTGCAGAGCCAGGAGTAACCCCTGTGCATCGCCAGGTGTGACCCCAAAACCAAAAATAAATAATAAATAGAATTATTTGAAGACGATTATCGCTATTTCTGGATAGTATTGAGACTCATTTTATTCTCTGCATTGCTCTTTATTTCCAATTTTTTCTAGATTAAATTCTATTTTTAATTAAAAAACCAAAAATAAAAACAAAAACCCTAGATGATTTGAAAATGTGCATGATCTAGCTAGCCCGGTTCCGGACATGCGTCCCTGCGCCTGAGTTACCTCTTCTGTGAGTTGAGATACTTCTGCTTCAAGGTTCTGTTTCTCAGTGGCAACTTGCTGCTTTTCAGAATCCAATGCACTATTTTCTCCCTGAAGATTCTGGAGTTTTTGCTCAAAGTCACTTTCCATCTTTTTCATTTCCACCTGGAGCTCATGTCGGGCTGTTAACTCTGAGTCCAGCTAGAAGGAAAATGAATAAGGCCCCCAGTGAGTTTTCCAATTCAGCAAGAAGCACAGTGCAACTCCCCATACCACGTGTTCATACCTGGTCTATAGAGCTTATTAACCCAGAGACTACCCAGGGGAAAAGGGCATCGTGATTTTATTGCACATGAAGGATAAAGAGTTGGCAGAATGAAGGCTCAGTTCCATATCTATTTTTTTTAAATTATAGTAAAATAAAATAAGCCTTAAGATTAAACCACAACTACATTGGTGTATATGCCAGTAATGATAGCATCAAAAATCTATCAACCACAGCCCATGTCCAAGATTGGATGACTGCATAAAGAAACCACAGTACATAGACACAATGGAATACCACTGAGCTAGAAGGAAAAATGGAATCATAAAATGTGCTGCCATGTGGATGGAGCTGGAATGTATCATGCTGAGTGAAGTTAGTCAGAGGGAGAGGGACCAAGAGCGAATGCTCTCTCTCATATGTGGGACAGGAAGAAGCACAATACAAATGCCCAAAGGCAATAGAAATAGAACTTGTCTCAGCACAGGACAGGTATGGGGGTGGAGGACACGCACTACACGACAATGAGGGAGGGAAGCAGATACCGGGGTGGAGCGTGTGGTGCTGGGAAATTTCCTGTATGAAAACTATTAATGACAATTTGTAGGCAAAGGTGCCTGAAATTTAAAAAATTGGAAAACAAAGCAAAAACTATCAAACCACAGAGAAAGTTCTTAACACAGAAAAAAGGAAAAGTCAGACACATTCCTATCCTAGAATGTTCTAGAGATAACAGGCCACAGATGCCAACATAAGGAGTGACTGCGCTGGATGGGAGATGTGTGCTGAGAGTAGGTAAAGGACCAAGCAGTATCCGTATGTAAACCATGATGCCCAAAGAGGGAGGGCGGGGGAGGGAGAAGGCCAGGGAGGGAGAGAGAAGGAGAGAGAGAGGGAGAGAAAGTCCCTGCCATAGAGGAGGTTGGGGGGTGGTGGTAGGAGGGAGAGTGGAAACTTTGGTGGTGGGAAATGTGCATTGCTAGTGGGTGTTGGAACACTGTAGACTGAAACCCCATAATGAAGAGTTTTGTAACAGTGTATCTCACAGTGATTCAATTAAAAAAAAAGTTGTCACTATTACTTAAATATCCAAAAGTCTTTCCTGTCATGCTAAGAGACTAAGAACTGTGCTGACGCAGAACCAGATCCTGAGGATAGATCTTATATCACTCTCTACTGAGTAACCTGTCCCAGAAAGGTATTCCCCCAACAACCCACAATTTCATGCTAAAATCTTTTAAAAACATCACCGGTGACTGTTTCACAGGCTGTCAGAAAGATCATAATCCTTAGACCAAGAATGTTCTACTCTCAAGTTGTTCTTATTTTTTTGTATCCTCCAACATACCTTTTTTTCCAGCTCTGTAGCTTTGGCTTCATATTTCTCCACCTTTGTTTTATCAATCATTTGATCTGAAAAGAAGAGCCAGGAAGAAAAACTCTCAATTCTCATGTCTTCTCCTCTCACTACCTAAGTGCTTCAATAACCCATGAGTCTTTTGCCCTTTTATTTTTATTATCCTCCCTTGGAGTTTCTGTTCTAGAGACAGAAATGGACTTTCAGTAAGATTGACGTATCACTTCTGTGCCCGTAATGTAGCACGGCCACCGTGCTGGGGGCAAGCACCATGCATACGAATCAGAGTAGAAATTACAGATAGCAGCTGAAGTCCTTTCAAAAGACTGGGTGGTACTGATGTGGAAATAAACTAAAGTACCTGTATCTTCCTAACAGATGTTGGTCATCACATAAGAAAGGGCAAAAGTGAAAATATCTAGAAACTTGGAGAACATTCTCATTACAAGAAAGGTCAAAATGAAAGGCAAAACAATGTTGTAAAGAATAGAAGAATGAGCTTACCAATCAATCCCTCAATTTCAATCTGGAGGTGACGGCACTTGAAATCAGGATCAGCCCCATTCTTGTGGAGAACTATCTGAGAAATACACTCTTCAATCAACTTATAGTACTGTGGTCTGCAGAAGGGACAAAATTAGGTTGTAAAAGAAAAATCAAAATATATTTTTCAGAATTATTTAGGATGAAAAGTTACTTACTTTGACAACAGACAGATCTAGAGAAAAATAATCTTGCCATAAAATTAAGAATCGCCGCTATTCTAAGGCTCCTATCTGCCTGACAACCACCCCCACCGCCCCGCTTCCACATCATCTATCCCATCTAATGCAGATACAAGTCGCTTGCCATCTGCATCCAAGTGACAATCCCTTCCCATCTAAAAACACAGGCTCAAAGCTCCCTGTAATGGACAGGACTGTTGCTGAATCTCTACTTCCAAGTAACCTCAGAGAACTTTAAATTGCTACATCCCTTTGCTTTCATCTTTTTTTTTCTTTTTGGGTCACACCCGGCGATGCACAGGGGTCACTCCTGGCTCTGCACTCAGGAATTACTCCTGGCGGTGCTCAGGGGACCATATGGGATGCTGGGAATCGAACCCGGGTTGGCCACATGCAAGGCAAACGCCCTACCTGCTGTGCTATCACTCCAGCCCCCATGCTTTCATCTTTATCCTACCCTAGGGCCCTTCCAAAACTAGATGGATACTGGATACTTCACCTTAAGCTCTCTCCCTCTCTAGAGAGGCACCTTTCAATTGAGTGAAAGGGACAGCTAACAACTTCCTCTCTACCTGTGACTAAAGATAAATCCTGGGGGCTGGAGCGATAGCACAGCGGGTAGGGCGTTTGCCTTGCACGTAGCCGACCCAGGTTCGATTCCCAGCATCCCATATGGTCCCCTGAGCACGGCCAGGGGTGATTCTTGAGTGCAGAGCCAGGAGTAACCCTGTGCACTGCCAAGTGTGACCCAAAATAAATAAATAAATAAAATAAAAATAAATAAATAAAGATAAATCCTAATCCTCATCTTCGTCTAGTTTCTTTTCCTTTATAGATAGTATGTGAACTTAAGCATTTTGCTTTCTCCACTTAGATTCAAACTCAAATCTTCCACATGGTTAGCTGTGGTATCTTACCTGGCCTCATAGTCATTTCGGACCAAAAGTAGATGCTGCAGGATAGACAGGAAGTGTGATTCTGCCTTTGAATCCTTTACTGTGTTTAAGAGAATCTGGAAGATTTCACTGAAGTCAGTGAGAAGGGAGAAGAAGCTAAGGAAACCACATATTCACAAATTATGCTTGACGGGTCGCTTACCCAACTCCTGGGGAAAGTAGCAAAACATCACTTTATATTATAACAGCTACTGTTTCTGTAAACATTGCCTACAACTTAGGTACATGGCTCAGTGGTACTGCACATGCCTGCCTGTGTCAGACCCTGCTGGCAAGAACTTGTAGATTTCCTCTGACCCAGGGGCCCCGGGGCCTGATGGCACCACGCACAGACAGAGTGGGAATTCTCAAAATTGGCTTTAAGATCAAACAGTAGAAATCAAAAGACCACAACCTCAAGTCACTGGTGGACAATATCAACAGGTGATCGAGTAGTATCAGTTTTAGGGACACATATAAGAAAGCAAATTAGAATCCTCACGGCCTGACTTGCGCATGTTTTCCAAAAGCCCGACATCTTCGTGTGCTAAACTCCCCTGTTCTCGGAGGTCTTTACTTATTCTGGTGACTGTTCTCGTAATGAGAAATCCTCAGATCACTTTTCCTACTTTCCCAAGTCCATGCTGAAGTCACTAAATACAACAGCAATATAAAGAAGCCTGCGCTATCCACTGAGAAGACATATGAGTTGATGCTGAGTGGAATCCACACTTATATGCAACTAGCTGTCTCGACTGCCCTGAATCAGGCCAGTGAAAGGATATTCCATCTCCATTCGAATGTCGTCCAGTCGTCCTTTCAGGTCATAAGAATCCTCTTCCACGTGCTCATCGAACACATTCAACTGCACTTCAATGTCATCATTTTCAATCTCTCGAAGGCCCTATCAATGACAAAAGCAGACCTCAGGAAACCCAGAAGTGTCCTACACAGTCTAGACTCCCAAGCGGTTCCAACCTGGTTTTTAAAACAAAACTAAAGTCATCCTGGAGATTCCTGGGCCATAAGGCCAGGAAGGAAGCAGTCTGCCTGCCTAGCGCAACGCGCACCTCACCTGCAGCACTGGGTGCAGTCCCAAGCGCATCAGCTCGCTCCGAATGTGAATGCGGAAGTCAATTTCTTCAGCTTGTGCGATGAGCGCATTGATCAGCTGCAGGCATCCTACCTGAAATAAGAAAATATGACAGTTATGTCATTATTAAGCCCTAGATCTCAAGCTTTATGAATATTGCAGCCCTCAACTTATAACCTGCACAGGGCCAGAGCAATAGCACAGCAGGTAGGGAGCATGCCTTGCATGCGGCCAATCCGGTTTCAGTCCCCTGCATCCCTTATGGTCTCCTGAGCCCACCAGGAGTGATCCCTGAGCACAGTGTCAGGAGTTAAGTCCCAAATACCGCTAGGTGTGGCCCTCAAACAAACAAAAATATATATGACCTATAATGTTTATTTTTAACATTTTTATACCTGAGGACTGGTGAAAGTAGAGGAATTACCTCACAGACTTTTACGGCAGAAATTATGCCATCAAACTCTAATATTTATACATTAGTGTTTCTAACAGGACTGCTATAGGATCTAGGCATGCAGTGAATAAAGCTGCAATAATTTTTTGCATATCAGCAGGCCATTTCTGAGGACCAGCACAAGTCTGTGAACTATTGGTTGAAAGTCACTGACATGGAAGGTGCCCTAGCAGACTCGAAGGAAAAAGTTTGAGCTAGAGCTCAGTCTAAAGAACTCAGGAGGTCTAAATGACTGCAAAGAGCTGATGGTATAATTTGCTCTGGACTTCCATTTTCCTAGCTTGTAAAAGATACCATGCCTTTGCTTATCTCGTAAAGAGAAAAAAAATAACACAGATCATTCTCTGCCTTCTTGGGAAGTAATCTTTATTCATTCAGAACAGAATCCAAAATACAAAATATATTTTAGTCTGGGGGTGTCAATTTGGTGGTAGAGCACATGCTTTGTACGACTGAGGATCTAAATATGATCCCTGGTATCAAAAGCCAAACTAAATGTTTATAACTATATAGCATTGGGAACAATTCTGCATATTCTACTAATAGGTCAATGAAACTTAAATCTTTCCATCTTTCTATTTTAATTATTTGTTGGGAATGGGGGAACATATCCAATGATATTCAGGGGTTACTCCTGGCTCTGCACTCAGGAATTACTCCTGGCAGTGTTCAAGGGATATGGGATACTAGGGATTGAACCTGCCCTACTCTCTCTATACTATCACGCCAGCCCCAAATCTTTCCATCTTGAGCTAAGTATTAGGGGGCATATATACCTTGAGTGCAATAGGAGTACCACTTTTTAATCCATCCAGCAGTGTTTGGAAACGTTCCACTTCATCCATCTCAGCTCTTTCTGTCATTGCCTCCAAAACCCTTTCATTCCTGCCCAGGTGAAAGGAAAGGGAGAGAAACACTCAGACACAGACATGAGCAAAGATTATATAGGGTGCAGGTCTGCTAAACAATATGTGGAGCCTTGTGTTAATTGCCAGCACCATATTATAAAAAAGTTTTTAACTTGATCTCATCATGTAGAGCAGATGTCTTATCTGCTGAAAGCTATAGACCATCTCATTGAAAAAAAACTCTCCTTAAAACCCATCCCTAGAGTCCTACCCTTGAATATCAAATTAAGACGCCTCTTCTATGGAGTATAATCTTGTACAACATTTGGAGAGGCATTTAATAGAACCAATTTTTTACTGGGGGGGGGGAGTGCTTATACACAGTGTTTAGGGGCTCCAGGGGCTAGTCCTTGATGATACTGGTGACAGTTCTGCAGCGGGACAATTCAAATGCTCAGGCCACAGAGACCAGGCAGTGCAAGGCATTGAACTCGGGGCTTCCATCTGTCAGGTATGTGCTCCAGCTCTATCTTCCTGGCCCCTAAATACCAATGTTTTCTGTCAGGGAGGGACTTGGGTAGGTCGCTCCCAATGATAATTGGCCAACTGGGCTGGAGAGTTCAATGCTGAGTGCCACAAGGTATTGTTCAAAACCAAAAAACCAAAATCAAAAATCCAAAGTATCTTATGTAATAGGGAACTACAATGTCTATGCTTAAAAAATTATCTGTCAGACTTTACTAAATCACTTATAGTGGTTACCTTTGTAAAACAGGGTAAGGGGATGAGGTTATTAAAATTTTCAATATACTTTTATATTGTCTGGATTTTAAAAATAAGTGTTATTTCTGAATTCTTTTTGAATGTAAAAAAGAAAACACTTGTCTTAAGAGAACAGATGGTAACAGATTCAACAGATATCCTGCTATTCTTCTGATACCCAGAACATTTCCTTACCAATCTTTCTTAAGTAAGACTCATGGTGTTGAGATCTGAGAGTCTAATGGTCTTAAGTAGTTTTTTTTTTAAGTACTTTTTATGACCAATTCTCTCTCTCTCTCTCTCTCTCTCTCTCTCTCTCTCTCTCTCTGTGTGTGTGTGTTCTAGTCTACACACAATGGCTCCAGAAAGGGAAAGGAGCAAACAAAGGAGTTGGGCCACATACATGTCCTCTGGCTGCGGCAGGATGCAGAGAGCAGAAAGCAGCTTCACTGCGTCGATCATCATATTGGGGACAGAAGGGTCCATGGCTCTGACCAGCAGCAGGATTCCTTCCTCTGTCTCCAGCATGGTCTTGATTCCAAACTGGTCAAAGAGAACAGAAAAGGGAAGCTTCCAGGTGACAGCATCAAGCCCTGGAGAGTGGGGGTCCCAGACAGGGTGAATATAACTAATTTGTACCCCAGAATCTGACCCCACTTGGAAAAGGAGTCATCTTACTGGAGTAAAGTGGGCCCCTAAACCCACAGAATGAACATTCTTATGAAATGAGGAAATATGAACACAGAAATGCACACAGGGAGGATGCAAGAGCCTGGGGTGACAGACTATGAACCAAGGGACATCAGAGAGCTAGCAAGTTACCAGAAGCCAGGAGAGAGACATGGAACATTCTTTTTCACAGCATCAGAAGGAAGCAACCCTGCTGACACTTTGACCCGGAACTCATAGTCTCCAGAACCGCGAGACAAGAAATGTCTGCAGTTTAAGACAGTCTGTTGTACTTTGCTTATGATGGTCTTAGCAAACTACTATGGGGTAAAACATGTCTCAATGTAGCCAAAAGAAGAGCATAGCAAAAATAATCTGCAAGTAGGTAAGATAGAATTTCAGTCTTTCAAGAACAAACATTTTATTCTTGAGGGCTGGAGAGACAATACAGCGGGTAGGGCTCTTGCCTTCCATGCAGTCAATTGGGGTTCAATCCTGACACCCTTTATTGTCCCCCAAGCCCTGCCAGGAGTGATCCCTGAGCACAGAGCCAGAAGTAAGCCCTGCATGGAGCAAGAGCAATAGTATAGCAGGTAGAGCATTTTTCTTGCACGCTGCCAACCCAGGTTAGATCCCAGCACCCCATATGGTCCTTAGGCACATCCAGGAGTAATTCCTGAGTGCAAAATTGGGTGTGGCCTCCCCAACAAAAACAAGACAGAATTTTTTTTTATTGTGTTTATTCTTAATGCCTCATCTATCCAATATTAGTGAAGAACACATAATTGCACCAAGAGGCAAATGATTATGGCCTTCCAACAATATTGTCACTGTCACTGTCATCCCGTTGCTCATCGATTTGTTCGAGCGGGCACCAGTAACATCTCTCATTGAGAGACTTATTGTTACTGTTTTTGGCATATCCAATACACACGGGTAGCTTGCCGGGCTCTCCGAGAGGGGCGGAGGAATCGAAACTCGGGTCGGCCTTGTGAAAGGCGAACACCCAACCGCTGTGCTATCGATCCAGCCCTCCAACAATATTAAACAGATAAAAACGATGAAAGAATGTTTCTGTGTATGTAAAACAAGATGCTTTTTATTGATACTTATTAGAAAGATGCTGGGAAGAGAAAGAGAAGCACACATTCAATACAACACAGGCTTCTCCAACGTGGAAATAAGCACGCAAAGAAACAGAGAGACAAGGAGATGTACGTTCAAGGGAGAACACGGGCCTAAAGAGCAAGCTGATGAAATAATTCCAATAGGACAAATCAGGAGGAGGAAACTAAACAAACCTTCCAAAAACCATGACCACAGATCAAGTAACTCAAGGATTAGCAAAAGAAAACATAGAAGAGTCTGGGAGAAATACTTGAAGCCACTCTTGGGAAGACACGAGGCATCTCGGGGGCCAGCGAGGCAGCTCCGCTGTCCAGTGCCTGTCTTCCATGTGTGAGGCCCCAAGTTCAGTTCCCAGTAACACACACACGTTACGATACCAGAAACAGGAACATCGTGAACCTCACATTCCTAGATTCCTTTTGGAGTTAGTCCATAGAAGACAAAGGACGGGCGTCCAAAGGGGGTTAGAGAATAAGAAAAAACTTACCTTATTGTTCATAAAAGCTTTTAAGCAGCGAATAATCTCATGCTGGTTACGGCTATCATAGTTTCTGCATATAGAAGACATATAGAATACAGAATCAGTGAAGTTGCAATATTTTCCATTTGATTTTTAATCTTGCAAACAAGGATATAAAAAAATATTTCCAACTAGTAGCTGAAGAAATTCTAGCAGGTAACACAATGCCCTGAAATACTAGCAAAAATAAGTATGCTACGTTAAAACATGCCCTTTAATTCTTCCCAGGCTAAGTACGAAATTCTATCAGGAGAACCTAATCTATCATTGCTTGCCTTACTGTTTTAAAGAGTTCAAGTCTGTACATTCAGGAAGTGCAGACTCGGTACTTGTTTTGGAAGTAGAGAAATATCTGGTTCATGCTCATTTCAATATGGTACAAGTTACCCCAGAATTATTCCAACGCTGAAGACTATCATAAACGAGTCCCAAACTGATCAAGGTATTATAAGACTCTAAGTGAGAGAGGACACAGATGACATCAT
This sequence comes from Sorex araneus, assembly GCF_027595985.1. Lineage (NCBI taxonomy): Eukaryota > Metazoa > Chordata > Mammalia > Eulipotyphla > Soricidae > Sorex > Sorex araneus. Next base: position 19,824,589 of record NC_073307.1, on the reverse strand, counting down.
AGGAAAGCTCTGACCTATACTACTTCCAGACTGGCTGCGAACTATATGAGACAAGCAATCTATATAATACAGACCTGAATGTTATGTTGTATCTATCATATTATTCATCATTAAATTTAAGTTCCTCCTCCCTTTCCGGACCTGTAATCAGTATTTATCCTCTAGTCATCCCTACAATAAATCTCATTCTCAGCTAACAGAAGATTCTTCTTACGCGTAATGTAACTTGACATTTAACTGTTATTTCTACTTTGGAGTCAACAAGCAAGTCCTCTAATGTCCACCTAGTCGATGTCAAAACTTGGAAGCCCTTACCCAGAAGTTTCCTCTTTCTCATCATAAAGTCGTTTCAGGATGTCCAATAAGGAAGCCAGGCCCTCAGCACCAAATGTTTGCACCCAACTAGAAAGAACAAATAGAAGAATAAAATGTGATCAGTAAAATCAAATCAACAAATGCCCAAAAGGAGAAGGGGAGGGGAGGGGGAGGGGGAGAGAAAGAGAGAGAGAGAGAAGGGGGGAAGAGTGAGAGAGCGAGATAGGTTGGGGGTTGGGGGATGGGATAGAAAACTGGAGTCATAAGTGGTGGGAAATGTTCACTAGTAGAAATATGGGTGCTGGAAAATTGTATGATTGAAAACCGATCATGAACAGCTTTGTAACTGTGTATTTCACAGAGACTCAATAAAAAATGAATCAAAAAAAAAAAAATCAACAGTCACTAAAACCGTTTATTCTGGCCGCTCTATTCCCAACCCAGCCCATTCTCATGCTTCCCGGCTTCCTCTGACCTTCACTTCGCTGTCTGTGTGCTCCCACGCCGAATCCTTACCTGACAGGATTGTTGTTGAGAGACACGCGCAGGGACTCCAGGCAGTTGAGCAGAGGCACATCCCGCAAGCCCGACCTCAGTTCCTGAATGTACACCATGGCAGACTTCGAGCTCTCCTTCTGGTTCATGCCCTAGATAAGAGCAGGCAGAAAATTTAGTAAATACTGGTCCGGTCATACTGGGGATTTAAAGTTGTCAGTACAGGGGCTGGAGCGATAGCACAGTGGGCAGGGCTTTTGCTTTGCACTCGGCAGACCCAGGTTTGATTCCCAGCATCCCATATGGTCCACTGTGCACTGCTAGGAGTAATTCCTGAGTGCAGAGCCAGGAATGACCCCTGTGCATTGCCAGGTGTGACGCAAAAAGAAAAAAAAAGTTGTCAGTACAATTCAAACAATGGGTATATATAAATAGTCAAAAGGAAAACTGGTCAGTACAGTCTTACCCTTATGAAATTTATACCCTCACCATAATTACTTCTAAACAGATACTCAAAATTTCTCATCTCATAGGTACTTCATGAAGACTGATTGAGGCAAAATATAAGTACAGACAGTAACTCAAGTAAGAGTTAAGGGACCAGGGGCCAGAGCAATAGCAAAACAGGTAGGGCGTTTTCCTTGTACCTGGCATCCCATTATGGTCCACTAGGAGTAGTTCCTGAGTGCAGAGCCAGGAGTAACCCCTGAACATCACCAGGTATGATCTCCCAAAAAAAGCAGCAAAAAAAAAAGAGCTAAGGGACCAGAGCAGCACAAGAGCAGGCAGGGCCCTTGCCTTGCAGGTGCCAACCTGGGTTTAACTCCCAGCACCCCATATGGTCCCCAAGCCTTACAGGTATGGTCCCGCAAGAAAAGCCAGGAGGAAGTACCACTGGGGGGTGCCCTCCACCCAACACACACAATCAGAGTTAAACGTGCGCCGGACTGAATGGAGACAATGCAGAGGACTGGAGTGCATAGACAGAACTGAACCCCCAATACTTTGGCTCCTCGCCCCCAAAGCACTGCCATCAGGCCTATAATGTGGACTGAGTATCAATAGAAGTGGTCCTGCACAATCCCAGCATCTCTGGGGAGGTCTACTACTTTTGTTTTAAAAAGAAGGGCTATGTCACTGTCACTGTCATCCCGTTGCTCATCGATTTGTTCAAGTGGGCACCAGTAACGTCTCTCATTGAGAGACTTATTGTTACTGTTTTTGGCATATCCAATATGCAGGGTAGCTTGCCAGGCTCTGCTGTGTGGGCTCGATACCCTCAGTAGCTTGCTGGGCTCTCCGAGAGGGGCGGAGGAATCGAACACCGGTCAGCCGAGTGAAAGGCGAAAGCCCAACCGCTGTGCTATTGCTCCAGCCCAAAAGAAGGGCTATATAAGGGAATAAAATAGAATCAATATAGACATAAAATGCTACATAAAATTGGCAAATCATGGGGCTGGAGAGACAGTGTAAGGGTTAAGGCACTTGTTTGCAAGTTGCCAATACTGGTTTGATTCTTGGCACCACAAATGGTCCCCGAGCACTGCCAGGAGGATTCCTGAGCACATCCAGGTGTGGCCCCAAAATAAAAAGATGTAGAAACAAACTTGAAACCCAAGGGCCAGGGAAATGGCTCAGGACTAAAGCACATGCTTTTTGTACGTAAAGCCCCAGGTTCAATCCTCGGCCCACACAGTCCTGAGTACCTCCAGGAGCAACCCCACCCCCACCCCATTGCCAGCTCAAAGCCGGGAGTAGTCTCAGCAGGACTGCTGAGCATGACCCCCCAGAAAGAAAAACAAGCAGAACATTGGCCAATCAAACCTCTCTGTGACCAGGTAGTCAGCCACATCCCGAAGCAGCTGGCCCAGGACTTACCGCCTTGGAAGTGTGCAAGTATTGAGACACCATTTCCCTCTTGATGATAATGTCCTTCTCCCGAAGAGGTTGCTGTTTCTCCTCATTCAGATTCATATCCACCTAGCAGGGAGGAAAAGCAAAATAGGCTTAGTTTCTTACAAGGCTTTAGGGGTTAGGGGCTGGCTCGATAGTACCAGGGTGCTCACCTTGCATGTGCCCGACCCAGGTTAAATTTCCGGCATCCCATATGGTCCCCGAGAGCACAGGCGAGGAGTAATTTCCAGGAGTAACCCTGAGTATATTACCAGATGGGTGGCCCCAAAACAAAACAAGTTGGGGGGATTTAATATTTAGTATATTTAGTGATGAGCTGAGCACTAAATGTTTACTGAGGAAATAAATTTTTGTGATCGAAATAAATGGGTTGTTTCCTTGGTGGTTTTTTTTTTTGCATTTAAAATAGATTTTCATTATCTCTCCAGAATGAAGCACTAAATGACTGCCATTATTCAAATGACTAGTAAAATTAACACAGTGAAATGCACCTGAGCTTCAGAGCCTAAACACACCCTGACTCCTGGTTAACTAAGTTTCTGTACAAATTTTTTTCCCATGAAGTAAGACTTAGAAATGATGAGAGAACACAGATAAAACCTGAACCATACTACTGGGGGAAAGTCTCTTCTGAGCCTGTTACACACATAACCCAAGAGACCGAGCCCAGTACTGAGTGAGCATGTGTATAACCTGTAGTCCAGAATATCATGGGAGATCAGGAAAGCACAGACGGAAAAAACTGGATATATTCTATCTATATCCAGTGTGTTTGTGTGTATATATCATTGTTTTGAAGTAAAAATATTAACTTGAATTGTTTTTAACATGATACCGGTGCTTTTTTTCTTCTTTTACATATAAACTAAGTGTGAACACTGAAAATGGTAGATGGGTTGATTCAGACCCAGTGATAGTCTGCTTTGCCTGGTTAGCTCACCATTTTAAATATGAACTTGAGGCTAGAAAGATGGCTCAATGGGCTGGAAGACATGTTTTACGTGCAGAAGCCCTGGGTTAAATCCCCAAGACTGCAAGGTCAGCCAAGAGCCAGATGTGTGGCTCCCCAAAACGTATGATTTTCTTCTTTTTCTTCTTTTTTGGATCACACCCAGCTGTGCTCATGGTTTACTCCTGGCTCTGCACTCAGGAATTACCTGGCAGTGTTCAGGGGACCAGATGGAATGAATGCTGGGGATCGACCCACATCGGCCACATAGAAGGCAAGCACCCTACCTACTGTACTATTGCGCCAGACCCCAAATGTATAATTTTATGATTTTCTAACAAAACATCATCAAAGGGATACAATAATCAAATTTCGGATCGTAAGTAAGACCTAACTGGAGAAACCTGACAACTAGAGATATTGACTATTACTGAAAATAATTCTTTAAAGAATTATAAGGCCCTTTTTTTTGGACCCTGCTGTGGAGCAAGCATGATGGAAGAGCCCAAGGAAGCGCCCTTGGACTCCAAGCAGCCCACTGAACTAATTCCGGCATGGGACCAGAGACCCCAGGGTGCGCTGAAACAGTGGGAACCAGGCATCCCCCAATTCTTTTAACCTCTCTCTCTCTCAACTCCTCCCTCCTGAGCACAGCGCAGGATCCGCGGTTTTCCTGAGCGCAAAATGGAGCCATCGATCCAGCTGAAACAGGACGCGCGCGCGCTTGCGGGAGACCCCAGGGGGCGGGGGCGGCGACCCCCGCCCACCGCAGATAGATACTTAAACCCACCTCCCCCACGTGTGCTTCCCTTTGGACCCTGTTGTGGAGCGAGCATGATGGAAGAGCCCAAGGAAGCGCCCTTGGACTCCAAGCAGCCCACTGAACTAATTCCGGCATGGGACCAGAGACCCCAGGGTGCGCTGAAACAGTGGGAACCGGGCATCCCCCAATTCTTTTAACCTCTCTCTCTCAACTCCTCCCTCCCGAGCACAGCGCAGGATCCGCGGTTTTCCTGAGCGCAAAATGGAGACGCCAAGCCTCTCTCTAGGTTTCTCCATCTTATGAGCACCATAAAAGGGTAAAAGTTTGTAGTGATGTTATTTCTGGTTGTACTTTCCCTGGACTTTATACAGAAACCCAAATATCATCTTAGCATCAGCAATATGTAATGGTTCCTTTTTAATGGGTCGGACTTTTGTGGGAGATCCTAACAAGAATAGTAAGTCTGTTGCTGAAATATTGAAGGCAATCAAAGTGGTAGCCATCTCTCTAGACTGAACTAAGCTATATCCCCACGCCGGCTGAGAAGAAATTTTCTTCTTTCTCGGGAAGAAACACGGCGTGTCGTCAACTACAGTGTGATGTCCATTAAGCAAACAGACCTGGTGGCGTGGGAATGGGATATAAGGGGAAAAATTATGTACATGAACAGTGGGACGCTGGTGGAATCTCGAGCCGGAGCCGATACCAGCGCAAGACCTTCGGTTCCAGAAACTGCTTGCAGACACTCTACTAGTCTATCAACTAAGCCAGAGCCCCACGCCTGCTGATGACGGGAAATAACCATCCTTTTCGTTTTTTTTTCCCTTGTCAGGCAGCGTGGCGATTACTAAACAGGCGTGAACTCGGTGGCGCGGGGCAAGGGGGAAAAAGAAAAGTTATGTAACAAACAGAGGGACTTAATATCTCTATATTCTTAGCAGTGGAGAACTATCAAATGCCTCCTTGGCAATAGGACTGCTTTTCTTTTTTGGGGGAAACCCCAACAACGGTAGTGAGTCATGTGTTGAAACATGGAATGTAATCGAGATAAGGCGTAAACGAAGTGAAACTTAATCATGTACAAGGGTGGGGACTGGGGAGGTGGGAGGGGGTGGCAGGTATACTGGGGGGGTTGGTGATGGAAGATGGGCACTGGTGAAGGGAAGGGTGTTTGAGAATTGTATAACCGACATAATCCTGAGAACTATGTAACCCTCCACATGGTGATTCAATAAAATTAAAAAAAAAAAAAAATTATAAGGCCAAGATGTGGCTCAAAGCACAGGACACACATGTTCGAGGTCCTGGGCCCAATGGCCAGCACTGTATGTTTTTGCCCAGTGTGGCCCTGGTGGCCCCAAAGCACTGCTAGGAGTCAATTAACAACAGCATGGAGCACAGCGGGTAGGGTGTTTGCCTTACATGCGGCCGACCCGGGTTCGATTCCCAAAATCCCATATGGTCCCCTGAGCACGGCCAGGGGTAATTCCTGAGTGCAGAGCCAGGAGTAACCCCTGTGCATCGCCAGGTGTGACCCAAAAAGCAAAAAAAAAAAAAAAAAAAAAAAAAAAAATAACAACAGCAACAAAAATAACATAAAACAATCATGTATTTCTACCTCTTTTCAAAGTAGAACTATCTGGCACTACTAGGCTAACATTCCCAAGTGGAATGCTGTAAGAACTTCTGGAAGTGAATCGTTCATTTGTTAGGAATGACAAAAATACGGACAGTCTGTCTTCACTTTACCAGAGTCCTTTCTCCTTTCATTATCTTCTATCCAGCCTGCTTAACTCATTGAAGTTACCCTCCTGGTCCTAAAGTAAAGAACTAAAAGCATGTAGTAAATAGTTTTCCTAATAAAATATCCTTTCAGTCCCTCTAAATTTGCAATCCAAGGCTGAGACGTTGTCTTGACATTATACTTAAGACTCTCAATACATGAGACAAACTTAAGGATTCAGAGAAAAATAATAGCAGTAGTAGTTGGGCCAGAGAGAGTATAAGTAAAGCACGTGCCTCACTTGCAGCCGATCCCAGTTCAAATCCCCTGGCTTCAAATACGGTCCCGAGTACTGCCAGGGGTTATTCTAAGCACCTCAGGATGTGGCCCACTCCCCCCTCCAAATAGCAGAGCTCCTAGTTGAATATTTACTATGTACCAGGCCCTGCTTTAAGGGTTTTAAGCCCAGATTTTGTGTTGTGGGGTGTTTTTTGTTACTGTTTTTGTTTTGTTTTGATTGGGGGAGGGGGCATCACTCACGGATCACTCCTGACATGCTGGGAGACCATACGAGGTCCCGGGATTGAACCTAGATCAGCCATGTGCAAGGCAAATGCCCTGATTTTAAAGGAATTTTGACATGCCACTTGTCTATCTGAATCTAAGATCATATACTCAAGCAATATACTGGTCCTATGAAACTTTATAATCGTATTTAAATCACATTTATTTTGTTTGTGTGGTGAAGGGAATCACACCCAGGACCTCACAAATATGCTCTAACAATGAGTCACATCCGTGGCCAGCCACAATCTTTAAGGATTTAGCAGCCTTCTCTCTCCAGATTCAAAGCAAAATAGAGGATCTTGGGCAAATGATGCCTCTCCATTGCTCAATTTCTTCTTTGCATAGAGTCTGTTGCAAATGTTTCAACATTTTATCTATCCCAATGTACAGTGGTCTCCATACTGCCACATGAGTTGGTGACTAACCTAGTTTTGTGGTTAAAGTATCACTAAGGAGAGACTACTAAGCAGGTAGTGGTGAGTGATCCAAGAGCACCAAATCTAACTTTCATATTTCCGTCTCCTGGACCTGTTTGTCTATATTAAGCTAATGGAGTGGCAATCAAGAGGTTCCCCTTTTTTGTCACTCCATTTTAGGGACGGTTTGGGGGCCACACCTTGCAGTGTTCACGGCTTATTCCTTTCAGGCTTAAGGGACCATTATAAGGTGCCAGGATCAAAAAGGTAAATAAAGTACATGCTGTACTTTATCACTAGCCCTAAGAGGTTCTCTGTCAAGCCTTAAATTATCTGTAATTAAGGACTGTGGAAGGGGTGGATCTGAGCACTCAAAGGGGCTCACCCTGCCCATAAATGTGTTTTCAATGACAAGGAACACTTTAGGGTGAGGGAACGTACCAGCATCTGTTCAAAGAGGACCAGGACTTGCTCATCTGGGATATCGTGCAGCGACTGTGCCATGGGATCCTCTCCATACGACGAAGAATTTCTATGAGCAGAGCTGGGCTTTTCCTTCTCCTTCTTAATCCTCATGCTGGTGAATCTCTCCAGCTGAGAAAGAGAAAAGCATATGAGTAGCCATCACTTCACAACAAGCAGCGCCCCACGAGCTGGCCCTCTAACCCCGCCCACATGCATGGTCCTCGGACTGGGGGCAGCTCAAGACGCTTCTGGCAAGAGAAATCAACTTCCTTGCATCTAATTTAGTGTTCACTCTCTGCTCTCATTTTCCTCCAAAGATACGAGAACTGAGTTATTAAAATTGGAAACCTCTTGGAAAAAAAAAAAAGTTTGTTCTTAAACAACCCTGCCACTTGGAAATTTTCTAGTGGCTAAGAACTAGAAGCTTCTGATATAGAGTTCTCTCAATAAAATATCCTGAGTCCCTCTAATTCCACAACCGTCAACAGGAAGAGGTCCTCAGAGGATCAAACTCTTCCTTCAAGAGGTGAATGACCACAGATTTTAATAGATATGTGATCTAGAACAAACAAGTGCCTTAAAACCAGAAACCATTCCTTTTCCTTCTTTTATATAGTTCGCAGCACTTCCTTTATGGGTACTTTGATTGTTGTTTGTTTCTTCTGTTGCAGTGCTGGGGATTGAAACTAGGCAAGGCAGGATTTCTACCACTGAGCTACATCCCTGGCCCGATGCTTATGTTACATAAGCAGAAAAACTCAAGACATATTCTTCAAAAATCTCGTTTGCAAAGTACACAGCTTCTAAGCCCTCTTTCTGCCAAACAAATGCTCAAAAACTATTTCTCAAACCCTAAACCCAGATCAAAAAGAGTCACCAATAAGCAGCAGTGAGAATCACACTACTTATAAACATGCATTGCGGGACTTGAAGGGATCAGAGTGGCATCCAGATAGCTTGGAGTTAGAAACCAATTAATGTGCTAGCGAAATGCATGCAATGGGCCTAACAGAGTTAATTTAAAGAGTTAATACAATGCTTCGGGATATTTTGAGAATAGGACTCACACCACTGTTACAAGTTAGAGAGAGTTAAAGTTACCGCAGGTAAATTTCTTAGTGTAGGAAGTAAGAGAGAACATGCATATGACAAACCAGGTTACCTTACCTCATCTGCCATGAGCCGCTTCAGAGTCTAAGAAACAGAGAAAGGAAGAGAAGAAAGATTGCAGCACTTATTACAAGAGCCAGGATAAAACAACCATATGTCCAACGATGAACGAATAGAGAAGCTGTGGCACAGATACACAGTGGAATACTGTGGAGCTCTGAGACAAGATGAAATCAGGCAGTTCACTGATTGATGGAACTAGCGGGTATCAACCTCCGCAAAGAAAGTCAAGGGAAGAAGAATCACCAGATGATCTCACTCATTTGTGGAATACAAAGAGACAAAACAAATGCAGACAATATTGAATAATGACAAAATCTTGGCCTTGAATTATAAAACTGATTACTACGTTCCAGGAGGAGGAATGACAACCAGACTGAAGGTGACGCAAGGGCAGTGGAGGGTCGAGGGCACGTTGGTGATGGTGGTGGTGGGGTAGTAACTTTGAACATCATTACCATATATTTTATAACTATTGCAACCGTCTTACCTAACTGCAATTTTTGTTTTTTAAAAAAGAGAAGAAAGAGAATCCGTGATATGCCTAGAAACCTAAACACCAGAGGATTGTGGGGGATAAAGAAGAGAAAGTAAGTCAAAAGAATCCAAGCTTCTTGTCACAAGCTAAAAGATTCCTGCCAAACTATTCTTTAGTTCATTCCCTTAGGGAAGGAGCAGGAAGATGTCTAAGATCACTAACATATGATCCTTTGTGTTGTGAGGTGGGAAGTTCATTGAAAAAAATTCTAAATCTGATGACAAATAAATCTATGAAATGTGCTCAACCTCCTGAGTAAATAAGGAAATGCAAATCAAAATACCAAGATTTATCATTTTGTCACTCTCGGTTCTCAAGACTGGTAAAAAATTTCTAAGTTGTCTAGCTGCTGAGTAACAGAAGCTCACAAACGTTGGTGGCAAAGGAAACTGCTATGGTGACCAGGGGAAATGGTACAAATATGAAGGGAGTTAAATACCCACAAACACAACAACTCATCAATTTCTATACCTCTCCCTTGCCAAAACTTGTACGTATGTAGCAGGATATGTGTAATGAGAACATCTGCATGACAATTTACTATCTCAACCAAAATGATCCAAAGTGTTATTAAGAGTAACAGCCGTGGATAAGAATAAGGGGACTTCTGAGACGCTTCTAGTTGGGGGCATGGATGGTGGCCACATGCATGTCATTTATAATTATTTACATGGTATGATTTATGTTTTCTTCTGTAAATATACTTTGCTTTTAAATTTTTCCTATGTTTCGTTTGGGGCCAAATGTGGAAGTGTTTGTGATATACTTCTGGTACAATGCCCAGGGGTCACCCATGTTCAGGGAAACATGTCATGCCAGGGATCGAACCTCGGGACTCCCACATACAAAGCCTGCGACCCTATCCTTTGAACCATCCCCCTGACCCAAGTTCTCTTTGTATTTGGTCTTTGGGCAATACCATGGTACTCAAGTAACTACTCCCAGCACAATGCTCAGAACCTTGTAAGCCTGGGGATCAAATTTGGGTCTCTCATGCCCTTCGACCTTTCTCCCTGTCCCTTACATGCTACACTTTACAAAAGAACTGAAATCTGAATAAGCAGGGGTGAGAAAGCAGGAGTTTCTCTTCGCCCTACTTCATCCTGCCTACATTCTTCCAAGGGTGTACTGAGTGCCTCTTCACTAATCTTCCTCAACCACGGCAAAACAAGCTCTATTCCTGCTACAATTTTTCTAACTCCATTCTCCCCCCCACCCCCCCCATCCAGAGCAGGAAAAACAAATCTGTATCCTGATGTTCCTATTCTTGTATCAGAGTTCAATTCAATCCAATATGAACTCTGAACCTTAACCTTGCCCTCTTCCAGTCCGGAAGGTAATCAGCGCGCTGCAACCATACTGAGCTCAGCGTCAGTGGAATTTACAGCTGCTGCCTTATGTGTGCTGCTTTTGAGAGAGCAAGGAGAATGAGCGACACCCATAGATACTGATGGTTCCTTTTGTCACCACCCTACATCATGTGGAACAAAGGTGAAACCATAAAAGGGACGAGTGTGTGTGTGTGTGTGTGTGTATGTATGTGTGTGTGTTTAGCTTAGGTTGACAGTGCCAAGGTTAAGTAACTATCCCTATAGTAACTGCTTCCAGAACCTTTTACTCTAAACTCGGAATATTTCCTCAAAGCCAAACAATAAGTAAAACCATGCTGGAACAAACAGGATGATGCAGATACATGTCTGGGTGCAGTGAATCAGTGTGGAGTATGTTATTCATACCTGTGCAGCAAGGAAAGAAAAGGAAATCACCTTCCTAGCTGCAGACACTGACTTATTTCTGTCTGGTCAACCCCACTATCACTAAGTTCGTGCCTCCACTATCTCCTCCGTCACTTGTTAAATGGCCTCCAAACTTACGCCCCTGCCTTCTGTTCCATCTCCCCCACATCCAAGTCCATTCTCCATAGTACATCCCAGTAATCTTTCTAAAATGTCAAGCTGTATATGTTATATGTTATTTCTTCCATCAAAAAACACTTCAATAGCTCCCTGCTGTCTTTAGGTTAAAATCTAAATTCCTTAGAATATATGACAGGCCCGACTTCTCTCCCTACTCAGTAAGTCCTCCCTTCAAACTGGAAAAATTCCTCAGAGCGCTGGAGTACCAAGCTTGATTCCCTGGCACTGTATGGCTTCCCAACACTGCGAAGCCTGAACACTGAACCACGAGGACTGCATAGCCAGGCCAAGCATCATTGGAATGACCCTCATCCCTCCTGCAAAATACCACCCCACCCCTCCACCCACCCACCCACATACACCTCACAACAAAGAACCCTCCACTTCAAACTGTCACCTGAGCACCCTGAACTAGCTGCAGTTCACAAACAGATCAAACAGTCTCACTGCTACTTAACATCGCCGCATCGCACGGCCTTGGTGTGTTTTCCGAGTTAAACCCAACAAGCCTGGATGATGCCTCCTGTCTCCAACTGGACAGGGACCTCTCCTGTGTTTCCAGGGTAACAGGTACTCGCGTCACTAACACTAGACTAAAATTCTTTTGCTTCTCAGCCCCCTCTACACCTTTTCACACTTACCTTCCGTCAGTGGAAAGCCTAAGATGTAGTCTTTACATTTCCTATGAAGAAATAACATTACCACCAGGGGCTGGTCTCCTAAATACCCGAACCTGGAGAAGCACTCAGATTAATTTCACCCCTTCATTTTACTAAGGAGGAAACTGAAGCCCAGGCAGGTAAACTAAATTACAGAGATTACGGGACTGGGCTGGGTACGGAAGTCTCCGGGTTCCGAAGCCCCAAATGTACACTCCCCAAATTTTTCTGCCTTTACCGCTTAACATTCACTAATTCTTGTCCTCAGATACAAAAATAAACATGTTTCAAAAGAAAGAAGATGATAGTTTCTCCTGCTTTTATTGGGATGACATTAGAAGGAATGCTTTCTAAAAAGTATTCAAGTTTTAGCACTTAATTTGGGTCAAAACAGGAAAGTTATCCAAGCAGAATTACGGTTGCACTTCTCAGGCAGTCCAATAGAGGGCAGCAACTACCTGCAAAATGAATCAGCACAGCAAACTCCAGCTTGGGAACTCAACGCTCAAATAGCAAGCTCTACTCAATAGTTCAACCACCCTGCAGTCACAGTATATGGAGGCTGGACTAATTTAATACTATGTGGGTTTACCTTAAGGAGCCTATATTGTGTTTGCAAACAGTAAGTTTTGTTCAGTTTTTGGGTTTTTCCCCCAATTGTACCATTAGTTGTTTTGTGTTTCCTAGGCCACGAGAAGTTAAAATTAATAATGTAGTCCAAGAAAAGAAATACTATTAAAACTGCCTTGTGCCTTGGAGACCAAGCTTTTAAATAAAATTCCTAATTACCCTATCTACCTTTAAATCCTCTAAGCTCATCACTCTCCTTGACTCTATAGATTTCTTCTTTCACTCTTTCGTGTGCCAGTCTGGACACATTACTTCATAATTCCTGCCCCTTCCTATTGAGTCTTCCGCTACAAATACCGATACCAGGACCAAAGAGATAATTCAGGGGTTAAGTCAACCCCATTTCAATTCCCAATCCCTGGCATCACATATTCTCCCCACACACTGAGAGGATAGATCCCTGTGCACTGAGCCAGGGGTAAGCCCTGAGCAGTGGCCCAAAACAAAAATAAACAGAAAATAAAAATCTGACTCATGAATACAAAAGAACAGGAACTACAGGAACTTCCAGGTACAACAGCACTAAATCAAAGTACCTTATTTCCCGAAACTAAATCTATGAAAAGGAACATTTCAGAAGGAGGGAGGGGTGGGAGAATGATAAGGAATTAACAAAGTTGAACAAGAAAGAGCAACAGGCTTACTCCTGGCTCTGCACTCAGGGAATCACTGCTGGCAGGGCTCAGGGGAACAAATGGGGTAACAGGGATTGAACCCAGGTAGGCCTTGTGCAAGGCAAGCACCTTACTCGCTGTACTATTGCTCCAGACCCTGGAAGTTTAAAATTTATTCTTATAAGAGTTTTTAATTTTCTGCCCATGAGACAGAATATTTGAAGACTTTTCCAAGGTATCAAAAACAACCTAAAAAATTACTGACGCAGTCACCCTAGAGCTCTGCAATCTACAATGAGTAAGTGTGACTAGGGAAAGAATTTGAAATCTTACTTAATTTTACCAAAATTTAAATTCAAGAATGTATATTTTATTATTAAAATGAGTATAAAAATTTTTAAAAATGAGTATATTTGAAACACCATGCATAAGTGAATCTCTTTTCACTGATATATTTTATAAAATCAAGCATTTTCTTTTCTTTTTTCTTTATTCTTTTTGGGTCAAACCCGGCAATGCACAGGGGTTACTGGCTTTGCACTCAGAAGTTACTCCTGGCGGTGTTCAGGGAACCATATGGGATGCTGGGAATTGAACCTGGGTTGGCCGCATGCAAGGCAAATGCCCTACCCGCTGTGCTATTGCTTCAGCCCCAAATCAAGCATTTTATAGGAGAGAATATTTAGCATCTGAATATACACATGCTGTGAATGTCAAATGCACACTACAGTTTAGTGATTAATATGAAGATAGGGGTCCTGGACGATAGTACAGTGGGTAGGGCATTAGCCTTGCACACGGCCGACCGGGGTTTGATCCCTGACATCTCATATGGTCCCTGAGCACCACCAGGAGTGATTCCGGAGTGCAGAGCCAGGAGTAACCCCTGAGCATCGCTGGGTGTGACCTTAAAAGCAATATATATATATATATATATATATATATATATATATATATATACATATATATATTTATATATATGGGCCGGAGTGATAGCACAGCGGGTAGGGCGTTTGCCTTGCACGCGGCCGACCTGGGTTCAATCCCCGGCATCCCATATGGTCCCCCAAGCACCGCCAGGAGTAATTCCTGAGTGCAAAGCCAGGAGTAACCCCTGAGCATCGCTGGGTGTGACCCAAAAAAAGCAAAAAAAAAAAAAAAGCAATATATATATATATACACATAATATATATATGTATGTATACACACACACACATATATATATATATGAGCACTTGCAAAACCTCTTGCAAAACTTCAGTGAGCTTGGTCACCATGCAGATATGGTCGATAGTGCTGAATCGTTTTTCAAGAGTTCAAGATGCCACTCTAACATTCATTGATTTAAAGAAGCACTTTGATTCTGTTGAGACTGAAGTGGTCATTGAAGCCCTAGCCAAACAGGGCATTCAAACTCAGTACATCAGGATCCTCTGTGAGCTGTACTACGGATTCACCACCAAGATCTCACCATTCTACAAGGAAATGATCATCAATGTAAAGAGAGGAGTTCGGCAAGGCGATTCCATTTCACCAAAGCTCTTCAGTGCCACCCTCAAGAACATCATGCGATGACTGGAATGGGAAGGAATGGGAGTGAAGATAGATGGTTGGCAACTACACCACCTCCGCTTCGCCGATGACATCATTCTAATGACACCAAACACTAGCCAAGTGGCATGAATGCTGGCGGACTTCGACTGGGAGTGTGGGAAGGTCAGACTGCAGCTGAATCTCACGAATACAATATTCATGAGAAACAGACTAGTTTCTGACGTTCCATTTGCTCTCAACAGAACGAACATCTCCGAATGCAGCAGTTATGTGTATCTGGGTTGAGAACTCAACACGACTAACGACTTGGCGCCAGAACTGCACAGGAGGAAGAGAGTGGCTTGGAACGCCTTCAAGAGCGTCAAAGAAGTAGTTGAGAAGACAAAGAGCCTCCGGCTCCGGGCACATCTTTTCAACTCCATGTTCTTCCTTGCACTAAGAGACCTGAGCCCTACAAAAATAGGGTAAGAAAACTATTCGGGTCTCCCAAAGAGGAATCGAAAGAGCTATGCTTGGAATATCACGTTTCACTCAAGTGAGAGAAGGAATCTGGAGTTTCAACCTCTGTCCACAATAAAGAATCAGGGATGCTGTCTCGTTTGTCAAGGTGTCGAAAATCAGATGGGCTGGACACATAATGCAATTTGGAGATGACCGCTGGACTAGAGCTATTACCAACTGGATTCCCCGGGACGTCAAAAGAATGCCTGGCTGCCCACCTACAAGGCTTCTTTGTCAAGACCCTGAACAAACGGTTTGAGGCTCTTCATGTTCCTGCAGCGAGCAGATGCCACTGGGCTACACTAGCACATGACAGGGACGAATGGAGACGTTACAGGCACCCGCTCAAGCAAATCGATGAGCAACAGTATGACAAGTGATACAAGTGATATATTTATGAAGAGAATGTAAAATGTCTTAACTTTCATATTACAAGTTAGAATACATGAGATGCTGGATTTAAATTAATTATATTATTACAGCTAATTTCACAAGAAGTGTAACTAAAACTATATGCTACTCATATTGTATTTCTATTGGCTCGGATTGTAAAACAGACAGCTTATAAACCCAGAGACATCCAAAGTTTCCCATCAGCATTTTAATGCCTCATTCGTAAATATAAACAGACAACTGAGCACTGTCAGATATCTGAGGCAAGCTACTAATATGACAGATGGGGGCCTGGGGAAAGGGCAACATCACAGAGAAACAATGCAAGGATATTCATTCCATGCCACAGAAATTTTCTGCTTTGGGCTTATTTACGAGAACTGAAAGACTGGCCTTAGTCAGCTAAGAAGCAGAAAATACAGGTCCATATTCTTGCTGGGCGTCCAGTGCTAGGGCCCTCAGTGCAGTTTCACCAGATACTCAACAACAGCAAGGCTCATTCATTCATGGTTTGGCCCACTGACATCCTTTCGAGGGGCCCCATAAATACTCAGAGAATCTAAACTGGACTTACTCCAAGACACTAATCTGTTCCCTGGAGTCTCTATCCAGCTACAGCAAACTACTATCATAATGGAGATTTCTGCTTGTGGCTAAATTTTTATAATCCTGTTTTTCCCCCAAATAACTGACAGAACATTAAATACATATATATGCACGTTTGTTTGTTTTTTTAAATATATATGCATAATCTGTTTTGTTTTTCTGAGCCACACCTGGTGGTGCTTAGGGTTTAATCCTGGCTCTATAATGTAGGGATCACTCATGGCAAGGCTCTGGGACCATATGGGGTGCCAGGAATCAAATCTATGTTGGCTGCATGCAAGGCAAGTGCCTTACCTATTATACTATCTCTCTAGCCCCCAGAGCACAAAATATTTTACTTTAAAAAGGGGTAGAGGGTTTCTGAGCAACAAAACCAAAAGCAAATAAATTATTAAATTAAAAATAAAACTGGGAGGTAGGAAAACATCTATTCATAGGGTCTTTATAAAACAGGGACCACTAAGAGGGGTGGGTACAGATATCTGTGCCAGTGGTACTTGGCCCTGCAGTGCTTAGGGGACTCAGGGCAACACCCTGGGATGCTGGGGGTGGGAAGTGTGCTATGGCTTTATTACGAGCGAACTCCTTGATCCCTCATTAGAAATTTTTTATTTAACAGCATAAGAATAGTAAATGCATCTCTAAAGGTTGTCAGGTGATACAGGGGAAAAGCTTAACAAACTTGCAGCTATTAAAATGAACCCCTTTGGGACTGGAGAGGGTGGACAGCAGCTAGGGCACCTGCGTATGTTTGAAAGGTTCTCAGTGCTAGCATATGGTACTTAAGTCAACACAAATTACTAAGTAATGCCCTGCACGAAAAGTAGCAGGATCAGGCGCCAAATACGCCTGGTGGTTGAGCACTGCTCTGTGAAGACCATCAATCAGCATCGAGATGCCAAGCAGGCACCTCATTCTCCGTTCCAGAAAGAAATTCAAGGCTTTGATTCAGTCACCACATCCTAATATGAAATGAGGTAAGATCAATCAAATTTTTTGCTAAGATCTACAGGAAATAAGAAACTTCTGAGGCATTCTGTCTGGTTCTGAGAATACATAAACAACAACAAGCAAAATCTAAAGATCCAAAGGTGTGTTCTGTGAGGTCAAATCAATTCCATTAAATGAGTTATGAGTTTTAAATACGGCCTGATCAATTGTTATTGCAGTAAATATATACAATTTGACTGTAAAATTTCCCCATAACTGGGCATTGTGGTAGCAGTGGTTGTGTTTATTAATGCTTCAGCTTTCAAAAAGAAGGCCTGAGGGACTCACCTTGGCAGTCTTTTGGAGAGAAATTCTGAGTAATTCCTCTCTTTGCCTAACATCAGAATGGAACCAGTATAAACTCCGGGTGCTTGGGGACGCGATGTCTACCAAAGAGAAGGTAATTAGGTAGTGTCCCCGCAGCAGAGAGGCTAGCAGGGATCGATGAGAAAACAGGACTGGAGAATCCTCCAAACAGAGGACAGGACACAGCCAAGTGTTTCTGATTCTGCCATGTGCTTCACAACATCATTCAGCCTGGAGAGGAACCCCATGGGTCCTGTGGACAGCACCCGATTCATACGCACCTACGATGGCAAGCCTTTATCTCAGTACCTTCCAAAGATTTTGTCCAGGCTAACTGCACTGGAGAGCTGCACCTGAGTTACTGACTGAGTAAACTATCACCCGGACACCAAGGTTAAATGTCACCTGACCCCTACTAAGGATTCTAGGAGGCCTAGGATCCCTGTCAGAGGTTCTTTTTTCTCTTTTTTTTAATTAAAAATATTTTTTATTGAGGCACTTACGAAGCTATTCAAGTTGAGTTTCAGGCTGTGTTTCAACACCAGCCCACCACCAATGTCAACTTGCCTCCACCAGTGTTCCCAGTTCCCCTTGCCCGCCCCCTCCCCCACCAAGCCTGTCTCCTTAATAGGCATGTTTTTTACGTTTGGTGGCTGTAGTTTGCAGCTCTTGCTTTCTTGTAAGCAAAAATCATGAACCAATTCACTTACTACCTTAGAATACTCAATTCTGACCTCTCCCTCTCTTGACATTACCCTTGTTTATGGGGTGGCCTAAAATCCAATGTGAGAAAAATGTTACATATGGTAGGGGTCTGAGATGCCCCCCAAATTCTGATGCATATACCATTGTCAGGGCACCACTCCTGTGCTTAGACTATGCTGTTTGTTTCAAGTGATATTCAAAGTAAGGGAAACAATCTGCATGGGCCTGACCCAATTACATGATCCCTTTAAATCTGGGGCTAGAGATCAGACACACAGGATATCTGGAGGCGTATGGAGAGGCCAAATGGTCAGGACTGCAGGCAGCCTCCAGGGATGAGAACCAGCAAAATATCCCAGGGAACTCAGTCCTGCTACTGCAAAGAACTCAATTCTGGTGACAACCTGAATGAGCTTGGAAGCAGATAACCCCCAGTATCCGCAGACACGAGCTGGCCCAGATGACTGCTGCCTTGATTTCAGTCTCGGAACCCCCCGGGGAACTCAGCCACACTGCCCAGGCCGGACCCTCACCAACGAAATCCTGAGATGTTAAATGGGGACTGTTTGAAGTTGTTCACACTGTTATGTAGCAAGAAATCAGTGCTGGACCAGAGAGACAGATGGAGGTGAAGGTACTGGCTGTGCATGGGGTGGACCCCAGTTCAATCCCCAGAACTGCATTATGGTCCCCAAAGCACCAACAGGAATGGCCACTGAGCACAGAGCCAGGAATAGCACCTGAGCATGGTCAAGTGTGGACCAATTACGTAAACTGAAATTATCTGATACGTATAATTTAGACCAAATTTCTAACTCTTCATGCTGCTCCTCATCTGAAGTTCTACATGTAGCCAGGGTCAGTCATTCTGCAAAAAGAAACAAAGGATTTCCCCAAGTCAGACTGAATCAGAGGTTCTCAACCTTGACCCACCACTCTCTTTTCAGAAAAGAAATCACTCAGCGTTCCCTGGCAACCCAGCTTTTTAAAGTCAACAAAGCACCTCCCACTACATTCGCAGCTACTCTGGCCCCCTGCATCCTTCCACAGACTCCCCTGGGGGTGAGGGTGGTTTCACTCATTTTTTGGGGGGGAGAGATAGGAGCAACAACTGGCTGTGCTCAGGGTATACTCTGGCTCTGCGCTCAGGGATCGTGCCTGGCAGGGCTCAGGGGCCCATATGGGGTGCTCAGGAAGGAACCCAGGCTGGTCGTATGTGAGACAAGCACCTTACCCACTGTACTATAGCTCCGGCCCCTACACTATGTATCAAATCCTTCTTCACACTGTTACACTGTGTGGCCTAGACTGTAAACTGCTTGGGGGAATTCAGGACTCCATATTTTATTCATTTGCTATTGCAATATTTAATAAATTGGTGCTTCAGTCTCCATGAAGCACCAATTTATTAAATATTTTTAATAAAATATTATTTTTGAGCTGTCCTTGGGGAAAACATCCAATTACGGGACACATCACCTAGTGAGTCTTTTATCTTGGAAAGCAGTAAACAGTAAGCAGTAAAGAACAGGGCACCCACAGGTAAAATGGGAAATGAGCAATTCTCTATCAAATCCTAATCTAACCTAATCCTAATCCAAGAAAGCCCAGGTGAAGTATCTCATTCAGAATCATACAAAACAGAGAGCAGGGGTCGGATTCGCATTCATTTGGGTCATCGTTGTTGCATTCAGGTTCTGAGTAACATCCAACAATGCTCAGGGGCTACTCCTGTCTCTGTGGTTGGGGGTCCCTCCCAGAGGAGCTTAGGGGCCCACGGGATGCTGGGGACTGAGCCAGGGTTAGCAGCACTCAAGGCAAAAACCTGAACCCCTGTACCCTCCAGCTCCAGATTAATTTCTTTACTCTATCACAGGTTTGACATTCAGTTCCTTAGCACAGTGAGGGGACAGAGGGTCAGAACACGGACTCGAATGAATCCCACTCGAGCTCTGCCACTAAATTTTCCAAATTTCCACAAGACAACAATAAAAGGAAAGGTGAGCTTTTCAGTCTTCTTATCTTAAGGACTATGTTGGTCTCTCAGGACTGGTTTGAAAAATAAATAATAAAGTGGATATAAAACACTGTATTTACACAGTGCATTGTGAAAGTTAAATAATGTATGACGATGGGACCAATTAAGATTGCTAAGCCTCCCTTTTAAATTCCACTCCTCGCCAGTTAGAACTGCAAGGAAGAAAATAAATACCTCCAAATGTAGAGAAGACCTTTCTGTTCCATCTTCAAGGAATGGCCGAAGGATAGTACAGAGAAACAAATTACATCGTGATATGAATATTTGGCTATGCCAACAAATTAAACAAGATTTGGACAGAACTGGACCGACCACTCCAAAAAAGAAAATGAGACACACAAAGGAATCTCGGACCCGAGCTACTTGCGGCAGAGATGGCCCGGGACTTTGCTAAAGGCCTTCTCCGCTGGGCTGCCCCAGACGGGGGCAGGTGTTGTCCCTCTGCCTGCCCTCTAAGAGCTCCAGTGGTCGCCATTTTCTAGAACCCAGCAAGTAGCACCAGGTACAAGTCACCGTGACAGTAAATCCCAAGTCCCCCAGGACAGGGGAGGAGTAGGCTCTCCTTCCCCCTGCCCTGATGGGACGCCGAGATGACGCCACATCCGCCCACTGTCTACTTAAGCTCCCACATGGCCATGATCCAGAGACTCACAAACGAGTCTCAGACCCGAACAACTTGCGGTCTTCAGAACCTAATTATTAAAAAAAAAAAAAAAAAAAAAAAACCCGAATTATTAAAAACTTGGAATTCCTAGAGCACGCATTATATTATATCCATAACAAACAATACAAAACAAAAACATACTGTCTAGCATTTTCATTTTCGGCAGGTAGTACTAGTCTCGAAATATTGAAGGTACCTAAAGTAGAGAAAGAATATTCTGCAAATTGTCTGCCACACTGGCAGGGGGAAGTATGGAATGGGGAGGGGGGTGGGATACTGAGGATTTGGGTGGTGGAAAATGTGCACTGGTGAAGGGATGGGTGTTTGATGACCGTATGATCTAAGTTCAAACATGAAACTTTTGTTACTGTACCTCACGGTAAATTAATAAAAAATAAAATAAAAAATTTAAAAAAGAAAATTTAAAAAAAAGAAAATAAGAGAAGGGATATCTAAATGGGGGAAAGAGGTAATGCCTAAAAGAAAAAAACAAAATGATCAGGAACTTAAACTGTAATTTACTATTACAAAGTTTACAAAGAGAACGGAAGTTTTTGCCAGCAGTTGAGCCCATCCCAATGCCCTGGGGCAGGCATAACCTGCGTCCTTAGATAGCAGACAGCGGTGGGGCAGAGTGAGAGTCCACTCAGGTTTCACCACCCAGCTCAGCAGAGCAGGTGGAGGCCAAGCCGGAACATTGCATTCCTCCTCCAAGTCCGTCAGCCACCCTCTGACGCGGGAAACCTCCTAAGCTGGGAAAAGGCACTGCCAAAGGCAAGTGCTCTGATATGGAAGCCCCGCCCAGCCAAGTCTCGAAAGGCGCAGCCCACAAGCCTGTGTGCCTCAGCATTAAGCACCTATATTTTGGTTATTTGGAGAGAAAACAGTTGGCAATAGTCGGCTTCCTTCCAAACATCTGAAGGTTTTGATGAAGCTTCTGAATACAGAGGTAGAGAATAAATAATGTCAACATCCTTTTCTAAGGTTTCCACCTTTTTCTCAAGGTTCTTGACTTTCTTTTTCTTTTTTTGCTTTTTGGGTCACACCCGGCAATGCACAGGAGTTTCTCCTGGCTCTGCACTCAGGAATTACCCCTGGCGTGCTCAGGGGACTATATGGGATGCTGGGAATTGAGCCCGGGTTGGCCGCTTGCAGGGCAAATGCCCTACCCCCTGTGTTATCACTCCAGCCCCTATTCTTGACTTTCTTAACTAGGTTCTTCACCGCCTAAGCTTAAAGAAAACTGTGATTACTCCTTTAAAAAAAAAAAAAGAGAAAGAGAGAGAGAGTTGGTCATTCATTTGGAAATAGCCAGTGACTCAGGAATGCTGTTTCCCAATCTCCGTAGCAACTGTCCTCTCCTCCTATGTTATGATGTGAGTCGTGGGACATCTCCTCTTCCTCAAGGGTGAGTGTGGTGACACACCCAAGGCCTGGCAGACAGGAAGTTCCTGCAGCTGATACGGTTTCACATACAGCCACGAGTAGAAGGGTGCCCTGTTTTAAATGCCATGCGCAAAGGCCTTTTATAAAGGTTACAGCTCCCCCCCCCCACCTACCCTCACACAATTCCTGAATAACCAGAAATAATCACAACCTACTAAAAATAGGTTTCACTGGTTCAAAAATTACCATACTTCCCCCAAAGTCAAACTTGATCTTATGAAATCATAGCCAACATTTTCTGGCCTTTCGCAACTCTAGAATGAAATTTTCATTTTGAGAAAATCCTAAAAAAAGACTCAGAGCATAGTATGAAATTGTACCTGTTCCTTTATCAATACCTGAATATAAGCTGAGTTGAAAGAAGCTCTACTGATAGTGCCAGCAAACCTACATGTGTAAAACTTTGTTATACTACAAACATATTGAATTTTAGTATAGTGTCAGGGATATGGCTCAGCGGTGGAGCCTAACATGTGGAAGTAAGGCCTGAGTTCCATCCAAGCACCTCACACATCGAAAACAAAACACGTTTAGGCCAAAGCATTTTTTTTTTTTTTTTTGCTTTTTGGGTCACACCTGGCAATGCACAAGGGTTATTCCTGGCTCTGCACTCAGGAACCACCCCTGGCGGTGCTCAGGGGACCACATGGGATGCTGGGAATCGAACCCGGGTCGGCCTCATGCAAGGCAAACACCCTACCCGCTGTGCTATCACTCCAGCCCCAGGTCAAAGCATTTGTATTCAAGAGACTTCATGTGCATTTGCTCCTCTCTTTGGCAGTAACCATTTAAACTATAACTTCTACAAAACAAGGCAAGGAATTGCTTTAGTCCATTTTCAAAGACGCGTGTATTTTTTGAAAATGTCACTTTTGTAATAAAAAAAATGTATTTCAATTAAAAGCAATTTTTGTCAGATTAAAAAGCTGAAAAATGGGATATATACTGTTCGAGAAATAGAAAGTACGTAAACTGTAACTGTAATACAAAAATGTCGGTGCAGAGTTAACTAGAATATTCAAATATAAAGTGAAATAAAAATGAAAAATAGAAGTTGGGTGTTATGACCTTTTTTTGTTGGTTTGTTTGAGGGCCATACCCAGCAGTGGTCAGGGCTTATGCCTGGCTCTGCACTCAGGAATTACTCCTGGTGGCACTCAGGACCATCTGGGACACCAGGGATTGAACCCAGGTTGGCAGTGTGCAAGGCCTTACCCGCTGTACCATCACTCTGGCCCCAGATACTATTGTTTTCAAATGTATGTCTTTCAAACAAAGCAATATGGGAGAGAGATGGCTCCACGCGCTGAGTGCATGCTTTGTAATCAGAACCAAGTTTCATTCCTAGAATCACATGGTTCTCCAAGCACCAAATGAGCACAAGTCTCCCTGAACACTGCAGGGTATGGCCCCCAAACAAAAGAGCATAAAAAGTACTATCAGGGACTGGATTGACAGCTCAATGAGCTGAGTGCACACTTTGCATGCAGGAGGCCCAATCCCCGGCATTGCAGGTTTCTGGCAGCACTCTGGGAAGTGACCACACAGCTCAGAGCCAGGAGTAGTCTCTGCACTGCTGGGTATCACCTCCAAAATAAAACAAAGCAAAAATTATTAGCACGGCATCTAGGGGCCAAGAATGTAGTTCAGGAATAGGGCATTTGCCTATATGAAGGGCCCTGGGTTTGATCTCCAGAACCACATAAGCCCCTCCCCACCTACAAACACTAAAGCATTAGCACAGCATCTGACAGCAAAACAACATCATTCAATTCCCATATTCACAGTACCCACCAGTATTTACTCTTCTTCAGTAGCAATTTACTTAAGTAAACAATAGCGGGGCACAGTAACAAAATTTAAGGGTGACAACACAAAGTGAGAAAGAATAATGACTAGTCAGTGGAGTGTAAAAGCTAGCCTGCCTGTTTGCATGACCTTGGGCATGTAATTACATGACCTTGGGCGTGTAATTACATGACCTCTAGTCCTCAGTGTCTTCCTTATTTAAGATGAAGAGGCTGCATTATAACATTTCCAGGGACTCTTCAGAGGTCCTAAAGGACCACTTAGTTACCACTGCTCCTTTTGAGGGCAGCTTAATGCCTGCTGCTTGCCTGATAGTTCGTATCCTACAAGGCTTCTTACCACTTCTTCTTGTGGTTTCAATCACAGGAAACAGACGTCACCCATGGGCCTAGAAGTAAGTAACGAACAAGCCCAGCGGATGCACAGACCTGCCAACTAAAGCCAACTCCCATTTATTTTAAATACAAGAGTCAAGAACTCATTAGGGAGACCTGTGCGCTTGGGAAGCCTAACACAACTTTCACAAAAAGTAACAAAACTAAAAATATCTCTGCAGCCCCATGCAAGAAAGATGAAATATAATTTTAGAACAGTCCAAAATGACTGTGCTTCTCTGGCCAAATGAAGGAACTGATGGAACTCTTTAGCTATAGGTAGGAGTATATGTGTTAAAGGAAAAAATAGGGCACTCCTACTGCCACCAGCAATTTTGTGGCAATCCAGACAGAGCCTGAGGACCTGAAAACTCATCCTTGTCATCTTAATTTAATATTCTATGTAAGCCTTTCTTAAGCATAAAAGACCGAGATACTAACCATCAAAAGAGGAGCCAGAGAGAGACAGTACAGAGGGTAAGGAGCCTGCCTTGCACACAGCCGACCTGGGTTCAATCCCAGACATAGTACCTGTAGTAATTCCCTGAGTGCACAGGCAGGAGTAAACGTGCTGGGTATGCTTCCGCAAAAAAAGTCAAATTAGGGGAAATCTCATTTTTCACCTTAAGTGTTAACGATTCATAGATTACTGGAAAAATACTGGGCTCAAACTTTTATACAATGATAAAGGTTTGCGGCCTTGTACAATGTAAAATAATGCATGGAATTTTGACCCTATGCACATGTTTCATTAGACACAAGCAACATCTGTAGGATAGCATCTCTAGAGATAAATAATCTAAACAAAGACACTAATCTTTTCTCAATGAAGTTCTTGGGGTTTTTCCTCTGCTTCTTAGTTACCTTGGTGAAAGAAATAATGTTTTCTAAAGTGTCACTCTCCTATGTAAGACCACAGAAACTGAGAGCTTTGAAAATAATCTCAAGGCTTATGACAAACATTAAAACTAAAAAGCTATATATAGATAGTATAAAAAAAAAAACACCTTAAAACTAAAGAACACTTTAAATAAGCACAAGCTCAGACACCCATACATAGCATTGTACTAGAGAAGGTTTAAGAGATACAGAGTCCAAGGGCCAGGGCGATAGTACAGTGGGTAGGGCTCTTGCCTTGCATATAGCTCACCTGGGTTCAATTCCTAGCATCCCTTATGGTCCCTTGAACCCCACCAGGAATGACCCCTGAGTGCAGAGCCATGAATAAGTCCTGAGAACCACAGGGTGTGACTCCCAAAACCAAAATAAATAAAGAGTCCAAAGATCGGCTGAGAATATTCCCATACTGGCATTTCCTATGAACTATGTTTAGCCATGTGGCTCTGGGATCCAGTTGAAAAATCAAATCTTTTAAAATATAGATTATAAACTTCATCAAATGGCCAAAATGTTATTAAAAACACTAATAAGGGGGCTGGAGCAATAGCACAGCGGGAAGGGCGTTTGCCTTGCACGCGGCTGACCGGGTTCAAATCCCAGCATCCCATATGGTCCCCTGAGCACCGCCAGGAGTAATTCCTGAGTGCAGAGCCAGGAGTAATCCCTGTGCATGGCCGGGTGTGACCCAAAAAGCAAAATAAATAAATAAATAAATAAATAATAAAATAAAAACACTAATCAATTTAGATTCCTGAATACCCTTGATATACTCAGTCAAAACACATTCACAAGGTCAAAAATTACATTAATACACATCATGACATGTTATAAAATATAAATTTTCAATCTTGATTTTTGCTGATTTCTATAGAAGAGAACCTAACCTTCTCAGGAATCTCTAGTAAGCGCCTTCATCTAAATGATTTTCCCTCACTGATCAACCCCTTTGACTACTAGAACAGGGCTATTTCTCTTTACTACAGCCACACCTCCCTTTGCACATCTGAGCTGTGGTCACAGTATCCCTGTCCCTCAAGCAAACAAGCCTTCCTCCTTTCGGCTACCATTAGCTGCATTTCTTGCCAAGGCCTACCATACACTCTGACTTCTGTGAAGCTAACTAACATTACCCACAAATAGCTGGGCCAATGACAGAATTCGGGACACTAGTACAGACCTTCAAAATCATTCATGCGAAGCATCTAATTGTACAAGAAAAATGTCATGACTTTCCCAGAGTGCACATGGTCTAGTAGGAGAAATCAACAATGTATGGAAAGAAAACCTACTTGAGCAGTAGTGGGAGCTAGGAATTCAAGCCTACGATTTAAACAGCACTTCTCCCGGCTGACATTTTAAAATCTATACGTAAAATAAAGGACTAAAATACTTTCCAGGACCTTTTCATCTCCAGAACTCTAAGACTCTGAAACCTTGGCCTGCTAACTCTCAGCCCAACAACCTTTCCACAAATCAACTCACTTCCCTTAATTCTACAGCTTTTCAAGTCAGTGCTCAGGCCTAGTATCTTTCCTGCCCACTCTATAGAAAGGGCCGAGACAACCATCTCTTAAGGGAACCACAGGATCTCCTTGATCTTCAACCTTCTGGGTCTAGGGCAGATCCAAGTCGATTGAGACAAACAAGAGAAAAATCTATTCTGTACTCTGCCATCAGTCACACAGAAACTACTCTGGGTACCTTGATCTGTGAGGTAATGTCTTAATGATTAACCACAGACAAGTAACTAACTGCGAGGTCTAAAGAACAACCTTCAGCTGTTTCAGACTCAGAAGAAACCCAGGAGTTATTAGCTATTTGGGACACTTCTGGTCAAATTTCAGGCCACAACGAGAGTTCTTTAAGAATCTCACAAGCCAATTCTAAAATATGATAGAGATAACTATGTAGAATGTCCCAGCTTCCTCCTCTCCATCTGTCACCACTAATTGCTGCTTTCAGTAATTTTGACAACAAAAAATCCTGACAGAGGATTCTCCTTACAAAGGAGATAAGGCTACATTTAACAAAACTAATGGGGTGGCTTGATGAGGGGGTCCAGGGAAATGGATCAATGGGCTGGAGCACACATTTTGCATACAGGAGGCCCAGATTTAATTCCTTGCACTGTATGGTCCCTCAAGCACTGCCAGGAATAGTCCCTGGGCACTGGCGAAGTATGCCCCAAAACAAAGAAACAAAAGATAACCATACAGAAAACTTCTTAAATAACCTTTGAGCCTAAAGATAGATTTTGCATGCATTCTAACAGCTATTTTTTCATGCCTAAGGTATGAAGGGTTTAATTAAGATTCTTGCAATGGTTTCAATGTCCAAATTACTAAATGCACAAAGTTCTCAGGTATTTGCCACTGAGCTTTGTTTAGCTCCACCTAATACTTCTTTCCTACCACTGAACTCAACTTGACTACAGCTCATCAAAAGACTTTAAAGAGGTACCATGAAAAATTTCTAAGAAATTACTGGCAATAAATGTCCCTTTATACTACAGAAGCAAAAAATGGACACACTGGGCCACAGAAATGGTACAGGTGGGAAGGCAGTTGCTTGCATATGCCCCCTACCCCCAGGCACCACCAGGAGTGATTCCTGAGCAGAGATGGGTGAGTCCCACCTCACCACTCCACAAAAAAACTGGATACAAATTGTCCTAAATTGTGTACTATGTAGTACTATGTAGTGTATGAGAAAATGTGTTGGGGTTTTCTAATCAATTAGACACAGATTTGAATTCTGAGTCTATGATCTAAAGCAAGTTGCCTGATCTCACTGAGTTTTCGTTTAATTATGTATAAGAGGGATAACCCATTTGATAAGACTGCTGTAGATTAGTTTGATAAGGAATCTAAAGCCCTTCAGCACAGTGCTAGAATTATATAAGTATGCGGCAACCAAATGCTATAACTATTACTGCTATTGTTGTTCATACTCTCTGGCTTTCTAGTCAGGAATAAATTTCTCTTTTTATCCATAAAGATGAAGAACATAGATTCATATTTACAGCCAGGAAGACAGACATACAACCTGTGGCAGAGTACAAGAAAACAAAAGTACAAGACCACATTGGAAAAAATGTTGACCCAATAACAGGAGTCTCAAAGGTCCCCCACCTCATCCTAACAATATCAGGAATACTGTCTTACTTACAGATGAGAAATCATACCCCAGGAGAACATGAAGGATAGAACTCATATCCACTGTGAAAAAGAGGAAAATTTAAGAGCTAAATCTCTAAAACCTGAAGAAAAAAACTAAGGAGAAAATCTTAGTGATTTAGTGACTACCATGTTAGCAAAGATTTTTGAACTGGGGCTGGAGCGATAGCACAGCGGGAAGGGTGTTTGCCTTGCACGCGGCCGGCCCGGGTTCGATTCCCAGCATCCCAGATGGTCCCCTGAGCACCACCAGGAGTAATTCCTAAGTGCAAAGCCAGCCTGTGCATTGCCTGGTGTGACCCAAAAAGAAGAAGAAGAAAAAGAAATGGACTTCTGAACTATGTCACGAAGGCAAAAGGAAAATAATTGTATTAGGACTTCATCAAAATCAAACTCTGTTTTTCAAAATACACTGGAAAGATTAAGGCAAGTTACAGAAGGCAGAAAAATCTGCATATTACCTGCAAGGCCCTGTACTTAGATTATAGTAAGAAAAAAAAATGGGCAAGAATTTTGAACAGGCACTTCAAGGCAGACAGGCAGATGGCAAATAAGCACATAAAAAGATGCTCAACATCATTAGGGAAATGTAAATTAAAATCACACAGAAACGCCTCTACATACCAACTACAATGGCTAAAATTTAAGGCTGATCATGTCAAGAATTGTCAAGAATTTATAAAGAACTAGAATTCATACATTCCTTGTGGGAATGCAAAATGGTAGAGCCATTTTGGAAAACAGTTGGCAACTTCTTAAAGTTAAACAGATTTATCATATAACCTAGTCATTCCACTCAGAGGTATATACAGAGAAATAAATCTATATGTACAAACAATACATATGAATGGAAATGACCCAGATGGCCATCAACAGGTAACAGAGTTAAAAGAGAAAATTCATACAATGTAATACTATTAAAGAAACAAGTAAATAAAATAATGAGCTACCAGTATATGTAGCAAAATGATGAAAAGGTCAGGGTAAAAGAGCTCATATTGTATTATTCCATTTATACAAGCTCTAGACATTACATATTAATCTATGGATATAGCAAATATCTAGTCTATAGATATCCGAGGAGGGGACAGAGAGAAGTAACTAGACTAGACGAGTTATCAAAGAGGAAGGAGGAAATTTTCTTTCTTTTGGGTTTTTTTTTCCTTGGGCGGGCGGTGTCACATACAGTAATGCTCATTACTTCTGGCTCTGCATTCAGTAATTATTCCTTGTGGTGATCAGGGGACCATATGGGATACCGGGGATTGAACCCAGGTTTGCTGCAAGGCAAACACTCTCCCCACTCTACTATGGCTCTGGCCCCAGGAGGAAACTTTGAAGGATAGAAACACTGACCCATATTTGTGTGTGTTTTGTTGGGTTTTTTGTATTGTTTTTGGGCTACATCTGGCTGCACTCATAGCTTACTCTTGGCTCTGTGCTCAGGGCTTAATCCTGGCAGTGCTCCATGCTCCAGGGACTATATGTGGTGCCAGGGATTGAACCCAGGTCAGCTGAGTGCAAGGCAAGTGCCTTACCTGCTGTACTGGTATATTATCTTGACTACAGTAGCGGTTTCACAAACTGTGCACATGTGTAACTATGTTTACAATTTCTTATGCTAACTGTACATCAATAAAGCTTTCTGGTCACACCCGACAGGGCTGAGAGGCTATTCCTGGCTCCTGTGCTCAGTGGCACTCCTGGCAGTGCTCAGGGACCATGTGGTGCTGGAACAGAATGAGGGCCTCCCGAACGGAAAGCACGAGTTTAACCCACGGGGCTTTCACCAGCCCCTCAACAAAACTTTCTAAAAATGAGGTAGTGGCTGGGGATGCAGCCCAGTGTTAAGAGTGAATGCCTGGCATTCTCAAGGCCCTGGCACTGCCCCCCTGTTGTCCCCCCGCCACTCCCCTAAACACAAGTGTCTAAATGGTGTGAGGTACAAACAACAGTTAAGACCCCTGAAATAGTGTGAGCAATTCCAGGGAGAATAAAAATGAAGTGAAAATGGCCTTTTTCATTTGATTCTAAAATTCTAATATTCGAACAAGAGGAAACAGGACATCCCTGATCTGAGAAAGTCTATGGCAAGGTATGCCTCTTGTTTTTCTGTGATCTCCAGGACCAAGACGCTTTAGAAATCACCCTTTATTGGGTCCTTAAGGTATGCTAAATCATGTGAGAGGCCCAGATTCTGACACCACATCGTTTCCCAAACAACATCAGGAGGGACCCTGTGCACCTCTGGGTGTGGCCCCAAAACAAAGTTATGTTAGGTCTTGAAAGAAAATATAAGTGTATGCCTTCACACAGTAAGTCACAGAATCAGAAATCCAGAAAAGAATCCAGGACATACTAAATTCTACCTGCACTTAATACCTGGGGGTTGGGGAGCCAAAGGGGCTGGGAGATAGTACAGGTTAGGGAACATGCCTCACAACTCGATCCCCAGCATTGCCAGGTGCAGTATGGAGGGCCCCTATTGTCATGGGGTGTGGCCCCTGTAAGCCCCATCACCACATCCCTGGGCTCCTGCACTGAATGACCAGCTGGCTGAGAATCTCCTGTGGGGCCCCCAGGCCTCCTGAACACCACTTGGGACATCCCTCCTCTCCTGAAAAATGTGCTTGAAGAAGTTACTGCCAAAAGGCACCCACTTATAACCACCACCGGCAGAACTTCCCATCTTACACCTAAGAATGCCATTTTGGGGCCAGGGACATAGCTCAAAGGACTGTGCACATAGTATGCACGTAAGAGGCCCGGGTTTCATTCCCAGCATCACGATTCCGAGAGCACTCTTGGAGCTAGACCCACGCAACTCACCAGGAGTAAGCCCCAGCTTACTGTTGCCAAGCACAAACACAGAAACAAATACTATCTTTGGATTCACTTCCTTTATGCTGACACTCGTACTGTCCCCTTATCTGATCTTTGCCCCTTCCTAGAGGGAAGAAATTTAAGCAAATATTTAAAGGACAAACTGACACTCCCAAATTGCCAAGGAGTCAGGCACCAGAGAGCTAGCTTGGGGGCTGCAGAGACAGTAAAGACGAGTAAGGTGCTTGCATTGCACACAGCAGATGAGGGTTTGATCCGTGGCACCACATACGGTCCCCCAAATCCCCCAGGAATGATCCCTGAGCACAGAGGTGTAAACCCTGAGCATAGTCGGATGTAGCCCAAAAACAAGAGAAAAGAGAAAAACAAAAAACAGAACTAGCTTCTTTAATCTTTCCTCTAAGTCACTAAGGCATAGATTCTGCTGTAACTCCTTTTTACTACTCCAGCTATTCCAAGATCCTGAATTTGTAAAAGAAATGTCTAAAGGGGGCTGGAGCAATAGGAGAGCGGACAGGGTGTTGCCTTGCACGCAATCGACCCAGGTGCTATCCCCGGCTTCCCATATGGTCCCCTGAGGATCACCTGCAGTGAATCATGGGTGCAGAGCCAGGAGTAACTCCTGAGCATTGCTGGGCATGCCCCAAAACCAAAACCAAAACAAAACAAAAAGCAAGAAATGTCTAATGCAAACTTTCCTGCTTCTCAGCTATTTAGCCACATTCTACCCTTCAATCCTTTGAAGTTTACAACTTTAAGAAAGGACTGCTGCAGTGAGTGGGTGTTTGGACTCGGTGACATTTAAAGTCCCTTCCAAATCTAAAATTTTAAGGCTACCATTCATAGCAAGCTTTAATAATGAAAGACTCTCAAAGCTGAAAGAATAATGATTCACTCAGCTACCTTGGAGTTGGTGGTAAAATTAGTTAAAATATTGTTCTCGATATTCCATTTTTCCCTTCAACAGTTCTTTAACTTTATAATAAACTCCTTGATTCTTGGACCAGGGTTAACACAGCAGTAAATGCATTTGTCTGACATGTAACTGACCCCCTCTCCAGAGAGGCACGTGGTCCCACAAGAACAACCTGGAGTGATTTTTAAGCACAGAGCCAAGAGCAGCTCTTGAGCTCCACCAAGTAGGCCCCTTTCAGCAAAATGCATTCATTCTAAAACAGTTGGGAGAAAAGGAAGTAAATTAAGGGGCCAGAAATGAAGGAGAGGAAAATCTATCTTGCACAATGCTGATCCCTGAGCACTGCATGGAGGACTCCCCAGAACCACCACCTCCCCCCAAAAAGAGAAAGAGGGATCTTTTTTGTTTGGGACCATACCCAGTGGTGCTCACGGGACCACATGTGGTGATGCAGGGGATCAGCTGGGTCAGCTGTATGCAAAGTAAATGCCTTAACCTCAGTACTAGCTCTCCAGCCCCAACAGACAGACAGACAGAGACAGACAGACAGACAGACAGACAGACACACACACACACACACACTTGCAGTGTGGGGATGGAACTTGGGGACTCACACATGTGAGAGGCATATATTCTACAACAGACCCCCAACCACCCTGGAAAGATTATTTTGGTGGTCGTGTAGTTAGTTCAGCTGAGACATAAAATGGAAGAAAATATCACCAGCATACACATACTCTTTGTTTCCATAGAGTACTCGATTTCATTCTAAAATAAGGACTACCAGCAATGGCCTGACTCCCTTTAAAAAAAATAATAAATAAATAAATAAATAAATAGGGGCCAGAGAGATGGTCCAGCAGACAGAGTCTTTGCCAGGGCCCTTGCTTTGCATGCAGCTGACCCAAGTGTGATCCCTGGCACCACATGTGGTCCTCTGAGCTGGCCAGGAGTGATCTCTGAGCAGAGCCAAGACTTAGCCCTGTGCGCAGCTGGGTGTGGTCTAGGCCTCCCCCCTCCCCTGGAATAGAAGGTTAAATGTAAGAGGCCAGGGGTGTCGCTCCAAGGTAGGGGACATATGCACAAAGGGAAAAGCCAAATATGGGCCAAGTGCTTAAAGGATTCTTTGGTTTTTGTTTGGCCGTACCCGGTAGTGCTCAGGGCTTACTCCTGGCTCTGAACTCAGGCGTCATTGCTGGTGGTGCTGGGGACTGCACCCAGGTGGGCCACGTGCAAGGGAAGCATGACATGC
This sequence comes from Sorex araneus, assembly GCF_027595985.1. NCBI lineage: Eukaryota > Metazoa > Chordata > Mammalia > Eulipotyphla > Soricidae > Sorex > Sorex araneus. Next base: position 19,790,981 of record NC_073307.1, on the reverse strand, counting down.
AAAGCCACTTCCTGCATTATCTCTCCGGCCCTGATTCAAGTGCTCTTTACTTTACAACGTTATTTTCAAAGTGTTTCGTTTTGGGGCTGGAGCAATAGCACAGCAGGTAGGGCGTTTGCCTTTCACGCAGCCAACCTGGGTTCGATTCCCAACATCCCGTATGGTCCCCTGAACACCATCAGGGGTAATTTCTGAGTGCAGAGCCAGGAGTGACCCCCGTGCACTGCCGAGTGTGACCCAAAAGGCAAAAAAAAAAAAAAAAAAGTGTTTGGTTTTTGTGGAGATTGAACCCAGAGCCTTACTGGTGCCAGGTGAGAGCACCATTGCTGAGCTGAAGCTCTGAGCCTCCATTTTCAGTTTTAAGAAACTGGTATCTCAGCATCTGTGTAACCTCAGAGAGCCAGCATGCATGTGCCATCCCATACATCTAAGCAACAACCCCCATGACAAATGGAGTTATTAATATGAATAAATTTTTACTGCGTGTTGTTAAAAAAAAAAAAAGCGGGGGGGCTGGAGCGATAGTACAGTGGGCAGGGCATTTGACTTGCATGCTGCCCCTGGGTTCAATTCCCAGTATCCCATATGGGATAGTTAATCAAATAAATGTGTTATACTACATAGCAAAAAAAAAAAAAAAAGAATTTAAACTTCAGGGAGAAAAAGGTAGCCTGATGAGTATATTAAAAATTTCCTCCCATTCTATTAATACTAATGACTAAAATTCTTTTTTTCTTTCTTTTCTTTTTTTAAAAATTTTTGGGTCACATCAGGCGATGCTCGGGAGTTACTCCTGGCTTTGCACTCAGGAATTACCCCTGGCAGTGCTCAGGGGCCCATATGGGATGCTGGGAATCAAACCTGGGTCGGCTGCGTGCAAGGCAAATGCCCTGCCTGCTGTGCTATTGCTCCAGCCCTAATGACTAAAATTCTTAATTGATGATTGATCCTAGTCACTTGTATCACTGTCACTGTCATCCTATTGCTCATTGATTTGCTTGAGCAGGAACCAGTAACGTCTCCATTGTTAACTTATTGTTACTGTTTTTGGCATATCGAATATGCCATGGGTAGCTTGCCAGGCTCTGCTGTGCAGGTGAGATAACTCTCGGTAGCTTGCCAGGCTCTCCGAGAGGGTGGAGGAATTGAACCCAGGTCAGCTGTGTGCAAGGCAAACGCCTTACCACTGTGCTATCACTCCAGCCCCCCCTAGTCACTTGTAATCATAGAAAAGATTCCAGTACCTTCAATAAAATGCCTTTCTTTTGAAAAAAAAAAAAAAAGAAACTGGTATCTCTTTGGAGACTGGAGCGATAGCACAGCGGGTAGGGCATTTGTCTTACACGCGGCCAACCCAGGTTCGATTCCCAGCATCCCATATGGTCCCCAGAGCACTGCCAGGGGTAATTCCTGAGTGCATGAGCCAGGAGTAACCCCTGTGCATTGCCGGTGTAACCCAAAAAGAAAAAAATAAAAGAAATTGGTATCCCATGTCTACCAGGAGTGATCCGTAAGTGCAAAGCTAGGAATAAGTAAGCCCTGATCACAGCTAGGTTTCTCCCATTGCCCAAAATAGCATGAGCCGGAGTGATAATACACTGGGTAGGGCATTTGCTTTGCACACGGCCAACCCAGGTTTGATCCCTAGCACCCCAAATGGTCGCTGGAGCCTGCCAGAAATGATTCCTGAGCACAGAGCCAGGAGTAAGCCCAAACACCACCAGGTGTGGCACCCAAAACAAAACAAAAGCAACTAACTTTATTAATCCAAATAGCCAAACTATAACTATTTCAAATGTAATCAATATATAATATCATCAATGAGATGTTCTATGTGTTTTAAACTTATATATATTCTACGCATAAAGTTTTCAAAATCTAGTGCTTGATTTATACCTGCAACACATTTCAATATGAACTAACCTACTTCAGTCAAACCTGGTTTCTTGGGTGCTGCCAGGGCAAGGCCTGGCATAGATGACACTGAACTCAGAGCCTCCAATTTGAGTCCTATCTCTGGCCCTACCCAGTATTTCTTGTTAATATAATTATAACCTGTTCTTCCAAACCATTTGTGGCATAACCTTATCTTCTAAGTGTCTATTACATTTCACTGAAAATGTAATACTATCCAAGAATAACTTGGCAATCCATTTATAAAATACACTGAAGGCCCCAGGGGAGAAGAAAAGATCATTCTATCATTAGTCTATACAGGAAATAAAATTAGTCTACTCTGACCCATATCCATCAACAAAGTTAAATTACTTCTCATGAATTACTGTTTTCTTAGCTTTTATAATAAATATTAATTTGCAGGTCATAAAATATTCTGCTCCTTTTATCAAGTATGCCAACAATATGCCAATTCTCCGGAGATAGAGGTTTTAATTCTAATAAGGCATTTCCTCAGATTCTCTCCTCTAAGGGAGGCCGACACACACACAGAGCATTACCAAGCAGATCTCTCAGCCATCTCCTTAAACATAAGGACAGGCACAAGAAGGGCAAAGCTTTACAGTTATCATTCTGCCTTTTCAAACATCTTAACATTCCAATGGTCCCTTCCTCCTTCCCAAATAAAGTATTTCTCCATGTTTATCAACTTAAAAAAAAAAAAAGACTTGACTCCTGTATACACCTTTGTTTTCTGGAAAATTCTGGATCAAAATTAATGTCTTGGGCTGGAGCGATAGCACAACGGGTAGGCCATTTGACTGGCACGTGGCCAACCCAGGTTCGATCCCCAGCATCCTATACAGTCCCCCGAGCACCTCAAGGAGTAATTCCTGAGTGCGTGAGCCAGGAGTAACCCTTGCCAGTTGTGACCCAAAAAGAAAAAAAAAATTATAAAAACAATATTCTGGAGTTCGGCCACCCTCTAGAACTCAAGGCTGCTTCTCTTGGAAGGGAGCATAAAATGAGGCCCATGCCGCCGGACTCTGCGTCAGAGGTTGTTTCCACTCTGGGCGCCCCAGAGGAGGGCAGGTGAAGAGCCCTCCCCACCCCGAGGGACCCAGACCCCAACAGCCGACCTCCACTACACAACCGCCACCGCCACGATCCGGGCCGCTTTCCACACTCTCGGGACCGCGTGGCTGCTTTAATGGCCATGTGACACATCACAACACAGTCCCTATCCATCTTCCATAAAATCATTGAGGGAAATATATATTAGCCCAGTGGGTAGGGTGTTTGCCTTGCACGCGGCCAACCTTGGTTCGATTCTTCCGCCCCTCTAGGAGAGCTTGGCAAGGTCCCCGTGGCATATTCGATATGCCAAAAACAGTAACAACAAGTCTCACAATGGAGATGTTACTGGTGCCCGCTCGAGCAAGTTGATGAGCAATGGGATGACAGTGATACAGTGATAAAAAAAAATTAATATCTTCTTGGGGACTGGAGAGATAGTACAGAGGATAAGGTGCCTACCTTACAAGTAGACAACCCAGGTTCAATCTCCAGCACCCCATATGGCCCCCTAAGCCTCACCAGGAGTGATCCCTGAAAAGCCAGAGTAAGCCCAAAGCACCATCAAGGCGTGACCCAAAAAAGCAAAATAAATATAGATAGATAGATAGATAGATAGATTAAGAGAAGTAGATATCTGCATGATTAAATCCACTTCTTTCATGCTTTTTTTTTTGTGGCTTTTTGGGTCACCTCTGGCAATACACAGGGGTTACTCCTGGCTCTGCACTCAGGAATTACCCCTGGCAGTGCTCAGGGGACCATATGGGATGCTGGGAATCGAACGCAGGTCGACCACATGCAAGGCAAATGCCCTCCCCCTGTGCTATCACTCCAGCCCTAACTTCTTTCATACTCTTGACCTTTCTTAATAATCTGTTTAAAATTCTGTCTGGCATTCTTCACCTTTGACTACTCTCATTTTTAACAGGTAGGGGTCTAGCGCTAAACATGTATACTTTCACTATTTCTTTGCTTTGAGAAGGGCATAAAAGGGCAACAAAGTACGTCCACACAGGAATAAAAAATTAAACAAGATTTTAAAAAATTACACTTCTACACTTTTGAATTTGACACTAAACTCAGGTTTGATAAAGTTATGCCTTTAGGTAAATCAGGGAGCAATGTTCTTTCTTAGAATGCATCAATTTCTTGCTTGCCACGGAAGACCTGGTATCTATAAAATGCAGGAATACTTTGCATTCTCTCCTCGAGTCTGAGCTGTACTTACTTCCTTAATACATGTTTCAGAAATCAGTCTACTCGACACCCACATTCATCACTGCTGAAAAGTCAGAAAACATTCTGTTCATTAGGAATTCTCATTTTCTTTCATCTTAATGATTTCCGAAAGGAACTGGAACAATGCTGAAGAAAGGGTATGTATGTGGCTGAGAGGAAGACAAACTTACAAAGAACCCAGGGGGAATACCAGGGAGCTTGGCTCTGCTCATTCCTGTCCACATGGCAACATTCACATTGTTTTTTTCTTTATAATTAATTTTGTTTGTTTGTTTTTGTTTGGGGGCCACACCCTTGATTCTCAGGGCTAACTCCTGACCCTGTACTCCAGAATCTCTCCCCGTGGTCTTGGGGAACCAAATGGGACGCTGAGGATCAAATCTGGGTCAGCTGCACGCAAGGCAAGTGTCTTACCCACTGTACTGTCTCTCTGGCCCACGATCTCATGTATTTTAAAATAAGAATGTCCCCAACCACTGCTCAGACTTGGACTCCAGGGCTGGAAAGTGCCCTACTAAGTGCAAAAGCAGGATTAATCCTGATTACCTCTGGGTGTAGCCCAAAACAAACCACAAAAAAAAAAAAAAAACCCAAAAAAACAAAACAAACAAAAAACCCCAGGAAACTTAAAGACTCCAACTCCTTTCTAGAAAAAATACTTCCAAGTAAGTAAGAGCAGATCAGGCAATTTGAGAGCTCTATGATCTCATCAGTTGTTCTAAACTTAGAACCTACATAAACCTGGAAAAGTAAGTAGTAGCTAACGGGATTAGGAACCCACTCTGATGAGAACAAAGATCTTTGGGAACCAAAAATCCAACCAATGTCATTTTGTGCAGTAGATTCGTAATAGAGTTCCAGAGATGACACACTCTAGAAAAGGTGGAGTAAGAAAAACTGTTTTGCGTTTGCTTCTAGCCTCTAGTTCCAGAAAACCAAGCCTTGGGTAACAGAAGTATACACCAACAACCTGGCCCACGCCACCCACCCACGTGTACATAGACACAAAGAGAGGTAGATTACAGCGCGCCTCCCAAACTCTCATTTCCAGAGTTCTGATTTTAAGAAGCAAGCCAAATGGAAAAAACGAAAAGGCAAGTAAAATGATAGACTACTCTGAAGTCTTGAGGTATGCTACAGTTTCAGGAAAGAGACTGAACAGCACTGCTTTCCTGGAAACGTTTCAGTTCCTCAGCTGCCCTGCAGAAGCCAAGGTCCTCATCTCCTATGCTGTGTGATATCTTAAAATTCAGCAGGGTAAGGGTTAAGAACTCCACCTCAGGAAGAATAGAGAACTTGGTTTTAGCTCCACCCTTTCTAAAGCCAACCTTGGGCCAAATCCACTCAGCATATCCTGTAGACAGGCCAAAAAAACAGGTGAAAGGAAGTTGAGCTCCCTCAGGTATGTCACCTTACAGCACCACCCACTTAGTAGGCTTCACAGATTTGTGACACACGTCAGTGTTACATAAAAGCCTATGTAAGAGCCTATTAAGGACTTGACCAACCTTGATAAGCTGAAGTGGTCACCACAAATGAGCAGCAATAGTAGAAATTTGGGTGAGAAAGATCAAGTGGCACCATAGAAACAAAACAAAAACAAAAAGATTTGAAAAAAAAAAAAGCCACCAGAAGGAACTTAATTCTTAGAACGAAAGGAGAGGGTTGAACCTTATCCTAAAGAAAGATAGGAACATGTTGCTTCAAATCACCAGACAGGGAGGATTAACACCACCTTTAACCCCATATTTCTGGGGAAAATACAAAACATGATCACTAGATAAAAACAGATAGTGACTGACAGTCTTAGAGTCACTAGAAAGGGCAGTCAGGGAGGTCTGGCTGGCCAGAGATTGAGAGACCTGGGTCACTTCTAACTGATCCTCTCCACATCTCAACCCTCTAGGTACCAGAGTAACATTCTCGCCCTGTTCCATCACTTTATCAGTTTACCTCCTAGCCCTGAGTCTAGTCAGTATACTGAGGGGGGGAGGATAAGAGGAAAGAAAAAGAGATGGAAAGACTCAGAAACCTTCTGATTGGCAGAAAGAGACACAGTCGTGGGGAGGAAGAAAGAAGCACCTGGGAGAGAGGACAAATGAAAGCACAGCTACAACTAGCAGCCCTTTCCCTCCTTGCAAGGTGCTGCCCCACTTTCAAAACTTTCACAGCAAAAGAGCCAACAAATAGCTCCCAGGAGGGAGAAGACAAGACTTAGTGCGGGCAGAGGTAAATGAAATGCAATCGTTCTATGAATGGCCATATTCCTCCGACTCCAAAGGAAAGGCCTTGGCACCTGGGCAGAGCCAGACTCCCGGACAGGTAAGAAAAGGGATGCCAGTGAGTGGCCCCGGGGCACTGGATGTGGCAGATGGGCTGAGATGACTATCGTGGGGGGGATGTACCAAGAGCAGGTCGGTTACAAACTTCTCCAACGTGCAGCCCAACTTCCTCCCCACCTCGCGAGGTGTTTCTGCCCCGGGAGAACTTCTAACGCCCCTGCCAAGCGATCCGGCAACGGGGGCGAAGGCAGGGTCTCGGGATGGGCAAATGCTGGGCAGTGAAAGGGCCGCCACGCCCGGTGACCACGGGGACCTGGGCAGGCACCCGGGCAAGGACGAACGTCCGCGGGAGGCGGCGGGGAGGGCCCGAGCCAGGTAACATTCCTGAGGGGAAGGATTATCAGGTGACACCGGGCTGCGGGCCCAGAGCTGGGGACAGGGCGGGAGGAAAGTTAGCAGGTGAAAGGGATCAATCCCGGGGAAGGAAGTGACCTTTAGGAGAAGGAAATACGAGGATACCAAAAAAAAAAAAAAAAGGGGGAGAAAGAAAGAAAAAGAAAATAGAAAAAGCATGGGGGGCTGGGGGTTGGGGCTGGGGCTGAGGCGGGAGCTCGGGCTCCGATCTCTCCCGCAGGAGCCGGCGAGAGGGCGTGTTTGGGTCACCCCGGGGAGAAGAAAGGAAGTGGGGTTCGGGGGGAAGAGACCGGGGCTGCGACCCGCCGGGCGTGCAGCGCCGGGGGGTGGAGGCGGCCGGGGCACCCCGGCTCCCAGCGTCCCGGGAGCGGGAGGATGTCGCGCTCAGGCGCGGGGGCGGCTCCCCGGGGCCCCCCGAGACACCGGCGTGCGCCCCCCGGCTGCGGGGGGTCTCCCGGCTCCCGAGGGCGGTTAGCCCGCCGCGCCCGAGCCAGCCCGGTGGGAGGGACACTCACAAATTTCTTGGATTTGCCGCCGTCGCCGCCCGCCGCGGGCAGCTCGTCGGGACTCCGGCCCTTCTTCTTGTCCCGGGTCCCGCGGCCGGGCCCCAGGCCCCCGCCGGGTGGGTCCATGTCCAGGTTCGCGCTGGCCCGCGCAGACGCCGCTCCCGCTGGGCAGCTCCGAACTCACCGCGGCCGCCGCCGCCGCCGCCCAGCACCTCCTCAGCCCGCCGCCGCGCCCCGCCTCATTAGCATGCGGGCTGCGCGCGCCTCATGAATATACAATGACGAAGCCTCGCTCCCGCCCGCCTGCCCCACTTCCGCCCAGACCCGCAGCCCCTACCAATGGGGGGGAAGGAGGGGGGCGGGGGGAAGCCGCGGAAGCGCGCTACCTGCCCGGCGGGCCTAACCATTCGGCCCCACGTGGGGGGGTGGCGAGTGGGCGGTGCTCTTCTCCGCAGCCAGAGTGGCGACCTCTGGCGGCGGGAGCGGAGAAGGCCTCCTGCTCCCACGCAGAGCCAACTTGGCTTGTATTTGACCCTCTCTCTTACACCCAAGACGCAGTTGTTAACTGAGCCAAAAAAAAAAAATCGCCAAAGAGATACTGTTATCTTGGCAGAAAAGAGTGCTGGGCTTTCCAAGGATAATGTTTTGTTTTGGGGCCACACCCAACGTTGCTCTGGGCTTATTCCTGACTCTATGCTGGAAAAGGCTTTACCATCTTTTGAAAGATATGTGACAAGATCAATTGAACAGGACAACTGCTAGATTAGGAACTCAACTAACACAAGTTAATTATCTGATGAACTATCTAGCCAATGATCAGGCCAGCTACTCTGTAGGCTATTTTTAACCTGGCACATTAGTGAGAGTCAGTGTGTGCCTAGACAGTGCTTCCTTACCATTCACCATGCACTTGCTCTGCACCATTGGTCCCACTTTCTGGAATTTCTGAATTCTAACAAAACTGTGTCATAGATTCCACTCATCTCACCATTACACAAATAGTGGGAGTGACTTGCCCAGGGACAAAGGCTTTTTTTTTTTTTTTAAGTTTTGGGACCACATCCTACAACGCTCAGCAGTGACTCCTGACTCTGTACTCAGGGATCACTCCTGGTGGTGCTCAGGGGACCATATGGGATACCTGGGATCAAACCTGGGTCAGTTGTGCATGGCAAGCTCACTGCCCACTGTACTGTTGCTTCAGTACCTGATCTTTTAAAAAAATTTAATTAGGATCTGAGAGATAGTATAGCAGTAAAAGTGCCAGCCTTGCACATGACTGACCTGGGGTCAATCCCCAGCACTCTGTATGATCCCCAGAGCCTACCAGGAGTGATCCTGAGAGCCAGGAATGAGCTTTGAGCACAGCCAGGTGTGGCCCAAACATTCCTCCTGCAAAAAAAATAAACCTGGTTAGTCTGACTGCCACCCCATTGAACAAAGATTCCCTGACATAAGCCAAACACGGGCAAAAAGAACAGGAGCTTTCCAAGAATATGTTCTTTACTATCTTGATTTTTCCCTACAATAACAACTCATTCTCCCACCTGTATCTGTCCCTAGTTTTAAGTTTGTGGACACCCAGGATAATGGGACTGAATTACATTGCCCAGAGCTGCAGAAGGGAATGTTTTTGAGGGTAGAGCCAGTGACTCACTCCCCAGGATTCCCAGGCCTCCGTCTAGGGCTTCCTTGTGACAAGGACTCTCGATGTGGCCTGCATCACCTGTGTTGCTCCTGCTGATCACCTCTGGTGGAATGTTGCATCCAGCAATCCAGCCGACACTTTAAGCTCAATTTGTCCAAACAGTTCAAAAGTCATTTACTAAAGTCTAGTGGAAACTCGACAGAACAAAGCAAGGAAGGTGCGACCCATCTCTTCCTCTTCCTCTGGCCCGGCTGTCTCCATGTAAGAATTTCACTCCAAACTGGACAGCAGCCTCCTTCAGGGAAGAGTGCATGCTTGTGGTTCCTTACGTTACCCAGCATCCTTCCTAACACTGACCATTTGGACAATGAGAAACTACCTATACCAGGCCCTGTGCTAACACACACTTGCCATATTTTATTTCAGTGCATCTTCACCAAACAGAATTCCAAACACCAGACTTCAAAAACTTAAAGTCACTTTCTGCTTTTTTTGTTTGTTTCTTAGGTCACACCCAGCAATGCACAGGGGTCACTCCTGACTCTGCACTCAGGAATTACCCTTAGCAGTGCTCAGGGGACCATATGGGATGCTGGGAATAAAACCCGGGCCGGCCACGTGCAAGGCAAACACCCTACCCGCTGTGCTATCACTCCAGCCCCACTGCTCTTCTCTTTAGCGGATAATCTGCACAGCTCTGTTTCTTTAACTCTCTAAGCTCTGTATCTATAAGAGAACCTATGTCGCATACATAAGGCCTAACGCGAGAGTTCTGTGCTGAGTGGATGCCAATGATCACTTTCATTGTGTACATCCTGCCCATTCCCCTTTCCTCTCCCTTTATTGTACGTAGGCAGCTGGTAAGACAAAATATTCCCCCACAGGCAAAAAGTACAAAAAATACCAACTTGGTTTATTGGATTAAAAACAGTGGTAAAATGAACACGAAGCCAAGTTAGAAAAGGACGTTATCACATCCTCCTCCAACTCTCAACCGTCCTTTCCATCATAGAGGGCTAGTAGGTGTTAGGGAGTCAGAGTCCCTAGGACCCCTCCCTCTCCACCTGCACCGGAAGCAAGGCATGCATCAGGAGAACCCAGGCGAGGCTACCTCGGTCCTGCCTCTCCTCCCAAGCCTAGAGATCTCAGGTTGGAGGAAAGCAGGGAAGGGTACGAGGGTCAGAGGAACTGGAGCCTCGTTTCTAGAGCCAAGATATTTTAGAGACAGCTATCCTTGTCCTCATCCAATCTCTAGCAGGTACCATTGTCGGGCCGTGGGAGGGGTGGAAAGAGTAGCTGGTTCTAGAACCAGATGTGGTCTCCAAGCATGTCCCCTTTGCTAAAAGCCCTGAGAATGACTGGCCCAAGGCTGGGGGAATGACATCTTTTCCCTCTGGCCCAGGAGGTAAAAGGAATTCCTTGGGACACAGCATGCCCCGCCACTCTTAAATCTCCACGTCGCTTTCCTTGTCATTGTCATGGTCTCCATCATAGAATTCGTTGGGTGCCTCTGGCCTGCAAAACAAAGGGAGCGAGGTCAAGGTCCCACTAGCCAAGTTCCAGTCTTCTCCCACTTCAGGGATCTTTCTGAAGCTGCTCCCGGGGTCCCCTGTATTAGGAACCCACCCTTCTCTTACTGGAAGAGATCCGCTACTGTTTGTTCATCCAATCGTGCACTCAGTGAACTGACTCAGGGATTTCCCCCATGCTGATATTATCGTAAACCTTAGTGATACAGCAGAGAATAAACCGGACAGGGTTTCTGCCTGTCCACCACACTTTCCCAATAAAGGACAGTGACCATAACCAAATGAAGTAAATAAATATGATGACCTAGGAGGGGGAAAGTGCTGTGAAAGCAGCGAAACAAAGGGAGAAACTGAGAGAGCTCAGCCAGGCGGGAAAGGGTAACGTTTCAGACTGGGCTATTACGGAGGGCTGTCTGAAGGGGTTCAGACGTAAGTCTGAGAAGAATCTGGCAAAGACCTCAGAAAGTCCAAGCTGCAAAAAAACAAACTAAAAAAGTTACAGAGTGGAAAGAGACTAATGATTTTCTTTTCTTTTTCCTTTTGATGGGGGGAGCCACACCTGGCAGTGCTCAGGGCTTACTCCTGGCTCAGTTTAGGAATCACTCCTAGCTGTTCCCTCTGGGGAACTAGGACTCGAACCTGGGCCAGCTGCATGCAAGGCAAGCGCCCTCCCCACTGTCCTATCTCTGTGGCCCCGACACTGGTGCATTCTATCCCAGTGAGGAGGTGCAAGCGCCATGCTGGCTGGGGGGCTGGTACGTGGGCAAGGGCAGTGATGGGAGAGGTCAGAGGCGCTGGGAAGAGCGCAGAACCTTTGAAAGCCGCGGTCAGAAGTTTCGAGTCTTTTCGCAGTGCAGTGGAGAGTTTAAGCAGAGGGGCAATGAGGAAGTATGAACCTGTAGCGAGTGAAGGGATGTGAAGCAACAACACGGCGTCCATGCCGTACTCAAAGCTGATTTCTTTCTTTTTGGGAAAAACTACCCTCTGGAAGAACATGAATACTTGGTAACTAAATCCTCGTGTTCACAGCTGATAACTGGAGGAGAATGGAGAGTCTCATCAAAGAGGGCCGGGGACAGAGCTCAGCAGTAAAGCACATGCCTGGCGTGTCTGAGGTTCCAGCAAAGGCCCTATCTGCTTGAGGGGAGTGATGGCTCCTTCCGGTGTACCTTCAGATGTCAAAGATTAAAGGTGCAGAGGCAGAGGCGCATACTGGGCTCTCAGCCACAAGAAAGGCCTTGCTGTGTGTCCTTTGGAATGCTACTGACTTCTCTGAGCTCAGATTCCTCCTCTGGTAGCGTAAAAACACCTAACAGCCACTTCACTTCTAATGGCAATTGAATGATGATATGCATGGTGATACGTAATATGAAGCACTTAGCAAAACCGGGTGCTTAGCAAACCCACAGAAAGTGGTAACTCTTATTACTACTCTTCAAATGACAGGCAGACTGGAGCTAGACGTCCAAGACCAGGAACTCGGCGGGTGGTCTGACAGCAAGGCCAGGACTGGGACGGAGGCCCGAGGCTCCTGCTGGCTGCAGTCGCCAAATGCAGAGAGCAGGCCTGTGTGACAAAGCCAAACTGGGCCAAAGGAAAACAAGTTTGTTTTTTGGTTTGTTTTTTTGTGGGGGGAAGGGGAGGGCACACACAGTTGTGCTCAGAGCTTACTCCTGGCAGGTCTCAGGGGACCATACGGGGTGCCGGGAATTGAATCTGGGTCTGCCACGTGCAAGGTAAATGCCCTACCCGCTCCCAGCCCTGAAAATTATTTAAAATGGAGTCCCTGAGCTAGGGAGATGGCTCAAAGGCCAGAGCATCTGCCCCGAATGCAGCTTCGATTCCCAGTGGCCCTGTGAGTACCAAACTGGTTCTCCCTCCCCCCCCCCACACCCCACCCCAGCACTGCTGTGTGTGGGCCAAAACAAAAAGAAGAAGAGGAATCCCTGAGGCCAGATGTTCAGACACTTCCTCTATCAGGAGAATGAGGAAGTCATTCTGAAGGAGGCGTGCAAGGGTCCCGCGGGGCGGGCAGTAAAGTCCAGGCCTGACCTACGTCAAAGAAGCCCATCAGCCTGCAGCAGGGCCCGCTCACACCCCGGGAGTGTGGGAGTGTGGGAGTGGGGGGGACGGAGTCGGCCCCTGCACGCCCCCACCCCACCCCACTCCGGAGCACTGAGCGTATCAGTTCCTGCACTTCTGGGGTCGTCCTTTCCCTCCATTCCTCAGAATTAGGGGATTTTTAAAAATTCTAGCCTAATCTCTCCCCTTACCCCCCAATTTGCTACATCTGTACATATTCTCAGAGAACTGAAGACTTAAAAATAAAAAAAATAACCTCGATAGAGTGATTATACCTGCAAAAAATTAACAAAGGCAACCACAAGCCTTAAGAGGGCACTTTACGGGCAATGGCCGCTCCCGCTTCACACCTGAAGGCAGCACCATGCTACTGAATGTATATGTTGGCACAGACTCCACCGGGCAATACGGCAGCAGATTTAACAAATTTCAGTGTGCTCAACCTTTGACCTGGTGGAAACAATTCAAGGAATCTCACCCCACTCGAAATAAAACATTTACGTAAGGGTATTACCATAAGGGTATTACCACAGTCCCAGCAATTGTGAGGGGTGACAAAGGGGGAAGTGATGCAAATGGCAAGTCTTACTTTACCAGAGGTGAAACCAGAGGCTCAGAGAGGGTAAATAACTTTCCTAAAGATCCACAGCAGCGCAATGGATCAGAACCAGCTGATGAAGGAAGCAGAGCTGTATATGGGCATGAAAAAACTTGCATTTTATAACTTAGAAAAACACCAATCAGTTGAAAGTTGTAGAGCAACAGACATAGAATGATGTTTCCCCAAAGTGGGCGATATTGCCCTGTGGGGGTGCCGGAAAGATCCAGGAGGGGCAAGAGCAGCCCTGAATGCAAGTGTGGGATTTGGGGGAACACACTGTTCGCTGAAAAAGGGCAGAGTTCTAGGGGAGTCCTGGCTGAGTAATTTTTTCTTTTTTAATGGGGGGCAGTAGGTGAAATAAGTTTGGGAACCTCTAATCTAATTTGCACTTAAAAAGAAAACAAACAAGAAAAACCCACACCACCAACCCTGAGAAGGAGCTTATCTGTGTTTGTGTTTAGATATGTGTGTTGAATAACACACTTGTAATCACACACAGATAAATCTGTATTTGCAAAGATACAAATTGCACTACTAAGGCTACTGTGGGGAATGGAAAAGAGATTGTGTGAGAGCAAACAACATATTTGGGTTCTGTTTGAATTATTTACAATAAATGCTTAAAAATAAAAATGGCACAGAGAAGGGACTGGAGTCATCTGTGAGTGAGAGCCAGGAGTAAGCCCTGAGCACCACTGGGTAGCCTGGGTAGCCCCCAAACCTAAACTAAAAAACTCAAACAAACAAAAAAACAGCAGAGTTCATCGGGGAAGAGAGATAAGACAGCAGGATGGGGCACTTGCCTCACTCACAGCCAGACTGGGATTAATCCCCAGCATCTCACAGGGTCCCCGACCCTGCCAGGAGTGATTCCTGAATGCAGAGCCAGAAGCAACCCCTAAGCACGGATGGGTGTAGCGACCCCGCACCCACCTCCACAAAAAAAAAAAAAAAAAAAAAAACAGCAGGGCTAAAGAGATAGCCTAAAAGGCTGGACAGCACGTTTGCATCTGGGTTCTGTCGTGGCACCACATGGTCTCCTGAACACTAATGGAAGTGGCCCCTGAGCACAGAGCTGGGAGTAGCCCCAAATACCACCAGGAATTTCCCGAACCCCACCCCCCCCAAAAAAGGTGTATGTCTCAGGGGTGGGGAAGTGCGAGGGTAAGCGAGGGGGGACGGAGGAAGCCTTCCAATGGACTCTTCCATTTGCCGGCTGGGACTGGAGGCCAGGGCCTCCTGCCTGCAGGGACGCACGCAACTGCTGAGGCCCTACTCGAGCCCCCCTGGGCAATCCCTGATCTCAAGCCGCCCCCAGACCTGCTGTAGTTCTCCTCGGGACCCCTCTCCTCTGCGTCTGCCTCATCGGTCCTCTCGTAGGTCAGCAGGTCTGCGGGCACGTCATGGATCTGGACACTGGGCGCGTGGTTCAGCATCTTCAGGTTCTCAAAGATTGTCTGGCGGATCTGGTCCAGATACTGGTTGGGGAAGAGAGAGGGAGAGCGGGAAAGAGACAGAGAGAGAGGGAGGGAGGGAGAGAGGGGGAGGCAGACAGAGGGAGAGAAGAGGAGAGAGAGAAAGGGAGAGGGAAGTAGAGAGGGATAGGGAGAGGGAGGAGAGAGAGAGAGGGAGAGAAAGAGGGGGACAAGGAAAGAGGAGAAGGAGAGAGAGAAAGGGGGAGAGAGAGAAAAGAGAGAAACAGGGAGAGAGGGAGAGAGAAGCAAAGAGGGGTAGGGAGAGGGGGAGAGAAGAGGGAAAGGGAGAAAGAGGGAGGGAGAGAGTAGAGAGGGATAGGGAGAGAGGGGGAAAGAGAGAGAGGGAGAGAAAGAGAAAGGGGAAAAGGGAGAGGGGGAGAGGGAGGGGGGAGAGAGAAGAGAGAGAAACAGGGAGAGAGGGAGAGAGAAGCAAAGAGGGGTAGGGAGAGGGGGAGAGAGGAGGGAAAGAGGGAGAAAGAGGGAGGGAGAGAGAAGTAGAGAGGGATAGGGAGAGAGGGGGAAAGAGAGAGGGAGAGTGGGGAGGGAAATAGGGAAAGAGGGAGGGGGGCGGAGAGAGGGAGGAAGGAGTGTGTGTGAGCAGCTCCCGGACGCCCAGGGCACCCGCTCTCCAGCTGTCAGTCACCCCAACTCTCGTGGGTATTGATCCCAGTGGGAATCCCAGCTGGAGTCCCCTGGGTGAGACCCGCCCTTCCCTGGGGCCCCAGTCGCCTCTCCTGTAACCTGGGCCGCCTCACAGCTGAGAGGGTGAGACTTTTCTTCTCTCCCCTGGTTCCTCCCTTCCTGCCACTTCCTAGGCCAGCCCGGGCCGTCCCCCCGCTGCCGCTGACCTGGCGAGAGTTCTGATTCTCGATGCGGGTGCTGACATCTGGATGGAGCGTGAAGTCCGGCGCAAAGTACTCGAAGTATTCTTCGGGGAGATTGGAAGGAGGGCTCAGACGGGAGGCGGGGCCCACGATTTCTCAGTCTCTTTCCTTCCCGCCTCAACAGCCCCGTGTGCCCCCGCCCCCCCTTTCCCTGCCCTGAGCCCAAGGTTCGGTCTGCAGAGCCTTGAAGGTCCCCGGCTGGTCCTGCGGGAACGGTCCTCCCGTGGGGCGGGGGTCACGAGAGGTGTCACTCACCGCTATAGGGGAGCTCTTCACTGATGGCCTCTTCTACCAGCAGCGACGTCTCGTACGTCCTGAAACCGTCCAGAGAGCGGGCAGGCTGAGCAGGGGGACGAAGGCCCCTGGGTGCATCCCTGAGGGAGCCCCAAGTTCCCACGGGGAGGGGCGGGCATCAGGGCACCCCTTACCAACAGCGCGCCACATTCCGGACGGTATAGCCGCCGCCACCCAGCACCAGCAGGGGGATGTTGAAGCTCTTCACATATTCCACACACTCCCTGTTAACAAGACCAGGGGGGCGAGCAGAGGACGTCACCGTCGGCCAAAGCCTAAACCCCTCAGGACGGCTCACAGGGGAGCAGAAGGCAAGGCCAAACGTTCCCGACCTCCATCTGGGGAGTGAAATCCATGGAGTCTCAGCCCTGAGCCATGCAGACTGCACTACAGACGCTGGATCTCAGGGAACATGCTTGATTGACCTGGTGTGTCTGTTTTGTGTGGGGGCCACACCCAGCTGTGCTTAAGGTTTACTCCTGGCTCTGTGCCCAGGGGTCACTCCTGGAGGTGGTGGGGGAACCACAAGTGGTGCCAAGACTCGAACCCGGGTCTACTGCATATAAGCCAAGAGCCTCAATCCCAGTCTCGGCCCCTCAACAATTTTTTTCAGCTGAAGCACACCCAACTCTGTCTAACTCTGCACCCAAGCCAGCGCCCCATCTTTGGAGCCAGACTTACTCTCATCTCTGCCCTAGCGAGTCTGGCCAGCCCCGAGCCCCCGGAACAGAAGTGCCACTGTCAGTCCCTTCATCTTAGCCTGGCACCGTGCCTCACTGCTGTTCCCACCTCCACTCCTCACCTCTGCCCAGCCCAAACCTTCCTCCTCGCAGCGGGTCAGAGCAGGCACTCTGAAACATGTGCTGGATCGCGTGCCAGTCCCCCCGCTGCCCATCGAGTCTGAAAGAGTACCCCGCCTTCTTTTTTTTTTTCCACTTTTTGGGTCACACCCTGCATTGCATAGGGGTTACTCCTGTCGGTGCTCAGGGGGACCCAATGGGATGCTGGGAATCGAACCTGGGTTGGCCGCATGCAAGGCAAACACCCTACTCGCTGTGCTATGGCTCCAGCCCGCACCCCGCTTTCTCAGCGGAGCCCGGAGCCCTGGCTTCCCCACCGTCTCCTATGCGCTGGCCGGCGCTTCTCTGGCTGGTTCCACCTCATCGTTGAGGCTCCTGTTCTCCATCTGAGAGCCTGTGCTCTGCCCTTCCTCGGCTCAGAAGAGACTTTGCTTTGCTCCCCTTCGGGCTCACGCATCTCCACCTCCAGGACCCCCACGCAAATTTCATCCCCTTCCAAATACAGCTGTCCACAGGCACATGCCCCCGGGGATCCTGTGACTGGGCTTTCTGTCCTGTTCCTTCGTGAGTTTCCTACGACTTACCCTGTGGTGACTGAGAAATCTCTCCACTGCACACCCGTGGAGTTCCGGCATGACAGCCCCCCACCCCAACCCAACTCCTAGTACAGTGCCTGGAATGTAGTAAGTGTTTAATAAAAACATCTAGAGTGAATGAGTTGAAACTCCCCACTCAGAAGAGTTTCTGGCACAAGTACAATTTATGGCTATTTTACAGTTGACTGGTATTTATCTCTCAGCCGACTTTGGTTGTAAGTAAGAGGTGAGAAACACGCCCGACAATGCCCACTCAGTGTCCTGAGGCCCAAGGCCCCCTGCAAACCCAGGGATGTCGAAGACGGCAGGTCTCACCCGTGTCCTCGGATGCTGAGGTTGAAGCAGCCCAAGCGGTCACAGCCCAGAGAGTCAGCTCCACACTGCGAAGGCAAGAACCCCAGTGGCTGTGCCGGCCAGCCGGCCAAGCGCACTAGCTTCCCACACCCTCCAACCTCCATGGTCCCTGCACCGTGCCCCGCACGCCTACCCCCACCCCGAGCCTGCCCGGAGGTGGCAGCCACGGGCTTACCTGCAGCACGATGCACGTGGGTTGGTAGAAATCCACCACCTGGTTGATCACGGGCTGGAAAAGGTGCTTGTAACCTGGGAGAGGGCCAAAGGTGGGCACCTGGCACCCCAAGGGGATGGGGAGACAGGGAACAAAAGGTAAAAAGGGGTTGAGAGAGCAGGTCGCTGAGGAAAGGGGCAGCCCAGAGAATCCAGCCCCGGGTTCAGAACCTCCCGAGAGTCCCCGGCCCCTGGGAGGGGCGGAGCGGAGCTACTGATGGACCCTTTTTCCCAGAAACATGCACAGCAGGGGGCATCACGGTCCCTGGGGTCATTCATCTGGCACACAAGTAGACAATGCCAGGCAGGAGAGATCAAGGACGGACGGCTGAGGCCAAGCGAGCAGGAAGAGGACGAGGGAGAGCACTTACTCTGGTCATCGATGCCGTCCCGCAGGGGCACGTTGAGGCAGTAGTACCGGCCACTCTCCGCTCCGACCTCATACATGTCACCTGCACGGAGATGGGGGTGTGGATGGAGCCAGGCAAGGGGGTGCCACAGGCAGCTATTTCAGCTCCAGCTGAGGACCTCTCACCTCACCTGTGGCCCACCTCTGGCACACGGTCATTCAACCCCCCCACTTTGCGAGGTCCTACTGTGTTCTCGTCACTGGGGACGTGCCAGTAAAGAGAACTAGTGAAATAAATATGTAAACATCGTCTGCATCCATTAAATTAATAAAGCTTCTATTCGTGGGGTTGGGCCTGATGAGGAGGGAGGCAGAAGATAAACACATACGGGGCCAGAGGCATAGTAAAGAGGGTAGGCTGTTTGCCCCTGTAGGAGGCTGACCCGGATTCCATCCCCGGCATCCCATATGGTCCCCAGAGCCCACCAGGAGTAATTCCTGAGTGCAGAGCCAGGAATAAACTTTGAGTATCACCAACAGGTGTGGCCCCAAAACAAAAAGAAAAAGAAACCAAACCAAACCGAAACACCTTAGCAGATAAAAGGCCACAATAAATACTTAGAGGAAGTGCCCTGAGAGGGTCACGGGGGAGGTGGTCAGGTGAGGTAACCTCTGAACAGGAAGCTGAGGAGCGCACAGGGGACAGTCACCCTGACCCCATACCTGTGCCAGGGAAGAAGTAGTTTCCGTACTTGTGGAAGGACACGGTCATGACCCGGTCGGTGAGGTAAAAGGCTTCCTGGACACCGTCCCCGTGATGGATGTCGATGTCAATGTAGAGCACCCGCGGGTGGTACCTGGAGTGAGGGAAGAGGTGAAGCCCCCAAGGAAACCACCCCATCCACGCCTCCCCCCAGTGCCTGGCTGGCTGGGCCCCAGAAACCTGACACCACCCCGGGGCCCCAAGGGCGGCCCTGGAGCTCCAGCCTGGAGACCAGGGAAGAGGGAAACGCAGAGAAGGCTGAAATGTGAGCGGCCAGGATGCAGGAAGAGGCAGACTTAGCAAAGCATCCAGAAGGCAGGAGAAGCTGGGGGGAGGGGAGGTCAGGGCGAGGGCAGCCTAGACTCCTAAATCCATCCCTCCCCCTCTCCCCCTCTCCTCCTGGGCTACTTACTTGAGCAGTTCCAGGATGCCAATCACAATGTCATTGACATAGCAGAAACCAGAGGCCTAGGGTGAGGTGGCGTCTTAGTGACAGGCACACTCCCTCAGCCTCTGCCCAGGGAGGACCGCCCTCACCCACCCACTCTCAGCCTCCTCCCCCAGCCCCCTCCCGGCGCCGTGGCACTCACCTCAAACTTCTTGGCATGGTGCAGCCCGCCAGCCCAGTTAATGGCAATATCACAGATCTGAAAGACAAGGCCCCACTTCATAGCCCATCCCCCTGCCCAGCCCCTGCTGGGTCAGGGGTGAGGCTGTGAGGGTGGGGGGTCAGGCCCAGGGCTGGAGGTCACCTTGTTGTTCAGCTGCGTGGCTCCTTGCAGGGAGGCACCGGTGTAACGGGAGCAGAACTCGAAGAGGCCGGGGAACACGGGGCTGTGGGGCAGAGCAGCGGTGGAGCCCTCCAGCTTCGGACAGCTCCCCTGCTCCCCGCCCGCCCCAACACGCCAGCTCTCTGCCAGTTACTCCACAAATACCCCCCCCAAGCCAGAGAAGCCTTCCACCGCCAGGCAGCAGGCAGCTTCTCGGGACCTAAGTTCAGCGAGAACAGGAGCTCTGGTTTCCCTGTTTCCTTTCTCTCGGGGTGCCTGGCGGTGCCCGGGCTGAAACCAGGGCCTGTGGGTTGCAAAGCCCTGCACGCATTCTGCTGCTGAGCTACATCTCCAGACTCAGCTCTGGTTTTTTCTTTTCTTTCCTTTTTTTTTTTTTTTTGGGGGGGGGTGCAGTGTTCAGGGCTTATTCCTGTCTCCGCATTCAGGGGGATCATATGTGGTGCTCAGACTCAATCCCCAGTGAACCAAATGCAGGACAAATACCCTGCCCGCTGTACCATCTGCCCGAATCCTGTTCGTTTTTTTAAGTCTCTCCTATGTGCATTACATATGTGTCCCACACATTATCAAATGGTGTTCTTTAAATCAAACATTTTTTTTTTCTTTTTGGGTCACACCCAGCAATGCACAGGGGTCACTCCTGGCTCATGTACTCAGGAATCACCCCTGGCGGTGCTCAGGGGAACCATATGGGATGCTGGGATTTGAACCCGGGTCGGCCGCGTGCAAGGCAAACGCCCTACCCGCTGTGCTATCACTCCATCCCCAAAATCAAACATTTTTAAAGAAGAGTTGTAGTCCTAAATACATGAAATAGCAATGCCAATGAGATAACCCACAGGAAGAATTTAACAATGTGTGCTCAAATACTTCTTTAAAATATACAGCACCACGAAACAACAACAACAACAACAACAAAACCAACAAACAAAATAAAAAATCCAGGCCAGGGAGCTAGTTCTTCAAAGGACTGGAGTGCATACTCCACATGTGGGAGCCCTAGCTGATCCCCAAGTTCTGCCAGGAGTGATCCTTGAGCACTGCGCCAGGAGTTGCCTGGGAACAACTCCAGGTGTGACCCTAAAACAAAATAAATTGGTGGAACTGGAGAGATAGGACAGTGGTTGTTAGGGCGCTGGCCTACCACTAGGCCAACTCGGATTTGATCCCCCAAGCCCCAGCAAGGAATGATCCCTGAGTGCAAAGCCAGGAGGAAGCCCTGATGAAACAGTATCTGCTATACAGTAGGCGTTACTTTAAGTAGTTACAGATTATGCATAACAGATTAGTATTACTACTGGGGAACCCCAAAGATGAAAGAAGCAGCAGCTACAGGTGTTCTCAGCGGGAGCACTGGGGAGAGGGATTTGTAAGCAGAAGAGACTGGCCTGGGGCTGCCTTTCTTTTCTGCAGGCTCCCTTCTTCCCTCCCCTTCCCTCCATGGCTACTGCTGCTATGACGATGCGAATATCACACTTGGCTGCAGGGGTGCATGCCAGCTTTGGTGTTCCCAGGAGGGGCTTCTACTTCAGCCGAGCACGTGTGCTCACCAGGGGTCACGCTCTCTGTGGCATCCACACACATACTGCCTGTAGCACTCACTGAGGGGTAGGGGGTCCCTGGGGTGTTCACACACCTCCTGGACACAGGCTGCCCTCCTGACTACCTGCTTGCACAGTCACTTTAGTTGTGGTGCTCCCCAGGTCCCACACTTTAGGGGTGGAGCCTGCACCCGCCTACCCGGGTATGAGAGGCTGCTGCCCTGCAGATGGCACCGGGGACTGAGCTCACGGCCTCACACTGACGAGGCAGATGCTTTTAGCCACCGAGCCACTTCCACAGGGCCCCTGGGAACGCCTCCCCCACACCCTCATTAAAAGCCTTAGCGTATAATTCAGTTTTCTATATTGGATTACTTTGAAAACCATCAGAAATTAATTTAAAGGGAAAAAAAGAGGGGAGGAAGGAGAATTTCTGGTTCTCTCCTGGAACACAGATTACGTCGGATGGTAGGAATGGGGCCGTGCAAAGTCCCTAACTGATGAAGAGCATTTACAGGGCTCCAGCTGTGGCCTGAGGGCTGACTTGGCATTCCCGGACCTATAAAGTGAACACAGAAATAGCAGCAGCAGCAATAACAAAACATCAAGAAACCTCCCAAGACAGCATGTGATCGAACACCAAACTGGCGGAACAGCCTGTGCAGGACAGACGTCTGCAGCTGGGGAGGTCAAGAAAGGCCTCGTGGAGGCTGGGAAGGCCTTGGAGAAGCTGAACGGACAACAAAGGGTATTTGCAAAAGGCACCGTAGGCCGCAGGAGCATGGGGCTAGGTTGGGAAAGTGTTGGGAAAGCCTAGGGAAAGCCTAAGAGAAGGATTTCTCACCCTGGCCAGGTCGCCTGTCTGGGTACAACCTTTCAAAGTAGGAGACTGGTGTAGAATTTTAAAACCCGGGGCAGGGAGCAGCAGTACAGCGGGTAAGGCACTTGTCTGGCACACCGCTGCCAACCTGGGTTCAAAATCCCCAGCATCTCACATGGTGCCCTGAGCACCGTCAGGGCTGATTCCTGAACGCAGAGCTGAGAGGAACCCCTGAGCATTGCTGGGTGTGGCCCAAAACCAAACAAACAAAAAAAAGAAAATTTAAAACCTGAACTCTTGGTGGGAAATGGCTCAGTGGTAGAATGCATAATACAGGCCTGGCATGTATGAGGCCTGTGTATGTGTGTTCAAGCCCCAGCGGCCAAAAAAATAAATAAGAACCTGGTTTTTGGATGTGAATCCCATCTTCACTGACCAGTTACAGGACTCAAGCAGAGTTACTCACATCTCTTTGATCTTCAGTTCCTCTTACATCAGGAAAAAGACTATACAGCTCAAAACTGGTGTGAGAATGAAGTGAACACACCAGCAATCTCAGCATTGCAGAGCTAGCACTCAACCAACAGAAGCATTAGCATGGAACACTCCAGGTTCAATAAGTTGTTTCTCCATGAACTTAACTCAAAGGAGGAGAAATGCTCCAGATTACAAATCAAGAAACACATCATCTTGGGTCAAAGAAACACTATAGGAGGTTAAGGAGTCTGTCTGGCATGCTGTTGACCCCAGCTCAATGTCTGGTACCACGTGTGGTCCCACCAAGCACTGCCAGGAGGGACTTCTGAGCACAAATTGAGGAACAGTCCCTGAGCACTAAGTGTGACTCACAAACCTCTCTACCACTGCCCAGAAAAAAAAAAAAAAGAAGAAGAACTATAGTGACTGGGGTTGGGGAGATGGCTCAGAGCTGGAATACACACTTTGCAAGCAGGTTTGATCACTGCCACTGCTGGGTACGGCCACTCCAAAAACTAAGAGATGCATCAACCAAATGCAATGTGTGGACCTTGTTCAGGTTCCAGTTTAAATCAGGTGCAAGATATTTTTTTTCAGGGGCTGGAGCGATAGCACTGCAGGTAGGGCATTTGCCTTGTACACGGCCAACCCGGGTTTGATTCCCAGCATCCCATATGGTCCCCTGAGCACTGCCAGTGGTAATTCCTGAGTGCAGAGCCAGGAGTAACCCCTGTGCATTGCCAGGTGTGACATAAAGAGAAAAAAAAAAAAAGAATCTTTTTTCAAATGTGAAACAAGTGGATAAACGTGCCTACCGACTGTATATTTTTTAAGGGAAAAAACTATTACCCATTTAGTAGATATAACAATACTGTGCTTTTCTTTTCAAATAACTTTTTAAAGTTATATGATGAAGCGTGAACAGATAAAGGATGTGACACCTGGGGTTTACTCTGATAGCTTAACGGGAGGGGACACAGAAGACTGGTCATTTGCTCTAAGTGCTGCAACTGGCTCAAGTGTGTACTGAGTGTTCTACTGTTCTAAGATACAGAGAAACAGCTCTGCCCAATAAGAAGGTCAATAAAGGGGCTGGCGGGAGGATTCAAAGAGCTGGAGAACAAGCTCTGCACGCGGGAGCCTGGGGCTCCATTCCACCCTCAGCTTCCCAAGCTCCAATGGTAGTGAGCCAGACAAACAAACGCTCTGAAAAACAAAACTGAGTAAGCGGAAGGGCTGGAGAGATAAGGCACCTGCCACGAGTGATCCCTGAGCCCTGAGCATTACTGGGTGTGTCCCCTGTCCCCAAAGAAAATGAATAAGGGGTCAGAGAGAGAGTACAGTGAGTGGGTAAGGTACTTGCTCCACACGAGGCTGCCCCAGGTCCCATCCCTGGCACAGCAGAGGATCTCCCAAGCGCTGCCAGGAGTGATCCCTGAGTATACAGCAGGAGTGAGCCCTGAGCATCACTAGGAGAGGCCACCCTCACCCCGCCAAAAAATTAATAAATGGCATCTGTTATGGTCACTATATTTCCATAGATCCACACCAGAATTGTGAGCAAAGAATATTGGGGGGGCAGAGAGATAATACAGCGGGTAAGGCACTTGCCCTGCACGCAGTCGACCCAGTTCAATCCCCAGCACCCCACATGGTCCCCCAAGCACAGAACGAGTAGTAAGCCCTGAGTACAGGTGGGCATGGCTCAAAACCAAGACAAAACAAACAAGAATTATGTTGTAGTTGTCTGCTTCCTCCCCAAAGGGCCTAACTCTAAGGTGTTTTGGTTTTTGGTTGTTGCTTTTTTTAAATAGGATACAAACTCACTATGAATCTGAAAAATGACTCTGGCTTTTTAAAAACACTTCAGTGATTTCCCTCTATTCCAGTAGTAAAGGCTGTTTACTTTGAAAAATCACTTTCCATAATTTATTTGCAGTCAGCCGTTTTTTGTTCATCAAATGAGTCATTCTCTATCCTACCACAAAACCTTAGTACATGTTGTCCTTACTGCCCATTACATTCCGCCTCTCACCCTCCATCCTCCCAGCCACCTTTCACCTAATTTCCTCCTACTCCTTCAGATCTCAGTCAATCTTCATTACTTCCTCTAGGAAGCCCCCACAGATCAGCCCACTCCCCAGGAGATCATTCTCCCCGACTGATACCCTCATTGTTTGACAGGTCTCTCTCCTTCACCAGGATTGCTCAAGATTAGAATATTCAAATTGAGGGTTTGGGATCTGAAAGACAGACGCTCAGTGGCCTTAAGTCCCTGCCAGCAGGATCAAGAACTCATTGAGCTCAAACCACTGTGTCACATCCACATGTGACAATGAGCTGATGACAGTCTGGCTGCTGAATCCCATGTGAGCAGGGAGTTCAAACCGTGGGGCCCTGCCTGCAAGCACTGAGGCAGTCTTGACAGCTCTGAGCCAGGGCTCAGTGGTTCAGGAAGCACCCAGGACAAATAAGAGGCCCTGTACTCAATCCCTGAATTAAGGGCATCCTTGTCTGTGTCCCCAGAGAGGAAAAATTTAAATAAGTAAATAAGTAAGATTGGGGAATTTGGAGCTGGAGAACTAGTACAGGAATTAAAGTGCTTGCTTCTTGTATAAAACCCACCCCAGTTTAATCTCCAGAACTGCCAAGGGTCCCCTGAACATCCCCTCCCAGGAGCGATCCTGAGCACAGAGCTAGGAGTAAGCCCTAAGCATTGCCGGGTGAGGTCCAAAAACAAAACAAAAAAATGTGGTTGTAGGGTTACTGTTTTATCATTGCATCCCCAGCATTCAGCACAGGACCTGGCCTAGAACAACGATGACCAATAAGCATCTGTTGAATAACCAAAGGAGTAAACGATAAACAGGTCTCCAAGTCCTATCATCCCACGCTGCCACGAGATGGCCTTCAGATATCCCCACATGCCAGAATCACAAGCCCCGGGCACCCCTCACCAGTCATCGCCCACGTTGAAGGCATTGAGGCTCTTGGTGAAGCCTTGCATATTCGTGGGGCTGACTCTCTGCAGGAAGTCGATGTAGTCCTCGGAGTGGAAGCGGCACATGTCATGCTGAGAAGCCTGGTATGGCTTGAAGACCTTGAGATGGAAACACAAGGTGAACCCAGGCAGAGCCAGTCCGGCCTAGGGGCTGAGACCGCCAAACTTCACGCCTCTCTTTCACCAAATCACTTAGGCAAACCCTTCACCTTCCAAACCGTAGTTTTCCTATGAGGCAGAAGTTAGTGAAAAGAGGCTCAATTTGCCACGGGGGGGGGGGGGGGCTAGTGTGACCACGTCCCCAAAGACTACAGAGCCTGCCTCCTTCCCATCTCCAGACCAACCTTGAAGCCTGATTCATCACCTGCTCTGTCGCTGAGTTCCTGATTCCTTACTCATTTTCTCCTCCCCAGGCCCTCTCTGTCCCCTTCTGAGTTCTTCTCTTGGAGAATTCTGAATGACAACATTCTAATTCAAACCGAAGGTGCCAGGGTCGGAGACAGCGCAAAGGGCTGGTGTCCAAGTCTTACATGTGCAAGGCCCAAAGTTAGATCCCTGTTGTTGCATAGTCCCTCCTGTACCCCCAACAGCATAAAGCGCAGCCCTGGTGGTCCCCAGCATGACCAGTCAATCACCATCAGGCTCACATCTCCAGGCCCAGTACCCTGGGAGTGGCCCCAGGACCCTGAACATTGCAGAGGAGGGGAGCAGAGGGGAGAAAGGAAGAAAGGAAGAAAGGAAAGGAAGAAGGGAAGGAAGGAAGGAAGGAAGGAAGGAAGGAAGGAAGGAAGGAAGGAAGGAAGGAAGGAAGGAAGGAAGGAAGGAAGGAAGGAAGGAGGAAGGAAGGAAGGAAGGAAGGAAGGAAGGAAGGAAGGAAGGAAGGAAGGAAGGAAAATTTCAAAGTACTAAGTAAGAGTTGGATTAGAGTTAGGGTTACCTAACTCTCAAAATTAGACAAGTTACCTAAAATTAGACAAGAACATGAAGTTTTTTTCTCCCCAGAAAGGCACACAATTACACACCAAGAAACAATGTCCAGGGATTCACAGATTCATGCGCTTTTATCACCTTCATTTTTTTTATTATCCACTCACTTCACTTTTCTACTACCAGTCACCTGAGCACAAGCAGTGGACGATCATTCCTATTGCAACAGGTAAGGACTAAGCCTAACAGTTACAATCACATACCACAAAGACAGAGTCCAAGCTGGGGACAGACAGACAGACCACAAGAGGGCTGTGGGGGGACGCTGGGAGAGCACTAAGAAGAAATGTACAGAGGTGTTCTAGGCTGAAAAGGGAATACCAGGGCAGTTCCTGCTTTCCCATGCACACACATACACGGACACACAGAGCTGTGGAGTCTTCGCTGAACTCAGAGACGCCGAGGAAAGCCTGCACCTAACTCTAGGCCAAGGGCTGGTCCACGAACAGACAAGTGGCTGTCCTCAGGTGAAAATTAAGTCTGTGGACGCTCTCACCAACACTAGCCTATCTGGTGTGCTTCTAGCTCTTTCCATCTATCCTCCCCCACTCCAGGGGCTGGTCACTGTTGCATTCCGTGCTGGCTACCCAGCCCTAAGGCCGCAGCTTGCTTCCACCCTCATCCTCAGTAAAGACGCTGGGACTCACGATCATCTTCTTATAGAGCCCGTAGTGCAGCACCAAACTATGGGTCAATGCCAAGCGGTGGGGCTTCATGGGGTGCCCAGCCCCTGTGGGTGGGAGAAGAGAGTCCGTCAGTTCCCACGCCTGGAGTGGCAGCCCCCCGCCTGGAAACCTCCGCATTCTGCAACTTCAGCGCCCCCAAACCTTTCGCGGGGAGCCCCATTTCCTCACCGTAGTGGAAATTGCCCACGTCTGGATCGTAGAAATAGGCCACGGTCTTGGCCATGGTGCCGGCGGGAGCAGGCCCCGTGCCTCCGCCGCCCGCCCGGCCACCCGCCCCGCTCCCAGCCGTGCGTCTTACGTCAGCACGCACCGGGCCTCTGCGGAATCGGGGCCCGGGCCACGCCCCGGCGACGCTCAGGCCCCGCCCCGGCCGCGCTCAGGCCACGCCCAGGCCATGCTCGGTCCCGGCTCAGGCCACGCCCAGGCTACGCTCAGGCCACGCCCTCTGCGGGCCGCCTCCGCCCCGCGCCTCTCAGACCTTTCGGGACGTGAGCGTCTGGGCTCGGGCACAGGGCTGGCAGCGTGGGTCCTAGGATGCCAGGCCCTGTTCCTTACGCGCGGGGGCCAGATCCTCGGGAAGCTGAGCCAGCCCGTTCAGCCGTCCGCCCCAAACGCGGAGCAGGCCGGGGTTCCCTCTCCAGGAGGCTCCGGAGAATCAGCCACGCCTCCCCACTCGGGCGCTGGAAGCCAGCATCTCCCTGCCGCCTGGGAAGCGTTCGGGTTGTCCGCCCGGCCGAGGCCTCGGAGCGCGGGCACGGCGCGAGGCGAGCCGGCTAAGGTCGCGGCGTGACTGCCGGGCCTCCCCCGACTCGGACCCGGACTCGGAGCCGCGCACTCGCCGGGCTGCGGGTGGCGCGGTCACGCGCGCGCGGCTCTCGCTCTCCGCCCCGCACACCTGCGCTCCGCCCCTTGGTCCCCGGCCCGCCACGGCGTTAAGGGAGCCCCAGGCGGGTGCGGCGGCGCCCCTCGTCTCCTCTCCTTCCCCCGGGCCGGAGCTGCCCCGAGTCTGCGGCCGTGCCCATCCAGCCCTCCGGCCCTCTCCATCCTTCCCTCCCCCTCCCCGCCGGCCGCGGCCCGGGTACCCGCAGCCGCAGCCCGGAGCCCGGGAGGCAGCGAAGGGGGGAGGGGGAGGAGGCAAGGGATGAGCACCGGGAAGGCGTCGGGGGCCCTGAGCCGCACTAGGACGCCCCTGAAGCCAGAACCCGAGCCGGAGCCGGAGCCGGAACCGAACCACCGGTACCGGGTGGGCCAGGTGGTCGGACGGGAGGAGGGGAGAGCCGGGGTGCGGGAATCCCGGCAGGGGAGGGGGCTGCCGAGGCCGGCTCAGGCCGGCGCCCCGGAGCTGCGGACGCTGACTCAGGCGCGTTTCTTTCGCCGGCCGCCTGCGGGTTCCGTCCCACCTCGCGCTGCAGTGTCCTTGGGAGGGACCTGGGCGCAGAACCAGCCGGGAAGAGGGAGAGCTCTGGGCGTCGGGGCAGAGGGAGCAAGGTCCTTGGGCAGCCGCCGTCTAGCCTCGCTGGCCCCGACCAGCATCCCTGACTCGGACAGCTCCCAGGTTGGGTAGGGGGTGGCGCGCGACCTCCCCTGCCAGCCAGTGGGGATTTTGAGCGCCGCATTCCTCGCCCTCCCCCATCCCTAGCTGCAGCCCCCTAACTCCAGGAGGCGCCCTGGCCCGCGCTCGCCCCCCAGGGCCTCATGTCGGAACCACAGCCTGACCTGGAGCCGCCCCAGCATGGGCTGTACATGCTCTTCCTGCTTGTGCTGGTCTTCTTCCTCATGGGCCTCGTTGGCTTCATGATCTGCCACGTGCTCAAGAAGAAGGGTTACCGCTGCCGCACGTCCCGGGGCTCGGAGCCCGACGACGCCCAGCTCCAGCCCTGTGAGTGCGGAGCCTCCAACCTGCCCCTGCCCCTTCTCCCTGGCCCTATGCCTCCGCCTGCCTTCCTGGCCAGCGGCCCCAGGCCAAATCCTGATCAGAGTTCCAGGAGGCCCAGTGATGCTTCCTTGAGCCCGCAAATTGGGGTAACGCCACTCTAAAAGCAGGGCTGAAAAAGCTGGGCTACAAAGGGCCCACGAATGGTAATCTTACATTTCCACCTTCTTCCCCATTTTTTTCTGCCCTGCAACAACCCCACCACCACCACCACCACCACCACCACCACCAATATGATGAACATCCAGCACGATGGCAATTACGTGTTAAGGGTGTATCTAGAACAGTAAGCCACCGAAGCCACCAAGTATATCCTCCCAAAGCTGACTCATTTCCCACTTCCTTGCCAACCTCTTTCTTCCCCCAGCTGAGGACGATGACATGAATGAGGATACAGTAGAGAGGATTGTTCGCTGCATCATCCAAAATGAAGGTGGGTATTGACTGGCCTCTGGTCCCTTTGCCCTCGAGTTCCCGCCCTGACCACTGCCTCCACTGACTCCCTCTCTTCCTTCTCCCCTCAGCCAATGCTGAGGCCTTGAAGGAGATGCTGGGGGACAGTGAAGGAGAAGGGACAGTGCAGCTGTCCAGGTGAGCTGGAAGCAGGGCCAGCATGACTTAGCTTGCCTCGGAGAGTACCCTCTCCTCCAGCACAAACCTCTCCCCGTCTTGCATGCTCGGGCTGGGGTGGGGTCAAGGCTAGAAGCCACAGGGAAATGTTACAGAGGGATCCTGAGTTGACCCTTCAAACGCTTTCTTCCACCTGAGTATCATCTGGCTTGACAACACTGTGCCACTCCTCTGAGTTAAACGTCACCCTCCATTAAGTGAACAGCCCTAGGAGAGAGAACACTGGCCACCCACGTCTTAATATCAGTTTATTTAAGAAAAAAGGGGGGTGGGGCCTGGGCGATGGAGGGTGTAGGGGTATCTGTGAAGAACAGGAGCAGAAATGGGGATGTCAGCACCACCCTCTTCCTCCTCCGTGTCCAGCGTGGATGCCACCTCCAGCCTGCAGGACGGCGCCCCCTCCCACCACCACACCGTGCATCTGGGCTCAGCGGCCCCCTGCATCCACTGTAGCCGCAACAAGAGGCCACCGCTGGTCCGTCAGGGCCGCTCCAAGGAGGGGAAGAGCCGGCCGAGGCCAGGGGAGACCACCGTGTTCTCTGTGGGCAGGTAGGGACAGCGCCCCAGGGACAGAGCAACTGAGGTGGGGGGGCCTGCTTCTCTTTTCCCAAGTTACCCAAGACGGGATTCCCCGGCAGGAGGAAGGGAAGCCAGTGGTGTGGCCCTGAGCCTGTTCCCTCCTCCCCCAGGTTCCGGGTGACGCACATTGAGAAGCGCTCCGGGCTGCACGAGCACCGTGATGGCTCCCCCACGGACAGGAGCTGGGGGTCCAGCGGGGGGCAGGAGCCTGGGGGGTGCCTGGGGGCCGGGCAACCTGCCGTGGAGAGCCTGTCCCCCGAGAGGCCACAGTCCCAGATGCCTGCCAGTCCCCCCGTGCAGAATGGAGGACTTAGGGACAGCGGCCTAGTCCCTGGTGCGCTTGAGGGGAACCCTGGACCCCCTACGGAGCCAAGCCCGAGGTCCAGAGGGAGGGACCCAAGCCCAGGGCCAGCCAGTCCGGAGGCAGGTAGACAACAGAGGCAAGTGGACGCCTCAGATCCGCAGGTATGAGGCCAGGGGCAAGGCCACAGAGGGCTGTGGTGGGCTCAGCTCTGACTGCCCCCAACTCTGGGGGACCCACACGACCCCTCCTCTCGCAGGTGGCCCCCCCTCGGGGAGAAGGCAACGTATGAGGTGAGTCTGCCTGGGCCCCAAGTCCAACCATCGCCCCCTCTCTGTTCCCGAGCTAACTAAACGCAGCAGCCCCCAGAGAGCAGGCCTGGCCTTTCCTGCAGAGTCCTCAGTGCTGGGGTGCTGGGGAGTGGGCGTGGGCTCCGGGAGAGGGGGCGGGAAGTGTGCTCCAGGCCCTGCGCCTACAGGGAAAGCGGGGACACAGCTTGAACAGACGGCAACCCTGTTCTCCTTCCTCTCCTCCAAGCCTCTTCCTTCAGCGCACTGAGTGACGGGTACCGACCAGCAGGGCCGGGTGGGTGGGCATGGAGCCCCTCCTCTCCACGGACAGCACTGCCCCCCGGCTGAGGGACGGGCCCTACATCCACCTGGAGATGCACGGTCTTGGGCTGGGGGCCGCTACAGAAGTCCCCCCATCCCAACCCCTCCATCACCTCTCCTTGCCCCGCCCGCCAACAGGCTGCCTGACCTGCCGCTCTGTCACTCGCTCCATACGCTAAAGGGTGGCAGCTGGGAGCAGGCCCCTGCCCGAGGTGGGCCCCTAAAGCAATAGCACCTTAGCACCCCCTCGAGACCCACCCCCTCATGGCACAAGAGGCCTAGGCCCTGGCCTCTTTATTCACTTTATTCACTGTCAATAAATCCGCTCAGACTATTACAGCTGCTTTGCATACTGCCTCCAGATCCTTCTAATAGGCCCACCCTTGTCCCAGCCCCCACGGGTAGTGACCCTGGCTCTGGAGTGGGGTGTCACGGCCAGATGGACACACACAGGTGGGCCAGAGCCACCCACTCCAGGCTCTAGGGGATGAGTTGGAGCCCCAGACAGTTCAGGGTATTTCATCACCCTGGAGACAGGGGAGCAGCGGAACAGAAAGGCACGCAGCAGGAGGGCGAGCGGGGACGAGTGGGTGCCAGACACGGGGAGAGAGGAAGCTACTCTGTAGGTCAGAGTAGAGACGGCGGAGCCCAGCCTTGGGCTATGTCACTCTGACGTCATGGAGTCAGGGCAGCAGCGTCACTGGGGTGGGTGGGGGGCACAGATGCCCCCTGAGCTTCAGGTGAGGGAATCCAGGTGGCCAGGGTCTGGGGCTTTAGCTGGTGGGGGAGGTGGTGGACGCACCTAGAATACACAGTGCTCAGGTGGTCTCCCTGGGGGTGTCCCTGTCATTCCCTCCCCCCACCTCCACCCCAGTGATCCCTCTCAGAGCATCTCCAAGGAAGGGCCCTCACCGGCCTGAGTCGAGGCACCATCGTGTTTAGGGGTTCAGGACAGTCCAGATCTTGATCTGAAAGTGAGAACGACAAATCAGTCTTCAGACCTTTCTCCATTCAGTGCTCTGTGCCCAGGACTGAGAGTGATGCTCGGCAGGTCCTTGCTGAACTAAGTCACCAACCTGGGCCATAAAATCCACTCATCACTGGGCTGGAGCGGTAGAGCAGGGCTTAAGCACTTGCCTTTCACGTGGCCAACCCCTGTTCAATCCCCAGCACTGCACTTGGCCCTCCAGAGCATCGCTAGCTGTGATCCTTGAGCACAGGCAGGAGTAAGCCCTGAGTACCGCCGAGAGTTGTTCAAAACCTCCCCCCCCAAAAAAAAAAATAATTCATCCTCCATAACACTTACTGGGCAACTTCTAATTAATCAGCCCTGTCCAAGGATCCAGGAATGGGGGTGGATCCGTATCCATTGCTTTGAATCCCAAGATGAAATACAAACACAATAAATCAACTGGTGCCAAATCATTCAAAGTGAATTATGGGTTCTGGAGAAGGTGGGTGCACAAAATGCTCACAGGCAGCCCCAGGGCCAGAGAGGGAGGCTCTGAGGAGAATCCGAGTACTGAAGGCCCCAGAAAAGGTGGGCCTATGGGGAAAACTGACAGTACAGAGCCAGGTGTTGGCAGGATCCGAGGGTACCAAGAGCGAAGGGTGCGTATCTGGACAGAAGCTGGCTACCTCTTTACAGAATAAAGTAAAGAGTTAGAGTGCAGACACGCTCTTCGCAAGCCTTCTGGTTGAGGCATCTCTAACTCCAAGGACCTTTCTTCTCACCTCAAAAGGCCCCGTCAGGTGAAACATCCCACCCCAAATCTCACATTAGGGGGGCTGAGAGACAATACAAAGGTTAAGCACTTGACTTTACACCCTGCCAACCTGAGTTCGATCCCTGCCCTGCATATAGTCCACCAAGCACTGGCAAGGGTAAGTCCTGAGCACTGCTGGGTGTGGCCCCCAACCCCCCGAAATTTAAAAAAAATAATAAATTTTCACCCTAGGAAGGCCAGAGAGCAGGTGTGAACAGGGTGGCTGGCTCCGAGCCCGTGTTCTCATGCCCTGCCTCAGTGAGTCTGACGGGAAGGTGCGCAGAGCTCAGCACCCCGAACGACGAAGCTTCCTCCTCTTCCCCAGGTCTTCCCCCTGCAGTGACCCCAGCACACTCTACTCACCCCCAGGCAGGACAGGTGCAAGGGGCCCGTCTGAGGCAGAGGTGGGTGCAGGTGGGGAGAAGCTGGGAGGAGAAGGGGATGGCAGCATCTGGGGATGGGGGAGGGGCACAGCATTATTCTTGGCATATGGAAGGTTTCACCAGCTTTGCCTCTCAACCTGCCCTAGATCCCTGTCCATCACTCCTTAATGCAGAGCGCCCCCAAATGGGGGCTGGAGTTGAAACGCATTTCAGCAGCTTGTACCAACAACACCAGTAGGGGCTGTGTGTGTCAGCCTGCGGGTATCAACACTCTATGCCAGGCATTCAGCCAGCCTCCACCTGTGCTCACTCATCCACTCCTCCCACCAAGGGAGGGATTCTGACAAGTCCTCTGTTGAGGGGAGATGCGGGTTATCTCTCTGGAAACATGTAAGCACCGAGCAGCAGAGCCCTGGCACCTACCCTCTGCCGTGTTGAAACAAGAGCCTGGCATTCTAGCAGAGCGCCTCCAGGGGGCGCCTGTGCTCAGGGCCTTGGTCTCAGTCGAGCCCAACCTGAGAACGAATGAGCCTGCAGAGTGGCATCACTTGGATGATTTTAAAAAGAAACAAGACCTCGGTGAGGACAGGTCCCTGGCCCAGGTGACATGATGGAAATCACAATACAAATCAATCGAGTAGGGACCACAGAATTCTTAGAAAGCTGCCTTGGTTTCCCTCTTTGCACAGCCTAAGGCACTAGAGGATGTCAGTCTGGACAGGAGGGGGTGTAGTTCAGGGGTAGAACACTTGCCTTGCCTGTTCACCCCCCAGCACACACACAAAAAAAGGGATCCCACAGGGTGGGAGGGACTCACCTCTTCAGAATCTGAGTGTTCAGGTGGTGCTGTGGGGCCTAGCAGCTCCTCCACCAGCAGGGAGGGAAAGACCCCAACACGGCCCCCAAACTCTCCCCTCCAGAAGCCATCGTCCACTCCGTCGTGGGTCCGGGGCAGCAGGCGGATGAAAGCCCCCTCGGGGAAGCTCAGCTCCTCCACGCTCTGTGCCTTGTAGGTGTACAGGGCGCGGGCCAGGCACACTGCAGAGGTCGGGGGAGAGGGGGTGGGCTAGGACCCCAGGACCATGACACCCCACAGCCCCCCACCCCCGATCACTGCCACTCTTCTCCACACATGGGACTCCCCCCTCCTTGCCTGGGCGCTCTTGCTCTGCGCAGTAGTCACAGTCCTGGCTGACCTCGGACAAGGAGACGTCCGGGAAGTTGAGATAGCGCTCGGGGACAAAGCCCACCTGTCCGTGCCGATTCCGAGCCTGCACAGCAGCCGTGTGAACAGAGAACAGACCTGCCCCACCAGCCCACAGCCTGGGCGCGAGCCTCCTCCCAGGCTTCCGGCTGGGTCCGTGCGGAAACAGAGATGGAGCCACCTCCCTCCGGCGCCCTTCCACCCTGTCACAGCCCAGGGCCCGCACCCACCTTGACCCACTCATCGGCATCTCCTTCCTCGATCACCTCCAGCCACTCGCCCTCCGAGATGCTCAGCTCATCCTCATTCCCTGCCTGAACCCCACAAGGAAGGACTGAGCACCCGGCCGTGCCCCACACCTGCCCCGCCGAGCTCCCCCACGACCACTCACACCTGATAGCCAAACACCACGTGTGCAGAGCAGGGAAGAGGCCTGGTGACCAGGGTCGGCGGCGGGGGCTCCTCAAAGAGCTCCCCGGTCTCCTCACACTCCTCAAAGTCAGAGAGTTCAGCATCCTCAGCCTGCAGGGGGGGCCAGCGCTCAGGTACCGCTTGTTTCTCCCATGCCCCCAGCCTACCCTTCCAGAACACCAAGGTTCACCATGCAGCAGGATCGGCACAGAGCAGGATAAAACCGACAATAACCCAGGATGGCAGGTCTGCACCCTGCCCGTGTGCCAGGCACCCAGCTGGGGATCTCACGTCTGTCGTCTCGTTTCATCTCCCTCAAAACCCAGCATGGTCCTGCATAACGATCAACCTCATCTTGGTTAACTTGGAAACAGAGGCTCAGAAAGGTTAATCATTCCACCAGAAGTTGGGGCTTCAGAGAGAGCATGGCGGGTAAGGCGCTTGCCTTGCACACGGCTGGCCCAGAGTGAATCCACACCCTTGACCCCTGAGCATCGCCAGGAGTAATTCCTGATGACAGAGCCAGGACTAAGGCCTGAGCATCACCAGCTGTGACCAAGAAAGGGAAAAACGTCCAGATCACAACTGTAGTGAGTGGACTGACTGCGACTAGAACTGCTTATGCCTCAGCCTCAAGAGTTTCACCTCGTGGGGGCTAGAGTGATAGCACAGCGGGTAGGACGTTCACTTTGCACGCGGCCGACCCGGGTTCGATTCCCAGCATCCCATATGATCCCCTGAGCACTGCCAGGAGTAATTCCTGAGTGCAGAGCATCGCTGGGTGTGACCCAAAAAAAAAAAGGGGAAAAAAAAAGTTTCACCTCATAACCACCAAGACTCATATCCTTGGCTAAGGATGCTCTGTGCTCGAAACTATGTACTGAATTATACTGACGTGACTTCATGGAAACCTCATAATGACTCTCAGAGTTCATTTACAACCCACAGAAGCTCTGGGCTCCAGCGGGCTTTTACCCCCTGGCTATGTGTGGGTAGCGGGCACGGGAGCTGACCGTGGGAGAGACGTCCCTCTGGGACAGCCGGGCTTCACTGAGTCGCCGCTCTTGCTCCACCTCTTCCTGGGCCTGGGTCATGGCAGGCTTCAGCCAGCGCTGCACATCCAAGCCGGCACTCTGCAGCAGGGCCAGCCGGGCTGCCCCCTTCACCTGGCTCACCTGGCGTGGGGCAGAAGGACCCGTCAACTGGAGCGGCAGCTAGTGGAACCTGCCCAGGTGTGTCTACCGGCTGCCGGAGACATGGTAGAGAGCTTAAGGCGCTTGCCTTGCATGTGGCCGGACCCAGATGGATCCCCAGTACCTTACACGGTCCCTGATCACTTCCAGGGGTCACTCACAAGCATGAAGCCAGGAATAGCCCCTGAGTACCACGGGGTGTGGCCCCACCACCCCTTCCAAAAGAAAGATGCCACCTCCTGCCTCCCCACTCCAGCCCGTTAGACAGCAGAAGCCCAGAGAGGCTACAGTCACCCAAGAGAGCTCTCGGTGGCCCGGCGACCCTCACCCGCACCCGCCGGATGCTCTCCTTCACTTCCTGCAGCCGCTGCTCTATGCCCAGAGCCTCCCGCTCTGACGCCTGCTGCTGCCTCTGCTCCAACCGCTGCAGCACCTGGGTGGGACAACAGGACAGGGCGGGGCGGGGTGGGGGGGCGCAGTCAGGGGCGCAGCTCAGGAGGGCCCTGGCCCCAGGCTTGCTGCCTACAGGCATTAGGTCATATACTCTTCCCGACACGGGGTAGGATTGAACACCCCACTGTCAAGGGGAAGACACTCGCCACTCAGAGAAAGGCAGTCACTACCGCCCTCCAGGTTCCAGAACTAGAAAGTAAGAGAGTAGGATTCAAACCCACAAGGTCAGCTCCAAAGGGAGTGTTCTAGAAGCTGGAGAGAGTCAAGCAGGCAAGGCGCAAGCCTCGCATACAGCCAACCTGGGGTTAATGCCTGGCACCCCCCATGGTCCCCCAAGTCCTTCCAGGAGTGATCCTCGAGCACAGAACCAGGAGAAGCCCTGAGCACAACTGTGGGTTGTGGCTCCCAAAACCAAAAAATAATCCAAAACCAAAACAACAATGAAAGTATTCTAATGACTTGTGGGCGACTTGGAATGGCCCCTCCCCTCCTGCCAGCAGCCCCACGCCGTGCTGGCGACTGTGGGACCCTCAGCGCTCTCCTTGCCCACCCACCACCCCTGCACCCCAACTCACCCGACACCCATGGTTCCGGATCTTGTAGTCACGGGCAGCTCGGTTTGTCAAGCGCTGGATCTCTTTCTCTAGGGCGCTGTCCCCTACCACCACGCCGTCTTCGCTCTTTTCTAGTTCTAGGTCACACACCTGAATGGTTGGGGGGGCGGGGGGGTGAGAAGGGCTCAATGCTGCTCCTGCCTGTCTCCCTTCCCTGGGGTCCCACCTTTTTAAAATTATTTCTTTTACTGAATAGCCGTGAGATACAGTTAGAGGGCTGTCCGTGACGGGACTTCAGTCATACAATGTTCCAACACCCATCCCTTCACCAGTGTCCATTTCCCACCACCAATGTCCCCAGTTTCCTTCCCTCCCACTCCTTCCCCCGCCCCAACAACCTGTCTCTATGCAGGTTATTTCTCTCTGTCCTCACCCCCAGGAACAAGAACAAAGGGGTGGGGTATAGGACACGTGCACCACTGCAGACACAGACAGACAGTTTGGGAAATGGGGTCCGGGTGGGGTGAAAAGCACAGGGCCGGGAAGGCACGGGAAGGCAGAAGGGAGGATGCTGATGTGTGAGGCCCGAGTTCCCGAGCCCTCTCTGCGGCTTCTGAACGGCTCCATTAACACCAGGACCAGGAGGAGAGAAGCGCCTAGGGCACAGCGGCCTTGCCCCCGCTCACCTGATCCGTCCCCGCTGGCTGAAACTGCTGAGGCAGAGGGCGCGAGAAGGCGCCCGGCTCCTGAAGAAAGCGCAGCAGCTCCTGTTCCCAGCTTATCTGTGGGGAGGGGAGGGCAAAGGTGGTATTCACCGGGCCCCTCACCCTCTGGGGAGGAAGAGGACAGGGTACGAAGGCCAGGGTGAGGGCGGAGAGTGCTGAAAGGGCTGCAGCGCACACTTTGTATGTGGGAGCCGCGGGTCCAATCCCCAGCCCAGGGTCCCCTGAGTTGCACCTGGAGTGACCCTGAAGCAGTGAGTTGGGAGATGCTCCTGAGCACTGTCAGGGGTGGCGTGGCCCCCCAAACCAAAACTTAAGAAGGTGAGAGGTAGGACAGACACCAGTGGGATGGTCTGTGTGGAGAGAGGACAGAGGACCTCTGGGGAGCTCTTCCGGGGCACAGCCCTCACCTGAGAGATGGCCTGGCCCCCGCTGCGCGCGTGCTCCAGGGCCCCCTCCGCAGCTTCCAGCTCGATGTGGCTCAGTAAAGTCAGGGGGTCCTTCAGACGGTCCAACAGCTCTCTAAACAGGTCCTGGAGAGAAGGCCAGATGCTCACACCACCCTCCCCTCAGGCTACTCTCCTGCCAGACACAGGAGGGCGACGGGCAGGAGGTGTGGGAGACAGCGAGCGAGTCAGACACTATCACTGTTTGAGGCACAGGCCCCTGTGCGTGCACAGCACTTAACTGTTTAAAAGCATTTTCACATCCATTCTCTTGAGACCCATTAGTCTCAAAAGTCTGCAGAGCAGAGGTTATTGCTGATCAGGAAACGGGGGTTCAGAAGGGTTAAGTGTCCCGCGGCCTGTCAGACAGCAGCAGAAGCAGAACGAGTAGCGGACGGGGGGCAGAGTGAGAGTACAGTGGGGAGGGCGTTTGCCTTGCACACCACTAACTGGGGTTCAATCCCAGCATCCCATAACGGCCCCCTGCGTGCAGAGCCAGGAGTAAGGCCTGAGCACTGCCAGGTGTGACCCCCAAACCAACCACCACGACAAAAGAACCAGAAGCAGAGGCCTCTTCTGTGTCATCCAGCGGGCCGGACCAGGCTCCTAGCTCAGCAGAGCCTGATGGAGCTGGGAAGCACAGGACGCTCCCCACACCGCCTCCCTCCACACACCACCCCTGGGCCAGGGCATCTGGGCCAGGACTGGCCTTGAGCAGGGCCGGCAGCTCCTCCTGGTAGTAATGGTCCAGGTGCGCGCTGGTGGCCTCCACGTTGAGGAGGTACTCATTGCGGGCCTCTCGCAGCTGCCGGGAGTACTGGGTCGATTGGGCTGACAGCTAGGAGAGGAACAGGGGTGTTAACAGGGAGCCCCAAACCCTTGGGGTGCGTTCAGGCAACCCAGAGTCAGCTCGGGTTGATTCTCAGACTCGGGGCTTGATGCTAAAATGTTCCCAGGATTCCTACTCAAAACCCTCGAGGGGCGTCTGCATGCACTCAGAGTATGACCCCAACTGCCCTCCCCACAGTGTGCCAGGCGCAGTGCGAGCTGGCCCCCAGCACTGCTCTGGTCTCTTTGCAGGGCTTGTCCCCTTGCTCAAGGTGTGCGTGGCCACACTGGCCTCCTTCCCTTCTCCAGAGTCTGCAGTGATTCCTGTCACAGAGCCTCCACGCTCTATGAAATGTCCCTGGCCTAGATCTCTGTAAGGCGACGCCTCTGTGACACTCGGACCACCTGTCCAGAGAGGCTTTCCCGCTAAATGACATCCCCACTGCCCTTTATCAGACCACCTGGCTTTATTTTCCTTTAATCTGAGGGTTTATTATATCTCCCCAAGCAGGCTGTGACAGCAGCAACTCCTTCCTCGTACCCTCAGTATTTAGAACAGTGCCTGGTACCTAAACGTCCTCAAAAGATGCATGCGGCCAACCCGGGTTCGATCCCTGGCATGCCATATGGTCCCCCCCACGCACTGCCAGGAGTAATTTCTGAGTGCGGAGCCAGGAGTAACTCCGAAGCACTGCTGGGTGTGGCCAAAAAAACAACAAAAAGCATATTAATGGACAAAAAAACAACAATGGTGCTGCCTTTGTTTTGTGAATGAAGAAAGTGAGGCTCAGGGAGATCAAATTAACCAGGGTCACCCACCTGGAAGTGACGGGAGCCTGACTCAAGCCAGTGTCTCAGACTTACACCCCTGGGTTCCAAACCACTGGACTACTCTGCCCGCCTCTTCCCGGCCCCCACACCTTGGTGCTGAGTTTCTGGAGGCTGGACCGTGTGTGGAAGAGCCCATGGTCGCTGCGCATCAGCCTGTACGGGAAAGGCGTGAGGTCAGGTCCCGCTGGGCCTAACGCTTTCTCTCCACCCCTCACCCTGGCTGCCTAGCAGCTCATCACCCCACCTGGTGTGGACATCAGCCGCTTTCTCCTGGGCCACAGCCCAGAGGCGTTCCCGCTGCCCATACAGCTTCCGGCTCCGGCTCAGCTCCCGGACAGACTGCAGCACCTCAGTCTGGGCCCTCTGGAGCGTGTCCACTCCCTAGGAGCAGGGACATACACACAGCCTGACCCAGAGCACCTGGAGCCCCGCCGGCCCTTCCTTCACCCCCACCCCCACCCCCACCCCGAGCCGTACCTTCCTCAGGACCTGCTCCCTGGCACTTCGCCCTGCCAGGTCGCGGTATCTGTCGGACACCTGGAGCCGGGCGAGGCCCCCAGCAAGGGTGGCATCCAGCAGGCAGCGCCAGGCACCAAACACCGTCCTGCCTCTCCCCAGAGAAAGGCAGTGTTGAGGAGGGGAGCCCTGGGAAGCCGGCGCCCCCACCCCCAGCCCAACCTCAGGGAGACAGAGCGTCCTCCCATCCCCCCTGGCGTCTGGGAGCCCATCAATCGATCAGCCCATTAGCTTAGCCACAAGCATCGCTCCTGCCCTCCGCCCCCCACCAGTGTCCTTGTGGGGTCAGCTCCTGAGCTGCTGTGTCAGCTCTACCTGCAGCTCACGGGCTGGACTGAGCTCCTCACCCCTGCTCAGCCTTGTGTCTCCTCCTCGGGGTGGGGGTGGCGCTCACCTGGTGTCCACCTCCCCACTCCGGTGCACTTCTCTCTTCAGGAATGGTCCGGCCAGTTTCTGGAGGGCCTGGCGGGAAAATCATCACATACCAAGGGCCTCTTCTGGGAGGCGGGGGAGGATGGTCACACCTGGCTATAGTCAGGAGCTACTCGGGGTGCCCACCGCTCAAGGCACCATGCAGTGCAGGGGACTGAACCTGGGCGTCCAGCATGCAAAGCCTCTGGTCAGCACACCTGAGCAACCTCTCCAGGCCAGAACAGACTCCCTTTCAAAGACACTTCCCCATTGGGAGAACCCGAGGTCAGAGCAGAGCAGCCAGCCTCTGTGCTAGGGGCCTTACATGCATTATTATTCTATTCTTACATTAACCCCAGATGAAGTTACAGCTGGCACTCCCCTTCTACAGAGAAAGCAGCTGAAGTCAGAAAAGGTTAAGCAGCTTGTCCAAAACATACAGGTTAATTAGCACGGGGTGGGGTGGGGGGCACAGATCTGACAGATGAAAGGCATCTGCTCCTGCCCAGACGCATGTATAGAAAGATGTTAGTGGTCATGCAGGAAGAACAAAAGAGAAGATCAGAAGAAAAGAATCCCATACCTGCCCATACTCCCGTTCAATGGCTGCCCTCTGCTTGCTGTAGGATCTGTGGAAATTGGGAGGGGGCAGAGGGTCAAGGGGGTGGAGTTAGTTTGCCCTCCAGCCTTTCCTTAGCCTAAGTGTGGTACCAGGACCTAAGTGTGGTGTGAGTATGGAGTGAGACAGAGGGAGCCATTCACTGAGTTCACCTCGAATAGCTGCAACCCAGAACAAACTCTCCACCTCATCGCTCAGGGTCTCCGCAGGATCCCCCCATCCCATTCCCGAGAACCATCTGCGGGTTTGGAAGTGAGGACTGATGGGGAGCTGGGTACAGGGTCCACCTGCCAACCAACATATCTGCAAAACGGAGGGGGGATTCTGCCCTAAACTTGATTGTGGGGGTACAGGAAGTGGTTGTGGAGTCAAGGGGAGCGGGTCCCTGAGAGTCTATGCGAGTTGAGGAGGGTTACCTGCTTCCCAGGATGTGGAGAGGCAGCCCTAGGGTGGGGGCCCTTAAGAGGCAGGCTGGAGCGCTCTGCATCGCCCACCCCTTACCTGGCCGGGATGTATGTACATGTATGTACGCTGGAGGACAGGGAAAAGGCAACAGCGAAGTTGGGAACTTCCGTGGGGGAGGAGAGGGCTACCTGATATCTTCCAAGAGATCGGCCTCCTTCTGCTGCCGGGTCTGGAGGATGCTCAACTGCTCCAGGAAACGAAGCTTCACCTCCTGGACCGGCTTCACCTACACGGGTCAGAAGATGAAGACCCCGGCGGCGGGATCTGAAAAACACTCCGCGCAGGGAGCGGTAGGGGGCGGGGCCGGGGAGGGGCTAAGCTGTTTCCTCGGTAACGTCGGGACTGCGCCCCGGCCCCCTCTCATTTCTCGTCCCCCCACCACGGGTCCGGTGTCCCTCTTGGTCCCCACCAGTCCCCCTAACCGTCCAGTAGTCCCCATTCCCCACGCCAAGCTTACTTTTCTGGGCGGCGGCTGCATCTCCGCTCCGGCCGGGAAAAGCGACGAGACTCCGGAACTCGAGGAAGCCACGCCCACTTCGAGACCCCGCCCACGGCCAGGCCCCGCCCCGCCCACGCCCCGGCGGGCTTGTCTCAGCGCCGCGGAGCGCTGGGAGGCAGCCGAGCCCTGGAACCTGCCTCACTGCCCAGAATCCCCTGGAGGGTCTGGGCCGCCGGCAGGACGCGGCGTCCGCTGGGCGGTAGGGGATAGTCAAAGACGCCTGGGGTCTATTTCTAGGGGAGCTGTTGACTCAGCCCGTAATTATTTCTTATCGTTCATTTACATATGCAGATCGCCAGTAGTTGCGCGAAGTCTGGCGAAGACCTTAATCTAGGACCAGGGAAACTGAGTCATAGGATGCCTGAGCGAAGATGTGTCTGACGAAGAGAAACAGGGCTGGTCCCAGACCGTTTCCCAATTCCCACTCAACTGGAAAAGCCAGCGTGAGCGGGAGTGTGGGACGCCTAAAGCCAGGAAGCGGCCAGGTGGATGGGGAGACAGGTATATCCTTGCCTGTGGAAACTCAGTCCTGAGAGGGATCTTGAACTGGGAGGCTAGCGAGGAGTCTGGTGGCTCGAAAGCCCCTGCCACCTTCAGGGTCTGCATCCTGGGACCCACCAGCACCGTGATACCTGCCTGCATCATCCCCTTTACCTGTGCACCCTTATCCACCCCCATCACCTCACCCAATTTGGAAAAAGCAATTATCTGTGGCCCAAAACTCCATCTTCAGGTATCTGATAGCCCATTAACACTTCTCTGTGCATGTCTAAAGGATGCCTCAAACTTTTCCAGCTTCTCATCCTCTCCCAGTCACCTCCCCCAGCTAACATATAATGCCACACGGCATCCTAAGGAAAGTCAGAGATCCAGAGATGGTGTGGCCTTTATCCTGCCCCCATATTCCATCCACCAGCAAATGCTTTAGATCCACCTTCTAAAAACTATCTCCTATTGATCCTCCTCCTTCAATTTCCAAAACCACCAACCTAATCCAAACACACATTATCGGTCTTCTGGTCTATTCGCTGGTCACCTTGCTTCCACTCTTCCCCTCTCCTGAACAAGC
Organism: Sorex araneus; assembly: GCF_027595985.1. NCBI lineage: Eukaryota > Metazoa > Chordata > Mammalia > Eulipotyphla > Soricidae > Sorex > Sorex araneus. The sequence continues at coordinate 19,747,252 of NC_073307.1, read as the reverse complement.
CATTATGCATAAAACAGCCCGAGTGATCGATATTTTTTAAAAATAAAATAAAGGGCTAGAGAGACAATACCATGGGTAAGGTGCTTGCCTTGCACACAACAAACCAACCAACCCCGGTACTGCCTATGGTCCCTCAAGCCCCACCAGGAATGATCGCTGAGCACAGATCCAGGAGTAAGCTCTGAGCACTGCTGCGTGTGCATCTCCCCAAAAAGGAAAGAAAATAAGTGGATTCTATATTGGTTACTACATAAGCAGATAAATAAAATAAGGTTTCATCAATCTCTTCTTAAAATTGCTGCTAGTGGGGGCCCGAGCAATAGTACAGAGGGTAGGGCATTTGCCTTGTACGCAACTAACCCAGGCTCAATCCCCTGCTTCCCATCCCCTGAGCACCGCCAGGACTGATCCCTAAATGCAGAGCCAGGAGTAACCCCTGAGCATCGCAGGATGTGATGCCCCAAAAAATATTCTGTTGGGCTAAAGAGATAATACAGGGGTTAAGGTGCTTGTCTTGCACACAGCTGACCCTGTTCAATCATGGACACTGCATATGGTACCCTGAGCACCCCCAGGAATGATCCCTGATCATTACCAGTTGTGGCTCAAAAAACAAACAACAAAGACTCCTCAGTTACGGGAGATTAATACAGGAAGTAAGGCGCTTGGCTTGCACACGACAAAGACCCATTCAATTCCCACCTGGTATGCTCTCCTGAGCATGGTCAGTGTCACTTCTGAGCACAGGGTCAGAAATAGCCCATGGGGAAAAAAAAAAAGAAAAAGAAAGAGCCCATGAGCATCATAGGTGTGACCAGTTGATCATACAGTAACCAGCCACTCTCAGCTCCTTGGCCATGTCCCAGCAGGGGAGCCCCTTCCCACCCTAGAGCCTTTGTGCTGCTGCTCCCACAGCCCCTCCCCCAGTTCTTTCCCTCTCTAGGAGCTCCCCTCAGCACTCAAGTGTCTAGTTCTCCCAGGTGAGGATTTTTTGTTGCTGTTATTTGGGTCACACCCGGCGATGCTCAGGAGTTACTCCTGGCTCTGTACTCAGGAATCACTCCTGGAGGTGCTCAGGGCACCCTAGAGGGTGCTGGGGACTGAACCCAGGTTGGCCACGTGCAAGGCAGGCTCCTGATCCACTGTATTATCTGTCTAGCCCGTGTCACGGGTTTCAGCTTTTCAATTTTCAGCCTTCCTTTCCCTTCCCCGCCTTAAGGCCACCCCCACAGAACACTCTGCAGCACATCACTATGGTTTAGGTTTTTCACAGCACTGCTTTTGTGTAGTTCGTGTTTTCTGTTCGCCAACTATAGTGGAAGCACCATAGAAACAGGGACCCCCAACTACTCTCTTCAAAAGCATCCCCGGCACCCGGCACCAGACAGGGGCTCAGTAGCTATCTGCTGAGTGAACAGACAAAAATGAACGAGTAAGAGATGAGCAGTCTGTGATTTCAAGGTTTATTAACAGACCCTGTCCTTTTCCAGCTCCTCTTGGCCCCAACTTCCAACCCCAGTTGACCTAGTCCCCTAGAGCTTCAATGTTGTCCTCGAAGGAGGTGGAGTAAGGTAGACTTGAAGATCATTCAGCAACTGGACCTTCAAATACTTTTCTTGGGTTGAGAGGTGCTGTGGTTTGGGCCCCACCTGGCAATGCTCAAAGGACCTTTTGACGCCAAGGACCAAACCAGTATGCACTGCATACAAGACAAGCTCTTCAAACCCCCGGATTACATCTTCAGCCCAACTGCTTCCCCTTAATGCAGTAAAACATGCCCTTCCCCCCCACCCTTTCTTTTCTTTTGAGTCACACCTGGCCACCTGGCTGTTCTCAGGGATTACTCCTGGCTCTGTGCTCAGGGATCACTCCTTGCAGGGCTCAGGGGATCCCATATGGGGTGCCGGGAATTAAGCCCAGGTCGGCTGTATGCAACGCAAGTGCCCTGCCTGCTGTCCTATCTCTTCAGCCCCTAAAATCCCATCTCTGACAGAACCCTTTCGGGTCAGACATATAAAGCACGGCTCATCCTTGTGGGGGAAAGGAAGTAGGACCTGGAGCTCTGAGCCAGGGTTTGGCATTCAGTGCTCTCCCTGCCCACTACTGCAGGGTACAGGTAAGTGAGCTGAGGCCCAGAGAGACCTGCCCTTCTCCGGACAGGATCCAGCCCCGGGAGCCCTCAGTCTTGTGCCCCTGCCACAGCCCCACACTGGACCCTGGGGTCTCCCGGCCAGAGCACAGGCAGCTCCCGGAAGTCGTGTCAGGCCTAGTGGGTTCCTACCCCCTCAGACCGGCAGTCCCAGATCAGGTGAGGGGCTGGCTGGAGGGGGCGCTGGAGGTGCAGGGAGGCTGCGAAAGAAAGCCCGCTTTTTGTGGTGGGAGGCAAGGAGGGCTGGGGGGCTGCGGGCTGGGGGGCTGCGGGCTGGGGGGCTGCGGGCTAGGGGGCTGGGAGGGGCTACCCCGGGGCTCCCCCTTCCTGAGGATGAGGTTGTTGAGCTCCTGGAGCAGCTGCTCCTCCAGGGACCCCTGTGCCTGGGGGCTTCTCTTTGAAGCGGGGCTCAGGGGGAGCTCGGGGGGCTTCTCTCCCAGGCCCAGGTCGCCCGCGTTGGAGAGCAGCGACTGATCCAAGGACCTCTGCTTGCCAGAGGGGGCCTTGGACTGGGCTGTCCGCTCCGGCACGGCGAAGGAGGTGGAGGTTTCCTCGGTCAGCTCGAAGGCCCCCACTTCCTCGTACACCGGCTCCTCGTACACAGGCTCCTCCAGCTCCTCCTGCTCCTCCACTGACCCCGGCGATGACTTCATCGGCTGCGAGGGAACAGGGCGGCAGAAGGGCCACAGTTAGAGTAGCGAACGCCGAGACGGAACGCTTCCTCTGAGCCAGGTCGGGAACAACACTCGTCCCATAGGATGCCACAGAGCCGTTCCACTGCGGGTGGGTAAACTGAGGCACGCAGGGCCGGGGCATTGCCCAGGATCACAGGGAACAGAGCAGCAGGCTTATCCCCACTGTCCACTCCCCCCAAATCAAGCTTCTTTCCTTCCCCCAGCCCCACTGTATCCCACCATCCCCCGTTTCTACACACCAACACCCCCGCCTCCCCTGGTTCATATACAGCCCTGCGACAATACTGAAGCTCGCCAATACTGAAATTCCAGCAGGAGCACACCAGATTACATGGAAAGTCGCACAGAAGGCAACTAAACTCAACAAACAAAAAATAGTGACACTGAAGGCTTAATGGGCAACAAACACCTTAGAAATTCTTAGACAAGCACTTAACAACCCCTGGTGAGATATAACAATTGTCACATATTTTCTTTTCCTGAAGTATTGTTACTTCTTTTAGCTATTCAGTTGCAACAGGCAATGTAAACTAAATTACCGTGTGCCTGCTAAGTGGCAGGCTTGGACGGTGGTTTGGAAAATGGGAAGAGTGATGGAGGAAAGGTCATTCTGGTGGTGAGGTTGATGTTCAAACATTCTAATGGACAACTTTGGAAACCACAGTGCTTAAATAAAGTATCTTATTGGGGCTGGAGGGATAGGGCAGCAGGTAGGGCATTTGTCTTGCATGCGCCCAACCCATATTCAATCCTGGGCCTCCCATATGGTCCCCTGAGCACCGCCAGGAGTAATTCCTGAGTGCTGAGCCAGGGTAACTCCTGAGCATCACTGGGTGTTACCCAAAAATAAAAAAAATAAAATAAAATAAAACAAAGTATCTTATTTAAAAAATGAAAAGACGACACCTGAGTTTGGACAGATCACCAGGGTGCACAGTACTCACAAAGAACATGGACAGGGTCCTCCGGTTGTGAAGTCGCCGCTGAGGAGGACAGGGGGGACAGGGGTGGACAGACACAAAGACATGGTGAGATCTGGCACTGGGAGGTGCAGGGGCGGGGTGGGTGGCTCAGAGCAGACAGAAAGGGGTCCCAGGCAGGCAGGCACCCCACTCCCTCCTACAGTGCGGCAAGGACCCAGGCTGGGTGGGCCGGAGGAGACTCACCAGGGTCTGGTTGGCCGAGAGGAGGGTGGCCCCGCAGTCGTCCCCGCGGATGGGCAGCAAGGGCATGGTGCCGAACTTCTGCCGGGCCAGGTCAGAGGCGGAACGGCGGCGCAGGACCACTGGCTGCTCGTCATCGTGCTGGGAGAAGGTGAAGGGTGGGTACAGGGCGCCTGGGGGAGCGGCACCCACAAACCTCGACCTTAGTCTTCTCCTTCCCCTCACCTGGGTTTTGAGAATGCTGGTGGTCCAGTCCCACATCTCATCCTCGTCAGTGCAGGCCAGATAGCTAGGGGCAGGAGGGGCAGAGGACAATCAGCACCAGGGGAGACAGGAGGACAGGAGGAGACAGCAGCGGGGGAGGGGGAGGGCAGGGGGTTGGAGGGCGGGGGACAGGAGGAGGAAGGGGAGTGGGGGCAGGGAGGTGGAGGGCCGAAAGAGGCCAGGCTGGGTGGACTCACAGGTGCATCTTGTCCAGTAGCAGCGTGAAGCCCCACCTAGGAGGCAAAGGAGGACAGCGATGGGGAGCAGAAAAGACCTGCGAGGTGGGGGGAGCTCCGAGCTGGGTGGGGGAGCAAACTCACGGCGTGGGAGGCTTTAACTTCTTGCGGATGCCCAAGTACACCTTGGCCTCATCCAAAGGCCACTCCCGCTCCGGTTTAGAGCTCTGAGAACAGAAGTAGAGGAGAGGGGAGAGGAGGGGCACTGGCGTTACAGGAGCAGCAGGCGCCCCGTGAGGGGGTTACAGGGCATGGCTCCTCCCCCAGGTACCTGCGGGGGTGGGGGGGGACAGGGGGGATGAGGCCAAGGGGGGCTCACCTTCTTCTCCTTCAGGAGCAGCAGGCAGCGGCCCCTCAGCAGGAAGAATCTCTCCTGGAAGCGGTTTCCCAGCAGGCGGGGCGGCTCCTCCCGGCACCGCAGCAGCCCCATGCGCGGGCTCTCCCGCCGCACACCTGGGCACAAGGGGGCAGTGCTGGGCAGCGGGGCCTGCGGGGGGTCGGGGGGGGGGGGGGAGGCCGGGGACTGCGGGCTCAGGAGGAGAGGCTCACCCGTGAAGAGGCAGCCGGCCTGCGCCAGGGAGACTTTCTTCAGGAGCAAGGAAGCCGAGCCGGGCTCTGGGAGCTGGCACCATTGCAGAGCCTGCTCCAGGACCCTCTCTTTGGGGTGCAGCGGCCGCTCTGCGGGGCAAGAGAGCTGGCCGTCAACCAGGATATCCATCAGCACTCCGGAGCTCCCAGCTCAACGCCCGCCGTTCATTTATTCATTCCCGGATCCGTTCTCTCATTGTCCATTCAGCCACATGTTTTTGGTTTTGTTTTGGGGCCATATCCAGCGGTGCCCAGGGCTTCCCTCTGGCTCTGCATTCAGGGCCCACTCCTGGCAGGGCATGGGGTGCCAGGGATCGAACCCAGGTCAGCCACACGCAGGGCAAGCACCCTTTCCACTGTTCTGTCTCTCTACCCTTAGACATTTATTTCAGCATTGACTAGGAAGGGGCATGAGATGGTTCTGGGTAGATTTAATATAAGTACTTTGCTGTAGGCATTTTCACCAAGTAAATAAGTGGCCATTCTTCATTTTTTTTCCATAAAAGAGAAAATTAGTGGAAAATAAAGGAAGAACATTAATTCAAAGATACACGCTGAAACATAAAGATTAATAACAAAATTTTTAAAACTTTATTGTAGGAGCCTGGAGAAATGGCTCAAAGGGCCAGAGCGCTTGCTCTGCCTGTAGAAGCCCCAATCTGCTCCCAAGCACCACATGGTCCCCCAATCACCAGCCCAGAATAAGCCCAGAGCACTGCTAGATGTGGCCCCAAACAATAACAAAAAACCAAAAAATAATTCATAATGAATGCTGTCAAAGCCACATCTAGCAATGCTCAGGGCTTACTCCTGGCTCGCTCTGTGCTCAAGGGTCACTCCAGATAGTCCGTGGAGGACAATATGCAGTGCCGGGGTCAGCACCACAAAGCAAGCACCTTAACCCTTGAACTAGCTCTCTGGTTCAAGACTGCTCTGTAGTGCTGGCTTCCTCTTTTACATATGCCAGAGCCTGGAAAACTCTTGGTTTGGGGGCCACACTTGGCTATGCTCAGGGCTTACTCCTGGCTCAGCACTCGGGAATCACTCCTGGCAGGACTCGAGAGACCATATGGGGTGCCAGGGATTGAAACCAATTTGGCCACAAGCAAGCACCCCACTCACTGTATTACCTCTCTGGCTGGAGCTTGGTAAACAGTGGGAGATGTGACTGTTATTGAAGTAGCAATATGTTATCATTTTAAGACTAGTATGCAATATGGCTTTACACTCTGATTTCACACTTCCAGCAAGTTTTATCACTATATTTTCTATTGAGTTGATATATGTAGTTATCATCCACTATTTTTTTGGAGTGGAGTGGGGAGACCATTTCAGATAGGGCTTGGGGGAATTTGTTCCACATGTAAACCATATGCTCCAGCCCTTTGAGCTGTCTCCCTGACCCCATCACCCATTATTTTAAGACCACTACGTCTATTATACAGTATGAGAGCTAACATACGAGATCTATAAAATACGAAAAATAATCTTATAGGATATAAAAACACAAACACTACGTCATTTGAGAGCAAACATAAAACTAAACTGTCAAACAGTGATTTTTAAAAAAATCTCTATTAGGGGGCTGCTAGGTTAGAGACAGCTGGGCCCCCACTGGTGGTGCTGAGTTTAAGCCAGGCTGGTGATCATTTACCTGGAGGTGCTGTGGGGACCAAGGGGTGCTGGCTTTGGAACTCTGGCCCCCTACCGCCAAGCCTTTGAGCTATCTTAAAGCAAGTTAGTTTTGTGGCAAAACTGTTTGCATTATAATCGTTTGTGACAGAAAATACTGCTGGAGCAGGACTTGGAGCAAATCTACTGGATATGGCACAAAGCAAAGCTCACACACACCTGGTGAGGAAGTAGATAGCGAACAGGTAAGCAAACCAAATAACTGTAGAGGAATCATTGCTTTGAAGGAAACGATAAGACACCGAGAGCCAGGGGGGCTACATGGGATACCGGGGATTGAGCCCGAGCCGGCTCCATACAAGGCAAAAGCCTCCCCACTATACTATAGCTTCAGTCTGCCAGGAATAATTTCTGAGTATGGAGTTAGGAGTAACTTCTAGCATCACCAGGGTGACCCAAAATCAAACAAAACAATGCAAAAAAAAAAAAAAGAAAAAAGATTTGGTGACTTCAATGCAGAATGGCAGTGAGAGCTGGGTATAAACATGAAGTAGGGTTCTTTTTTAAAAAAAATTTCCAGGTTTTTAATCTCGATAACTGTTGAATGGCGATGTTTCAAATTGAGTTAAAAAAAAAACACTAAGAAATGGGGCCGGAGCGATAGCACAGCGGGTAGGGTGTTTGCCTTGCACGCGGCCGACCCGGGTTCGATCCCCAGCATCCCATATGGTCCCCCAAGCACCGCCAGGAGTAATTCCTGAGTGCAAAGCCAGGAGTAACCCCTGAGCATTGCTGGGTGTGACCCAAAAAGCAAAAAAAAAAAAAAAAAACCCACTAAGAAATAACCTGGGCTTTTCAGGAAGGGGGAGCACTTGGAATTGAGTTTGGTCTAACAAACCTTAAATTGGGGATGCTTAGGAGCCAGAGAGATAGTATAAAAGGTAGGGCCTTTGCCTTGCACCTGGCCAACCAGGGTTCGATCCCCACCACAAACTACAGTCCCCCAAATCCTGCCAGGAGTGATCCCTAGACAGTGCCAGGAATAATCCCCGAGCACTACCGGGGGGGCCAAAAAACAACCCCGAAATAAGTTGGGGGTGCTTACACAACCTACTAGTGAAGGAGTGTTTTGGGTTTTTGTTTATTTGTCGTACACACTTGGCTGTGCTCAGGGCTTACTCCTGCCTCTACGACCAGGGATCATTTTTGAAAATACTCAGGAAGCCATATGCGATGCCAGGAATCAAATCTGGGCAGCCTCCTATACGGCAACAATCAAATCTGGGCAGTGTCCTACCTGGTATACCATCTCTCTGGTCCTGAAGTGGAGGTGCTGAGTGGGAAACAGGTCTATGGGTTCAGGAACCAGTTTACTAATGATATTTAACAACAGGAATCAGCCCAGGATTAAGCTCCGAATCTCTCTAACACTTGAAGTCTCAACAGAGGATGAATTCTGAGTTTTCTTTGAGGAGGAAAGGAACCATCTGTGGCCCTGAGCACTGGGTGACTGGGGCGAATGCTGTGAAAGGGGACATCCGCTGCGGTATAGCTACACCACAGGAGAGAACGGAGTCCGCCCACCGGATGTAGAAACACAGAAGACAGTGGTGACTCGGACCCCCACCCGTGCACGTGCCCGCTCATACTCACCAAGTTCCCCGTGCTCTCGGATCTCAAAGGTCACCCACAAGTCTGTGCCAGTGGCTGCCCCCCGCATCTCCAGTACCTGGTTCGTCAGCTCCCCCGCAGTCAGGGTTGGGGAAACCTGGGGTCAGGAGCAGAACAGACGAGCCGTGCTGGTCAGACCACTGGCCCTGCCCCCCACCACGCTCCCCTTCCCACCCCCCTCAGTCTAACTCTGAACTTACCTTCAGGGTGACGCAGTTGTCTGGGAGCTGGTGCTCTATGTAAACCTCCATGATGAGGTCCCCAGCCTGGGACAGCTGTGGGGAGGCCGGAGCAGTCAGGAGCAGGCCAAGACCCAAGCCCAGACAGAGGACGCCGTGTGCTGCCTCACGAGGCTTCCCCCCTTAAGACTCCCTCCCTTAGAAGGGAGAACCTCAGCAGTGGCGGATCTGCAGCGCCAGGCCGCGTGGATGCGCCCCCGGCAGAGGGGCCACATCCCAGTGGGAGATTACGGCTTTCAACTCTGCCACCATTATAAGTCACCTTGCAAGCCTCCCATTTCCATTTTGGGTTTTTGTTTGGAGCAACACCCAGAGGTGCTCGGGGCTTATTCATGGCTCTGTGCTCACAGATGAGGTCGCTGATCAACGGTCGACCGTGTATAAGGAAGCACCCTACCTACGGTACTAGCTGTCCAGCCCACCCCCATGTCTGTCTGTCTGTCTTTCTTTTTCTTTCTTTCTTTCTTTCTTTCTTTCTTTCTTTCTTTCTTTCTTTCTTTCTTTCTTTCCTTTTTCTTTTTCTTTCTTTCTTTCTTTCTTTCTTTCTTTCTTTCTTTCTTTCTTTCTTTCTTTCTTTCTTTCTTATTGAGGCACTGTATTTTACAAGTTATTCATAGCACCCAACTTTACAATCAGCCATGATCAAATTCCACGTGTACAGTTTTCCCGGCCTCAACCCCATCATGTCAGTATCAGAGACCACTCCCCTGAGCTCTGGGGTCATATAGGGGGCCAGGGACCAAACTCAAATCAGGCACATTGCAAGGTAAAGAATGTAACCTCTGTCCTATCACTCTGGCTCCACCTCCATTTCTTTATTTGAAAAGAAAGCGGAGCTACCAGGCTGGAATTACAGCTCGCAGGGGCAAAGCCCCGAGTTCCATCCCTGCCCCACTCCCCGTACTGCTGTGTCAGGTGCTGAGCCGCTGGGTCTCTGCTGCTGGCATGAATCTCCCTGAGCACTGCTGGGGAGGTCCCGGAAAAGGAAAAAAAAATAAAAGCAACTACCAACTTCAGGGGTAGTTGGAGAATTTTTTGATCACAGGCTTAATAGTTTCTCATCCCCCTACTTTGTCCAATTTGCTCGTGAACTAAGAGCTTCTACCACTTTTATGGTTTTTTTTTCTTTTTGGGTCACACCCGGTGATGCACAGGGGTCACTCCTGGTTCATGTACTCAGGAATTACTCCTGGTGGTGCTCAGGGGACCATATGGGATGATGGGATTCGAACCCCGGTCTGCCGCGTGCAAGGCAAACGCCCTACCCACTGTGCTATCACTCCAGCCCCTTTTTTTGTTTGTTTCTTGTTTTTTGTTTTTTGAGCTTCTACCACTTTATTTGTTTGGTTTTTTTTTTTTTTTTTTTTTTTTTTTTTTTTTTGCTTTTTTGGGTCACACCCAGTGATGCTCAGGGGTTACTCCTGGCTTTGCACTCAGGAATTACTCCTAGCAGTGCTTGGGGGACCATATGGGATGCCGGGGATCGAACCCGGGTCGGCCGCGTGCAAGGCAAACGCCCTACCCGCTGTGCTATCGCTCCGGCCCCAAGCTTCTGCCACTTTAAAAAAAAAAAAAAAAGATTCCTCATGTTGAACCGAATGGAGCAAATCTCCAAGCCCTGTTCCCCAGAGAGCTGAGGGCCAGCGTCGGAGGCACCCTGTCAGCTTCCTCTCCTAAGGGTCCAGCCTGGCCCGTTTGGGACAAGTTACCTGCACGTCCTTCCAGGTGGTAATTAGGCTGACCTCCAGGTCAATCTGAGCAACCTGGTCAGAGTCGATCTGTGGAAAGCCAAAAGGGGGGTGTGGGAGAGGTGGGTGAGGGGGTGCCGAAAGGGGGTGAGGGAGAGGGAAAGACATCAGGACTGGGGGACAGAGACCTCAAACTAGAGGATGGATGAGTCGGAGGCAAGGGCCCTGGAAGGAGGTTTGTGATACAAAGATGTTCTGGGGGCGCGCTGTGGGGCCACAGGCTCACTCGCCAGGAGGAAACTCGGTCCGTGGGGGCGGGAGCACTTACGTCGAAGACAGAGACGTAGCTGTCGATGAGCTCTTGTAGCACCCGCACCTCATGCTCCCCGCGCCCGTCGGTCTGGAACACGCTGGGCGCGAAGAGCAGGGCCAGGTTCCGTGTGCACATCTGGTTTAGAGCTGCACACTTCTGCACCCTGGGGAGGGAAAGGCAAGGTGCAGAGCCTTTGCTCACCCACACATCAGCACAACATGTGTCAGCAAACACTGAGGGTTGGGGAGAGCACTGAGGGCAGGAGCACGGGGCCGGATGCATGCTGTCTAACACTTCCTGGACTCCGGGGGGGTCCTAGGCATGGCTGGGGAGGTGCCCATACAAATAAAAGCACTTACTGAGCCCCTGCTATACCAGGCCCGGGCTAAGCACTCGAGGGACAGAGCAGTAAGACCATCCTGGCCTTTAGGAGCGCCCAATCAGGGGAAGACAGGCAAGAAATGGGTGAACCAAGCCGAGTAGGGGGTTGCAAATGCTTTAAATAAAGTAATAGAATATTGCAGGTTGATCAGCCATCTGTGGTCCATTGCTGGAGCGTGACAGGAGCCAAAGCAATAGAAAAGTGAATGGGCGTGGCTTTTTATACTTTATTTACAAAAATAGGCATCAGGTTGAATTTGCCCAGAGGTCATCGCTGGCTTGATAGAGTGTAAGCAATACAACATGCCCAGGATTCACCCAAAAATCACTGAAAAACTTGTCTCCCTGGGCTGGGGTGTGGTGCAGAGAGGTGGGTGCCTAAGAAGGGTGAGACTCTGAGTTCGACCCTCGGCGTCACATGGCCCCTGGACAACACTAGGTATAGCCCTGCTGGACACCAAGCATGACTGTTAATAGTCCTGGATCCCCCAAATGTTCCTGGGGGAGGCCCCTATTTTTAAGAAGCCTCCTAATAATAAACGTAGATCTGCATCTTCTCTGTGTCTCCTGTAGTCCTTTGCCTGGCACAGAGTGACCGACAAAATAGTAATAGAAATGGCTCACCATTTCTGAATTCTTACCACAAACACACCAGTAAGAATTTTACAAGATTTTCTCATTTAACTGTGATGTAACATACAAACTGCATACTATTCATTATTTCTTTTTTCTTTTCTTTTCTTTTCTTTTCTTTTCTTTTCTTTCCTTTATTATTTCTTTTCTTTTTCCTTTTTTTGGCCACACCCGGCAGTGTTCAGGGCTTACTCCAGTCTCTGAGCTCAGGGATTACTCCTGGCAAGACTCAGGGACCACACGGGATGCCAGGGATCGAACCAGGGTCAGTCTCAGGCAAGGCAAGCAGCCGATTGGCTGTCCTGCTGCTCTGCCCACCCCCCCCCTTTTTCTTTTCTTTTTCTTTTTTTTGCTTTTTTGGGTCACACCTGGCGATGCACAGGGGTTACTCCTGGCTCATGCACTCAGGAATCACTCCTGGCGGTGCTCAGGAGACCATATGGGATGCTGGGAATTGAACCTGGGTCGACCGCATGCAAGGTAAACGCCCTACCCGCTGTGCTATCGCTCCAGCCCCCCACTCCCCTTTTTCTTTTTCAGATGAAGAAATAGACTCAGAGAGAGAGAGAGAGAGAGAGAGAGAGAGAGCGCACACCAATGACAAAGTCACACGCGAGAAGGGTGTTGCCAGATTAAGGCCTTGACCTGCCTGATACAAAGCTCTGAGCCCTCTGTCCCCACTTAGCTCTGTTGTGAGAAGAAGCTCTGACCCCTCTGTCCCCACTTAGCTCTGTTGTGAGAAGAAAGGAGAGATGACAGCAGGGGGCTGGGGAGAAGAGGCAGAGGTTGGAGAGGGGTCTCCAGACTGACCGGTAGAGATGGCCAATGAGGGTGGCCAGCGTGCGGCGGTTGACCCGAGGCAGGCAGCCAATCACTTCCTTGTATTTTTCCAGGCGCTGATTCTTCTGGGGCAGCTCTGGGAAGGGCAGAGGGAAGGGTTGGAGAGAACCAGGGTAGGGCATGAAAGTGGGGGGAAATCTCAGAAAAACAAAACCAGTGGGGATGTGTCTGCCCCTCCCACCATGCCCCTGGGGTGGTCCTCCAAGGAGGGGGGATGCTGGTGAGGAGGAAGGGATCCCAGTTGGGCCTTGGAGGAGGTTTTAGCAATCTGGGGAGTATACCGGCAGCCTCCCTCCAGCGAGGCAGCATCCGCGCAGAAGTCACGGGGTCATCAAGCTCTCGAAAGAAGCGTTTGAGTGTGTCGGTGACATCCTCCACAAAGTGCTCCCCGGGACGCAGCTTGACGGAGCGGGCATCCCGTCGGAATTCAGCCAGGAGCCGCAGGCTGCGTGCACGCGCGCCCCCTTTCCGGTAGACACCCTCCAGCCGGAGTCCTGAGAACAGCCGACGTCCCTCTGTTGACCCAGAGTCTAGCACCACCCACCGCCAGCCCCTTGGTGAGCCCCCTACATGGTACGGGGCTCTGGGGGGTCGGGGTCAGAAGGGAGGGAAACTGCCTCCATAGTTTTCCTAAGTCCCCATCTTATGGAGGGGCCACACCCGGCTGTACTCAGGGGTTACTCCTAGCTCTGTGTTCAGGGATCACTCCTGGCAGGGCTCCAAGGACCACAGGGATCCCAGGGATCCAACCTGGATCGACTGCATGCTAGGCAAGTGCCCTATCACCTCATCCAGGGCTGGAGCAATAGTACAATGGGTAGGTGTTTGCCTTGTGCGTGGCTGACCCGAGTTTGATCCCCAGCAGCCCACATGGTCCCTCAAGCACTGCCAGGAGTAACCCCTGAGTACCACGGGGTGTGGCCCCAAATGAAACAAATACATAGTAAATAAAGGCCTCTCCCTAACCAGACTCAGGCATACCGCAGCACCCTCCTCCCCCCTCCTCCCCACTTTTATTTTTAAACAGCACTCTCGGAATCACCTGATAGCCAGCCCCCACCCCCACCCCATTAGCCCAGGTCTCACTCTGCGGTTTCAGTATTCCATGGTCAACTGCCACTGGAAAAGATTTACAAAAATATCTGGACGGAGACCATATCCACATTACTTTTATCCCAGCAAACTGGTATAATTGCCCCATTTATTATTAGTGCTCATCTCTTACTGTGCCTAATTTAAAATGTGTCATGTAGTTAAATGGGGGGAAAAAGTGTATAAATTTAGGGTTCAGCAGCATACTTGCCTTCAGGCATTCATTTCTGGGGTGTCTTGAAACACAGTCTCTGAGGATAGGGGGGGACAAACTATTGTACAGCTGACCCTTGCTCCTGGAAGATTCTGAATTTCCTTAGACTTATTTGCAATCCCCAAATTAATACATGTACCACTTCTGCTGTTCTATGAGCCTGGACAGAGCTGAGGCATCGAGAGCTGCCCATTGCTCACGTTCCAAGTCCAAGTTGCATACTGTAAACAAGTGTTTTCGTGGGCTATGGAGTCGTGTGTTTTTTTGTATGCTGGTGCTTCTCATTGGAGGGTTTGCTGCTTAAAATGCCTTTCAAGTGCAATCCTGAAGTGCTGCCTAGCATTCCCAAGCACAAGAAGGCTGTGATGTGCCTGATGGAAAAAATATGTGTTAGACAAGCTTTATTCAGGCGTGAGTCATAGCGCTGTTGGCTGTGAGCTCAATGTTAACGCATCAGCAATATAGACTGAATAAGGAGTCTTTAAGCAGCAACACTTATAAAACAAGGCAACATATTGACGGCATGATGAAAAGATAGGCAGAGAGTTCCGGGCACCTAACCCTGTCTTTCCACTGAAGGAATGACTCAGTGTCCGTTAATTCTGTAATGCAGAGACTTTATAGAATATAAGCCCTGTGGAGAACAAGAGGCTGTCTTTGTTCTCTGACATCTTACCCATCTCTCCCACTAGTCTTTGAGGTCTACAGAACTTTCCTGTTCACCCAGGGTCTGGCACACAGAAACCGCTCAATAAACTGCTCTTGAATGAGGAGTGGCAGGAATCAGGAGGGATGGGGATGAATACCCCCACTTTCTCCAGGGCTTTTTCGCTGGGTCTCTGCACACAGGGAGACTGAGAAGCAGCCCGGCATGAAGGAGTGGGGGAAGTAAGTCTCTGTAAGAGGTCTGGAGAACATTATTGGCACCTGACTGTCCCAAGTTCCGCGGTTAAGCACCACTCTTTGGAGGTACCTTTTTCTCCTCATCACTGCCCTTACAGTTTCCTACCAATTTGCCTTCTGAAGGCGGGTCACCAGGGAGATTCCACTAGATCCTTGCTGAGGCAGGAAAATAAAGTCAAGACCAAAAGCTCACAAAGGATTCTGGGAATCACTGGCCAAGCTGCCCTCATTACACCTGGACAACCTCCTGCCAGGAACTCTGCCCAGCCTAGCATGGATTCTCCTGCACAGTTTGGCTCTTGCCCTGTAGCTGTCCCTTCACGCCATGGATCTCCTGCCCCGTCACCTTCAGAACCATTCCTTTCACATGCCCATACCTCAAAGTAGCTATCTTTTGGGTTGTTTTGCTTTTGGTTTTTTTTGGGGGGAGGGGCTATGCCCACTGATGTATTGATGTACAGGGGTTACTCCTGGCTCTGCACTCAGAAATCACCCCTTGAGATGCCAGGGGTCGAACTTAAGTCAGCACCATGCAAAGCAAATGCCCTATCCACTGTATATGGCTCGGGCCTTAGCAGCTATCTCTTGAGGGCAAACTGATAGTACAGTGGATAAGGCACTTATCTAGCATATGGCCAACCCAGGCCAATCCCTGGTACCCTATATGGTCCCCTGAGCGCTGCCAGGAGTGGTCCCTGAATGCAAAGCCAGGAGTAAGCTCTGAACACCACGTGATGTGCCCCCTCAAAAATATAGCTATCTCAGGGTACTAACAACCTACTAGATCCTGAGCTTTACATGTGTTACCTCACTAGCACAACTATCCTAAAACGTGGGGATATTTAGTGGGCTGGAGAGATAATACAGTGGGTCGGGTGCTTGCCTTGCTCACGGCCAACCCAGATTCAATCCCCAGAATTTCATACGGTCCCCCGAGCACCACCATGAGTAATTCTGGAGTAGAGTCAGGAGTAACCCCTGAGCATCATCACCAGATGGGTATTTCTCCTCCCCCCAAAAACAGAATAGTTAGTACCTCCACTTTACAGGTAGCTTGCCAAGGGGCAGATAGCCAGTGGTTGTTGGGCTACAGCCTCTGCAGGCAAAGCTCTTACAGACAAATCATGCCCCCACCCCCCTCATACCCAACGATGGTGCCCTTGGTCTCCGTCCTCCTGTGGCTCAGTGCCCACTCACCGTGCTGGGTGACGAAGCTTATGCAGGCATCCACGATGATGGGGATGTCCCCTCTGCTCATCTGCTGCTCCTGCAGCCCGGTGCCACCCCCACCGGCCGCACCCCCAATGGCAGCATTCCATGCTGAGAAGTCCAGCCGGCCCTCGCCCTGTAGATACAGGGTCCTGAGACCCCAGAGGCCTGAATCAGAGCCCGCTGTACAGAAGAGGGTTTCCCGGACAGCGGCACATCAGCCCTGAGCTTCCCAGAACCACCAGCAGGGGGCAGCAGCACGCAACCCAGGGCCTCCAAACTAGCGCGGTGACTTTGAGGAAGTGCACACAGGCCCAGCAGCTGGAGGGTGCAGGCTGAGCTCCAGAGAGAGGGACCCGAGACCCAGGCTAGGATCAACACGCACCTTCCTGGCTCCACCAGAACCAAATGTTCCTTCTTGTCTGGGGTGTCGGCTGCAGAGACCACACCTGAGGAATAATCAGTGGGCATGTTTGTTATTGTCCTTCTGGTGACTAATATTGATTAGGTGTTTCAGGTATGCAGCTGGCTAGGCTAGAAGCCGGAAAGCAACGGTGCCTCAAATCCTATGGGTTACATAATCACCCCACTGTAGAGATGATGTTATTTAAAAAAAAGAAAAAAAAAAAGGAGCTCCGGTGACATAAGTAACTTGCCTCAGATGACTTGCTACAAAGTAACACAGCTGGGGCTTGAGTGAAAGGACAGCGTTGGGGTGCTTGTTTGCCTTCGTGCTACACTCCAGGGTTCGACCCCATGTGCTCCCCTGAGCGCCCACCAGGAATAATTTCTGAGTGCAGAGCCAGGAGTGACCCCCTAAGCATTGCCAGGCTTAGCCCCAAGACCAAGTAAGTAAATAATGAAGTAACAAAGCTGAGTTCGAACTCAGATCTCTTGTCTCCAGAGTCCTGAAACATCCCCCTTCTCTGTTCCTCTTTCCTTTACCCTTGTCACTTCATGTGACAGCACTGTCCCCCTTCCAGGCCACAACCCCCAAAGGACTCTAAATAATAACAATAATCCATATAACACGTAACTTGCATTAAACACTTGTAAAATGCCTCCTGCCAGACTCTCTG
The DNA here is from genome assembly GCF_027595985.1 of Sorex araneus. Taxonomy (NCBI): domain Eukaryota; kingdom Metazoa; phylum Chordata; class Mammalia; order Eulipotyphla; family Soricidae; genus Sorex; species Sorex araneus. The sequence goes on along the minus strand of NC_073307.1, from coordinate 19,730,263 downwards.
GTGTCTTCCGTGCTTTGCCTTATTTGAAACTCACGAGTGCCTCATTATTGTTCCCGCTGCAAAGATGAGGAAACTTAAAAACAGAGAGGTCAAGTAACTTGACCACAGTCACGCAGCTAGGAAGTGCTCGCGACAGGGACCTGAACTTGCTAGTCTACCTTCACAGTTTGTGGCCGACTCCACCAGGATTCGCTGTTTTGCTGTTGCTCTGAAGAGGGTCCTCCCCTCGCTCCCCCCACAACCCCCTTCAGCCTTTTCCCTACTTACTGATCTCCTGAAGCCGCCGCAGATGCACCATGTCCTCAGGAGCTGGGGGGCCTGGGCCCGGCGCTGGACACAGGAACAGGTGGTCCCCTCGAAGCAGGCCGAACCCTGACAGCCAGAGGCCGGGAGCCGGGGCCGTGTGGGAAGGCGAGCGCAGCCAGAGCCGGCCCAGCCGCAGCAGCCCCGGGCCCAGCAGCTGGTGACAGCTCAGCGGGGAGAACCACTGTGTGGGCAGGACAGGAGCAGGGGGACAGGACCATAGCGGGAGAGCCATAGGCGGGGAGGGGGGGATGGGGGGAGAGGGCAGGAGAGAGCAGAGGAAGGCGGGGAGCAGACAGGACATGGGTGGAGGAAGACAGACAAGAATTCATTCGATTCAGCCCCCTCCAGCCGGCACAGAGAAGATCTCTGCCCTTCACGTCTGCGTCACAGCTGCAAGGGGTCGGGACCCTGGGCAAATCATCCCACCACCCCTGGGGGCCTCGGGCGCCTTCGTGGAGAAAGGGGGTCTGTGGGCCCCCTTTTCCGCTCACTCACAGAAAACAAGTTTGGCTGGCTTTTTATTTTTATTTTTTCCTGCCTTTAAAATTTCCCGACCTGTCAGTTACCCCTACTTTCATCAAAAGCCAATAAAGATGAATTACTAGAAAAGTGAAATGAAAACAGACATACAAAAAGCGGAGGTCCCACTTCTGAGAATTAGATTCCCCCGGTAAAATCACCCCGGCCGCTGCTCTCCCGCAAAACGCTGACTCGCACACCGAGCCATGGCGCCAGGTGGATCCCACATCCCTTAGCAGCCTTGGAGGGGGTGGGGGGGCTCCCTCCGGGGGTGGCCAGGATCCTGGCATGGCTGGGTGGAGGAGCTGGGCGGGCGCCAGAGAGACCTTCAGCAAGAGAGGGATATTCTCGCGCCTTCTGTTTTAAAGGCCTTTGTGTACCTCCTGCTGGGGCTCAGGGCCTGCTGCCAGCCTGATACTGGGGGTTGCTCTCAGCAGTGCTCAGGGGACCCTGCGGTGGTGGGGACCGAACCCAGGCCTCCCTTGTGCAAAGCAAACACTCAGCCCATTCAGCTTCCCCTCTGGCCCCCCAGAGGTGACTCCCTGGTTCAAGGAGCTCCAGGGGACCCAAGAGCGGGGCCGGCAGCGGAGAAACAGCACAAGGGCCACGGACGGGTGACGATGCCACCTGGCGGAGACCAGGCGAGGCCAAAGGCCTTTAGACTCGGCAAGAGGCACCCATGGCCTCGGTAGGAGGAGCCCGGGGAACAAGGTATTCGGACAGCGGCATGGATAAGGAGGGACTGCCAGGATACCGGACTCTGAGAGACTGCCAGGATGGGCCAATGGCACAGATGTGCTTCCACATGGGGGGGGGCACAAGTCACCTCCCCTTCATCATGATGGATGCAGTGCCCACAGATGAGACTGCCCGGTGCCAGCAGCGTGGCCACCTGGTCACTGCTGCCTCAGCCCTGAGCGCTACCATGAGGCTGCGAGCTAGAGGCCTCGGATCCCAGATGCCGCATCCCAGGGCCTGAGAGGAGAGTGTAGGACGGATGGCACGGAGGAGCAGGGACAGAGGAAAGCAGCCTCGCCTGGAGAATGGGAAGCAGCAGGGGCGGAGGGAGAGGGCACCTCTCTGACATTTGGCCTTGACTCTGGACTCAGAGGTCTGGCATTCTGGCCAGCTGCCTGGGACCAAGTGACCAAGTGGGGGTGCTGACAGTTGGGTGCTGGGATCTGGCTTGGGTGCCGGTGGCCAGCAGGGCCACAGTTGGCAGTGCTAGGCTGGAGGTACAACTTAAGGCCCTGGGCATGAAGGCCTGTGCCCCAGCCCTTTGAGCCGTTTCCCTGGATTCGAGCAAGACTCACTAACGCTCTCTGTCCTCTCTTTTTTTTTTTCAATTTGCTGTTGGGGGCTGTTCCTGACCAGTGCTCACTCCTGGTGATCCTCAAGGGACCGTGTGTTGCTGGGGAACAAACCTGAGCCTGGTGACTGGAGAGACAGTACAGCACGTATTACTGTACTCTAGTCAGCTGACCCAGGCACCCCACACATCCCCAGCACCGCAGGAGTGATCCGAGAGCAGAGCTCGGAGTTAGCCCTGAGCAGGGAGGAGTGTGGCCACAAACCAAACCAACAAAATGTAAAGAAGAATACCGGAGCGGCTGGAGTGATAGCACAGCGGGTAGGGCATTTGCCTTGCACGTGGCCGACCCGGGTTCAATTCCCAGCATCCCATATGGCCCCCTGAGCACCACCAGGGATAATTCCTGAGTGCAGAGCCAGGAGTAACCCCTGTGCATTGCCGGGTGTGACCCAAAAAGCGCAAAAAAAAAATTAAAAAATACCGAAGCCTCCTGCACGCAAAGCTTCTGTGCTCAGCCCGTTGAGCCCTCTCGGACCCACAAACTCAGTCTCTTCCTGTGTCAGGCAGTAATAATCTTTCCCTCCGAGAGTGGCTGTGGGCATGAAATACACGGGGCAGGACTTCACCCAGCCTGGCACAGAATAAGCGCCTGGTCAACCTCGGCTGCTCATGGGCGGCGGGGATAGCTGCAGGTGTGTGCGGGGGACGGACAGGGAACCCTCCAGCAGGCGGTGGGGTCGCGGCTCTTACCTTGCCCAGTGCGCTGGTCCAGGCCTCCAGGCTGTCAGCCCCATCCGTGCCAAAATGCTGGATCCGTCCCCCAGTGAGGATGAGCTCGAAGGAAAAGGGGAACCTAGAGAGGAGAGATGGGGGGGTGGGGGGGTATGCAGGGGTGGGCAGGCTCAGGATGGGACAGGACAGGGCGCAGAGGGAGCCGGGAGGCTCTCACCTGTCCAGGTCTCCCGAGTCGGCAGGAGGGGGGCTCACGCCCAGACACACGACATCCTGGGGCTGGATGAGGCCGAGAGCTTCAGGGCTGTTTTCTGACACAAACATTTCCAGAGCTGCTCCCAGCACACACCACAGCCGGGGAGGCGCTGCAGGGGACAATGGGGTGAGCCAGCTTCCTGCCGTGCCACTGCTGCCTGGGCGAGGCATCTCGCCATCTGCACCCCTGCCCTAGGAGGACTGTTACCATGTTGCAACAGAAGGGGAAACTGAGGCTCTGGTTTTGAGTCTCTCACCCAGATTACATGGACAAGAAGCAGCAAAGCTAGGGTTGTTTTTTTTTTGGGGGGGGATGGGGGAGGCAACACCTGATGATGCTCAGGAATTATTCCTGGTGGTGCTCAGGGGACCATATGGGATGCCGAAGATTGAACCTGGGTCAGCCTCATGCAAGGCAAGTGCCTTACCCGCTGTGCTATCTCTCTGAGTTCAAAGCCAAGATTTTTGGGTTCTTTTGTTTGTGTTTGGGCTGCACCCAATGATGTTCAGGGGTTACTCCTGGCTCTGCACTCAGGAATTGCTCCAGGCAGTGCTCAGGGGACCATATGGAATGCTGGGAATCAAACGCAAGTCGACCGTGGGCAAGGCAAGCTCCTACCCACAGTCTGTCGCTCCAGCCCCGAGAAGCCAGGGTGTGATCCCCACAGGCCGACTTGGAAGCATGGTCACGCAGTGCTACCTCCTGCCTGGCTCCCCCAAACCCACCCCCCAGCCCCACATGCCAGCCCAGCCTACCACTGCCTGCCCCTCTGTGGTATACACTGTCCCCCCATTCTGCCCGTCTCCTCCCAGGGCTCGGTGCCCCTCACCATCCCGGCCCCTGCGCGGGGGTGCCGGTCCCGCCTTGCTGCTGACAGGGCCACAGTACAGGAAGCCGCTGTAAGTGGCAGGAACCACCACCTCGTTGTACACACCCGGGGAGGGGTCTGCAAGGAGAAGGAGAAGTGGTCAGGGGCACTGTGCAAGGGACGGAGTGGATGGATAAGGACAGTGGGAACCAAGCCCACTGCCGGCATCACGGCCAGCAGAGCCCAGTGGCGCCGGCCCCTTCACTTCTGAGGTCAGCAAGGAGCGAGGAGGCCTCTAGCACGTCTTCCTGCTGTCTCCCCACTGGTCTGCACTGCGCTCCAGTGGACAGTCCTCTAAGTCGTGACCCTTGGAGAACCCCGGGTCACGCTGCTTCGACCCACAGGCCTGCACGGAGGCCAGAGCTGGCCTCTGGGCTGACCCTGTTGGAGAGTAGCACCAAGTCCTGGACGTGTAGCTCCGGCGCCTGCAAGGCCACTGTCCACCCCTGTACGGCACAGGAACCTAGCCCCAGGGTCTGGGAAACCAGCCGGGCTGGGCCCTGGTGTTGGGCCAGGTGGGAGGTGCCTCTGCACCCTCCCCCACCACCAAGACCCAAGCAACAAAGAGGGGCAGCGAATACTCAGGCAAAGCACTTGTGAGGGTTACCTGGGGGCAGGATTCCAGGGAAGCCGCCTTCGAGGCCTGAGGGGGACCAGGGCTCGTCCCCCTCCAAGCTCTCAGCACACAGGAGCTGCGTCATGGTCTTCAGCAGGTTGGGGCCCGCGACAGCTGCACACAGCGCCTGCAGGGTGGGACGGGAGGGCCTGACTCAGCCCCAAGACACGGGAACAGACCCACCCCCTGGCCGAGGCACGACAACCCAATTATTAATTTATTATTATTATTATTATTATTATTATTATTATTATTATTATTTTAATAATAATATCGCTGTGGAGCAATAGCACAGCAGGCAGGGCATTTGCCTTGCACACGGTACACAAATCGAATCGGGTTCGATTCCTCCGTCCCTCTCGGAGAGCCTGGCAAGCTACCGAGAGTATCCCGCCCACAAGGCAGAGTCTGGCAAGCTACCCATGGCATATTCGATATGCCAAAAACAGTAACAACAAGTCTCACTTCGTGTTCCTGGAGTGAGCAGACGCCATTGGGCTACACTAGCGTGCGACAGGGATGAATGGAGACATTACTGGTGCCCGCTCGAGCAAATCAATGAACAGTGCTGTTATTTTATTATTTTCGTTTGGGGGCTACATCAAACAGTGCTCAGGGCTTACTCCTGGCTCTGTGCTCAGGGATCACACCTGGCAGAGTTTGGGGACCCTATAAGGTGCTAAGGTTGAACTGCCTTGGCCATATGCAAGGCAAACGCTAACCCCTACACTATCTCTCTGGCCCTAGTGTGCAATGTTGAGGACGGAGCCCAGGCCTCACACATGCTGGGCGAGTGCCCAGTTGTTGAGCTACCTCCCTGGCCCTCAGCAAGTGCTCTCTCCCCACCTCCCCATCGCCCCAACCTGCCCCGGGTACCTGGAGAAGCTGTCCATGATCTGCATACTGAGGGTGGGGCTTCCGGAAGAGCCCCAGACGGTACTTCCGGGAAATGAACTCTCCCCGGGCGCCGGGGCTGGTGTCTGGATGCAGCCCCTCACCTGGAGGTAGAGCCCCTGCCCAGAAGCGGTTGGCACGATCATTTCCCAGGACAATGAATAACTGCGGGATGACAGGGGCCGAGGCATGCGGCAGGAACTCACCAGTTCCCAACACTCCGAGACAAGCCCCAGGCCTCTGGGGCTGACCCTGTCCTTCCACCCGCCGCCTCACCTGCACAATCTCGTTACTCCACACGCTCGTGTCCAGCTTGAGGCTCTGCACCTTGGAGATCCCTGATCCCAGGGCCCGGTGCTGACCTGTGGGCGGGAGAGGGGCTCGTGGCACGGGGACCCGAGTCTTCCCGTGCCAGCCCCTGCCGTCCTAGCCGGTAGCCTCCCTGACCTGCGCACTGCTTGCAGATGACCACGCCCAGGTTGACAGCGGCCCAGTCTGGGCGCGAGGCCCCACAGTCTGCACAGCGCCGGTTTGCCCGATTCGACCAGATCTTCTCGGCCACCTCGTAGTCAGACAGGGTCTCGGTCACTGCTTCCTGCAGAGCGGCCGCCCAGCTCTGCCGAGCCCCCCCAGATTCGGCTGTGAAGCTGAGGGGTGGGCAGCCAGTCCGTGGGCATGGACACCTCCCACCCGTCCCATCCCACTGGCCACCACAGCCCGGACCCTCCTGCTACCCTGGGCCCATCGGGGTACCCTGGTGACACCCTACTGAGAGGGTTCTAGAGCCCTGTGCCCCCAGGGCTGTAAAGACAGCCCCCCGGAGGAGTCATACTTAGCATGAGGGGGATCTGTCTTCACGCCACGGCACCACATGGTCCCCTGTGTACCGCTGAGAGTCACCCCCAAGTGCAGGGCCAGGGGTAGGCCCCAAGCACTGCCAGGTGTGGTCTCCAAATAAAAATAAGGGTTGGAGGGCCAGAGAGCTAGAACAGCGGGTAATGTACGAGGTGGTCAACCTGGGGTGGATCCCGTCCCTGAGCACGGCCAGGAGTGACTCCCGAGCATAGAGCCAGGGGTAAGTCCTGAGCATCACCGGGTGTGGCCCCAAGATAAAAACAAACAAAACAACAAGGACCAGAGTGATAGCATGGTGGGTAGGACGCTTGCCTTGTACACGGCCAACCAGAGTTCGAGCCCCAGCACCCCAAATGGTCCCCTGAGCATTTCCGGGAGTGGCCCCTGAGCACTGCCGGGGTGGATCCCAAACCCAAACCCGACCAAACCGTCTCCCCCAGGCCTGCTCCTGCCAGTCTGGGCCCCACCTGAAGCAGCGGAGCGGCGTGAGCAGGTCAAAGCTCCGACTCTTGGTCTCCCGGACGCTGCAGCCCTGCAGCTCAATGAAGCAGATCCCGATGCCCAGCGAGGCGGCCTGCAGGGGTGGGGGCCGGCGGAGTGAGGGGCCCGAACAGGCTGGGCCAGGCCCCCTGCCCCCGGCCCCTCTCACCTGCTCACTCTTGTACAAGGCCAGCTCCCCGGGGCTCAGGGCGGCGAACACCTTGGCCTTGTGTCCCCGCAGCTCCAGCGTGCCAGTCCGGAGCGGGCGGGGCGTCTGGGGGGGTCTCGGGGGGCCCAGGAGGCGCTGCTCCCGCAAGCAGGACTGCAGGGTGGTGCACCACACATCCCGCTGAGCTGGGGGAGGGGCACAGGGAGGTGGTGGGCAGGCGGGGGCAGTCACGCTGCCCCCGCCCTGCTCCCACCCAGGCCGGCCCCCCGGGCCTCACCCTCACTCTCCGTGCGGAACACGAACACCCTCTGGCCAGTGATGACCTGAAACTTATTGTCCTTGCTGCTGCGGGTCATCTCGATGGCGGTCAGAGGGATCACACCCTTGGGAAAGGGGTCCTGGAGCGGCAGCCCAGCGATGGGGGGCGGGGGGAACGGGACAGGAATTCAGTCATGCGCGCTGACCCCGGGGGCCCTGCACCAGCTTCTAGGGAATCAGCACTCAATCCACAAGCAGCGGGGACAGCTGCTAGCCAGGCCACGTCAGAGGCTGACACCAGGCATGCAGGGACCACACGCCCTCCCCTCCCTGTCTGCACACCCCCCAAAGCACCTTCTGGGACCCACCTTGTCACTGCCATAGTACATCAGGCTCCGGCCATTGAACTGCACGAAGCGCCTCTGGAAAACGTAGTTTCTGAGCAGGGAGGGAGACGCAGGTCAGGGAGCACGTGGCAGCTGAGACCCAGGGGGGCTCAGAGGAAGCCCCTGGAACCTCTCACCTCACCCTCTCGCCTCCTCGCCTTCCCTGCCCTGCTCACCCTTGAGGGGAGAGCTTGTCTAGCCAGCCACTGAGCAGGGGCATGGGGCGGTCGGCCGTGGAGGAGAAGCTGGCATAGGGGGAGATGAGGTCATCGCTGGTCTCCTCCGTGTCCAGGCTGGGCAGCGAGAGGGTGGTCTCCGCAGGAAGCTCTAGGCTGGCATAGCCAGCATCCTCCCGGTCCTGCCTAGTGAGCCTGGAGGGGATCAAGACAGAGAGGGACACACATGACAGGCTGAGTGCCAGCTGCCCGCACACCCGGCCCACAGCACCTCACAGGTGCCTGATAGGGGCTCGGCTCAGGAAGAGGAAGGCGGAGCCCAAAGGGAGGACAGGGAGCTGCCCCGCTGATGCTTTCTCAGGGAGGTGTCTGTCCCTCTCCTCTGTCACTTCTAGGACTTAGATAAGGGCTTGTGGCTTGTTCTCCACCTAATCAGTATGACTGCTTCGTTCTCCCAGATGTTACTGCATGAGTGAGGCCCTGCCTCGCACCCCAGCAATGCCAGGAGTCTCTCTCTCTCTCTCTCTCTCTCTCTCTCTCTCTCTCTCTCTCTCTCTCTCTCTCTCTCTCTCTCTCTCTCTCACTCTCTCACACACACTTCTCTCTCACTCTCTCTCACACACACTCTCTCACTCTCTCTCAAATACACTCTCTCTCTCTCTCTCTCTCTCTCTCACACACACACACACACACACACACACACACCCACACCACACAGAGAATCCTGCCAACCATGAGATAACATCCCATTTACACCTCAGATACATCCAGATTCCTTACCAGTGGGACCAAGTACAAACTGACCTCACGCTACTCCCCTGGCCCCATCTTATATATACATATATCACCCTTGCTGTTGCAGTCCACTCACATCTTCTCACTTTTTCAGACCCTGCTCCTGTTGGCTCCTCACTCCTGGCAGGCTCTGGGGACCTCAGGTCATGCCAGGGATCAAACACAGGTCAGCTGCGTGCAAGCAAGTGCCTTGCCTTGCTGTACTCTCTCTCCAGCCCCAGTCTTTCTTTTGCCATCTTCCCGGAAAGGCTTTATTTTTTCTCTGTAATCCTCCTGTGTTCTTAACTTCTGCAGCACTGAATCACTTGGGACACTAAAAAATATATGAGTTTGCAGGCCAGAAGAAAGAGCCCAGGGGCTGAGCGCCTGTTTGGCATGCAGGAAGCGTGGGTTCAAACTCCAGCACCACATGGCCCCCTGGGAACTAAAGGGAACAATCCTGAATATACAGCCTGAATATAGTAGGCCCCAAATACTGCCCAGTGTCCCCCCAAAAACTACATACAGATGTGGGTCTGGGGAGATCATTCAAAGCTCTAGATTGCACATTTTGCATGAAGTAGGACTGGGCTTGATCCACAGTACCACGTGGTTTCCCTGAGCACTAGCAAATGGGGCCCAAATCTCCCCCTGGCACATAGACCTGAGCCTCTGGCGTGGGGCCCAAAGACCTGCAGGTTTCAAAGTTTCCAGAAGTGGAGCCAGAGAGTGTTCAAAGGGTTGCGTGTGTGCTCTGCACTTAGGAGGCCTTGGGTTTGATCCCAGACACCACATGGTCCTCTGAGCACTGCCACGAGCAATCAACCCCTGAGCACTAAACTAGAAGTAGCTACTAAACATTGCCCAATGTGGCTCCAAAACAGACAAAAGACCCCAGACCCGTTCCACTGACTTTGTTTCCCTAATTCATGGAGAAACCGAAGCAATCAGACAAGAATCAGTCCCCCTCTCTACATCCCCCCTCCCCGCTCTAGATTCCCAGTGGCTCAGCTACCCAAACTCACACAGACCCAAACTTCTTCCAGTTATGGTGATTAAGACCCTCTCTAAGGCCAGTCCTCCTGTCACTGGGCGCATGCCCACACCCAGACACCCACCTACAGATGCTCTCTCTCCCCTGTATCAACAACTTTCCCTCTCCCCCAGTTATTCCTGCAATTACATCTACGTGCACATAACATTCCACCCTGTAAAAACCCTCTCTAGGGGACCAGACAGATAGTACAGGGGTGTAGACAGTTGCCTGAGATGCAACCAGCCCCGGCTGGATCCCCGGCACCATATCTAGTCCCCCAGCCACTGCCAGGAGTGACCCCTGAGTATAGAGCCAGAAGTAAGCCCTGAGTATTGCCAGGTGTGGATCCCTCCAAACCAATAAATGTACAAATACACAAGCAAGTCAATACAAACTCTGTCTGGACTCCATTTCCACTATCAATAAACAGTCCAGCTCTCGGCTCTTCTTTCCAGGAAAACCCACAGTCCATCCACTTCCTCTCCATCCATTCTCTCCCCACACCGTCTGTCCAGGACCTGAGGTCCGGGTTCCCTATTCCAGAATCAATCTGCAGCACTAATCGGAGGCTGCTCTCGGCAGCACCTGGCACAATTCGCTCGCCCCATCCGCAAACGCTTTCAGGTTCAGTCTGGTCCTGAGAACCACCCTCTCCCAGCTTCCCTTCCCCCTCACCAGCCCTTTCTTGCCGTCTGTTTTGACAATTCTCTCTCGTCTCCAGAACCCTGGGCCCCTGCAGTGTGCCAGGGCCCAGGGCTTGGTCTGCTCTGTCAACACCCACCTTCAGCTACAGACACCCCTTCACAGGCCAACAACTCACATATTTAGATCTCTAGCTCAGACCCTCCCCACAAAACCTGGATGTGGAAAGGATCCCTTGACCCCAGAGGACCTCTGCAGCAAACTCAACTCCTGGCTGACTCCTCCTAGACACGGTCACCCCCACCCTCACAGCCCAGTTGCCAAGTGGGCACTCTAGGAACTTCCGGTCAGTCAAAACAATACTGTCCACAGGTCAGCATGAAAGTCCTTTCTATTTCCTCCAAAATTAGCCAGATTTAAAGAGTAATCAAGGAAAACAGGTGACACAAATTTTAATAAGACATTTTATTTAATAAGACATATAGCCCCCAAATAGTGATATTTTAAGGTGGACTTGGAAAATAGTTATGATTATTTCCACTTGTCTGATCTGCAGTCATGCATGAGGCACACCAAGTATCTGAAACCTGGGCCTGGGGTACATTGACACCCACTTCTGACAAGCCTCTGGCCGCTGCAGCTCGGGTATCAACCTTCCAAGTCATTCTCTGCAACCCCCCAAGTCATTCTTGACCACTCTTTGCTCCACACCCCAACTGACAAGGATGGCTTGGCTTCAAAATATAAACAAAATCCAAGCTCTTCTGGCCACCTCCGTGACCCTCACGTGACTTCATCTCCCACCTGGACTCCTGTAGTTACCTAATTGGTGTCCATTTTGCCCTTCCAGACTGTTCTCAAGACAGCTACCAGAGGGCCCAGAGAGACAGTACAGCAGGTAGGTGATTGTCTCTCACACAACTTACCCCGGTTCAATCCCCGGCATCCCATATGGTCTCCTGAACAGCACCAGCAGTGAGCCCTATGCATCACCGGGTGTGGCACCAAAACAAAAACACAGCAACCAGAGGCCTTACTAGAACAGAACTGAAGCTTCCGATGGCTTTTTACATCACTTAGAGAAACAGCAAAGTCCCACCAAGGCTGCAGCCTATCTGGCCCCCTTTATCCTGACTAGTCTCCCCCCATCCTCCCAGCGTGCTCCCCTCCTGTCTCATGGGCTTCCTGCTGCAGCTGAAGCCCCCTCCCTGCAGCAACATCCTCACAGATGCCGACACTCAGCTCACTCCTCCAGCCTGGAACCTTCTTCCCCCATGTCATGCCTAACTCTCTCACTCTCTTCAGGTTTTGTTGGGGCAGGATGAGGAAGACCCCAGCAGGGATCTCCAGCAATTTCCAGGCTAGTGCTGAGGGGATAACAGTGCACTGGGGACCACCAGAACTGGAGGTGCAGGGGGCCATGTGGTCCCAGGATCAAACTCAAGACCTTAAACGTGCCAGGTGTGGGCTCCAGTCTTTGAGCTATCTCCATTGCATCAAATATCATCTGATATTTATTGATTTGGGGGGAGAGGGGACTTGGGTCACACCTGGTGATATTCAGGCACTGGGGCTGCTCCCGGTGGAGCCTGGAGACCCTGAAGCACCAGGTACTGACCCAGAGTCCTGCTTGCAGAGCATGTACTCCAGCCGCGTGACCTCTCTCTCTCTGGCCCCTCAAAGGTCATCTTTTTAATGCTCTGGCAACTCTTCATGAATAATCGCCACCTATTCTCCACTCACTTCATCCCAGCCTTCTCACTCTTCGCTCCACACCCCAACTGACCAGGGCAGTTTATCCCCACGACACTTAGCATTTTTTAACACACGATATTACTTTTTTTCATATTATAATATCATTCATTGACTCTCTCCCCACAGTGGGGATTTCTGATTGCTCCCACATAGTTACAATAATATTCAACATGTAATGCAGGTTCAAAAAAAAAAAAAGGTTTAATGAGAGACTGAAAAGCATTTCTTGCCATTTTTAATCATGCATCCATTTGTCTTATTTTATTTCCTGCCTGCGGCTCTCATCAAGAGCTAACTAAAAGTGGAGGTGGGTCTGTACACTCATTCCTCCCGCACCGCTGCGGCACCCCTGGTAACCACTCACTAACCCTTAGGCACATCTTATGAGCGACAACACCCACTGTTGGGGCCAGAGTGACAGGACAGTGGGGAGGGTGTTTGCCTTAAAGGTGGGTGACCCACATTTGATCCCCAGCATCCCATATGGCCCCCTGAGCACCACCAGGAATCAGTCCCGAGTGCAGAGCCAGGAGGAACCCCTGAGCATTAGCTGGGTGTGGCCCCCAAACAAAACAAAAAACAATATCCACTGCTCCTCCGGAGCCTCTCCCTGCTGAGTACTCACCCGTGTTCAGTTCGGTCTTGACAGAGACCTCTTCCCTCTCTTCTGTCGGGGGTCCCTGGGACCCCCACAGGCTGGACACCATAGTACAGGCAACCGGGGTCCATGATGTGCACTGGCGGGGGGAGGAAGAGGAAAGATAGCAAAGGGCAATCAAGCGTGTGCGAGGTCCCAAAGCCACCGTCCCTCTGTCCCCGATGATGACCCACGTACCTGTGCCCACGGTGGGCCTGAGAGTTGGGCTGGGGGCAGCTGTCTGGGTGGTCTCTGGGGCACTGTGGGGACAGGTCTGTCATTAAGGGACAGAGAGAAGGACCAATCCTCCCTCCTGGCCTGCTCCATTTCTGTCCCCCTCAGCGTCAGGCCCAGGGAGGCGCCCACTCACCTGTCCTGAGCTGCCTGGGGCCTGCCTCGGACGTCCAGGCCAAAATAGATGGCATTGGGCATCATCTCCATGGTGCTCGGGGCTGAAGGGGGCTCAGACGCATCGGGGCAGGGCAGGGATCCCGGGCTGGACTCGAGGCTCCTGGATGCTTCTGGTCTCCAGAAGGTCGGGCTCCACCCAGGCCTCTGGGCGGTGGCAGGGCCACTGAGCCCCGCGAACAATGTCCTGGGCTTGGGCACCGGCCTGGCAGGCTGGGCTTGGGGGGCTGAGCTGGGCGATGGCTCCATGGCACAGTCCAACTGCGGGTCTGGCAGGCCCTCCACAGCGCTCACCTGCAGCAGGCGCAGAATGCGTTTCCGGTGCCCGGTGGCGCTGATGCCCAAGTGCCTCAGCTGGTCGTGGCCCAGGCCCCGGGCCGCCGCCGCAGTAACCAGGCCGTGCCTCCGGAACGCGTCTGCATACTGCTCCAGGTGCACTGTGGCCAGCCACACGGCGATGTCCAGGTCCTGAGGGGCAGCCATGGGGGCTCAGGCCATTGCTGGGGGGAGGGGTGGGGGAGGGAGGGCTCAGGCTGAGATTCCCCCCCACCCTCAGAGTAGGATGCCTGGCAGGGGCAGGAGGGGGATGGTGTCCCAGATCTCAGTCTCCTGCTCAAGAGACCCCCTCCCTCCCTGGGAAGGCAGAGCTACCCCAGAACAGCAGAAAGATTTTTGGTTTTGTTTTTTTCGTGACAGGAGCAACTCCGCACTTGCAGACAGATGAGGAAACTAAGGTCCAGAGAGGGGATGAGACTTGCAGTCTCATCAAGGTGGGGACAAGTTTCTGCCTACCCTGGGTCCGGGTTAGAGCACCCTCTCTGCATTGCTGGAGTGGGGCGGGGGCCTCATGCTAGACCCGCCATAGGGCCTCCTGGGTGGCCTCCTGCGACAGTGTAAGGGGGCTGGGGGGGCCTTCCCGAGGATGAGGAAGGAGGTGCAACCCTGCTCCCACTGCTTCCAGAGCAGAGGTCCAGGCTCCGCGCCCTGATCCTGACCATTCCCTGATCCTCCTCCCCTTCCACCTATTGTCTCTGCTCAGACTTCCTTCCTGTCCTCCAGCCCCGCCGCCCCCACATCCTGCCTGCCCTGGTCAGGCTGCCCAGCGCCCCGGCCAGTTCTAGCATGCGGGGTCCTGGGCAGGGCTGGGGTGGCAAGAACTGGGCCCGGGCGGGTGGGCTCCGGGGTCCTCCAGCAGCACACGCACACGCCCACTGCGGGGGCTCCGCTGCGTGGGGAGACACTCCGCCACCCCTCTCCAGGTCCTTCTGAAGTCCAGCCCCAGCCCCTCAGGGCGACTCTGCCTCCCGCTTCTCCCTGCTCCCGCTTCCCCTGAGGGCTCTCTACCCTGTCTCCCCTGCCTGCATCCCACCCGCCGCCTCTACACGCGTCTCTGTGCGCTCCCTGGCGAAGCCTCTGCGCCTGGGTCTCCAAACTCATCCATCTTCCGTGCGTCTACGTCTCAAGCCCGCCTTGCGGTGACCCCCCACCGCTCTGCCAGAGTCCGCTTCTCTCCCCGGGGCTCCTGACCACGGGTCCCGCCGCCAACCATCTGGCCTCTCTTCCGCTGGGCCCCAAGCCCCAGATCAGACCGGGGTGTCGCACCTCCTACCCTGACTCAAAACCTAGTGGTCGGGTGAGTCAGGCCGGGGCGCACGGGACGGCCGTGGGAGCGCGGCGCGCGAGGGAGGGCGCAGGGTCGCGGGCAGGCACGGCCCGGGGCCGGGGAACCCACAAAAGCCTCTAGGAAGGAACGGGGGAGGAGTCTGGGGCGCGGGGGCGCGGGGGTCCTCACCTCGCCACGCTGCCGCGTCCGCTGCGCGGGGCCGCCGCGCCGTCCGAGCTCGGGGCCGCGGGCGCCTCCCCGCCCCCTGCGCCGTCCCCCGACGGCCGGCCCCGCCCCGCCGCCGCCGCCCGTTCCCCCCACCCCCCCCGGCCGCCGACCCCTCCTTGTGCAAGCGCCGGCCTTCGAAAGGCGCCTTACCCAACCGCGGGCTTATCTCGGGCCTTGACCGGCGCTGCCCTCGCGGGGACCCAAGCGAGACCCAGCAGGGCCGGGGGCTGAGATCACCGCGGAGAGAGGCGCCCAGATGCCAAGTCTGCAAGGGGTGGAGGGGGGAGGAAGGATGCGGGTCAGAACTGGGGGGTCCAGGGGCGCTGCCCCGGACGCCTCTGCAGTCCTCCGTTGCGCCCTCCCTGTCCCACGGAAAGCTCGGGTGTGAAGCCCACCAGGCACTTGGCCTGGCCCAGCAGGCGGCTGTCTCCAGGCGTCACCCATCCCCGGGGAGCGCGGGGGTTTAGACATGGGGGGCGAGCAGAGGGTGACTCCCCACCCCAGGGCTGACCTAGCTTTCTCCGTCTGAAGGGAAGGTGCGCCAGGCGACATCGCTTCTCCCAAACCCGGGTTCCAGGCTGCCTTTTTTGAGGACGAAACCGGTGCGCCGTAAGTTCAGGGCTCCATCCCTCAAGACCCCCTTTCACCTTTCGGGGGGCTCTTCACTCATTCTCCTCCTTTGTTTTTGCTTCCCCCTCCCTTTTTCTTTGCAGAGGGGTGATGGTGGGGAGCAGGGAGGGCAAGCGGGGAGAAATGACGCCCCGTCTTCCCCAGCTTGCAGGGAACCCCAGCACTTGCAAGTGCACTTCCCCCTCGGAGGGGCTGGTGTTTAGCTGTGAGGTGTTGGGGGGGGTGAGGGGGGGGCGCGCCTGCTGGCCTGGCCGGCTGTGCTTTCCTGTTTGTACCAGAGGAAGTTGGCTGTGAGTCAGCAGACACAGGAACCGTCAGTAGCTCAGGGTAGACCCCGGCCTCTGGGGAAGGTGAGGGGATGGTGAGGAAGAGGTTCCCACTTCTGCAGTTACCCCAACTGCGAGATGCTGGCTCTGCTCTCAGCAGCCGCCTGGAACCCTGCTGGAGAAAGGAATGATAATCATTCAGAGAGGACTGACTGCTGCTCAGGACTGAGGCTGACCAGATCCCAGACCCCTTACAAACTCTGTTTAACCCTTGCCGTGGCTCCATGAGACAGGACCTTGGATCTCCTCCATGTTACAGACAGGGAGGCATTTATTTCCGGCTAGGCCAGCGGAAGGGCCCTGACAGACCTCCAACTAGACGAAGTAAAACTGACCATAGGCCTCAGTTGCTTTTCTCTGAATTTCATTAGCTCCTAAGGTAAGCCCACTCCCCCCCCCCAAAAAAAAAGAGTCCCCTATTTTTTTTTCTTTTTGGGTCACACCCAGCAATGCACAGGGGTTACTCCTGGCTTTGCACTCAGGAATTAATCCTGGCGGTACTCGGGACCATATGGGATGCTGGGAATCGAACCCGGGTCGGCTGCATGCAAGGCAAACGCCCTAATTGATGTGCTATCACTCCAGCCCCGAGTCCCCTATTTATGGTATGAGCTCAAAAAACTGACCCCGGGATCTTACTGAACTTGCCTTCTGCTATACAGTGCTCTAGAGCTTTCCAACTGTGTAGCTACTTGTGGGGGTGTCCAAAAAAGCATTGGCAGCTGGGCTAGAGAGACAGAATAGGAGGAAAGGCACTCCTTGGATGTTGCCGGCCTGCAACTGCACGACCCGGGTTCAAATCCCAGGCACCACATTTGGTCCCATGAGCACCCCCAGGGATTACTCCTGAGCACAGAGCCAAGAATAAGCCTGAGCATGGCTGGGTGTATGCCCCAACCTCCCCAAAATTGGCAGCAGTAAAAGATTTCTGAAGGCACAATGACCAAAAGGTTACTAAAGATCAACTCTGTTATGAATCTGGGGCATTTCTTACCCTCCGTGTTGCATTTATTGGGCCAAAAGAGGTGGAAAAAAGGTAATGACCTCCTGAACTGCTTCATCCCAGACACCCTTCCTTTTTTTTTTTTTTAAAGTTTTTATTAGCGAATCACCGTGAGGTACAGTTACAGACTTACAAACTTTCATGCTTGTGTTTCAGTCATACAATGGTCGAGTGCCCATCCCTCTACCAGTGCACATTTTCCACCACCAATGGTCCCAGCATCCCTCCCCCCACCCCCACCCCATCCTCCCCGTACCCCACCCCGCCTCTGTGGCAGGGCATTCCCTTTTGCTCTCTCTCCTGTGGGGTGTTGTGGTTTGCAGTAGAGGTATTAAGTGGCCATCACCTTCAGTCTGTAGCCAGACTCCCTTCCTTGCTCTGGGCTTGGCGGCTCTCCTAGCCCTGGTTCCCATCCATCCCAGGAATTTTTCTCAAGCAGATCCTTGCACAATTCAGCCTGTCTTAGCGACTTCTTGGAGGAGAGCAATCCAGGAGAGAGTGGGGCTGGGGGTACAGGGCACGGGAGCTGGGAGGAGCTGGAGACGGATGAGAGGCCAGACACCCTGGCAGGTCTGAACCTTCGTTATGTCACACTCCCCTTTGGCAGATCTGCAAAAGCTCAGTGACCTGGTCTCCAGACGATGTTTTAAAAATGCATAAAATAAAATATATTGGATTACAAAAGAAACCAATTATATTACAATATAGTTATGAAACTATTTTAATGTGATGTAGTAATATATATGAGCTCCTTTATTAGTGCTTTAAACAAAATCTAGCAGGAGGTTTCTACCTCACATAATTTTAAAACAATGATGAACATAAATATTTCCAAATATCTTCAGAGCTGTAATAGGATATGAACGTTTATGTGATATGTGCTGGTGACAATCCCTTTAGTTATGAGTTGTGTGACTAGTTTGCTGCTACTGTCATAATAGAAGGAAATTCTGAACTTCACCTATAGACTAGAGAAAAGAATGCTAGTACTATTATTATTATTATTATTATTATTATTATTATTATTACCTTCCAATCACTACTGGGGGAGTCTTGGAGGGCCAGGGCCCAAGGAGATGGAGCTACTTAGGCCTTAGGCTGGAGTGATAGCACAGTGAGTAGGGCGTTTGCCTTGCATGCGGCCGACCCAGATTCTATTCCCAGCACCCATATGGTCCCCCGAGCACCGCCAGGAGTAATTCCTGAGTGTGTGAGCCAGGAGTAACCCCTGTGCAATGGGTGTTACCCAAAAAGCAAAGCAAAAAAGAAAAAAAGCTACTTAGGTCTTATGGTGCAGTACCACCCACATAAGTGCTGGAGATGGGGGGTCCCGGGGTTATACCTGGTGGTGCTCAGGGGACCATGTGGTGCTGGGGTTTGACCATGTAGGTTTGAACTAGGTCATGGCACATGCAAAACTTGTGCTCTTGACCACTGAGCTATCTTCTAGGCCCCAATTGTCATTTACTTTTCCCATTCACACTCCTGAATTGCAAGGTGAGACCATATGGACCAGAGGGTTAGGACTGAGCAGCAGAGGACATGGGGCCCCAACCACAGACCCCACTTCCGCTCTCTCTGGTTCTACCCTTTAGTGCTGGGGGTCCATCTCCCTTCTCTCTTTTTTTTTCTTAGCTCTCTTTCTTAGTTTCTCACGTGCCCCTCTCTCTCTCTCTCTCTCTCTCTCTCTCTCTCTCCCTCTCCCTTACCCCCATCTCTATTTCTGTTTCTTTTTCTATTTCTAGCACCATTCTTCACTCTGTTCTTTTTCTTTTTTTGGTGGTGGTGGTGGTGGTGGAGCACATCCAGCAGTGCTCAAGGCTTATTCCTGGCTTTGTGCTCAAGGATCACTCCTGATGGTGTTTGATGGGAGTATGTGTGATGCTGGGGATCAAACCCAGATTGGCCATGTGCAAGGCAAGCACCTACCTACTTTCCTCTCTCTCAGATCTCTTTTTGCTCTGGACCTTTTCTGTTTTATTTTTTTCTTTCTGGGTCACACCTGGTGATGCTCATGGGTTACTCCTGGCTCTGCACTCAAGAATTACTCCTGGTGGTGCTCAGGGGACCACATGGGATGCCGGGAGTCGAATCCGGGTCAGCCGCATGCAATGCAAATACCCTACCCGGTGTATATCGTTCCCGCCCGTGCTCTAGACCTTTTCTAATTTCTCTGTGTATCTGTCTCTCTGCTCTGTCTATGGCTGTTTCTCTGAACAAACCAGTGGTTGATGCACTGGGCAGACCTCAGTGAGGTCCTTGTAGTCTGAACCCAGAGGGCGGAGAGAGCTTCATCTTTAGCATCCGTGGGAGCTAGAAGAGGGTGTGTCCAGACGAGTGGGATCTGGAGAGAGTCACGCTGGATTTCAGTTCCTACACTTCTATTAGAGAAAGGGCAAAAGCAGATTGAGGAAGGGGTGAGTGGGAAGGCAGGCAGGAAATGGAGCAGCTAAAACAACGGGTAAGCCTCTTGCTCTGCACTTGGCCAACTTAGGGTTGGTTCCTGACACCACAGGTGGTCCCCTGAATACCCATAGGATCCCATGGCACAGAGCCAGAAGTAAGCCCTGGGCACTGCCAGGTGTGGCCCCTGAACCAACAAATAAATAAAAGGGAGTGGCAAACTTTTCTCTTAGGTCTGCAGGGCCAAAATTGACTTTGGTTCAAAATAACCCACCTGCCAATGCGACCCATCTTTGGGGGATCTGTCCTAGATATCTTGGGGCGGCCTGGCCTTCCATCTCCATAGCTCCTCTCCCCAAGTGCCCCCTTCAGCCAGCCATGCCCATGCTCTATCTCTGGGGCAGTGTGATTTAGCTTCTCTGGTATTTTGCCAGGAGGGAGGAGAAAGAAAGAATGTGACATCAGTAAATGGTAACAGGAACAGAGGGGGGCAGCGGGTAGAACCGAGGGGGATGTGGAAGGGAATTTTGCACCACCCACATCCCTCTCTCTACCCTCCCTCCCCAAAGCCCCAAAGCATCAACTAGAACCATAGCAGCTTATACGAGGCCCCTGTATCCATGGAAAAGAATGGTTGATAGGCCAACTAAGAGCCAAGACTAGCATCAAACCTTGAGTTCCCTTCCATGTCAGCAGTGTGTGGCCTCAGCATTATCTGTGCCTCAGTATCCCTTTTTGCAAAAGAGAGATAATAGTGTTCGCCTTGGGGTGGAACGGGTACACTCCTTGCCTTGCATACGGCCAACCCAGGTTCAATCCCAGGCACTTCCTATGGAAGTGTGAGCACCGCCAGGAGTGATCACTGAGTGCAGAGTCGGGAGTAAGCCCAACTGCTGGGTGTGACCAAAAAACAACCAAACAAAAATTAATAAGTAAAAATAAACACTGTCTCGCTTAATTAAAAAATACTGTTAGGGGCTGGAGCGATAGCACAGCAGGTAGGGCGTTTGCCTTGCACGCGGCCGACCCGGGTTCGATTCCCAGCATCCCATATGGTCCCTTGAGCACCGCCAGGAGTAATTCCTGAGTGCAAAGCCAGGAGTAACCCCTATGCATCGCCAGGTGTGACGCAAAAAGAAAAAAAAAATTAGTGCTCACCTTGCAGGGTTGTGGTAAAGAGAAATCCATCAAAATAGACGGATAGTATTCACAAGTATTCACAATTAGCTCTCAGTAGGGAGAGAGCAATAGTACAGTGGATAGGGCGCTTGCCTTGCATGCAGCTGATCTGGGTTCAATCCCCTGCCTCCCACACGGTCCCCTGAGCACTACCAGGAGTGATTCCTGAGTGCAGGGCCAGGAGTAAGCCTTGAGCACCGCTGAGTGTGACCACTCCCACTCCAAAACCAAACCAGACCAAACCAAAAACGTTCGATAAATGTCTTCACTTCATGTTACTATTTTTATCAGTCACTTTTGTGGTGACTCTAGAACTAGCTTGCCTGAAATGTACCCCGTTGCCCTGGTACATTCCATTATCTCGTTTTAATCAATCATCCCATGGCATTCTACTGTCAAATTAGATCACTCTGCTCTCATGTGTCCTGCCCGCTCCCAAGGTCCCCGACTGCCATGTTGTCGCCTCTGCCACTTTTCTCACCTCCTCAGCCAATTCTTCCTTTATCTCTCTAGATACAGATCACTTCTTTTGTCTCTAGAGACCTTCAGGCAGATTCTGAGAGCCAAAGAACACAGCCACAACTCACATTTGGCTCTAGTGAGGGGCGCCAGCCAGGATGGGGTGGGTTCATGGTTTCTTGCGGGAAGAAAAACTCTCCTTCTGCCATTTCATTGGTGGTTCTTGCTTCCCCTCACTCAGCTATTTCCCACATTTTTTTACTGAGCATCTCTTTTGTACCCAACACTCATCAGAGCTCTAGAAGATACCACAAGGAGCTGACTTGGAGGATATGGGCTGCTAGGGAAGTGAGACATTTATCAGAGAACCCCCCTCAAAAAAGAAAAACCACAAAACTATATAATCACCAACTCAGGTGTATCTTGAAGGAAAACACTGTGAGAACGTGAGAGCATGAAGGGAGGAGGCAGACGTGGCTGGAGGTCGGGGAAGCCTTCTCTGGAGCTGCACTGTTTCCGCAGAGATCAGAAAGATGTGTGAGCATTCCTGGGAGTGGGGCGGGGTGGGGGGAAAGCAGGCAGAGAAGCCCTGAGTTGGGATAAGCCTGGTGGGTAACACAAGAGCAAAAAGATGGGGAGTTGGGGGTTTGCTGAATGGAAAGGCTACAGGGACCAGGGAATTTGGTCTCTATTTTACGGAGACTTTAAGCTTGGGGTGGCAGGTCCACCTGAGCACGTGTGTGTGTGTGTGTGTGTGTGTGTGTGTGTGTGTGTGTGTGTGTGTGTGTGTGTGTGTGTGTGTGTGTGTGTGTGTGCGCGCGCGTGCGTGCGCTCGGGACTGGACCAACCCCAGCTCAGCTCAGGGGCTAGTCCTGGCTTTCGGATTTGAACCAGGGCTGGCCCCACGCAAGGCACGTGCCCTAATCCCGGTTCAATCCATCTCTCAGGCTCTCAGCGCCAAGCATTTGAGGAAGATGGTTGCATGGAGTTAGCCTGGGCACAGGGCTCCTCAGCCCCAAATTCTTGGGGGCAGAGGGCTGGTCCACTCCCCCACACCCACAAGGTCCCCCTCCAGTTTCCCAGCCAGTAGCTGCCCCTCCCTTTGCATTTTTGTGAGGATGACATCACCCTGGGGGAGGGTAGAGCCTTCCAGGCCTCTAAGCCTCCTTTATCCTGTTGGCCTGGGGCAGCCCAGCAGAGAGGAGTGGGAGGCACAAACAGACACATGCCCCCTCCTCCCGCCCCAGCCCACCCCCTCCCGGGTCCCCTGCTGTATCCAACCACCAGCTCTCTCCTGGCCCAGGCTGAGACAGTTCTGTTTGTAAGAAATGATTTGAGGGCTGGAGTGATAGCATAGCAGGTAGGGCGTTTACCTTGCACGCAGCCAACCCGGGTTTGATTCCCAGCATCCTATATGGTCCCCCGAGCACCTCCAGGAGTAATTCCTGAGTGCAGAGCCAAGAGTAAACCACCCCCCCACCCCCAGCATCGCTGGGTGTGACCCAAAAGAAAAAAAAAAAAGGAAAGGATTTGGATGCAGTTATCCTGAAAGGCAATTTAGAAAGGCTCTCTAGTACTGTCCTGATTTCCCCAGGGGACTTAGGTAGGTCACACCTTGCCCCCCCCATTTTTCTGCTGAGGGGGGCATGCCTCGTGATGCTTAAGACGTACTCTTGGCTCTCTGTTCAGGGATCACTCCTAGTGGACCCAGGAGACCATGTATGGTCTTACTTGGGTTCTTACTTGGGTTGGCCCCCTGCAAGGCAAGGCCTTAACCCCCTGTATTAATTCTCTGTCCTGCCGGTCACCCCCTCTTTAAGTATTGGTTTAAGCATAAAGCTAGTGTTCAGAGATGTAAGGAATAACAAAGAGAGCAATGCAATAATATAGACTTGAAATTTGCTAAGAGGAAACATTTAAACATTCTCATTACACACACACACACACACACATTAACTGTGAGGCGATGGATGTACTAATTAACATCATTGTGGTAACTGGTTCACAATTCACAATATTTATATCCAGGCTTCCCCTGCTTAGCCTCAGTTTCATTTCCCAGGATGTCAGTCACCCAAGGTCAGCTGCCTGCCATCTGAAATATTAAAACATTAAGATATTTTGATACTCCTGAAACTCAATCATGAATAACTTTGTAATTCAATTTAAAAACAAAAAATATGGTCTTATTCAATATTTGAAAAAGAAAAAGATATTTTGAGAGAAAAGTGGGGGAGGTAGAGAGATAGTAAAACAGATAAGGCCCTTGCCTTGCTTGCAGCTGACCCAGGTTTTGATCCCTGAGCACAAAACCAGGAGTAAGCCCCAAGTAAACCCCCACCAATCTGCCCCACCCCCAAATAAAAAAATTAAGAGAGCTACCATATGATTTTATTGCCGTATATTGCTCTGTTATTCTCTTCTATTATTAGTGATTGCTGATATTACTGTTCCTCATCTATAAATCAAACATTATCACAGCTATGGATGCATAGGAAATAGCATGTCCAATATTGGGTTGAGAACTCTGCAGTTTCAGGCAACCACTGGGGGCCTTAGAACGTATCTCCTGCAGATAAGGGGGGCTACACTATAAAAATGAGCTCAATGGATCAAAGACTGAGAGAATGAAAGTCCTAGGTGACCCCGTTATTGCTCCTTCTTTGTGGCAGCGCTGTGGACCAGGAAGACGAGCCCGAAGCCCAGGCCCACACTGGTTCTAGTGAGGATGAATCACTGTCCCCTCTGGGGAGGAGAGAAGGGGTTCAGTGCAATCCACTGCCCCGGGCTCAGCACGGGTCTCTCTGAAGGCAGCTTGGGGACTTGGAGTGACAGGATTAGTGCAGGTGCCTGGCCACTGGGCACTTGCGTGGCCTCCAGCCCTGCCACTATGATGCCTGGTTCCAGGGCGGGTCACAAGGAGAAGAGGGGGCCACATACCAGATGAATCATTCTAGCCACCTCATGGGCACCCTTGGTACCCAGAAATCTGCCCATCTCCCTTTCCAAGTCCTCCTTGTTACTAATCTTGGCCTGGTCACTCTCTGCCAAGCCATTTCTTCCTTCTTAGAAGTCAGTGAAACCACAAATCATGTGACTTCTTCAATTTTAGAGGCTGGGGGGGAACCACAACTGGCAGCTCTGTGCTCGGGGGTCTTTCCTGGAGGTGCTCAGAGGACTGTGTTGTGCGAGGGATCAAACCCGGGCCTCCTGATGCAGAGCATGACTCCCTCCCAGCCCTCTAGACCTCTCCTGTAGACCACCTGCTGGCCAGACACACCGCTGGGCCTCCAGCTTCGCGTGAACACTTGCCTTCAAGGCCACACCACAGGGGCTTCGGGGTGGCAGGTCCACTTGTAGCACACACCCCGTCACTGTGGCCATCTGTGCACTCAGCCCAGTGCCCTGCCTTGTCTCTCGTTTGGTCACCGCAGCCCCGAGTGACCACACACGGTGTGCGACCCAGCATCTGCTTGTGACTTGCTCTCTGCTCTTTTTAGCTAGTTTTTTGGTTTGTTTTATTTTGGGGATACACCTGGCAATACTCAGGGGTTACTCCTGGCTCTGGGCTCAGGAATTACTCCTGGCGGTAGTTGGGGGGACCAGATGGGATGCCAGGGATCGAATGCTGCAGTTTCTCCAGCCCCAGTCTTTTCTCAGCACATCGGGAAGTATCCCCTAAACCTTGTGGCAGGACCAGGTGGGATCTGGGGTGCTAATGCCTGCTGAGCCTTGGGGGGTGAGGGGAGGCGA
The DNA here is from genome assembly GCF_027595985.1 of Sorex araneus. Lineage (NCBI taxonomy): Eukaryota > Metazoa > Chordata > Mammalia > Eulipotyphla > Soricidae > Sorex > Sorex araneus. The sequence goes on along the minus strand of NC_073307.1, from coordinate 19,705,600 downwards.
CGGTGCCTTTCCAAGCCTGAGTCAGTTCCCTCAGAACAGTCCCAGTCGGACCATCGCACCAACAACACAGCCCTTGCTGACTCAGGGCCGCCCGTGAGTGTGCCAGGCAGTGACTTAAAGAGCAGGGCTGTGACTGGGGGGGAAGTAATTGGGTGCTGAGGCTACAAATGTTCAGGTCTTTGTGTTATGCCAATCTCATGTCTGTAATTTTTGCACCCTGCCACCTGACTTGCTTTTCCTAGTCCTGATCCTACTAATAAGCTCGTCTGTCTCTCTGTCTCTGTCTCTGTGTATATGTGTGTGTGTGTGTGTGTGTTTGTGTGTGTGTGTGTGTGTGTGTGTATTGCAGAGAATAGAGCCTGGACCCTCACACATGCAAGGCAGCTGCATTCGGCTGAGCTCCATCTGGGCCCACCCCTCTATGAATACATCCTTAACATTTATTTTCTTTTCTTCTACACTTTTTCTTTGTTTATTTATGTTTTGGGGGGCACCACCAGTGATACTCTGGGCTTGCTCCTGACTCTGCTCTTGGGAATTACTCCTGGCAGCGCTCAGGGACCATTTGGAATGCCACGGATCGATTGTAAGGCAAGCACCCTATCCACTGTACTATCACTACAGCCCCTACACTTTCATTGAACTGTGTGTGTGTGTGGGGGGGGGGGGTTGGCAAGGCCACACCCAGCTGTGCTCTGGACTGATTCCTGGTTCTATGCTCAGGGATCACACCTGGATGTTGGTGCTCAGGGAATATGGGGTGCCAAGGATAGGAACCAGGCTGACTGTGTATAATGCAAGTACCCTACCCAGTGTGCTATCTCTCCATCTCCTAATATCTCTTTTCTCTTTTAATTCTCAGCAGTAAATGCTCTGTTACCATTTTTCAGATGAGAAAACTGATTCCGAGGTGAAGCTACAAAATTCACAGGTTTTTTTTTCCCTTTTTGGGTAGCACCCAGAGATGCTCAGGGTTTACTCCTGGCTCTGCGCTCAGGAATTACTCCTAGCGTGCTTGGGGGACCATATGGGACGCCGGGAATTGAACCCGGATCGGCCATCAGGCAAACGCCCTACCCGCTGTACTATCGCTCCGGCCAAAAATCACAGTTCCTAACTCCCAAGGCCTAAGCTTTTCACCCCTCAGCAGTGTTTACCCGTTGATCTGGGCGTCCCTGTGGAAGCTCCCTAATTGGTGGCCCTCGGGGAAACCGCAACCCCCAGGCGCCCTCCACACGGAAGGCTGCAGGAACGGGTCCCTCAGGAGGTGGGGAGAGAACAGCCCACCCACGCAGGAACAGGCCAGGAAGGAAGGGAGGGTGCTGTGCCGCATCCGTTCACTAGATGGCGCCCCAACACCGAATCACTGAGCGCCGGCAGCCGAGGGACAGGCCCCAGCTGGGAGCCGCAGTGCAAGGGCCTCCCCTCCGTTCTGGCCAGTTTTGCTCCTCCGGGGGCTGGGCGCTCCCCACTCAAGCCTGAGCCTTGGCCTCTTCGTGCGTGCAGTCCCCCCAGATCCTTCTCCTCTAGCCCCGACTTCTGGATTCCCCTCCCCGCCCTTTCTCTGTGCAGCTAGTGAACGGTGAGGGGTAAGGAGGCTTTCCCAGGGCACCCAGCTTCCTCTTCCCCCCTAGAAACTGCCTCCCAGCCCTTTCCAACGCCTCCTCCGTGAGCACTCTCTCCCCTCTGTTCCCTTCCTCAATTCCCCAAGCCCTTCCTGTCACTCCCATCCTCTCGGTTTCTGCCAGTCTTTTGAGACAGGGACCATTAAGGCCGATTCCAGAGATTTGGTGATGCAAATACATGCAAATGTATGCAAATCGCCATGTAAAGGAGGCTTGCCACTGTGGTTCTAAGTGGCTGTCACAGCTTCTCTGACACCTGTTCTGAGAGACAGCTGCCCTGCCCCCCTCCTGCTCAGGCGTCTATCAGCTATATGTCCCCCTTCTTTTCCAAGGCACTGGTTTCTTAGCCCCTTTTGCTTCAGGAAGTGATTACAAAGGACTCTTGGGGCCTGCTCTGCAAACACCCTAGAAGGAACAAGAAGGGAAGCACCTCTTATAGGGCACAGAATTTGGCATCTCAAAGCATTTCTGATGCTTGGCCTTGGAAAAGCAGTTGAGCTTCTCTGAGCCTCAGTTTCAACAGCAGCAGAAATGGGGCTGATGTGCCCTCAGCTCATAGGCCGCTGTGAAAATCCCACCCATCCCAGCAGCAAAGTGCTTTGCACGGCACCTGTGAACACGGCTGCTAATGGATAACTGACCCTGTGGGCTGCTGCATTCTGAGGGCTCAGGCTGGGGGACCGGGGTGCAGATGGACAAAGTGCAGGTGTGCCTTTGCGTGTCTGCCCGAGCATGCATGTGTGTGTCTGTGCACACGCAGACACGCGCACACACAGCTGACAGCCTCATGCACTGGCGGGGCGCATGCTCTGACACACACACACACACGCACACACACACATATTCAGAAACACGCAGGAGGAGCCTGTGGGAGGTGGGATCTGAGTCATCGAGACCAGAGCTGTGGGTGGTGCTTTTGTCCTGGTTTCCGGGGCTCTGTGCTCCATTTCGAACACGGAAATGTATGGGGGATGGCACAGCCATGCTGCCAACTGAAGGGCCAGTTATGCAGATCCTGCCAGCCTGGTCCCCGCCCAGAGGTGCATCATCCAGACCTCTTCCTCTGCCTCTGCCCGCAGCGTCACGGTGACCCTGCAGTGGGGCAAGGTGGGCCCCATGGGGCTGTGGCATCATGGCACAGGCCCTTGATGACGTCATAGAGCAGGTGGGGCCTGCTCCCTGGAGGCACTGATGGATGAGCTGGGTGAGGCTGGTGGGGAAGAAGGTCTCAGAGGTGGTGACCCTCAATTCTGGGTGACCATTGGCAGCTTCCTTAATCTCTTTGGGCCCCAGTTTCTCTTCCAACAGCAGGAGGTCATTTGGCTAACTCAGGGGTTCTCTGCTGTTCAGAGAGATTCTCCCATGCAGAGACGGATGTTTGTGGATGGACCTGAACCTGGATGATGCTTATTGGAAGTGAGGACAGAGCCAGAGAGACACTACAATGGGGCAGGCTCTTGCTCACATGCAGCCGAACTCTCAGCACACAGGCCGTGGATTAGAAGGCTTCCTGGAGGAGGTGAGATGGTGTGAGCTAGCATTTGGAGAACATAAAGGAAGGAACTCTGAAGGGGAAGAAAGAGGGGCTGAAAGCTTAGTACAGTGGGCATTTGCTTTGCATGCAACCAACCCAGGTTCGATCCTTGGCACTTCATGGCATCTCCTGAGCCCCGTCAGGAGTGATCCCCGAGCACAGAGCCAGGAGTAAGCCCTGAGCACCACTGAGTGTGGCCCTAAAGCAAAATAAGAAGAAAGGGAGGGAGGGAGGGAGGGAGGGAGGGAGGAAGGAAGGAAGGAAGGAAGGAAGGAAGGAAGGAAGGAAGGAAGGAAGGAAGGAAGGAAGGAAGGAAGGAAGGAAGACAGACGGACAGCTTGTCTCCTGCCCTCTCCGGCAATTTTCTTGCTGGGGAGTGAGTCTCTTCTCGTAGCTCAGGCCAGGAGGGGAGAAGGGAAGAACTACTGGTCCCTGGGGCCTCAGCACCTCCGTGGTCTGTTTGGGCAGAGATTACCACAGGTACGCACGAGTGTCTCAGGAGAGGCCCATCCCGCCTCCCCTCTCTGACGAGATACTCAGTCACACTGCCTCTGCTGGCCCCCACAGCAGCGCTGTCCCAGGAGAGCCCATCCCCCCAGCAGTCCTGTGCAACAGACTCCAGCGTCCCCAGCATGCATGACCAGAAGACACTGAGGACGGGAATGGTAGCACAGGGCTTAAGGTGCTGGCTTGCATGTCACCGACCCCAGTTCAATCCCTGGAAGCAATGCCCACTGAGCACAGAACTGAGAGTAACCCTGGAAAAAAGGAAAAAAGAAAAAGAATCCCGATGACATGTCGCAGGACACAGCAGGGAAACAGAAGTTCCTGCATACAGATCCATTCCAGTCCTGTGCTCTGCTGCATCCACTGGACTTTTAACTGCCCCATGCAGAGTTAGGCCCGGCACTAGGAACTGAGAGTTCCTGGGACATGGAGGGCGCGGGGGCGTCTCTCTCTCTCCTGTTAGAGCCTTGTGAGCAGTGGCCGGGCCGGTGAGAGCAGGTTCATCCACTGGAAGCATCCCCAAATATGGCACAATTGGCTCCTAGCCAATGGCTGGATGACATGGGGAAGAAACACCGGTGCACGGGACACAGGTGCGTGAGGGCAGCTGAAACACCTGTGGACAGTTAAGTCCTGGGAGTGGGGGAGGCCAGTGGGGAGGGGAGGCAGCAGATGGACCGGGCTGGGGTGGGGGCGGGGATGCTGAGTCGGCACTGAAGCCCAAGGTGACTCCAGAGTCTGTCAGGAAGAGGCAAGCAAGGGAAAGACAGGAAAGGAGGGAAAGGGGAGCCGTGAGGGGGAAGAAACTGAGTCACCCCAAGGGGGAGGGGACAGCTGGCAGCGGTCAGATGCGCAGTTTCCGGAGTCCAGTGACACAGGCTCTTAGCCCAACTCTAGTGACAAAAACTAGCCTCCGGGGCCTGAGGGATAGTAGAGCAGTGACAGTATTTGCCCTGCCTTCCTGACATGGCTTCCCAGACTCTGCCAGGAACAGTCTCTGAGGACCGCTGAGGGGGTACCCCCGCCCCAAAGGGAAAAAATCCATTAGTTCCCCCCAGGTGCCAGTAGTGCAAATAGTACCTTCCCCAGAACCTCTGTCCTTCCCATGAGCGTCTACGTGCCATTCGGGCCATTTGGCGAGTAACCAGTCACAAGGAGCTTAGTCTCTATTGCATCCAGGAAGGGCCACCCTTGGGGCTGGAGTGACAGTAGAGAGGGTTGGCTATTTATCTTGCATGCAGCTGGCATGGGTTTAATCCATGGTGCCACGTATGTCCCCCAAACCCGATCAGGAGTGATCTCTGAGCACAGATCCAGGAGTAAAGCCCTGAGAAGTGCTGGGCATGACCCACCCACAAACAATAAAAGAAGGACCAGCTTTGAAAGCCCAGGGCCCAGCGCCCGTCTAGTCAAAACTCATATTCATTTGCTTTTTTTGGTTTGTTTTTTTTTTCCCCTCTAAGCAATGGTCATCTTTCCCTCTGAGCCCAGCTCTAGAAGCCTGTCTACTCGGGGTCCCAAGAATAGTCATTGAAAAGATGAAATGAGCAATTCATGTCAAGTGGCTGGTACATTGTTCAATAATTGCACCTTAGCTGACTTCATGTCAGCAAATATTTCTGGCGCCTCCAGCCTGTGCTAAGCAAATAAGACCTCATCCCTTCTCTCAGAATCTCAGAGATCAGTGGGTGAAGAAGAATTTAAGGTGGCACTGAGTGTTACGGGGGGCGACTTTAGGGACGTTCCCCAAGCAAAGACCAGAGGGAAAGGTGGCCAGTTCTTGGATGGAAAAAATGTGTGTGGTTAGGCTGGGGTGGGGAGCTGGCCCCTGGAGCCAGCTGAAGCAGACCCTTCCCGGCCGACAGTGATTAAGGTCCTTGTGGCTGGTTACTCGGCAGCCAGGCCGGAAGAGAAAGCCCGTAATTAACAAGCTGGCACTCACACAACCACATGTCAGCTTGCCCGAGCACGGGGATAGCTGTCTGTCAGTCGTAGCTGCCGGTGGAATTTTTTTAGACAGCTGGGCTCAAGCCGGGAAATGAATATAAGTTACATTTCTATGCATCGTTGTTCGTGGTGGTAAAAAAAAATTAATCAGTGACATAGCTGTGACACATACTCATTTAAGAGTCTACAGAGAAATGTTCATTTGTCAGAGGCAGCAAAGAAGAGATTTTGTGTCAGCTGGGGAGGGGTGAAATATTTATACAATGGCTAATAAACACCGGTGTGTAAGGGGGTCAATTGATTGTGTCAGTGGCCATATGACAAATGCACCATTGAGCGGCCATGGGCACTACCCCTGTGCCCGGGGGCTCCATTCTGATGACAAATACACAACATGTTACTGTTAATGCTCCCCACCGACCACCCGCTCAGCCCTCGTTGCCGGCTGGGCGACCGCAGACTGCGAGGAAGCAGAACTCCCATGGAAGCTGCACCCCCCAACTTCATTAAGTTGAACTTGAAGTTGGTAAATTACTCCCCAAATGCCAAAACAGCTGCAAAAAACCATTTGTGTGTGTGTGTGTGAGCTGTTTATAAGATTTTATGTTTCTGAATTTCAGAAGGTCTGGAAAATGACCTTGGGGCCTCTACCAAGACCTTGCACCTGTTTTGGGGGGACAGACCCGCCCCCAGCTCTGCAGCCCTTATATTGGCCAGGGGTCCTGGTTCCCATCTGCCTTCTGACTGCCCTGACCCCATTGCCTTTTCTCACATCAAGCCCAGTTACTGTAAGGGCTTCCTGATGCTCCCTGGGGAACAGAGGTCTTTGAAGGTCTGCCCCCTCCTGCTGTTCATGGCTTAAAGGGGGCAGTGGTCAGGAGGAGATGAGCTGACAGCCCTTGGCTGGAAACCTCTGTCTCTCGTCCCCCTCCTTGGGCAACCCGTCTGACTGTGGGATTGGTCATCAAGTGTCCTGCAGGAAGAGCTCTTTATTCCAGCGTTCACCGCCCCCCCCCCCAAACATGGTTCCAGGTCCCGTATCCAACACTGAATTGTTTTCCTTATTGTTTGTTTTGGTTTTGTGGCCACAACTGGGTGCTCAGCCTGATCACTCCTACCTGTGTTTAGGGGACCATGTGCGGAGCCGGATATTTAACCAGCCTTGGCCAGAGGCAAGGCAAGTGCCTTACCTCCTGCACTCTCTCTCCAGAGGCCCACTCACCAAATCTCTTTCTGCTGTTGTTTTTTGTTTGGGGGCCACACCCAGCAGTGCTCAAGGGTTACTCCTAGTTGTTGCACTCAGAAATTATGCCTGGCGGTGCTCGGAGGACCATATGGGATGCTGGGGATCAAACCCAGGTTGGCCACGTTCAAGGCAAACAAACGCCCTATCTACAGTACTTTCGCTTCAGTTCCTACCCCTCACCAAGTCTTAACACAGCCCTTGAGGGAGGTCTAACAATTACTCCTGTGGTATAGGGGAGGAGACCCAAATACAGAGAAGTAGCCCGGATAAGTCCAAGGTGACACAGAGAGCATTAAACCCGGTAGGGCTCTGGGACTGACTTCCTGTCCGACTGTGTTGGACTGTGTGTCTCATGATCACTTGAAAACCTTCATTTCCAGGCTGATTTGAAATCCTTGAAATTTTCATGACTCTCGAAGAGTGTGTCAGTGTGCCAAGAACAGATGTCTGGATCAAGAAGCTGTGGTATATCTACACAACGGAATACTACTCGGCGGTTAGGAAAGACGAAGTCATGCAGTTTGCTGATAGGTGGATGGATCTGGAAAGTATTGTGCTCAGTGAAATGAGGCAGAGGGAGATGGCCAGACACTGAATGATCTCGCACATATGCGGGATATAAAGAAACATAGTAGGGGAATAATTAAAGTCCAAAGGCAATAGAAATGAAGAGAAAGAGAACTAGGCCCTAGTAGAAAGTTTGGCATTGTTCTGCCTCTCACCTCTGTCTCTGGCTGTGGGATTGGTCATCAAGCATCCTGCAAAAAAGAGCCCATTCTTTCAGCCATCACTGTCCATGTATCCAACACTACGTATGCAGTATTTCTGTTTTGGTTTGTGCGGTTAGAGGGGAGGGGATGGGTCAGGGAATGGACCACTACGACAGAGATGAAGGGAAGTGGTCACTCTTAGGGACGAGGACTGGGTAGTAAAAGGAGGTAAAGAGCTGTGCATGCTACCCTCTCAGTAACAGTATTGCAGACCACAGTGCCTAATAAGGAAGAAGTAAGAAGTGCCTGTCAGAGAGACTGACTAGGGGTGGTTGGGAAGGAAACGGGGGACATTGGTAGAGGGAAGTGGACACTGGTGAAGGGATGGTCTTGGAACATTGTGTACCTGAAACCCACTCATGAATAACTTTATAATTCAAGGTGATTCAATTAAAAAAAATTGGTGATTCAATTAAAGAAAAGAGTTTAAAAAATGATTTGGACATACCACCGCAATGAGCATGCATGTTGTATTGTACTATGATGAATCCATAATAATTGAATAAGATTATATGAACTGGGGAAAAAAACATCTGGAGATCCCAGGCTGGTCTCAGGTACTGCTCACAGAGCTCCCTGCAGGAAAACTGGGCCGAGTCTAATGCCCGTTCGCTTTCTGTTTTGGCATGGGAGCCACACCCTTGGAACTCAGGGGATCCTTCTTGGCTCTGTGCTCAGGGGTCATGTCTGACAGTCCTGGGGTCAAACCCCAGTGGGCTGCATGCAGGGCAGGCGCTGTACCCTGTCCCTATTTCTCCCACCCCTCTAACTCTGAACTGGAGCGGACAGAACCATCCCAATCCCCGAAGTGTCCCCTCCCCCTTTCAGCTGAGAAATGGGGCGTACATCTCCCCTCCAGGGACCGAGACACCCCATTCGCCTGGCTCAACCAGCTGCCGCCTGCCACTGGCTCTAACGCCCTTTGCATTTCTGCACCAGCCAACATCCTTATTTGATTTGGGATGGGCTGACACCGTGAGACAACAGTTGCAGATGAAATTTCACACGTTATCTGGGAATGTGGAGATTACAGATAAGCACACGTTGCAACTTGCTTTATTTTTTAAAAACAAGATTCCTCCCTTACAAAGTGGTACTCCACCTTCCAGTTCCCACTTCGAAACTGTTAATAAAGATGATGTTATTATCAGTTGTGATCATGATAATGTTGGATGCATCTGCTGAATGTTTATTAGACACCAAGGGCTTTGGGCATGATTTTATATAATCCTCTCAAAAAACCCCATTTTAAAGATGGGAAAACTGAGATCCAAGGAAACGAAATCACTCTGCCAGGTTACATAGCTAGTTGGAGTTTGAACCTAGCTGAACCAGCCACAGAGACCCTAGATTTCTTTATTTGGGGTGGGAGGCAGGGGAAGTGGGTCAAACCCTGTGGTGCTCAGAGGTTATTCCTGACTCTCTGCTCAAGAGGAAACCCTGGTGTTGCTCAGGGAACCATAGGCAGTGCCAGGAATTGAACCAGGGTCGGTGGCATGCAAGGCAAGCACCTTGGCCTCTCTACTATCCATCTGGTCCCAAGACTGGACAGCTGGGACCTGAGGTCAGCCCAGAGCAACGGCTCCCCCAGCCCAGAGCCTTGCTTTAGCGAGTGACCACTCTAGTGCCATAGCCTGTCTCGTTCCCTCCCCGCAATGGCCTTTGAGGGGCTCTCCCCATGTCTGGATTGTTCTTCCTCCTGCCTGTTCTCACACGAGCACCTGATGTGGGTCACTACGCAATGTGTTGGCTCCTAGGACTTCTCCCCTCCTTAAATCACACCCTGGGGGACAGAGAGAGAGAGAGAGAGAGTTCAGGGGTAAGGCAGTTCCCTAGCAGGTAACCAAACTAGGCTCAATCCCCAGTACCGAATAGGGTCCTCCCAAGCACCCCGAGGAGTGCTTTCTGAGCACAGAGCCATAAGCAAACCCTGAGCACTGCCAGGACTGACCCCAGTGTAGAAAACCAGAAGTAGCCCCTGAGCACTGATGGGTGTGTCCCAAAAACCCAAAATTGGGGTGCCTGGGGAAGCTTTTGCTTTAGCCAGCACAGCCAGTGCCCGGTGACAGCCCCACCCTCCCCATGCTCCTGCCAGCCCCCCATTATTCCCCCTGGGCATAAGCCTTCCCCCTTCTTTCCCCCCCAGCCTAATTGTCTCATTTAGGGGTGTCCCTGAACACGCACCCTTCTCACTAGCCCCTGGTTCTTTCCATCTGAAAAGTCCTTCCCTCTTCTTTCTCTGCTGACTTTCCTTCTCATTCTCTTTATTTCATTGCAGGAGCCCTTTTCTCCAGGAAGTCTTCCCAGATTTCCACAGCCTAGGCTAGTCTCTCTAGAGCAGGAGATGGGCCACTGTCCATTGTGGCATGGAGAAAGGCCTCAGGAGACATTTGCCAGATGAAAGCCTGAATGAACAAGCAACCCAGGAAATCTGAGAGGGGTCGGCAAGAGAGATGATCCCAAATTCTAAGGAAAGGGCCTCGAGACCAGGGGGGGGGGGGGCGGGGCTGAAGAGCAAGAGCTGAGGAACGGCAAACAGTGAGACGTGGGGTCCGATCATTCATGCTGACCTACGTCGCTTCAGGGCTCACCTCCCACGTGAGTCCACACAAGTTGCTTCTCTGAGCTCAGGGACGCCCCATCAGTAACCAGGCGGCCCGTCACCTCACCGGTTTCAGAAGGCTGTGCCAGGCTGAAGCACGATGACGTCATTCAAGTTGCCCAGATGTGTTTAACCACTATTTGTTGTTGCTGCTGTTGAGAAACGGGGGTGGGAAGAAGAGTCATGTCGTGGGGGATGGGGGTGGGATGATGGCGCTGTGCTGCTCCTCTGAATGCCTGGAACCCTGGTCCAGCTCTGGCCCCCGCTGGTGTGTGACCTCAGACAAGATTCTCCGCTCACTGAGGCACGGCTTTCTCTACAATATACGCCTCTCCTCCCCAGCAACTCTCCAATGGGACTGGCGTGGGAGATCATATGAGACAATCGATGTGGAAATGCCTTGACATATGCTCAGGGCTATAGGAATTCGAGGGATTAGGCTTATCTGCAGGCTGCTTGTAGGGGCATAATTCTTAGCTGTCACAGGCTCCTGAAACTTTGGGATAATCGTATTCGTGTTCCTTGGGTAGCCCATATTAAGGAAGTGCCTTGGAGAGAAACTGAGGCTGGTTGCCAGCATGCACCTAGAGACCCCTGGCAGTGGGAGGTGCAGTGGGGAGCCTCAGGGAGACAGATGGGCCCTGAGCACCAGCTCTTGGGCGTCCACCCACCCTGGCTGGGCAGGAGTCTGCAGGAAGGTGGGGTGGCGGGGGCACACTTCCTTCTGGGCTTTGCTCACTGGTACCTCTTTTGGGTTTTCGCTTTTGGCGGCTCCTCAGCAGGAGCTGGGCACCAGTCAGCAATGACTCGGCATTTGCTACAGCCACAGGCTGGGGAGGGCAGAACTGCCTGTTTGCAGAGCCAGGGCTGGATCTGTGAACACGGATGGAAAAGAAGGAGGAGGCAGGTGCCCAGGGCCAGGGCCGCCCTCAAGAGCTCAGAGCAGGCCCTACTCTTCAGCAGGGAGAACCGAGGGGCAAGTGCCCATCCAGAGGGTATCCCCAGGAGCACGGGCGAGGCCTGGGGGAGTGTCGCCGTGGCGCCAGAAGATGGAGGGAAGGTGGTGGGGGTGGAGAGCAGACCTGAGCGGAGCGGTAGTACAGCGGGTAGGGCGTTTGCCTTGCACACAGCCCACCCAGGTTCGATCCCCGGCATCCCATAAGGTCCTCTGAGCCCTGCCAGGAGTGACTCGGGAGTGCAGAGCCAGGAGTAAGCCCTGAGCATTGCCGGGTGTGGCCCCAAAACAACAACAAAAAGACTCCCTGGACATGAGTAGTAACCCCTTCAAAAATGGGGGAACGAGCCATTGAAGAGACCTTGAGGCCAGTGTCACCCCCTTCTTTTGTTTGTTTCTTTGGTCTCGGGGCCATATCAGTGGTGCTCAGGAGCAATTCCAGGACTCAGGGGTCCCTCCTAGCAGTGCCGGGGGGACCCTGCAGTGCAGGGCCTGCCCGTGGCCTTCCTGCATACAAGCATGCGCGTGAGCCCTTGGAGCTAGCTCCCCACCCCAGCAAATATTTGCTTATCCTTTGCTTTCCAGAACCCAACTGACAAAATCCTTGTTTCCCAGGGGTTTGAGCTGGAAGACAGGACGTCCGAGGAAGAAGGAATTGCATGAAGGAAGGCAGAGACAAGAAAGGCCAAGCAGGGGTCCAGACTGATAGTACAGTGGGTAAGGCAACGGCCATGCTCATCACCGGCCTGGGTTTAATCTCTGGCACCCTACATGGCCTCCCAGCCAAGAGTGATCCCTGAGCACAGAGACCTGAGCACTGTGGGATGTGTACCCCCAAACCATTTTTTTTCTTTTTGCTTTTTGGGTCACTCCTGGCATTGCACAGGGGTTACTCCTGGCTCACGCACTCAGGAATTACTCCTGGCGGTGGTCGGGGGACCATATGGGATGATGGGAATCGAACCCGTGTCAACCGCGTGCAAGGCAAATGCCCTACCCGCTGTGCTATCGCTCCAGCCCCAAACCAAAATTTTTTTTTAAATAAAAGAGAGGCCAAATAGCAGCGTGTTCTCAGTAGGCAGGCACAGTAGACACACCCAGGTCTCAGGAGCTCTGAGATCTGCCTGCCTCAGGCCTCTGTCCAGGCCCCTCCGGCCCAGGGTAAGGTCCTCTGGCCCACACTCCCTGCAAGCCGCCAGGCTCTGCAGGCCAGGGAAGCTGGACCCGGGCTGTGGGTCTGAAGAATCGTCAGACGGAGTGGGCTGTCCTGGAGCGCAGGTGTCTGCCTCACGCCTCCTCACATCTTGATTAGCGTCTGTGAGCTGGCTGCCGGGTCACGAGTGCTCACGTGGGCAGGATGCCTCTGATCGTTTGGGTTTCACAAGAAATGCGCCCGGGATGCAGAGCCAGCACTCTGAGCTCCGCCGCAGAGGCAGGGACGGGACTACTCCGAGCCGTCGTTCTGGAGTGCTCGCCCTGCGCATGCGTCACCCCAGGAAAGCACCTAGTTGACCAGCTCAAGGCATGTGTGCAAGGGGGAGGGGGAGGCCACGGGGCACACCGTTTGAAAAGGGCCCAGCTGGGACCAGAATTCTGTCTTCTGACTTCCTGTCCAGGTCTGGAACATCCCCCACGCTCTGCCTCCTTTTCTTCCCTCCCCGCCAGTCGCAAACATCTCTACACAATGAGGTTTTCAATACCCCCCCTCCTCAAATAAAACAGCCAGTATCCTGGTACCTCTGTGACAGCCCAGAGCTTACCCCGGGCATTTAGCCCCAGAGCCCCTAGGCCCCCATGGCACCCCCCAGCCTCTCGGGGCTGTGCCTCTGAAAGCCTGAACCTCTGATGCCTTGCCCCGGGCTAGCACAGGGCTCTGTGAAATCCTTCTAAAACCCAGACCCCTCCTGCCTGCACCACGGAGCCTCACTCCGTCCCAACCGTCAGGGAGGCAGGCAGGATGGATGTGCAGAAAACTCGGTAATAATCGCGACACAGGCAGCCAGGCTTTTGTATAAAGACAGATTAAAAACTCATCGGGTAGAGATGAGGAAATAATTCAGCCTGTTGGCCACAGTGGAGAAGCGCTCGGGGCTGCAGGTGCTGGTCGGGGTACACTGGGGGGTGGAGGGTGCCAGGGAGGGGGGCATTCCTGGCCTTGGGAATCTGTACTCCCACTCACCTCGGTTCCACCCCCAGAGCCCCCTTCCTTTGCTGCCTGCCTTGAAGCCAAGGCTGACGAATCCTGGTCCCCCGGGGAGCAGTGAGGGGGAGGCCGACTGGGGAAGCCGAGCACAGTTGCTGCCTAGCTGCACACCCTAGTTTATTTCCCTCCACGGCACTGACATGATTTTGCTCATTTATTCCTTAACGGGCGTGCTGTCTCCGCGCCTAGGATTATAAACTCCACCAGCGGTCTGGCCGACAGAGCCTCCACCCCCCCCAACCCCTGCACACAGTAGGGCTTCAGCACACAGTAGGGCATCATGGTTGTCGAAGGATGCCAGCTGGGAAACCTTGGCCTGAGTCTCCCGTCTATCTGTGGGGCCTCCGCTGCCCTAGCTGGAAAATGGGGCGTGCCCGCAGCGGCACCCTCCCCAGGCGCTCCCAGCCCTCCGGCAGGGCTCCATTAAGGATTTTATTAAACGCGGTTCAGAAGGCAGCGCAAAGCGTGCGCGGCGCGCGAGGCGCCGTCAGGGGGCGCCCTTGAGCCGGGCGCCGGGCCGCAGAGCCGTCCGCAGCCCCCGGGGCGAGCACTTCCAAGGCCGCCCCCGCTGCCCGCCTTTGGGGGGTTACCGCCTCCTCGCTCGGGTCCGTTCACACGCCCACCGGCAGGCGCGCGCGCGTCTCCGCAGCCCCGTGTCCTCTCTCCCGGCCCAGACTCCTTCCGCCCACGCGGCCCCATCTGCTGGGAAGAGCCTCCCACTCCCCATCTGTCGAGCCACTTCCTTGCCCCCACGGCGGGCGGGCGGCTCCTCCGGGAAGCCCGTCCGGGTTTGAGAGTTGGGGCGGGGCTGCCGTGGGCAGACACACCCCTCTGTTCCCTCCCCTATCCCAACCCCCCTCCACGCCCCTGCAGCCACCGGGCCTTGGGGGGCCAGGCCCGCTGCCCCTGGCAGAGGACTCCCCCACGGCCGAGCTCGGAGTCTGTGCTCAGAGCAGATTCAAGGACCAAGTCTGGGCTTCCACCGAGGGGCAAAGCGGGCGGAGGCTGGGGGTGGCGGGGGTGCCCGCTGGGGGGAGCGGGGTGCACTCTGGCCTCTGCAGGGCGCTGGGTCCCGGGCTGGGGGAGCCCAGGGGAGCCCTGGGCGGGCAGAGGGAGGCAGCTTGCTCCTCTCGCCTGCAGGACCGCCTTCATTTTGCAGATTGATTATTGCTCTGTGTGTGAGTGTATGTGCGGGTTTGGGCGTAGGAAAAAAATTCTCTCTCTCTCTCTCTCTCTCTCTCTCTCTCTCTCTCTCTCTCTCTCTAACGTACCTTGCTAGTCTAATGAATGTTTGATTGCACCTACCCCCGGAGGCTGTTTTAATGAAAGGTGAAGGCTCCAAGAGGGAAATAAAATTTTTTAAAAAAAAATAGGAGCCAGCCCTGGCAATACTCCCCCACCCCCTCCCACGCCCCTCCTAAGCTCCCCTCCATCCACAGCTGTCTTCTGGAGTCTATGCCCTCGCGGAAGAATTCTGTTCCTGTTTGAATGTTCCCATGTAAATGATGCTCCTCTCCCGAGGAAATCACACCCTTCAATCCGGCCTTCTCAGGGCTTTGATTAAGGATGTGAAAGGTGGGGGTGGGGGATGAAGGAGGAGGCGGGCGGGACGGAGGCCTAGGCCTCTGGACTGCAGCTTTGCAGGACGGCCGCTGCAGGCAGGCATCCGGGAGTGAGGGCAGGCCAGAGTCCAGTCCATCGGCCGCTCACTAGACTGCCTGATCCGCATTTTGGCTGGGGAATTGCCGTCACCTCAGAGAGTCCCAGTTTCCTGCCCCTTGTAAAGCGGAGTTCATAAACGAGCTGATCTCAGAGCCGGCCAGGAGGAGTCGGTGAGATGCAGCTGGGGATGGGCCTAGCCCGGTGCCTGGTACAATAGCCTCAGTCTGCTGGGAGCTGGGAGGAGGCGTTTAGGGTGCAGCCTTCCTAGGGCCCAGATACCTGCTGAGTGCCCAGCCTCCCCGCCGGGCTCTGTGGAGACTGTGAGGCTGGGGGGAGCATGCCAGGTCCTATGGAGGCAGGAGGTCTGGTCTCTGCAGAGAACACTCAGGTCTACTGGGGAGAGGAGGCGCAGGGGGTGGGGGCGCAAAGCAAGGCAGGCAGCTCTGAGCGCTCGGAGAAAGATGACCCCTCCCTGACCGACTTCGCCAGGAAGGCTACTGAGGCAAAGGTTGGGAGGGTGTGGGTGAGGGATGTGGAGGGACAGGAGAGAGAATGTTCCAGGCATGTGGAATGACCTGTTGTGGGCACAGGATTCAGAGAATGAGCTCATGGCTGGTTGCAGAATTGAAATTCTGCCTCTCCTGGTGGTTAAAAATCAAACACAACAGCAACAACTTTGAAAACGGATGCCTGGATTCAAACCTTGGGCCTGCTTTTAACTAGGTGTGTATGGGGGGGGGGAGGTGGGCTGGAGCGATAGTACAGTGACAAAGGCACTTGCCTTGCCTGGGGCTGACCCAGGTGCAATCCCCAGCACCCATAGGGACCCCCGAGCACTGCCAAGTGTAAACCCTGAGTGGCACCAGGTGTGGCCCCAAAAAGAAAAGAAAACAAAACCACACCAAAACCCGGTGTGTCACCTTGGCCAAGTTATGGAACCTCTCTGTGCCTGAATTTTCTCTCCTGTAAAATGGGCATATTTGTAAATAGGGCTGAAGATTGGTCTCCATTTCAATGGCTTGTGGAGCATGCGGGAGATGACATATGTAAAGTGCTTAGCTCCGGCCTGGAGGAAGCATTTGCTAATTCTTAAGTAGCGTCTTAAATCCCTGTTGCTAAGGATTCGCCCAGCCCGGGGAGGTGAGCGGGGGATTCAGGTCAATGAGGGCCTTATAAATCTGTCTGGGGATTTGGACAAACCTCAGCGCAGTGGGAACTGTGTCGTGGCAGGATCACATCTGCAGTCATCCTTGGCCTCATTCCTGACTCTTCTTTCTCACACGCCTCATCCAGTTCATTAGCAAATATTGTTGGCTCTGCCTGCATAAGTCACCAGCGTCTGACAGCGCCTTCCACCTCCACAGCCACCACCTGGTGCAGGCGTCTTGGTCTTTCCGGCACTCGGGCCCCTCCACGCTGCCTCCCTGTAGACTTTCGTCTCCCAGAGCTGAGTTACTCCTGGCTCTGAGCTCGGTGAAAACTGAAACCAAATTCCAGGGTTGCTCTGCTCCTTGGGGGAGTCCAATTGGGAGTCCAAGTCTTTATTTATTTATTGAACTTTTTTGTTTTTAATTGAATCACCGTGAGAGACACAGTGACAAAGTTGTTCCTGATCAGGTTTCAGTCACACAGTGTTCCAACACCCGTCCCTTCACCAGTGTACATTTCCCACCACCAGTGTCCCCAGTTTCCCTCCTGCCACCCTCCCTACCCCCTGCCTGCCTCTATGACAAATATTTCTCTCTCTCTCTCTCTCTCTCTCTCTCTCTCTCTCTCTCTCTCTCTCTCTCTCTCTCTCTCTCTCTCTCTTTTCCCTTTTGGGCATTATGGCATTACAGGTATGAAAGGTTATCAGGTATACCACTACACATCCTTTTAGCACTCAGTTCTTGTGCAGAGGGATCATTTCCAACCATCATTGTCAGAGATTATCATAGTGGTCCCTTCTCTGTCCCAACTGTCCTCTACCACCCAACCTGTGCCAAGCTTCCCACCGTGAACCAAAATCCTCCTGGCCCTTGTTCCTCCTGTCCTTGGGTATTAGTCTCATACTATGTTTTTTTTATATCCCACGAATGAGTATGAGCATTCTACATCTGTCCCTCTCCCATGACTCATTTCACTCAGCATGATACTCTCCATGGCCATCCATGTATAAGGAAATGTCACGACTCTATTTTTCCTGGTGGCTGTGTAATATTCCAGTGTGTTTCTTTACCCAGTCGTCTGTTCCTGGGCATGGGGGTTGTTTTCTAGAGAGTCAAAGTCTTTCCACTGGCCTGCAAACCCTGCGTGGGGCACCTGTCTCCCTGCCCCAGCGCCCCCTCCTCTCTTACTCCACGCAGTTCTTCAAGCAGGCTGAGCGCCATCTCACCTGAGGGCGGCCTGGTACCATCAGGCCCCCTGGTACCATCGAGGCTCACTTTTTCACTCCATTGGCATGTGAGGGTTTCACTCCCTCCCTGGTATGCTAACAAGCCTCTCTCCTGCCTTGCATCCCTTTTCTGATTTCCTTTCCATAAACTTTCTCACCTTGAGCTCCTTTGTAGTTACTTCTTTTTATGTTTTGTTTTGGGTCCACCCCTGGCGGTGCTCAGGGATCACTCCTGGCGGTGCTCAGGGGACCATATAGGATGCTGGGGATTGAACCTGGGTGGGCTGCATGCAAGGCAAATGCCCTCCCACTGTGCTCTCATTCCAGCTCCTACCTCACTGCGTCTGCAGGTGTGCCTCCTCTCAGTGGAAGATAAATTTGCTGAGGGCAAGGGCTTTGCTTGATTCATTGCAGTACCTCCTGCGTCTAAACCAGATCCCCTCCAGAGAAGTCTGCAGCTCTCCCTGTTGGCTGGATGCAAGAATGACCGAGTGGGCCCACAAACAGGCGCCCTTGCAGTTGAGGTGCTCCGAGACAACGCACCAGCACGGATCAGATGTGGTGGGTGGAGGCGAGACAGGTGGGCAGAGCGAGGGCTGACAGCGGCTGGTGCAGGATGAGCAGAGAGCTGGACAGTCAGCGGTCAGGAGAGACACTTGGGCGGTGCCTGTCGGGTGTGGGGACGGTGTGGCTATGATGGGGATTAGCACAACCTGCCATGGGGACAGATCCTCACCCGAATCAGCCAGCACTGGGGCTGTCGCTGTTTCTGACCCGGGCATCTTGATGAACTGTAGTGCCCAGGGCAGCGCCAGGGCCAGGGCAGTAGGTTGGGGTAAGGAGTGTTTGATGGGACCCCATCAGAGCCTTGGGGGCTTTATCCATAAAACGAGTAGGAGGGGGCTGGAGCGATAGCACAGTGGGGAGGGCGTTTGCCTTGCATGCGGCCGACCCGGGTTCTATTCCCAGCATCCCATATGGTTCCCTGAGCACTACCAGGGGTAATTCCTGAGTGCAGAGCCAGGAGTAACCCCTGTGCATCGCCGGGTGTGACCCAAAAAGCAAACAAACAAACAAACAAACAAACAAGCAAACAAAAAAATGAGCAGGAGTCCACGGTCCCTCTTTACTTTCTGGGGTGCTTTTGGAGACAGAGTGAGAAATAAAAGCTGTGGGAGCCTTTTGTCTGAGTGCCCAGTGGGCTCCCAGATGTTGCGGGAACATTACGATGATTATTAAAGTCGATTTGGGGAGAGCTGACAGGCAAGCGAGATGAGAACTTGTGTGCGCCCTAATCAAATGCCAGCCTGGGTGGAGGCAAATGCCAGCAAGCATGATGCAGTCGATACGTCGGCGGGGGGTCGGGACGGGGAGGAACAGTGTGGCCTGAGCCTTCGGCGGGGCCTGGGAGAGGCAGGACTTGACTGGATTCTGGAGGGGGGGTGAGCACAGAGGTTGGGGATGTGGTCACAGGTCCACAAGAGAGAGGCTCTGGGCTAGAGCAGAGACCTGAGAAAAGCAGGGACGCCCGGGCTAGGGTGGACAATGATGGCCCCCATTGATCTCCCTGCTGTCCACCATCACCTGCCACATAAGAGAATCGCGGTGGTCCTCAGGCCAGGGAAGGAAGCAAAGTGTGGGTGGTCCCACGGAAGCCTCAGGGTGTGGCTGGGAGGGGAGGGGGCTCTGTCTTCCTGCCGGACCAGCTTCACCCTCGAACATTCTGGATGCCACAGTGAGAAGCCCAGACCGGACTCTGGGCCTGGACTCTGCTCCTGGCTCCCACTAGCATTCAGTGCGTGCATTCCAGACCCCACGAAATGGGTTCTGTCACCCTCCTTTTGCAGATGACAGGCTCACAGAACCAGGACCTGAACCTAGGTCCAGAGAATGGTGGATTCCAGAACCCTTGTTTGTACTTGCTGATCAGGCTGGCCATGACCCAGTCCCGGGGCGAAGTGTCTGTGATTGGGCCCAAGGGCTTAACAGAGAGGACTTGGGGAAGTTTGGGGAACAGAAGGAGCCCTTTAGAGTGAAAAGAGGATTTTAGAGAGAATCTCACTGATGGAGCCAGATTCCCTCATTCATACATTCATGCTACAAACACTCATTTCCTGCTCGCTATGTTCCGGGCTCTGTGCAAAGGTAGAGGGGGAGTCAAGGGTCGCTTCATTCAAGTAACTGCTGGGCGTCTGCTCTGTGCCCGAGGCGGTGACAAGCTAGGGGCGCAACAGCAACCAAACAGACCGAGGTCCCTGCCCTCCTGGAGTTTGTATCTTGGCGGAGAGACAGAAAAGAAACAAGTTCTATTATATATGTGTATGTGTAATATAGATATACAATGGCAATAATGATGGTAAGCAGAAACAAAATGAAGGACTGTGTGATGCTGAAATCTGAAATTAAGGTGTCAGGGAAGACGGCAGTGACAGGAGATGAGAAGCACAGCTGCGGAGAAAGGGCTGGGGCTCTGTGCATGAGAGAGGCTCAGTCTGATCACACTGGCTGTGGCTTTGAAGCTCAACAGCAGGAGGAGAGAAGGAAGGAAAGAAGAGGGGAGTGAGAGTGGGGAGAAGGAAGGAAGGATAAAAGGAAGGAAGGGTGAAAGGAAGGAAGGAGGGAAGCAAGAGTGCAGGAAGGAAGGGTGCAAGGAAGGGAGGAAGGAAGGGAAGAAGGAAGGGAAAAAAAGGAAGAAAGAATAGCACAGTGGGTAGGGCGTTTGCCTTGTACTCGGCCGACCCGGGTTCGATTCCTAGCATCCCATATGGTCCCCTGAGCACCACCAGGAGTAATTCCTGAGTGCAAAGCCAAGAGTAACCCCTGTGCATTGCTGGGTGTGACCTAAAAAGAAAAAAAAAAGGAAGAGTAAAAAGAAGAAAGGGTACAAGGAAGGAAGGGAGGAAGAAAGGAAGGAAGAAAGATAGAAGGAAGGAGAGAGGAAGGAAGGGAAGAAGGAAGATGGAAGGAGGAAGAAAGGAAGGAAGGATGATAAAAGGGAAAAAGAAGGAAGGGAGGGAGGAATGAAGGGAGGAATGAAAGAAGGGAGGGAGGAAGGAGAGAGCGCTCCGGGGCCAGGGATATGGCTTAGCAGTAGCCTTGCATGTGTTAGGCCCTGGGTTTGACTCCTGGCACAGCAAACAAAAAAGAGGAAAAAACAAATAAACTACTCTGAGGAGCCCATGAATAACTTTGGTGTTCTGCCTTGGCAGGGTTTTACTGCGTGTTCCTTTGGGAAGCGGAGGGAGGCAGGCCTGGGCAGAACTGAATCTAGGTCGGGGAGTGATGCTGCTCAGAGGCAGGTCCACACGGGCCGGGCCACAAGTCCTGCTCAGCCGGCTGGGAAGCAGAGACCCCGGGAGCCCAGCGGGGGACTTGAAGGGGCCCTCTGTGACAGAGGCGTCCCTGGGGGGGCCCTGGAGCTGGAACCTGCCTGCCCACAGCTCTCCAGTGCCCGGCACCCAGGGTGCCCCTAGGAACGCTTGACTAGCAATTGGTCTTGTCCACACTGTGTGTTCATGCCCTTTCTTTATACCCATCCAAGTATTTGCTCAGCGGAGGATTTTAGCTGTAAATGATATCATCTGATTTATACATTTTTTTAAAACCACTGGCTGGAGCGATAGTACAGTAGGTAGGGCGTTTGCCTTGCATGCGACTGACCCGGGTTCGATTCCTCTGTCCCTCTTGGAGAGCCCAGCAAGCTACCGAGAGTATCCCGCCCGCACAGCAGAGCCTGGCAAGCTCCCCATGGCGTATTTGATATGCCAAAAACAGTAACAACAAGTCTTACAATGAAGACATTACTGGTGCCCACTAGAGCAAATCGATGAACAATGGACGACAGTGCTACAGTGCTACTGGCGGTCATGTGTGGGGATAGATGGGGGATGGGGGAGAACAGCCAAGTCCAGGCGGCTGGGGAGGGAGGGAAGGAGAGGGCTTGGGCACCCCCCAACAGATGAGCAGCAGGATTCCCTGCTGGTGAGGTCCCTGCCCTTGGACGCCTCTTTCCCGACTCAGGCTCTCTCTGGCTCCCCCATAGAGCCCTCCCATGCCCCCACACCAGCTCACTTGCGTGGCTTCCCTGGAAACCATCTTGCCCCCAGAAATGATCCCTACTGTTTCTGGTTGATTGAGCATTCCCTGCATGCTTCCTTGGCATGGATGATGGACTCCGTGTGCTGGGCCCCTGACCTGTCTTATTTTTCTGTCTCTTCCACACCTAGACTAGTGCTGGCACACAGCCGACACCATGTAAATTATTTATAAAATGAAAGAATTCAGTTTCTACTTTCCTTAACACCCCCAAAGGAAGGAGAAGGTGCTGGAACAGTAGCGCAACAGCTAGGGCGCTAGCTTACATGCAGAAACCTGGGTTCGATCCCCAGCACCCCATGTGGTCCCCCGAGCCCCTCTAGGAGTGATCCCTGAGTACAGAGCTAGGAGTAAGCCCTGGGCACCGCTGGGTGTGGCCCTAAAACCAAACCAAACAGAAGGAAAGAGGAGAAAACCAAATATATGTATATACATATATATATTACATCACTTGTCACTTGTCATCCCATTGCTCATCAATTAGCTCGAGCGGGCACCAGTAACGTCTCTATTGTAAGACTCGTTGTTACTGTTTTTAGCATATAATATATATCATATCACACATATAATATATATTATATTACATATATATATATATATATATATATATATATATATATGGGGTCATGGAACTCCCTAGAAAGAAGTTAGCACAACCCTAAGATACCACCCACAGTCCAGAGTGGGGTTGAGTGTGTGTGTGTGTGTGTGTGTGTGTGTGTGTGTGTGTATGTGTGTGTGTGTGTGTGTATGTATGTATGTGTGTGTGTTGTGTGTGTGTATGGTATTGTTGAAAACAGTGAAAACCCCCATTTCAAGTTGAGATTCCGGCTGCTTCCTGGCTCAGTTCCTGAGTGAGTCCCAGAACTCAGCTCCTTTCAGAGGAGCCTTAGGGAGGAGCAGAAGAGCAGCGGGTGGGGGTTCCTGCTGGAAGTAGGCAGGGCCTTGCAAGGCCTCAGGCTGCCAGTGGGGGGCGCCCAACCAAGCAGGACCCACAGCCTCAAGACCACGTGAACCCGCCGCCCCTCCTTAGTGAGGTGTCAGTGTGAAGAGGGAGAATTGGCTCCATCAGGTGTGACCCCGGGTTGGTGATGAATACCAGAGATGGTCGGATCAGCTCGAATAACATGTCACACGGTGGGCTGCGCGCAGGAATGCTGGATTGGGTAACTGGCAAATTGAAAGGCGGCTTCATACTATAATGGTTAAAGAAAAAGGGAATTATCTCATGCCTTTCTTTTCGTCTATCAAGGTGTCAGCGTATGCTAATTACCTGGCAGAGGCTTCAACGGGAAGAGGAAGAACAACTATTATATTTCTGAGGAAAGATTTATCTTGCGTGGTTGGCGCCAGTTGGAGGAGGAGGTGGGGGTGGGCGAGGGTCAGAGAGGCGGAGTGAGAACTCTTCTTTGACTCGGATGGAATTGAAATGCCTTTAAACGGAGGCTTCTCTGTGGAGATTAGAAATAATAAGCCTTGTTGGGAGAGGCTTTGCTCTGAGTCCCTGGCCAGGCCAGGCGCCAGGCTGGACTGAGGGCTGCCGGGAGCTGGGGACGTGTGGGAGGGCAAGTGGCCCCTTGGTGATGGGTGGATGGATTGTTCATGGGCGGATCCCCTCTAGGATGGGCTAAGGCCCACCCCCATCTGGCACAGCCTTTGGCACGTGGTTCCATCTTTCTGTTTCCTCCTCTGCAGGGAGAATCCCTGCCGGTATGGCCACTGTCACTGTGACTGGCCAGTGCTAGCGTGACTCAGGAACAGTTTCAGGGGCCCGAGAGATAGTACAGCGCGTAGGGTGTTTTCCGTGCAGGTAGCCAACCCGGGTTCAATTCCCAGCATCCCACAGGGTCCCTCGAGCACCACCAGGAGTGATTCCTGAGTGTGGAGCCAGGAGTAACTCCTGAGCATGCCAGGTGTGGCCCAGAAGGCAAAAAATTAAAAAAATTATTAAATAGTTGTGGATATGGTGGGCTGGAGCGATAGCACAGCAGGTAGGGCATTTGCCCTATACGTGGCCGACCGGGGTTCAATTCCTCCGCCCCTCTCAGACAGCCTGGCAAGCAGAGCCTGGCAAGTATCTCGCCCGCGCGGCAGAGCCTGGCAAGTTCTCTGTGGCGTATTCGATATGCCCAAAACACTAAGAGCAAGTTTCACAATGGAGATGTTACTGGTGCCCACTCGAGCAAATCGATGAGCAACGGGATGACAGTGACAGTGGATATGGTTATTCATCAGGTGTTTTCTAGAAACCTGCTATGGACCAGGGCTGGGGGCGTGGGGGTGGGGGGAACCCAGGCAGGAGAAGAGGGTTGTCCTTTGACGCCAGCTCTCAGTGGTCTCAGGAAGTGGAGAGGCAGGCCCAGGGTCCGGGGGAGGTACTGAGTCTGAGACAGGGCAACAATCTCACCCCTGGGAGCCATAACAACAGTAAACTTGGTGGAAGGCCTGAGCTGTGTGAGCTCAGTGAGGTCTCGGGGCTAAGGTGGTAGAGGCCAAAGGTCTAGCAGGGTTTGAGCCCTGGGGGAAGTAGGGTGGGGTGCTTTCCTTAGGGGTTGGGACATTGGGGTCCAAGGATGGACTTCTCATCACCTGATCTCATGTCTACATCAAGTCCCAGCCACCCCCAAGTCCCTTCCTTCGGAATCTGGTGAGTGTTGGGCGTGGCTCAGGGTTAAAGCATCTGATGGCAGAAGCTGTGGCGCACATGAGGTCCGGAGAGGCAGCCCGGGGCGCCGGCTGGAGTGCAGGCTGGCACTGTGAGCCCCAGGTTCAAATCCTGCCTCCGACACTTACCAGCTTAGTGGATGTGCGCCAATTCCTTAGTCTCGTGGTGTGTTTATGCAGATAATAAGGCCCCATTGGTGGGTTGTTGGGCAGATTATTAAGAGATTCAGACCTTGGCACACAGAAGATTTTCCAGATGGCGGAGGTGCTTACTAAAATTGGCCATCCTTATGTGTGGGATTGAGTGCCAGCCTCAAACCCCGTGGCCTGGGAATCACAGAGGAAGGAAGGGGTGGGGGTGCCACCTCAAGGTGGGGCTGGGGCGGGGGAATCTGTGACAGGCAGAGACTTTGAGCAGGTAATGACTGTCAGGGACCCGCAAATCACAGGTGTCTCTGGAACAACAGGAGCCACACTCAGACACCAAAGAACAAACACGCAGCACAAGACGTTTTGCCAAAGCAAAGCTGTTTTGATCGCTCCCGGATGTGACATGAGGAAAGAGAGCCTCATGCACGGAGACTGCCTAATTGACAGCCGGTGGCTGCACGCTGCGTGGCACCAGGCAGGGCGGGGGATGGGCAGGAGCAGCCCTCCTCCCCCTGCTCCTCCTGCTCCCCCAGGCTGTCATCGGCAGGCACTTAGCTCATCATTCCCACAGCTCCTGTCGTAGACTCCCACCCTTGCCCCTTCCCTCCTGACACCCAGACGCTGTGATGGTCTAATTGAACTTCCCGGCTTGGCCAAATGCGCCTGCCTGGGCTGGCTCAGGCCTCCAGGCCTTTGCATATGCTGGTGTCTCTGCCTAGGAGCCGCCTCCCCTCCCCTCCCCTCCCCTCCACCTGGCCAGGCTTGGCAAATGCCTGTGTCATAATAAAAGGGGACAGCAGTTTCCACTCAGTGAGCACTGGGTGAAGCAACCCCCCACCCTGAGGGGGGGGCATCTTATTTCATCCACACAACAACCTACGAGTGTGGGGGGTTGCCTCTGGGGGGGGCCAGACCTCGGGGCTCCCATTGCCACCTTGCAGGCACACTGCTCAGGGGCTCTTCCTGTTCCTGTAGCTGCACCAGGAAACCCAGGCCCAGAGAGGTCTAGAGACTGGCCCAGGGCCACCAGCAAGAAGTGGTGGGTATGGTCCCTTCTGGGAGCTTATCAGCACTCTCCAGTCCATCCCCCCTGCTGGGGGCTCCATCTTCCCAGGGGCTCCCTCTGTCTCCAGGGCAGGGACAGGCCCTTGCAACCAGCACCTGTCTCTGCTCCCCGAGTCCCCCCGGCCCCGTGCAGAGTGCTGGTGCCTCTGCCACTGGGACAGACACCGCTGACAATAGGGCTTCTTGCTGTGTCTCCCCGCCCGACCCAGGGGCCCTGTGAATGCCTATGGGGCTCCCGCTGCCCCCCCCACCCCCGCCTCTCAGTGCCAAGAATGGAAGGCCCGGCCATGCGCACAAGGTGAGGCCACACATTCCATCGCCGTGTCCAAGCAAGGGCTCCAGTTTCCGGGCGGGTTAGTGAGTCACAGTATTTTTCCACCGGCCATACTGTCACCCAAGGTAAAGATGGGCACAGTGGGGGAGCACCTGCTGGCATCGGGCAGGCCTGCATTTGGTCCCTGACAATACACACATACACACACACATGCACGCACACACACGCACATGCACGCACGCATGCACACACACGCACACACATGCATGCACGCATGCACACACACACATACACATGCGCACACACATGCACACACACAAATAAATGTGCACCTGGACATACGTACAAAGTAACAAACTGATTCATACTGTCCCAACAGAGTTCTAGATAAGCTCTGGTGTTAATTTCCTGACATCCTCATTGGATTAAAAAAAATAATATATATATATTTTTTAGTTTGGGCCTGAGTGATAGTGCAGCGGGTAGGGTGTTTACCTTGCACGGAACTGACGCAGGTTCAAGCCCCAGCATCTCATATGGTCCCTGGAACCCGCTAGAAGTGATTCCTGAGTGCAGGGCCAGGAGTAAGCCCTGAGTATCACCCAGTGTAGCTCCCAAACCACCACCACCACCACCACCACCACCACCACCTTTGGTTTGGGGCCACACTTGACCATTCAGGGCTTACTCCTGGCTCTGTGCTCAGTAATCCCACTTGGCAGGTCTCAGGGGACCTCTGTGGTGCCAGGATCACACCCAGGTCCGTCACACTCGAGGCAAATGCCCTCCCCACTGGCCTCTCTCTCAGCCTCCCTCACTGACTTTGAGGGACCCAGCCGGGGCTGGGCACAGGAAGGAACCCCACAGGGGACTCACATCACATCAGCTTTCTTCCCGGGAGTGTGAGGAAAAGCACTACTCACCATGCCCAATCTTACCCTGGGTAGGTTTCTGGGGAAGTGGGGGGAATTGGAGGGGCCCAAATAGGAGGGGGGTGTGAGTAATCCTGGTGCTATTTTTCCTTCCCCACCGCAGGGATCCTCAGAGTCTTTCTGTGAGGTTCTAGAGCAACTGCCTCCAGAGGGGAGCAAGAGACAGTGGAGGGAGAATGAGCTTCTGAGGGCAGTCCTGGCAGGCTGCTGGGAGGAGGTGCACCTCCCAGTAGGTTTGACCTCTGCCTCCTGCTCTTCTTCACCACCTGTGATTATTGGGAGCTCAGAAATGTCACCTGGATCTTGGCCTGGATTTCCCCCTTGAGCCCTTGGGGGACACATCAGCCCCAGGAGATGACTCTCCCATCATCCATCAATGTGCTACCTGGGAGGGTGGGGGGAGGCGGGAGGCAGGTGTACAGACTGCCCAGCCCCTAGCTGGGAGGTGTGGGAGCCTGACTTTCCTCACCAATAAAATGGAGATAATGATAATACCTTCCCTCCCAGGCCTGTGGTGAAGATCAAATGAGAGAATGCAGGGAAAAATGTCTTATGTGCTATAAAAGGCGCTGACAAATGCTCATTATTTCTTCCTATTCTTCTCCTGGAATTTATCAAACACTTTATGGGCCCTGGAGGTATTTTTTTTTTTTTGCCTCCATTCTGCCTGGCTTTCTTTGGCCCACAATTCTCTGCTTTTCTGCTCTAGGGGAGGTAGGGTAGTGGGGTGCCTCAGGAGGGAGGCAGGTGGGTGGATCTGAGTCAGAATCTAGGCCCCACTTCTCACTCCAGGAGAACCTGGGACAATCCACGCTACCCCTGAGACCCCTGAACTTCCTCCCTGGAAAATGAGTCTTCACTCAGGAGGACGCCAGGAGGACACCGTGAGATGCTGCGTGTGCCGAGCTGAGCCCGGAATTCTGCACCTACCTACAGAGGGCCCAGCTAGGTCTGCTGCCTTATTCTTAGGTAGGCGGGGCTGCACCTCTGGAGGGTGGGGGGACCCCCCCCCCGGTGCAATTTTCACAGGCCTTATACTGTTTGGAAGAGGGTAGACGAGAAGCAGATCTGGGGCCAGGGAGACGGCTCAGAGGGGGTGAGACTCTGGCAGGTGGGAGCCCCGGATTCCATCCCGGGCATTGCATTGTTCCCCCCTGCCTCCCGCCCGGCACCGCTGGCTACTGCCCCAACCCCACAGATACAGATAGAAGTTATCTATCTGGTGTTCATCCCGCAGGCTCTGGGCCTGTTTCTGAGCGTCAGGGTTGTTGGAGAGCTGCCCCCACTTACTCGCTGATTCAACTGGCTGATCACCACCCATTGGGAGGGTCTCCGGGGGCGTCCCGGACTAAGGGGGCAGAGGGGCAGCGTTCCACCTGGGTTCCTGGAGGCCTCTGCCTCTCACAGACCTGCTCCCACCTCCTGACACCAGCCTCAGTGTCCTCATCTGGCTGTCAGGAGGTCACTCGAGCTGCTCCCCCAGTACCTGGCCCAACCCCACACCCTGGATGTGTGAGGCAGCACGAACAAATGCTGAGTGACACCCCCGTGCCTGCTGGCAGCCCACACAGCTCACCCGGGGCTCAGGCATGACCCGCGCCGAGCTCATTAGCGGCCGCACAGCCGTCTCCCGCGTGTCACAGGCGCTTAAAGTCTCCATTACCCGGCCCCTGCTCCTCTGTATTTTTAGCTGCATCTGGAGGAGACGGCGGCGTCTCCTACAGTTAAACCTGTCAGCTTCAGTAGTTTCGACAACTCCTCAGGCCTCTGGGCACCTGAAAGGGGGTGTCAGATCT
This sequence comes from Sorex araneus, assembly GCF_027595985.1. Lineage (NCBI taxonomy): Eukaryota > Metazoa > Chordata > Mammalia > Eulipotyphla > Soricidae > Sorex > Sorex araneus. Next base: position 19,677,199 of record NC_073307.1, on the reverse strand, counting down.
GCTCCGGGAAAAAGGCTAGCAGGGAAGTGAGGAAGCGGTGCGGCCTGCCTTGTCCCCTCCCCTTTATTTATTTGCGGGAGGGAATTGGACCACACCTGGCAGTGCTCAGAGCTTACATCTGGCACAGTGTCCAGAGATCGACCTTGGCACTGCCTAGGGGGCTGTATGTGGTGCCAGGGGTCACAACCAGGGTCGCTGTGTGCAAGCCAAGTGCCTTGTCCCTTCCCCGAGAGCATTTCTCTGGCTCGCTCCTTCCACTTTCATCCCTCGGCTCACCATACCACCTCCCAGGCATGCCAGAGTGGAGGGTCTTCCCCCACATCCAGGCCGCTCCAGGACACGGGGGGCCAAGCATCTTTGGGTGACACAGAAGTCATGCCAAATGGAAACAAACCCAGGCCGGTGGGACATCCCCAAGGACCAGCTCCCGGCTCAGGTCACAGACAAGACACACAAAGGCCCCCCAGCTGGTCAGAGCAGGCCTGGCTGCCACAGGGACCAGGAACCTCAGGAACCAGCCCAGTCTGGGGGTGCCATGGCCCCCCTAGCAGCAGTTAAAACCAATGTTTCCTGGGCCTGGGAGGCTGGAGAGAATCTCTGAGATGGGAAGGGAGAGGCAGGCCAGAGCTTGCCACGGAGGAAATGGGGCGTGGGTGGCAGTGGGGAGGAACCCCCCCCTTGTGGGGGAAGGGCTGGGCCCAGCCCCGAGATAAGAATGGGGGTGCCCAGAGCCTGGACTTCCAGAAGAATCAAATTCTCCCATCAAGGACACAGTTGAAATTCCCTCCCCCGACAGCCCAAGACTTGCTAATCAAATAAGATAATAATAATGAACAGCCATTACTCTGTTTCTCTGAGCCAGGCTGTACTAAATGCTCCTGCATTTACTGATTATCTGACTGATTCTCCCCTTTAAGGCAGGAACTAGTATGATTATTCCCATTAAGGAGGAAACTGAAGCTCAGAGAGAGGCTAAGTGTCAAGTTCAGCGAACGGGAAAGGGCCAAGCCTGCAGGATCTCAAGGCTGAGGTCAGTCTGGTCCTGTTCTCTTGCAGCTTCTAATGCTGAGATGGGTGAGCTAAGTGCCTGCCTGCTCCTGTGCCCTTTGCTGACATGCTCATAATACCATGTGTGAGTGTGTGTGTGTGAGTGTGTGTTAGTGTGGGCAAGTGTGTGTGAGTGTGAGTGTGAGTGTGTGTATGTGTGTGAGTGTGTGTACGTGTGTTTGTGTAAGTGAGTTTCTGTGTGACTGTGTGAGTGTGTGTGTGTCTGTAAGTCTGGGTGAGTATGTGTGTGTATGCGTGTTTGTGTGTGTGAGCGTGTGTGAATGTGTAAGTGAATATGTGAGTGTGTGTCTGTGTGTGAGTGTGTGTGAGTGTGGGTGAGTGTGGGTGAGTGTGTGTCTGTGTCTGTGTGCGTGTGCATGTGTGTGTGTGTGTGTGTGTGTGTGTGTGTGTGTGTGTACACCACTGAGTCAGTGAGGAGATCTCAAGCTTGAAAGTTTGAGTATTGCCATCAGAAAATCCCCATTTTCCTCTGGGCCTCAGTGGGGGGGGGTGAAGGGGGCTGAGTAGGTGGGGGTGGACCAAGGCCACATTACAAATTCATTCTGAGCTCCCATCTGACTGATTAACAATAACAACACGAACAATCTATTAGCAAACCTTCACGGAGCATTTGCTCTCTGCGAGGTAGGTTGCACGCGCTGTTTGGCTTCGTTCTCACACCTTCCCCGCAAGGTATTGTCCTAAAACAGATGGGAGAATGGAGCTTAGGAAAGGCTGAACAGGGCTTGCATTGTAGCTCATTGGCAGAACACTTGCCTTGTGTTTATGAGGCCCTGGTTTTGATCTCCAGTGTTGAAAAAGAAATGCTAATTCATTATTACTATTATTATTATTATTATTATTATTATTAGTTGGCGTGGGAGAGGGTTTGGGGCTATACCTAGCTGTGTTTAGGGGTAATTCCTGGCTTTGTGCTCAGGAGTGACATCTGGCAGTGCTCAGGGAACCGTATAGGGTGCTGGGGATCGAACCCAGGTTGACTGCCTGCAAGGCAAACACCCTATCCACTGTACTATCTCTCCAGCCCCCCCCACAAAGAACTTACTTAAAGGCACACAGCTGTTAAGAGTGTGGTTGAGGGTCACCCTCAGTGGGCTGGAGCACATGTTTCAGCTTTGAGAGCACCTGGCCTTGATTGTGGGCCCCGCATACATGCCCTCACTCCCAGCACTGCCAGGAGTGGTCCCTGAGCACCACCGAGTGTGCCGTCCCCACACCAAAAAAGAGAGGAAGTGAGCTGAGATTTGGAATGCGATCTGCTTCTCTGCTCTCCCCTCCCACCTCCCCGCCCCCCAGTCTTCCATGGAGCGGGTCTGCAATGCCACCTGGCTCTCCAAGGAGGGACTCTTTGTCCGAGCCTGGGCTGTGTTAGCCCGTGGAGGCACTCGGTGCTTCCGGTGTCCAGGTGAGAGGGAAGCCGCCCTCCTTTCAGGCCCAGGGAACCGGCTCCTCTCTGCACCCGGTCCCAGCCCACCCATCCTGACTGCCGCCAGCTTACGCCCAGGGGATTGGTGTTATTTCCCAAACACGGGCACCTCTCAGCAGAGGAGGCAGGGCAGAACCTGCCAACACCTTTGCCTCCTCTTGGACGAGCCAGGAGCAGCTGTGGGGGAGACGCCCTGCACAAGGGCCGGGCCCGGAACCGCTGGGTTTTGCCCTGGTCTGCGCGTCCACCGGACACCGACGATGCTCTCTGGAGTTCGACGCCACTGCATGTGCAGCGCCCTACCTACCTGCAGGGGGCGCTGCGACCATTGTGGCCGCCGCCAGCCCCCACCCTGCCCGCCCCATTCCCCATGGTTTGCAAGATGGACCCTCACTAACTCACAGAAGAGACTTTCCTGCTGGGGTGACAGAGGAGTTGGGAATTTCCTAACGTCATTTACAAGTAAAAGAGGAAGAGAGGTACTGGGGGCTGGGGGCAGGCGCATGCAGAAGAGGCACCAGGATGACAGTTGATAGGTCCAAGAAGATTCCAGGGGAAAAATGATTCTTAAGATCATTCCAAGATCCAAATGAGACTAGGAATGGCCCCCTGGTGGGAGAAGTTCCAGGCAGAAGGACTCGAGCTGCCCCTGTTATAATACAAGGTGAGACATTATAATACAATTGTCAGACAAACAAAGAGCACTGGGAGCCTTTATTCATCCGATCAATCACTTATTCATTAAAGCCAAGGTTGATTGAGGAGACGGGAAAGAGCTTGGCCTGGGCCTTAGAAGACTTTCACCCAGGGGGCGGTGTCAACGGGAACACTGGGGCCTCTGAGGGTGAGTAAGAGTTCTCTGAGGGAGGAATCGGGAGCCGTGCTGGTGGCAGTGAAGGATGAGGACACAGCGGCTGACATGAAGGGGCCTCCCAGGCTGAGACTGCCTTCCCCAGGCCACTCCTGGGGGCTCTTTGTCTCTCCTACTTTACCTTAATGCCGATTACTCAGTTTTAACGTGACCTCATCAGCGGGCCAGATCAAAATGTTGGCTGGATGAGCGTATGAGCACAGGAATAGACAGGTGGGTGGAAGGGATGGAGGCACGCACGGATGAAGGACTCCAGGAAAGGATGAGTAATGACGGCAGACGCATCTATGGTGCCTTTCATGTGCCCGGCGTTGTTGCAAGGGCTTTATATTTATGAAATCATTAGATCCTCATGCAACCCTAGGAGGCAGGGATTGTTCTGTGCATTTTTACCAATGAAAAATGCGAGGCCTGCAAGGTTAAGTCTTGTACCCAAGGCCACCTGGACTGAGGAAGGGGGGCAGCGAGGGTTTGATCTGAGGCAGTTTGACTCCAGGGGACGCTCTAGGCTGGTCTCTGAGCATACTCGGGGACTGCTGCAGTTCCATTCACACAGATAACTGCCGTTTTTATTCCTCGGCAGTTTCTCGGCTAAGCCTTCTTTCAGCAATGTGCTGTTTTCCGGGTACAGATGTAGGTGCAAGTGGCCGGAGTCGGCCTGGGCACTGCCCTGGCTGGTTGTGACAGGACAGGAAGTCCTGCAGGTCTTACAGAGATGGGGCAGCTACTGTTTGCCGAGGCCAGGCTGGTGAGGAAGGAAGCGGGAGCCCCCGTCTGACTCTTCAGGGGCTTCTCTGGTCCCTGCACAGGAAGCTTGAAGGCTGCCTTTCAGCTTGATTGTATTAGCATTTCGGAAGAGTCCCCCAGCCCGTGCGCACATTAAAGATTCACTCGGGCTGGTCCCTCACCCGGACAGGCAGGCGAGTTGTCGAGTGCCTCCGATTTCCTCGGAATCCTCTGAGACATTTTGACATTCTGATTGTCACTGCCAACGTGGGCTGCGAAGAAATTAATTGACATGGATGAAACCCTCAATTTCCAAGGGCTGTGTAATAAAATAAAGGTTATTGTATTATTACAGATTCAACCACTAATGAAAAAGGGCTAAAGACTGTAATCACAATATAGGATGCGTAGTGGGGGACTTACCTTGATTTCCACAGGCAACTGTCCTGAACTTTAGGGAATACTAATAATCATAGTTATTATTTATTGAGAACTTACAACATGTCAGCACTTTAACTAAATGATCTATAGGTGTGTTGTGTATTCCCACAGCAAGCCTATGAAGAAGCTGCTGTTTTCGTTCCCATTTTATAAAGGTAGAAACTGAGGCATAGAAAGGCGAAGTGGACATGACTTATAAATTGTGGCATAGCATTAGACAGCCCGAGGGGAAGTGCATTGTATTTTCTTGCCTGTGTGAGATAACTGAAACACTCCTGGGCCAGGGCACAACTCTGAGGGCTGAAGCATTTGCCTGGCAGTGGAGGCTCAGGGTTCAATTCTGGGTACCACAGGATCCCGGTTCCCTGAGCACTGTTGGGAGGCCCCAGTGACCCCCAGTGCTACTGGGTCTGAGCAGCACCAGATAAATATTGCTGAGAGTGGCCCCAGGGCCCCTTGAACAATGCTTGGGAAAATGTACTCCCCCCTGCAAAACTAAAAAATTAATTCAGGGGCTGGAGTGATAGCACAGCGGGTAGGGTGTTTGCCTTGCACGCGGCCGACCGGGGTTTGATTCCCAGCATCCCATATGGTCCCCCGAGCATCACCAGGAGTAATTCCTGAGTGCAGAGCCAGGAGTAGCCCCTGTGCAACGCTGGGTGTGACCCAAAAAGAAAAAAAATTAATTCAGACAGGATTAGGATAATAAGCAAGTAAGTATAGGGCATTCTGAAAGGCACCATTTTTAGAATGTTTGTGCTGTGTCTTATGCAGATTTTCAAAGGCAATGCTGCCTTTCCCCTCCCACCACAGGAATCCCGTCCATCCATCTCACATCCACTCTTACAGAGATCCATCATCCGTCCACCCAGCCCTCTATTCATCTGCCCGTCAACACACTGATCCATCTGCTCTTTGTCATATAGTCACGCATTCACTTGTTCGTTCCCATCAGGAGGGCCTCTGAGTGCCCGAATTCGCAAGCTCCTGTGACCACGGGCAGGTGTTCTCCTTGGCTATCGTGCCTGTTGTGACCTCTGGGTGCCTCTTTGACGAATGGGATAAGTTGGAGAGAAGAGTCAGAGCAAGAGCCGGGAGATACAGTACCAGCTCCGATATTCGTAAAGTTTCTTCGGCTTTCTGAGCCCCAGTGTCCCTAGATGTGAAATGGGGATCATATGTGCAGGCCATTGTGAATCAAAAGCAAGAAGACATGAGACAGACTCTGGAATATAAAGGTGCTGCACAAAATCCTGTCCTCGGCATCATTATCACTAGTGCAGCATGTACCCTAGCCCAGGACAGCTCGACTTCTGAAAAGTCAGCATCTATAAAACCGATCCATCTCTGATTTGCTTTATAGGAATTCTGTAACATTTTCAAACACGAACTTTTTATTTATTTATTTATTTATTTATTTATTTTTATTAATGAATAAAAACACCATGAGGGTACAGATACAGATTTACATATTTTCGTGCTTGTATTTCAGTCACGCACTGTTTGAGTACCCATCCCTCCACCAGTGCCCGTTCTCCATTGGTGATCGCAGCATCCCTCCCACCCCCCACCCCATCCCCCCCACCCCACCCCGCCTCTGTGGCAGGATGTTCCCTTTTGTTCTCTCTCTCTCTCCTTTTGGATGTTGTGGCTTGCAATGGAGGTATTGGGTGGCCATCGTGTTTAATCTATAGTCTGCTTTCAGCACGCCTCTCCCATCCCAAGTGGGTCCTTCCACCACACTTTACTTGGTGTTCCCTTCTCTATCTCTATCTGCCTTTTCCCCTAGCATGTGAAGCTGGCTTCCAAGCCATTAAACATGAACTTTTTTAAATGACATAATTACTTAGTTTTATAATAATAAGATCTGGGGTTGGAGAGATAGTAGAGTGGGTAGGGCAGTTGTCTTGCACAGAGCTAGCCCAGATTTAATCTCTGGCACCCCATAAAGTCCCCTGAACCCCAGCAGGAGTGATCCCTGAACACAGAGCCAGGAGTAAGTTCTGAGTATCATCAGGTCTGATCCAAAAACAAAACCATAAAAGAAAAGAAAAACAAAAAAGGAACCAGATCAATTTCTCAGGACGACAGAAGGAATTTGGGAGCAGGAATTGGAAATGGACTTGATGGTTAGGGATACTTGATGATGAAATGTAGACCTGTCATTCCTGGTGTTACAGAGTTCTCCAATGGCAGGGGGATTTTTCAAAATTTAATCAGGGGTCAGGATCTGGGGTTAGGCTTGTAATCCCAGGGAAAGATGTTCAATCAATCTCAGCTCAAAGGGCGATAAATACAGGCCTGTAGGCACTATGTATACCTCAGTTTCTAGTCAGTCATGCTGCGTAACAAACAAACCTCCAAATCTCAGAAACATTTACTTCTCCTTGCTGAAATCTTCCATGGTCTTCCATAGGTGGCTCTCAGTCATGTTTTCTTTACCCTTGAGCAGCTGCTGACCATCACACGGGGTCTGTAAAGCTACTCCACACATTTTATTGGCCAAAGCAAATCACAGGACGGTCCCTGACATCCGTGGGAAATGTGATGCCCCTTCAGACAGTTCTGCCGGAGGGACGCAACATTTTGATCAAACCTATAAATTTCTATAGGAGGTAGAAGGTCATTTGAACCTCAGAGTCTGGTGGCAGGAGAGGTCTTTGGAGGCGGAGTGGACGTTCGGGCAGTGGAGCTACTCTCTAGGCACCCCTGACTCCCTCAAAGGGCTGACCCTGCCTCTTTCCCATGTTTTGTGGCTTCGGCTCTTCTTCATCTTGAGATTCCTGTTTCCTGATGACTTTGCCTCCCCTTCCTGGTCTCTGTCCTCTGGCTTCCTTGCGACTTACTGATCTTCCCATGAATTAGTCATAACATTTCAGGCTCAGGTGTCTGAATGAACCTAAATCAAACTAGTTTAAACAAAACAAAATGAAAGGAATTATAGGCTCACATCAATGCAAAACCAAAAGTCAGACTGGCTTTCCACACGGCCTCCTTGGTAGGGGCTGCTGCAGGGGATGACCAAGACCACTGGCCATTTCCCAGTAGCCCTTTCCTGCTTCTAACACGGCAGAAATCTGTGGCTGGGCCTTGTCCTCCTTTGCAACTCTGTGTGATCTGAAACTGAATTCTGGCTAATCTGTAAGGCAAAGTCCAGCTTGGAGGCTGTTCCCTTAAAAGGCAAGGCTGTAGCTCTCCTTCCTTTCCCTGTTCTTCTGACTGGCTGTGGCGTGATCCCGCTGTGGATCCAAGTAAGAACCAGAGTGGACAGAGCATGAAGCAGATCCTGGGCTCCTGGGGCTTCCATGGATCTGAGCTACTGCATGCACTGGGCTTTTTTTGTGGGGAAGCCGGGGGTCACACCCAGCAAAGCTCAGAGGTCACTCAGGGCTCTGCATCAGGATTTACTCCTGGTAATGCTTGGAGGACCATATAGGATGCCAGGGATTGAACCCAGGTTGGCCATGTGAAGGCAAGTGCCCTACTTGCTATAGTATCTCTCTGGCCTCTGCCCAGGGCTTTCTTAGGCAGAAGAAACTGTTGTTTAGCCATTGCTATTTGAGTCTCTTTGCAGAAGGCCAGACCAACATCTTCATTCATTCATTCCCACTTTTGAACCCACTATTTTTGTGTTCAGGGGACAAAATCTGCTGAGTGACCCAACCAGACCTGAAACCCCAAAACCTGGGCTTCTATCTCTGAATCTGGGGGCAAGGTGTGTCATAAAGCCAACTCTCCTAAACCCTGAAGACTGAAAGAGGTTAAGGAGCTGGTCCCCGAGAACTTTGGGACCCAGTCATGTGCGAAGTGAGTGAGGGCTGAGCATAAGCAGCATGTGTCCATCACAATCCTTGCCCTGCCCAGTAAAATCCCAGATGAGAATGTCTGATTCCCCCAACTCTTCTCACCAGGTTACAGCAGAGGTTCCAGCCCAAGGATCACCTGCCACGGATAGTCATCTGCGGCTATGGCCCTGGGTGGCCCCCAGTTACACCTCTGATAGACTTGGCGGCCCGAATGGCAGCATGACGCAGGGGTCTTTAGAGTGCCCTGTCCACTTGCTGCAGTGGTTGGGGTTGAAGTTGAGACTGGAGGGTCTTGGGAGGCAGACTATCCTCCAGGCTGTGGGACAACTGGGAAGAGACTGGACTGGGCTGTGGTTCCTCTCTGCTGACTTGCCTGGCATCACCGGACACCTCTGTCAACTGATGCACAAACCTACTTGAGTCATCTTCACTGTGCCAAAGGCAAGACAAGTCCTTTAAATTTACTGCAAACGCTCAATGGCCATAGAGCAGCGTGTTTGTTAACTCCAGACACCAATAAATGTTGATAAATAATGCTGTTTTAAAATGGGCTTTGGCTCTGATACTTTGCTGTAACATCTTTCCTCTTACTTTTTCCCCACGTAGCATTTACATTAAAAGGCCCCAGCCCAAAGCCAAGCACCAATAAAACTGCACCCTGTCTCCCAGAACGACGTCGTTTATGAAATGCTTAAGGCCCCGGCACTCGGGGAAGAGCCACGGAGACAGTCCACTATTTTGTAAACTTTGCAAAATCTCCAGGTCCTGTGGTGGCGGCCTAACTGCATGTTGAATTTGAGATTTTGAAGCTTCAATTGCTTAAAAATATTGTAACTGCTTCTCAAACAGGAAAATTGCATTTAGATTTCCCTCTGTGTTTAACCTCAGACTGGCAAGAGAGAATCTTCAAATTTCCCCGGCAAATGAAAATCACTTTAGGATCGAGATTGCCTATGGATAGCTTGTACCATGAAAAAAATATATATATATGGGGAAAGAAAGAAAATCTTCAAGAACAAATGCAGTCATACATTCTGTCCAGGGCTCAGAACGTGGGGAAATAGATGATCATTTTGGTTCATAATCCATAGCATGAAGGATTTAGGACACAGACAGAGAAGGCATTCTTGAATATGAGGTTCAGTCACATCTGAACTGTTACTAAAGGAAATTGCAGTGTCCTGCACTCAATTTTCTTAGAGCCAGCCTCCTGCAAAATTGTATGATCCCTTTGGCAGTTGGCACGTCCAAATTCCCTTCTGCCCCGCAGAGGCTGTGGTGCTTTCAAACCCCCTGTTCTCATTCATCATTCTTCTAACTCTTTCAAACTAAAGTGTGACTGTTGCCTCTTAAAGGAGATCAATGGGAAGGGAATGGGTTGCTTTAATCAAAGGAATGAATCAACATCAGTGGGATTCCAGGCCGTGACAGTCTGTCACGAGAAGGGGTGTTCACTGTGTTCTCCAGTCCTAATGCTGATTTCACCTGGGAAGCAAGACTTACACTTTCTTATGTAGCCCTCGCACCCTTGGATTTAGTCCACACTCTTCCCCAGGGGTCAGGGAGATAGTGCGGGGTTAAGGCACTTGCTGTGCTTGCAACTGATCCTGGCTCACTCCTTACCACCTCATGCGGTCCCCTGAACACAGCCAGAAGGGACCCCTGAGCACAGAACCAGGAGTAAGCCAGGTGCAATGCAACTTCTTCCCGGTGCAAGAAATAATAACCACAATCCTGGTTATGTGACCCTTTATTTTTAAAATTTTATTGGTTTTTGTTTGTTTGTTTGTAAGCAATGCTCAGGGCTGACTAGTCCTGGCTCTGCACTCAGGGATCACTCCTGACAGCTTGGGGGACCATATGGGATGATGAGGATTGGATGCGGGTCAGCAAGGCAAGAGCCCTACCTGCTGTACTATCGCTCAGGCCCATGACCCTTTGTAAACAAAGTCCTTGTTCCACATGGGGGACTATGCTAGGAGCTGGTTGGGAATGACAGTCCATCTTCATGACAACCCAGAGAGGCAGGTAGATTCGTTCTATCACTCCCTTTGGAGCCTGGGAGTGTAGTTCAGCAGCAGAGCCCCTACCTTGCATGCTTGAGGCCCGGGGTTTCGTTCCCCCACCCTCCCCGCTGCCACACACACACACACACACACACACACACACACACACACACACACACACACACACACACACACACACACAATCATTCCCATTTCATAGACAAGAAAACAGAGGCACATTTTAGGGGGAGGGGTACTGGTCACACGTATGAATTGTGCCCCCAGAACCGTAATGCAGGCAGCCTTTGGTTCAGATGTGATCAGATCACCAAGAATATCCAGGCAACCTTCTAGGGATCCAAGTCCCGCGTGATCTCGTGGTCTGGGCACCGCTCAAGGACTTGTGCTGAGGGCCAGCCAGGAGAGCCGCCTCCTGTAGAGGACTTCCCTGCCCCCCAGAACGGCCCCTTCCCCTCAGGGGCTCCCGTCCTCAGACACCAGCAGCTGGCCGAGCCCCAGGCAGGGCTCTGGTCAGGAAGAGAAGCCCTTTTGTGAGCTGCTGGCCTGGTCTCTGTTAATGCCAATTAGCGTTCCTGCCTGCTTGGAGCTGCGGGCGGCGGCGGGCTCTGTGATCCCAGGGCCGGGGCTTCTGGCCTAGAAATGCCTGGGATGTGGGACGGAAGTCAGAGGCTGAGGAAGGGACCGTGTCATTGAACAGAGCCAAGGGGGTTCACAGCGCCTGCGGGCCCAGCAGCTGCCAGCACAGGGCAGTCGGGGGCCAGGGAGGAAGGAAGAGGCGAGAAGGCAGCATCAGAGCCCTGTTCCCCCCGCGAGCCCCAGTCTCCGGGCTGGGCCGAGAGTGAGGAGACTGGTGCCCAGGAAAGGAGAACAGGGAGCAGACTCTGACAGTCCTGGGCATGGGGGAGTCTGGGTGGAGTTTCCAGGGGGAGCAGCTGTGAGGGACACAGGCACCCCACGCTGGGCCTCAAACTTCCTCCACTTGGGAACCCTGGCACCCGAGAAACATTGATTTTTGCGATGTGGGTGATTTTGCGATGTGGGTGATTTTGTGATGTGGGTGATTTTGCAGTACGGGTGATTTTGAATTCCACTTGGATTGGTGCATGTTCCGGAACCTTTCACTGTGGCCATGTTTTTCACGGCCCCCATGTTCTGTGATGTGACCTCAGGTGAGGTCACGCCTCCCCCTGTTTCCCCCCCATACACACACATGTTTAGGAAGCCAGGCCCTCCTCCACCTTAAGCAAGCCTGGGAGACCGGCCTCAGGTTCCCCAGCACGCCCTGACCTGTGGCTGCCTGAGGGGAAGCAGGAGTGAGGGCGTGGAGGGAGCAGGCTGGTCCCGCAGGCCTCCTGGAAAGACCTGCTCACCCCATTATGTGGCTGTTGTTGGGGTACTAAGGGGCCCCTGTGACCTGCGAGATGGCCCATGTCTCTGGCCCCAGCTTTCTCCTCCCTGCCCCCAGCAACACCCCTGCCTCCTCCATCTGTCCCTGTTGTCCGGGTGTGAACTTCCTCTTGCCCTTCCGTCTCCCCCCAGCCTGCCTCTGCCCAGCAGGACTCACTCATCCCTCTCACACTGCGCCCCAACCTGGACGGGGTCACCCCAGACTCTTGCTCCCAGTGGGAGGCCTGTGTCCATGGAGCTCAGAGCAAGCAGCCTGGCCAGGGAGAAGCCCCTCCCCACCCCCATCTCCACCTGGTGCTCTACAGAACCTCTGAGGGGGCTGGGGGCAGGCGGCTTTGCAGAACCCAATACAGCAGCTTCAAAAAAAAAAAAATCTCTTCCAAGGCCAGGGAGATAGTGTAGCAGGTAAGGTGCTTGCCAGGTTAGATCCCTGGCACCCCATATGGTGCCCAGAGCACTGTCAGAAGTGATTCCTGAGCACAGAGCCGGGAGAGAACAAGCCCTGGGCATAGCTGGGAGTGGCTCCCAAACAAACAAAGGAACAAGAAAATCTCTAGGGGGGCCAGAGCTCAAGAGACGAAGAATATCCTTAGCACGCGGGAGCCCTGAATGTTCTTTGAGCATCCCTGCAGAGACCCCCAGCACTGAGCCAGGAGTAGCCACTGGGCACCAGTGGGCAGGGTCGCCAAACTAAGGCAAAAAACTCTCTTCACTCCCAGACACTGTTTCACTCCCTCCCTTCCTCTCCCCTCTGGGGGGGGGGGCGAAGCCACATTTCCCACCCTCGAACCCTCAGTTCTTCCTGAAAGTGCCCACTTTCTTCTTAGTGGCTTCAAACTCCTGTGTGGCAGCTGCTTCTTCCTGACCCCTCTTCCCAGGAAATGGCCAAGGTCTCCGTGAGGGCCCGACTCCATCTGCTTCTCAGCACCCCCCCCGCCCCCTCCCCTGCCCAGACACCCAGTCCCTGCTGCTCTGAGAACAAAGGAGCACTTCTCTGACCCTCTCTGCCCGCTGGGCCCTGGGTCTCTTCTCACACTGCACGGTGCTCCCTCAGGGGCCCTGCAGGGGTCAGGCCCAGGGTACTGGGAGAATCCCTGGAGACTTCCCTCCCTTCCCAGGCCGTTCCCCCATCCCTCGCTGGAAGCTGGCAGGGATGGCCTTGCCAGCAAAGGGATCACTGACGTTTCCTTCCAGCCTGTTCCTTAGCTCTCCCAGGTGGGCACCAGATCATGAGCCAGACTCTGACCCTTGCGCAGGTGCTGTTCCCCTCCCCTCCCAGTTTCTGGGGCTGCCCAGAGTGCCCACAGCTGGAGAGACACCCCCAGATTCTTGGAGCCAGATCTCAAAGCTCCAGAGAAGTTTCTCCTGCACCTGGCAGAAACTGGGGCCTGGACACTGGGGTTGGCAGCTGACCCACCCTCCCCCCAATGCACCCCATCTTCCATTGTCCTGCCCCTCAGACAGGCCCTGGCCCACTCCACAGGCTGGAAACATCCTCCTCACCCCTTTGCTCAGTTCTGTCCATCTAAATCCTGGCCACAGAGGTTCAACTTCACCTCCCTCAGGGAGCCTTCCTTGATTACTCCAGACCCCAAGAGCTCCTTCCTATGAACTCTCAAAAGAACTGGATTCTCTAGTTTTTCTCATCATATATTCATCTTGTTTTTCCAATTAGCCTGCCAGTCCCTCGAGAACAAGAGACCACAGGTGACCCCTTTTTGCCTCTCCCAGTGCACTTAGAGGAAGGTTGTACTTCTTTGGAAGTCAGCCATTGCTGGTGAGCTAATTGGAAACTGCTGGACTGTATTCAAGGCCTGGCACGAATGCGCGCATGCGTGCGTGCGTGCGTGTGTGTGTGTGTGTGTGTGTGTGTGTGTGTGTGTGTGTGTGTGTGTGTGATTTCTGTATGCCTGTATGTATGTATGTATGCATGATTGACAGGGCTGTGTGCATGGGGATGGTGTGTGTTCACATGAGTGAGTGTGTTTCCCATACTCTTATCATGTGCACCAACCGTTTAATTCATTCAGCAGCGTCTAGGGAGACCAGCTGGGCACTGACACAAAGGTGGCAGGGAGGAGACTGCCCAGTGCTCACAGCTGGAGAGAAGCTGCTGAAGGCTCACTCACAGGGCTGGAGGATGGGCAGGGATAGACCCCGTGGCTGGCATGGAGGAGACATAATCTCTGGCCCCACATGTCCGCCCATCCCACCTCTAGCATCTCTGAGTGTAGCCCTGGTGATCCCCAGCACCGTCAGAAATGGTCCCAGACCCTGTGAGCACTGAGGCGAGTGTCCCCTATTGAAATATAAGCAGGGACCTAAGAGACAGAGCAGCAGGCAGGGTGCTTGCTTTGCATGCGACTAACCAGGATTTGATCCCTGGCACCTGATAAGGTCCCCCGAGCCCCGTCCAGGGTGACCCCTGAGCGCAGAGCCAGGAGTCAGCCTTAGCACAGCTGGGCGTGGCCCCCCAAACAAAAGCAAGAAATAAAATAAAGAATAAGTGACAGCAGCATGAACACAGACTGAGCCCCCTGCCGTGATGGGGGGTACCTAAAAGGACACATCAGCCTCAGGAGACCTGGCAGAGACGGCGAAGGACACGGACCCTCTTCTTAGCGTCTATATGGGTAGCATAACTGTGTCCCCGCACCATGCCTCCTTGTCCAGGCCCCAACCCCAATTGCTGAGTATGAACTTATTTGGAAACAGTGTCTTTGGAGATGCTGTCGAAGTACGACAGGGTCATACTGGATGGGGTGGCCCTCGCCCCCTGGGTGTCCTTCTAAGTGGAGATGTTGGGTGCAGGTGAGGAGCAGATGCTGTGTGACTACGTGGCAGAGACCAGGCCTTGGGGCCCACAAGCCAAGGGACCCCGGGGGCTGCCAGCAAGACTCAGGACTCAGAGGACAGCACCCACATTTGCTCTCCAGGCACCCAAGCAGGAACCCAGAGGGCACACCTTGATTTCAGACGCCAGGTCCCCAGACGTGGAGCGAAATCATTTCTGTTGTTCTGAGCTCCCCAGCTTGCAGTACCTTAGAAGCAGCCCTGGGGCACCCTAAGTGCGGAGACTTTCTAGGCTAAGCGGGGATGTGCCAGGGAGGGAGGGGGTGCTGGTCAGACACGGGGAGCAGGCGGCTGCACCGAGGCAGGGAGAGCGAGAGAGCACAGCAGAGGGCAGTGGAGCTCAGTGGTGGGAGGCGGCGCCGGGCGGGATTCTGAGGGGCCTGAGAGCAGGCGCGCGAGCACAGGCTGTATGTGGCTATGTGTCTCGGGCACATCTGCTCTTTTGGAATTTCCTATTCCCTCCCATGCAATGCGAGCGTTTCCATATACTCACATGCTTATATATGTCTTCAGCTGGGGCTGGGCTCCAGGGCTGCTTATAACATTTAGTTATGATCATTTTTTGTTTTATTTGGGAGCCATACCCAGCAGTGCCCAGCGCTTTCTCCCAGCTCTGGACTCAGGGATCACCCTGGGCTTGCTCGGGGGAACCGTATGTGGTGCCAGAGATCAAACCTGAATCAGCCATGTGCAAGACAAGTTCCCTAGCCACTGAACTATCTCTCTGGACCCCATGGTTTTTTTTTTTTGTGGTGCCAGTGATGGAAACCAGGCTCTCCCCTGTGCGAGGAAAGTTCTCTGCTGCTGAATCACATCCCCCGTTCCTAGGTATGATTTGAACTCAAAGCAGGCAAATGTGGTCCAGGGAGGGTAGAAACCCAGCAGAGCCCAGTTTTCTTGTCTACCTGGTGGGGTCTGGTCAGACCACACGGGCACCGACAGGGTCCTGGGGCTCAGCAGTCACTGGTCTGGGTTAGAAAAGACCAGAGATTTCAGCATCAATATTGCAAACCCACAATGCCCAAAAGGAGGAGAGAGAGAGGAAGAGGAGGAGGAGGAGGAGGAGGAGGAGGAGGAGGAGGAGGAGGAGGAGGAGGAGGAGGAGGAGGAGGAGGAGATAACCTTTTATAAGAGGCAGGCAGGGGTGGGGTGGGGGGTGATGGGAGGGAACCTGGGGACACTGGTGCTGGGAAATGTACACTGGTGGAGGGATGGGTGTTAGAACACTGTATGACTGAAACCCAACCATGAACACTTTATAAGGGTCTATCTCACAGATTCAATAAAAATGTGAAAAAAAAGGAAGAAAAAAAAATAAGAGCCCAGAGCGGGCAGGGCCAGCCATCAGGGGAGCTGGCCACACACTGGGCAGCCCACTGGGTCCTTGAATTTAAACACTGCGGTGACCTTGGAGATGGTTCTGATTCTTCCTGCCCCTTTGGTTGAGCCCCACTGGCAGTGCTCCTGGGGTGTCCCTAGAACAGTCACAAGAGACCACCTGTCACTCGGTCAAACCCACATCTCCCAAGAGACCGTCTGATGAGGAGAGACCCAGTTCCCAGACACGGGTTGTTGCTGAAGACAGCAGGGGGCGTGTCACCCCCGACCTCAGTCCTCCGGGTCAGACATGCAAATGGCTTGTCTGTGGGCATCTGACTTGGGAGGGCATGCCTGGCCTTCATCAGGGCAGAGGGGCTGTGATCCGGGCCGTGTCAGAACCGCTTCCCGAGTCCGGGCTGACATTGAGGGGACGAGTGAGCGCGTGGACTGTGCAGGTGCGTGCAAGCATGCGGAACTCCCAGCCTGCTTCCTCCCGGAGAATATGGTGAGATCAGGATGTCAAGCACAGCCCCGGGCCCTGCCAGCTGCCGCCAGGGTCAGATTGCTGGGCACTGTCCTTGACACGCTGGTCAAACAGACAGAGTCAGTGTTGAGGACAGAAAGGGAAGGGAAGAGCCCGCTGCTTCCCGGGGGAGGAAGGGTGTGGGACTTAGGGGAGCCCCTTGAGATCAGGAACAATTAACCAGCCTTTACAGGGCTCCCATTCAGGCTGCCTTCTTGGAGGGTGGCGGGATGGGTGGGGTGGGAGAGGGTGCCAGGGAGGATGGGGCATTGCTGGAGAAGGGCCGCGTTGCTTTTCAGGACCTTGGTCAGTGCCCGCCATGCCCCGCCCCCGCCCCTTCTGTTTGAGAGCACAACCCCAGGGGCAGGTAGGGGTGCTGGGAAGACAGACCCCTCGGGGAAAGCTCTTGATTGCAGTGGGGAGAGGGCTTGTTGATTGGGGTTATAGAAGTTTCTGTGAATCCGGGGGAGCAAAAGGAGGGTCCCTAAAGAGTAACTAAGCATGCTGATCCCCCAAAGAGTGAAGGAGGAAAATTTCCCAGCTCTGGGCAGAGGGACAGCAGGGGCTGGGGGTGGAGCAAAGGCTTGATAGCTGGGGGGAAGGAGGGGGGATGGAATATTGGGGACTGATGGGAAGGAAGACAAAGAGCAGCCTTGGGGGGGTGGGAAGGAGGTGCCTGTGGCTTGGGTTGTTCATCTCCCCAGCCTCCGGTATGAGACGGAACCATCCAGATATCCAACCTGTCTCCCACCTACAGGTGCACCAACATTCTAGGATCAGGGGCTTCTCTCTTCCTTTCCTCCGCTGCTGCCACTCCCGTTCTTGGCCCACCCACTGGCCAACCTGCCCTCTCTCTGCACTCCCTCAGATAGCCCGGGCTCCCTTGCTCTGTGCTGCCCTGATTCCCAGATGTGGTGACTGCCCTGCTCCTCTCCCTCCATCCTTCCTGTTCCTTCCTCCTCCCTTCCTGCTCCTTCCTCCACCTTCCTCCTCTCTTCCTTCCTCCTCTTCCTTCCTCAATCCTTCCTCAATCCCTTTCTTCCTTACTCCACCTTCTTTCTCCCTCCCTTTCTTCTCCTCCCTTTCCTCCCTCCCTCCCTCCCTCAGTCCTCTTTCCATCCCTGCCTTGTTTCCTTTCCTCCTTCCCTTCACCCATCTGTCTCTGTACCTGGTCTCCATGATGGCAAAGCATTTGCCCCACCATGGAGACATCCTCACCCCTGCAAAGAACATTCTGTAAGCAATGAACAAAACTTATCACATCTTTCCTCTGGAGCCGGGTGCAGACAGGAGAGGAGAGCTTCCCTGAGGAATGTCCAGGCACATGCTGGAGTATGTGTGTGTGTGTGTGTGTGTGTGTGTGTGTGTGTGTGAGTGTGTGTGTGTGAGTGTGTGTGTGTGTGTGTTAGGGGGCAGTTACTCTGAACTCCTTCTTCCTCCCCACTTGAGAACTGACACATACAGGGCGAAATGGAATGAGCTCAGCTCTGGAGAGACAACGGTGGTCACTGTTTGCATTAAGTCTCTATTTGGCCTCCAAATGGCCTGACCAGTCCTGTCCCAGCCATCCGTGGGGTCAAAGATCATTCCTTGAGGAGGAAAGGGATGAGTTGCAGTGGCAATGGGTTTTCCTGGGTGCTGTGCCCACCCTGTGGTGCTGGCCCTGACATGAAAAAGCAGATGTTGGCCTGCAGATGAACCCGGACACTCTGCCTCTCCTGCGAAAGCCCAGAGCCCTCAGCACTCTTGGGGCCCAAGGGGTGGGTGTACTCCTAAATAGTACAGGGAGCACTGGGACCCCTCAGCGAGGCCTGATGCAGGGACAAGTTTCCCCAGCCCCTGCCCCAGGACCGCGGAGAGACCTCGGGCACCCCTTGTGTGGGACAGTGGAGAGAGCTGGCACCTCGCCTTGGCTCAGGGCGCAGGCGCAGGAGAGACAGTAGCGGGGGCGGCTGACGTCAGGCCCCGGAGCAGGCACAAGGAGTCGTTAACGCCGTCATCCTTCCATCTCCCCGAGAAGTTCTTAAGGAAACTGAGGTTGAATAATGCAGGAAGCTGGCCCGAGATAGCATCATGAGTAAGTAGAGTAGTGAAGTCAGAACTCGAGCAAGACTTCTTAAAACTGAACAAAAGTTAATGTGAATCAGAGGGAGCCAACCCCACCTGAAACGCTCCTTGAGCTGGCCAGGACCCTCTGCAGGAAACTTGTTCTGTTTCCGAGCCCCTGAAAGCTGCTCCTCTAACTTCAGCTCCCTCCTGCCTTCCCCGCACCCCCCCCACCCCACACTTCCTGGCTTTCTTAGGTGATGTGGAGTGGGAGGAGCACCAAGGAATCTAGGGATACACTTAGTCATTTTGAATCTCCCCTGCATGTGTAGTCAAACTAGGAACTAATGGAAATGACCAGGACTGGGGAAAAGAACCCGGGAAAAGGGGGGTGGTCACAGGTCTGGTTATTTCCTCTTTGCCCTTGGTTAGCACCTCTCTCTCACCCCTCACCTGTGCCGGGGTGGACGGCAGGGAAGGCAGCAGAGCTCACCCCGAGTCGATGGTGTGAGAATCAAGGCATCCCAGAGAGCATCAGCAATGGTCCTGCCGGTCATTGACAACACCAGGAGTTAAGGGACACAGACCTGAGTGCAGCATGGGACAGGAGACACCAGGACATCAAGAAACAGAACTAGCAAGAAACCAGCATGAGGCCTGGACGCAGGACACCAGTGGACCCAAAATTAGTTACCTTCTTTTGGAGGGGTGGACAGGGGAAGCCACTTCCGGCAGTGCTCAAGGCTTACTCCTGCCTCTGTGCTCAGTGACCACTCCTGGTGGATTTGGAGGACCGTCTGGGGATGCTGGGGACCAAACCCCAGTTGACTGTGTGCAAGCCAAGCGCTGTTCCAATGATACTATCTCTCTGACCCAACAAACTACCTTGTTAAAGCTGCTAGAGGAATAGCTGTGACCTTAGCAACACCTGGGATTTTGTAAGCTAATCTCACATAGAAACACAAAGACCCGCACTCAGGAGTTCACCCTTTCATCCCAGCTGCTCACCCTGCCCACCCTGCTCTCCTGTTGGGGGCATTCAGATGCCCCTGAGTCCTGGGGCATCTCTCTTCTTCCTCGGGCCTCAGACCACCTCCCCGAGAGCCTTTCCTGACCACCCAGACTCCTTCCCTCTCCAGGCCTTCATCCCAATTCCTCTTTCCCACCACAGACAGCCTCGGCAGTGACCTGCTAATGTCTTCCTTGGGCTTTACTCATTAAACAGAAGCTCCAGGTTTCCACCATTGATGGCTCAGGAGCCAGTGTTCAGGGAGAGGCTGGATGGATGAGTGGATGATCGTGGCAGAAGTGCTTCCCCGGGTCCCAAGAGGGCAGCCAGAGGAGTGAGGGACCCCCGGGCTGAGGACGGACATGGCCTTTAGGCTGCAGTGGCACTGAGAGCAATCAGTGGGGGCTGTGGATCACAGGAGAGAGTTCGGGGGTCTGTCCATGAATGTCCTGGCTTCCATTTCTGCCCAGGAGCCATGAGAGACACTTCCTTACGCCTTGGACACAGCTGGTTAGAAGAACCAAGCTTCCTGTTCTCACTGGACCAGAGATAGGTGCCTAGGGCCCATGCGTGCTCTCTGGAGCATTTCTGGAGCTGGGGTGAGGGATACTCAGCCAACTGGGGTGTGGTGGCCAGCGGTAGCCTGGTAGACAGGGAGAGACTCCTACTCTCAGAACCTGATCTTTTGCATTCCCTGACATTCTTGGATCTGGCATTTACAACCTCAGGGTTCTATTCCAAGGAGGCCTTTTGCATTTGATGTAAATATTATGGTGATGAGAGGTGACACTGAGAATACCCGGTAGGAAATGTAATTCCACCCCCACCAGGCCGGGAGCCTCTCCCCCGCTGCTGCTTTGGGTTGTTATTCAGGGGATTGATTCCTCGCCGTTCTTGGGTTAAGTGAGAAGGGCCCCCTCCACTCGCAGGCAGCAGGGTCCGGGAGTAGTACATTAGTTATTTTTCCAATTTGCAGAGGTGCATCCATCCATCTACGTGGGAAGCAATCGAGGTGAGTCTGGGACCTGTTGGTGCCACAGCTGTTCTTCAGGTGTGTGGGGGAAGGATGTCACCTCCTGAGTAGGCTTGCACATTGCTCCTCTCTAGAGGGGTAAGGTTGAAACAGGGGCCCTCCGACTTCTGACAGCGATTACTCCTGGATGTCTGGGCTTCTCCACGTTGCGCTGGGGACTACCACCCCTTTGTGCCATACTCCGACTCTTCCCAAAGGGAAGCGATGCTCATGATCCCCTCGGGGGGTCAAGGTGAAGTGTGAGGGCTGCACAGTCTGTGTGGAAGTAGTTGGTTTGCAGGACCAAGAAGAAAGACAGCACCATTGCATTGATACTTCAGATATATTGAAGGGTCTGACTAACTCTACAAACAACTGAGACAAGTCACTGAGTCGCTCTGAGGTTTTGGTTTCCCACATTCTTTTAAATGGGGGGGGGGGGGAAATAATACCTATATCAAAGGGTTGTAATGAAGATCCAAAGAGAGGGGCTTGAAGGTAATCCTCAGGAAATGGGAGGCAGTTTTTACTAAGGATACAGGGTACCCAGGTGTGGGCCAAGAGCCAGCTGCATCTCGAAAGCCCAGAATTGACTGGTCGCTTCCCAGCTATGCTATGAATCTCATACCCACATCTACAGTGACCAGACACTCAATCAATAAACACGGATCATTAGGATATGGGCTGCGAGTGTTTTATGACCAGTAACTCGGAGCTCAGGTTCTGGAGTCAGAGAAACCGTGCAAATCTTAGCCTGGCCTCTTCAAATCGGACTTGTCAAAGTTTCCATTTCTTTGTCTGTAAGAAGACAGTGCTGATAGAACCCATGTCAGAGGTGGAGATTAAGTGGGCTACTGGTTAGCATGTCGCAAGCGCTTCTTGAATGCTCCTCCAGAAATTATGTTTGGTGCCATGGGAAGGACTCCAGATTTGAGATTAGAGGTCCGGGGTAAATCTACTTCTGTCTCTTATTGCTGAACTGCCTTGAGCCAAGCTCTTCACCGTTGAGTCTATTTTCCGATCGATAGGAAAGCAATGGTGTCTCTTGACTTCATTGTTCTGTGTTGTTCCCCCCCCCCCCTTTGCTGCTGGGGTTGTGATGGCCAGGGCTCAGGCACACATTTAGTTGAGGTGCTCACCAGGAATGGCACATCTGGCCATGGTTTGTGCACCATGATTAGGGGACTCCCAGGGGGTGCCACACATTTGTGGCAGTGTGGGGACACTGAGGTGGGGGTAGGGGTTGCACTCTTGGCTGTGATCCTCACACACCTTTGCATTTCATTTTTATTTTTATTTGCTATTTTGGGCTTGGGGTCACACCCAGATTTGCCAGGGGCTTCACTCCTGGCTCTATGCTCAGGGACCACTGAGTCTATACTGGGGGACCCTATGGGGTAACAGGGAGACTGAACCCAGCTCAGCACTCTGCAATGGCAGTGCTCGACCCTTTGTGCTATCTTTCTGGCCCCCAGAGATTACATTCTCTATTGTGGAGTGGAGATTCGGGGAGTCCCAGGCAGCAAAGCTAATGTGCCCAGACTGGTATGTGGGGCCAGAGCAATGATCCAACTCATACCTTCATTCTTGAGATACAGGATCTTTTATTTACTTATTTCTCCCCCATGTGCTGGGGATCGAACCCAGGACCTCACACATGCAAAGCATGTGTGCTACCACCGAGTCCCATCCTTGACCCCATAGAGCGAGTACTTTCTGTCACTGGGCCACGGGAAGAATTGAAGAATCAGCATCAGAATAGTGCTCAGTATTGCTCAACCAGAGAACAAAGGGCTGACGCGAAAGGATCTCAGGATCTGATTCAGGGAACTTGACTGATGTCCCAGGCCTATCATTTAATTTCTGTGTGGTTTGGGACAAGTGACTTCACCTCTGAAACTTGAGTCCTCCCGGTGTAAGTAGGGTGATATGCCCCCCGTCCAAGCCCTGCGACAGAATAGGGCAGCTAATATTAAAATGCCTCTTATACCTTAGGGCCCCGTGCTCGCCCCAGCTTAATATTACTCTGCATAGAGCCCTGGCAGAGGAACTATGAGAACTGCAAAGACACGCAAAGCTCTCGGTCTGAGCTCTTGGAAGAGCTGTGATAGGTGTGGGGAGAGGCGGTGCAGTGCAGTGGGAGATGCTCTGAGAATTCCACCCACCCTTGACTGCACCTACATTTACAGACTGATATGGGGAGAGAGACAAACCCCAGTCATGCTCAGGGACCACTGGGGCCACAGAGCATGGCACTGCGGGAGGGCGTGAGCATGCCCTGAAAGGGCTGGCGAGCAGCTTCGTATGCAGAAGCCCCAGGTTCCCTCCCTGGCACCGCCAGAATTAGTACCCTCCTAGCCGGGATGCAGCTCCAAAACAAAACAAAACAAGGGTCTGAGAGGTAGGACAGCAGGTAGGGCACTAGCCTTGCATGTGACTGACCTGGGTTTGATTCCTGGCGCCACATCTGTGGTTCCCCAAGCACCACCAGGAGTGACCCCTGAGCACAGAGTTGAGAGTAAGCCTGAGCACAGCTGACTGTGGCCCCCAAACAACCCCCCCCCCCAAAAAAAACCAAAAAGGCCCAGGACCTTGCACAGGTGTTTTACCGCTGTCCCAACATCCCAGGTTCCTCAGGGGAGGTTTTAGGTTAGAAGTAATGCAGGGGGGGTGGGGTGTGGAGCGATAGCACAGCTGGTAGGGCATTTGCCTTGCACGCGGCCAACCCAGGTTCGATTCCCAGCATCCCATACGGTCACCCCCCCCCCAAGCACCGTCAGGAGTAATTCCTGCGTGCAGAGCCAGGAGTAGCTCCTGTGCATCGCGGGGTGTGACCCAAAAAGCAAAAATAAATAAATAAATAAATAATAGGGGGTATTGGGGGAGGGCTGCATCAGAGTCAAGGTCGGACCCTGGATCGACTCTGCTGTAGGTAGAGGCTGCCAGAAGCTCATCGCCGGCTCTGCTCTGGGTTCCCTGAGCGCTGTCTCTGCGGCTCGCTGAGTCACTGTCAGAGGGAGTAATGCACAGAGTCCATGGCAGGGACGCTTTGGAAGCAGCCATTCAGGGCGGGCCCCTCCGCAGTGGTCAGCGGCCTATCTGGCCACCACAGATGGCAGCCACCAAAGACAGGCCGAGAATCTGACCCCACCGCGCCCAGGCTCGGGCCTTCTTCCTGGGAGCCCGGGGCTCTTTGCAAGGTGATTGCACTGCAGTGACAATCTCCCTTAGACACAGGCTGTCCTCGAGGGCAAAAATAGCAGCTTCAGTGGCAGGAGAGGGCGGTGACATCATCCCCGGTTCAGCCAGCTGATCCCATTGCCCCTTGGAGACGTGAGCAAAGGTCCTAGGGGAAGGGCCTGCGGCCTCCTGCTGGGGGTGGCTCAGCCCATGACCCCCCTCACTCCACTGTTTACCTGCCTGGGAAGGGAGTGAGCTCAGCAGCACACTGTGACTGTGGCAGGGGCTCTGCCCGCGACCACCTCCCCAGGGCCCAGCGCCCATGGACTGCAGCCTCTGTGGCCGGGAGCATGCAGGCCACAGAGGGGCATGAGAGGCACCAGCCTGGGGCCTGGACAGGGGCAGCAGGAAGGTGTTTGCTGAGAGAAAGCAGGAAGGAATTTGTACACAGTCTGTGTGTGAGAGTATATGTGTGTGAACGAGTGCATGTATGCATGTGGGTATGTGTATATGCGTGTTTGATATATGTGTGTGAATGTGTACGTGTGTGTATGTGTATGGGAGTGTGAGTGTACATGTGTGTGACTGTGTGTATATCTCTGAGTGTGCGTGTGTGTGTATGTTTGTGAGTTTGAGGGTTGTGAGTATGCATGTGTGTGAGTGTGAGTGTGTGTGTGTGTGTGTGTGTGTGCATGCGCGTATGTGTCCTGCAGCAGAAGATGGGGACTCCACAGCCTCTACTGATTAGAGGGGTTTTGAAATTGATAAATTACTCTGTATTGGGGCAAAATGATTTGACCAGATTTCAAATGTCTCAGAGAAGGGAAGCTTCTCCCGGGCCAAGTATTGATTGCATTTAATAGAGCTGGGACTTTCTCACTTAAAAACAACAAAATAAACATCTAAGAGAAGCCACTAACTCACTTCTCTCTCTCTCTCCCTCCCTTCTTCCCTCCCTCCCTCCCCCTCTCTCTCCTCTTTCTTCCCTCTGTGAGCAAGAAGTCTTCCGGACCCACCCAAGGCCAGGTGAGGGCGGGGGGCATGGGGTAGACACCAGAGTCAGGGAGTTCCTTTGGGACAGATTGATGGGGGGGGGGGTTCAGAGAGAACAGGGGACCCTGGGTTGGTCCCATTCTTTACAGATCGATTTTTGCCAAACTGCGACAGTTGCAGCCTTTGATAAATCGCTAACCCGGGTGATGAATGCCCCGAGGCTCCGAGGGTAGGGGGGAAGAACGCTCTTCTGGGAGGCAGCCCAGGGAAGGAGCGGGCTGAGCCGGGGGGCTGGAGGCTGCGGAAGCCCGAATTCTGCAAGCTGCCCCAGAGAGCTAATCTTGGCCTTGTCTCTCACCAGGACTGGCCTGCAATCATTAACTCAGCACCGCTTCAAAAGTCATTTTCGGGCTGTCTCTCGTCTGTCTCTTGCTGTCTGTCTCACTGTCTGGCTCTCCAGCTTCCAAATGGACTCTGATGGTTGACTCCCAGGAGTGGGCTCCCTCGGGCCTGCTGGAAAATGGAAATGCACTGGAGGGTAGGCAGTGGGAAGCAAAGGGCTTAGCAGGGGGAAGAGGCAGGAGGAGGTGATGGCACCTCTTGGGACGCCTGGAGGAGAGGAAGCTGGGGCCAGCAGGGAGAGAGAGGGAGGGGGCTGGGAAATGCAGCTATGAGCTAGCAGAGAAGCCCTGGCTGGAGAGATGCCAGTTTCTACAGTATCTAATTTCTTGTGATGGGGAAAGTCACATCACAGGGGGCTCCCGTTCCTGACCCAAAAGCAATGAGGCGAGGCCCTGCCTTGAGTAAGGTCCCTGGGGAATAATAACAGGAGTGATGCCTAGATTGGCCTCCTGGGGACCAGACCCTGGGGGTGAGGGTGAGGGGTGGCCGCTCACAGACCCTGGTCAGAATCAACTCTGGGTTGATGCTGGATGTGTGTCTTCTGCTTCCTCATCTATGAAATGGGCTAACAAGACAAGGTAGATAGTAGGGTGGCAAGTGTGATGCTCAGCACCGGGGCTGGCCCCACACAGCACTGTGACTGGTAGCTGGGACTGCTTGTTGGGAATAATAAGACCTTCCTTCCCTCCCTCCTTCCTTCCTTCCTTCCTTCCTTCCTTCCTTCCTTCCTTCCTTCCTTCCTTCCTTCCTTCCTTCCTTCCTTCCTTCCTTCGTTCCATTCTTCCTTCCTTCCCTCCCTCCCTCCCTCCCTCCTTCCCTCCCTCCCTCCCTCCCTCCCTCCCTCCCTCCCTCCCTCCCTCCTTCCTTCCCTCCTTCCTTCCTTCCTTCCTTCCTTCCTTCCTTCCTTCCTTCCTTCCTTCTTTCTTTTTCATTCCTTTTTTTCTTTTTTTTGCTTTTTGGGTCACATCCGGCAATGCTCAGGGGCTACTCCTTACTCTGCACTCAGGAATTACTCCTGGTGGTACTTGAAGGACTATATGGAATGTCAAGGATGGAACCTGGGTCCATTGCTTGCAAAGCAAATGCCCTACCCACTGTTCTAATGCTCCAGCCCAGGGACCTTACTTTTTAAATTTTGTTTTGGTTTGGGGGTCACCCCCAGTGGTGCTCAAGAATTACTCCTGGTGGGGCTGAAGCAATAGCACAGCAGGTAGGGCATTTGCCTTGCACGTGGCCAACCGGGTTCGATTCTCAGCATCCTATATGGTCCCCTGAGCACTGCCAGGACTGATTCCTGAGTGCAGAGCCAGGAGTAACCCCTGTGCATCGCCAGGTGTGACCCAAAGAGCAAAAAAAAAAAAAGAATTACTCCTGGCTTTGCACTCAGGGATCACTCTTGACAGTGCTCATATGGGATGCCGGGGATCAAACTCGGGTTGGCAAGGTGCAAGGCAAATGACCTCCCCACTTACTAGCATGAACCTTAGCATGAACCTCCTGACATCATGGGAACCCACCCATGTTAGCTATCCTGGAGTCCAGATCTCTGTCTGGTGAGGGGGAATTCAGGTCCAGTTTCCATCCAAGGCCCGGCCACGCTGTGCTGCATGCCTGGGGCTGATGCGGATGGTGCCGCTGTCTTTTCTGTAAAGGCAGCTGGAAGCTGGCCCCTGAGACGCCTGCCAGGCCCGCGGCGACCATGAGTATCTGCCCATCGGAGCTGGTCTGGCTCCTCCTTACCCCAAGGGCCAGGCCAGCCTGCACCAGCTGCGCCCGGAGGCCCTGTCCATGGTGCTGACCTGCAGCCTGCAGCGTGACTTGCCCCCAGCACCAACTTCTCCGCTTCTCCACCGTCCGCCCCCCACCACCCCCAGCTGGACACCCCTGATGATCTTGCCAGTCAGCAGGAATGAATTCTGAGCTCACGTTCTGGAAGGCTGCCAGGAAGAAGGAAGCGGCGTTCGTATAAAGAATCACACAAAAGGCCGCAGGTAATTATGTCTCTTTTAAGCTGCTAACAGGATTGGCCGTTTGATAAATGGGAGGATTTGAGGCTGTTTTGTCACTGACAAGCTGTTGTAAGATCATATTGGAAGCTGAAGACAGTTTATCTTCATGTGTGTGGTGGAAAGAGAGAATTCTCCGTGGATTTTACACCCTCTTCAAATTAATGTGATTTCCGAGGCCGGTCCTGTGTGCGGGAGGGAGCGGGTTTTATGACTCACCCCCTGATTAGATTACCTGGCTCGCCAGCTCCCTCCAGCCCTCCTGAGTGCCCTCTCCCTCCCGGGTCTCCCCCTGCTCCCCTCCCCCTCGCTCCCCCGCTGGCCTTCCCCTACTCCCCTCCTCTGGCCCTGGTCTGAGGCCCTATGGTGAGCCAGCCTGGGCTCAGATACTGCTGGCCAGCCCCAGCGGCAGTGCGATCTGGTTTCTCCTGTTTCTCTGGAGGGAACAGAAGAAAGAGAGGTGGGGTGGGCAGGAGGCGATGGGAGAGGGAGGAGGAGGAAAGCAGAGAAAGCAAGAAGAAGCCAGACAAAGAGGGAGTTTCCACCAAGGACCAGAGCCAAGCCACAGCAAAGAAAAGAAAGAAAGAAGAGAGAAAACAGTAGCGAAGGGCAAAGAAGGTTTTTCCTTTCGCTTTTCAGACCCTGGTCTCCACAAGCACCGAGCTGGCTACCTTCCCCAATACCCAAAAAAAAAAGACGGACCACCAGGTATTTTTCTCATATAACTACTTGATGGGGCTGGAGAGCGAGCACAGCAAGAAGGGATCTTACCTAGCACACAGACACCCTGGGCTCAATCCCTGACATCCCAGATGGTCCCCCGAGCACCACCAGTAGTAATTCCTGAGTACAGAGCCAGGAGTAAGCCCTGAGCATCGCTGGGTGTGGCCCGAAACACAATACAAACAAAACCTGCTTTAGCGTTTCCCTGCATTCCCATGTAATCTTATTTGTTTCTGTAATGCTTGCCTGGCCCTGAAGGGGAAAGTTCCTGAGGTGCTGCCTGCCAGGTGCTGCTTCCCAGGAAAGGACCCCAGTGCCAGACACCTAGTTGGCAACTGCCTATTACTTGGTTGCAGTGTGGGCACATGGAGGGGTCTGAAGCTTTGTCCTCGGGGCAGCGATCTGGCAGTGAAGGAGAGTCACAGGCTGCAGGATTCAAGGGCCAAGGCCGCGTCACTGGCTGGACTGGAGGAAGATATTTCTGGGGAAGGGCATTTTCACTAGGCCTTGGAATAAGACTGGCATCTTCCAGGACAGTTTCTCAAAATGTGGCCATCCCACCTCGTGCCAGGCAACCTGCATCTGCTTAGGCTTCCCTGGTGCACCCTGAGAATCGCTGTTCTGGGCACTCAGTGAGCGAGGGGCTTCTGTTCCCTAGAGAAATCAGCAAAACTCTGTGTGTGTGTGTGTGTGTATGTGTGTGTGTGTGTCTTGCAGTACAATGAAGAAGTAGCAATCTATTCTTTCCAGAGACATGTGACCTCAAAGAGCGGCTTCAGGAGGAACCCCCCAGTTCAAAGTCAGCCTGTTGGGTATAGTGCCCCTCAGTCCAGTCACAGACCCTTGAAGAAGAAGGGAGAGCAACAGATCTGTGGAGAAGGACCTGTGCCTGCTCCTTCCGGGGGGCTGCTGCCCCCTCCCCTCAGCAGCCTCTGCAGCTGGCAGGTCACGCCTCATTTCCCAAGCAAGCTGTGCACCCACCCCCAAGCCCCAGGCCAGCTCCCTGCTTCTTCAAGGGACCTCCCCCAGACCTGTCAGCAATGCATGCTGCAGGATTGATTGGCTGCCACCACAGCATATATCCCCCTCCATGGCATGCGCACGCATGTAGACACACACACACACACACACACACACACACACAAGAATCCAAACATCACAGTCCCCGCATACCAGGCACAGCAGGACCTGCACAGGTCACCAAACCAGAATAGAGACACAGCATGTGCCTGAGCTCAGGGCGCCTCCTGGCTGTGTTCATGCCCAACCTCAGCCGGTACCTGAGCATGAGGAGAGGGGCGTGGAAGACAAGGACCAGCAGCTTCAAAAGCGAGCTCCCGGGCTAGGGAGACGGTCCCAGGGCTGAGTATGTGCACACCTGGGTTCCATCTCCAGCACTGTGCAGTTCCTGAGCACTGAGATGAGAGCACCCCTTCAGCACTGAACCAGGAGCAGCCCTCCCCACCACTGGGTGTGGTCCCCAAACACAACACGACAGAACACTAGCCTGGGGCCTGTCAGTCCCATCCAGGAAGACCAAAGCACGTGAGTGACCACTTCCACTTCTCTCCACGCCCCAGCCTTGCTTCATGCCTCCAGATTTCCATGTCTTCAGCTGCCTCCAGTGCACCCTCGCTCACACCCTTCCTTCTGCCCATCATGTTTTCCTGTTATTCCACCTTTTTTAGGGGCCTCCCAGAGTTTCTTGGGGACCTGGGGGCCACATCCAGTGACTCTCTGCCTGGTGCGATGGGCCTGACAATTGTGCTTAGCAATGCTGGGGTGGACCCTGTGGTGCTGGGGGTGAAGGGGAGGCATCAAACTTAAGGTCTAAGGCCAAACACTGGGCAGTGCTGGAACTCAGTGTCTCAGGGGGCTTCGTCCATGCTGGACAAGACTTCCGCCCCTGAGCTTTCTCTCCTGCCTTCTTCCTTCCCTCTTTTTCTTTATTTCTTCTTTTTGTTGTTGTTTTGTCTTTAAATGCTTAAGTTTCAGCATACACACCCAGAGGTGCTCAGGGCTTACTCCTGGCTCTGTGCTCAGGGATCACTTCTGGTGAGGCTCAGGGCACCATATGGGATGCCGGGGATCGAACCACGGTGCAAGGCAAGAGGCCTCCCCGCTGTCCTATCACCCCAACACCCTATTCCTTCCCTTTCATCATGTGACTCCCACCCCTTCTCCTGGTATGTCTTTGTCTTTCCTGATCCCAGGGCAGACTTCACAGCTCACAACACTCGGCCGTCTCGTCCTGAGGTATCGTGTGTCTGTCACCCCTGTGAGACCGTGATCTCCATGACAGGAGGTGTCGCATCTGTGCATCCTGTCCACTGACACCTGGAACCACAGCCCTGGCGGCCACTCAGCTGAGAAGACCGAGGCTGAAGTAGATTCATGGGTTTCTGTTAGCGGGTCCTGAGCCTCTGCTCCGTCAGGCATGGGACTACATCCTGAGGACTCAGAGGCCGCAGAAAGCCACTCCCGTCTCTCAGTCCACACCGCAGTCTGGCCGAGAGACAGCTAGCGATCAAATAGCCATATAAATCAAGGTGAAATTGTGGCTGTGACCAGTGCCATGGAGCGGTTCATAGTGCCAGCAGGAGTACATAAAAAGGGGGTTGCTTACACCAAGGAGGTCAAGGAAGTTTCCTTCCAAGATGATACTTCTCTGAGCCAGAGATGGTTATGAAGAGCAATAGTGGAAGGAAGGGAGAGAGAGAGAGAGAGAGAGAGAGAGAGAGAGAGAGAGAGAGGAGAAAGAAGAAGAGAGAGAGGAGAGAGAGAAAGAGGGGAGAGAGAGAGAGAGAGAGAGAGAGAGAGAGAGAGAGAGAGAGAGAGAGAGAGAGAGAGAGAGAGAGAGCAGGCTCAAAGGCCCTGGGGCAGGAGGGAGCAGGCTTCTGTGAGGAACAGAATGTCCAGAGGTCTAGAGAATACCAGGGGAGTAGGGAGGCTGGAAGCAGGCAGAGACCAGACCACATAGGGTTTTGCCAACCAAGGGTCAGGATTTTATTCCTCAGCAAAGGGCAAAGGGTTTCCGCACTGACCTTAGCAGCCACAGAGGGCAGAGGCCACAGTGATGCATTGTGAAATGATTGTTCGGGCTTCAGGGGCAAGAAGGAAAGGGGGGACTTGAATGAAAACGAAGAAACCAACAGGTGACCCCTGCAGCCCTTCAGGCTTGCGCCCCCAAAAATAAGAAGCAGGGGTCAGGGGTCAGTGTTTGAAAGTTTCCATACAGCACCAGAGTTTGGTGGCCAGACCAGGACAAGACCCACGGGCAGCCATGGCTTCCCTCTGCTACCCAGGGGGCACCCTAACGAGGGGGTCGCAGACCTGCCCCTCATGCATCCCCTGCTCTCCAGCCCCCCACCCCAGGTTCTTGTGCTCTGCATGGTGTTTGGGGGCTTGGGGAGCAGGGTGCTCCTCTGGGGGCTCTCCTAGCTGGAAGTCTGTCTGCACATCATCTCCATCGTCTCTGGGAGGTGGGTTTCTGGGCCAGCCTGAGCTTTGCATTCTGGGAATTGTAGTTCCAGAGCAGGAAAGCTGGATTGGCTCCTGACTACGGGTCTGGCAGGCAGCCTGGTTGCCATGACAGCAGCTGGGCTGGAGCCACCGAACCATTTCATCCATGGCTCTGCTGGCTCCAGAGCCTCCCAGCAAGAAAACCCGGGCTCTGGGGAGGGGGAGGAGGGCGGAGAGGGAGGGGAGGGCCTGGAGTGGGGGGAGGACCTCTCAGGCCTTCCCTGAGGCCTGGGCTAAGCCTCACCCTGCCTTCAGGCCTGTGGAAGGTTGGAGAGGAGCCACCGCTCATCCTCAGGGCTCAGCCCACCACAGGGAGCAAATTCGGCTGCTCAGTTCCTGTCAGTCAGTCAGCGCCTGAAATTCAACCCCGTGGAGGCAGGAGGTT
The DNA here is from genome assembly GCF_027595985.1 of Sorex araneus. Taxonomy (NCBI): domain Eukaryota; kingdom Metazoa; phylum Chordata; class Mammalia; order Eulipotyphla; family Soricidae; genus Sorex; species Sorex araneus. Next base: position 19,645,453 of record NC_073307.1, on the reverse strand, counting down.
GTCACAGACTCACAGTGGCAGAGGAAGGCAGAGGCCTGCCCCAGCAGAACATGGAGGCTGGGTAAAAAGGCAAGAAAGTCTGAAATTCTTACCCAGAAAGCAATAAAACTCCTGCCGTAGATTTCCTCCTAAACGGCCCCGCAAGTCCGTTCCCTTCTGCTCTGGCCCTTTGGCCGCAGGCCTGGCTCATTCTCTCACCCCCCAGAAGGCTGATCCTGTAACACCCCTGCTTAAGATTCTTCAATGGCTCCCCTTTGCCCGCGACTGGCCCGGGTCCAGCTCCCGGCTGGACCATTCACAGCCTTTCAGACGCAGGCCCCGGCCGACCCGGCCCATTGCTCCTGCTTGTCCGCCGGCCTGCCCCCTGCCTCTGTCTGCCGCCCCGCAGAACTTTCCCTTTCTGCCCAGCCCTGCACACAACCCCCTCTGCTTGTGGTCCTCTGCCTCCACCTCCCGACCTCCGAGCCGCAGGATCCCAGCTGAGCCACCCCTCCTCAGCGAAGCCTTCCAAAATCCTTCTCCACCAGGGGAAGAATTAATGGCCTGGCGCTCTGGGCTCCCAGAGCACTTTGTACATCCCTCTCAGGCACTTATCGCCTGGGTTGTGATTATTGTCTCTGTTGCTGCTTCTCCCTCTCTCACTCCTGCCTCTGAGCCATCCCGGTCGGAGGGCGGGGGGGGGGGGGAATGCGCCATGCCCAGCCCCGCTCTGGCATCAGATGGGCACTCGTTAATGGTGAATGGGGTTGACTCCAAACGAAAGCAATTTGGGCCCTGGCGATTCTCCAGGCTGAGAGCCTTTCTGGGCCTGGCCGTGAGTAGGTCTGCTCCACGCGGGACCCCCACACCCCCACACCCCCACACACCGCAGCCTACTGGCAGGGCCCTATCGAGCGTCTGTATCTATTCTGGGCAGAGGTGGCCCAGGCACCTGAGCATGGAGCCCGCCTGCCTTCCCGTGTCACTGGAAATGTGGATCAAGTCACACCCAGGTCTCCAGAGAGGGGACCCCTTGTCTTAATGGAGCTGTGATTTATGGACCCGGCTTCAGGAACAGAAAAACCAATTAGGCTTCCCCAAGTCTCCACCTGGAGGCAGGATCATTCCAGGAAAGTCCTTCCTCCTGGGCAGAGGCTCGAGGCTTGCCAGCCCTCAGCGGCCCCTCCAGCCCAGCCCCCTGAGGCCTGATTCCACCACCCACCCCTGGAAGCCCCTTTCCTGCTGCTTCCTCAGTCTCACTCCCCAGCACGGGGAGAGGGAGCCAGTCCTTGCTGCCCTGGGCTGGGGGAGGCCCAAAGGGCCAGGCTGCACATTTACACACAGGAGCCCCGGGTTCGATCTCTGGCAACACGTGTGCCCCGGACCACCGCTGGGAATAGCTTCTGAATGTGATTCCCCCCACCAAGGGACCCCAAACGAACTGACTGACACATCCCCAGCTGCCTCGGTCAGTTCACAGTCTCCGTGAACGACAGGCAGCAGTCCCTGAAGAGGGGACAGTGGCCAGGCCGGCCACTCGGAGCTGAGGGGACTAACAGTGCTGCCCTCGGGGAGCTGACAGATCCACGTGTTTGGAGGCAGAAGTGCAGATCTCTCGTACAGCCCTACGGGGCCACCACAGGTTGACTGGTGCCTTCAGGACCCCCAATTTTCCTCAGGGACAATTTGCTGAGCACCTGTGACACGCCAGGCCTGGCCAGGGGAGGAGGGTGCAGCCCTCCCTGCCCTCAGCTTTAGTCCTCAGGACAAGCAGAGCCCAACACAGCACCATCTGCAGTGGGGAGAGTGGCTGCAGAGGGTGACTCTGCCCCTGAAACGGGGTCAGGCTCCACAAGGCCCCAGAAGAGGGTGGGGAGGAGGGTCCTTTGCCTTCAGGCCCAAGAAATGGCCTGGGCCTCTGTTGGCTTTTGTGTGTATGTTGGGGGTGGGGGTGGCGCAGGGGGGTTATCACACCCGGCAGGGCCTAAGGATCACTCCTGGCGGGTTGAGGGAACCATATGGGATGCCGGGAATCAGCCCCCGTCGGCCACATGCCCGGCAAATGCCCTCCCCGCTGGGCTACTCTCCGGCCCGGGCCGGGCCTATAGGGCCATATTGGGCAGGAAGCAGCACTGCTGGACAGCAGGAGTTCTGGAGCCTCGGGCAGTGGTCACCCCCCCACCTACCCCTCTAGAATCACAGGTCTCGGTGAGGGCGTGGGAAGATGGGGCAACCACAGGGAACAGGTGGGGGAAGGCGCATCCGCTGCACAGGATGGGGCGCTTCTGGCGCCCACTTATCGCCTGTGCCCTCCTCTGGGGGTGGCCTAGGAGCCTGGCCTGGGGGGTCAGGGGAGTAGGGGAACAGCCTCAGGCACCCCTACAGCCCCACCCCACGCCTGCCGGCCCCTCCCTGGCTCCTCTGGACTGGGGCTGGGAAGAGAGAGCACGCTTGTAGGGGTGTGCAGAGGGCGGGGCCATCGTGCATTGGGGGGCTCCCCCCTCCCTGGGGAGAGCCACCCCCTGCCCTATGAGCCTGGGTCTTTTGCCCCCGCTTTTGGAGGCGTGTGGATGAGCTCCGAGGACTCCTTGGCATCTGTTCTTTCTGCTGTTGGGCAGAAGGAGGCGGGGGAAGGGGACCAGCAGAGAGAGGCAGACTCCGCCTTGGCCACCGGGACCAAACCAGCATTTGCTGACATTTCCCAGGATGCCCTGGTGCCTGTGACATTTCGGAGACTTGCTCCCTGGCAGGGCTGAGGACACAGGCTGACCCCAGCGCTGCCCAGAGCTCAGGCCAGAGGCTCCACCCAGGGACCAGCCTCATGTTTCAAATAGCAGCCACCATGGCCCCATCTTCCGGATCAGTCTCAGGGGACACGGGAACCTTGCTAGCGGCTGTGCTGAGGATGTAGATCAAATGAAGGAGGGACTCAGGCTTTCCTCAGCAGCTTCAGTGTGTGCATCTGTAAAATGGAGCCAAGAGTCCTGCTCCTTCCAAATCTCCGAATACATAAATTCCAGGGAAAGGGTCTGTCCCATTAATTGAGCCAGTGGGAAGGGCTCAGAGGGGACATCGTTCTGTGGGAGGCGCAGAGGGATGGAGCAAAAAAGATTGGCTGGGCACTGAGGTGGGAAGAATAGGGTCTTATGTTGCAATTTTAGAGCTGAGAGACACTTGGGGAGACCAACCTGGGAGACACAGGCACCCCCCAACTCCCGGTGCCCGCTGACATGGGGCCTCAGAGCTGGGGGTGGGACCCAGTAGTCAGTGTGAGGGGAGGGCCCAGACCCTCTCTAGGCTTCATTTTTCAGCCCCACGATCATGCAGGAAGCTGCCTGGGAAGCCCTGGTCAGGCAAGGAAGTGCCTGGATCTTAGAGTCAGTGAGACCCATCCTAGCACCATTGACTATGAGCTGGAGGCGTCAAGCAACGCTCCCTGAGCCTCACTTGGTTCATCTGTCAGATGGGAGAAGGGGCAGCCATCGGCACATCTGCAGCTTCCTGGAAGGATCAAAGAGCCTGAAGGGGGACTCTGCCGGGCTGCCATATACCAGCCTCGGTGCTTCTTGGGCCACCAGCATTGGTGGCATAAGCTCTCAGACCTGTGGGCCAGTTTGTCCTCACCCTGAGCTTTCTCATCACTGGACAGCCCCTGGTCTATGTGGAGAAGTTTCCTCCATTGTCCTTTTGCTGTTGTGATGACCAGGAGCCACAGACACAGACACACACACACACACACACACACACACACACACACGTGCACGCACGCATGCCCGCACGCACACACTTGGTGCTCACTGCTGCTCACACACACAATGCTCTCTAGAGCCAACACAGTGCTCACATAATGTGCAGTGACAGGGCTTGCACACTCTTTTATTCCCCAGAGACTAACGCTTTGGTGTGGCACTGTGAGGACAGGGGTACCAGACATCCTTTCAGATGCTCAATGCATGTGAGAGGTGCTGAGGTCATGGCCTCATGCTTGCAAGGCCGGGCCTTTCGGCCACTGAACCATCCTCTGGGCCCCTCCCTATGGATATGGCCTGAGTACATGACACCACTTGGTGTGTGCTGGAGAGAAGAAGGAAACTGGATTTCTAGGGAGTTCAAACTTGCCGGCTGAGTGGGGCGTGACTGCCTCTCCCCTTCAGTCTGAGTCTCAGTTTTTTCATCTTTAAAAATGGGAGTAATCAGGCAAGGATTATGAACTGGTATTAGAAGCCATTAGGGGAATGGTTGAGAGGGAAATTGACATTTGTTTGGTGCCAGAAGAACTCAAAACATTATTTTCTAGAAGCAAGGCAGGGAGAAAATCCTAACGACTGCCTGAGCATTTCTAATGGTGGATGAATTAGATATTAGGTGTCTACTGATATGTGAAGCCTACAAGAGCTTCTCACTGTGTCCTCGCCTGATCCACGGAACTTGAATTGTTCTCATCTTCAGCTGTAACTTTGCCTTTACGGGACGCACAGGCAGGAGCCGGCAGAGGAAAGGAGGGGCATTCGGGAGGAAAAACTCAAGTGGATGCTTCATGGGTCAGTGACCCGAAGCAGGGGAGCAGGGAAATTTGCCATTTCAAGTAATTGAATGCACATCAAAATTAGATGCCTTCCAGGATCCTGTATTAGATTCTGACAAGTCAACTGTCAAGGGCTTTGGAGGGGGTCCACTGAGGAAATTTGTATATGGGTGTGGTATTCAAAGGCTGGGGGATTCTGACTGGAGAAAGCCCCACAGGCTGGCGTGCATGCTTTGCAGCAGGACACCTGGGTCTCCTCCCCTGCGCCAGCTGAGCGGTCAGCACAACTGGGAGGGGACCCCCGAGTCAGAGCTAGGAGCAGTCCCTGAGCACCTCATGTTGTGGCCCCCAAACAAAGAAACAAACAAAAAGGATTCCCTCCCGTGGGTCCAGTGGGGAGGGCGTTTGCCTTGCATGGGGCCAACCAGAGTTTGATTGCCAGCCTCCCACATGGTCCTCTGAGCACTGACAGATGTAATTCCTGAGTTCAGAACCAGGAGTAACCCCTGAACACCACCGAGTGTGACTCAAAAAGCCAAAGGAAAAAAAATTCTCTCCCAGCACTGCCAGAGATCACCTTGTGGCCCCCTAGCACCAAAGGGTATAGCCCCTGAAAATAAATAAAAGGAATAAAAATTTACTAAGGGCTGGAGAGATGGTCCAGAGAGATGGTCCAGATGGTCCAGTCACCTCACACATGGTCAAGCCAGGTTCGATCACTGGCACCACCTGGTCCCCTGAGCACCACAAGGAATGATCCCCGAGCACAGAGCTTGAGCATTGCTGGGTGTGGCCTCAAACAGCAGCAACAAAATGTTGAACTGTAATGGCAGGAATTATTGACTAGAACAAAGATCATGAAACAATATGGATGTGATCACATTTTTGTAGAAAGATTTCCTTTTTTAAATTTTTGGAAGGGGGGTGTATGGGGTTGGTGACTCATACCCAGCCGTGCTCAGGACTTATTCCTGGCTCTGTGCTCAGGAATTATTCCTGGCAGTTCTTGGGGGACCATCTTCAGAGCCAAGTATCAAACTGGGGTCAACTACATACAAGGCCACAGTGCCTTAGCCCCTGGACCATCTTCTTGGCTCCTGAAAAGATTTTTGTATATAAGAAATATGTCCTGGAGTGAATATTGAGGCAGTCATAGTAGGAGGAAGGTGATACTTTTATTTATTGGAGTGTCTTCCCTAGTGGTGCTTGGGGGCCTCAGGGCCACTCCTGGCAAAGTTGGACCTGATGAGCTTGGTGGTTTGGGTCAGTCAACGCTGAGGGACCTTGAGGGCTACCCTGGCCAGTGGGATGGGGATGGACATAGTGCAGTGCTGGGAACTGAACCCAGGATCCAGCAAAGGCTAGGCGCCCACTCCATCTCCTTGTTCTCTCTCTCTCTCTCTCTCTCTCTCTCTCTCTCTCTCTCTCTCTCTCTCTCTCTGGCCCATGTTTTCATTTTCATATTTTTGTTTCTACGTTCTCCACATTGCACACATACTGCTTCTGCAACCATGTTATTTAATGAATTAAGTGGGCACAGTGAGAGCTGTAGCTTGTAAAGCCGAGTGATGCAGCGAGCAGCCGAGGAAGCACAGGGCTGGGGATCAGTGTGTGTCCAGGCACTGGGCACTGCCGAGACATTCAGGAGCCCCCCTGCCCCCATGATATACTTCTGCCTTAGCGGGGAGCCTCTCCTGCCTGTCCCCAGCTCTGGGAACACACGTGCTGGTGTTGGCTGGACTAGCTCCTTCCCTTGGTCCAGATTTGGTTGGGCACTGAAGGAACTTGAGGGGGAGTGAACTGACATAGCAGAGGTCCCTCAGAGAGACCCACCTCTGCCAAGGGGTCTTTACCAGAAGCAGGACATGGAGACCTGCCAACACCCTAAAGCTGCAATGGGCTGAGCCCAAGGGGAGCCAAAGAACACCGGTTCTTCCCAACACAGCCCCTAGTCAGTCACGTTCACCGGGCCTGGTGGCCTCCCAAATCTTCCCTCCTTCCGTGCCCTCAACCCCAGGGCTGGGCTGGGGCAGTCCACTGGGAGGACGTTAAGCCTGTCACCACCCTGCCCCCACCTTCTAGCCTCTGGACCTGGCTGTTGCCTGGGGTCTGGAGACGGCTTCCCCGAAAGGGTCTCAGAGTCAGCGCAGCAGGTTCCTGACAGTGTCGGGCTCCCCACATCACAGGCCGTGCCTCCCCCGCCCTCCCCCTCCTCGCCCCAGTCCTGGGGTGCGGGTGTATGCGTTCCCAGCATCGCCCTCACTCCCAGCTCCCAGTGACCCACCTAGTCTCACACCGCACAGTTGGGTTTGGGGGAGCCGCCCTTGCTGGGCGCTCTCCGTGGTCCTGAACCATACGGTGGGGGCAGCATTTCCTCCATCAGCTCCTCCGGGTCCACTTCTCGGGGTATAGGGACACAGGCCAGACAAGTGCAGCGGGGACAGGGTGAGGACGGGAAAGGGCTCCCAGGGATGCAGTGATCTGGGTCCCTCTGAGGATTCCCCCCAATACAGACGCTGTCTGTGGCCCCTGCAAGCCTCTAGTATTCCACTTTTAGTTCTTTCTCTCACCCTCTTTTTTTTCAGGGGGGAGCACACATCTGGGAGTACTCAGGCACTTATTCAGCTCTGCCAGGGGCCAAACATGGGTACTTCAGAGTGTAACGCCTGTGCCCCGGCCCTCTGAGCTCTCACCCCAGCTGGGGGGTTTCCGTGTGCTAGGACCCACCCCAGCTCAGGTCCCTAAAGTCTTAGCTGATCTCGAGAAATTCCAAATCCCAGCCCCAGGTAGGAGGTGGGTTCGTGATCTTAAGAGCACTCCAGGGAGCTGCAGGAGGAAGGGCCCGGACAGGAGCCCCAGACAGGAACGCCCCCACCCCCCGCACCCCAAACCGACCGTGTGGTGGAAGGAAGGAGATGGGGAAACAGAAAAGGCGGAAAGCGGTTTCCCCCTCCGTTATGGTTGGGATTATTTATTTATTCATGTATTTTTTATTAAGGAGGAGATGTCAGCCTAATGAGTGCGGAGACTGGTGGCTCAGAGGGGCAGAGCTGGGGTAGTAGGAAGCTAGTGAGCTCACAAGACACCCCCCCCCCAGCCTCCAGGGAGCCCCTGGTTGCCCAGGCTCCTCAGAAGTGCTCCTCCATGCTGACTCTGGTGGCGCCAGGCTCTCCTCCCCCTCCCCCTGCCCGCTGCAGCCCTGCTGTGATGTGTCTCTCCTCACCCCTCCTGGGCGCTGCAGAGTTCCTCTGTGGGGAACCCCACTCAACCTGGCAGCCCCCATACCCAGCCACCGGCACCCCCTTCTTCCAGCCCTGCTCTTATCCACGAGCCACGGGCCACCTCGGTCAGCTTCTTCGAATCCAGGGCGACCTTGGGGGAGCTCAGTCGACAGCACGGCAGAGCTAAGCTCCTCCCGTCCTAGCCGCAGCCCCTGACTGGGCTGGTTCCAGGCCTGGCGCGCTGACTCTGAGACCCTCTCCGGGAAGCTGGCTCCAGAGCCCGGTCTGTGCGCCCTGCAGAGCGAAACGCTTGAGCAGATTACAGCTTGCTTCCACCCCCACCCCCCGTGCCCCATTTTTTTGCGTGGTTAAGTATACATGATATAAAATTTACTACCTTAATCATTCTTGTGTACAGTTCCGTGATATTAACCATGTCCAGAGTTATATTTATTTTCCTCAGAACGGAGTGGCCGTTTGGGGACTCCACGCAGCTCCGCTCCGTGGGCCTGAAAGGAGGGGGTCGTACCGGCCCCGCAGGAGGAGGGGTGCCCACGCCAGGAAAGCAGGCACTAGGGACCAGGGGCCCGCTAGGCTTGTTCATTCCGGCAGCTGCCGGCTGGGAGGGGGGGTCGGGCAGGGACTTCCCTGGCCCCTGCCCGTGACTAATGGGGCCCAGGCGTCTCCTCTCCCCTCCGGCGGCTCCCTCTGGATGGAGCCAGGAGCCAGATTCCAGGAGCAACCCAGATGTTCAGGGGAGACGCAGGAAGTGGAGCAGATGGGACCTGGGATTCCTGCAGGGCGGGGAGGGGGCGGCAGCTGGGGCGGCTGCCAGGGCCTGTGTGAGAGCCGAGGTCTGGAGGACTCGGAGCGGCCTGTGCAGGTGGCCCCGGGTGCTTTCCCCGGCCGCCAGCCGCCATCTGCCCTGAGCTGCCTTGAGTCGTGGCTAGATCTCAAAGGGCTCCATAGCGCCCCTCTGCCAGGGACTGGGCCAGGGCCTAGGAAAGAGGGAGACAGCCTTGCCCCTGCCCCCCCGAAGTCCCACCTCTCCCCTACTCAGGGCTCCAGTTGGCCTGTGAAGGACGCTCCTCGGCCAGGGCTTTAGAGCGGCCGGGCCTTCTGGGGAGGAAAGTCTTGTCCAGAGCACCCAACTCTCCCCACGTTTCCAAACCCAGGCTGGGTCACCCCTGCTCATTCCTGCCGTTTCTCGGGCAGGCCAGGGGCCAGGCCTGAGTGAGGAACTGGTGTCTGCTCCCCCGTGCACCTGAGGCTCCTGAAGCCCCTGCCCCACGCTGACACCCCTGGTTACTTGCCACCAACTTAGAGGACAGTTCTGGGTCCCTGTGGCAGGTGAGTAGAGAAGTCACATGCTCTAGAGGTGAGTTTCCCAATTCATTTTAGTTTGGGGCCTTGTCCAGGGGTGCGTGGGAATTACTCCTGGCTCTGTGCTCAGGGATCACTCCTGGTGGGGCTCAGGGAACCAGGTGAAGTACCAGGGATCGAACAATGGTTCTGGCTGTTTTTTGTTTGGTCACCCCCTCCCCTCTTCCAAAGTGGGCACCTCCTCGCTGACCATGGCTGTGAGTTCTTCTGGCCACACACCAGGCTGTGAGGCCCCCCTGAGTGCCGCCTGCCCATGTGCCCCGGGGAGTTCAAAGTGGAGATTACGGTCCTGCTGCTTGTTCGGAGTTGCTGCCGTGCTCACACGCGGACAGGCGGGCGGTTCGGGTTGTGGTCACCATGCGTGGCTGTGGTGCTTGCCGGGGACAGCGTGGCACTTTGCAAACCTGGCACGGGGAGTGCAGAGAGTAGCGCTGCCCGGCTCAGACATCAGGACTCGCTTTACGTGTGTGATGGTGACCACGTGCACACTGAGCCACTGTGGCCTCCTCCGTGTTTTTCTCCACGTCCCCCTCTGGACAGTGGGGCGGTACCGGCTTGGCCAGTGGATAACCAAGTGCCTTTTCCTCACTGGACCTCAGCTCCCCTCCTATAACATGGACAGGTCGAGACAGCAGCATTGGGAAGACTGTGTCCCATCCTCTGTGTCTCGTGGTCCAGGGACTGGCATGGTGGGGCCAGACGTGCTGGCTACACCCAGCTGAGGCCCCACGCCCGTCAGGTCCCGGGTTGTGGGGGGGCGCTCCCAGGGTATCAAGAGGCTCTGCAGGGTGGGGTTCCCCTGCAGGCTGGTGTGGGGGCGAGGCAGCCTGGCGGGAGGGGGGCAGAGGGAGGTCTAGGGTAGAGACTGGGGCTGGTTGGGCAGAACGGAGTGAGGCTCAAAGCTCCAGGGCTTTGCAAATGGATTTTGCTGAAATGGAAATTTCCACCCATCCCTGAAATGAGCCTGGCAGTGGGGCCAGGTCTGGTGGGGCGGAGGCAGCTGGGGACACAGACAGGCCCCGAGCCAAACAGTTTACATCCCTCCCAGGGCCACCAGCACCTCCGCCAAGCTTGGCCTGCCAGGACCTTCACAGCCCTCACACCTCTCCACGCCCTTCTCACCTCTTCCCTTCCTCCTGCAACCACTTCAGGGCAGCGACGCTCCCCACCCCCACCTCCCACTCTGCTCCCACTGCCTCTTCACCCCACACCCCTTCTCCCCTCTCTCGCTGACACCCACTCCCCACCGCTTCTCTCCTCACACCCACCGCTCCCCGCTCACACATGCCTCACCCCTCCCATATCACCTTCCGGAGCCTTCTCTTGCCCCTAACACTCCTCACCTGCTTCACTCCACGTACCCACTCACCCCCCCTACACACACCCTCCCCCACACCACCCTCACTCCTCCCATATCACCTCCCAGAACCTTCTCCTGCTTCATTCCTAATACCCACCCACCACGAACTCTCCCCACTCCTCAGCCCTCCCATATCACCTTCTGGAACCTTCTCCTACCCCCAACACTCCTCATCTGCTTCACTCTGCATACCCATTCACCCCACACAACCCCTCACTCCTCACCCCTCCCATATCACCTTCCAGAACCTTCTTCTACACCAATAATCCTCAATTGCAACACTCTGAATGCCCACCCACCACACATACACATGCCTGCTCCCCCCCCCCAGGTATCTTACCCCACCCCCATCTCACCCCTCTTATAACACCTTCCAGAACCTTCTCCTGCCACCAATACTCCTCACCTGCTTCACTACACATACCCACTCACCCTCTCCACACACACACATACACACACACACAGACACACACACACACACACAGAGTATCCCCCCACTAGCCTCACCCCTCCCATATCATCTTCCAGAACCTTCTCCTTCCCCAACATTACTCATCTGCTTCACTCCGCATACCTCCCCACACACAAACAACAAACAAAGCCTTCAACCCTCCCATATCACCTTCCGGAAACTTCTCCTGCCTCCAACACTCTATTTGCTTCATTTCTAATACCCACCCACCACCAATTACCACCCCCCTCAGCCCTCCCATATCACCTCCTGGAACCTTCTCCTGCCCCAACATGCCCCACCTGCTCCACTCTGCACACCTGCCTTTCCTTGGTCTCCCCACACGGACTCCCCTGCCCCCGCCCCTGGCTCCTCAGCCCTCCCATATCACATTCTGGAAACTTCTGCTCTTGATACTCCCCACCAGCTGCAGTCTGCATACCCACCTCTCCTTAGTTGCCCCCCACCCACTCACACACACACACCCCATATCACCTTCTAGAACTTTCTCTTGCTCCTGGCACTTCCTCTCCTCCCATTACTCCACGGGACCCTCCACATGGCCTCTCCCTCACCTGCTCTCACCCGTGACCGTTAGGGTGTCTGTTCCCTCTCTGACCCCTGCTCCCACTCCTGAGCCAGACCAGGCCGCATTGGGGGAATTCCTTTTCCTCCTCTCTAAGTGGGCCCCGGACTCACTCCTCGGGGCTGCCATGCAGAACAGTGACACAGGTGGCACGGGACAGGACTGTCAGAAAGGCTGTATTGTCCTTCTCTGGGGGGCCTCCTGGCAGCCCGTCCTGGGCCCCACCCCTAGGGCCCGAACCCCTGAACTGCGATGCAGAAGCCCAGAAATTCGAGGGTGCCCGGGCAGGGGCCCGGCCTACCCACAGGGCCGGAGCTGACTTGGTTTCTGGGAAATGGGGGCAGTGCCACCCCCGTGAGAGAGAGTCTGTAGGGACACCGGGTAGTGGCAGGACCCTGCAGGGTATCCCTGACTCCCAGACTGGCTATGATACCCCTAGGAACCTGACCCCCAATTTCCTCCTGCTGCCACGGCCACGCATGCTCGGGGCTGGAGGGTAACATATGGGGGCCGAGGCATGGGAGCAGTGCCCATCTCTGCACCCCAGACTCCTCTAACATGGGCTGGGCTGGAAGCCCCCCCACACACACACATACACACACACACACACACACACACACTCACTCACACGGGCTATCAGGAATCGTGCCTGCTGGTGGATGGGGCAGAGGGGAGGGGTGTGTCAGTGGACAGGGAGAGTGTTGCAACCAAGTGGGGGAGGTAGGAGAGGCAGGGGGCTTAACGCCTGTGCATTCCTCTGGTGGGGGGTGGTCTTCTCGTTCCAAGTACTCAATACCTGAGTGGGAACGGGGACCAGCTGACCCTTCTGCAGTTGTGATATTAACGGGGTTGAGGGTCCAGAGAGATGGAAACAGGGACCAAGGCATTTGCCTTGCACAAGGCCAACCCTGGTTCAAACCCCAGCACCACGTATGGTCTCCTGAGTCCTGCCGGGAATAAGTCCCAAGCACTGCCAGGTGTGATATTCCCCCAAAAAAGGGGGGGAAAGGAGAGATAGTTGGGGGGATATCCATTTTTCTGCTCAGGGGAGAAAGCGGGCACGAGAAGCAGGATGGAGCGAGCGAGGCAGGGCCAGAGCGAGAGTACCACAGGGAAGGAACCCGCCTCCCGTGCGGCTGACCCAGGCTCAATCCCAGCATCCTGTGTGGCCCCCCAAGCCCTCGGAGAATGATTCCTAGCTCAGCCAGGGGTAACCCCTTAGGACCCCTAGGTGTGGCCCCCAAACACAAAACAAAAAGATGGAGCAGGGTGGGAGTGAGGGCTGAGCGCTGGCCGCACCCACAGGGACAGAGGGCAGGAGTCAGGGAGCGTGGGGGTGGGGGCTCTGCACCATGCAGGGGTGACAACAGGGGTGACAGCCAAGCCTGACTGCTAATTACAAGCTGACTTGTCGTCACTCACAGTTAAAGAAACAGAGCTTGGAGCTTCTTCTGGCTTCCCTCTGCCCAGCTGCAGACCCTGGGCAAACGCAGAGCCGACCGGGTGCAGAGAGACGGGGCTGTGGGAGGCTGCGGTGAGTGGAGGGGGCAGGAGGAAGGGATCCGCGGTGAAGGGGCGCTGGGGCTGGGACAGCGCCAGGAAACTCGCTTTCCGGGTGGGGCGGGGAAGAGCGCCCTGGAGCTGGGTCAGCATGTCTGAGGCCAGGCGCAGAGTGCAGAGCCCCAGGCCTGCGTCCAGCTCCCCGGCTCTGCACTCGGGAGCCCCAGGAGCCATAGGGCTGTGTCTGTGTCACCCAGACTCTCAGCGCTGCGCTGGGGGGAGAGTCAGCGGGTCCAGGTACCTCTCCCCGACTGCAGCCCAGGTTCCCGCAGGTGGGCGCACACACGAGCTCCCAATGCCCGGGAAGCTCCTGCCACCTCTGGTTCCTGGTTCCTTCCCACGGGCGGGGCAAAAGGGAGGCCTGTGACCCAATGAGCCAGGCGGAGAGTTTGGAGGAGGTCACAACCTGCTGCCCCTTGGTCAGAATCCTGATCGCCGGATCGAGAGTACAGCGGGTAGGGCGATTTCCTTGCACGCGGCCGATCTGGGTTCGATCCTCGGCATCCCATATGGTCCCCTGTGCACCACCTGGAGTAATATCTGAGCACAGAACCAGGAGGAATCCCTGAGCACCGCCGGGAGGTTATATATTAAAAAAAAGTGCAGTTTACCAGATGTCACAAAAACTCAATAAAGTTATATTAAAAAAAAAAAAAGAAAGAAAGCAAGAAAGCAAGCAAAGAATCCTGACCTGGAAGGGCTGCAGTGATAGTACAGTGAGGAGGGTACCCGTCTTGCACACAGCTGACCTAGGTTCCGTCCCCTGCACCCCAGATGGCCTCCTGAGCCCGCCAAGGATAATTTCCTGAGTGCTGAGCCAGCAGTAAGCCCTGAGCACATTCGGCTATGGCCCAAACACACCACCACCCCCCAAAAATAAAAGAAAAATCTTTCTTCTTCAGAAAAACAGACTCCTGACTACGCCAGCTTCTAGCCATCCTCGACCTTGGTACGTGATTTAGCACTCAGGATTTTCCCACCTGAAAAGAACATGACAACAATGATAACAAATATAACAGTAGGGTCGAAGAGGATGCTTCAGGCCTGCAGTTCAGTGCTTTGCACACAGGAGGCCAGCTCAGTTCCCTGCAGCACAGGGCACGGTCCCTAAAGCACCAACAGAGGCTGGGAGCAGCCCCTGAGCACCCACAGATGTGGTCCCCACACCAAAAAATAAATAAATAAATAAACAAAATAAATAAATAAATAACAGCCACGTGAGTCAAGCAGGCACTATGCAGAGAATTCCATCGCTTGTAGCTTCTCTGAAAGCTATAAGAACAGTAGGTACTATTCATCTCTCCGTCTTACAAACGAGAAGACAGGTTCAGAGAGATTTGGTGATTTCTCCATAGTCACACAGTTGGTGAGAATCAAAACTGGGAATCTGATCCCAGAGCCTTAACCTGAATGATGTTTGTGACCCAGAGCTGGGGATGGGAGGTGGAGGGAGGGGAGTGGGGAGAGGGGACAGGGAGGAGGTTGGGAGGAGTAAATGAGATCACGCACATGAAGACGTATTTACCCAGAGCCTGACACAGCGTGCAAGAAAGTGATAAGTAGTAAGTGTCGATGTTGTTATATATTCATCCGCACAGGTGCTCAGAGGTTTTATTTTGCACTGCTAAGGTGGCAGGGGCTGGGAGAGAGGATGGAGAAGGATGGAGAAGCTGGATGTGGGGGTGGGAGAGCAGCTGCACAAAGGCTGCTGTGGGTGCAGGGGCAGGTGGGCTGAGGTGGGAAGTAGGGACTTTATGCCGAAAGCAGGGGAGGGCGGGGCGAGCGGAGGAAGTGGGTGACGCCGAGTTTACTTAAGGATCACGCTCCAGTGATGGGCTCATGGGCCGACAGGCGGTTTTCCCAGGCATCCCCGGGAATGGGAGTCAGGCAGCGTCACTTCAGAGACTCGGGTACCTTCTGCCCCGGGTTCACTTGTGTTTATTGGATTAAGGGGTTCAGGACGCTCTCCTGCAGCATGGGGGGCCTCAGGGCAGCGCTGTGTCTCTCCCCTTCCTGCTGGGGGGGCTGGAAGGCAGGGAAATGGTGTGGCCAGAGAATGAAGAGAGCAAATCTCCCCGCCCCCAGCCCTGCTACTCCCCTCCCCAGCCAGAGAGAGCCACGGTGGTCTCCAGCAGGCAGCTGCCCCCAACGCCCCTCTCCAAGGAACAAAAGCTTCACTGGTCACTTAACGAGTTGGAGAGGAGAGTTTACCAGGCGTCAGCCCGGGCTGGCAGTGGCGTTGGCCGGAAGGTTTCCATAGCTTGTAGGGCACAGAGGTGAAACGGCCCTGGGCAGGGACTCCAGCTACAGCAATCATTTATTAAACTCCTTTCTCGGTGGGTTGCGGGGGCGGGTGTGTGTGTGTGGTGTGGGTCCTTTCCCAGGAGCAGGTTCTGAACCAGGACCAGAGTTTGGCTGTGCCTCATTAGAACCGAGAGTTCAGGGCCAGGGCTGAAGGCTTGGGGCTGAGGGAGGAGGGCTGAGGACAGCAGCCTGGACACAGCCGCGCCTCCAAATACACCCTGGCCAGGAGGATTACTCCACAGCCGGGAAGCCGCCTCACCTGCTGGGGGGAAAGGCAGCTGGGATAGAGAAGGGACCACCAAGTAAATGATGTTGGAGGGCTCGCTCGGGATGGGAGGTGTGTGCTGAAAGTCGACTGTGGGACTGGACATCATGGCCACTTAGTACCCGTATTGCAAACCATCACACCCGAAAGGAGAGAGAGAGAGAGTAAAAGGGAATGTGCCTGCCACAGAGGTGGGGGGTGGGGGAGTGGGGGGGGGCGGGGATGGGGATGGAGGTGGTGGTGGGAGGGATACTGGGATCATTGGTGGTGGAGGATGGGCACCAGTGGAGGGATGAGTGTTCGATCATTGTGTGACTGAAACAGAATCGTGAAAGTTTCTACGTCTGTAACTGTATCTCACAGTGATTCATTAAAATAATAATAATAACAAAAATACATATACAGTCTATGCTCATCTCAGCCGAGATAGGAAAATGAACCAAGAAATTGAAATTGGCCTATTTTAATTTTCTGTGTAATTAAAGGCCTTTAAAAAAAAACAAAAAACAAAAACACCCTGAACAGATACCAGAGACGGCGCGTGTGGGACGCGGACGGCAGAGCACACGCTCCTGAGCCCCAGCCTGCCCGAGGCTCCCTCCATTTCCATCCGGCTCTGTCGCAGGAGCACTGGGATAATGGACTGCCTTATTTATTGCCTGTTTGGAAAGGGGGAGGGGAGGACCCCAGGGCTGTCCCTGGCCATGCTCAGGGGACCAAGCACAGGCTCCAGCACTTTGTCTCTCCCCTACCCCCCTCTCGATGGCTTTAGTGATTCTCTTCCTGATGGGGGTCATGGGTGCATCCGAGTCACTCGCTGCTTCGTTCATTCATCCGACCAACGTCTCTCTGAAGGCGCCTGGCGCTTCCACTGGCTGCTCACCGCCTCCAGGTCCGCGCAATTGAATGAGCAAGGCACCCAGTGCCTTTGGTATGTCTAGACTGGGTTGGGGGTCAGAAAAAAGGGATCACCCCGACTGCTGACCCCGCTGGGGCTCTGCACTGGGCAGGGCGGGGCCGGGCAGGGTTTCCCTCGGTCCCTTTGGGAGGGGGCCTGTAGGATCCAAGAAGCCAGGAGGGGGCCTAGAACTTGAAAGCCTTGGTCTCTGAAAATGAGAGGACTGTCTTCACACACGGACAGGCTCCCGTCCCCACCACTGGGGTTCTGGGAACTAGACTCATATGGAAAGATACGAAGGGGGCTCAGTCCTGACAGCCCCAACCCTACACGACTTGAGAAAAAGGGGGAGGAAACTTTGAAAGTTCTTCTCCCAAGCCCGAGCAGGGCTTCCTAAAGTCAGACCAGCGTGAACCTCGCCTGAGACCGCGAGGGAGGGGGAGCCGTGCATGCCGCCTCCATATGCCCCTGACCCTGGACCCCAGCTGCAGAGGGGAGGCTGTGAGAGGCAGGCAGGGCGTGTGTGGGGGGAAAGCTGGGAGCTGGGTCTCACGTGCAGAGAAGGCGGAGACTTTGTCTGCACCCACGTTTCCCCCCCGCCCCCCACCGTCTGACAGAACGAGCTATCTCTATTTTTAGCTGGCACTGGAAGGAGAGGAAGTTCGGGGGGCCAAGCCACCAGCCCCAGCTCCTGCTGCTAGCACCCACAGCACGTGGTGCGGGGGCGCAAGAAGGAGCCCCGAGTTCCAGCTCCCCCCCCCCGCCAGCTGCACAGGGGCAAACTGTAGACTGGGGCCAAGTGGGGGACATCCTATCTCTGACTGGCAGGTCACGGGTGAGGGTGAAAAGGAGAAAGACCTAGTTTGCTCCCCAAGATCCGGTAACTCTAAGCGGGGACCCCAGCCTCCAGCTGAAAGTTTTAGTCTCTGCCGGGGGAGGGTGCCTGGTGGCTCTGCTCCCCACGGCTCTCCCCCACCTGCCTTGCTGCAAGGATGAGGGTGGAGGGGGGCTCGACTGATGGCAGCTACGAAGGCCCTGTGGGCAGGGAAAGGCCGGGTAGCGGCAGCCACAGTGCTTGGGAGACTCTGAACTACACCCCCTGCCTCAGCCCCATCCGCTCCCTACTGGCTGTGTGTCATTGAAAAAGTGGCTGGACCTCTCTGAATCCCTATTCTCTCATCTGTCAAGTGCGTGGCTGGGGATTAAATGCGCTCCTGTGGGATCTGCTGCCTGCTCCTGAGGCTGGAACAGCAGAATCCAGTCTGGACCCAACCCTGCTATGAGCTGATCTCATACCCCATTGCCGCCGCCTCTCCTTACCCCTGTTCCTGCCTCCACAGAACCCCATGTCTCTTCCAGGCCAAAGCGAAGGGGGACTCACCTGCGGCTTCCTCCAGCCCCCAGCTGCGGATCCAAAGGCTCCCCAGCCCAACCGGGCAACGCACCTGCAATGCACCTGTCAGTGGAGCTGGGGAAGAGGTGAAGGGGTGTCTCTTGCAAGATGCCCCCGGGAAGAAGATAGAAATGACAGCGGAGGGAGGAGAGTGAGGTCAATGCACTGAGCACGTGCTTTGCATATAATCCCCAGCACCACGTGGGGTGTCCCCCGCCCCGTCACCAGGAGCCAGGAATAGCCCCTAAGTGCCACCAGGTGTGACCCCAAAACAGAGAAACAGAATAGAAAGAAGGGGTCTGAAGAGCAGGACAGCGGATAAGGCACTTGCCTTGTAGACAGCTGACCTGGGGTCATCTCTGGCACCCCATAGGGCCCCCAAGCCTGCCAGGAGTCACCCCTGGGTGCAAAGCCAGGAATAAGCCCTGAGCATCGTTGGCTATGTCCCATCCCGCCTCCCCCCAAAAAGACTCACTATTCAAATATATTTTGCAAAAGTTACTAGGAAAAAACTGGGACTGCAGGACTGGAGTGATAGCACAGCAAGAAGGGCATTTGCCTTACACGCGGCCAACCTGGGTTCGATTGCCAGCATCCCATATGGTCCCCTGAGCACCGCCAGGAATAATTCCTGAGTGCATGAGCCAGGAGTAACCCCTGTGCATCGCCAGGTGTGACCCCCCCAAAAAAAATTCGGGCTGGAGCAATAGTACAGCAGGCATGGCATCTGCCTTGAACGCAGCAAACTGGGGTTCAAATCCCTGGTTACCCACATGGTCCCCCGAGCACCGCGATGAGTAATTCCTGAGTGCAGAGCCAGGAGTAACCCCTGAGCATCGCTGGGTGTGACCTAAAATATGAAACACAAAACAAAATTTAAAAGTTACTAGAAAAAAAGCAGGGGAGGGAGAGACAAGATTGGGGTTGATCCCTGTTCCCTGTGAACCTCTCGAATCCGTGGACCTCCCGAATCCATATTCCAAGAGAGCCCCCTTAGCTGGCAGCACGTTCTCCGAAAGATCTAGAACCCCAGTGGTGGAGCCCCACTCTGGGCTCTGGGATGGTGGCCGGGAGGGATGCTGGGTGCTCGGTTTCGTCCTCCTCCCTCGACTCTGCATGGGCTCCGGCCACCTGGAGTCCGTGGGGTCTCGCGACAGAGAGGGTGAGCGGCAGTGCGGCCTGGAGCAGGGCCCGTCCCACGCTCCCCGGGGCTGCTGCCGCAGCGGTGTCAGGCAGGCAGCAGACAGAAACTGAGCTGCGTCCTTCCCCCAACCCGGGAGGCTGTTGCCATGGTAACTTCATATTTATCCACTTTAGCTCCTAATTAAGGGGAAAAGCATATAACATATTGGATGTCAAGGAGGCTTTGTGAGCCTCAATTTAGCGGCCCGTGCCTCGATGTCAAACTCCAGCGTGATGGCTGTTAATCACCTTCCAAATTACCGAGAGCGGTCACAGAGGCGGTGGGGCAGCGGGACCCCGCAGCGCTGGTGTGGGGCCCGGGGCACTCGGGAATTCTGTTCAGCCCGGTAAAGGCTGGCTCTGGGGGTGTCCGATTAGGAAGTCTGTGGGGACAGCAGCTTCTAGTGCCCCCTGGGCCCTGAGACAGCCTGGACACCCCGGGGCTGACTGACAAATCAAGAGCAGCCTAGGGCCAGCTGGTGGCGCCTGGGGTCACACGGAGCCTGGTGGATGGCAGGTGGGTGCGGAGCTTCTGTGACTCCCAGGTGAGGGTGACTCCGAGGCAGGTGAGCCGCAGCCCCAGCAGGGAGCCGCTCGCCCCTCCAGCCCAGCTGGGCCACCCTGGGGTGCTCAGGCCCAGGCACTGGCCAGCCAGCCTGTCCTGGTGTCCCCTGCTAAGCCGCTGGAGCTGGGGCCAGGCCTGCTCTGGGGGTGTGGGAGGAGGAGAGTGACAGAGTGAGGTCAGGAGGGAGGCGCCAGGGGGACGGCGGCACAGTGGCTAAGAGCATGAGTTACAGGGTCAGGCCTCATCGTGGCCACTGACAGCTGTGCCCCGGGCCCCATTTGTCCCCTCGCTTCCTCTATGCTGCTTTGCTGGGTCAGCCGGAGCAGGGGACGGGAAGTCCTGCCTCACAGGCTTGGTCAAGACTCAACGAGGTGCTTGGTGTGGGAAGTCGAGTGCCACGTGGCCCGAGAGCCCCATAGGCAGGCCTGATTCTCCAAGGCCAGGCCGCGGGCCCAGGGTGCAGGGACAGTGACCAAGCTCGGGCTAGGGGCAGTTTAGCCGCCCAGAGAAGAGAAAGAACTTTCGGCGTTCGACTCCCAGAGAAAGAGCAGAAGGAACCCTGGGGAAAATGGGCCAGACTGGGAGCTGCGAGGGTGTGGGAACAGCCAGCGCCCGCTGCGCTGTGTAGGGCACCGCGCACAGCAAGGAGGCCCTGGCACTCCAGGTCTTGATGTCGCCTAAAAGCCGGCAAGGACTTTAGTGGAATCTGAGCCTGCGAGACCCTTAGAACGTTCCAGATGCTTTCACAACATCTATTGTCTGAGTCTGCCCCAGATCTCCTGCATGAGAATCTCAGCACCGGGGCCAGAGAAACTGGTTTTCAAACAGCAGTACAGAAGGGGCGGTGCTGGCCATGCGCGCTGGACCCTGGTTCCGTCCCTAGCACCCCATACAGTCCCCTGAGTACCACCAGGAGCGATCCCTGGGAGAGAACCGAGAGCCAGGAGCAAACCCTGAGTGCCACTGAGTGCAGCCCCCAAATGTGGCTCTAGTGGCTGAAGTGTACGCTTAGCTAGAGGGACCCCTCACTTTCATCCCCAGCTCCGTGTGACCCCCACACACTGCTGGGAGTGGACCAACACTCCAAATATTAATAATAATGGATAAAATGAAATTGGACTTGGAAAGAAAAAAATTTTATAGCTCAAAGCTTGGGGATCATCTCGATGGTTAATAATCATAATCACAGTTAACTTGACTTATTGATTTATTGATCACTATGAACCAGCACCGTGAAGTGCTTCACGCAGATTCTCTCTTCACATGCTCTCGGGCTGCTGCTGAGCTAGGCCGACCCTCTTCAGCAGATGAGGAAACTGAGGCTCAGACAGATTTGTTACAGGTCCTCGTTGACTAATGGTAGATCCAGGATTTATTTATTTATTTATTTATTTATTGCTTTTTGGGACACACCCGGCGATGCTTAGGAGTTACTCCTGGCTCTGCACTCAGGAATTACCCCTGGCAGTGCTCAGGGGGCCATATGGGATGCTGGGAGTCGAACCCGGGTCAGCCACGTGCAAGGCAAAGGCCCTACCCGCCATGCTATGGCTCTAGCCCCTAGATCCAGGATTCTGAGCCATTTAAATTCACTTCCCGGGCAGCACTTCACTCTACAGCTGAGGAAACAGGATGCCCAGGGTGGTGAGGCCACTTTCCCAAGATCACACAGCGACCGTTAGAACACAGGAATCCTTTCCTTCCATTCTGACCCTTTGGAGACATTCTGAGGACACGCTGAGGGAGGTAAGAGGGTCCTAGACCTTTGCCCCTGCAGAGGGAGTGTCAGAGGATGGCGGTGGGGTGGGAGGGCCCCCCACCCCGGCAGATTCTGGACTTGCAGGAGAAGCGGGGAGAGGGGTGAGCGTGGCCCTGGCAGACTGGCTGGCCCGGTAGGAGGGGCTGCCGTGGCCTGGTTTCCGCAGATGTGGGCTGCAGGCGGCCTGCTGAATGGGAGGCTATTAAGAGAAAATGCTTTGCAAGAAGCAAAGCAGCTGGGAACCCAGACCGTCCGAGGGCTGAATGGGTGGCTTTGTCCCTGCGGGCCCTGGCAGGCACTTCTCCCGGGTCTGTCTGGAAGACAGGCTGGTCAAGAGGCCGGGGTGGGGGCGGGGGCGGGTCACCCGCAAGAAGGCTCCATTCCCGCCTCCTAGGGGGTGCGGGTCTGGGCTCTGACAGTGGGGGTTCTGCTCTGTCTTTTTGGGGAGGGTAGGGGGTGGCACCCAGGGGTGCTTTGGGGCTGTTCCTGGCGCGGTGCCCTTTGAGAGTCTCCCCCAGCGATAGGGGTGACACCTTGCACGTGCTACTGAAGCCTCCTCCTTCACCACCTGGAGCTGAAAGGGGACAATCTGGTAGCGCCGTGGGGAAGGAAGGGACGGAAAATGGAAGGACAGGGCCCAGGAGAGACTCAAAGGGGTCAAAGGCTCATACGCTCCACACAAGAGAACCCCAGATTAGACCGTGGGCACCTCGTGGTCTAACCTGCCAGGAGTCATCCCCAAGCACTGAACTGAAGCAGCTTCTGAGCACTGCCAGGGGTGACCCCCAAAGACAGAGAGACAGGCAGAAAGAAAGACGTTGCTCTTGGCTTGGGGGCCACACACACCCGGCAGTGCTTAGTCCTGGCTCTGTGCCCGGGGCCCACACCTGGCAGGGTTTGGGGTACCCTAGGTCGTGATGGGGATCAGACCTGGGTCGGCTGTGTGCAAGGCAAATGCCTGCCCACTGGACTCTCTGGCCCTTCCTCCTCCCCTTCCCAGTTACTTCCTATCCTCCCAAGGCAAGTTCAGTGATGCCTCCCCAAGGAAGCCTGCAAGGCATCCTCTTTTATGGTCCCACTTGAGCGCTGGCCAGCACCTAGCCCCCTGTGCCCAGACTCCGCTTGGATGGTGAAGGGACATGGCCTGTATTCAGTGCTCAACCAGATCTTCTGTGTGCGGTTGAGGGAGGGACTCCGTGAAGGACTATCACCAGCACAGGCCTGGGCTGGGAGAGGAATAAAGGGGAAAGGAGAGGGGAAGCCTCGCAGAACTGTGAGCACGTCCGGCTTAGGGCCTCCTGCAAGGGGATGGGCCACGCTGACCTCTTGGGGTGTGTCTAAGTGAGGCCGCGTTGTCTGGAGCCTGATCAGCAGAGTGAGTGATCTCTGGGTCGGCCCCACGCTTAGCCCATCACATGCACCACCTCCACGCCCTCCTCACCAAATTCTTTTGTTTCTTCAAGCCACACCCCGCAGTGCTCAGGAGCTACTTACCAGCTCTGTGCTCTGAGATCACTCCCAGGGATGTTAGGGACTGAATCCGGGCCTCCCACCTGCACACTGCAGAGCCTGCATCTGCCCATGGACCCATCCCTAAGGCCCCTCAGTGAAAGTGGCGCTGTGAGCCAGGAACCCTGGTCATCGTGTCACATTCCATCACAACCCCCTTTCCCCCAAAAAATGTACAGAACCAAGACAGCCTCCCCAGGTGATAGGTCTTGCAGGTGGGAGGGCCGGGGGTGGCATCCGTGCCTCCACATGGGTGGGCTCCTAGCGCTGGCACTGACCCCCTGGCCCGCTGGCCTCCCCTGCAGGAAAGAGGTCCTCGTCCCACAGCCCAGGAAGTGGGCGTTGCTGGGAAACGAAGCTGGAGAAAGCTTGGTTGGTGTTGGGAGAGCGACCACAGAACATTGGGGGCCAGGGACAAATGCAAGAGCTGGCGGCCAGCCCAGCCAGCAGACAGACAGACGGACCCCAGGAAGAGGGAGGGGACAGCCCGTGAGGTGGTGTTGGCTGGCAGCTGGTGTCCATCACCCCACAGCTGGAGGGTGGACGGGGCTGAGCCTGGGCACACAGCGCTGTGCTCTGAGGAGCTGCGGGCTGCTTCGCCCACTGGGGGCTTCATCACTCGGCACTTGCTGAGCTCAGGTGGTGGATCCTCTGCACTGCAGCCCCGGCCCAGCCCCACAGAGGAAGTTCTCCTGCTTCTTCAGGCACAGCAGGGCCTCGGAGCGAGCAGGAGCTTGTTCTCCCCGCAGCTGTGGATTCCGCTCTGCGGTGGGACGGCAGCTCCTCCTCTCAGGGCGAGCCCCTGAGCCCCTCCATCGGGGACACCCCCGGCCCGCGTTCCCCGACTGTCCACCCGGGGGGGGAGCGGGTGGCTCATGAGGCTCGGTGTGGAAATTGCCAAGGTCTCAGCAGGACAAGCGTGCTGGAACCTGGCGCACCCAGGTCACGGGGGCCGTGGCCAGGCCTAGAGCTGGAACCTCGGGCATTCTGAGAAATGGGGGGCAAGGGGGCGCTATGCCCCAAGGCTGGGCTCCAGAGGACCAAGAGAGAAGCTCTCACCGTGTTCCTACTTGCTCAGGAGCCTTGGGACGAGGCCGGGGCCAGGTGTCTTGCCCAGTGTGAGGCGGGGCCCCAGGGCTGGAGGAAGCCCGAGGCCCAGCGAGGAATAAGGACCAGAGAGGCAGCTGGAGGGAGAGAGGTGGGGACGTTGGGGAGACACTAAGATTAGAGATATGCTGGGCTTGGCCCTGAAAATGGAATTGGGCATCATTATTTTCAGTAATTTGGGGCTGGATAGCACAGTGGGTAGGGCGTTTGCCTTGCACACGGCGGACCCAAATTCGATTCCTCTCAGAGAGCCCGGCAAGCTAC
The DNA here is from genome assembly GCF_027595985.1 of Sorex araneus. Classification (NCBI taxonomy): domain Eukaryota; kingdom Metazoa; phylum Chordata; class Mammalia; order Eulipotyphla; family Soricidae; genus Sorex; species Sorex araneus. The sequence goes on along the minus strand of NC_073307.1, from coordinate 19,621,142 downwards.
CGAGAGTATCCCACCCACATAGCAGAGCCTGGCAAGCTACCTGTGGCATATTCAATATGCCAGAAACAGAAACAACAAGTATCACAATTGGAGATGTTACTGGTGCCCGCTTGAGCAAATCGAGGAGCAACGGGATGACGGTGCTACGGTGATTTTCAGTAGGGTGAGAATTCCCGGTGGATTTTAGCTTGATGGTGGTGAGAGATGTGGGGTGACGCGGTTGGGGGTAAGTGTTGGCTTGGGGCTGAGAGGACAGGAGAGCCAGGAGGAGGGTTTTGTCTGAGATGTGGCTTTGCCGGGCTGAGGGCAGAGCGAGGCCATTGTTGGCCGTGGGGCAGAGTGGACGTGACCGGGGAATGGCAGGAAGCGAGATTTGCTCCTGGCCTCCCGGGCGGGCCGTGCCCTTTCCGAGCAGGTGAGATGCCAGGGGAGGAGGGCGGGGAGGGAGCTCAGCCCTCAGGGGTGCATGCTTCCCAGGCTCCAACCCCAGCGCTGCCGGGCCCCCTGATCTCTGCTGGGTGGCCCCGGCGAGCCCCCACACCGCGGGCCTGAGCACCGCTTAGGAGGGGCCCCCGCCAGGAGCCAGAAAGGGAGTCAAAGTGGGAGCTGCGGGCTGTCGTGCAGGCTCCTGCCGGCGGCCACCAGTGTCAGCCACTGACCTCCGCCTCCCACCCCTGCCCCAGCCCTCACCCTGGGCTCCTGCTCAGGCAGGGGTGGGGGCTCTCGTGCTGTCTCTCTGGATCCCGGCAGCTAGAAGGGAGCTCCGCGCTCTGCCCTTTCCCAGCTACGGGATCTATTTTTTCCCCCCGTGTTTGTTTGCAGAGTCCTGCAGCCTAGAGAACCGAGCTGGATCCGAGGCATTCTGGGTAACTGCACATGGCGGGGAGGGGGCCTCATCCTAGGGTGAGTGCAGGACAGGGATCGCCCCCTCCCATGCCTCTCTGGTCCCTGCCAGGGCCTGGACCTCTCTCCTCCTTTCTGCAGAGGCCCGACCCCTGCCTGGCCCCGCTTCGCTTCTCAGGGTGACAGCCTGACATCTCCTGCACTCAGCGCAGGGGGGCGGGGAGGGGGGTCAGGCTTTTAAAGCTGTCATTGGGGAGCCGGTGGCCCCGTGCTCCCTCGCTCCCCTGCCCCAGCGTTCCTTCATGCAGAAACACGCATCAGGGCAGAAAGTGAGGACCACGGAGCACCGAGATGCCTTTTAAATGCTGGCAATTAGAGGCTGAATAAAGTCGCGCGCCTGTGCCTCTCGCCCGCCGCGTGCTCCTGGCAGGGCCCCCGCTCCAGGCTGCCTGCGGAGCGACCCCCACTCTGGGTTGGGGAACAGAAGACAGCGGCGGCAGCGGTGGGCACCTGGCTGGGGTCTGGCTGGGACAGGGCTGCAGAGAGGAGGGACCCGTGGGTGCCTAATGAACTCCTTGGCCTTCCTGGAGTGTTGGGGAGCCCAGGGGGGCTGTAGGGGAGTCTTCAGGGAGCCCCCGCAGAGGAGAGTGAGGCGGAGGGAGGGCGCCAAGCTCATGTCTCTGAAACGGGATAGTCCTGTGCTGGCACTGGCTCTGCCCTCTGCCTGCTGCGCGACGGGGCAGGTGATGCACCCTTTCCAAGCCTCAGTTACCTTGTCTGTAAAATGGGAGTGAAGATGAACAGTCACCCCAGCCTCCTTGAGGCCAGGGACAGCTGAAGTTAGTGTTGCATGGTCCTGCATGGGGGGAGGGGGGGCGGAAGCACACCCCAAGCCTGGGCCAGCAGAACCTTCTTCACTGACGGCCCCCTTGGGGCTCCCAGGAAGCAACAGGTGATCAGATTGGGCATGAGGGGTCCAGAGGGGAATCGGGCTTGGCAGCACAGGTGCCCTGGGATGCCACTCAGAGCCCCCGCGGGACCCACGTCACATCCTGCAGCCTCAGTTTCCCCTGCAGAGGGGCCCCGCCAAGCACACGCTTCCTGACGCACACACTGTTCCCGCAGAAGGTGTCTGGCACCTTCCCTCCGGAGCCCTGGGGTGCTCCCCGTTCTGCTCCCCAGCGGGCCGGCCCCTCCCGTGCGCCCTGAGAGGCTGGGGGTGGGGGTGGTCATGCAGCCGCTCAGCAGACGGCGGCGGTTGGGGGGCAGAGGAGGCCGGGCGGGCGGGCGGGCGGCGGGGCTCCTGCGCCCACGTGGCCGCTCATCCCCAGGAGGCTGCTGTGAGCGGCGCGCAGCAGCACTTGGCTTTAAATAAACAGAATGACGTCACCCTGGTGCCCGCGCTGCCGGCGGGAGGTGAGCTCAGCGAGGGGGCGCCGAGGGGCAGATGAAGGGCAGGTCCGGGGTCGGGGGGAGGGGGCCCGCCCACCCGTGGGAAGGGCCAGGACAGCGGGGAGGGGCCTGCAGCGTCGCCCAGGGGCCGGCTGAAAGGGCACTGGTGGGAAAACGGGGGCGCGTTAGCCCCCCAAGGTGCCGCGTGCGCCTCCGTCTCCCCGAAGCCTCAGCTGTGAAATGGGGAGGTCTGGTGCGGGCCTTGCGGGGTTTAGACCCCCGCTGTGTGCAGTGGGCCTCTCTGGTCCTGTGGGCCGCCCCTCACGGTTTGCTTTGGCTCCTGACAGCTAGGAGGGCAGGGTGAGGGGGTCCCGCTCTCACCCCCACCGCTCCCCTTCACGCCCCTTCGCTCCCCTTGAGCCTGGATAGCCATTTCCGCTTCTTGTTCTCCACCTTCCCTCCTCCGGCCCGACCTTTCTCCCCCTGTGTCCACTCCCGTCCCTCTCCCGGTGTCCCATGTCCCGTCCTTCCACCCGTGGCTGGATCTTTCTCCAACTTCTGCTCAAGTCTCTTGGCAGGCAGGTGAGGTGAGTCCCAGCTTGAGCAGAGGCCCCAGGTGAGGCCAATGTCCCCAAAGCGGAAGCCCCCGCCCCCAGCCCTGTCCCCTGGCTCTGCTGGCTTCCGGAGAGGGGTGTGTGTGGGCCGGGGGCAGAAGGCCCATCTTGTCTGTCATCTGGAGAGACGCGTGTGCCAAATGTCAGCTCCATGGCTCCGATTCAGCTCCCCGGCGTCTGGCTGCAGCACAGCGATGGAAGGGGGTGGCGGGGACCTGGGAGGAGGGACTGGGTACTCAGGAGAGGCTCTGGGGCTGCCGTCGGAGGGTCCTGGGGTGGGGGCGCTGATGGAGGGGTCTGTGAGGCGCATCAGATCAATGGATGCCATGGTGTGACTCAGATGAGGGGAAGGGAGGCAGAATTTGGGGTGAGGAAGTGGGTCCCAATTCCTGGGTGGGTCGAGCATGGGACCCAAGGGCCCTTGCTGTGGGTGAAGGGGCCTCACGGGGGGAAGGGCAGCTCAGGCTGCGGGCAGCGCCACGGATAGGGTGGTCCTTGGCTGGTCTCCGGGGACCTTCATTTGCTGACCTTGCCCGTCTCCCACTTGCACCCCACTCTCAGCTGCTCTCCCTGGGCCCCTTGGGAGCCTCACAGCCCTCCCCGACGAGTATTTCCCCTCCAGCTCCCCTTCACCCCTGCGCTCTGGCTCTCCAGGCCAACCGGAGTCTGGGCCAGAAAGACAAACGTGAGTCCCCGTGGCCAGGTCTCAGGAAAGCAGCAGCCGGACCACAGTGCCCAGCCCCCTGCGTGCCCTGCCAGTGGGACCCAGGCAGGGCTGGGGAGTCCAGAACATTCTGCTGGGTTCTGCAGGCATCCCAGCATAAGCTCGGGATGAGACAGGGTGACAGTTCGGGGGTTCTATGTGTCCGTCCTGGACCCTTGCCCACAGCCGTATGCCAGGGCTCAGGCGGGGTCCCGGGGACACCCGCCTTGGGGAGAGGAGCCAGCTTCAGAACCCCTCATGCACACAAGGGCTTGAAAGAATGCCCATCCCGCTTCCTCACTATTTGGCTGAGCTGGGAAGCTCTTGACATTTTTTTCATTCAAATCAAATCTTTTGTCTGGTTGGTTTTTGGCTTTTGCTTTTAGGCCGGACCCGGGCTTCTCCTGGCTTGTTGCTCTGGAGGTCACCCCTGGCGATATAGTACAGGGGGTTCGGGGGGAGGGGGTCATGGGCAGGAGGGAGGACATCTTGCAATTCTGGGGGCTGAACCCTGAGATCCTGGATGCAAAAACACAGTCTGAGCCCTTAAGCACTGTCTCCCGCCCTCAGAGCTCTCTTCTCTAACAAAGTCCATCACCTGGGGCTGGAGCGATAGCACAGCGGGTAGGGTACTTGCTTTGCATGTCGTCAATAGGGGTTCGATTCCCGGCACCCCTGTCACTGGCTCTGCCAGGAGTGATCCCTGAGTGCAGAGCCAGGAGTAGGCCCTGGGCACAGCTGGGGGTGACCCTCCAACAAACAAACCGACAACATGGTGTGTCATCTCTCTGTCATTTCTTTTTTCCCTTCCTGTCACGGCTTCTGTCCTGGAGTCACACACTGCTTGCGGCTGCCGGTCGTGTGGTCAGGGGCTGCCCACTGGGCCCACAGACTGCAGTCACCATGCTTTGGGGGTGGGGGCTGTTGCACATCCGGGGGGGGTTGCACCTCCCATGTCCAGAGCAGACACTGACGGTCTCCCCAGAGCCACACACCTCCAGGCACCGCCCCCTCCAGTGACCAGGGGACACTGGCCATCACTCACTTTCATGCTATGGCACCACACAGCCGGGTTTAGGCCCCGCGTGGAAGGCCGTGACGGGCGACGCTGGCTTTGCCCCTGAGCCAGCCCTGGGACTCTGACAATCGCAGAGACCGTGGTCAGAGCAGTGGACGTTATTCTATCCCCACCTCAGCGGGGCTCTAAGACGGCAGGTCACCTGCCTGCTTCATACCAGGGCCCGTCTTTGAACCCCTTCGGGCCCCGAGCAGCCCCCACAAATGCTCTCTGCATTAGGAGGGGCGCTGGAGGTGAGGGTCCCCCCGGAGCATTCCGGGGCCGGTCCAGGGTGGCGGAGACAGGAGGGCTGGGTGCTGCTGGCTGCTCCCGCGAGGCCTGGCCTGCCCCCACCCCTGCACAGAGCCCCAGCCTGCACCCACACCTCAGGGAGTGCTAATTGGCTACACTTATAGCCTTGTTGGGGGCGGGGGCTGACCTAAATTCTGTTTACCTGGATGGGTCCCGGAAGGGCACCTGGGGCAGATGCGAGGGGCTGCTGGGGTCCACGCCTCCTTTCTAGCCCCGGCCGGGCGGCCAGCTGCGAGACCCCGCCAGGCGGTGGGGTGGGGTGGGGTGGGGCGCGCCGGGCCCCTCCCCCGCCCCGTGTGGGTGCACGGGCTGCTGTGTTCCTGCGGCGCCGGTGGGTGCGTGACGGCAGCTCCCACCCGGCAGAGCCGTGAACAGAAGGGGCGAGCTGCCGGCGGCTTTAAATAGCTCCTTGCTGGATCTCACTTGCCGGAGCCCTACCCCCCCAAGTCTGGCTGCCTGGGGGAGGGGCCGCAGGAGCCCCAGAAATGAGGCCAAAGACAGAGGGGCTTGTCCTCCCTCCCAGCTCCACAGCATCCTCCAGTCCCCGGAAACGCCTGCCAAGCAACACCTGTTTGTGGCGAGCCCTGAGCGCCCCGGGAATCTCCCGGGGGGCGCGAGTCGGCCGGGCCTGGGTCCGTGTCTCGAACCCTGAAGCAGGCAGGCTTCATTCTGGCCTTACAGGGGCAGGGGGACAGTGTCTCCCCCCGCCCCCACCCCACAGGTACAACCCAGGCCGCGTAACGCTGTAAGCACCCCCCACCATCCTCTGCAAGGGCTCCTTGTCCTAGGGGCGCCTCTTCCTGCGGCCTCCAGGTTTCTGCATGGACCTTAGCGACCTGGACGGCCACCTTTGCCCTTGCTTCAGTCCCCCTACTTCCCTCTGCTCCCCAAACAGCTCTAGCTGGCTCCCACCCTGGGCCCATGCTGTGGGGATGGGGGGGAGGGGTGCCCCCTGCCTGGGCTCTCTCAGGGAAGGGCCAGCGACACCCTCCCGTCTGCACAGACATGCACCAGAGTCAGGTGAGGCAGCGGAATGCGACGGGAAGGTCCTTCCTTCCTCCTGGTCACAGAAGAAACCAAAGCACGGGCCCCGGAGCCCCAGCCCTGCGGGGAGGGCGTTGGCCTTGCACAAGGCTGACCGGGTTTGATCCCCGGCATGTCACAGGGCCTTCGGAGACCCGCACAAGTGATTCCCACCTGCAGAGCCAGGGGTAACCCCTGAGCATGGCCGGGTGTGCCCTGCCCCCACCCATGGAGAAACAAAGGCATTTTCCTGAGAGTCTCTAAAAATAGTATGTAGAGTTGGGGACAGGGATAGGTGAAAAGGTAGTACCGGGGTCAAGGGGCTGCCTCGAGGGCAGCTGACCCTGATTTGATCCCCAGCACCATGTATGGTCCCTGAGCATAGTCAGAAGGGACCCCTGAGCACAGAGCCAGAGGTAGCCCCCGAGCACTGCTGGCTGTGAACGCCACACTGAAAATAAATAACTTACTAAACACTGTCCGGGGCTCCTCTGCTGAGCCTGTTCGTAGTGGAGAGCTAGCTCTGGAGGAGCTGTCTCGCTGAGGGCTCAGTTCAGATGCAGCCTCCTGCAGGAAGCCTTCCTTGAATTGCCCACTGGCAAGGGCCCAGATCCTCACACGGGCATGTTCCCTCCATCTACCCCCTTTACAGGAGTAATAGTTGTCGGAGGGCAAGTTGCTCCCTGCGGAGGTGTCCAGGGAGAAGGGCTGAAGGAGAGGCCCCAAATCCCCGCGCTAGGGCTCCTCCTCCCGGCCGCCCCAACAGTGCCGTTTCCTCCGACACGCCCGCTCTGGTGTCTCTGAGGTTCAGAGCAAAGTGGGGCTCACGCACAACTCCTCTGCCATCCGGGGCCACTGCTGCTTCCTCTGGGATCTGGAATGGTAACGTGTAGGGAGGAAGGAAGTGACGTGGGTGGCGGCAAGGGAGCGACCCTCTGAGCAGCTGTTGCTCCCATCTCTTCCCGCTCCGCACCGGCCACCGGAGAGACCACGGCACTGAGGCTGCTCTCTCCGGACCCAGCAGACGCACAGTAAGCTTCTGTTGTGACTGGCTGATCCTGCCTCCATCCCGGAAGCGCAGTGGAAATTCAGAGCACTTTCCCCTCTGCTCCCTCTGACACCTCAGCCCTGAGCAGGCAGCAGGCGGGGTTCAAGCTGGGGGGAGCAGGGAAGCACAGCTGACACCCCACGTGGGACTTTTCAACTTGACGATGGAATAAAAACTGCTGCATTCTGTGGGAACTGGACTCTGAACCTGCTTCCAGGCTGCGGATTTGCTGGTGATGTTCTCGTGAGAACTGGGCAGAGGCCGAGAACCACAGCAGTGCTCAGCCCAGAGACGCTGGAGTTCTATGTGCTCATCCTCCTCTTTCTGACCACCTTCTTCTCCTCCTCCCTCTCTTCCTTCCCTCTTCCCCTCCTTCCCCACCTCCTCCTCCTCCTCCTCTTCCTCCTCCTTCTTCTCTTCCTCCCCCTCTTCTCCTTTCTCCTCCTCCTCCTCCTCCTCCTCCTCCTCCTCCTCCTCCTCCTCCTCTTCTTCTTCTTCTTCTTCTTCTTCTTCTTCTTCTTCTTCTTCTTCTTCTTCTTCTTCTTCTTCTTCTCCTCCTCCTCCTCCTCCTCCTCCTCCTCCTTCTTCTTCTCCTCCTCCTCCTCCTCCTCCGCCTCCTCCTCCTCCTCCTCCTCCTCCTCCTCCTTCTTGTGGTACTCAGGACATTCTTTGCAGGGCTCAGGGGACCATATGGGATTCCTCGGATCTAATACAGGTCAGCTGCATGCAAGGCAAGTGCCCTACCCACTGTACTACCACACCATCCCCTGTTTTTCACTTTTACTGGAGTACTCAGTCGATCACCACATTTAACACTTGGCTGATATTCAATAGGCTTGGTGTCCAATTATTTTGCACAACTGGCGGCTACTATAAATGTTCTGAGCATGTTTAAGTTAGGGTGAGTGAACTCATTGTGTTTAATAGATTAGATTTATTAGATGTCTTTTCAATCAGCATATGGCATTGTCACCTTATCAGGGTGTAACCGCATTGTAAGGGAGATCTGGGCACTCTCTGTCCCTGCTTTCTTGGAGCTTGAGGTCTGTTGGGCTAGACAGATGTTAATCACATTCTCAGGCATGGGGAACCTTGATTGTGTTAACCACTCCAAAGGGGTTCATGGAGCCACGAGGCCCTGTGAGGGACAATCTGACCAAGTCAGGGAGGTCACAGGCAGTGTCCTGACTTGAGAGTTGAGGAACAATTTGGATTTGATTGGATAGAGAAACCTGACTGGTGGGAGGGCACTGGGCACAGCATGTGCAAATGTCCTGTGGCTAGAGGCTGATGATCCTGAGATGACACCAAGGGAGACATAGGTAGTAGGTGAAGTGACACCACTGCAGACATGGGCAATGGCCACACTGGAGGACCTTGGAGATCTCTTCTGGCTTGGTACTCAGGGGTACTCCCAGCTGTGTTTAGGGGACCAGGTGGTGCCAGGCCTCAAACCCAAACCCCCACCCCAATCCTGCCCCATGCAAAGCATGCATTCTAGTCTTTTGAGCCATTTCCCCACATATGGCATTTTGTCTCTCTGGGTTCTTCCAACTTCTTGTTATATTTTGTTTTGTTGGTTGGTTGTGAGAGGACTCAGGGACCCAGGATCAGTCCCAGAGACACTCAGTCCCTGATGATTCAGTGCTTAAGCCCTGCCAATGTGGCACAGCTCAGGCCTGGAGGTGCCAAGGGACACAGAGCCGCCCACTCTGTGCCAGGGATGGAACTTAGGGCCTCATGCTGCACGGCAGACCCTCCTCCCTTGAGCTCTCTCTCAAGGATATTCTGAGGGGACTGCACCCGTCCCAGGGGAGCTGTGTGGGCAGGCATGCAGTGCCAGGAATAGAACCTGGGACCTCACCCGTGCAAGTCATGAGTCCTGCCTCCTGAGTCCAGCCCGGCTTCCTCAGTTTGTGAAGATGCCTCTGCATGCCTGTGGAAGCAAGACTCACTCGCACCTCAGACAAAAAGATCTGTAGTCTGGCTAGACCGGGGATGGTGAGCGCATGCCACGCCCCGCCCAGTCCCCGCGGCTCACAGCCACGGAGATGCCACGCAGCAATGCCAGCCGCGCTTCTCTGAGCACCGGCCTCAGGACAGCCTCCGCTGCCTCACCTGGGTGTCTGTTAGGGAGACCGACGACGCCGTCTCGCTCCAGACCCCTTGAGCGGGACACCCTGGCAGGAGGCCTTCGCTCAGGTGAGAGTCTGAGGCCGAGGCTCTCTCCCAGCCCCAGCTCAGGCCCACACCTGAGCTCCGGACTGGAGGGGACGCCGTGAGCGTGCACGTGCCCAGCTCTGGACCGCGGGCCCTGAGCCCCCGACAGAGCCCTCCATGTCGGCAGGCAGCCAGGTGAGCTGGGAAAGGTGCCCCAGCAGATTCCGGGCAACCGCTGCCGGCTGGAGGTGGGGCGGGGGGTGGCCCAACGCTTGGAGTCTGTCCGGGCCTCAGCGGTCTCCTGTGTGTGCTCTGCATGGCAGTTCTGCAGCAGCCCGGCAGCCGGAGTGAGCACGTGTGTCCCCGGGGAAGCCCCTATAAATCTGCCTTCTCCCTCCCCAGCCACCCCCCACCCCCCACGTGGTCGCCGTGACTCAGCCCTGGGAAAGAGGCATCGATCACTGGATCCCTGGCAGCTGGGGGAAGGGAGAGCCAGAGATGCGGGTGCCAGGGGGTGGGGGTGGGGGCGCCCAGAGCCAGGAGAAGGCGGGGCTCTGCCAGCTGCTACATTCTCAGGCCTGGAACCCATGACCAGGAAGTGGGGGACTCTGCAGGAGGGAGAGGGGGGGTGGGGAAGACCAGAATCCGGAGCCTCATCACCAACCTCCTCTGCAGAGATCAGCCCTCTGCACCCCGTTCCTCGTGCGCATGGCTCTGGTCACTCCTAGGAACCACTGTGTTCATTTACTGGTTCCCAGCCCAATGTGTCAGGGATGGAAACCCCTCAGGGCAGGGCCCCGCCTTGCTCATGGCCCATGCAGGGTCACTTGGGTGCTTTCATGTCCCAGCTTTGATTTTGGTTTTTTTGCGTTTGGGGCGGGGGCGGGGTCTTTGGGCCACATTCTGCAGTGCTCAGGGCTTGCTCCTGGCTCTGTGCTCAGGGATCACGCCTGAGGGGTTTCAGGGGAACCATAAGGGGTGCCGGGGATCGAACCTGAGTCGGCCACATGCCAGGCAGGCGAGCTCCCCGCCTCCCCGTGCTCTTTCTCCAGCACTGTCCTGAGCTGTGGCAGTCTGTCCCACCTCGCTCCTCAGACAGGCAGCCGGGAGAGAGGAGTGCTCCAAGGATGCAGCCCTGGCCGGAGCCCAGCAACCCAAGCCTGCGGGGGCTTCCGGGCTGTGGGGACAAAGGTGCTGGTGGAGACAGGCCGTGTGTGCGGGGGTGTGCGGAGAGCAGACCAGGGACGAGGAGGTGAGACAGAAGCCCGGGTCCCTTCATTTAGGGCTTTGGAGGGGACGTCCTGCTCCGCCGCAGCTGCTGTCCGGCTTCTGGAATTTGCTACCCCCAAGGGTCTCCGCAAGCTGGAAATAGAAAGGAGTTCAGAGAAGGTTGCATGAAATTAATAGATGACGGGTCCCCAGCGGTAATTAAAGGAAGTGAGAGCTGCCGGAGTGGGGCTGGAGGGGTGGCCGGGACATCTGTGGCCACATCACTGCTGGGGGCTGCCACCGGTTCCCCCAGATGTGTCCCCGCTGCCCCCCCACAGCACAGAGAGCTGCTGGCTGGGGGCCCAGGGAGAGGCTCTGGAGCTCAACTTCCTGCCCCCTCACGCAGCTCACCACGCGTGCCAGACACCAGCTCCCCCGTCCGCCCCCTCCCCTCATTGCAGCCCCCTGGATGGTGCCTGGACCTCACTCTCTCTCCGTTGCTGACTCACTCACCTGCATGCAGATGGCCATTTGCATATGCTCTGATTTTCTGGGTCTTGTTTTGCTGCCTTTAAAAATACACAAATAGGGGCCGGAGCGATAGCACAGCGGGTAGGGCGTTTGCCTTGCACGCGGCCGACCCGGGTTCGATCCCCGGCATCCCATATGGTCCCCCAAGCACCGCCAGGAGTAGTTCCTGAGTGCAAAGCCAGGAGTAACCCCTGAGCATCGCTGGGTGTGACCCAAAAAGCAAAAAAAAAAAAAAAAAAAAAAAAAAAAATACACAAATAAAAGGCTTTTTTCCCCCAAGGTCTTCCTTACTCCCTAATTATCTGTACCCCGTTTATTGGTCTCTTAGTCTTTGGTGTGGCGTGCCACACCCTCTCCTTCAGGGGAGCCCCCACCCCCTTTCCTCCCCTCCGCCCCGAGGGTCTCCCTCTCTGCCCCTACATGCCCGTGTCCTGCCCTGGCCTTCGCCCGAATCTCCGGCTCCCCCTTTGCCTTCCCTTCTCCCCTGCTATATTCTGGAAGCCCAGGACACACCCAGAACCTTCAGGGTCACCCTCAGCCCACCCCAAACTATACGCAGACCCAAAAGGGGTCCTGCCGCTGGGGTCCACTTGGACACTCAGGCTGCCCCTTCCCCACCCCGCATGGTCCCTCCTGAACCGGCTTCAGATTCACTTCTCAAAGGCCATCAGTGGTGGCTAGGGGTGAGGGGCCAGCGAAGGGAAAGGCCCCTGGACTCCATGTCTCCGTCCTAGCGGGGTGAGGATGTGGCCCCTCTTGGAGACGCTTTGGGGTGTCCGAGATGAGGCCAGCAGCGGTCAGCAGGGCCAGCTCAGGCCTCCTTTGTGTCTAAAAAAGTGGCCCTGGCCCCACATGATTCCTGTTGTGGGTGGGCATTAGGGTGCTAGCAGAGCCCCCGTCCACACCTGCAGGCACCCCAGGGGTTCCGGCAGGGCCCCCGTTCTGCCTGGGTCTCTTTTGGCCTCTGCTGCTGTGCCAGGGGCCCGCACACTCCCGCTGACACCCGGCCTGCGTGGGCACAGCCTCTACATCTCTGCCCACAGCCTCTACATCTCCCGCTTGGTCGGGTTCAGGTGCCCGTCTCTGCGTTTCAAGCTGGCAGGTGTGGGCACTGCTCAGAGAGTCACAGCACCCAGACCGGAGAACACACGTTCAGGCAGATTCAGCAGAACTCAGGGGAGACAGCGGCTGGGAACGAAGAGCTCGGAGCTGGGGTTCACGGCCATCTGCCCCAGCGCCCAAGTTCCTGCCATGATTTTCACGCGTGTCTCTGCCTCTCGCCGCTCCGCCATCGTCTCTGCATTTCTGGGTGTCTTTGCCCCCCAGCCGGGTCCTGCGGCTGCCATGTGGCTGCCTCCAACTCAACACGCCTGAGCTCATCGGTCGCCGTCCCCCGTGAGTGAGTGGCAGGCAGGTGAGAGAAGATTACAGAAGACTCAACTCCCGCCAACAGAGAGCTGGCTCTGGCGGGAACGCACACAGTTATGCCCCCTGTTCTAGGGAACGATCGTTAATGCCACGGGAAATTCTAAATGAGCGATTAAATCATTATGGGGAATCATTACAGGGAATCTGCCCCCCCCCTAGTCTCCCTGAGCTGCTCAGGGCCTCCACGAGGCTCACCTGGGGGCGGGGAGGTCAGGGGAGATGGCACCCCTTGGCTGTGCAGGGTCCCCAATAGCCAGCCTGGCAGGGGCCCGCCCAGTGCCCACATGTGCACCCCTCTCTCTCCCCAGAACCTTCCGTGCCGTGCCCACAATGGAGGCTCTGTCCTGCAGCGTGTCGTGATCTCATGCCTCCTCACACCCCAGCCAGAGGGTGATCTATTCGTCTGCAGGCCTCCCGGAGCGGTGCACAACAGGCCTTCTCAAGACGTGTCTCTTTGGCATGTGGGTTATTTTGAGCGGAGGTCAGTTGAGGCCCCGCGAGCACGTGGGGGAAACTTGGGCCATGCCTGTAACTAACTGGAACGGTGGCCGTGGGGGAGGTAGCCCACCGACACCCTTTCCGGCTCAGAGACCTCACTGCTAGCGGCCATCTTCTCCAGCCCCCATCCGTCCCTTTATTAACTTCATTATTAATTTTTCAAGTTTTGGCGCCACACCAGGTGCTGCTCAGGACTTACCCTCGGCTCCGTGCTCAGGGGTCACCTCATGGCGGGTCTCCAGTCTCCGCATGTGGCATTTGTTGCAACAATGTTGCAATTTTACCTGGCAGTCAGAGGCACTTTACTCGCAGAAGAAATATACATTTTTGGGGGAGGATCACAAGACTGCCTCCGGAGGTTTTGTGTTATGGCCTGCCCCCAAAATGTATATTTCTTCTGCGAGTAAAGTGCCTCTGACTCTCCGGTAAAATTGCAACATTGTTGCAACATATGGCGCCCAACAGGCATTAGAAGCAAACCGGGCTCGGCCATGTGCACTGCAAGTGCCCGGCCCTCTACATTATCACTCTAGCCACAGAGGTCTTTGTTTCTCCCTTGCCGTGATTTCATTTTGGAGCCACACCTGACTGTGCTCAAGGACCATTCTTCAGGGCACCATATGGGGTGTTGGGTTCTAACCCCAGTTCTGCCACATGCAAGGTAAGTGCCTGAGTGACTGTACTCTGTCTCTGTCTCTGTCTCTCTGTGCCTCTCTGTTTCTGTCTCGCTCTGTCTCTGTCTCTCTGTCTGTCTCTGACTCTCTGTCTCTGTCTCTCTCTGTCTCTGTCTCTCATTCTCTGTCTCTATTCATGTCTCTCTCTGTCTCTGTCTGTCTCTGTCTCTCTGTCTCTGTTCTTGTCTCTCTCTGTCTCTCTCTCTCTCTGTCTCTGTCTCTCTCCCAGCCTCCTATTCCTTAGCTCAGAGAATAGGACCTTGCCCCGCTGACTGTTGAATCCACTTCCACGTGAATCCACCGCACACGGGTAATGAGATTTGTTCTTCTCTCCCCCTGATCTGTCTGCTGTTAATTTGAGTGCTTGATCAGCCCGATTAGAACCCAGAGGAGCAGGAGGGAAATCTCCCCACCCTACACAGTTGACAAATATTTACCCAGCACCTGGTCTGTGCCCAGTGGGGTGCTTGGGACCGGGGAGAGAGTGGGGAGGAAGACAGATGAGGTCTCCGTCCTCGAGGAGCACACGGGCTGCTGGGGAGACGGATGACTTCCAACAGACAGGAGGCGCGTCCGCCACTGCTGCAGGTGCTTGGGAGGAGAGAAGCAGGATTCTGGGAGTCTCGAGTGGAACTTGGGGGTCTCGGGCTCCCACACAGGCCTCCCTCGGGGCGCTGGCAGTCTGTCCCTCTCTCTGGTGCCCACGGATGGTGTTTCAGACCAACCCACAGCACCCGCGCAGCCCGTGTCCTACCCCGAGTCCCTGGGTGCTATCTTTGGAAAGATAATGAGTATCTATAACAGCTACTGCTTTTTAGCACTTACTATGTGCCAGGCATTGCACTAAGCAATTTATGGTCATTACATCATTTCATCTGCAGAACAATAATCACGTTATGAAGTAGGTGTTTTTAATCCCCATTTTACAGACCAGGAAATGAAGACCCCTGGGGACACCGGAACCACTGGGCCAAGTCACGCCCAGTAAGTGAACGGGTGTGTCTGAGTCCTGAGTGGAGGCATGGCACCCGTTCCCGCCCTGCCCCCACCTCCCAGGGGGGCAAGAGGGTCTGGATTTCAGGGCTGACTGGGGGGCTCTCTGTGGACATGGGGCTCCACTGGGCTGGTTGCTAAATATAATGAGGCGCTGTCTCTCTCCTGCCACCCTCCCTCCCTCCCAGTCGCAGATTGCACAGCAGAGGAGAGAGGCAGCCAAGGGCAGCTGCGGGACCCCCGCTCACTTGGTGGGGGGCTAGGAGGGACCCCCCCCCAAGGCTTCCCCAGCCTCTGTGTGTCTGCAGAAGCCAGTGTGACGCTGGGCCCTACGCCCTCCGCTGTCTCTGCACCTCAGGAGCTGCAGAGCACCCAGAAGCGCTCATGCTGGCACGAGGGGCCCAGCCCGTGCACCCCTAGAGCAGACAGGCCTGGAGCCGGGGCTGCGGTGACTAATCGCTGGTGCTCGGGAGGCCGTGGTGAATTATTCACACAGATTCTGTGAATTATTCAAGTTGTTATTATTTATTTTTCAGATGCGCCTGCGGCAGCGCCTCCAGCCCCATGTTCAGAGGCTGACACATCTCCCGGCTCTGCTGGCGGGTCTGTGGCCGGCTTGTCAGGCCCATCTCCCCAGTCCTGGGGTCGGCCAAGTGCAGGGAACCCCTCCTCCCGCAGCACCCCAGTCCTAACCCCAATCACAGGGACAGTCGTTACCGTGACCGAGTCCTCACACCTGACCCGGGTTCGATCCCCGGCACTCCATATCGCCCCTGATCACCGCCAGGAGTGAGCCCTGAGCATCACCGGATGTGACCCAACACATTCCCACCCCGCCCAGAGCGTTCCAAGATAGGCTTGAGCAGTAGCACCCCAGCACCCCGCCTGCAAACAGGCACCCTAAATCACAGACAAGGCCCCAGTGTCTTCCTGCTCTTCCGGGGTGCCCGGGTCTCTCGGATGCCAAAAGCCTGTGTCAGCGGCTCTGAGGTCTGACCAAGTACCATCAAATCCCTTTGCACCTGCCCCCCTCAGCCTGTTTTTAACCCTGCAAAGGGCGCCATGGGCAGAAGAAGAGGCACCCACCCTGATCCCCACGGCAGCAGGAGACGGGTGTAGCGGGGACTCAGATCTGTGCTGGGTGCACTGTGTGGGGTGGGGGTGGCTCAGAGGAACCAAGCTGGCCTCTGCTACAGGGATAGCTTGGGGGTCCCAGAGCAAGTGTGACTCACAGTGGGACTAGAGCAATAGTACAGTGGGCAAGGTGTTTGCCTAGCATGTACTTGACCCGGGTTCGATCCCCAGCACCCTATATGGTCCTGCCAGAAGTGATTCCTGGGTGCAGAGCCAGGAGTAAGCCCTGAGCATCGCCAGGCATGACCTAATTCCCCCACCACCACCACCGAAAAAAAGGAAGTGTGACTCCCAGACCCCTCTCTGAGGGCCCCAGATACAGGGTGCCCTCTGAGGAGCACCCTCTGACCCCCCTCTGAGCACCCATCCCTGTCTGCAGCTCCTCTCCTGGGCCCTTGAAATTTCCCTCCTTGTCTAGCAGCTGCGGCTTAGAGGAGAGAGAGAGTGAGGGTGAAGCTGTGGGGAGACCCCCATGGGGCCTGGTCAGGGCGACCCCAGTCCTCATAGGGACTTCCTGTCCTGGAAAAGCCCCTTGGCCTGCCCGCCACCCCCTGCCCCCTGCCCCCACTCATTCATTCACTCATTCAGTCTATGAGCCCCAAGCTCCCACCCCCTGTGCTTGGGGGGCCACAAGTCATCCTTGGCAGGGCCACCCCCATTGTTTCCAGGGTCTTTGTGCCAGGACCGGCTTCTGACACTAAGGGAGCTACTCGCAGGCCAGTGCTCATGCTCCTCCGGCTCGGGTGCCCTTCCTGGGCAGGTGCTCTCCCTCTCTGCCTCTCTCCACCCCCCTTTCTTTTCATTGAATGTGTTTGCTTGTGGGCCACACTGGCAGTGCTCAGGGCTGACTCCTGGCTCTGCCCTCAGGGATCACTCCTGGGGGCTCTGGGGACCATGTGAGGTGTTGGGTAACGAACCCAGGTCGGCCATGCAGGGCAAACTCCCTACCTGCAGAGCTGTCTCACCGGCCCAGTTTCTCCATCCTAAAAATAGAAATGATACCCCAAAACTCCTCACGGGGTCACGCTAGATGACAGAATGTGCCCCATGAGGATGTAGCTCCAAGGAAGAGGAGCAGCACCCCAGTGCCTGGGCACCCCTGTGCTGGGCACCCTTGTGCATGGACACCCCAGTGCATGGGCACCCCCTTTGTTGGAGCTGCAGGTCAAAGTCTGAACCTCAGTGACAATCATTTGTCACCAAAACAGCCCCTGAAAACCCGAGTCACCATCTGTCTGTGTTGGCCCCTCCGGCAGGAAGTGGCTCTGCTCTGTGTGGGACAGGTGGGAGCTAGGGGCCCCGCAGAGCCCCGAGAAGTCTGTGGTGTCAGGGGCAGAAGAGCGTGGCTCGAGGTCTGCTTCTGTCCCAGGAGCGGCTGTTCAGGGAGCGGGCGCGGCCTCTCGCCGGCTGCCAGGGCTCCAGGCACTCGGGCTGGGACTGTGGGGTGTCTTGTGTCTGCCCAGCTGGAGCGGTGGCACAGGGTTAACGCCTGCATGCCGCTGACTCTGGCTCACTCCCAGCACCACAGGGTCCCCTGAACGCCGCCAGAGGCAGCCCCAAGCCCCGCCGGGTGTGGCCCAAATCCTCCATCCCTGCCAGAAAAAGGAAAGAAAACATGAAAGATTAATCCATAAAATGCTCTATCTGTGGCTGCAGATTCGGCCCATCAGAGGTGCCGATTGTATGAACCCCAGATGTGAACCTGTGTCAGGGCCATGCTGGATTTCCTGTGCAGCCAGTGGGCACCCGTCACCCTGGGTAGCTCAGGGGTGAGCTGGGCTGGTATCAGCACCACTTACAGGCGACAGCCCAAGGCTCAGTTGGCGCAGTGCCCAGGGAGACCATGGCTGGGGTGGGTGTGTGGGTCAGTGGTTGGGCACGTACTGGACATGTTGAAGCAAACAACGCACCAAAAAATGGATAATTCTGGGTGAGGGAGAGATCCTACAGCAGTAAGGAAGGTGCTGGTCTTGCACAAACCGGACTAGGGTTCGATCCCCAGCACCCCATATGGTCCCCAGTGCCTGTCATGAGTGATCCCTGAGTGCAGAGACAGGAGTAAACCCTGCGCACTGCTGGGTGTAGACCCGCACAGCCCACCCCACCCCCACCCCCACCCCCAAAAAAGATTCCTAAGCACTCAGTAAGGGCTGGATTCTATTTGCTTTCATTTTTTTGTTTGGGGGCTACACCCAGCAGTGCTCATGGTTCTGGAATCACTCCTGGTGAGTGCTGGGGGACCCTATGGGGTGCTGGGGATCAAACGTGGGTCAGCAACTTGCAAGGTCATTGCTATTCTGTGGCCCCAGCTGGGCGCGCCGCCTGCTTCCACCCCTCTCGCCGCCCAGGACGCCTCTGCCATGGAGCCTGTTATTGTTTCGTCCTTACTGAGAGGGAAGGAGCTTCTGGCAGAGCTGAGGAGCTCCGTGACTGAGCTTGGCTCCTGCTCTGTTCTGTCTGCGGGCCCAGGAAGATCACCCCTCTCCACCTTCTATTTGGGGGGCTCCTGGCCCTTCTGAGCTGGGTGTGCAGAGGCGCGTCTCCAGCCCCAACTGCAATCCTGCAGCTGCCCTTCCCGCTGCCGCCAGGCTCTGGGGAACTGGCCCCTAATTGCATCTCGGGCTGGGAGGCTATTAGTCTGTGATTGCATCCCCAGGGCCAGCCTGGCCCCCTGGGTCCTGCTGTCAGCATCCAGCGGGGGTTGGGATGATGTCAGTCCCCAATCCAGGGTCTCGCCTGTCAGCACCCCCAGCCCCTAATCTTAGGTGGGCTGTTCTCCAGGGAGCTGAGTCTCCCCACTGGAGGGCAGCAGGCCCAGGTCCCCCCCACCCCAATCAGCAAAGTGCGCCCGAGGCCCTACTGCTGCGGGACATCAGTCGCAGCCTCCCCGCACCCCACTCCAGCCTCCCTGAACCGCTCCCTGCAGCTGCGTCTCTGGGCTAGGACTGGGCTGAGGGCACCGAGTTAGTGGTCCATACACTCCACCTCCACGGCTGGAGCAAGTCCCCTCTACTGCCTGGGCTGCGAAACCTGGAGGTGCATTGGGCCTGGAGAGGGAGAGCACAGTAGCCTAGAATGTAAGCACGTGGTTGCAAGTTCAACCTCCGGGGCTGCCACATGTGTGAGCGTGATCCTAGCAAGCTCTGTGTCTGTTGTACCACCAGAGAGTTCCAGCCTCACCCCAGCCAGGGATGTGTGAAGCACCACAACAAGGAGGGGTGATGCAGCTCACTCGTGGAGCACAGTCTCGGAAAGAGCCAGATGCGTGAGCCCCACAGCCAGGATATGGCTTCATGGCAACTGGGTGTGTGACACCGTGAGCCCCGCAGCCTGGGTGAGAGTGAGCCTCAGTACCTGGGCGGTACAGCCCGTCACTGTGGCGCCGCCACCACCAAGGAGGGGCAGAAGGGGCGGGGCTGGATGAACACTTGCATGAAGCAACCCGGGCTCCTCTGGGTGCTCCCTCACCGGGTCCCCCCCCCCGAGAGCATCGTGTCATGGTCCCTGGCGTCATCCTGTCACTGATGACTAATTCCTGCCAGGCTTGGGGCCAGGCGTGGGGCATTCTAGAAGGGGCAGCTCCTGCCCTCAGAGAGCCAGGCAGTTACAACAGTGATGGGAGCTGAGATTAGGGCACATGGGTGTGGGTGTGGGTTTGGGTGTGTGCATGTGTGTACGTGCATGTGTGCGCATACATGTGCATATGTATACATGTGTGTGCATGTGTGTGCACATGCATGTTTGTGTGCATTGTGTGCATGTGTGTGCATGTGCATGCATGTGTGTACACGCATATTCGTGCAGTCTCTGGTACCTTTGGGTCCCCAGCCCCAGAGGTTCCCAGAAGAGTAATCTTTTCTATTTACAGTGGGGTTCGGGGGGCAGGGGTACATCCAGCAGTGCTGGTGGGCTCAGGGACCATATGGGATACTGGGGCTTGAACCCGGGTGGGCAGAGCACGAGGAAAGCATCCCCCTCTCTGTACCATTGCTACAGCCCAGAGGAACTTCTCTAGCTTAAAGGAGTGATCTGAGAAAACTTTCTTGGGGCTTCTGAGCCCTGCCAAGGGGAGCATGTGAGGCTGTAACCACAGAAGGAGCAACCAGAGAGGGTCTGGGGGTGGGCCCGGGAGGGAGACTTGGCTCTGGCAAGTTTGGATTTTACTCCGAGGACACGGAGAAGTTGTAGAGACAGGATGTGGCTGCCATATGGAGAAAGGATTGGGGGGCAGGGGTGAGGGCGGAGACCTTCCGGAAGGCTCCCAGCCATCTGCTTCCCTCCTTCATGTGTGGGTGTGGGAATGTCCCCCACGTCCCCTCTGGAAAGGAAGAAGGACCTTCCTTCTCCCTCTGAACACAAACACACACACACACTCATTCACATGCATGAACACTCACAAATACTCAAGTTCACAAACTTACTTGCATGTACACACTCACACCTACACTCATGCACATAAACACACGCACACTCCTGTGTGCACATACATACACTCATACACTCACATGCACGCATGCATACATAGACACACACTTAAACTTCCACACATAGACATTTACATGCATGAACACTCCTACATACTCACATTCACACACTCATACAACTTGCAAGCACACTCACACACTCATTTGCATGTACACACACATACTCATGCACACACATTCATACACACCGAACACTCATTCACATGCACACATACACACTGTCACATATACACACATACACTCACATGCACACGTGAACTTCCATGCAGACACACATCCACTCGACACACCCCCATGTCTTCACACTCACAGACATCCCAGCTCTGCTGCTGGTTCCATTGGGGACAGGCAGGTGCGGAACTGGCCAGCACAGGGATCCGAGTGCCCCGGGAAGGTGTTGGCAGCTCCTTGTCCCCCCGTATCCCCCTTCCCGGGGCTGATCTCAGCCGCAACACCTGACAGGGTTTTCTGGAGGACCCAGAGGTCAGAGAATATAACTTCCGGCATATCCTCTGTCGAGCCTGGACCCTTGGGGGCAGTCTAAGGTGGGTCCCACACGGGGTCTGGGCCACAGGAAACCCCTTTCCCTGGGGCACAAACAGGTAGGACCCCAACCCCCCCCCACTTCTGTCCCCACACCCCCAACTGGCCTGGGGTGCTCAATGTCTGGTACTCCAGCCCAGGCAGTGACGGGGCAGTGGAGGGACGCAGATGGCCTGTTTCCCCTCAGAGCTCTGACCAGCCCAGGTCCTGCCCGACAGTACTGCACCCACGTGTCTTTAAGACATGCCGGTCGGACCTGTCCCCCTAAAAACTCCAGCGGCTGACAACTTCCAGAACCCAATGAGAAGTGCAGGTACGCGGGTTCAGTGACAGCAAACTCCAGGCCTCAAGGGATAGGAGATGGACTGGTCCCTCTGATCCCCCGTCCCCTTGGGACCCTGGAGGTCACGCCCACAAACTGCCTCTAGCTGCTACTTAAGCTCCTTAACGGCCTTGATGCAGAGACACACAAAAGAATCTCCAAACTGAACCAAGAAGCTCACTGCAGAGATGCCTCCAGACTTAAAGCCAAGCTGACGTCACGAGGGTGCCTCAGACGGGGCAGGTGTTGTCCCTTCACCTGTCCCCCTAAACCCCAGTGGCCTCCAACTTCCAGAACCTAATGAGAAGTGCAAGTATGAGGGTTCAGTGACAGCAAACTCCAGGCCTCAAGGGATAGAGGATGGGCTGGTCCCTCTCCCCCTCCCCCACCCCGTCCCCATGGGACCCTGGAGGTTACACCCACAAACTGCCTCTGGCTGCTACATAAGCTCCTTACGGGCCATGATGCAGAGACACACAAAAGAAACTCCAAACTGAGCAGCTCGTTGCCAAGATTTCTCCAGACCCTAATTAGCCAAAATTTTAGAATTCCAGGTCACTCTTGCAGCCGTGCGTTCGACATCTTATGCTATTCATAACAAGCAATGCAAAAGAGAGTTAGGGGAGATTGTCTACCATAGAGGCAGGGGGAGGGTGGGATGGAGTGGGATACTGGGGATCTTAGTGGTGGAAGATGTGCACTGGTGGAGGGTTGAGTGATCGATCATTGTGTGACTGAAACTCAAACAGGAAAGCTTTGCAACTGTATCTCACAGTGATTAAACAACAATAACAACAACAATAATAATAATAATATTAATAATAATAAAATCTGTAGCACTGTAGTGCACTGTGTTCCCATTGTTCATTAATTTGCTCTAGCAGGCACCAGTAACGTCTCCATTGTGAGACTTGTTACTGTTTTTGGCATATCAAATATGCCACGGGTAACTTGGCAGGCTCTGCCATGAGGGTGGGATACTCTCGGTAGTTTGCCAGGCTCTTCGAGAGGGATGGAGGGATTGAACCCGGTTCGGCCGTGTGCAAGGCAAATGCCCTACCCACTGTGCTATTGCTCCAGTCCAACATTCTGAATTTAAATAAAAAAGTAATGTGGAGTTCCTGGCCAATTCAATCAGCTTAATCAATAGCTGAATAAATAGCAGTACTCCTACATTGAAAAAAAAAAAAAAGACATGTGGGTTGGCTCCAAGGGCTGTAACATGCACCCGTGGGGGAGGCTGGGACTCCGTCCCCAGCACCTCACTGGTCCCATGCACTGCCTGGAGCTACTCCTGAGCTGGACACCAATGGGTGTGCTTCCCAGTCCCCCATCGTCCTTCCTCCTCCATTCGGTAAAAAGTAAACGAAAAGAGATGCAAGTCAGGGCCAGGGAGACGCTCCAGGAGACGCTCCAGGCCCGGGGTGGGCTGGCCTGCACCAAGCCTGACTTGCATCTCCAGCACCGCGGGAATCCCTGAGCATCACTGGGTGTGGCTGGAGGTCCCTGGTTAGCTGATGGCAGAGACTGGAACCTAGAGCCAGAGCACTGCTTGCGAGGCCAAGAAAGAAAGAGAGGAAGTGCCAGTCGCTGCGCCCGCCGCTCCAGTATGACCGAGGAGGCCAAAAGAGCTACTTTGGACACCAGCAGCCCACTGAAAAACTTGCAGTATGTGAACTGAGCGTTTCCGCCAGGCTGCCCCTGCGGGGGCCCGGTATTTCTCTAGGTTTTCCCATCTTATGAGCACCATAAAAGGGTAAAAGATTGTAGAATTTCAGGCAGAATTTTCCCTGGACTTTATACAGAAACCCAAAACCGCGCGGCCGCTGCCGTGGCCACACGACCTAATATCATCTAATCATCAGCAATATGAAATGGTTCCTTTTCAACGGGTCGGACTTTGGTGGGAAATCCTAACAAGAATAGTAAGTCTTTTGTTGAAATATTGAAGGCAATCAAAGTGGTAGCCATCTCTCTAGATTGAACTAAGCCATATCCCCACGCTGAGAAGAAATATCCTCCCTTCTCGGGAAGAAACGTGGCGTGGCGTTAACCATAGTATGATGTCCATTAAGTTGACACGGACCTGGTGGCATGGGAATGGGATACAAGGGAATAAAGTATTATGTACATGGAACAGCGGGACGCTGGTGGAATCTCGAGCCGGGGCCGATACCAGCGCACTACTTTTGGTTCCAGAAACTGCTTGCAGACTTTATACCAGACTATCAACTAAGCCAGAGCCCCACGCCGGCTGATGACGGGAAATAACCATCTTTTTCGTTTTTTTTTTTTCCCTTTGTCAGGCAGCGTGGTGATTACTAAACAGGCGTGAACTCAGTGGTGCGGGACGAGGGGGGAAAAAAATAGAAAAGTTAAGTAACAAACAGCGGGACTTAATATCTCTACATTCTCAGCAATGGAGAACTACCAAATGCTTCCTTGACAGTAGGACTGTCTTTTTCTCTTTGGGGGGAAACCCCAGCAACAATAGCAAGTTATGTGTTGAAACATAGAATGTAACCAAGATAAAGCATAAACAAGTGAAACTTATCACTTACAAGGGCGGGAGGTATACTGGGGTGGTTGGTGATGGAATAGGGGCACTGGTGAAGGGAAGGGTGTTTGAGTATTGTATAACTGACATAATCCTGAGAACTATGTAACCCTCCACATGGTGATTCAATAAAATTTTTAAAAAAAAGAGAGGAGGTGGGGGGAGGAGACAGAAAGAGAGAGGACAGAGAAAAGAGAGGAGAGAGAAGAGAGGACAGAGGAGAGAGAGAGAGCGAGAGAGAGAGAAGAGTGGGGGGAGCAGGAGTGATAGTACAGCAGGCAGCAGGTAGGGCATTTGCCTTGCACCCAGACAGTCTGGGTTCGATTCCTGGTATCCCATATGGTCATAAGGTTCCCCGACCTGAACCCCCCAGAAATGATCCCTGTGCTCAGAGCCAGGAATAAGCCCTGAGCACTGCTGGGTGTGACCCGAAAAACAAAACAAAAACAAGGAAGGAAGGAAGGAAGGAAGGAAGGAAGGAAGGAAGGAAGGAAGGAAGGAAGGAAGGAAGGAAGGAAGGAAGGGAGGAAGGAAGGCAGGAAGGAGGAAGGAAGGAAGGAAGGAAGGAAGGAAGGAAGGAAGGAAGGAAAGAAGGGAGGGAAGAAGGGAGGGAGGAAGGAAGGAAGGAAGGGAGGGAGGGAGGGAGGGAGGGAGGGAGGGAGGAAGGAAGGAAGGAAGGAAGGAAAGAAGGGAGGGAAGAAGGGAGGGAGGAAGGAAGGAAGGAAGGAAGGGAGGGAGGGAGGGAGGGAGGAAGGAAGGAAGGAAGGAAGGAAGGAAGGAAGGAAGGAAGGGAGGGAGGGAGGGAGGGAGGGAGGGAGGGAGGAAGGGAGAGAGGGAGGGAGGGAGGGAGGGAGGAAGGAAGGAAGGGAGGGAGGAAGGAAGGCAGGAAGGAAGGAAGGAAGGAAGGAAGGAAGGAAGGAAGGAAAGAAGGGAGGGAGGAAGGAAGGAAGGAAGGAAGGAAGGAAGGAAGGAAGGAAGGAAGGAAGGAAGGAAGGAAGGAAGGAAAGAAGGGAGGGAGGAAGGAAGGAAGGAAGGAGGAAAGAAGGGAGGGAGGAAGGAAGGAAGGAAGGAAGGAAGGAAGGAAAGAAGGGAGGGAGGAAGGAAGGAAGGAAGGAAGGAAGGAAGGAAGGAAGGAAGGAAGGAAGGAAGGAAGGAAGGGAGGAAGGAAGGAAGGAAAGAAGGGAGGGAGGAAGGAAGGAAGGAAGGAAGGAAGGGAGGAAGGGAGGGAGGGAGGGAGGGAGGGAGGGAGTAAGGAAAGGAGGGAGGGAGGGAGGGAGGAAGGAAGGGAGAGAGGGAGGGAGGAAGGAAGGGAGAGAGGGAGGGAAGAAGGGAGGAAGGGAGGGAGGGAAGAAGGGAGTAAGGGAGGGAGGGAGGGAGGGGGAAGGAGGAAGGAAGGGATGGAAGGAGGGAGGGAGGGAGGGAGCCAAATGGATGAAGCAGGTGCTGTGCTGGCCTCTGCTGGGCTTCATCTCCTTTCCCCGTGACCTTGAGAGAGACAGGGACGTGAGGCTGCCATCCCCCCGCTATATAGGTAAAGAAACTGAGGCTCAGGTTAATTTTCCCAAGATCTTGGGGCCAGATGGTGGTTAGACCTTCTTAAATGGAGGGTGGGGGGGTGTCTGCGGGGGCTCACCCTGAGGAATGCGGATGTTCTCAGATCACAGGACCAGGGGCTCCTGCACCCAAAGGGGGAAGTGTGTGGAGCTTCCGGGGCGTGAACGGGCAGTGGCCGCCCCCAAAACTCTCAGAGACAGAGTCCTGGGAGATGGACTCGTCCCTCCTCGTCAGGGCACCGGGAAAGCCGAAGAATTTAATAGCAAAGCGCGTTTGGCTCGAGAGGAAATGAGATTTCTTTGTCAAGGTGAGTGTGTCTGGAAGAGCTGGGAACCGGGTGGAATTGGGGGGGATGGGGGCACTTTGGGGGGGCTGCCAAAGGGGGAGTACGGATCTGGAATTATTAGAATGTTGATTATGTCCTCTTGATTGTTAATGAAATTCTTCACCTTGGATTTCGGGGCCGGGGGAAGGCTCCTGGAGCTCATTTTCCCGCTGATGAGAGCGAGAGAAAGGGCAGGAGGGGGCAGAAGACTCTCAGCTTAGGGAGAAATTAAATTTCTCCTAAACAAATAGGACTGGACAAGCCTGGCCTCTGGCCCTGGAGGCAGAGCCCGGGGCTGACCCGTGGGCCCTCGCGGCTGCAGGGAGGGGCACAGAAGCATGACTCAGGCCGCGGATAGACAATGCTAACAGCCCATGTGAAGGAGCACTGTCCGGGCCACTGGAGCTGAGCAAAGGGCACACACGTCACCCCGATGAGCCCCACCC
Organism: Sorex araneus; assembly: GCF_027595985.1. NCBI lineage: Eukaryota > Metazoa > Chordata > Mammalia > Eulipotyphla > Soricidae > Sorex > Sorex araneus. Next base: position 19,595,292 of record NC_073307.1, on the reverse strand, counting down.
AGCCCAGGCTCTGACTGTTCCCATTCTGTGGATGAGAACACTGAGGCACAGAGTGACCGTAAGTACTGACACAGGCCTACAGATGGGGCTTTCTCAGCCTTTGCCCCTATGGTGGCTCCTTTGCCACTTTATTTCCTTCCTGTGACACCCCTCCCCCCATCCTTCCATTTGGCCCCCTATGGTGGGTCACCCCCATTTATGTGATTTTTCGCCTGTAGTCCCTTGGAGTATCTTGGGGCCCACCGAGAGTCACAGGGCCGGAGCAGGAGCACGGTGTGGGAGCCTGACCAGGCCGGCACTGGTCCCCCGGCCCCGCTGCCTTCCTGAGTCCCGGCTGCTGTCTGTCACACAGGCCAGCGACAGCAGCGCACACAAAGGGCTCTCGTCAGGAGCCAGCGAGGGCCAAAAGGAGAATTTGTCTTTTAAATTTAACTAAAATAGACTTGTTACAAAACAGTATCTATGGTATTTGTTTCTCCACCACATTTTTTTCTGGGCTTTGTTTTGGGGCGGCTGGTGGTACTCAGGGCCTCAGTGCTCAGGGCTACTCTTGGCTCTGTGCTCTGGGGACACCCCCAGCAGGGCCTAGAGGACCCTGTGATGCTGGAGATTGAGCCCCGGACCTCCCCCATACAGAGCAGGTACTCCGGCCCTTTGAACCATCCATCTGGCTCTATTTGTTTTACGAGGTATTTTTTGTTTTATTTTTGTTTTGAGGTCACTCCTGGCAGTGCTCAGGGGCTATTCCTGGCCTGGTGCTTGGGGGTCTGTTCCCAGCGGGGCTCGGGAAGCTGTGCGGGGGCAGGGACACTCCCACAATGCAAAGCATGTGCTCAGCCCTTTGAACTATTTCTCTGGCCCCTTTAAAGATTTTATCTTATTTTATTTTGGCTTTTTGGGCCACACCCGGCGGTGCTCAGGGATCAGACCCAGGGCTCCAGCAGGCAAAGGTCGTGTTCCGGTCCTTTGAGCGTTGTCCCGGCCCATTCAGTCACTCTGAGCTTCAGTCCCTGACCCCGGAGGTGTGGCGGTGGCGGCCCCTTCTGCCTGCCCCTCCACCCCCCACTGCGCAGGCGCTGTTCTAGGCGCAGGACACAGAGCAGTGACCCACATGGACATAGTCTCTGCCCCAAGAAGCGTTTTTCTAGAAAGGGGCACAAGGAGATAGAAAAGTGAGTCGGGTGAGAAATGAGAAACCCCCTAGGACAGAGCCAAGGAGAACAGGAGAGGCCGCGCTGTGGGCGGGCGGCCAGGGGAAGCACGAAGCATGTGGTTGGAGCAAGTCGTGCAGAGAAAGCGGCTTGGCGTTGAGACTCGAGGACGTGAAGGGGTGAGCGAGCACTTTTCTGGGGGAAGAGCTTGCCGGGAAGAGGGAACAGCAAATGCAAGGTGCAAAGGCTCTGAGGAGTCGCCCCAGGCCAGGAGCAGGGGAGCCGCAGGACGGGCGGAATGGGAGTCACCTTCAGTGGGGGGGAAATATGGGTTGTGGTCTTTGCAAGAACTGGCTTTTATTTGAATGAGACTAGAACCCACCACAGCAGGGCCCGCAGCCCCTGCCAGGTGAGCGGAAGTGAGTCCCATCCGGCAATCCTGGAGCCGGGCCACGCCGCGTGCTAACAGGAATCTGCAGGCGACTTCCAGGCGCACCAGTGTGTGTGTGTGTGTGTGTGTGTGTGTCTGTGTGTGTCTGTGTGTCTGTGTGTCTGTGTGTGTCTGTGTGTCTGTGTGTCTGTGTGTGTCTGTGTGTCTGTGTGTCTGTGTGTCTGTGTGTGTCTGTGTGTCTGTGTGTGTCTGTGTGTCTGTGTGTGTGTCTGTGTGTGTGTGTGTGTGTGACCTAAGGGGTGCAGCCCCCAGCAAACGCTGCACAGCCCTGTGTGTGTACTACCCTCCCTAGTTCTACCCCTCTCCTCCCCCGTCCCCCAGCCAACAACCACAGCAGCATCAACAGAGGGAGGAAAGAGGGAATAAAAACTTTATGATGAGGAGGTGAATTTTAGAAATGGGGGAAAATAATAATAAAATAATAAGATAAAATTAACACTCAGAATAAAATTGAAAAAAAAAAAGTAATGTGGAGTTCATGCCCAATTCAATCAGCTTAATCAATGGCTGAATAAATAGCAGTACTCCTACATTATTAAAGGAAAAAAAAACTTTATGATGGTGCCAGAGAGATAGTACAGCGGGTAAGGCCCTTGCCTTGCACGCCGTAGACCCAGGTTCAATTCTCAGTAACACCAGAGGGTCTAGGGCCCACCGAACCCTGCCAGGAATAGACCCTGAGCACAGCCGGGCGTGGTCCCAAACCACGCACCTCCAAAATAAAGACTACCCGGGACTGGAGAGAGAGTACAGTGGATAGGGTGCTTGCTTTGCACACAGCCAACCTGGGTTCAATCTCCGGCATCCCACGTAGTCCACTGAGCACCGTCAGGAGTGATTCCTGAGCACAGAGCCAGGAGTAATCCCAGAGCAACACAGGGTGTGGCCTTAAAAAATTTTTTTTAATAAATAATAAAAAACATCTAATTCGGGGCTGGAGTGATAGCACAGCGGGTAGGGCATTTGCCTTGCACACGGCCGACCAGGGTTCGATTCCCAGCATCCCATATGGTCCCCTGAGCAGCGCCAGGGGTAATTCCTGAGTGCAGAGCCAGGAGTGACCCCTGTGTATCACCGGGTGTGACCCAAAAAGCAAAAAAACAAAACAAATCAAAAAAACATCTACTTCGTGACTTGCGGTGAGTATTGTAAACTATTGGGCAGGGCTCTGTGGCAGGTCGTTGCCCACTCAGTTATTCCTCCACTGCCCCGCCCCGCCCCTTCCCCACTGCCTAAGGGCTCCCCACTGAGGAATCACTGTGGCCTCCAAACACCCCCTTTCTCCCCCAAGATCCCCAAATTTGCCACTGGTTACATATTGATCCTGTTTAACTTTCCCAATGGATGATAAACACGAAATTAAAATGACTTCCTGGAATATTAATGTACTAAATGGCCCTATTAAAAGAAAGAAAATACAGCTGAGAAAATTCGCTTTGATGTAGCATTTCTGCAAGAGGCTCATTTATTTGCAGCTCAGCCTCTCGAAATGAGATTCCGAAGGTTTTCTCTGATGTCTCTTATTTTTCCCTCACCCAGAATTTAAACAGAAGATAGAATCACAAGCTGGTGTCATAAATACGGGGCCTCTTCCATTCCCGACCGAACAACACACGGAAACAGGGCCAGGTAGATGTCAGTCTCTGCAAACACCAGCCAGCTGCCCCCCCAGAGCCCAAGGCGTCCACGGAGCCCGGGCTGGCCGCAGGCTTGGCCTCGGGCTGCAGGAGGTGCAGGAGACCTGAGCTGCCCCCGCTGCTGCTGCTGCTGCTGCTGCTCCTCCTCCTCCTCCTCCTCCTCCTCCTCCTCTTCCTCTTTCTTCTCCTCCTCCTCCTGCTCCCTTCTTAGCTCTTCATCCTTCCCTGCAAACTTTACTTTTCCAGGCCTCAGCGTCCTCATCTATAAAATGGGACTTCTAGTCTCCAACTTGCAGGGCTGTCACAGAGGCTGTGAAATGAGATGGGCTCGAGAGGCAAAATGAGGAGTGGACTTTTGCCTTGCAACGCAGCTGACCCTGATTTGAACCCCAGCACTGCGTATGGTCCTCCGAGTGCTCGCAAGAGTGAGTCCTGAGGAAGAGCCCTTGAGCCCTGCTGACTGTGGCCTCCAAACCCAAATACTCAATTATGTAAATAAAAAGAAAGGCATAAAGCTCTCGTAGCTAGCCTGTAACGGGTCGTGCAAGCTTGTGGATGTTCGTTAGCACTATTACAAGTAATAATTGTGTTGTTACACGCAGGCCTGGGATGAACTGTCGCCTCTCCAGGAAGCCCTCCTGGCCTGGTTCCTCTTAGGCAGGGTCTGTGCACCCTGACTGCCTCTTGTCGCCGTACGCAGGCACACAGGGTACGCCAAGGTGGTCCGGGGGTGAGAGCCATGGCACCAGCATTGCTCGCAGCAGCGTGTGGCCTGGAGTCCCCCACCAGCGCCAGCGGGGACCCCTGTCCGCACCTTCCTGGGTCTCTGCTCATCTCACTGCTTCCTCCCAGCCCCAGGGACAGACACCGCGAGAGGGTGAGACCAGGGTCCTCTGGGGAAACCGTGCCTCCCCGCCCCCGCCTCCGCTGCCCTCTGTCCAGACAGCCAGGGGCCTGGGACAATGATGCTAAACCCTTCACATCCTCACCCTCAGTTACACACACAGTCACACGCACAGTCACGGCCACACGCACGCAGTTGCACATGCAGTCATGGCTATACACACACAGTTGCACACGCAGTCATGGCCATACACACACACAGTTGTACACACAGCCACGGCCATATACTCAGACAGAGCCACACACAAAGTTACATACACACAGTCACACATATACAGTCATACACATAGTCACGGCCACACAAACACATACACAGTCACACACAGAGTCACAGCCATACACAGTCACACACAAATGCACAGTCGCACACACAGTCACAGCCACACACATACATAGTCACACACAGTCACAGCCACACATACACATATACAGTCTCACACACAGTCACAGGCACACACAGTCATACACACATACACAGTTGCACACAGTCACAGTCACACACATACATAGTCACACAGAGCCACACATAGTCACAATCACACACAACCACACAGAGTCACAGGAACATACAGTCATACACACAAACACACACAGTCACACAAACAGCCACACACATACACACTTACACAATCACACAGAGTCACATATAATCACACATACATACACAGTCATATGGTCACAACCACACACGCATAGTTATAGCCACACACAGTCACACATAGTCACATCCACAACCACACACAAAGTCACACAGTCACATAGTCACACACATGTATAGTCCCACACACAGTATCAGAGTCATAGTCACGCACAGTCTCACAGGTGCACAGTGACACACAAAGTCACAATGTCATACACAGTCCCACAGTCACACATACAGAGTGATACAGTCAAGCCATACACAATCACACAGTCCCATGCATAGTCACACATAGTCCTGCATAATCACAGACACAAGTCACACAATCTCACATGCATATAGTCACACCTGCGCCCATGCAGTCATGCACAGTCTCACATATAGTCACACACAGTCACAAAGCCATACATGATCTCAACACAAAGTCACACACGCCTGCTGCCCACAGCCCTCCAGAAAACACAGAATGCCATGGACAAGGGGCGGGGCAGGAGCTGGTGGCAGGTTCGCCTGCCTATGGGGGGCTCTGTCCCCTGGAGGTCCCCGCCCAGCTAGCCCACGGCCCCCTGGGAGGAAAATGAGAAGCCAGAGCGCGGGGTTAATTTGGGGGAAGCAGCAGCTGCAGGAAGAGTGAGGCCGGCCTGGGGCGGGTGGGCTCCAGCTAAGATAACAATCACGAGAGAGGCTGGGCTGGGGCCCACCCGCACAGCCCCCCGGTGCCCCTGTGCTCAGAGGAGCCATCTGTCTGGGCACACACCTGCACACAGGTGTCTGGGCAGATGCTGCGCTGGCTCCTGGTGCGCTTAGAGCTCCCTTCCGCTGGTGCTCAGCAGCCGATCGTTGCCGGGGACCAGCCTGGGGTCAGCTGGATGAAAGGGATGCCCCATAACTCCTGCACTATCTTTCCGGCCCCGCTGATATTTAGTTAAGGAGCCACTCCAGCATGTGCAGGGGACCCAGGGTCGAGCCCAGGTCTCCCGCACACCACACGTGAGCCCCAAGCCTGTCGCTCCCTATATCGGTACTTTTCAGCAGAACCTTCCACAGCTAACATAGGCCAAGCGGGACCGCGAGGGCAGCTTTCTGAGTCATCTTGCTCACCAGCAGCAGAGAAATAGAGCTGGAGAGAAAGCAAGTGAGGACTGTGGGCCGAGCACCCTCCATGCTGTCCCCCGCTGTGGACACACGCATGACCCCAGCACCACGGCACACGTGCACCCCCGCCAACTGGCCCCAAAGTCTAGGCTTAGCAGCTTCACACCTCAAAAACTGAGCCCTCCTGGCCTGGGATGGAAATACTCCCTGGGCCGAGCCACCTGTGGACCCCAATCTGGTGCTCGTGTCTGCACCACACGGATGCTAGGCCCCCCACGTCAGACCAGCCTCCCTCTCCCTTCTGCTCTCACCCACCCACACGTGCTCGCTGGCCTGTCAGGGGACACCGAGCATGGCGGCCCCGCAAGAGCCCAGGGGGCCTGATTAACAGGAAATTCTACGAATGCCAATTAGAGCAAAGTTTACTGAACAAATTGTTTGCAGTTGTGCCCCGGAACCATCATGAATTTTAATCTTGCATTGATTTGCTCTGATGGGACGTTTGCAGATGCCACGGCCAGGTTTGGGCCTCCTGAGTCCCCCCTCACCTGGGCGCAGGCTGCGGGCTGCTGTCAAGCTGCTGGAGCAGAGACCCCCGCCTTCGGGCTGCACCCCCAGCCCTGCCTGCGCAGAACCCAGGAGCCCAGAAGACAGGCAGGGCTTGGGGGAACATGCAAGGGGCACACCTGTGTGGGTGGTGAGCACCCTAGGGAGGAAGAGGCCCTGGAACCCAGCACAGGGCTGTAGCCACAGACCAGAACAGAGATACAAATGAGGCTGAACCAGGAGGGACACAGATGGTCAGGGTCCTCCGCCAACCCCCCGAGTATACATCTGCTGCATCCAAAGGCGCTCCTTCTGGGCCCAAGAGAGTCCAGTGGGTAGCGCGCTTGCCTTGCTTGTGACTAATCTGGCTCGATCCCCAGCACATCATACGGTCCCTCCAGCACAGCCGGGAGTGATCCCTGAGCACAGAGCCAGAAGTAAGCCCTGAGCACCGCTGAGTGTGACGCCCCCATCCCCCCCACCTCCCAACAGAACTAAGCAAAACAATGGTCCTCCTCCCAAACCAAGCATCCCCTTCCCTCCCTCCCACCAAACTCTTCCAGGGCCGGGGACAAAGCTTGACAGGTTCCACCCCAGAGCACCCAGCTTTGTTAACTACAAAGCACACTGGGGATAGCCTCAAAAACAAAAACAAACAAACAAGCAAACCTTTGCCTGGGGTCAAGGAAGGCTGGAAGCACCAGAGCAGGAACTCTGCCTGTTGGGATCACAGACTGGTGTGTGGTCCCCACTGGGAACAACCTCCAAGCAGCGTACTGCAATGACCCGAGTCCCTTCCAGGTAAGATCCGGGCCACCAGCAGCTGTCTGTGACTCCTAGTTCTGCAGGTGGCTCCCAGCGCTCTGCACAAGAAGCGTGTCAACTCCTCAAACGGGGGTGTGGCTCCCTGGGAAGAGACACGTGATTTGACCCAGCAATACCACTTCTGGGAATATATCCTGGAGATGCAAAAGAGTACAGTAGAAATGACATCTGTACTTGTATGTTCAGTGCAGCACTGTTGACAATAGCCAGAACTTGGGGGACGGGGGTGGGGGGGCGGGGAGGAACCAAGTGCCCGAGAACAGATGACTGATTAAAGAAATTCTGGCACATCTACACAATGGAATACTATGTAGATGTTAGAAAAGATGAAGTCATGAATGTTGCATATAAGTGGATCAACATGGAGAGTATCACGCTAAGCGAAATGAGTCAGAAAGAGAGGGACAGACATAGAAAGACTGCACTCATTTGTGGAATATAAAGTAACAGAATGGGATACTAACACCCAAGAGTAGTAGAGATAAGGACCAGGAGGATTGCTCCATGGCTTGGAAACCGGCCTCACATGCTGGGGGAAAAGGCAGCTCAGAAAGAGGACCACCAAGTAAAGGTGCTAGGAGGGCCCGCTCAGGATGGGAGATGTGAGACTATAGACCAAATATGATGGCCACTTAATACCTGTATTGCAAACCACAACACCCAAAAGGAAAGAGAGAGTAAAAGGTAATGTGCCCTACAGAAGCGGTATGGGAGGGGGGAGAGGGCGGGGCAGGGGGAGGGATACCCGGGAACACTGATAGTAGAGAATGGGCACTGGTGGAGGGATGGATACTCGATCATTGTATGACTGAAGACGTAAGCACGAAAGTTTGTAAGTTTGTAACTGTACCTCATGGTGATTCAGAGAGAGAGAGAGATGTGAGCACTGGGGAGAGGAGCCAAAGGGCTCTGACACACAGTCAGGGCTCTACACACACACACACACACACACACACACACACACACACACTCCTCAGAGCACTTCTGGAAGCAAGCCTCCAGCACAGCACAGCCCCTGGAGTAACCCCTAGAGCATGGCCAGGTGTGACCCCAAAATGGAAAGGAAAAAAGCCTTTGCCTGATCTATGCCCTGTCGCTCTTCCTCATTTCGTGCTCGTTCCTCATTTCCCTCTAATCTCCCGCCATTGTCCCTCCTTTTGCCAACCTGTGGCGCCTTCCCGAGATTTTGCATTTTCTCTTTCTCCTGAAGGAGCGCATCTACCTCAGCTCTCACCTAGAGGAGCATCCCTGAGGCCCGCCCTCCCCTGGCTCCCAACCGCCTTCCTGCTGCTCAGTGCTCTCGGGCCCCTCCACCACCAGAGGAGAAGGCCCCGGAGGGCAGATGCAGGATTTGGTTTTGTTCGTCACTGTATCCCCTGTTCTCTTTGGGTTGGGTCTTGTTTGGGGTTCACACCTGGTAATGCTCAGGGCTTACTCCGGGCTCTGACTCAGGAATCATTCCTGGTGGATGCCGGGGACGGAACCTGGATTGGCTACGTGCCAGGCAAGTGCCCTAACTGCTGCGCTATGGCTCCAGCCGCAGGACCCGCTGTTCTTAGCACAGGGCCCGCTGCACCGTCTGCACGCATGCGCTTTTGCTGTGACAATGTTCCATCACCAACCAACCCCATATGGGGTCTCGCCACAGTCGTGCTCCTGCAGTCTGGCTGAGTGTTGGCTGATCCGCTTTGGACTTGGTTCTAAATTGCGTGGGTTGGATGCAGAATAATCTCACCCTTGTTGGGCCAGCAACCCGAGTCGTGTCTGCAAAACACAGAAACGCAGGCACACGTGTGCTGCTGCCGTGCATGGGGTGCCCGACCACATGTGTCGCCTGCATCTTTGTGCTTGAGATGTGGTGAACTTCTGTTTTCGTGCCTTCGTACTGGGTCCTTTCTCCAGTCTGGAGAAGGGGCCCACACTCTCCAGTGTGTTATTCACTCTCTCTCTCTCTCTCTCTCTCTCTCTCTCTCTCCCTCCCTCCAACCTTATCCGCATTTCACTATGAGCAAACAGAGACCGCCAAGAGGTTAAGAAACTCTCTCCATCTCCAAGCTACTGCAGTTTGAAAGGGGCCGGCTGGGGTTGAAGCGTGAGTCTGTCTGACATCAGGCCCTCACGTCTCAGCAGCTCTGTTCCTCGGACATGATTGGGGGCACCCAGGGGTGCCCAGCATGGGCCCCAACACGCCTAATGTGTTCCAGATTGAGCAACCTCCCCAAGAAGCTCGGAGCTCCAGCAGGGGTGCTCTTGAGGATGAGAGATGAGGAGGCCTTGCAGGGGGCCCCTGGGGGATGCAGGGATGCAGCAGCTCTGGCCTCAGCCTCGGAACACCCCCGCTTTCCAGAGCCGACACCAGCTCTGGGCAGCCCAGCCCCACCCTCTCCTCTGGTCCCCAGGGGGACAGGAAACTGCCTCAGCTGGGAGGGCAGGGAGCAGGACAGGAACTGGGCCACCCCAAGCTCCCTATGACTTGCTTTGCCTTTCATCTTTCTCCTTTCAGAGGAAACGGGGAACTTCTCCAGCACCCCCACACCACTCCCTGTGGGGCTCCACCCCGGGCCCTAGCACCACCTCTGTGGGTGAGAGGGGGCCGGAGAGATGTGGGATGCAGGACGGGTACACCCCACCCTGGCCATTCACTGACTCCAGGGCCCTTTGGGCTGCGCTGCTGAAAGGAGTTACAATAGATCAAACGCCTAATGTGTTCCAGATTGAGCAACCTGCCTCATTTAACTCTCCCGACTCTTCTGTGAAGCAGATCAGATCTCTGATTTACATGAAAACACTAAAGCTCAAAGGGGTTTAAATGGCTTCCTCAAGGCCGGGAGGGAGGCAGGACTCAGAGACAATTTACCTGGGGCTGGAGTGATGCTACAGCCAGTAGGGTGCTTGCCTGGCACGTGACCGACCAGGGTTCGATCCCCAGCATCCCAGATGGTCCCCTGAGCACCTCTAGGACTAATTCCTGAGTGCAGAGCCAGGAGTAACTCCTGAGCACGGCTGGGTGTGATCCAGAAGAACATACAAGCACTGGAAACAGATTCCTCCTCTGTGAGATTTGGTGAAATAATGCCCTCATTCTCTCTCTCTCTCTCTCTCTCTCTCTCTCTCTCTCTCTCTCTCTTTTTCTCTCTCTCTCCCTCTCTCTTTCACTGTCTCTCTCCTTCTCCCTCTCTCTCTCCCTCTCTCTTTCTCTCTCTCCCCTCCCTCTCTCCCTCTCTCTCTCCCTCTCTCACCTCTCTCTCTCTCTCTCTCTCTCTCCCCCCCACCTCTCTCTCTGTGGGGAGAAAGGAAGTAGCCCTTTGTTAAATCCCCCAACGCTGCATGATTGCCCCCCAAGACTGAAATAATATTTTGGGGGGGGCGCACACCTATCTGTGCCAGGGCTTATTCCTGGCTCTGTGCTCAGGAGTCACTCCTAACAGTGCTGAGGGACGGTATGCGGTTCCCGGGATCAAGCCAGGGTCAGCTGCACTCAGAGCAAGGCCTAACCTACTGTACGCTCTCAAGGAACATCTCTTTTCTTACTGTACTCTCTCCTGTTGTAATCTTTTGAATAAAGGAGCTAAAGAAAACCAGCCTGGCCTAGCGACAGACACATGGGAGGTACTAAATGCAAATTCCTTTCCCCACCCTCTTGGAGATGCAGGTGGTATTGGAACAGACCATTGAGATTTCTTGGAGAGCTAACAATAAAGCGTAGGGTGGGATGGGGTGGGGTGACTTAAAAGGCTACAGCGCATACCTGAAAAAAAAATTTTTTTGTGGTTCTTACTCCATTTGCCCACACCCAGCAGTGCTCAGGGCTAAGTCCTGCTCTGCGCTCAGAGATCACTCCCGGCAGGGCTCAGGGGACCATATGGGATGCTGGGGGTCTACCCTGGAGATCGTCATCGTGGACTATGGATAGCTCAGGCCCCTGTGCCTGGGATTTGATCCTGGACCACGGGCACTAAGTGCATCTCGACTGTGGTGGTCATGCATCTTTTTTTTTTTTTTTTGCTTTTTGGGTCACACCTGGTGATGCACAGGGGTCACTCCTGGCTCATGCACTCAGGAATCTCCCCTGGCGGTGCTCAGGGGACCATATGGGATGCTGGGATTCGAACCAGGGTTGGCCGCGTGCAAGGCAAATGCCCTCCCCGCTGTGCTATCGCTCCAGCCCCCGGTCATGCATCTTTTAAGTTGTGGTGCTGGTCAGGGCGTTGATGCCCTTTTGTAGTGCTTACTCGCCCCCGGCTGCAGCGTGGCCAGAAACGACTCAAGTTGCTGTGGGTCCCAGACAGCAGATCCGCCGAATCAGGCTCTGCACACGTGAGATGCTGGGGATTTGGGCTTCTAACCAGGTACTTTCGAGGAAGGTGCTCTGAGCCCTGAGCCATCCCCCCCGAGCATCCACCAGGAATGTGTGTGTGTATGGGGCACGTTTGGCATTGCTCAGGGCTTCCTCCTGGTTCTGTGCTCAGGGGACCAGTGTGGTGCCGAGACTCAAACCAGGCTTGGTTGCAAGGGCCTTAAGCTGGTCTAGCCCAGAAATTCTGTACTATGTCTCTGGCCCAAACAATAGGATTCCCACGCCCAAACAAAAAAGACAAAAACTACCAAACATCAGGATTCTGTTTTTATTTTAAGATTTTATTACTGAACCATTGTGAGATAAATCTTTACAAAGCTGTTCATAATTAGATTTCAGTCATACAGTCCTTCAACACCCATCCCTCCACCAGTGCACATTTCCCAGCCCCAGACCAGGGTTCCCAGTTTCCCTCCCATCACCTCCCCTCCTCAGCCGGCCTCTACGGCTTGCATTTTCCTTCGCTCTCTCTCAATCTCTTTCTCTTTGACCTTCTCCCCCACCCTCTCGTTTGCGGCATTGTGGTTTGCAGTGATCAAACATCAGGTGATCAAACATCAGGATTCTTGAACTTCCCGTGTAATTCTGCTATTCAGCTTTCCATCATGAAAACTTTGTAACTGTGTTTCTCACGGTGATTTAATTAAAAGCACTGTAGCACTGTCTTCCCGTTGTTCATCGATTTGCTCAAGCGGGCACCAGTAACATCTCCATTGTGAGACTTGTTACTGTTTTTGGCATATCGAATACGCCACAGGGAGCCTACCAGGCTCTGCCGTGGGAGCAAGATACTCTCTGTAGCTTGCTGGGCTCTCTGAGAGGGACAGGAATTGAACCCGGGTTGGCCGCGTGCAAGACAAATGCCCTACCTGCTGTGCTATCGCTCCAGTCCAATTTCAATTAAATAATACTAATAATTCATTGATTGGTTAAATAAGTCTTAAATGCTCACGGCGCCAAGCGTCAGACCCTTCTGCCACCTGTTCCCCTGAGTGCCACCAGGACCAGCCCCCGAGAGCCACTGCACTCCAGACCTGTGGAGAAGGCAGATGGCGGTGGTGGCCTTCCCCTGAGCTCCTGGAACTTCCCCCCCACCCCCATCGCTCTCACACTCCCTCTGATCCAGTAAAGAATTTACTGGATCAAATTAGTTCATTCTTCTCAAGGACTTCCCATAGCTCTTAGGATTTATTTAATTTCAGGGCCGGAGCAATAGTACCTCGGGTAAAGACTTGCACACAGTCAGCTCTATCCCTGGAACCACATAGGGTCCCCCAAGCTGCCAGGAGTGACGTCCGTGCACAGAGCCAGGAATAAGCCTTGAGCAATACCATGTGTAACCCAAATTTTTTTAAAATTTTTAAAATTTTTTAATTTTAAAATTTATTTCAGGGGACTGGAGCGGTAGCATAGCGGGTAGGGCTTGCAGCCAACCCGGGTTCAATTCCCTGCCTTGCATGCAGCCAACCCAGGTTCAATTCCCAGCATCCCATATGATCCCCTGAGCACCGCCAGGAGTAATTCCTGAATGCATGAGCCAGGAGTAACCCCTGTGCATCGCCGGGTGTGACCCAAAAAGAAAAAAGATTTATTTCATTTTGCCAGGGGTGAGGGGTGCCCACCACACGGTGTTCAGGGGCTGGTCCTGGTGGCACTCAGGGGAGCATGTGGCAGGAGGGTCCAACCCAAGCCTCCTGCACGAGAAGTCTACACTTGGCACCATAAGCATTTAAGACTGATTTAATTAAGTGTCACTTGTCACTTGTCATCCCGTTGATCTCCGATTTGCTCAAGCAGGCACCAGTAACGTCTCCATTTGTCCCTGTCACGTGCTAGTGTAGCCCAATGGTATCTGCTCACTCCAGGAACAGGAAGAGCCTCAAACCATTTGTTCAGGGTTTTTTTTAATACTTTTTTTTTTTTTTTTGCTTTTTGGGTCACACCTGGCGATGCACAGGGGTTGCTCCTGGCTCTGCACTCATGAATCACTCCTGGCGGTGCTCAGGGGACCATATGGGATGCTGGGAATCGAATCCGGGTCGGCCGTGTGCAAGGCAAATGCCCTACCCGCTGTGCTATTGCTCCAGCCCCTTGTTCAGGGTTTTGACGAAAAGCCTGACCATCTCGTAGGTGGGCGGCCACACGGTCTTTTGACATCTTGTGGAATTCAGTCAGTAACAGCTCAGTTCAGCGGTCATCTCTAAATCGCATTATGTGTCTGGCCCATCTTCGTCCTCTTAACCACTTCTTCGATGCTCTTGAAGGCATTCCACGCTGTTCTCTTCCTCCTGCGCAGTTCTGGCGCCAAGTCATTCCTCATGTTGAGTTCTCGACCCAGGTACACATAGCTGCTGCATTTGAAGATGTTCATTTCGTTGAGAGCAAATGGAATGTCAGTGACTAGTTTGTTTTTCATGAACATTTTCTTAGTGAGATTCAGCTGCAGTCCAACCTTTCCACACTCACAGTCGAAGTCAGTCAGCATTTGTGCTGCTTGGCTAGTGTTTGGTGTAATGAGAACCATGTCATCAGCGAAGCGGAGGTGGTGCAGTTGCTGACTGTCTATCTTCACTCCCATTCCTTCCATTCCAGTATTCAATGATGTTCTCAAGGGTGGCACTGAAGAGTTTCGGTGAAATGGTATCACCCTGCCGAAACCCCTCTCTTTACATCAATGATCACTTCCTTGTAGAATGGTGAGATCCTGGTGGTGAATCCATAATACAGCTCTCGGAAGATCTTGATGTACTGAGTTTGAACACCCTGACTGGCTAGGGCTTCGATAACTGCTTCAGTCTCAACAGAATCAAAGGCCTTCTTTAAATCAATGAACGTTAGACATAATGGAATCCTGAACTTTCACAAACTTTAATGAGCTTGGTGACTGTGTGGATATGGTTGATTGTGCTGAATCCTTTTTGGAACCCAGCTTGCTCACCTGGTTGTCCTTCATCTAGTGTTCTGCCTATTCTATTCAGGATGACTCAAGTGAACAACTTGGAGATGATGGACAACAGGTAGATTGGGCGATAGTTGCCGATGTCATGGATGTCTCCCTTCTTGTACAACAGAACAGTCCTGCTGGTTTTCCAATGAGACGGAACCTTGCATACGGACAGGTAGTGTTTGAAGAGCTGAGCCAGTGTATTGATGAGTACTGGTGGCAGATTCTTCAGGTGTTCGGGTCTGACCTTGTCTGGATCGGGTGCTGTAGGCGTCTTTACTGACGAAATGGCGTGTCAGATTTCGGAAGGGAGGACGTTGGGAACAACATATCCATCCTTTAGAATTTGGTATGTGGGCAGGTGGATGTGGCTGTCGAAGAGATCAGAGTAGAAATCATGAATAATCCTCTCCATTGCCCTTCTGGAAGATGTGATAGATCCATCAGGACGTCAGAGGGCAGTCATCTTGGTCTTATAGTTGGCAAAAGACAGATGAGCGTTGCGAATACTTGTTCTGCCACATTGGCCAACACTGCTGCTCTTCTCTCTTTGAGGTCTTTCTTTATCACTTCTCTGCACAGCTTTGCGAGTTTGGACGTTAGCTTGTGATTGCCTGAGGCTCCTGCCAAACCACATTGGCAAATGAGCTCAAGAGTTTCCAAAGACAGGCGTCTGTTTGTGGCTTTCCCACTCGGCATTCCTCGAGCAGTCATGGACGTACTGAACCAGTCAATCGTATTCCTCGTCGATGTTGTCAACAACAGCATCTTCCCATATTGCTATAATAGTGCCAAAGAGCTCCCAGTTGGTGGTCATTCTGGGAGTTCTCTTCTTCAACTTAAACTTTGCAGTCCTTTCTCTTCGCTCTGTGAACTAGAATTTTGCACGAAGGAGACAGTGGTCCAATCCCGTTTGGAATTTTGGGACAACAGCAACATCGGTCAGGCAAAACTTCCGATTAAATATGATGTGGTCATGGGGCTGGAGTGATAGCACAGCGGGTAGGGCGTTTGCCTTGCACGCGGCGGACCCGGGTTCGAATCCCAGCATCCCATATGGTCCCCTGAGCACTGCCAGGGGTAATTCCTGAGTGCAGAGCCAGGAGTAACCCCTGTGCATCGCCAGGTGTGACCCAAAAAGCAAAAAAATATATATATATATGATGTGGTCAATTTCGTGTGGAACTGCCCACCGGGAGACTCCCATGTCCAACGTTTACATTTGGCCTTCTGGAACTGTGAGTTACCATGGATGGTCTTGGTCGACATGATGAACTCAGACAGTCTGTCACCCTGTTCGTTCCATTCTAGACCATGGGTCCCAATGTGGAGTTCTTTGGGCCACCTTCTCAGTTCTATCTTGGCATTAAAATCACCAACAATGATCTTGTAGAAGGTGTGGTCTCCTTTATAGAACTTCTCCAGCTCCATGTAGAACCTCTTAATTTCTTCTTCATCGTAGTTGGATGTTGGTGCGTAGACGACAAAGATAGAAACTGCCGGCAATGAGCCACATCTATTCAAGCGTAACCATCTGATTCGGGTTGTTAGGCATTCAAATGAATCAATGCTCATGGCCAAGTTCATGTTGACAAGGACACCGACACCACCAACACCTCTGTTGTCGCATGTTCCAAGGAACAGTTCTTCTCCAGTGTCGAAAATGGCGTGATGTGATCAATGCCTTCTCATTTCAGTCAGACCAATGATGTCGTACTTGATCTTTTGTGCTTGCATCATCAGGTCCTCGATAGATGCTTCCAATGCCAACGTTTAAAGTACAGACAGTCATTTTAGTCCTTCTTCGTTTTGGCAGTCTAGTTTGTCCCTGAGATTTTATCAGCCTCTCCTTGTTCATCCTTCTTAACACTGCCGTACTGGGGGCTCCTTCGATGTCAGGTGAATGAAGCCCATTGTTGTTACTGTTTTTGGCATATCAAAAAAAAATACCTCACCGGCTGACCACCACTACCTCCACTACCCAGCCACCGCCACGCTCCAGGCCCCTTTCCGGAAACACCATAAGACACTTAATACCCATTTTTCACAATTTCCACACCATATTTGATGGGGTTCAAATATGTCGGAGAGCCCAGCTAGTTACCAAGAGTACCACGCCCACATGGCAGAGCCTGGCAAGTCACCCATGGGGTATTCGATATTCGATATGCCAATTAATTAATTAATTTTTAAAAATTGAATCACTGTGAGATACACAGTTACAAAGCTTTCATGATTGGATTTTAGTCGTAAATGTTCCAACACCCATCCCTCCACCAGTGTCCATTTCCCACCACCCATGTTCCCAGTTTCCCTCCCGCCACCCCCACCACCTCCACCCCACCCATCCCTCCCCGCCTGCCTCCATGGCAGACGCTTTCCTTCTTACTCTCTCCTTTTGGGCACCATGGTTTGCAATACAGATACCAAGAGGCCATCGTGTTTGGTCATTTACCCACCTTCAGCACACAGCTCCCATCCAGAGTGAGCCCTCCAACCAGTTGTTATAGTGGTTCCCTGAGTGGCCCTTACGTGGTGCCCTCTTCCCCGGCACTTGAGGCAGGCTCCCAACCGTGGACCAATCCTCCTGACCCTGTTTAATTAATTGATTAATCACCCCTTGGGCTGGAAGGAATGAGTCACAGAGAAGGCTAAGATTCCACCCTCAGCATCGCACGTTCCCCCAGCACTGAGCAAGGAGCAGGCCTCAGTACTGCTGGGGATGGCCCCAAACCAAAAAAGTCATCGATCTTCTCCCAGCCCCAACCTTGCCTCTGCCCCTCTGGAGTCTGCACCCCACCATTTCCATTGGGCCTTTTTTGGGGGGGGGTGGTCACAGCTGGCAATGCACAGGGGTTACTCCTGGCTCTGCACTCAGGAATCACTCCTGGCGGTGCTCAGGGGACCATATGGGATGCTGGGAATCAAACTTGGGTCGGCCGCATGCAAGGCAAAGGCCCTACCCGCTGTGTTATCGATCCAGCCCCTCCACTGGGCCTTTTAACTGAATCTTCTGCTGTCGTTTCTTTTTGTTTGGAGACCAACCCCATGAAGATGGGTCTCCTCCTGTTAGCACAGGGTGCATATAGGGGGACCTCACAGTCCAGGGACCAAAATCTGGGGCTCCTGCGTGCTTTCAATCTGTTGAACTCGCCTTCCGGCCTGTTTTCTGGTCTGCTTCTTTTTCTTCTTTTTTTTTAATGACTGTTGCGGGTGCCACGCCTGGTGTGCAGTATCAAGAGGCATACTTGCTACCGGGATGGAGTCCAGGCCTGGTGCATGCAAGACAAGTGCTCTACCACTTGAGCCTATCCCCAGACCTCTTTTTTGCGGAGCCTGGGGGTTAAGCCCAGACCTCACACATACGTGTGATCACATACTCCAACACTGAAGTATATATATTTCCCTGGCTCCCTTAGTTCTCATCTCGAGATATTGGTTTTGGGCCACACCCACTGATGCTCAGGGGTTACTACTGGCTCTGTGCTTAGGAGTTACTCCTGGCAGTGCCTGGGGGACCATACAAGGATGTAGAGAATCAAATCTGCGTCCATCAACCGTGCGCAAGGGAAGCACCCTATGTACCCTCTTTCCAGCCATTCTGAGATACTCTTAAATGCTAAAAGAGAATAGACAAAACACCAAACCATCTCTGGAACCAGAGATAGGAGGTCAGAGTGTGCCCGCTTGCTCGCAGGAGGCCAGAGCTCGGTTCCCAGCGCTGCATATGGTTCCTTGAGCACCACAAGGAGTCACCCCTGAGCAATGAACCGAGAGTAGAGCCCAAGCACCACCAGGTGCGGGCCACTAAAAAAAAAGAGAGGAAAAAATTAGAGTCGCAGAGAGAGTATAGGAGTCAAGGCGTTTGCCTTGCATGTAGCTAACCCAGGTTCCCCAACACCACCTGGACCCTCAAATATCACAGGAGCACCTGCCCCCAGCACAGAGCCGGGATTAGTCCCCAAGCACTGCCTGTGTGGCCCATTCCCCAATAATAATGATAATCACTGTCACTGTCATCCCTTTGCTCATCAATTTGCTCAAGCGGGCACCAGTAATGTCTCTCATTGTGAGACTTATTGTTACTGTTTTTGGCATATCAGTTACACCATGGGTAGCTTGCCAGGCTCTGCCATGCGGGCACGATACTCTCGGTAGCTTGCCAGGCTCCCTGAGAGGGGTGGAGGAAACGAACACGGGTTGGCCGCGTACAAGGCAAATGTCCTACCGCTGTGCTATTGCTCCAGCCCAATAATGACAATAATAATAATAATAATAATAATAATAATAATAATACACAATAAATGGAAATTTGAAAAATTCTTCATTTGGGCATTTGATTATTACAGGTCTGTATTCTTTGCTTGACTCTAAGTTCCCTGAGTGCAGGAGCTCTGCAGGCACAGCTGCGCCAAACTGGCCACGTGCAGGGCAAGTGCCCGATCCGCTGTACTGTCTCCCGGGCCCCCACGTCAGCTGGACTCCCGACTGACTCGCTGTCCGTCAGAGGTCCCCGTGATTCCCTCCGTGGACTCTGTTAATGCGTGAGAGTAGCTCGCAGGACTCAGAAACGTTTTCCCTAGTAGCCTGCCAGTTGACAGTGAATGGGTGTAGCCAGATGGAAGGAAAAGCAGATGGGAGAGACACGGAGCGTGAGCTGTGGTGAAGGGTGAGCTCCCCGCCCTCGCCAGGCACGCCTCGCGCTCCAGTTCCCCACGCAGCCATCAACCTGGGAGCTCCCCAGACACGGTCCTCTGCGGGGTTTATGGGGACTTCTTTACAGAGACACCGCTGATGAAGTTACTCACCAACGCTGCCCGAGCCCAGCCGCTAAAGACCCCCCACCCTCCTGGAAGTCAGGGCTGGGCCTGAGGACGCCAACTCTCTAAGCACCATCCCCAGCACTGGTGTTCCCTGAGCACTCCCAGGTGTGGTCCTGAAACAAAGCCCCGTGGTGCTCCTCACTTAGGAACTTCAAGGATTTTAAGAGGGACCAGGAAGGACCAAATGCACATTTCTTTTCTTTGACTGTTTTGCTTTTGTTTTGTTGTTAGGCCACATCTGGCTGTGCTCAGGGGTTACCCCTGGCTCTGCACTCAGGAATCAGCTCTGGCGGTGCTTGTTGGGAGACCATTTGGGACGTCGGGAATCAAACTGGGGTTGGCCCAATGCAAGGTACACACCCTAACCATTGTACTACCAATCTGGCTCCTCTTCCTATTTTGACTTTTGGACCAAACTGATGGTGCTCGGGTACTACAACTGGCAGGTGTCGGGGAACCACCATGTGGTGTTCAAGCTTGAACATGGGCCTACTGTGTGCCTTGGCCCTTTGAACCATCTCCCTGTACCTCTACTATATATTTCTTAGATAAGTATAAATGCCCGTATCACCAGCATCCACACCCCAGTGTCGCTGTGCCAGGCACCCCACATGCCAGCACCCACAGGAGGTAGGCCCTGTCCTTATCCTCAAACAGAGGAGGAAACTGAGGCTCCTAGTGGACATGTCATTGGCCCAAGGTCATCACAATTCCTGAGCTCAGAGCCCAGCTCCTCACCTCAACGCTCTGCTGGCTCTCCCTCAGGCGGCGACTAACAGCCTCACGGACCCCATTTCCCGAAGAACAGCCCCCTCTGGGGGGGTGCCCCCGTGTGCCTCTTCTCAGGGAAATACCATCGATGCCACGTCACTTTGATGGCAGCTTTCCCTTCATGCTGAGAAAAGTCAATTCATGGGGCTGGAGCGATAGCAAAGCGGGGAGGGCAATTGCCTTGCACGCGGCCGATCCCGGTTCAATACCCGGCCTCCCATAGGGTCCCCCCGAGCACCACCAGGAGTAATTCCTGAGTGCAGAGCCAGGAGGAGCTCTTGAGCATTGCTGGGTGTGACCCAAAGATCAAAAGGAAAAAGAAAAAAGGAAAGGTGCTTCAATGATAGGGGCCACCTCTGGCAAGAGGAAGTTCAAGGGAAGCCAGACTCATACGTGACGCCCCACAGCCACACCCCTGTCCCTGTCCACGCCCTCCTCGGCCACCAGCTGCAGCCTGCTGGCTTCCGTGGATTTTCCATTTTGAATTTCAGCTTCCCAACTTGGCCGCCCCTGGGAGCTTCCTGCTTCCTCTCATTTCTTGCGTCTCTACAGCAAACTCCCTCCCACCGGAGTTTGTCCTTAGCAGCTGCCTCTCTTCCTGCCCCCACCAAGGCACCTTCCTCTTCATTTTCTGCAGAAGGGAGCAGGACCATCCTGGCCCAAGGACCACCACCCCCCGCCCCCACGCCCCCGCTCAGCCCAGCAGAAGCCGCCCCCATCCCCGTGAGGGGTGCGGGGTTTTCTGTCTGCACTGCGGCGCCCAGGGCTCCACTTCTCCCCCTCTCAGGGTTGCTGGAAGATTATTAGATAATTTTCAAATTTGTAAAGCGCCTTGAGCTCCTCAGAGGAAAGGTGGTATATGAGTGTAATAACAATAACAATCCTATCTGTCAGAGCCATTGAGAAAATGAATCTTGTTATCCTCGGGAACCAGCGCTAAGAACCTCAGCAAGAAACACGAAAATAAAGCGAAGAGCGAGGTTCTCCTGACCAATGAGAGGAGAGAAAGCGCCAGCCCCCTCCCCGCCAGCAGCACCAGGCCCCGGGTGGTTTTGGAGGGGCCCCCTCCCCACCCCATCCCGCCCTCCCCAGGCCCGGTTCAGAGCGAGCAGGAAGGGGCTCTCAGAAAGTTACCCAAATTGCCTCTGATGCTTCACCAATTAAAATGACTTTAGGACACGTTGAAATCAACTTAGGGAGCAAAGCGTTCTGATTTCTGAAACTCTCCAAGGCGAGCAGGGGAAGGAAGTGTCGGCTCGGCTGTCACTCACCGCGGGGTAATGATGGGAAAATCCATCAGGTGCCGTGATTGGGTTTGGTGAATTAGGAGGGCTGTTTACACAGCGCTCGGACGGACGCTGAGCCGAGCGCGGGGCTGACCGCCGTGGTTGATGCGTGTGGCAGTTTCACTGCTAATGAGGTTCTGGGACTCGCCACTCACCCAGGCTGGAGTCACTTTCACAGGCTTCAAGTCAGTCTATGTCAGACTTCAGGCCTGTGGCTGCATTCCCCGGGAGGCCTGGGTTTCAGTTCTGCCTCCGTCTCCCCCAGCCTGGGGCCCTCCCCCAGCGCTCCCCCTGAGTGTCCTGTGGTCAGATCTGCCCTGGAGGGCACCTGCTTCATGACATTGTCATGGGGCCCAGGACATGAGCTGCCCTTTCTCTGATACGCACTGCCCCGAGCCTGCCTGGGCTGTGGGGAGAAAGAGGGTCTCTCTTCACGGGTGATGTCCCCTCTCTGCATTCTTCATCCTCCCCCAAGAGCCAAGAAGAGATAAAGCAGGAAGGTAGACATGTGAGGGAGACAAACATTGCACACTGTCCATATCTGGGCATCGCTGGCTGCGTGACCTCGGACAAGTCACTGAACCGCTCTGAGCTTTGGCTTTTTTAACTGCAAAATGGAAATGGTCGTACGACTCCTGTGCGTTTCTCAGCAGACGTTAGTGAGTATGTGCAAGGGCCTGGGCAGCCTCTAGGAGACACAGCCTGGGAGGGATGGTGACAACTGCCCACCCTCTGGGCTGTCTGAGGATGTAGGACTGAGGGGAGATGGGGGCGAGAAGGGCCCTGAAACCACAAATCAGGCTGTCTAGGGACTCCCCAGAGGAAATGCCATGGGGGTCCGTGAAAGAGGGTAGAAGTCAGACCGAAACACTCAGGCACCTGGGCGTCCATGAGCCCGCGCCGAGCCGGGGTGCAGGGAGGATGGCGAAGGCTTTGGTGGTGCCGGGAACGGCCCCATCATGCAGAAAGGAAGGCAGAAGGACAGACGGCCACACGAGCGTTGGCTTCAGTTTCGGTTTAAGGACCAGACCTGGCAGTGTTCAGGGCTTACTCCAGGATCTGCGGTCAAGGATCACTCCTGGTGAGGCTTAGGGACCAGACAGGGTGTTGGGGATCGAGCCCCGGACAGCTGCTTATCCCCTGTACTATCTCTCCACTCCCGCCCACTGGAGATGTTTTCCGCACGGCCAGAGAGGGAGATTCTGTGTTCCAGGAGCATCCGGCCCCAAGCCTTTTTGGGAAGCCAGTCCTCTGGCCGGGATTCACTATGACCTTGACGGCAAGTCACCGGGACAGTTGGGAACAAGGGTCAGGTCCTCACGCCAGGCCCCCATTAGCGCCAGACCACAACTGCGTTATTTTAGAATTTCGATAGCACAGCGGGTAGGGCGTTTGCCTTGCACACAGCCGACCGGGGTTTGATTCCCAGCATCCCATATGGCCCCCTGAGCACCACCAGGGGTGGTTCCTGAGTGCAGAGCCAGGAGTGACCCCTGTGCATCGCCGGGTGTGACCCAAAAAAGAAAAAAAAAAAAAGAATTTCATAACGGAACAGACCTTCGGGACTGGAAGAATGGCCAGGATCGTGGCTCTTCCTGCCCCGGAAATATGAGCAGCTGTGCCGGGGTCCCCTCCACTCACACACCGCCCCCAACTTGAGCTGCCCCCTGCCAAAGGTTCCCTGGCAGAGGAACCCTCTGGGTGTTGGGGAGGAGGTTCAGGGCTCTCTCTGACTGCACCTCTCCCCTTGAGAATGAGTGGGGGACCCCCCCACACCCACCCTTACACCAACTGCTTATGGACCCTGCAGTACTTTCATTGTAATTTCCTCATTGTCACAGTTAATAGCATTAGTTTGTTAATTACTGTATATTTTAAAAGTAAGAGGAAAGGGAATTCCCACGGGAGACTCGTTCTTGGCTGGAACAATGCTGTGAAGGACCAGAGGATGCTCGGGGTAA